>NC_050097.1:181583670-184083670 GCF_902167145.1 Zea mays | reverse complement strand
CATTACCAAAGTTGTTAGCTAGCAGCACCATTCCCTTTCCAATAGTGTAGTAACCATGGGCGAAATTGTTAGCTCTGTCCTCCTTCCCCGAGATGAGCTGCTCTAGGTGGAAGAGCTAGGGGTACAGAGCATGCTTAGGGTCAACGAAGATGGCTCTGGTCACCTGCTTGCTGGAACCAGTGTTGCTGCAGAACATGTTGAAGGCATCCTACGCGACACCAACCGAGGTAGCACTTTGCTGCATTTCCTCAAACACCACTTGAGCATCAATCAAGGTTAATGCACATAGGCTGTCTGTGAGCTTGAGCTCCTAGCAGTTGAACAACTTTCACAACCTGCTGCACTTGTGGAACAAACTCCTCTAGATGATGGAACCAGAACGGCAGTGCACCCCGGCCAACCTTGCCACTGAGTTGTACTCCTCCTTGCCCTCGACGTCGGCGCCGGCCACCACCTCTGGCACTGATGCTGCCTGCTCCTCTTCATTGGGCCACTTCACCCTTCCCGTGATCGCCCGGTACGCCAACATCACCCTTGGCTGCTGCCGCTCGACTTCCTCACCAATCCGCCGCGGCCACCCTCCGCAGTCGGCACGGGCACGGCGTCGTGCGTGCGCCCGTTCGTGGCCATCGTGCCAAGCTTTGACACTGCCTGCCTGATGGACTGGTGGAGCTGGAGGCTTTCCTGCCTGACGAACACCTCACCGCAGTCCGACTAGGGGCAGATGGTGGCCCCCATGGAGACGCTGCCGCTGATGGGGACCACCACCATGTGGCACTCGTAGCACCCCGACAGTCGCCTCAACTGCATGCCGGCCCTGAATGACGGTCAGCCCAACGACGACCCATCCGACGACGACCTGCCATGCTACAGCTGCTTGCTGCTCTTGTTGTCGCACGGGAACCAGCACGACGTGCTCTTGGGTGAGGAGCCTGTGGGCGTGGCGTTCCTGGTCGGCGATGACACGACCATCTGGGTCACCCGCGCCGCCATGGCCACGTCGAACGCGCTGGTCGAGTCTGCGAGTGAAACGGGCATTGGCACCGCTTCACGACGTCCATGACAGTGTCACACGAGGTGGGGAGGATTTCATTGGTGTTGTTCTGGTTCTCGTCGGGTGTCTCGTGGAGCTCGACGCACACGAAGACGCGCATCCCCTTGAGGTTGGCCTCCGTGAGGTCTCCGATACTCATCTTCGCCATGGTGGCCATGGCCGATGTGCCGCGCACGAAGGACGCCTGTTGGCACTGTGACTCAACGCGGACCGCGAGCGCTAGCGACCGCACCGGCTGCCATGCCGTGACGAAACCTCCCTTATCACTGGGTAGATGCCAGCTGTAGTGCGCCCTGGCGAGTTCGGCTGTGAACCCCGAGGTCGAACAGGTGGTGGGTAGCTTGGTGGCATCAGCGCCATCGAAGAATCCACAGAGGTGGACCAATGCGTGGGCCTCGACACGCGGACGCCATGACTCCAGCGAGCCGACACGAGTTGCCACAGCATGCTCCACGGCATCGAGGTGCTCGATGGTGGCCGAGAGTTGGATCTCGAGATCCGCCCGCGAGGGAATGGGATCTGCATGGGAAAACGCCTCCTCTAGAGAGCGATTCAACGTGGAATGGAGCGAATCGCAGAGATGCTCGTCAGAGTCGACGCCTCGGCCAAAGAGGTCGCCCTAGTCGTCGGCGATCAACTCCTCCGGTGAGCCCCCAACCGCATCGGTAATGAGACCCGAGTGCTCGAACATGCCACCCCAGTCATCGGTAGTGACGGGCTCCTCGTAGCGCAGCTGGATGCATGGTCGCCATGACTCCAGCGCACCAACATGTGTTGCCGGCTTGCCGCAGCAGCCTCCATGGCATCGAGGCACTCGTCGGCGATGGACTCGAGCCTAGCGCACATCCTGTGCCGAGAACCGGTCACAGATCGCGCGTAGGAGCCTGGACTGCTCCTCGAGCGCAATCGTCAGACTAGAAATGACAGCACCCGTCATGCCTAGAGATTAACAGGCTTTGATACCAATTGTCAGCGATCTACTGACGATATGTATTGATTCAACTAAGAACTAGTAGCGGTTACAACAGGGGAAATGAAAATGGATGAGGAAGATAGCAGTATAGAAGACAGCAGTAGAGAACTACGATACTTGATGAAGAAGAAGAATTCTGTTGTTTCTTTGTACCTTCTCTTCCTTATGTATTGTCAGCTAATTGGGTCGGCGAACACCATATGGGCCGGGTAACTGACAAGAGCTCGAACGGCATTTGCAGGAGCAATGCGCTCTTCATCAGAACAATACATGCAATCTCTGCAGCTTTGTTACGAACCTCTCCATTGTAATTTTATTAATTAAGATTTTCTGAGTTGTTGAATGGAGACTAGAGGAGAAGCCACGGGGTGGGCAAAGGGGGTCGTGGCTCCACCTCAATTTTTGTCTTCTTATATATATGTTGAATATAATGCGAATTGGAAAAAATAGTAAGTACATGAAGGCAAAAATGCAGCACACATGTACCATCCTGCCCAACAATCCAACTTCACAACTCTCTAAAATGATCCAATTCCGCTTCTGTTCTGTTATCGTTGTATCCGATAGACACAAGGTAGAAGCTCTCGACTCTGTCGTCGCCATCCCCTTGTTGTACTCGCTCTGACTTTGTCGTCTGCACCCTTCTGCGTTGCCCCAATGTCGCTGCCACACCTAGCTCCCCTTCGGTGCTCACCAGTTCTGTCGCCGCACCAATTAATGTCATGCCGCCCGTCCATCCCTTCTGTCTGCGCTCACACACCCGCGCAATTCCATCATTCAGCCATCGCAACATTGACGCGTAGTTTTTTCTTGTTCATATCTTTCTCTTCTTTCAGATTTTAATTTCTATTGTTCGATCACTAGATTCTATATGCAATGTTACATCTGTTTTATAGTCTTATCCAGATGTATTATGATTTTGTTTGGCCCCACATGAAATTCTGTCATGCGTCCGCCAGTGATGGAGACTGACTCGTTGTTAGCATGGTACTAATCCACAATTCAGATCCAGCTCTCTCTCCTCCTTCAAGAAAGCCATCAAAGCCTTTTCGCCATTGACAATAATTAATTACATGTTTTGGGTTTGCATGGTGTAAGTAATTCTATGGTTCCAATGCTAGCTCATGGATCTGGTGCACAAACGAAAAGAAACAAGTGTCAGGTGATTTGAATACGACAATTGGAAAGAGTTATAGAAGTTATGTACCTAAATTCAAATTAATTCGGGAACCAAACGATCGAGAGGAATGGTAACAAGCTAGGCAACAACGACATGCAAGTGAGAAACAGCTGAGAGCCTGAGACGCCAATGAACTTCACACAAATCCAATACTGCTTCCACTATGCTTTCTTCTCCGTTACTTTTGAGACCGCAAAAATATTGGGTGAGTTTTTCTATGGCATAAAAAAATATTGGGTTGATGGACGACGACAGCATAACAGGGCTTATAACGCCCGTTACTCTCAACCCAGCCCAGCCGCCGCTCTTCCGTGCCCAGTCGATTCGGGAGGGACGACGTGTCTTTCTTCAACGGGACCACCTACCCGGTCCCCACCCCAACCAACCCGGTCACAAGTGAGCTTCTTCCGAGCGTCTCTCCTCCACAAAGCTGCGCCGAATTTTCTCGCGGTGCGTTGAAACCAGAGCCCACCCGGACCGGGTACATCGCCCAACTTCCTCAAGACGTACAGGTACAGCTGACGGCAGAAACCCTCTGATCCGCCGCACACACACCTCGCAATCACAATTCACAAGATGACCAGCTCCGCCGGCTCCCACGACGTGGTGGTGGTGCACACGGGCGGGTGCCACTGCCGTCGCGTGCGCTGGCGCGTCGAGGCCCCCGCGAGCATCGTCGCGTGGGTCTGCAACTGCTCCGACTGCTCCATGCGCGGGAACACGCACTTCGTCGTCCCCGCCGCCAAGTTCAGGCTGCAGGCCGGCGCCGACGAGTCCGTCACCACCTACACCTTCGGCACGCACACGGCCAGGCACACCTTCTGCAAGGTCTGCGGCATCACCTCCTTCTACACCCCGAGGTCCAACCCGGACGGCGTGGCCGTCACCGTCGCCTGCGTGGATCCGGGTACGTACGCTGGGCCACGTCGAGTACCGGAAGGCCGACGGGAGGAACTGGGAGGAGTGGTTCGAGCGCAGCGGCATCGCTGGCTTCTCCGAGGGAAAGGCGGATGCAACGGCAGAGTAGTTAGCTGTTTTTTCTCTAGTACAGAAACTATCTCTCTTGACTCTTGGCTTCAAATATTTTACCTACCTGCTATCGGTTATCGGTTATGAAAAACACTTTCCTATGTCGTCTTCTCTCTTCTCCAACGCAGCGAGCCAATAAAATTTTTCCAGCCGTGCAGAATATCTAAAAAGTGAGGATTTAAACCCTACTCAATTGCATATATCGTTTGACTTTTATCACTCTACCTCATGATTGTTTATTTTACTTTTCTGTTTGTTTTACATAAAGTAGAGGTACGTGCAATTAACTATATTGTTTCCCTCTGTTTTCATCGTGAGAAAGAGACGTGTCCATCTACCACTACCGGCCGTTGACTATGGCTTCACGTGGCTCTTGGTGAGCGGCCCACTCAATCGTTGAGTGGGTTGTGATGGGTTTTAATTACCAATAGGATAAATTGGGTAGGTTTCTTTTGTATTATGGGTGGAAACATACCCATAGGTTTTACTGTCGTGAGTCTTCAACCATTCGACACCCACGCTGCCACCAAGGGCGAAGCCAGGATCCGAAGACAGAGGGGGCAGGCTTAGCCTCCAAGCGATCAAACCAGCAAGGACACAATATAAAAATGGCAAGGGAACCAACCACAATGCATATATTGATATATAATCTTCATTACAAAAGCAGTATAATAAAACAACATCTATTTTGTCAAACAAATTAAAATTACATCTCAGTTATTTTAAATTTAGCTTTACGTGTATTAGCTAGATCATAGGCCTTGATAATATCATCAGAACTAATCATTGCCGCTAATTCCCTCTCAATATAAACGACCAGATAATCCCGTAATAGGCATCTCCCATTTTGCTTCGAAGACGTGTCTTCACAAATTTTATAGCTGAAAAGGCTCTCTCTGTGGTCGCAGTTGACACAGAGAGAGTCAAGAGTAATCTCAATAATTTATCTATCATCGGATAAGAAGAATCTTTATACAGTTTAACTAATCCACTCGTTAAATCAGCCAAAGATGATAAACCCTTTAGTTCTGGATGGTTGCAAACATCAAGTTGAAAATGTGGTAATTGGTACTCTAATTGCATTCTTTCTTGATTTGAGAAATCTGCGAGATAATACTTTTTCACTAGAGAGCATATATTTTCTATGTCAAAAGAGCCAAGTATTGGATTCAAGAAAGCACAAAGTGATGATACTTTTTCACTAGAGAGCATGCCCGTTGGGGGGTGCCAGGCCCACCCCGGCCCCCTGGTGGCTTCGCCACTAGCTGCCACGCGTTCTTCCTAGACCTAAGAGTTTAAGGCTGACTCCAACGGGCCAGGCATCCCGCCATGCAAAGACAATTTGCCTGTTCATACGGCAGTGTAGGCCTTCCAACGAGGCAGCCATACGCGGCAGCAAAAATGGCAGCCAAGAGAGAGGAAAGGTAGAATGACTGCTGCGACACACGCCAGCCAATTTGATGTCTTTGTCTCTGACTAATTGGCCTCATGTGCATCTGTTATGTACGAATCACTTTCACTTTTCTTTCCTACTTGTGATGTCCAGCTATTTTGTATGGTCTGTTGCAAAGTTAAGAATTTTAGTTTGCCAACCAAAACTGCATGGACATGCAAACATCCAAATAGCTGGCCAAAATGGCTGCTATTTGTTGGAGGCAGTCTAAGACCCAAGCATCTAAGCTCTCAGAGTCCGGATTCCCGAATCCACCAGCACCAGCATCGCTAGCGCCGCCACGGCACTACCTACCTCCCGGCCGAGACCCTGAGACCTGAGTGGCTGAGTTGTCCTAAATCCGGCAGCGCCGCTATCGCCGCCACTTACCTCCCCTCACCTGCCTCATCGCCGGCGCCGCCACCCTAGGAGTGCTGGGGTTCCTCGTCATACGTGTTCTCCGACAAGAGCTGTCTACGGCTGCTCGTCTCTGTCCTGGAAGCCTTCGACGAGCTGGTGCTGAGCGGCTTAGCGTCCTACAGGCCACCGCGTCCATCTCTTTGGTACTCGTCCCATGGATTTTAGTATCATCTGCACCCCATCAGCTCATCAGCTCATGTTTAATTTATGCGATTCAAGTTGTCATGGATTGAAATGCCTAATTGATGTGAGACAACTATTAAAGGTGTCGTGGATTTTTACTCATGATCCTGGATAGAATTTATCACTGATTAGATGGACAACATTGAATGAAGGTCTTATTTTTTGCAGGTATAGTATGGGTGATTTACTTGCTTTAACAATGCAATTGTTGTTTCACAAAAGGATACGAGTATTAGGACAACTAAGATAGGGGCCATTTTTGTTTTGTTGGCTCAAAATATAGCTGTAAACTTACCTGTTGTATAGGTCGTATAACATTTTGAAGCATTAGGAATAGTCCAACGTACCTCATAGGTGGTGATTCTTGTGTAATTCCCCTTTAATCATTGTTCACTCCAAACAAGAGTGTCACATTCACAATTTATTTCTTGTTATTTTCATATTAGGACTAGAATTTTATTTTAAACTAATGAAATTCAAGGGGTTTACATTCATGCTTCTTGTATTTATGGTATTGATAATAATGAAATTAGTGCAGTGAGGATGTTACCCTTATAATTCTTATTTCAGTGAGGATTTTAAGCAGAATAATAATTATGGGATAAACATGTGTTGTATTGTTCAGACCCCATCATGTTAATTTTAATGATAAGTGTCGGCGTTTCGACCCCAGGGGTCCCTGGACCGACGAGTAAATTGTCGCCGCGTGTCCCAGTCCAGATGGGTCGGCGCGAGACGGAGCACGAAGGGGGAAAACGAGGAGACAAGCGTAAAGGGGAAACCCTGTCCTGCGCCCAGGTCGGGTGCGCTTGCAGTAGGGGGTTACAAGCGTCCGCGTGGGAGGGAGCGAGAGGCTTGCACGCGCCGTCCCGTCCTCTCCGCGCGGCCAACCTTTTTGTACGAGTGCCCTAGACCTTCCTTTTATAGGCGTAAGGAGAGGGCCCAGGTGTACAATAGGAGATGTAGCAGGGTGCTAACGTGTCTAGCAGAGAGGAGCTAGTGCCCTAAGTACATGCCGTCGTGGCAGCCGGAGAGGTTTTGGCACCCTGTTCATGTGATGTCGTGGTCGTCGGAGGAGCGCTGGAGCCTTGCGGAAGGACAGCTGTCGGAGCTGACGAGTCCTTGCTGACGTCTCCTTGCTTCCGTAAGGGGCTGAGAGCCGCCGTCGTCACGGAGCATGCGGGGCGCCATCATTATTTGTTTACCGGGGCGAGCCAGGTGGGACGCTGGTCTTGTTCCCCGTAGCCTGAGCTAACTAGGGGTAGGGTAATGATGGCTCCCACTGTGACGTGGTTGGTTCGAGCCCTGGGTCGGGCGAGACGGTGGCTCCTCCGAGGTCGGGGTTGAGTCTGTCCTCCGAGGTCGAGGTCGAGTCCGAGCCCTGGGGTCGGGCGAGGCGGAGTCCGTCGTCTTCCGGGGCTGAGGCCGAGTCCGAGCCCTGGGGTTGGGCGAGGCGGAGTTCGTCGTCTTCTAGGGCTGAGGCCGAGTCCGAGCCCTGGGGTCGGGCGAGGCGGAGTTCGTCGTCTTCCGGGGCCGAGGCCGAGTCCAAGCCCTGGGGTGGGGCGAGGCGGAGTTCGTCGTCTTTCGGGGCCGAGGCCAAGTCCGAGCCCTGGGGTCGGGCGAGGCGGAGTTCATCGTCTTCCGGGGCCGAGGCCGAGTCCGAGCCCTAGGGTCGGGCGAGGCGGAGTTCGTCATCTTCCGGGGCCGAGCCCGAGTCCGAGCCCTGGGGTCGGGCGAGGCGGAGTTCGTCGTCTTCCGGGGCCGAGCCCGAGTCCGAGCCTTGGGGTCGGGCGAGGCGGAGCTTCCTATGGCGCCCGAGGCCGGACTTCGCCACTGTCAGCCTCACTTTGTCGAGTGGCACATCAGTCGGAGCGACGCGGGCGATGCTGTCTTCTTGTCAGGCTGGTCAGTGGAGCGGCGAAGTGACTGCGGTCACTTCGGCTCAGTCGACTGAAGGGCGTGCGTCAGGATAAGGTGTCAGGCCACCTTTGCATTAAATGCTCCTGCGATACGGTCGGTTGGTGTGGCGATCCGGCCAAGGTTGCTTCTTGGCGAAGACTGGGCCTCGGGCGAGCCGAAGGTGTGTCCGTTGCTTGAGGGGGCCCTCGGGCGAGACGTGAATCCTCGGGGGTCGGCTGCCCTTGCCCGAGGCTGGGCTCGGGCGAGACGAGATCGTGTCCCTTGAGTGGACCGAGCCTTGACTTAATCGCACCCATCAGGCCTTTGCAGCTTTGTGCTGATGGGGGTTACCAGCTGAGATTAGGAGTCTTGGGGGTACCCCTAATTATGGTCCCCGACAGTAGCCCCCGAGCCTCAAAGGGAGTGTTAATACTCGCTTGGAGGCTTTTGTCGCACTCTTTTGCAAGGGGACCGACCTTTCTCGGTTGTGTTTCGTTCCGGTGGGTGCGCGCGAGCGCACCCGCCGGGTGTAGCCCCCGAGGCCTCGGAGGAGTGGTTTGACTCCTTCGAGGTCTTAATGCGTTTCGTGATGCTTCGGCCGGTCTGGTTGTTCCCTCATGCGAATTGACTGTAGCCCGGGTGCACAGTGGAGTCCCAAGTTCTCGGGCTGGTATGTTGACGTTGTCAACGGTTTGGCCGGAGCCGGGTTTGCGAGAGCAGCCCCTGAGCCCCCGCACAGAGCGAGAGGACGGTCAAGGACAGACTCGACTTTTTTACATACGCCCCTGCGTCGCCTTTCCGCAAGGAGGAGGGGGAAAGCGCCATGTTTCCCTCGGAGGGCGCCGAACATGGTGTCTCCAGTGAGTTGCTAACGGGTAATCCGAGTGGACGCCCGTGCCCCATTTGTTAGGGGTCGGCTAGTGGCCCGGAGGCGCGCTCCAAAAGTACCTGCGGGTGATTTGCCGGACTTGGTCCCCTTTTGATGGGGTCCGAGGGCTCGATGCCTCCCTCTGGTGGGATTCCGTTACAAGATCGTTCCCGTTGGTCTCGGAAATGTTCTAGGGTACCTCGGGAGCATAGCCCGAGCCTTGGTTATGTATCGAACGTACCCAGGGTCATCCCTCGCTCTGCGTCTGAGGCGGCTGTCGAACCCTTCGGGGGCCAGCCTACGAACCCCTGATCAGTAGTGGGCACGGAGCCCGAGTGGCCTGAGGCGGCCGTTGAACCCTTTCGAGGAGCCGGCCTTCGAACCTCTGACCAGTAGTGGGCGCGGAGCCCGAGTGGCCTGAGGCGGCTGTTGAACCCTTCCGAGGGGCCAACCTTTGAACCTCTGATCAGTAGGGGGGCTCGGGGCCCGCTTCCTTCGCGGAGAAGGATCCCTTTCGGGGTGTCCCCTTTCCCGGTCCCTGTTGTAAGAGAGAGAAAGAGGAAGAGGAAAAGGATGCGAAATCGAACGACGTGGCGCACCTTTTTTGACGCAGTCATTATGGCGGAGGTGAAGCGCCGCCTGCTTCGCCCGCCAAAGGTGTCGCCTGTCCTGCCGTAGAGTTAATGTGACGGGACGAGCGGTTCGCGGGGCAGCCGTTGCGCGTGCGCGAGCCGTTCGAGGAACGGAACACGGGCGCGTCGTCTTCATGCCGTGGGAGAGGGTTCTCTCGCTGTCCCAGGAGGGGACGTGAGCTTGGCTGACGACTTGACTGCTGCTTCTGCCCGCCTGCCACTGCCATTACTGCCGGCCCATTTCTGGCCGTATCGTCCATCGCGCCTTCTCCCGCGGCTGACTGGCCCGTGACCGATGTGCCTGGTTGGCACTGTTGGGTCATGCGCAGGGTTGCCTCGAGTCGCGGTACTGGTTCCGCAGTCGAGGAGACACGGTAGTGGCGCGAGTGGCGGTGCAGTTTCTTGCACGTAGCAACCGGCGCGCCGGTTACATGACGTGTGGGCCTGGGCCTCCATGCTGGACGCGTCGAAGTCGAAAGGGTGCGCCCCCTTGGTGCGGTTGCATGTGAAAGGGAATTAGGCTTACACCTAGTTCCTAAATAATTTTGGTGGTTGAATTGCCCAACACAAATATTTGGACTAACTAGTTTGCTCTAGTGTATAAGTTATACAGGTGCCAAAGGTTCACACTTAGCCAATAAAAAGACCAAGTATTGGGTTCAACCAAAGAGCAAAGGGGCAACCGAAAGCACCTCTGGTCTGGCGCACCGGACTGTCCGGTGTGCCACCGGACATGTCCGGTGCACCAGAGGACTCCAACTCCGAACTGCTCACCTTCGGGAAATTCCAGAGGCAACTCCGCTATAATTCACCGGACTGTCCGGTGTACACCGGACATGTCCGGTGCTCCAAGGAAGAGCGACCTCCGGAACTCGCCAGCCTCGGGTCTTCACTTCTGCTGCTCCGCTAAAAATCATCGGACTGTCCGGTGTTCACCGGACTGTCCGGTGTAACGGCGGGGCAACGGCTATTTCGGCGCCAACGGCTACCTGCGTCGCATTAAATGCGCGCGCTGCGCGCGCAGAGGTCAGGCACGCCCATGCTGGCGCACCGGACAGTGAACAGTTCATGTCCGGTGCGCCACCGGACATCAAGGCGGTCCCAGAAGTCAGAGCTCCAACGGTCGACTCCAACGGCTTTTGGTGACGTGGCTGTCGCACCGGACATGTCCGGTGTGCACCGGACTGTCCGGTGCGCCATCGAACAGACAGCCCCACCAAACGACTAGTTTGGTGGTTGGGGCTATAAATACCCCAACCACCCCACCATTCATTGCATCCAAGTTTTTCAGCTTCCAACCACTATACAAGAGCTAACATTCATTGCAAAGCACACCAAAAGAGATCAAATCCTCTCCCAACTCCACACAAAGCTTTAGTGACTAGAGAGAGTGATTTTTAGTGTTCATTTGAGCTCTTGCGCTTGGATCGCTTCTTTTCTTTGGCATTCTTTCTTGTGATCAAACACTCACTTGTAATTGAGGCAAGAGACACCAATTGTGTGGTGGTCCTTGCGGGAAGTTTGATTCCTAAGTGATTTGAGAAGAGAAGCTCACTCGGTCCGAGGGACCGTTTGAGAGAGGGAAGGGTTGAAAGAGACCCGGCCTTTGTGGCCTCCTCAACGGGGAGTAGGTTTGCGAGAACCGAACCTCGGTAAAACAAATCCGCGTGTCACACTCTTCATTTGCTTGCGATTTGTTTTGCACCCTCTCTCGCGGACTCGTTTTTATTTCTAACGCTAACCCGGCTTGTAGTTGTGTTTATATTTGTAAATTTCAGTTTCGCCCTATTCACCCCCCTCTAGGCGACTATCAGCATGCCGCCTGCATGGCGGTCCGCCCTTTCGCTCGCTGGTCTGGGTGAAAGTGGAGGAATGCTCGTAACCGCTAGGCAGTTGCGCGCACCGCGCGCGGCGGTTTGGCTTCTTCTGCCCTGGGCCAGCTTGCATGACGCGTGGGACCCAGCCCCCGTGTCGTAGGGGGAGAACCTTGGAGCGTGTTGGAGAAGACTCAGCCCGCGATGGCTGAGGACGCAAGTGGGGAGAGTTGCCTTTAAAAGGAGGGTGGCCCCCTTGAAAGGCAATCATGTCTTCGCGCTCCCCTTATGCATCGCGTCTTTCCACCTTCCGAGCCCCTGGATGGGGAACACTTGCAGTTCTTCCACCTTGTCGTTGGGGGAACGCAACTTCACGGAAGTTGGTACCCTTCAGCCATCATTCGGCTTCAAGGATTTTCATCAGCCAGCCCGGCCGCATCCCCTCGCTGGTGGTCACCCAAGACGGTGACCACCAGCTCCTGGGTGGGGAGAAGCAAGCCAGGCTGCGGCCTCTGCCCCCCCCTCAGCTTCAAGGATGTTCATCATCGGTGCTGGGGAGGGGAGTGCGCCGAGTTGGGGTCGGTCTCCGCGCGGGCAGCGGCCCGCTCCTTCCCTCAGCGATCGAGGGGAAGGGCATTCGCCGTTCGTGGCGCTGGTAGCTGCCGCGTGTCCGGCTCTCCGGTCCGAGCGGCTTCGGCGCTGCTTCTGGTGCCACCTTCCGCCGCGGCAGCCGGAAGAGGTTTCTCCACCGACGAGATAGTCGGTGCCGCCCGCGGACTGACCTCCAACTCTACGGCCTTCTGCTCGTCCTCGCCCCTCGAGTGGGGACGTGGGCGAGGGCCTTATGGCAGCAGCATCCGCCCTGAGGTCATCGCTGCCGCTGTTCGGCCGCTCGGAGTAGAAGTCGTTGTCGCTGCTGCTGGAGCGGGCGGCGGCGAGCCATCCGTCGGCCTTCTGTTGCTCCGCAGGCCCTCCAATCGTGGGGGGTTGTTCGTACCTGCGGAGGTGGAACCGGAGTTCCATTTGTAATGGCACCTTGAGTGCCGGTGTCTTGTTCATTGTGGCTGTCGGGGCCTAAACATGTATGTATTTTCGGCACGGAGCTGTGTTTTTTCCTCATTCCGAGCACTAGGACTCGCCTGTCAGCTAACTGAACCGCTTAACCAAGTGTGAGTTGCCTCGTGCAAAGGTGACGAGTGAGGTATCCATATCCCGGAGGCGTAGGAGTCCCTCGGCTCGGTTGGCCTTGCCGCCCGAGGCTTCTCTTGCTTAGTTAAGGGAACCCTCGACCGCTCTTCGATGAGCCGAAGCCGGAGGCAGCGGTGTTAGCATGGATCGAGGCTGAGTTGGCTCGAAAAGAAGACTTCGTCGGCCAGAGCCTGTCCGGGCCGTCCACTAGCGAGGCCGGCGCCGGAGTTGAGTTGCCGAGGCCATGAGCCAGCCCGATGTCCTCGGGGGACAGCTGACTGAGGCTTCGGGCCGGCCGAGCCGTCTGCTCGGGCCGGATTCCTGGAGGAGACCCTGGCGGCGATGGCCCGGGCGCGGTGCTGATGTCGTCCTTCGGAGCAGAGATCCTCCGACCGCATTGCCGTCCAAGGCTCGGTCGGACTTCGCCGAAGGTGTAGTTGACGCCGAGGGTGCTGCTGCTCCCCCTCCGTCAAGGTCCGAGCCTGCAGGATCAGTTTATCTTGTAGTGCGTGTATGTTTTCTGCAGCCGCCGAGGCCCAAACATACTGTCGTTGTGTTGTAAAGCTGCATTTCTTTTCCCCTTGTTTCGAGTATAAGGACTTATTTGTCGGTAACAGAATTGTTTGTCAGAGCGAGAGTTACTTTTCACGGAAGGTGATGAGTGAGGTATCCGTATCCCGGAGGCGTAGGAGTCCCTCGGCTCGGTCAGCCTTGCCGCTTACGTGCACTCTTACTCGTCCGTAGGATTCTGCTAACGATGTAGTCGAGAAGGCCCGAAAAATCGTTTCGGCAGAAAGGTTTCCGAGCATTAAGACTTGTTCGGTCAGCGTAATCGCCTAACCGAGCGTGAGTTACTTATCGCAGAAGGTGACGAGTGAGGTATCCGTATCCCGGAGGCGTAGGAGTCCCTCGGCTCGGTCGGCCTTGGCTGCTTACGTGTACTCCATCGTTTTCAGGATCCCACTTTTGAAGTAGTCCGAAAGCATGAAAGACGTTCTGGCAGAAAAGACTTTTTCCGAGGAAAATTTTGACGCAGAGGGGGTTCCCCCCTTCTAGCCCCCGAGGGAGGGTCGGGCTTTGCCGAGGCAAGGCTGACCCTTCCTTGATGGTTAGACTTTGTGTGTGAACGAGGTGTACGAATAACTTGAAAGCATCTTAAGGGTAGATGCGACGTAGCTGTCAGATGTTCCAAGCGTTGCTGTAGACCTCACCTTGACTGTTGGCTAGCTTGTATGTCCCGGACTTCAGAACCTTGGCGATGACGAACGGCCCTTCCCAGGGAGGCGTGAGCTTGTGCCGCCCTCGGGCGTCTTGTCGCAGCCGAAGCACCAAGTCGTCCACCTGGTGGTCTCGGGACCGAACCCCTCGGGCGTGGTAGCGTCGCAGGGACTGCTGATACCGCGCCGAGTGTAGTAAGGCCATGTCCCGAGCCTCTTCCAGCTGGTCCAGTGAGTCTTCTCGGTTTGTTCGATTGCTTTGGTCGTCGTAGGCCCTCGCCCTCGGGGAACCGTATTCTAAGTCTGTGGGCAAGATGGCCTCGACCCCATAGACTAGAAAGAACGGTGTGAAGCCCGTGGCTCGGCTCGGCGTTGTCCTCAGACTCCAGACCACCGAGGGGAGCTCCTTCATCCATCGCTTGCCGAACTTGTTGAGGTCGTTGTAGATCCGTGGCTTGAGTCCTTGCAGAATCATGCCGTTGGCACGCTCTACTTGCCCATTCGTCATGGGGTGAGCCACGGCGGCCCAGTCCACCCGGATGTGGTGATCCTCGCAGAAGTCCAGGAACTTTTTGCTGGTGAACTGGGTGCCGTTGTCGGTGATGATGGAGTTTGGGACCCCAAAGCGATGGATGATGTTGGTGAAGAACGCCACCGCCTGTTCGGACCTGATGCTGTTTAGGGGTCGGACCTCGATCCACTTGGAGAATTTGTCGATGGCGACCAACAGGTGCGTGTAGCCCCCCGGGTGCCTTCTGCAAGGGATCGACGAGGTCCAGGCCCCACACAGCAAACGACCAGGTGATGGGTATTGTCTGCAGAGCCTGAGCGGGCAGGTGGGTCTGCCTTGCGTAGAATTGACACCCTTGGCAGGTGCGGACAATTCTAGTGGCGTCGGCCACCGCGGTCGGCCAGTAGAAACCTTGTCGGAAGGCGTTTCCAACAAGGGCTCGGGGTGCTGCATGGTGACCGCAAGCCCCCGAGTGTATTTTTTGTTAGAGCTCCTGACCTTCGGCGATGGATATGCATCGCTGGAGGATGCCTGAGGGGCTGCGGTGGTAGAGCTCCTTCCCGTCCCCCAGCAAGACGAACGACTTGGCGCGCCGCGCCAATCGCCGAGCTTCGGCTCGGTCGAGGGGCAGCTCTCCTCGGTGGAGATATTGCAGGTACGGGGTCTGCCAGTTTTGATTAGGCGTGACCACGCTCCGCTCTTCCTCGACGCGCAGTGCCTCACCCTCGGGGGCCGAGGGTGCCTCGGGCTGGGCCGAGGCCTTCTCGGGCTCGGGCGTGTCGTCGGTCTTGACTGAGGGTTGATGTAAGTCTCGGGAGAAGACGTCTGGGGGAACCGTTGTTCGCCCCGAGGCTATCTTAGCCAGCTCGTCCGCAGTCTCGTTGTATCGTCGGGCGACGTGGTTGAGCTCGAGCCCGTAGAAATTGTCTTCCAGGCGTCGAACCTCGTCGCATTAGGCTTCCATCTTCGGGTCGCGACAGTGGGAGTTCTTCATGACTTGGTCGATGACAAGCTGCGAGTCGCCGCGAGCGTCGAGGTGTCGGACCCCTAGCTCGATGGCGATGCGCAACCCGTTAACCAGAGCCTCGTACTCGGCCACGTTGTTGGACACCGGGAAATGGAGGCGTAGCACGTAGCGGAGGTGCTTCCCGAGGGGCGAGATGAAGAGCAGGCCCGCGCCTGCCCCTGTCTTCATCAGCGACCCGTCGAAAAACATGATCCAGAGTTCCGGTTGGATCGGAGCTGTTGGGAGCTGGGTGTCGACCCATTCAGCCACAAAGTTCGCCAAGACTTGGGACTTGGTGGCCTTCCGAGGGGCGAACGAGATTGTCTCGCCCATGATTTCCACCGCCCACTTTGCGATCCTACCCGAGGCCTCTCGGCACTGGATGATCTCCCCCAGGGGGAAGGATGACACCACAGTCACCGGATGAGACTCGAAGTAGTGTCGCAACTTCCGCCGCGTCAGGATCACCGCGTACAGCAGCTTCTGAATTTGTGGGTAGCGGATCTTGGTCTCGGACAGTACCTCACTAATGAAGTAGATCGGCCTCTGGACGGGCAATGCATGCCCCTCTTCTCATCTCTCAACCACGATCGTGGCGCTGACCACCTGAGTGGTAGCGGCGACGTAGATCAAGAGGGCTTCTCCGGCAGCGGGGGGCACCAAGATGGGCGCGTTCGTGAGGAGCGCCTTCAGGTTTCTGAGGGCTTCCTCGGCCTCAGGGGTCCAAGTGAAGCACTCGGCCTTTCTTAAGAGGCGGTATAGGGGTAGACCTCTTTCGCCGAGGCGCGAGATGAAGCGGCTCAGAGCCGCAAGGCATCCCATGACCCTCTGTACGCCTTTCAAGTCCTTGATGGGCCCCATGTTGGTGATGGCCGCGATTTTCTCCGAGTTGGCCTCGATGCCCCACTCGGAGACGATGAACCCCAAGAGCATGCCTCGGGGGACTCCGAAGACGCACTTCTCAGGATTAAGTTTTACGCCTTTCGCCTTGAGACACCGGAATGTCGCTTCAAGGTCGGAAAGGAGGTCGGAGGCTTTCCTCGTCTTGACTACGATGTCATCGACGTAAGCCTCGACCGTTCGACGAATGTGTTCGCCGAACACATGGTTCATGCACCTTTGGTATGTCGCACCCGCATTCCTCAAACCAAACGGCATGGTAACGTAGCAGTACATGCCGAAAGGTGTGATGAAAGAAGTCGCGAGCTGGTCGGACTCTTTCATCCTGATTTGATGATACCCTGAGTAGGCATCGAGGAAAGACAGGGTTTCGCACCCAGCAGTGGAATCCACGATTTGATCGATGCGAGGCAGAGGGTAGGGAACCTTCGGACATGCTTAGTTTAGACCAGTGTAGTCTACACACATCCGCCATTTCCCTCCTTTCTTTCTCACAAGCACAGGGTTGGCAAGCCATTCGGGATGGAATACCTCTTTGATGAACCCTGTAGCCATCAGCTTGTGGATCTCCTCGCCTATGGCTCTGCGCTTTTCTTCGTCGAATCGGCGCAGAGGCTGCTTCACGGGTCGAGCTCCAGCTCGGATATCCAGCGAGTGCTCGGCGACATCCCTCGGTATGCCGGGCATGTCCGAGGGACTCCACGCGAAAACGTCGGCGTTTGCGCGGAGAAAGTCGACGAGCACTGCTTCCTATTTGGGGTCGAGCTCGGAGCCGATCCGGATCTGCTTGGAGGCGTCGTTGCTAGGATCGAGAGGGACGGACTTAGCCGTCTCTACTGGCTCGAAGTTGCCGGCATGGCGCTTCACGTCTGGCGCCTCCTTGGAGTGGCTCTCTAGGTCGGCGATGAGGGCCTCGGCGTACTCCACGCACTCCACGTCGCATTCGTACGCGTGCCGGTACGTGGGGCCGACGGTGATGACCCCGTTGGGGCCCGACATCTTGAGCTTGAGGTAGGTGTAGTTGGGGACGGCCATGAACTTGGCATAGCATGGCCTCCCCAGCACTGCGTGGTAGGTTCCTCGGAACCCGACCACCTCGAACATGAGGGTTTCCCTTCTGAAGTTGGAGGGAGTCCCGAAGCAGACGGGCAGATCGAGTTGTCCGAGGGGCTGGACGCGCTTCCCGGGAATGATCCCATGAAAAGGCGTCGCGCCTGCCCGGACCGAGGACAGATCGATCCGCAGGAGCCCGAGGGTCTCGGCGTAGATGATGTTGAGGCTGCTGCCTCCGTCCATGAGGACCTTGGTGAGCCTGACGTTGCCGATGATGGGGTCGACAACAAGCGGGTATTTCCCCGGGCTCGGCACGCGGTCGGGGTGGTCGCCCTGGTCGAAGGTGATGGGCTTGTCGGACCAGTCTAGGTAGACTGGCGCCGCCACCTTTACCGAGCAGACCTCCCGACGCTCTTGCTTGCGGTGCCGAGCCGAGGCGTTCGCCACTTGCCCACCGTAGATCATGAAGCAGTCGTGGACCTCGGGGAACTCCCCTGCCTTGTGATCCTCCTTCTTATCGTTGTCGTGGGCCCTGCCACCTTTCGCAGGTGGCCCAGGCTTGTGAAAGTGGCGCCGATGCATGGCGCACTCCTCAAGGGTGTGCTTGACGGGCCCCTGATGATAGGGGCACTGCTCCTTGAGCATCTTGTCGAAGAGATTGGCGCCTCCGGGAGGTTTCCGAGGGTTCTTGTACTCAGCGGCGGCGACAAGGTCCGCGTCGGCGGCATCGCGTTTCGCTTGCGACTTCTTCTTGCCCTTCTTCTTGGTGCCACGCTGAGTGGACGCCTCGGGGACATCTTCCGGCTGGCGGCCCTGGGGCTGCTTGTCCTTCCGGAAGATGGCCTCAACCGCCTCCTGGCCAGAGGCGAACTTGGTGGCGATGTCCATCAGCTCGCTCGCCCTAGTGGGGGTCTTGCGACCCAGCTTGCTCACCAGGTCGCGGCAGGTGGTGCCGGCGAAGAACGCGCCGATGACATCCGAGTCGGTGACGTTGGGCAGCTCGGTGCGCTGCTTCGAGAATCGCCGGATGTAGTCCCGGAGAGGTTCTCCCGGCTGCTGGCGGCAGCTTCGGAGATCCCATGAGTTCCCAGGGCACACGTACGTGCCCTGGAAGTTGCCGGTGAAGGCTTGGACCAGGTCGTCCCAGTTGGAGATCTGCCCAGAGGCAAATGCTCCAGCCAGGCTCGAGCGGTGTCGGAGAGGAACAGGGGGAGGTTTCGGATGATGAGGTTGTCATCGTCCGTTCCACCCAGGTGGCAGGCCAGCCGGTAGTCCGCGAGCCACAGTTCCGGCCTCGTCTCCCCCGAGTACTTCGTGATAGTAGTCGGGGTTCAGAACCGGGTCGGGAACGGCGCCCGTCATATGGCCCGGCTGAAAGCCTGCAGACCGAGTGGTTCGGGCGAGGGACTCCGATCCTCCCCGCTGTCGTAGCGTCCCCCATGCCTGGGGTGGTAGCCTCGGCGCACCCTCTCGTCGAGGTGGGTTCGACGGTTGCGGTGGTGGTGCTCGTTGCCGAGGCGACCCGGGGCCGCAGGCGCTATGTTGCGCGTGCGCCCGGTGTGGACCGAGGCTTCCCGCATGAATCGGGAAGTCGCGGCGCGATGCTCCGAGGGGTACCCCTGCCTTCGGGAGGCAGAGCTTTCGGCCCGTCGGACCGTGGCATCGTCCAGGAGATTTTTGAGCTCTCCCTGGATACGCCGCCCTTCGGTAGTTGATGGCTCCGGCATCGCGCGGAGAAGTATCGCTGCTGCAGCCAGGTTTTGGCCGACCCCACTGGAAGCCGGTGGCGGCCTTGCCCTAACGTCGTCGGCAATGTGGTGCTGGATGCCTTGGGGTAGATGACGCGCTTCTCCGGCCGGAACTTGGCCTTCCCATTCCTGCCCGATGTCCCAGCGGAACGACTCAAGTGTTCCTACTCCCTCGTCGAGCCTGGCCTGCATCTCGTGGATTTGCTCGAGCTGTGCGTCCTGACCCCCCGCAGGGACTGGGACCACAGCTAGCTCCCGAAGGATGTCAACGCGAGGCGCAGGCCTAGGGGGATCGCCGTTTTTCTGGTATACCAAGATGGTTGCCTTCACCGGGACCCCCTAGATCGACGTGGAAACATTCACAACTTGGGCCGCAGTCCTCGTCACCGAAGCTGCGGCTACCGTCGGAACAGTCGGAAAGGCAGTAGTCGCACGCGGTCATGAAGTCCCGCATGGCACTGGGGTTACCAAGTCCGGAGAAATCCCAACAAAAGTCGGGCCCGTCATCTTCCTCGGAACCCGAGGGCCCGTAGGTCGAGACGGCTGTTAGCCGGTCCCAGGGTGACCGCACACCGTACCCCGGAGGGTTTGGACACGCCTCTATGAAGGCTTCCACCGAAGCGAAGTCGCTTGGTGGGTCGAGGCTGAATCCAAAAGGCACGAGATGGGAATCGGTCGGTACCTCCTGGTCGACGGGCGGTGACGGAGTCGCGTCAGGGGCAGACTGCACCGTCGTCTCAAGTACGAGGGTGACGCCCAGCAAGTCCTTTGCGAGCGTGCTGGCGTCGTCCGTCCGCTTGGAGTTGGCGTGTTGCGGGGGAAACAGCGCTCGTCTTCGTCTCAGACGCGAGGTCGATACCCGACGTGTCCCCTGTTGGGGCGCCGGCGCCGTCGACTCGCTCTACAGCCGACGAGGTGCCACCTCCTGCTTGGCCTTGGTTGCCCCGCCTCCTCCTCCGTCGGTGGGGGAGGCGACGGGATAAACCCGAATGTTGTTCTTCCGCCACGTGGGGAAGACGTCGTCGATTCCGCCGCCGGCGGGCGGGTTGTCAGCCTCCATTGTCGCTGTCGCGCGGCAGGGGAAGGAGTATCATGTCGTAGCTGCCGTCGAGGGACATGAACTCGAGACTCCCGAAACGGAGCACCGTCCTGAGCTGGAGAGGTTGCTGGAGACTGCCCATCTGGAGCTTGACGGGAAGCTGTTCGTCAACACGCAGCAGGCCCCTACCTGGCGCGCCAACTGTCGGCGTTTCGACCCCAGAGGGTCCTTGGACCGACGAGTAAATTGTCGCCGCGTGTCCCAGCCCAGATGGGTCGGCGCGAGACGGAGCACGAAGGGGGGAAAACGAGGAGACATGCGTAAAGGGGAAACCCGCGGCCTTCGTGTTTGTCCTGCGCCCAGGTCGAGTGCGCTTGCAGTAGGGGGTTACAAGCGTCCGCGTGGGAGGGAGCGAGAGGCTTGCACGCGCCATCCCGTCCTCTCCGCGCGGCCAACCTTTTTGTACGAGTGCCCTGGACCTTGCTTTTATAGGCGTAAGGAGAGGGCCCAAGTGTACAATAGGAGATGTAGCAGGGTGCTAACGTGTCTAGCAGAGAGGAGCTAGTGCCCTAAGTACATGCCGTCGTGGCAGCCGGAGAGGTTTTGGCACCCTGTTCATGTGATGTCGTGGCCGTCGGAGGAGCGCTGGAGCCTTGTGGAAGGACAGCTGTCGGGGCTGTCGAGTCCTTGCGGACGTCTCCTTGCTTCTGTAAGGGGCTGAGAGCCGCCGTCGTCATGGAGCATGCGGGGCGCCATCATTATTTGTTTACCGGGGCGAGCCAGATGGGACGCCGGTCTTGTTCCCCGTAGCCTGAGCTAGCTAGGGGTAGGGTAATGATGGCTCCCCCTGTGACGTGGTTGGTCCGAGCCCTGGGTCGGGCGAGACGGTGGCTCCTCCGAGGTCGGGGTTGAGTCTGTCCTCCGAGGTCGAGGTCGAGTCCGAGCCCTGGGGTCGGGCGAGGCGGAGTCCGTCGTCTTCTGGGGCCGAGGCCGAGTCCGAGCCCTGGGGTTGGGCGAGGCGGAGTTCGTCGTCTTCCAGGGCCGAGGCCGAGTCCGAGCCCTGGGGTCGGGCGAGGCAGAGTTCGTCGTCTTCCGGGGCCGAGGCCGAGTCCGAGCCCTGGGGTTGGGCGAGGCGGAGTTCGTCGTCTTCCGGGGCCGAGCCCGAGTCCGAGCCCTAGGGTCGGGCGAGGCGGAGTTCGTCGTCTTCCGGGGCCGAGCCCGAGTCGGAGCCCTGGGGTCGGGCGAGGCGGAGCTTCTTATGGCGCCCGAGGCCAGACTTGGCCGCTGTCAGCCTCACTCTGTCGAGTGGCACAGCAGTCGGAGCGACGCGGGCGATGCTGTCTTCTTGTCAGGCTGGTCAGTGGAGCGGCGAAGTGACTGCGGTCACTTCGGCTCAGTCGTCTGAAGGGCGTGCGTCAGGATAAGGTGTTAGGCCACCTTTGCATTAAATGCTCCTGCGATACGGTCGGTTGGTGTGGCGATCCGGCCAAGGTTGCTTCTTGGCGAAGACTGGGCCTCGGGCGAGCCGAAGGTGTGTCCGTTGCTTGAGGGGGCCCTCGGGCGAGACGTGAATCCTCCGGGGTCGGCCGCCCTTGCCCGAGGCTGGGCTCGGGCGAGACGAGATCGTGTCCCTTGAGTGGACCGAGCCTTGACTTAATCGCACCCATCAGGCCTTTGCAGCTTTGTGCTGATGGGGGTTACCAGCTGAGATTAGGAGTCTTGGGGGTACCCCTAATTATGGTCCCCGACAGTAGCCCCCGAGCCTCAAAGGGAGTGTTAATACTCGCTTGGAGGCTTTTGTCGCACTCAAAGGGATAAATTGGTTCCTGCATGTGGGTTCCACATGGGTCTGCGGGTCCCATGATTCAGTGACGGCTCACATGGACGGAAAAGGATGACGATGGCAAAACTGAGCAAAATTTCACGAGCGAGGGGTCAAACTGAGCACGATGTAAATTTAGTGGCAAAAATGAGCAAAGTGACCAGACTAGTGGTCCAAATGTAAAAAGCCCTATTTATAAAACTGAGCCAACTACAAGAAGTATGGCTTGGCAGCCTCCATATTCTTCATCGCAGCAGCAGCATGAAGTTGCCCATCTAATCAGTGAAGCTACATAGTCAGGGCTCCTGTCTACCTCAACCAAGCTTGCCTAGTCACTGCAGTGTTGCGTACTATGTTGTTCAAGAAAATGGTCAGGCCTACAACTCCTCCACATACAAGAACCCTTCTAACTGTCCTGCAAGTGTTGTAGCTCTTATGCCTCATACTCCAGCTACTGCTTATATGGCGTATACTCCCAGTGGTGACTGCAGCACAACCTGTATTTTTGTATAATGGTTGATAAGCTTAATGCTGGCAGCAATGTAACATAATAATTGGGTTGTGTGATGGTGAATTTAACTGAACCCATGGAAAAGCCATGGGCTTCCACCCATTTATGGGTTGGTTTGGAGTCAACAAACTAATTGGATGGGTAGGGTTTGATTTACTTAGTATGTTTTTGGGTGGGTATGGGATGGGTGTCAAGGTTTATGGCTATGGGTGTGGGTTCGGTGTGGGTTGGAGTTACTGCCATTAGCAGGCCTAAAAGCAGACTAAATCCTCCCGAAAGCAGCAGAGATGCGAGGAGTAAAAGAAACATGCAGAGATGCGAGGAGTAAAAGAAGCATGTTCCCTTCCCGTATCAACCCACACACGACAGAGAAACACAGGAGGTGCAAACTCTTTCTGTCTTCTTCATTTCGAGGGGGCAATAGTTTTTATAGAGATTCTAAACCCGCTAGGGATAATTTTAGTATCAGCCTATAAAACCCTTTTTAGGATTTTTTAACACTTTCTTGGACTAATAGAATGACTACTTATGCCTCATCAAAACTGTGAAAAAACCAGTGAGAAAAAATCGAGAAAAGATAGCATAGTGTCATTCGATGTATTGCACTTGTTGCCACATCTATACTTCTATTAAAAAACTAATGTGGACACTTGGTACTACCACGGCTTTACCCTCTACGCCCACGTCACACGCCGTGCCATGTGGGTCCAGCACTCGCACATCGCTCTCTCAGCTACTGCCATGTGGACCTTCAGCTACTGTGCCTGTCCAGCATCCAACCCTGCCCGCCTAGCTACCACACCGCGTAAAAAATTGTGCACAGCGAGCACTTGAACCCACGCTCTCTGTTTCAGAAAATTGGGGCTAACCACCGGATCACACGTACCTTAGTGTTTAGAAATAAACAATAATTATATTTAAATCATTATCTCAATACCTATTTATATGATATATAAACAATCGTAGTAAAGTACACGCAACTGACTATTAAAAACCATATGTGAGAAGCTTCAAGAAAACTCACAATGGGAAAAAAGTACAACTGGCTTCTTCAGGACAACAACAACCTTCATGGTGCATATCATACGATCTTTAGGGTCAAATAGCCAGGGCTAAAATCCAGAGGTGATCTTCCCCTGAACCTTGAAGGTCTCTCAAGTGTCTCATACCTATACCTCATATACATTTTCTGAAGTAACTGCAGGTAAGGATTTATTAAATAAATCAGTCGGACTAACACAAGACTTGACTTGCATGAATTTCACCTCATCCTCATTCTGGACTTCTTGTGGATTGAAATACTTAAGAGAAATATACCTAGTCAAACTGCTCTTAATTAGCTCATTTTCCATTTGTGCAACACATGTTACATTATCTTCGTTGGTAATGGTCGGGGTATTTGCGATGCCAAAACCACACGACTTCTGGATGTGATTAGTCATTCGTCGTAGCCAAGAACACATATGTGTGGCTTCATATAAAAGCAATTATCTTTGAGTGGTTAGTAGACATCATTAGTAATGTCTGTTTGCATGATGTCTAGGCTATGGTAGTACCACCATAGAGAAACACAAAACAGTTTGAGATCTATCATTACAGGGATCTGACAGATATCTAGTATTTGTATAGCCGACCAAAGTTTGGTCATGATTCTCCGGGAAAAAAAATAGGCCCAGATCTTGAGTGCTTTTGAAATATCTAAGTATAGTCTTAATGTCTACCCAATGCCTTCTTGTTGGGTTCACATTATATCTAGTTAGTAGATTTAGTGCAAATGAAATAGCAGGCATAGTGCAATTTGCAAGATACATTAGTGATCCAATAGTGCTAAGGTAAGGAACTTCAGGTCCCAACAATTTCTTATCACTCTTTGGTATAAATTGGTCTCTATCCCCTTTCAAGGGATCTCACGACCATCGGGGTCTTTAAAGGGTGAGCTTTAATCATATTAAATCTCTCATAGACCTTCTTACATTAGGTCAACTGGTGTACAAATATTCCTTCTGGGAGATGCTCGATTTGCAGGCCCAAGCAAAACTTGGTTTTCCCCGAAGTCTTTCATTTCAAACTCTATCTTGAGGTAGACGCTGGCCTACTCAATATCTTCTTCATATTCGATGATATTCGGGTCATCAATATAGACCAAAACAATACATAAACCCTTCTTGGTTTTCTAATGAATATGCAAGGAGAATCTGGATTATTTATGAATCCCTTCTTCAGGAGGAATTCACTGAGCTAATTGTACAACATTTGCTGAGACTATTTAAGCCCATACAACGCCCTCTACAACTTAATGTTGTACATGTTGCTATTTGACTTGGAATCTAGAACTCTCAGTCCATCTGGAGCCTTCATATTGATTTCCGAATAGTGACCCATACAAGTATGTCGTTACTACATTCGTCATCTGCATATTTAAGTTTAAACTTGTTGCCAGTGAGATTAGATATCGAAACATCGTGCCACTCATAATTGGGGAATAATTTTCATTGTAATCGATGTCGGGCACTGCGGGAACTAAAATTTAGGGGATCATTTTTAGAGGGTGGTGCAAGTAAGGTTTATGGCGATGGTATAGAGGAACCCATTGTTGCATATAGTCTTAGGTTATGTTTGGTTCGCAACACATTTTTGGAATCTAGTTATTCCCATTACCCGAGACTATCTGGTTGGATGGGATTCTCTCCACAGTATTGGATGCCCGAGATGTAAAATACATAGTGTTTGGTTCCTCATCCAGATTCTCATGCCATATTATCAATATCTCACCGAACCCAGTTCCATGTGACTAAATTTTAGTCCCATCATATCGAATGTTTAATGCTAGTTACAAAATGACCAACCCCATCCCCGACGACATGGTGCACACGGGCGGGTGCCACTTCCGGCACGTGCCTTGGCGCATCGAGGCCCTCGCGAGCATGTTGGTGTGGATTTGCAACTAGTCCGATTGCTCCATGCGTGGGAACACACACTTCGTCGTCCTCACCACAAAGTTCGAGCCGCAAGCCAACGCCGACGAGTCCGTCACCACCTACACCTTCGGCATGCGCAAGCATGCCTTCTGCAAGGTGTGTGGCATCACCTCCTACTACACCCCGAGGACCAACCCAGATGACCTGGTCGTCACCGCTGCATGTTTGGATCCGGTCACGCTGGACCATGTCGAGTACCGAAAGGCCGACGGGAGGAGTGGCTCAAGCGCAGCGACATCGTTGTCTTCTCCGAGGAGAAGCAGGCAAATGCAAAGACAAAGTAGTAGTTGTTTTTCTCTAGCACAGAACTTGCACCACCATCTCTCTTGGCTTCAAATATTACCTGCCTGTCGTCGATCGATTATCAGTTATGATAAACGGTTCTTTTGGCTTCAAATCTCTACTATATTTAAGTCTGAGTTTCTTGATATGTCGACTTCTCTGACGAGCGCAGTGAGTGAATAAATTTTTACACCCATGTAGAATATCTAAAATTAAGACAAAGAGGATGTAAACCCTGCTCACTTGTATAAAGTGTTTAAATTCTACAACGGTTTTGTGTTATATAATGTAAAGATAGCAATATATAGATAGTGTGCGAGAAACTAACTAGTACGTATTTAGCTACATGCTATCGATTGTCTATCAATTATAAAAAATAACCATGTTTCCCTCTATTTTCATCGTGGGAAAGAGAGACGTGTCCATCTACCACCACCCGCCCTTGACTTTGGCTTCAGCGTGGCCCTTGGCAAGCGACCCTACTCAGATGTAGCTCCTCCCTTTCTAATAACATAATCATCACAGATTCTCGATCCAAACCCTAAACTCTCTCAAAAATAGTAGAAACATGAGGAGTCATAGAAGCATGTTCCCTTTCCACAGCAACCCACACACGACAGAGAAACAGAAGACACACAACAGAGAAACACAAGACTCACGAGGTGGGAAACTCTTTCTGTCTTCTTTATTGTGAGGGGTACAATAGATTTTATAGAGACTAAACCCCTTAGGGGTAGTTTTGGTATCAGCCCATAAAACCCATTTTAGGATTTCTTAACACTCCCTCTTGGACGAATACCATGACTACTGATGCCTCATCAAAACTCTAAAAAACCCTATGAGAAAAAAAGGGAGAAAAGATAGCATAGTGCCACTTGATATATTGTACTTGTTGCCTCGTTAAAAAACATCTATGAAAAACTTCAAGAAAACTCACAATGGAAAAAAGAGTACAACTGGTGTCTTCAGGACAACTATAACCTTTAGGGTGTATAGCATACGATCTTCGGGTCAAATAGCAAGGGCTAAAATTCAGAGGTGATCTCCCCATAAACCCTGTAGGTCTCTCAAGTGTTTCATCTCTATACCACGTGTACATTTTATGAATGTAACTGCATGTAAGGTTTTAGTGAATAAATTAGCTAGATTATCACAAGACTTAACTTGTAGGATTTTTACCTCACCCTCATTCTAGACTCCATGAGGATAGAAATACTTAGGAGAAATATTCTTAGTCATATTGCTCTTAATATAGCTCATTTCCATTTGCGCAACACATGTGGCATTATCTTCGTAGATAACGGTCGGGGTATTTGAGGTGCCAAAACCACATGACTTCTGGATGTGATTAGTCATCCGCCGTAGCCAAGCACACTCACCTGTAGCTTCATATAAAGAAATTATCTTCGAGTGGTTAGTAGGCGTCATTAGTAATGTTTGTTTGCATTATCTCTAGTATACGACAGTACCACCATAGAGAAACACAAAACCAGTTTGAGATCTATTATTACGGGGATCTGATAGATATCTAGCATTTGTATAGCCCACTAAAGTTTGGTCATGATTCTTCGAAAAAACAAACCAAGATATCGAGTGCTTTTGAAATATCTAAGTATAGTCTTAACGTGTACCTAATGCCTTATGGTTGGGTTCACACTATATCTAGCTAGTAGATTTATCGCAAATGCAATATCAGACATAGTGCAATTGAGAAGATACATCTGTGCTCCAATAGCGCTAAGGTAAGCAACTTTAGGTCCCAACGATTTCTTATCATCACTCTTTGGTCTAAATGGGTCTCTATCCGTTTCAAGGGATCTCACAACCATCAAGGTCTTTATAGGGTGAGTTTTAATCATATTAAATCTCTTAAGGACCTTCTTATAATAGGTCAACTGGTGTACAAATATTCCTGTTAGGAGATGCTCGATCTGTAGGCCCAAGCAAAACTTGATTTTCCCCCATGTCTTTCATTTCAAACTCTATCTTGAGGTAGACACTGACCTCTGCATATCCGATGATACTCATGTCTTCACCATAGACCGAAATAATATAGAAACCCTTCTGGGGTTTTCTAATGAATATTCAAGGAGAATCTAGATTATTTATGTATCCCTTCTTTAAGAGGAATTTATTGAGCCGATTGTACCACATTTGCCCAAACTATTTAAGCCCATACAACGCCCTCTGCAACTTAATGTTGTACATGTTGCGATTTGACTTGGAATCCGGAACTCTCAGCCCATCTAGGGTCTTCATATAGATTTTCGAATCCAGTGAACCATACAAGTATGCAGTTACTACGTCCATCATCTGCATTTTAAAGTTTAAACTTGTTGCCAGTTATATCAGATATCAAAACAACGTGACACTCATAAACGGGAAATAATTTTCATCGCAATCGATGTCAGGTCTCTACGGGAGCTGGAATTTAAGGGGTCAAATTTTTAGAGGGTGGTCAAAGTAAGATTTATGGTGATGATATAGAGGAAACTGTTGCTGCATATAGTCTTAGGTTATGTTTGATTCGCAACATATATTTGGAATCCAGTTATTCCCATTACCCGAGACTATCCGGTTGGATACTGATAATGGGATTCTCTGCACACTGTAGGATACACGAGATGTAAAATATGTAGTGTTTGGTTCTTCATCTGGATTCTCATGTCAGATTCTCAATATATCACCGGACCCGGTTTCATGTGACTAAATTTTAGTCCCATCACATTGAATGTTTAATGCTAGTTAGAAGTATTAAACATAGTCTAATTGTAAGATTAGTTACATAGATGAGTACTAAATGATAAGACAAACTTATTAAGTCTAATTAGTCCATGATTAGTCCATATAATGTTACAATAAACATTTGCTAATCATAAATTAATTAGGCTTAATAAATTCATCTAGTTATTTAGTCTTCAACTATATAATTAATTTTCTATTCAAATTATATTTAATACTCGTAATCGGCATTTAGAGATATGATATGAAACAAATTAAATTTTAGTCAGGACAACAAATCATCCTCAAGCATTACCTGTAACATAACAGGATTCGAACTTAGACTGTCTCCAGTAGGTAATGTAAACTAGTGGACGTGGAACTGAAAATAACTATGTTGACATTGTTTGCAGAGTGAAGATTAAAATAAGGGATAAGTTAGAGGATCAGATATGAGATCTGTTGGAGATAGCATTAGGGGGTGTTTGGTTTTAGGGGGTAGTTTTTAGATCCTCCATTTTATTCCATTTTAGTCTCTAAATTGATAAATGCCAAAACTAAAAGAAAGTTTTGATTTCTGTATTTGCTAATTTAGAGACTAAAATATAATATAATGGAGTGACTAAAAATGAGTCCCTAAATTTCAAACACCCCCTTAGAGCAACTTCAATAGCTTTCTAAACAACTCTCTACATCTTAAATTTAAGAAGTAAATAGAAAAATGCTTCTCCAATGGTTATCTATATAGATTTGCTAAATTTAGTTACTTGCTATACAAACCTATTTACTCTCCACATTTGGCAACTTGATAGGAACTCCCTAAATGCAGTTGACGTCAATTTCTTCACACCCACGTGATTATTTTTCTCCTATCCAACACAGTGAGATAGCCAGCGACACACTCTTTTTACCACTTTTTAGCATAGTGAGGTAGCTAGGTACAACATGTGTGACATAAGTTTTTTCTTCATCCCATATGTTACGCCATCGGACCACCGCTCCTTCACAGGTCATGTCGACCGACCTTTTCTCCTCCGCCCTCAACATCTTCTGCTCTTAACTCTACTGTCAGCCAGATCTAATGAGGGTAGGATTGGATTCAGAATTGAAATATTCTCTAAATATGAATAAATATTGGGGACTAAGCTATTTTTTTATTTCTGATAGCTATTTAGCTGTTTTTTTGTTTTTTAACCTTTTTTATGACAAAACATACATTTAGACCTCTGGATGACTTATTTCATGTTTTGGACCTGAAGCTCGGCGCCATAGCCTATGGCGTTGAGATAACACAGCTCGGCGCCATAGGCTATGGCGTCGAGCTCTGACATGGCTATGATGGCTCCCGGCGGCTAGAGCTGGCGTGCCGCCGACGCGGCCTCCTAGCTTGGCGCCATAGATCTTGGCGCCGAGCTAGGGAGGCCTATAAATCGACCATTCTGCTGGTCGATGAAAGGGAAATGTGCCCTTGGGAAATTTCTATAATATTTTGGTGATTAAGTGCCCAACACATTTAATTAAGTTCTCATGTGCCAAATAAAGTGAGAAGTACAAATCAAGGCAAAAGGTATGTTTCTAGACTTAGTATATTGTTTTGAGTACTAATGTGCTCTTTCTAAGTGCTAGAAACAGTGAGAAAAGAATTGCAAAAGACTTGACTGTGTGTAGCCAGATTCCAGTTCGGCCTAGCACACCGGACTGTCTGGTGCGCCAGGCTGGTCCATGTGAACTCGCCGCTCTCGGGATCCGACGGCGGCGTACGGCTAAAAATCACCGGACTGTCCGGTGAGTCATCAGCGGCGAACTCGTCGCCCTCGGGAAAAGCAAAAAGGCGACGTGGCTATAATTCACCAGACCGTCCGGTGGTGCACCGGACTGTCCGGTTAGCCAACGGTCGCCAACGCAACGGTCGGCCACACAATCCACGGGCGACGCGTGGCCCGCAGCAACGGTCGGTTGGGCACACCGGACTGTCCGGTGTGCACCAGGCAGTGTCTGGTGCGTCAACCAATCCCGAGGACCAACGATCGGATGCGCCAGAAAAGGAAGGAGATCGCGCACCGGACAGCTACAAAAACTGTCCGGTGGTGCACCGGACTGTCTCGTGCACCACCCGATAGAAGGCAAGTTTGGCCTTCCAAGTTGGCCTCCAACGGCTCCTAGCTGCCTTATGGCTATAAAAGGGGCCCCTAGGCGCATGGAGGAGTTAACCAAGCATTCTTTGAGTATTCTAAAGCATCCAGACTCCGCTCCCACACATTTGATTCTCTGTGTTAGCGATTTGAGCTCCATTCGAGTTGCGAACTCCGTGTGTTGTACTTCGAGCTCGAGTTGTGACTTGTGTACGTGGTTGTGCTGTGGATTTGAGTCTTGTGTGTGTTGCTCTCCCCTTCCTTACTTTTGTGCTTCTTTTGTGATCATCATTATAAGGGCAAGAGGCTCCAAGTTGTGGAGATTCCTCGCAAACGGGAGAAAGTCTAAGGAAAATACCGTGGTATTCAAGTTGATCATCGGATCACTTGAAAGGGGTTGAGTGCAACCCTCGTCCATTGGGACGCCACAACGTGGAAGTAGGCAAGTGTTAGTTGGCCGAACCACGGGATAAAAATCGCGTGTCTTGTGTTGATCTCTCTGTGATTGTTTGTGTTCACAAGAACTCGCTTCAAGCTACTTAGCTGTACTAACACTCATAACTAAGTTTTGTGGCTATTAGTGTTTGATTTATCAAGATCACCTATTCACCCCTCCCTCTAGGTGCTCTCAATTGGTATCGGAGCCGTACTCTTCATCTAAGGGACTAACCGCCCGAAGAGATGGATCCTAAGGGAAAGGGGATGGTGGTCAACGACAAGGAGAAAGAGTCCATCTTCAACGAGCCAAGAGATAACAAGCCCACTGACTCTGGCTCGAGTCACAAGAAGAAGGACGGGAAGAAGAAGAGACGCATCAAGAAGATCATCTACTATGACAGCGATGCATCTTCTTCTTCACCAAGAGACGACAACGACGATGATTCTTCGTCAAAGAAAAAGACGGTTAATCAAAACTATTCCTTTGATTATTCCCGTATTCCGTACAATTCAAATGCCCATTTACTTTCTATTCCTCTTGGAAAACCCCCACACTTTGATGGAGAGGATTACTCATTTTGGAGTCATAAAATGCGTAGTCATCTATTTTCTCTCCATCCCAGCATTTGGGAAATTATGGAAAATGGAATGCATTTCGATAGTACGGATAACCCTATGATGATAAATGAACAAATTCATAAGAATGCACAAGCTACCACTATTTTGCTAGCATCTTTGTGCAGGGATGAATATAATAAGGTGAGTGGCTTGGACAATGCCAAGCAAATCTAGGACACCCTCAAGATATCTCATGAGGGAAACGATGCCACCATGATCACCAAAATGGAGTTGGTGGAAGGCGAGCTGGGGAGATTTGCGATGATCAGGGGAGAGGAGCCAACACAAACCTAGAACAGGCTCAAGACCCTGGTCAACAAAATATGAAGCTACGAAAGCACAAGATGGATGGATCATGATGTCGTCCAACTCATGCTAAGGTCATTTACTGTAATTGACCCCCATCTTGTCAACCTCATTCGTGAAAACCCCAGGTACACCAAGATGACGCCCGAGGAGATCCTCGGAAAATTCATGAGCGGGCGCATGATGGTAAAGGAGGCACGATACGTGGATGACGCCTTGAACGGTCCACTACCCGTCTACGAGCCGCATCCCATTGCGCTCAAGGCAACAAGAAGCAAGGAGGCGCTACCAAGCAAGGTAGCACAAGTAGAGGCTACCGGGCTCAACGAAAATGAAATGGCGCTTATCATCAAGCGCTTCAAGACCGCACTTAAAGGACGCAAAGAATATCCCTCCAAGAGTAAAACAAGGGGGAAGCGCTCCTGCTTCAAATGCGGTAAGACTGGTCATTTTATAGCTCAATGCCCCGATAATGATAATGACCAGGAACAAGAAAAGTATGGGAAGAGGGAGAAGAAGAAGGTTTACAAGAATGAAAAGGGCGAGGCACACCTTGGAAAAGAATGGGATTCGGACTGCTCTTCATCCGACTCCGATGATGAAGGACTGGCAGCCTCGACCTTCAACAAGTCTTCGCTCTTCCCCAACGAATGTCACACTTGCCTAATGGCTAAGGATAAGAAGGTATGTGTTCGGGACACTCCCAAGTATACTTCTTCTAGTGATGAAGAGTCATCTGATGATGAAGTAGATTATACTGATTTATTTAAGGGTTTAGATAGAGCTAAAGTAGATAAAATCAATGAGTTAATTGATGCTCTAAATGAAAAAGATAGATTGCTAGAAAGACAAGAGGACATTTTGTATGAGGAACATGACAAATTTGTTAGTGTTCAAAAGTCTCTTGCCTTAGAACTTAAAAGAAATGAAATGTTGTCTTCTGAGTTGTCTGCCTGTCAGGAATCTGTCTCTAGTCTAAAGACTTTGAATGTTGAATTAAATGCTAAACTAGAGGAAGCTAATGTAACAAAATCATGTATAGAACATGTTGTTATTTGTAATAGATGCAAGGATTTTGATATTGATGCTTGTGATGAACATCTTGCGTCCATTACTAAATTAAATAATGAGGTGGCAAGTCTTAATGCTCAACTTAAGACTTGCAAAATTGATTTTGATAAATTAAAGTTTGCTAGGGATGCCTACACTATTGGTAGACACCCCTCAATTAAGGATGGACTTGGTTTTCAAAGAGAAACCAAGAACTTAATAAGCCAAAAGGCTCCCATTCTCACCAAGGAGAAAGGGAAGGCCCCTATGGCTAGTAGGACTCAAAGGAATCATGCTTTCATGTATAATAGGAAAGTTGCTAGTCATTCCAATTATAATAGGAGTTATGATCATGATGCTTTTGATTCACATGCTATGTTTGCCTCTAGTTCTACTTTTGTTCACGGTAGAAGTAGGCCTAGGAGAAATCATGTTGTGCATCATGTGCCTAGGAAAGTGTGTAATGAATCTACTACTGTTTTCCATGCTTGCAAAACTTCTTTTATACTTTCATGTAAGAATGAAAAAGTAGTTGCTAGAAAGTTGGGCTCCAAATGCAAGGGAGACAAAACTTGTATTTGGGTTCCAAAGGCTATTGTGACTAACCTTGTAGGACCCAACAAGAGTTGGGTACCTAAAACCCAAGCTTAAATTCCTTGCAGGTTTATGCATCCGGGGGCTCAAGCTGGATAATCGACAGCGGATGCACAAACCACATGACGGGGGAGAAGAAGATGTTCACCTCCTATGTCAAGAACAAGGATTCCCAGGATACGATTATTTTTGGAGATGGGAACCAAGGCAAGGTCAAAGGTTTGGGAAAGATATCCATCACAAGCGAGCACTCTATTTCAAATGTATTTTTAGTATAGTCATTAGGGTACAACCTCCTGTCTGTAAGTCAATTGTGCCACATGGGCTACAATTGTTTGTTCACAAATGTTGATGTATCTGTCTTTAGAAGGAGTGATGGTTCATTAGCATTTATTAGACGACAAACTCTACTTATTTGATTTTTCAAAAGAGGAGGTCGATCTAGATGCATGCTTAATAGCTAAGACTAGTATGGGCTGGTTGTGGCATCGCCGTCTAGCACATGTTGGGATGAAGAACCTTCATAAACTTCTAAAGGGAGAACATGTGTTAGGACTAACCAATGTTTGTTTCGAGAAAGATAGACCTTGTGCAGCTTGTCAGGCAGGGAAACAGGTGGGAAGCACTCATCACAGCAAGAATGTGATGACAACATCAAGACCACTAGAGCTTCTTCACATGGACCTCTTCGGACCCGTTGCCTACCTTAGCATCGGGGGAAGTAAGTATGGTCTTGTAATTGTTGATGATTTTTCCTGCTTCACTTGGGTGTTCTTTTTACAGGATAAATCAGAAACCCATGGGACCCTAAAGCGCTTTCTAAGGAGGGCTCAAAACGAATTTGAGCTCAAGGTGAAAAAGATAAGAAGCTACAACGGGTCCGAGTTCAAGAATCTACAAGTGGAGGAGTATCTTGAGGAAGAAGGCGTCAAGCATGAGTTCTCCGCTCCCTACACACCACAGCAAAACGGTGTGGTAGAGAGGAAGAACAGGACGCTCATCGACATGGCAAGAACGATGCTTGGAGAATTCAAGACGCCCGAGCGGTTTTGGTCGGAAGCTGTGAACACAGCTTGCCACGCCATAAACAGGCTATACCTACATCGCCTTCTCAAGAAGACCTCGTATGAACTCCTTACCGGTAACAAACCCAATGTTTCTTACGTTCGTGTATTTAGGAGCAAATGTTACATTCTGGTGAAGAAAGGTAGACATTCTAAATTTACTCCCAAGGCAGTATAAGTGTTTTTACTAGGGTATGACTCAAATACAAAGGCGTATAGAGTCTTCAACAAATCATCGGGTTTGGTTGAAGTCTCTAGCAACGTTGTATTTGATGAGACTAATGGCTCTCCAAGAGAGCAAGTTGATCTTGATGACATAGATGAAGATGATGTTCCGACGGCCGCAATGCGCACGATGGCGATAGGTGATGTGCGACCACAGGAACAACAAGAGCAAGATTAGCCATCTTCCTATACAATGGTGCATCCCCCAACTCAAGATGATGGACAGGTTCCTCAAGAAGAGGCGCATGATCAAGGGGGAGCGCAAGAAGAACAAGTTATGGAGGAAGAAGCACCATGGGGCCCTCCAACTCAAGTCCGAGCGACAATCCAAAGAAATCACCCCGTTGATCAGATTCTGGGTGATATCAGCAAGGGAGTAACAACTCGCTCACGTTTGGCTAATTTTTGTGAGCATTACTCGTTTGTCTCTTCTATTGAGCCTTTCAGGGTAGAAGAGGCCTTGCAGGATCCGGACTGGGTGTTGGCCATGCAGGAAGAGCTCAACAATTTCAAGAGGAATGAAGTTTGGAGCCTGGTGCCACGTCCAAAGCAAAATGTTGTGGGAACCAAGTGGGTGTTCCGCAACAAGCAAGACGAGCATGGGGTGGTGAAAAGAAACAAGGCTCGACTTGTGGCAAAAGGTTATGCCCAAGTCGCAGGTTTGGATTTTGAGGAGACTTTTGCTCCTGTGGCTAGGCTAGAGTCTATTCGAATATTATTAGCCTATGCCGCTCACCACTCTTTCAGGTTGTTTCAGATGGATGTGAAGAGCGCTTTCCTCAACGGGCCAATCAAGGAGGAGGTATATGTGGAACAACCCCCTGGCTTTGAGGATGACATGTACCCCGACCATGTGTTCAAGCTCTCTAAGGCGCTCTATGGACTTAAGCAAGCCCCAAGAGCATGGTATGAATGCCTTAGAGATTTCTTAATTGCTAATGCTTTCAAGGTTGGGAAAGCCGATCCCACTCTTTTCACTAAGACTTGTGATGGTGATCTTTTTGTATGCCAAATTTATGTCGATGACATAATATTTGTTTTTACTAACCAAAAGTCTTGTGAGGAGTTTAGCAGGGTGATGACTCAAAAGTTTGAGATGTCGATGATGGGTGAGTTGAACTACTTCTTTGGGTTCCAAGTGAAGCAACTCAAAGACGACACCTTCATCTCCCAAACGAAGTACACACAAGATCTTCTCAAGCGGTTTGGGATGAAGGACGCCAAGCCCGCGAAGACACCGATGGGAACCAACGGGCATGTTGACCTCAACAAAGGAGGTAAGTCCGTTGATCAAAAGGCATACCAATCTATGATAGGTTCCTTGCTTTATTTATGTGCTAGTAGACCGGACATTATGCTAAGTGTATGCATGTGTGCTAGATACCAATCCGACCCCAAGGAATGTCACCTTGTGGTCGTTAAGCGAATTCTTAGATATTTAGTTTCTACGCCTTGCTTCGGGATCTGGTATCCAAAGGGGTCTACCTTTGACTTGATTGGATATTCAGACTCTGATTATGCTAGATGCAAGGTTGATAGGAAGAGTACATCAGGGACGTGGCAATTCCTACGAAGGTCCCTGGTGTCTTGGAGTTCAAAGAAACAAACATCCGTTGCCCTATCCACCGCTGAGGCCGAGTATGTTGCCGCAGGACAGTGTTGCGCACAACTACTTTGGATGAGGCAAACCCTCCGGGACTTCTACTACAATATGAGCAAAGTCCCACTCCTATGTGACAACGAGAGTGTAATCCGCATGGCGGATAATCCTATTGAACACAGCCGCACTAAGCACATAGACATCCGACATCACTTTCAGAGGGACCACCAGCAAAAGGGAGATATTGAAGTGTACCATGTTAGCACCGAGAACCAGCTAGCCGATATCTTCACCAAGCCATTGGATGAGAAAACCTTTTGCAGGTTGCGTAGTGAGCTAAATGTCTTAGATTCGCGTAACTTGGATTGATCTATAACATACATGTGTTCTATGCCTTTGATCATGTAACTTTATGCATTTATGTGATTTGTTGCTTATTTATGGTACTCAAGTTGTGCAAGGGATCCCCGGACCTCAAAAGTCCATGTGTGAATGATGCACATATTTAGGGGGAGATGTGCTACAACTTGACCCTTTGAGACTAATCTATTTGTTTGAGTATACTTGATGTAGTCTCAAAGGTGCATTGAAAGGGAAATATGGACTTGGACAATGCAAAGACTTCCACTGCACTCTGGTATTAGTGTACTCACTTCCAAGTTCATACTTATGCTCTTATTGCCTTTTTGCTCTTAATTGACATTTTTGGTGAGGCAATGGGGTTAAAGGGGCCAAGAATGATCCCGTTTTGGTGCTTAATGCCAAAGGGGGAGAAATTAAGGCCAAAGCAAATGAATCAGCTACCACTTGTGAATTTTGAAAAATAAAATTAGAACATTTGATTTGCCCAAAATGCTCTTATTGCAAAATTTGGTCTCTTGTGGGGGAGAATTTTGATTATGGGAAAAGGGGGAGTTTTTGGCACTTGATCAATTTCACTCTTGGATTATCTCTCTTTATGCCCAAACAAGTGAGTTTGACTTAGAGATAGGAAAATGAATTTGATTTGCAAAAACAAACCAAGTGGTGGCAAAGGATGATCCAAATATATATGCCAAATTATAGTCAAAAACAATTTGGTCTTCATTTGCATTGAGGTTGCACTTATTTTGGTTGCTTTTTGATGTGTTGGCATAAATCACCAAAAAGGGGGAGATTGAAAGGGAAATGTGCCCTTGGGCAATTTCTATAATGTTTTGGTGATTAAGTGCCCAACACATTTAATTAAGTTCTCATGTGCCAAATAAAGTGAGAAGTACAAATCAAGGCAAAAGGTATGTTTCTAGACTTAGTACATTGTTTTGAGTACTAATGTGTTCTGTCTAAGTGCTAGAAACATTGAGAAAAGAATTGCAAAAGACTTGGCTATGTGCAGCTAGATTCCAGTTCGGTCTGGCACACCGGACTGTCCGGTGGTGCACCGGACAGTGTCCGGTGGTGCACCGGACAGTGTCCGATGCGCCAGGCTGGTCCGCGTGAACTCGCCGCTCTCGGAACCCGACGGTGGCGTACGGCTAAAAATCACCGGACCGTCCGGTGGTGCACCGGAATGTCCGGTGAGTCATCAGCGGCGAACTCGTCGCCCTCGGGAAAAGCAAAAAGGCGACGTGGCTATAATTCACCGGACCGTCCGGTGGTGCACCGGACTGTCCGGTGAGCCAACGGTCGCCAGCGCAACGGTCGGCCGCGCAATCCGTGGGCGATGCGTGGCCCGCAACAACGGTCGGTTGGGCACACCGGACTGTCCGGTGTGCACTTGACAGTGTCCAGTGCGTCAATCGATCCCGAGGACCAACGATCGGATGCGCCAGAAAAGGAAGGAGATCGCGCACCGGACAACTACAGTAACTGTCCGGTGGTGCACCGGACTGTCCGGTGCACCACCCGACAGAAGGCAAGTTTGGCCTTCCAAGTTGGCCTCCAACGGCTCCTAGCTGCCTTAGGGCTATAAAAGGGGCCCCTAGGCGCATGGAGGAGTTAACCAAGCATTCTTTGAGTATTCTAAAGCATCCAGACTCCGCTCCCACGCATTTGATTCTCTGTGTTAGCGATTTGAGCTCCATTCGAGTTGCGAACTCCGTGTGTTGTACTTCAAGCTCGAGTTGTGACTTGTGTGCGTGGTTGTGTTGTGGATTTGAGTCTTATGTGTGTTGCTCTCCCCTCCCTTACTTCTGTGCTTATTTTGTGATCATCATTGTAAGGGCGAGAGGCTCCAAGTTGTGGAGATTCCTCGCAAACGGGATAAAGTCTAAGGAAAATACCGTGGTATTCAAGTTGATCATCGGATCACTTGAAAGGGGTTGAGTGCAACCCTCGTCCATTGGGACGCCACAACATGGAAGTAGGCAAGTGTTACTTGGCCGAACCACGGGATAAAAATCATGTGTCTTGTGTTGATCTCTCTGTGATTTTTTGTGTTCATAAGAACTCGCTTCAAGCTACTTAGTTGTACTAACACTCATAACTAAGTTTTGTGGCTATTAGTGTTTGATTTATCAAGATCACCTATTCACCCCCCCTCTAGGTGCTCTCAGCCGAGAGGAGCTCATTTCCCCTCCAATCCTCCATTCAAAACTTCTTCAAAGTTGCTCCATTCAAAGATTCAAGTTGGAATACTTTGTAGACCAAGGTATGGTGTCTCGCTGATTCGTTTTGTATATTGGGCTGTAATTTTTCGATTATTAGTTTTCATTGTTGCTCCTAGGATATATAGTATAGTTCATATGATGACTATATTTGATTTGATAGTTTGTGAAATCCAATTATACAATCTATTAGGTACTTGTGTTAATATAATCGTTTCTTAAATGAAATACATGTACTGGGAGGCGTTGTGGCAAAAGAGAGGTCGTCCTCGGGAGTTATATCCGGATGTATCTAGTAAGGATGCTCTTGTTCCTCATGAACTTCCTGTGCCTAACTGTGACGATGGCAGACCGGCTTAGGTATGTCAATCCAAACATCCAGACACGGCTACTCGCCGCTTCTACCTTTGTGGCGGTTTTAACGTACGTAGCTTATAACTTATGAGTTAATATTGTTTACTAGATGTGTAATAATGCTTCGTTCCATTTTTGTAGGAGCACCTGAGGTAACTACAAACTTATTTGTCTCATTATATTTGCTGTCGTAAACTATATCGCAGATGAGGCACGTGCAAGACACGTTCAGGAAAAAATGGCGACGATGGAGCTGATGGAGAAGGAGGAGGACGACACATCAAGGTTGAGTGAGCTTATCGCTCTCGTTGAGGCAGGATAACATGGGGAAGAGGAGGACGACACATCAAGGTTGAGTGAGCTCATCGCACTAGCTGAGGCAGGATTACATGCCCAAGAGGAGGAGGACAAGTTTATGTCTCAGGCCGTCGAAGAGGTAGAGGCCGCTTATTACAAGCAGAAGTGTGAAGAGGCTAAGGCTGAGGATCAGATATTCTCCCAAGCCACAGATGAAGCAGAAGCCAATTATTACAAGAGAGATGTGGAAAATGTGATGCAGGACAATGCAACAAGTGGAACGAGGTTGTCGTTGAGGATTGCGCGATAGATGACTCTAAAGATGAGTTACTTATAGATTATGATTCTGTTTGAACAAGCTAGTAGTTTGTTATGTAGTACTTCCATATCCAAAATGTTTTAGAACCCTAATGTTTCAGATTCGTAATGTTTCTATTGCATTGTCATGTTTTTTCCAATTCACAAAAATCGCAAGAGTTTCCCTTGTTTTATTAACAACCACAGTTGAAATAATCACATATGATAAGATATCACCATATTTCAGCATATAATATATCAAAAATAACACAGAACATCACAAAGTCCACATAACATAGTCCTTAATACAAGGTCCACATAACATAGTCCACATAACAAAGTTTACATCACAAGGTCCACATCACAAAGTTTTCATCATAAGGTCTACATCACATAGTACTCACATCCTTCTAGTCTTACCCTTGCCCTTGGCCCCAAGAGCGTCGGTGCCTGGAGTGTATGGGTCACGTGGACGTCGTCTATGTTGTGTGAGCTGTGATGGCTAAGTTGTGGGAGCGTCCTGCAGCTGGGACGGTCCAATCACGTCTTGACCTGCGTCATCGTCGTCGTCATCGTCATCGTCCACATCTGCAAATGTATCCCACGTCGATTGCGAGGAGCTCTGGCCAGCTATAGAAGGTCCAACTGCAGGAACGGGACGGTGAACGTCTGGCTGCATAGGAGGCACAGGCAGCTAGGGACCGGCATCCACAATGAGCCGCTGCACAACGAAGGCGACATGATACCCTCTGTAATTGAAAGTTTAGTTACACACATAGGTTAGAATATACAAATAAATGAATTCGCTTTGCTTCTAAACATTCATACTCACTGATAGTAACGCGTTGTGGTGTCTGAAGTTCTCCATGAGATACACTCAAGTTCACCCATAGATACGACCATAGAGTTTCCCTATTCAAAAGTTAAAACATTAGCATCCACAAAAAGGACATATTGTATCGAAATAACATAACTAAATTGAGTAAACAACTTCGTACCACTCTGTCTAGGATTGGAGCAGCCTCGATTTGGGACCCTAGCCGAGCAGCTATGTCGAACGAAGTGTCTTCATCGTCTGAGGACTCTAGCTTCGCATAGTCTGCAGCTGTCCACTGACCCTTAAGCTTGCACTTAGTGACACAAGCATACCAAGCCAAATACCTGTGGAAGTTGTAGTTCGTGTGCGGCTGGTCGTTCTCGTAGTTTAGGTCCGCCTCCTTAGCCCATTCATCAATATAATCTCGGTGGTGGGTCTCGAAGTCGGTGACTTTCTTCTGCCTCTATTTGTCGAACTTGCAAAAGGTACACACTTGTTTTAGTAATTCATTGCATATCTGAAATAATAGTTAGACTATACAAATGGGCAAAGTCACTCACTTGTGGAGTTATATTGAAGTGGAGAAGGGCTCCACCGAAAACTCCTGACGCAAACCAAATTGTCGAGCCACTCTGTGGGGCAAGTGATACTCAACAGCATAGAAGCAAATGAGGGCACACCTCATTAAGTAAAGGTCCTCGTCTATCTCGTACATGGTGCTCAACTGGATGTTGGCGAATGTTGGCTCATGATATGGTTACCAGGTCACCTGAAAAGGATTAGAATTCCCATATAAGTTTATAGTAATTTTACCAACGTCTTAAGGATAAAGATAAATTGACATACAAGTACACAACTCACCATCGATGGCGTAAGTGTGTCCAGATCGTTGGAGTACTCCACATAGGCACGCTGGTGTCGTGCGAAGGGCTCTTGGACCTAGTCTCAGCGGTAGGCAGTCGTGGGCCTCAAGCGATCACTGGCTACCTCGAACCACTCACGAAGAGCAAACTCTCTAGGTCGACCGATGGGTATGTGTGACCACATCCACAGCTGGAGTAGGTACACACACCCACCTAAGCTCGTGGTCCACGACAAACGATGACAGGCCTCACAGAGTTGCCTGTAGAGGAAGACCAACACTCCAGAAGCCTAGCTGTAACCTCCTGTCGTGTCCCAATCAGTCAGACAGGGCAGAAACATCCATGATGCGCTATCGCCTGTCGCGTCTGGAAAAATAACTGATCCAAACAGGTGCAGGATCCAAGCACGACAATGGTAGCTAACCGTCTGCTCGTCTGCTCCAGGTGGACACAATCCAAAATCCTGCCTAAGCAGGTGCTTTCCCATACTTGATCCTGTAACCAAACAACTCCCAAATCATGGTCATAATTGACTTCACCTTCCAATTTGGCTGACCCTTCAATGTCCCTAATAGCCTTTTCACAATTAGGGTAGATGTCCACTGACGATGCTTAGAGCTCAGCTCTGTCTGGGCACAAGTGTGTGGACCTACAATTTGTGTGATCTTAAACTTTCCGGTTTCCTTCTGCCTTCGGGCACATACCCTCCAATTACATTCCGACACCTCGCACACAACTGTGTAACGACGATGTGCATACGAGTGTCTCACCTTGAACAACCTCTTGCGGTTCATAGAATATTACTGTAGCCATCGTCTCAGTGTAGGCAGGTCCTTGAAAAGTAAGCCTACCTTAATCTCAATGTTGTCGGCGTTATCCAGAGCCTCTAGCAGTTCATAATCACGTCCTTCTGCACATGCACTGGTGGAATGACTTAGACTGCTAAATTCATGTATTGTAGGGTCACGCTCGGGACACAAACGTCTTATGAGTTCAATTTCTTGCTCGGTCATTTCTTGAACCGGGCGGTCATCATCAAAATCTAAGGCTCGTGCAGCCTCATATGGCTCCTCCTCATCCTCAATCTGAACATCAACACTATTTGAGGCCCTGCATATGTGGTCCATATTGTATGATAGGGGCACATGAAGATAAGCACCATTATCTAGTTGTGGAGATCCTGCATCGCGTTGAAGGAGGAAATAATACATTAAAAAGTCTAATCAAACAAATTAACAATGGATATGAACAACGTGTTAAATACACTTACTAGGATGATCCTGGATTGGATCCTGGGTCAATGGGATCTCCTGGGGGGTACCACCAGATTAGAAGCCCCACAAACGCCGCGAACAGGACGAGAAATCTCAAACTCGTTCAGGGCCGATTGAGCATCTGGCACAACCACTTCTTCCGGAAGCTCAGGCAAAGGTGCTTCACTACGAGATGCATTTGGCATTTGTGGAGATAACTCGACTGGAGCATCGCAATGACTAAACAATAACTTTCGAACAACTACATCCAAACATGGTGGAACAATCGTCTTCACAATTCTGACATATTTCACCCAGTCATCTTCTGAGGCAATGGAGATCAACCGTCGGGCAACTATCTCAGATGTAACATGGGACAATAAACTCTCAATTGATATGCTAGGGTCGTTTAAATTGTAACTAATCTCCTCACAAGACCGAGCGAAAATCTGGCCAAAAGAGGGTCTTTCATCGAACATCACGATCACCTTCTTCATACCATAAAAACTAACATTCTCATAAACATCTTCCTCCACGCTTCCTCCGTGGTATAGTGTCACTAGTGTGTCCATCTATTGCAATCACGGATTCATAACTTAATAACCATTAAAAATGGTACCCTGACTAACACTATCAACTATTGTCTAACTTATTACTATACCCATCTAATAATACCTAAATACTTACTAAGTAATAAATAAGTAATTCAGCAGCACCTCTCCTATACGGTGAGGTTTCTGAACCTGTAGAAAAATGAACAGCATGATGGCTGACATGCACCCAATCGAACAATTAAACACTAAATTGTATACTAACAATTAAACACATGTATAGGGGAGGTGACATATATAAAGACTACATATAGTCACATGTAAATATCTAGCTAATTATATACTAACAATTAAACAACTAGCTAACTATGCATTAACCCAAGCGAACATGTGCTACCTAAAACTGAAATCCTAAACACTAAATTGTTAACAAAGTAAACACTAACTAAATGCTACACACTAACTAACCACTAGCTCCTAAATCAATTAAAAAATTAAGTAAAAAATACCTTGTGCGTTGAGGGGCGGAACCAGAGGGCGGCGCTGGCTAGCACCGTCGGCGAGGGTGGCGGCGGAGCCGAGTCCGCCTCGTCTGCGGCGTCCACGGACGCGCTCGTCGGAGGGGGGCGCGGGCGGCGGCGGGCTAGTCGGAGGGGGCGGCCTGGTGGAGGGGGCGGCGGTGGATTGTGCAGGTGGGGCAGACGGGCAGAGGTCGCACGGGCGGAGGAAGAAAAGAGAGAAGAGAAGAGGAGAAAGAAGAAAATAGCCACGGAGCTTAAATCCTAACTCAGCGTCAATATCTGTGGCGCCGAGCTAGATTGCCACGAACTCCGCCATGTCAGCGAGCTCGGCGCCATGGCGTCACATGTCATGGCGCCGAGCGTAGGGTCCAAAAATGCATTTGTTCATGAGTCTGAATGTTAATTTTTGTCGAAAAATGGATTAAAAACCAAAAAAATCGGGCTATTTAGCAACTTGTTAAATATAATGTTAGCAAGTTTTTTTTTAGAAGTTACTGTTACGAGTCAGCGCGGGTTGCGAGTTGCAGACCGCAGGAGCTCGCGCTCTGCAAACCTTCATGGCCTCCGAGGCGGTCGTCGTTCACACCGGCGGTTGCCACTGCCGGCGCTTGCGGTGGCAGGTCGAGGCCCCCGCGAGCGTAGTGGCGTGGATCTGCAACTGCTCCGACTGTTCCATGCGCGCGAACACCCACTTCATCGTCCCCGCCGCCAAGTTCAAGCTGCAGGCCGGCGCTGACGAGTTCATCACCACCTACACCTTCGGCACGCACACGGCCAAGCACACCTTTTGCAAGACCTGCGGCATCACCTCCTTCTACACCCCGAGGTCCAACCCGGACGGCGTGGCCATCACCGTGGCCTGCGTCGACCCCGGTACCCTGAAGCACGTCGAGTACCGGAAGTTCGATGGGAGGAACTGGGAGGATTTTTTCAGGACCAGCGACATCGCTGGATTCTCCAAGGACGATGCAGAGGCGGCGGAGTAGCGGGCAGGTCAGTTCGTGTTCTTACCCTCATGATTCATGAGGATCAGTTGGAAACTTGGAATTGCAAACTGTGATTTTGTACACGAATTGCAAACTTGATTAGTCGAAATTCGTGTTCCATTCGTGTTTGTGAATTGCAAACTTGATTAGTCGAAATTGTAGAAAGAATAAACAAGCAATTGTTAGTTGGAATTGGGTGTGACAACTGTTGCAATGGGGATTTTCAAAATATATGTATTCTGTAGTGCCCAATTCAACTGCTAGGACATGGGACTGTGCCTAATAGATTAATAGCATGATGGGCAGTTGTTCAGTTTGGAAAAATTCAGAAATTAAACATGTAGAGAACCGGGATCTGAGGAATGTTAGTTCACTGGTGTTTAATACTCTAAATTAACCTGCATGATAAGGTTGTTCCTAAAAGGTTATTAGATGGCGAGATTGCCAAGGTGGACTGATCTCATGATCTCAGAAGTAAAGTTGAAGAGAGTTGCCACACTGTCTAGAGTGCTTTTCACGGTAGACATACTCATCATTTTAATTTTCTTAGCGATATCACCGAAAAGTTTTAATAAGCTAACTTTTGGGCTTTAATCTCTCAATACCACAAGTCTCTATTACAATCACACATAGGGACAAAACAACAATAGACAATATAATGAGTTTCAAAGAAGTGATAATCAGTTCATTACTCTTTAGTAATATAGAAGTTGACAACAGTACATGAGTTCAGGACAAGCTGTAGTATACCCATAATCAATTGAAGGAGACATACAAGACTCTGCCAAAGATGCTAGGTTGCCCTCTGCGCTGTAGGCTTTCAGGCATGACCACCCTGCGATCGAAGATCATCCATGGCTTTACCACATGTAGCCACAGAATAGATTGACGGACAGCTGATGAAGGATGCCATGATAAATGAGGCTAGCTCTGGCGGTGATACTGCAAAGATGTAATGGTCGATAGCATGGGAGAGCATGGTCTTTTTGTAGGCTCGCACTGGAAAGGGATCTACTTAGCATATTCTTTGAGCACAAACTTGTTGGAACCTTTTAGCCCCTTTCTCTTCTTTATGCTTCACTACCGAATGGGCATGTAGTGCAAAGCTTACCTGGTCTGTCACTTGGTGTGGAACCTGTTGGTGGTTGAGAAAGGGAAGTGATAAACTTTTGTTTAAAAGAGCTATATCACATCATTGAGAAAATTCGGTTATAAAAAAGGGAGGGAAGAGCTATAGAACTTCCTGATGACTGATACATGGGGATTGTGCAACTGTACCCCGTTGGAGAAGCATTGCATAGCTGTAGAGGAGGCAATTAAGCATTTGAATGATCATAGAAAAGTGATAATACATTAGGTTGAAGCATCTTTGTTGGTTCATGCTATTTTTAGTTTCTTACAAAATGGATGACTAAGGAAAAATCACCTATGACAACATAGTTTCAGAAGTTGGTTATAGGAATTACATAGGATGGTGAACCTAATATGAGAAATTTGGTAAACCATAAGGCAGAATGGCAGATACTATTTTGACTCTTAACAGATGTTTGTGCACCTGATATGGCTTCCAAATTTTATTTGGTTAATTAGGCATTCATTATCTTCTATGCATGCAGATGTTCTCTGTTGATCTGGTGTTGTTTCGTCATCAGTACATCATCTCAGTTCTGAAGGTTGAATCAAATTATGTCCTTTTCCTTGAACTAGGTCATTCTTCATTTTTGCAATGCATCTCTTTACCCCGTGTTAATGATGACATGACATCATTTTATTAAGCTGTTAATCCCTCCTATCTTCATAATTGCACTTCTGGGTCTCTGATGCCATTGCATTTCCTTGTTAAGGACATAAAAAATGGCACAAAACCGTAGATAGCACAATCAAGCAACAACAATGGCATCTGCTCAATATGGCGTGGCTATTACAGTGAATATCAAACTGTGTATATGAACACTGCTACAACTGATTGCCTGATGCGTTAAATCCTCTTGTGATAAAGCACCCGTGACATTTCGCATTAGGCCCCGTTTGTTTCGTAGGAATTGAATTTCATTTTAATAATTATAATTTAGACAAAACTAATTAAGTTCATATATTTATATATATGTAATATATTTGTATATTGTCTTAAATCATATGAGAGAGATAGTTATATACTATATTCATGTTATAACGAAGCAAGTAGAAGAGTGTGTTATAAGTTGTACATCGTAAAAATAGCATGTAAATCTATAGAATCAATTTCCATCTCTCACCTAATGAATTTGAGATAGACTTATATGATAACTTTGTAAAGTGGTGGAATATCACATTATAAAAAAAATAGCATATCTCATTAGTAAGATTTTAATTCCTCAAAATGAAAGGAAACAAACGGGACCTTAGGGATTGGCTATTATTGAAAGAATGAATGTTGCGAAGCAACAACACTTAGCAAGTTCTTGAATCCTGCAGAGTTTCCAAGTTTGTGTGGCATGATGATCCAAACGCAGTACAGGCGCCATAGTAATGTGCCAGGTCAAGCTCCTTACTGCTGAGAAGGATTTTTAGGAGCGGGTAACCTAACCTGACCTGCGTTTGAAAAGTGCTTCGGCGGCAAAAAAAAACAGAAAGCCAAAAAAACAGATAGAATCAGAGCTTCGCTTTTCTAAAAGTAGTTACTTTGTAGTATGTCTCAAAATAGCAGACGTTTTATTTCTTTCAATAATAAAACGAATTTTAATTTCTAAAATCAGTTTTTATGTTTATATCCAAATGGATAAAGATGACACATATATAAAACATATAAATGAACTCATTAGTTAACTAAAACAAATTTTAATTTAGGCGGAGGGAGTACAATTTTCACAGTACCGTGGAGGCGTGGACCCAGGTTTTAGCTTTCAGTTTCTTCACAATCACAACACACATCGGATAGCTTTTTTACAACTCAACCATTTTTTCATAGCCCATAACTGAACCAAAACAGACTCTAACTCACTTAATGTTATAACAATGAGTCATTACAGTGAAGAATCTTCTAGCCTTTGCAAAACTTCGTTTTGCCAATAATGGGTCCAGGTGTTAACCCGACTAAACCCACTTGGGCCATGTTCGTTTACATGGGGGAAGGGAGTGGATTGAAGGAGATTTGATCCCTTCCTATTCAATTTTGAATAGATAGGGATTAAATCTCCTTCAATCTCTCTTATTCCACCCCTAACCGAACAAGCCATTGATGATATAGCATTGAGTCATTACGTGTTATCTGTTCTTGCAATGGTCGGCTCAAGAACGGTTTACACATGGGCCCAACACTGGCGAGCCAAACTTTTGATGTGCTTTAATTTGGCAATGTCCAGCTTGATGAATAGAGTTGGTGAGTTGTTACGCTGGAAACGCCTAATCGTGCTTCTCACAGCAAGGAAGTTCTCATGGAGCCTATCGTGCTTCTCACAGCAAGGAAGTTCTCATGGAGGCTCCGTGATTTAATAAAGGCGCTTTGAAAAGGCGAGATAATCTCAGTCATTCTCGGAGCCAACCGAAGAGCAAGTGTTTTGGTAATAATCTGTTGGATTAATGTGGGCTTGGCCCAAATTAATATTCAATAATAGTCAATGCTAATGGCCCACTTTAATGCTATGGTGTACTAATTATTTAGTACCATATTGGAAGTTCAAAAGACAAATCAATCAACTTAAATAGGTGGACTATTGGTGCATCTATTGAGAAGTTGAGAAAAGGATGAAGGACTGCCACACGCGCGCGCGCGCGCGCCGCCGCCGCCGCCGCCGGCACGGCCGGGCCGTGGCTCGTGGCTCGTGGCTCGTGGCTCGTGGTAGATCGGACCTTGGTCCGAATACCGAATATTCCTTTCAAACGGTTGCGCATTTTGCCTGGAGCGATGACCGTCATAATAACCGTCCGTTTCACGTCATTATGGCTAGTAACGGACGTCATAATAACCGTCCGTTTCACGTTATTATGGCTAGTAACGGACGTCGTTATGGCTAGTAACGGACGTCATTATGGCTAGTAACGGACGTCATTACTGTCGTCAGTTTCCAGTTCTAATGCGCGACCGTTTCTGTCCGTTGGTCTTCTCCCTCCTTCTGACCGCCTATAAGAATGGAGAGGGAGGGCTCTTCCAGACACGCGAATTGCCTCACGCGAATTGCAAGCAACACATTCCCGTCCCACCTTCTGCGAGCACAGAGAGAGTGGGAGAGCAGGCCTCCGAAATCACCGACCGCAGAGATACACTTGCACGGGTGTGCGGGCGATCAGATTTTTGGGGAGCGTCTTCGCGACTGCTCGCGTGATCTGCTTCGTCTTCTTCCCGGCGACCGTTCGAGGGACTGCACTGCGTACACCTTCCTGCATCGACTTCGTACGGCTACATCGAACAAACACACGAGATGACTCGTGTGAATGGAGCCACTGATGCCTTGAGCATCGGTCCCTCCGCTGGGTACACTCTATTCTTCGTATTCGTGCATGTTTTATTGTTATTTACTGCTTATGCGAGTAGTTATACACACATGCACATACATGTCATCACATATATCGCACTGTTTTTCTGGATTAAATTAAAACTAAAAATGCCTAACTTTCTAACAATCCAAAAATCTGATATTAGGCATTTTTCTGTTAGTGGTTTTGCTGCTGCGTTAAAACCAAGTGAACCTTTTGATGGGACATTTTACAAGAGATGGCGTAGTAAGATGATACTGTGGTTGACCGCAATGAACTGCTATCACGCCGCACAGGGGAAACCCGAACAGTTCACTCCTGAAGAGGAGAGAATGTTCGACGTTGCCGATAACCTGTTTCGAGGCGCCGTGATTGGCGCTCTTGCCAACAAGTATGTTGATTCTTATCTAACGTGCACATCTGCAAAAGAGTTATGGGATGCATTAGATGAGAAGTTTGGTGTTTCTGATGCTGGTAGCGAGCTGTACATCATGGAGCAGCTGTTTGACTATAAGATGGTGGAAAACCGTCCTGTAGTTGAACAGGCTCATGAAATACAGGCACTGGCTAAAGAACTCGAACAATTCCCATGTGTCTTACCTGACAAGTTCGTGGCCGGCGGTATTATCGCTAAACTGCCACCTTCTTGGACGGATTTTGCTACCACTCTAAAACATAAGAGACAAGAGTTTAGCGTGGCCGAGCTTATTGGTTCTCTTGATGTTGAGGAGAGGGCGAGAGCAAAAGACACTCGTGGAAAAGGAGTTGAGACTTCTAGTGCCAATATGGTACAAAAGAAGAACTCCAATGCATCACATAATAATAAAAAGAAAAACAAGCAACAGAATGCCACGAAGCCCAAGCAGGCAGCCTCGTTCAAAAAGAAGAACAAAGGAGCTGGTTGCTTTGTTTGCGGAAGTACTGATCATTGGGCAAGCGCTTGTCCAGACCGCAAATTTAAGCAAGAGAAAAAACCAGCTCAAGAGAAGAAAACAGTAAACATGGTTGTTAGCGAGACTGCAGAAGGAACATCGGGGTATGGTAATCTTTTACCTACTGTTCTTTCAGTGTGTCAATCCCCTGAGTGGTGGGCTGATACCGGTGCTAATATTCATGTGTGTGCTGATATTTCTTTATTTTCTTCTTATCAGTGCAAAGGGACTGGAGCCTTGCTGATGGGGAACGGATCACATGCGCGTGTTCTTGGTGTTGGTACAGTCATTCTGAAGTTTACTTCGGGAAAGACGGTGCTATTGAAGAACGTGCAGCATGTCCCCTCCATCAAAAAGAATCTAGTTAGTGGCTCTCAATTGTGCCGAGATGGCTACAAAATTGTCTTTGAGTCTAATAAATGTATACTGTCTAAGTATGGAACGTTTGTTGGAAAAGGCTATGACAGCGGAGGCTTGTTCCGCTTATCTTTGCATGATGCGTGTAATAAGTCTGTGAACAATGTTGTTTCGAATGAGTCGTATATTTGGCATTCACGACTTTGTCATATCAATTTTGGTTGTGTCTCGCGGTTAGCAGATTTAAATTTAATCCCGAAATTTGATTTAGTCAAAGGTTCTAAGTGCCAGGTGTGCGTGCAATCTAAGCAACCTCGCAAGCCTCACAAGGCTGCGGAGGCGAGGAATTTGGCACCACTGGACTTAATACATTCCGATTTATGTGAGATGAACGGAATATTGACTAAAGGAGGCAAGCGATATTTTATTACTTTTATCGATGACTCTACTAGATTTTGTTATGTGTATCTCTTAAAATCAAAAGATGAAGCTTTGCATTATTTTAAGACCTACAAAGCTGAAGTTGAAAATCAACTCGAGAGGAAAATTAAACGGTTAAGGTCTGATCGTGGTGGAGAATATTTTTCGGGTGATTTTTCTGATTTCTGTGTGGAACATGGTATTATTCATGAGAGGACACCGCCATACTCACCACAATCCAATGGGGTTGCTGAAAGAAAGAACCGTACTCTAACTGATTTGGTTAACGCCATGTTAGAGACTTCAGGGCTATCTAAGGAATGGTGGGGTGAGGCGATCTTGACGGCGTGTCATGTCCTGAATAAAGTTCCCACAAAGAACAAAGAAATCACACCATTCGAGGAATGGGAAAAGAAGAAATTAAATATCTCCTATTTGCGCACCTGGGGTTGTTTGGCTAAAGTGAATGTGCCAATTAACAAGAAGCGCAAATTAGGACCGAAAACTGTTGATTGTGTTTTCCTTGGGTATGCTTTCCACAGCATTGGATATAGGTTTTTAATTATAAACTCTGGAGTACCGGACATGTTGGTTGGTACAATTATGGAGTCCAGAGATGCTACGTTTTTTGAGGACGAATTTCCCATGAAAGCTACACATGATATGTCTAATGATGAACCAACGATACCCCATGAGCATTTTATTCCGGTAGAACACACTGAGGAATCCCATATACATAATCATGTGGAAAATGACAATGTATCAACTCGAAAGAGTAAGAGACCAAGGATTGCAAAGTCCTTTGGTGATGATTACATTGTATATCTTGTGGATGACACACCAAGTACCATTGAAGAGGCATATTCCTCTCCTGATGCTGACTTTTGGAAGGAAGCAATAAGGAGTGAGATGGATTCTATTATGTCTAATGCAACTTGGGAGGTAGTTGAGCGTCCATATGGGTGTAAGCCCATTGGAAGTAAATGGGTGTTCAAGAAAAAACTTAGGCCTGATGGTACTATTGAAAGGTACAAGGCGAGGCTTGTAATTAAAGGCTATTCACAGAAGGAAGGTGAGGATTTCTTTGATACTTATTCACCTGTGGCTCGATTGACCACAATTCGTGTGCTACTTTCTTTGGCTGCCTCTCATGGTCTACTCGTCCATCAAATGGATGTTAAGACAGCATTCCTAAATGGAGAGCTAGATGAGGAAATTTACATGGAGCAGCCAGCTGGGTTTGTAGCAAACGGTCAAGAAGGCATGGTGTGTAAATTATTGAAATCTTTATATGGCCTAAAACAAGCACCTAAGCAATGGCATGAAAAGTTCGATAGAACTTTGACATCTGCCGGTTTTGTTGTGAACGAAGCAGACAAGTGTGTATACTATCGGTATGGTGGGGGCGAGGGAGTAATTTTATGCCTATATGTTGATGACATTCTAATCTTGGGGACGAGTCTTGATGTGATTAAAGAGACAAAAGACTTTCTATCTAATAATTTTGAAATGAAAGATTTGGGAGAAGCTGATGTTATTCTTAACATTAAGCTACTGAGAGAAGGCATTGGTGGGATCACACTTGTGCAATCCCATTATGTGGAAAAGGTTTTGAGTCGCTTTGGTTTTAGCGAATGTGAACCTGCTCCAACGCCTTATGATCCTAGTAAGCTATTAAAGAAAAATCGAAGGATAGCTAGGGATCAATTGAGATATTCCCAAATAATTGGTTCACTCATGTACTTAGCTAGCGCTACGAGACCTGACATCTCATTTGCTGTGAGCAAACTTAGTCGATTTGTTTCAAATCCGGGAGATGATCACTGGCGTGCTCTTGAGAGAGTTTTGCGCTATCTAAAGGGTACTATGAGTTTAGGCATCCATTATACCGGGTACCCAACAGTACTGGAGGGTTATTGTGATGCAAACTGGATATCTGATGCTGATGAGATATATGCCACAAGTGGATATGTGTTTTCACTTGGAGGTGGTGCTGTTTCATGGAAGTCTTGCAAGCAGACCATCTTAACGAGGTCGACTATGGAAGCAGAACTCACAGCATTAGATACCGCTTCAGTTGAGGCTGAGTGGCTTCGTGAACTCCTTATGGATTTACCGGTGGTTGAAAAACCTGTGCCGGCTATTTCCATGAACTGTGATAATCAGACTGTGATAATTAAGATAAACAGTTCTAAGGATAATATGAAGTCGACAAGGCACATAAAGAGGCGTTTGAAATCTGTCAGGAAATTGAGAAACTCCGGAGTAATAGCGTTGGATTATGTCCATACGTCTAAAAATCTGGCAGATCAATTTACTAAGGGGCTATCACGTAGTGTGATAGATAGTGCATCAAGTGAGATGGGCATGAGACCCACCTAAAGTTTATCATAGTGGTAACCTGTTCTATGTGATCGGAGATCCCGTGAATTAGAATGGTGAAACAAGCTAGTGGTAGACTGAGAGGAAAGACCCTTAATAAGGCTCATTTCAGATGCATATCTTTCCTTACTGTAAGGTAGGTTGGTGTTTACACCTTAATATGTTCCAAGTGGCTTTGTGAAGCAAAGATGTTGTCCTACAGAACATCTTTAGAGGAACATACCTATATGGGTTAACTGCTAGTCACAGTTTATGAGATCTGGGTGGTTTCTAGATACCCATGAAAGGCTATGGAGTTTGACTTATATGCTCCAACCAGAGGGAATGCGTTCAGCAATCTAGTACTGGTAAAGAGTTTAGATGAAACTCATTCCACGCAAAACTGCCAATTCAAGGCCTAGTCCATTGTGCAGTTGTGGTCAAGTGTAGTCTAAGTTCTAGGTGGATGTTCAACTTAACAGTCTCCATCGAAACACCAGTATATCAAACGTTTGAGGTGATGAGAGCTTTTTAGTGTGACTTAGCATTTGGTGGGGATTGTTGGATTAATGTGGGCTTGGCCCAAATTAATATTCAATAATAGTCAATGCTAATGGCCCACTTTAATGCTATGGTGTACTAATTATTTAGTACCATATTGGAAGTTCAAAAGACAAATCAATCAACTTAAATAGGTGGACTATTGGTGCATCTATTGAGAAGTTGAGAAAAGGATGAAGGACTGCCACACGCGCGCGCGCGCGCCGCCGCCGCCGCCGCCGGCACGGCCGGGCCGTGGCTCGTGGCTCGTGGCTCGTGGCTCGTGGTAGATCGGACCTTGGTCCGAATACCGAATATTCCTTTCAAACGGTTGCGCATTTTGCCTGGAGCGATGACCGTCATAATAACCGTCCGTTTCACGTCATTATGGCTAGTAACGGACGTCATAATAACCGTCCGTTTCACGTTATTATGGCTAGTAACGGACGTCGTTATGGCTAGTAACGGACGTCATTATGGCTAGTAACGGACGTCATTACTGTCGTCAGTTTCCAGTTCTAATGCGCGACCGTTTCTGTCCGTTGGTCTTCTCCCTCCTTCTGACCGCCTATAAGAATGGAGAGGGAGGGCTCTTCCAGACACGCGAATTGCCTCATGCGAATTGCAAGCAACACATTCCCGTCCCACCTTCTGCGAGCACAGAGAGAGTGGGAGAGCAGGCCTCCGAAATCACCGACCGCAGAGATACACTTGCACGGGTGTGCGGGCGATCAGATTTTTGGGGAGCGTCTTCGCGACTGCTCGCGTGATCTGCTTCGTCTTCTTCCCGGCGACCGTTCGAGGGACTGCACTGCGTACACCTTCCTGCATCGACTTCGTACGGCTACATCGAACAAACACACGAGATGACTCGTGTGAATGGAGCCACTGATGCCTTGAGCATCGGTCCCTCCGCTGGGTACACTCTATTCTTCGTATTCGTGCATGTTTTATTGTTATTTACTGCTTATGCGAGTAGTTATACACACATGCACATACATGTCATCACATATATCGCACTGTTTTTCTGGATTAAATTAAAACTAAAAATGCCTAACTTTCTAACATAATCTTAATAAAGGAATGAATTAGACTTATCGATTTGAAGTCCCCAACTGTTTTCGCCCCACCTTTTTTAGGAATTAGGATGATGTTGGCCGAATTTATTAGATGAAGGTTACAACAACGAAAGTTGTAGAAAGCATTCACCGCTGCCATGAAATCGTATTTTATAGTGGCCCAACAAGATTTGAGGAAAGAGCCGGTGAAGCCGTTGGGTCCTGGTGCCTTATCTCCAGGCAGAAGATCGATGCTTGCTTTAATTTCATCCTCTGAAAAAGGCGCGTCTAAGCTGGAGAGGTTATGTCGCCTATTAGAAATAATCTCCCAGTTAAGGTCAACATTTCTAGGTGGTGGTTATTTCATCGCATTCTGGAAGAAGTGTTGGATCTCCTGGGCCTTGTCTTCATGAGAGAGGGTCCATCCATTGCCGACCTTTAGTCGTTGAATGAAATTTTTTCGCCTCCTGGAGCTAGCTTTTCGGTGAAAGAATTTGGTGTTGGCATCACCGAATCTAAGGCTTAACATATGGGAATTATGCCTTTTTCGTGCCCTTTCAATAACATCATAGCCAAGGATACGCATCTCCAGTCTGCTTCGGAGACTTGACTCGAAGTCCGACAACCGCCTATTTTCTTATGCTAGGTCTAGCCTAAGGAGAACTTCCATGGCCATATGCATGAACAACCTAGAATCAGGAACAAGCATGGAGCTCCATCCCCTAACTGCACGAGCTGTGCTCTGGAGTTTATAATACAACCTATGAAAAGGTTCATGATGCTTGGTCGGCTTCGACCAAGCGTGCTCCACCACCTGCTTGAAACTCGGTAAAACCGTCCAAAAATTCTCAAATTTGAAGGAGCGCGGACGCCTCAGCCTAGCATTATTAGATAGAAGCAGCGGGCAGTGGTCAGAGACTGAAGATGAAAGAGCTTGCAGCCCATAGTTGTCAAAAAACTTCTCCCACTCTGGATTGCAAAAGAACCTATCAAGCCTGACCAAAGTGGGGTGTCACCTCTCATTGCTCCAAGTGAATTTCCTATTTTGCAGAGGAATTTCCTTTAGGTCGCAATTATCGAGAGCTTGTCTAAACAACTGCATAAGGCGATGATTTATTCTAGAATTATTTTTGTCACTAGCTTTGTATGTGCAATTGAAATCCCCAAGGATCAGCCATGGGGAAAACAAATGAGGTCTCTAATTGTTCATCTCTCTAAGGAAGGCAGGCTTGCGACTTCTACAGGTTGGCCCATAGACGACTGTTAGGGAGAAGGAGGCTCGGCGATCCTTAAGTGTCACACTTGCAGATAAGTGGAACTCCCCAACAGTTACATTAGACAGGTCTAAGACGTCACTATCCCAAAGCAAAAGGATACCTCCCTGGGTTCCACTATTTCATTCAGCAGGCTTGAATCTGAAATTGTTGAGTTTTGGCCCTCCTAGAGCATCTGCTGTGAACCTATCGATTGTTAATAATTTAGTCTCTTGCAAACAGACAAGGTGGCAGGTCGTGGCAGAGATCAATTCACGCACCGCATCGCGGCGTGCCTGCTGATTTAGCCCCCTAACATTCCAAGAGAGGATGCTAAAATCTGACATAATTCATGGATGAACCCCAGACTGATAGCAACACACAAGAAACAGTTGTTAAATTAATAAGAACCATCATTGCCTTGGAATAGTAGTCTGCAACAAGGCTGGAAACTAGTAGCAGTGCAACATATCCAGAGTTGTTCTGTAAAGCCCAAAAATTTGTATCAGGAAAAAATAATAATGATATAAATAAATAAATATAATTATGTAGTGTCTTGGAATTATGGAACCTTTGGGGATCATTTGATTTTCTTTTATTTGTGCATATTCAATTAATGAAATTATATTGGTCAAATAACAAATAAATAAATATAGAAATGTGCATCTCATGCTGATGATTTTGTTGTGATGCATTTTATTGAATAAAGGAATCATAACTTAAATTTGACCTCAAATTATAAATGAAGATATAAAACAGAAAATGAGAAAGGAGATTTAATAAAAAATCATTTATTCCTTCCATAAATAAATAATAGGAAGTATAATAAATAATAGTATTGTAAACAGTGGAGTTTATTTTCACATTTGGATTATTTCTGCCACTTCAAAATTTAAAGTTCAAAACCAGAGTTCAAAATTCAGTTTGAAACTTGGAAATAAAAAAATAGAGAAAACAGAAAACCTACCTAGGCTGGAACCCTAGCACGTCGGCCCCTCTACTGTCTCCCATGCGCCCAGCCAGCCCACCGCCATCTCCTGACACCGCCACGGTGGGTTCGCTATGAGGGCCTCCCCCTACCTCACGGAGTCACTCGTGTGTGGGTCCCCCGTGCCAGTTTCGTCCTCATCGCGATGCAGCCTCGCACCATGGTTGTTGCGATCCTTGGATTCGGGGCGCAGTTTGTTGAGATTCGGAGACCTCTCGGTGCCTACATATATACTGAATGCTACACCCCCTTTCCCCATCCGTCCGCACTTGTGGTCTGCGCACCACCATCCGCCACTGGGAAAAAATAGTGGTGGCGAGTCGGGTTTCGCTGCAACCTATCTCCGCCCATGCCACCGGTCGAGCCACGGTGTGCGACCCAGAGGGTCCACCAGTGCACGACGAATCTAGGCAGGTCTTCTTGAAGCTCGATGTTCGTCCTATTGATGGCTAATTCCTCATCGGAGACTTTCAAATACCACGGAATCGCCTTCGACGCCGCTGGACCTTCACGCCACCAACAATGGTATGACCCCCCATCGGTAGCGTCGTGTTGACCGCCGCATAGTTTAGGCTCTGCCGGATTCGGAAGTCGACCGTTATGGTCGCTGGTCGGGGCATGGCGCGCCGGTGGGAGCTTCGTCGTACTCTGTGCCGCCGCCCGGCTGGTGGAGGAAGGAGATGGTGTTGGGCCGTTGATCCGGTATCATGCGGGTGTGAACAGAATGCATGTATCCCTTCGCGTGAGTCGATCCGGACCGTTGCATGGTGATCGGATGGGTGATATCGGATCGGACTTAAGAAAATATGGGTCGTAGATCTCGTATCATGCGGTCATAAATGGATACCAGTTCTGGTGTGCGGATCTAACCTAGTTCGTGGGATGCAGATCGGACGGCTGTCATGTGAAGATACCCCTTCGCGGCAGCAACTTTTCAGAAGAGTCCCTGCGTTTTTATAAAATAAACCCGTGGTCCTATTCCAGTGAAAAGAAATTACAGTTGGGCCCTGATATTTATAAGATAAACCCTAGGCTTTCATAATTTTGTGACAGCAGTCCGATAAAATTAGGAATTAAATTCGAAAATGGGTTAATGTATAGGAAAATAAACCCAAGAACTTGCAAAATTCATATCTACCTCATTCTAGCTCGGAATTGATCCATTCCAATTGCATTAGACTCATAATAATATTGTCAATCGGTTAGTAACCTTACTTCACTATGTAACTTAGTTACAAAAATGACACTCATTTTGTTTTATGTTTAGCACCCAAATTATTCAGAAAATCATAACTTTACACCTTAACCCCGATTCAATCCATTCAAATTGCGTTAGCCTCATAGAACTATTTACTGCACAATAGCAACATTAATTATACGATATCACGTACTTTTATAATTAGGTAACTAATTTGATTAATCTATGTTTATTGGATTAGTTTTCCTAATATTAATATAGTATTTTGATCGTATAGTTATAATTTGACTAAAAGATAATCTTTAATCAAGTTATAATCTAGATTAAAGTTGAGTTAATTACTTATAGAACATTCCCTCATATGATCTATACTAACCAATTTATAATATAGTTTAATATTTGAATCACATAGATCTCCCATAAATCACAACTCCTTAACCATAACTCCGATTGTTGTGGTTCGCGAACCCACGATCTTGTAGCAATGCGTAGATTATTATTATGCAGTTTGTTCTTATGTTTGGTGTGATGTTAATTTTGGCTATACCCTGTTTGTTTGTATTGCTACGACTAGCGCGATGTTGTGAGTCACTTGAAGTACAAGTTGGTACCTGGGGATCTCAAGTCTAAGGCAAGTTGTGCTCTTGATCACTTCTTTTTACCCAATAATATTCTTATTAATCATAATGATCTGCATAGAGGTTAATTTTGATGGGACCCAATAGGTCACCCTAGTTTGGTTATCTTTATACCTTGTTTACCCCTGAGCTATTTGGGTAGTTTTTGCTATTGCTCTTTATGGTTTTGGGATTAATATTACATTATAATCATGTTCCAATTATACTATCGTTTTATTTATTGTTCATGACAAGATCATTATATTAATTGGGACAGGGAGCTTAACTTGAGAAACACGTGCCACCACAAGGGTGGAATGGGACGCCCTTGGCTGACTAATTAGGAAAGCTAGTGGAAGTCTACCTTACCCGAAAGGGGCAAGGGCAGTAGGCATGTAGGGAGGTTCTCGGGTTGATTTTGCTGCGATGGCGGTCAGACGAGGGATTCCTACATTGCTCTTCCTAGAAACTGTTGCGGATTTTCGAAAGCTAGTGGAACTTTGTAAAGGCATCGTAGTGGATCCCTAGCCATTCACCTCGGCAGTGTCTAAGGGCCTTGCAAACCCTGGCGAAATGGGATACACGACTTGTGGGTAAAGGGTACAACCTCTACAGAGTGTAAACTGGTATACTAGCCGTGCTCGCGGTCATGTGCAGTTCAGTACTCTCGCATGATTAATTTTTGGAACTAAATTCAATTTGTCATATGCATTGCATCGCGAGTGTTGTTATCAATTTTGATCTAATACTTATTTGGGTTGGTATCTATTTATACCTAGTAATTGCTGATAAAATTTTAACCAACTTTAAAAGCAATGCTCAACTTTAATCATCCTCTTTGGTAAGCCTTACACTTCACATGAGCTCCCACCTTTGTCGAGTTCATGCACCTTATTCCCCACAACTTGTTGAGCGATGAACGTATGTGAGCTCACCCTTGCTGTCTCACACCCCCACAGGTCAAGAACAGGTACCGTAGGATGAGGCGCATGAAGGATGCTGTGACGAGTTCGTGAGTGGTCTAGGCCGTCGTCTCCCAGTCAACTTTGGGTTGCTGGAGCGTTGTCTTCATATGATGTAATTATTTATTTAATTTGTACAGAACTCCCATTATATAGTAAAGTTGTGACATTCGTTTCTGTACCATGATTCATCATATGTGTGACACTTGGTCCCACCACACCTGGTGATTGCGTTCGCGCCCGGGTCCCTAAAACCCGGGTGTGACATGTTCGCAATTGAAGCTGAAACTAAGATGCAGTACAACATCTCGACCAAAATAAAACCCACAACCAGCAGCTCAGCGCAGCAGATTGCAAAAGGGACTAAAACTGAGTTGCAGTACATCATCTAAAACCAAAATACACCCGCACAGGCTGGCAAGGAATCAGACAGCCACCAGACGTGTTGCAGCATTGCTCCTTGCTTCTGCTTGCAGATTGTCCATCCCATCATGTATTTGTTCTATAGCTTCACCTGTAGGGATGAAAACGAGTCGGGTACCCAGGTCGGGTACCGGATATGGATAGTTAAAAAACACAAATTTTCGGATACGGATACAAATAGTTTTGTTCACGAGACGAAACGGGTACTACTCGGTTGATGTACTTCCGGATACGAGTCGGATACGGAATCGTCAGTATCTGGCAACTACCCGAATCCCTCGGGTCGGATACGGATACCCAACCCTCGGGTACCCGGACTCACCTATTCTATGGGCTTGCCTATATCACATGACTGGCCCATAACTATTATTTGAGCTGGTTGGAAGACGCCAAATCAGACAAGTCTCCAAACCCAATGTCGACATGCTAGTATCCGCTGCCTGCCTGCCTCACAGGGTCACGTACAGCCGCAGGGTGCCAGGGTTAGGGTCTTAGGGACTCCACGTTCAGACTCGCACCACGCAACGGCAAAGCATAGCAACGGCGGCGGCGCAGCAAGCAGTTCAGCTCAGCACCTCGCCGGCTCACCCATCCCCTGCCGGCCGACTCTACCTGGTCCCCAGCACAGCAAGCAGTTCACCGGAGCCGGCGCAGCAAGTAGTCAGGCAAGTCTCCATCCCCTGGTCCGCGACTCCCCACGATACCACCTTGGTCCTCGGCGCTCGGCGGATCTCAACTACAGGTACAGGCTCCTCTTGCCAGTTGCCATTGATGTCCAGCACTCTAGCGTTCAGAACTAGCGACCAGGGACTCCACATTCTTTCTTGTTTTTGAAAACGTCCAGAACTAGCTGCAGGAGGCCACAACGGGAGTACGGGACCTCGCTCCTATTTCCAGATCCTAGTTTTTATTTATTGAGTATCAGTGGTGGACCTAGGATTTTTACATAGGGTATGCCGCAACAAAATTTTTATGTAGAATTCTATCTAATATACATATAATTTCATAGTAAGTTTGGTAAACAATTTGATATATAGATATAAAGTTTGACACTCAACAAATAAGCATGAAAATTGCATACATTAAACATAAAGATTGCAATAATACTACTTATCTGGCCTCTGCGCTTCCTCAACGCCATAAAAGTTTCAATTATATCTTCTTCATTCACTTCGAAGAAAATATCTCTCTCGATGTATGTAACAAGACAATCATCCAAAAGACTATCACACATCTTGTTTCTCAATTTAGTCTTCACCAAACTCATTGTAGAAAATGCTCTTTCAACACTTGCTGTCGCCACCAGCAAAAGCAATACCAACTTGAGAAGCAAATAAACCATATCAAACACCTTATGTTTAATGTATGCACCTGTATGCGGGGAACTGGGGTCTGGGGAAGGGCACTTCCGTGCGAGCCGGCCGAACAGGCGAGCAAGATGCAGTAGCCTTGCAGTTGCAGCCTGCAGGACGTCGTCAGCTCGTCACGCCGATCGGTGGTCGCCAGAGCCCAGAATGCCCAGATGCCAGCCGCCAGGAACTCACGCTGTTCTGCGCACTCGGCGGCCGAACGAGCGAACAAAAGAACCGTAGAAGTTGGAAAGTCACGTAGAAGATGAAAGTCAAGTGTCGCCGCGTCAGCAGAACGGATGGCCGGCCAGGCCGGGTGGGTCCCCGGTGGGCCTGGCTTAGGGTGTGCCAGGGCCCACCCGGACCCCCCCTGTGGGTCCGCCCCTGCTGAGTATACTAGTATTCCATGGCATACATGTATCGTGCTCTCTCCTATCTAGAAAAAAAGAATAGGACATTTCAACTCGTATTATGTTTAACAATTATAAATTAGTTCCTGTTTTCTCAGTGTTCATGTACTGTGTTCAGGAGGCTTTTGTAGATTTATCTGTGTTTAGCAATTAGTTCCTATTGCAGGTTGATTAACAAGGTCATGGATGATGGGATTGAGATCACTCAAGCTCCTAAGCTCTCACAACCACCAGTGAGGTATGCCGGGACACTTTTTCTAATTTCTATAAGTTAAGCAGATCATCAATCAATCTAAAGTGTGATGTAGTTATATATATTGATTTGCAGCGCCATGGATGTGGATGTGCAAGCTCTATGTGTGGAGGGTGGCGATGCTGGTAGGAATGACCAAACTACAGGAGAACATGAACCTGCTATTGATGCCTCTGTTGATAAAGATGATGCTAGCCCGCTTGTTGGAAAGAAAAAGAAATCCATGAGTGTAGACCATCGTGTAGTCAAACAACGAACCATTACTCCTACAAGCAAGTATAGGACATCGAAAGATATTGTTTTAGTGCAAACACTTGCAAAAGGTTTGTTTTTCAATTTTTCCAGTTAAGTTTCATCACGCTACAAGTGTAATTGTATATTAACAATTGTTTTTTGTTATAGTTGTGCAAGGTGCAGGCGCAAGTGCAAGTGCAAGCACAAGCGCGGCTGCAACAAGCATAGGTGCAAGTGCCCAATGCCAAGGAAGTGTTGGAGACAATGAATGCAACAAATATTAGCAAGTGTTTGAAAAAATTCTATGATGTCACATTGCTTTTTTTCTAGCACTTCATATCCTACTGCAAATCATTTCTTTCGGAGGTTTTCTGAGATTAAGATGGCTATTGCAAGATGGTGTGATAGTAGTGATCTGGTAATTTGCACAATGGCATTTTCTATGAGACACAAGTTTGATAAATATTGGGAAATGAACAATTTAGCTTTGACAGTGGGAGCATTTCTTGATCCTAGATACAAACATAGGATGATTAGGCTATATATGTCTAAGATGTATGACAGTGATAAAGCCGAGTTAGAGAAATTGGTATTCATGAATGTTAACAATGAATTATTTGCATATTATTCAGCAGTCATCAATGCAAAAATCAACCAGAAAAGGTTCTAGTTCAAGAGAGAGTGAGTTTGTTCCACATAAACATACTTGTTTGGTGGATGAGGAGGATGAGGTTGATCTTGATGAGTTGTATGCAACAACAAGCAATGACAAGAAGGTGTCAGAGTTAGAATTGTACATGAGCAAGGACCTAGTGAAGGTCAATGACAATGAAGCAACGTTTGATATCCTATCATGGTGGAAAGGACAAGTGACAAATTTGCCTATTCTTTCTACCCTTGTTCGTGATGTGTTGTCTATGCAAGTGTCTATTGTTGCTTCAGAGTCTGCATTTAGTTCCGGTGGACTCATTGTTGATGCATTCCGTTCAAGGCTCAAACCAGAAATTATCGAGGCATTGGTTTGTTGTAAAGATTGGAAGATTGCTTCGGAGAAAGGTATTGTTATATTTATAGCTTTATGATTCACATAATCATTCATTACTAATAATATGTTTTCTATTAATTTCAGATTTGGAGATTGAAATTAAAACCTTAAGTGAAGCTATGAATGACGTTGACTTCGAGGATGATGCTGCAATTGGAACTTGAGAAGTTAAAGTTCAAGTTACCATGGACTAAGTTCAAGTTACCATGGACTATTGTTTGGTCTGTTTGCACTTCTTCTGCTGCTACTTGTTACTTCTTGTTGTAATGTTGTGGACTTATTCACTTGTTGTTTTGACTGGAGCGGAAGCTTGCTGCCAGTTTGGTTGTTGGAACCATATTTTGTTGTTTGCACTTTTTAACTTGTGATGTTCTGGATCAGACATGATCAAATAACTCTATCTATTGTGATTTGTGTCGTTTTATTTTGTGATGTGAAAGCGTCGAACACTTGAACATGTTAATTAATGTCAACTATATGTTATATGCTTATGGACTTACGAATTATGCCTAAAAGAGGATATGTTGCTGATTTTTTTAAATTGCGTTGTTGGTTCTATAAGGTTATTAGTAACTTTGAACTATATGATGTCAATTTCATTGGTTTACTTTCCTATATTTGAGCTATCATATACATGATTATGAATTTCTTATTTTATTTGTTTGTTGGACGAACTACCCGACAACTATCCGTTGTCTACTAGAGTAATATCTATTATCCGTTTCTTACCCGCCCGAATCAATACCCGGTCCCGTCCTATATCCGTTTTGAATTTTAACTATTCGTATCCGGTCCCGTATCTGATATAAATGCATTAGGGTAGGATACAGGATGACTCTGTATCCGGCTGTATCCGTCCCGTTTTCACCCCTATTCACCTGCAATCCCCATCAGTGCATTGTCAACGTGTTTGGTGTCCGGCATATGAATGTTGAACAAGGCTTCCAAAGCCACCCCTGCCTCCTTAGATAATGGTTTCTGGAACCAAGCCTGAAAGTCCTGGAAAGCATTATCAAAATTAGGAGTTCCGTCATTCGCCAAGAGGCCAAGCTTGCGACAGAGGTTGTGTTGTGCCCTCTGCATGATCGACATATGAGGGCCATTAGTGAGTCTAGCACTACGACGCACCGCAGAGAGATTGAATAAGCGTCGATGTTTAATGTTCTGAGTCGTTTTTGCAGCAGCCGTGGCCACAACAGGTGTTTCTGCAGGCATCAATTGAGGCAGCACAGGTGAATCTGCCTTACAAAGAGATTGCTGAGGAGAGCGCCTGCGAGGTTGTTGGTGCCCCACCCTGCAGAACAGCAGCTGGTTCAAAGGGAGCACCATATGCAGAACCTGCATTAGTAACAGAACCGGGGGAAGACAACAGCTTGCTGTTGCCCCCAGCCTGCAACACAGGCAACCCAACCTGCCTAGGTAAACCTAATGACAGGGAAGCATGGAGCCTATCAAACGCCAGCTTCACAAGGACCAACCTTGCGCATTCAGGGTTTATCTTCCGCTTGCCTGCCATGTCACCTAGGTCTCCCTCATCAACCACGGAGTCGGACCAGGCTTGTTCCCCAGTGTTGGAGCAGTGCTGCCTTTGGTAGACGCAGCCCTCACGGAACCTGCCATGGGGAGAAATTGCAGCCTGCATTGTAGGTGTCGGTGGTTCGTTGTTGTTGTCGTTGCTTGACTTTTGGATGGCAGAGCAGCAGCTGTCTAGAGGGAGACTCTCCCGAGCAGGACACCATGGAGGGGAGGGGTCGTTGATCATGTACGTCGACCAGCGCCCTGGGGCAGATGGCGCGTGCGGCTGCGCCCACGCGTCACCAAGGAGCCATCATGCAGCTGGTGCGTGAGCCCAGTGTGTGGACGAGAACCCATGTTCGCCACGCCACGACCTGGGGTGCCGATGTGGGACGCGGCCGCTGGCATAGCAGCAACTTGGCGAGGTTGCTGGACCTGCCTTACACCTCCAGGCCCGTCACCGGACATGTACCTCCTGGAAGTGTAGTGTCGATGGTCAAGACGTGACCCTGAGCGCTCCCACTCGTGGCCCTTTGGAGCACGCGAGATGCTTTAGAAAAGGCGCGTGCTCCAGTTGTCCTCACATTGTAGGCGACGTCAACGAAGGTCGTTGTCGCCGTCGTCCCGGTGATGATCGTTGCGTCGAGGTGAAGGGTCGTGCCTGTCGCGTGGAGCACTCTTGCCATCAACAACTCCAAGCCTCCAGTCGAACACATGTGTACTTCCTTGACCCTCGTTGCCCGGGGAACCCTCCACAAGGTCAAGGTGGACGATGACCCTGAAGGTTAAGCCACTTTGTCCCGCCGGTGGCACATTGTGGACAATGATGTTCCTGCCAACAATGGTTAGCCAAGTTACCTTTGGGATGTCTGAAGGGTTCCGCGTCCACGCCCAGAGGTTGAGTGTCCTTGTGTCCTCCTTTCGCAGTGACTGAGACTCGACGTAGTCTAGCACGCAGCTCTTAGCCACCGCCCGCTTGGTGATGCCCTCGTTCCACGCATGTAGAGGGAATGCCTTCGAGGCAGAGACGAACATGGTAGTCGAAGTTGATGCGGTCACCGTGAATAGGGAGCTGCCATGGCCTAACCCGAATGTCAATGTTGTCGTAGGTGAAATCGCGTCATGCCACCGCCGCGTCACGGTGGTGCTGGTGCTCGAAGTTGATGAAGAAATCCTCTGGGTAATGCTGCACCACCGTGATGTCTTCTTCGTGCATCCCGAACCTAGAGCAGAACGCCCTTCTCACTGTGCTTGTACCTGTCGCCGGCCGAACATCACCTAGCTAGGCCCACACCGCGTGGGTACTCAGCCTCGCCAGCTCACTATCCATGCCCCGAGTGGAAGCAGGAACAACAGATGTTTCTTGCGGACGCTCAGCTGCATCGCCGGGCCTTGCCATGCTTGCCTGGCACAGGGGTGGGAAATGCGAACTGTCGAGGCAGGGGGCACATGAGGGGATGGAGAGAAAGTAGCAGCAGTTGTCGAGGCAGGCTTGTTCGGGCACTGCCAGGCCTTGTGGCCAACACCTCCACAGCCGAGGTACCTCATCGGATCCCTGCAATCAATGGCGTAGTGGCCTTTGGCCAAGCAGCGGAAGCATTTACCTCTCACACTCACTTGCAAATTTTTCCACACCGGATGGGGGTGAGTTGGGAGGCTACTTGTTGGGTGACATAAAGGCTCTGCCGAATTGACTCTCCCGCGGCGCCTCCAATGTACCGTAGTCCACCCAGCCGCACCATCATCTTCAATGGATTCGATTTCGCATAGTTGCTCCTTGATGCGAAGTTGGCTTGAATGCTGTGGCTGGCAAGAAGTCCCATCGATGCGGCGTGGAGTGAAAGCTCCCTGTGCAGCAGACGCAAGCCTGTGTGGGTGACGAAGCTGTTTCGCGGGCAGGGACGGGACAACAAACTGAACTTTCTTGTCGTGGGGAGCCGTTGAAGCCCGTCTCCCAGCGGCCTGCTTGAGGCAGGGTCGCGGCAGAGTTGGCTAGCCCGCGGAGGGGTGGAAGCCAGGGCTCACGGGAGCGCCCGCAAACCTGGCCGGGACGGGGCAAGAGCGTTAGCTGAAGGGCTGATCTGTTGTTTGGTGGCGAGGATGGGGGTTACCGGCCGGCGAATCGGTGGGGAGAGCCCCGGCGACGGCAGGGGTGGGGGTGGTCGCCGCAGGAATAGAGGGAGGTGGCGTGGTGAGGGTCTCCATTCAAATCTAGGTTTGACGTACGTACTACATAGGTTATCAAGTTCTAAATCAGAGAAACTCGATCTTCATGTTTCTAGGATAGCTATAAAATCTAGATTCTCATGCATAGAATTATATGAAATAAAACCAAACTTAGCCAAGTCTCTAAGACCTCTGCTATTCCAAAAAACTTTCATGTAGGACTAGGTTTTGTATGTTTTTTACTTCCCCCCCCCCCTCTTCCTAGGAGTATTAACAATGGTACTCTTCTTATTGGGCTAACGTTTGCAGTCCCATTTTAAGACACTAATGTCATCCTCCACCATACTTGTGACAAAATCTTGGTCCACATGGCTGATGACACAGCTCTCTGGAACACTATCATCGTCACAATCAGATGCATTCTCGACTGACCTTATATCAGATAAATAATCCACCATTCTTTGTTCTCTTAAAGTGTTAATACCCAATTCTGGATTCTCGTTGAAAGAAATACCTAAAGCTCGTACTTTACTAGCAATGACAGCATTAGAAAGGTTTATAAAAGAAGTACCTGTATGCTGGTCTGAATCCAGGTTTAGTTTAGCCTTCCTTTGCATCGCCGTTTCTAAAGCATCATGATCTGTAGTGCCTTGCCTTCTAACACTTCTTCTCAGATCAGTCCTATAGACGACGTCATGTTCATATGGTCAGTGCCCAGGGAGGCAGGGAGGCTTCCTTGGGATGAAACATGATTTCTGCGTCAGTATCCGCAACTGGGTTAGCCGGCTGGACACATAAACCATCCGCTTCTGCTACCACCTGATCACTCAGTCTCTAGCTCTTTTGTCACTACCTGATCTTGTATCTCATTGGCCTTAAACTTGTAGAATTCTTCCCTCTCCCTATCTGTTAATGCTTGCACTTTTTCCATAGACCAACCAGCTTCTACTACATTGTTTTTCATGACTCCTGACCCCCCTGTCTAGCAGTCAAATTGTCATCCATGGAGTTATTCTTGGTAGCCTCAGTGTCAAAGTCCTGCTGATCTTCTCCATGTCATCTTGATCTTCAAAATCCAAGTCATCATTCTCCCCATTATCATCCTCGACACCTGCACTGCCTTTCCCATTCTCATTCTCAACCAATCTCAGGTTGATTTCTATCAAAGCCTTGCCTCTGACCTCGACCAAAGCCAACATTGTGGTACCATCGTCTATAAATTACAGCTGCAACGGTCTAAACAACCGGCTTACCAACAAGGATGGCACTCGTACAACTCACTGAATCAGCGTGAGGTTTCGATCATTTTTTCCTTATCGGTGTGAAAGAGAAAAGTTTCAGTCGGCGGTGCCTGTTGGTGAGGGAAAAAAATTCTACGCGGCAGGGCCGTAAAGCCACCACCGTGCGCTCCTGATGTCGATGCCTGCCGCGTGGAGCTCTTGCGTATCTAACGCTCCCACGACAATCACCCTTCCAGACGGCTCGAATTACATACGACAGGATCGGCTCGGCTCTACTCCATTCTGTTCGCTTCTGCTTTAGGTGCGTGCCTAGCAGATGGTGAGGCGGCGTCGCGCGGCCCTCCCGACGGCTCGCCGGCCGCGCTACGGGGCCTGCTGCAGCAGCCCCTCCTCCACGCCTACGAGGCCAAGGACCCGGCCGCGTGCATGGACATCCGGCGCCCTCGTGGAGCGGCGGCTGCCTCGCCACGTCCGTGTTCGTCTACTTTGGAGCCTATTCCCGGAGGAGGACAATCTGGACAAGCTGTTCCTAGGCAGCAACCTAAGCCTTTGGCAAGGATGCTACAGCTGTTTTGGAGCTGATTCATTCTCCCCGGGCACGTGCCTTACCTCGCGTCTGTCTGGTGTTCGACAAAATGTACATGTGGTCACAAGCTTGGCAGAATGCAGTCAAGAGATGGGTACTCAGAACTGTCTTATGCAGTCAAAATTTCAATCTAGTGTTCCTGAACTTCTTGCAGGTACAAAGAGCAGTCAAGAGCAGAAGTGTGTGTCTGTGATTGTTATGAAGTACAGAGCATAACTCTGTCTTGCAATATTGAGCTCATTAGGTGAAATTGTGCCTGTAAAAGAGCTTTGTATTTACCTGTCTGTTTGTGCTTTTGTGCAATGGAATAAACAATGATATTATACTGAATAAACATGAATGTTCTGAGACAAATCATTTCGAACTGCAATTGCAATATTTAATGACATTGAACTGGGATTGTCAGCTTTGAATGAACCGGCCAGCTCGTACTCCATTATTACAAAGTTACTAGTAGAATTTTCTACACGTGAACTTAAATTTTCCAAGTATGCTACTACTGATTGTACTCAAGTGTCCCTGTGCACACTCGCATGAGCTAGCATCTGCCGATGCTCTTTTCCTTCTCTTCCAGTTGGTAGTCTTTTCGGTCTGAAATCTAGATTGTCAGATATTCTCGTTATTTGGCAATCCATCAAACTGCAACTTCTTAACTACTGAAGCAGCACCTTGATCAACTCCAAGTAAAAGACTTGTGTATCCTCCTTGTACACCCTGAGCATCCATTTCTGAAGAACTCAAATACATATTAAAGTGTGGCATTGTGGCATTAACATAACCACCCTGGATCGTTGGAATTGCCACAGTTGAAGGATGAACAAACATATCAGAGGCTTCATGGCTGTTTTCAGTTGTACTATTTTGAGCATCTCTTGTAATCAAGAATACAAGTTATAACAGATAAGAAATTAAATGGAACACTACATAGTGGAAAAATCATCAAGAAGCTTGGTAGAATCAATACCTTTCTTGTTACCACTTTTTTTCTTCCCTTTTCTCTTTTCAAGCGATGTGGTTGATCGTTTATTTTTTGGGCCTTTTACCACAGGGGGAGCTCTAAATGATATTTTACCTGTTATTGTATTTGTACAGCACTCAGTAAAAACTGTAGGAACCTCATTAGCTTTTTCTTGCACCTTGCATATAGAATTATCTGCGTCCAGGTCCAGCTTATCTATGGCTTTCTCCAAATCATCAAGAAGCTCTTTTGATAGTGAACACTTCAATGCAATAGATGTCGCCTTCCGTGAGATACGTGCTGCTTGGGTTGTCAAATTTTCATTCTCTGTTCCTTGTTTATTAACAGAAATTTCACGTTTTGCATATTTTGTCCATCTATTCAGTATATATTGTGATGGCAAAACAAAAACATCATTTATGTTGAAGACTTTCATGGCATGCTTGCATAATATACCTGCAATATATGGATGTTGTTATTCAACAGTTTGTATTTAGAAAATATATTACAAATCATGATCAGATTTTACCTATGGATTCATATTTTCTGCAAGAACATGTGACAGCCAAATCTTCAATGTTGAATACAACTGTTGCTCCAAGAACATGATCGGATTGTACATTCATAACCATATATGTTAAGATTGATCCCTCAGTTCTTAACAACCGACCAATTAATAAAAATTGATCTTTAAATTTTGTCTCAAACTCCAAATACATCCTCCTTGTATATGATTCAGCTGCAGTCTTCAACATAGGTAACTTTGGGTTGTAAGCAACTAGGATTTTTCTACGTGAATGAAAATCTGCGAAAGACCAAGCTTTCTTCGAAATCTTCTCTTAAAGACATTATTCATTCCTTCGCTCCTTTGGGTAGAGGTCATGTCAGCTGTAAAAGAGTCACGGTATACAATAGCCCATTTTTTCCTCAAATTATATAAGTTTGAGACCCATTCATTTTCCTCAAGGTGATACTCCTGCAACAACTCCATCCACTTCTTATTGAAGCAAAACTCTGATCTGTCTTCATAGACACAACTCTTAAAAGCAGGTAGGAACTCCTTATGCTTTTGAATTATATGTCCGAGATGTTTAGCAGCATTAAGATAAATATGCCATATACAAAGACGATGGCTTGTGTTTGGGAATACATAAGAAATTGCACCTGCCATGGCCGCGTCTTGATCAGTGAAAATTGTGCTCGGATGCTTGCCTGACATTGCTGTTAAAAAAGTTTCAAAGAGCCAAACAAATGATGGAATTGTTTCATCAAATAAAAGTGCAGCTCCAAAAATTACGGTTTGCTTGTGATGATTTGTACCAAGGATTGGAGCAAAAGGCATTTCAAACTTATTAGTTTGAAAGGTGGTGTCAAATGACACAGCATCACCAAAGCATCCATAATCCACGATAGACTGACCATCTGCCCAAAAGAAATTAGCTATACGACCTTTATTGGGTCCATCTTCCTGATCTATATCAATTGCATAGAAAAATGTAGGATCCTCACGTTGCTTATTCTTCAAGTAGTTGCATAGTGTTTGTGCATCATTAGATTCTAAGTATTTCTTGCGCTCACGGCCAATCTCATTGTTGCAGTCCATCCTCGAGTATGGCACTTTGTCAGCTCCTCCATAAAATTCTTTCATGAACTCATACACCTGGGCAGGTCTCATCCCAGCTTCTCGTATCTGTCCAATTAGCTTTCTGTCTGCTTCTGTGACACGTCGTTGGGATCTTAAATTTTTCTTCTTATTTGGACTAGCAAGATAATGATTATGATCTACTATAATCTTTTGCACTATCCAAATCCCTTCTTTACTAACACTGAATTGAACACGAGCACCACAACCTGTCCTTGTTATGCCCTTCGATGACTCACTTTTCCCAAATCCTTCATTACTGCAAACTAAATGTTTCATATATAAACTACCATCTGGCCGGTGTTTTGTTGTACCTTTTCTAATACTAAATCCAATCTTACCAGCATAACTGTTATACATCTCATAAGCACTATTCTCTGATTCAAAAGCCATTCCAACTTCTTGAACAAATGAAGTTTGTTGAATTTTATTAGCGACCTATTGTACAGGGTAAAGAAAACGTAAGCATATTTATGCATGATCAAACTACATCAAAGAGAAATAATCGATGAAAGAGACATCTAGGTGACCATACCTGAGTTCCTTGTGCGTCTTCATCTCCATGTTCCACGGCAACTACATTTATCTCGTCGTTCTCGTACCCGACGACTTCACGATCTCCATCAAGTGGACAGATGAGTTGATCGGCCTCTATGTTGGCTGCTGGACCTGAGGATGAGGAAATATCCATGGCACAACCGTCACTTGACAAACGAGGAAGACAGCAGCCACCGGTCATGCGTGGCAGCGGCAGTGGCTTCAATATGATCGTTGCAGGACTTGTTCTTTGGAAGCTACGATATGTAATGGCGCAACCGTCACTTGGCAAATGAGGAAGACGGCGGCCACCAGTCACGCGTGGCGGCGGCGGCGGCGGCGGCTTCAATATGATTAGCAGGACATGTTTTTTGGAAGCCAAGATACGTATCTGTATGGAAGCGTATGGAAGCAACGATGGTAAAGCGAGCCGTTCTGTAAGCCAAGCCGCGTATACGTCCGAGGCTTAGCCGAGCTGCGTATACGTCCGAGGCTTTATCCATGAGATGCAGATGCCGTTGAATATCCACGCGTCGTTAATCGGTGCCGGGCCGCACCGGCGGCCTCGTGCGGCACGGCCGCGTGCAATTTTTTTCCTTGGTGAGCCTGAGAAGCCAGAATCAGATGTCCTATGTGGTTTAACTATCATTGCATTTTACAAGGCAGTTAGGGACACGCATATAGAAATCCTTGTTGGGTTAGGTAGCAGTCTTTGTTTAGAACAAGTTAGGTTGTACTGTAGTGTAGCTGAGAAGAAAATAGAGACAGAGCCCAAAGGGCACCCAATTTGGGCCTCCGCTTGCCAAATTACACAAGAAAAGCCCAGCGGGCCACAGTTTGGCTTCACCTAAATCATCCAAACACGACATGTGCGACACGCAGGCAGCCATCAAACAAAGTACACACTAGTACTAGTACTGTGATAGTACAAGCACACTACACGTTGTACAGTACAGTTTGGCTACCACGTATGCGTAGTAGCTGCCCTTATTTTTCTTCGCCATCCTAGCCGGCCGGCCGGCCGGTGATGAATGATACGACCTCCGGCGACCGGCCGGCGAGCGGACTTTTCACCACGAGCTGCCTCATTAATCATCATCGTCATATGGACTGCACGGCCCTGGCCATGGCGTAGGCGGCGGCGGAGGCGAGCGCGCCGACGACGGTGGTCTGGACGGCGCTGAAAAATGGGCGGTCGCCCGTGAAGCGGCCCTTGACGAAGCCGAAGAAGAGCAGCGCCGCGAGCGTGACGGCGACGGACACGGCCATGGCGCGCCCGGCCTCCGGCACGAACATGTAGGGGAGCAGCGGCACCAGCCCGCCCGCGACGTAGGACAGCGCGATGGTGGCGGCGCTCACCAGCGCGCGCCGGGGCTCGGGCTTCTCCAGCCCCAGCTCGAACTTCATCATGAACTCCAGCCACGCCTTGGGGTTGTTGCGGAGGGAGGTCACCACGGGGCCGTACTCCTGCGGCCCCAGCCCGTACTCCGACAGGATGTCGGCGATCTCGGCGGCCTCTGTGTGTGCATGCGAAATGTACAGGACCGAGAAATTAGCCGTCATAAGAGAAGAAGGTGGGATCGTCGCCGTCGCGCGCGGTTGCTTAATGCTTACCGACGTCGGGGACGGTGTCGATCTCGTCCTGCTCGCGCTGCAGCTCCCTGTTGTAGTGATCAGCCTCGCTCTTCGCCGCCAGATACCTGACACGCACACACAGCAGCTGAAAAAAGGTTAGTTTTAGTGAGTGCGTGGTAGCTGGGCTCAGAATAGTACGGGCTCCAATGCATGCGTTCCGGCCTGTTTACTCCACAACTTGTCGGAAACACAAACAAATAAATAATAAAGAGCTATTTGCATTGCAAACTAGGGGTTTCAACAATTTTTTTATTCTGAATTCATCTCTCTCACACACAAATACATGTTCCTAAATCTGAAGCTATTCGCTTCGGATTAAAGGCAACTGTTGGGACAGATGCAGCTACAACTTATAGAGATAAAACACGGTAAAAATAATAGAAGACGTTTCGGATTAAAAGCCAAGCCAACAGCTTGTTGGGCACTTGCTTGACCAGTATCTCCGGAGCAACATAAAGACCTGTTTGTACTGGTGTGTTGGCATAACTACTGCAGTAGGTAGTGTTTAACTAATATTTTTTAATTGTTTACCGGTCCTGGCTGGATTTGATTAACTATCTAGTAATTCATAAAGTTTGGTTGAGTGTACCAGTACCACTTCGTAAAGGCATGTCTTTCGATACCAAAACCACACTTTCAAACGTGCCCTCATCAGGCCAAAGAATACCTTGAAATATCATGGATTACTAGATGAGTGCCCGTGCGTTGCAACGGGAACGTATAATAATACGATAACTTATATACAAGTGTGTGTTATATTGTCAACTTTTGCATCATCATACATACATATAAATTCTTTTTTTCTTGAACAACGCGGAAGAGTTGTGTGTCATTTCATTAATACATAGTACACAGAGGGGGTTACTCCCTCCAAAAAAATACGTCATGCACATCATACACATAAATTCTGACCAATAATCAAAGAATGATATTACATAACCACAGAAGCAATGAAACAGTTAACATTCACAAGGTTGGAACCTGAACCTTAAAAGGATCTTACTTTGCTTCGCAGTTAGGGTTGCAGGAGTGACAGATTCTACTCGCGTAGTTGGCCGCATAGCATCAACAAAAACCAAGTCATATCCATCTCGGTCTCCCTTCCATCATGACAGAACTAAAATGTTAATAGGATAAAAAGACCATGAATTGAAATGACCAGTTACAAGTTAGATCTCATTAAAATCAGACTCAACACAACCTTTGGCCTTTCTAACATAATGTTGTAAAACTCAGGAGCTTGATCTTCACTGTTGTTTTGTATATGTTTAATACCATCTTGCTTTTCGTACCATCTCCAAGAAGGGTAAACCTGCAAAGTTTATAAATCAACATATCCATGGCTGCTATACTACTGCCACTCGATCTAGGAGTAGAATGGATGAATATTAAAAACTAAGGCATACCTCCCCAAAGAATTCAACAACAAAGTCATCTACACCGAATCCACCTTTTTTGTTGCAAACAACACCAAGACCCTGTAAAAGATGCACCAAACATGTCAAAAAGGCACAAGAAATGACCCTGAGTTAATAGGTTGCTGAAGGCATACCTTTCTATAAGCAACAAAGTTCTGATCACAGCGATTTCTCATGGACTTTAGCATCCCCAAGCACATCTTCAAATTTCGTTTGTCACCACTATCCTCCGCGGACCTTTGAATTTCTTCAATGACAGGCCTAAGGTTGTAAGTCATAGGGGTATTTCCCAAACCAGTGAAATGCCTAACTTGCTTATTCAATGCATTCAGATGCAACTGCATTGAAAATCGGCTTTGATCACTTGAGCCATCACAGTGAAGAAATCGGCTTGCATTTGTGTCTCTGCCCTGCGTAAGTGAGCACGTGAAATCTCTTATATCTCTTAGTAGTCAAATACTCGTACGTTGCAACGGGGAAAAAGTGTAAGAATAAAATATGTATGGTCATGTGTTGTGTTGTTAATCAAAATTAAATCGACTTTACAAAAGTAGTGATTGTTTATAATTTGGAATGGAGTTCCAACATCCCCTTGGCTGCACCCTTGGAAGGCACTACATATTGGACACCAGTTCTTCTACCTAAGCCACTGGTAGCACACATGGTACCGGTGCTCGCAATCTCGCATGACAGCCTCCCAACCTCTTCACCCTTCATGTACATTTCTTGGAAGAGACATGGCAGCCTCCCAACCTCTTCGCCCTCCACACACTCTTTCTAGAACAGACGGATAGAAGAGACAGAGACGTTTCAAGTTTTAGTGGTACATAACAAAACATTTTTGCATCAGTTTTGTTGGCTATGAACATGAACAAGACTGAAAAAGATTAAATCCAAAAATTAACAATAGTGGAATGGAAAGCAGTACATGCAATTATGTCATGCAAACTTCATTACCAAACACTATTGCTATGAAGTTTAGATGAATCAGAATAGTTTGTTGTTGAAAACATTTTGGTTTTGAAGTGCATTTAAATATGACAGGAGAGATAATATAACAGCAGGTCACATTCAATAATTGTAGATGTGCAAACCATGTGTAACTGTATGCTGATACCATGTGCATTTCAGGCCTGTTTGTTTGTGTTCCATGCAGACTTGTCCGGCAAGGATGCAAGCAAGCATCCCTTTCAAAATTTGTGCTAGAAATTTCTAGCAGTGGTGCATTAAAAAATACGTAGAGTTTACCAGGATATCTGTGAAAACCCAGTATATTAAGGCATAGTAAGTAATAACATAAAATCGAATCATTTGCCTTTGTGCTTCTATGATAAAGTCATAAAGATAAGCCGGGGTTATAAGCAACTTACCTGAATGTCCAGAACAATTGAGCCCAGCTTGCTCTGTCATTTGCTCCGTGTGCAATGTGTCAGGTACATAATCAGCTTGCTTTGTGGTAGTGGAATCTCTAGAACAGGAAGCAGATTAGAACAAAGTTAGCTATGAACCACTGCTTTATAGGCCCCAATCTCGCAAAAGCAGTATCTATGAACCACTGCTCCGTCGATCTCACCTTGAGGGACTTCGCCTTCTACCCTGCATCGCCTGCTTAAACTTCACCGGCAGCGGCCACCGCCAGCAACTTACCAAACAATGCTAGGCATAACCATTAGTAAACTGAAAGTGATACACCAAAGTTGCAATGAATACCTTTAGGAACTTGATCAAATCCAAAATCTAAAGTGGATGCAAACATTCATGGAGATATTGACCAGGTGGGGTTGTTAAGGAAGTTGGTGTCGCGATAGGAAAATGTATTTTCCTCTCCCAACTTTCCTAACAAATTCATAGTCATCCTGCTAAAGTGGATTGCTAAGTGTGATATTTTTTTTGCATATTTGGCAATACCCCCACACCTATTCTACATACAACTATTTTAGACTCCAGTCCTGTCAAGTACATATGAATATCAAAGCAACATTAAACCAGGCCAAGCTCAACGCCAATTGTGTTGGTACAAGAGTCAAATAGACAATAGCGAAGCTCAATGGTCATGATAAATATACCAAATATTGATTACAATCTAAAATCAACTTTTAGCTAATCGCATTTACTAATTCAAAACCCATGTGTATGGCAGTAGATTCCACGCATCAACTGGGTTCCACCCTGATCAGCGAAGAAACACGATTACGTCCTTGGTTTATTTTTTATATTGCTGGTATATCTTATGGTAGTCCTCTAAGTCAATCGATACCAAGGAGTGTTAATACTATATTTGTGCTGGTGTGGATAGGCAGCTAGACACTACGTGAATTAGTTCAATCACTAAATACCATGATGTACAATTAACTAAACATATAGGCTAAGCATCAGAAGCTTGACCACAAAGACAGTTGAGCACCCCTTTGACTGCCAGCCAAGCATACCAAAAATATTTCATGCATGTCTCGATCCATTCGGTTGGTCACAACATTCAGTTCTTTGGCATCCCACATTCAGAATTGTTCGTTTAAGTAGCACAAAAGAACTTTGCCTTGTTTTTGAAAGCATCAGTTGTACAAGTGAAGAGAAGAAAAAACTACTGGTTCATCACGACTGACTACTACAACAAAGCAGGAGGAGCAAAATGCATTGCAATCTGAGCTGAGCACATTGGAAAACACAATTAAGAATATCAAAGATGATGTCTCACGAGCAGAAAGCAAAGCGCAAAATGCAGAAATAAGGTGTATGGAGCTAACTGTACCTAATATAGAGCTTAATGGGGAACTAAATGCCCTTAAAAGCGAGAAGTCAGATAAGGCCAGTCTTTTGGAGAAGAAACTTACAGAGTCAAATACCCAATTAGAGCATGGAAAGGCAGCGGTTGATGCCATTGTTGAACAGCAAGGTATGCTGAAATGTACGATGTCTGATATGGAACATATTATTGAAGATCTGAAGGGTAAAGTTTCAAAAACTGAAACCAGAGCTGAGTGTGCTGAGTCAAAATGCACACTGTTAACAGGCACAAATTTAGAACTTAGTGAAGAGCTAGCATTTCTAAGAGGTCGAGTAGAAAGTCTAGAGAACTCGTTACATGAAGCCAACCATGCGAAGGTGTCCACTGCCAAGGACATTGGTGTGAAAACTAAAATTATTACTGATTTGGTCAGAAAATTGGCACTGGAAAGAGAACGGCTTCATCTCCAGGTATATGCACACACCGTATCAGCTTGCTCAATCTGAATAGTAAAAGTACACCTGTACATACCTTAATATTCTTGAACACCCTTTTGTTCTCTAGATCAATTATGATATTGTTCTCTAGATCAAAATTACCTTCAGAAATTCATATAGAAGCGCGACTAACGGGATGTGTATAATGGGTAATTGTCCCTGTTGACACAGGTGCTGTAGCAGCTGCAAGATATAGTCTTTTAACCTGTATCTCCTCTTACAAAATGCAAAAAAGGAGGGGTCATTGGTAGTAGGTTCGTAGAGCAAAAACATGTTGAATTACAGTCAGGAAGTAACATACCCTTACCAGTCCATGGCCTGTGTGTACAAGGCTGGCCTCCTGCAATCTGCTCTCTCAATACCTCTTCCAAATGAAGGAAATGCATTAGACTTTACAGTGCTCCATTGACCTTAGTACTTGCCATCACCTCTTGTTTTGTCATCAATCATACATTCACGTTGACAACCTCTGCCAAAGATGAAGATGGCATCAGACTAATTATAGACCGTTTATTATTTGTAAGTTCTGTTTCTAGTGCAATTAGATCTTGAATATAATCTTCTTGCTATTTTTGCAAATGATGATGTTTCCTCTATTGTTGCTTCATAATACTAAACCTTAGAACTTGGAAGAAAGAGACCATACCTTCAAATCATTAATTGGCATTGAATCTGGAGAAGTGCACCTGTCTTTAATTTTTCTATGCTTCAGTTCTTTCAATAGACAAGATGAGAATGTATTCCTGCAAGACAAATAAGTACAGTCACACCGTCTCAGAAGGCTGCTTGGTAAATAAGGATGCTTTGTAAATTTAAGCGCCAAGTTGGAAGGTGCAACAGAAGATCACAACACCAAGACAACAGCATGTTCAGGAATCTAATCTACAATATCCCTACCTCTGTTTCACTATATTTATCCACAGCAGACCAGGTGCACTAAATAAGTAACAGATCCAAGAAAAAAAAGTGAACCGACTATCTGTGCCCATATTAAATGTTACGATACAATCATTTCTCTTCTATCAAATCATTTAGTTAGGGGTAGGGAGTGGAAGTATTGCAATAACTAAACTCCCATAAGTCATATGCTCCAAAGACACACATTATTTCACCTGAAGCCATGTGCAAAAATAGCAAAAAAAGTGAAGCAATAAGTACTTCATAGAACTGTAGATATTTCATTCAGATTTACTTTCGGTGGGCGGTGAATCGTGGTGAATCGGTTTCTCCTCTACCTTCGGTGGGTTAGCCCCGTCATCACTGTTCTCGTCGGTATGCACATGTAACTTCCTAGCTGGGCCAGACATTTGGTCGAGCATCTTGAACTCGTCCTCGAGTGGGAGCGTGAAGAAGTCACGAGCGAGGTGCGCCATGTTGACCACCGTCACGGCGTCCACGCCGTGGTCCACCACCTGGGGGATGGCCCAACCCTCGTGGATCTTGGCCCTCCGCGCGCCATGGATGCCCTTGAGCGACACCACCCGCATCACGTCGCTGTAGTGGTCGTGCCCCAGGAGGTGGTGGTGGGCGAGGGGCTACAACAGCCAGTCGTCGGACGTGGGGGCCCTGCTGGCGGCCTCACAGATGGTGGCGAACGAGTGGACGCGAAGCACGCTGTTGAAGTGCCTGTTGTCGGCGTCGGCGAGCTCTGGATCCACGGGCGGTGAATCGCGGGGGGAGGGGGGAGCGGGCTGGATCGGCTGGCGGTCATCGTCGTCGCTGCGCAGGCGGCGGTGTTGGTGCCTGTAGCGGCGGCGTTCGCGGTCGTCGTCGTCATCGCCGCTGACAGCCACCGACGACCACTGCCTCTTCTCGTCCTCCTCGCCGCCGCAGTAGCGGGGGAAGGGCATGAAGCCGAGAGGTGAATCGCGGCCGGGGGGGCGCTGGATCCGCGTGCGTGCGGGCGGGGGGTGCTGGATCCGCGGGCGGGCGGTGAAATCACAGCGGAGGGGCTGCCGTGCGCGGGATTCGTGGCATGGCTGTTGAGGAGGGCACGAAGCCGAGAGGTGAATCGCGGCCGGGGGGGCGCTGGATCCGCGTGCGTGCGGGCGGGGGGCGCTGGATCCGCGGGCGGGCGGGCGGTGAAATCGCAGCGGAGGGGCTCGCGTGCGCGGGATTCGCGGCATGACTGTTGAGGCGGGGGCAGTCTACACTCCCCTCTTAATAGTTAGTAGAGAGTAGAGATATTGGTTGTTGAGAGAGAGAGAGTCAGAGAGAGGGTGTACGAGTGATGAGAGGAGCGAGGAAGTCGCAACGACATTGCATGAGAAACAGCAGGGATATGAAACCGTTTTGTAGTAAACGTTCAGCTAGCAATCCATGCGTGTATTGTAATGTAATGTAATGAGTACCCGGCCGTCGGCAAGTATTTCAGCTCATGAACACCGTTTATAAATTAAGTGACTGGTAGTGTTTTAATTTCACCATTAATTATCCTTGCACAAATGGAACATGCATGGGAAAAAAAGAGTGGATCCGATCCATGCAGTCCGTATATAGCTTACCCTCCGAGCCCCATGGAGATGGCGCCGGCGGCGACCTCGGCGAGCCCCGCGGTGAGCACGAGCGCGGAGGAGGCGTTGGCGCCGGACAGGCCGGCGGCGAGCGCGAAGGGTACGGTGAGGCCGTCGGAGACGCCGATGATGATGTCACGGACCACCTCGCCTGCGGTGAAGTGCTTCTCGGTGTGCTCCTCCAGGAGCAGCCGCTGCTTCTCCTCGTCATGCACGAACGTCTTGCCGCCGTTCAGAGCCATCTCTTCTCGCGCCTCAATACTCTCACTCACTCTCGAGGAAAAAGAAGACCGCGCGCTTATTAGCTAAGCGCTCGCTTGATTAACCTTCGTGTTTGTGCTATGATCCTGCTGCTGCTGCTGCGAGGTTTTCTGTGTTGGTGAGGCCAACGCAGAGCTAGGAGGGGGGATTTATAGGGGTTAGCACGGGCGGAAATGACCAACTTGGACATGGGGTGGTGGTTTTGCTGCTGCTTTTGTGGCTTTTGCAGTGGGTAGCTTCACAAACCAGAGTGGGCGTGATTGGTTGTGGTGCCAACGGGAGCCATGCTCACGCTGGCCTGGGCGATCCGGGAAGCCCCTCCCCAGCATCTCCACGCGTGCAGGCAGAGGGTTGGAAAAACGCTTGACCTGCTTTCGTGCATGCAGGCTGCACCTGTATAGTACAGGTAATCAATCGTATGCCCATTCACGGTCAATGCATACAACGGGCCTGCGTGTAGCTATCCGAGCAACCAATCACGTGGAGTGTGAATTTCTGGTTTACTACGCTGATTTCTCTTTGGCAGCTGACTTCAAATACAAAATCCACTATAGATGTCATTTTAATTTGACATATATACCATGTACCTTAAAAAGAAGTTTAGTGTAGTAGGAATGAGCTCATGGTTTCTGTAAAAAACACACACACCATAACCTATTGTACCTGTTTTCGTCTAGCTGTTGGAATGATCTCCACCAAAATGACCCAACGGCTATCTTCGGCCTTTGATTTGCGTCCTGAGCGAGGACACCCAACCTTACGTGTGGTTAATGGATCCCTGTCACACTGGGCCATACAAAGAGGTGAAGTCCGACGGTTCTCTTGAGCCGTATTCCTCACCGACAAAAACATAAACTACCGATCGACTAGTGACGAGAAGCCACCGTCGGTCTTCATCGCCATCAACCTCACTTCCCCGACTCTTGCTGCCCTAGAGCAGATCTTCATCGACGAACCTGATGGCAGCCTCCACCCCAAGTGCAACCCCCACCGACGGTATAATCTATTTATGATTTAATTCTAGTGGTTATTTAAATCTAGTGGTTAGGACACAACAATTACACAAATGAATAGAGATCATCCCACTGATCTACCCCAATGGTTTAACACTCACTACCGAAATCCGTCTCATTGCCGAGTGCTCGATGCTTTGCCGATTGCTTTTTGTCGGACACTCGGCAAAAAAGTCTTTGTTGAGTGCCGCACTCGGCACAGTCCTACTCTCAGTAACGACCACATTTGCCGAGAGCAGGACTCTCGGCATATGCAGACACTCGACAAAGACCGCTATGCCGAGTGCCAAACACTCGGCGAACGTCGACGCTCGGCAAAGGACCGTCAGCAGTTATCTATAGCTGACGACCGTTATCTTTGCCGAGCGCCGTTACCTGGCACCGTGACGACGGCTTTTCGTTGCCGAGTATCGAGTGACACTCGGCAAAGACTTTGCCGAGTACCCGATAAAAAGTAGTCAGCAAAGAAACCATTGCCGATGTACAGTTCGCCGAACTTTCTTTGTCGAGTGTCACACTTGAGCCGTATTCCCCACCGACAAAAACATAAACCACCGATCGACCAGTGACGAGAAACCGCCGTCAGTCTTCACCCCACCAACCTCGCTTCCCCGACCGTTGCTGCCCTAGTGCAGATCTTCATCGACGAACGTGATGGCAATCAGATCTACATCCTCCACCACAAGTGTGACCCCCCACTAACGGTATAATCTATTTATGATTTAAATCTAGTGGTTATAACACACCAATTACACAAATGAATTGAGATCACCCCACTGATCTACCCCAATGATCTAACACTAGTCACTAATTTTCTCTATCAAATTTTGATACTTTCAAAGTGCAATATCGGAATACCTTTTAGAGCCTCTAGCAAAATAGTCACTAACGGAAGCTAGCTTAAGCATGATCACATCCGTTTTGTTTACTTTACTTCAAAATCTCTTGATTGTGAAATAACGAATATAAGAGAAGCTTGTCCAAGTATCAGGACAAGCTTGACCCCACGTCCCCACCTAGCTAGGTTGGCCTTGCTTTACCGAAAATGGGGTGAAATTAGAATAGCACAATGCATGGTGGTGGTGCTATTCTTGTATCTTACAACAAAATCAATTAGGAGGTAGGGATTTATAACAAGATATCATGCGGGTGGATTATCAATATTTTTATTTTCTTTAATATGTAGAATAAGAGGAAAAACCATGTCCTGTATTACTAGTTTACCAAGACTTTTAAAGGGATGTGATGTGTCATACTAAGATTGGGTTCTAAACTCGCGATCATGGGTGATAATAGGCTCTAAATTTTATACTATAAAATTTAAGGATCGAACTCTATTTATATTAATTTTTGAACTAGAAATAATTTAGTACCCTAACAAATTGTGAAGAAGTATTTGGGTCGCAATCCATTACCAGCCCTATTACTCGCGACCATAACTTCATATACCTACTACCGTCCACCATAGGAAAACAAGGGTTTCTGTTTATTTTGCATTATATATTTGGGTTTGATATGCAAATTTTAGTCTTAGACAGGGAAACAAGAAATACTTTGGAAGTTAACAGTTTCGTAACATTGTTCATTGTAACTATATTCCTAATGGGCATCATTGGAGGCATTGTTGTGTTGTCCCTTTCCTCTCTCCCTGCTGTTAGGTGTTTTCCGGTTGAAAAATCCAAATTTCTCTAGATTAGATAACGACAACACTTTAATTGTTATATCAGTCTTAGAGGCATTGCGGTTTGCGAGTTCCTACTGTTGCTGTTCATCAGAGTTGTTTTGAGTTAGGATTATCTTTTGAGTTCTTTCGAGTTCCTACTGTTGCTGTTCATCAGAGTTCCAAGATACACTTTAATAGCTTGTTCCTTTTTGGACACTAGGTTCTTGAAGACTGCTAGCTCTTGAGTACATATTTTGACGAGGTCTGTTTTCCATCTTTTCTATTGTTCTGGTGCTTGGTTGGTGAGACGACATGCGGCTAAGGCTTCGTTTGGATCTTGAATTGAATTATATTCTAATAATCCTAATTTAGGCACACATCAATTAAGTTAATATGGTTTTATACATAATATATTTATATACTGTTATTGGTCATATGTAGTAGATATTTATATGCTATATTTCTACTATAGAGGAACGAACTGAACAACGTGTCATAAGTTACGGAGTAGAAACATGGACTAGTGATACATAAAATCAATTTTCACCCCATCCTCCAAATTTGAAATAGACTTATATCTAAACTTTGGAAAGTGGTGGAATGTCAAATTCCAAACTGTTGAACACCAAAATGGGTAGCCGGACTGTGCGGCCCTAAAGACTAGACGATCCATGTCCGCGGTGGCAGCGCAGAAAGTCCGCGTGTGCGTAGAATCAGTTAGGGTTCTTGATTTCTAGCAGAATTTGTTAGCAAAACCAACAGAATTAACTCGGGAACCGACTTGTAACAGGTCCAGATTTCCCCCTTTATATAGATGAAGGGTTACGACCGATTGAACCCCCATAATCAATCCAATCAATTCTACTTATTATTTTTATCTTATGCATTAGGAGTAGCCCTAGTTTAGCCTTCTTATACCTTAAATCTTCGCCTCTCTTCGGCTCTGTGTCGACTAGAGGCGTCTTGTGTGGCCTGCCGACCCCAAGACACCCTAGGATCTCTTCTTTCCGACGGGTTCCCTCCCGGGAGGCAAGATCTAGGTCTGCTGTGAAGAAGACGACCTTCTGCGCCATCACGGACCGTCCGAGTCCCAAGTGCAGTCCAGACGTAAGCAGAGAAGGAGCCGCTCATGAGCCTAGGTCATGGACCGTTCGGCCCTGTGCCGCGGACCGTCCGTGCCTCCACAAAGAGCACCGCTAGGTGGTTCATCTCTAGAGTTTGGCGCCCAGATCGGCGCCAACACACTTTTTGGCGACTCCACTGGGAACAGGTGTCTAGATCTACTAAAAATTAGGCCCTCAAATGGCCGGTTCTAAAGATCACACCGATATCTCCCTAGATAATATCCTCAAGCCGACCGTGTTGAAAGCCCGCCGGCCGATGAGCAACAGCAATACGAAGATACATGTGTCAGGCGAAGGAGAAATTCTTGTCACAATTCACGATGAATCGTCACCAGAAGGTTGTCCAACATGGAGAGATCGAGGCCGCATCTCTTCTATCTTCGCTTCAAATCCCAATGTGAGTAAACATGAGGACATCCAATCTATTAAATAGTATGTAGATCAGCAACATAATCAAATGAAACAACAGATTGGAGGGATAGAAGAATCAATTAGAAATTTAACACGTTCGTTGGAGAAATTTCTTGCTCCTAGTTTTCCATCATTTGAAACTAATAACGGGGTGTCTATGTCTAATACATCGCCAATAAATGGGGATTCACAGCCTCAACCATTATATAGTATGACGATGAACTCATATCCATGACAAATACCAAAATTGTCGTCCCTGCTAGGCAGATCAATGCCCCTAGACATGGTCGGACCATCCGAGCCTTTGCCCAGACAGTCTGACCCTTACCCAGACCGATCGGCTTTCCCTGTGGGATAGTCTGGGCTACACCAAGACAACCACGTAGCGCCCCGATAGTAGTGAACCAAACCTGACAGTTCAGATTTACCATCGGACATTCCAGCATCGCGTCGAACCGTTCGGCCACCTAGGCCGAACAAATCGGATACGCACACACAGAACCTATTGTTGCACACTATACACAAATTTATTACACAATACAACAACAGTACGTCCCCCCTACATATTTAAACCACATCGCACCATATGATCATAGGCCGGTCAACGTTCTCGATCGACCACGGTAGGAAGGTCTGTATAACAATGCCCGACCAAATGAGCCCTACAACCCAGAGTCTGGTGGTTTGCCACTGGGCATAATGGATAAAATTAGGGAAGAGATGGCTGAAATATTTTGAGATAGGCTCGGAGTTAGTGTAGCCAATTTAGGGAAATCATATCAAAAGCCATGTGATTACCGATTTGATACTGTCTCGTACCCACAAGTGGTAAGGATACTAGAGTTTTGCAATTTTTCTAGTGAAAGTGGTAGAAGCACACATGAACATGTAGGCCATTTTCTAGCACACCTAGATGAATTGGCTGATGGGAAAGCCTTCCGTGTTCGTTTATTTTCTTTATCTCTTACTGGTACCGCTTTTGCATGGTACGCTACCCTACCTCCTAATTCCATTAATTCTTGGAATGATTTAGAAAGTAAATTTTATAAGCATTTCTTTTCCAAGGAATATGAATTAGGGTTGGCTGATTTAGCCTTAGTCTGACAGGGACGTGAAGAATCAGTTAATGATTATATCTAGAGGTTCCGGGACACTACAAACCAATGCTTTCAAATCCATGTTGAAGACAAAGAGCTAGCAAGGCTGGCTTTTAATGGGTTTCTATATTACTTAAGATATTAATTGGATGACACTTAGTTATTTTCAATAGCTCAGCTACATCAGCGGGCTTTGGCCTTTGAAAGCCGATGTAAAGAGACGTCATAATCGACCGGTCGTACTATACATCTAGTGGAGTGCGATAATTCGGATGACGAATCCACAAATATATGTACCACTGAACTTGTTTGGCCAACAAAGGCCAAACCTTCACCTTTTTTCTTTACAGCTGGTTCAAAAGAATCGCCAAGAAGAAGTTAAATTTACTTTTTATGTTGCTAAGTGTGATAAAATATTTGACGAACTAATGAAAAGTGGCAACATTAAAGTAACTCATACTCTTCCTCCTCTAGATGAGTTAAAGAGACATGCTTACTGCAAGTGGCATAATTCTTTTTTCCATGCCACCAATGATTGCAACATTTTTCCTCGACAGATACAATCGGCCATAAATGAGGGCCGGTTGAGTTTTCAGGAGATGCAAGTGGACATGCAACCATTTCTTGTCATTATAATAGAACTAGCAAGCAAAAAAAAGTCTGGTTCGACCGGAAGTGGATGATAAAGGAAAAGGCAAAAACATTGTCATTGTCATCCTCGCACGTCGAATATAACACAAGGAGGGATCGCTCGAAAGCTCCGGACAGGAGGACTAACAAGTCCGGAGGCGCCGAAGGGCAAGCTCAATCAAGCAGCCGAGCAAAGCTCCCTTACTCGAGCATCATGGACGGTCTGGCACCTGCACACGGACGGTTCGGTGCTCAAGCAGATGGTCTGACTAACTCAGCCGGACAATCTGCCCATAGCCGAGGTGTCAACCTCCACGTAAAGCGAAAAAGGGGACGCAGGGGCAAAGTACATATAACGGGTCGGCTGGTCAAAGCCCCCTACTTTTGATAAATTGCTCTGCAAATATGCTAGCAAGAAGGTCGTTCTACGTGAAGGGTCAACAAAGAAACCTCGGTCACCCGCTAAAACAAAACGGCCGAATAAAATGGCCCAAAAGGCGACGCATTAAGCATCACCTATTCATCAAGTGATGCCAGGATACTTTCCACCCACCTACTCATCATCGATATATGGTCATGTTCAAATGTGGAATGGTACGATGATGAGCCCGTGGTACCAGGGCCGTGCCTGAGATTTCGGGTGCCCTGGGTGAAATCTTATATAGGCCCTTTTGACCCATGTATATATATAACTATGAGGTTATACGAGCTAAAATTTAGCCTATGCTATATTAGATGTTTTAATGATTATTATAAATATTAAATATAGTCTAATTATAAAACTAATTGTATAGTTAAAGACTAAGCATCAAAACAAATTTATTAAGTCTAATTAATAAATGGTTAGCAAATGTTTATTGTAGCATCATATGAGCAAATCATGAACTAATTAGGTTTAATAGGTCTGTCTTATCGTTTAGTTCCTATGTGTGCAATTACTTTTATAATTATACTATATTTAATACTTCTTACTAACATCCAAACATCCGATGTTACAGGGACTAAAATTTAATTCTAGGAACGAATCGGGTCCTATATATATGTACATTTGTATAATTATAAACACATATTTTGATGGACCTAATGGCAAACACAATTAGCTAGCTCTTGTCTATGGTATACACATATGTGTATATGTGAAGGTCGATCGTCGACGGGACACGTTTGTAGGCTTGTCCAGAGTGTCTAGTCCTTTTTTGGCGACATGGTGGCTGCACCGCCGCATAAATTATATTTTCTAGATGTTAGCAAGACATCAGAGGCTAAGCTGCTCGTTTAACATTGGACGATTGAACCAATGGAACGAGCACTGTTTAGACAAATTAAATAACCAAATAATATACTTAAGTATATACTTGAGGGGGGCTAATATTTTGGGGCCTTGGGCGGCCGCCTAGCTGGACCCCCTCAGGTACGGCCCTGCGTGGTACATGCATAGTCTCTTTGCCTATTTAGGCTAGGGGCACCTCCATTCTACACCTTTTGATCCATTGATCACATGGTCATGACCGAGAAAAATGCAATCCGAAATGGCCTTTATGCATTAGAGCTCTATTGAAGGATCACCCTATTGAATTGAAAAGTCAGTGACTCGCATCAGGATTAGTTCTTAATTCGGGAACAAGATGACTTGTGAGATCTCTTATTTTCTAAAGATTGCTGGCAATACATATGTTTTTGGTTCGTCAGCCTCCACCAAAAGACAGGGGCACAAGTTGAGCACCAAAATGGGCAGTCGAAATATCCGGCCCTATAGGCTGGATGGTCCACGATCCAGACGGTCCGTGGTGGCAGCACAGACGGTCCGTGCGTGCGCAGAATCAGTTAGGGTTCCGAATTTCTAGCGGGATTTGTTAGCAAAACCCATGAGATTAACTCAAAAACTGGCTTGTAACGAGTCTAGATCTCCCCTTTATGTAGATGAAGGGTTACGACCGATTGAACCCCTACAATCAATCCAATCAATTCTACTTATCATTTTTACCTTATGCATTTAGAGTAGCCCTAGTTTAGCCTTCTTCTACCTTAAATCTTCACCTCTCTTCAACTCTACGACGACTAGAGGTGTTTTGGGTGGCCTGTCAACCTCAAGACAAACCCTACGATCTCTCTTCCCCGACAGGGTTCCTCCCGGGGGGTGAGACCTAGGTCCACTATGATGAAGACGACCGTTGAAAGGGAATTAGGCTTACACCTAGTCCCTAATTAATTTTGGTGGTTGAATTGCCCAACACAAATAATTGAACTAACTAGTTTGCTCAAGTGTATAGATTATACAGGTGTAAAAGGTTCACACTCAGCCGATAAAAAGATCAAGTTTTGGATTCAACAAAGGAGCAAAGAGTCAACCGAAGGCACCTCTGGTCTGGAGGCACCGGACTGTCCGGTGCACCACCGGACAGTGTCCGGTGCACCACCGGACAGTGTCCGGTGCACCAGAGGACTCCAACTCGAACTCGCTACCTTCGGGAATTTCTCAGGCCGGCGCGCTATAATTCACCGGACTGTCCGGTGTACACCGGACAGTGTCCGGTGCTCCAAGGAAGCGCGGCCTCCGGAACTCGCCAGCCTCGGGAACGCGCAGCAGCCGCTCCACTATAATTCACCGGACATGTCCGGTGTGCACCGGACTGTCCGGTGCATCCTCGGAGCAACGGCTATTTCGGCGCCAACGGCTACCTGCGGTGCATTTAATGCGCGCGCAGCGCGCGCAGAAGGCAGGCACGCCCATACTGGCGCACCGGACAATGAACAGGAGATGTCCGGTGTGCACCGGACATCCAGGCGGGCCCACAAGTCAGGAGCTCCAACGGTCAGAATCCAACGGCAGTGATGACGTGGCGGGGGCACCGGACATGTCCGGTGTGCACCGGACTGTCCGGTGCGCCATCGAACAGACAGCCTCCACCAACGGTCAAGTTTGGTGGTTGGGGCTATAAATACCCCAACCACCCCCACATTCATTGCATCCAAGTTTTCCACTTCTCAACCACTTACAAGAGCTAGGCATTCAATTCTAGACACACCAAAGAGATCAAATCCTCTCCAATTCCACAAAAGGCTTTAGTGATTAGCGAGAGAGATTTGTCGTGTTCTTTTGAGCTCTTGCACTTGGATTGCTTCTTTTCTTTCTCACTTGCTCTTGTGATCAACACTCAATTGTAATCAAGGCAAGAGGCACCAATTGTGTGGTGGCCCTTGTGGGGAAGTTTTATTCCCAGCTTTGATTTGAGAAGAGAAGCTCACTCGGTCCGAGGGATCGTTTGAGAGAGGGAAGGGTTGAAAGAGACCCGGCCTTTGTGGCCTCCTCAACGGGGAGTAGGTTTGAGAGAACCGAACCTCGGTAAAACAAATCCGCGTGTCTCACTTCACTATTCGCTTGCGATTTGTTTTGTGCCCTCTCTTGCGTACTTGATTATATTTCTAACGCTAACCCGGCTTGTAGTTGTGATTATTTTTGAGAATTTCAGTTTCGCCCTATTCACCCCCCCCCCTCTAGGCGACTTTCAATTGGTATCAGAGCCCGGTGCTTCATTAGAGCCTAACCGCTCGAAGTGATGTCGGGAGATCACGCCAAGAAGGAGATGGAGACCGGCGAAAAGCCCACTACAAGCCACGGGAGCACTTCATCGGAAGAGTCCCGCACCAAGAGGAAGGAGAAGAAGAAGAGCTCCTCCAACAAAGGGAAGGAGAAGAAATCTTCTTCTCACCACAAAGAGAAGAAGGAGAGATCTTCCTCTCACAAGCCACATCGGAGTGGGGACAAGCACAAGAGGATGAAGAAAGTGGTCTACTACGAGACCGACACTTCATCAACATCGACCTCCGGCTCCGATGCACCCTCCGTAACTTCTAAACGCCAAGAGCGTAAGAAGTTTAGTAAGATCCCCTTACACTATCCTCGTACATCTAGACATACTCCATTACTTTCCGTTCCATTAGGCAAACCGCCAACCTTTGACGGTGAAGATTATGCTAGGTGGAGTGATTTAATGAAATTTCATCTAACCTCACTCCACAAAAGTATATGGAATGTTGTTGAGTTTGGAGCACAGGTACCATCCGTAGGGGATGAGGATTATGATGAGGACGAAGTGGCCCAAATCGAGCACTTCAACTCCCAAGCCACAACCATACTCTTGGCCTCTCTAAATAGAGAGGAATACAACAAGGTGCAAGGGTTGAAGAATGCAAAGGAAATTTGGGACCTCCTCAAGACCGCGCACGAGGGTGATGAACTAACAAACATCACCAAGCGGGAAACGATCGAGGGGGAGCTCGGTCGCTTTCGACTTCGCCAAGGGGAAGAGCCACAAGACATGTACAACCGGCTCAAGACTTTGGTGAACCAAGTACGCAACCTCGGGAGCAAGAAATGGGATGACCACGAGGTGGTTAAGGTTATTCTTAGATCACTCATTTTTCTTAACCCCACTCAAGTTCAATTAATTCGTGGTAATCCTAGATATACTCAAATGACCCCCGAGGAAGTTATCGGGAATTTTGTGAGCTTTGAATGTATGATCAAGGGCTCCAAGAAGATTAACGAGCTTGACGAACCCTCCACGTCCGAGGCGCAACCGGTGGCCTTCAAGGCGACGGAGGAAAAGAAGGAGGAGTCTACACCAAGTAGACAACCAATTGACGTCTCCAAGCTCGACAATGAGGAGATGGATTTAATCATTAAAAGCTTTCGCCAAATCCTCAAGCAACGGAGGGGGAAGGACTACAAACCCCGCTCCAAGAAAGTGTGCTACAAATGTGGTAAGCCCGGTCATTTCATTGCAAAATGTCCTATATCTAGTGACAGTGACAGGGGCGACGACAAGAAGGGAAAGCGGAGAGAAAAGAAGAAGTACTACAAGAAGAAGGGCGGCGATGCCCATGTTTGCCGGGAGTGGGACTCCGACGAGAGCTCCACCGACTCCTCATCCGACGAGGACGCCGCCAACATCGCCGTCACCAAGGGACTTCTCTTCCCAAACGTCGGCCACAAGTGCCTCATGGCAAAGGACGGCAAAAGGAAGAAGGTAAAATCAAGATCCTCCACTAGATATGAAACCTCTAGTGATGAGGATGATGCTAGCAATGAGGAGGATAACTTGCGCGTTCTTTTTGCCAACCTTAACATGGAACAAAAGGAAAAACTAAATGAGCTAATTAGTGCCATCCATGAAAAGGATGACCTCTTGGACTCCCAAGAGGACTTCCTAATCAAGGAAAATAAAAAGCATGTTAAGGTTAAAAATGCTTATGCTCTAGAGGTAGAAAAATGTGAAAAATTGTCTAGTGAGCTAAGCACTTGCTATGAGACCATTAACAACCTTAGAAATGAAAATGCTAGATTAAGTGCTAAGGTTGATTCTCATGTTTGTATTGATTCAATTCCCGATCTTAGAAATGATAATGATGATTTGCTTACTAAGATTAAGGAATTGAATGATTCTCTTGCTAGCCTTAGAGTAGAAAATGATAATTTGATTGCTAAGGCTAAAGATTTTGATGTTTGCAAAGCTACTATTTCCGACCTTAGAACTAAAAATGATTTGTTGCATGCTAAGGTTGTTGAACTAAAATCTTGCAAACCCTCTACATCTAATGTTGAGCATGTTTCTATTTGTACTAGATGTAGAGATATTGATGTTAATGCTATTTATGATCACATGTCTTTAATTAAACAAAAAAATGATCATATAGCAAAACTAGATGCTAAAATTGCCGAGCATAACTTGGAAAATGAAAAGTTTAAATTTGCTAGAAGTATGCTCTATAATGGGAGACGCCCGGGCATCAAGGATGGCATTGGCTTCCAAAGGGGAGACAATGTCAAACTTAATGCCCCTCCTAAAAATTTGTCTAATTTTGTTAAGGGCAAGGCTCCCATCCCTCAGGATAACGAGGGTTACATTTTGTACCCTGCCGGTTATCCCGAGAGCAAAATTAGGAGAATTCACTCTAGGAAGTCTCACTCTGGTCCTAATCATGCTTTTATGTATAAGGGTGAGACATCTAGCTCTAGGCAACCAACCCGTGCTAAGTTGCCTAAGAAGAAAACTCCTAATGCATCAAATGATCATGCTATTTCATTTAAAACTTTTGATGCTTCATATGTGCTTACTAACAAATCCGGCAAGGTAGTTGCCAAGTTTGTTGGGGGCAAACACAAGGGCTCTAAGACTTGTGTTTGGGTACCCAAAGTTCCTGTGTCTAATGCCAAAGGACCCAAAACCGTTTGGGTACCTAAAGTCAAGAACTAAAATTGTTTTGTAGGTTTATGCATCCGGGGGCTCAAGTTGGATACTCGACAGCGGGTGCACAAACCACATGACAGGGGAGAAGAAGATGTTCTCCTCATATGAGAAAAACCAAGATCCCCAAAGAACGATCACATTCGGGGATGGAAATCAAGGTTTGGTCAAAGGTTTGGGTAAAATTGCTATTTCACCTGACCATTCCTAGGGGTGAAAACGGGACGGGATTACCCGGCGGGTACCGGATACGGGTACTTAAAATACCCGGTTTTTCGGGTACCGGATACGGGTAATTTTGTATACGGGTCGGATACGGATACTACCCGGATATGCATCAGTCGGATACGGGTAGGATACAGGATGACCACTACCCGGCAAATACCCGAGAACTACGGGTAGGATACGGGTACCCGGTTAGCGGGTACCCGCTTCAGTTCCTGTGTGCATTGTGCCTGTACGTGGAACGTCTCGGCTCATGCATGCTCGTTTCAATTTTCTAATTTTCTAGTGCCTGTGCGTGGAATGTCTTGGCCCATGCTCGTTTCATGCACATGCTACATGCAAACAGGCCCAGTCGGCAGCCCATCCGGCCATCTGTTACTTTGTTGAGACGACCAGACGTCCACCAGTCACCACGCGACCACGGTCCACGGACTCACGGAGACAGACGCGACGCTGCACCCGCACGGCCGTAGCTAGCCCTAGCCGCCAGGCACCAGCGGGGTATGCTGCTGATTTACTTTTAAAATTATGTTGTTTCTTCTATAATAAACCTGTGTAAAATATCTACTATTTGTTATATACTTGTGGACTTGTGGAGTATGCATAAAAGAGGGGATATGCTGCTGATTTTTTTTGAAATTGTGTTTTTAGTTCTATAATGAACTTGTGGTTAGTAACTTGAATTGTATGTGTCCATTTTGTCAATATTTGGCTTTTTCATCAGGACAGAGTATCCGGCTAATATCTGTTATCTATCCGGGTAATATCTGATATCCGTTTCTTACCCGCCCTATTTATTACCCGATCCCGTCCTGTATCCGTCCCGGATTTTAACTATCCGTATCCGATCCTGTATCCGAGAAAATTGTATTAGGGTAGGATATGAGATGACCTAGTATCCGTCCGTATCCGTCCCGTTTTCACCCCTAACCATTCCATTTCCAATGTTTTTCTTGTTGATTCATTAGATTACAATTTGCTTTCCGTATCCCAATTATGTCAAATGGGCTACAACTGTCTATTTACTGATGTAGGTGTTACTGTCTTTAGAAGAAGTGATGATTCAATAGCATTTAAGGGAGTGTTAGAGGGTCAGCTATACTTGGTAGATTTTGATAGAGCTGAACTCGACACTTGCTTGGTTGCTAAGACTAACCTGGGCTGGCTTTGGCACCGCCGACTAGCCCATGTTGGAATGAAGAATCTTCATAAGCTTCTAAAGGGGGAACACATTTTAGGACTAACCAATGTTCATTTTGAGAAAGACAGGATTTGTAGCACATGCCAAGCCGGGAAGCAAGTTGGAACCCCACATCCACACAAGAACATCATGACGACCGACAGGCCGCTTGAGCTACTCCACATGGATCTATTCGGCCCGATTGCTTACATAAGCATCGGCGGGAGTAAGTATTGTCTTATAATAGTGGATGATTATTCTCGCTTCACTTGGGTATTCTTTTTGCAGGAAAAATCTCAAACCCAAGAGACCTTAAAAGGATTCTTGAGACGGGCTCAAAATGAGTTCGGCTTAAGGATCAAGAAAATTAGAAGCGACAATGGGACGGAGTTCAAGAACTCTCAAATTGAAGGCTTCCTTAAGGAGGAGGGCATCAAGCATGAGTTCTCCTCTCCCTATACGCCACAACAAAATGGTGTAGTGGAGAGGAAGAATCGAACTCTATTGGACATGGCAAGAACCATGCTTGATGAGTACAAGACTTCGGATCGGTTTTGGGCCGAGGCGGTCAACACCGCTTGCTACGCCATCAACCGGTTGTATCTACACCGAATCCTCAAGAAGACATCCTATGAACTCCTAACCAGTAAAAAGCCAAATATTTCATATTTTAGAGTTTTTGGTAGCAAATGCTTTATTCTTGTTAAGAGAGGTAGAAAATCTAAATTTGCTCCTAAAACTGTAGAAGGTTTTTTACTAGGATATGACTCAAACACAAGGGCATATAGAGTCTTTAACAAGTCCTCAGGACTTGTTGAAGTTTCTTGTGACGTTGTGTTTGATGAGACTAACGGCTCTCAAGTAGAGCAAGTTGATCTTGATGAGATAGGTGAAGAACAGGCTCCATGCATAGCGCTAAGGAACATGTCCATTGGGGATGTGTGTCCTAAGGAATCCGAAGAGCCTCCACATGCACAAGATCAACCATCCTCCTCCATGCAAGCATCTCCACCGACTCAAAATGAGGATGAAGCTCAATTTGATGAAGGACAAGATCAAGAAGATGAGTCACCTCAAGATGATGGCAATGATCAAGGGGGAGATGCAAATGATCAAGAAAAGGAGGATGAGCAAGAACCAAGGTCGCCACACCCAAGAGTTCACCAAGCAATCCAACGAGATCACCCCGTCGACACCATTCTCGGCGACATTCATAAGGGAGTAACCACTCGATCTCGGGTTGCACATTTTTGTGAGCATTACTCTTTTGTTTCCTCTATTGAGCCACACAGGGTAGAGGAAGCACTACAAGATTCGGATTGGGTGGTGGCAATGCAAGAGGAGCTCAACAACTTCACTAGGAATGAGGTATGGCATTTAGTTCCACGTCCTAATCAAAATGTTGTAGGAACCAAATGGGTCTTCCGCAACAAGCAAGATGAGCATGGTGTGGTGACAAGGAACAAAGCTCGACTTGTGGCCAAGGGATACTCCCAAGTCGAAGGTTTGGATTTCGGTGAAACCTATGCACCCGTAGCTAGGCTTGAGTCAATTCGCATATTATTAGCCTATGCTACTTACCATGGCTTTAAGCTTTATCAAATGGACGTGAAAAGTGCCTTCCTCAATGGACCAATCAAGGAAGAGGTCTACGTTGAGCAACCTCCCGGCTTTGAAGACAGTAAGTATCCTAACCATGTCTATAAGCTCTCTAAGGCGCTTTATGGGCTCAAGCAAGCCCCAAGAGCATGGTATGAATGCCTTAGAGATTTTCTTATTGCTAATGGCTTCAAAGTCGGAAAGGCCGATCCTACACTCTTTACTAAAACTCTTGAAAATGACTTGTTTGTATGCCAAATTTATGTTGATGATATTATATTTGGATCTACTAACGAGTCTACATGTGAAGAGTTTAGTAGGATTATGACACAGAAATTCAAGATGTCTATGATGGGGGAGTTGAAGTATTTCTTAGGATTCCAAGTGAAGCAACTCCAAGATGGCACCTTCATTAGCCAAACGAAGTACACTCAAGACATTCTAAACAAGTTTGGGATGAAGGATGCCAAGCCCATCAAGACACCCATGGGAACCAATGGGCATCTCGACCTCGACACGGGAGGTAAGTCCGTGGATCAAAAGGTATACCGGTCGATGATAAGTTCTTTACTCTATTTATGTGCATCTCGACCGGATATTATGCTTTCCGTATGCATGTGTGCAAGATTCCAAGCCGACCCTAAGGAAGCTCACCTTACGGCCGTAAAACGAATCTTGAGATATTTGGCTTATACTCCTAAGTTTTGGCTTTGGTATCCTAGGGGATCCACTTTTGATTTAATTGGTTATTCGGATGCCGATTGGGCGGGGTGCAAAATCAATAGGAAGAGCACATCGGGGACTTGCCAGTTCTTGGGAAGATCCTTGGTGTCTTGGGCTTCAAAGAAGCAAAATTCGGTCGCTCTTTCCACCGCCGAAGCCGAGTACATTGCCGCAGGCCATTGTTGCACGCAATTGCTTTGGATGAGGCAAACCCTGCGGGACTACGGTTACAAATTAACCAAAGTCCCTTTGCTATGTGATAATGAGAGTGCAATCAAGATGGCGGATAATCCCGTCGAGCATAGTCGCACTAAACACATAGCCATTCGGTATCATTTTCTTAGGGATCACCAACAAAAGGGAGATATCGAGATTTCATACATTAATACTAAAGATCAATTAGCCGATATCTTTACCAAGCCTCTTGATGAACAATCTTTTAACAAACTTAGGCATGAGCTCAATATTCTTGATTCTAGGAACTTCTTTTGTTAAATTGCACACATTGCTCTTCTATATACCTTTGATCATGTCTCTTTCATATGCTATGACTAATGTGTTTTTCAAGTCTATTTCAAACCAAGTCATAGGTGTATTGAAAGGGAATTGGAGTCTTCGGCGAAGACAAAGGCTTCCACTCCATAACTCATCCTTCGCCATCGCTCCAAGAGACTCTCCATCTTTGGGGGAGAGAGCAAAAGGACTTCGTCTTTGGTATAATCTTAACTCATTTATTTATGACCAAAGGGGAAGATAGCACTTCGAGGGCTCTAATGATTCCGTTTTTGGCGATTCATGCCAAAGGGGGAGAAAGTATGAGCCCAAAGCAAAAGGACCGCACCACCACCAATTTCAAAAACTTCGTGTTTCCAAGAATATTATCAATTAGTATCCTATTGTGTTCAAAAGGGGGAGAAAGTAGTAATTCAAAAATGATATATCAAAACCCTCTTGAACACTAAGAGGAGGATCTCATTTAGGGGGAGTTTTGTTTAGTCAAAGGAAAAGCATTTGAAACAGGGGGAGAAAATTTCAAATCTTGAAAATGCTTCTCAAAATCTTATTCATTTGCCTTTGACTAGTTGCAAAAGAACTTTGAAAAGGATTTACAAAAGAGTTTGCAAAAACAAAACATGTGGTGCAAGCGTGGTCCAAAATGATAAATAAGAAAGAAACGATCCATGCATATCTTGTAAGTATTTAGATTGGCTCAATTCCAAGCAACCTTTACACTTACATTATGCAAACTAGTTCAGTTATGCACCTCTATATTTGCTTTGGTTTGTGTTGGCATCAATCACCAAAAAGGGGGAGATTGAAAGGGAATTAGGCTTACACCTAGTCCCTAATTAATTTTGGTGGTTGAATTGCCCAACACAAATAATTGAACTAACTAGTTTGCTCAAGTGTATAGATTATACAGGTGTAAAAGGTTCACACTCAGCCGATAAAAAGATCAAGTTTTGGATTCAACAAAGGAGCAAAGAGTCAACCGAAGGCACCTCTGGTCTGGAGGCACCGAACTGTCCGGTGTACACCGGACAGTGTCCGGTGCACCACCGGACAGTGTCCGGTGCACCAGAGGACTCCAACTCGAACTCGCTACCTTCGGGAATTTCTCAGGCCGGCGCGCTATAATTCACCGGACTGTCCGGTGTACACCGGACAGTGTCCGGTGCTCCAAGGAAGCGCGGCCTCCGGAACTCGCCAGCCTCGGGAACGCGCAGCAGCCGCTCCACTATAATTCACCGGACATGTCCGGTGTGCACCGGACTGTCCGGTGCATCCTCGGAGCAACGGCTATTTCGGCGCCAACGGCTACCTGCGGTGCATTTAATGCGCGCGCAGCGCGCGCAGAAGGCAGGCACGCCCATACTGGCGCACCGGACAATGAACAGGAGATGTCCGGTGTGCACCGGACATCCAGGCGGGCCCACAAGTCAGGAGCTCCAACGGTCAGAATCCAACGGTAGTGATGACGTGGCGGGGGCACCGAACATGTCCGGTGTGCACCGGACTGTCCGGTGCGCCATCGAACAGACAACCTCCACCAACGGTCAAGTTTGGTGGTTGGGGCTATAAATACCCCAACCACCCCCACATTCATTGCATCCAAGTTTTCCACTTCTCAACCACTTAGAAGAGCTAGGCATTCAATTCTAGACACACCAAAGAGATCAAATCCTCTCCAATTCCACAAAAGGCTTTAGTGATTAGCGAGAGAGATTTGCCGTGTTCTTTTGAGCTCTTGCACTTGGATTGCTTCTTTTCTTTCTCACTTGCTCTTGTGATCAACACTCAATTGTAATCAAGGCAAGAGGCACCAATTGTGTGGTGGCCCTTGCGGGGAAGTTTTATTCCCGGCTTTGATTTGAGAAGAGAAGCTCACTCGGTCCGAGGGATCGTTTGAGAGAGGGAAGGGTTGAAAGAGACCCGGCCTTTGTGGCCTCCTCAACGGGGAGTAGGTTTGAGAGAACCGAACCTCGGTAAAACAAATCTGCGTGTCTCACTTCACTATTCGCTTGCGATTTGTTTTGTGCCCTCTCTTGCGGACTTGATTATATTTCTAACGTTAACCCGGCTTGTAGTTGTGATTATTTTTGAGAATTTCAGTTTCGCCCTATTCACCCCCCCCCCTCTAGGCGACTTTCAACCGTCTATGCCATCGCGGAGCGTACGGGTCCGAGGCACAGACTATCCAGATATACGTAGAGAAGGAGATGCTCCTGCGCCTAGGTTGAGGACCGTCCGACCCTATGTCATGGATCGTCCGTGCTTCCATAGAGAGCATTGTCAGGCGATTCATCTATAGTGTTTGGCGCCTAGATCAGCGCCCAAACAAACAAAATAACCTACTATATTAAATAAATTCTAATTCCTTTAAAATGAAGGGATCCAAACGCCCCCTATAAATGAATTTCTACAAAGCGATTTAATCGGAATTGATTCCAATGAATTTTTAGCTGTATATGGATGCTTATCACAAACTTTGGACTTCTATATTGTGTGTAGAGTGTCTTCGAAAGCCTCTATATATTTGCAACTAGAAGAGCAATTGATGATCCATCGTTAACTTTAATATGCTCTGTACCTGCTGAGTTTCAGCCTTTTTTGTTTTATTTTAGAGCCTTGTTACTATTCTTTGGGGAGGATCCACCAGTTCCTTCAAAGAAAAATCAGCAGTCGTTGATCTTAAAAAATCAATTAATTATTCTAAGGGTTGTTAAGTATTTCTGTACGGTGACGTTGGATATGATCTTAGACTCGCGGTCGCAGGACAGAGTCTAGAACTAACATGCAAATCTTTTATTAGCGTCTTTTTAAGTCAAATACTAACAATCTCTAGGGCATGTTTGCCATGGAACATGACCTTGGGGAGGGGGAGGTCTCTCTGTGGGGTGGCAGACCATCCGCAGTTGGTGACCGGATAGTCCAGAGTTATTCACTGGACAATCCGCGATGGCGCAGAGGACTCTTAAAAGAAACCAGATCCCGACTCCTGGGAGGGACCCCATTAGGGAGGACGGATTTTGGGGTTGCTTTGGGGTCGGCAGGTCACTCAAATTGTCTCTATACGGCTCTTGAGTTTCTTTGCTTCGACTTTCATAAGCCAAAGGCCACTAATGCAAGTGGGCTAGCAAAAAGAACTGGGTTCCATATAATTTTTCTTTTAAGTATGAGCATAACTCATTTAAAAGCTAACCCTGCTAATTGTTTATCTACGACATGAATCTAGAAATATTGGTTTCTAGTATTTTGGAATCTCTGAATATAGTCATTAATCGATTCATCGTGCCCCTATTGAAGCGAAGCTAGATCAACCAACTCTTATTCATATTCCCCAGAGAAAAAGTGCTCGTAAAATTTATGTGCGTTCTAAATCACCTCAGGAACTAATAGAGCTAGGAGCCAATCGACTAATTCTTCTAACTATGCTAGGTATTGGTATGTGTGCTCATGAGTGCTCTTACCACTTTCGCCTAAAAATTTGGAAAAGTCTGATACCTTACTCCCCGGAGGGTATGGTAAGGTATCAAATCACTGGTCGTATGGTTTACGATATGATGAACCTAGGCCGAATATACTGATCCCGAGTCTGTCTCTGAACAATTCAGATATTTCCTCTCAAATCTTAACCATGGTAGCCGATGGTAATGGACTGGCTCTATTGATGTGAGGCTAGGTGATTGGACGTCGTTACGCTAGCTTTCTGTCCCAACACGATTGAGGGCGGTATTTGGTACATGATCTCATGGTATACTTGTGCCACCCCCACTATTATGTGGTATGGGGTGAACCTCTCTAACTATGTGGGGGCCGATAAATATTCGGTCCCATGCATCGAAGTGGCATGCTGCGGTTTCGATGTGCCATAGGTGGAAAGGAGTGTTGTTGCTATGGTGCGTGCAAAACGGGGTGTTATGCACATCAACTTGTTCTAGATATGTGTACCCAGACGGTTCTACCTGGGTGGCCGAACAATCTAATGTGACACCGTATGGTTTGCCATAAGGTGCCGAATGGTTCATGGTTATGCCCGGACTATCCGGTCATGCTCTACATCATATCATGTAGTGAGCTTGGTGTGGCACCGGACAGTCCGCATTAGTGTCAGATGGTCTGGCTATGCTAAGTGTTTCTAGTTTATCGTATATTGAAGGTGGTGGTGGCGGTTGCCCTGGATATGCGTTCATCGACATACCATATAATGGATGGGCTTGTGAGGCCTCATTTGTAGCCATTGCGTTAAGCATAGACATATCAATGCTAGCCTCATGAGATGGGAAGCTAGTAATAGTAGATTCTTAAAATGCACATATGTGAATTTCTTGAATGATTCTTCCATCCCCGTGTACTACTTCAATCGATCCCTTTGTAAATCTACAAACTATCTAAGGTACTAGGTATCATCAGATTTACTTATAGTGACAGTCGGAGGCAAATGAGGGAGGGGCTCAAGGTTCATCTCTCCTTGATTGGTGATTTTCTGGTGTTGGTCCACTTTGAAGTGTAACAGGAATTTGTCCTTCGCCGTTTCACGAGCCCGATTCATGAGATCTTCAACTCGATGCTCGTTGACCGATAAACTCTCAAGAATCGGCCTGAGGATGTTGTTTTGAGAGACATCAATGCGATCTTTAGAACCAGCCATCATGACCGATCTAATAGATCAGATTATCTGTCCCCAGCAAAGTCGGCAAAAGGTATGTTGACGCCTTTTCAGACCAAATACTAACGATTGCTAGGTCTTGCTCGCGAGGAACAAGACCTCGGGGGCCTCTCTGTAGGATGACAGCCCGTCCACGATGGAAAGAACCCAAATCCTGCGTCCTAGGAGGGAGGAGGAAGGATCTTAGAGGTTGATTTAGGCTGGTCATGCTACCCAAAGTGTCTCTAGACGACGTAGAGTTAAAGAGAATTGAAGATTGAGATTGAGGAACTACAACTATAGTTATGCTATATCTAGACATAAAGCATGAAGATAAATAATATAAATAGATTGGTTTGATTAGATTGTGTGTGTCTCAATGAGCCATACACCTTCATATTTATATAGGAAGAGGTCTGGACTTTATCCTAAACGAAGTCCAATAAAATATCGCAATAAATGAAAAAGATCTGTTGGACACTAAAAAGAGCTCGCGGACGGTCCAGCCCTGAGGCCGGACGGTCCGCGGTCCGGACAGTCCGTGGTGGTGGCGCGGACGGTCCGCGCGTGCGCAGATTCAGATAGGGTTCCTAGTTTCTTACGGGATTTGTTACCTAAAACCACGGGATTAACTCGGGAAACAGTTTGAAGCGGATCCAGACCTCCCCTTTATATAGATGAAGGGCTACGACCGATTGAACCCTCAACAATCGATCAAATCAAGTCTATTTCTCGTTTTTACCTTATGCATTAGGAGTTGTTCTAGTTTAGCCCTAGTTTAGTATTCTAATCCCCAAATTCTCTGCTTCTCTTTGACTTTACGTTGATTAGAGGAGTCTAGGTCGGCCTGCCGAGCCTAGACAACCCCTAGGATGTCTCCTCCCCGACGGGGTCCCTCCCGGGAGCGAGATCCAGGCGCCGTCGGCGACCTTCGCCGCCCTTGCACAAACGCGGACCGTCCGGCCTTTAGGCGCGGACCGTTCGGCACGTCAGGCAGGGAACCCAAGCCCCTGTCCCAGGTCGCGGACCATCCAGCCCCTAGTCGCGGACCGTCCGCGCCTCTGCAGAGGGCACCGCCGCCGGTTCTCGTTATAGTGATTGGCGCCCGAAAAGGTGTCAACATACTTTTGGCGACTCCGTTGGGGAGAGGTGTTTAGATCTACTAAAAATCAGGCCCTCAAATGACCGATTCTAAAGATCACACTGATATCTCCTCGGACAATATCCTAAAGCCGGCTGTTGAAAGTCTGATGGCCGATGAGCAACAGCAATACGAGGACTACATGCGTCAAGCGAAGGAGAAATTCTTATCACAATACACGGTGGATCGCCACCAGAAAGTTATCAAACATGGAGAGACTGACGTCGCATCTCTTCTATCTTCGCTTCAAGTCCCCAACGTAAGTAAACCCGATGACATCCAATCTATTAAACAGTATGTAGATCATTAGCAAAATCAAATGAAACAACAGATTGGAGGGTTAGAAGAGTCAATTAGAAAATTAACGTGTACGTTGGAAAAGTCTATTGCTCCTAGTTTTCCATCATACGAAACTAGTAATAGGGTATTTATGTCTAATGCATCGGCAGCAAATCGGGATTCGCAACCCCATCCTTTGTATGGTATGCCGATGAACTCATATTCAGGGCAAATACAACCACCACCGTCCCTGCTTGGCAGATCAGTGCCCCTAAACACAGTCGGACCATCTGAGCCTCTGCCCAGACCGTCCGACCCATACGTGGACCGTACGACTTGCTCTGCCGGACAGTCCGGGGCCGCCCTAGGACCACCGCCGTCCCTGATTGGCAGATCGGCGACCCTGGACGCAGTCGGACCGTCCAAGCTTCTACCCAGACCGTCCGGCCCTTACACGGACCGCCCGTCTTTCCCTGCCGGACAGTCCGGGGCCGCACCAAGACTACCACGTGGCGTCCCGATAATGGCGAACACAACCGGTCAGTTCGGATTTACCACCGGACAAACCAGATACGCATATGCAGAACCTGTTGTTGCACACTATGCACCAAATTATTACACACCACAACAGCAATATGTTTTGCCCTCTACATATTTAAACCATAACGCACCATACAATCACAGACCGATCAACACTATCGATCGGTCACGGCAAGAAGGTCGGTATACTAATACCCGACCAAATGAGCCCCACAGTCCAGGATCCGGTGGTGTGCCACCGGGTGCAATGGAAAAAATTAGGGAAGAGATGACTGAACTATTTCGAGATAAGTTCGGAGTTAGTGTAGCTAGAGTGGGGCAATCATACCAAAATCCGTATAATCAACAGTTTGACGCTGTCCCATATCCACAAGGGGCAAGGATACCAAAATTTTCTAAGTTTTCTGGTGAGAATGAGAGAAGCACACACGAACACATAGGTCAGTTCCTAGCACACCTAGGCGAATTGGCCGATGGAGAAGCATTTCGTGTTCGGTTATTTACTTTATCCCTTACTGGTATCACTTTTGCATGGTACGCCGCCCTGCCTCCTAATTGCATTAATTCCTGGAATGAGTTAGAAAGTAAATTTCATGAACATTTCTTTGCCGGGGACTATGAATTAGGGCTAGCTGACTTAGCTTCAGTCCGCCAAGGATGCGAAGAATCGGTTAATGATTATATCCGTAGGTTCCAGGACACTAGAAACCGATGCTTTTGGATCCATGTCGCAGACAAAGAGCTAGCAGGGTTAGCTTTTAATGGGTTGCTATCCTACTTAAGAGACAAATTAGATGGGACTCAGTTCGTTTCGATAGCCCAGCTACATCAGCAGGCTTTAGCATGTGAAAGCCGATTTAAAGAGACATCAAAATCGGTCGCCCGTATTATACATCTAATAGAGCGTGATAGTTCAGATGATGAATCAGCAGATGTATATACCGCTGAGTTTATTTGGCCAACAAAGGCCAAATCTTCAGCATGTTCTTCCTTACAGCCGGTTCAAAAGAATCGGCAAGAAGAGATTAAATTTACCTTTCATGTTGCCAAATGTGATAAGATATTTGATGAGCTACTTAAAAATAGCAACATTAAATTAACTCATACTATCCCTCCTATAGATGAATTAAAGAGACGTGCTTATTGTAAGTGGCATAATTCTTTTTCTCATTCCACTAATGACTGTAATGTTTTTTGTCGACAGGTACAATCAGCCATAAATGAGGGTCGGTTGGCTTTTCAGGAAATGCAAGTGGACACACAGCCATTTCCTGTTAATACAATAGATGTCGCATGCGAAAAGGTCTTAGTTCGGCCTGAAATGGCCGATAAAAGCAAAAGCAAAGACATCATCATTGATGATCCTCGCACGTCAAAAATATCGCAGAAGGAGGTTGCTCGAAAAGCTCTGGACAATAATACTAACAAATCCGGAAGCGTCGGGGGTCAGACACAATTAAGGAGCCGAGCACGACAACCTGACTTGAGCATCGCGGACGGTCCGGCACCTACGTGCGGGCAGTCTGGTGCTCATAAAGACGGTCCGGCTGGCTCAGCCAGACAGTCTGCCCATGGCCAGAGGCATCAGCGTCCACACAAAGCATGAAAAGAGACACGAGGGCAAAGCCAACATGACGCACATGGTCGGCTAGTAAAAGCCGGCCCTACTTACGATCAATTGCTAGCCAAAAATGCTAGCAAGAAGACTATTCCATGTGATCGGTCAACGAAGAAACCTCGGTCACCTGCTAAAACGAAACGGCCCAACAAAATGGCCCAAAAGGCGACACAACAAGCATCGTCTGTTCATCCTATGAGACCAGGGTACTTTCCACCCGTTTATTCATCGTCGGTATATTATCCTATTCAAATATGGAATGGTACGACGATGAATCCATGGCACATGTATAGTCCCTTTGTCTATCCAGACTCGAGGCACCTCCATTATATTCCTTTTAATCCATTGATCAAATGGTCATGGCCGAGAAAGATACAACCTAAAACGGCCTTTATACATTGGTGCTTTATTGAATGATCTCCATTTTGAAAAGCCGGTGACTTACATCAGGTTTAGTTCAGATGTTTTTGGTTCGTCAACCTTCACCAAAAGGTAGGGGGTATATGTTGGACACCAAAAAGAGCTCGCGGACGGTCCGGCCCTAAGGCCGGACGGTCCGTGGTCCGGATAGTCCGCGGTGGTGGTGCGGACGGTCCGCACTTGCACATAGTCAATTAGGGTTCCTAGTTTCTCGCGGGATTTGTTACCTAAAACCGTGGGATTAACTCGGGAAACAGTTTGAAGCGGATCCATACCTCTCCCTTTATATAGATGAAGGGCTACGGCCGATTGAACCCCTAACATTCGATCAAATCAAGTCTATTTCTCGTTTTTACCAAATGCATTAGGAGTAGTTCTAGTTTAGCCCTAGTTTAGTATTCTAATCCCCAAATTCTCCGCTTCTCTTCGACTTTACGCCGATTAGAGGAGTCTAGGTCGGCCTGCCGAGCCTAGACAACCCCTAGGATCTCTCCTCCTCGACGGGGTCCCTCCCGGGAGCGAGATCCAGGCACCGCCGACGACCTTCGCCGCCTCTGCGCACGCGCGGACCGTCCGACCTTTAGGCGTGGACCGTCCGACCTTTAGGCGTGGACCGTCCGGCATGTCAGGCAGGGAACTCAAGCCCCTGTCCCAGGTCGCGGACCGTCCGGCCCCTGGCCGCGGACCGTCTGCGCCTCTGCAGAGAGCACCGCCGCCGGTTCTCGTTAGAGTGATTGGCGCCCGAAAAGGTGTCAACAAGATCTCGCAACAAATCAGGATTCTCACTCGAAATGATCTAATCCCGATCAATCTAGGTTAACCAGCCGAACTGTTCGGGACTGGACCGTCCGGCGGTACTTAGTGTTCAACACATTTATAGTTGTGGCCACCAATAAACATGTGCTTACGAAAGGGGTACGTTTCTCGTATTCTGAAAAACCATGTCCGCCACAATTCATAATAAGGGACACGTACGATCTTTCTCTAGCGTCCTAGTGACCAGAAATCGGCTAACCTACCGATGGCCCATGGATCTTAATGTTTCTATGCCACCGACCACCATTGTTTTGCCTCAAGGCTCATGCGCAAGGGAAGAGAGACGAAAGATGTTAAGTTATCTAAAAAAATCAATTCTATCCTCGCACCTAACAGGTAATTAACCTGCTAATTAGTATACTATTACTAGTAGCTGTTATTAGTGGACGCCCACGCGCGGGGGCGGAGGAGATCGAGTGGGGAACGCGCGCGTGGTCGCGCGGCCGCCACACGCCCTGGCGCCCGGCCTCCCCGGCAGCTAGCCAGCTAATAACGCCGTGTTCGCGTGCCCGCCACGGGCCACGACGACAAAAGGCCGGCCGTCCGCGTCCTTCTCCCTCGATCTGGGTAGCCCGTGTCAGCGATGGTCTTGCGCCACGCGCGCCATGCAGCGCGCAGTAGCTAGCTACGGGCACTGGGGCTAGCGACCGCTACATCCAGCAACAGCGAAGGCAACTTGGCAAAAGCAGCCAAAGCTTTTGGTTAGGGACAAGGACGCCACATGCCCACATCGCACTTGCACACAATGCAACCCATGAGCTACGGATCGTGAACAGACTGTGAAACGGGTAAAAAGAGGATATAGAGCTAGGCGAAAGTTACAGCTTGAGGGCTCCTTTGGCAGATAGGGGAGGATAACCCAGGGGAGTGAGCATCTAGGGGCCATAATCCCTGTTATCCAGATTCCCTGGGCGGGTCAACCCGGACGGGGCTCCTTCCCCTGCTGCTCTTTGGCAGAGCAGGGAACTCCACACCGCTCTTTCAGCAGATGTGTTATTTCAGCACACTGCTCATTGAACACCACACTGCTCATTGAACACACTTGCATAAAAATGTTTGTCAACCTGAGAACTATGACACAAATGTTTGCATAAAAATGAGCAGCAGCTGAGAACACTGTTTGTCATTCAACACTGCTCATTGAACACAATTGCATTAAAATGAGAACAGCAGCTGTGAACTTCACACTGCTTAATAAAACAGTCTCAGTGCATCATAATAAAACATAGTCTCAGTGTACACAAACATAGTCTCAGTGCATCATAATAAAACAGTCTCAGTGTACACGACCAATGTCAAACATAGTCTCAGTGCATAATAATAAAACATCATCTCCTGAATGGCATGACCTAAAAGCAAACGCCATCTTGATGTTTCAGTTCTTCTGGCGACCACTTGTTGATGAAAATCCCTTGTGTATCACCTGTTGATGAGAAAACTTAGACAAATGTATATATATATATATATATATATATATATATATATATATATATATATATATATATATATATATATATATATATATTCAATTCCTCTATATTCAGTTCAATATCCAATTTGGAGACCCTCTGTATTTGGGGACATGAAAGCCTTTATATTCAATTCAATATTCAGTAATAAAGAGAATACATTGATGAACTGAATTCAGATGTTTATGAAGCACCTGCTTAAACATATGTAATAAAGAGAAGGTATTGCTTGAACTAAATTCAGATTGTCAACATACTCTGAAAACTGAATTGGATCAGCACATCTGTAATAAAGGGAAGCATATATAGCTGGAACTAACACAAAAAATAACTCATCATCATCATCCTCCTCCTGTTTCAAATGTTTCTTTATCAACTCAATTCTAGAACCCATTTGTTAGTATACCTAAAACAAGAGAACATGTTTGAGAAATATGACAAGAAGTGTGTACATGGTTGCACCAAATTATTTTTAAAAAGTTCAGAGAAATACTTTGTCAGAGAAATAGTCTACGCTAACCATTATGAAATGGTTGCACCAAATTCTTCTTATTGATTTAGTAGTTGAGAAAACAATCTAGAAGAAATACGTAGCATTGATACTGAAGTGAATTCTTATATATAAGAAATTTGGAATCAATTTGCTCTAACGGAATTTGGAATCAATCTGGAAGAAATATACGACCAGACCAGCAGTAATTAACAATATTATGATATGTCTCTCAACAGCAATCTAAGCTAAAAAAAACCAGCAAGTACTCCCTGCGTAATGAACCAGCAGTAATTAACAATATTATTGATTTGTTGTTTTCGTCAAACTGAACAGTCCTGCGCAACTTGGGGCAAGGGATCAGGATCCTGGTGACCAAGATTCCGAAGGAGACCCGTAATGAACCAGCGCTACTAGTAGATAAAGCAACACTACCCACCGCTACTAGTAGATAAAGCAACGAGATAAAGAAAGAATCAGCAAGAACGTAATGAACCAGCAAGTACTCACCTGAGGCGATTCACTTCTTGAGATGAGGGTGCACGAGCCGAGAAGGCAGCAACGAGCTTGTTCGCATGGTCCCCGCCGTCCGACCTCGCACCAGTTGTCTCAACTGTACTAGTTGTCTCAACGATTTGAGGAGGCCGTAGCGAGGGTGAAGAGGAGGCAGCGAGGGTGAAGAAGAGGAAATCTGAAGAGGAGGCGGCGGCGGGTACAAGGGTGGAGAGGAGACAACAGCGGCTGCACGAGGGAGATAAGGAGACGGCGATGGGAACACCGGTGCGCGCGAGAGAGGAGACAGCAAGCGGCGGCGGGTGCGCGAGGTAGAAGGAGAGGAGGCAGTGGGCGACGGCGGGTTCGCGAAGGAGACGAAGAGAAGCGCAGTCGAGTCGGGGAAAACCTACCCGACGTTACGAGGCCGGGGGCGAAAGCCCGCTCTTCCCCACGGATTGGGCCGGGAGACGTGTGACACCAAATACACTTTTTGTTTGCCCCAGGGAAATTGGACCCGTGGATTTCAAGGCCAGGGAATAAGCCGGAATCCTTCCGGGATCCCAGACTACCAAAGGAGGCCTCGTGATCGCGGAGCCGCAGAGTCGTTGCCTCCAACGGCTGAGGAACGTGTGACTTCGTAAGTTTACATGCATAACCAAGTAACTAACTTTGCAATGTGTTTAGATCACTGCTCGAGAACGGGTCGTTAGTACGGTTTGGAACTGGTTACAGAACTGATACTGGACAACAACCATCAATCTTTAATCTGAGCTGCAATGCCCAATATTAAACCGAGACCATTAGTGCCGGTTTTTAGCTCGAACCATATATATACTAAAATATGCCATTTTAGTATCACTAGTACAGAGAAGTTCTATAGTGGCGGTTGCAAACCTATTTATAGTGGCGTTTTTCGTAACCGCCAGTGCTAGGGGCCAGTAGAAATCATCATTTTTACAGGCGGGTAACTGAGGACCGCCAGTGAAAATCGATTTGTAGTGGCGGTTTTCTTAAGGAACCGCCACTAGAAATAACACAGTCGGTGGATAACCGAAACCGCCTGTAAAAATATATCGTCCCCGCAGGCTTTGAGCCTTTTTGTACTAGTGTATATCCGTTCTAGGAATAAACTGGTACTAAATATGGGGTTTTAGTACCGGCTCTTATCAAGAACCGATACTAAAGATGTCTAGGGACATTTATTTTATATATTGTAATTCGATATGTACATGTTTACTTTTACTAAAATCTAGATTTCACAACATTCAGCATATACATAAAACATAAAACCAATACATAGTTCACAACATACAACATAAAACCAAAACGGAGTTCACAACATGCAGCATATATACATACAATATAAACTAATCAGAGTCCGCAATCAATAATACATAGTTCACAACATTCAACACTCGAACACACATCATCTAGCTAATAAGAAGCAGCAACAATAGTTAAAAGATAGTCTTTTGCTTCAGAATCTTCTAAGGTCATAAATATCTGACGATGTTCCCAATGTTATTTTAGTACTTTAATTTGAGACTGAGATGAAGTAACTTGCCTATGAAACTACACCTCTTAAATTTGTAGTACACTTCACCATATTCATTGGACCATAAGAAATATCTTCTAATATTTTTTCTTCTTGTAGCAGCCTAGAAAATTGTTGACCAATGTTTGAATTCCTCTGGGTACTACTAGATGTGTGTGGGACATCATCAACCTCTTTAGGTTGAATGAAGTATGCGTTTCGGGAGCACCTGGGACGACTTCAATAGGAGTCCATGGGATAATGCAAGGCAAAGCATAATCGAACACATATAGCCATGTTGTCATATCCTCACCGTAAGTGGTTCAGTTCCTTCCTTCATTAAAAAAAATCAATTTTGGAAAGGGTCCTAAGATGAAAATAAGTTTCAAATTATAATATGGATTTCACCGTTATCTTATAATTTGTTACTCTCTTTTCTATTTCAATAATATGTGCTCTTAATTCGTCGATTCTTTGATTGTTTACATATTCATGGCATTGTATCCATTCTAGTACAGTAATAGCAGTAGATCTCCATAATACGTCTACTCAATAATAAACTTGATATTATAAAAACCAAGACAAATATTTCTTTGAATTTCTATTAGTTCACTGTAAATATAAAAAGAAACTTACATTATCCAGAAGTTTTTGAAAATATGTAATTTCTTATATAAAACAAAGGTTTTATTAAACTTTCTAGGGGAGCTTCCACACGAATTTGACTGTAGATTTAATTGAACGACTCAAATCAACTAAAAAGAACAACTTTGGAATTAAAAACTCGAGTCAGTTGCATGTAACCTTGAGCAGTTACCTGATCCTAATGTGTGGGGACTAACACGGTCGGTGTCTTGAGCGCGAGTGCACGCGACAGATGTCAAACAACCGAGTTTAGTGACTAGGGGTGGATCGGCACTGAGACACACAACATGTGGCAGAGCGAGAACCCAAAGAAGTGCATTCGATTTGGCGATTCAATTTCACTAACTAAGCTATTCAACTTGTATGTATATGCGATTAGAAGGTACAAATTAATGAGAACATTTCTTGTTGAAACTTATCCAAAATGAAGCAAACATTTCTATAAACAGTGTCTAATAAGCATTTCCAAAATGAAGCAACAATTTCCTATTAAATCTTATCCAAACTGAAGCTTGTGTTTTCCTAAACAGTACCTACTGAGAATTTCCTAAATGAAGTAAGCCTTTTTCATGTATAGAAGCAAGCCAACAAGTGTCGATTAAGCAAGCTACATACTGAAGCATGGCAATAGTTTCTACTAAAGCAAGCATGCAAGACAAGAGTTTCCATCATCTAAATTACGGTGAGGGCGACATCGGCGCAAGTTTGTAGGGAGACAACGACAAGGGTGTTAGCGCAGGTGCAACTGACGGCGACACATGAGCAGACGGATGGTGGCGCGAAGGACGAAGGCTAGTGTTTCGCGACCAGGTGGCAAGGTGCTGGGTTTATAAAGTAGGAACATTAGTACCAATTGGTGTTTTTAGTCAGTACTAATGCTAAGTCTTTAGGGAGAAGGAGGCCTACTACCACACGAGTGACTAGAGAAGTGCCACCACATGAAAAAGAGAGAGGAGCGCCATTGCGTGGAGGAGAGGAAGGGGTGCAACCACATGGGGAAAAGAGTGTTGGAGAGAGGTTGTGAGATTGGTTAAGTTAGGAAAAGAGAGTTGAGAGAGATCAAGGTTGTGAGATTGGTTAAGTTAGGAAAAAACCCTAACTTCTTATCTTTATAATACGCCCAATGGAAGGTTTGATATGAGCTTTGGCTGGGCCTGGAGCATATTCATAGAGGCGGGCATAAACCCACCTCCATAAAATTATTTTAGGAGGCAAACAATACTATCTCCATAAATCTACTTTAGGAAACAAACATTTTTTTATTGTCCTCATAATAAAATGTACACCTTCTAAAATCTTAGATATTTAAGGAGCTGGTTAGATTTTGTGATTGTTTCTATTAATGATTGGACAATGTCTCGCAAAATCATTTACATGGTAGTGAAATTGGCGACTTCTCTAAAATAGCTCTGTCTGCTCATAAAAAGCTTTCAAGAGCATCTCCACTAGTTCCCAAAATAAGTCCCTAAAAATAATTTATGGTGTTATTAACAAAAAAATCATCCTCCAGCAATTCCTTCAACGAGGTCCTCAAATATACCAACTTTCTAAATATCCCTATTTGTTGGTCTGTCACAAACAATTTTCCCTTATACCCCATTTGGATGTAGATATTGGTGCATGTAATTGGGAATTGGAATTAGCTTTCCTAAATTATGTTGTTTGGTTGCACATAGAATTGAGATTTGGAATTAGAGACTCAATTCCCTAGTATTGGACTATAACTGGAAGCTTCCTCTCCTAATACAAAGTATCACCCCTCTGTATTGTGTGAAATTAGACCACACAATTCCAAACTCCAATATAGTGACATCCAAACAACATAATTGAAATTGCATCGCATTTCAATACCATGGTTGATTTGGTATTGAACCCAATTCAATTCCATGTCCTCCAATATCGTCATCCAAACGGAGCGTTAAAACTATGTCAAACGCTAAGGGCATGTTTAGGAATAGGGGGATTGAAGGGGATCAATGTGGCTAAAGAGATTTTAGTCTCCTCAATCTCCTCCAATTCAGCAATTCCCTTGCTCCCAAACAAGCCAAAAAAAGAACTCAACATTTCTTAGGGTGTGGAATAGGAGTGGATATCGAGCCAGCTCAGCTCGATATAGCTCGGCTCGTTATGGATCATTACTGTAACGAGCCAGCTCGTCTTGACTCGTTATACTAACAAGTTAAACATCTAACTCGGCTTGTTAGAGAGCTCGAGCCAGCTCGATCGACTCGCGAACCACACTAACTAAACACAAAGATCCATGTAAACGAATATATATAACAGAAAACACAATCATATAGTTAAGTGCTTTAAGTGCTTAACAATATAAATCCTAAATCATTAAAACATTACTACCGTACTTCCGTCCTAGGTTCTAACTTGTAATATTAATTCGAACAACCAAATATACATTAGAGTTAGCGATTTACAAATCCTTATTATAACAAGATAGCAACAGGCATGCATCATTGTAGAGCAATCCATCATAAATTCCAGAATAATGTAACATTTCATTGCACAACATTATAAAGATGAATGCTCTAGCAACCACAAGTTCACAAAACCACAACCAATAATGAAATATTAAATATGCAATGCAAGTATGTAGCCTTACAATAATGCAACTATTGAATCACATATCATATCCGCACATGTTTATATTATAGATCATAACTACGAGAGGGCAACACTATGAGATACGAGACAACATAGACTACTAGATGAACTTGTAATGTGGCTTGTCTTGGCTTGCAAGGTAGCTCACCAGCTGCTAATTAGAGAACTGGGCTAGAATGCTGGCTCGACTCGCTATAAAATTAAAACGATCGATAGTGGGTTATGGAGCCATGGAAATCAGTCCATATGACGTGCCCTAGCTTGCTAGTTGGGGTACTGGGCACCGACCGTCACTAGATCTGACACTCGGTAAAGTAGTCTTTGCCAAGTACCCACTGACAAGCACTCGACAAAGATTGTTTTAATTTTTTTAAAAACTTTTTTGTCTAGTGTCCCCCTGCAGCAAGCTAGGCTTCGTCGAGTGTCTTCCTTTGACACTTGATAAAGTATATTTTTATTATTTTTCTTTTTCTCACCAAACTTTTTGTGGTGTGTTCCTACACTATGTAGATCTACATGTTCAATTTTGTCACAATTATAAAAGTGTTTGCTATAACTATTAGATTTTGTCCGTTTAATTGAATTTCCTCGGATAATTCAGATTTGAACTTCGAGTCACACGAAAAATGAAAACAGTGAATGAAAAAAATGATATTCATGCTATTTAGCATAAGTTTCAGTTTGTTTCAGGAGCAGACCGGAATTTTCGAGCACCATGCTCACGAAATAAGACCGTGAACTTGTCATCCAGTTATTTTAAAATTATATAAAACACAAACAAATTTAGAAAATCATGAAATTTGTCGATATATGTCATGATATCATATCTAGAGCCTATGATAAAAATTTGAGAACTGTTTCAAAAATGTTGTCACGCACTGTGCGTAGAAACCTAAGTGTACTTTACATAAAATCATAGAATTTTAATGTAATCAGAAAAACCTCGATCATAAGGGACAAGTTAACCTCAAAGTGAGTTACGGAGCCGTGTAAATCAGTCCATACGGCGCGCCCTAGCTAGCTAGGGGTACTGGTGGGCACCAACCGCTACCACCAGCAACAAGCGGTCAAATAAAGCTACCGGACTAGGACGCGACATGCCCACACATTGCACACAATGCAACTCAGGAGCTACACGGATCGTGGACGGACTGTGAAACGGGTAAGAAAGTTACAGCTTGATCGGTGGGGCGCAGAGTCGCTGCTTCCAACGGCTGAGAACACGTACGTGTGTGACTTGTAAGTTTACAGAACCAACCAATTAACCAACTTCGCTCTGGCGCTCTGCAAGTTCCAAGAGTTACGGAACCAACAAGCAATATGCTGTGTTGGATGCAACAAGTGCATGCATGGCCGCATGGAGGACGCATCTGGGGGCTGAGGTAATCAGACCCGGCAGTATCTGATATTTTACTACCTTTGTAAATTTATTTTAGGAGACAAATCATTAATTATTATCTTCGTATGTAAATAAAATGTCCTCCTCTGAAAATCCTTAGATATTTTAGGAGATGGTTTGATTTTGTTGCTACTTCTGTTAGGGGTTAATTGGTTGCCGTGCCCCACGCGTGCACGCTCGCGCCGTGCATTGACCGCGCGCAAGCGTGTATTCGGTTACCTGTGCATTCGCCCACCGCCCTGCACGCGCGGATGCAGTTTAGCAACTTTTTTACTATCTGGCATGCACGCATTGAGATGTGGCGAGTGAGCTTCCCTCGTGATCCAGGCCCGCTTGAGGCAGGCACGTGCGCCAGCTGGGGAACCAATCAGCCCCTTAGTGACTGGACAATCTCTTACAATCATTTTTATATATAATATAGTATAATTATGACTTCTCTAAAATAGCAGGGCATTATTTAATTAGAGACAACAATATGAGACGACGACATATGTCGGAGGTGTAGAGCAGCTAGCTCCAGCCCACATTCCAATCCAGAACAGTAAACTTCACTGTCGTCTCAACGTAACTAACTGGCCCTCTCTTGCATGCGCGTGGCTGGCACAAGCACTGGAGCAGGCTCAATTTGTTTAGCTGACATTGGCATGTTTGAAAACCAGTATTTTATCACTCCAGCGAGCTGCACAAAGTGTTTAGGTGATCTCTGTGCAAAAAGTGCAAGAGACAAACTGTTTAGGTGATCCATCGTACGCGAGTAATAATTTGAACGTGCGCGGTATATATAGTGCAAGTGGGAGTTGGTGGTTAGGTAGTCACATGCATGCATGAAGGGTTATCTCTTTTATATATCTGGATCGATTTGCATCTTCTGCATCCGAATAATTATTCCCGCGTTTGGTCGTCAGAGTAACATGATATGCTATCTCCTTCTAGCACACCAGGTTTCCATCTAGAGCAGCATCAACCACTATTCCTAGTTGTTCTTGAGCTGAGTATCTCTTGTGAATTTTTCACTACAATTAGAAATCTTTTCGAAACTGTTAGTAGTCGTAAAAAAACACAACTGCCCGGCAGGAGTAAATATTCGCCTTTAGGGTATTGTTTATGAGCAAGGAGAATGTAGAGAGGATTGGAGGGATTAAAATCCCCTGGATTCTACCACCTCCAATCCCCTCCATTCTCCTTGCTCCCAAACAAGCCCTTAGTATATGGACTATGCCTACGTTGAACTACATTACTTGATGCCAAATATATATACCTCACTATATAGTACATATGTAAACTCAAGAATAGAGCCATTCATTCAATGGATTGTATGCTCAAGCTCTCGATTGTGAGAGTCATCAAAATATGTTTCTCTATGAAGAACAATAATTTCTCTCATCTACAAACCCGACCATGCATGGATATGGTCGTGGCAGAAGCTATGGCCACAGAGGAAGAAGCACCTTTGGTCGAGGATAGAACAAAGGAGGTGGGCGCAGGGAAGCTACACTAGACCAAATCAAGGCTCCTCAAGTCATGACCAAAAGCTATGGTGTCAAATATGTAGCAAGCTGAATCATCATGCTATGGTTGTTGGAATCGACACGACCGGGATTTCCAAAAAGAAGATAAATTTATAGGTACAATAATGCCTTATAGGAGTGGATATAAACTAGTATACAGATATAGGAGCAATTGATCATCTTATAGGAGAGTTAGAGAAGCTAAGTATACATGATAAATACCAAGTCAAGATCAAGTTTGTGCTAGAAATGGGAAATATATGCATATTAGTCACATTGGCAGTATTTTGATTTATTCTCCCCAGCAAAGACTTTGCATCTCAATAAAGTCCTTCATGTTTCTAGATTAAATATAAATCTCTTTTCAGTTCATAAACTTGCTTAAGATAATATTGTATTCTTTGTATACCACCATTGGTATTTCTTTATTAAGGACCAAGCCACACAACACACAATTCCTAAAAGAAAGTGTAAAACCAACTACAAGCATACTCTTATAGCCACCAATCTAGTCATGGTACGGTTATTTAGGTTATCATTCATTTGCTATATCAGATCATGTCTTAAAAATAATTAGCTTCCTTTTTTCTGATAATTCTAGTAGTGGTGTCGTATGTGATGCTTATCAAAAGGCTAAATGTCATCAACTTCCACATCAAAGATCAAATAGTACTTCAACTCATCCTCTTGAACTTGTTTATTTTGATGTCTACGGAGCTGCATCTGAATTTATTGGTTGAAATAAGTATTAGGTTTGTTTTATTGATGATTTTAATAAATAAACTTGGATATATGCTTTCAAAAATATATGTTGTGTTCTAAGTTTTTCCACAACTTTCGTAATTGTTTTGAAAGACAATTTGATAAAAAATACTTACCATGCAAATAGATTAGGGTGGTGAGTATGAGAAGTTGGATTCTTTCTTTTAGAAAATAGGAATTGCTCATCATGTCCCATGTCCTCATACTCATTGGCAAAATTGGGCTACAGAAAGAAAAGATCATCATATTATAGAAGTAGTTTTTTCTTTACTAGCTAATGCCTCCACGCCTTTAAAATTCTAGGATGAAGTATTTCTAACCGTTGTGCATCTTATCAACATTTTACCATCTAGTGTAATCCAAATGAAAATCACCATAGAAAGTCTTCTTGGCCATAACCTACCTGCTCCAACCCTAGAATATTTGGATGTGTCTGGTGGCCAAATCTAAGATCCTACAACAATTATAAGCTTGCTTTTAGATCTATCTAGTGCATGTTCTTCGGTTATAGTTCCATATACAAGGGTTTTAAGTGGCTTGATCCCAAAACAGGTCAAGTGTATATCTCTCAAGATGTCGTCTTTCATGAGCAAGTGTTTCCCTTCTCCCAACTACATGGAAATGTAGATGCTTTGCAAAGAAATTCTCCTCCTACCACAAAACCTACAATCAAATTTATCTTGTATGGGGAATGAATAGGGTAATGCTAGCTTGACTAATGCTACTAATACTATTGAAAGCATTGATGATCTGCAAAAATAGAAGTAAGAAAACAAGAATAATTGGTGCAAATACATATTGTTTCTAGTGGGCTAATGCAAAGTGCACCTAACATTTCGAAGGAAAATCCACCTCAAGAGCCACAGAGTAGGTAGTATTGATCACCGCATATCTCAGTCATATACAATTCGAAAAGATCATAAGATGAAGTAACGCTAATGCGGAAAAGGTCAGGCGACCCACGAATAGCTCCCACTGGGATAGTAAACATAGCTGCACAGGGCGCCACACTGGCTAGCGGCGCATTGCCTCTCAGCGCGTGGTTGCCGATGGGCACAAGATGAGCTCTGGGATCTCGCGTGCGCTCCAACCGATCCGTGGAGGAGAGGAGTGTGGGAACACGTGGGCGTGTTTGTTTCGTGGAATGGAATGAGTTTATATCCATCACCATTCCATTCGTCATAGGCTAATAATTAGTAATAATATGAGGAATAAGTTTATTCCACCAAATTTGTGGAATAGACTCAAGATGCACCACCTTATCTACTAGAATAAATTGGTTCTTCAAACCAAGCACCCCTTAAAAATTGATGTCGTGGGCATCTGCTCTCCTGCTGTGTATTATTGGATGCGCACTGAGATACATGCACTATTGTCTCTATTCTATTATCCACAATCGGCCATGTGTTTTGGCGATTCAATTTGTGAGGGGGGATCTGAATTTTAGTTCAACCTTGACCTTTTCATATTTTTGTCTCCCAAGATGTACAAATCGATATGTTTCCGCATGCAGGTGGCATGTACATAGTGTTTTCTTCACTAACGTTGAATACAGCTCGAAGCAACTGTGCGAAGACGATCGACACATGCCTTTCCCGATCGAGCTGAAATTCCACATCACATCCAAACCATGGAATTCTCTCACGCCATGATGCATTGTATGGCCATGACGATGCAAGAGATGGCTACGCATAGGCGCACATGCAATATATCGGTGATCGATGAGGCACTAGCTAGCTCACTTTTATTTGGTATCTGAAAAAGGGTTGGCGCAGGCATTCACAGACAATGAGAGCAGACAACCTGCGCCAAATTAAAGCTATTTGTGCTAAAAACAGCTCCAACTTCTCCAAGGATATATAGGCTCGGCGGCTTCAACTGAGCTTTCGATGGCCCAGTTTGCGTGTGCCTGCCACAATCCGGCCTCAGTAGTTTACTTGCCACTGGGTGTTTCAGGAGGTAGACCGATCCACACACCAGCACACGATGACGTGATCTATGCAATGCAAGCGTATGACCAGTGGTGGATCCAGGAATGAACTAAGATCTTGTTTGGTTAATCCCGTTAATTACCTATGGATTGGACGAGATTGGAAAAAATTGTGAAGAATTTTGAGTTGCTTGAGATTTAAACCCACTAAATCTCACTCAATCCTCCACATGAATTGATAGCTAACCGAACAAGCCCTAAATGAGGGTTGATTTTGTAGTGACTACTGGCGGAAATATATAGCACAAGCGGGGTACATAGGGATCTCCTCCTTTTTCCTCGACTCCTCCCTTCTGTACTAGTTATCTACTCTCCATGTCTTTCTCCAATGCAATTTCATGGATGTTGATTAGCCCCCCCCCCCCCCCCCCCCCCCCCCAAAAAAAAAAACAAGCAATGCGAAATGAGGAAGGCCAACAAAAGAAAATAAAAGGCGATATCAGAATCAAGGCGATCGAGATCAAGTACACTATTGGTTTGTTTGGGCGGGGGCAACTACTCCAGTACCTAGGGGGGTGTGGCCGCCACACGCCTCATGCCGACCCTTTTTCATGGCAATTGGCAAAAGTGGTGAGGTGACAAGAGCTTTAGATATTATAAATAAAAGGGCCGGCTAGAGACCTAAACAAGCAGACAAGCGGTGATGAGCTGGAACCAGCAGCAGATTGCATCGAGATGTTCAAAGCGGCTTTCATTCCTTTCTAGCGCGAACGTTGACGCCCACTAGCCGCTGTCTAGCTCCACGCAGATGGTAGTATTCGTATCGCGATTGGTGATCTGGGACTTGTATTTTGGGTGATAATTATTTAAGGTTTAAGGTGCAAGCGTGGCCTCTCTGGATTGCATCAGCTACCTCTCGTCGCTTCACTCGATTTCACCTTTGCGTGTGCCTGGCACAAGCTGGTCGCCAGATGACTCCATCTCCTCTCCTGTTGGTTTCCTGCCGGGCATGATTCATGGTGTCCCTCCGTGGAGTGGTTGGCTGGGAACGAGTGTGTCAGCCACGCGACCGGGAATATAATATCAGCAGGGCCTCATTAGGTTTCATGCATGAGGCCTACCACCACGATCGAGACAGTGTGTTAGCTAGCCATGCATGCTGATGCGTCCCATCTTCGGTGAAAGTGACCGTTAGGATGTTTCTAAAATATCCAACTTATATGACAAATCTAATATTTCAATATAGATATGCATAAAGTTTAAAGCTATTTTTGGCAATGTTATTAAAATATTATGAAGTATTTAAATAATTTTTTATATACATTATTTTCTCGCTAGAACAAAAAAGGTAAAAGAACATCCAAATCCGTAGTCGGATAGGCATCCGAATTTTATATCAATTATTTAAAAAGATATAAAACGAATTTAATGTTTACTTTTTGTGAAGGTTACTAAAAACAAGAATATAAATTTACATAACAAATTTCATATGTTAATTGTTCACAATCGAAGAAAAAAGACTAAAATTTTGACATTCGAATAAGTATGAGGATCCACCCCTAGTGGCCGCCCTGCACGATAGATGCATGTCCTATCCTCGCTCTGTCGCTATCGAAATCAATGTTTTTTTATTTAAAAAATAAAGTGCAACATATATATATATACTAGTCGGTTGCTTGTGCGTTGCGACGGCTTACAACAATATCCACGTAAACTATCTATCAAAAAAATTCAAGATCTTTTATTGATTGTCTCCGCTCTCCATATAATATTATTTTGATTTGGCTAACTGATGTTATTGTTTACTCCATGCAATATGTTTTGGTACAACACGACCAATGAAGTGAGCGATTAGAAGAGAGTTAACAACGACTGAGTGAACGAACAGAGATTATAAAATGACATAATTCCACCATACAGAGACCAAATAAGAGAAAGTTTGTGAGCTCAAGTTTCTAAAATAAGTCATATAAACTCAAACTTATAAAAAAGAGATAGATCAAAATATGGAGTGATTGCTAAAGTGGGGCATCAATAAAAACTGGATGCGCTCCATATAAATTATGCTACTTCGTAGCAATTACTAACGTTTAAAACCAATAAATAACCTTTCATTTTACTGTTAGTGTGACAAATCATTGTTGCTCCATCCAATTCAGCAACCTCAAACACCATGGAGTCCATTACGCCAATGTGGTCTGAGAAACAACCTAATGCTTGCAAGTGCCAAGAACGTCGTGCCGTGCTTAGGCTGTAGCCTCGGCCCGTAGTGCTGGCCCGGCCCGACACGATTATATTTTTTATTTTAAAAAAACGTATATCCATATATATAATTTATATTCAATAATAAAAACATCTCAGCATGATGTTCTATTGGTTAGACAGCTTCACCCAGTGTCTCTTGCCTTTCTTCCATCAAGGCATGGGTTCAAACCCCACTTTTTGCACTATTTTTTAACATTTTACGCTGATTTAATCAAATGGGTCGACGGGCTGGCCCGGCACAGTAAGCAGGCCGGCATGACGTGCCTAGGCTAGAGTTCTGGTCCACGCGCGTCTGGCCCGTGCCGGACCGCCGTTTGGCAATCTATATACGTGCAGCGGATTAATTTGAAATAGCTGTGAGGGGTTATTTATAAAAAGATGACGCGGGACGACCGTTGAAACTGGTGCTTTAAGTATAGTATAGATATATAATATAGAGAGAGACATCATAGATTCTAGCAGGATAGTTGAGTTTATATATATATATTGTACATTTGGAGCCCTGGGCTTCCAATAACTAGAGGAAGCCTTGACTCAACGGTGCCATCCGATTCAACCGCACCAGGTGCAGACGGCTATAAAAAGACCCCTAGGCCACCAGGGATTAGGTTTTAGCGGGGTGGCGGTTCCCTCGGGCGAGCGTGTGGCGGCGGGGGTTTCCTCGGGTGGGGAGCGGTGGCGATCCCGGGAGCTAGCGGTGGTGGCGGGCGGTTGCGCGAGGCGGGCGACCGGCGGCGACACTCCTATGGCGAGCGGGCAAGCACCGATGGCGCTCCCGAACCGGACCAGCGGCAGCGGCGCACCCTAGACCCGGTGGTGACGGCGGTTGCGCGAGGCGCGGTAGACTTCGGCAGCGGTAGCGGCGGCGGTGGATCTTGGATGAGCGCACGTGGCGATGGATCTCAGAGGCGCGCGCATGATGTCGGTCCTCGGAGATGCGCGTTGTGGAGTGGCGCAATCTGGCGTCCCCCCTCCCACGACGACGCCGATCTTCCCTATGCGCGAGCGACAACGACGGACTTCCCTAGGCAGCGAGCGGTGGCGGATTGACGGCTCTGTTTTTATGCTATTTTGTATACAGATTTATGCTAACGTCAATAGGTTTTATGATATATTGTCAGTTCATGGCTCTCCTTCCATCTTTTGTATGTTTATGATATATATTTTTATACACATTTTATGTAACGTTTGTTGATTTTTGCTTAGTGTACCGCAATGCATAAATACCTTCGACATGTAGCGTAATTAGTATAAGTATATATTATAAACTGGTTCTAATGAGCCTAACCGCATGGATGTTGGAGAGATCCTATATTTATGAACGATATAAAACATTGAAAATCAGATTTTTGTTTCCATGCATGTCAATCCATTTTCTTTCGACTCACATTTTTGTCATCCTAAATTTGTATGCATGCAATAGTAAACAGATATTGTACACAGTGTACCGTATTGCATAAATACCTTCGACTTGTAGAATAATTAGTCTCACGTATATCATAAACTGGTTCTAACGAGCCTAGATGCATGGCTGTTGGAGAGATTCTTTATTTATGGAGAAAATTAAACATTTAAATTAGATTTTTTGTTTCGATGCATGCCAATTCATTTCATTTCAACCCACATTCTTGACATTCTAAATTTGTACGTATGTAGTAGGAAACAGATTTTTTTGCGTTGTACCGCAGTGCATAAATATCTATACCGTGTAGCATAATTAGTGTCAGTATATGTCATAAACCAGTTCCAACGATCCTACCTGCATGATTGTTGTCAAGATCTTAGTTTCATGGATGAAATAAAGCATTTAAATCAGTTTTTTTGTTTCCAAGCATATCAATCTATTTACTTTCAACCCACATTCTTATCATCCTAAATTTGTGCGCATGCAGCAGGAAACAGATTTTTTACGCGGTGTACCACACTGCATAATATCTACACAGTGTAGCATAATTGGTATTAGTATATGTCATAACTTGTTCTAACGAGCCTAACTGCATTGCTGTTGTAGAGGTCCTATTTTTATAGACAAAATAAAGCATGAAAATCAGATTGTTTTTGTTTCTATGCATGTCAATCCATTTTTCTCTCAACGCATATTATTGTCATCCTAAATTTGTGCACATGCAACAAGAAAATGATTTTTTACGTAGCGTACCATATTGCATAAATACCTACACTGTGTAGCATAGTTAGTAGCAGTATATTTCATAAAATGTTTCTAACGAGTCTAGCTGCAAGGCTGTTATAGAGATCCTATATTTATGAAAGGAATAAAGCATTTGAATCAGTTTTTTTGTTACCATGCATGCAACAGTTAACAAATACACTTCCTAATTTCTCGAGCATGCAAGTAAAAACAAATTGCGCGCATGTAAGAAATGGACGCATGCTGGAGGTGGGCTCGCGGTCATGCTGCGGTGGTGCATGGTTGGCTGGGGCTTCCTGTATGTTATGTAAGCCAAGGGCTCCCAATAGCCTATATATATAATTTATCTATTAGGAGCCTTGGGCTTCCAAAGAGTAACCGGAAGCCCTCACCCAACGCCACCTTTCGGTTCAGCCGCACCACCTCAAACAGACCAGGCCTCGAGTCGTCTATAAAAGCTACCTGAGACTACCACGAATTAGGGTTTCAGCGCGGCAGCGGTTGCGTGCGGGTGGATCCAGCATGAGCGGCGCTGGCTGAACGCGCGACGGTGGCCTTCCGAGCGGGTGGATCCAGCGCAGGCGTCACTAGCCGAGCGCGCGGCGGCTACCGCCTGCGCGATGATCATGTAGGAACCTGCTGGCTGTTGCCGCTGCTGGTCCCATCCACGCGCTCCCGATCTCACAATTCCATGGGGCGCCATGGGGTTGTGGTGGCTGCAACGGTTGCACGAGGGCGGAACCAACACGCGTGGGCGAGCTGATCCGACGCGGGCGAACCCTGACGGCGATGGCCGACATGCGAGCGCGAGGGTCTGACGGGATCCGGCGCGGACAGGGCATGGCTATGGCCGACGCGTGGCCGGGCGGTTCCGACGTGGACAGAAGGGGTTCATGGCGGACGGACGACGAGTTCGTGGTTGGCGGACAGATGCGGCGTCGTCACAGGCAACACAGCTAAGATGGGATGGACGATAGTGGACTTCCCTAGGGGCGAGCTGCGACAGTGGCCTCTCTTAGGCGCGAGCAGCGTCGGATCCCAGAGGCGCGTGCAGTGGGTGATGGCTCCCTTAGGGCGTGAGCGACGGCGTGTTTTTATACTACTGTGTATACATATTTATGCCAACGTCAATAGGTGTTTACGACATATATTTCAGTCAATGGCTACCCTTCCATCTATTGTCTGTTTATGATATTTCTATTCACATTTTACGCAAACGTTTATAGATTTGTATGCATTATCTCATTACCTAACCCTGTGTATATAAGGTTTCTAACATTTACGTTAGCTCGATATTTACGATCAAAACTGAGAGGTTTTACACTCAAAACTGATGGTTTTTACAATCGAACATGGAGATGCGTCCAAACAGTGACCCACATGCCAACTTTTAAGTAGTGTACCGTAATACATAAATAGCTTCACCGTGTAGCATAATTAGTATAAATATATATCATAAACTGTTTGTAACGAGCCTAGCTGCATGGATGTTGTAAAGATCTATTTTTATGGACGAAATAAGGTATTTAAATCAGATTTTTGTTTCCATGCATGCTAATCTATTTCCTTTCAACACACATTCTTACCATCCTAAATTTGTGCGCATCCAGGAGGAAACATATTTTTTACACGGTGTACCATACTATATAAATATCTAAACCGTATAGCATAATTAGTATTAGTATATGTCATAATCTGGTTACAACGAGCCTAACTGCATGGCTGTTGCAGAAATCTTATTTTTATGGACGAAATTAACCATTTAAATCAGATTTTTTGGTTTACATGCATACCAATTTATTTTCTTTCAACGCACATTCTTTGTCATCCTAAATTTGTGTGCATACAACAGAAAACTGATTTTTTACGTGGTGTGCCACACTGCATAAATATCTACATGTCGGTGTTTCGACCCTGGGGGGTCCCTGGACCGATGAGTAAATTGTCGCTGCGTGCCCCAACCCAGATGGGTCGGCGCGAGACGGAACACAAGGAGGGGAGAACCGTGGCTTCGTGTTGTCCTGCGCCCAGGGTGGATGCGCTTGCAGTAGGGGGTTACAAGCGTTCGCGAGGGAGAGAGAGCCTGCTCGTCAGCCTGTCCTCCCGCGCGACCACCTCCTCGTACGAGGGCCCTGGACCTTCCTTTTATAGATGTAAGGAGAGGGCCCAGGTGTACAATGGGGGGTGTAGCAACATGCTAACGTGTCGGCAGAGAGGAGCCAGAGCCCTATGTACATGCCGACGTGGATGTCGGGGAGGTGTTAGTGCCCTGTGCATGTGATGTCGTGGCCGTCGGAGGAGCGCTTGAGCCCTGTAGAAGCACAGCTGTCGGGGCTGTCGGGACCTTGCTGACGTCTCCTTGCTTCCGTAGGGGGCTGAGAACCGCCGTCGTCATGGGAGCATGCGGGGTGCCATCATTACTTGTTTACCGGAGCGAGCCTGATGGGACGCCGGTCTTGTTCCCCGTAGCCTGAGCTAGCTAGGGGTAGGGTAATGATGTACCCCCTGCAACGTGGTCGGTCCGAGCCCAAGGTCGGGCAAGGCGGTGACTCCTCCGAGGTCGAGGTTGAGGCCGAGCCCTGGGGTCGGGCGAGGTGGAGACCGTCTTCCGAGGTCGAGGTTGAGTCCGAGCCCTGGGGTCAGGCGAGGCGGAGACCGTCTTCCGAGGTCGAGTCTGAGCCCTAGGGTCAGGCGAGGCGGAGACCGTCTTCCGAGGTCGAGGCGGGGGCCGAGCCCTGGGGTCAGGCGAGGCGGAGACCGTCTTCCGAGGTCGAGGCGGGGGCCGAGCCTTGGGGTCAGGCGAGGCGGAGCTTCCTATGGCGCCTGAGGCTGGACTCGACCGCTGTCAGCCTCACCCTGGCAGGTGGCACAGCAGTCGGAGCAGGGCAGGTGCGCTGTTTTCTTGTCAGGTCAGTCAGTGGAGGGGTGAAGTGACTGTGATCACTTCGGCCCTGCCGACTGAGGAACGCGCGTCAGGATAAGGTGTCAGGCGATCCTTGCATTGAATGCTCCTGCGATATGGTCGATTGGCGAGGCGATCTGGCCAAGGTTGCTTCACTGCGAAGCCTGCCCGAGCTGGGGCCTCGGGCGAGTCGAAGGTGCGCCCGTTGCTTGAGGAGGCCCTCGGGCGAGGCGTGAATCCGTCTGGGTCTACAGTTCCTGCCCGAGGCTAGGCTCGAGCGAGGCAAGATCGTGTCCCTTGAGTGGACGGAGCCTTGACCTGAATTGCGCCCATCAGGCTTTTGCAGCTTGTGCTGATGGTGATTACCAGTCGAGTTTAGGAGTCTTGGGGGTACCCCTAATTATGGTCCCCGACAGTAGCCCCTGAGCCTCAAAGGGAGTGTTGGTACTCGCTTGGAGGCTTTGTCGCACTTTTTTGCAAGGGGACCGACCTTTCTCGGTTACATTTTGTTCCGGCGCCGGGTGTAGCCCCCGAGGCCTCGGAGGAGTGGTTTGACTCCTCCGAGGTCTTAGTGCCTTTCGTGACGCCTCGGCCAGTCTGGTTGTTCCCTCATGCGATCTGATCGTAGCCCGGGTGCATGGTTAGGTTCTGAGTTCTCGGGCTGGTATGTTGACGCTGTCAACGGTTTGGCCGGAGCCAGGTTTGCGAGAGCAGCCCCTGAGCCTCTGCACAGAGCGAGAGGACGGTCAAGGACTGACTCGGCTTTTATCATATGCCCCTTCATCACCTTTTCACAAGGAGGAGGGGGGAAGCGCCATGTTGCCCCCCGGAAGGCGCCGAACATGGTGTCTCCAGTGAGTTGCTAACGGGTGATTCGAGTGGACGCCCATGCCCCGTTCGATAAGGGTCGGCTGGTGGCCCAGAGGCGCGCTCTAAAAGTACCTGCAGGTGATTTGCCGGACCCGATCCCGTTTGATAGGGTCCGAGGGCTCGATGCCTCCCTCTGATAGGATTCCGTTACAGGATCGCTCCTGCTGGTCTCGGAAATGTCCTAGGGTACCTCGGGAGCATAGCCCGAGCCTCGGCCATGTATCGGACGTACCCAGAGTCATCCCTCGCTCTGCGTGTTCTGGGGCAACTGTCGAACCCTTCGGGGGGCTAGCCTTCGAACCCCTGATCAGTAGTGGGCACGGAGCCCAAGTGCTCTGAGGCGGCTGTCGAACCCTTCTGAGGGGCCAGCCTTCGAACCTCTGATCAATAGCGGGCGCGGAGCCTGAGTGCTCTGAGGCGGCTGTCGAACCCTTCCGAGGGGCCAACCTTCGAACCTCTGATCAGTAGTGGGCGCGGAGCCTGAGTGCTCTGGGGTGGCTGTCGAACCCTTCCGAGGGGCCAGCCTTCGAACCCCTGATCAGTAGGAGGGCTCGGGGCCTGCTTCCTTTGCGGAGAAGGATCCCTTTCGGAGTATCCCCTTTCCCGGTCCCTGTAGCGAGAGAGAGAAAGGGGAAGAGGAAAAGGATACGAAATTAAACGATGTGGCGCACCTTTTTTGACGCGGTCATCATGGCGGAGGTGAAGCGTCGCCCGCTTCGCCTGCCAAAGGTGTCGCCTGCCCTGCCGCGGGGTTAATGTGACAGGACGTGTGGTTCGCGGGGCAGTCGTTGCGCGAGCCGTTCAAGGGACGGAACACGGGCGCGTCATCTTCACGCCGTGGGAGAGGGCTCCCATGCTGCTCCAGGAGGGGACGTGAGCCTGCAGACGATTTGACTGCTGCTTCCGCCCGCCTGCTGCCGCCATTACTGCTAGCCCACTTTTGGCCATATCGACCGTCGCGCCTTCTCCCACGGCCGACTGACCTGTGACCGATGTGCTTGGTTGGCACTGTTGGGCCATGTACAGGGTTGCCTCGAGTCACAGCACCGGTTCCGCAGTCGAGAAGGCGCGGTACTAGCGCAAGTGGCGGTGCAGTTTTTCGCACGTAGTAATCGGCGCGCCGGTTACATGACGTGTGGGCCTGGGCCTCCGCGCTGGATGCGTCGAAGTCGAAAGGGTGCGTCCCCGTGGTGCAGTTGTATGCCGCCTGCATGGCGGTCCGCCCTTTCACCCGCTGGTTTAGGCGAAGGTGGAGGAGTGCTTGTAACCGTGGGGCGGTTACACGCTTCGCGCGCGTCGGTTTGGCTTCTTCTGCCCTAGGCCAGCTCGCATGACGCGTGGGACCCAACCCCTGTGTCGTAGGGGGAGGACCCTGGAGCGCGTTGGTGAAGACTTAGTCCGCGACGCCTGAGGACGCGAGTGGGGAGAGTCGCCTTTAAAAAGGGATCGACCCCCTGGGTGGTAGCCACGCCTTCGCACTCCCCTCATGCATTGCGCCCTTCCACCTTTCGAGCCCCCGGATGGGGAGCGCCCGTGTTGCTTTCGTCTTGCTGCTGTTGGAGGAGCGCAACCTCACGGTGGTTGGTACCTTTCAGCCATCGCTCGGCTTCAAGGATTTTCATCAGGCAGCCCGGCTGCATCCCCTTACCAATGGTCACGCAGGAGGGTGACCACCGGTTCGATGGTGGGGAGAAGCAAGCCGGGCTGTGGCCTCTGCCCCGCCCTCAGCTTCAAGGATCTTCATCATCCTTGCTGGGGCGGGGGGCGAGCTGAGCCGGAGCTCTACCTCCCGTACGGGCCGGTGGGCCACCTCTTCCTTCAGCATTCAGGGGAGAGGTGCTCACCGGCCTAGCAGAGGGGGCGGACTTCGACAACGCGGGGCCGATCGGCCGCAAGCGTCGTCAGCTCTAGCATACTTGGCTCGCTGGCTCAGCTGGCTCTGGCGCAGCTTCCGGTGCCACCTCCCACCGCTGGGCGGAGTGTGGCTATCTGCCCGCCGTATGGGCGGTTGTTGCACCGCGCGCACCGGGGGACCGCTCAAGACGTCGCATGCCGCTAGGGCGGCATTCGTGTTCTTGGGTTGTTCTGCCCTTGCTCCGGCACGACGCCTCTGCGCGGAGGTCGGTGCTCGCCCGTCCGGGAGGACTTGAGTGGGGATCTGCCGGTGGGCCGGTGGCTGCCGTCGTCGGTGCTGAGGTGGTGGCAGCCAGAGAAGGCTTCTCCGCCGACGAGACCGTCAGCGCCACCCGCGGACCGACCTTCGGCTCTTTGGCTTTGATAGCTTGTCCTCGCCCCTCGAGTGGGGACACGGGCGAGGGCCTTGTCACAGCAGCGTCTGCCCTGAGGTCATCGCTGCTGCTGTTTAGCCGCCCGGAGCGGAGGTCATTGTCGCTGCTGATGGAGCGGGCGGCGGCGAGCCAACTGGAGTTTGTCGTCCCGCAGGCCCCCCCGATGTGGAGGTTGTTCATACCCGCGGGAGTGGAACCGAAGTTTCGTTTGTAATGGCACCTTGAGTGCCGGTGTCTGTTCATTGTGGCCGTCGGGGCCTGAACATCTAGGTATTTTGGGTGCAATACCGTGTTTCTTCCTCATTTCGAGCACCAGGACTCGCCTGTCGGCTAGCTGGACCGCTTAACCAAATGTGAGTTGCCCTGTGCGGAAGGTGACGAGTGAGCTATCCGTATCCCAGAGGCGTAGGAGTCCCTCAGCTCGGTCGACCTTGCCACCCAAGGCTTCTCTTGCTTAGTTAAAGAAACCCTCGGCCGCTCTGCGATGAGCCGGAGCCGGAGGCAGCGGTGTCAGCGTGGATAGAGGTGGAGTCGGCTCGAGAAGAAGCTTCGTCGGCCCAGGAGCAGGTGATTCCCCAGGCCAAGGAGGCGTAGCAGCGGCGGCTGGAACCTGGCCAGGTCGTCCACTGGCGGGACCAACCCCGGAGTCGGGCTGCCGAGGCCATGAGCCGGGCTAATGTCCTCGGGGGACAGCTGGCTGAGGCTACGGAGCGGCCGGTCAAGCCGTCTGCTCGAGCCGAGTTCCCTGAGGAGACCCTGGCAGCGATGGCCCAGGCGCGGTGCTGACATCTTCCTTCGAGGTGGAGAACCTCCGCCTGTGTCGCCGTCTGAGGCCGGGTCAGATTCCGCCGAAGGTGGAGTCGACACCGAGGGTGCTGCTGCTCCCTCTGTTGATGTCTGAACCTACAGGAACAGTTTGTCTGTAGTGTGCGTATGTTTTTTGCGGCCGCCAAGGCCCAAACATATCATTGTCGTGTTATAAAGCTGTGTTTCTTTTCCTCTTGTTTCGAGTATCAGGACTTGTTCGTCGGTAGCAGAATCGCTTATCCGAGCGAGAGTTACTTATCGCGGAAGGTGATGAGTGAGGTATCCGTATCCCGGAGGCGTAGGAGTCCCTCGGCTCGGTCGGCCTCGCCGCTTACGTGTACTCTTTCTCGTCCGCAGGATTCTGTTATCGATATAGTCGGGAAATACGAAAGTCGTTTTGGCAGAAAAGTTTTCGAGCGTTAAGACTTGTTCGGTCAGCAGGATCGCTTATCTGAGCGTGAGTTACTTATCGCAGAAGGTGATGAGTGAGGTATCCGTATCCCGGAGGCGTATGAGTCCCTCGGCTCGATCGGCCTTGCCGCTTACGTGTACTCCGTCGTTTTCAGGATCCTGCTATCGAAGTAGTCGAAAAGCGCAAAAGATGTTCTGGCAGAAAGACTTTTTCCGAGGAAAATTTTGACGCAGAGGGGGTTCCCCCCTTCTAGCCCCCGAGGGAGGGTCGGGCTTTGCCGAGGCAAGGCTGACCCTTCCTTGACGGTTAGACTCTATTTGTGTATGTAAAGAGAACGAGGTATATGAATGACTTGAAAACATCTTAAGGGTAAAAGCGACGTAGTTGTCTGATGTTCCAAGCGATGTTGTAGACCTCGCCTTGACTGTTGGCCAGCTTGTATGTTCCAGGCTTCAAAATCTTTGCGCTGATGAACGTCCCTTCCCAGGGAGGTGTGAGCTTGTGGCGCCCTCGGGCGTCTTGTCGTAGCCGAAGCACCAAGTCCCCCACCTGGAGGTCTCGGGACCGAACCCCTCGGGCATGGTAGCATCACAGAGACTGCTGATACCGTGCCGAGTGTAGTAAGGCCATGTCCCGAGCCTCTTCCAGTTGGTCCAGTGAGTCTTCTCGGCTGGTCTGGTTGCTTCGGTTGGCATACGCCCTTGTCCTCGGGGATCCGTATTCTAAGTCTGTGGGCAAGATAGCCTCGGCCCCATAGACTAGAAAGAACGGCGTGAAGCCTGTGGCCCGGCTTAGCGTCGTACTTACACTCCAGACCACCGAGGGGAGTTCCTTCATCCATCGCTTGTCGAACTTGTTGAGGTCGTTGTAGGTCCTCGGCTTAAGTCCCTGCAGAATCATGCCGTTGGCACGCTCTACTTGCCCATTCATCATGGGGTGAGCTACGGCGGCCCAGTCCACCCGGATGTGGTGGTCCTCGTAGAAGTCCAGGAACTTCCTGCCAGTGAACTGGGTGCCGTTGTCGGTGATGATGGAGTTCGGGACCCCAAAGCGATGGATGATGTTGGTGAAGAACGCCACCGCCTGTTCGGACCTGATGCTGTTTAGGGGTCGGACCTCAATCCACTTGGAGAATTTGTTGATGGCGACCAGCAGGTGCGTGAAGCCCCCGGGTGCCTTCTGCAAGGGACCGACGAGGTCCAGACCCACACAGCAAACAACCAGGTGATGGGTATTGTTTGCAGGGCCTGAGCGGGCAGGTGTGTCTGCCTTGTGTAGAATTGACACCCTTGGTAGGTGTGTACAATCCTAGTGGCTTCGGCCACCACGGTTGGCCAGTAGAAACCTTGTCGGAAGGTGTTTCCAACGAGGGCTCGAGGCGCTGCGTGATGATCGCAAGCCCCCAAGTGTATTTCTTGCAATAGCTCCTGACCTTCGGCAATGGATATGCATCGCTGGAGGATGCCTGAGGGGCTGCGGTGGTAGAGCTCCTTTTTGTCACCCAGTAAGACAAACGACTTGGCGTGCCGTGCTAGTCGCCGAGCTTCGGCTCTGTCGAGGGGTAGCTCTCCTCGGTGGAGATATTGCAGGTACGGGGTCTGCCAGTTTCGATTAGGCGTGACCCCATTCCGCTCTTCCTCAACGCGCAGTGCCTCACCCTCGGCGGCCGAGGGTGCCTCGGGCTGGGCCGAGGCCTCCCCGGGCTCGGGCGTGTCATCGGTCTTGATGGAGGGTTGATGTAGGTCTCAGGAGAAGACGTCCGAGGGAATCGTTGTCCGTCCCGAGGCTATCTTAGCCAGCTCATCCGCAGTCTCGTTGTACCGTCGAGCGACGTGGTTGAGCTTGAGCCCGTAAAACTTGTCTTCTAGGCGCCGAACCTCGTCGCAGTAGGCCTCCATCTTCGGGTCGCGGCAGTGGGAGTTCTTCGTGACTTGGTCGATGACAAGCTGCGAGTCGCCACGAGCGTCGAGGCGCCAAACCCCTAGCTCGATGGCGATGTGCAACCCGTTAACCAGAGCCTCGTTCTCGGCCACGTTGTTTGACGCCGGGAAATGGAGGTGCAGCACGTAGCGGAGGTGCTTCCCGAGGGGTGAGATGAAGAGCAGGCCCGCACCCGCTCCTGTTTTCATCAGCGACCCGTCGAAATACATGGTCTAGAGTTCCGGTTGGATCGGAGCAGTTGGAAGCTAGGTGTCGACCCATTCAGCCACAAAGTCCGCCAAGACTTGGGACTTGATGGCCTTCTGAGGAGCAAACGAGATTGTCTCGCCCATGATCTCCACCGCCCACTTTGCAATCCTACCCGAAGCCTCTCGGCACTGGATGATCTCGCCCAGGGGGAAGGATGACACCACAGTCACCGGATGAGACTCGAAGTAGTGTCGCAACTTTCGTCGCGTCAGAATTACCGCGTACAGTAGCTTCTGAATTTGCGGGTAGCGGATTTTGGTCTCGGACAGTACATCACTGATGAAGTAGATCGGCCTCTGGAAGAGCAATGCATGCCCTTCTTCTCGTCTCTCGACCACGATTGCGGCGCTGACCACCTGAGTGGTTGCGGCTACGTAGATCAAGAGGGCTTCTCCCGCAGCGGGGGGCACCAGGATGGGCGCGCTTGTCAGGAGCGCCTTTAAGTTCCCGAGGGCTTCCTCGGCCTCGGGGGTCCAAGTGAAGCGCTCGTTCTTCCTCAAGAGGCGGTACAGGGGTAGGCCTCTTTCGCCGAGGCGCGAGATGAAGCGGCTCAGAGCCGCAAGGCATCCCATGACCCTCTGTACTCCTTTCAAGTCCTTGATAGGCCCCATGTTGGTGATGGCCACAATTTTCTCCAGGTTGACCTTGATGCCCTGCTCGGAGACGATGAACCCCAGGAGCATGCCTCGGGGGACTCCGAAGACACACTTCTCGGGATTGAGTTTCACGCCCTTCGCTCTCAGACACTTGAATGTCGTTTCAAGGTCAGTGAGGAGGTCGGAGGCTTTCCTCGTCTTGACTACGATGTCATCGACGTAAGCCTCGACCGTTCGGCCAATGTGCTCTCCGAACACGTGGTTCATGCACCTTTGGTATGTCATGCCTGCATTCCTTAAACCAAATGGCATAGTAATATAGCAGTACATGCCAAAAGGTGTGATGAAAGAAGTCGCGAGCTGGCCGGACTCTTTCATCCTGATTTGGTGATACCCTGAGTAGGCATCGAGGAATGACAGGGTTTCGCACCCAGCAGTGGAATCCACGATTTGATCGATGTGAGGCAGAGGGTAGGGAACCTTCGGACATGCTTTGTTTAGACCAGTGTAGTCTACACACATTCTCCATTTCCCACCTTTCTTTTTCACAAGCACGGGGTTGGCTAGCCATTCGGGTTGGAATACCTCTTTGATGAACCCTACAGCCATCAGCTTGTGGATCTCCTCGCCTATGGCTCTGTGCTTTTCTTCGTCGAATCGGCACAGAGGCTACTTCACGGGTCAGGCTCTAGCTCGGATATCCAGCAAGTGCTCAGCGACATCCCTCGGTATGTCAGGCATGTCCGAGGGACTCCATGCAAAAACCTCGGCGTCGCGCGGAGAAAGTCGACGAGCACTGCTTCCTATTTGGGGTCGAGCTCGGAGCCGATCCGGACTTGCTTGGAGGCGTCGTTGCTGGGGTCGAGAGGGACGGACTTAACCGCCTCTGCTGGCTCGAAGTTGCCGGCGTGGCGCTTCGCATCTGGCACTTCCTTGGAGAGGCTCTCCAGGTCGGCGATGAGGGCCTTGGATTCGGCGAGGGCCTCAGCGTACTCCACGCACTCCACGTCGCATTCGTACGCGTGTCGGTACATGGACCCGACGGTGATGACCCCGTTGGGGCCCGGCATCTTGAGCTTGAGGTAGGTGTAGTTGGGGACGGCCATGAACTTGGCATAGCATGGTCTCCCCAGCACTGCGTGGTAGGTCCCTCGGAACCCGACCACCTCGAACGTGAGGGTTTCCTTTCGGAAGTTGGAGGGAGTCCCGAAGCAGATGGGCAGATCGAGTTGCCCAAGGGGTTGACGCGTTTCCCCGGGATGATCCCGTGAAAGGGCGCTGCTCCGGCCCGGATCGTGGACAGATCGATCTGCAAGAGCCCGAGGGTCTCGGCGTAGATGATGTTGAGGCTGCTGCCTCCGTCCATGAGGACCTTGGTAAGCCTGACGTTGCCGATGACGGGATCGACAACGAGCGGGTACTTCCCTGGGCTCGGCACGCGGTCAGGATGGTCACCTTGGTCGAAGGTGATGGGCTTGTTGGACCAGTCTAGGTAGACTGGCGCTGCCACCTCACCGAGCAGACCTCCCGGCACTCCTGCTTGCGGTGCCGAGCCGAGGCGTTCGCCACTTGCCCATAGTAGATCATGAAGCAGTCGTGGATCTCGGGGAACTCCTCTGCCTTGTTTCCCTCCTTCTTGTCATTGTCATGGCCTTTGCCACCTTCCGCCAGGGGCCCAGCCTTATGGAAGTAGCGCCGAAGCATGACGAACTGCTCAAGGGTGTGCTTGACGGGACCCTGATGATAGGGGCATGACTCCTTGAGCATCTTGTCGAACAGGTTGGCCCCTCCGGGAGGCTTCGGAGGGTTCCTGTGCTCGGCGGCGGCGACAAGATCTGCATTGGCGGCGTCACGTTTTGCTTGCGACTTCTTCTTGCCCTTCTTCTTCGTGCTGCGCTGAGCGGACGCCTCAGGGACATCTTCCTGCTGGCATCCCTGAGGCTGCTTGTCCTTCCTGAAGATGGCCTCGACCGCCTCCTGACCAGAGGCGAACTTGGTGGCGATGTCCATCAGCTCGCTTGCCCTGGTGGGAGTCTTGCGACCCAGCTTGCTCACCAGGTCGCGACAAGTGGTGCCGGCGAAGAACGCGCCGATGACATCTGAGTCGGTGATGTTGGGCAGCTCGGTGCGCTGCTTCGAAATCGCCGGATGTAGTCCCGCATGGATTCTCCTGGCTGCTGGCGGCAGCTTCGGAGATCCCAGGAGTTCCCAGGGCGCACGTATCTGCCCTGGAAGTTTCCGGCGAAGGCTTTGACCAGGTCGTCCCAGTTGGAGATCTGCACAAGAGGCAGATGCTCCAGCCAGGCTCGGGCGGCATCGGAGAGGAACAGGGGGAGGTTGGGGATGATGAGGTTGTCATCGTCCGTTCCACCCAGCTGGCAGGCCAGCCGGTAGTCCGCGAACCACAGTTCCGGCCTTGTTTCCCCCGAGTACTTGGTGATGGTAGTCGGGGCTCGGAACCGGGACGGAAACAGCGCCCGTCGTATGGCTCGGCTGAGAGCTTGCGGACCGGGTGGTTCGAGCGAGGGGCTCCGATCCTCCTTGTTGTCGTAGCGTCCCCCACGCCTGGGGTGGTAGCCTCGGCGCACCTTCTCGTCGAGGTGGGCTCGCCGGTCGCGGCAGTGGTGCTCATTGCCGAGGCGACCTGGGGCTGTAGGCGTTGCGTCCCGCGTGCGCCCGGTGTGGACCAAGGCTTCCCGCATGAATCAGGAAGTCATGGCGCGATACTCCGGGGGGTACCCTTGCTTTCGGGAGGCAGAGTTTTAGGCCCGTCGGACCGCGGCATCCTCCAGGAGATTCTTGAGTTCTCTCTGGATACGCCGCCCCTGGGTGGTGGATGGCTCCAGCATCGCTCGGAGTAGTATTGTTGCTGCTGCCAGGTTCTGGCCGACCCCACTGGAAGCCCGGGGCAGTCTTGCCCTGGCATCGTCAGCGATGCGGTGCTGGACGTCCTGGGCCAGATAACGCGCTTATCCGGCTGGTGCTCGGCCTGCCCACTCCTGCCCGATGTTCTGCCGGAGCTGCACAAGTTGTCCTGCTTCCTCGTCGAGCTTGGCCTGCATCTCGCGGATTTGCTAGAGCTGTGTGTCCTGACCCCCCGCAGGGACTGGGACCACAGCTAGCTCCCGAAGGATGTCAACGCGAGGCGCAGGCCTAGGGGGATCGTCGTCCTCCGGCATACCAAGATGGTTGCCTTCGTCGAGACCCCCTAGAACGACGTGGAAACATTCGCGACTTGGGCCACAGTCCTCGTCGTCAAGGCTGTGGCCACCATCGGAGTAATCGGAGAGGCAGTAGTCACATGCGGCCATGAAGTCTCGCATGGCACTGGGGTTACCGAGCCTGGAGAAATCCCAACCAGAGTCGGGCTCGTAATCTTCCTTGGAACCCGGGGGCTCGTAGGTCGAGACGGCCGTCAATCGGTCCCAGGTTGACCACATATGGTACCCCAGAAGGTTAGGATATGCCTTTATGAAAGCGTCCATCGAAGCGGGGTCGCTTGGTGGGTCGAAACTGAATCTAAAAGGCACAGGGTGGAAAACGGACGATACCTCTTGATCGACGGATGGTGACAAAGTCACGTCGGGAATGGACTGCACCGTTATCTCAGGTACGAGGCTAACGCCCAGCAAGTCCTTCGCGAGCGTGCTGGCGTCATCCGTCCGCTTGGGGTTGGCGTGTTGCGGGGAAACGACGCTCGTCTTTGTCTCAGACGTGAGGTCAACGCCCGACGTGTCCCCCGCTGGGGCGCCGGCGTTGTCGACTCGCTCGACAGCCAACAAGGTGTCGCCTCCTGCTTGGCCATGGTTGCCCCGCCTCCTCCTCCTGCGGCGAGGAAGGTGACGGGACAGACCCGGATGCTGCTCTTCTGCCATGGGGGGAAGACGTCGTCGATTCCACAGCCGTCGGACGGGCTGACGGCCGTTGTTGTCGTTGTCGCGCGGTGGAGGAAGGAGTACCATGTCGTAGCTGCCGTCGAGGGACATGAACTCGAGACTCCCGAAACGGAGCAGCGTCCCGGGCTGGAGAGGTTGCTGGAGACTACCCATCTGGAGCTTGATGGGAAGCTGTTCGTCAACACGCAGCAGGCCCCTACCTGGCGCGCCAACTGTCGGCGTTTCGACCCCGGGGGGTTCCTGGACCGACGAGTAAATTGTCGCTGCATGCCCTTGCCCAGATGGGTCGGCGCGAGATGGAACACAAGGAGGGGAGAACCGCGGCTTCGTGTTGTCCTGCGCCTAGGGTGGATGCGCTTGTAGTAGGGGGTTACAAGCGTTCTCGAGGGAGAGAGAGCCTGCTCGTCAGCCCGTCCTCCCGCGTGGCCACCTCCTCGTACGAGGGCCCTGGACCTTCCTTTTATAGATGTAAGGAGAGGGCCCAGGTGTACAATGGGGGGTGTAGCAACATGCTAACGTGTCGGCAGAGAGGAGCCAGGGCCCTATGTACATGCCGACGTGGCTGTCGGGGAGGTGTTAGTGCCCTGTGCATGTGATGTCATGGCCGTCGGAGGAGCGCTTGAGCCCTGTAGAAGTACAGTTGTCGGGGCTGTCGGAACCTTGCTGACGTCTCCTTGCTTCCGTAGGGGGCTGAGAACCGCCATCGTCATGGGAGCATGCAAGGTGCCATCATTACTTGTTTACCGGGGTGAGCCTGATGGGACGCCGGTCTTGTTCCCTGTAGCCTGAGCTAGCTAGGGGTAGGGTAATGATGTACCCCCCTACAACGTGGTCGGTCCGAGCCCAAGGTCGGGCGAGGCGGTGACTCCTCTGAGGTCGAGGTTGAGGCCGAGCCCTGGGGTCGGGCGAGGCGGAGACCGTCTTCCGAGGTCGAGGTTGAGCCCGAGCCCTGGGGTCGGGCGAGGCGGAGACCGTCTTCCGAGGTCGAGGTCGAGTCCGAGCCCTGGGGTCGGGCGAGGCGGAGACTGTCTTCCGAGGTCAAGGCAGGGGCCGAGCCCTGGGGTCGGGCGAGGCGGAGACCGTCTTCCGAGGTCGAGGCGGGGGCCGAGCCCCGAGGTCGGGCGAGGTGGAGCTTCCTATGGCGCCTGAGGCTGGACTCGGCCGCTGTCAGCCTCACCCTAGCGGGTGGCACAACAGTCGGAGCAGGGCAGGCGACGCTGTTTTCCTGTCAGGTCAGTCAGTGGTGGGGCGAAGTGACTGTGGTCACTTCGGCCCTGCCGACTGAGGAACGCGCGTCAGGATAAGGTGTCAGGCGATCCTTGCATCGAATGCTCCTGCGATATGGTCGGTTGGCGAGGCGATTTGGCCAAGGTTGCTTCATTGCGAAGCCTGCCCGAGCTGGGGCCTCGGGCGAGTCGAAGGTGCGCCCGTTGCTTGAGGAGGCCCTCAGGCGAGGCGTGAATCCGCCTGGGTCTACAGTTCCTGCCCGAGGCTAGGCTCGGGCGAGGCGAGATCGTGTCCCTTGAGTGGACGGAGCCTTGACCTGAATTGCGCCCATCAAGCTTTTGCAGCTTGTGCTGATGGTGATTTCCAGCCGAGTTTAGGAGTCTTGGGGGTACCCCTAATTATGGTCCCCGACACTACACTGTGTAACATAATTAGTATCAGTATATATCATAAACTGGTTCTAACGAGCCTAGCTACATGGCTGTTTGTAGAGATCCTATATTTATGGGAGAAATAAAGCATTTAAATCAGATTTTTTTTATTTCCATACATGTCAATCCATTTCTCTCAACACACATTCTAAATTTTTGTGCACATGCAGCAGAAAAAACTAATTTTTATGTAGCCTACAATATTGCATAAATAACTACAATGTGTAGCATAATTATTATCACTATATATCATAAAATGTTTCTAACGAGATTAACTACATGGTTGTTATAGAGATCCTATATTTATGGACAGAATAAAACATTTAAATCAGATTTTTTGTTTCTATGCATGTCAATCCATCTCTTAAATTTTGTCGGGTACCGTACTTAGGGGTACCCTCAATACTCCTAAACACGGCCAAAAACATCTTCAGAACAAACCATACACGGCTGATAAAGCGTGGTTCAAGGTAGGGCCTCATCTGCCGAGGGACGTGACCTCATCCGAGCCCAGCCTCGGGCGGGAACAGTAGTCCCGGACGGATTCACGCCTCGCCCGAGGGTCCCCTTAGGCGATGAGCGCACCCTCGGGTCGCCAGAAGCCCAGCTTGGGCAGACTTTGTCGTGCAGCGACCTTGGCCAAATCGCCTTACCAGCCGACCATATCGCATGCGCATTTAATGCGGGTATCGCCTAACACCTTATCCTGACACGCATGCCTCAGTCGGCAAGGTCAAAGTGACCGCAGTCACTTCGCCCCTTTGCTGACCGATCTGACAGGAAAATAGTGTCGTTCACCCCGCTCCGGCTACTGTGCCAACCACCAGGGTAAAACTGAGTCGCGATCTCCCACGAGTCCGGCCACTGGCGCAACAAGGAGCTCCACCTCGCCCGACCTCAGGCCTCGGCCTCAGCCTCGGCCTCGGAAGAAGATCTCCGCCTTGCCCGAGCCCAACCTCGGCCTCGGAAGAAGATCTCCGCCTCGCCCGAGCCCAGCCTCGGCCTCAGGTGAAGTCTCCGCCTCGCTCGAGCCCAGCTTCAGCCTCAGAAGAAGTCTCCGCCTCGCCCGACCTGGGCCTCGGACCGACTACGCTACAGGGGATACATCATTACCCTACTCCTAGCTAGCTGCCTCAGGCTATGAAGGAACAAGACCGGTGTCCCATCTAAGGTTACTCCGATAACAGGTAATGATGGTTCCCCGCGTGTGCCCATGACGTCGGATTGCTCTCAACCTCCTACGGAAGCAAGACAACGTCAGCAGGATCCATGCCACGCCGATGGCTGTGCTTCTACAGGGCTCAAGGCACTTCTCCGATGGCCACATTAGCTCGTGTACAGGGCTCAAGGCGCTTCTCCGACGGCCACATTAGCTCGCAGCTATACCCCATTGTACAGCTGGGCATCTCCTTGTATCTATAAAAGGGGATGTCCAGGGCCTTCCTAAGGCACGTGGTGGAACACACAACACACCACGCGAAGTCGCAGACAGACGTTGCAACGCTGCCAACGTTGGTCGGCGCCCTCTCGCTCTCGCCCTCGCTGTCTCGTGACGCTTGTAACCCCTACTACAAGCACCCCGGTACGAGATAACATAAGCCACATTTCCCTCTTGTGTTCCATCTTGCATCAACCCATCTGGGCAGGGACACGCAGCAACAAATTCACTGGTTGGATGACGGACCTCGCGGGTCCGAAACGCCGACAAATTTGTTGGCATGCCTTCCAATTTTGTTGCGTGTGCAAATATAAACAAAAGGCGCGCATGCAGGGATGGGCGCGGGGGTGGAGGCGGCCAAGCTGGTTTGATCGGGTGGGGGCGGCTGGGACTCGTCTGGTCGGATGGTGCAGAGGTGCCTGGGGCTTCCACCATAAGTTTGGAAGCTCAGGGCTCCCAATAGCTTTATATATATATTTATATTACTTATTAAGATTGCAAGGTAGCATGTCATTCCGTGTTATGTTATTCCTTGTTCTTGTTCTACCTTTCCCATTCCCCCTCCCCGCACACCCCATTCCCATTCCCCCGTACAGCCCACTGTCATTCCCATTATTGTTCTACCTTTCCCATTCCCCTCCCCGCACAACCCATTCCCATTCCCCTGTACAACCCACATATAGCTAAAATTAAAAACAAACATGGCCCCAAGGGGATTCAAACCCACAACCCCTCAGGCAGATGTGAGCAGTAGCTACCGCTACACCACATGTGTGTTTATGTCTACAACTATGATAGGAAAAACATCTACTACATCTCTCCCCAAGCCCACCTGCTACCCTTGCATAATGCGCCAAGATTCTTGAATTATATTTTTGGATGGAGGGAGTAGAATTTAAAGAAGAGCCTTGCATGCAATTTCTTTTGTTTGAATAATATTTTCAACTTAAATTCCTTTTTTGCATGCATGGCATTTATTTTACGTAATGTTTTTTCCATGGATCTGACTTGTGAGTCATTTTCATAAACCAACGCCAAGGATGAATCCATGTTTCTTACTTGGAAACCCTGAACAAACACCACTAGCAGGAGGCGCTCACATTGGTGTCGCTCATCGACAACGAGAAGAAGCTTGGCGACTGCCAGTTCGACCTCTGAAAGCAGTCCTACGTGGCCGCATGCGCCGTTGTGTACGACAAGCTCCGGCGCAGCCGCCTCTTGGACACGGTCTAAAGTGGCTACACCGCGCTGTCCATCGTCAAGTAGGGGACCTCATTGTAGTCGCCACCATCGGCGACTCTCGGGTTGTTCTCGGCACCGCATCCGACGACGGCGCCATCACGTCGTCGAACTCATCGTCCACATGAAGCCCAACCTGCCACGTAAGTCGCTACTGATCGGCCATGAATTCTTGTGCGTTGGGACGACAGTCGTTGCTGACGTTGTGTGAGTGTCCTCGAACGGCCAAGTGTACTACTTAGCTAATAGCACCGAAGTGCACTTCGTCTGGTTGCCCAGCCAAGAGTCGTCGGTACTCGCCATGTCGCGCGCGTTCGATGACTACTATATCAAGAACTATGGCGTCATCTCGGGGCCGGAGATGACGCAAAGGAGGACCGACAACAATGACCAGTTTGTCATCCTCGCCACTATCGGGGTAGCTTTTGTGCTGGCCTACCTTTAATTCTCTTCACAAACACACACACTTGCCTTTTTGTTTAAGCAAGCGCGTATGGTGGTGTGTGCCTGATGACTAATGTTGTATGAGGGAACTTCTTCCGACAGGTGCGGGACATGCTCTCCAATGATGAGACCATGTAAATTGTGGCATATATCGAAGTCTGCATGATACTGATGGTTGCAATGTAGTTGTGAAACAACCAGCGGCGGACCGGTGCTTTTAGGGGCTCGGGGCAAATTTAAAATAGAGGCCTATCAAACTATTGTTATATAAAAATGGTACTAATATATAAACTCAAGACACATCTAAAAATATTTATATCAAGCAACAAAAAAAATAAAAAGATACATATTATATTATTATCTTAAAAGTTCTTTTAACATGTTTAAATATAACCGGGTCGTGAACAGTTCGTGACTGCTAATTATTCGACATGTCACTATTAAGCTGTTGTGTCTGATAATCTAATTAATAAATGTATAGCTAGGTTCGGGGTCCTATATAATTGGGGGCCTGGGGCGGCGGCCCCTCCGCCCCACCCTCAGGGCCGCCATTAGAAACAACTAGATTAAAATAACAAAGTTTATGTATGGCCAGGATCACAAATGGATTATGAAACCTTTTTCTCATAACAGTATAACACACATTTTGTATATAAGTTATCGTGGTATTATATATTCCCGTTACAACGCACGGACACTCACCTAGTATATATATATAATATATATATAGGGCAGGTATAACGGGAGTCGTGGGCTTCCAATAGTTAAAGGAAGCCCAGGCCGACCACCCCTGCAATGTGGTTCAACCCAGCGCGCAGACTCAACCAGGTTGTCGGGTGCGCCGCCTGCCCTACGTTTGTGCGCGCAAAAAAGGAATGCATGCATGAGTCAAACACGTTCCCTTGCATGCACGTAAATTTATGAAAGATATGTGTGACGGTTTCTATTTTTAAATGCTTTATTTTCTCCATAAATTTAGGATCGCTGCAACAGTCATGCAGCTAGACTCGTAAGGATCATTTTATGTTATATACTGATACTAAATATGTTACACTGTGTAGATAATTATGCAATTCGGTATACTGCATAAAAATCTGTTACTAGCTGCATGCGCACAAATTTATGATGGAAAAAATGTGCAATGAAAGGAAATGAATTGTACGCATAGAAACAAAAAATCGTATTTAATGTTTTATTTCCTTTATAAATATAGGATCCCTCCAACAGCCATGCAGCTAAACACATTAGAACTAGTTTATGATATATACTGATACAAGTTATACTACACGGTGTAGGTATTTATGCAATTCGGTACACTGCGTAAAAAATCTGACATGTTGTTCGCTGGTGGACGCATCTCCGAGTTGGAGCGTAAAAACATTAAGTTTTGAGCATAAAATCTCTCAATTACAAGCGTAAATACTGAGCTAATGTGATAGGTTGATAGCTCTAGTAGGTTATTATTACGATCCTATTTTTATGGTAGATCCGAAAAACATGGCAGCCGCATGCATGCAGTTTCTATTTTTATACAGATCCAAAAATTATGGCAAAATACATGCATGAGTCAAACACGTTCACTTGCATGTGCGTAAATTTAGGAAAGATATGTGTGGCGGTTTCTATTTTAAATGATTTATTTTCTCCATAAATTTAGGATCGCTGCAACAACCATGCAGCTAGACTCGTAAGAACCATTTTATGATATATCTGATACTAAATATGCTACACTATGTAGATAATTATGTAATTCGGTATACTGCGTAAAAATCTGTTACCAGCTGCATGCGCACGAATTTATGATGAAAAGAATATGCAATGAAAGGAAATGAATTGCATGCATAGAAACAAAAAATCGCATTTAATGTTTTATTTCCTTTATAAATATAGAATCCCTCTAACAGCCATGCACCTAAACGCATTAGAGCTAGTTTATAATATATACTGATACAAATTATACTACACGGTGTAGGTATTTATGCAATTCGTTACACTGCGTAAAAAATATGACATATTGTTCACTGGTGGACGCATCTCCGGGTGGATCGTAAAAACCTTAAGTTTTGAGCATAAAATCCCTCAAATATAAGCGTAAATACCGAGTCAATGTGAGAGGTTGATAGCTCTAGTAGGTTGTGTCGCATGCATGCGGTTTCTACTTTTATACAGATCCAAAAATTATGGTAAAATCGTGAGAGTTTCCATTGCATGCGCGCAAATTATAAACATCATAAATCAAGGAATTGCCTTCCCAATGTGCATGCAAAAAATATGCATGCAGTAAACTGATATACGAACTCCATGTTCAAGCATAAAATCGTACAGTGTTTAGCATAAATATTACATGTGGTAGGCATAAAACACAATAATCGAAAAGAAAACACGAATCGAAGGACGTAGTGGCTGGCGGACATCGTTGATGACACAAGCACAAATGTAGGTCGTCACTCGGGCCGCCCAAACTGCGCCGGATCGGAGGATATCACGTGCGATCATCGCTGGGCGCATCTCGCGCCTTCAATGACGACTCTCGCTCGAACCTCGTGCCTCATGCGTCGCCGTCGCTACTCTCACGTCGACGGGCGCCTCTTGCTCGCCGGCATTGGAAGTGCTGCCTCCTCGGGGCCTCGGGGATGCCGCCGCTTGCCCGCACAAGGGCCCCACTGTCGCTCGCCCTCTGGATCGGGGAGCCGCCGCCAACGACCTGGGAATCGCCGCCACTACTCCGGATCGAGGAACCTCCGCCATCGCCCGTCGAGGTCATGGAGCTGCGGCCACCGGCTAGGGGTCCACCATCGCGCACGCTCTGGGGCAACCGCCATCGTCGCACGCGGCGTCGCTAATGAATCGGGGTGGAGCGCAAAAAATGAACCCTAGCACTCCGTGTCCTATTTTATAGATGTCCAGACCTGGTCCGGCTCGACCGGATTTCACCGTCCGACCTGGGCTTCCTCTAGTTATTGGAAGCTCAGGGCTCTTAATATATAAACTATATATATAGACACACGCTATTTTAGATTACATTAAAATTCTATGACAATGCACATTGATCAAAAGAAAATCAAATTCAAGCTAAAGGCGCATATATAAAAAACGCTGAAAACGTCAATATCGAGTAGGGGAGCGTGGCGGCCATGCGTCTCATGTATCTGCAGCTTTTGATAACCAGAACAGCTAGGTGGCTAGACCTTAACATAAAGGGCTAGAGAACAAACAAGCAGACAAGGGAGGCTGACCTAGAAGCGTATGGAGTTGATCATCATGAATTGACATATTAAAAAAAGCTGGTTTTTTCACACTAGCAAATCTTGCCTTGGCGTCAACAAACCATGGCCTTTGTTTTCTTCGTACCTTTTTTCGTATTTCATTTACTAGGTCCGTGCCCGTGCGTTGCCACGAGAGTAAAAAATAGTATAAACATAGATAGCACAATATCCGTGTGTTGCAACGGTATATAAATTGTTCAACAAAATGTTAGTGCACAACGATTACATGAAAGCGAACAACACAAATTACTATCGACCTCACTATCTTACAAATTCCATGTGTGGCTCTCACTGTGTGTCTGGTGGCGGCACCCCACGGCACCGGCACAAAGGGTTGAGATTTGTGGATGTGGACGGATGTGGGCCCCGTGCACGACTGCCTGGAGGCGAGCGAAGGGAGGGTGACATACATCCCAGTTTCTACTTGGGTCTGTTAAGGACATGCTTAGTAGCTCCAAAAAAGTTGTAAATCTAAATTCAAGGTGAGCAAGAATCACCATGTAGAAGCAGTTGATGTCAACTACAACCCGTTAGGCTCTAGGACTAATGATCTCTTATTTTTACAAGTCATAGCCGAAGTGTCGCAAGAAAGTAGATCCATAATTTTAGTGGCTGATAGTTTATTTATTGTTAGACCCAAGAAACAAGGTTTAGAGCAAGAGCATTGTAGAGTCGCCTAACCAATTTCCAAAACCAATATATATATTGGCAAACTAAATAGTGATTTTGTGGGTTAATTTTGTGTTCGGGTGCAATAAAAAAAACTATCGTTGCAGCTGTTGCAACAGTGTTTTTTGAGAGAGCGGGAGCTGCAGCCCGCAGCAGCAACAACTGTCTTTTAGCACAGCCGAACAACAATGATTCTAGTAAAGAACTTGTAGGGAAGACCAGATTTTCAGCATACTACGATGCTTCCATACTGAAACCTTATCCTACTACTAATGACAGCATAGTAGATGACAAGCATATCCATCCACCATCGCTGAATTGATTAGTTAATTGATTGATTAACCTCTGTATATTCACTAACAGTTGTGCCAAATCAAGAGGGAGAAACACTACAGCAGGCGGGAGACCTGACGGAAACAACCAATTGGCAGTAGCTGAGAGGAACTGAGCTTCAGAGCCGACGGGTGCTGGTGGTGGCTCCCCAAGCGCAGGCTTCCTGCGATCGCACGAACACACAGGCAAAATCAGCAGCCGAGACCGAGAGAGGAAACAGCGGGGGCTGGGAGTTAGCGGAGGGAGGCCATGGCTGAGGCTCACTTGGCGTGGGGACGGCAGAGACGAGCGGGGCGAGGAGGAGGAGGCAGGAGGGCAGCACGAGGAGTGGCTTCTCGACGTGGAAACCAGAGTTATGAAATCCTTGGAGCATTCAAAAATCACCCCCGCATCACCTCCAAAATGGCATCAAATCGGCGTTGTTGTCAGGCACGGTCGTTAAGTACTCGGCCTCCATCGTGGAGGGGATAGAGGTGCTCCAAGCGTACTCTTCGCCAAGATCTGGTCATCGTTGTGATCTGGAGGCCGCCGCTCGGAGGTGGACGGAGGTCGCCATGCGAAGGGCTCTACCCTTCCTTCGGGAGGAGCCAAGGATGGGGCGGCGCGGCGAGCAGAGGCTGGGGGCGGCGTCTGTCGTGGCGCGGCGAGCGGAGGCTAGGGGGTGGGGGCGGGCAACACGAGGGGAGTAACCGGACGGGGGTGTGTGGCCGTGTGGGCAACGCGAGGGGAGCGTCAGGCGGGACCAGTATGGCAGTGACAACTCAGAGGGGGAGGTGAGGCGAGGCGGGGGCATGGCCACGCCGGGCGCCCACACTGCGTTCTTAATTAGTAGTAGGGAAAAATGGGTACATGGACTTAAGGTATAACCATGGCCATGGCCTTTGGTTTTCATGAATTAGTTGCATGTCTAGTACATGGTGGAATCAATAAGAACAAATCGACACTAGCTACATGTTTATGTATAAAACCTACAATGTGGTTCCAATCATAGAGGACGTGATGTTGCCGATCTGGACGCTAATCACTGCGATGAGTACCGGTGGTGGTGCTCTCTACGGCAGCGCGGACGGCCCATGACAGAAGATCGGATGGTCTGCAACCTGGCACAGAGGCTAGGGCTTCTATAGACGAGCCGGACGGTCTGCGCCTAGTGGTCAGATGTAATACCCAAATTTGTAAAAGCATAAGAACTAAGATTATTCTCCCTATATGTGTTGCCTTTACTCATTGGTACATGTGAATAACCACATTGAAAAGTGAATAATTAACAAGTGGCACATAAACAACTTATGCATCATGCTGGGTCTTATTTGTTTGTGCATTTAAAATAATAATAATATATATAATACTTGAGTGAGAGTTTGAAGTAAACAAAAAAAATAATAATAATGTTAATACCCCAATGGGAAATTAAATCCTAAAAGAAATTCTAGAATTTGGAAAAGAAGAAAAGAAATTCTAGAATTAAAACCAAAAAAAGAGAGAAAAGATATAAAAATAATATATCCTCAAAATAGTAATGTTTATGGCGCAATATCATCTGAGAATATTTGGTCACACGAGTTTGAATTAAATTTGAATACAACTTGAATTTGAAAAGAGAGAGAAAAGGAAATAAAAGGAAAAGAAGAAGAAACCCTGTTTGGGCCGGCACCTACGAATTTGGCCCATCAGCAAACCACGCCGCGCGGCCCTTCACCCACTCCGCCCACGCGTGGCTGCCTGTCACTGATCCGCTGGCCCCACTAGCAGCCACTAACAGAGGAGCGCCGACATCAGGGACCCACCTGTCAGCCGCGTAGGTCAGCTGCCCATCGCCCTCAACGGAATCCTGGCCGTGGCGGAGCTTGCCGCGAACCTCGGAGCCATTGACCGAAATCCTCACCTCGGCCTCGTCCCTAGGCACTATAAGAATCTCCTCTCTTCTCTCCCCTCCTCAATTTCGGTGCGCCGCCGCAGCCGACTCTCCCCTCATCGCGTTGGGCGGATCTCGCCGCTTGGCCATGGGGAATGTTTCCCTACTGCCGTTTGGGGCGGAATTGGACCTGGGAGCTCTATGCCCTCCGCGGGTGGTTGCCGGACTTCTTGGAATTCTTCATCGATGCTCGGATGGCGCTGCCGCAGTCACCTCGTCCGCTCGTCGCCGTGGGGAGCGAATCTGCCGCCGCCGTGACCGAGCGCTTGCACTGCCGCGCTGGAGGCAATAAGTGGTCGGGCTGACTTCCCTGGTGACGAAGAGCGCGACCGTGGGAAATCGGGACCGGTGGTGCGGAGGAGGCCGGTGAATTGCTCATTGGAGTTCCTCTGCGTGGTGGAGGCGCTTCTCACCGTAGTCTGCGACACCGGCTCACTGTCGCGTGGTAAGACCTCACCCATGCGGTTTACTTTGTTCTGTACTTCGAATAGGCGCGTTGGGAATGGCTCGTGGGGCTCTACCGCGCACGACGGCGTCGTCGCCGGAGTGCCCTGTTGTGAACTCGCCGTCGTCGCGCGCGGCCTGTGTTGGGGATGATGGGATCCTGGCCATCGGATCTTGACTGTGCGGCTCAGATCGATTAGACATAGTGATTCGCGGACGGCGAATCCGGGCCGTCCATTTCTGATCTACCGAGCACGGTTCGATCTGGTTGTTTTAAATCCTGTGCGGTCGCTGAAGATCGGACGGCTGAGTTTGGGTACCGGTTCGCGGGGGCTACGATTTAATCCGAGCGCTCGGCTTTTAATCCAACGGCCATAATCAACCGATACCCCTTTCGCCATGCCATTTTGCAGAAAAGAGCCCTTCCAGTATTGATAAATCAACCCGCCGTCCACACCAGGGACTTTCTGAGTCTTAGGAATATTTGCACCGTAGCCCCTGCTATTTTCTGTTATTGAGGCCCAGTCCATAGGGTTATTAAATCAGAAAAATGAATTAGAAAATGAGTTTTTAATATAAAAAAATGCATAGAATTTGTATAATTCATAGAAAATTCATATGAACTCCAAATTAGACCATTCCAGTTCCTAAATTTTCATAAAATTATTGTCTATCTATTTGTGCCACTGTTTTGGCATGAAAAGCACATTAGAATTATTCTAGTACTTAATCTTGTATTAAGCACATAAAACATTAGAAAATCCATAACTTAAAATATATAACTCCAAATTTAATGGTTCCAGTTCCTATGATCTTATTTTAATGTCTAGTATATTACTGTGTATTTTGTTTACATGGTTGGTGTAATGTTAATTCTTGCTATACTATGTATGTATTGTGTTGATGCGAGTAGACAAGCAAGCCACTGTGGAATCTGAGGTTCAGCAAGTAGAGACTGCTGAGCAGGAGCTCGTGGAAGGCAAGTTGTGCCCTTGATCACTTCTTTTACCCATTCATGTTCTTATTAATCATAATGATCTGCATAGGTTAATTTTGATGGGACCCAATAGGATACCCTAGATTTTGACTATCTTTATACCTTGTTTCACCCCTGGTTTTACTACTAAACTTTTGGGTAGTACATGCTATTGCTTTATGTGGCTTTGGGTATAGAGATATTTACTACTCATGATTACACTCTTTATTATCTGTTCATTACTTTATGTTCATGTTAAGATCATTATGTTAATGGGAACATGGAGAACCACCCGGGAAAACAGTGCTACCACAAGGGTTTAATGGGACACCCTTGGCTGATTAACTAGGAAAGCTAGTGGAGGGCTACCTTACCCGAAAGGGGCAAGGGCAGTAGGGGAGTGGTCAGTGTAGGGAGGTCCTTGGTTGATTTTGCTGCGATGGCGGTCAGGCAAGAACCCTGCATTGGAGCTTCCTATAAACTGTAGCGGGTAGTCTGAAGCTAGTGGAACTTTGTAAAGGCCTCGTAGTGGTACCCTGCCTCGCTTCCTTGGTAGAGGTGTATGGAGTCTGATCAACTCCGTGGCAAATGGGTAACACGACTTGTGGGTAAAGATGCGCAACCTCTGCAGAGTGTAAAACTGGTATACTAGTCGTGCTCATGGTCATGAGCGGCTCGGACACTCACATGATTAATTTATGGAACTAAATTCAATTTGTCATATGCATTGCATCGCAGGTGATGTTGTTACTTTTGTTCTACTATTTAATTGGGTTGGTATTTACTTATACTTGGTAATTGCTAATAAAATTTTGACCAACTTTAAAAGCAATGCTCAGCTCTAACCATCCTCTTTGGTAAGCCTTACACTTCACGTGAGCTCCCACCTTTGGCGAGTTCATGCACATCATTCCCCACAACTTGTTGAGCGATGAACGTATGTGAGCTCACTCTTGCTGTCTCACACCCCACCCCCACAGGTCAAGAACAGGTACCCGAGGATGAGGCGCTTGAAGGATGCTGTGACGAGTTCGTGAGAGGTCTAGGTCGTCGTCTCCCAGTCAACTTTGGGTTGCTGGACCGTTGTCTCCTTATAATGTAATTATTTATTTATTTTGTACAGAACTCCTGTTATGTAGTAAAGATGTGACATTCGATCCTGTGCCATGATTCATCATATGTGTGAGACTTGGTCCCAGCACACCTGGTGATTAGGTTCGCGCCCGGGTCTTGGTGCCCCGAAACCCGGGTGTGACAGAAGTGGTATCAGAGGAATGTTGACTGTAGGACGAAACCTAGATAGAACTGGACAACCATTCTTTACTTACCCTTGCTACTCTGATTCTTTTCTAAACTTTTCTTAATCTTTTCTCATCTATTTCCGCTTTACTCTGATTATTCTTACCTTTTCATTCTAAAGACAAATGTGGATTTCACACTTTGAAATCATGTGCCTAAAGTGACTTTAGGAATAGGAGACCTACTCTTAGGAACAAAAACAAAACTATTTTTATAGGTATTTGTATGCTTGAATGTTTGTTTTTATGATACTTGTTTGATTTGGATCTTTGATTGAGTGTGATTAGTTGTGGAGTAATGTCCACAATCACATCTGCATATACATATAGAAAAAACGGTTATAAAAATATCTAAATGAACTAGGTTATCCCTCATCAAAGAATCTAGCCTAGCAAAATCCATCTTATCTTGAAAAAGTCTATCCTACACTCATAGATCCATCTTATCCTAAAAAATTAGATTCTCATCTTATCTTGAAAAAATTTATCTTATCCTAATAGATCTATCTGACCTCAAAAGATTCTACCTTATCCTTATGGATTCATCTTACCCCAATAAGCATATTTATCCCACGCTAGTGTAACAACCATGATCTAGCCTAAAATAAATAAGATCTTATCTATTCAAACTAGTCACACCAATCTAACCTAGATCTGATCTAATCTAAAGTGACTTATCAAACATGTTAGATAATACTGATGAAATAGATTAGATTCTACTCCTATAGAACGGGTCTTAACTTAGTTCACCCTGCACTAAATTAAGAATGACAGATCGACTTGGCCATATGCAACTACCTTAACCATCCAATAGTTGCATAACCCCACAATTTTTACCTAGCAAGAGATTCTAACCTACCTACACCATACAATCCATCCTACTCACATATGTCCTAGCCATATGTCCTTAACTCGGATGACAACTCCAAGAAATAAAGGCCAAAGAAGACCAACCATGTCAAAGAAGGATAAGCATCAACTCAAGACTTCAAAGATCAAGTTGAATCACCAGCGGAATCAAGATCCATAGTTTAGGATGAAGTCTTTCCTTATTATACCCTTGCCACAACCTCTACTTGCCATAACCGTACCTGACCTAATGAATATCTAGACATACAATATTCATATCATCTACTAACTGTAAAAAAAAACTTGAACAAAACTTTGATTCCCAAAACCAAATGAGAAACTAAAATTCTAGACCAAATCTATTATATCCCTTTTCTTACAAATCTCGAGGACGAGATTCTTGTTAAGGGGGGTAGGATTTGTAATACCCAAATTTGTAAAAGCATAAGAACTAAGATTATTCTCCCTATATGTGTTGCCTTTACTCATTGGTACATGTGAATAACCACATTGAAAAGTGAATAATTAACAAGTGGCACATAAACAACTTATGCATCATGCTGGGTCTTATTTGTTTGTGCATTTAAAATAATAATAATATATATAATACTTGAGTGAGAGTTTGAAGTAAACAAAAAATAATAATAATAATGTTAATACCCCAATGGGAAATTAAATGCTAAAAGAAATTCTAGAATTTGGAAAAGAAGAAAAGAAATTCTAGAATTAAAACCAAAAAAAGAGAAAAGATATAAAAATAATATATCCTCAAAATAGTAATGTTTATGGCGCAATATCATCTGAGAATATTTGGTCACAAGAGTTTGAATTAAATTTGAATACAACTTGAATTTGAAAAGAGAGAGAAAAGGAAATAAAAGGAAAAGAAGAAGAAACCCTGTTTGGGCCGGCACCTACGAATTTGGCCCATCAGCAAACCACGCCGCGCGGCCCTTCACCCACTCCGCCCACGCGTGGCTGCCTATCACTGATCCGCTGGCCCCACTAGCAGCCACTAACAGAGGAGCACCGACATCAGGGACCCACCTGTCAGCCGCGTAGGTCAGCTGCCCATCGCCCTCAACGGAATCCCGGCCGTGGCGGAGCTTGCCGCGAACCTCGGAGCCATTGACCGAAATCCTCACCTCGGCCTCGTCCCTAGGCACTATAAGAATCTCCTCTCTTCTCTCCCCTCCTCAATTTCGGTGCGCCGCCGCAGCCGACTCTCCCCTCGTCGCGTTGGGCGGATCTCGCCGCTTGGCCATGGGGAATGTTTCCCTACTGCCGTTTGGGGCGGAATTGGACCTGGGAGCTCTATGCCCTCCGCGGGTGGTTGCCGGACTTCTTGGAATTCTTCATCGATGCTCGGATGGCGCTGCCGCAGTCACCTCGTCCGCTCGTCGCCGTGGGGAGCGAATCTGCCGCCGCCGTGACCGAGCGCTTGCATTGCCGCGCCGGAGGCAATAAGTGGTCGGGCTGACTTCCCTGTTGACGAAGAGCGTGACCGTGGGAAATCGGGACCGGTGGTGCGGAGGAGGCCGGTGAATTGCTCATTGGAGTTCCTCTGCGTGGCGGAGGCGCTTCTCACCGTAGTCTGCGACACCGGCTCACTGTCGCGTGGTAAGACCTCACCCATGCGGTTTACTTTGTTCTGTACTTCGAATAGGCGCGTTGGGAATGGCTCGTGGGGCTCTACCGCGCACGACGGCGTCGTCGCCGGAGTGCCCTGTTGTGAACTCGCCGTCGTCGCGCGCGGCCCGTGTTGGGGACGATGGGATCCTGGCCATCGGATCTTGACTGTGCGGCTCAGATCGATTAGACGTAGTGATTCGCGGACGGCGAATCCGGGCCGTCCATTTCTGATCTACCGAGCACGGTTCGATCTGGTTGTTTTAAATCCTGTGCGGTCGCTGAAGATCGGACGGCTGAGTTTGGGTACCGGTTCGCGGGGGCTACAATTTAATCCGAGCACTCGGCTTTTAATCCAACGGCCATAATCAACCGATACCCCTTTCGCCATGCCATTTTGCAGAAAAGAGCCCTTCCAGTATTGATAAATCAACCCGCCGTCCACACCAGGGACTTTCTGAGTCTTAGGAATATTTGCACCGTAGCCCCTGCTATTTTCTGTTATTGAGGCCCAGTCCATAGGGTTATTAAATCAGAAAAATGAATTAGAAAATGAGTTTTTAATATAAAAAAATGCATAGAATTTGTATAATTCATAGAAAATTCATATGAACTCCAAATTAGACCATTCCAGTTCCTAAATTTTCATAAAATTATTGTCTATCTATTTGTGCCACTGTTTTGGCATGAAAAGCACATTAGAATTATTCTAGTACTTAATCTTGTATTAAGCACATAAAACATTAGAAAATCCATAACTTAAAATATATAACTCCAAATTTAATGGTTCCAGTTCCTATGATCTTATTTTAATGTCTAGTATATTACTGTGTATTTTGTTTACATGGTTGGTGTAATGTTAATTCTTGCTATACTATGTATGTATTGTGTTGATGCGAGTAGACGAGCAAGCCACTGTGGAATCTGAGGTTCAGCAAGTAGAGACTGCTGAGCAGGAGCTCGTGGAAGGCAAGTTGTGCCCTTGATCACTTCTTTTACCCATTCATGTTCTTATTAATCATAATGATCTGCATAGGTTAATTTTGATGGGACCCAATAGGATACCCTAGATTTTGACTATCTTTATACCTTGTTTCACCCCTGGTTTTACTACTAAACTTTTGGGTAGTACATGCTATTGCTTTATGTGGCTTTGGGTATAGAGATATTTACTACTCATGATTACACTCTTTATTATCTGTTCATTACTTTATGTTCATGTTAAGATCATTATGTTAATGGGAACATGGAGAACCACCCGGGAAAACAGTGCTACCACAAGGGTTTAATGGGACACCCTTGGCTGATTAACTAGGAAAGCTAGTGGAGGGCTACCTTACCCGAAAGGGGCAAGGGCAGTAGGGGAGTGGTCAGTGTAGGGAGGTCCTTGGTTGATTTTGCTGCGATGGCGGTCAGGCAAGAACCCTGCATTGGAGCTTCCTATAAACTGTAGCGGGTAGTCTGAAGCTAGTGGAACTTTGTAAAGGCCTCGTAGTGGTACCCTGCCTCGCTTCCTTGGTAGAGGTGTATGGAGTCTGATCAACTCCGTGGCAAATGGGTAACACGACTTGTGGGTAAAGATGTGCAACCTCTGCAGAGTGTAAAACTGGTATACTAGCCGTGCTCACAGTCATGAGCGGCTCGGACACTCACATGATTAATTTATGGAACTAAATTCAATTTGTCATATGCATTGCATCGCAGGTGATGTTGTTACTTTTGTTCTACTATTTAATTGGGTTGGTATTTACTTATACTTAGTAATTGCTAATAAAATTTTGACCAACTTTAAAAGCAATGCTCAGCTCTAACCATCCTCTTTGGTAAGCCTTACACTTCACGTGAGCTCCCACCTTTGGCGAGTTCATGCACATCATTCCCCACAACTTGTTGAGCGATGAACGTATGTGAGCTCACTCTTGCTATCTCACACCCCACCCCCACAGGTCAAGAACAGGTACCCGAGGATGAGGCGCTTGAAGGATGCTGTGACGAGTTCGTGAGAGGTCTAGGTCGTCGTCTCCCAGTCAACTTTGGGTTGCTGGACCGTTGTCTCCTTATAATGTAATTATTTATTTATTTTGTACAGAACTCCTGTTATGTAGTAAAGATGTGACATTCGATCATGTGCCATGATTCATCATATGTGTGAGACTTGGTCCCAGCACACCTGGTGATTAGGTTCGTGCCCGGGTCTTGGTGCCCCGAAACCCGGGTGTGACATCAGACGGTCTGCGCGTGCGAAGAGGCGACAGAGTTTGCCAACAACACCTGGATCTCGCTCTTGGAAAGGACCCCATCGAGGACGAGAGATCTTATGGTTTGTCTTGGGATCGGCAGGCCACTCAAGACACCTCTAAACGACGTAGAGTAAGAGAGATGTGAAGATTAGAGGAAGAATTCTATGTTACTGTCTACTCGTAGGGCGAAAAGTAAAGAACAAAAAATGAATTGATTGTTTGATTTGTTGTTGGTTGTTCAATCGGTCGTACCCCTTAAAATATAAAGGGGGAGGTCTAGACCCATTCCTAGACATCCTCCAACAGCTCCCACGAGATTAGAGGGATATATATGCGAGGAGATACAAGTTTAACCGCATGATCTGATCTATTCGTGAACCAAAAGCACTGGTGCATGCTGAAATCAACTCGATGTGATCACATCGGTTCTCTTAAGCATCTTGCTGCATACTCGAATGATATTGCTTTATGAAACGCCAGTTTAGTGCCTTGGACAAGTCCTCGCCTTGTAATGTTTGCAACATGTAGGCATTACCAGATATTACCTATGTGATCTTGTAAGGGCCTTCCCAGCTTAGCGACCATTTCTCGAACTTCCGGTCTCCGCTCCTCAGTGGCAAGATGGTCTTCCATACCAGGTCTCCTACATGGAATGACTTAGCCTTGACATTCTTGTTGTAAGCTTTGGCGACCATGATCTTGTCTTTCTCTTTTTCTCCCAGAGCTATCAATCTCTTGTCGGTCACTTCATCATTATTGTCCATCATCGAATTATGATAATCACCTACAGTTAGATCGTTCTTCCTCGCAAACCTGACAGCATTTAAGCTTACCTCCACATGCAAAACTGCTTCCTGCCCATAAATAAGCTTAAACGAAGAAACTTTAGTAGCACGGTGTTTAGATATTCTACGAGACCACAAAGCTTCGGAGAAAACCTTATGCCAATGCTTAGGATGATCAGATATATTCGTTTTTACAAGGCTAATCAATGTCCTATTACTAGACTCGACCTGCCCATTGACCTGAGCATAATATGGAGATAAATTGAGCAATTTGATCTAGTGCAGAGGCTATGGTTTCTACTTCCCATTATTGTTCATATTCTTCTACTTTCCTCTCCTGTACCCAGATACTCTCTCTCTCTCTTCTAGTACCTTCTAAAATACGCTAGCTACTGTTACTGTGAATTGGTCCATAATTATATGATCGGTGTTCCTCTCTCTATTGGTTTGAGTTTGTGAGATTAGAGTTGCTAACATAGAAGCGTGGCCGCACGACGCACATCATGGACTCGATGTCGCACACCTAAGCGTTCGGCGTGACCGCGAACACCATCACGCGTGCGCACGCGGACTCAGAAATCAGCGCGTGCATGCGGTGCCCACCAGAGTTTGCTGAGTAAATAGGGATTTTATTCTTTTAGGGCTAGTTTGGGAACCCCATTTTTCCAAGGGTTTTTCATTTTCTCAAGGGAAATTAGTTCATTTTCCCTTGGAAAATTGAAAATCCCATGGAAAAATGGGAGTGCCAAACTAGCCCTTACAATTATATTCTTCCTCACTACCAACAATTTGATTCTCTCAATTCTTATTCTCAAGTGTGATCGTTTTGTCATTTTACACCTAAGTTTTCTCATTCTGCAATATGCTGGCATTACTGAGGTTAAGGGGATGATTGCTCAATTAGCCAATTGGTAGAAAAAAATATAAATTCCATAGTTCTTTGATTTAAGATGGTGAATTGGTGTGTGCCCAAAATTTTGCAAGCAATGCTTGTGCCTCCTACGTTAGTGACTACTGTTGTTCAATTTTTGATGTCCTCCCGGGCGGCCCTGTGAAGCTCCATGTCCATACCCTAAGTCCTCGCTGACGGTGTTCGTATGATTCAACGATGGCGTCACTCTCTCTTCTCTGTGCTCTCTGATTACGTCATGAGCTCTCGATTATCCCTACTCGCCCATGGCTTAGGGGTTGCAGGCGGCCGTACATATACCTTGTGATTGGTTGACTGGGTGCGCAGCGCCAATCTCTGGCTAGCCCGGACCGCGGGATATGCAGGATATGCGCGTTTCCGCGCATGCAGGCAATCAAGCCAAAAAAAGCCTATGCTGCATGTGCGGGTACAGGCTGTCACCCTCCTCTCCGGTTAACCAAACAGGTGCTGCGCAAGGTCAACGGGACGCCACGGGTCTGGATGCAGCCGGCCAACCAACCAATCACGTAGTATAGGGTCTGATTGGTTGGATGAGAGAGTTTGGGCTGTCTCATTGGAGCTTGGTCCATCGGAAACTGTACGTTCCCTTCGTACCCATACATGCGACCAGGTAGTGTTTTGTAATTGTCTTGCAGCTGAGGATGCAGTACTGGTTTGGAAATATGCAGGGAACCAAACAACGTCCACCGCTTGGTCAACGCACGGGAAGAGCCTGCGTTGGCGCGTCCAGACAACCAATCAGATGGATACACACGATGCAGGGAAGGGAAAGGAAACAGTTGGAGGCGGCCGAGTTTGCTATGCGAGTTTGTTTCGGTCGGTACATGCGCTCGCAGGGATTCAGTTGGCGAGGAAGAAGGTTCTCGATCTCGTCTTGGCAGAGGCGATGCTTTCGGTTCGAGGGGACAAGGAGTCTCGTATATTTTTATACCAGATGCAAGGAGAATCCAGGTGGAAAGGGTCGGTCGGGCGATCTCATCTCAATGGAATTCGTTATGCGAAATACGACGACCTCAGTACTAACTTTGCAATGGACTTGAGGAGGAAGAGACCCAACGATCCTGCATGAGGGGACCCGCCTACCCGTGAGAGAGCCCACGCAATGGAGCGGTACCAAGAACTGAGATAGGGTCCCACTTTCAGTGACAGAACGAGGCAACGTGCGGCCAACTTTTTTGCAATTTGACCCTTTTAGGGTTTTTTGCACAATTATGCCCTTTACAGTTTCACTTCAAAAAATGGACGCTGGGCTCGGCACCGTCATCATTGGCGTCGAGCCAACACGTTACAGCACCAAAATTAATGGTGTCTGCTTCGCTGACGTGGATGGCGACGTGGCCAAGGGGTCGGCGCCATAGATCTTGGCGCCGACTATAATACCCTAAAAACTAAACCATGTTTATAATCCTAATATGGTGTGTCCTACTGATGATCGGAGACCGTAGATGCATAGATATCGTCGAGACGATTCCGATCGACTACTAGTTTGCCTTGTTTGGAGTCTGAATGAGTTTTTTCAAGTGTCGGTCGATCTGAGCCATTGGATATTAGGATTGAGGGAGTTTTCTTATATTTATACCTCCCTAACCCTAGCAGCCACGTCCTCCCACCCTAGCAGCCATCCCCTTTTGTGCCTTGCCCCAAGAGAAGAAAGGAAGAACAAGGGAGAGAAGAGAGGGAAGATTAGGGCACACAGTCGCCTGTCGTCGTCATCGTTCCTCTTCAAGAATTGGTTGGATTTCTTTTCCTCTCTCCATTGTCCTCACTTGATGGATGTTTTACCTTGTTTTGGATGAGTTTTAGGCCCTGCAATTAGCCCTTTTATGTTGGATTAGATGGGAGATTAGATTTTTGATATCCAAATTAGTCTCTACAGAATAACAGATTCGATAGTTTTTGTTCATGCCAGTTTTCCGTGGTCTTAGAGGCCTCAAAAAAATAAAAAGTATATTTATGAGTTGTAGATAATTTAGATATCTTTCTGTGGCCGCGAAGAACACCTCAATCGGACATCAGATCAGAAAGTTATTGCAGTTTTATTATAGCAGTTTTTCAGTCACATAATTCTGTGCAGAATCTGTTCTATTAAGATTTAGGCAATTTTATCAATAGAATTCAACCTTGGGTTTGTAAGAAAAGTTGTAGATAATTTCATAAGCTTTCCAGATTGTTAAAGAGTGCATTCATATGAATTATGAAACTCTAGTTATGTTTGTTTTACAGTGGCTGTTTCTGTTGGCCTGACAGAAATGAGCGGGTCTGTTCACTGGTAGGTTTCATCAAGTAAATGGCCGAATTGGCTCTCCCAGCTATGGAGACTTTTGTAGAGGGATAAAAGTTCTTACTTCCAGCAGAATTTCATGATTTTTGGTTGAGTAGTTTGTGAGATATCGAATTTTGAAAGTTAACTATGCGGCTGTCTAAAACAGATTCAGCCAGTTATCTTGTAATATGTTTTAGAACTTATAGATGGCAGAATTTAATTATCCATTGAATACCGAAGTTGTAGAGTATTTTGTGTAGATACTTCTAGAGTATTTGTTTGATATCACCACTGTTATAATTTTAAAGATACAAAATTAACAAACAGCGCTGCTGCTGTTTGACATGTGGTTCACGGTGGGAGTCTTTTCACCAGGTCTTGGTTTCAAGCGTAGGAACGATTTGTTGATTGTTGGCAAATGTTTATGAAATATTTGTACTAAGTTTTATGCCCCGCAACCGGTGTTTATGCTCCGGATCATGCTTAGTACATTTTCTGCTTCGATGAAGGCAAGTGAATGTAGCGGTGGTTGCTACCGTTTTGACTTGTTGTTTCATCGCCTACACTCTAATATTCAGAATCATCGAATTCTTTCGTAATTGAACTCTATGGGATGCTTTACTTGATTGTATTATATTGATGCTTAATCATATATTGATGATGATGATGATTCGAGTATGACCCACGAGATTAATTCACACTCCTGAAGGTGAATGAAGTATTATTTGAGGTTTGTATTGTATCTGAAGGTAAACGAAGTATTGTTTGAGGTTTGTATTGTATTTGAAGGAAGTGAAGTATATTGATAAATGCAGCATGCCATATACATTGCATGATTCACTTGCATCTGAAGTTTTGTCGTGACCTATGGTCCGACCGTACCGGTACAACTTAGCATCGTACGTTGCCCGAGGAGGGGTACGATGCAGCTTCATACCCTTAGAGGTATGAAGGCAGAGGACATATGCATTGCATTCATATGCATTCATTGAAGTGATATTTGCAGATGGTGTGGTTTTATACTCTAAGAGATATGAAGGCAGATGACTTACACATTGCATTCCTATGCATACATTGAAGTGATATTTGCAGGTATTGTTGACGCAGGGAAGTGTTATACAACCTATTGTGGTCGTTCGAGGAAATGAGATGGCATTGGTTATTTTGGGGACTATTGAGTTCTATATCTACAAGTATTTCTGATCTCAATTGTGATCCCTTTTAAAATGTTGATTAATTCAATTCTTTTGGTTTAAATATCTCGTCAAAATAATTTACTTGCTGAGATGTTTCATCTCACTTTTGCATTACTCAATGCAGGTACTTAATTCATGTTGGGAATGAGGGAAGTAGCAGCACGTCTACCTTCACTCTCATAATAATGCTGCCCAGGCACAACCATGATTTAATTAGAAACTTCTTGTCAAGGATGTTTGTTTTTAACTAGTCGTGCACACTAGTTAATTTAGTTTATGTCGTTATGGTTATCTTCCCATTGCTAGCAGATTATTAATGCCTAGTATGTTTTCTTATCATGATATCTGTTTATACTCTGTTGCTTCCACGTTTATGCAAATTTCCAAAGGAGATGCTGTCGAAATTTTATATATGAATGTTAGTTGTGTAGTTTAGTAGCATTTCAGGGTGTTTGTGGATCCTGGGGTGTTACAGTTGGTATCAAAGCATAGGCTTTAGATTCTTGGCAATTTGAAGATAAATTTGACACACTTGCACATATAGGAAGGTTGTGGGTACAAATATCTTTGATATATGTTAATGTCTTTGAAGTGCAGATGAAATAATTTCACCTTCCCTAATCCTTTACGGTGATGTGGTAAGTTGTTTATGACTTAATGCCTGATATAATTCATTTCTAAATTTTGATATTGTTTATTAATACGATTGATATCGCTGTTCTTTTGTGAGATTGAAGTCGTTATTATGCTTGTGATATACGTGTATGCCTATGTTGTTTTCAACATGTTTTTCATGGTTGAGTTTTATTACAATAATATTGTTATATATGTTTGATCGAGGATGTTTCCAAGAGGAGTGTGAATTGCATGTTTTGGGTTACAAGGTAACCATCGATTTGGATTTAAGTTGTTGGGCGGTTGGTGGATAGCTCCAACTATCTTTGCAAGGAATGATTGTTTATGCCGAGAAACCAGTTCTGAAAGAAATGAATATTGGTACTTTTATATGGATTTTGGGGGAAAAGTCTTTACATAGCTAGCCAGAGTGGATTGCATGTCTCCCTTCTATCTTGTGTTTTAGTAGCCACAAAGCCTAGATGTGGTTTAAAGTGGTTGCATGTTAGTCATGCTAATTGTAGAATAAATCTTTTATTTTCTTGATCCATTGATTATATATTAATACGTTGAGGATTTGATGGTTATCTCCCTGATGCATGCTTGTGGAGCCATTGTTGGACCACTTATCTATTGGTTTGAATGAAGTCATTGCCTAGCCTAGAGTTGGTTGGGTGTGGTTAGTCACCTATTTCTAAATGATGTGGTTCTTACATCAGATTGAGATGTTTGTCATGTGTGTGAAGGATTACAGGGTTATTATTGACCCTGTATGTCTGGTACTTTGAGTGCATCGTATGATGGAATGAAATGTAAGTTTCTGAACTACAGTAGATGAAGACTTATATTATGAGTAGGTTAACCTTACTAGTTTGGATATTTTTTTAGTTGAGTTGTTGGATGAAGTATAGTGACATTAGTTAAGCAAAGTATTGTGTTGTTGCTGTGCTGTCAGTGCTCTTTGTGGAGTTTTTGGCATTTGTTCGATGAACTGTGCCGCACAGAATGTTATTGGCTTCTTGTTGGCTTTATTGCTCCATTAGTTATGTAGACTTTCTCCCTTTTGTGGGGTGTAAAGAACGTTAGATTACATGATTATCTTTTTCATGACGTCAAGAACAAGGTTTAGGAAGATTAGGAGTTTTGTTTCAATAGAACGACTTGTTTCGTGGTGCTTTGATGTGAGGTGTTTGATCTTCTTATACATTCATCTGGTGTGGATGTTTGACAATTGAATTAAAATGAATTGTTGAAGTTGGTAAGAGTTGTTCTTAGTGCATATTACCTCTTCATAAAAAGAGTGTTGTTTTAAGACATTGATCTTGATGTATAGTTGCATCCAAATTCAATGATAGTGAATCCTAGTGTTGATTGCACCTATGACAATGCCTTGGGAATTCGTTTTATATTGTTTTATGATTGTTGTCAAGGTGTGTCATTTTCTTTGGTAAATTAGTTCGACTTAGAGGTTATTTCAAGAAAAACTCTTTTCATGATCTCGTCAAGGCTACTAGTCTACTATATGAGTCTATTTAGGGTGTTTGGCCGAGTTTTACCGTTGGTGAATGTCTTGATTTGTAGAAGTGGCTGAATTCGAGGACGAATTCTTTTAAGGGGGGTAGAATATAATACCCTAAAAACTAAACCATGTTTATAATCCTAATATGGTGTGTCCTACTGATGATCGGAGACCGTAGATGCATAGATATCGTCGAGACGATTCCGATCGACTACTAGTTTGCCTTGTTTGGAGTCTGAATGAGTTTTTTCAAGTGTCGGTCGATCTGAGCCATTGGATATTAGGATTGAGGGAGTTTTCTTATATTTATACCTCCCTAACCCTAGCAGCCACGTCCTCCCACCCTAGCAGCCATCCCCTTTTGTGCCTTGCCCCAAGAGAAGAAAGGAAGAACAAGGGAGAGAAGAGAGGGAAGATTAGGGCACACAGTCGCCTGTCGTCGTCATCGTTCCTCTTCAAGAATTGGTTGGATTTCTTTTCCTCTCTCCATTGTCCTCACTTGATGGATGTTTTACCTTGTTTTGGATGAGTTTTAGGCCCTGCAATTAGCCCTTTTATGTTGGATTAGATGGGAGATTAGATTTTTGATCTCCAAATTAGTCTCTACAGAATAACAGATTCGATAGTTTTTGTTCATGCCAGTTTTCCGTGGTCTTAGAGGCCTCAAAAAAATAAAAAGTACATTTATGAGTTGTAGATAATTTAGATATCTTTCTGTGGCCGCGAAGAACACCTCAATCGGACATCAGATCAGAAAGTTATTGCAGTTTTATTATAGCAGTTTTTCAGTCACATAATTCTGTGCAGAATCTGTTCTATTAAGATTTAGGCAATTTTATCAATAGAATTCAACCTTGGGTTTGTAAGAAAAGTTGTAGATAATTTCATAAGCTTTCCAGATTGTTAAAGAGTGCATTCATATGAATTATGAAACTCTAGTTATGTTTGTTTTACAGTGGCTGTTTCTGTTGGCCTGACAGAAATGAGCGGGTCTGTTCACTGGTAGGTTTCATCAAGTAAATGGCCGAATTGGCTCTCCCAGCTATGGAGACTTTTGTAGAGGGATAAAAGTTCTTACTTCCAGCAGAATTTCATGATTTTTGGTTGAGTAGTTTGTGAGATATCGAATTTTGAAAGTTAACTATGCGGCTGTCTAAAACAGATTCAGCCAGTTATCTTGTAATATGTTTTAGAACTTATAGATGGCAGAATTTAATTATCCATTGAATACCGAAGTTGTAGAGTATTTTGTGTAGATACTTCTAGAGTATTTGTTTGATATCACCACTGTTATAATTTTAAAGATACAAAATTAACAAACAGCGCTGCTGCTGTTTGACATGTGGTTCACGGTGGGAGTCTTTTCACCAGGTCTTGGTTTCAAGCGTAGGAACGATTTGTTGATTGTTGGCAAATGTTTATGAAATATTTGTACTAAGTTTTATGCCCCGCAACAGGTGTTTATGCTCCGGATCATGCTTAGTACATTTTCTGCTTCGATGAAGGCAAGTGAATGTAGCGGTGGTTGCTACCGTTTTGACTTGTTGTTTCATCGCCTACACTCTAATATTCAGAATCATCGAATTCTTTCGTAATTGAACTCTATGGGATGCTTTACTTGATTGTATTATATTGATGCTTAATCATATATTGATGATGATGATGATTCGAGTATGACCCACGAGATTAATTCACACTCCTGAAGGTGAATGAAGTATTATTTGAGGTTTGTATTGTATCTGAAGGTAAACGAAGTATTGTTTGAGGTTTGTATTGTATTTGAAGGAAGTGAAGTATATTGATAAATGCAGCATGCCATATACATTGCATGATTCACTTGCATCTGAAGTTTTGTCGTGACCTATGGTCCGACCGTACCGGTACAACTTAGCATCGTACGTTGCCCGAGGAGGGGTACGATGCAGCTTCATACCCTTAGAGGTATGAAGGCAGAGGACATATGCATTGCATTCATATGCATTCATTGAAGTGATATTTGCAGATGGTGTGGTTTTATACTCTAAGAGATATGAAGGCAGATGACTTACACATTGCATTCCTATGCATACATTGAAGTGATATTTGCAGGTATTGTTGACGCAGGGAAGTGTTATACAACCTATTGTGGTCGTTCGAGGAAATGAGATGGCATTGGTTATTTTGGGGACTATTGAGTTCTATATCTACAAGTATTTCTGATCTCAATTGTGATCCCTTTTAAAATGTTGATTAATTCAATTCTTTTGGTTTAAATATCTCGTCAAAATAATTTACTTGCTGAGATGTTTCATCTCACTTTTGCATTACTCAATGCAGGTACTTAATTCATGTTGGGAATGAGGGAAGTAGCAGCACGTCTACCTTCACTCTCATAATAACGCTGCCCAGGCACAACCATGATTTAATTAGAAACTTCTTGTCAAGGATGTTTGTTTTTAACTAGTCGTGCACACTAGTTAATTTAGTTTATGTCGTTATGGTTATCTTCCCATTGCTAGCAGATTATTAATGCCTAGTATGTTTTCTTATCATGATATCTGTTTATACTCTGTTGCTTCCACGTTTATGCAAATTTCCAAAGGAGATGCTGTCGAAATTTTATATATGAATGTTAGTTGTGTAGTTTAGTAGCATTTCAGGGTGTTTGTGGATCCTGGGGTGTTACACCGACCCCTGGCCGGCGTACACGTGTCAGGGGGTCGGTGCCATAGATCTTGGTGCCGACCCCCTTTCATACCGCAGGATCCTTTCTTCCTCAATTTTATTCTCCATTTTCAAACACCCGACGCCAGCCGTCCTGCCCGACGCCGCTCCGCGCCAGCCCCGCCCAGCCGCCCCGCCCCCACGCTGCCCCGCAGCCCCCGACCCCCATGTCGTCCAGCCGTGCCCCACCGCCTAGCCGCGCCCCGCCGCCCACCAGGCTCCCTGCCGCCCCCGGCCCCCGCGTCGTCCCAGTAGCCTGGCTCCCCGCTGCCCGCACGGCCCGCCACCCAGCCGCCCCGCCGTCCTCGGTCGCGCCCTCCGCCGCCCGTCATCGTCGACGACATCCTCCGGCCGGGCGCCCAAGCCCTTCTCCTCCGCCGTCCGACGTCGCCCTTCTCCTCGCGCTCGTCGACGATCTCCGACCCCACATTGTTGAACAAGGTATTAAATTATGCTATTACTAATGTAGATAATTGTGTACCTAGTTAGAGTGATTTGAATTGTTAGGTTTTAGTAACATCCCCGTATAGGGGAGGTGCCGTCTAGATTGTATACATAATATTATGTTATTATGTGGTTAGTTTTTAGTTATTAGTTAGTACTTGGTTATTGGTTAGTTAGCAAGTAGTTATTAGTGGGTTGTGGTTAGGCAATAACCATCTACAGTGGACATTGCATGTTTAATTCGTGTTTCAAATAGATGGACAATTTTTTGAGCTTATATCATGGAGGCAATGTGGAAGAAGATCCCTATGGAAATGCTAAGTTCATTGACATGCGACACATGCCCTTGCTATTCGTTGGTAGACCATCCTTGAGTGATGTGTTTACAAAGGCTAAACAAAAGCTAGATTACCATGAAGATGATGACATTGCGGTTGACAGAGTGCTTAACATTTGTCATCCACCAAATGTCATAAGACGAGTCATTCCAATTGATTCTCAACTAGATTGGGAGAATTATGTTACTTCGGCTATGAAGGCCAAGTTGCAACTCATGGAGGTTGTTGTGCGGCGGGTTGTAGTAGACCTCCCCCCTGAAGACCATGATCGTGTTGTGGATGATGTGCCAATTGTGCCTGATGCTCAATCTGGCCCCAATTTGACCCCATTAAGTCAGCCAGGAGATGACCTGCAAATAGATTCACATGCGTATATCCCTTTGGCACAGACCAATTGCAATAAGTTTCATTGCCATCACATCTTCTATTTGGACCACGAGCACTTTGCTCATTCCATTGTCGTGGGACTAATGATCTTGTACATCGGTAAATGTTGCAGGAGAGACCGCTGCTCTTGTGGTTGATCCTCAAACCGTGGCACATGGCTGCTTCGGTGATGGATTTATTGCCTTGAACAGTCCTGAGTTTAGGAATGAAGAGGAGCCATACGTCTTTGCTATGGCTGCTGATTCAGATGATGATCGTCCGGTTGGTGAACTCACAGAGAGTGACATTGAGATGTTGCAACATGTTTTTTCTAGACGGCCGGGATCCAAGAGTGCATGAGTTTAGCGATCTTAGTCTTTCTCATCAGGCAAATACAGAAGGAAGGGATGATGAGCTGCTAGATGCTCCTGAGGCCGGTTCTAGCATGATGATTGAAAAGGGTAGGGTCTTCAAGGACCTGACTGCCTTGAAGAGGTGGTTGTAGCATTATGCAGTCTTACGTAAGAGGTCGTATAGAGTACTTCATTCGTACGAGAAATGTCGTTACACGGTTGTATGCGACAAGGATAATTGTGCATGGAGGGTCTGTGCTAGGATACAAAAGATCACCACAAAGTGGAAGATAACAAAAGTAGTGGGGCCACACGCATGTGCTGAACATGAGTTAACGATGAAACATCGCCAATTGACATTCACCCTCATTGCGAAGCGGCTTATGGGAATATTGCAGTCAGAACCAAATATGAAGGTTAGGACAATCATGAGGATTGTGGAGAATGTGTTTGATGGGTATAAGATAACATATGGTAAAGCTTGGAGGGCTAAGTAGTGTGCGTGGAAGATGATATATGGGGACTGGAAGTCTGGGTACCAGCAGGTACCTGTTCTTTTAAATGCAATGAAGGCGGTCAATCCAGACATGCATTATGAGTACATCCCTAAACCAAATGCATGGATTGATGGGAGGCAGATATTCTTCCGTGCGTTCTGGTGCTTTCCCCAGTCTGTGGATGTCTTTCGGCATTGTCGTCCTGTCTTTTCAATTGACGGCACGTTTCTTCTCGGTAAGTACCAGGGCACTCTTCTAATTGCCATATCCGTTGATGCAAACAACAAGCTAGTTCCCCTGGCATTTTCTCTGGTTGAGGAAGAGAACAAAGACAGTTGGGGTGGTTTTTGCAACTGGTCCGGATACATGTGGTTGGCCTAGGACGGGAAGTTGGTGTAATGTCAGATCGGCACCAGGAAATACTCAACGCGGTCCATGAGCAGATCGATGGGTACCCTCCTTTGCATCACAGGTGGTGTACTCGACACCTTGCTGAGAATCTTCTGTGCAAGGATGGTGTCAAGGATAACTTTGAGCTTTTCCAGGAGACATGTCGCCAGCTGGAAGACAAGTTCTTTAGAGAAAAGTTAGAAAAGCTCAAAGTCGCAACAAATGCCGAATGCAGAGATTGGTTGACTGGATTGATACCGGATTTGGAGAAGTGGACGAGAGCTCACGACTTAGGTGGATGGAGATATGAGTTCCAGTGTAGTAACATGGCAGAGTCATTCAACAAATTATTGTTGGGCATACATGGTATGCCGGTCACTGCTATAGTATTCTTTACCTTTTACAAGCTTTTGGAATGGTTTAATGATAGACACACCCATGCAGTTGGATTAGAGAATGAGGGAGAGTGATGGGCTCCAAAACCAAGGACTTTTCTAGAGAAGGCAAAGGAAAGGGCGAACACACACACTGTTGATTGTTTTGACTTACAGTCAGGGACATATGAGGTATTCCTTCAAGCTGGTACTACTTTCGATGGTGAATCACAAGAGTCCAGGAAGCATGTGGTTGTCCTTAATGACTTGTCATGTACTTGTGGCGCACCGAGGCAGTACCATTTTCCATGTTCTCATCTTATCGCAGCTGCTCGAGCTCGCAACTTTGACTTAGAGAGGAGGATACCCTAAGAGTTTACTATTGACAAGCTTGTGTTGACTTGGAATCCAAGATTTATTCCTTACCGTGACCTGGGTGAGTGGCCTCCGTACGATGGCCCAAAGTATGTCGCCGATCCAAGCAGTCGTTGGACCAAGCGTGGATCTAGGAAGAGGACGAGGCACAAGATGGTTATGGATCAGGTTGGTGGTAGGAGTAGGAGGGGAAGAAGAACACCATTTCTTATTGACCCCGAACAGTATGAGTGTGGTAAGTGCGGTAGATTTAGTCATAATTCACGCACTTATCGTTAGCAGATTAGCGAGGTTTGTATTATTTAGTATTTTTATATTACTCCCTCCGTTTCTTTTTATTTGTCGCTGGATAGTGCAATTTTTTACACTATCCAGCGACAAATAAAAAGAAACGGAGGGAGTACCTTATTTTTATTTAATAAGGACATATTACTTACTAACATTAATTTAATTTTGTAGGATGGCACAGTTCCACCTGCTCGACCCGTTCAACGACGAGAACCACCGGGGGCGCCTTCTGGCGGAAGGCCAAGTATTCAATTGTAACTACTTTGGTACAATTGTTGTTGTACATATATTGTTGCTAATATAACATTTTTCGTGTAGGACCTAGCAAGCCTTCGTTCTAGGACACACAATGGGTTCCTAGACATGGTGTTCGATGAGAGGTACACTCCTTACCTCAGACGAGCAGGTCTAGATGTAATATCGAACCAGTTAAGCCGAGGGTTGCCTACTATTGACTCGGCGGCCATTACTGCACTTGTGGACAGGTATTGTTTTAGGATTTTGTCAAATTATTCTTGAATCATTGAGCTCATTTACACTAAATTGTTTTTTAAATTATGTAGGTGGCGGCCCGAGACACATAGTTTTCATCTTCTTTTTGGTGAGATGACAGTCATATTAGAGGATACACAGAAGATACTTGGACTCGATGTTTCTGGCAAAGCAGTGACAGGCCAATGTGACTCTGAAGGTTGGAGGGCTAGAGTTGAGGCCTTTCTTGGTAGAGAGCTTCATGCTAAGGGCATTGACAGGACTACTGGAGTACGCATCACATGGCTCTGTCAGTCGTTTGGTGTGTGCCCTGCTAATGCTGATGAGGATACAGTCCAGTTCTACTGTCGGGCTTGGATCCTGCACATGTTTGGTTGTGTCCTTTTCCCAGACGCAACAGGAGACTGCACGTCATGGATGTACATCCAATGTCTAACTGACTAGGATACAGCTGGACACTACAGTTGGGCCTCCGCCGTGCTTCCTTTTTTGTACCGGCAGCTTTGTGAGGCTTGCCGTCGTACATCCTCCTCTTCGTCTATAGGCGGTTGCGTCTACCTCCTGCAGATATGGATGTGGTTTCGCATACCAGTTGGTCGGCCACGTGTTTTCCAGCCTAGACCATGGCCATGGAACATTGTTGGAAATGACCATCTTCGACCGACGTATGCTTATGTTTGGGACCAAGTGGCAACTCCTTTTGCGAGAGCTAAGAGGGCATATATGGAGTATGTGAACGAGTTTGACACGCTCTCGGCCTCTAGCGTAAGTACTCAACATTTATATCTTATCATTATGAAATTTGTTTCATTATACTTAACATAGATTTCTTCATTTATTTTAGGTCACATGGCAAACATACAACGCACCTGAGTTGGATGGGATGATCTTTAGTTCAGTCTGCAACAACGAAGATGAACTCTATGGATGTAATGTCCTATGATTTGTTTCTGGTGTGTTGAGTGGCACCTACCGCACAGGGTTCAGAGGCAGTTTGGTAGGAACCAGATATGGTCGGTTGAAGATATTCCAATTTCTAAGGAGCTACACAAGTAAGTTTGCAATCTACAAATTCAATTATTCCAGTTGACTTCATAACATCAATCATTTGTAAAAATTTTGTGTTCTTTATATGATATGGTTTGTGTGTAGATTTGACTGGCGGAAGCAAAAGAAGATAACAGACTTTCGTCAACATCATGTGGCATTTATTGAAGAGTGGGATTTGGCTGCGGAGAATGTGGATAACAACGATGAGTTGCACAACAACAGTGATTACAGGTGGTACTAAGCTTGGTACTAGGGTGCGACTCGTTGTAAGCTTCGCCAGTAGTGGACAGCGGATGATTACACCGACATTGATTCTTCCGACGATGAAGACACGGAGTACGACCAGTCCACTAGACTAGGAACCCAAGTGGAGGTGACACCCATCTTGGATCGAGTGGTAAGTTTTACTCAATTTTAATACTAGACATGTATCAATTGTATGTTTGATACAAATTGTGTTGTACAGGGTAACACATTGAGACGCTCGGTACAGGACATTGATCGCCAACTTTTGACTGTGGGCGACAACAGCATGCGTAGCTTCTTAGAGGTAAGCCTACTTGCAACTTTTATAGCCTTTAGCTTGTTATGATTATAGCTTTGATATGTTGTAAACTAATATGTCTTTGGTGTGCAGTGTTTATCTAGGCGCCTACGTGGAGCTACTGCTCGCTGTGGCTGTAGGACCAATGTTGCACATGACGTTCATGTACCGTCGTATAGCCACACAGCAACGCCGTCCACAGAACTGGGCATTGGCTTCGACTACGATCAGGACGAGATCGGACCTTCACAGCTTCAGGGGGCTCCTTCGACACAACCCTTACAACCAGAACATCATAGGCGACACCGCTCTCCACAACGTTACACTCCAGGCACCGACGCTTTAGGCAAGGGTAAGACTAGGAGACGTTGACTTGGTTTGGGCTGGTATGGACTCTATAGAGTTGTTATGTAGCGTATGCACTGGACAAGAATTGTAATGGACTTGTTTGGCCTCTACGGACTTGTATGGCCTTTTTATGGACTTGTATGAACTCTATGGACTATTATGCACTTGTTTGGACTTTTATGAGCTTGTTTGGAATTTTTTAAACTTATATGCACTTGTATGTTATATGCTTATGTATGTGTATATGTTGGATTGATATAAAACAGGGAAAACTCTGCCAAAATGTTATGAAAACTGTGAATATGTCATGTAGCCTTTTCAGAACTATTACATAGCCTTTTCAGAAGCATCAATATCCTATATTATGAGTATGGCATCTAGCCTTTTCAGATCCATTTCGTAGCCTTTTCAGGAGCAATAGTATCCTACAATGTCACTGTTACATATAGCCTTTTCAGAGCTATTACATAGCCTTTTCAGAAGCAACAATATCCTATATTATGAGTATCACATGTAGCCTTTTCAGATCCATTCCGTAGCCATCTCAGGAGCAATAATATCGTACGTTGTCGTTGTTACATCTAGCCTTTTCAGAACCTGAACATAGCCTTTTCAGAGTGTGACTTGTAGCCTATTCATAGCCTGTACATAACCTTTTTCATAATCCATTACACTACCTATCCTTTCGCATATATATACACGATCCTTTGTACATTTGCTTCATTGTGCAATACAAATGGCTTCAGGGTCTCCTAGGGGCAAGGGTGTGGGAAATGATAGACGAAAGGATGGAGGGAAGTTACCTCCAATGTGTTTCGATGGCCCTCTTGGTCCAGATTTTTTTGAAGAGGCGGTTTTTAACTTTCTAGTTCAAAGTAAAAAATATTTCAACAAAGAGGTTAGACTTAGGTCCTACGATAACAGGAGAGAAGATTGGCCGAAGTGCATGCACGGTGAGGATTGCTTGGTGCTGATGTTCGTCGATGGGGGAATTGATGGAAGCCGGCGTTTCTTCAGATGTCCTTATGTATATGTAAAAATTAATTCTAATCCTTTGTTCTATATAATTTTGTTGTTGAGTGAAACTAACTATAAACATTTATGCAGCATTCATTGGTCAAGAAGAATTATGGGTTCACTCGTTGGGTAGATCCTTGTCCGATTTTTCCGCATGCGAAATACATATCCTACCTACAGAATAGGATATTTGATCTAGAAAGTGAAGTAAGCAACATAAATGACGAGGAAGAAAGAGACAACAACAATGGAGGTGGTTCATAGGTGCAAGTATGCTCAGATCCATATTATTGTTGCCGTTGTCACAACAAGAATGTTGGTCCTCCAACGTCTCCACCGCAGCCACAACAGACAACAACAATGGGAGGATACTATGGAGAAGGGTCCACACAATTTGGAATGTGGAAGCACTACTAGAGAACTCTTTTGTATCAATTGCTTTAAGGGTGTTGATTTTCTTTATCAATTGCTTTAAGTCGTCTTCAACAATTGCTTTTAAAGTCCAATTTGAATCCCTAATTGTTCACCAATTGCTTTTTTAAGTCGTCTTCATCAATTTTAAAGTAGTTCGTTACCAAATAACATTGTTCGACACTACATAATACCGAATAATAAGTTCATTACTACATAATAACAAATAAGCACATAGACTACTCAGTGCAATGAGGCCATTTGCCCTTGCTAAATGCACCAGGGTTCTCCATTGCTTCCTTTGCACGACGTGCACGCTCAAGCTTCTTCTCCTTCTCTTCCCTGCATTCAGCAACACGCCTCATTTCCTGCTCGTCTTCCCGTTGTTGCTCGGCAGCAAGCTCCTCTCTTTTGTATCAATTGCTTTAAGCGTGTTGATTTTCTTTATCAATTGCTTTAAGTCGTCTTCAACAATTGCTTTTAAAGTCCAATTTGAATCCCTAATTGTTCACCAATTGCTTTTTTAAGTCGTCTTCATCAATTTTAAAGTAGTTCATTATCAAATAACATTGTTCGACACTACATAATACTGAATAATAAGTTCATTACTACATAATAACAAATAAGCACATAGACTACTGAGTGCAATGGGGCCATTTGCCCTTGCTAAATGCACCAGGGTTCTCCTCCATTGCTTTCTTTGCACGACATGCACGCTCAAGTTTCTTCTCCTTCTCTTCCCTGCATTCAGCAACACGCCTCATTTCCTGCTCGTCTTCCCGTTGTTGCTCGGCAGCAAGCTCCTCTCGTCTTTTCTCCATCCTCTCTTTGTCCTATCCATCCCACTTTTTAAGATTCTCCAACCACTTCTTGTCTTTCTGTGAGATTTCTGTGTCAATCCACTGCTCAAAATCACAAAGCGGTGGAGGAGTCTACAAAACATGCAATGATTAGTAGGCAAAGAAAACATGCACACTTCGACTCTTCAAATTTTTAACATATTAAAAGACTATTCTCACCATTAAATTCATCCGGCGCTGAACAATCGTTGGCTCAAATGCATAGTTAGCACACATCCAATACCTCTATCGATAGGTGTCATGATTCTCAGACTTCTCAACCTTGCAAGGATCACCACAAAAACACATAGGCACTAGAACACCAGTTGGCAAAGGCAGTGGGTCGAAGGCAGTTCCGGTCAAAGGACCCTTCCTATATTTTGATAAGATCTATAACAATCACAAATATAATAGACTCACAAAATATGATTTAATACAACGATTACCTTTGTTTAGCAGGTTTACCATGTCTAGACATCCTACAATTTAGGTTGATGTCTCTCATTTCGAAGAATAGAAATGAGCACAAAAACATACGGTCGAAGGGGTTTATTTATAGGTGTGTACCTCGGCGCCGTAGATCTTGGCGTCGAGGTCGGCGCCATTGATCTCGGCGCCGAGGTACGCGCCACGTCAGTTCCACCGTAGCCCTTAGTCTGACATATGCACGCCAAAAAAATTGGCGCCGACACACAGAACCTAGGCGCCAATAATGATGGCGCCGAGCTAAGGGTCTATTTTTTGAAATAAAACTGCAAAGGCCATAATTGTGCAAAAAAACCCTAAAAGGGCTAAAATGCAAAAAAGTTGGCAATGTGCGGCTGGGGCTTGGAAAATGGATGACTTCACGCATGTGTCACGATGACATCATTTGCGACAAGAGAAATAAAGAAAAGTAAAACATGGGCTGACTGGTTTGAGTTTTCAAGGCGAATGGGCCGATTGGTTGTCTTTTTCTGTCCTAATCCTTTCCTTTTCTATTCTATTTCATCTTCATTCAAATTTGAATTCATTTCAGATAATTGTTGGACTTTCAAATCAAACTAGATGCACAATAAAAAAAGTCCACCACGAATGCAACAAAGATATATATATTTAATTAATCTACCCGTTCAAGTAAATGCATCATAACTCAATAATTCACACCTTTAAATAATTAAAGATCCTCTTCCATATTATTTGCTTCCATCCTTCGATGGGTCTTGTTGTTGCCTTCTTCGATTTTAGCCAGGATCTGCGCCATCATATCGTCCCCTTCTCCAGTGCCATACCTCTGATCTTCGTCTGCCACATCGTCCGGTACTCGTGAGGATCCTGACTTGCTCTAATACCCGTTGTTATACTCTGATCACACAGCCGCCACAAAATAGTCGTGAACTAGTGAAAGTCGCCTAGAGGGGTGAATAGGGCGAAACTGAAATTTACAAAGTTAATCACAACTACAAGCCGGGTTAGCGTTAGAAATATAATCAAGTCCGCGAGAGAGAGTGCAAAACAAATCACAAGTGAATAAAGAAGTGAGACACAAGGATTTGTTTTACCGAGGTTCGGTTCTTGCAAACCTACTCCCCGTTGAGGAGGCCACAAAGGCCGGGTCTTTTTCAACCCCTTCCCTCTCTCAAACGGTCCCTCGGACCGAGTGAGCTTTCTCTTCTCAAATCAACCGGGAACAAAACTTCCCCGCAAGGACCACCACACAATTGGTGTCTCTTGCCTTGGTTACAATTGAGTATTGATCACAAGAAAGAATGACAAAGAAGAAAGTGATCCAAGCGCAAGAGCTCAAAGGAACACAACAAATCTCTCTCATTTGACACTAAAGCTTTTGTGGAATTGGGAGAGGATTTGATCACTTGGGTGTGTCTTGTATTGAATGCCTAGCTCTTGTAAGTGGTTGGAAGGTTGAAAACTTGGATGACTTGAATATGGGGTGGTTGGGGGTATTTATAACCCCAACCACCAAACTAGTCGTTTGGTGGAGGCTGTCTGTCGCATGGTGCACCGGACTGTCCGGTGCACACCGGACAGTGTCCGGTGCGCCAGCCACGTCACCAGGTCGTTGGGTTCCGACCGTTGGAGCTCTGACTGCTGGGCGCGCATTTAATGCTTCTGCAGGTGACCGTTGGCGCGAAGTAGCCGTTGCTCCGCTGGCTCACCGGACAGTCCGGTGTTGAGAGCACCTAGAGGGGGGGTGAATAGGTGATCCTGTAAAAACTTAACTTATAGCCACAAAAACTTGTTAGGGGTTAGCACAATAATTGCCAAGTGGCTAAAGAGAAGATCTTGCACAATACGACAATCACAGAGAATTCAACACAGAGGAGACACGGTGATTTATCCCGTGGTTCGGCCAAGTACAAAACTTGCCTACTCCACGTTGTGGCGTCCCAACGGACGAGGGTTGCAATCAACCCCTCTCAAGCGGTCCAAAGACCCACTTGAATACCACAGTATTTTGCCTTGCTTATCTTTATCCCACTTGCGAGGAATCTCCACAACTTGGAGCCTCTTGCCCTTACACTTTTGATGTTCACAAAGAATCACGGAGTAAGGAAGGGGATGAGCAACACACACAAGACTTCAAAAGATCAGAGCAACAGCACGCACACAAGTCGCAACAAGAGCTCGCAACACAACTCAAAGAGTTCACAACTCCACAAGAGCTCTATATGCTATCACAATGAAACAAATGCGCGAGATCGATGTCTTGGTGCTTAGGAGTGTTGTAGGAATGCTTGATGTCCTCCTCCATGCGCCTAGGGGTCCCTTTTATAGCCCCAAGGCAGCTAGGAGCCGTTGAGAACACATCTGGAAGGCTATCCTTGCCTTCTGTCGTCGGGCGCACCGGACAGTCCGGTGCACACCGGACACTGTCCGGTGCCCGATTTATTTCCATAAACAGCGCATCCGACCGTTGCAGTCGGTTGCAGATCCGGGCGCCGTTGGCGCACCGGACATGTCCGGTGCACACCGGACAGTCCGGTGCCCCCTTCCGACCGTTGGCTCGGCCACGTGTCCTGCGCTGATCGTGCGGCCGACCGTTGGTCCGACCGACCGTTGGCTCACCGGACAGTCCGGTGCACACCGGACAGTCCGGTGAATTTTAGCCGTACGCCGTCGACGAATTCCCGAGAGCGGCCTGTTCGGCCGAGATAGCCTGGCGCACCGGACACTGTCCGGTGCACCACCGGACAGTCCGGTGCCCCAGACCGAAACAGCCTGTTGGCTGTACACAGCCAACTTTCTTCTCTTCTTCTTTTTCCTGTTTCTAATACTTAGACAAGTATATTAGTACACAAAACCAATGTACTAAAACTTAGAAACATACCTTTGTTGTAGATTTACACCTTGTTCATTCATGGGCATTGGTTCACATCTAAGCACTTGTGTTGACACTTAATCACCAAAATACTTAGAAATGGCCCAAGAGCACATTTCCCTTTCAATCTCCCCCTTTTTGGTGATTTATGCCAACACAACATAAAGTAGATAGAACAAGTGCAAAATCACTTCAAATAAAAACTCAAATTGGTTTTGATTCAATTTTGGCATATATGGATCATCCTTTGCCACCACTTGGTTTGTTTTTTGCAAATCAAACTCGAATCTCTATTTCTATGTCAAACACACATGTTGAGGCATAAAGAGAGTCATTCTAAAAGAGATTGATCGAGGATTTCAAAAACTCCCTCTATTTCCCATAATCAACACTTCTCCCCACAAGAAGCCCACTTTTGACAATAGAGACAATAAAAGCTTTTGACAAAACAAAAACTCACAAAAACTCTATTCTACTATTTTCAAAATCTCTCAAGTGGTAGCTGATCCATTTATCACTTTGGCCTTTATTTTCTCCCCCTTTGGCATGAAGCACCAAAACGGGATCAATCTTGGCCTTTTAACCCCATTGCCTCACCAAAGTCTTCAATTAAGAGCAAATGGCAATAAGATTTCATGAGATGAACTTGGAATTGGTTACCCTCTCATCGGAGTGCAGTGGAAGTCTTTCATGGTCCAAGTCCACCTTTTCCCTTTCAATCCTCCTTCGAGACTAAATTATCAAACTCAAGCACATGGTTAGTCTCAAAGGGTCAAGTTGTAACACATCTCCCCCTAAACATGTGCATCACTTTGCAACGGACTTGTGAGGTCCAGGGAGTGTTTGTACAACTTGAGCACCATAATAAGCAACAAAATGCAAAAAGTAACATGATCAAAAGCATAAGTACATGTATGCTACAATTCAATCCAGGTTCCGCGAATCTAAGACATTTAGCTCACTACGCAGCCTGCAAAAGGTCTTCTCATCTAGAGGCTTGGTAAAGATATCGGCTAGCTGGTTCTCGGTGCTAACATGAAACACTTCGATATCTCCCTTTTGCTGGTGGTCTCTCAAAAAGTGATGCCGGATGTCTATGTGCTTTGTGCGGCTGTGTTCAACAGGATTTTCCGCCATGCGGATAGCACTCTCATTATCACATAGGAGTGGGACTTTGCTCAGATTGTAGCCAAAGTCCCTGAGGGTTTGCCTCATCCAAAGTAGTTGCGCGCAACACTGTCCTGCGACAACATACTCGGCCTCAGCGGTGGATAGGGCAACGGATGTTTGTTTCTTAGAGTTCCATGACACCAGGGACCTTCCTAAGAATTGGCACGTCCCCGATGTACTCTTCCTATCGACCTTACATCCAGCATAGTCGGAGTCTGAGTATCCAACTAAGTCAAAGGTAGACCCCTTTGGATACCAGAGCCCGAAGCAAGGCGTAGCAACCAAATATCTAAGAATTCGCTTCACCGCCACTAAGTGACATTCCTTCGGATCGGATTGAAATCTAGCACACATGCATACGCTAAGCATAATGTCCGGTCTACTAGCACATAAGTAAAGCAAAGAACCTATCATTGACCGGTATGCTTTTTGATCAACGGACTTACCTCCTTTGTTGAGGTCGGTGTGTCCGTCGGTCCCCATCGGAGTCTTTGCGGGCTTGGCGTCCTTCATCCCAAACCGCTTTAGCGGATCTTGCGTGTACTTCGTTTGGGAGATGAAGGTGCCGTCCTTGAGTTGCTTCACTTGGAACCCAAGGAAGTAGTTCAACTCGCCCATCATCGACATCTCGAATTTCTGCATCATCACCCTGCTAAACTCTTCACAAGACTTTTGGTTAGTAGAACCAAATATTATGTCATCGACATAAATTTGGCACACAAACAAATCACCATCACATGTCTTTGTAAAAAGAGTTGGATCGGCTTTCCCAACCTTGAAAGCATTAGCAATTAAAAAGTCTCTAAGGCATTCATACCATGCTCTTGGGGCTTGCTTAAGTCCATAGAGCGCCTTAGAGAGCTTACACACGTGGTCGGGGTACCGTTCATCCTCGAAGCCAGGGGGTTGCTCCACGTACACTTCCTCCTTGATTGGCCTGTTGAGGAAGGCGCTCTTCACATCCATTTGGTACAACCTGAAAGAATGGTGAGCGGCATATGCTAGCAGGATACGAATGGACTCTAGCCTAGCTACAGGAGCGAAAGTCTCCTCAAAGTCCAAACCTGCGACTTGGGCATAACCTTTTGCCACAAGTCGAGCCTTGTTCCTCGTCACCACCCCGTGCTCGTCCTGTTTGTTGCGGAACACCCACTTGGTTCCCACAACATTTTGCTTCGGACGAGGCACCAGTGTCCAAACTTCATTGCGCTTGAAGTTGTTGAGCTCCTCCTGCATGGCCAATACCCAATCCGGATCTAGCAAGGCCTCCTCTACCCTGAAAGGCTCAATAGAAGAGACAAAGGAGTAATGCTCACAAAAATTAACTAATCGAGATCGAGTAGTTACTCCCTTGCTAATGTCACCCAGAATTTGATCGACGGGATGATCCCTTTGAATCATCGCTCGAACTTGGGTTGGAGGTGCCGGTTGCGCTTCTTCCTCCATCACTTGATCATCTTGTGCTCCCCCTTGATCAAGCGCCTCCACTTGAGGTACCTGTTCGTCATCTTCGGTTGGGGGATGCACCATAGTTGAGGAAGAAGGTTGATCTCGTTCATCTTGTTCCTGTGGCCGTACTTCTCCAATCGCCATGGTCCGTACAGCGGCCGTCGGAACATCTTCTTCATCTACATCATTACAATCAACAACTTGCTCTCTTGGAGAGCCATTAGTCTCATCAAATACAACGTCGCTAGAGACTTCAACCAAACCCGATGATTTGTTGAAGACTCTATACGCCTTTGTATTTGAGTCATAACCTAACAAAAACCCTTCTACAGCTTTGGGAGCAAACTTAGAATTTCTACCTTTCTTCACTAGAATGTAGCACTTGCTCCCAAATACACGAAAGTAAGATACATTGGGTTTGTTACCGGTTAGAAGCTCATACGAAGTCTTCTTGAGGAGGCGATGAAGGTAGACCCTGTTGATGGCGTGGCAAGCCGTGTTCACGGCTTCCGACCAGAAACACTCGGGGGTCTTGAATTCTCCAAGCATTGTCCTCGCCATATCGATTAGCGTCCTGTTCTTCCTCTCTACCACACCATTTTGCTGTGGTGTGTAGGGAGCGGAGAACTCGTGCTTGATCCCTTCCTCCTCAAGGAATTCCTCCACTTGAAGGTTCTTGAATTCGGACCCGTTGTCGCTCCTTATCTTCTTCACCTTGAGCTCAAACTCATTTTGAGCTCTCCTGAGGAAGCGCTTGAGGGTCCCTTGGGTTTCGGACTTTTCCTGCAAAAAGAACACCCAAGTGAAGCGGGAAAAGTCATCAACAATAACTAAACCATACTTACTTCCTCCTATGCTCAGATAGGCGACGGGTCCAAAAAGGTCCATATGCAGCATCTCCAAGGGTCTTGATGTCGTCATCACATTTTTGGTGTGATGAGAGCCTCCCACCTGTTTCCCTGCTTGACAAGCTGCACAAGGTCTATCTTTTTCGAATTGAACATTAGTTAGACCTATCACGTGTTCTCCCTTTAGAAGCTTGTGAAGGTTCTTCATCCCCACATGTGCTAAGCGGCGATGCCACAGCCAGCCCATGCTAGTCTTAGCTATTAAGCATGCATCTAGACCGGCCTCTTCTTTTGCAAAATCTACTAAATAAAGTTTGCCGTCTAATACACCCTTAAAAGCTAGTGAACCATCACTTCTTCTAAAGACAGACACATCTACATTTGTAAATAGACAGTTATATCCCATATTGCATAATTGACTCACAGATAGCAGATTATATCCAAGAGACTCAACTAAAAACACATTAGATATGGAGTGCTCATTAGAAATTGCAATTTTACCTAAACCTTTTACCTTGCCTTGATTCCCATCACCGAATATAATTGAATCTTGGGAATCTTTATTCTTGACGTAGTAGGTGAACATCTTCTTCTCCCCCGTCATATGGTTTGTGCATCCGCTGTCGATAATCCAGCTTGAACCCCCGGATGCATAAACCTGCAAGGCAAATTTAGGCTTGGGACTTAGGTACCCAACTCTTGTTGGGTCCTACAAGGTTAGTCACAATTTCCTTAGGGACCCAAATGCAAGTTTTATCACCTTTGCATTTTGCCCCTAACTTCCTAGCAATTACTTTTCTATCCTTTCTACAAATTGCAAATGAAGCATTCAAAGCACAATAAATTGTAGAGGGTTCATTCACTACTTTTCTATGAACATTTGCAACATTTCTTTTAGGAACAACATTTCTCCTAGTAACATTTCTATCATACACATAAGAAGAACTAGGAGCAAACATGGCATGAGAATCATAAACATATGAATCAAAAGCATCATAACTTCTATTTCTAGTTTGTCTTTTATCATGATACAAAAAGGCATGGTTCCTTTTAGCACTAGTAGCCATAGGGGCCTTCCCTTTCTCCTTGGCGGGAATGGGAGCCTTATGGCTTGTTAAGTTCTTGGCTTCCCTCTTGAAGCCAAGTCCATCCTTGATTGAGGGGTGTCTACCAACCGTGTAGGCATCCCTAGCAAATTTTAGTTTTTCAAAATCACTTTTGCTAGTCTTAAGTTGAGCATTAAGACTAGCCACTTCATCACTCAATTTTGAAATGGAAACTAAGTGTTCACTACAAGCATTAATATCAACATCCTTACACTTAGTGCAAATTTCAACAAGTTCAACACAAGAGTTGGATTTTTGTGCTTTTACTAGTTTAGCATTTAAGTCATCATTGATGCTCTTTAATTTTGAAATTGAATCATGGCATGTAGACAATTCACAAGTAAGCATTTCATTTCTCTTAATTTCTAATGCAAGGGATTTTTGAGCCTCTACAAACTTATCATGTTCTTCGTACAAGAGATCCTCTTGCTTTTCTAGTAGCCTATTCTTCTCATTTAAAGCATCAATCAATTCATTAATTTTGTCAATCTTAGATCTATCTAATCCCTTAAATAAGCATGAATAGTCTATTTCATCATCACTAGACTCATCCTCACTAGAAGAAGCATAAGTAGAGTTTCGAGTACTTACTTTCTTCTCCTTAGCCATGAGGCACGTGTGATGCTCGTTGGGGAAGAGGGATGACTTGTTGAAGGCGGTGGCGGCGAGTCCTTCGTTGTCGGAGTCGGACGAGGAGCAATCCGAATCCCACTCCTTTCCAATATGAGCCTCGCCCTTTGCCTTCTTGTAATTCTTCTTCTTTTCCCATTTCCCACTCTTCTTTTCCTGGTCACTATCATTATCGGGACAATTAGCAATAAAGTGACCAATCTTACCACACTTGAAGCATGAGCGCTTCCCCTTTGTCTTGGTCTTGTTGGGATGCTCCTTGCGACCCCTTAACGCCGTCTTGAAGCGCTTAATGATGAGAGCCATTTCTTCATCATTAAGCCCGGCCGCCTCAATTTGCGCCACCTTGCTTGGTAGTGCCTCCTTGCTTCTCGATGCCTTGAGAGCAATGGGTTGAGGCTCGTGGATTGGACCGTTCAACGGGTCATCGACGTACCTTGCCTCCTTGATCATCATCCGCCCGCTTACAAATTTTCCAAGAATTTCTTCGGGCGACATTTTGGTGTACCTGGGATTCTCACGAATATTATTCACCAAATGAGGATCAAGAACGGTAAAGGACCTTAGCATTAGGCGGACGACGTCGTGGTCCGTCCATCGCGTGCTTCCATAGCTCCTTATCTTGTTGACAAGGGTTTTGAGCCGGTTGTATGTTTGGGTTGGCTCCTCCCCCCTTATCATAGCAAATCTTCCAAGTTCGCCCTCTACCAATTCCATCTTGGTGAGCATGGTGACGTCGTTGCCCTCGTGAGAGATCTTGAGGGTGTCCCATATCTGCTTGGCATTGTCCAAGCCGCTCACCTTATTGTATTCTTCCCTGCACAAAGATGCTAAAAGAACAGTAGTAGCTTGTGCATTTCTATGGATTTGTTCATTTATAAGCATAGGACTATCCGAGCTATCAAATTTCATTCCATTCTCTACAATCTCCCATATGCTTGGATGAAGAGAGAATAAGTGACTACGCATTTTGTGACTCCAAAATCCGTAGTCCTCCCCATCAAAGTGTGGAGGTTTGCCGAGAGGAATGGAAAGCAAATGCGAATTCGAACTATGTGGAATACGAGAATAATCAAATGAAAAGTTCGAGTTGACCGTCTTCCTGTAGTCGTTGTCGTCGTCCTTTTGGGAAGAAGAGGATTCATCGCTGTCGTAGTAGACGATCTCCTTGATGCGCCTTGTCTTCTTTTTCTTCCCATCTTTACGTCTGTGGCCCGAGCCAGAGTCGTTGGATTTATCATCTTTTGGCTCGTTGACGAAGGACTCCTTTTCCTTGTCGTTGATCACGATTCCCTTCCCTTTAGGATCCATCTCTTCGGGCGGTTAGTCCCTTTCTTGAAGAGAACGGCTCCGATACCAATTGAGAGCACCTAGAGGGGGGGTGAATAGGTGATCCTGTAAAAACTTAACTTATAGCCACAAAAACTTGTTAGGGGTTAGCACAATAATTGCCAAGTGGCTAAAGAGAAGATCTTGCACAATACGACAATCACAGAGAATTCAACATAGAGGAGACACGGTGATTTATCCCGTGGTTCGGCCAAGTACAAAACTTGCCTACTCCACGTTGTGGCGTCCCAACGGACGAGGGTTGCAATCAACCCCTCTCAAGCGGTCCAAAGACCCACTTGAATACCACAGTATTTTGCCTTGCTTATCTTTATCCCACTTGCGAGGAATCTCCACAACTTGGAGCCTCTCGCCCTTACACTTTTGATGTTCACAAAGAATCACGGAGTAAGGAAGGGGATGAGCAACACACACAAGACTTCAAAAGATCAGAGCAACAGCACGCACACAAGTCGCAACAAGAGCTCGCAACACAACTCAAAGAGTTCACAACTCCACAAGAGCTCTATATGCTATCACAATGAAACAAATGCGCGAGATCGATGTCTTGGTGCTTAGGAGTGTTGTAGGAATGCTTGATGTCCTCCTCCATGCGCCTAGGGGTCCCTTTTATAGCCCCAAGGCAGCTAGGAGCCGTTGAGAACACATCTGGAAGGCTATCCTTGCCTTCTGTCGTCGGGCGCACCGGACAGTCCGGTGCACACCGGACACTGTCCGGTGCCCGATTTATTTCCATAAACAGCGCATCCGACCGTTGCAGTCGGTTGCAGATCCGGGCGCCGTTGGCGCACCGGACATGTCCGGTGCACACCGGACAGTCCGGTGCCCCCTTCCGACCGTTGGCTCGGCCACGTGTCCTGCGCTGATCGTGCGGCCGACCGTTGGTCCGACCGACCGTTGGCTCACCGGACAGTCCGGTGCACACCGGACAGTCCGGTGAATTTTAGCCGTACGCCGTCGACGAATTCCCGAGAGCGGCCTGTTCGGCCGAGATAGCCTGGCGCACCGGACACTGTCCGGTGCACCACCGGACACTGTCCGGTGCACCACCGGACAGTCCGGTGCCCCAGACCGAAACAGCCTGTTGGCTGTACACAGCCAACTTTCTTCTCTTCTTCTTTTTCCTGTTTCTAATACTTAGACAAGTATATTAGTACACAAAACCAATGTACTAAAACTTAGAAACATACCTTTGTTGTAGATTTACACCTTGTTCATTCATGGGCATTGGTTCACATCTAAGCACTTGTGTTGACACTTAATCACCAAAATACTTAGAAATGGCCCAAGAGCACATTTCCCTTTCAGGTGTGCACCGGACATGTTCGGTGAATTATAGCGGAGCGGAAATCCGAAGCTGGCGAGTTCAGAGTAGCTCTCCTCTGGTGCACCGGACATGTCTGGTGAATTATAGCGAAGCGGCTCTGAAAATTCCCGAAGGTGCGAAGTTTGGCTTGAAGTCCCCTGGTGCACCGGACACTGTCCGGTGGCACACCGGACAGTCCGGTGCGCCAGACCAGGGCTACCTTCGGTTATCCCTTGCTCTTTTTGTTGAACCCATTTCTTGGTCTTTTTATTGGCTAAGTGTGAACCTTTGGCACCTGTATAACTTATAGACTAGAGCAAACTAGTTAGTCCAATTATTTGTGTTGGGCAATTCAACCACCAAAATCTATTAGGAAATAGGTGTAAGTCTAATTCCCTTTCAATCTCCCCCTTTTTGGTGATTGATGCCAACACAAACCAAAGCAAGTATAGAAGTGCATAATTGAACTAGCTTGCATAATGTAAGTGCAAAGGTTGCTTGGAATTGAGCCAATATAAATACTTATAAGATACGCATGGATTGTTTCTTCATTTTTTGATATTTTGGACCACGCTTGTACCACATGTTTTGTTTTTGCAAATTCTTTTGCAAATCCTTTTCAAAGTTCTTTTGCAAATAGTCAAAGGTAGATGAATAAGATTTTGCAAAGCATTTTCAAGATTTGAAATTTTCTCCCCTTGTTTCAAATGCTTTTCCTTTGACTAAACAAAACTCCCCCTAAATGAAATCCTCCTCTTAGTGTTCAAGAGGGTTTTGAGATATCATTTTTGAGAATACTAACTTCTTCCTCTTTTAAACACAAAAAGGTATCAATTTGAAATTTACCAATTAAAAATCTTTTTAAAAGTAGGTGGTGGTGCGGTCCTTTTGCTTTGGGCTAATACTCTCTCCCCCTTTGGCATGAATCGCCAAAAACGGAGTCATTAGAGCCCTTAGAATTACTTTCTCCCCCTTTGGTCATAAATAAATGAGTGAAGATTATACTAAAGATGGAGTCCTTTTTGCTTTGGACTCATGCTCTCTCCCCCAAAGATGGAGAGTGGCTCGGAGCGACGGCGAAGGATGAGTTACGTTGTGGAAGCCTTTGTCTTCGCCGAAGACTCCAATTCCCTCTCAATATACCTATGACTTGATTTGAAATTCACTTGAAAACACATTAGTCATAGCATATGAAAGAGATATGATCAAAGGTATATGAATGAACTATGTGGTAAATCAACAAAAGAAATTCCTAGAATCAAGGATATTTAGCTCATGCCTAAGTTTGTTAAAAGTTTGTTCATCAAGAGGCTTGGTAAAGATATCGGCTAATTGATCTTTAGTATTAATGTACGCAATCTCGATATCTCCCTTTTGTTGGTGATCCCTTAAGAAATGATACCGAATGGCTATGTGTTTAGTGCGGCTATGCTCAACGGGATTATCCGCCATGCGGATTGCACTCTCATTATCACATAGAAGAGGGACTTTGGTTAATTTGTAACCGTAGTCCCTAAGGGTTTGCCTCATCCAAAGCAATTGCGCGCAACAATGGCCTGCGGCAATATACTCGGCTTCGGCGGTAGAAACAGCTACGGAATTTTGCTTCTTTGAAGCCCAAGACACCAAGGACCTTCCCAAGAACTGGCAAGTCCCCGATGTGCTCTTTCTATTGATTTTACACCCCGCCCAATCGGCATCCGAATAACCAATTAAATCAAATGTGGATCCCCTAGGATACCAAAGCCCAAACTTAGGAGTATAAACTAAATATCTCAAGATTCGTTTTACGGCCGTAAGGTGAGCTTCCTTAGGGTCGACTTGGAATCTTGCACACATGCATACGGAAAGCATAATATCCGGTCGAGATGCACATAAATAGAGTAGAGAGCCTATCATCGACCGGTATACCTTTTGATCTACGGATTTACCTTCCGTGTCGAGGTCGAGATGCCCATTGGTTTCCATGGGTGTCTTGATGGGCTTGGCATCCTTCATCCCAAACTTGTTTAGAATGTCTTGAGTATACTTCGTTTGGCTAATGAAGGTGCCCTCTTGGAGTTGCTTCACTTGAAATCCTAAGAAATACTTCAACTCCCCCATCATTGACATCTCGAATTTTTGTGTCATGATCCTACTAAATTCTTCACATGTAGATTTATTAGTAGACCCAAATATGATATCATCAACATATATTTGGCATACAAACAAATCATTGTCAAGAGTTTTAGTAAATAAAGTAGGATCAGCCCTTCCGACTTTGAAGCCATTAGTGATAAGAAAATCTCTTAGGCATTCACACCATGCTCTTGGGGCTTGCTTGAGCCCATAAAGCGCCTTAGAGAGTTTGTAAACATGGTTAGGGTACTCACTATCTTCAAAGCCGGGAGGTTGCTCAACATAGACCTATTCCTTGATTGGTCCACTGAGGAAGGCACTTTTCACGTCCATTTGATAAAGCTTGAAGCCATGGTAAGTAGCATAGGCTAATAATATACGAATTGACTCAAGCCTAGCTACGGCTGCATAGGTTTCACCGAAATCCAAACCTTCGACTTGGGAGAATCCCTTGGCCACAAGTCGGGCTTTGTTCCTTGTCACCACACCATGCTCGTCTTGCTTGTTGCGGAACACCCATTTGGTTCCTACAACATTTTGATTAGGACATGGAACTAAATGCCATACCTCATTCCTCATGAAGTTGTTGAGCTCCTCTTGCATCGCCACCACCCAATCCGAATCTTGAAGTGCTTCCTCTACCCTGTGTGGCTCAATAGAGGAAACAAAAGAGTAATGCTCACAAAAATGTGCAACACGAGATCTAGTGGTTACCCCCTTATGGATGTCGCCGAGGATGGTGTCGACGGGGTGATCTCGTTGGATTGCTTGGTGGACTCTTGGGTGTGGCGGCCTTGGTTCTTCATCCTCCTTGTCTTGATCATTTGCATCTCCCCCTTGATCATTGCTGTCATCTTGAGGTGGCTCATTTGCTTGATCTTCTCCTTCATCAACTTGAGCCTCATCCTCATTTTGAGTTGGTGGAGATGCTTGCGTGGAGGAGGATGGTTGATCTTGTGCATTTGAAGGCTCTTCGGATTCCTTAGGACACACATCCCCAATAGACATGTTCCTTAGCGCGATGCACAGAGCCTCTACATCACCTATCTCATCAAGATCAACTTGCTCTGCTTGTGAGCCGTTAGTCTCATCAAACACAACGTCACAAGAAACTTCAACTTGTCCGGAGGACTTGTTAAAGACTCTATATGCCCTTGTGTTTGAATCATATCCTAGTAAAAAGCCTTCTACAGTCTTAGGAGCAAATTTAGATTTTCTACCTCTTTTAACAAGTATAAAGCATTTGCTACCAAAGACTCTAAAATATGAAATATTGGGCTTTTTACCGGTTAGGAGTTCGTATGATGTCTTCTTGAGGATTCGGTGTAGATACAACCGGTTGATGGCGTAGCAGGCGGTGTTGACCGCCTCGGCCCAAAACCGATCCGAAGTCTTGTACTCATCAAGCATGGTTCTTGCCATGTCCAAGAGAGTTCTATTCTTCCTCTCCACTACACCATTTTGTTGTGGCGTGTAGGGAGAAGAGAACTCATGCTTGATGCTCTCCTCCTCAAGGAAGCCTTCAATTTGTGAGTTCTTGAACTCCGTCCCGTTGTCGCTTCTAATTTTCTTGATTCTTAAGCCGAACTCATTTTGAGCCCGTCTCAAGAATCCCTTTAAGGTCTCTTGGGTATGAGATTTTTCCTGCAAAAAGAATACCCAAGTGAAGCGAGAATAATCATCCACAATAACTAGACAGTACTTACTCCTGCCGATGCTTATGTAAGCAATCGGGTTGAATAGATCCATGTGTAGGAGTTCCAGTGGCCTGTTAGTCGTCATGATGTTCTTGTGTGGATGATGAGCACCAACTTGCTTCCCTGCTTGGCATGCGCTACAAACCCTGTCTTTCTCAAAATGAACATTTGTTAATCCTAAAATGTGCTCTCCCTTTAGAAGCTTATGAAGATTCTTCATCCCAACATGGGCTAGTCGGCGGTGCTAGAGCCAACCCATGTTAGTCTTAGCAATTAAGCAAGTGTCGAGTTTAGCTCTATCAAAATCTACCAAGTATAGCTAACCCTCTAACACTCCCATAAATGCTACTGAATCATCACTTCTTCTAAAGACAGTGACACATATATCAGTAAAAAGACAGTTGTAGCCCATTTGACATAATTGAGAAACGGAAAACAAATTGTAATCTAAAGAGTCTACAAGAAAAACATTGGAAATGGAATGGTCAGGTGATATAGCCATTTTACCCAATCCTTTGACCAAACCTTGGTTTCCATCCCCGAATGTGATAGCTCGTTGGGGATCTTGGTTTTTCTCATAGGAGGAGAACATTTTCTTCTCCCCTGTCATGTGGTTTGTGCACCCGCTGTCGATGATCCAACTTGAGCCCCCGGATGCATAAACCTACAAAACAAGTTTAGTTCTTGACTTTAGGTACCCAAATGGTTTTGGATCCTTTGGCATTAGACACAAGAACTTTGGGTACCCAAACACAAGTCTTTGACCCCTTGTGCTTGCCCCAACATATTTGGCAACTACCTTGCCAGATTTGTTAGTTAAGACATATGATGCATCAAAAGTTTTAAATGAAATGTCATGATCATTTGATGCACTAGGAGTTTTCTTCTTAGGCAACTTAGCATGGGTTGGTTGCCTAGAACTAGATGTGTCACCCTTATACATAAATGCATGGTTAGGGCCAGAGTGAGACTTCCTAGAATGAATTCTCCTAATTTTGCTCTCAGGATAACCGGCAGGGTACAAAATGTAACCCTCGTTATCTTGAGGCATGGGAGCCTTACCCTTAACAAAGTTGGACAATTTCTTAGGAGGGGCATTGAGTTTGACATTGTCCCCCTTTTGGAAGCCAATGCCATCCTTAATGCCAGGGCGTCTCCCACTATAAAGCATACTACGAGCAAATTTAAATTTTTCATTTTCAAGTTCATGCTCGGCAATTTTAGCATCTAATTTTGCTATATGATCATTTTGTTGTTTAATTAAAGCCATGTGATCATGAATAGCATTAATATCAACATCTCTACATCTAGTGCAAATAGAAGTATGTTCAACGGTAGAAGTAGAGGGTTTGCAAGATTTTAATTCTACAACCTTAGCATGCAATATATCATTTTTACTTCTAAGGTCGGAAATGCTAGCATTGCAAACATCAAAATCTTTAGCCTTAGCAATTAATTTTTCATTTTCATTTCTAAGGCTAGCAAGAGATATGTTCAATTCTTCAATCTTAGCAAGCAAATCATCATTATCATTTCTAAGATTGGGAATTGGAACATTACAAGCATTTGAATCAACCTTAGCAATTAAACTAGCATTTTCATTTCTAAGGTTGTTGATAACATCATGGCAAGTGCTTAGCTCACTAGTTAATTTCTCACATTTTTCAACTTCTAGAGCATAGGCATTTTTAACCTTAACATGCTTTTTGTTTTCCTTGATTAGGAAGTCCTCTTGGGTGTCCAAGAGGTCATCCTTCTCATGGATGGCACTAATCAATTCATTTAACTTTTCTTTTTGTTGCATGTTTAGGTTGGCAAAAAGAGTACGCAAATTATCTTCCTCATCACTAGCATTTTCTTCATCACTAGAGGATTCATATCTAGTGGAGGATTTAGATTTAACCTTCTTCTTTTTGCCGTCCTTTGCCATGAGGCACTTGTGGCCGACGTTGGGGAAGAGAAGGCCCTTGTTGATGGCGATGTTGGCGGCGTCCTCGTCGGAGGAGGAGTCGGAGGAGCTCTCGTCCGAGTCCCACTCACGGCATACATGGGCGTCGCCACCCTTCTTCTTGTAGTATTTCTTCTTCTCCTTTCTTCTCCCCTTCTTGTCGTCGCCCCTGTCACTGTCACTAGAAATAGGACATTTTGCTATAAAGTGACCGGGCTTACCACACTTGTAGCAAACCTTCTTGGAGCGGGGCTTGTAATCTTTCTCCCTCCTTTGCTTGAGGATTTGGCGGAAGCTCTTGATGACGAGCGTCATTTCCTCATTGTCGAGCTTTGAGGCGTCGATTGGTTGTCTATTTGATGTAGACTCCTCCTTCTCCTCCGTCGCCTTGAATGCAACCGGTTATGCTTCGGATGTGGAGGGATCATCTAGCTCATTGATTTTCTTTGACCCCTTGATCATGTACTCAAAGCTCACAAAATTCCCGATTACTTCCTCGGGAGTCATTAGTGTATATCTAGGATTACCACGAATTAATTGAACTTGAGTAGGGTTAAGGAAAATAAGCGATCTAAGAATAACCTTAACCATCTCGTGGTCATCCCACTTTTTGCTCCCGAGGTTGCGCACTTGGTTCACCAAGGTTTTGAGCCGGTTGTACATGTCTTGTGGCTCTTCTTTGCGAAGTCGGAAGCGACCGAGCTCCCCCTCGATCGTCTCCCGCTTGGTGATCTTGGTTAGCTCATCTCCCTCGTGCGCGGTTTTGAGCACGTCCCAAACTTCCTTGGCGCTCTTTAATCCTTGCACCTTGTTATACTCCTCTCGACTTAGAGAAGCGAGGAGTATAGTTGTGGCTTGGGAGTTGAAGTGCTCGATTTGGGCTACTTCATCCACATCATAAACTTCATCCCCTACGGATGGTACCTGTACACCAAACTCAACAACATCCCATATACTTTTGTGGAGTGAGGTTAGATGAAATCGCATTAAATCACTCCACCTTGCATAATCTTCACCATGAAATGTTGGTGGTTTGCCTAATGGGACAGAAAGTAAAGGTGTATGTCTAGGAGTGCGAGGATAGCGTAAGGGGATCTTACTATACTTCTTGCGCTCATGGCGCTTAGAAGTTACGGACGGCGCGTCGGAGCCGGAGGTAGATGGCGATGGTGTGTCGGTCTCGTAGTAGACCACCTTCCTCATCTTCTTTGTTTTGTCGCCACTCCGACGCATCTTGTGGGAAGAGGATTTCTTCTCCTTCCCCTTCCCTTTGTTGCGGGACTCTTCCGATGAAGCCTTCCTGTGGCTTGTAGTGGGCTTGTCGCCGGTCTCCATCTCCTTCTTGGCGTGTTCTCCCGACATCACTTTGAGCGGTTAGGCTCTAATGAAGCACCGGGCTCTGATACCAATTGAAAGTCGCCTAGAGGGGGGTGAATAGGGCAAAACTAAAATTTACAAAGTTAATCACAACTACAAGCCGGGTTAGCGTTAGAAATATAATCAAGTCCGCGAGAGAGAGTGCAAAACAAATCACAAGTGAATAAAGAAGTGAAACACAAGGATTTGTTTTACCGAGGTTCGGTTCTTGCAAACCTACTCCCCGTTGAGGAGGCCACAAAGTCCGGGTCCTTTTCAACCCCTTCCCTCTCTCAAACGGTCCCTCAGACCGAGTGAGCTTTCTCTTCTCAAATCAACCGGGAACAAAACTTCCCCGCAAGGACCACCACACAATTGGTGTCTCTTGCCTTGGTTACAATTGAGTATTGATCACAAGAAAGAATGAGAAAGAAGAAAGCGATCCAAGCGCAAGAGCTCAAAGGAACACAACAAATCTCTCTCACTTGACACTAAAGCTTTTGTGGAATTGGGAGAGGATTTGATCACTTGGATGTGTCTTGTATTGAATGCCTAGCTCTTGTAAGTGGTTGGAAGGTTGAAAACTTGGATGACTTGAATGTGGGGTGGTTGGGGGTATTTATAACCCCAATCACCAAACTAGCCGTTTGGTGGAGGCTGTCTGTCGCATGGTGCACCGGACAGTCCGGTGCACACCGGACAGTGTCCGGTGCGCCAGCCACGTCACCAGGCCGTTGGGTTCCGACCGTTGGAGCTCTGACTGCTGGGCCCGCTTGGATGTCCGGTGGCACACCGGACATGTACTGTAGAGTGTCTGGTGCGCAACTTCGCGCGTGCCTGACTTCTGCGCGCTCTGGCGCACATTTAATGCTTCTGCAGGTGACCGTTGGCGCGAAGTAGTCGTTGCTCTGCTGGCTCACCGGACAGTCCGGTGTGTACCGGACATGTCCGATGAATTATAGCGAAGCGGAAATCCGAAGCTGGCTAGTTCAGAGTAGCTCTCCTCTGGAGCACCGGACACTGTCCGGTGAATTATAGCGAAGCGGCTCTGAAAATTTCCGAAGGTGCGAAGTTTGGCTTGAAGTCCCCTGGTGCACCGGACACTGTCCGGTGGCACACCGGACAGTCCGGTGCGCCAGACCAGGGCTGCCTTCAGTTATCCCTTGCTCTTTTTGTTGAACCCATTTCTTGGTCTTTTTATTGGCTAAGTGTGAACCTTTGGCACCTGTATAACTTATAGACTAGAGCAAACTAGTTAGTCCAATTATTTGTGTTGGGCAATTCAACCACCAAAATCTATTAGAAAATAGGTGTAAGCCTAATTCCCTTTCAACTAGCGAGCGAGAACACTCGTTAGGGTTTCGGACAGGCAACAATGCCAGCCATCTTCAGGTTTGCCAAAGTCTACATATACCTTATTACAATTCAGTACTTATACTCTACCCAACTGGGCCTAGCAGTTATCTCTGGTCTTGGGCTTTAGTTCTTCCATTGGCCGCCAATATACTTGGTGTTGGGCCTCCTCTCCCTCATTTCTTGCTTACCCATCTCTTGTTTTCCTCTGTCACCAAACCAGGAAACACATGTATAGTAGTGTTGACAATCTTCTATTTCGGGTTTCTCACTACCGGAATTAGATTACTTGAATGGCTCTCTAGAGTGCAACAATATATATATATATATATATATATATATATATACACTACTTATTAAGGCTGCAATAGTAGTCGGTCATTCCCTGTTCTGCCTATTCCGTGTTCTGCCACCATTCCTGTTCTGCCTTTCCGATTCCCTTCTCCCCGCGCATAGTCCATTCCTATGTTCTGCCACCATTATATATCTATCATTTTCATTCTCCCTCCCCGCAAAGCTCATTCCCATTCCCCCATACAGCCGACGTCTAGCTAAAATTAAAAAAAATACACATAGTCCTAAGGGGATTCGAACTCACAACCTCTCAAGCAAATACCAGCAATAGTTACTACTACACCACATGCGTGTTTATGTCTACACCTATAACAGGAAACACATCTACTACATCTCTCTCCAAGCTCACCTGCTACCCTTACACAATGTGTAGTAGTAGATAAGTATCACCGAAATTCTTGAATTATATTTTTGGATGGAGGGAGTAGTATTTAAAAAAGAGCCTTGCATGCAATTTCTTTTGTTTGAATAATGTTTTCAACTTAAATTTATTTTTTGCATGCGTAACATTTATTCTTCATAATATTTTTTTCCATGGGTCTGACTTGTGTGTCATTTTTATAAACCAATGCCAAACATGAATCCATGTTTCTTACTTGAAAACCCCGAACAAACACCATTAGCAGGAGGCACTCGCGTTGAGGTCGCTCATCGACGACGAGAAGAAACTTGGCGACTGCCAGTTCAACCTCTAGAAATAGTCCTACGTGGTCGCATGTGTCGCTATGTACTACAAGCTCCGGCGCAGCCGCCGCTTGGACGCGGTGCAGAGCGGCTGCTCCGCGCTGTCCATCGTCAAGCAGGGAGACCTCATGGTCATCGCCAACGTCGGTGACTCTCGGGTTGTTCTGGGCATCGCATTTGACGACGACGCCATCACGTCGTCCAGCTCATCGTCCACCTGAAGCCCAACCTGCCACGTAAGTCTCTACTGACCGGCCATGAATTCTTGTGTGTTGGGACGATGACCATTGCCTACGTTGTGTGTGTCGTTGAACATGATGTATGTAGAGGAGTAGCGCATCTGGTGGTGCAACGGCCAGGGGTACTACCTTGCTGATGAGCGCAGGGTGCACTTCGTTTTACAGCCCAACCAAGAGTCATCAGTACTCGGTATGTCGCGCGTGTTCGACGACTACTATATCGAGGACCGTGGCGTCATCTTGATGACGCAGGAGGTGACGCAGAGGAGGACCGACAATAATGACCAGTTCGTCATCCTCACCACCATTGGGATAGCTTTTATGCCGACTTGCCTTTAATTCTCTTAGCAAACACACACACTTGCCTTTTTATTTAAGCAAAAGCGTATGGTGGTACGTGTCTAATGACTAACGATGTACGGGGGAATTTCTTCCTACATGTGTGGAACGTGCTCTCCAATGATGAGACCATGTAAATCGTGACATATATCGAAGTCTGCATGATACTGATGGTTGCAATGTAGTGGTGAAACAGGTAGATTAAAATAACAAAAATTATGTATGGCCAGAATCACAAATTGATTATAAAACATTTTTTCATAACGGTATAACATATATTTTGTATATAAGTTATCGTAGTATACTGTTATTATATATTCTCGTTGCAACGCACGAGTACTCAGCTAGTATATATATATATATATATATATATATATATATATATATATATATATATATATATATATATATATATATATATATATATATATATATATATATATATATATATATATATATATATATATATATATATATATATAGAAAGACTCTCCGAGAGTTGCCACGAGGTGTACAACTTATAGACTGATTATTTGGACAACATGTAACTTAGAGATTTACTTAACAATTACGCCATTGGCTATTACTCATCTTGAAACCAAATTCTATAGCATATCATATCACCGTTTTTATGAATCCGGCTGTAGAGAATTATTTCGCGTAAAGGACAGGTCAGCACGAGCAGCGAAACAGCGGACCATTGGATCAGCTCCTTCTCCACCGGTCCGAGTCTCCGACACGCGTCCATCCATCTGACATCCACAGCGCGCGCTTGACTCGATCACTGCACTCCCCCCCGCGCCAAGGAGATGGACGAGCGCCCCGACGCCTGCGCCGTGGCTTCCTCTACCTCCTCCGCCTCAGTGTCGAGCGCCGAGGAGGACGCGTCGATCCAGGACCAGCTCGGCGGGCACGGAGCGTTCGCGCCACCAGCCGTCGACGCCGCCCAGCCAGTACCACCGCGGCGGCGGTTCTGGGCGTGGGCCACCCTCACCGCGCGCGCCGCCGCGCCCAGGCTGCACGAGGCGTGCGGAACCGCGGCGCGGGGACTCGTGGCGTGGACAAGGCGGGGCGGCGCGCCTCGTTGCCTCCTCGTCGTGTCGGTGAGTCGCTGCCACCAGCTGCACTGCACGGGCCAGGGAAGGGAACTCCGGACGACGACACGGACGCTGTGATCCGTAACTTGCAGGTTCGTTCTATTCTACCTAATCGCTAATCGGTTGCGAGCCGTGATCCGTAACCCGCAGGTTGGATCCGTGGCGCTCGTGGCGCTAAGCGGCCTCCTGATCCTCGTCTTCTTCGTGGTGGCGGCGGCGACGAACGCCATCGCCTTTTCCGTCGTCGTGTCCTTGGCCGGCGCCGGGGGGTTCCTGGCCGTGCTGCTGGCTTTCCTGGCCGCGATGTACGTCGGCGCAGTGTCCGTCGCCGTGTTTGTTATCTTGGCCACCACGATCGCGACAGTCGTTGCCATCACGATCGCCACCGGTAATACCGTTACTCGCCTTTTTTTTTGCAATGCAATCTTCAGTCATTAACTTCTGCCTCCGCTGCTGCTGCTTGCGAGTTGCCATCTTCAGTCCTCGAAATGCCTCTCCAAGTCTCAAATCTGCCTGTACCAGTTACTGTCATTATCGATACTACTGTCTCTTTCAACTGTGCTTCGTATGCGTTTCAGGTTGGGTTGCATTCTTCTGGTTTGTTTGGTTTACCGCCAGAGAATGCCTGAGCCTGACGACTAAGCGAAGAACCGGCACCACAAGTCCATGATCTGAGCCAGTTTCTGGGTCGTAGCAGCTAGCAGGTAACAGGGAAATGTACTCTACTCCATGTTGACGTGTTTGGAGAAGGCCAGCAAAGCTTTTAGTTGCGTTGGGCCTTATTCGAGTTGAGCCTAGCCATGAATGAGTTCCACGCTCTCTCCTCTTCCTCTATAGCACGTACAGGCCCACACTTGTTAGCCCACAACGCGTGCTACTGCTGCAGCAACAAGGCAGCAGACGAAATGACGAATTCATTTGTTTCTGTATGCCCGAATGGTGTCCATGAAATGAGATCGCTGCAAGAATTTGCACTGATTTTTTTTAATCTCTCTCCACCACCACGGACTGAGGATTGAGGAGATGCCACCCTGATGCTTATCTTCTTCCAGTTCGTGAACAGTGACCTGAACCTGAAACTTGCCCCAGTTTAGAACCTGAAGCTGAACACTGCCGACAGTTTAGGCCCACTTTGGAACAAAGAAAATTTTTCTGAATCCTGCGTTTTTCTTGTGTTTTTGAACTAATTACCGTGAAATTCCTATACCGTGAAATTCCTGCATTCCAAATGCTCCAGCTCAGATTCATGTTCAGGCTACGAGCATTGTCATTCTAAAGAACACCATGGCTACGAGTATTCTTTCTCATTCTAAAGAAGACCATGGTTCAGGTTTAGCCTACTTTCCAATTACACTTGACACTATGAACTCCAATACCTAGCAGTCTGCGGACTGAATTGTCAAATAATCTACCTGCTACCATACCGTGGGCCTACCCCTTTGAAAAGTTTTAGGTACAAGTTATTAGCATTCTGATGTGGGTTTAGATTTTTTTTAGAGGAGTTTGTTTTTCAGCAGCCCCTAATATGATGTTTTGGGGAACAACTTTTTAGGAAGCTCTTGTACTCCCTCTGTTTCTTTTTATTTGTCGGTGTATAGTGTAAAATTACACTATCCAGCAACAAATAAAAAGAAACGGAGGGAGTAGTTGTTCTAACAATGACATATCTTTAACACGGTTCTTTTAAGTCCAACAAACAGCTTCATATATACAACCCTCGTATGAGTCATATCTTACAATAAGATACAAAACCTATCTTTTATACTCCAAGAAACGTACCCCTATATCTCTGGGTTATGTCCTAAGACGTTGGTCTCCGTGAAGGACGGAGAAAACAGGGATATGGGATAAGCAGCGAAAAACAGAATAACAAATGAAGGAAATACCACAAGAACATGACATAATAATATTGGCGTCATAGAGACACCAGTCAAGCCCACTGTGACCAGCAACAGCTGATCTGGTATCCCATCCAGAATCTTCCAACAAGAAACCCGGATGGAAATATATACACGAATACTTTAAACAAGCATACTAGGAACCGCATATGTGATATGTGGCAGTTAGATCCAGGAGTCACGACAGATAAATGGCAACATCATAAGTTTTCCAGGTAGGTCGCTGCATTTAGGGTGGATCGATAGAAATATCATGTCCCATGGTCGAAACATAGCCTGACAAGAGGAAAACACAAGAGTGAATATGAGATCAGTTTGAAAAATGCTATACTCACAGTAGCTCCAGCCTCCAGAGGGCGAACCTAATGGCCATGACCAACAAGTGAAAGAAGGAACGTCCGATAGTTTCCTGATGTCTCGGAGTTGATAGCCTCAGCTAATGGCTTCTTGTACTTCTTCAAGTACTCTGCCTTGATATATTGCATGTCAATCTCGGTCCTCGTCACCACCACCCTTATAAGTGTCATGTCATCAGTGCCTAAACCTTTCATGGCCTTTCGTAAGAGCTGTATTCATGTCATTAAAAGAAAACTGGTCACTTAAGTATCAAACTGAGAAAACAGAGGTCTTAAACCAGTGGTAAACATAAGAGGTTTGACAAAGATAACAAAATGCGTAGATATTTGTTAAAAAGTAAGAGTTGATCGAATATGCTATCCTAACCTCTGTATACATAGTAAACTGCATACATAGCTTTAACATAGCGCCATGTGATCTCATGTTAATAGCATATTCCATCAGGTCAGCAGCATTCCCATATTTAAGATACCCACCCTCTGTCCGTTTTGGGGTTTCTAGATACATAACTTTTGATATACACATAGATATACTACATGTCTACCTAGATATTCTATATGTCTAGATACACAATAAACATTATATATCCAGAAAAGCCAAACGACATATAAATTGGAAGGGGGGAGTACTAGGGTAGGCCAAATGAAGAAGACGGATAGAACAGTCTAGGAGGGGAGAGGAGTCATGGGCACCGAATATACGAGAGCAATACAGAATATGCTCATTTCGCAGCATTAGCAGAAAATAACACTTTAGAATAGTGGCAAGTTACATATAATTGAAAATAAGAAATAAAATATACAAATATCAACTCTGGGTGGTATAATATCAGTGTCGTATTCAGCAAGTGATCTTTGCTTCACCAAATGTTAAATTACAATTTCATAAGAAAGAAGAACAGCTGTTGGCTATGGCTAAATCTATCAGCAAGATGTAACTTGACCCTAAATCAATTGGTGATTTTATATATCCACGCATGTCTGGTGCAGTGATGAGAGCTGTCTCACTGAGTCACCAGATCGTGGGATCAAGGCAGCCTTTCAACATTTGCAGAGAAAAGGCCTGCCTCAGTTTATCCCTTAAAAACCAGACCCCACTCATGTGGAAGCCGACACTAGGTCTACCCTTTTTACAGTGCCTACACAGAATTTCAAAAGCTACAATACTTCTTTACTGAAAAAGACGTGGGTGCAATACCTTAGCAAAATACTTTGCTGGGTTTTCCGCGCATCTGAGGATAGTCAAAAGTGCAAATTCAAAGTTTCCAGAAGTTTCGCTCTTGATAACCTATCATATATAAAGGTCACTGAAAATTCCAGAGAATAAAAAAAGTTCATTCCAGAAGTGTGCTGAACAGAAGTGTCACCTTCTCTAATTTCCGGTCATACATATGATGGTAAGCAGAAGAAACAGATGCCAAGTGTGCCCAACTGCGTTCAGTGAAAACACGGATAAAAATCTTCTCGTCCGTACCCAGCCTTTTCTCACCAGCTTTGTACAAATCCTTTGCATCATGTGTCACAATTGTAGGATCAACCTCGGGACCTTCATAGCGTGGAATCCCCATATATGCAAGTAAAAGCTGAAATATACATTATATCATTAATTTCTTCTGGCAGAAAAAAGTGCAATTTAAATTTGAAAATATATTAACTACGAACTTATAAAAAGTACTGATTGGCACACATCACATGAAGTTCATGCTACAGATATCTGTGTGCATTCGGTAAAAGGCATAAATGACTACAGAAAAGCAATTGAAGCAACTTCACATCAGTAATTGCAATATGTTAATGAAGAATGGGCATTCCCTTAGTCTTATACAATACAGACATCAGATTAGATGTGAGGATATCTCAGACATTACTCATAATGGCAGATTATGCAGTCATTTTGCAGCACATGGAAGTTGTTCCAAAGGAATTATAGCCAAATATTCACCTTCCTAATGCCGGACAGTGTAATACTAAAAGTTGAATAAAAAGTGATTAATTTAAACATCTTTCATGTATCACGATGCATGAGATCAAGTAGAACGAATGTAAGGCAGATACTCTATGTAATAAGGATCAGGACCTTCTGGTGATCACCGGATGTGTGGTGAGCAATGTCATGCTCAAGATAAGTACCGAATCTAGCATAATAAGTCTGTTTCATTATTTGCAACTGTGATGGTGTCCTGGAACATATAATCTCAGTGGCTGCTCTCAGATCCATAGTGTCACCATTTAGAGCTTCTCTCAAAACAGTTGCATCACGTCCAGCAGGATCAAGAATCCACAGCGACATAGCTTTCTAGAGCGACATGAAACGAAGTTAAAATATTAAAATACTGATTTTGATAAATTAAACATAAACTCATGATTGAAGCAGCACAAGTTCACATTTTTAGCTAATTGATTCAAATCATCAGTTCTCATTGGTGAATATGTGGTACAGTTGAATAAACATATTGTTACAGCTAGGTTATCGATTTGATTATTTAATAAAGAGAACAATCCTTCAAGAACTTTTCATGCCTTGTGGTTTCCACTGAGTTCAGATGAAATACGGTGGGAGAGTTCCTCATGATACATAGCCCTGTATTCCTGTTGAATGAGTCCACGCTGCACCGAATCGCGATGAGTAAGTATGTTTATCACTGTTGTACTGTCACATCCAAACCCTGGACAACCATCAACCAAGGCACAATATAAAGAAAGTCAGTGTGTTTAGTGACCACCTCCTGCAAGTCAGTAATGGGAAAAGGCTTTGATATTTAAGTAAAAGCATAAAAGCATGCACAACACTCAATTACTGGAAATCAATTACATGTCTAAGTTCAACAATTCATGCTAACTTGTAGACAGCAGTTGTCGCCATTCAAGCATATCAAACCAAACTCACTGTAAACAACAATTTTGAATCTTGTTGATAAAAATATAAGAGATCACATAATCACATTTTTATATAAAGTTACAATAATGGTAAAATTCACATCTCTAAGCCATAAAATGTCAAAAATACTAAGGGTCTGTTTGGTTCGCGCCCTCCCTAGTTTGTCCTAGTTTGCCTAACTTTTTTTCCCTAAGGTTAGTTCTTTAATTTGGCCGACTAATCTAAGACAAATTATGGCGCAACTAGCCAAGAATCAAAATAAGCCCTAAACAGAAAAGAGCAGAGGGGTTATACATGTCAGTAACAAATAAATTCCTCCAAGTCTAGAAGCAGTTGAACTGGTTTTTTGTCTTTTGTTTGGGCAGTTGGTGCGGTGCACTCTTAAGATATTGTTTAGTCATAAATATTAGAGCATGTAAAACAACACCATGCTTTCTTTAAAAAGAAATTCTAATATATGTGAAACTTATATGTGAGCCTTATAGTTACTATGCATTTCACTCAGCCACTGTATACTAATAGACATATGGTCTATGGCGCCTACACTAACAGAATTGTGCTAGTTGACCCAAGAACAGACTATTCAAGGCTGGAACTCACACGTGGATTGCCCTTATATTAATCCACTACACACTTGACCTCAAATTGTAGTTGTAGGCAGATAAAACAAAAAAAATGTCTTGATCACCGCAATAACTTCATCCGTACTCAGCGTAGCGTGTGGCCGTGTAAAACACTGTAGACTGCACAGTTGAGTTTGGAGTAGGGGTGAGATAAGAAGAGGTGGAATGGGAAGGCTGTTTGAAGTAGGGAGTGAGATAAAGAGGTGAAATAGGGAGTAGCCTATGTAAAGCCTCTAATAACCAGAACCCTCCTCGACCACCTGCCCATCTGCCATCTGAACTCAGTCCAGCCAGCCCCCTGGAACAGCGAACTCTGCTACTCTAGCTTCGTCCAGCTCCCGGACACATCCCCGAAATCGCATGCGCGGAAGGCAACCGCCACGCAACCAAATAACAACGGCGCTTTCCGCCCCCGTATCAATTAGCATAATCCCCTGTTCATTCAGCCACGATATGTGACCGAAAACGAAAACCGAACAACAGAGCCGTGGCGGACCCCGACGAAACGTGGGGCAGACGGAAATTTGAGCTGGAACCCGAGGGGAAAGTAGCGCGCACCTTTGAAGGCCTTGTGGAGGTCGATGGCGTCCTGGCGTGGGTTGGGGGGCGCCGGCGGCAGGGTGAGGCTCGCCATCGCCGGCAGTCGCTGCGCGTGCGCGCTGCCCGCGGTTCGATTTGATTCGGCCGGCTCGGTGGAGGAGAAAATTGGATTTATGCCATTATCAAACTACGGATTCGCTCGAATGCCATTATGAGAACACGCTTCGTTATTACGCCATTTTCAAACACTGGATTACAGATAAAATGCCATTTAGGGGGTTATTTGATAAAGTATCAACTAATTGGACTATTTTACCCCTAAACTAAAACAGCTCCTCTCTGTTCTCTGTCTCTCGCGTTTTCTCCTCCTCTCTGTACCGCACCACACCAAACCAGGCTCCTCTCTGTTCTCTCAGCCATTATCTCCTCCTCTCATCCTCTCCCACGACAAGCACAAGGCAAGCTCCTGCACGCACCAGGCAAGCTCCAGCACGCACGCACCAGGGCAAGCTCCAGAAATTCAGAACTGAATGAACAGCGAGGGGCAGGGAAACATCAAAGTGAAAAAGTAGTCGATCTTAACTGAATGAACACAGTTTAAGAAATTCAGAACACAGTTTCCCATTCTTAACTGAATGAACACAGTTTCAGAAAGAACACAATTTATCTGATAGCATAACAAGGTTCAAAATAACTACGATATCCATCCAAATATAGTTCATCTGATAGCATAACAAGGTTCACTTCTAACACTAGCTTACTAAAATCTTAGATAACATAGAAATCAGCAGGTTATTACAATCTTGTCACATTTTCTTCAGCTTCCTTGGTGTGAGCTTCTTCACTAGCATCTTCTTAGGAGTTGTAGTCTTGGGAGGTGACTGGATATCAATCTGTCCATCTCCCAGTAGCATAGCAAGCCGACTGAAAAAAATAAAGACCAGTAATTTAATGAGACAACAATGACTTGATGCAACATAATCGTAATGATATGTTTACCTCCTAGTGACTCTGATTGGGCTGTCCTGTAAAATAGACTCCCTTGTTGGTGTAACCGGAAGAGAAACTTCGAGTTGGACATCAGCTTCAGTTTGGACAACACCATGATCTTGAACACTTTCAAGTTCGACATTAGCTTCACCTTGGACAGCACCTTGACCTTGGACACTTCGTTGAAGTCGAGTTTTGGGGATTTTGGCATTATCCCCATACTTTGTTCTATTCATGCGAGGCTTTCTCTTCCTACAAGTTGGACAGCACAGTTAGATACAAATATAACAGTGCACACGTTCAAATTAGACATTTCATCACTTACCTTTTCTTTGTTCCGTTCAATGGGCACTTGTAGCTAGTTTCACTGTGACCTAATTCTCCACATCTTTTGCACTTTCTTTTGCCTCTAATCATCTTCCTTTTCCCCTTCTCAGATTGGTTTGAACCCTCCATGTCAGCTTCTAGTACTGCATTCTTGTCAGCTTCCTTGCCTTTCTCTGTAGCTACTTTTTTCCCTTTGCTATTCCCACCTTCCAAACAACTCTTAATTCTTAGTTTCTTATACCTTCCTTTACCTCTCTTGTCAAGTGGTGCAGCAACCGCATAGGGCAGATCCACTGTTGGCCATTGAGACTTATCAGGTAGTGGTTCAATTATTCTCTTATATGCATTTTTGAACCTTTGTACAGAGTAGAATTCATGCACAAAATCTTCCAATTCGACATCCACACTCTCCTGTGCTGTAATCAAAGCCAATGCATGTGGACAAGGTTTGCCGGTGTGCTGCCACTCTAGGCATGTACACTCATGCAAGTATGACTTCACTACATGTCTGTTGTGAGTGTTTGTGTTGTCCTCAACCTGTGCAGAGAAAAAACCAGCCTTTGTCACTGATAGATGCCCTAGGCCTCTGGTCCTTGCCTTCAATTGTTGTAAAACAGCAGGTAAGATCTTCCCATTAAGTTTATCTCCAATTCTTCTCCTTTTCTCCCACAACACCATTATCATCTCCCTACACTTGTCTGCAAGCTCAACAACTGGAAGGTCCTTCCAATCTTTAATCCAGTTGTTGAAGACTTCAGCTAGATTGTTGGTGACATAATCACACTTGATGGCAGGATTAAACTGACTCCTCCTCCATTTCAGCTTGTGGTAAGTATCTAGCCATTTCTTTACATCTGGGGAAGCTTCCACAACTTGATTGTAAAAGAATTGTGAAACTTCTGACCTATATGCCCTAGCTGTAGGGTACATCTTAGAGAATATGTCACCTCCAAACCTCTTAACAAAATTCTGCATTAGATGCCTAAAGCATTCTCTTTGGTCAGCCTGAGGGAAAACAAGTTTTACTGCATTTTCTAACCCTTTGCATGCATCTGTACATACAGCAAGCAATGGAAGATCTCCTATTGCCTTTTTCAGTTGGCTCATGAACCATACCCAATTATCATCACCCTCTTGCATCTTTAAAGCTTCACCAGCCTTCCTCATCCTCAGCTCTCAAACCGATCAACTCATACATTCTGTCATCATCAACAATTTCTATCCTACCTTCCTCATCTTGCCTCTCAACAATTTGAAGTGCGTCCCAGTCAATACCAACCTTTGGGCGACCACTAGGATGTACTACCAATGCTAAGCTAGGCGGAAGCTCATCGTCAAAACTGAAAATAAAAAATAAAAATGTACAATCATACTACTTCATTCGATTTCTATAAAAGTTATTAAATGTAGAATCATACCCGTACATAGAATCATTCCAGCTGTAATCCATCTAGCCAACTGTTGGTGACCAATAATATGAGATCTCCGCTGATGCTAACTCAAATCAGAAGAAACCCTAAAGTGTAAAGCCTAAATCCTAAAGCCTAAAACTCGTATGCATACCTGGAGCTCGCCGAGGGGAACAGGCCGCCGAGGGTCGCCGTGGGGAGTCCGGATGGCGTGCTGGAGCTCGCCGTGGGGAGCCCGGCCGGCGTGCTGGAGCTCGCCGTGGGCGGCGTGCTGGAGCCGAGATCTCGCTGGAGCCCGGGCGGCGTGCTGTGCGATGCAGAGAGCAGAGAGGAGGTCCCGGCCGGCGTGCTGGAGCTCGCCGCTGCTGCGTGCTGCAGCCCAGGCGTGCGTGCGTCTTGCCCAGGCGCGGTCCAGAACAGAGAGAAGGAGCGAGAGGAGGAGAACAGAGAGAATGAAGTGTTTTGCGCGACTGGAGACAGAGAACGAGCGACTGCAGTTTACTTTAGGGGTAAAACAGTCCAAACAGTTGATACTTTATCAAATAACCCCCTAAATGGCATTTTATCTGTAAGCCAGTGTTTAAAAATGGCGTAATAACGAAGCGTGTTCTCATAATGGCATTCGAGCGAATCCGTAGTTTGATAATGGCAGAATTCCAATTTTCTCCTCGGTGGAGGGAGATTAGCGAAAATGGTTAGGTGCGATTTGGTGCGCGCTTTGCGTTAAGAGGGATGGATGATGATAACGACGGAGGTAGCGTAGCAAGGAGCCTTCGTGGACCGGGTCTAGCCGTCCGGGACGTCATTACGTGCTCGGCCTTCTTCAACGGACCGGCGGCCCACCTACCTGGTTGCCGCGTTCAACGCGCTTGTTGGGTTAGCTCTCAACACATGTGGATTAAGTAAGGGGGTGTTTGGTTTCTGGGGACTAATTTTTAGTCTCTCAATTTTATTCCATTTTAGTCCCTAAATTACTAAATATAGAAACTAAAACTCTATTTTAGTTTCCCTATTTAACAATTTATGAACTAAAATAGAATAAAATAGAGGGACTAATGTTTAGTCTCTATAAACCAAACACCCCCTAAAATTGGATGAGTTTGAATCCTAAAAAGTCAAACTTTTTCTTAATTTTTTTCAACCTCATCTAATTCATGTGTATTGGTAATAACCGAATAAATCCTTAGCGGAGACACAACTTTTACTGTGATTAGCCGTTTGGGTCTGGATGATCGTGATTTTGTAGCGTGCATGATCCGAGACATGATCTTGCCTGTTTGGTTGGCTTCTCCCGGTAGCCAGGCTGTATGAGCCAGGCCGGCGGGAGCCTGACTCCAGAGATACGACCAATTTGCTCGCGCCTGTAGAGCCTGGCCCAGAGTGCTTTAAGTATCGTGTGAGCCTGACTCCACATCTGCATGCAGGTAACCAAACGCACACCTCACATGTGTAGAGCCTGGTTGACAACAACAAACATCAGCTCATTGTATCCCGCGATGCAAGCATCAGTAAATATAGGCAACCAAACACATAGGATGTGTTGCTAGTTGATGAATCTTTCGTTGTGGTTGGTTTGACTTTGTCACCGATCGGTTGATACGCGTGATGATGCCCTCGTAGACTTTTGCTTCGAGTTGGAGCATGTGCCCGGCCGGCCCATTCAACGTGAACCCACGGGCCCCTCGGCCGCGACGACGCGGGACGGCACCACGTGGCCGGCCAATGCGCCAGCTCGGCACCTAGCCAGTAGCCACACTGCTGCTGCTCGACTCGAGTACGAGTGGCCTGCCACATAAAGTACATCATCCGTCGCCGTCGTGCCGTGGCTCCCAACTCGATGATCCACCCAATGTTCAGTCAGTGTATGCCCCTGACTCTCAAATTCAATGGCTCCACCGGATTGGGGCGATCCGAAGGGCCATTGTTGTCGACTAGTCCAACAGATGATTGCCGTCGACGACGACTGAGAACTGTGTATCATTCAGATTCATCAAGAGGCGTCGTTATCATTTCGACGGAAGGGTCGGCCGGGTACAGATCGGTGCACAGGCTACTAGGCTAGCTAGCAGCACGAACGTACGTACGTGGCACCAAACATTGAGCTCGATCTCTGTCACCATGCCCACGTACGTACACGTCTCATCGCCAACCTTCATGGTCACATCGCTCTCTCGCTACTTCGCTGCGCCAAGCAAAGGGAGTGTTTGGTTTAAGCACTATATCCAAATTGAGGTGATGCATCATGAGTCCTTAAATTTAGTGGGATGACCTTATTTCTCATATTAGTACTAACTAACTATAAGGAATGAGGTGGTGATGGATCAACTCATTCCATTCCACAAACCAAACAAAAATAGTGAGTAGTGAGAAGATAATAGACTAGCTCATTCCTCAAACCAAACACCCTATTTATTACTCGTCCTCCTCTACCGGCCCACACAACGCACACAGATATGACGATGCGGCATTTTATTACTCGGGTTGCTGGCTAGCTTGCTGCAGTGTTAGTGAAACGAGCTCCCTTTCTCTGTAACAGACAATATATAAACTTTAACTTCTAAAACGGAATAAAATATCACTCGGTCCAAAGTTGTCACCAAATAGTTGTTGTGTGCGTGACAATTTTGATGTTTCACCTTGTTATACAACCATCTAGAGCCAAATATATAACGATCACTTGCCAATTTAGTAAAAAAACATGTTAAATTGTGTAATAGTTCCATGTATCAAATGGTTTACGGATTATTAAGATTAACGGTCACCCTTCCAATCTCAACTACAACCATTGAGAGAGCCTTTTAACTACAAAACTTATCAATGCACATCTATGAAATAAAATAGGAGATGATTTTATGTAAAGCTACTTGATCATCGATCTATATTGCTATAGAATTGACAACTATGACTCTCATGATATAATCGAAGCCTTTAATTTGGTCGATCATCATCGTAGAGGCTAATTATTTTGATCTCTGTTGGAGTTAATTAATTTACAATTATTTGGTGTAAGTATTTTTTTAATAATTTATCGGTATACGCAAATTATTATATACATGTGTATATATCCTATGATATTTTTTACCTTATAGTATTTGATAAATTTGCTCGACCCCTCCTATACCATAATTCTAGCTCCGCCCCTACGACCAAGTCCCATGCCGAGCAACTCCGCAAGGCCGAGCGGACGACCAAGTTCCCCGTCGAGAAAGTATACGAGGCGGAGGGGATGACCAAATCCCCGCCAAGCAAGTCCGCGAGGCGGAGCAGACGACCAAGACCCCCGCCGAGCAAATATGCGAGGCGGTGCGGACGACCAAATCCCTCGTCGAACAAGTTCGCGAGGCGGAGCAGACGACCAGGTCCCCTGCTGAGCAAGTCTACGATCCAATGATGTTGCACCGCGTCAGCAGGACAAGACGTGACCATGCCATGTTTGGGCTTCGGGTACGACATCGAAAGGTCCTTGTCAAAACGCCGACAGCACATCATCGCGCACCACCTCAAACAAGTCCCCACTGACGTATGAGGCTAGTCAACCCCAAGTTTTAGGGACCTCGTCGTTGGAGTCTCTATAGTGACCCCATACGCAAAAAGAACGCGACGGATACGCCATACCGGGTGTATGCCTACGCACGACGGCGGGTGACGCAGGCCCGTGGCGAGAAACGAAGCCACGCCACTCACGACCGCACCATGGGGCTGACCCACAGGACCCACCACGCACTACCATGGAGATGTCAGCATGGGACTCGCTATAGGAGTCCATATGACGAACGAACAATACGGTACACCATACCAGGAGTACGGCTACGCACGGTTCTACAGAGGATGGCCCACTACGAGACCTAGAGGAGCAAATCTCTCTCTCTTGTAGAAAATCAATCTCCCCTGTAAGGTCTAGCCCTTGAGCTATAAAAGGGCAAACCCCTTTTCTTCTCAGGACACAAGCACATAAGCTATAACACCTTCTATCGCAATATTACGATTAGCACTACACTGGACTAGGGCTTCAGCCTGAACCAGTATAAACCTCATGCCCCATGTTTTCCCTGGTTTCCGAAACCATCACAATGGGCTAGCGAGTCTGCGCTAGCATCCCCCACCGAACACAAAATCTTGTTGTCCCCGGTTTCTGAAACCACAACAATGGGCTAGCGCGCAGTAGTGGCTCGATGGATTTGATTGGATGTGTTGGTTCAAATGATGGACCTATGGTCCATCGCCATTGTTGGAGAGGAAATTCTCCGGCCGGGTGGCGGAGTGCACCCGCCCTAAGTCCTAAGATGTGGAGGGGGCTTAAGCGTTCTGCTTGTTGCGAGATGAAGGAATGAACATTAAAGTCGCCTAGAGGGGGGGTGAGTAGGGCGAAACTGAAATTTACAAAGTTAATCACAACTACAAGCCGGGTTAGCGTTAGAAATATAATCGAGTCCGTGAGAGAGGGTGGAAAACAAATCGCAAGCAAATAAGAAGTGAGACACGCGGATTTGTTTTACCGTGGTTCGGTTCTCGCAAACCTACTCCCCGTTGAGGAGGCCACAAAGGTCGGGTCTTTTTCAACCCCTTCCCTCTCTCAAACGGTCCCTCGGACCGAGTGAGCTTTCTCTTCTCAAATCAACCGGGAACAAAACTTCCCCGCAAGGACCACCACACAATTGGTGTCTCTTGCCTCGGTTACAAGTGAGTATTGATCTCAAGAAAGAATGAGAAAGAAGAAAGCGATCCAAGCGCAAGAGCTCAAAAGAACACGACAAATCACTCTTACTAGTCACTAATGCTTTTGTGGAATTGGGAGAGGATTTGATCACTTGGGTGTGTCTTGTATTGAATGCCTAGCTCTTGTAAGTGGTTGGAATGTGGAAAACTTGGATGTCTTGAATGTGGGGTGGTTGGGGGTATTTATAACCCCAACCACCAAACTAGCCGTTTGGTGGAGGCTGTCTGTCGCATGGTGCACCAAACAGTCCGGTGCACACCGGACAGTGTCTGGTGCGCCAGCCACGTCACCAGGCCATTGGGTTCCGACCGTTGGAGCTCTGACTGCTGGGCCCGCCTGGATGTCCGGTGGCACACCGGACATGTACTATAGAGTGTCCGGTGCGCCACTTCGCGCGTGCCTGACTTCTGCGCGCTCTGGCGCGCATTTAATGCTTCTACAGGTGACCGTTGGCGCGAAGTAGTCGTTGCTCCGCTGGCTCACCGGACAGTCCGGTGTACACCGGACACGTCCGGTGAATTATAGCGGAGCAAATTCCCGAAGCTGGCGAGTTCCAGAGTTGCTCTCCCCTGGGGCACCGGACACTGTCCGGTGTACACCGGACAGTCCGGTGAATTATTGCGGAGCGCCTCTGGATTTTCCCGAAGGCGAAGAGTTCAGCGTGAAGTCCCCTGGTGCACCGGACAGTCCGGTGCGCCAGACCAGGGCTGCCTTCGGTTATCCCTTGCTCTCTTTGTTGAACCCAATTCTTGGTCTTTTTATTGGCTAAGTGTGAACCTTTGGCACATGTATAACTTATACACTAGAGCAAACTAGTTAGTCCAATTATTTGTGTTGGGCAATTCAACCACCAAAATCAATTAGGAAAATAGGTGTAAGCCTAATTCCCTTTCAATCTCCCCCTTTTTGGTGATTGATGCCAACACAAACCAAAGCAAATATGGAAGTGCATAATTGAACTAGCTTGCATAATGTAAGTGCAAAGGTTTCTTGGAATTGAGCCAATATAAATACTTATAAGATACACATGGATTGTTTCTTCAATTTTTGACATTTTGGACCACGCTTGCACCACTTGTTTTGTTTTTGCAAATTCTTTTGTAAATCCTTTTCAAAGTTCTTTTGCAAATAGTCAAAGGTAAACAAATAAGATTTTGCAAAGCATTTTCAAGATTTGAAATTTTCTCCCCTTGTTTCAAATGCTTTTCCTTTGACTAAACAAAACTCCCCCTAAATGAAATTTTCCTCTTAGTGTTCAAGAGGGTTTTGATATATCAATTTTGAAATACTACTGTCTCCTCCTTGGGAACATAGTAAGATACCAATTTGAAATTTCCAATTGAAAATCATTTTAAAAAGAGGTGGTGGTGCGGTCCTTTTGCTTTGGGCTAATACTCTCTCCCCCTTTGGCATGAATCGCCAAAAACGGAGTCATTAGAGCCCTTGTAACACTACTTTCTCCCCTTTGGCAAAATAAGATATGAGTGAAGATTATACCAAAGCCGGAGTCCTTTTCTCCCCCAAAGATGGAGAGTTGCTCGCAGCGACAGCGAAGGATGAGTGACGGAGTGGAAGCCTTTGTCTTCGCCGAAGACTCCAATTCCCTTTCAATATACCTATGACTTGGTTTGAAATAGACTTGAAAACACATTAGTCATAGCGTATGAAAGAGACATGATCAAAGATATATGAATGAGCTATGTGTGCAAATCAACAAAAGAAGTTCCTAGAATCAAGAATATTTAGCTCATGCCTAAGTTTGTTAAAAGTTTGTTCATCAAGTGGCTTGGTAAAGATATCGGCTAATTGATCTTTAGTGTTAATATATGCAATCTCGATATCTCCCTTTTGTTGGTGATCCCTTAGAAAATGATACCGAATGGTTGTGTTTAGTGCGGCTATGCTCAACGGGATTATCCGCCATGCGGATTGCACTCTCATTATCACATAGAAGAGGAACTTTGGTTAATTTGTAACCGTAGTCCCTAAGGGTTTGCCTCATCCAAAGGAGTTGCATGCAACAATGGCCTGCGGCAATGTACTCGGCTTCGGTGGTAGAAAGAGCTACGGAATTTTGCTTCTTTGAAGCCCAAGACACCAAGGATCTTCCCAAGAACTGGCAAGTCCCCGATGTGCTCTTTCTATTAATTATACACCCCGCCCAATCGGCATCGGAATAACCAATTAAATCAAATGTGGATCCCCTAGGATACCAAAGCCCAAACTTAGGAGTATAAACTAAATATCTCAAGATTCGTTTTACGGCCGTAAGGTGAGCTTCCTTAGGGTCGGCTTGGAATATTGCACACATGCATACGGAAAGCATAATATCCAGTCGAGATGCACAGAAATAGAGTAAAGATCCTATCATCGACCGGTATACCTTTTGATCCACGGACTTACCTTTCGTGTCGAGGTCGAGATGCCCATTTGTTCCCATGGGTGTCTTGATGGGTTTGGCATCCTTCATCCCAAACTTGCTTAAAATATCTTGAGTATACTTCGTTTGGCTAATGAAGATGCCCTCCTGGAGTTGCTTCACTTGAAATCCCAAGAAGTACTTCAACTCCCCCATCATCGACATCTCGAATTTTTGTGTCATGATCCTACTAAATTCTTTACATGTAGATTCGTTAGTAAACCCAAATATGATATCATCAACATAAATTTGGCATACAAACAAATCATTGTCAAGAGTTTTAGTAAATAGAGTAGGATCCGCCTTTCCAACTTTGAAGCCATTAGTGATAAGAAAATCTCTTAGGCATTCATACCATGCTCTTGGGGCTTGCTTGAGCCCATAGAGCGCCTTAGAGAGTTTATAAACATGGTTAGGATACTCACTATCTTCAAAGCCGGGAGGTTGCTCAACATAGACCTCTTCCTTGATTGGTCCATTGAGGAAAGCACTTTTCACGTCCATTTGATAAACCTTGAAGCCATGGTAAGTAGCATAGGCTAATAATATACGAATTGACTCAAGCCTAGCTACGAGTGCATAGGTTTCACCGAAATCCAAACCTTCGACTTGGGAGTATCTCTTGGCCACAAGTCGGGCTTTGTTCCTTGTCACCACACCATGCTCGTCTTGCTTGTTGCGGAAAACCCACTTGGTTCCTACAACATTTTGATTAGGACATGGAACCAAATGACAGGCGCGCATTTAATGCGTTGCAGTCGACCGTTGCACGCGAAGTAGTCGTTGCTCCGCTGGCTCACCGGACAGTCCGGTGTGCACCGGACATGTCCGGTGAATTATAGCGGAGCGGATTCCCGAAGCTGGCGAGTTCAGAGTCGCTCTCCCTTGGGGCACCGGACACTGTCCGGTGGTGCAACGGTCGACTGCAACATCTCTACATCTAGTACAAATAGTGACATGCTCAGTGGTAGATGTAGAGGGTTTGCAAGAATTAAGTTCAACAATCTTAGCACGTAATATATCATTTTTATCTCTAAGATCGGAAATTGTAATATTGCAAACATCAAGTTCTTTAGCCTTAGCAAGCAATTTTTCATTCTCAATCCTAAGGCTAGCAAGAGAAATGTTTAATTCTTCAATCTTAGCAAGCAAATCATCATTATCATTTCTAAGATTGGGAATTGAAACATCACAAACATTTGAATCAACCTTAGCTAACAAATTAGCATTCTCATTTCTAAGGTTGTCAATAGTCTCATGGCATGTGCTTAGCTCACTAGATAGTTTTTCACATTTTTCTACTTCTAGAGCGTAAGCATTTTTAACCTTAACATGCCTTTTGTTCTCTTTAATAAGGAAGTCCTCTTGGGTGTCCAAGAGATCATCCTTCTCATGAATAGCACTAATCAATTCATTTAATTTTTACTTTTGTTGCATGTTTAGGTTGGCAAAAAGAATGTGTAAGTTATCCTCCTCATTGCTAGCATCATCCTCATCACTAGAGGTTTCATATTTAGTGGAGGATCTTGATTTTACCTTCTTCCTTTTGCCGTCCTTTGCCATGAGGCACTTGTGGCCGACGTTGGGGAAGAGAAGACCCTTGGTGACGGCGATGTTTGCGGCGTCCTCGTCTGAGGAGGAGTCGGTGGAGATCTCGTCGGAGTCCCACTCCCGGCAAACATGGGCATCGCCGCCCTTCTTCTTGTAGTACCTCTTCTTCTCCTTTCTTCTCCCCTTCTTGTCGTCGCCCCTGTCACTATCACTAGATAATGGATATTTTGCAATAAAATGACCGGGCTTACCACACTTGTAGCAAACTTTCTTGGAGCGGGGCTTGTAATCTTTCCCCCTCCTTTGCTTGAGGATTTGGCGGAAGCTCTTGATGATGAGCGTCATTTCCTCGTTGTCGAGCTATGAGGCGTCGATGGGTGTTCTACTCGATGTAGACTCCTCCTTCTTCTCCTCCGTCGCCTTAAATGCGACCGGTTGTGCTTCGGACGTGGAGGGGCCATTGTAGGATCTAGGACACCGGCTAGAGGGGGGTGAATAGGCGGTTTTGACTAAAATAAAAAACACTAGGTAAATTTAATCAATATAACAAGAGGAATAAATTCTCTAGTGACAATAAGTAAACAATGTATGAGAAACAACTACGGTGATTGAATACTTGAGAAATAATGTGCAAAACACTAATTACTTGCAAAGCAATAAGTAATGCAAGAAGGTAGAGACACCGAAATTTATCCCGTGGTATCGGTGATTTGCCGATCACCCCTAATCCACGTTGAGGTGGACTTCAAGCTCTCACTTGCTCCTCTATCAAGTCACGGCTTGATCTTTGAGCCAAGTGGACAAGAAATCACTCAATACCTCGATTCCACTAATGTCACCTTTGCCGCTCCGGCGAGGTAGGCGCAAACCCCTCACAATCAACACCGCGGCTTCTCCACAATCTTCTTGGAGAGCTCGACGGAGACAATCACCCGAGCCGTCTAGGAGGCGGCAACCTCCAAGAGTAACAAGCCAATGACGCTTGCTCGGTGTATCACCTAGTGCCTCAAGAATCACCAAATGATGCAAATGCGCTAGGAACCCTCAATCTCTCACTAGAATGCAATCTCAAGCAAAGAGTGTGAGAGAGTGAGTTGGAGGATCACAAATGAACTTAATGTGTGCAAGGAATGGCCAAGGGAGGTCTCTCACACGAGCTACCCTTCTATTTATACCCCTCCATCAAAATCCAACCGTTATGTGCAAAAAGCACATGTTCTACGCACACGCGGACGGTCCGCGCCCTAGGGCCGGACGGTCCGTCGTACACATAACGGCTATAATTCCCGTTTGAAAACTGTCAGAACTGTCAGAAAAGGTAGGTCCGGACAGTCCGCCCTCCAAGGCCGGACCGTCCGCGACCTGGCAGCATGAGGCACCCGAGCCTCGGACCAAGAACAGTTAACACGCGCGGACCGTCCGCCTATAAATCCGGACGGTCCGCGACCTGAGATAGTACTGTCCGGACTAGTCCCCCGGACAGTCCGTAGTACAACTCAAAGAAATCGCACAGTCCCTGACCAAAAAACATTTTGACACCTGCGGACTGTCCGCCCTGCATGGCCGGACGGTCCGCACTATAATTCAGGGACTGACCCGAAACCAGCCTTCTCTGGTCAGGACTGCGGACGGTCCGGCCCTAAGGCCCGGACGGTCCGCAGTGCAAAGTAACAAGGTGGCCCCTGAAGTAGTCAGTTCTTCGGACCCTCTGGTGGATCGCGGACAGTCTGCCCTCAAGGCCCGGACGGTCCACGCATCCAAGACTTTGCAATTTTCAAACTTGTTTTTGAAAGAACTTTTAACTCACGAGATTTGAAGCGATGTTAGTCCTCATGCAAATGCAACTACTTGATGCTCTATGAGGCACTGAGTTTCACACAGATCAAAGTCGTTGACCCCTCTTAATAGTACGGCTATCTAGCCTACTAATCCGGTCAAGTATCTTCTCTAAACTCCTCAAGACCGGCAAAAAACAAAACCTATATTATACCTTTGCCTTTATCTGATCCACAACCAATGTTTATGATTCTCCAACATTTCCTGTTTTATGTGGTCCAACCCTGCATTCTTATTTCTCGAAGAATCGTTAGTCCACAAGTAGTTGTCATTAATTACCAAAACATCACCAAAGGGGCCTAGATGATTCACAATCTCCCCCTTTTTGGTAATTGATGACAACACTACATAGTATATTAAAGAGAAGTTTAGTTTTTCCAAATCTCCCTCATACCTAAGGTATAAGATAGATCTTGGAGATGAGTTTCATAGGACTTATCTTGATTTGAAGTTCTGTCCGAGAGATAGATAAATCCCAATAAAAACTCAGTATGTAAGAAAGGCTCCCCCTAAGTGTGTGCAGGATTATTTGAAGCTGAAGATATAACACACATAATATATTGGAGTTTGATGGAGACTTTCCTACAATCATGGTTATCGAGGCATACAAGAGATGATCCGTAGAGTAAGCGCAGCAATTATAATCACTCCTCGATTAACCACACACAGAGTAATTTGAACTAAAACATAGTTCATCCCACAGAATATTACAGATAATAGTCCACAGACATACGACATAGAGTTAACAGTTCAAACCAGTTCCAAATGCGTAAGACATAAACTAATGCAAGCGGCATGAAAAGGTAAAATGCATATGCATGGTCTTAATGTCCACATAGACCACCAACTCCTCCTGAAGGAGACGCCAGACAACTTCTCTTCTCATCACTTCTCTCCCCCTTTGGCATCAATTGCCATAAAGGAGAGGCCTCACTGATCACTAGGCGGAGGATGCATGTTGTAGTAGTGAGTGCTGAAAGTGTCAAACAGGGAGGAGAACTGGCCAAAATCCTGCTGGAGCTGCTGCTGCCTCTGACTTATATCATGCATGCTGTCATTTGTAGAAAGATTGTCAAATTGACTGGAGAGAGCACCCATGTTATCTTGAAAACTCTGTTGCATATTATTCAGCCTGGTCATGATAGGATCAGTGACATTAGTGTGAATTTGATCACGAAACTCAGAAAACTCAGAGTTGAGCGCATCCCAGTTACTGTCAAAGCGAGACTGCATGTCATCGAGGCGGTGATCCACATGTGTCATCATGCCCTCAAAGCGAGTATCAATATGAGTCTCAAGCCCCTGCTGCATATTGTGAAAATAAGGATCAAAGTACCCTGGACCAGGCTCCCAATATTGCTGAGGCTGAGGAGGAGGTGGAGGAGGAGGCATCTGCTCGCCCTCAACATTAGGAGCTGCTCCACCCTCATAGCCAGGGTCTTCCTCATCATCTGGGAAGGGAGTGAGTGGCCTGGTGAGAAACCCTATCTCATTCTTAAAAGGTCTGAATGGTGTGTGAACAATCTCGCATGGGCCCTCAAATCTTGTCTTGGATTTGATTAGAGCCATAATGTAAGGAGCATATGCTAAATTTTGATTCTTGTCCATTTTCAAATCATTAAGCTGTCTCATCATGAAAAGAACAATATTCATGACTTCACCATTCATGATGTGCTGGATGATGTTCCAGAACTTATCTCGTATTTTACTCTTATCACCACTCTTGGGAAGAATGGTGACTCTGGCAATCTTGTTGATTACAGCAGGATGATGTCTGAGTCCTGCTGTCTCTCCAAACCTCCTGGGTATTCCTAGCCTGGCTGGCTCATAAAATTGCACGAAATCCTCAAAATTATCCTCAGTATAAAGATCCAGCCCAGCAGAAATGGTGCCATAATCCAGACTGTTGGCAGTGGCAAAGTCAGCAAAAGAAGCAGAATAGCGCTTGAAGCCAGTCATCCAGGTGATAGATTCTTCTTCGATATCAATCTCCGAGGTAGCCAGGAATTGCTTAACAGCCATTTCATTGAAATCTGTGCGTTGCCCCATAAACTGATACAGTCCACACGTTTCAAACTTAGGGATTAGACCCTCCATGACTGATTGACTTAGCAAGAAGGACCAATCAATCACCTGATGCTTATGAAAATTTGTATCCACCAAGGTGCCCCAAAAGACATCAAACTGCAGCTGAGTGTGGAAAAATTGAATATTGGTGTCAGATGGCAGAGTGTACTGGTTCACAGTCCGTCTTGAGCAGTACTCAGCCATAGAAAACCTTCGCTTTGGAAAGGTCCATCCAGAGGTGTCAATAGGATAATCAGGATGGATATGGGGAAAGTCCTCAGTATCCATAGATTCAGTGCCCCCAGCTGAGGATTGGGCCTCTGAATCAGTGGTCGGTGTATAGTCATCATCACCTCCACGAGGACGCTTTGACTTAAAGCGACCTGCAAGTTTCTTGCGGAGACCACCAAAACTACTGCAATAATGTGACAGACATCCATAGATAAATAGTTGATACAAATCACCACAATAGAAAGGAATAGAACTTGCAATGCTCTGCCAGGGTCCGGCCGGTCCGCGCTAGGGGGCCGGACAGTCCGCGCCAGAGGCCTGGACGGTCCGCGCCCGCTAGGCGGACGGTCCGCGACCGACCAGTGGCGACTCAAGGAACCCTAGCCGCCACAAATGTTGAAGTGAGGATTGTGCAGAGAATACCCATCCAACTGAGTTCAAAATTTTGCACAGCATTCATAGTGAGTAATACCATCAATCCCACCAATCAGATATGTAAAACCACTGCTTAATTTCAGATCAGAGAGGAAACCCAAATAATCTCAAAACTTGAAGAAATTTGATGAAATCCACAAGATTTATGAAATACCGTGATGAAGACATGTTGATCGAACGTTGCCACAAGCTGTCGGACTGTCCGTGCGCAACGTCACTTCTCCGTCCGCGCACAATCGACAAAGGAGATTATTTGGCGAGAGGAGAGCAAGAGAGAAGGAACAAGTAACACAAATGACAAGACTACGGTCTCTGCCTGCTTTTACTGGCTGTCGCGGACGGTCCGCGCAGGGGCGACGGACGGTCCGCGCCCTGATGAGTTCAGACTGTCTGCATTGCTGATCGGACTGTCCAGTTCCTGATTCCGCGGACGGTCCGTGGTCCATGGGCGGACGGTCCGCGGCCTGATACTCAGTTTTCCAATGTCTGTCCACTTTCTGATTTTGAATTTCAAATCCGAATTTGTGCTCATAAATGGACATTTCGACCAATCCAAGAGTTAGTATGCATGCATATTCATATTATGTAATTGAGTTATGCAAATTTTTGCATTAAACTATCTAGAGCAATTTAGAATGAAAAATACATCAATAATATCAAATAAAAAGCATAAATAGCATATGTAGAACCAAGATGCAGCACGACACATGCGTAGTCAACTTCAAGCCACATTTGAGAGATCGATCACATTCATTTCACTTCTTAGAGAACAAAATCTTGTTTCATCCAAAGGCTTTGTAAAAATGTCTGCTAATTGATCATCCGTGCCTATGGAATAAATAGAGATATCTCCCTTGCCAACATGATCTCTTAAGAAGTGATGTCGTATATCAATGTGCTTAGTTCTTGAGTGTTGGACCGGATTGGTAGCCAATTTTACCGCACTCTCATTATCACACATGAGAGGCACATTTTTGAAAATGATTCCATAATCCAATAAGGTTTGTTTCATCCATAATAGTTGAGCACAACAATTTCCGGCCGATATATATTCCGCTTTGGCGGTAGAGAGAGCAACCGAATTTTGTTTCTTAGAAGACCATGAAACAAGAGATCTACCAAGAAATTGACAACAACCGGAGGTGCTTTTTCTATCAACTTTGCACCCCGCATAGTCCGAATCTGAATATCCAATTAATTCAAATTGAGCACCTTTGGGATACCATAGACCAATATTGGGAGTGTACTTCAAATATCTTAGAATTCTTTTAGCGGCTTTCAAGTGAATCTCTCTAGGTGAAGCTTGAAATCGAGCACACATGCATACACTAAACATAACATCGGGCCTAGATGCGGTAATATAAAGCAAACTACCAATTATTGAACGATAAAGTTTTTGATCAACCATAGTACCTCGTTCATCTAAGTCTAGATGACCATTTGTTGCCATTGGAGTCTTGATAGGCTTTGCATTCTCTAAACCAAACTTCTTGAGCATGTCCTTCAAATATTTTGATTGACTTATAAAAATTCCATCTTTCAATTGTTTAATTTGAAGGCCAAGAAAGAAGCTCAATTCTCCTATCATAGACATTTCAAATTCTTTTGACATCATTTTTCCGAATTCCTCACAAAATAATTCATTAGTAGATCCAAAAATGATATCATCAACATAGATTTGACAAACAAATAAGTCTTTGCCAATTCTTTTAGTGAATAGAGTGGTATCAACCTTCCCAATTTTGAAGTCTTTGGAAAGCAAGAAATCCCTAAGCCTTTCATACCACGCGCGTGGAGCTTGCTTAAGCCCATAAAGAGCTTTAGAAAGCTTGAACACATGGTTAGGTCTTGTGAGGTCCTCAAAACCGGGAGGTTGTTCAACATACACTAGTTCACTAATCTTACCATTTAGAAAGACACTCTTTACATCCATTTGGTAGAGCTTGATATTATGTGCACAAGCATAAGCAAGTAGAATCTGGATTGCTTCTAATCTTGCCACGGGAGCAAATGTCTCCCCAAAATCCAATCCCTCAATTTGAGTATATCCTTGTGCAACTAATCTTGCCTTGTTTCTTACTACCACACCATCTTCATTGTGCTTGTTGCGAAACACCCATTTTGTACCAATAACATTGTGGTTCTTTAGTCTCTCAACAAGCTCCCGGCCAAACTTCATTTCGAGCGAAGTTATTTAATTCTTCATGCATTGCATTCACCCAATCAACATCAAGTAGAGCTTCATCTACACGGTTAGGTTCCATACAAGATACAAAAGAGAAATGTTCACAAAACGAAGTTATGCGAGAGCGAGTTTGAACACCCTTACTAATATCACCCACAATTTGATCAACCGGGTGATCCTTCACAATGGAATGATGAATTCTTGATACCGTTTGATAATTGCTAGTTGAAGCATTAGGAGGAACCGAAGGTCTTGAAGTACCTTGATCATGAGTATCCATGGTTTCATTATGTTGTTGGCTTTGGTGATCTTCCTCATTTAGAGTTGAGGATGAAGGAATGACAACCACACTATTTTCATCATCATCTTCCTTTGGTTTTATTTCACCAATGGCCATTGTTTTCATTGCATTTATCAATTGAGTTCCCCCAACATCATCGAGATTATCACTCTCATCTTGAGACCCATTTGTTTCATCGAATTCAACATCATATGCCTCCTCAATAATACCATGAGTTTTGTTGAAGACTCTATAAGCTTTACTATTTGATGAATATCCAAGAAGAAAACCCTCATCACATTTCTTCTCAAATTTAGAAAGTCGGCTTCCCTTTCTCAAAATATAACATTTGCAACCGAATACCCTAAAATATGAGATATTTGGCTTTCTACCAATGAGCAATTCATATGGAGTTTTCTTCAAGAGCTTGTGACAATATAGTCTATTTGATGAATGACAAGCGGTATTTATTGCCTCGGCCCAATAAGAATCTGATATACTATATTCCGCTAACATAGACCTAGCCATATCAATGAGAGTTCTATTTTTTCTTTCAACAATACCGTTTTGTTCCGGGGTATATTTGGAAGAGAATTCATGTTTAATACCCTTGTCATCACAATATTCATCAATTCTCGCATTTTTGAATTCCAACCCATTATCACTTCTAACCTTTTTGATGTCGAAATCAAATTGATTTTGAGCCAATATAGCAAATGACTTGAATGTTTCAAACACATTAGATTTGCCTCGAAGAAAGTAAACCCAAGTAAATCTTGAATAGTCATCCACAATCACAAGACAATAAGAATTACCACCAATACTTACAAAAGATGTGGGCCCAAATAAATCCATGTGAAGTAATTCCAAAGGTCGATGAGTGGACATTTGACTTTTATTTGGATGAGTGTTTGCCACTTGCTTCCTGGCTTGACAAGAGCTACACAATTTGTTCTTCTCAAACTTCACATCTTTTAAGCCACGAACTAAGTCATGCTATTTTAACCGATTGAGTTGCTTCATTCCAACATGACCAAGTCTTCTATGCCACAACCAACCTAGTGAAGCTTTTGAGAAAGGCAAGTTGTGAGCTTTGCCTCATTAGAAGAGAAATCAACAAGATAAAGATTTTCATGTCTAAAACCTTTAAACTTAAGATTGCTACCATCAACACTAGAGATAATAACATCTTCAACCGTGAAATTGCAACAAAATCCTAAATCACATAATTGAGCTACGGAAAATAAATTAAAATTCAAGGACTCAACCAAGAGCACATTTGATATAGAATGATCATTTGAAATAGCAATTTTACCCAAACCATTAACCTTTCCTTTGCGATTATCTCCAAATGTGATACTATCATAATTTGAGCAATCTTCCTCACTCATTTGGGTAAACATTTTCATATCTCCGGTCATGTGTTGAGTGCATCCACTATCTAACACCCAATGATTCCCTCCTGCCTTGTAGTTTACCTACAAAAGGAAATCAATCTCTTTTAGGTACCCAAACTTGCTTGGGTCCTTGGATGTTAGTGACCAAGGTCTTTGGCACCCAAATAGCTTTCTTTTTGTTTCCAACAATTGAAGTACCAACAAATTTAGCATGAACACCTTTAGCATTATGAGAAAGAACATAACAATGCTCAAAACAAGTAGAGGATACATTTTTGAACTTGGGACAATTTTTCTTAACATGTCCCTTTTTGTGACACTTGTGACACACTTTGTCACATTCTTTCACAAACAATGTCTTTTGCTTTACAAAAGCATTCTTTCCTTTCTTGGGAACATATCCAAGACCTTCACGGTTAAGAGAGCATCGTTGACTTCCCAATATGAAATTCAATTTGGCCTTACCACCATATGCCTTTTCTAGGTCATGAGTTAGAGTGTTTACTCTATCTACTAACACTTCATTCTCAACAATAATTTTTGATTCATCAAGAGCAATGTTATTATTGAGAGAAATTTTGCATTTATCACAAATAGAGTTAGTAGATAGTGATTCACTTGTAATACTATCAAGTAAGTCACAAGTGACTCCAATATCCTTAGTGACCACCTTAACTTCATGCACAATAGATGATTTTTGAGCATCCGCCAGCTTCTCACAATTTTCTTTTAGGTCATTGTGAGAGGTCTTGAGCTCCTCAAAAGACACTTGAAGGTTTTTATACAATTCCTTCAAGGTCTTAAATTTTTCTTTTTCTTTGTGCATGTAGTCATCGACCTCACCTAACATTCTAACAAGATCATCATATGAATAGCCATCATCATCAACATCATCGATATCATCATCATCTTTTATATCATTTAAATCGGTGATGATTTTTACCTTAGCATCTCCCTTTGCCATAAGACAATGGGGGGATGAGAAAAGTGAGGGAGCTTCCTTTATGGCAATTCCGGCATTAAGCTTGGATGAGGTGTCATCATCATCATCATCCGAGCTATCATCCGAGTCCCATTCAACTAAGTAGGCTTTGTCATCTTTCTTCTTGTTAAAGTATTTCTTTTTCTTCTTGTCACTTTCATCCTTGCCCTTCTTCTTCTTGCTTGGGCAATTCATGGCAATGTGACCGGGTTCCCCACACTCAAAACACTTTCTATCATTGAAAGCACTTCTTCTAGATGTTTGACCTCTTCTAGGTTGACCTCTCTTCATCTTCATGAATTTATTGAATTTCCTTACAAATAGAGCCATGTCACCATCACTCTCACTTTCATTTTCTTCATCATTACTCTCTTCCTTTTCAATTGCCTTTGAGGCTTTAGCTTTTAGAGCAATTGATTCATTTTTCACCTTCTTTGCCAAACTTAAAGCATCGGCTTGTGACTTCTTAAATATATCTTGAGTGAGAATTTCTCCCAATACTTCGGTTGGAGAAGTTGTAGATAGATCACTCCTTACAAACATTGTCACAATGGTCTCATATTTCTCCGGAAGTGATCTAAGGAACTTGTGAGTGAAATCCACATCCGGTACATTAAAACCAAGTCCCTTGAGTTATTTACTATCTCATTTAACCGATTGAACATATCGGATACACTCTCATCTTCTTTCATAATAAATTGCTCAAACTTCCCTTTGCACACATATAGTTTGGCACTCTTCACAATTGTAGTTCCTTCATGAATTTCCATTAACTTAATCCAAATCTCATGAGCGGTTGTGAGATTCTTGATACGATTGAACTCATTTATATCAAGAGCATCATAAAAGACATTCATGGCTTGATCATTTGTGAGGATATTCTCATTATCACTAACGGATGGTTCATCTTCTTTCAACACAACAAATCCATCCCTGACAATTGGCCAAATTTTTCCACCCATTACTCTAAGATGCATTGACATTCTTATTTTCCAATAGTCATAATTATTCCCATCAAAATGCGGTGGCTTCCCAATGTGCACATTGTTGTTACTAGCCATTTTGTTCCACTCCGGGATGATTAGATCCACAAACAATGGAGTCCTCGGCTCCGATACCACTTGTAGGATCTAGGACACCGGCTAGAGGGGGGTGAATAGGCGGTTTTGACTAAAATCAAAAACACTAGGTAAATTTAATCAATATAACAAGAGGAATAAATTCTCTAGTGACAATAAGTAAACAATGTATGAGAAACAACTATGGTGATTGAATACTTGAGAAATAATGTGCAAAACACTAATTACTTGCAAAGCAATAAGTAATGCAAGAAGGTAGAGACACCGAAATTTATCCCGTGGTATCGGTGATTTGCCGATCACCCCTAATCCACGTTGAGGTGGACTTCAAGCTCTCACTTGCTCCTCTATCAAGTCACGGCTTGATCTTTGAGCCAAGTGGACAAGAAATCACTCAATACCTCGATTCCACTAATGTCACCTTTGCCGCTCCGGCGAGGTAGGCGCAAACCCCTCACAATCAACACCGCGGCTTCTCCACAATCTTCTTGGAGAGCTCGACGAAGACAATCACCCGAGTCGTCTAGGAGGCGGCAACCTCCAAGAGTAACAAGCCAATGACGCTTGCTTGGTGTATCACCTAGTGCCTCAAGAATCACCAAATGATGCAAATGCGCTAGGAACCCTCAATCTCTCACTAGAATGCAATCTCAAGCAAAGAGTGTGAGAGAGTGAGTTGGAGGATCACAAATGAGCTCAATGTGTGCAAGGAATGGTCAAGGGAGGTCTCTCACACGAGCTACCCTTTTATTTATACCCCTCCATCAAAATCCAACCGTTATGTGCAAAAAGCACATGTTCTGCGCACACGCGGACGGTCCGCGCCCTAGGGTCAGACGGTCCGCCGTACACATAACGGCTAAAATTCCCGTTTGAAAACTGTCAGAACTGTCAGAAAAGGTAGGTCCGGACAGTCCGCCCTCCAAGGCCGGACCGTCCGCGACCTGGCAGCATGAGGCACCCGAGCCTCGGACCAAGAACAGTTAACACGTGCGGACCGTCCGCCTATAAATCCGGACGGTCCGCGACCTGAGATAGTACTGTCCGGACTAGTCCCCCGGACAGTCCGTAGTACAACTCAAAGAAATCGCACAGTCCCTGACCAAAAAACATTTTGACACCTGCGGACTGTCCGCCCTGCATGGCCGGATGGTCCGCACTATAATTCAGGGACTGACCCGAAACCAGCCTTCTCTGGTCAGGACTGCGGACGGTCCGGCCCTAAGGCCCGGACGGTCCGCAGTGCAAAGTAACAAGGTGGCCCCTGAAGTAGTCAGTTCTTCGGACCCTCTGGTGGATCGCGGACAGTCCGCCCTCAAGGCCCGGACGGTCCGTGCATCCAAGACTTTGCAATTTTCAAACTTGTTTTTGAAAGAACTTTTAACTCACGAGATTTGAAGCGCTGTTAGTCCTCATGCAAATGCAACTACTTGATGCTCTATGAGGCACTAAGTTTCACACAGATCAAAGTCATTGACCCCTCTTAATAGTACGGCTATCTAGCCTACTAATCCGGTCAGGTATCTTCTCTAAACTCCTCAAGACCGGCAAAAAACAAAACCTATATTATACCTTTGCCTTTATCTGATCCACAACCAATGTTTATGATTCTCCAACATTTCCTGTTTTATGTGGTCCAACCCTGCATTCTTATTTCTCGAAGAATTGTTAGTCCACAAGCAGTTGTCATTAATTACCAAAACATCACCAAAGGGGCCTAGATTATTCACAGCCATCAAGCTCGTTGATCTTCTTTGAGCCTTTGATCATCAATTCAAAGCTCACAAAATTTCCGAATACTTCCTCGGGAGTCATTAGTGTATATCTAGGATTGCCACGAATTAATTGAACTTGAGTAGGGTTAAGGAAAACAAGTGATCTTAAAATAACCTTAACCATTTCGTGGTCATCCCATTTTTTGCTCCCGAGGTTGCGCACTTGGTTCACCAAGGTTTTGAGCCGGTTGTACATGTCTTGTGGCTCCTCCCCTTGGCGAAGCCGGAAGTGACCGAGCTCCCCCTCGATCGTTTCTCGCTTGGTGATTTTGGTCACCTCGTCTCCTTCGTGCGCGGTCTTTAGCGTGTCCCAAATTTCTTTAGCACCTTTCAACCCTTGCACCTTATTATACTCCTCTCGACTTAGAGAGGCGACGAGTATAGTTGAGGCTTTGGAGTTGAAGTGTTGAATTTGGGCCACTTCGTCCTCATCATAATCTTCATCCCCTACGGATGGTACCTGTACACCAAACTCAACAACATCCCATATACTTTTGTGGAGTGAGGTTAGGTGAAATCGCATTAAATCACTCCACCTAGCATAATCTTCACCATCAAACGTTGGTGGTTTGCCTAATGGGACGGAAAGTAAAGGCGTACGTTTAGGAATGCGAGGATAGCGTAGGGGGATCTTACTAAACTTCTTGCGCTCATGGCGCTTAGAAGTAATGGATGGCGCGTCGGAGCCGGAGGTAGAAGGTGATGAAGTATCGGTCTCGTAGTAGACCACCTTCCTCATCTTCTTTTTCTTGTCTCCACTCCGATGCGACTTGTGGGAAGAGGATTTCTTCTCCTTCCCTTTCCCCTTGTTGCGGGACTCTTCCGATGAAGCTTTCCCGTGGCTTGTAGTGGGCTTGTCGCCGGTCTCCATCTCCTTCTTAGTGTGATCTCCCGACATCACTTCGAGCGGTTAGGCTCTAATGAAGCATCAGGCTCTGATACCAATTGAAAGTCGCCTAGAGGGGGGTGAATAGGGCGAATCTGAAATTTACAAACTTAATCACAACTACAAGCCGGGTTAGCGTTAGAAATATAATTGAGTCCGAGAGAGAGGGTGCAAAACAAATCGCAAGCGAAAAAAGAGTGTGACACGCGGATTTGTTTTACCGAGGTTCGGTTTTTGCAAACCTACTCCCCGTTGAGGTGGTCACAAAGACCGGGTCTCTTTCAACCCTTTCCCTCTCTCAAACGGTCCCTTGGACCGAGTGAGCTTCTCTTCTCAATCAAACGGGAACAAAACTTCCCCGCAAGGACCACCACACAATTGGTGTCTCTTGCCTTGGTTACAATTGAGTTGTTCGCAAGAAAGAATGAAAGAAAGAAGCAATCCAAGCGCAAGAGCTCAAAAGAACACAACAAATCTCTCTCACTAATCACTAATGCTTTGTATGGAATTTGGAGATGATTTGATCACTTGGGTGTGTCTAGAATTGAATGCTAGAGCTCTTGTAAGTAGTTGGAAGGTGGAAAACTTGGATGACTTGAATGTGGGGTGGTTGGGGGTATTTATAACCCCAACCACCAAACTAGCCGTTTGGTGAAGGCTGCTGTCGACGGGCGCACCGGACAGTCCGGTGCGCCAGCCACGTCACCTGGTCGTTGGGTTCCGACCGTTGGAGCTCTGTCTTGTGGGCCCGCCTGGCTGTCCGGTGGCGCACCGGACAAGTCCTGTAGACTGTCCGGTGTGCCACCCGCGCGTGCACTGCTCCTCTGCGCGCGTAGGCGCGCATTTAATGCGTTGCAGTCAACCGTTGCGCGCGAAGTAGTCGTTGCTCTGCTGGCTCACCGGACAGTCCGGTGTGCACCGGACATGTCCGGTGAATTATAGCGGAGCGGATTCCCGAAGCTGGCGAGTTCAGAGTCGCTCTCCCTTGGGGCACCGGACACTGTCCGGTGGTGCACCGGACAGTCCGGTGAATTATAGCGAAGCGCCTCTGAAAATTCCCGAAGGTGAAGTGTTCAGCTTGGAGTTCCCTGGTGCACCGGACACTGTCCGGTGGCACACCGGACAGTCCGGTGCGCCAGACCAGGGCACACTTTGGTTGTCCCTTGCCCTCTTTGTTCGAACCCATTTCTTGGTCTTTTTATTGGCTTAGTGTGAACCTTTGGCACCTGTATAACTTATAGACTAGAGCAAACTAGTTAGTCCAATTATTTGTGTTGGGCAATTCAACCACCAAAATCATTTAGGAAATAGGTGTAAGCCTAATTCCCTTTCACCCCCGCCTGGGATGCAGGCTTGATGTGTCGAGGTTGGATACCAGCGTATCTGAAAGGGTTGTCAACAACTCTCGGGAGGCAGCCTCGGCCGGGATCTGGATCTATACACAACTTCAACTAAGGAGCGTTAGTAGTACACCCATAGGGTCCCCTGTCTGATATTAGCCATCCTTTGATACATGCTCGGGACTCGCAGGGTTTAGCCCGGGTGGCCAAGTTGCGTATCCGGACCCCCTTGGGTCGCGACTCTAGATACTAGGACTCCCGCCGTAGGGTGGTGGAGTGTGTAGGCTTACGGTATGGGACCAGGCTAAGCAGTTACACGGCTCCGGACCACCCCAGGAGACAAGTGCCCATTTCCCTAAGCCGGACCCCAGGTTGTCGGACCCACAGAACTATAGTTCCAAATACTAAGGTACCCGTCACAAAATGGTGGGCTGTGCAGGCTTACGGTACGGGACCAGGCTAAGCGGCTACACTGCTCCGGACCATTCCATGGAACGAGCTCCCGTTCTTTGGAACCAGCCCCCAGGTTGTCGGACCTCCCTGCTTTCGTAAGGGAGGTCCTAAACTGCAAGCCTGGCTGCTCAATTCGGATGTCGTCATGTCAGGACAGATGGGAACCGTGCGGGTGGGTTAGATAAAAAGGTATTATCTGAAAACTGTAGGCCAAATCCATGGAGCAGGAAGATAAAGTTGTCATAGAAACGCGTCCGAGGGGGTGAATTTTCTCTTTATAACTTGATATGCATGGGTGTAAACCATCAGGCCGGGTTTATGTGGGCAGACCTCACCGGGCTGGTGTACACATATGCGAAATTTAATTATGAAAGGAGAAAAATTTAACCCCTCAGAGTTGCTTCTATGGATTGAACTTACAGAGATAGGAAGGGGTACTTCTTTAGCTATAGCAAAGTTGGCATCCCTCGGGGTGGCATATTTCCATCGCCTTGAGGGGTTCCTCCCTGCTGGGGGAGAGGTTGCGGATCCCCTCTTGGTTCAGTACTTTGCCGCAGGATTAGGTCCCGACCCTGGGTTCCCTACTATGCATGAACCGTCGGTCATAGTTCTTGGGCGCCTGGTTACGATGTGCATTTTGGGTTGCAACTTGACACCTGAGTTCGTCGCTTGAGTCCACGTCCTCGCGTTGTAGTGGCCCCTACACAAACCCATTGAAAGGTTGGACCCGTGGAGAGTCCAGAAGGGTTTCCGGGGGAAGGCAGGCTTTGGCCCCCATAGGCCACGTAGCACGGGGCCCCTGGTGGTCCGTCTAGTTGCCTTCACCGGAATTAGAGTCTCCAGTGAAGACATCCTTCAGGACCCCCTCGAGTGACTGATACCCGAGGTCCGGTTCGACCGCGGCCACCTCTTCGTCGTCGGCCTTTTCCTTGCCGGGTCGGCGACGAGGTAGGGAGCCATCCCCAAAAGACTGCTCGCACCGCGCGCTGACACGTTTCGCGAGGTCGATGATCTCGCGACATTCTGCGGCGCTGTGGCGACCGTTGGGGTGCACGGGGCATGTGCCACCGTTACCCCTTGGTGGTTGTAGGCGTTTGCTGCGGTCGCCCCGGCCCCTAGTCGCAGCTGCCACGACCAGAGCGGCGGAGTGCGGCTTCTCGTTGCCACGGTTCTTTTTCTTCTTTTTCTTGTCGTCCTGGGCGACGGCACCTAAGCCGCCCGCTTGGGCAGCCCCGGTCTGTGGGGCTGAGTGCCACGCACGGCCCTCAGCAGCCCTGGCGCACTTGTCGGCCAGAGCAAAGAGAGTGGGGACCGTTTCCACGTCATGCGTGGCCAACTTCTCCAACATCTTTTTATAACGTACCCCCTGACGGAAGGCCGTGATGATAGAAGCATCGGAGATGCGAGGTATAGTACCTCGCACCTTGGTGAAGCGAAAGATAAATGTCTAGAGAGTTTCTCCGGGCTCTTGCCTTACTGCGTGCAGGTGGGCCTCAACGCCGTGTTGCTGGTAAGCACTGGCGAAGTTCGCAATGAACCACGTGCAGAGCTCTTCCCAGGAGTAGATTGACCCTGGGGCGAGGTTCATGAGCCAAGTCCGGGCTGGTCCAGACAAGGCGACATGAAAATATGTCGCCATCACAGCGGTGTTTCCACCTGCTGCCGTGATGGCGGTGATGTACACCTGCAGGAACTCCGATGGGTTTGACGTTCCGTCGTACTTTTCCAGCAGGTGCGGCCGGAACTTGGGCGGCCATGACGCCGCGCGGAGATGATCCGCGAGAGCGGCGCAGCCCACGCCGGCCAAGGGGACACCCGCTTGGGACCGGGTGCCCATCGGTGTCTGCTGTGCTACCACAGCGAAGTCTTGATCGAGGTTGCGGCCCTCGATGTTTTGGCGGCGCTCGCGTGCCCTTTCCAAAGAGACCTGGGCGTCCTCTCCCGCACGCCTGCGGTCGAGTTTTGCCCGAAGGTCGTTGGTCTGTGCGCCCTCACTGAGGGTGAGCGCACAGACGCCGACGCCTCATGTTGGCGCCGGGATGACAGTGGCCTCGACCTGGTCGAGGTAGAATGTGCCATGCCGAGCAGTCGGTCGATGTCGTCCCGCCATTGCTTCATAGCCCCTGGTGAGGTCGTGGAGCTTGGAGGGTGTCACAGCAACTCCCTGGCTGCTGACAATGCTCCCGGAGTCGCCCTCGACAGAGTCCGGGATGTCTGTGCGGCGTGCACAGCAGCAGTGCCCGGCACAGGGTGGTTGTGAACCTGTGGTGTGGAAGAAGCAGCTTCTTCCTCCACCACGAAATCCACCGAAGTCTCGGCGCGGTGCTCAACGATTTGCACCATCATCTGAGCGAGAAAACAAGCAAAAACCTAAAGCCTAGGCCCCTACCTGGCGCGCCAAATGTCAGAGAGGAAATTCTCCGGCCGGGTGGCGGAGTGCACCTGCCCTAAGTCCTAAGATGTGGAGGGGGCTTAAGCGTTCTGCTTGTTGCGAGAAGAAGGAATGAACACAAGAACACGCAAGAGTTTAGAGTGGTTCGGGCCGCCGGAGCGTAATACCCTACTCCACTGTGTGTTGTATTGCTTGAGAGCTTGAGTTGTCTTGGATGACTTGGGTCTAAGCCTAAAGATTAAGCTTGTGTTGTAATGTCGCATGCCTCCCCTTTTATAGCTAAAGGGGGACATGTACAAGAGTACTGAGCCCCTACATGTGGGCCCAGGAACATAGCGGATGTAGCTACTAATACTTGCTGCTGGAGCGATCTTCTTGTGCCCTGACACCCAAGATCTATATAGCCTCGGCGTGCAGGGGGAAGCTTCTTGTATAAGGGATGAGTACAGTGCACCGCGCAGCACGGGCGCACTGTTTCGGCAACGGACTGGACAGGTGCGCCGTATGCAGGGTGGCCCTGGCGCCGCCTGCCAGCGGAATGGACAAGACACAATAAATGTCGTGAGGGCACATCGCTTGTCTGAAGGGTGGACAGGCGGTGTGTCCTTTCCGCAATAAATGTGGAGGCCGTGCGGCCCAGAGCCCTTACGCCATGCTCTGCCCGCTGGCCAACGTCACAGATAATAAGCCATGTGGTAGCATTAGACCCTCGACCGAGTGGGGAGCGGAGGCGCTCTGGATAGAGCCTGGACACACGTCAATACCGGACCCATGCCTAGGTCACGACACTTCCTCTCCCGGGACCTTGTTATGGGTGGTCCGGAGCTCACTTGGTGGGGTCCGAACCCTATCCAATGGTTCCGGGCTGATTTACTTCGGGGGTCCGGATTGTGCGTACAGGGGTCCTGTGCCTTCTGGGCCCAATGGCGTTGTCTCCGAGAACACCACCTTAACTGCTCACGAGATACTCCTGGGGCTGTTCTCCGTGCGGCTAAGGGTAGCCGCAAGGGGTACCCCTAATCCAGGGTACCGACAACCATGTATAATGAATAGTGTCCACATGTGTGTGTATATGACTAATCCATACAACATCATGGTTTTATCTTGCCGCTCTCCTTCCCCTTCCCTCATTTAGGGTTGGTTTGGTGACAAAAGAATTAGAGGGAATCCACAGGGGAGTAAATCATTTGCTATTCAAAATTGAATAGCCAAGGATTTTCTTCCTTGGATCCCTCATCAAACCAAGCAATAGGATCCCATATACGATGAAATAGTGCACTCTTCCGGTCCCCTTATCCTATAGCAACATTCGCTCTCCCCTAAATCCAAGCAGAAGCAACTTCGTGTTCCCGCGCAAGCAGTGAAGCGCCTTGCACCGAACCGCTGGACACCACTTAAGTCGAGCCGTAGCAGATCAAGCGCCTCATGTCTCCTCGTTAGCCCCTAGACATGACCTAGCTGAGCTGGAACATCGAGGCGAGGCTTAACACACCAGTTTTCTTTGCGTCCATCGACCAGCGCGACGACAACGTCGAAGGGGAGAGCATGCAAGCGCTTGTCACACGCCATCTCATTCCGGATTTTGATTGTGAATTTATTCTGAAGTTTAAATTTCGACCCAGGATCAAATTTGAATTTGAAAGTTGCAAAACATCTAAAAAGAGAAAATAATAATAATAATAATAATAAATAAATAAATAAATAAATAAAAAGAGAATACCCTACCTGGGCCGAAACTCTAGCGTTGGCCACCTATGTGCGCACCCAGCCAGCCCACGCAGACTGCTGCTCCCACCGCGCGCCCCTCTCATCATTCCACTGGCATGTGGGCCCGCGTGGACAGTGGCCGTGCGCGCGTTCTGCTCGCGGATGCCGCACTCGCTGCCACATGGGACCCGCAAGCCAGTCACTGCCCCTTCTCCTGGGAGCCGCGGACGACTTCTGTCACCGCCACGCGGACCCGCTCGCCAGCAAGTCCCTTCCACGCGTGCGGACTCACGTTTCTCTGTTTGTGGACCCCCTTCGTCAGGAGTATCTTCTCCACCGTAACAGACGCAGCGATTTCTCTGCGGTCCGTTTCGCCGGGATCTTCCGTAGCCTTCGGATATCACCAGCTCTCTCGTATTCCTTACATGGTCAGCACTTCCGTCTCTCGCGCTTGGGCGACTGGCGTGTGACACCTCGATCAAAGGCTTCCAAAAAAACCGTCCGCGAGCTTCACGCCGCGCCATGTGCGCCGCCGGCTAATCCGAGTCCACGCCTCCGACTAAATCGTCGTTCCCACCGAAGCGAGGTTTAAGAACCGAAGCACCGTGGCCTTTCCTCTGCATCCCATCCAAGCGCCGCCCCATAGCTCACCTTTTCTTTTCTCGGCCGTGCCAGCGTCGTTAAGGGCAGAAATCGCCGCCGCCGTAGAATCTCGGGCCGTGACTAACCAAAGCTTTAGGTGAGAGTTCAATTGGATTCGCCCGGTCGCGGTGAAGGTGGCCAGCGACGCTTCTGGGCGAATCGGGGCCCAGCACCTTTGGATTTCTCGTCGTCGATTTGCGGTTCGCCGCGTACCGCACTGCTCAAGAGCCATGGCGCGACTCGACATAAACCTAGGTATAAACGCTTCCCCCATGCTCGCGTTGTCCCTCTGCTCACGTTGCACGCTTCGGCAGGGTGGTTGGGGGATTGTTATTGGGTTGGGTTTGCTCACCGGCGTGGTCTTCGCCGTGAACGGAGGTGGGCACCGCCGTGCCCAATGTCGGGGGTTAGGGGAGAGCCCTGGGCCATTGATCTGTCAACGTACGCCCCGGATCAGTGGTGGATAACATCGCTTCATTTAATTAAATCAGAGCCATCGATTCCCAATCCAACGTATAGCATCTCACACCGATTCGTAAACCGCGTCATCTAATCGTGGCCCTCGGAATGAGATCCAATGGCCAGAATCCATCCTTACCTCTTCGGTTGTGCATCTTTGCAAAAGAGACCCCTAGTTTAAATGGAATTGACCCGCAGTCCAAAACAGAGGACTTATGAGTCATAGGCATTCTTGCGCAGAAGACCCTGTACTTTCCTGCATTTGTTGCGCAGTCCAGAGACTAAGGAAAACCATTTAAATAATGTCTGAAATTGATTTTTAACACAAAAATAATTCCTAGAACTTGTGTAATTCATACAAAATTCATATGGAGTCCAAATTAATCCATTCCAATTCCTATAATTTTATAATATTATTGTTTATCAAATAGTGCCACTGATTTGACATGAGAGCCACTTTAAAATTTGTTTCCTAATTAATCTTATATCAAGTACATAAAACCTTAGTAAATTCATAACTCCTCCGTTTTAACTCTGATTTGATCCGTTCAAGTTGCGTTAGTCTCGTATGAATATTTAATATGCAATAAGAACATTTATTATAGCATGTCTCATACTTTCATAAGTAGACATTTATTTATCCTATGTTAATTGGATTAACCTATGTCTATTGGATTAACTTTTGATTTATGGATTATAATTTGACTAGATGATCTTTAATCAAATAATGACTTAGAATGAAGTTGAGATAATTATTTATAGAATAATCTCTCATATGATTTATATTAACCAATTTATAATATAGTTTAATATTTTAATCACACAGATCTTCTATAAAATCATAGCTCCCTAACCGTAACTCCGATCTTAGTAGTTCTCGATTCCGCGATCTCATAGAAACACGTAGATTATTATTATTCAGTTTGTTTTTATGTATGGTGTGATGTTAATTTTGCCTATACTATGTTTGTTTGTATTGCTACGACTAGCAGCTAGGTTACGAGTCACTTGAAGAGCAAGTTGGTACCTGGAATCTCAAGTCTCAGGCAAGTTGTGCCCTTGATCACTTCCTTTTTACCCAGTCATGTTCTTGTTAATCATAACGATCTGCATAGGTTAATTTTGATGGGATCCAATAGGTTACCCTAGATTTTGACTAACTTTATACCTTGTTTCACCACTGGTTTTACTACTAATTTTTTGGGTAGTACATGCTATTGCTTTATGTGGATTTGGGTATAGAGATATTCATTACTCATGATTACACTTTTTATTATCTGTTTATAGTTTACTGTTCATGATAAGATCATTATGTTAATGGGAACATGGAGAATCACCCGGGAAAACAGTGCTACCACAAGAGTTTAATGGGACGCCCTTGGCTGATTAACTAGGAAAGCTAGTGGATGACTACCTTACCTAAAAGGGGCAAGGGAAGTAGGGGAGTGGTGAGTGTAGGGAGGTCCTTGGGTTGATTTTGCTGCGATGGCGGTCAGGCGAGGGATTCCTGCACTAGAGCTTCCTATAAACTGTAGCGGGTTTTCTGAAGCTAGTGGAACTTTGTAAAGGCCTCGTAGTGGTACCCTGCCTCGCTTCCTTGGTAGAGGTGTATGAGGTCTGATCAACTCCGTGGCAAATGGTAACACGACTTGTGGGTAAAGATGTGTAACCTCTGCAGAGTGTAAAACTGGTATACTAGCCGTGCTCACGGTCATGAGTGGCTCGAACACTCACATGATTAATTTATGGAATTAAATTCAATTCGTCATTTCATTGCATTGAGATTATTTTATTATTACTTCTACTTATTATTACTAAGGTTTGGTATTTACTTACACTTAGGGCCCGTTTGGCACAGCTCCAGCTCCTGATTCTAAGCGAGGATCTGGAGGAGCCGTGCCAAACGGGTATTTTTTAAACTGATTCTCGTGTGGAGCCGAAAGATCGGGAGTCGTTTTTGTGAAGAAAGGTGGGATCTAAAAAAACCTGCTCCACCCTCCCTTAAAACAGCTCCTCAACCAACCAAATATGGACCTCCCTTTAAAGTTTGATCGAAATTACCCGCAATTGCCAATGGACAAAAACATAACGAGCCAATTTATGGATTAAACATTTGAGACCATTTTATGCACTACTATGATGAGAATATTTTATATGTTATTGTTTCATATTTTTTTCCGTATATGCATCCTACTTATTGGTTTGTAACAAAGTTGAACTGCAAAGGGTAAAACAAACAATTGCCACAGACGACCAACTCTCAGAAGACAAGAATCAGTTTACTTGCCAAACGGTTTAAAAATGATTCTGATTTTCTAGGAGAATTAGGAGGATCAACTCCTCTCGAGAATCAGGATCTGGAGCTAAAGAAGCAGGAGCTGGAGCTTTGCCAAACGGGCCCTTAGTAACTGCTAATAAAATTTTGACCAACTTATAAAAGCAATGCTCAGCTTCAGCCTTTATTACATTGATTTGTCTTACACTTCACATGAACTCCCACCTTTGGTGAGTTCATGCACATTATTCCCTACAACTTGTTGAGCGATGAACATGTGTGAGCTCACCATTGCTGTCTCACACCCCCTACAGGAGAAGAACAGGTGGTAGAAGAGGAGCCGCCTAACACTGAGGCTTTCGACTTGATCTAGGTGGCGTCTCCCAGTCAGCTTTGTGGTGCCAGGGAATAATATTTAGTTCGCTTTATTTTATCATTTATTTTTGTAAGATTTCCGCTATGTAATAAGTACATTTATGATATTTATGACATTTATCTCTATGCACTCTGTTATTATATGTGTTGTCTTCTCTGGCGCATATATGAAATGCACCCGGCTTTGCTCCTTAAATCCGGGTGTGACACGTTCTCTATATGATGTCGAAATCTGCCCGAGGAAGCTCTGATGGAATAATTAGCAAAGAGATTAAAAAATGTTTGGAGGAAGGTACGACAGATAGAAAGGACATATAGTTTTATATGTGGATATTAGGATTTAGATGAATGATTTGGGGGGGGGAGAGCTGATAAGGGGGGGAATCTTGCTGAGTGATTGTGATATAAGTGGAGAAATTTAGAGAAAATCATTGCGGACGGCCTAATACATCCCAATTTCATGGTTGTTGAATTCCAACATGGCAATATGCCCCGATTCGTCGCAATGGGCGAGAGATATTGGTCTACGTATACTCACCGAGGTGGTTGAGGATTATTTTGGTTTTATTAGGCTATTTCCGGTGCATAGTTCCATTGCACTGTTTTCAATAATACCACAACTTCTACCTATGAAACCGTACATTCTAGAGTTTTATCTAGATAAAACCCTCTCACCTCCAATGAAACTTTCTATCTCTCTTCTTAGAGTATCTTCAACAGTATCTTGAAATATAGAGATCTACCATAAAAAAATGCTCTAACAGTACCTTGTTTTACAAAAGTTTTTAAAAAATATAGGACACACCATAAAGTGACCTAAATATATTACACCAATATTAGTGACATATCCTTGTCTTCTATATCATTGTTAACATTTTATTTCATAATAATGTAATTTACTTTCTAAAATACATGATTTATGACTTAATTGTTAGAGTTCACTTTGTTTTTATAGTACACTAAACACTTTAAATGATATAGTACTTTAATTTTTAGGGTAAACTATTTTGAGACACCATTATTATTATTATTATTATTATTATTATTATTATTATTATTATTATTATTATTATTATTATTATTATTTTGTCCTATCATCATTCTTGTTGTTTATTTGGTGAGGTATTTAATGAAAAGTTTAAATAAAATGTCAAGCCTTAGAACACAGACACATAAAAAAATTCAGGACGGTTAGCATTGGAAACTAATGGGTTACAGCCATGCGGTAATATACTATGGCCCCTCTTTTGCGCTTGTCCTCATCGCGTTAACCAGGCATATATGATTTGTCGTCCGCCAACGTGTCAGGCGGAGGCCAGGCCAGGCCCGGCAGCTAGCTGGCCGGGCAAATCTAAAGCGTGGTCGCGACTGGTTCCGGCGTGCCGCACTAGCTAGGTAGACGTACCGGCCGGCGCGGCGGCTGCAAATGGCGCGTGGAGGGACGTGCGCATGCCAGTTCATGCATGTGTGTCATGGTCGGAGGAGATGGACAGAAGACGCGCACATGATCGATCGCCATCGCCACCACTTTCATTTCTTCGCGTCAGCGCGTGCAAGGGGACACGTACACGCCGGACCGGGTTGTCACACCCGGGTTTTAGGGGTCCAAAGCCCGGACGCGAACATAATCACTAAGTGTGCTGAAATTAAGTCTCACACATATGATGAATCATGACACATGATCGAATGTCACATCTTTACTACATAATAGGAGTTCTATATAAAATAAATAAATAATTATATTATAAGGAGACAACGGTCCAGCAACCCAAAGTTGACTGGGAGACGACGACCTAGACCTCTCACGAATTCATCACAACATCCTCCATGCGCCTTATCCTGTGGTACCTGTTCTTGACCTATGGGGGGTGTGAGACAGCAAGAGTGAGCTCACATACGTTCATCGCTCAACAAGTTGTGGGGAATAATGTGCATGAACTCGCCAAAGGTGGGAGCTCACGTGAAGTGTAAGGCTTACCAAAGAGGATGGTTAGAGCTGAACATTGCTTTTAAAGTTGGTCAAAATTTTATTAGCAATTACTAAGTATAAGTAAATACCAACCCAATTAAGTAGTAGAATAAAAGTAACAACATCACCTGCGATGCAATGCATATGACAAATTGAATTTAGTTCCATAATTTAATCATCAGAGAGTCCTGAGCTGCTCATGACCGTGAGCTCGGCTAGTATACCAGTTTTACACTCTGCAGAGGTGGTACCCTTTACCCACAAGTCATGTTACCCATCTGCCAAGGGATCGCGACTTCCCATACACCTCTACCGAGGAGGCGAGGCAGGGTAACAATACGAGGCCTTTACAAAGTTCCACTAGCTTCAGAAAACCCGCTATAGTTTATAGGAAGCTCCAATGCAGGGTTCTTGCCTGACCGCCATCGCAGCAAAATCAACCAAGGACCTCCCTACACTGACCACTCCCCTACTGCCCTTGCCCCTTTCAGGTAAGGTAGTCCTCCACTAGCTTTCATAATTAATCAGCCAAGGGCGTCCATAAACCCTTGTGGTGGCACGTGTTTCTCAAGTTAAGCTCTATGTTCCAATTAACATTAATGATCTTGACATGAACATAAATAGAATAACAAAATAACTTGAACATAGATATGATAAATAATTATCCCAAATCCATGTAAAGCAATAGCAAACTACCCAAGTGATTCAGGGGTAAACAAGGTAATGAGATAAACAATCTAGGGTAACATATTGGGTCCCATCAAAATTAACCTATGCATGAATAAATGATATTAAAGAACATTATTGGGTAAAAAGTGGTCAACGGCACAACTTGCCTGGCACTTGAGATTCCAGGTACCAACTTGCTTTTCAGATGACACGTGTCCTCGTGCTAGTCGTAGCAATACAAACAAACATGGTATAGATAAAATTAACATCACACCAAACATAAGAACAAACTGAATAATAATGATCTACACGTTGCTACGAGATCGCGAGATCGAGAAATACTAAGATCGAAGTTACGATTAAGGAGTTATAGATTTTTAGATGAGTTTCCAAAGGTTTCATGTGTTTAAAATAGGATTAAAGCGGAAATTAATTTTCTTACTGTTTTCATGTCTCAACAGGGCCTCTAAGTGATAGAGAATAATATTACAAAATTTTAGGAACTGGAATGAAGTCATTTGGAGCTCATATGAATTTTCTATGAATTATTCAAATTCTAGCACTCATTTATATAATAAAAACTATTTTTCTAATCCATTTATTCAATTTATCACATCACTGGACTGGGCCTCAATTTCCAGAGAAGGCAGGGGGCTATGCGCAAGATATCCCAGACACAGAGAACAGGGTCCCTGGACGGCGGGTTGTTTTCTGATAAGCGTAGGGGTTCTTTTGGTAAATGAGCGGCCGAAGGGGTATCTTGAGTTCTCGACCGCACGATATAGTATGAACGGCATGGATTAGACTTAGGGTTGCCCGAACCGGTATGCTGAGATGGTCCTTGGATTCATAATCAAAGGCTCGGATTTAATTAACCCTAGATCTAGTTCCTGCCGCACGATGCAAAATCAACGGTGTGGATTTATCCGAGCGAAGGGGTACGCTGGACCTAATCTCAGCCGTTCACTACGAAACCAACGGCAGCCAGGTCGTCCCCAACCCCCAGGATAATGCGGCGGCGCTGCCCCGCACGCTCGGCGGAGCACGCCGGCGAGGCTTCCAATCGGTTGAATCCGAGCGCCAAATCCAAATTGGACCGAGCTACACGTAAAGGAGGACTTGGCGAGCACGGTGCAGGGATCCATACCGAGTATTACGCGGCGCAGGGGGCCAATCCACGACGTGTTGCGGCTCCGCGGCGGATGGAGAAGTACGGCGAGCAATTCCCGGGGCGCAGAAGAGCTATTCCGGGCGTCGTGGCACCGATTAGCACCCAACCAGACCCGTGAAGCCCAAGCGCGCCACTGCTCGGCACCGGACGCAGGCACGGTGGATTTCACCTGCGGCGGCGCGGTCGACTAGGTGCGGATTCGCCACCACCGAAGTTCGCGAGCGCTCCGTGGGTGGAATCGTGATGGCGACGCGAGGCTATGGCTTGGGTACCGAGGAAAGGCATAGGTCTTATAGGAGGCGGGTCCGGGGTTGGTTGCGCTCGATCTGCGGAAATCGCGCGCGTGCGGAGGTTGTTGCGCCAGCTCCGCGTTCAGTTCTAACAGAGTCCACGCGAGGGGGAAGAGACGGTCCTGACGATCCGGGCCCACCTGTAGGTGACTGGGACGAAGTCCGCGCGGGTAGACAGTGGCTGACCTGGTGGGGTCCTCCTGTCGGCGCATGGAGTTAGGTGGGCGAGGGATTGGGCCGAGGAGTGCAGATTTGGCCCAAGAAGCTAACAGGTTTCATCTTTTCCCTTTTCCTGTTTTCTATTTTGTTTGCTAATTCAAAACAAATTCAAATATAATTTGAATTCTCAATTCAATTAGAATGCATAGTCAATAAATTCCATCATGGCTTGAGGTTATTCATTCTATTTATATTATTTATTCATTTGTTTAGGCAAATGCAACATACATATATTTCCTCTCAAGCATATATTTTAAAGGTGCGGCTAGTTTTAGAGGTTTATATAAATAACCTAATTATTTTAGGAGAAAGTAAAGTATAATATTCATCAAGGGCTACCTTAATTCAAATATTTCTAAAGAATGTTTTAGAAATATATAGTTCATGAAGGCGATAATCTTTTCCTCAATTTATTCTTTGAGGTTTCAAACTATCCTCTAGTTTCAAGTTCAAACTCAAATTTAGTTTAAGATTTCAAATTCAATTAGATGCACACTCAAAATTTCAGCATGAATGCAAAACATACTTTGATTAATTAATTAATTGAATTAGTATTTTATCTAAACAAAAAGGCTTCAAAAAAATCCTAAAACACTATCTTAAATATATATATATATATATTTATTTATTTCATCATTATTACTATTTTTTTCTCCTACTTTGGGCTCTACATGGGTCGATCTCGGCGATCGTGCACTGCCGCGCGCCCGGCCGGCAGTGTGACGGCCCCGACGGAGTAGTAGCTAGCTGTCGTGTGAGTGGAGCCGGATCGGGACGTACGCGTGACGGTCGATTGCCGGCGACGACTCGCCGTGTGCACGCGTACGTGTAGGCGTGTAGCGTCCTCCCGCGTACCGCGCACGCTCGATCGCCGCGGCTGAATCATCCACCGGGAGAGGAGACCGACCACGACCGTCATGTCGCGTTGACAGTTGATGATGTCCCAACTCAACACCTGGCGCAATGCAATTCGACAGTTTTCAGCAATCTGCAGTAACATAAAATATGACGGGCCATGCGCGGACGTCCCTGGAGATGGATCGAACGATAGTAGTAGCTATTCCTTCCATCACTCTCTTTCGTGGAAAAAAATTCTTTACATATCCCTCTTTCGTCGGGACTGTCTATACAACACATGGGCAATTTTTGCCTAAAAAACACGCGTGTTTTTAGCTGAAAAAACACGCAGATTTTTTTAATGAAAATCTGTGTGTTTTGCAAACACAAAACACACACATCTCATATCCACTAGATCAAGATCTAATAGTCATAATAAACACACAGATTTTTTTATCTAAAAATAGAGAAAAAAACCTAATATACAAAAAAACAATACAAGTTGTTTTTGTTACTCAGACACACATCTCATATCCTCATGTTGTCTTGTACTTTTTTGTTGTTCAACAAAAATAGATGTAGAACAACAAAAATGACCTCTAACACAGAAAACACTGTTATGTGCTCAGATAACAGTAGTTGTCTGCATGAGGCCAAACACTTCTGAAAAATTTGCTACTCAGACACAAATCTAGAAAAAAATGATGAAGCAAAAACTCACAAAACAGATCATACATCACACGAAAATAACGTACATTGCAAGGGAAGTGGATACTTGCCACTTCAACTTTTCAGCTTCATGATCCCTAGGCTTTTCTCCACCTAGCAAAGACAAAAAAAATATAACATTAAAAACAACTAAAACAAATCATAAAGTCAAAAAACATGATAGACATTACAATGATGCGAACGAAAATCAAAGGAGCAGGGGAAGTGATGCCTAGTACTTCATCATCTCTTCAGCTTGCTCCCTTTCCTCGTCACTTGATTCCTTAAGAACCTAGAAAAACAAACTAAAACATAATCATACACAATACTTTACATTACAACATATTACATCAAATAAACATCAAACTAAAACATAATCATACATGGAACAAAAAACATAGTACCATACAATACTTTACATTACAACATATTACATCAAAAAAACATCATACAAAAAACATGAAAGTAAGCAACACCCAAACATCAAGAGCAAAACATAACATAATAACTAAGCATACATGGAACAAAACTATAACAAATCATAAAGTCAAAAATCTCGATACAAAAAACATGAAAGTAAGCAACACCAAAATATCAAGAGCAAAACAAAACAAAAAACATGGAAACATCTAACAAAAAAGTACATTACAACATATTACATCAAAAAACATAGTACCATACAATACTTTACATAATCATACATCTAACAATAAAGTACATCACACTAACATGGTAGCCGCATAATAGAAAACAAAAAACTACAAAGAAACATCTTACAACACAAAAAAACAACATGATAATAACATCTTACAACACAAAAAAAAGTTTTACATTATCATACATGGAACAAAAAGCATAGTACCATACAATACTTTACATTAAAACATATTACATCAAAAAACATCATACAAAAAGTTCATGCAAATACAATAGCACAAACCTGCTAAGCCCCACTTTTTCAAATCAGGGGTTGTATAAGTTTGGAGTTCTTTCTCTATGAGGCCATCTCTAGTAAGAGTGTGCATATAAACGTACATAATACTGTTTTACATTGTAAATATACTATTTATATAGTAGAGTGTAAAACTAGCAGTGAATATGAAGTGGGATAGACATGCTGCTACTGGAGACCGCCTGAAGCCAAACAGCCTTTCTACACTACTTTGCGATGATGGCAATGACGCTGGCAATTCAAGGACGAAAGCAAGCGACTGCAGGTTGCCGCTGTCCGCGATCTAGGAAACAAACCGGTGACTGATTTGAATTCTTTGGCTCGCTGCAGTCCAGAGTCTAGACTCCAGAGCTCCTGATCTGAAATCTCAACCACCAGCGACCCTAGCACATCTCGGCCGGCACAATAACAGTAAGGGTTGAGCAGACTGAACTCCATTTTTCCATCATAAAGCTCCTTTTCTTGAACCTGAAGCGTCAAGACTCAGGACTATAGGTCGACTAGGAGAATAGCAAAAGACAGAGAGTACAACAATTAAGAGAGAAATAAAAAAAGAACAAACAAGAACAAAGAAAAGCATATCAAATTGTTGCAAAATGAATTAACCTTAGGCTCTTAGCATGCCCAAATATAGCAGAATAAAAAAATGTAGACCTAGTGCCGGAGGCTCCCAACTCATATAAGTCTGGGAAAGGAATAAACTGAGGCAATTCTTCAACCGCAAAATGCTTTCACACTATACTAGGTCTGCCCTACAAAAAAAGGGAACTCCTATGCTGTTACCACTAAATAACAAAAAAAAACAGTGGGAAACACTGAAAAACATGTACAAACATTTGGGCAGAATTACATAGCAGTATAACACAAGGAAAACCCAGCATAGGGGAACAGAAACATATCGTACCAATAGACAGAATAGCATGGCACATGGAAAACTCCACAAAAGGAAAAAAGGCGTCCAACCCAGCACTGCAGATAAAGGGAAAAGCTACAGGTATCTCACGCATTGGGCCAACCCTCCACATGTACCGCCTACCAGCCCAAATGTAGTACACATGAAAAAAGGCAACAAAAAAGGACAAAAAAAGCCCAGTGCAGTACACAACCCCCCCAGTCGCCAGCCCTCCAGCCAGCCACCAGCAGCCCCCAACACAAAACCACAAAACCCCAGCCCCCAGCCCTCCACCCCAGCCGCCAGCGCCCAGCACAAAATCCTCCCCCCCCCTCTCCAGAAAAAAGAACAGAACATTCAATGTCTATGGGGATACAAAGTACATGATGATGACAGAGGAAGATGAAAAAGGCAAAGAAATTGAAAAGGTATACTCATCTGTGCCCCCCATCTCATTTTGATTGATGCTTCTCTGTTCAAAAAAGTTGAGGCCCCCTGGATTTTTGCAGAAGAAAAAAAATTCCCATGCTCGAAATAAACAACACATCATCTCTGCCCACTCTTCACCCCAACCAAAAAGTCAGAGCTCCCATGGCTTTCCCCCCATCTCATGTTTCCAATGGTTTAAATCAACATGATCCACAATGTGAATCATGGAGCCACCTCCCTCACAGGGTCGAATTAGATAGCCACTAGGAAGCACTTCAGCTCTTACAAAATTTGGAGTGTTGGGTCTTGATGGACCTCTAGTCGATTGTGTCAGTGATCTCTCACAGATCTATAGAACAAGAAAAGAAACAAAAGTTACCAGCTGTAAGCACAATAGATATCCTGAGAGGGCAATCCAGTAGCACCTAAATAAGCATACAAAAATTACAGCACAACTGTTTGATCCAAAAAGAACAAGCAAACAGAATTGACAAGAACCCCATAATATGTTGGGGATTCTCTTCAACAGAGTCTTACCCCTAGCTTTTTTCTCGATTTCTACAACTCAATTTATACATGGCCTTATCCTAAGATCCCATCACTTCGGTTACATAATGCACATACATCACTGAATATGTAAGTCAGCACAACAGTATACTACTGTAGTTCTCAGTATGAGTGTGCAACAGCCAACAAGCAATGGTTCAACAGGGAAAGTCTAGTTGAACAATGATACATGGTGAACCCACAGTGAAGCTATTTTTCTTGAATATATTGATCATTCCAGTATCTGATTTGCACATAACACACATCAAAAAGGAGTTTTCTATGTTCAAAACAAGTATATCTTGCTGAGAAGATGTCGATTATCATGGTTTGCTGGTGTTGAACTGCTAAACTCAAAGTCAGTTATATAAATTCACATTCATAGAGCACATGAACTGATTATCAACTGTGCATGTCAGATAAAGTCACAGATTGCTGTCCGAGCTACAAACATCCAGATGAGAGCAGTAATGACTAGTTCGTAGTTCCCATCAGGATGAGTGAAACTACTAGTAACAACAGACAAAAAATAAAACTAACAAATGAGGATATAATAAACCTGCAAATTAGCGATGAGCTTGGGGTTAAATGTATACCATGTAAAAGTGTATTTAAGATGGTCATCTGGCATCACCGAGTGACGAATCAAGGTGTTGACATCTTGTGGAACAGGATAAGGGTTTGTTGGAGATACATCTTCATTTATATCTTCTATATAAATAGTATTCTCAGGAAGTCCACAAGCACGAGCAATCATGGGAACATCCACATAAAACCACTGGCCACTATTGGGCTCATTAGCTGGAACAAATATGCTTGGCTTCTCACTTCCACGGATTACTCCAACAACCCTTACAGGTGGCATCCTAGGTTTTTCAAACTGCAAAAGGTAACTTGCATAAATTTTGCGCCTAAATGAATCAATAGTGTCATACAAATACAACTAGAGGGATATGGATACTTTGAATGGTCGTAAGCAAAACTTATGGCATCATAATAATAATAATTTGATTCAGTTGTCACAAACACCCGACAACCAGCCTATACTATCCATATCATTATCGTAAAAGCAATAATAAATATAATTTATTCAGTATAAAAAGGTTGACACAACACTATCATGTACAAAGAGTTCACATAACATGGAACACAAAAGATAATTACATTATAACACACAGAAACATGTGGCGATTGAATTTGATGAGAAAAATAGCAAGCTTTTGACAGTTTCATACATTCACAAATTCAGGTAACATATTTTGTAAACTATGCAAAAAGATAGGGAACAAACATCACCTCAGGAGACGATTTAGGCTTGTTAGACCAAAACTTCCACCACGAACCTTTTTCGTATGGCTTAACAACTTCTGGGGACTCTGAAGCTTCATCCAGGATCTGGAGATCCTTAACTTTTTTATCATGCCATCCACGAGGAACCCATCCTCTATTCACAATAGATATCCTGAGAGGGCAATCCAGTAGCACCTAAATAAGCATACAAAAATTACAGCACAACTGTTTGATCGAAACAGAACAAGCAAAAACACAAAAAAATGCTACACGTGAACTTCCCTCTGCCCTCCGCCTCCAAGAACTATATCTGCATGATCTGAACATCCTCTGACTAAGCTGAAAACGACCAGAGCAAAAACAATCAACAATACATTTACCACTAGTAGAGTTGATAGCAATAGTAACAACCTCAGCACCGTCACTGCTCATCAGTGACCAACCGTCATCTGGAAACCCATTGACAGCATCATTGAAACCCCTGTAAATTACATTAAAGAAGTTAGAAGTGCCATGTGATGGGTCCTGGCAATAAATTCAAACAGCACAAATGGTAAATGAGAACACATGAACACGACCACAAACCTGCTAAGCCTCTGGCTAAATGTTCTCAAAACTGCTGGCTGTCGGCCCCCTCCATGCTGTTACCACTAAATAACAAAAAACAGTGGGAAACACTGAAAAACATGTACAAAATTTGGAGTGTTGGGTCCTGATGGAGCTCCAGTCGATTGTGTCAGTGATCTCTCACAGATCTATAGAACAAAAAAAGAAACAAAAGTTACCAGCTGTAAGCACAATAGATATCCTGAGAGGGCAATTCAGTAGCACCTAAATAAGCATACAAAAATTACAACACAGTTGATTGATCCAAAAAGAACAAGCAAACAGAATTGACAAGACTAACATAAATGACAACATCATAGCAGATTCATGTTGATGGTACTAACAAGTTTGTCACTGAAGACAACATATTCTCAGAAGATGAAATTACCAATTTTCAGCAGCATATATTGGAGATAATTGGAAGTACTCAGGTAAAAAGTATATGAGAATTCCCGTAATTACAGTTGAATATGATGAAAAAATTCTATCCACATGTTTTGAAGACTAAAAAACTTTTTGTGATTTTTTATGAATGTGCAAAAAACAGATGGCTGGAAGGCGTTTTACTCAAAATGGATCAAGCAGTACTCAGATATACGCACAAATGACACTGCCATATGTTTCAAACCAGGTAATAAAATGCAAAAAAACATGAACAACACCTACTAAATTATATATGGGAAATTAATTGATCCTTGATGATTATGCAGGGTGGATACATGGATCTGATGATGGAACAGATACGTAACTCGCAAGGAGAATCAGTGAGTGAACTAGGCAATGAAATGCAAAGTGCCCTATGCACACAAAATGAAACCATGAACAAAAACCTACTAGTGGCCCCATGTGAGACATACACACAGATGATTCTTGAGGAGGACTCAACGCTTGCAAATGCAGACATATCCAAGGTAAGTGTGGGGGTGTGTGGGAAAAATAATAGTAATATACATTTCATAACATAAATAATGATGTTAACAATGATGTTTATAGCGGCAATAGGATGTGTTGATATGTTTCAAACCAGGTAATAAAATGAAAAAAAAACATGAACAACACCTACTAAATTATATATGGGAATTTAATTGATCCTTGATGATTATGCAGTTTGGATACATGGATCTGATGATGGAACTGATATATAACTCGCAAGGAGAATCAGTGAGTGAAGTAGGCAATGAAATGCAAAGTGGCCTATGCACACAAAATGAAACAATGAACAACAACCTAATAGGAGCACCATGTGAGACATACACACAGATGATTCTTGAGGAGGACTCCCCGCTTGCAAATGCATACATATCCAAGGTAAGTGGGGGGTTCTGTGGGAAAAATAATATTAATATACATTTCATAACATAAATAAAAAATAGAAAACTAACGAAAAAACTGAATTTTTTTGTAGGAGACATTTGGGGAATGCAATGAAGCTGATACATCTAAATATGGGGAAGCAGTATACAACAGGGATCTCTTTGAGATAATGCATGTACAACAACTAACTGAATGTGCACAAAATGATGATGGAAAAGAAACTAAAACATCGAGTGCTAGTGCAAACTTTGATGATGCAGAAGCTGAAACAACAAATACAGGAGATGAAGAGTTAACAGAGGATCAGATTGATGCCTTCATTATGAGTGAGCAGATAGCTGCAACAGAAGGGAACAATGCATCAATAGACAGCAAATACACACCTCAAGTTGGGATGGAATTTAAGACCAGGGGAGATGCAGAGCACTTCTTATTCTTCTATGGTTTTTTGGCTGGTTTTAAACCAGCAATCACCCACACCTTCAGGACTTCCAACAAAAAAAGAAGCAATGAAGTAACAAAGGTGGAGCTGAAATGTAACAAACATGGCAAAACAAAAAAGACATACCAGCAGGAACAAGATATTTGCATAGAAAAAAGCGCTGCGAGAAAGGCCCAAAAAGGAATACAAATGTCCAAGTTAAAACAGATTGCAGAGTATTCATGGTTATAAAGGAACATGGACAAAAATGGGTGATCGATAAGTTAGACTTGGAACACAATCCTGAGCTCAGACCAGCAGACAACAACAACATGTTTAGTGGGCATAAGTACATGACAGATATGGAAAAAGGAATTATAAGAACATTGAACCACAGCAACATACCTACACGGAAGATGATAGCTATATTGTCTTATCTGAGAGGAGGTATGATAGCATTGCCGTACAAAAAAAAGATGTTAGCAACTACAGAACTAAAATAAACAAGGAAGTAACAGGGAATGATATGACACAAGCACTGCAGTTTTTTCAGGAAAAACAGAAGGAAGATCCAAATTTCTTCTACAGAATTGTCATTGATGAAGATAAAAAGGTGAAGCACATGTTTTGGGCAGATGGGACATCTTTGAAATACTACGAGATGTATGGAGATTGCATCAGTTTCGACACCACATACATGACTAACAAGTACAACATGCCATTTGCTCCATTTGTGGGTGTTACAGGGCATGCACATACATGCTTGTTCGCATGTGCATTCATTTCTGATGAAACAATAGAAACATTCAAGTGGATATTCAAGACATTCCTTGAGGCCATGGGAGGCAAACATCCCCGCACAATAATAACAGATCAAGATATGGCAATGAGACCTGCGATCAAAGAGGTTGTCGGCGTTTCGAGACAGGGGGGTCCCTAAGCCGACGAGTGAGTGTGCTGCGTGCCCCAGCCCAGATGGGTCGAGCGCGTGGGCGAGCGCGAAGGGGGGAGAGGCGAGGTGGCCGGAGTCGAGCGTGAGAGAGGTGTAAGTCCCGCGGCCTTCGTGTTCGTCCCGCGCCCAGGTCAGGTGCGCTTGCAGTAGGGGGGTTACAAGCGTCCACGCGGGTGAGGGAAGCGAGTGGCCCCAAGAGAGCGCCTGTCCCGTCCTCGGTCCCGCGCGGCCAACCTTCTCTGAGAAGGCCCTGGTCCTTCCTTTTATAGTCGTAAGGAGAGGATCCAGGTGTACAATGGGGGGTGTAGCAGAGTGCTACGTGTCTAGCGGAGGGAGAGCTAGCGCCCTAGGTACATGCCAATGTGGCAGCCGGAGAGATCTGGGCACCCTGCTGGTGTGATGTCGTGGCTGTCGGAGGTGCGGCGGAGCCTGATGGAGGGACAGCTGTTGGAGCGGTCGAGTCCCTACTGACGTTGTCCTGCTTCCGTAAGAGAGCCGGGGGCCGCCGTCGTCATAGAGCTTGTGGAGCGCCATCATTGCCCCTCTGGCGGAGCTGGCCGGATGAGACGCCGGTCTTGTTCTCCGTGACCCGAGTCGATTCGGGGTAGGATGATGATGGCGCCTCCTGTTGACGTGGCGGTCTGTGCCCTAGGCAGGGCGACGTGGGGGTTCCTCCGAAGCCGAGGTTGAGTCTGCCTTTTGTTGCCGCGGCCGAGCCCGAGCCAGGGGGTCGGGCGAGGCGGAAGTCGTTCGGCCGAGGCCAGGGCGGAGTCCGAGCCCTGGGGTCGGGCGAGGCGGAGTTTCGTCGTCTTCCGGGTCTTAGCCCGAGTCCGAGCCCTGGGGTCGGGCGGAGCGGAGTTCGCCGTCTTCCGGGTCTTAGCCCGAGTCCGAGCCCTGGGGTCGGGCGGAGCGGAGTTCGCCGTCTTCCGGGTCTTAGCCCGAGTCCGAGCCCTGGGGTCGGGCGGAGCGGAGTTCGCCGTCTTCCGGGTCTTAGCCCGAGTCCGAGCCCTGGGGTCGGGCGGAGCGGAGTTTGCCGTCTTCCGGGTCTTAGCCCGAGTCCGAGCCCTGGGGTCGGGCGGAGCGGAGTTCGCCGTCTTCCGGGTCTTAGCCCGAGTCCGAGCCCTGGGGTCGGGCGGAGCGGAGTTCGCCGTCTTCCGGGTCTTAGCCCGAGTCCGAGCCCTAGGGTCGGGCGGAGCGTAGTTCGCCGTGGCAAGGCCTGACTGCCTGTCAGACTCACTCTGTCGAGCGGCACTGCAGTCGGAGTGGCGCAGGCGGCGCTGTCCTTCTGTCAGACTGGCCAGTGGAGCGGTGGAGTGACGGCGGTCACTTCGGCCCTGCCGGGGGCGCGTGTCAGGATAGAGGTGTCAGGCCACCTTTGCGTTTAATGCCCCTGCAATTTGGTCAGTCGGTGTGGCGATTTAGTCAAGGTTGCTTCTGAGCGAAGCCAAGGCCTCGGGCGAGCCGGTGATGTGTCCGCCATAAAAAGGGGGCCTCGGGCGAGACGGAAGTCTCTCGAGGTCGGCTGCCTTTGGCCGAGGCTAGGCTCGGGCGAAGCGTGATCGAGTCACTCGTGTGGACTGATCCCTGACTTAATCGTGCCCATCAGGCCTTTGCAGCTTTATGCTGATGGGGGTTACCAGCTGAGAATTAGGCGTCTTGAGGGTACCCCTAATTATGGTCCCCGACAGTAGCCCCCGAGCCTCGAAGGGAGTGTCAGCACTCGCTTGGAGGCTTTTGTCGCACTTTTTTGCAAGGGGACCAGCCTTTCTCGGTTGCATTTCGTTCCGGTGGGTGCGCGCGAGCGCACCCGCCGGGTGTAGCCCCCGAGGCCTCGGAGGAGTGGTTACACTCCTTCGAGGTCTTAATACTTCGCTTAACGCTTCGGCTGGTCTGGTCGTTCCCTCATGCGAACTGGCCGTAGCCCGGGTGCACGGTCGGGGCCCAAGCTCTCGGGCTGGTATGTTGACGCTGTCAACGATTTGGCCGGAGCCAGTTTTTGCGAGAGCAGCCCCCGAGCCTCTGCACAGGGCGAGAGGACGATCAGGGACAGACTCGACTTTTTACATACGCCCCTACGTCGCCTTTCCGCAAGGAGGAGGGGGGGAGTGCGCCATGTTACCCTCGATGGGCACCGAACATGGTGTCTCCGGTGAGCTACGAGCGGGTAATCCGAGTGGACGTCCGTGCCCCGTTCGTTGGGGGTCGGCTAGGGGCCCAGAGGCACGCCCAAAAGTACCTGCGGGTGATTTGCCGGACCCGGTCCCCTGGCGACGGGGTCCGAGGGCTCGATGCCTCCCTCCGATGGGATTCCGTTACAAGATCGTTCCCGCTGGTCTCGGAAATGTCCTAGGGTACCTCGGGAGCGCAGCCCGAGCCTTGGTTATGTATCGAACGTACCCCTGGTCATCCCTCGCTCGGTGTCTGAGGCGACTGTGAACCCTTCGGGGGCCAGCCTTCGAACCCCTGATCAGTAATGGGCACGGAGCCCGAGTAGCCTGAGGCGGCCATGGAGCCCTTCGGGGGGCTGGCCTTCGAACCCCTGACCAGTAGTGGGTGTCGGGCCCACGCGATCTGAGGCGACTGTTGAACCCTTCGGGGGGCCAGCCTTCGAACCCCTGATCAGTAATGGGGGGCTCGGGGCCCGGTTCCTTCGCGGAGAAGGATCCCTTTCGGGGTGTCCCCCTTTCCCGGTCCCTGTTGCAAGAGATAGAGAAAGAGGAAAACGGAAAAGGATACGAAATCGGACGACGTGGCGTACCTTTTCTGACGCGTTTATTTCGGCGAAGGTGAAGCGTCGCGCGCTCCGCCTGCCAGAGGCGCCGCGTGTCCCGCCGCGGAGTTAATGCGACGGGGCGAGTGGTTGGCGGGGCGGCCGTTGCGCGCGTGCGATCCGTTCGAGGAACGGGTCACGGGTGCACCGTTTCCACGCCGTGAGTGGAGGCTCTCTTGCTGTCTCAGGATGGGACGTGAGCCTGGCTGACGACGTGACCGCTGCGCCCGCCCGCCTGCCACCGCTATTACTGCCGGCCCACTTTCGGTCGCTTCGACGCGCCAGGCTGGCGCTGTTGAGTCGCCTCGAGTCGTGGCATAGGCTTTGCAACCGAAGAGGCGCGATGGTGGCACAAGTGGCGGTGCGGTTGCTTGCATGCAGCAACTGGCGCGCCGGTTGCTCGACGCGTGGGCCTGGGTTCCCAAGCTGGCGTGTCAGAAGTTGGAGAAGCGCGTCCATCTGGCGCGGTTGCATGCCGCCTGCATGGCTGCCCGCCCCTTCTGCCCGTTGGTCTGGGCGGAAATGGGGGGTCGCCTGTAATCGCCGGTCGGTCGTGCGCACCACGCGCGGCGGTTTGGCTTCTTCTGCCCTGTGCCGGCTTGCATGACATGCGGGACCCAGCCCCCGAGTCGCAGGGGAGGGCCTTGGAGCGTGTTGGAGAAGACTCAGCCCGCGGCGCCTGGTTGGCCGGAGCCTAGCCGTGTTGTCCGTCAGCGGAGCCGACGCCAAAGTCGATCAGTCGATGCCTCGGGTTGGACTGGTGCCCTTGGAAGCCGGTTGACCGAGGCCCTAGGGGTAACCGGTTGAGCCGCCTGCTCGGGCCGGATTCCCGGAGGAGTCCCTGGACCGCGGCGCCGCCCGAGGCTGGGTCGGGCTTTGCTGAAGACGTCGTCGATGCCGAGGGTGCTACGGCTCCCTTCAGCGTGAAGACCCGAGCCTGCAGGATCAGATCATCTTGTAGCGTGTGCTTTCTGCGGCCGCCGAGGCCAGAAGAACACACCCTCGCCGCGCTTGCGAAGCTGCGTCTTTTTTCCTCTTGTTTCGAGCGTCTGGACTTTGTCGGTAACAGGGATGTTTGTGTGAGCGAAAGCTGCTTTTCGCGGAAGGGACGAGTGAGGTATCCGTATCCCGGAGGCGTGGGAATCCCTCGGCTCGGTCGGCCTTGCGGCTTACGCGTACTTTCACTCGTCCATGAGGCCCTGTCCCCGACTTAGTCGAGAAAGCTTGAAGGACTGCTTCGGCAGGAGAGCTTCCGAGCGTGATGACTCGTTCGGTCCACGGAGTCGCTTTATCCGAGCGCAAGTTACTTATCGCAGAAGGTGATGAGTGAGGTATCCGTATCCCGGAGGCGTAGGAGTCCCTCGGCTCGGTCAGCCTTGGCTGCTTACGTGTACCTCGTCGTTTCCAGGATCCGCTTTCCGAAGTAGTCAAGAAGCACGAAAGAAATCCTGCTAAAAAGAGATCCTTTTTCGAGGAAAAAATTCGACGCAGAGGGGGTCTCCCCCCTTTTAGCCCCCGAGGGAGGGTCGGGCTTTGCCGAGGCTAGGCCGACCCTTCCTTGACGACTAAACTTTGCGTAGGTGCGAGGTATATGAACAACTTGAAAACATCTTAAGGGTAGAAGCGACGTAGCTGTTTGATGTTCCAAGCGTTGCCGTAGATCTCGCCTTGATTGTTGGCCAGCTTGTATGTTCCGGGCTTCAGAACTTTGGCGATGACGAATGGCCCTTCCCAGGGGGGCGTGAGCTTGTGCCTCCCTCGGGCGTCTTGCCGCAGCTGAAGCGCCAGGTCGCCCACCTGGAGTTCTCGGGACCGGACCCCTCGGGCGTGGTAGCGTCGCAGGGACTGTTGGTACCGCGCTGAGTGTAGTAAGGCCCTGTCCCGAGCTTCCTCCAGCTGGTCCAGCGATTCCTCTCGACTAGCTTGGTTACTTTGTTCGGTGTAGGCCCTCGCCCTCGGGGAGCCGTATTCCAGGTCAGTGGGTAAGATAGCTTCAGCCCCGTAGACCAGGAAAAACGGCGTGAAGCCCGTGGCACGACTCGGCGTCGTCCTTAGGCTCCAGACCACCGAGGGGAGTTCCTTCATCCATCGCTTGCCGAACTTGTTGAGGTCGTTGTAGATCCGAGGCTTGAGCCCCTGTAGAATCATGCCATTGGCACGCTCTACTTGCCCATTCGACATGGGATGAGCCACGGCGGCCCAGTCCACCCGAATATGATGATCCTCGCAAAAATCCAAGAATTTTTTGCCGGTGAACTGGGTGCCGTTGTCGGTGATGATGGAGTTCGGGACCCCGAAGCGATGGATGATGTTGGTGAAGAATGCCACCGCCTGCTCGGACCTGATGCTGTTCAGAGGTCGGACCTCGATCCACTTGGAGAATTTGTCGATGGCGACCAGCAGGTGCGTGTAGCCCCCGGGCGCCTTCTGCAAGGGACCGACGAGGTCCAGACCCCATACAGCGAAGGGCCAGGTGATGGGTATTGTCTGCAGGGCCTGAGCGGGCAGGTGTGTCCGCTTCGCATAGAATTGGCACCCTTCGCAGGTGCGGACAATTCTAGTGGCGTCAGCCACCGCCGTTGGCCAGTAGAAGCCTTGCCGGAAAGCATTTCCGACAAGGGCTCGGGGCGCTGCGTGGTGGCCGCAAGCCCCCGAGTGTACTTCTTGCAGCAGTTCCCGACCTTCGGCGATGGAGATGCACCGCTGGAGGATGCCCGAGGGGCTGCGATGGTAGAGCTCCTCTTCGTCGCCCAGCAAGACGAATGACTTGGCGCGTCGCGCTACCCGCCGAGCCTCGACTTGGTCGAGGGGTAGCTCTCCTCGACGGAGATATTGCAGGTACGGGGCCTGCCAATCTTGATCTGGTGTGGCCCCGCTCTGCCCTTCCTCGACGTTCAGTGCTCTGCCCTCGGGGGCCGAGGGTACCTCGGGCTCGGGCGTGTCGTCGAGCTTGACGGAGGGTTGATGCAGATCCCGGGAGAAGACGTCCGGGGGGACTGTCGTTCGCCCCGAGGCTATCTTAGCCAGCTCGTCTGCGGTTTCGTTGTAGCGTCGAGCGATGTGGTTGAGCTCGAGCCCGAAGAACTTGTCTTCCAGGCGCCGAACCTCGTCGCAGTAGGCCTCCATCTTCGGGTCGCGGCAGTGGGAGTTCTTCATGACTTGGTCGATGACGAGCTGCGAATCACCGCGAGCGTCGAGGCGTCTGACCCCTAGCTCGATGGCGATCCGCAATCCGTTGACCAGAGCTTCGTACTCGGCCACATTGTTGGACGCCGGGAAGTGGAGGCGCAGTACGTAGCGCAAGTGCTTTCCGAGGGGCGAGATGAAGAGCAGGCCCGCACCGGCCCCCGTCTTCATCAGCAACCCGTCGAAAAACATGGTCCAGAGCTCCGGTTGGATCGGGGTCGTTGGCAGTTGGGTGTCGACCCATTCGGCCACGAAATCCGCCAACACTTGGGACTTGATGGCCTTCCGAGGGGCGAACGAGATCGTTTCGCCCATGATTTCCACCGCCCACTTCGCGATCCTGCCCGAGGCCTCTCGGCACTGGATGATCTCCCCCAGGGGGAATGATGACGCCACAGTTACCGGATGGGACTCGAAGTAGTGTCGCAGCTTCCGCCTTGTCAGGATCACAGCATACAGCAGCTTTTGAACTTGTGGGTAGCGGATCTTAGTCTCGGACAGCACTTCGCTGATGAAGTAGACCGGCCTCTGAACGGGCAATGTATGCCCTTCCTCTTGCCTTTCGACCACAATCGCGGCGCTAACCACCTGAGTGGTCGCGGCGACGTAGACCAAGAGGGCTTCTCCGTCCGCCGGCGGCACCAAGACAGGCGCCTTTGTAAGGAGCACCTTCAGGTTGCCGAGGGCTTCCTCGGCCTCAGGGGTCCAAGCGAAACATTCGGCCTTCCTTAAGAGGCGGTACAGAGGCAGACCTCTTTCGCCGAGGCGTGAGATGAAGCGGCTCAGGGCCGCGAGGCATCCCATGACCCTCTGTACCCCTTTTAAGTCCTTGATGGGTCCCATGCTGGTGACGGCCGCAATCTTCTCCGGGTTGGCTTCGATGCCTCGCTCGGAGACGATGAACCCTAGGAGCATGCCTCGGGGCACCCCGAAGACACACTTCTCAGGATTAAGCTTGACTCCTTTCGCCTTGATACACCGGAATGTCACTTCAAGGTCGGAGAGGAGGTCGGAAGCCTTCCGCGTCTTGACTACGATGTCATCGACGTAGGCCTCGACTGTGCGACCGATGTGTTCGCCGAACACATGGTTCATGCACCGCTGGTACGTCGCGCCCGCATTCCTCAAACCGAACGGCATGATGACATAGCAGTACATGCCGAACGGCGTGATGAAAGAAGTCGCGAGCTGGTCGGACTCTCTCATCCGGATCTGGTGATACCCTGAGTAGGCATCGAGGAAGGACAGGGTTTCGCACCCAGCAGTGGAATCCACGATTTGGTTGATGCGAGGCAGAGGGTAGGGAACCTTCGGACATGCTTTGTTGAGACCAGTGTAGTCTACACACATCCGCCATTTCCCCCCTTTCTTCCTCACAAGCACAGGGTTGGCAAGCCATTCGGGATGGAATACCTCTTTGATGAACCCTGCTGCCATTAGCTTGTGGATCTCTTCGCCAATCACTCTGCGCTTCTCCTCGTCGAATCGGCGCAGAGGCTGCCTGACGGGTCGGGCTCCGGCCCGAATATCCAGCGAGTGCTCGGCGACATCCCTCGGTACGCCGGGCATGTCCGAGGGACTCCACGCAAAGACGTCGGCGTTTGCGCGGAGAAAGTCGACGAGCACTGCTTCCTATTTGGGGTCGAGCCCGGAACCGATCTGGATCTGCTTGGTGGTGTCGCCACTGGGGTCGAGGGGGACGGCCTTGACCGTCTCCGCTGGCTCGAAGTTGCCGGCATGGCGCTTCACGTCTGGCACCTCCTTGGAGAGGTTCTCCAGGTCGGCGATGAGGGCCTCGGACTCGGCGAGGGCCTCGGCGTACTCCACGCACTCCACGTCGCATTCGAACGCGTGTTTGTACGTGGGGCCGACGGTGATGACCCCGTTGGGGCCCGGCATCTTGAGCTTCAGGTAGGTGTAGTTGGGGACGGCCATGAACTTCGCGTAGCATGGCCTCCCTAGCACGGCGTGGTAGGTTCCTCGGAACCCGACCACTTCGAACGTCAGGGTCTCCCTTCGGAAGTTGGAGGGTGTCCCGAAGCAGACTGGGAGGTCGAGTCGCCCGAGGGGCTGGACGCGCTTCCCAGGGATGATCCCGTGGAAGGGCGCAGCGCCTGCCCGGACGGAGGACGGATCAACGCGCAGGAGCTTGAGGGTCTCGGCGTAGATGATGTTGAGGCAGCTGCCCCCGTCCATCAGGACCTTGGTGAGCCTGACATCGCCGACAACGGGGTCGACGACGAGCGGGTATTTCCCCGGGCTCGGCACATGGTCGGGGTGGTCGGCCCGGTCGAAAGTGATGGGCTTGTCGGACCAGTCTAGGTAGACTGGCGCCGCCACCTTCACCGAGCAGACCTCCCGGCGCTCTTGCTTGCGGTGCCGAGCCGAGGTATTCGCCGCATGCCCTCCATAGATCATGAAGCAGTCGCGGACCTCGGGGAACTCTCCTGCTGGGCGATCTCCGTTCTTGTCGTCGTCGCGGGCCCTGCCACCCTCGGCGGGTGGCCCGGCCCTGTGGAAATGACGCCGAAGCATAACGCACTCCTCGAGGGTGTGCTTGACGGGCCCCTGATGGTAGGGGCACGGCTCCTTGAGCATCTTGTCGAAAAGGTTTGCACCTCCGGGGGGCTTCCGAGGGTTCTTATATTCGGCGGCGGCGACAAGGTCCGCGTCGGCGGCGTCGCGTTTCGATTGCGACTTCTTCTTGCCTTTCTTCTTGGCGCCGCGCAGAGCAGACGCCTCGGGAGCTTCTTCCGACGGGCGGCCCTGGGGCTGCTTGTCCTTTCGGAAGATAGCCTCGACCGCCTCCTGGCCAGAGGCGAACTTCGTGGCGATGTCCATCAGCTCGCTCGCCCTGGTGGGGGTTTTGCGACCCAGCTTGCTCACCAGGTCGCGGCAAGTGGTGCCGGCGAGGAACGCGCTGATGACATCCGAGTCGGTGATGTTGGGCAGCTCGGTGCGCTGCTTCGAGAATCGCCGGATGTAGTCCCGGAGCGACTCCCCCGGCTGTTGCCGGCAGCTTCGAAGGTCCCAGGAATTCCCGGGGCGCACGTATGTGCCCTGGAAATTGCCAGCGAAGGCTTGGACCAAGTCGTCCCAGTTGGAAATCTGCCCCGGAGGCAGGTGCTCCAACCAGGCGCGAGCAGTGTCGGAGAGGAACAGGGGGAGGTTACGGATGATGAGGTTGTCGTCGTCCGTTCCACCCAGTTGGCAGGCAAGGCGGTAGTCCGCGAGCCACAGTTCCGGTCTCGTTTCCCCCGAGTACTTCGTGATAGTAGTCGGGGGTCGGAACCGGGTCGGGAATGGCGCCCGTCGGATGGCCCGACTGAAGGCCTGCGGACCGGGTGGCTCGGGCGAGGGACTCCGATCCTCCCCGCTGTCGTAGCGCCCCCCACGCCTGGGGTGGTAGCCTCGGCGCACCCTTTCGTCGAGGTGAGCCCGACGGTCGCGTCGATGGTGCTCGTTGCCGAGGTGGCCCGGGGCCGCAGGCGCGGTGTTGCGCGTGCGCCCGGTGTAGACCGAGGCTTCCCGCATGAATCGGGAAGTCGCGGCATGAGGTTCCGAGGGATATCCTTGCCTTCGGGATGCAGTGCTCTCGGCCCGCCGGGCCGCAGCGCCTTCTAGGAGATTCTTGAGTTCTCCCTGGATTCGCCGACCCTCGGTGGTTGACGGCTCCGGCATCGCGCGGATGAGCATTGCTGCGGTTGCCAGGTTCTGACCAACCCCGCTGGATGCGGGCGGCGGTCTGATCCTGACATCGTTGGCGACGCGGTGCTGGAGACCTTGGGGCAGATGACGTATTTCTCCGGCCAGGGGTTGGCCCACCCATGCCTGTCCGACGTCCCGATGGATCGGCTCAAGCGCTCCTGTTCCCTCGTTGAGCCTGGCCTGCGCCTCGCGGACTTGCTCGAGTTGTGGGTCGTAACCCCCCGCCGGAGCGGGGACCACAGCTAGCTCCCGTGGGATGTCGGCGCGAGGCACCGGCCTAGGGAGATCACCATCCTCCGGCATGCCAAGATGGTTGCCTTCGGTGGGATCCCCTAGCTCGATGTGGAAACATTCGCGGCTTGGGCCACAGCTCTCGTCGCCGAGGCTGCGGCTTCCATCGGAACAGTCGGATAGGCAGTAGTCACATGCGGTCATGAAGTCCCGCACGGCACTGGGGTTGCCAAGTCCAGAGAAATCCCAACCGATGCCGGGATCGTCATCTTCCTCGGACCCAGAGGGCCCGTAGGTCGAGACGTCCGTCAGTCGGTCCCAAGGCGACCGCATACGGAACCTCAGTGGGGTTGCACTCGCCTCAATGAGAGCGCCCGCCAAAGCGAGGTCGTTTGGCGGGTTGAGGCCGAGTCGAAATGACGCAAGATGGGAGTTAGTCGTTACCTTTTGGTCGACGAGGAGCGACGTAGTCACATCGGGGACTGGTTGCGCCGTCATCTCTGGTTCGAGGGCGACGTCTTGCAGGCTTTCCGCGAGCGCGCCGGCGTCGTCTTCTTGCTCGGGGTCAGCGCGCCGCGGGGGGACGGCGCTTGCCTCCGTCTTGAACGCGAGGTCGACGTCCGGCGTGCCTTCCGTCGGGGCGTCGGGGGCGTCGATTCGCTCGACGGCCGACGAAGCGCGGCCTCCCGTCTGGCTTTGACGGCCCCGCCTCCTCCTCCGTTGGCGGGGGAGGGAACGGAGCAAGCCCGAATGTTGCTCTTCCACCATGCGGGGAAGACGTCGTCGATTCCGCCGCCGGCGGGCGGGTTGTCGGCCGCCATTGTCGTAGTCGCGCGGCGGTGGAAGAAGTATCATGTCGTAGCTGCCGTCGAAGGACATGAACTCAAGAGTCCCGAAACGAAGCACCGTCCCGGGCCGGAGAGGTTGCTGGAGACTGCCCATCTGGAGCTTGACGGGGAGCTGTTCGTCAGCACGCAGCAGGCCCCTACCCGGCGCGCCAACTGTCGGCGTTTCGAGACAGGGGGGTCCCTAAGCCGACGAGTGAGTGTGCTGCGTGCCCCAGCCCAGATGGGTCGAGCGCGTGGGCGAGCGTGAAGGGGGGAGAGGCGAGGTGGCCGGAGTCGAGCGTGAGAGAGGTGTAAGTCCCGCGGCCTTCGTGTTCGTCCCGCGCCCAGGTCAGGTGCGCTTGCAGTAGGGGGGTTACAAGCATCCACGCGGGTGAGGGAAGCGAGTGGCCCCAAGAGAGCGCCTGTCCCGTCCTCGGTCCCGCGCGGCCAACCTTCTCTGAGAAGGCCCTGGTCCTTCCTTTTATAGTCGTAAGGAGAGGATCCAGGTGTACAATGGGGGGTGTAGCAGAGTGCTACGTGTCTAGCGGAGGGAGAGCTAGCGCCCTAGGTACATGCCAATGTGGCAGCCGGAGAGATCTGGGCACCCTGCTGGCGTGATGTCGTGGCTGTCGGAGGTGCGGCGGAGCCTGATGGAGGGACAGCTGTTGGAGCGGTCGAGTCCCTGCTGACGTTGTCCTGCTTCCGTAAGAGAGCCGAGGGCCGCCGTCGTCATAGAGCTTGTGGAGCGCCATCATTGCCCCTCTGGCGGAGCTGGCCGGATGAGACGCCGGTCTTGTTCTCCGTGACCCGAGTCGATTCGGGGTAGGATGATGATGGCGCCTCCTGTTGACGTGGCGGTCTGTGCCCTAGGCAGGGCGACGTGGGGGTTCCTCCGAAGCCGAGGTTGAGTCTGCCTTTTGTTGCCGCGGCCGAGCCCGAGCCAGGGGGTCGGGCGAGGCGGAAGTCGTTCGGCCGAGGCCACGGCGGAGTCCGAGCCCTGGGGTCGGGCGAGGCGGAGTTTCGTCGTCTTCCGGGTCTTAGCCTGAGTCCGAGCCCTGGGGTCGGGCGGAGCGGAGTTCGCCGTCTTCCGGGTCTTAGCCCGAGTCCGAGCCCTGGGGTCGGGCGGAGCGGAGTTCGCCGTCTTCCGGGTCTTAGCCCGAGTCCGAGCCCTGGGGTCGGGCGGAGCGGAGTTCGCCGTCTTCCGGGTCTTAGCCCGAGTCCGAGCCCTGGGGTCGGGCGGAGCGGAGTTCGCCGTCTTCCGGGTCTTAGCCCGAGTCCGAGCCCTAGGGTCGAGCGGAGCGGAGTTTGCCGTCTTCCGGGTCTTAGCCCGAGTCCGAGCCCTGGGGTCGGGCGGAGCGGAGTTCGCCGTCTTCCGGGTCTTAGCCCGAGTCCGAGCCCTGGGGTCGGGCGGAGCGTAGTTCGCCGTGGCAAGGCCTGACTGCCTGTCAGACTCACTCTGTCGAGCGGCACTGCAGTCGGAGTGGCGCAGGCGGCGCTGTCCTTCTGTCAGACTGGCCAGTGGAGCGGTGGAGTGACGGCGGTCACTTCGGCCCTGCCGGGGGCGCGTGTCAGGATAGAGGTGTCAGGCCACCTTTGCGTTTAATGCCCCTGCAATTTGGTCAGTCGGTGTGGCGATTTAGTCAAGGTTGCTTCTGAGCGAAGCCAAGGCCTCGGGCGAGCCGGTGATGTGTCCGCCATAAAAAGGGGGCCTCGGGCGAGACGGAAGTCTCTCGAGGTCGGCTGCCTTTGGCCGAGGCTAGGCTCGGGCGAAGCGTGATCGAGTCACTCGTGTGGACTGATCCCTGACTTAATCGTGCCCATCAGGCCTTTGCAGCTTTATGCTGATGGGGGTTACCAGCTGAGAATTAGGCGTCTTGAGGGTACCCCTAATTATGGTCCCCGACAGAGGTTTTCCCTGAAACAGTGCATATGAATTGCTTCTTCCACATAAAAAGCAAATGCTACCAGAAAAATGGAAATTGCTTTGCAAGAAATATAGGAATGCCAGAGGACTTTGAGGACATAGTTAACTTTTCACTAACTGTATCTGAATTTGAGAGGGACTGGAAGCAAATGGTTGAGGACTACCACCTAGAAAACAACAAGTATTTCAGCAAAATGTGGGAAACAAGAGCCAGGTTCATACCAGTATATTTCAAAAATGACTTCTTCCCATTCTTGCAAAGCACATGTAGAAGCAAGGGGACAAACTCAAGGTTTAAAGACAATGTGACTTCGACTTATAGTGTGATCAGCTTCTTGCGTGAGTACCAAAGGATTGTGGAGCAAGTGAATGTGTTAGAGGAGTATGAGGATAATGAAAGCAATCGTAAACGTCCAAAAGAACTAATGTTTGGATATACAATAGAGAGGCAAGCACAAGAAGTCTACAATAGAAACATATTCAAGAAATTCCAGTTCCAGTTGCAATCAACACCAAGGCTAAGTTACAACAGAACATCTAATCCGCATACTTTCGAGGTGTATCCAAAATCAAACCAAGAAGAAAAGCCACATAAAATAAGGAGGTACCTTGTTATGGCTAACCTAACATATGGAATGGAAGAGTTCACTTGTGTATGTGGCAAGTTTGACAAGGATGGCATTTTATGCTCCCATATACTTAAAGTGATCATTGAAGAAGGGCTCACAAAAATCCCAGAGCAATACATACTGAACAGGTGGAAGAAAAAACAGAAACAAATAGATGGACCACTGCTGCGTGCATCAATGCCAACCCACCCAGTGCTAAGACACAACCTATTGAGTCGGAAAGCAGCATTACTCACATCAGCAGTAGCAAAAACAGAGAAAACTATGGAGTTTATATGTGAAGAATTAGACAAACTACAAGAAAAGGTTTGCCAAATGCTATCATCAGAAGAAGATGTAATAGCAGGACCTAAGACAGGACAAGAGAAGGAAGACAATGCTGCAAAACATACAGGACCAGTAGTTGAAAATCTGCATAACCCTGAAGCAGTTAAACAGAAAGGAAGGCCAAAAAAACCTACAAGGTTAAAGCCACTAGTGGAGGAAATCCGCATCAAGATGAAGAAGGCAGAGCAAAAGAAAAACAAGAAAACAAGCAATGCAACAGCAAGTATGTCTATCTAAAAAAACCTGCTTTTGTTTTTTTATAATTACATTGACTTATAATCCATAATTTGTGTTTATAGGCCCACAAGGAAAGGAGAAGAAGAAGATGAAAAGAACAGCACCTTGAAGAATTACTGCTCCCCCCTCCTAACAGAACCACGAACACTCACACTGAAAAAGATGCAGAAAAAATAGAGAGAAAAATGAAGAACACTTAGTGGAGAAAGGGGAAGGGATGGACTGTGCAATTATGATATATTCATATAGTTGGTGCAAACAGCAAAAAAGTTTGTTTTTATTTCAGTTGAGTCATGTAATCGCTTGCAAAAACAAAGTGTTGAAAAACAGATCATGCTTGCCTGATTAGATCCATCGCATCAGCCCATCCATGTACCGCATAGCTAGCTTATCTGGTATTGGGTCATGCTCCATTGGCTAGGCCCACCAGCAATGATTTACACACTTTATACCGCAAAAACATTATTTAGCTGCCACAGATTCCAATCTACTTGAGTTTATGGAGAAGATAAAGAAGTTCCTATTATCTAAGTAGAGCCGTAAAGGACAAGATGATAAAAAAGTTCCTATTATAACAAATTTTTTTTGTTTAACCAAAAGTTCAATATGCGTTTTCTCTTCAAGAAACATGAGCAAAAAATTGCAGAAAAAATGGAGAAAAGAAATGAAGAAAATTTTAGGGGGTGGGATGATGGGATGAGCTCTGCATTTATAATATATTAATAGAGATAGTACAAAAAGCAGAAAAAATGGTTTTGTTTTTAAATCAGATGAGTCATAAAATCGCTTGAACAAAAAAAACTCTAGACAAAAAAAAAGAACTTACTAAACAGTAAAAAACAAACTCTTTAATTCAATAATAGTACGAAATCACACTTTTATTACATACACTGGGGAAAAATGAACATAGAAATGAACATGAGATATAACATGTCTTTTTTTTATTGGAAAAAGAAGCTATGGATCAAAACTTGACGATGATGAATCAGAAATCTCTGCCATTGCTGCTCCAACATCCATAGAAAACACGAATAGCTACTTCCCAACGGTTCAAATATGCTAGTTGACAATTCGAGGATCAATATTCTGGTATAAAAAAAGCAAATCAGACCAAAAAAATGATGCACAAAAAACAAAAAAACTCCATACCACCATCAGCACTGCACGCACCACCCACGAAAAAGGAAAAAACTAGAAAAACAAAATAATAAGAGCGCCCAAAAAAACAACACAAATTGAATCACAAAAAACCTGAAGAAACATGTTGCGAACTAGAGACTTGTCTTTAGCGTTCTTCTCACTAAAATAGAGATCGTTGGCCAAGGTGATTCGAATTTGAGGGATGTCCTCAGTGCGGAACTTGAGCATCATATCAACAGATATATCCCAATATTCCATGTATTGAAGTGTGAAAATACCGCAGTCATGCCTATGATAATTAAAGAAGGGAAAATTACTACAAGAAATAATTTGTTGTGGGTGTTTTTAAACCATATAAAATATGTAGAAAAAATTAAGATAGCAACTGAATTTGGATTCTAATAAAAAGAAATGATAGAGTTGAAACTTACGTATTTTCCTACTTTGGTACTGCAGGATATAAAATTTTGAATGATGATACATAAGCATGACCAACTAAACTAGGAAGAGCAACTCTAACTAAGGTCTAAACTAGGCTAAAAATGATGATACACTACACATGAAAAAGGCAATGAAAACAAACCAACAAAATTGCTGAAAATCTCGGACAGATCAGGCAAGAGCATTTATAAGACAGTAGAAGTGAGCAACACACTGGGAATAAGAATACAAACAACTTAGGAAAAAAGACTACATATACCAACTATGTCTTATCTGCCACCATCCATAACAGTATACAAAAAAATAGAGCCTCAGACTGACATCACAGCAGCACAACACTACACCCAATGAAGATCAGAGACATGGGCAATTAACAACTAAAACATGATAGTATCTGAATTTGTATTCTACTAATAGTAAAAACAACTACAAAATATCTACAAATAAATAATATATTGAGTGAGATTTTAAACCATATAAAATATATAAAAAATTTAAGATAGCAACTGAATTTGGATTCTAATAAAAAAAGAAAAAAAAGGATAGAAATAAAACTTACGTATTTTCTTGTTTTGGTACCGCGGGATATAAAATTTTGAATGATAATACATCTATGTTTGAATCAGAATATAATAACCATAGGACTTTAAACACCCGAATCTAGAAAAAAACACACAACATTATAAAAAAAATGAAAAAGGATAAATATCAATAAAATATATAATATACACAAGAAAACAAAAAATACATGAAGAAGAAAAAAGGCACTTACAAGCTTGTCTCTAACAAAGCATTGAAAAGGATCTTCCTCATCAAAATATGAATCCATAAAAACAAAACGCTTATTCTTCAAATCAACAATGAACAAAAACCAATGGTTCGCATGGCACACTGGAAAATACAGCTGAAAAAACAGATTGAGGTAAAATAAGAACAAGGCATAAATGTATGGCACATTAAGGCTGCTGCTTGGACCAAAAAAAATTACAACAAACTAAGCAAACAAAAAACCTTGTTAGAGCGATGCAACTTCAAAGCAGAATTAGCCCCTAGAAACGATTTCCTTAGATCTTCAACTTCATATTGGCTATTGTATTCCATCATCGAATGCTGTAATAACAATATAAATTTAAAAAAAAATGAAAAACAATAAACAAAATTACAAAAAAAGCAAAACAAAACCAAATAAAAAGTTGAAGAATAATTACCCCCACTTTTGGATAAAAGAAATGTTTCTTTGACAACCTAGGATGAATATCTTCAAAATGTTTCCGGCAAAATCCAGCAATAAAAAAGTTGTCACAGTGACCATTGGGTTCTATTGACAATCCAAAAGATTCCCAATTTACAGTGGTGGTTTTGGAAAACCGAACTGCGACCAAACTGAACAAAAAAAAGTAAAAAAAATAGACTATTATGAAAATTGGTGTATAGGAACAGAAAATAAACATAATAAAGAAAAAAATTGAAATAAAAATAAAAGCTACACTTACTCTTTCCATTGGCTCCGCCCCATGCCACAAAGAATATTATAATATCGCAATAGCACATTAGAACATGGAAAACGGGTGTGAGCATTTTGAACTTGTAACCAATTTTCACCAACATCATTCCTGACTACATTTCCAACTTCTAGTTGATTTCCCAAAAAGAATCCCCCAGCTTCTGACTCTACGTTGAATATGTTCATATCATTGTACATCTGATCAACTGCAGCTGCTGATTTGGATCTACTACTACCATGTAAATTAGCGCCAACCATATTAACAGCAGCAGTTTGAACCTAGAAAAATATAACATAATGTATGTTTATACGATAAATTAAAAAAGATTGAAAAAGATAACAAATATACAACAGACTACATGAGAGAATAAACCGAAAAAATCACCTCCTGATCAGCCCCTACATCATCAGCAATGACAATAACTTCTTCCTTTTTGCCACTTATTCCTCCGGAGTTCCTATGTCTTTCAGTTGAGTTTAACTTTGAATAATTCAATGCTAGTGTAGGCTCATATATATTATCATTCCCTGCTAAAAATGCACCAGCAGCATGTGCCTAACATAAGGCAAACACACACAAAAACAGATATACAAAAAAATATTAAATTATAAACTAAACAAATATAATAAACAAACAAAAATAACCGCAAACTATACCATTGGATTCTGAGACAACACCACAGAAGCAACACCACTATATACATCATTGTTAACACAACCTGTTGCCGCTGCTGATGTTGCACCTGGATTAATAGGCCTTCTATTAGGATTTGCATGTGACTTAAGTAAATGGTCTTAATGATAGTACGCAATTGAGAGAAATATACCATAAACAACATGGGTGGCTATAGGAGGAGCAAGTTGGCCTAGCCCAATTGGAACACCAGCTGGCTCGTGTGGACATATAGCAGCTGCAGTATTTCTGCCCCTTCCATTGTGATCACTTTCATCATCTGTAATTTGAAGGTCAAAAAGACCCACAGGTGAGAAAAGCTTTGTACGTGGAAAGAGACCCAACTTATCAGTTTTTGAGTATTGGAATCGCTTGTTGAGAGGATGAGCACACTCTGCGATAAAAAATAAAGAAAAAATAGACATACATCAGATTCGTATTAGGTTTACACGACGACCAAAAAAATAGAGCAATAATAACCTAAAAAATGATGCTAAAGCAAGAAACCAAAAAAAGGAGTTCAGTGGCACCTACCAAAATCACGCAAGAAAAAAAAGTATGCGTTCAAGGGCAGTGACTGCTTGAAAAATAAATAGAGTTTCATATTTAACATAATTAATCACATGCCAAGGGGTCGCAACAAAAAAGGTTATTGTATTATCCAACCAAGGTGCAAAAAGGTGGACTAAGGTCCTGAGACTGAGTTTAACGCAAGATCAATCAAACAACTCGCACATGTCACATGCGAAGGAGCTTCGAAACAAAAAATGCCAATGCAAAACACAACAAAAAACCACCTAGTGTAGGCACAATAAGCAAGTCACAGCGCTGCCCCCCTTGATGAAAGATGATGATTTATACCCTCCTTTTCTCCCCACCAAGTGCAATCCTGGCTGTTGCTTTTGCCCCCGAGAGAGGCAAGACAACGACGAACATATACATGATAAGGCATGGAACACAGTACAGTTCCATACTCTGACATAGACATCTCCTCCATCACCTACAATTTTCGCTTTCCCCAGACATGCCCACATAGGTAGCACATAGAATAAAAAAATGCATTGAGCAAACACAATGAAGTACAAAATGCAAAAAAAGGAAAACAAAAAAACATTAAAAACAGATTTTAAAAAGCACTAACCCACTGGTGGATTCAAAGATGTTCCATTATTTCCATCCAGCCTATTAACGATTTGTATCTCCAACTGTATGGGCACTGTTATCAGGGGATTTGTAATAACCACATGAGCTTTTCCATGAGAAGCCTCAACAATGCCCACACCAGCCCCTTTCTCATTCGACTTAACATCAACTGGCTGCACATTAGTATCAATTTTGGTAGCTTTCTCATCTGACTTAATATCCATATCTTTCGCCAGAAGGTTGTTGGAATTCAAAAACTTCTGATGCTTAATAGTCATTGCTTCAGCCAAATTTTTTAGAGAATCGATGATAGCTTCAGTACACCTTGACTTGCAAATTGAACAACAACCCCTGACCTTGTCACACAGAACTTGGCAAGTACTATCAATGCATTCGACATCCACTATTTGGCCAAAATCAACTAATAACTTTTCCTTGAAAAAAGTGAAATCATGCAGAAATTGTTTCTCTGCTTCAATTAACACCTTCTCCCTATAAGCAGCTCTCTAGAGATAAAAAAATAAAAAACAAAATTAAGTAACAAAAAAATAAACAAAAACCACATGAAAAAAACTGCATATAAAAAATATACAATTGAGAACTTGTACAGAAAAAAGAAGATAAAAAAGAACAAACTACCTGAGACTTGCAAAAAACAGCAAAAGTTTCAATCAACTTAACCATAGGAGAGGAAATGATGCCCTGCAAAAATAACAAAAAAAATGTAAATAAAAACTAAATATAAATAAACAATTTCTAAGAACTAAATATACTGAGAAAATACATTTTATAACTCCACACAACTATACTTAGCTAACTTAGATTATTTACCTAAATAATAAACACAAAAACAGATTATCAATGATGCAAATCCTGGATATAATGGAACCTACTCCAAACAAAAAAACTCCTAAGGGACATTAACATGAGATAACATAAGGAAAAAATCAAACAAAAAACTGAAAAAACAAGAATGAGCTGCTCCACGGCTATAATTAAACTCTGCAGCTCCATCCCATATAAAATCATTTTTTGTAGCTCTGAAGCCACTTTGCCTCCTGGCTTGCAGACCAAGAGACAAGACAGGCCTCAAAATGCTCGCATGAATCAGAAAGATGCAGCTAGTAGCTAGTGTATAATCAACAGTGGCAATTTAATGAACCAGGACAGGAATAACCCAACAGTAGCAGCAAGTTAATGGAGTTAATAATTGACCAGGACATCATCTTGTCCAGTTCCAGGAGCAGATGAGCCTAAAAAATGTTCAAGCTTCCTCCATCAAGCTCCCTTTATTCCAAATCCCTAAACAACAAGCTAGGATACACCCAATTCAGTTCTTCAATCTGTATCAGCTCTTGGTTCTCTCCGTCCCTCTCTGCATTAGTATGCACCATCACCACAAAAAAAGTAGGAGCTGTCTGCTGCTTCACAATAAAAGATCACAACACTTGCCACTGTTCTTCAGTTACAGTGTTGTTCCTATATATACGGCTATACATAATCTTTTTTTTCATTTGCCTATTTATATAGTACCAGACATAGTTGCATTATATATATGTAAGTCTCAGGCTGATGGACCCAAGAGAGAATCCAGGCAGCAACCTAGATTTCCTTTAAAAGAACCACATCACAGTTCGCACAGACATCTCACACTCATTCATCTCCGTCAAGGCACAGACATCGCACATACATTTCAATGCTAAATTACAACTTCAAAATTGCATGCATTAACTATATATAAATTTCAACAATACCTATGCTATCCTCAAATATACTGGGACAAATTTTAACTAAGAATTGCATAATTTGTTCCTTTGCTAATAGAAACAGAAGAACACACATTGCATACTAAACATCCCAAAAAACAGTAGAACTAGGAAAATATACTCGAGCACAGGAAAATATGAAGTAAAACGAAGAGCACCCTCACCGGATCGACAGTGCCACCAGATGGCGGGACACAACCTTCACGCAGTGGAACTCCAGACCCGCCTGCTTCACCACATGTTGCTGCCGCCGGACAGCGAAAATGGATCCCGTCGGGACACCCTCGCCCTCTGTCGTAGATACCGTCGCAGCCAGCTCCACCACCCCCGGCCATGGATCCCGTCGGACCTTCCCCTCCTCCAACATGGATCCTGCTGCAGCCAACTCGCCCCCCGCCATAGATCCAGTCGCGGCCTCCTCGCCCTCCGACGTGGACCTCGTCGGAATCGCAGCTGCCTCCACCCGCGCCATGTACCTCGTTGGAGCTACCTCGTCCCCCGCCATAGATCCAGTCGGGGGCTCCTCAGCCTCCGCCATGGATCTCGTCGGATCCACCTCGCCCGCGGCAACTCATGGCGTGCGCGGCAACAACACTGGAGGGCACACGCGGCAGCCGCACTGGAGGCCCGCGCGGCAGGAGGCTCAGCGCGGCGCGCGGCAGGAGGCTGGGGCGCGCGGCAGGAGGCTGGGGCGAGCGCGGCAACCGCACTGGGAGACGACGACAGCGCGAGAAAGTGAAGAGGCGGAGCAGTAGAGCGACGGAAACGAGACACTGAAGAGGCGCGAGAATCCCAAAATCAAACAGTGAATCTGAAGAATCGGACGGTGACAGCCAAAGAAACACACGCGCGTACATTAGCTTTTCCCCTTTCGTTCGTCCGTCAGCTTCTGCGCATCCGCGTGCATGCCCCGGCCGGCCGCATATGCGACGACTCCTGCAATGGAGAGGATACGCAGTGGCAGTACATTAATCAGTAGTACTGAAATTTTACTACTGCTGCTGCTAGGACCGACGGGATCATCCAGCCAGGCCCAGGCCATAGTGGAATACTAGCTCCGCGCGTGTCTGACTGACAGGTGGGGGACGGCGACACGGACCACTACTGCTGGCAGCGGCCGGAGGACATGACGACGTCGCGGCAGGCGTACCGCATCGACAAGGACAACCCGGGGTCCAACCTCGCCGGCGAGACCGCGGCCGCCCTCGCTGCGGCCTCCATCGTCTTCCGCCGCTCCGACCCGCACTACTCCCACCTCCTCCTTAGTGCTGGGAATTGGGCCGGGCCGGACCAGCCCGGCTCAAGTCCATTGTGCTTCGTGCCAAACGGGTTCGGGCCAGAAAAGTCCAAACAATTTTTGGGCCGTGCCGTGCCAGCCCGAAGTGTAAAAACAGTGGCACAGCCCGGCCCTAAACCACGTCGTGCCTTCGTTGGGCCGTGCCGGTCCAAGCCCGGCCCGTATATTTGACCACATAAAATCAAAATATTATAATCATATAAAGTTCATAGCTTACTAAATTAAAGATATTAAACAATTATAACATCATTTAACCACATAAACTCCAAATATAACAACAATATACAGTCGATATTTTACTAAATTAAAGAAATTAAACAGATTGTGCTCAATTGGGCCGTGCCGGCCCAAGCCCGGTCCATCTATGCGGGCCGTGCTGGGGGTCCGACGGGTCGGAATTTGAGGCCCGACCCAGGCCCGACTTCGGGCCGTGCTCGCTCGGCCCATATTATTTCGTGTCGGACCGTGCTTTGACTCTTATTTTCGGACCGTGCTCATGCTGGCCCGAAAAGCCCGGCCCAAATTCCCAGCACTACTCCTGCACCACGCGCAGCAGGTGGGTGGGTACCTCACTACCTCATCGTTGCATTGCATCGCTAGCTAGCTAGCTCATCACCCTAGCTAGCTACCCTCTCCTGTATGTCTGATCAATACGTACATGCGGCAGCTGTTCGAATTCGGCGACCGGTACCGCGGCACGTACGACAGCAGCATCGCGGAGGCGCGCAGCTACTACGCGTCCGTGACCGGCTACCGCGACGAGCTGTTGTGGGCCATGACCGAGTTCAGCTGGGACGTCAAGTACGCCGGCGTCCAGGTCCTCACGGCTAGGGCTGGAAATGGATGTCTGGAGATTCGAATTATCCGTATTCGTATTCGCTAAAACTGCTAATATGGATATCCGTATCCGTATTCGATTTCAATATAGATGTCAAATGGATGTATTTGAATTCGATTTATAGTACTTTTCTCTATCCGATTCCATATTCGTATTCGAAAAAACCATGAAACATTCGATACTATCCGTATCCGTGAAAAAATATGTTTCATGAAACCATTTAAAACTTAACTTTATCACTAATTACTAATTAAAATTGATTTTAAGATTAATAATATACTAGAAAAATGATACATATCATTTCAGATATTAAAAATTATTTATATGATATATAAATAAATATATCAACCTTATATTTCTAGTGACATTCAATAATAAAATCCAACAGGTTTCATAAACATTCAATTATAACTCGACTTTATGTTTTCATTTAAGTTTTGGTACACACATTCAACTATCCTCGTCGTCGGAGGAGTCGGTGGAGCTCTCGTCGGAGTCCCACTCGCGGCACACGTGGGCATCGCCGCCCCTCTTCTTGTGGTACCTCTTCTTTTCTCCTCGTTGTCGAGCTTTGAAGCGTCGATTGGTTGTCTACTTGGTGTAGACTCCTCCTTCTTCTCCTCCGTCGCCTTGAATGCCACCGGTTGTGCTTCGGATGTGGAGGGATCATCAAGCTCGTTGATTTTCTTTGAGCCCTTGATCATACATTCAAAGCTCACAAAATTCCCGATAACTTCCTCGGGAGTCATTAGTGTGTATCTAGGATTACCACGAATTAATTGAACTTGAGTGGGGTTAAGGAAGATGAGTGATCTAAGAATAACCTTAACCACCTCGTGGTCATCCCACTTCTTGCTCCCGAGGTTGCACACTTGGTTCACCAAGGTTTTGAGCCGGTTGTACATATCTTGTGGCTCCTCCCCTTGGCGAAGACGAAAGCGACCGAGCTCCCCCTCGATCGTTTCCCGCTTGGTGATCTTGGTGAGTTCATCACCCTCGTGTGCGGTCTTGAGTAGATCCCAAATCTCCTTCGCATTTTTCAACCCTTGTACCTTGTTATATTCCTCTCTACTTAGAGAGGCGAGGAGTATGGTTGTGGCTTGGGAGTTGAAGTGCTCGATTTGGGCTACTTCGTCCTCATCATAGTTTTCATCCCCTACGGATGGTACCTGTGCACCAAACTCAACAACATCCCATATACTTTTGTGGAGTGAGGTTAGATAAAATTGCATTAAATCACTCCACCTAGCGTTATCTTCACCATCAAAAGTTGGTGGTTTGCCTAATGGGACGAAAAGTAAAGGTGTATGTTTAGAAATGCGAGGGTAGCGTAGGGGAATCTTACTATACTTCTTACGCTCTTGGCGCTTAGAAGTGACGGACGCCGCGTCGGAGCCGAAGGTGGATGCCGATGAAGAATCGGTCTCGTAGTAGACCACCTTCCTCATCCTCTTTTTCTTGTCCCTAGGGATGAAAGTGGTAATCTGAACTGTTAGGACAAATTTAATATTTTAAAATAGATATGTATAGAATTTGATGGTGATCTTATGTTATGTTCTCAAACACATTATTACAAATAAGAATAAAATATTACATAAATTGTTTTATGTATTATTTGCTCCCTACAACAAAAAAAGTTGAAAAAATTACCGAATTTGTTTTCGAATCCATACCGAATTTTATATCTATCATTTAAGAAAATATATGATGAATTTGTAGATTAACTTTTATGAATCTTTATAAGCTCAATGTTATAAACAAGAATACAAATTTGTATAGTGCATTATATACCCTATTTATTCGCAATCAAAGAAAAACGACCAAAAACTGATTACCGAATAAATACCGTTTTCGACCGTTTTCATCCCTACTTGTCCCCACTCCGATGCGGCTTGTGGGAAGAGGATTTCTCCTTCTTCTCTTTGTGGTGTGAAGAAGATCTCTTCTCCTTCCTTTTGGAGGAGTCCTTCTTCTCCTTCCTCTTGGTGCGGGACTCTTCCGATGAAGTGCTCCCGTGGCTTGTAGTGGGCTTTTCGCCAGTCTCCATCTCCTTCTTGGCGTGATCTCCCGACATCACTTCGAGCGGTTAGGCTCTAATGAAGCACCGGGCTTTGATACCAATTGATAGTCGCCTAGAGGGGGGGTGAATAGGGCGAAACTGAAATTTACAAATATAAACACAACTACAAGCCGGGTTAGCGTTAGTAATATAATCGAGTCCGGGAGAGAGGGTGCAAAACAAATGACAAGCAAATAAGAGGTGTGACACACAGATTTGTTTTACCGAGGTTCGGTTCTTGCAAACCTACTCCCCGTTGAGGTGGTCACAAAGACCAGGTCTCTTTCAACCCTTTCCCTCTCTCAAACGGTCCTTCCGACCGAGTGAGCTTCTCTTCTCAAATCAAAACCGGGAACAAAACTTCCCCGCAAGGGTCACCACACAATTGGTTCCTCTTGCCTTGATTACAATGGAGTTTTGATCACAAGAACAAGTGAGAAAGAAAAGAAGCAATCCAAGCGCAAGAGCTCAAAAGAACACGGCAAATCTCTCTCGCTAATCACTAAAGTCTTGTGTGGAATTGGAGATGATTTGATCTCTTTGGTGTGTCTAGAATTGAATGCCTAGCTCTTGTAAGTGGTTGAGAAGTGGAAAACTTGGATGCAATGAATGGTGGGTGGTTGGGGGTATTTATAGCCCCAACCACCAAACTAGCCGTTTGGTGGGGCTGACTGTCGTATGGTGCACCGGACAGTCCGGTGTACACCGGACATGTCCGGTGCGCCAGCCACGTCACCAAAGCCGTTGGGATTCGACTGTTGGAGCTCTGACTTCTGGGCCCGCCTGGATGTCTGGTGGCGCACCGGACATGTACTGTAGAGTGTCCGGTGCGCCAGTATGGGCGCGCCTGACTTCTGTGCGCGCTGGTGCGCATTTAATGCACTGCAGGTAGCCGTTGGCGCCGAAATAGCCGTTGCCCCGCAGTTACACCGGACAGTCCGGTGTACACCGGACATGTCCAGTGAATTATAGCGGAGCAGCCGTTGTAAATTCCCGAGGCTGCCAAGTTCTAGAGCCGCGTCTTCTTGGAGCACCGGACACTGTCCGGTGTACACCGGACAGTCCGGTGAATTATAGCGCGCTGGCTCTGAAAATTCCCGAGGCTGAGGAGTTCAGCACGAAGTCCCCTGGTGCACCGGACACTGTCCGGTGCGCCACCGGACAGTCCGGTGCGCCAGACCAGGGAGCCTTTCGGGATGCCTTTAGCTCTCTATTTTGAACCCAACATTGGTCTTTTTAATTGGCTTGTTGTGGACCTTTGGCACCTGTATAACTTATACACTAGAGCAAACTAGTTAGTCCAATTATTTGTGTTGGGCAATTCAACCACCAAAATTATTTAGGAACTAGGTGTAAGCCTAATTCCTTTTCATAGTGGCCGTGAAGCGAATTCTTAGATATTTAGTCGCTACGCCTTGCTTCGGGATCTGGTATCCAAAGGGGTCTACCTTTGACTTGATTAGATATTCAGACTCCGACTATGCTGGATGTAAGGTCGATAGGAAGAGTACATCGGGGACGTGCCAATTCTTAGGAAGGTCCCAGGTGTCATGGAGCTCTAAGAAACAAACTTTCGTTTCCCTATCCACCGCTGAGGCCGAGTACGTTGTCGCAGGACAGTGTTGCGCGCAACTACTTTGGATGAGGCAAACCCTCAGGGACTTTGGCTACAATCTGAGCAAAGTCCCACTCCTATGTGATAATGAGAGTGCTATCCGCATGGTGGATAATCCTGTTGAACACAGCCGCACAAAGCACATAGACATCCGACATCACTTTTTGAGAGACCACCAGCAAAAGGGGGATATCGAAGTGTTTCATGTTAGCTCCGAGAACCAGCTAGCCGATATCTTTACCAAACCTTTAGATGAGCAGACCTTTTGCAAGTTGCGTAGTGAGCTAAATGTCTTAGATTCGCGGAACCTGGATTGATTTACAGCATACATGTGTTTGTGCCTTTGATCATGTTCCTTCTACATTTTGTTGCTTATTTATGGTGCTCAAGTTGTACAAGCACTCCTCGGACCTCACAAGTCCTTGTGCAAGTGACACACACATTTAGGGGGAGATGTGTTACAACTTGACCCTTTGAGACTAACCATGTGCTTGAGTTTGCTTGATTTAGTCTCGAAGGAGGATTGAAAGGGAAAAGGTGGACTTGGACCATGCAAGACTTCCACTGCACTCCGATGAGAGGGTAACTTATTCCAAGTTCATCTCTTATACTCTTATTGCCTTCTTCCTCTTAGTTGAAGATTTTGGTGAGGCAATGGGGTTAAAGGGCCAAGATTGATCCCGTTTTGGTGCTTAATGCCAAAGGGGGAGAAAATAAGGCCAAAGCAATAAATGGATCAGCTACCACTTGAGAAATCTTGAAAATAGTAGAACAGAGCTTTTTGATTTGTCAAAACTCTCTTGTTGTCTCTTTTATCAAAAGTTGGCCTCTAGTGGGGAAAATGGTTGATTATGGGAAAAAGGGGGAGTTTTTGAAATCTTTGATCAATTTCTATTGGAACAACTCTCTTTATGTCTCTACAAGTGTGTTTGACTTAGAGATAGGAATTTGAGGTTGATTTGCAAAAACAAAACCAAGTGGTGGCAAAGAATGATCCAAATATGCCAAATTTGAATCAAAACAATCTTGAGTTCTCATTTGTATTGATGTTGCACTTCTTTTAGTTGCTTTTTATTGTGTTGGCATAAATCACCAAAAAGGGGGAGATTGAAAGGGAAATGTGCCCTTGGGCCATTTCTAAGTATTTTGGTGATTTAGTGTCCAACACAAGGGCTTAAGTGTTAATCTATGCAAAGTGGTGGACAAAGTGCAAATCAAGTCAAAAGGTATGTTTCTAGACTTAGTACATTGTTTTATGGACTAATGTATTGTGTCTAAGTGCTGGAAACAGGAGAAACCAAACTGGAAAAGAGATGGCTTTGTTCAGCCAAAGTCTGCTCAGTCTGGGTGCACCGGACTGTCCGGTGCGCCAGGCTGGCTCTGGCGAACTCACTGCTCTCGGGATTTCATCGGTGGCGCACGGCTAAAATTCACCGGACTGTCCGGTGGTGCACCGAACTGTCCGGTGAGCCAACAGTCGGCAGGGCCAACGGTCGGCCGCGGAATCCGCGTGCGACACGTGGCAAGAGCCAACGGTCGAGAGGGGCACCGGACTGTCCGGTGTGCACCGGACAGTGTCTGGTGCGCCAACGGCTAGGAGTTTGCAACGGTCGGCTTCGACAAATAAGGAAGAAGATCCGCACCGGACAGTGTCCGGTGGTGCACCGACTGTCCGGTGCGCCAGGCGACAGAAGGCAAGAATTGCCTTCCCAGATTGCTCTCAACGGCTCCTAGCTGCCTTGGGGTTATAAAAGGGACCCCTAGGCGCATGGAGGAGTACACCAAGCATTCACTAAGCATTCCTAAGCACTAAGACATCAATTCCGCGCTTTTGATTCCTTGCGATAGCAATTAGAGCTCTAGTTGAGTTGTGAACTCATTGAGTTGTGTTGTGAGCTCTTGTTGCGACTTGTGTGCGTGGTGTTGCTGTGATTTCTTGTCTTGAGTGTGTTACTCATCCCTCCCTTACTCCGTGCTTCTTTGTGATCATCAAAGTGTAAGGGCGAGAGGCTCCAAGTTGTGGAGATTCCTCGCAAACAGGATATAGAAAAGCAAAGCAAAACACCGTGGTATTCAAGTGGGTCTTTTGGACCGCTTGAGAGGGGTTGATTGCAACCCTCGTCCGTTGGGACGCCACAACGTGGACTAGGCAAGTGTTGGACTTGGCCGAACCACGGGATAAACCACTGTGTCTATCTGTGATTGATCTTCTTGTGATTATCGTGTCTTGCAAAGACTCTTCTCTAGCCACTTGGCATTCTTGTGCTAACTCCTAATCAGTTTTTGTGGCATTAAGTTTCAAGTTTTACAGGATCACCTATTCACCCCCCTCTAGGTGCTCTCAACACCTAACTGGATTTGTCATTCTTCTCGTATGCACGACGCAGCCAAGCGATCCTTCCTTCTTTGGTCTTTAGGGTTGCAAACACATCTCTGTAACGTTTTTCCATTAACAAATGAGTCGCAAAGAAATGTAAGTCGCTTCCTTCCGGTGCACCATCTTCAATCACTTGTTGCAATTGAGCAGCAACCTCTTTACGAACGGGGTCGTTCTCATAAGAAGTTATGGACATGTTAGAGCACAAGGACCTAGACTCATAAGCTTCGACAAGGCGTTTCATGTATTCGTCCTTGACATCCCTTTTCTTCTTAGGTGTAGGAGAATCATGGAACACCTTGCGCTTACCTTTCTCAATTGAGCCGGGGTCAGGTGTACTGTTTTCACCGCCACCTACAATTTCTTCTTCGTGACCATCAGAAGATGAATTAGCATCCTCAACTCCAGGAACAAGGGTTGTCTCATTGGTGCACACAATGGGGCCAAACATAATCTTAAGATCGTCCTCATTCTCAAGCAGGGCTATTTTAAATTGGATACACCCTGGCATTGCCTGCATTAAATGGAATTTGCTACTTTCAGATGCCGATCATTATTCCTAATCTAAAAAACAGTCTACTTACTTCATTTTGCTTAGCCCACCACTCATCTGGTGCACTGATTGAACCAGTATGAGGGTCTCGACCAAGACCTGTAGCCCTTTCATTCAGTGTTTTCCATTGTGTGTACATTCTCTTTAAAGAGTCCCACCTATTCTTCATTTGATCCCTCGTGTATGTGTGTCCAGTGCGTTCCTTAAACTTCCTAATGAGGTTAGCATACCCTTCTGCATTTAGAAAGTGTTGTGGCCTGTTGCGTGCATTAACCTCTTCTACACAAATTTCTGTGTAAATTTTAGTTGCTCTTGTGTCCCACTTTGCAATAACTTTGCCAGACTTGTCTATCTAATGCAAAACAAGTATACAGTTATAGAACTACGAATTGAAGGCGAAATAAGAACCAAATAAAAAGAACACAATTATGGTACCATAATACCATTTCTAGTAGCACAAGTGGTAACATTCAGGTTGGACTTATTACATAGACATACCACACTGCAAATTAATCCACTTGTTCATGGACACAAAACACATGGAACAGATTACACCTGCGCACTAACCAAAAGTCTGTTCCTATTGAACTAACCCTAAACCCTGTACCCTAACATGTTTACCACGTACTACCTCAAACCTCGTTGTCACTAAAGGAAGGCATCTGATCTGAGTCATATTCAACACCCCAAAACTTTTCGAAGTGCTCGGCAAAGTCCCAGTCTTCACTTAGGTCTTCTTCACCAGGGGGTGGTGAGGACAAGTCTGAGGGTTCGTAGTTGGTGTCAGGTTGGTTGTTAACATTGTTGACCTTGTCCAAATACTCTTGTAACACCAGAGAGTCTTGCTCCAGCATGCAAGCAATGTCCTCCAATGCTACACGAAGTTTGGTAGCGTCAAATGAGGGCAACCCGCGTCCAGGACGGATTGTTTCCCTCGCCACGGAAAATATCTTGTCCGCAATCTCTTGCATCCTTCCAATTGCCTTGTCGGCTATGGAGTCTACTGAATCCATCTGATGTGGATTTAGGTCGTTAGTATACTAGACATGGGGACACGTATTGACATGAATTGCCTCGCCTGCTAACAAACTAAACTAGGGTTGAAGTACCAAAAAACTAGGAAAGTGTGTACTAATAAAAGTGCAAACACACTTTGAATGGATTTCCCTAAACCGAGAACAAATTTGGCACTGGATCTTCGAATACATACACACCAAGAAAAGCAGTAAAAATAACCAAGAAGTTGATATTAACATCACCTTGGTACCACTGGATCTTCGGACGCAACAGGAACTACCAGATTAGTCGCCGAAATCTGAACATCACATGTCACACGCTAATCGTTAGTAACCCGTTCTGAAATAGTCGTGAATAGAGGGGGGAAGTATTAACCACGGACGTGGATGCAACCTAAACCCTAATCAGTACATGGGGGAGGAACGGATCCGTAACAGCACGGCGGAGGATAGACATGGTCGAAATGGAGGTGACGAATATACCTGCGAAGACGACGATGCGATGGGGGAGGAGTCCAACCTTGACGATGCCTGCAGAATGTGGCGACGGAGTTGCGGCGGCGCGGTCAAAACCCTGGCGAACTCAATGGTCACGGACCTTATCCAAACGACCCAGGCGGCGGAGGACGACGAGTGGAATCGTAACGGCATGGAGGATAGGAACCTCGTACCTGCGAAGACGACGAGGAAGGCGGCGGATGAAGCAGAGGGACTGCGGACGAGGCCCGCGTCCCGCTGCGGCGGCGGCGACGGCGGGAGTTGCGAGGGGAGAGAGCTGCGGCGCCGCGCGGTCGAACCTTAGCGAAATGACCCCGGCTTCCAGCGGACACTAACTGCGGGCGGCTTTTGGTTTCCTGTAGGCGGGCGGCTTCTGAGCGAAGCGCGGCGCCGAAAAGCTGCCCCAAAAGCTAGGCGTTTAGGAGCCACTTCTGCTTCTGGCGGCCAGAAGCAGCCCAGAAGCTGAACTAAACAGTGGCTATATGTTTTCTTATTGTTGGTGTGCTTCAGGAATGTGCAGGAAATGCCGAAAATAAAATTGTGAGGCCCATTCGCGTGGAAACACCGTGCTGACGTATGGATGATGCGTACATGGTCCATGAGGCATCTGATGTATGGCTCACACGTATCAGCTGCACACAGTTCACACAGAGTTTCGTAGAGATTGTCCACACCATTTAACTTTTTTTTTCAGAAAGGCACTTTGGTCCATTCGCAAGTTTTTTTTTCAAGTGCAATGTCATACAGTCCGCGTAATATCTTGTAGGAATGGTCCGTGTTAGACTATTATTAGGCAGTTATGTGGTACATGTACATTTTAATTCTAAAATTATTTAGATAATAAATCATGAACGTGGATAGTGTTAATGAATTAGCGTAATCATATTAGGTACACATATTTATATTTACCATTCTTATAAAAAAATTTATTGTTCTTATAACTATGATATGATTTATCCCGAACTTGCATAATAGGTAAGCTCGGATGAGTTAGTTGATATGTAGTCGAGTCCTCTTATTAGATCTGAGTTTGTGGATTTTAAATGACATCAAACTTGCATAATAGGTAAGCTCGGATGAGTTAGGTGATATGTAGTCGAGTCCTCTTATTAGATCTGAGTATGTGGATTTTAAATGACATCAGGGACCGATCTGAATGGGGGCTCCAGCCCCCTTACGACATGAAGCTTCATAGGGTATAGAGGTCGCAAGTAGAGAAAAATATAGAAGAAAGAAGAAAAATGACCCCCATATTCAATTGGAGAAAGATATAGATGTCAGAGAGAAAGGAAGGAGGAGGAAGAATAGAGTAAAAATAAGTCTCCTACTAGCTTATGCTGCTTTCACCACTAGTCACTAGAAAATCAGCCACTCCTTCCATCCCTTCCTGGATATGCCACTAAGTGACATCATACCTAAAGTAGTCAAATGATGAGAAAAACAGTTCGAATATTCTCAAACTTTGAGGTACGCCTGAAAATTGTAGATGATCGGGTTCCATAAACTCGATATTCCTAAAATGTATACATGATCGAATTACATGAACTCAAACTCAACGCTTCCGAAATTCATAGATAACTTACTCATATATATGGACTCATCATTATTTCCATATGGTCGTATTGAATGCACTCGAGTTGAGTATTAGCTTCAGAGTTAAGCCCATTTTTAACTTCAAATCGACATCCATAGAGATGACTAAGTTCCATGCACTTAGTAATCTCGAAGTCCTTATAGGAAAACCTTTCATTGATGCACGAGTTTTAGGACTCAAAACTCTGATTGATTATTGTCTCGTGGACTCAGTAATCTAAGTGTTTGAGTAGGGACTTTTAAATTAGATGACCATGCCTCATTTACTCAGTGCTCTAGAACCTCCCATGAATATGAAGCAATCTTCATATGTACTATATGAGCTCGAGTCCGAATTGGGTCATAGATCGATTTCGGTTCCAAGTCGAAGTTGAGTCCAAGTCCGTGTCGATGTCGTAAGGCCAGATCAACCCTAGTTTAGCAAAGTGTATATTGGATCTTTAGAAACTTGAGCATGGGGCGCTAGAATCGCCAAAAGATTTAGGATGAGCCCGAGTTTCTAAGTAGGTCGACGATGAATCTGAGGGTGCCGAAGATGACTTCTTTCCTGTGCGAAAACCATGGATACCATCATCTCTATGGTAATTAGTGTGACTTCTCCTATAGAGCGTGCCAACTATCAAGGATTTTTTGCAAGTGAATCTATTATGTAGGTCGTGAGATCAAAAGATAAAGGTATTTCGGTAGTGAATTTACTCTTGGTGATCGCTATAACCTAAATGACTTGGTGGCAATTGAGAGTACGATGTTCACCCAGAGAGTTTGTCAATGACTCGACTTAGGAGTTGTCCATGGTTGTGAGTGGTTCCAGCTTATAGATAACATTTAATTTTTGGACGGACTAAGGAGAGTGATACCCTTGCGCGGGTGTCTAATAAGGATAAGTGGAGAGTGTCAACTCTTCGATACCTCATTGAAAACTTAAGGAGTCTTCTAAACCCCTGCTTTACTTTCTGATATTATATTTGAGCAATTTACTTTGAGTAATTACATTTATAGAATTAAAAGGATATCATAAGGTTGGACTTAGTATGCAAAACTCTTTGTGAACACATTAGGTACTTAGGTGAAGTTGGGCTTATTCTTGGGATTTAATTATTACAAAAAGTATAGTGAAATCTAATTGATCCCCCTCCTTGAGCATTGTGATCCTTTCAATGTCATCATGTGGCTTTATTGGTTCATTGATCACAACTTCACTTGTTCTTCATCATTAGCTTTGTCCATCAACACCAAGCTCTCTATTCGTGCCTCACCACCATGAATTCCATCTCCCCAAGCCTCTAGATTTCCCTTCCCACTTGTAAATCGGTCCATCATGGCCAAGCCATGTATCTTATTCTTCTCCACCTAGCCACATAACACCATGTCATGTATCATATGCAATGAGCTCCTTCAACACACTAGTTGAGAATTACAATAATCTAAGCTATTTATCCACCATGTCTCATGTTTCTCATACTAGTGTATATGTGGATTAATCACATGTGTATCTCAACATAAACACATATTAATTCACTTAGTGTATAAAAATATCGACGCATCAGTGAGAGTTTGCATCTCTACCTCTCTTTAAGGTCCCGCATTTATGGTTTACTTAAGTTGTTGATTTACCATTCTTAGCTTAGCTAATAGGCTACTTGGAAGGATTGGAACTTAGGTTGCAAAACTAGTTTGGCGGTAGAGATAGCAAAACTTAAACAAAACGTTAGTTGCACTAGCTTGTTTGGTTATTCGTATATGTTTTGTTTAAGAGATTAATTATTGGCCTAGATTAGTGTGAAAAATAGCAGTCCTAATGCACCCACCTCTTAGAAGCCACCATTTCCTACATGTGTCCAGTAGATCGTGTATATGGTCGTGCAATACACTGTTTTTGCACTGTAAATAGTACTGTTTGCAGAGTGGAGTTTGAAATAAGAGATGAGATAGGGAATTTGATAGGAGAGCTGCTGGGGAGAGCCTTAGTGTGTATCCATCTCTACCCCTTTCAAGCACTAGGTTCGTGCGTCGTGTGTCGTGCGTCACGTGCGAACCGCGTATGTATGTTCCTCTTCCCCGGTTCTTGCCTAATAATGGTGGATTTTGAGAAACCACTCAAGCCCAATAGAACATGAAGCCATACAACACAGTGCTCACACATAGTACCACCTCGTTAGCTAAAAGAGGATGAGCAACCGAGCAAGCTATAAAAAGGGTCGGGCTCCTTTTCAACTTAAACCTTTCTTTGCATTTTGGCTAAGGTAAGGTGTATATTTGTTCTTATCAGTTTAATATCTGATATGTGCACTATATGTTCGCTTTGATATTAAATTTATTTTTATGGATATCAAATATGTTTGTGTGTCGTTGCAACACACTTATTTAAAAGGGTGACCCCAATTTTATTATGAAATAGGCAACATAAAAACAAATAACCTTACAACAACTGAACTACCATGCCTTAAGCAGAACGCGTCTAGGGGGACCGAGCTGACAAACCTTGTCGGTGTTTCGAACCTCGGCCTGACAAGTAAATTATTGTGCGCGTTCCGGGCTCTAGAGGGTGTGCGTGGTGGGCACAAGATTTATACTGGTTCGGGCAGAACGTCCCTACTTCCATTAATCAACGGCTTGTGCTACCGACACCATTGATGATAAAAATGTAATACCACATCCACCCCGGGACTGATAGTACTTACTCCTGATAGCCCTCTAGGATCATATATCATCCCACAGACCAACACAAGTCTTTTATGCGCACTTTGTCCTCACTCATGCGCACCCGAGAAAACTTCTCAATCGGTCACCCATCCCAAAATTGCTCTAGGCCAAGCACGCTTAACCTAGAGGTTCTTTCGAGACAGTCTTCTAAAAAAGAAGACGCAACTTGTTTATATGAGTACTCTATTAATTCTATTAAGCCTTGGGCCTAGATAACAACATCCACTAGGGCCAGGATATCACAATCCACCCCCTTAGAAGACCGACGTCCTCATCGGTCATCCCCAAGCCAGGAACCTCCCCTCTTGGCCATGTTTGTATATCTAGTGTCGTCATATGCCATGCCATGTGACCACTCTGGGCCCACATGCACCATGTACCCGAACCCCTAGCCCACACACGCCCGTGAAACCGTGAGGTCCGCTCTGATGCCATTTGTAACACCTCGTCCACTCCCGTTCCGACGTTACTTACTCCTGGTAGCCCTCTAGGATCATATATCATCCCCACAGACCAACACAAGTCTTTTTTGTGCACTTTGTCCTCACTCATGCACACCTGAGAAAACTTCCCGGTCGGTCACCCATCCCAAAATTGCTCTAAGCCAAGCACACTTAACCCAAAAGTTCTTTTGAGATAGTCTTACGAAAAAGAAGATGCACCTTGTTGGTATGAGTACTCTATTAATTATATTAAGCCTTGGGCCAAGATATCAACATCCACTTGGGCTAGGGTATCACACAAAACTCGTAGTAGGGGTTATAAGCGGACGAGAGAGGGAGGAGAGGCTCCCAAGTCTCTTATCAGGGTGGAAGTGGAGCTAAAGGCTATAGAGTGGAGTCCTATCTAAGTATTGGCTTGGGCGGCAGAGTTTTGGCCTCTAGGTCCTCGTTGGTGCTCCTCCTCCTGTTCGTCGATTCATCTGGGTCCATCTTTCTAGGTGCATATATGAAAGAACTCAACCCCTTGCCTAGGAGCCAACCCCTCCCTTATATAGGCTGGGAGAGGGGTCAGCCAGCATTGGCTTCCCTAGGACAGAGCCACAAGGCAAGGGTCAAACCAAACATTCTACCTAGGCTAAAGCCACACGTACTCGTGGGTCTCGGGGCCGCCTGGTTGTCTCGTATTTATTATGGCAGACAACACGGGCTGCATGGGCCTAGGTGCCATCATGTAGGCTATGCTGACCCCTGGCCTTTGTAGCTTGGGGCTCGACATGGCTTGTCGTGTTGCTGAAAGGGAAATGTGCCCTTGGGCCATTTCTAAGTATTTTGGTGATTTAGTGTAACGCCCTGAATTTGGGGGTAGAATTTTTTCTTCTTTTCTTTCACCAAATTCGGGCGTTACTCTCTTTTCTCTTTCCTCGTTTGCTCCTTCTTTCCAATTTCAAACCAGTATAGCGGCAGGTGTCCGTGTCATGTATAAACCAAAACCTAAGTGTCATGGGTGTTGCATCATGCCGAAGCACATTTCTTTGTCTGATGTTGAATGTTCGTCTCGTTCTGTTCCGGATTTCGGTTCGCGATTTAATTCCGTTTAGTGGTCGCGCTCGTCGTGGGTTTTCGACCCGCGAAGTGGCCCGGCCCGCCCCGGCCTGCGCGCCCCTGGCGCCCAAAACCCCCCCATGCGCCCCCCCTCCTCTCTCTCTCATTTGGATCTCCCGCGCAACAACCTCTCCTCTCCCTCTTCCACCTCTCTCTCCCCGTGGTGCCCTAGGGTTTGGAGACGGCGATCACCGGATTTTGGACCCCGAGGTGAGCTCCCCTCCCCTCCCCTTCTCCTCTCTCTCTCTCTCTCCCTCCTCTTCTCCCCCGCGCGCGCACCCTCCCTCTTCCCCCTGCCCGCGCCCGACCCCGTCCCTGCCCGGCGCGGCGGCGCCCCTGCCCGCCCGCTCGGCCCTCCCCGCGGCGGCGCCCCTGCCCGCCCGCTCGCCCTCCCCGCGGCGACGCTCGGCGCCCGCCCCCGGCTCGCCCGCCCGGCCTCCCTCCCGCGGCGGCGCTCGGCTCCCCGACCCCGACCCCGACCCCGACCCCGCCCCGGCGGCGCGGCCCCCGCTCGGCCCCTCGGCGCGGCGGCGCGGCCCCCGCCCGGCCTCCTCGGCGTGGCGGCGCGGCCCCCGCTCGGCCCCTCGGCGCGGCGGCGCGGCCCCCGCCCGGCCTCCCCGCGCGGCGCTCCCCCGCCCGGCCTCCCGCCCGCGGCGGCGCTCGGCCCCGCCCGGCTGCCCTCCCCGGCGGCGCTCGCCCGCCCCGCCCCTCGGCCCGGCCGACCATGGTGGCTCGGCGCCCTCCCGCGGCGCGGCGAGCCCCGCTCGCCCGCGCGCCCCCCCCGCCCCCGGCTCGGCCGCCCCTGGCCGGTTCAACCGCCCCCTGGCCGGTTCAACCGCCCTGGCCCCAGCTCGGCCGCCCGTTCCCCGTCCCGGCCTCGCCCGACCGTGTCCCCGCTCGCCCGCGCTCGCGGTGATTATTTGTTAATTAGCGTGTTGCGTCGCGCGCTTCGCCGCGCGACGGATTTGTCTAAAATTCAGATTCTATCCTGTGTTGCGTCGTGCGCTTCGTCGCGCGACGATCCATTTTGTTTCAGGTTGTTTAAGGTGTAACGTCGCGTGTGTATTCGCGCGACGTTCCACTTTAGACTCAGTTTAGTCGACGTATGCCGTCGTGCGCTTCGTCGCGCGACGCTTAACGTCTCCTCTTAACTAAGGCAAAGTGTCTCGCTGCGTGCTCAGTCGCGCGACGAGTCGTTAACTTCTTAATTTGTTTTAGAGAGCCTTGTCGCGCGTCTCGCCGCGCGACCATCCTTTTATTTATCTCCACCTGCTTATAATAATTAGACATGAAACATGACTTACTTTACGCTAAACATAGTGTCTACATTAAATTTCCTTCCATTAAGCTAGTGGCTAATTTATAATCATGCAACGTGATCGTTTCTCGACTGTCTTTTCCTCTTTCTCTCTTAACCGTACTCGCGAGCCCGCGTGGAACGTCTGTTTACTTATTGCATTCTATTGTATGGTGTACTGTTCTTTTGTATTAAATGTGTGGATGTATGTATGTTTGTGCTCGCATAGAGAACGATCCAGTTGAAGAGCCCGAGGAACTCGCAGGAGAAGCCCCTGAGCAGCAGTCGGTTGGTGGAGGCAAGTGTCCCTTGACCTATCTATGTCCTATTCATTATTTAATTCACCTCCCGCTTTACACATTTATGCCCAAGGATTGACTAGCTTTTGTTATCCATGTCCTTGTTTACCTATTTGGGTTGGATTATTACTGTTTAGCTTTATGCTATTGCTCAAACTCTAATCAATGAACATGATGAGAATATCTATGATACGCTGTTTTCCCTTCTCTTATTATGATGTTATGCTTGTGGTCATCAAGGGGGCTCGATCGGTTTCTCGAGTGCCTCTCCGTAAGGACCTGTTCTATGGATGACCGCCCGGGAAAAACAGTGCAACCATGAGGGTGGAATGGGGTGCCCTTAGCTGAATAATTAGAGGATCCGGGGTGTAGTTCACTTAGCCGTCGTGCCGTCAATGGGGCTCGGTGTATGCGGCTCGCTCTGCCAAGTTTGGGTTCGCCCCTTGGGGAGGAGTGTGGTGCATTTAGGAAACCTAACGGGTGGCTACAGTCCCGGGGAATCTTTGTAAAGGCTACGTAGTGATGCCCTGCTGGGTCACCTTGGTAGTGATCAATGGAGAGTCATGATCTCCGGGCAGAATGGGAATCACGGCTCGTGGGTAAAGTGCACAACCTCTGCAGAGTGTTTGAAAACTGATATATCAGCCGTGCTCGCGGTTATGAGCGGCCAAGGGAGCTCCAGTGATTAGTGGTACTTGATCAGAGATACTTTGGTACAGGTGGTTATGAGATCGATGATTCTGGTTATGACTATGGTGCTGGTAAGTGGTATTCTTTCCGTTTGGAAAGGGTACATCGGGTTAATAACTTGGGTTAATGCTAAAACTTGGCTTTCTACTAGTAAGTAATAATCTGACCAACTAAAAGCAACTGTTTGACTTATCCCCACATAAAGCTAGTCCACTACAGCCAAACAGGATACTTGCTGAGTATGTTGATGTGTACTCACCCTTGCTCTACACACCAAACCCCCCCATCCCCAGGTTGTCAGCGTTGCAACCACTGCTCAGGCGAAGATGAAGCTGTGGAAGGAGACTTCCAGGAGTTCCAAGACTACGACGAGTTCTAGGTGTGGGTTAGCAGCAACCCCCAGTCGGCTGCCTGTGAAGGCCGCGGTTATCTACGTTTCTTTTCCGCACTTTGATTTATTGTAAGAACTATATGGACGTCTCAGACGTATGATGTAATCGACTATTTCCCTTCTTAATACTATTTTGAGCACTGTGTGATGATGTCCATGTTATGTAACTGCTGTGTACGTGAATAACTGATCCTGGCACGTACATGGTTCGCATTCGGTTTGCCTTCTAAAACCGGGTGTGACATAAGTGGTATCAAAGCCGTGCTGACTGTAGGACCGCTAACCTAGAGTAGAATGGTCGCTCTAAGGACTATAGACCTCTGTCTCTGCCTTGACTTTGATATCTCTTCAAAAGTTGGTCATACCGACCAAACCTATGTTCTACTATATATTATACCTTGCTGAAAATCATGTTTTATTCTAATCCTTCATTTACTTATGATTCATTATTTGCTGGTCATATTAATTCTGTTCTTACCCTTTTGCTTGCGATGTCTTTTGTAGATGGCTCGACTTAGACACACTGCACGAAAGTCAGTCATCCCCTTCTTACCCTCCCGCCTTGCTGAGCGTCCGCTTCGCCGTCCCGTGGCCGGACAGTCCAGCCACTTGGAGAGACTACACCACCGCCTGCATGAGGAGCAGGAACGTCGACGACAGGAGCAGCAGGGCTCTTCTTTCTCGCTCCACCAGGAGATAGAGTCTGTGAGGAGCTGCTCCCCTGTGCTTCCTCTGGAGGCGCCCCCTGCATCACCACTGGGCGCCCCAGCTTCTGGAGTAGCTGCTGGAGGAGACCCAGACGACGGAGATGGCGACGACAGCTCGAGCCACGACACCGACTTCTCTGCTAACCTTGAGCCGGAAGGATGGGTTGCTCGACCCATCACTCGCGACGCTGCTCGCGGGTGTCACTTCCACGATGCGCTCGACACCCTGCTACGTCGGGCATTTAACCGGCATACTTGGTCCGTCGAGTATCGCTGTGTGGTCTACCAGCATAGTCGCGGGGTCTACCCGGACCGCTGGGAGGCAACCTGCTTGGTGCGCTGCCCGGAGAACAGTCTCCAGGGTGCGGAGGCCTGTTCAGAGCACTATTCTATCTCTGAGCGGGACTCAGCTGAGGCAGCCATGCAAGATGCTGCACGGCGTGCGCTTTCGCACTACTGCTCGGTTTTCGGTGGGGCAGCTGACGGTCTTGACCTGAAGTATTACCCCCGCCGTCCATCTGGCAGCACAGGAGGCGTGATTGTCTCACCTGTCGGTGAGGGCAATCCTAGGTTGAGCAGCACAGTCAACCTAGCCGCCGTGCTAAACACGGAGCTGGACCATGCATTAGATGAGCTGGGTAGGGCTCGTGCTGAGATCGCCCTGCTGCGGGCTGAGCGCGCGGAACGTCGTCACTTGGATGGTGGTTCCCCCGCTCCCGTTGGGACTCAGCACCTGTACCGCTCACCTCAGCGTGGACACCAGTCTTATGGCAATCCCGACTGCAAGACCAAGATAACTCTAGAACCATAAATCGTTAGAGTTGGATCTTGTAATTAATACGAAATATATACGTAGAAGCTTCAGTCTTAGCGTTAGTCTCGGTCTTAGTTAGTCTTAGTTAGACAGGGTAGTTTGCTATATCCTGTGCATCTATGTTTGTCATGATGAACTATGTTTGGTTTGGATCTTTGTAATGACTGTCACCAGAGTGTGGGTATCCCCTGCATTTTGGTTTACCTATTATGTTAATGGAGTTAGTTATATAGTTGGGAAACCTTTTATTCCACTTTCCTCTTTATCTGAGAAGCTGTGTGGTCTGTGTTGGAGATCAGTGAAGATGCTCATCTGTTCAGTGCTGTTGAAGAATTCTATCCTCTTTCCTTATGCTGCAAGGTTTGCCAGATCAGTTCTGATGTGTGGTTGCATTCTGCAGATGTCAGAGAACAGGCGCAGAGGAGGAAGGCGTGCTCAGTAGGAGCGAGCCGCTCAACAGGAGGAGGTGCCCCAGCAGCAGCACCTGCCGCCCCCGCCCCCGATGTCCATCGAGCAGATGTTTCTGATGCAGACTCAGGCAGTTCAAGCCATTGGTCAGACTTTGGCCGCCATTCAGCAGCAGCAGCAGCAACAGCAGCAGGCCCCACCTCAACCTCAGATGCCTCAGATGCCCAGAGACAAGCGTGCTGAATTCATGAGAGGTCATCCACCAACGTTCACTCATTCCTCTGACCCCATGGATGCTGAAGACTGGCTGCGCACTGTGGAGCGGGAGTTGCATACCGCTCAGTGCGATGACAGGGAGAAAGTCTTGTATGGCCCCCGTCTGTTGAGAGGAGCAGCCCAATCATGGTGGGAGTCTTACCTCGCCACCCATGCCCACCCTGACGCCATCACCTGGGAAGAGTTTAGAGGTAGCTTTCGTCAGTACCATGTTCCTGCAGGTCTGATGACAGTGAAGAAGGAGGAGTTCCTGGCTCTCAAGCAAGGGCCATCGTCTGTCAGCGAGTACCGGGACAAGTTTCTGCAATTGTCTCGCTATGCTCCTGAAGATGTCAACACCGACGCCAAGCGACAGTACCGTTTCCTGAGAGGCTTGGTTGACCCTCTTCAGTATCAGCTGATGAATCACACCTTCCCGACATTCCAGCACCTGATTGACAGAGCAATCATGACAGAGAGAAAGCGTAAGGAGATGGAAGATCGTAAACGCAAGATCAGTGGACCCCAGCCTGGAAACAGCAGTCGTCCTCGTTTCTCAAGCAATCAACCTCAGCAGTTCAGGCAGAACCAGCGTCCACCTCAGCAGCATCAGCAGTTTCAAAGGCAGTATCCTCAGCACCAGTACCAGAACCGTCAGAGCAATCAGTCAGGAGGTCAGTTTCAAAGGCAGAATCAGCAGGCACCTCGTCTTCCTGCCCCAGCAAGCCAGCAGAACAATCAGGCAGCACCAGCTCAGGTTGGAAACAGGGCATGTTTCCACTGTGGAGAGCAAGGCCACTGGGTGATGCAATGTCCGAAGAAGGCAGCCCAGCAGCAGTCAGGCCCCAATGCCCCGGCAAAGCAGAATGTGCCTCAGCCCGGAGTAGGCAATCGCTCTCAGCCGCGCTATAATCATGGAAGGCTGAACCACTTGGAGGCTGAAGCAGTTCAGGAGACCCCCGGCATGATAGTAGGTATGTTCCCAGTCGACTCCCATATTGCAGAAGTGTTATTTGATACTGGAGCAACGCATTCTTTCATTGCTGCATCATGGGTAGAAGCACATAATCTTCCAATTACTACCATGTCAACCCCCATTCAAATTGACTCAGCCGGTGGTAGAATTCGAGGCGATAGCATTTGTTTGAATATAAGTGTGGAAAAGAAAGATGGCACCAAGAGGATGTGTATCGATTATCGAGCTTTGAATGAGGTCACGATCAAGAACAAGTATCCTTTGCCCAGAATAGAAGATCTGTTCGACCAGTTGAGAGGAGCCAGTGTGTTCTCCAAGATTGATCTGAGGTCAGGTTATCATCAGCTCAGGATCCGACCTTCGGACATTCCGAAGACGGCATTCATTTCCAAGTATGGTTTGTACGAGTTCACAGTGATGTCTTTTGGTTTGACCAATGCGCCAGCGTTCTTCATGAACTTGATGAAGTGTATTCATGGATTACCTTGATAAGTTTGTGGTGGTATTCATTGATGACATTCTGGTTTATTCTCAAAGCGAAGAAGAGCACGCAGATCATTTGAGGATGGTATTGCAGAGATTGCGAGAGCACCAGTTGTATGCAAAGTTGAGCAAGTGTGAGTTCTGGATCAGTGAAGTCCTGTTCTTGGGTCACATAATCAACAAAGAAAGATTGGTTGTGGATCCGAAGAAAGTGGCAGACATTTTGAACTGGAAAGCGCCAACAGATGCTAGAGGAATCAAGAGCTTCATTGGAATGGCCGGATATTATCGGCGATTCATTGAAGGGTTTTCGAAGATTGCGAAACCAATGACAGCGTTGCTAGGCAACAAAGTTGAGTTCAAGTGGACCCAGAAATGTCAAGAGGCCTTTGAAGCGCTGAAAGAGAAGTTGACTACAGCGCCTGTCCTAGTCTTGCCTGATGTGCACAAGCCCTTCTCGGTGTATTGTGATGCTTGTTACACAGGTTTGGGATGTGTGTTGATGCAAGAGGGAAGAGTTGTGGCTTACTCGTCCCGACAGCTGAAGGTTCATGAGAAGAATTACCCAATCCATGATCTAGAGTTGGCAGCAGTGGTTCATGCACTGAAGTCATGGAGGCACTATCTGTATGGACAGAAATGCGATGTCTACACAGATCACAAGAGTCTGAAGTACATATTCACTCAGTCAGAGTTGAACATGAGGCAGCGAAGATGGTTAGAGTTGATCAAAGATTATGAGTTGGAGATTCATTACCATCCAGGCAAAGCAAACGTAGTGGCAGATGCTTTGAGCAGAAAGAGTCAAGTCAATCTGATGGTCGCTCGTCCGATGCCTTATGAGTTGGCCAAAGAGTTCGACAGGTTGAGTCTCGGATTTCTGAACAATTCGCGAGGAGTTACAGTTGAATTGGAACCTACCTTGGAGCGCGAAATCAAAGAAGCGCAGAAGAATGATGAGAAAATCAGTGAGATCCGGCGACTGATTCTAGAAGGCAAAGGCAAAGATTTTCGAGAAGATGCAGAAGGCGTGATATGGTTCAAAGACCGCTTGTGTGTTCCCAATGTCCAGTCTATTCGGGAGTTGATTCTCAAGGAAGCTCATGAGACAGCCTATTCGATTCACCCTGGCAGTGAGAAGATGTATCAGGATCTGAAGAAGAAATTCTGGTGGTACGGAATGAAGAGGGAAATCGCAGAGCATGTGGCTATGTGTGATAGTTGTCGAAGAATTAAGGCAGAGCACCAGAGACCTGCCGGATTGTTGCAACCGTTGCAGATCCCTCAGTGGAAATGGGATGAAATTGGTATGGATTTCATAGTCGGATTGCCTCGCACTCGAGCCGGCTACGATTCCATTTGGGTAGTAGTGGACCGCTTGACCAAGTCAGCCCACTTCATACCTGTCAAGACCAACTACAGCAGTGCAGTATTGGCAGAATTGTATATGTCTCGGATCGTTTGTCTTCATGGTGTGCCAAAGAAGATAGTGTCAGACAGAGGAACGCAGTTCACCTCTCATTTCTGGCAGCAGTTGCATGAAGCTTTGGGCACGCATCTGAATTTCAGTTCAGCTTATCACCCGCAGACAGATGGCCAGACCGAAAGGACCAATCAAATTCTTGAAGACATGCTGAGAGCCTGTGCGTTGCATGATCAGTCCGGATGGGATAAGAGATTGCCTTATGCAGAGTTTTCCTATAACAACAGTTACCAGGCCAGTTTGAAGATGTCACCATTTCAGGCGCTTTATGGAAGGAGTTGTAGAACTCCGTTGCAATGGGATCAGCCTGGAGAAAAGCAAGTGTTTGGGCCAGACATTTTGCTTGAAGCCGAAGAGAACATCAAGATGGTCCGAGAGAATCTGAAGATAGCGCAATCGAGGCAGCGAAGCTATGCAGACACAAGAAGAAGAGAGCTGAGTTTCAAAGTCGGAGATTTTGTCTATCTGAAAGTGTCACCGATCAGAGGAGTCAGAAGATTCGGAGTGAAAGGCAAGCTAGCACCCCGCTACATCGGTCCGTATCAGATTCTTGCAAGACATGGAGAAGTGGCCTATCAGCTCAGTTTGCCCGAGAATTTGTCAGCTGTGCATGATGTCTTTCATGTGTCTCAGTTGAAGAAGTGCTTGCGTGTGCCAGAAGAGCAGTTGCCAGTGGAAGGTCTTGAAGTCCAGGAGGACTTGACCTACGTTGAGAAGCCAGTGCAAATCCTTGAGGTTGCAGACAGAGTCACCCGAAGGAAGACCATCAGAATGTGCAAAGTCAGATGGGATCACCACTCTGAGGAAGAAGCAACCTGGGAGCGTGAAGATGATCTGATGGCTAAATACCCTGAGCTCTTTGCTAGCCAACCCTGAATCTCGAGGGCGAGATTCTTTTAAGGGGGATAGGTTTGTAATGCCCTGAATTTGGGGGTAGAATTTTTTCTTCTTTTCTTTCACCAAATTCGGGCGTTACTCTCTTTTCTCTTTCCTCGTTTGCTCCTTCTTTCCAATTTCAAACCAGTATAGCGGCAGGTGTCCGTGTCATGTATAAACCAAAACCTAAGTGTCATGGGTGTTGCATCATGCCGAAGCACATTTCTTTGTCTGATGTTGAATGTTCGTCTCGTTCTGTTCCGGATTTAGGTTCGCGATTTAATTCCGTTTAGTGGTCGCGCTCGTCGTGGGTTTTCGACCCGCGAAGTGGCCCGGCCCGCCCCGGCCTGCGCGTCCCTGGCGCCCAAAACCCCCCCATGCGCCCCCCCTCCTCTCTCTCTCATTTGGATCTCCCGCGCAACAACCTCTCCTCTCCCTCTTCCACCTCTCTCTCCCCGTGGTGCCCTAGGGTTTGGAGACGGCGATCACCGGATTTTGGACCCCGAGGTGAGCTCCCCTCCCCTCCCCTTCTCCTCTCTCTCTCTCTCCCTCCTCTTCTCCCCCGCGCGCGCACCCTCCCTCTTCCCCCTGCCCGCGCCCGACCCCGTCCCTGCCCGGCGCGGCGGCGCCCCTGCCCGCCCGCTCGGCCCTCCCCGCGGCGGCGCCCCTGCCCGCCCGCTCGCCCTCCCCGCGGCGGCGCTCGGCGCCCGCCCCCGGCTCGCCCGCCCGGCCTCCCTCCCGCGGCGGCGCTCGGCTCCCCGACCCCGACCCCGACCCCGACCCCGACCCCGCCCCGGCGGCGCGGCCCCCGCTCGGCCCCTCGACGCGGCGGCGCGGCCCCCGCCCGGCCTCCTCGGCGTGGCGGCGCGGCCCTCGCTCGGCCCCTCGGCGCGGCGGCGCGGCGGCGCGGCCCCCGCCCGGCCCCCTCGGCGCGGCGGCGCGGCCCCCGCCCGGCCTCCCCGCGCGGCGCTCGGCCCCGCCCGGCCTCCCTCCCCGGCGGCGCTCGCCCGGCCGACCATGGTGGCTCGACGCCCTCCCGCGGCGCGGCGAGCCCCGCTCGCCCGCCCCCCCCCCCCCCCCCGCCCCCGGCTCGGCCGCCCCTGGCCGTTTCAACCGCCCCCTGGCCGGTTCAACCGCCCTGGCCCCAGCTCGGCCGCCCGTTCCCCGTCCCGGCCTCGCCCGACCGTGTCCCCGCTCGCCCGCGCTCGCGGTGATTATTTGTTAATTAGCGTCGTGCGCTCGCGGATCGTCGCGCTCGCGGTGATTTGTCTAAAATTCAGATTCTATCCTGTGTTGCGTCGTGCGCTTCGTCGCGCGACGATCCATTTTGTTTCAGGTTGTTTAAGGTGTAACGTCGCGTGTGTATTCGCGCGACGTTCCACTTTAGACTCAGTTTAGTCGACGTATGCCATCGTGCGCTTCGTCGCGCGACGCTTAACGTCTCCTCTTAACTAAGGCAAAGTGTCTCGCTGCGTGCTCAGTCGCGCGACGAGTCGTTAACTTCTTAATTTGTTTTAGAGAGCCTTGTCGCGCGTCTCGCCACGCGACCATCCTTTTATTTATCTCCACCTGCTTATAATAATTAGACATGAAACATGACTTTACTTTACGCTAAACATAGTGTCTACATTAAATTTCCTTCCATTAAGCTAGTGGCTAATTTATAATCATGCAACGTGATCGTTTCTCGACTGTCTTTTCCTCTTTCTCTCTTAACCGTACTCGCGAGCCCGCGTGGAACGTCTGTTTACTTATTGCATTCTATTGTATGGTGTACTGTTCTTTTGTATTAAATGTGTGGATGTATGTATGTTTGTGCTCGCATAGAGAACGATCCAGTTGAAGAGCCCGAGGAACTCGCAGGAGAAGCCCCTGAGCAGCAGTCGGTTGGTGGAGGCAAGTGTCCCTTGACCTATCTATGTCCTATTCATTATTTAATTCACCTCCCGCTTTACACATTTATGCCTAAGGATTGACTAGCTTTTGTTATCCATGTCCTTGTTTACCTATTTGGGTTGGATTATTACTGTTTAGCTTTATGCTATTGCTCAAACTCTAATCAATGAACATGATGAGAATATCTATGATACGCTGTTTTCCCTTCTCTTATTATGATGTTATGCTTGTGGTCATCAAGGGGGCTCGAGCGGTTTCTCGAGTGCCTCTCCGTAAGGACCTGTTCTATGGATGACCGCCCGGGAAAACAGTGCAACCATGAGGGTGGAATGGGGTGCCCTTAGCTGAATAATTAGAGGATCCGGGGTGTAGTTCACTTAGCCGTCGTGCCGTCAATGGGGCTCGGTGTATGCGGCTCGCTCTGCCAAGTTTGGGTTCGCCCCTTGGGGAGGAGTGCGGTGCATTTAGGAAACCTAACGGGTGGCTACAGTCCCGGGGAATCTTTGTAAAGGCTACGTAGTGATGCCCTGCTGGGTCACCTTGGTAGTGATCAATGGAGAGTCATGATCTCCGGGCAGAATGGGAATCACGGCTCGTGGGTAAAGTGCACAACCTCTGCAGAGTGTTTGAAAACTGATATATCAGCCGTGCTCGCGGTTATGAGCGGCCAAGGGAGCTCCAGTGATTAGTGGTACTTGATCAGAGATACTTTGGTACAGGTGGTTATGAGATCGATGATTCTGGTTATGACTATGGTGCTGGTAAGTGGTATTCTTTCCGTTTGGAAAGGGTACATCGGGTTAATAACTTGGGTTAATGCTAAAACTTGGCTTTCTACTAGTAAGTAATAATCTGACCAACTAAAAGCAACTGCTTGACTTATCCCCACATAAAGCTAGTCCACTACAGCCAAATAGGATACTTGCTGAGTATGTTGATGTGTACTCACCCTTGCTCTACACACCAAACCCCCCCCCATCCCCAGGTTGTTAGCATTGCAACCACTGCTCAGGCGAAGATGAAGCTGTGGAAGGAGACTTCCAGGAGTTCCAAGACTACGACGAGTTCTAGGTGTGGGTTAGCAGCAACCCCCAGTCGGCTGCCTGTGAAGGCCGCGGTTATCTACGTTTCTTTTCCGCACTTTGATTTATTGTAAGAACTATATGGACGTCTCAGACGTATGATGTAATCGACTATTTCCCTTCTTAATACTATTTTGAGCACTGTGTGATGATGTCCATGTTATGTAACTGCTGTGTACGTGAATAACTGATCCTGGCACGTACATGGTTCGCATTCGGTTTGCCTTCTAAAACCGGGTGTGACATATAGTGTCCAACACAAGTGCCTAAGTGTAAAATGGTGGACAAAGTACAAATCGAGGATAAATGTATGTTTCTCAGACTTAGTACATTGTTTTAGAGACTAATGTATTGTGTCTAAGTGCTGGAAACAGGAAAAATCGAATTGGAATTGTCTTGGCTCGAGCAGCCAAGACTCTGCTCAGTCTGGGAGCACCGGACTGTCCGGTGGTGCACCGGACAGTGTCCGGTGCGCCAAGCTGGCTCGAGTGAACTTGCCGCTCTCGGGAATTCACCGGCGACGTACGACTATAATTCACCGGACTGTCCGGTGGGCCAACGGTCTGCCGGGCCAACGGTCGGCCGCGCGATCTGCGCGGGACACGTGGCCGAGCCAACGGCTAGAAGAAGGCACCGGACTGTCCGGTGTGCACCGGACTGTCCGGTGTGCACTGGACATGTCCGGTGCGCCAACGGCTCCAAGACTGCCAACGGTCGGCTTCGCCATAGAAGGAAAGAAATCAGGCACCGGACAGTGTCCGGTGTGCACCAGACTGTCCGGTGCGCCAGACGACAGAAGGCAAGAATTGCCTTCCCAGATTGCTCTCAACGACTCCTAGCTGCCTTGGGGCTATAAAAGGGACCCCTAGGCGCATGGAGGATAATACGAAGCATTCCTTGAGCACTCTTGATCACTCACACTCCATTCCTGCGCACTTGTTCGACATTCTAGTGATTTGAGCTCCGTTCTAGTGTGCTAGTCTCTTGAGCTTAAGTCTGGGTCTTGTGTGTGCGTATTTGCTGTGATCTTTGTGTCTTGTGTGAGTTGCTAATCCCTCTCTTACTCCGTGCTTCTTGGTGAACATCATTGTAAGGGCGAGAGACTCCAAGTTGTGGAGATTCCTCGCGAACGGGATTAAGAAAAGCAAAGCAAAACACCGTGGTATTCAAGTGGGTCTTTGGACCACTTGAGAGGGGTTGATTGCAACCCTCGTCCGTTGGGACGCCACAACGTGGAGTAGGCAAGCGTTGGTCTAGGCCGAACCACGGGATAAACCACTGTGCCATCTCTGTGATTGATATCTTGTGGTTATTGTGTTTTGTTGAGACTACTCTCTAGCCACTTGGCAATTATTGTGTTAACGTTAATCAAGTTTTTGTGGCTTTAAGTTTAAGTTTTTACAGGATCACCTATTCACCCCCCTCTAGGTGCTCTCAATTGGTATCGGAGCCATTCTCTTCAAGAGGGACTAATCGCCCGAAGAGATGGATCCTAAGGGAAAGGGGATGGTGGTCAACAACAACGAGAAGGAGTCTATCTTCAATGAGCCGAAGGATGACAAGCCTACCGACTCGGGCTCGAGCCACAAGCGCAAAGACGGAAAGAAGAAGACAAGGCGCATCAAGGAGATCGTCTACTACGACAGCGACGAATCTTCCTCTTCCCAAAAGGACGACGACGACTACGAGAAAAAGAAAACGGTCAATTCGAACTTTTCTTTTGATTACTCTCGTATTCCTCAAAGTACAAATGCTCATTTATTATCTATTCCACTTGGTAAACCTCCTCATTTTGATGGAGAGGACTATGGATTTTGGAGTCACAAAATGCGTAGTCACTTGTTCTCTCTCCATCCTAGTATATGGGAGATTGTAGAGAGTGGAATGCACTTTGATAGTACGGATAGTCCCATGTTCATTAATGAGCAAATTCATAAAAATGCACAAGCTACTACTGTTCTTCTAGCTTCATTGTGCAGGGATGAATACCACAAAGTGAGCGGCTTGGATAACGCCAAGCAAATTTGGGACACCCTCAAGATCTCTCATGAGGGGAATGACGTCACAATGCTCACCAAGATGGAGCTGGTGGAGGGCGAACTCGGGAGATTCGCTATGATAAGGGGAGAAGAGCCAACCCAAACGTACAATCGGCTCAAGACCCTTGTCAACAAGATAAGAAGCTATGGAAGCACGCGATGGACGGACCACGACGTCGTCCGCCTAATGCTAAGGTCTTTTACTGTCCTTGATCCTCATCTTGTAAACAATATTCGTGAGAATCCTAGGTACACCAAGATGACGCCCGAGGAGATACTTGGAAAGTTCGTGAGCGGGCGAATGATGATCAAGGAAGCAAGATACGTGGACGACGCATTGAATGGTCCAATCAATGTGCCTCAACCTCTTGCTCTCAAGGCAACAAGAAGCAAGGAGACGCTACCTAGCAAGGTGGCACAAATTGAGGCGGCTGGACTTAATGATGAAGAGATGGCTCTCATCATCAAGAGATTCAAGACGACGCTAAAAGGTCGCAAGGGGCAATCAAGCAAGACCAAGACAAAGGGGAAGCGCTCATGCTTCAAATGTGGTAAGCTTGGTCATTTTATTGCTAACTGTCCCGACAATGATAGTGATCAGGATCAAGGGAACGAGAGGGAGAAGAAGAAGAACTATAAGAAGGCAAAGGGCGAGGCACATCTAGGCAAGGAGTGGGATTCGGATTGCTCCTCTTCCGACTCCGACAATGAAGGACTCGCCGCCACCGCCTTCAACAAGTCATCCCTCTTCCCCAACGAGCGTCACACATGCCTTATGGCAAGGGAGAAGAAGGTATGTACTCGAAACTCTACTTATGCTTCTTCAAGTGAGGACGAATCTAGTGATGAGGATGAAATAGATTATTCATGTTTATTTAAGGGCCTAGATAGAACCAATGTAGATAAAATTAATGAATTGATTGATGCCTTGAATGATAAGAATAGGCTTTTAGAAAAGCAAGAGGATTTGTTATATGAAGAACATGACAAATTTGTAGAAGCACAAAAATCTCATGCTCTAGAAGTTAAAAGAAATGAAATGCTTTCTTGTGAATTATCTTCTTGCCATGAGACAATTTCTAACTTAAGGAGCATTATTGATGATTTGAATGCTAAGTTAGAAATTGCTAGAAAATCAACATCTTGTGTAGAAATTGTTGCAACTTGTAATAGGTGTAAAGATTTTGACATTGATGCTTGTAGTGAACACCTAGTTTCAATTTCCAAACTTAATGATGAATTGACTAGTCTTAATGCTCAACTTAAGACTAGCAAGAGCGAATTTGATAAGCTAAAATTTGCGAGGGATGCCTACACGATTGGTAGACACCCCTCAATTAAGGATGGACTTGGCTTCAAGAGGGAAGCCAAGAACTTAACAAGCCATAAGGTTCCCATCCCCGCCAAGGAGAAAGGGAAGGCTCCTATGGCAAGTAGTACTAAAAAGAACCATGCTTTTATGTATCATAATAGGAGACATACTAGAAATGACTATAGAAGTTATGATTCACATACTTATGATTCACATGCTATGTTTGCTTCTAGTTCTTCTCATATGCATGATAGAGATATGTCTAGGAGTTATGTTCATCATGTGCCTAGAAAGAATATTGTTCATGTTTCTAGGAAAGTTATGGATGGTCCTTCCATAATATATCATGCTTTAAATGTTTCCTTTGCTATTTGTAGAAAGGATAGGAAGATAGTTGCTAGAAAATTAGGGGCAAAATGCAAGGGAGACAAAACTTGCATTTGGGTCCCTAAGGATATTTGTGCTAACCTTGTAGGACCCAACATGAGTTGGGTACCTAAGACCCAAGCCTAAAATTGCCTTGCAGGTTTATGCATCCGGGGGTTCAAGCTGGATTATCGACAGCGGATGCACAAACCATATGACGGGGGAAAAGAAGATGTTCACCTCCTACGTCAAAAACAAGGATTCCCAAGATTCAATAATATTCAGTGATGGGAACCAAGGCAAGGTAAAAGGGTTAGGTAAAATTGCAATCTCAAATGAGCACTCTATTTCCAATGTGTTTTTAGTTGAGTCTCTGGGATATAATTTACTATCTGTTAGTCAATTATGCAATATGGGATATAACTGTTTATTCACAAACATAGACGTGTCTGTCTTTAGAAGAAGTGATGGTTCATTAGCTTTTAAGGGTGTATTAGACGACAAACTTTACTTAGTTGATTTTGCAAAAGAAGAGGCCGGTCTAGATGCATGCTTAATTGCTAAGACTAGCATGGGCTGACTATGGCATCGTCGCTTAGCACATGTGGGGATGAAGAACCTTCACAAGCTTCTAAAGGGAGAACACGTGATAGGTTTAACTAACGTGCAATTCGAAAAAGATAGACCTTGTGCAGCTTGTCAAGCAGGTAAACAAGTGGGAGGAGCACATCACAGCAAGAATGTAATGACCACATCAAGACCCCTGGAGCTGCTACATATGGACCTCTTCGGACCTGTCGCCTATCTAAGCATAGGAGGAAGTAAGTATGGTTTAGTTATTGTTGATGACTTTTCCCGCTTCACTTGGGTATTCTTTTTGCAGGATAAGTCTGAAACCCAAGGGACTCTCAAGCGCTTCCTAAGGAGAGCTCAAAACGAGTTTGAGCTCAAAGTGAAGAAGATAAGGAGCGACAATGGGTCTGAGTTCAAGAACCTTCAAGTGGAGGAGTACCTTGAGGAGGAAGGGATCAAGCACGAGTTCTCCGCTCCCTACACACCACAGCAAAATGGTGTGGTAGAGAGGAAGAACAGGACGCTAATCGATATGGCGAGAACGATGCTTGGAGAGTTCAAGACCCCCGAGCGTTTTTGGTCGGAAGCCGTGAACACGGCTTGCCACGCCATCAACCGGGTCTACCTTCATCGCCTCCTCAAGAAGACGTCGTATGAGCTTCTAACCGGTAACAAACCCAATGTATCTTACTTTCGTGTATTTGGGAGCAAATGCTACATTCTAGTGAAGAAGGGTAGAAATTCTAAGTTTGCTCCCAAAGTTGTAGAAGGGTTTTTGTTAGGTTATGATTCAAATACAAAGGCGTATAGAGTCTTCAACAAATCATCGGGTTTGGTTGAAGTCTCTAGCGAAGTTGTATTTGATGAGACTAACGGCTCTCCAAGAGAGCAAGTTGTTGATTTTGATGATGTAGATGAGGAAGATGTTCCGACGACCGCTATACGAACCATGGCGATTGGTGATGTACGACCACAGGAACAAAAGGAGCAAGATCAACCTTCTTCCTCAACAATGGTGCAACCCCCAACTCAAGAAGATGAACATGTTCATCAAAAGGAGGCGTATGATCAAGGGGGAGCACAAGATGATCAAGTAATGGAGGAAGAAGCACAACTGGCACCTCCAACTCAAGTCCGAGCGATGATTCAAAGGGATCATCCCGTCGATCAGATTTTGGGTGATATTGGCAAGGGAGTAACTACTCGATCTCGATTAGTTAATTTTTGTGAGCATTACTCCTTTGTCTCTTCTATTGAGCCTTTCAGGGTAGAAGAGGCCTTGCTAGATCTGGACTGGGTGTTGGCCATGCAGGAGGAGCTCAACAACTTCAAAAGGAATGAAGTTTGGACACTGGTGCCTCGTCCTAAGCAAAATGTCGTGGGAACCAAGTGGGTGTTCCGCAACAAACAAGGCGAGCACGGAGTGGTGACGAGGAACAAGGCTCGACTTGTGGCAAAAGGTTATGCCCAAGTCGCAGGTTTGGACTTTGAGGAGACTTTTGCTCCTGTGGCTAGGCTAGAGTCCATTCGTATTTTGCTAGCATATGCCGCTCACCATTCTTTCAGGTTGTTCCAAATGGATGTGAAGAGCGCCTTCCTCAACGGGCCAATCAAGGAGGAGGTGTACGTAGAGCAACCCCCTGGCTTCGAGGATGAACGGTACCCCGACCACGTGTGTAAGCTCTCTAAGGCGCTCTATGGACTTAAGCAAGCCCCAAGAGCATGGTATGAATGCCTTAGAGACTTTTTAATTGCTAATGCTTTCAAGGTTGGGAAAGCCGATCCAACTCTTTTTACTAAGACTTGTGATGGTGATCTTTTTGTATGCCAAATTTATGTCGATGACATAATATTTGGTTCTACTAATAAAAAGTTGTGTGAAGAGTTTAGCAGGGTAATGACGCAGAAATTCGAGATGTCGATGATGGGCGAGTTGAACTACTTCCTTAGGTTCCAAGTGAAGCAACTCAAGGATGACACCTTCATCTCTCAAACGAAGTACACGCAAGACTTGCTAAAGCGGTTTGGGATGAAGGACGCCAAACCCGCAAAGACTCTGATGGGGACCGACGGACACACCGACCTCAACAAAGGAGGTAAGTCCGTTGATCAAAAGGCATACCGGTCAATGATAGGGTCGTTACTTTACTTATGTGCTAGTAGACCGGATATTATGCTTAGCGTATGCATGTGTGCTAGATTTCAATCTGATCCTAAGGAGTGTCACTTAGTGGCAGTGAAGCGAATCCTTAGATATTTAGTTGCTACGCCTTGCTTCGGGCTCTGTTATCCAAAGGGGTCTACCTTTGACCTGATTGGATATTCAGATTCCGACTATGCTGGATGTAAGGTCGATAGGAAGAGTACATCGGGGACATGCCAATTCTTAGGAAGGTCCCTGATGTCATGGAATTCTAAGAAACAAACCTCCGTTGCCCTATCCACCGCTGAGGCCGAGTATGTTGCCGCAGGACAGTGTTGCGCGCAACTACTTTGGATGAGGCAAACCCTCAGGGACTTTGGCTACAATCTGAGCAAAGTCCCACTCCTATGTGATAATGAGAGTGCTATCCGCATGGCGGAAAATCCTGTTGAACACAGCCGCACAAAGCACATAGACATCCGGCATCACTTTTTGAGAGACCACCAGCAAAAGGGAGATATCGAAGTATTTCATGTTAGCACCGAGAACCAGCTAGCCGATATCTTTACCAAGCCTCTAGATGAGAAGACCTTTTGCAGGTTGCGTAGTGAGCTAAATGTCTTAGATTCGCGGAACTTGGATTGATTTATAGCATACATATGTTTATGCCTTTGATCATGTTCCTTATGCATTTTGTTGCTTAATAATGGTGCTCAAGTTGTACAAACACTCCCTGGACCTCACAAGTCCGTTGCAAAGTGATGCACATGTTTAGGGGGAGATGTGTTACAACTTGACCCTTTGAGACTAACCATGTGCTTGAGTTTGCTTGATTTAGTCTCAAAGGAGGATTGAAAGGGAAAAGGTGGACTTGGACCATGCAAGACTTCCACTGCACTCCGATGAGAGGGTAACTTATTCCAAGTTCATCTTTATGACCTTATTGCCTTTGTACTCTTATTTGAAGATTTTGGTGAGGCAATGGGGTTTAAGGGGCCAAGATTAATCCCGTTTTGGTGCTTGATGCCAAAGGGGGAGAAAATAAAGGCCAAAGCGATAAATGGATCAACTACCACTTGAGAGATTTTGAAAATAGTAGAATAGAGCTTTTGGTTTGTCAAAACTCTTTTATTGTCTCTCTTGTCAAAAGTTGGCTTCTTGTGGGGAGAAGTGTTGATTATGGGAAAAAGGGGAGTTTTTGAAATCTTGAATCAATTTCTCTTGGAATGACTCTCTTTATGTCTTAACATGTGTGTTTGACTTAGAGATAGAAATTTGAGCTTGATTTGCAAAAACAAACCAAGTGGTGGCAAAGAGTGATCCATATATGTCAAATTTGAATCAAAACAATTTGAGTTCTTGTTTGAATTGATTTTGTATTTGTTCTACTTGCTTTATATTGTGTTGGCATAAATCACCAAAAAGGGGGAGATTGAAAGGGAAATGTGCCCTTGGGCCATTTCTAAGTATTTTGGTGATTTAGTGTCCAACACAAGTGCCTAAGTGTAAAATGGTGGACAAAGTACAAATCAAGGATAAAGGTATGTTTCTCAGACTTAGTACATTGTTTTAGAGACTAATGTATTGTGTCTAAGTGCTGGAAACAAGAAAAATCAAATTGGAATTGTCTTGGCTCGAGCAGCCAAGACTCTGCTCAGTCTGGGAGCACCGGACTGTCCGGTGGTGCACCGGACAGTGTCCGGTGCGCCAAGCTGGCTCGAGCGAACTGGCCGCTCTCGGGAATTCACCGGCGACGTACGGCTATAATTCACCGGACTGTTCGGTGTGCACCGGACTGTCCGGTGGGCCAACGGTCTGCCGGGCCAACGGTCGGCCGCGCGATCTGCGCGGGACACGTGGCCGAGCCAACGGCTAGAAGAAGGCACCGGACTGTCCGGTGTGCACCGGACATGTCCGGTGCGCCAACGGCTCCAAGACTGCCAACGGTCGGCTTCGCCAAAGAAGAAAGAAATCGGGCACCAGACAGTGTCCGGTGTGCACCGGACTGTCCGGTGCGCCAGACGACAGAAGGCAAGAATTGCCTTCCTAGATTGCTCTCAACGGCTCCTAGCTGCCTTGGGGCTATAAAAGGGACCCCTAGGCGCATGGAGGATAATACGAAGCATTCCTTGAGCACTCTTGATCACTCACACTCCATTCCTGCGCACTTGTTCGACATTCTAGTGATTTGAGCTCCGTTCTAGTGTGCTAGTCTCTTGAGCTTAAGTCTGGGTCTTGTGTGTGCGTATTTGCTGTGATCTTTGTGTCTTGTGTGAGTTGCTAATCCCTCTCTTACTCCATGCTTCTTGGTGAACATCATTGTAAGGGCGAGAGACTCCAAGTTGTGGAGATTCCTCGCGAACGGGATTAAGAAAAGCAAAGCAAAACACCGTGGTATTCAAGTGGGTCTTTGGACCACTTGAGAGGGGTTGATTACAACCCTCGTCCGTTGGGACGCCACAACGTGGAGTAGGCAAGCGTTGGTCTAGGCCGAACCACGGGATAAACCACTGTGCCATCTCTGTGATTGATATCTTGTGGTTATTGTGTTTTGTTGAGACTACTCTCTAGCCACTTGGCAATTATTGTGTTAACGTTAATCAAGTTTTTGTGGCTTTAAGTTTAAGTTTTTACAGGATCACCTATTCACCCCCCCCCTCTAGGTGCTCTCAGTTGCGCCCTGCCATTGGTCTGCACACTTAGGCCTAGTCATGATAGGTCTTGGGTGCGTCGTAGGCTGAGGGACGCGTGGGCCATAAATGCGCCACAGTTTGAGGGGTTTGTAGTTGATGAGTGCTCTATGGTCCGAGGGGCTCGTAGGTCATGAGTGGGAGGTGGACCGACACCTCCGCTGCAGCCTGGTGCTAGGTGTAGTTAATTGTAACACCCGAAATCCTATTTTAGGATTTATAGGGGTTTTTTCTAGAAAGTTGGAGTAAAAATGTCTTTTAATAGGTTCCTTTCTTTATAAAGTATATCTCTCTAAAGTAAATGAATACTAATTGAAAGTGCATTCATCCCTTTTGTGGGTTTTGGTGATTTGGATAACAACACATTTAAAGGTCTAACAAGTTTGCTAAGTGTTGAACAGGAAATTCAGTATGATGAACATACTTGAATAGTGTATAATGATTAGTGAAAGGTTCAACACAAGGTTAAATAATCAGTGAGACAATGAAAATGGATAAAATATGGTCTCTATATTGGTTTGAATATATGGATAAGACTTGAGAAATCACTATGCATAAATATGATCAGAATAGAGGTTGAAGTGATTAAGAGGATTGGTCAAGCCAAAGTTAATAAGATATGAGCAATCGTGAATTGGCTTGACCATATTACTATTAGTCCATATATGCTTCTATGAGAATCAAACTAGAGCTTGATTGATCTTAGCATTTATATCTAGATGACATTCAAGCAAGGTTCACAATATCAAAGAAATTATTCTCTCAATGGAAGCTCAATATGATGTGACTCAAGAATGGCTTGATAGGGTGAAGATAGCAAGGAAAGGGCTTCGAGGAACTAAGCGAAGGTGAAGGCCAAGCGATGGCTTGTGGATCGAGGTACCATTGCTAAGGTGAAGAAGAGAGTACTTGCACTAAGAGCGTGTTTGGCATGACTCTGCTCCACCCTAGAGCAGCTCTACTCCAAAACTCTGGGTGGAGCAACTCTGCTCTAGAGTTTAGATTGTTTCTCATAACTGGTGGTAGTGACGAGTAAATAACACCAAACTCTATGACTAGGTTGCTTTTTTGGAGTTTTCGGAGCAGCAAAAGAGGTACTCCAAAAAATTGTACTGCAGCTCCAAAAACTCCATAGAGTTTACAACTCTGAAGTTAGGGTGTTTGACATGCTCTGGCCAGCTCCTCCTTAGAAGTTTGCTCTAGAGCCATGCCAAACAGACCCTAAGTCGATGAACTAATCAGCTATGAAGAGTTATATTGTGTTGATGCATCAGGAAGGTGACATGAAGCCATGAGTTGAGCTCATATATGGTGAAATGGTTCAAGTCACATGCTCGATTTGTGTTTGCTTCAAAAGGTGAGACAAAGATGTTTGTGATCCTTATGAAGCAATGCCATGGATAAATCACACATGAGACACCAATGACTCAAGGAGTTTGCTTAATTATATTTTATTTAACATGAGTATTGGAATCGTCGTACTATCAAGGGGATCCAATAAGAGGTTGGTGTTGGTACTAAAGCTCAAAATTGTTGATCCAAAACTTCTATTTTACCCTTGTTAATCCTTAGTGAAAGTATGTAGTACAATCTTTTTATGTTTATCTTGGCCAAAATTGTTGTCTGGAAAATACTGGTTCAGCTAGTTTTCAAGCTGGTTCAGCTGATATTCAAATACCAGCTCACTTGGTTTTTGGACCAGCTCAGCTGGTTTTGGCCCTAGTCCACCTTTCTACACAAGTCTGTGTGCAGTTTTTTGAAAACCAGCTCAACCGGTTTTGGACCAACTCACCCGGTTTTGGCTCTGGTCCACCCACCTATTCAGCCGGTTTTAAAACCGGCTCAGCCGGTTTCTGAGCAGAAAAGTCAAAAATGGCTAGTTTTGGAGCCCCACCTATATATACTCACTCCTACCTCTCTCTCCCACACAATAGCATGACTCAAACTCCATTCCTAACCTAAGAAACACCTCCCGCTCTCTCTCTCACACCTCTTGCCTCTCCCATTTCAAATCTTTGGAGAAAAATCTATGAGTGAGATTGAGAGCTGCAGTTTTTTGTGCTTCATCTCTAAATCCTTCTTGTTCTTCTTGATTCGAGCTTTGGTACTACATCGAGTTCTTTGTGGATTCATTACTCTTGGAGCTTCTTGCTCCTAGACGACTAGGTGTCTCTTGTGAGTCTTCAAATCTTATGGAAGACCACAAGAAAGTTTGTATTATCCGCTCGTTTGAGCAAAGATTAGAGTGTGGGCTTGACCTTTGTGGTCGACAAAGGGAGGATTAGGGTTGAAAGAGACCTGACTCTTTGTGGGCGCCTCAACGAGGAAGTAGGGCACCTTTTGTGGTGTGACCGAACCTCGGGATAAATCTTGTGTCTCTTGTGTTTGTTTGTGCTCTTCGTTCTCTCACCATTCCGTGGAAGATTTGTTTATATCTTTTTGGTGTGTGGATTTTGAGAAGTGCCCTTCTTAGATCTACTACTTTGAACCATGTGGATCATCTAAAACATCTCACTTTCAAAGTTAACTGGGTGAATTTTGAGATCAATTCAGTTTTATATCTCATTTTTTAGTTGAGCTCGTGCAAACCTGTTGAACCGGTTTGGAACCGGCTGAACCGGTTTCACCCAGTTCGTTTCTAGTTTTTGTTGAAAAAGTTTCCGCTTGCCTATTCACCTCCCCCTCTAGGCAACTTTCACTAATATTGAGGGTTGATATTCAAAACCTAGGTAAAGAGAAACTAAAAGTTGGTAGAATAATTAAAAGAAATGCTTTCAATCTATTTATTGGTCCCTTTATAACTATGTAATTAAAGCACTCTTTAAAAATATTTAAACCAAAATAATTCATGGTGAGGAGTATATATTAACTTCTCCCAATCTACATAAAGTGTTAAGCATTGAAAATTATGGCTAAAGTTGTTGCAATGACCACACTTTCAAAAGCAACCTTTTTTCCAAAAATATGGGTTTCTACATAATTAAAATATATTGCACATATATATATAATATGCATTCATGCTGGCACTTTGGTTGAGCATTTGAGTTTTAGTGTGAAGTTTGAAAAATTAGAAATTGAAAATGAAAGAGAAAAGAAAAGAGAAGAAAAGGAAAAGAATACACATTATAAATTAAAATATAAATAAATAAATATAATTCCTCATGTCGGTACCTTTAATTGTGCACTCAATTTGGGAGTAAGGCTCACAAACAAATTTGAAATCAAATTCAAATCTAAAATTCAAATAGAAAATAAAAATAAAGGTAAAAAAGAGAGGAGAGCGTAATCGGGCCTAGGGGCGCCAATTTGGCCCACTTGGCCCTCCTTCCGCGTGGCCTGTCCCGCTCGCCGTTGACCACCCGGCCCCACTGGGCAGCCGCTGAGCCCTCTCCCCCTCGCATCGCGTCCCGTCCGTCTAACACTGTCATGTGGGCCCAACCAGTCTGGCGCTGTAGATCTTCCCTGGCGCACGCTTGCTGCGGGGGGCTGGACATCTGCCGCCAATCTCATGGTTGTTACAACAAACCCGCGAGTTGGCTCCTACCTAGTGAGAGCACCTAGAGGGGGGTGAATAGGTGATCCTGTAAAATTCAACACTTAATAGCACAACTTGGTTATGAAAAGTTAGTAAGATTAAAGCCAAGTTGCTATAGCGAGAACTCTTGAGAAGAAACCAATCACAAAGAAAAGCGACACAAGAGACACGGTGATGTTATCCCGTGGTTCGACCACGTAAAACACTTGCCTACTTCCACATTGCGGTGTCCCAATGGACGAGGGTTGCACTCAACCCCTTTCAAGTGATCCAATGATCCACTTGAATACCACGATTTTCTTCCTTATACTTGTTTTCCCGTTTGTGAGGAATCTCCACAAGTTGGAGCCTCTCACCCTTACAAAGTTGATCACAACAAGAGCAAAAGAGTAAGGGAGGGAAAGAAACACACACAAGACTAGTATTGCAGCAACAATACGCACACAAGTCAAGAAGAGAGCACACAAGAACAATGCCACAAGTTCACAACACACTTAGTGCTCAAATCTCAGTCACGATGATCCAAATGCGTATTTGCGGAGTCTAGGCGTCTTAGGATGTTTAGTGAATACTTGGTGTAGTGCTCCATGCGCCTAGGGGTCCCTTTTATAGCCCCAATGCAGCTAAGAGTCGTTGGAACTCCATTTGGTAGGCAATTATTGCCTTCTGTTCGTCGATGCACCGGACTGTCCGGCGGCGCACCGTACAGTGAACAATATGCGCACATTACATGGAAGAGAATCCCCTGATTGGCTAATTTCCTTTTCTATGGGGCACCGGACCGTCCGGTGCGCCAAGTGGCCGTTGGCTCCTGTCGACGTGGCAGATAGCCTTTGCACGGCTGGTGCACCGGTCTATCCGGCGCCTAGCACGGACTGTCCGGTAAATTATAGCCAACGTAGCCAGGGAAAAACCCGAGAGCGCAGAGTTGCGCAGACCGTGCACCGGACTGTCCGGTGAGTGGCACCGCACCGTCCGGTGCTGCACAATCAGCACCTTTTTCTTCGTTTCTTTGTCTGTTTTCCTCTGACTCTTTTGGCCTTTACTTAGTTGAGTCCTGTCACTTAGACAAGAGTGTTTAGCATATAAAACTATTGATAAAACGTTTAGATCTTACATTTATTCTTTATTTGCATCTCTTTAATACTTGGCACACATTACTTCAATACGATGTGTGTTGGGCATCTAATCACCAAAATATTTATAGAAATGGCCCAAGGGCACATTTCCCTTTCACATGGCGCACGACCGAATGCGGCCGTATGCGCCTCCGCGCCAAATCCGCTAGAACCCTGCTATTTATACCCAAATGCGGCGCTCGTTGTGCATGTTTTTGCGCCCGCACCGGAGCAACAAGAGAACCTCGCCCGCCATAAGCAAATCACGCCGAAGTCGCGTCCCTGCATCCTGACGAAGTTCTCGGCATCGTCGATAGGCGGGAGCAACATTATCGCACCTTGAAACGCTCACCGGTGTGGGGATGGATCACGAATCCACCCCTCATCGTGGTCGGGGGTTCTGCGCGTCTACCGCCGGTGAGATTCAACTCCTTCCCTTGATCTTCCACCGTCAAGTTGGGTCTGTGTCAACCCACCCCGTAGACCAGAATCGCTTGACTGGATCTTGCAGCCGTCGTTTCCCGCTCATCCCTGTGGATGGGAACCTGTAGATGTCCGCTCGAGTATAGGAAGATCCGATCGATTCGCCATGCATCGAGTTATGTTTGGGACCTGACAGAATCAAGAATAGTCGCGGTTTGGGCTGAATTGTCGGTCTCTGCGAGGTTCACCATCGCAGGGCATTGCGTCGCTGGGTCTGGTGTTGGCTGGGGAAGACAACGGTCTGGCCTTCGATCCGTAGATGGATAGTTCAGATCTGGTCAAAGATACCTCTTCGATGCCTGTGATCCTGGGCGTCAAATCGGGCAATGGACGGTGTGGTGTAGATCGCGTCTCATTAAAACTGGGTCATTGATCGTCGATCTGATGGCCGCGACTGCGTACCGGTTCGGTCTAATACTTGATTTAATCTGGAGCGTCCGGAGTCGATCGGACGGATCTGATCAACCGACACCCTTTCGGTCGTGCCATTTTGCGTAAGAGCCCCTGAGTTTTTATAAAATAAACCCCTCATCCACATCAGTTAGAAAGTAATTGCAGCTGAGTCCTAATATTTATGAATAGGACCCGAGCTTTCTAGAATTTATGTGCGCAATCCAAGGATTTAATAAATTAGCTAAATTAATATAGGAAATGATTTTTAGTATAAAAATAATTACATAAACTTGTTTAATCCATATTTAATTCATTTTAACTCGTTTTAGATCCATTCCGGTTGCATTAGTCTTATATTAATATTGTTTACCATCTAGTAAACTTATAATACTATGAAATATATGGTCAAAGTCATGCACTTAATTTGTTTTATATTAAACACTTAAATCATCGAAAAATCATAACTTTATAACCGTAACTCCGAATTTAGTGGTTCTCGAACCTATGATCTAGTTGCGAAGCGTAGATCATTATTAAGCGGTATGTTCTCATGTTTGGTATGATGTTAATATTTTCCTATACTATGTCTGTTTGTATTGCTACGAGTATCAGCGAGGTTTACGAGTCACTTGAAGACCAAGTTGGTACCTTGGAATCTCAAGTCTAAGGCAAGTTGTGCCCTTGATCACTTTTATCTACCTAATAATGTTCTTTGGTAATCACTGTGACATGCTCAGGTTAATTTGATGGGACCTAATAGGTTTCCCTAGTATTGTTTATCCCCCACCTTGCAAACAAATGAACTATTGGGTAGTGTTGCTATTGCTCTATCTGGTTTTGGGATTAATGCTATATTTTAATTATGATCATGTTCCAATTATATTGTTGTTTTAATTATTGTTCATGACAAGATCATTGTGTTAATTGGAAATGGAGCTTAACTTGAGATAACAGTGTACCACAAGGGTGGAATGGGACGCTCTTGGCCAAGTAATTAGAAAAGCTAGGGAGAGATTACCTTACTCGAATGGGGTAAGCGGGGAGGCGTCACTACAGAGTATAGGGAGGTTCTCGGGTTGAACTGCTGCGATGGTAGTTCGGACGATGGATTCATATGCTTCCTTTGTCCTGAAACCGTAGTGGGTACTCTCGAACTAGTGGAACTTTGGAAAGGTCTTGTAGTGCTACCTTGCCTCGCTTCCTTGGTAGAGGTGTATGGAGTCCGTACAACCCCGTGGCAAATGGGTAACACGACTTGTGGGTAAAGAAGTGCAACCTCTGCAGAGTGTAAATTTGGTATATCAGTCGTGCTCACGGTCAAGAGTGACTCAAGACTCTCGCATGATTAATTTATAGAACTAAACTTAATATGTCATATCCATTGCATCGCGGGTGTTATTATCAATTTTGATCTCTTTCTTATTTGGGTTGGTATCTACTTATACTTAGTAACTGCTAATAAAATTTTGACCAACTCTAAAAACAATGCTCAACTTTAACCATCTCCTTTGGTAAGCCTTACACTTCACATGAGCTCCCACCTTTGGTGAGTTCATGCATATTATTCCCCACAACTTGTTGAGCGATTAACGTATGTGAGCTCACCCTTGTTGTACTCACATCCCCCAGGTCAAGAATAGGCACCGCAGGATGAGGCGCATGAAGGATGTCGCGATGATGTTCGTGAGAGGTCTAGGCCGTCGTCTCCCGGTCAACTTTGGTTGCTAGATCATTGTCTTCGTATAATTTAATTATTTAACTATTTTGTACAAAACTTTGTTATATATTAATGATGTGACATTCGTTTCTGTACCATGAGTCATCATATGTATGAGACTTGATTCCATCACACGTGTGAGCCGCACCCGAGTTTGGACCCCTAAATCCGGATGTGACATTATTGTGGCCAGTTATTTATGATGGGTCAGTTTTGGACCAAGCGCGGATCCACTCGAGTGGTTTCCCTCCAATACGCTCGACCCCGAGCTTGGTGTCGTGAGGTTCATCCGGGGGCGGGTGCCTCCAAGGTAGACAGTATCCACCTCCTTTAGTTGATCAATGGGCTCCAATGACCAGAGGCTTTACCTCAGCGCGCTCCCTGATGGATGGGTCCCTGGGAAAAAATTTGAATGCTAGTTTGGGGTATGGTCGATTCACCACTGAACTCTGGGCATATGGTTGTAACTTTAGGAGTACTTGTTCTCCAACTTGGAATTGGCGATCCACACGATGGCGATCGGCGAGCTGCTTCATTTTGTTTTGAGCTCTAGCAAGATTTTCCTTCAGTTGTTGCATATGAGCATCCCTTTCAGTGACCCAAGTGAGAGCTTCGGTTGGAGTGTCTTGTGTAGGAGCAATTGAAAAACCGATGTCAGGCTCATAGCCATACAATGCCTTGAAGGGAGAACAACCCAGGGAAGAATGAAGACAGGCATTGTACCATATTTCAGCCAAGGAAATGCAGTGCTTCCAACGCTTGGGATTGTCATGAACTGCACATCGCAAGTACATTTCAAGACATTGATTGGTCGTCGGTTTGAGGGTGATAGGCTGTGCTCCACAGTAAACCAGTGCCAAATAAAGCAAACAGTTCTTTCCAGAATGCGCTGAGAAAAATGCGGTCGCGATCTGAAACAATGGTCTTGGGAAAACCATGGAGCCTCACCACATGTAACACCCTGAATTTGGGGGTATAAAATTTCTTTGCTCATATTCACAAATTCAGGTGTTACTTCCCTTTTCTCATCCTTCCCCAATCTTTTCTTTCTCATTTCTATAGGAGAAAAGTGCTTATTTTAATTGTAATTATAGTCTATTAACTCAAACTCCAAGGGAGTATGAATTGTTGCATCATGTTGAACCCTAGATTTCACTTTTGTTTGGTGCATAATTCTTGGAAAGTCTAATTTGAGTTTGTGGCTTATTTGGATTTGAATCAAATAGAATAAATAAAAGAAAAAGGGAAAACAATTCCAGAATAAAAGAAAAAAGGAAAGAAGCCCACTCCCCCGCCCCCCTCAGCCTTTCGGCCCAGCTAGGCCCATCCCGCCCGCGCGCGCTCTCCCCCCCCCCCCCCCCGCTCTCTCTGCCCTGGCGGGCCCGCCCGTCAGCGCGGCCGCCTTCCGCGCGCCCGTACCCGCTTTCCCCTCTCTCTCTGCTCGCGGGCCCGGCCTGTCAGCCCCGTCTTCTCCGCGTAACTGCCGCCCGAGCTGCGCGCTGCCGCGGACTCCGCGCCCACGTCGCGCGTGGAGCTCGCAACCGCCCCGCCCCCGGCCACTTGAGCCAGAACCCCACTCGCCCTCTCCCCCTCCCTCATTTGCGCACCAGCAGACCCCTCTCTCTCACCTCCCCCTCGCTACGCACACGCCAGAGCGCCGCCGCCACTAACCATCGCCGCCCGAGCCGTTTCCCCGTCGCCGTCGGAGCTCCGCCGTGCTCTCTGCCACGGTGAGCTCCGCCCCGACGTCCGCAACCCGGGACGCGCCCCAATTCCCCCTCCCCCTCCCTATTTCCCTCTGCCCGCGCTCACCCGCCGTCCTCCGTGCAGCCGCGAAGGTCCGCCACCGTCGCCCCGGGCCGCCGTCGCGCCATTGCCGCCACCGAGGAGTCCCCGGAGCCCGCCTTGAGGTAAGGAACCTCTCCCGCCCCCTATCGACCTTTGTATTGCTCTCTGCTGCGCTTAATTCCTCGTCGGAGTTGATTAACGCCGCCGCCGAGCCGCTTCGCCGTGAACCGCCCCCCTCCGGTGCCCCTGTCCCGACCTAGCCCCCACCAGAAGACTCCCCGCGCCTTCCCCAACCTCCCCGGCCGCTCAGGTCGCCCCAGGGACCCGCCGAGCGCCCGCGCCCCTCGTCTCCGGCGAGTCCTCCGCCGCGGGGACGAGCGCCGCCGCCCCAGCTAGCCGTAGGAAAGGCCAAGGCCGGCCACCCGACCCCCGCCGTTCATCCCGGATCGGGTGGCCCTGATTCAATTAGCCTGGGTCCAATCCTGGCCGCCTACCGGAGATCCAACGGCCCAGGGCCGCTTCCCTCACACCCCGCGCCCGCTCTGCCCGCTGGCCCCGCCTGTCAGCCCGCCCGCGCCCGCGCTGCCCGCTGGCCCCGCCTGTCAGCCCGCCCGCGCCCACGCTGCCCGCTAGCCCCGCCTGTCAGCCGCCGCGCTCGCGCTGCCCGCCCGGCCCCGCCTGTCAGCCGCTCAGGCCGCCGCGCGCTCGCGCGCCCGCCCGCGGATCTAATCCTGCGCGTTGATCTGAGATCCGACGGCCGTAGGAGCCCGATACCCCTTCGTCCGCGCGTTTTCTTAAAGAGACCCCCGATTTTCTGAAATTTAAACCCGCCGTCCCTGGTTTCTTACAGTTAGGTCCTCGGACCTTTTATTTAATTCAAAATAAGTATTTAGGGTATATTTTTAACCCCTAAACTTGTAAAATTCATAACTTTGTCATATGAACTCCAAATTAGGTGCCTCAAATTGCAAAATGCTCATGGTATTTTTGTCTATCTATTTAAACAATGTTTCCCTACTGTCTCCATGTACCAATTAATAGTTAATCATTAGGATAGGATTAAGGTTATTGGAACCCTATTTGAGATAATTAGAAGTTGGTAGACTTTAGTAAAAGTTGGAGCACCTAAGTTTATGGACTTAAACACCTAAGTTTAGGAACTTAAAACCATGCAATGATTCAACCCCACCACTGACTTAAACCTGATTAGTGGATAATGAATCACTTTGTATAGTCCTCTACCCTAGACCTAGGGAACACCAGAGTGCCTATCCCTTTTCTACTATGAACTTGTGATCTCTCTGCTGCATATGTTTGTTATGTTGCTTTTTGTTTGTTATCTTCCCAAGTGCATAGTGTGAATGATTACTTTACGTAGACAACGAGCAGTCTGTGTTTCCCGAGGAGGTTGCAGAGGAAGTCCCTGATCAGCAGTTTGGTGAAGGCAAGTGTCCTCTGTCCCATTATGTCCTATTCATTCATAACTTACTACCCCGCATTACTTACTTGAAACCTAAGGATTTACTAGCTTTCCACTTTACTTTATCCTTGATGACCTTATGGGCTGTTATGGTTAGCACTCTGCTATTGCCTTAACTTGATCAATGAACATGATGTGACTATTTATGATACTGTTATCTTGATGATGTTGATGATCTGGGGATACTCTAGGGGGCTCAGGCTGTTTCCTGAGTACCTCCCCGTAAGGACCTGTTCGTTGAGAGACCACCCGGGATAACAGTGCAACCATGAGGGTGAAATGGGATGCCCTTAGCCAATTAATTAGAGGAACTAGAGGTGTAGTTGCTTAGCCGTCGTGCCGTCAATGGGGTCCAGGCACAGTGCTTGCTCTGCCGAGGCTGAGTGCCGAGGTTCTTTCGTTTTGCTCTTTGTTAGTCACTCTCCTGCGGGGAGGGTACTATGTTTATCAAACTGGAGAAACCTAACGGGCAGCTATGATCTCTAGGGAATCTTTGTAAAAGCTACATAGTGATGCCCTGCCGGACCACCTAGGTAGTGGTCAATGGGGATTAGCTCTCCCCGGGTAGAAAGGGAATCATGACTCATGGGTAAAGTGTGCAACCTCTGCAGAGGGTAGTGAAACTGATATGTCAGCCGTGCTCACGGTTAAGAGCAGCCTTGGGATCCTCTTTGATTAGATATACAGATGGTTCGAGAGACAAGGATTATGTTATGGTTTTGGTTCGACTATGATGATGTTGTTCCTCGATGAGGAAATGGTTTATGGGTTGTTAAATGCTAAAATCTGGCTTCTACTAATGATAAATACTTGACCAACTAAAAGCAACTGCTAGAGCCTAACCCCACATAAAGCTAGTCCACTTCAGCCAAACGGGACATTTGCTGAGTACGTTGATGTGTACTCATCCTTGCTTTACCACAAAACACCAGGTTGTCCGCATTGTAACCACTGCTCAGGAGAAGGTGAAGCCGTGGAAGGAGACTTCCAGGAGTTCCAAGATTACGACGAATTCTAGGTGTGGGTTGGCGGCAACCCCCAGTCAGCTGCCTGTGGAGGCCTTGTCTTTACTACGTTTCGCTAGTACTTTGATTTACCTGTTAAGACGATGACTATGTGGATGTCTATGACTCTGTGATGTAATAAGTTAATACTCTTTTATGTTATTATTCGGGCATTGTGCGATGATGTTCATTTATGTAATCGCTGTGTACGTGAGTTCTGATCCTGGCACGTACATAGTTCGCATTCGGTTTGCCTTCCAAAACCGGGTGTGACACCACATTGTCTAGAACAGCCCGCGCCACTAGCTGTGTTGTGAATGGATGTTTCAATGGAATGAAATGTGCGTACTTAGTGTACCTATCCACGACCACGAGTATGCAATTATAACCCTCAGATGATGGTAGCCCTTCGACGAAGTCCATAGTGATGTCTTGCCATGCGCCAGCAGGAATGGGCAATGGCTGTAAAAGACCAGCTGGATGAGTGTTACTGTGTTTGGCGTGTTGGCATACTGAGCACTGACGCACAAAATCCTCCACAACACTTTTGAGACCTTTCCAGTAAAACAACTGGTTGATGCGATGATAAGTCCCTTTAGAACCTGAATGACCCCCAACCGCAGTTGAGTGAAAACTGTTGATCAACTTGGTTTGCAACGCTGAATTATTGGCCACCCAAATCTTGTTGTTGTAGCGAATGATACCCTAGGATAAAGAAAATCCTTCCTCATCCGGAGAATGGAGGGCCAGTTTAGCAAGTAAGTCCTGTGCTGCTAGGTCCGTATTGTAGCTGTTCAACAGCTCTTGCAGCCAAACTGGTTGGACATGAGACACTGTTGTAGTGCTGCAAAGGTGCCCCACCCGGGACAGGGAATCAGCCACAATGTTCTCTTTGCCCTTGCGATAGACTACTTTGAATTGCAGACCCATCAGACGAGTCATGGCCTTTCTCTGCATGTCTGAATGAAGATGTTGCTCAGTGAGGTATGAGAGGCTTTGATGGTCAGTTCGGATGATAAACTCCTGTCGTTGGAGATATGTGCGCCATCTTTCCACCGCCATGATAAGCGCTAGGAATTCCTTCTCATAAATTGAAAGTTTCTGATGTTGGGGCCCAAGTGCTTTACTGAGAAAAGCCACTGGTTGGTCTCGCTGAATTAGTACAGCGCTAATGCCGATATCACTTGCATTAGTTTCTACAATAAAGGGTTGTGAAAAATCTGAAATAGCCAACACTGGGGCAGTGACCATGGCCTGTTTCAATTGATTAAAGGCTTGTTCAGCTGTTGGGGTCCATACAAATTGTTTAGTACGAATCAAACCAGTCAGGGGTCGAGCTATAAGACCATAATGTTTGATGAATTTGTGATAGTAACCGGTGAGTCCCAAAAAACCCTGAAGTTCAGTAACTGTGGTGGGAATGGGCCACTGTAACATCACATCTGTTTTTGCTGGGTCAGTAGCAACGCCCTCCTGAGAGATAATGTGGCCCAAATAATGCAAAGAAGTTTGGCCAAAGGAGCATTTACTCACTTTCATATAGAGCTGATGCAGTCTGAGTTGAGCCAACACTTGCTGCAAATGAGAAATATGTTGCTGCATAGAGCAACTGTAAATGAGGATGTCATCCAAGAAAACCAGCATGAACTTCCGAAGGAATGGCTCGAGTATGGTATTCATAAGACATTGGAACGTAGCCGGGGCGTTGGTGAGTCCAAATGGCATGACGCGGAATTGAAAATGACCATGGTGCGTCTTAAAAGCTGTTTTGGGTTCATCCTCAGGCCACATGCGGACTTGATGGTACCCAGATCTCATGTCCAACTTAGTAAAGAATTTGGTGCCCGCCAGTTCATCGAGAATTTCATCAATCACTGGAATAGGAAACCTGTTTTTCACTGTTATGGCATTCAACTTCCGGTAATCAACACAGAATCGCCAGGTACCATCTTTCTTTTGAACGAGAAGCACTAGAGAAGCAAAGGGACTAGTACTGTGCACAATCAGACCAGTCTGCAGAAGTTCCTTAACTTGTTTTTCGATTTCGTCCTTATGTAAAGGAGAATACCGATATGGTCTGGAGTTTACTGGAGGTTGGTTGGGCAGCAAAGGAATGCGATGGTCGTGGAGCCTAGGGGTTGGTAGTTTCTTCGGATCCTCAAAGACATCTGCATATTCCTGTAGGACAGGCCGAAGTTCCAGTGGAACTTAGGCATCTGGCAACTGTGAAAGAATTTCGATGACAGCTAAAGCTGCAATATCATTGCCTGCTGCCCACTTGGCCAACTCATGTGGAGAAACCTCTGGAAGAATGGACTGATTTTGGATAATTCCTTGTAGATGCACTGACTGGTGACGATACTGAAAATCCAAAGTTCTATCTTCCCAATGGCAGATCATGGGACTAAGCGGAGCTAACCAATCATAGCCTAGAATGGCATCAAAAGCCCCAAAGTCCAGTGCCAACATATCTGAATAGAAGGTGTACCCCTGAATCCACCACTCTAGTTGATGAACTTGCTGGTCAACCACCAGTAGCTCTCCATTGGCTACTTTCACTGTTAAAGGCGACCGAGGTGTAGATGGAATACCACAAGTCTTAAGGAAAGCGGCACTGACGAAGCTGTGCGAGCTCCCACTGTCGACAAGGGTCAGCATGACCTTGTTTTTGACCATAGCTCGTAGTTTCAATGTATGGCCCGTATCAGTTCCTGCAAGTGCATTTAGGGACAACTGACCAAACTCAGAGGAAAGAGCATCTTCCATGTCCAACTAATGAAGAATATCTTCTGTGAGAGGAATATCCAAATCATTCACCACGACAGCATTCAACTGTGTTTTGGGACGCTTGGGACAGTTGGCTAAATGAGCATGGTCAAAAGGAGCTAGACAATAGAAACATAGATTATTGGCCCGACAATAGTCCCTCTTCTGGCGTTCTTTAGTCAATGGGGAATTGAAAGTAGAACTCATCTTTACCTCAGGGCGACCAGAAATTCCAAACTGAGCCTTGTGTGGAAATGCAGGTTTACTGTACTTGAATTGTGGACGATCGAATAAGGCTTCTTGGATCTTGGCAATATGCACTGCATGTTCCATTGTACGAGGTATGTGAGATTGGACCATCACAGCCAATTCGGGTTTTAGATTGTGAGTGAATTGATTGATGAAGAACATTCTGTCAAAACCACTGTTATGCATCTCTAGCCGAAATTGCAGAGACTAAAACTGGAAATAAAATTCCTCAACTGAACCAGTTTGCTTTAGAGTGAACAAATCCTGCATAGCATGATCATAATCATAAGCACCAAATTTATCCTCCACATCGGTCATGAATTGGGCCCAGGAAGGAAAACCCCCTTTGAGGCGCTGCACCTCCATTGTCACACCCGGTTTTAGAAGGCAAACCGAATGCGAACCATGTACGTGCCAAGATCAGTTATTCACGTACACAGCAGTTACATAACATGGACATCATCACACAGTGCTCAAAATAGTATTAAAAGGGAAATAGTCGATTACATCATACGTCTGAGACGTCCATATAGTCCTTACAATAAATCAAAGTGTGGAAAAGAAACGTAGATAATCGCGGCCTTCACAGGCAGCCGACTGGGGGTTGCCGCTAACCCGCGCCTAGAACTCGTCGTAGTCTTGGAACTCCTGGAAGTCTGCTTCCACAGCTTCATCTTCGCTTGAGCAGTGGTTGCAATGCTGACAACCTGGGGATGGGGGGGTTTGGTGTGTAGAGCAAGGGTGAGTACACATCAACATACTCAGCAAGTATCCTGTTTGGCTGCAGTGGACTAGCTTTATGTGGGGATAAGTCAAGCAGTTGCTTTTAGTTGGTCAGATTATTATTTACTAATAGAGAGCCAGGTTTTAGCTTTAACCCAAGTTATTAGCCCGATGTACCCTTTCCAAACGGAAAGAATACCACTTACCAGCACCATAGTCATAACCAGAACCATCAATCTCATAACCACCTGTACCATAATGTCTCTGATCAAGTACCACTAATCACTGGAGCTCCCTTGGCCGCTCATAACCGTGAGCACGGCTGATATATCAGTTTTCAAACACTCTGCAGAGGTTGTGCACTTTACCCACAAGCCGTGATTCCCTCTTGCCTCGGGTCGATCAAACCCTTAAACACTACCAAGGTGAATAGGCAGGGTTTCACTACGTAGCCTTTACAAAGATTCCCCGGGGCTGTAGTCGCCCGTTAGGTTTCCTAAATGTACCGCACTCCTCCCCAAGGGACAAATCAACCTTGGCAGAGCGAGCCGCATACACCGAGCCCCATTGACGGCACGACGGCGAAGCGAACTACACCCCGGATCCTCTAATTATTCAGCTAAGGGCACCCCATTCCACCCTCATGGTTGCACTGTTTTCCCGGGCGGTCATCCATAGAACAGGTCCTTACGGAGAGGCACTCGAGAAACCGCTCGAGCCCCCTTAAAGCCACAAGTACAACATCATAATAAGAGAAGGGAAAACAGCGTATCATAGATAATCTCATCATGTTCATTGATTAGAGTTGAGCAATAGCATAAAGCTAACTAATAATAATCCAACCCATATAGGTAAACAAGGATATGGATAGCAAAAGCTAGTCAGTCCTTAGGCATAAATGTGTAAAGCGGGAGGTGAATTAAATAATGAATAGGACAGAGATAGGTCAAAGGACACTTGCCTCCACCAACCGACTGCTGCTCAGGGGCTTCTCCTGCGAGTTCCTCGGGCTCTTCAACCGGATCGTTCTCTAAGCGGGTGCAAACATACATACATACATCCATTGAAATTAGGAAACCAACAATACACCATACAAGAGAACAAGTAGAGCAAATATGCATAGAATACCACATACGATAATGGATTTACCTTGGTTAGAAAGAAACGAGGGAAGGTCTCGCAGGGGTTAAGGCTTATGCTCGAGGGGCACTACGGGTAAACGAATGACTAGACGTCACGCGCTCTCGTTCCAGTTGGTTCTAACAAAAGGATTAGCTACATGCACTAATGTAAACGCGATCACTTTTAGTAGATTAACATTGAATAAGATAGACGATTGACTATACAAATTAACTAACGTAACCAATTTCCAAATTGAGACTCCTACCTTATTAATATAAACAACGTGATTAGCGCATATAGGAGACGGGGGGTAGACGATCGCGTCGCGGGCACGACGAGCTACGCCGGAACGCTGCGCGAACACGCGCACGCGCAAAGCCACACTTAACGTGCTGCGAACGAGTCGCGCACGCGTCGGGGCCATGCGCTGGCCGAGCTCGAGGCCACGCCGAGGGCCGACACGACGCGAGCAAGGCACGGCGGGGCGAACGGGCAAGCACGCCGGGGAAAGCGAGCGCGGGCGAGCGAGGATACGGCCGGACGAGGCCGAGCGCGAGGACGGGCGGCCGAGCCGGGGCACGGGGCGGTTGAACCGGGGGGGGCCGAGCTCGCCGGGAGGCGGGCGGCCGAGCCGGGGGCGGGCGCGCGCGGGCGAGCGGGGCTCGCCGCGCCGCGGGAGGACGCCGGGCCACCACGGCCGGCCGAGCCGAGGGGCGGGGCGGGGCGCAGGTGCCGGCCAGGGAGCCGGGCCGAGCGGGCGAGGCTCGCCGAGCTGGGGCCGGGCGCGGCGAGGGCGGGTCGCCGGGGCCGAGCGGGCGGGGCGGCGCGGGTCGCTGGGGCGGCCAGGGAGCCGGCCGAGAGGGCGGGCGGCGCGAGCTCGCCGGACGAGGGCGCGGCCGGGCGCGAGCTCGCCGGGGGCGAGGCGGGGCCGGCGCGGGCGCGGCTCGCTGGAGCGGGCGCGAGCGCAGCCGGGCGCGGGCGGCGCGGGGTGGCCGGGGCCGGGCCGAGCTCACCGGGACGGCCGAGCCGGGGGCCGAGCCGGGCGGGGCCGGGGGCGCGGGCGGCCGAGCGGGACGCCGGGGGCGCGGGCGGCCGAGCTCGCCGGGCGCGGGCGCGCGGGGAAGGGCGGGGCGCGGCCGGGCGGGCGGCGCGGGGTGGCCGGGCCGGGCGGGGTCGCCGAGCCGGGGCCGAGCCGGGCGGCGCGGGTGAGGGGAGGGCGCCGGAGGGAGGAGAGGGAGGAAGGAGAGGGAGGGGAGGAGGGGGGAGGGGGGAGCCTCACCGGCGGGCGGGGAGGGGCGGCGGCGGCGGCTCGGGCGAGCAGGGGAGGGCGGCGGCGGCGGTTAGGGCAGGGGTTAGGGTGAGGGAGGGAGAGAGAGAGAGAGAGATGACGGGCGGGGCCCGCGGGAGGATTTTTGGAAAAAAGAAAAAGGGTGGGGGGCGGCTGGGCCGGTTGGGCCCAAAGTGGGGGAGGGAGGGGGCGCGCGGCTAGGCCGGCGCGGGGCCCACGCGGGAGAGGGGGGGAAAGGGGCGGCTGGGCCGGCCGAAGGGGGGGACGGCTGGGCCGAATAGGGGAAAAAGGGGGGGAAAGAGAGGGAAGAAAAAGAAAGAAAGAAGAGAAAAAAAGAAAAGGCTTTTTCTTTTTTTTTCTAATTTCTAATTTTCTCTAGACGAAAGCATTCACATTTTTAATCAAACAAAAAGTATGCATGGTTCGGCATGGTGCATCACACAAAATAAAGTGTTTTAAGGTTTTGCTTTACACGAGGTCTAAAGCCAAAACCCGCTTCGACTTTGGAAAAGATCAAGGTTTAGCGAGGGAACGAGAAAAGAAAAGGGTAATGCCTGAATTTGGTGAGAGAAAAGAAGAAAAAATTCTACCCCCAAATTCAGGGCGTTACATCCATCCACCTCCCAACATTATCCCTCATATGCATTGTTGCAGAAGTAACCCAAAGGTGCTCAGGAACATTGTAGAATAGAAAGTAATCCTCACAGTGCCGGTGCCAGATACGTGGATCGCGCCTAGTAAACTATGGAAAGTTCAACTTGGGTGTGGTATGACGATACCCTTGCATGCCTTCATTCCAATCACGAGGAATAATCGGTGGGGGCGATGATGATGATGCTCACCAGGGTGGTAACCAGAGGGACGTGGTGGACGCTGATGCAGAGAGGGTTGCGCCTCCGTGGAGAACTGTGAGGAAGTGTCCCACTTCGCCGAAGGTCGACGCTCGCGTGTGAGAAGATCCACCGCCTTGCTTGTGGCTTCGAGTTGTTGCGCGAAGGTGGCTTTATCTTTGAGAACCTGCTCCATAGCCTTCACCCCCAAGTCCTGGTGGATCTGCATCTGCTCTTGCGCATGCGTGACGTCGCCCAGCCTTGTAAACAGCAGATCAATGCTCTGATTGAGGTGATTCCAGCGTTCCTCTTCACGTTCCCCTGCGGCGGCCATCTCGTCTAGGACGAAACGAGTCTGGACAGAAGGTTTCGGCGGCACCGTGGTGACTACCCGCAAATCAGACCGTGGTGGCGTGGGAATTACAGGGATTCAATCGACGCCGCCGGTGCTGCGCGACAAACGTCGAGAACTCACCAAATCCGTGCCTATGACGGTGACGATCGACGGAATATGCAGACACCCACGGTAGCGTGCCGAAGATCAACTGGTCTTTGATACCAACTGTTGTGCCCCGTGGCCACCGAGGATCTCCGATGGCGTGAGGTACGTACTCAAACGAACGAGAGAGAGAGGTGGGCGCTCACCAGGAAAGGTTCCGGCGGCAGGTTTCTGATTTCTTTTCTTTCTTGTCTCTCAAGTTCTCCGGTCTCGCTTATTACATACTCTGCACTTAGGCACTGACGACTGGGCCCACAGGTGGTGCCCTGATTACAGACTCCATGACATCTGACATACTTAGGCCACTAACCAGGCTTAGACACGTCGGCTTCAGTCATTGAGGCGCGTCCGGCACACCGGTCGCGACAAGATGCCAGCTGCTTCGATGTGCGTTTGCCAAGTGCTCCATTGTAGCTACCTTGTTCGCCATCGCGGCAACCCTCGCCTCCCGGTGGAGGGACCTCGGCCACCTCGGGTGGGGCTCCGCCCTAGTGGCAGTTCCTGGGATGGTAGGTCAAATTGGGGTAGGGCATACGTTGCGACATACATCGTGGCATCAGCGAGAGACCCCTCAAAGCTTTTCGCGAACATGTAGGGGTCCCCTGCGAAAGTGACCATGAGACACTCCTAGGCCAAGATATGGGTGATCCCGCTCGATGGGGAACCAGGTCTGCTTTCTGACCCTGACGGGGGGAGGACATGGAACAAGTGCTCGACAGGATCTAGTATTCCCACGATCTTGGCTAAAGCGGATTGCGGCACACAACATCGTCTGTTACCACTTCCTGGGGGACAAAGCCGGAGGTGGTCAAGGCTTCCAATGATGTCGAGCGAATCACCCATTGGGGGAACCGGGGATTCCATAGCCTTGTCCGTTGTTTCTTCATTACTGATGGCGAAGTCAAACTCCTAAAGTTGACGGTTGCTCCGAGGGTCCAACTACATCAATGTTGTTTCCAGCCATCCGGAGCTTGGTGAACTTCGTCATGGAACGTGCAAAGTCCCTACCTGGCGTGCCAACTATTGGTGTTTCGAACCTGGCTCCGACAAGTAAATTTATTATGCGTGTTCCGTGCTCTGAAGAGTGTGCACAGTGGACGCAAGATTTATACTGGTTCGGGCAGAACGTCCCTACTTTCAGTCATCGGCGGCTTGCGCTACCAGCACCATTAATGATCAAAACTTGTAGTAGGGTTACAAGCGGATGAGAGAGGGAGGAGAGGGTCTGAAGTCTCTTATCTAGGTGGAAGTGGAGCTAAAGGTACAGAGTGGAGTCCCTAGCTAAGTCTTGGCTTCGTGGCGGGCTCCAGCCTCCAATCCTCGTCGGTGCTCCTCCTCTAGTTTGGTGGTTCATCTAGGGTCCATCCTTCTAGGTGCATATCCGAAAGAACTCAACCCCTTGCCTGGGAGCCAACCCCTCTCCTTTATAAACCGGGAGAAGCAATAAGGCAAGGGTAAAACCAAATGTTCTACTTGGGGTAAAGCCACGCGTACTCGTGGGCCCCGGGGTCACCTAGATGTCTCGTATTTATCATGGCGGATGGCGCAGGCTGCATGAGTCCTAGGCGCCATCATTGAGGCTATGCTGACCCCTAGCCTTTGTAGCCTAGGGCTCGACGTGAATTGTTGTGTTGTGCCCTGCCATCGATTTGCGCACTTAGACCTAGTCTTGACGGGTCATGAGTGCACCGTAGTCCCAAGGGCATGTGGGCCATAAATGCATCGCAGTCCATGGGGTTCATAGGTCATGAGTGCTCTGTGGTCTGAGGGTCTCGTAGGTCATGAGTGTGAGACAGACCGGCGCCTCCGCTGCGGCTCGGTGGTAGGCATAGTTAATGTGGTTAGTTATTTATGATAGGTCATACTCTCGGGACGGCACAGGATCCACTCGAGTGGTTTCCCTCTAATACGCTCAGCCCCCTATCAGGTTCCACCACGCCCGACCCCAGGCTCGATGCCGCGGGGTTCGTCCGGGAGCGGGTGCCTCTAGGGTAGACGTTATACATCTCCTCCAACTGACCAATGAGCCCCAATGACAGGCTTTCCCTCTGCGCGCTCCTTGATGGATGGGTCCCAGGGACCAGGGATCGTATCCCCGACAAACCTATTCAGACATACAACCTCTAAACAAGCAGGACCTGCGCTAGATGGAGCCAATATTCACACCTAAGGCAATACTCGTTTACTTATGTCACACCCGGTTTTGGAAGGCAAACTGAATGTGAACCATGTACATGCCAGGATCAGAACTCACATACACATCGATTACTTAAATGACTCATCATAGCACAATTCTTTGAATAATAATAAAGAGTAAGTAATAATATTACAGACTAGAGTCATTTACATTATATGAATCAAAGTGCACATAATAGAAACGTAGCCAACCTAAATAAACCCACCACAGGCAACTTACTAAGGGAGGTTGCTATCCTAATCCTCGAACTCGTCAAAGTCCTGGAACTCCTGGAGATTCGCCTCGACACCTTCTTCTTCTTCTTCTTTACCTGAGCATAGGCTGTACCAAAGGCAACCTGGTGTTTTGTGAAAGCAAGGGTGAGTACACATCAACATACTCAGCAAATGTCCTGTTTGGCTGAGGTGGACTAGCTTTATGTGGAGTTAGGCTCAAAGCAGGTTGCTTTTACTTTGTCAGGTTTTATTCATTAATATAAGCCAAGTGTTATCATAAATCCCAAGTTTTTATCCCAAAGAGTACCTCCTCAAAGAGGAAATACCAAAACCCATAGATACAAACATCATTAATAGAACCATCATCATCATATTGTAACCAAATCCATAAATGGAACTATAATATCTCGAACCATCTATATCTCTAATCAAAGAAGCTCCCAAGTCCGCTCTTAACCGTGCGGACTACTGGTATATCAGTTTCATAACACTCTACAGAGGTTGCACACTTTACCCACGAGTCATGATTCCCTTTTTGCTCGAGGAGCGCTACTCCTCATTGATCACTTCTAAGGTGAACTAGCAGGGTTTCACTACGTAGCTTTTACAAAGATTCCCCCAGAGGTCATAGCCGCCCGTTAGGTTCTCCAGTTTGATAAACACAATACCTCTCCCCATAGGAAGGGTGACTAATAACAGCACCCGGCCTCGACAGAGCAAGTATTGTGCCTAGACCCCATTGATGGCACGACGATGAAGCAGACTACACCTCAAGTTCCTCAAATTAATCAGTTAAGAGCATAACACCCTCATGGTTGCACTGTTTTCCCAGGTGGTCATCCAACGAACGAGTCCTTACTGAGAAGTACTCAGGAAACAACCTGAGCCTCCTTTAGTGCCACGAGTTCATAATCATAATCAGAATGTAGAGCATCATATCATAATTGTATCTCATCATGTTCATTGATTAAAATAAAGCGCTAGCATGAAGCTAACCATAATAACCCAAAAGGTAATCAAGGATGAGGTAAATAAAAAGCTAGTCAATCATTATGTTTTAATTATGTAATGCGGGGAAATGAATTATCTTATGAATAGGACATGAGTAGTTTAGAGGACACTTGCCTTCACCAAATAGATGCCCAGGGTCTTTAATCTCATAGAACTCGAAGAGCTTAACCACTTGGTCATCAGAGCTTGATCGTCGATTCCTCGAATCTCGGGAACAAATCGTGATCTATTTGCGACATGCTGCGAAGACAAACAGACACAAGCAACAAACATACACATGTATAAGAATATTACACCATACAAAGGAAAACATTATAAAAAAGTGCAATACGAAATAAAGCTCGCTTCTACGATCGTGCGAGAAAATAAGCGCTGAAATCAAAACCATGGTTGAGACTATATGGTTTTCGGAATGTTTGCAGAATAAACATGTAACATATGTTCTAGGTCGTTTTTAATTAATATAAATCATTTGTGAAAGATACTCCAAAGAAATATCTAATGTGGCATTAATCCAAATTGTAATTTGATTGGAAACCATATTTTAAAATTGGTCGGATTTTATTTATGAACACGACGCATAAGACTCACTACGTTTAAACATATAATAAATTTATAAACGACGCGAGATATGAGTACTGCTAAATTATATCGTGTTCATACTAACTAAATATTAAATACAACATTTAAGTTGGCATAAACACATTAACAAGTATTTACAAACACATAATTAAAATTATAAATTTGGTTCAATCAAACTGTAATATTAAATAACCGACACTAGACAAGTAATTAATTATTTAATATGAACGATGTGGCAAAATGACTTTATTTAATCACGCGAATAACGACTTGCGCGAACAAAACACACACGACTAGCACGCGAAATCAACACACATGAACATCGTGCGGATGGCACGCGAACAGTTAGACAACATGCGCAAACACGGCAGCGAGGCGACGATGGGGCTATGCGCAGGGGTAGACATAGAGTAGATGGGGGTAGACGGGGATAGATGGCTCACCTCGGCGACGACAAGAGCAGTGTAGACCCTCCTAGGCAGTGACAAGGACGGTGCGATAGCGATGGTGTGGCGGTTTCTAGACACGTGGCCTAGTACGACGGCGACTCCGGTGCGAGTTCCCGGCACGATAGCAAGGGTGGGCCTGGGCGCGGTGCAGACGCACACGACGAGACGAGCTCGCGGCTCAGCGAGTGCGGCAATGTGAGGCACAACGACCACGACGTGACACAGCAGGACTCCGGCGCGCGACGACGTCAAGGCTTCAGCACGGTGACGACGAGGCATGCAGGCTGCACGAGGACAGCTCTTGTGTCTGCGGTTCAGTGGGCACGCGGTGCGACGGATGGTGAGGACGAGCATGGCGCGACAATGACGAGTGCACTTCGGTTGCGACAAGTGTGCGAGTGCGCAACGACGATGGTTGCTGTCAGGCACGATAAAGGGGGTTGCGCACGCGAGACGGTTGCACGGCGCGGCGCACGATGAGGTGTTGTGCACAGCTAGACACAATGGTTTCGACGGCTGAGCGAACACGGTGGCGAGGTGAGGTGTGGGGAGCGGAGCGCGGAGAGGAGTGCCTTGGCGGTTTGGAGAAGTGAGGAAGGGGAGACGCGGCTCAGACGTTTGAACGGGGAGGCGTGGGTGTAGTTGCCGGGATCTTCGCGTCGTGGGTAGCTTGGGGGCTTGGGCGGGATAGGCAGTTCGGGTCAGATGAAGATGATGCCTAGGGCCTTCAGCGTCGGCGCTGGTCGTGCTAAGTAGGAGAAACAATTTTGGGGAAGAGGAACAGTGGTGCCCGGGCTGGCCGGTGGGTCCGGCGGCGGCTGGCGCATGCCCATGTGCGAGCGCGCTGAGCGCGAGCTGGGCCGCGGCCAGGCCTCGCAAGCGCGAGCGCCGCGGGGGGTGGCCTGGCTAGGGGGAAGGGGGCGCTGGGCCGCACGCGCTAGGCAGGCCACGCTCATGCGAGCCCAGGAGGAGGAGAGGGGGCTTGTGGGTCGCGACGCTAGGCTGGAGCGCGTGTAGGTCGTGGGCGGGGCAAAAAAGGGGCACTGGGCTGGCCCACACGACTGAGGGAAGGAGGCCAGGTTGCTAAGGGTTTTGGGCCTTTTTACTTTGTATTTTTATTTTCTTCTTCTTTTCTATATCTATTTCTTTTTAGACTCATGCAAGACTCAAATTAAATGAATGCACATTAAGTTCACTCATCAAACAAAAATAGGTATGCTCAAGCATGATGCAACAATCATAACTCTCCTAGGGTTTTATTAACAACTATATTTGAAGTAAAATTCCCTATTACTTGGGAAAAATGAATGAAGGATCGAAAAGAAAGAGGAACAAGAAGGTAACACCTAGATTTGATGGATATTAGAAAAAGAAATTTTGTACCCCCCAAATTCAGGGTGTTAAACTAAGACCGATCACACAATATGACCATGAAGTTTAGAGACAATGTTGATTACAAATACTAAAGTCTCAGTATTGAAAGCGCTGACAAAAGAGACAAAGCATTAGACCAACATACAACTAATTCATGGGGAGAACGCATCTGATAGCAGCACCATTGGAAAATGAAGCAAATCGATCAGCAAATGCGCCTCTCTAACGACGCCCATCCTAGATCTCGGCTGAAAACCTCTTTAGCCATTCTTCTGATGTGGAGGCTTCCGGTCGCTAGCTTCTTTCTTTCCATCTCTCTCTGCAACAAAAACAAAAAGAGTCTAGCCAGAAGCAACAAAGAAAAATAACATCAGCGGGATCAATCATAATTCTGTTGTTGAAACAGAAAATGTTCTTAATTCTCCATATATACCAAAGCGCAGCACAACACAACACAACAAGGGCCAATGATCAAGTTTCTGTAAGCTTTATTAAATCTCCTAACCCAACCATCAAAAAGCATCTCGACATTATTAGAAATGATGTGAATGTTGAGCGCATTTTGCACAACTCTCCACGTGTAACAGGCGACTGTAGGATCAAGGACATCGACTAGAGGGGGGTGAATAGACGGTTTTGACTAAAATCAACAACACTAGAGAAATTTAATCAATACGACAAGAGATTTAAATTCTCTAGCTAATGTAAGTAAGCAACTAATTGGAAACAACAATAACAAAGCTAGAAATGAATGACAATTCAATAATCACTAGCTACTAGCAATGAAATTAACAAGAGGGAAAAAAGAGACACCAGATTTTTTCCCATGTGTATCGGTGATTTGCCGATCACCCATAATCCATGTTGAGGTGGACTCTAAACTCTCACTTGCTCCTCTATCAAGACACAGATTGATCTTTGAGCCAAGTGGACAAGGAATCACTCGTTACCTCGATTCCACTAGTGTCGCCTTTGCCGCTCCAACGAGCTAGGCGCGAACCCCTCACAATCACAACCACGACTTCTCCACAACCTTCACGGAGAGCTCGACGGAGACACCACCAAGCCGTCTAGGAGGCGGAAACCTTCAAGAGTAACAAGTAGATAACGCTTGCCGATGTATCACCTAGTGCCTCAAAAATCACTAATCGATGCAAATGCACTGGAAGCTCTCAATCTCTCACTAAAATGCAATCTCAAGCAAAATGTGTGAGAGAGTGAGGTGGAGGATCACAAATGTGTTCATTGTGTGCTAGGTGAAAGGGAAATAGGATTAACCTTTTCCCACAATTAATTTTGGTGGTTGAATGCCCAACACAAATAAATGGACTAACTAGTTTGCTCTAGAATACATGTTCTACAGGTGCAAAAAGGTTCAATACAAACCAATAAATATTCAAGTTAGGGATCAAATTCAAAGGAGCAAAGAAACCAGAGTGTGTTGAGGAACGGCGCACCGGACTGTCTGGTGTGCCAGGACCGTACAGCTCAAACCAGCCACTCTCGGGTTTCTCCAGGCGCCCTCCGCTATAATTCACCGGACTGTCCGGTGTGCCAGCGGAGCAACGACTATCCAGCGCAACGGTCGACTGCAACGGCGCCCTGACGCGTGAACAGTGAAGAACAGTGCGCGCAGAGTCAGAGCCGCAGTGTTAGAGGCACACCGGACAGTGAACAGGACCTGTCTGGTGACGCGCCGGACTGTCCGGTGCCGCATGAGGACAAAGTCTCCAACGGTCGATTACTCCAATACCCTAACGGTTGGGTGACGTGGCGGCACACCGGACTGTCCGGTGCGCCCATCGACAGCAGCCATCCCCAACGGCATGTTGGTGGTTGAGGGCTATAAATACCCCAACCACCACAACTCCAAGTTTCCAAATCTTCTGAAGTTTTCATTCAATACAAGAGCTAGTGCATTCACTCCTAGACACAAGTCAAAAGATCAAAGCCTCTCCAAGTCCCAAATTCACTCCAACCACCTAGTGACTTGAGAGAGTGTTTGTTCGTGTTCTTTTGCGCTCTTGTGCTTGAATCACTTTTTTCCTTCCTCATTCTTGTTCCCAAGAGACTTGTAATCAAAGCAAGAGACACCAAGTGTGTGGTGGTCCTTGCGGGGTCTAAGTGACCAGCTTGATTAAGAAGTAAGCTCACTCGATCTAAGTGACGGTTTGAGAGAGGGAAAGGGTTGAAAGAGACTCGGTCTTTGTGACCACCTCGACGGGAACTAGGTTCTTTGGAACCGAACCTCGGTAAAACAAATCATCGTGTTCATCCGCTTTATTTCTTGGTTGATTTGTTTTTCCTCTCTCTCCCAGACTTGTTTTAAGCTCTAACGCTAACCCCGGCTTGTAGTATGTGTTTATAGTTGTAAATTTCATATTACACCTATTCACCCCCCTCTAGGCGACTTTCAATTGGTATCAAAGCCTGGTACTTCATTAGAGTCTAACAACTCGAAGTGATGTCGAGAGAACACGCCAAGAGGGAGATCGTGACTGGTGACAAGCCCGCAAGCTCGGGGAGAACCCTCTCTAGGGAGTCCGACCACAAGCATAAAGAGGAATCCTCTTCCTCCAACAAGACGCATCGGAAAGGCGATAAGAAGAAGAAAATGAAGAAGGTGGTCTACTACGAGACCGACTCTTCGTCGCCCTCCACGTCTTCAAGCTCCAACTCATTTGTTGCTTCTAAGCACCATGAGCGCAAGAAGTATAGTAAGATGCCCCTTCGCTATCCCCGTATTTCTAAACGCGCTCCTCTACTTTCCGTTCCCTTAGGCAAACCACCATATTTTGATGGTGAAGATTATTGTATGTGGAGTGATAAAATGAGGCATCACCTAACCTCACTCCACGCAAGAATTTGGGACATTGTTGAGTTTGGAGCGCAGGTACCTAAGGTGGGGGACGAAGGCTACGACTCGGACAAGGTCGCCCAAATTTGGCACTTTAACTCCCAAGCCACAACTATACTCCTCGCCTCCTTGTGTCGAGAGGAGTATAATAAGGTGTAAGGGTTAAAAAGTGCCAAAGAAATTAGGGACGTCCTCAAAACGGCGCACGAAGGGGACGAAGTGACCAAGATCACCAAGCACGAAACGATCGAGGGAGAACTCGGTCAATTCGTCCTCAACAAGGGAGAGGAGCCACAAGCAATGTACAACCGGCTCAAGACCTTGGTGAACCAAGTGCGCAACCTCGGGAGCACCAAGTGGGATGACCATGAAATTGTCAAGGTTATTCTTAGATCACTTGTTTTTCATAATCCCACTCAAGTGCAACTAATCCGTGGAGATCCTAAATATAAACAGATGCCTCTCGAGGAAGTAATTGTCAAGGTTGTGAGCTTTGAACTTATGATCAAATACTCCAAACATATTGTCAACTTGGAGCAAGGCGCCACCTCCACACCCGAGGTGCAACCCGTCGCATTCAAGGTGACGGAAGAAGAGAAGAGGGAATCTACACCAAGTAGGCTTCCAATCAACGCCTCCAAGCTCGATAGCGAGGAGATGGCGCTCATCATCAAGAGCTTTCGCCAAATCCTCAGGCAAATGAGGGGGAAAGACTACAAACCCCGCTCCAAGAGGGTGTGCTACAAATGTGGTAAGCCCGGTCATTTTATTGCTAAATATCCAATGTCTAGTGATAGTGACTGGTGCGAGGACAAGAAGGGGAAGAAGAAGGAAAAGAAGAGGTACTACAAGAATAAGGGCGGCGATGCCCACGTATGTCGGGAATGGGACTCCGACGAGAGCTCCACCGACTCCTCCTCCGACGAGGATGCCGCCAACATCACCATCAACAAGGGCCTCCTCTTCCCAAACATCGGCCACAAATACTTCATGGCCAAGGACGGCAAAAAAAAGAAGGTACAATCTAGAACCACCCCCAAATATACAACATCTAGTGATGAGGGTAGTTCTAGTGAAGATGAAGATGATTTACTTACTCTTTTTGCTAACCTCAACATGGAACAAAAGGAAAAATTGAATGAATTGATAGGAGCCATTCATGAGAAGGATGAACTCTTGGATAGCCAGGAGGAAGTCCTTATTAAAGAAAATAAAAAACATGTTAAAGTGAAAAATGCTTATGCTCAGGAAGTAGAGAAATGTGAAAACCTAACTAAAGAGCTTAGCATTTGCCATGATTCGATTACCAGTCTTAGAAATGAAAATGCTAGTTTAAATAATAAGATTGATAAATTGAATGAATCAATTTATAGCCTTAGGATTGAAAATGCTAGCTTAATTTCTAAGGTTAGAGAGTTAAATGTTTGCAATGATTCTATTTCCTATCTTAGAAATGAGAACGTCATATTACATGCTAAGATAGATGAATTAAATGTTTGCAAACCCTCTATATCTACCGTTGATCATGTTACTATTTGTACTAGATGTAGAGATGTTAATGTAGAAGCTATCGATGATCACATTGTCATGATTAAACAACAAAATGATCACATAGCTAAATTAACTAATAAAATCAATGAGCATGAACTTGAAAATGAAAAGTTTAAATTTGCTAGAAGCATGCTCTATAATGGGAGACGCCCTGACATTAAGGATGGCATTGGTTTCCAACAGGGAAGCAATGTCAAGCTTAATGCCCCTAAAAGATTGTCTAATTTTGTTAAGGGCAAGGCACCCATGGTTCAGGATAATGAGGGCTATATTTTATATCCTGCTAATTATCCTAAGCACAAAATAAGGAGAATTCATGTTAGGAAACCTCATAATATTTCTCACCATGCTTTTATGTATAAAAATGAGGCTTCTAGCTCTAGGCATTCTACTCACGATAAAATGCCTAAAAAGAAAACTCTTGCTGCATCAAATGAGCCTAACATTTCATTTAAGACTTTTGATGCATCATATATGCTTACTAACAAATCAGGCAAAGTAGTTGCCAAATATGTTGGGGCCAAACACAAGGGCTCAAAGACTTGTGTTTGGGTACCCAAGGTGCTTGTTCCTAACGTGAAAGGACCCAAGACTATTTGGGTACCTAAGAACAAGGCCTAAATTGTTTTGCAGGTTTATGCATCCAGGGATCAAGTTGGATAATTGATAGTGGATGCACAAACCACATGACAGGGGAGAAGAGAATGTTCTCCTCTTACGAGAAAAACGAAGATCCCCAACGAGCTATCACATTCGGGGATGGAAATCAAGGTTTGGTCAAAGGACTTGGTAAAATTGCTATATCACCTGACCATTCTATTTCCAATGTTTTTCTTGTAGATTCTTTAGATTACAATTTGCTTTCTGTTTCTCAATTATGCAAAATGGGCTACAACTGTCTTTTTACAAATGTAGGTGTTACTGTCTTTAGAAGAAGTGACGATTCAATAGCATTTAAGGGAGTGTTAGAGGGTCAACTATATTTAGTTGATTTTAATGAGAACACAGCTGAACTCAACACTTGTTTAATTGCTAAGACTAGTATGGGTTGGCTCTGGCATCGCCGACTAGCCCATGTTGGAATAAAGAATTTTCACAAGCTTCTAAAGGGAGAACACATTTTGGGATAACAAATGTTCATTTTGAGAAAGACAGGGTTTGTAGCGCATGTCAAGCAGGAAAGCAAGTTGGCTCTCATCATCCACACAAGAACATCATGACGACCGACAGGCCGCTTGAGCTACTCCACATGGATTTATTCGGCCCGATCGCCTACATAAGCATCGACGGGAGTAAGTATTGTCTTGTAATTATGGAGGACTATTCTCGCTTCACTTGGGTGTTTTTTTGTAGGAAAAATCACAGACCCAAGAGACCTTGAAAGGATTCTTGAGACGGGCTCAAAATGAGTTTGGATTAAGGATAAAAAAGATAAGAAGCGATAATGGGACGGAGTTCAAGAACTCACAAATCGAAGGCTTTCTTGAGGATGAGGGCATCAAGCATGAGTTCTCTTCTCCCTACACACCTCAACAAAATGGTGTAGTGGAGAGGAAGAATAGAACTCTACTGGACATGACAACGACCATGCTTGATGAGTACAAGACTCCGGACCGGTTTCGGGCCAAGGCGATTAACACTGCCTGCTACTCCATCAACTGGCTCTACCTTCACCGAATCCTCAAGAAGACATCATACGAACTCCTCACTGGTAAAAAGCCCAATATTTCATATTTTAGAGTCTTTGGTAGCAAATGTTTTATTCTTATTAAAAGAGGTATAAAATCTAAATTTTCTCCTAAGGCTGTAGAAGACTTTTTACTAGGTTATGACTCAAACACAAGGGCATATAGAGTCTTTAACAAATACACTGGATTAGTTGAGGTTTCTTGTGACATTGTGTTTGATGAGACTAACGGCTCCCAAGTGGAGCAAGTTGATCTTGATGAGCTAGATGATGAAGAGACTCTGTGCGTCACGCTAAGGAACATGTCCATTGGGGATGTGTGTCCTAAGGAATCCAAAGAGCCCACACAAGCACAAGATCAATCGTCATCTTCCAACAAAGCATCTCCACCAACTCAATATGAGGAACAAGCTCAAGATGATGAAAATGAAGATCGAGAGGATGAGCCACCTCAAGAGGAGGACAATGATCAAGGGGGAGATGATAATAATAAAGACAAGGAAGATGAGCAGGAAATTCAAGGTCAAAGATCGCCACACCCAAAAGTCCACCAAGCAATTCAACGAGATCACCCCGTCAACTCCATCCTTGGTGACATTCATAAGGGGGTATCCACTAGATCTCGAGTTGCTCATTTCTGTGAACATTACTCTTTTGTGTCCTCTATTGAGCCATACAGGGTGGAGGATGCACTAAGAGATCCGGACTGGGTGCTGGCAATGCAAGAGGAACTCAACAACTTCACGAGGAATGAGGTGTGGCATTTAGTTCCACGTCCTAATCAAAATATTGTAGGTACCAAATGGGTATTCTGCAACAAGCAAGATGAGCATGGTGTGGTGATAAGAATCAAAGCCCAACTTGTGGCCAAGGGTTATTCACAAGTTGAAGGTTTGGATTTCGATGAAACCTATGCACCCGTAGCTAGGCTTGAGTCAATTCGCATATTACTTGCCTACGCTACTTACCGTGGCTTTAAGCTTTATCAAATGGACGTGAAAAGTGCCTTCCTCAATGGACCAATCAAGGAATAGGTCTATGTTGAGCAACCTCCCGGCTTTGAAGATAGTGAGTACCCTAACCATGTGTATAAACTCTCAAAGGCGCTTTATGGGCTCAAGCAAGCCCCAAGAGCATGGTATGAATATCTAAGAGATTTTCTTATCACTAATGGCTTCAAAGTTGGAAAAGCCGATCCTACACTCTTTACTAAAACTATTGCAAAAGATTTGTTTGTATGCCAAATTTATGTTGATGATATCATATTTGGGTCTACTAACAAATCTACTTGTGAAGAGTTTAGTAGGATCATGATACAAAAATTCGAGATGTCTATGATGGGGGATTTGAAGTATTTCCTAGGATTTCAAGTCAAGAAACTCCAAGACGACACCTTCATCAGCCAAACAAAGTACATTCAAGACATACTTAACAAGTTTGGAATGAAAGATGCCAAGCCCATCAAGACACCCATGGGAACAAATGGGCATCTCGACCTCGACACAGGAGGTAAATCCGTAGATCAAAAGATATACCGGTCGATGATAGGATCTTTACCCTATTTATGTGCATCTTGACCGGATATTATGCTTTCCGTATGCATGTGTGCAAGGTTCCAAGCCGATCCTAAGGAAGTTCACCTTAGGGCCGTGAAAATAATCATGAGATATTTAGTTTATACTCCTAAGTTTGGACTTTGGTACCCCAAGGGATCCACTTTTGATTTAATAGGATATTCCGATGCCGATTGGGCAGGGTGTAAAATTGATAGAAAGAGCACATCAGGGACTTGTCAGTTTCTGGGAAGATCCCTGGTGTCATGGGCTTCAAAGAAACAAAACTCAGTAGCTTTTCCACTGCCGAAGTCGAGTACATTGCCGTAGGCCATTGTTGTGCGCAATTACTTTAGATGAGGCAAACCCTCAGGAACTATGGCTACAAATTGAGCAAAGTCCCTCTCCTATGTGATAATGAGAGTGCAATCCGCATGGCGGATAATCCTGTTGAACACAGCCGCACTAAGCACATAGATATTCGGTATCACTTTATGAGGGATCACCAACAAAGGGGGGATATTGAAATAGCTTATGTCAACACCAAAGATCAACTAGCTGATATCTTTACCAAGCCATTAGATGAGAAAACCTTTATGAAACTAAGGAATGAGCTAAATATTCTTGATTCTCGAAATTTTGATTTAAACATTGCACATATAGCTCATTTATATACCTTTGATCATATCTCTTTCTTTTGGTACAAATGCATATCTCTTATTACTTATGTACCAATGCTACGACTAATGTGTTTTCAAGTATATTTCTATACTAACTCGTAGATTAAAAGGGAAATGGAGTCTTTGGTGAAGACAAGGCTTCCACTCCACTCTAACGGTATCATTTACCCTTCGCCGTCACTCCACATCACTCTCAATTGGTATAATCTTCACTCTTATCTACTTGTACCAATGGGGAGAAAGTAAGAAGGGCTCTCAACGTCTCTGTTTTTTGGCGATTAATGCCAAAGGGGGAGAAAATATTAAGCCCAAAGCAAAAGGACCGCACCACCAATTTCAAAAATTTTCGAATTGATTTCATAAATGTTTGTTTTTCAATTGATATCATAAATAAAGCCTTAATTGATATTTTTTATTGGTATCTATGTCATGACAATATATCAATTGATATCCTTCTCTTGAGAAAACAAAATCTCAAGTAATATTGTTTTAAATCTTCAATTGGTATCTTGTTATGACAATCTCTTCAATTGGGATGCTTATTTTCAATTGGTATATTTAAAGATAAGAATTTCAAAAAATGGTATCCATTAAAACCCTCTTGAAAACTAAGAGGAGAATTTCATTTAGGGGGAGTTTTGTTTAGTCAAAGGAAAAACATTTGAAACAGGGGGAGAAATTTCAAATCTTGAAAATACTTCTTGCAATCTTATTCATATACCTTTGACTATTTGCAAAGTACTTTGAAAAGATTTTCCAAAAGAATTTGCAAAAACAAAACAAGTGGTGCAAATGTGGTCCAAAATGTCAAATAGAAGAAGGCAATCCATTCATATCTAGTGAAATTATAGATTGGTTTAATTCCAAGTAACCTGTGCACTTACCTTATGCAAACTAGTTCATTTCTGCACCCTGTATTTGCTTTGGTTTGTGTTGGCATCAATCACCAAAAAGGGGGGAGATTGAAAGGGAAATAGGGTTAGCCTTTTCCCACAATTAATTTTGGTGGTTGAATGCCCAACACAAACAAATTGACTAACTAGTTTGCTCTAAAATACATGTTCTACAGGTGCAAAAAGGTTCAATACAAACCAATAAATATTCAAGTTAGGGATCAAATTCAAAGGAGCAAAGAAACCAGAGTGTGCTGAGGAATGGCGCACCGGACTGTCCGGTGTGCCACCGGACAGTGTCCGGTGTGCCAGGACCGTACAGCTCAAACCAGCCACTCTCGGGTTTCTCCAGGCGCCCTCCACTGTAATTCACCGGACTGTCCGGTGTGCCAGCGGAGCAACGGCTATCCAGCGCAACCGTCGACTGCAACGACGCCCGGACGCGTGAACATTGAAGAACAGTGCACGCAAAGTCAGAGCCACAGTGTTAAAGGCACACCGGACTGTGAACAGGACCTGTCCGTTGGCGCACCGGACTGCCCGGTGCCGCATGAGGACAAAATCTCCAACGGTCGATTACTCCAATACCCTAACGGTTGGGTGACGTGGCGGCAAACCTCACAGTGTCCGGTGGCGCACCGGACTGTCCGATGCGCCATCGACAGCAGCCATCCCTAACGACTTGTTGATGGTTGAGGGATATAAATACCCCCAATCACCACAACTCCAAGTATCCAAGTCTTCCGAAGTTTTCATTCAATACAAGAGCTAATGCATTCACTCCTAGACACAAATCAAAAGATCAAAGCCTCTCCAAGTCCCAAATTTACTCCAACCACCTATTGACTTGAGAGAGTGTTTGTTCGTGTTCTTTTGCGCTCTTGTGCTTGGATCGCTTTCTTCCTTCCTCATTCCTGTTCCCAAGAGACTTGTATTCAAAGCAAGAGACACCAAGTGTGTGGTGGTCCTTGCGGGGTCTAAGTGACCCGTTTGATTAAGGAGAAAGCTCACTCGGTCTAAGTGACCGTTTGAGAGAGGGAAAGGGTTGAAAGAGACCCGGTCTTTGTGACCACCTCATCGGGGACTAGGTTCTTTAGAACCGAACCTCGGTAAAACAAATCACTGTGTTCATCCGTTTTATTTCTTGGTTGATTTGTTTTTCCTCTCTCTCCCGGACTTGTTTTAAGCTCTAACGCTAACCCCGACTTGTTGTATGTATTTAAAGTTGTAAATTTCAGATTATGCCTATTCACCCTCTCTAGGCGACTTTCACTAGAAATGGCCAAGAGAGATCTCACACACGAGCACCCCTTCTATTTATAGCCTCCCATCCAATTTCAACCGTTATGTGCAAGTTACTCACTTTCTGCACACACGCGGACGATCCGTGCCCTTAGGTCGGACGGTCTGTCGTACATAGTAACGACTATATTCCCGTTTGAAACCTTGTCAGAGCTGCCAGAAAAGGTGAGCTCTGTCAGAAAGTCACTTCTGTATTTGACATATAGCGATTTCACATAAAACCTTTTTTTACTTAGAACCCATTCCACTTTATCCACATTGCCAGATAAATTTTGCTTGTCACATATTTCATTTAACTCTGCCAAAAGGCCAGCCCCTTCTTCGACTAACCTTCTTGTGAAGGTTAGGCTACGACAATTTGAAGACAACACTTTACTGCCACTAATATCTTTATTAAAAGAGAAGTCAAACAATCTCTTGAATTTTTCGGATAAAGGGTAGTGGCCATGCCAGGTATCTTTCCAATAGCTTGTCCTAGCCCCATTGCCAATAACCTTTTTGCAATGTCTATAAAAGACATCTTTCACCTTCTTAAGAGCATCTCCAACAATGCCTCAAACTAGTGCTTCAAATTAAAATATGGGGCTCTACACAAGAAAAACTATTCCAACGGTGCCCTATTTCATAAAATTTTGTCAAAAAGCTATAGGGCACCCTCTCAAGTGACTCAAATATACTACACCGTAGTGGGCTGCCCTATAATCTAGATTTGAGGCTTTACTGTTGGAGCGGGGTGTTTTGTTGGTGCCCTAAATTCTATAAAATATACTTATTTTCAAATTATAGGGCATTTTTATAGGTCAAGTTGTTGGAGATGCTCTAATACTAATGTCTTTTTGCAACACACTTAGGCCTAGTTTTGATACTTTTGGATTGAAGTGTTTTGGAGAGATTGAAGGGTGTTTAAATTCCTAGTAGATCAAATCATCCCTGGATGCATCTCAATCCACTTCAATCTCATTCAAGAGTATTCAAACTAGGTATATAGTTATCAAATATGATTGTGTGACATCACAACACACTAACATTATACTAGTCTAACTTTATCATACACTAAACAAAAGTTTAACAACATGTAAACGTAGGTAGATTTGACATTTTTCCCCAATCCAACGCTCCAACTCACCCTATGTTTAGTTTAGTGTCCTTCGTTTGAAAGTAATCAAGTCGTTCGTGAGTCTCGTGCAGGAGCAGGAACACGCTGAGGCTGTCTCCAGCAGGAGACTGTAAAGGGTCCTGTACTCTAAATGTAGGGGACGGTCAGGTCCTTTATCCCTCCAGTAAGTGTCGGTGACCATAATTAGGGGTACCCTCAAGACTCCTAATTCTCAGCTGGTAACCCCATCAGCACAAAGCTGCAAAGGCCTGATGGGTGCGACTAAGTCAGGGATCGGCCCATTCGAGGGACTCGATCACGCCTCGCCCGAGCCCAGCCTCGGGCAAGGGCAGCCGACCCCGGAGGATCTCCGTCTCGCCCGAGGCCCCCCTCCAGCGACGAACGAACTTCCGGCTCACCCGAGGCTCAGTCTTCACCAAGAAGCAACCCTGGCCAAATCGCCACGCCAACCGACCCAATCGCAGGGGCATTTAATGCAAAGGCGGCCTGACACCTTTATCCTGACGCACGTCCTCCAGTCGACAGAGCCGAAGTGACCGCAGTCACTTCGCTGCTCCACTGACCGGCCTGACAGAAGGACAGCGCCGCCTGTGCCACTCCGACTGCTGTGCCACTCGACAGAGTGAGGCTGACAGGCAGTCAAGCCCGGCCTCAGGCACCATAGGAAACTCCGCTCCGCCCGACCCAGGGCTCGGACTCGGGCTCAGCCCCGGAAGACGGCGAACTCCGCTCCGCTCGACCTAGGGCTCGGACTTGGGCCCATCCCTGGAAGACGGCGAACTCCGCTCCGCCCGACCCAGGGCTCGGACTTGGGCTCAGCCCCGGAAGACGACGAACTCCGCTCCGCCCGATCCAGGGCTCTGACTTGGGCTCAGCCCCAGAAGACGACGAACTCCGCTTTGCCCGACCCCAGGGCTCGGACTTAGCCCTGGCTTCAGCCGACGGTCTCCGCCTCGCCCGACCCAGGGGCTCGGACTCGACCTCGGCCACGCAAGACAGACTCGACCTCGACCTCGGAGGAGCCTCCACATCGCCCAACCTAGGGCGCGGACCTACCACGTCAACAGGAGGTGCCATCATTACCCTACCCCAAGCTGACTCAGGCTACGGGGAACAAGACCGGCGTCCCATCTGGCTCGCTCCGCCAGACAAGTAATGATGGCACCCCGCACGCTCTATGACGACGGCGGCTCTCAGCCCCCTTACGGAAGCAAGAGGACGTCAGCAAGGACTCAACAGCCCCGACAGTTGTCCTTCCACCAGGCTCCAGCGCTCCTCCGACGGCCACGACACCACATGAACCGGGTGCCAAAACCTCTTCGGCTGCCACGATGACATGTACTTAGGGCGCTAGCTCTCCTCCGCTAGACACGTAGCACTCTGCTACACCCCCATTGTACACCTGGATCCTCTCCTTACGCCTATAAAAGGAAGGACCAGGGCCCTCTTATAGAGGGTTGGCCGCGCGGGGAAGAGGACGGGACAGGCGCTCGCGTGAGGCCGCTCGCTCCCCCTCCTGCATGGACGCTTGTAACCCCCTACTGCAAGCGCACCCGACCCGGACGCGGGACAAACACGAAGGCCGCGAGATTTCCACCTCTCTCTCTCTCTCTCGCTCCGGCCGCCTGTTCTTCCCCCTTCGCGCTCCGTCTCGCGCCGACCCATCTGGGCTGGGGCACGCGACGACATTTCACTCGTCGGCCCAGGGACCCCCCGGTCCCGAAACGCCGACAGTTGGCGTGCCAGGTAGGGGCCTGCTGCGTGTTGACGAACAGCTTCCCGTCAAGCTCCAGATGGGCAGTCTCCAGCAACCTTTTCAGCCCGGGACGGTGCTCCGTTTCGGGAGTCTTGAGTTCATGTCCCTCGACGGCAGCTACGACATGATGCTCCTTCCCCCGCCGTGCGACAGCGACAATGGCGGCCGACAGCCCACCCGCCGGCGGCGGAATCGACGACGTCTTCCCCGCGTGGCGGAAGAACAACATTCAAGCTCACCCCGCCCTCTCCCCCGCCGACGGAGGAGGAGGCGGGGCAACCAAGGCCAAGCAGGAGGTAGCACCTCGTCGGCTGTCGAGCGAGTCGACGGCGCCGGTGCCCCAACGGGGGGCGTGTCGAGCATCGACCTCGCGTTTGAGACGAAGACGAGCGACGTCTCCCCGCAACACGCCAATTCCAAGCAAACGGACGACGCCAGCATGCTCGTGAAAGGCTTGTTGGGCGTCACCTTCGTACCTGAGACGACGGTGCAGTCAGTCCTTGACGTGACTTCATCACCGCCCGTCGACCAAGAGGTACCGACCGATTCCCATCTCACGCCTCTTGGATTCAGCCTCGACCCGCCGAGCGGCTTCGCTTTGGCGGACGCTCTCGTGGAGGCGAGTCCGAACCCTCTGGGGTATCGTATGCGGTCACCCTCGGACCGGCTGATGGACGTCTCGACCTACGGGCCCTCGGGGTCCGAGGAAGATGACGAGCCCGACTTCTATTGGGACTTCACCGGACTTGGTAACCCCAGTGCCGTGCGGGACTTCATGACCGCATGCGACTACTGCCTTTCCGACTGTTCCAACGGTAGCCGCAGCCTCGGCGACGAGGACTGCAGCCCAAGTCGCGATTGTTTCCACGTCGATCTAGGGGGTCCCTCCGAAGGCAACCATCTTGGTATACCGGAGAACGGCGATCTCCCTAGGCCTGTGCCTCGCGTTGACATCCTACGGGAGCTAGCTGTGGTCCCCGTTCCGGCGGGGGGTCATGACCCACAGCCGGAGCAAATACGCGGGGTGCCGGCCAGGATCGACGAGGGAGCGGGAGCACTTGAGCCGATTCGCCGGGACGTCGGGCAGGAATGGGCGGGCCAACCTCCGGCCGGAGAAGTGCGCCATCTACCCCAGGGTATCCAGCACCGCATCGCCGACGATGTCAGGGCAAGGCCGCCACCCGCTTCCAGTGGAGTCGACCAAAACCTGGCTGCAGCGGCAATGCTTCTCCGCGCGACGCCGGAGCCATCAACCACCGAGGGGCGGCGAATCCAGGGAGAGCTCAAGAATCTCTTGGAGGGCGCCGCGGTCCGACGGGCCGAAAGCTCTGCCTCCCGAAGGCAGGGGTACCCCTCGGAACATCGCGCCGCGACTTCCCGATTCATGCGGGAAGCCCCAGTCCACACCGGGCGCACGCGCAACACAGCGCCTGCGGCCCCGGGATGCCTCGGCAACGAGCACCATCACCGCGACCGTCGGGCCCACCTCGACGAGAGGGTGCGCCGAGGCTACCACCCCAGGCGTGGGGGACGCTACGACAGCGGGGAGGATCGGAGTCCCTCGCCCGAACCACCCGGTCCGCAAGCTTTCAGCCGCGCCATACGACGGGCGCCGTTCCCGACCCGGTTTCGAACCTCGACTACTATCACAAAGTACTCGGGGGAGACGAGACCGGAACTGTGGCTTGCGGACTACCGGCTGGCCTGCCAACTGGGTGGGACGGACGATGACAACCTCATCATCCGCAACCTCCCCCTGTTCCTCTCCGACACCGCTCGTGCCTGGTTGGAGCACCTGCCTCCGGGGCAGATCTCCAACTAGGACGACCTGGTCCAAGCCTTCGCCGGCAATTTCCAGGGCACATACGTGCGCCCTGGGAACTCCTGGGACCTCCGAAGCTGCCGGCAGCAGCCGGGAGAGTCTCTCCGGGACTACATCCGGCGATTCTCGAAGCAGCGCACCAAGCTGCCCAACATCACCGATTCGGATGTCATCGGCGCGTTCCTCGCCGGCACCACCTGCCGCGACCTGGTGAGCAAGCTGGGTCGCAAGACCCCCACCAGGGCGAGCGAGCTGATGGACATCGCCACCAAGTTCGCCTCTGGCCAGGAGGCGGTTGAGGCTATCTTCCGGAAGGACAAGCAGCCCCAGGGCCGCCCACCGGAAGATGCCCCCGAGGCGTCAACTCAGCGCGGCGCCAAGAAGAAGGGCAAGAAGAAGTCGCAAGCGAAACGCGACGCCGCCGACGCGGACCTTGTCGCCGCCGCCGAGTACAAGAACCCTCGGAAACCCCCCGGAGGTGCCAACCTCTTCGACAAGATGCTCAAGGAGCCGTGCCCCTATCATCAGGGGCCCGTCAAGCACACCCTTGAGGAGTGCGCTATGCTTCGGCGCCACTTTCACAGGGCCAGGCCACCCGCGGAGGGTGGCAAGGCCCGCGACGACGACAAGAGGGAGGATCACCAGGCAGGAGAGTTCCCCGAGGTCCGCGACTGCTTCATGATCTACGGTGGGCAAGCGGCAAACGCCTCGGCTCGGCACCGCAAGCAAGAGCGTCGGGAGGTCTGTTCGGTGAAGGTGGCGGCACCAGTCTACCTAGACTGGTCCGACAAGCCCATCACCTTCGACCAAGCCGACCACCCCGACCACGTGCTGAGCCCGGGGAAATACCTGCTCGTTGTCGACCCCGTCATCGGCGACGTCAGGCTCACCAAGGTCCTCATGGACGGAGGCAGCAGCCTCAACATTATCTACGCCGAGACCCTCGGGCTCCTGCGTGTTGATCTGTCCTCGGTCCGGGCAGGCGCTGCGCCTTTCCACGGGATCATCCCCGGGAAGCGCGTCCAGCCCCTCGGACAACTCGACCTTCCCGTCTGCTTCGGAACACCCTCCAACTTCCGAAGGGAGACCCTCACGTTCGAGGTGGTCGGGTTCCAAGGAACCTACCACGCAGTATTGGGGAGGCCATGCTACGCGAAGTTCATGGCCGTCCCCAACTACACCTACCTCAAGCTCAAGATGCCGGTCCCCAATGGGGTCATCACCGTCGGCCCCATGTACAAACACGCGTTCGAATGCGACGTGGAGTACGCCGAGGCCCTCATCGAGTCCGAGGCCCTCATCGCCGACCTAGAGAGCCTCTCTAAGGAGGTGCCAGACGTGAAGCGTCACGCCGGCAACTTCGAGCCAGCGGAGACGGTTAAGTCTGTCCCCCTCGACCCCAGCGGCGACGCCTCCAAGTAGATCCGGATCGGCTCCGAGCTCGATCCCAAATAGGAAGCAGTGCTCGTTGACTTTCTCCGCGCAAACGCCGACGTTTTCGCATGGAGTCCCTCGGACATGCCCGGCATACCGAGGAATGTCGCCGAGCACTCGCTGGATATCCGAGCTGGAGCCCGACCCGTGAAGCAGCCTCTGCGCCGATTCGACGAAGAAAAGCGCAGAGCCATTGGCGAGGAGATCCACAAGCTAATGGCGGCAGGGTTCATCAAAGAGGTATTCCATCCCGAATGGCTTGCCAACCCTGTGCTTGTGAGAAAGAAAGGAGGGAAATGGCGGATGTGTGTAGACTACACTGGTCTAAACAAAGCATGTCCGAAGGTTCCCTACCCTCTGCCTCGCATCGATCAAATCGTGGATTCCACTGCTGGGTGCGAAACCCTGTCTTTCCTCGACGCCTACTCAGGGTATCACCAAATCAGGATGAAAGAGTCCGACCAGCTCGTGACTTCTTTCATCACACCCTTCGACATGTACTGTTATGTCACCATGTCGTTCGGCTTGAGGAATGTGGGTGCGACGTATCAGCGGTGCATGGACCATGTGTTCGGCGAACACATTGGCCGGACGGTCGAGGCCTACGTCGATGACATCGTAGTCAAGACGAGGAAAGCCTCCGACCTCCTTTCTGACCTTGAAGTGACATTCCGATGTCTCAAGGCGAAAAGCGTGAAGCTTAATCCTGAGAAGTGTGTCTTTGGGGTTCCCCGAGGCATGCTCTTGGGGTTCATCGTCTCCGAGCGGGGCATCGAAGCCAACCCGGAGAAGATTGCGGCCATCACCAGCATGGGGCCCATCAAGGACTTGAAAGGCGTACAGAGAGTCATGGGATGTCTTGCGGCTCTGAGCCGTTTCATCTCACGCCTCGGCGAAAGAGGCCTGCCTCTGTACCGCCTCTTAAGGAAGGCCGAGTGCTTCACTTGGACCCCTGAGGCCGAGGAAGCCCTCGGGAACCTGAAGACGCTCCTCACCAACGCACCCATCTTGGTGCCCCCCGCTGCCAGAGAAGCCCTCTTGATCTACGTCGCCGCGACCACTCAGGTGGTTAGCGCCGCGATTGTGGTTGAGAGATGAGAAGAGGGGCATACATTGTCCGTCCAGAGGCCAGTTTACTTCATCAGCGAGGTACTGTCCGAAACCAAAATCCGCTACCCACAAGTTCAGAAGCTGTTGTACGCGGTGATCCTGACGCGGCGGAAGCTGCGACACTACTTCGAGTCTCACCCGGTAACTGTGGTGTCATCCTTCCCCCTGGGGGAGATCATCCAGTGCCGAGAGGCCTCGGGTAGAATCGCAAAGTGGGCGGTGGAAATCATGGGCGAAACAATCTCGTTCGCCCCTCGGAAGGCCATCAAGTCCCAGGTCTTGGCGAACTTCGTGGCTGAATGGGTCGACACCCAGCTCCCAACAGTTCCGATCCAGCCGGAACTCTGGACCATGTTCTTCGACGGGTCGCTGATGAAGACAGGAGCCGGCGCAGGCCTACTCTTCATCTTGCCCCTCGGAAAGCATCTACGCTACGTGCTACGCCTCCACTTCCCGGCGTCCAACAATGTGGCTGAGTACGAGGCTCTGGTCAACGGGTTGCGGATCGCCATCGAGCTAGGGGTCCGACGCCTCGACGCTCGCGGTGACTCGCAGCTCGTCATCGACCAAGTCATGAAGAACTCCCACTGTCGCGACCCGAAGATGGAGGCCTACTGCGATGAGGTTCAGCGCCTGGAAGACAAGTTCTACGGGCTCGAGCTCAACCACATCACCCGACGCTACAACGAGACTGCGGACGAGCTGGCTAAAATAGCCTCGGGGCGAACAACGGTTCCCCCGGACGTCTTCTCCCAGGACCTGCATCAACCCTCCGTCAAGATCGACGACACGTCCGAGCCCGAGGCACCCTCGGCTCAGTCCGAGGCACCCTCGGCTCAGTCCGAGGCACCCTCGGCCCAACCCGAGGCACCCTCAGCTCGGCCCAAGGCACCCTCGGTTCAGCCCGAGGTACCCTCGGCCCCCGAGGGTGAGGCACTTCGCGTCGAGGAGGAGCGAAGCGGGGTCGCGCCTAATCAAAACTGGCAGACCCCGTACCTGCAGTATCTCCACCGAGGAGAGCTACCCCTCGACCGAGCCGAAGCTCGGCGGTTGGCATGGCGCGCCAAGTCGTTCGTCTTGCTTGGAGATGGGAAGGAGCTCTACCACCGCAGCCCCTTAGGCATCCTCCAGCGATGCATTTCCATCGCCGAAGGCCAGGAGCTCCTACAAGAGATACACTCGGGGGCTTGCGGCCATCACGCCGCACCTCGGGCCCTTGTTGGAAACGCCTTCCGACAAGGTTTCTACTGGCCAACGGCGGCGGCCGATGCCACTAGAATTGTCCGCACCTGCGAAGGGTGTCAGTTCTACGCAAGGCAGACCCACCTGCCCGCTCAGGCTCTGCAGACGATACCCATAACCTGGCCTTTTGCTGTGTGGGGTCTGGACCTCGTCGGCCCCTTGCAGAAGGCACCCGGGGGCTACACGCACCTGTTGGTCGCCATCGACAAATTCTCCAAGTGGATCGAGGTACGACCCCTAAATAGCATCAGGTCCGAACAGGCGGTGGCGTTCTTCACCAACATCATCCATCGTTTTGGGGTCCCGAACTCCATCATCATCGACAACGGCACCCAGTTCACCGGCAGAAAGTTCCTGGACTTCTGCAAGGATCACCACATCCGGGTGGACTGGGCCGCCGTGGCTCACCCCATGACGAATGGGCAAGTAGAGCGTGCCAACGGCATGATTCTACAAGGGCTCAAGCCTCGGATCTACAACGACCTCAACAAGTTCGGCAAGCGATGGATGAAGGAACTCCCCTCGGTGGTCTGGAGCCTGAGGACAACGCCGAGCCGAGCCACGGGCTTCACGCCATTCTTTCTAGTCTATGGGGCCGAGGCCATCTTGCCCACAGACTTAGAATACGGTTCCTCGAGGACGAGGGCCTATGCCGACCAAAGCAACCAAGCTAGTCGAGAAGACTCGCTGGACCAGCTGGAAGAGGCTCAGGACATGGCCTTACTACACTCGGCGCGGTACCAGCAGTCCCTGCGACGCTACCACGCCCGAGGGGTCCGGTCCCGAGACCTCCAGGTGGGAGACCTGGTGCTTCGGCTGCGACAGGACGCCCGAGGGCGGCACAAGCTCACGCCTCCCAGGGAAGGGTCGTTCGTCATCGCCAAAGTTCTGAAGCCCGGGACGTACAAGCTGGCCAACAGTCAAGGCGAGGTCTACAGCAACGCTTGGAACATCCAACAGCTACGTCGCTTCTACCCTTAAGATGCTTTCAAGTTATTCATATACCTCGCTCCCACGCAAAGTTTAGTCATCAAGGAAGGGTCAGCCTTGCCTCGGCAAAGCCCGACCCTCCCTCGGGGGCTAAAAGGGGGGAACCCCCTCTGCGTCGAAATTTTCCTCGAAAAAGATCTTTTCTACCAGAATGTCTTTCGTGTTTTTCGACTGCTTCGAAAGTGGATCCTGAAAACGACGGAGTACACGTAAGCAGCCAAGGCTGACCGAGCCGAGGGACTCCTACGCCTTCGGGATACGGATACCTCACTCATCACCTTCTGTGATAAGTAACTCGCGTTCGGATAAGTGATTCCGTGGACCGAACAAGTCTTCACGTTCGAAAGCTCTTCTGCCGAAGCGATTCTTCGGGCTTTCTCGACTACGCCGGTGACAGAACCCCATGGACGGGCAAGAGTGCGCGTAAGCGGCAAGGCCGACCGAGCCGAGGGATTCCCACGCCTCCGAGATACGGATACCTCACTCATCACCTTCCGTGAAAAGCAACTCTCGCTCGCACAGACAATTCTGTTACCGATGAAAAAGTCCAGATACTCGAAACAAGAGGAAAAGAAGCGCAGCTTTACAACATGGCGAGGGTGTGTTTGGGCCTCGGCGGCCGCAGAAAATGCACACTACAAGATAACCCGATCCTGCAGGCTCGGATCTTGACGGTTGAAGGGAGCAGCAGCACCCTCGGCGTCGACTACACCTTCGGCGAGGTCCGACCTAGCCTCGGACGGCGACACGGTCCGAGGATCCCCACTCTGAAGGACGACATCATCATCATTCCCGGGCCATCGCCGCCAGGGTCTTCTCCAAGAATCCGGCTCGAGCAGGTGGCTCGGCTGGTCGCCCCGAGGCCTCGGCCAGCTGTCCCCTGAAGACATCATCCCGGTCCGAGGCCTCGGCAGATCAACTCCGGCGTCGGTCCCGCTAACGGACGACCCGGCCAGGCTCCGGCCGACCAAGTCTTCTTTTCGAGCCAACTCTGCCTTTGTCCATGCTGACACCGCTACCCCTGGCTTCGGCTCATCGAAGAGCGGCCGAGGGGTTCCTTTAACTAAGCAAGAGAAGCCTTGGACAGTAAGGTCGACCGAGCCGAGGGACTCCTACGCCTCCGGGATACGGATACCTCACTCGTCACCTTTGTATGGGGCGACTCACGCTTGGTGAAGCGGTTTAGACAACATGGCTCCGCGCCAAAAATACATACACGTTCAGGCCCCGACAGCCACAATGAACAAAAACACTGGCATTCAAGGTGCCATTACAAACGGAACTCCGGTTCCGTCCCCGCGGGTGTGAACGACCTCCACACCGGGGAGCCTGCGGAGCGACAAGTTCCGGGCGACTCGCCAGCGACCTCTGCACCAGCAGCTATGGTCCCAGGACGGGTGCGGCGACCGGAAGGCTCTCGTTCGCGTCCCCGCTCAAGGGGCGCGAACCAGACATCAAAGCCAAAGAGCAGGCCGCTCCAAAGCGCACCGGCAGGTCCTCGCTACCGTCCTCGCCACGAAAACGAGGAAGAGGGCGGAATGTTGCATCCTAGCTGGGCAGCAACAGTTCGCCTTCCCCGGCATGGCTGGAGGACGCCTCCTCCGCAGAGCTGGGGGATGGTTTCCACCACCAGAAGCTGGAAGAGGAGGTGGCCAGCCGACCCGTGTGGGAGGTAGAGCCCTGGCTCGCCTCGCTCTCCGCCCCAACAAGGATGGTAAGCATCCTTGAAGCTGAGGGAGAGGCGGGGGCCGCCGCCCGGCTTGCTTCTCCCCATCCAGGGGCTGGTGGTTATAGGTGTACATTTGGGCCGGGCCAGATGGGCCGGCCCGAAGCACGGAAAAAAAAGCACGGCCCAGGCACGGCACGGCCCGAAATAATTTAGTGCCGGGCCGGCACGACCCGTTATATCAGGCCGGGTTTGGGCCGAGGTCACGGCCCATGGGCGGGCACGGGCACGGCCCGTTTAAGGCAGGCACGAAATGGCCCATATAGAGGCACGAAAAGGCCCATATATTTATTAAAACCACACTTCATTCCACACTTTCATATACTTGATAAAGAACACAAAGCTAGAGATAATGCTAGTTAGATGTTTTTTGTAGCTTTGAATTAGAGTGTGTGATGTAATTTTGCTTTTGTTATGAACATTAGACAATAAACTGAACTTACGAACTTTGTATAGAGCTGGTTATACTCTTTTTCCTTCTAACAAAATGATTTATAAACGAGATAGTCATTACATAGCTGTGGTAACTTTAATTAATACAAATATTAATTTTAATTTTGTTCAAATTTATTTGTCTTATCTTTTATTTGTTTTATTATTTTTTTTGAATTTAGAGGTCTAATGTGAATTTCGGGCCAAAAATTGAATTTCGGGCCAAAAATTGAATTTCGGGCCCTAATGTGAATTTCGGGCCAAAAAATGAATTTCGGGCCGCCCGAAATGAGCCCGGCACGTTTAATCAATTACGGGTCGGGCCGTGGGCCGAGGGCTAGGCCCATGGGCCGGCCCGACACGGTCCGAAATTCAAACGGGCCGGACCAGCCCGAAATTCAAACAATACGAGCCTTTTCGGGCTTGGGCCGGGCCGGGCCGGGCGGCCCGAATGTACACCTATACTGGTGGTCACCGTCTTGGGTGACCACCGGCGGAGGGGTGCAGCCGGGCCGCGTGATGAAAATCCTTGAAGCCGAACGATGGCTGAAAGGTACCAACTCCCCCGGAGTTGCGTTCCTCCAACGACAAGGCGGAAGGATTGCGGGTGTCCCCCATCCGGGGGCCCGGAAGGTGGAAAGACACGATGCATAAGGGAGCGCGAAGACATGGTCGCCTTCCAAGGGGGTCACCCTCCTTTTAAAGGCGACTCTCCCTACTTGCGTCCCCAGCCGTCGTGGGCTGAGTCTTCTCCAACACGCTCCAAGGTCCTCCCCCTACGGCGCGGGGGCTGGGTCCCACGCGTCATGCAAGCTGGCCCAGAGCAGAAGAAGCCAAACCGCCGCGCGCGGTGCATGCAACCGCCCAACGGTTACGAGCATTCCTCCGCTTTTGCCCAGACCAGCGGGCGAAAGGGCGGGCAGCCATGCAGGCGGCATGCAACCGCGCCAAGTGGGCGCGTCCCTCCGACTTCCAACGCACCCAGCACGGGGGCCCACGCCCACGCGTCACGCCACCGGCGCGCCGGTCGCTACGTGCAAGCAACTGCACCGCCACTCGCACCACTGCCACGCCTCCTCGACTGCGGAACCAGTACCGCGACTCGAGGCAACCCTGCGTACGACCCAACAGTGCCAGCCAGGCGCGATGGTCAATACGGCCAAAAATGGGCCGGCAGTAATGGCGGTGGCAGGCGGGCAGGAGCAGCGGTCACGTCGTCAGACAAGCCCACGTCCCATCCTGGGGCAGTGAGAGAACCCTCTCTCACGGCGTGAAGACGGCGCGCCTGTGTTCCGTTCCTCGAACGGCTCGCGCACGCGCAACGGCCACCCCGCGAACCGCCCACTCCGTCGCATTAACTCCGCGGCGGGACAGGCGGCGCCTCTGGCAGGAGAAGCAAGCGACGCTTCGCCTTCGCCATAACGACCGCGTCCAAAAAGGTACGCTGCGTCATTCGATTTCGTATCCTTTTCCTTTTCCTCTTTCTCTCTCTTACAACAGGGACCGGGAAAGGGGGATACCCCAAAAAGGATCCTTCCCCGTGAAGGAAACAGGCTCCGAGCCTCCCTACTGATCAGGGGTTCGAAGGCTGGCCCCTCGGAGGGGTTCAACAGCCGCCTCAGAGCGCGTGGGCTCCACACCCACTACTGGTCAGAGGTTCGAAGGCCGGCCCCTCGGAAGGGTTCAACGGCTGCCTCAGGCCACTCGGGCTCCGCGCCCACTACTGATCAGGGGTTCGAAGGCTGGCCCTCGAAGGGTTCACATCCGCCTCAGACATAGAGCGAGGGATGACCCTGGGTACGTTCGATACATAACCAAGGCTCGGGCTACGCTCCCGAGGTACCCTAGGACATTTCCGAGACCAGCGGGAACGATCTTGTAATGGAATCCCATCAGAGGGAGGCATCGAGCCCTCGGACCCCGTCGACAGGGGACCGGGTCCGGCAGATCACCCGCAGGTACTTTTGGGAGCGCCTCTGGGCCTCTAGCCGACCCCTAACAAATGGGGCACGGACGTCCGCTCGGATTACCCGCCAGCAGCTCACCGGAGACACCATGTTCGGCGCCCTTCGAGGACAACATGGCGCTTCCCCCCTCCTCCTTGCGGAAAGGCGACGCAGGGGCGTATGTAAAAAAGTCGAGTCTGTCCCTGACCGTCCTCTCGCCCTGTGCAGAGGCTCGGGGGCTGCTCTCGCAAACCCGGCTCTGGCCAAATCGTTGACAGCGTCAACTTACCAGCCCGAGAACTTGGGACCCGACCATGCACCCGGGCTACGGCCAGCTCGCATGAGGGAACGACCAGACCAGCCGAAGCATTGCGCGAGGCATTAAGACCTCGGAGGAGTCAAACCACTCCTGTGAGGCCTCGGGGGCTACATCCGGCGGGTGCGCTCGCGCGCACCCACCGGAACAAAACGCAACCAAGAAAGGCTGGTCCCCTTGCAAAAAAGTGCGACAAAAGCCTCCAAGCGAGTGTTAACACTCCCTTTGAGGCTCGGGGGCTACTGTCGGGGACCATAATTAGGGGTACCCTCAAGACTCCTAATTCTCAGCTGGTAACCCCCATCAGCACAAAGCTGCAAAGGCCTGACGGGTGCGACTAAGTCAGGGATCGGTCCATTCGAGGGACTCGATCACGCCTCGCCTGAGCTCAGCCTCGGGCAAGGGCAGCCGACCCCGGAGGATCTCCATCTCGCCCGAGGCCCCCCTCCAGCGACGAACGAACTTCCGGCTCGCCCGAGGCCCAGTCTTCACCAAGAAGCAACCCTGGCCAAATCGCCACGCCAACCAACCAAATCGCAGGGGCATTTAATGCAAAGGCGGCCTGACACCTTTATCCTGACACACGTCCTCCAGTCGACAGAGCCGAAGTGACCGCAGTCACTTCGCCGCTCCACTGACCGGCCTGATAGAAGGACAGCGCCGCCTGCGCCGCTCCGACTGCTGTGCCACTCGACAGAGTGAGGCTGACAGGCAGTCAGGCCCGGCCTCAGGCACCATAGGAAACTCCGCTCCGCCCGACCCAGGGCTCGGACTCGGGCTCAGCCCCGGAAGACGGCGAACTCCGCTCCGCCCGACCCAGGGCTCGGACTTGGGCCCAGCCCCGGAAGACGGCGAACTTCGCTCTGCCCGACCTAGGGCTCGGACTAGGGCTCAGCCCCGGAAGACGGCAAACTCCGCTCCGCCCGACCCAGGGCTCTGACTTGGGCTCAGCCCAGAAGACGACGAACTCCGCTTCGCCCGACCCCAGGGCTCGGACTTAGCCCTGGCTTCAGCCGACGGTCTCCGCCTCGCCCGACCCAGGGGCTCGGACTCGACCTCGGCCACGCAAGACAGACTCGACCTCGACCTCGGAGGAGCCTCCACATCGCCCAACCTAGGGCGCGGACCTACCACGTCAACAGGAGGCGCCATCATTACCCTACCCTAAGCTGGCTCAGGCTACGGGGAACAAGACCGGCGTCCCATCTGGCTCGCTCCGCCAGACAAGTAATGATGGCACCCCGCACGCTCTATGACGACGACGGCTCTCAGCCCCCTTACGGAAGCAAGAGGACGTCAGCAAGGACTCAACAGCCCCGACAGCTGTCCTTCCGCCAGGCTCCAGCGCTCCTTCGACGGCCACGACACCACATGAACCGGGTGCCAAAACCTCTCCGGCTGCCACGATAGCATGTACTTAGGGCGCTAGCTCTCCTCCGCTAGACACGTAGCACTCTGCTACACCCCCATTGTACACCTGGATCCCCTCCTTACGCCTATAAAAGGAAGGACCAGGGCCCTCTTACAGAGGGTTGGCCGCGCGGGGAAGAGGACGGGACAGGCGCTCGCGTGAGGCCGCTCGCTCCCCCTCCCGCGTGGACGCTTGTAACCCCCTACTGCAAGCACACCCGACCCGGGCACGGGACAAACACGAAGGCCGCGGGATTTCCACCTCTCTCTCTCACTCCGGCCGCCTGTTCTTCCCCCCTTCGCGCCTCGTCTCGCGCCGACCCATCTGGGCTGGGGCACGCGGCGACATTTCACTTATCGGCCCAGGGACCCTCCGGTCCCGAAACGCCGAAAGTAAGGAACTCTAAAGCGTCCTCTAAAATTTAGAGGATGGCATGCGTCTCTATCTATCTGTAGAGGGTGCTCTATACACTGTACACCTTTTTTGTGCATGTACGCTCACGTGGTGACGAGTAGTAAAAAATAATATAGAATGTCAAATCTAGTACACTGTTGATATAGAGGATGGAATTTAGGGGATATTGCTGGAGATGAAGAAGATATAGAGTATAGAATGTTTTATGAGATGTTTGGTTTAAGGAATCACTACATTCAAATTGAGGTGATGCATCATGAGTTCATTCCTCAAATTTGGTGGGATGACCCCATTACTCATATTAGTACTAACTAACTAACTATGAGGAATGAGGTGGTGATGCATCAACTCATTCCATTCCACAAACCAAACAAAAATAGTGAGGAATGAGAAGATGATGGATTAGCTCATTCCTCAAACCAAACGCCTTATTAGAGAGTGCTGTAAAGGACAAAGAATATTTCTTTAGAGGATCAAATTTAGTGGACGTTGCTGGAGACAGCGCGACACCTACCGGTCACCGGCCGAACCCAACCGCAAAAGTTGGCACCGCGGCACGGCGGCACCGCCCGCGAAAACGCAACCACCGGCGCCGTCACCCTCCCTGGCTCCGGCCTTCAGCCGCCTCGCCAGCGACGACCACGGCTGCGTCACATGACAAGACACAACATATCGAAGTCGCTCGCCGTCGTCCTCCGCGCCCGCATGCAGCCCAATCCCATCTCCTCCCCGCCTCCGCCGACCCCTCCGCCGCCGCCCACGGACCCCGACCCCGCCGCCCCGCTTGTGGCTTCCGTCAGCCACTGGCTCCACGTATCTGCCTCCGCCGCCTCCCCGCCCCCCGCGGCGCTCGACAGCTTCTCCGATGGGTACCGCTCCCTCGACCTTGTCGGGCGCCGCGAGGTCCTCCGTTCCCTCGCCGTCGACTACGATGTGCCCCGCGCGCGTGTCCGGGATCTCATGAAACAGTACATGAGCGTCACCTCCGCCGAACCATCAGGCGTGGATGACGTGGAGGCGGAGGAGGGGAAGGAGGGCGCCGCGTCGGCCCTGTACCGGATGGAGAGGGGGCTCCGGGATGCACTCCGGCCCCGGTACGCCGGATTCCTTGAGGCCATGAACGCGCAGCCAGGTGGGCTCAAGCTCCTCGCCGTGCTCCGTGCCGATCTCCTCGCCTTGCTGGGGTGAGATTGATTGCAATTAACACTGCCTTATTTTCATTACGAGAAACTTGGGGATTTGTGGTGCCTGGGACCCTGTCTGATCTCAATTTTACAATGCAGAGAGGAGAACGTTTCAGCGCTGCGGGCTCTGGACTCGTACTTGAAGGAGAAACTGGTGACTTGGCTTAGTCCTGCTGCATTGACGCTCCACCAGATAACCTGGGATGATCCTGCCTCGTTGCTAGAGAAGATTGTGGCATATGAAGTTTGTGACCGGCTCCCCGTTCATTTGGCTTGGTGCAGCATGAATTGTTACTACGGTGTTTCAACTGATGGTTTTGAGTTCAATTATTTAGGCCGTACATCCAATCAGGAATCTGATAGACTTGAAGAGAAGATTGGGCATTGGTCGCCGATGCTTTGGGTACTTCCATCCAGCAATACCAGGTAGGATTGAGATCCCATTTGGCATAGATGCAAACAGCTCGGGCTCTTTGATACTTTACATGGAAGAGCTAGAAGCCGGTGAAGCCAAAAATGTCTGTTTACTGGTCGTGGCTTTCTGAACTTCTAGAGTATTGCTGGCTACTGTTACTAGTCATGCTACAAGCTAATCTAGTTTTGTAAGTAACTCTGCAAATGTGCCTAATCTAATGCAGATATCTAGTTTATAGGTTCACCTTATCCTAATATGTATCAATTTTCCCATCATCTAAAAAATAATAATTTTCTATTAGGGCGAAATTAGTGTATGACTGCATGTTTGCATCTATACTGTTTGTGGTTAAGATGTTGAGTGCAGCAATCGGCTGTTGCAATATTACTTGTGCTGCAGTTGGCTTTTTTTAGTGCTCTCACTATCTTCTTTTAACATTAGGGGAACCACTGATTTTCATTGAAGTTGCTTTACTCAAAGATATGGAAGCATCTATACAGGTTATTAAATTTTTTCATATCGATTAAATGGGTAGAAGGGCAGGTCTGGTGTAGTGGTTAGAGCTGGTCATAGATGTATAATTGAGTCATCAGATCACGGGTTCAAAGCAGTCTCTCCACATTTGCAAGGGGAAGGCTTGCCTTGGTTTTTCCCTTCTCCAGACCCCGCTCATGTGGGAGCCTCCAGCACTAGGTCTGCCCTTCTTTATCAATTAAATGGGTATCATATTCCTCTGCAGCACCTTATTCTCTTCTTTTATCTTGTAGGAGGTCTTGTGGGATGACCCCCCAACTCCTGAATCTGAAGCTAGTTGTGCACTATTTTACTCAATATCGTCAACCCAGGTGATCAAAGTTGCTAAACATAATTCACAAATATAGTTCTATTATAGGCACTAGCTTGACAACAAAATGGTGTCTCAAGCTAATCATCTATTAATGTTATCAGCCGGGTTTATCAGGTATTAATCTAGGGAAGTTTCTTCTCAAGCGTGTGATTGACATGTTGAGAAGAGATATGCCATCAGTACAGGTACCACTTATAATATCCAATATTAATCATCACTGTCAAACATGTCATTTTTATTTTGTTCTAAACCACTGGGATGCAATAGCCTTGTGCTTCTGAGTGTCAATTAATTGCTTTGCTTAAAAATGTAGTACTTACTAGTTCACTCAAAATTAGTTGAGGCATTGATAGTAACATTACAAACTAATTCCTCAGGCTCATGAAGTTCGTATTAAGACATTGGTTGTGTTTCGTAATACTTTAAATGTTATATACTTCTTTTCTGGTATTTCATGCAGAATTTTGCAACACTTAGCCCAATCCCTGGTTTGATGCAATGGCTTCTTGCTAAGCTGGCCTCCCAAATAAAATTATCAGAGGCAGAATCACGGGAGGGGAATTCACTAGGAGCCTGTTCTACTTTCAAAGAATCCATCCTTCTTCCTGATGAAGAGAGAATGATTCATGATGCCATGTATGTTCGTTCTGAGGCAATGTCTGAAATTGAGCTTCATGCCAATACTATACTTGTATTATGCTTCTACGTTTTCTAACTTCTTTTCCCTTTAGGTAGTTTGTCGTTGTGAACGGTATCCATGGGATTGTAGCGCATGAGTCTAGATTAGGAAAAGATATTACTTGGAGATAAGATTGAGTTGGTTTAGGAAATAGATTTGGCTTGTTAGGAAAAGAAGGGTCCAAATCTATAAGGATCCCTCCTCTGGATTGCTTGGAAGGTAAGTCCTCTAAGGACTATAAGTAGGCAATATAACCTTTTGAAGGAAGCAAGAATTAAGAAGGAACTGTTGGGGTGAAGGCGGCAAGGGTGAGTCCAGCAACCCTATTCTTAGAAATGGTTCACCACGATGAGGCGAGTCCAAACTCAACACCTCCCTTTTCTGAGCGAGAAGTGGAGGATATCATTAAAAGGCTCCCTGCTGACAAGGCCCCTGGGCCTGATGGTTTTACTGGTCGCTTTTACAAGGTATGCTGACCCATTATAAAAGTTGATATGATGGCTGCAATCTCCGCTATTTGGGGTAGGAAGTTTGATAATTTTGGGCGCCTTAATTCTGCATATATAACCATGATCCCAAAGAATGATGGAGCTGAAATGGTGAAGGATTTCAGGCCTATCAGCCTTGTGCATAGCTTTGCTAAGTTGATCACAAAGATCCTAGCCAATAGGTTGGCTAAAAGGCTTAATGAGATGGTGTCACCTAACCAGAGTGCGTTCATTAAAGGTAGATTCATCCAGCACAATTTTATGTTGGTTCAACAAACCTCAAGACTGCTTCACCAACAGCATAAGGCTTCTTTGCTCTACAAGTTGGATATTACTAAGGCTTTCGACTCGATTTCTTGACCTTTCCTAGTTGAAGTATTGAAGCAGCTTGGTTTTGGTCAGATTTGGAGGGATATTATTTGTGGTTTGTTGACCTCTTCCTCTACTCAAGTGATGCTGAATGGGTTTCCAGGACAGCACATCATCCACCGGAGAGGACTTCGGCAAGGGGATCCCCTATCTCCTTTATTGTTTATTCTTGCCATGGACGTCCTGGTATATATGTTTTCCAAGGCAGAGGAGGAGGGTTTACTCCAGCAGTTATCCAATAGGAAAAAGCTCCATCGAATCTCCTTATATGCTGATGATGTTGCCCTTTTTGTTCACCCATCAGCAGCAGATTTATCTATCACTCTTGGCATTCTTCAGCTTTTTGGGGATGCCTTTGGGCTGCACAATAATGCCCAGAAATTTAATGTCATTCCTATCAGATGCTCAATGGAGGATATGGTGGAAACCCAAGGTCTGCTGCCTTGTGGAATATCTTCGTTCCCCTGCCGTTATTTGGGTCTTCCTTTATCCTTGCACAAGCTGTCTAGGCAGCACCTCCAACCTTTTATTGATAGAATTGCTGACCAGCTATCAAATTGGAAGGCAGGCTTATTGACGAAGGCAGGGAGAAGAACCCTAGTTCAGCATGTTCTTACCAGCATGACGGTTTATATGGCAATGACAGTGGATATCCCACAATGGGGTTTAGATGCCATTGACAGATTAAGGAAAGGTTTCCTTTGGCGAGGTCGAAAAGAGGTAAATGCGGGGCACTGCCTTGTGGCTTGGAGAAAGGTTTGCCGCCCCCTTCAGCTTGGTGGGCTGGGTATCTCCAGTTTAAAAGAACTCTGCTGGGCCCTACGATTGAGATGGCTATGGCTGTCTAAAACAGACCCCTCCAGGCCCTGGATTGGTCTCCCAATGAAAATCCCAAAAAAGGCCACTTCCTTCTTTAATGAGGTAGTGCTCACTGAAGTTGGTGACAGGGCCAACACCAAATTCTGGAAAGACAAGTGGTTACACGGTAAAAAAATTGCAGACCTGGCACCTAGACTCCTAGCTACAATTCCTAAGCGGATTGTGAACAACAGAACTGTGATTGAAGCTTTGACTAACAGAAAATGGATTGCCGATATAAAAGGGGCTCTGTCGGTGTTTTGGGTCCGATCGCGCACCCGGGGTTGCCCCTCAAGGTGCTTTTTGGAGTAGAACGGTGTTACCGACTGTAGCTCGATGGTTCGTGTCAGATGCACGAGAAACAGTAGACGATCTTGTACAGGTTTGGGCCGCTTTGAGATGCGTAATACCCTACGTCCTGGTGTGGATCTTTTGTGTGGTAGGTTACAAGGGAGTTCTCTAGTATGGAGGATACTAGAGAGTTGAGTAAATGGCTAAGGAGTGAGATGCTTTTGAGGGGGTGCCCCCTAGGCCTTATATACTCGACCGTGGGGCGTTACATGTGAATATAATAACAGCGTGTGCCTAAGTAATAGTGAATCGACTGAGCCTATCTTCCTATAATTCCGCCGACCTATCTCCATTCAGTTCCGATGTATGAGGACACTATACGGGAAGGTCGGATCACTGCTGCGGTCGTTGCTCAAATTCAGGGCTCGCGTTGATCCAATCTTGTGTCAATCCACTTCACTAGACGTCCTTCCCCAGGCCCACGAAGGGATGACCTTGCGAACTATTGGGCCCAAGGCCTTTCGTGAGGTCTTTTAGCCTTCCAGTGGACTCGGGGGATATCTGTCCCCCACAGGCTCTCTCAGTGGGTGTGTTGATTGATTACCTTTAGCTATGGGAGATGCTCTCAGCCATTGAGCTGTAGCCTGGAGTTGAAGACAGACATATTTTCAGTATTGCCCCAGATGGAATGTATTCTGCAAAATCTGCTTATAATGGACTGTTCATGGGTTCAATTTCCTTTGGACACTTCACAAGGGTTTGGAAAACTTGGGCCCTGCCAAAGTGTCGTTTTTTCATTTGGCTTGCTGCCCATAATAGATGCTGGACAACAGATCGTTTAGCTAAGAAAAGCCTAAACGACCATGAGAAATGTCTGCTTTGTGACCAAGCTGAAGAAACCCTTGATCATCTTCTGGTGGCTTGCTCCTTCTCGAGAGTCTTTTGGTACCAGCTTTTCTGGAAATTTGGGCTTCACTCCCTAGCTCCCCAGCCGGCGGTCACCTCCTTCATGAATTGGTGGGAGGAGGTTTCAGAGGTGGTCTCAGGTGTCACCAGAAAAGGCCTTAACTCCCTCATTATCCTGGGTGCTTGGACTATTTGGATTCATCGGAACAAATGTGTTTCAATGGATTGTCTCCTTGCCTCACCTATATCCTTGCTTGGGCAGACGAGGAGAGAAGTCGTTGGGAGGCAGCTGGGGCGAAGGGCCTATGTTCTCTGGCTGCTTCTGCAGCTGCTCTCTAGAGTGGTGTGTTGTTTGTTCCTTTCACATGATGAGTTCTTTTTTGTATGCTATTTTCTGGCCCCCGTGAGGAGGCCTGCTGTTGTTTGGTCTATTTTAGACCTTTTTCCTATCTTCTTAATATATAAAGGGGCAGCTCTCCTGCGTGTTTTCGAGAAAAAAAGAATTAAGAAGGAAAACCCTTTTCTCTTGCTCAGCTGTGGGCAAGGCCCTTGGAGGGGCACCTTGTGCTCTCCTAACCCTAGTCATCGCCATAACAATCTGATATTAGAGATGTCAGGTTTTGACACTATTATTACGATTGACGTCAATATTTCATCTCTGTCAGCACAGCGGGTCATGTCGTTGGCGCCACAGGAAGTGCCGCCATCCACCCTCGACGCCATGACAAAGTCCCTCTCCGAGGTCATCCAGTAGGTGGCCAACCTCCACGCGTAGCATACCACCGTGGAGAGCAAGTTGTTCGGGTTCGACTTTGCAGTGGAGTACCACTCGGGACGCCTGAACTCAGCGGTCAATGCCCTGTCCTGTTGTGACTTTGACTCAGCAGTTGTAGCCACCAACACCGACTCGATACCTGCATTCGTTGAACAGATCGAACAGTTGACGAACATCGCGATGGAGCTAACGGTGAAGATGCTTACCCGCCAAGTGTTAGCAGCGGTGCGACTACAGGCTGCTATTGTGGCCTCCTAACATGTCGATGGATGTGGGAGATGCATGATCTACAGTTGATTCAGTCTCACACCCCTTCGCAACTCCTCCAAGTTGCACAATGTTGTGTGGAGGACCTCAATCGCGTCTGCTACATCGGGGATGTTGGGCATGGGGTTCCCCCTATGGGTAGCGGGCATGGTGTTCCCCTAGTGGGTGGCAAACTCAAAGTTTGCAGGGCTTCGGTTGGGAAGGCACACCCCTCGTCGTCGTTCTCCATCATAACTCGTCCTCTCTTCCCTGTGTGGCATGGACTAGCCACCAACCGATGGGGAGAAGGCATGGGGTCCCTTGCAGGCGCGCACTACATACCGCCGCCACATTCCATCACCGGCCTCCACGAGGGTGTCTGTACTGGTCGTTGTTGCGACCACTTCTAGGTCTCAAGACCCGTCTAGACTACGTTGTGGGATCCAGGTGGTTGTATAGCCAATGGCGTCGAGGCCCGGTGCAACTCGTTGTCGGGGCAACTCGCTTGTTAAGGCCTAGGGCCACCAATCGTTGGGGCCTGGGGCAACTCACTGTCGAGGCAACTCGTCGCTGGGGCCTAGGGCAACTCACACGCCAAGGCCCAGGGCACCTCACATGGGTCCCCGAGCACTCGACGTATCAGATATAGGGCACTCGGTGCCGCCATCCTTCTTCGAAGTGGTCGTACACGAAGGGATCAGAACGACCCTTCAGCGCCCACGCGAGGACTTCTGTATCCCAGAGGATCGAGTACTCGTTCGCGACTTCATCCGCGCGTGCGTCTCGTATCAGCGCAACACGATGTCGACCCTGCAGCCGGCCGGTCTCCTTCAGTCGTTCTTATAGACCGCTACCCAGACGTTTAGCTGTTTGAAGTGGGGGTGAGAGATGTTATGAACAGTATCCGCGGGATTGAAGCGCATGAGTCTAGATTAGGAAAAGATATTGCTTGGAGATAAAGATAGAGTTGATTTAGTAAATAGGTTTGGGTTGTTAGGAAAAGGAGTGTCCAAATCTATAAGGATTCCTCCTCTAGTTTGCTTGGAAGTCAAGTTCTCTAGGAACTATAAATATAGGGGCAATATAATCTTTTGGAGGAAGCAAGGATTAAGGAGGAAAAACCTTCTGTCAGGGCCCAAGAGGGCCCGTTACGGTGATGGCGATACTGTAGCACACCCTTAGGTTGGTTAGATAAAGATAAGGCTAGTTTGGGATAAGATTAGAATTAGAGATAAGATTAGATCTAGTGCTTAGAGGTCAAGTAACCCTCTCTATATAAGAAGAGGGATTGTATCAATTGAAGGTAAACAAGAGATTAGAAGGAAATCTCTTCTCTCTTGCCCGTCATGGGGAAATCCATGCGGCCGGCCTCCCCAACGTCCCTAACCCTCGCCGCCCATCCAGTGGACAGTACCACGGGTACTATAGTATTGTTCATCCGTGTGAACAGTACCGTGCCTCCCCATCCAACAGCCCGACGGCGTCCAAGCGTCGGGGTCCTGGTTCTAGACCCCAAACCTACCACTCGTACAACCTCCATATCACCTTCCCTCTTGCTTGGTCATGGACAAGGCTCCTGGGTGGCCCCTCGCGCTCCCCCAACCTTGCCTCCGCCATAACATTAGTACTACCTAGTAACTCCATATATTTCTGTTTTCTTGGAATTTGGATGCATCTGTTTTGCAATTTATCAACTCATGTTCATGTTTGTTGTGAATATATTTCTATTCAACAAAGCAAGAGGGTAAAAACTTAAAAAGTTCATTATTGATCTTTGATCAGCTGTGTTGTTACTGTTGCTGCAGCGAACAAGCTGATGGAAAACAAGGGATTGAACTATTGCAAGATATACTGAAATCAAGACAGTGGGTAAAGTCTGACAAATTATCTGCTGCATTAAAATCACCTCTTATGCGTTTATGTGCAAGGTATGTAACAACATTATTTCCACCGTATGTGCACATTAGAAAACACAAATTAATTAGTTGCGATCATTGATAGTTTTTTGCTAATGCCTTATTATGTCTAGGTATCTTGCCAGAGAGAAGAAGCGAGGAAAAGCTCTAGACGCTGTTGCAAATTTTCACTTGCAAAATGGAGCAGTAAGCTACTATCACAAATTCAGTTTGAAATGGTGCTGCTGAAGAACAGATGTGGTTTTGTCATGTTTGGTTGACCTGTACCTGAAAAAAATAAACAAAGGGCAGACCCGGTGATTTTTTTAAATAAAATTGTAAAACGATGTTGTAGTACCTTCTTTACTATGTAAGACATTATATGATATTTTTCATGTGTAAACTTGGGGCCTAATCAAATCAGATAACTAGCTATTTGAAACAACCGCTTCACATAACAGCACTTGCTATTTTGGTAGATGATTGAGAGAATTAATTGGATGGCTGACCAATCAGAGAAGGGCATTCAACAAAGTGGAGGTATCATGGTCAATTATCTTTACAGGTACGCTCCTATTGATGTACTAGTGATATGATTAATACCTTTGGATGGGTTTCATGGGTAATATGCTGTAACTATGATAACAGATTAGAGAACATAGAAGAGTATGCATTGTCATATTCGAGTACAGGGCTCATCCATTCTTCACCTAGCCTGTCTGAGTATCTTGAGGTTAGTAATATTGGCTTGTGCCTTATACTGATATATATATATTTTGATTGAACCACCCCCATTTATTACTTCTGCTATTTTTGTCATCCTGCTTTTATATCTCACTGAGAATTCTGTAGCAGCCGAAGGATTTATGAGACAAAATATTTCTGGAACGGACTTTTGCTTCCTGAGGTATTTTTTTCAGTCATTGGATACTTTGGACCAAGATGATTTACATTGATAGGATACTGCAGCTCTTCCCCTGTTCATTGTGAACACGAGTGTTCATAAAATAATACTGTACTGCACAATGTAGGTCTTAAAAGCTTCTGGCATATGTTTCTGAGTTGGTCCTCGTGTATACTTAACTAGTTTGTAAAAGGGTGACAAATTGACTGCTGTAACTCGGTCTTTATGATTTCCTTTTCTTTTGGAACATGTTGCAGAAAAAAGATACTGCAGATATGTCATATGCGTATGTCATGCGCGTGAGACTATATCTAGCTTATCCATACTTATACCCATATTTAAACATATGTCATATGTGTATGTCACGAACGTGAGACTATATCCAGCTTATTCATACTTATACCCATATTTAAACTCCACTCTATGAACAGTGCAGTTTACAATTAGAAGTTTTTTATACCCATATTCCTGACTAAATTTTAGTTCTTATTACATCAGATTTTTATATGATAGTTAGGAGTATTAAATATAATTTAATTACAAAACTAATTATACAGAAGATGACTAAACGATAAGACAAACCTATTAAACCTCATCAGTTCATGATTCGCTTATGTGATGGTATAGTAAACATTTGCTAATTATGAGTTAATTAGGCTTAATAAATTTGTCTCGTCGGTTAATCTTTAACTGTGTAATTAGTTTTATAATTAGACTATATTTAATATTCGTAACATGCATTCAAACATTTGATGTGACACGGAGTAAACTTTAGTCCCTGAACTAAACGTCCCCTAGATGTGCGTGCAGTCCACATTTTTTGCCCGGCTTGATGGTGAGTTAACCCACAACAATTAGGCCCGGGCATTAGGTTCCTCAGTTCGGTATTTTAGAGAATTCAATTTCCAGAAAATTAGAACCAAATATGTATCCAGTGGAACCGAGAAATTTTTGATTCAGTTATTTCGGTTTGGTTTCGATTCTAACGCAACAGATTCTAACGCAACAGACCGAAGTTTAGCAAAAACAAAAAAGCAGAACAACATAATTTTAGAGTTGAGCAAAAGTGTGTAGATGATTGAATGAAGGATTAGGATTGAGAATGGATTGTTTTGGAGGGGTTATGTGTTTATATACTTAGGATTTAAAAAGGTTATATTGGGCCAAGGCTAATGGTCGTCGTTGATGAATTGATGTTTCTGTCATCCCCATACATTCTATAAGGATCCATGCTAGCCTTCAAGGAGAACGACACAAGATGGTGTACCTAGATGTGGATTCACTCTGTACTTGTTCGGTTAGGAGTAGATTGGTCGACAGTAGTGGTGGGAGGAGGTCATCGTGGGAGACGAGGAGGTTCACATGATGAAATTTGTTTCTAGTCAAAATTGAATAGAAGAATATTTAGGGGTGTTTGGTTTTTAGGGACTAATGTTTAGTCCCTAGATTTTATTCTATTTTAGTTTCAAAATTGCCAAAATATAGAAACTAAAACTTTATTTTAGTTTCTATATTTAGCAATTTATACACTAAAATGGAATAAAATCTAGGGACTAAACATTAGTCCCTAGAAACCAAACACCCCCTTAATCCCCCTCAATTCACTATTTCACTCTTATCCCCATACAACTAAACAATACCTCATGGGGAAATCGTATGCCGGTAGTGGAATGAGGTCATCATGGGAGACGAGGAGGCTCGCAGGATGAATGCGTCGAGCGGTTAAGTCAGGGGCACAGATGTCTTTTCACGAGCCCGATGAAAAATTGGCCTACTTTAGCATATATTTGTGGACTAATGGACTAATTGTTAGCGCATGGATGGGCTAACAATTAGCCCCTCAATTAGATGACCTATTTGGATGAAAATAGGCTAAAGTTTAGTGACAAATAGTTAGTCCTTGCAATCCAAACAAGGTTAAGACTGGATCCAACACAGGCAGTCTGTATTGTTTGTAACATCAGCTACCGACCATGCCATCAAATTTCTTATTGATCGTTATTAGTCCTTATTTATCGTAATGTTCTGATGTATAGATTTTACCGTAGTCTACAACTACCTAAGTATCACATCAGATTTTTACATACTCTATATTTAAAAATAAATATGGGTTTTTATTTAGAAAAAAAATTAGTGTATACATTATTTAAGAGATTTTTTTATAATCTAAACAAAGTAAATAAAATACAAAAAAATTACACATAATTTAAGGAAAAAATTTCATGATTTAAATAAAGTAAATAAAATGTAAAAAGTAAAGGTCCAAATTACTTCCCTCACCTATGGACAATGTTCACATACCCTCCTAAAGTATTTTTTGTTCATTTTACCCCTCCACTTGTTTGGGTTGGTTCAATTTACCCTTAACAAAATTTGTTTTTTATTTCTTTATGTGTAGATTGAGTTTTCAGTTCAAATTTTATTGGTTAGTAGCTAATAGCATAATTTAGCATAGAAAATCTATTATAATTTTTATAATTATTTTGATAAGTTAGAGATCAGATAAGATAATAACGTTAATAGCATAAACTTGAAATTCAACTTATACATGGAGAAACGAATAAGACATTTGTAAGTTGAATGAGGAAAGAGAGCTTGAGGAGTTACGGAACAGGGATGAGCATGAGCGCCCTCTCATCGATGATAGATAAGAGAAAGATCGTTGAAAAGGACTTGCCCCATACTGTGAGGGGCTCGAGACGTTGAGGAGATATGCTCATTAAGCAAGTTCATGAATGTATCAAAGTTGGGACTCCATTTGGGATCCATACTGAGATTGTAAAACTACTGAATCGAAACAGAGAGTGGAAAGGTACGAATGGAGGATAGGGCTTGTGAATTGGTGGCAAATGCCATGAATGAACCCAAGCATCCTCCTCTATTTATAACGTGGACTTAGGATCTTTTAAAAAAAATCAAATTCAAACGGATGAAATAACGCTAACCAATCGGACGCCGCCATGTCAGCAATCGACGCCTCCTACAAACCGTGCCTAGTTGATAACTGAAAGGGAAATAGGGTCAAACCTTTTCCTAAATGATTTTGGTGGTTGAATTGCCCAACACAAATAATTGGACTAACTAGTTTGCTCTAGAATATAAGTTCTACAGGTGCCAAAGGTTCAACACAAACCAATAAAAAGATCCGAGTTAGGGTTCAAAAGAAAGGAGCAAAAGAAACCGAAGAAGACCCTGGTCTAGCGCACCGGACTGTCTGGTGCACCACCGGACAGTGTCCGGTGCACCAGGGTGGATCGACTTCAAACTCTTCACCTTCGGGTTTCTCCAGGCGCACTCCGCTATAATTCACCGGACTGTCAGGTGCACCAAGCGAAGCAACAATAATCAGCGCAACGGTCGACTGCACAGTGCCCTGACAGAGCTACAGTTCGCGGCAGAAGTCAGAGCAGGCGTCAGAGGCGCACCGGATAGTGAACAGTGCCTGTCCAGTGCGGCACCGGACTGTTCGGTGCACCAAGATGTCAGAGCTCCAACGGTCGAAACCGTCAGAACCCTAACGGTTGGGTGACGTGGCTGGCGCACCGGACTGTCCGGTGCGCCCATCGACAGCAGCCCAACCCCAACGGTTGGTTTGGTGGTTGGGGCTATAAATACCCCCAACCACCACCATTCAAGGCATCCAAGTTTTCCAGCCATTGCATTCAATACAAGAGCTCTAGAGTTCACTCCAAGACACAAACAAGAGATCAAATCCTCTCCCAAGTCCAAAATCACTCCAAACACTTAGTGACTAGCGAGAGAGAGATTTTCGTGTGCCTTTGAGTTCTTATCGCTTGGATCGCTTTTCTTCTTCCCCATTCTTGTTCTCAAGAAACTTGTAATCAAAGCAAGAGACACCAAGTTGTGGTGGTCCTTGTGGAGTCTAAGTGACCCATTTGATTGAGGAGAAAAGCTCACTCGGTCTAGGTGACCGTTTGAGAGAGGGAAAGGGTTGAAAGAGACCCGGTCTTTGTGACCACCTCAACGGGGAGTAGGTTTGCAAGAACCGAACCTCGGTAAAACAAATCACCGTGTCATCCGTTTTCATTTGCTTGTGATTTGTTTTCGCCCTCTCTAACGGACTCGGTTTTATTTCTAACGCTAACCCGGCTTGTAGTTGTGCTTAAAGTTTGTAAATTTTAGATTTGCCTATTCACCCCCCTCTAGGCGACTTTCAATTGGTATCAGAACCTGGTACTTCATTAGAGTCTAACTACTCGAAGTGATGTCGGGAGGATCCACCAAGAGGGAGATGGAAACGGACACAAGCCGCGGGAAAGCTCCATCGAAGGAGTCCGGCGCCAAGGGAAGGGAGGAATCACCTCCCCGCGTCAAGTCGCATCGGAGTGGCGACAAGAAGAAGATGATGAAGAAAGTGGTCTACTACGAGACCAACTCTTCGTCGTCATCCACCTCCGGCTCCGACACACCGTCCGTCACTTCTAAGCGCCATGAGCGCAAGAAGTTTAGTAAGATCCCCTTACGCTACCCTCACATTTCTAAACGTACTCCATTACTTTCCGTCTCATTAGGCAAACCACCGGTTTTTGACGGTGAAGATTATTGTATGTGGAGTGATAAAATGAGGCATCACCTAACCTCACTCCACTCTAGCATTTGGGACATTATTGAGTTTGGAGCGCAGGTACCTGTCGGTGTTTCGACCCCGGGGGGTCCCTGGACCGACGAGCAAATTGTCGCTGCGTGTCCCAGCCCAGATGGGTCGGTTGCGGGACGGAGCACGAAGGGGGGAGAAACAGCAAAAGGGGAAACTCGCGGCCTTCGTGTTGCCCTGCGCCTAGGTCGGGTGCGCTTGCAGTAGGGGGGTTACAAGCGTCCGTGTGGGAGAGAGAGAGAGGGAGCCCTGTGCGTCGGCCCGTTCTCCCGCGCGGCCAACCTTCTCGTATGAGAGCCCTGGACCTTCCTTTTATAGGCATAAGGAGAGGGTCTAGGTGTACAATGGGGGGTGTAGCAGTGTGCTAACGTGTCTAGCAGAGAGGAGCTAGAGCCCTAAGTACATGCCGTCGTGGCAGCCGGAGAGGTTTTGGCGCCCTGTTCATGTGATGTCGTGGCCGTCGGAGGAGTGCTTGAGCCTTGTGGAAGTACAACTGTCGGGGCTGTCGGATCCTTGCTGACGTCTCCTTGCTTCCGTAAGGGGCTGAGAGCCGCCGTCGTCATGGAGCACGCGGGGTGCCATCATTACTTGTTTACCGGGGCGAGTCAGATGGGACGCCGGTCTTGTTCCCCGTAGCCTGAGCTAGCTAGGGGTAGGGTAATGATGGCCTTCCCTGTGACGTGGCGGGTCCGAGCCCGAGGTCGGGCGAGGCGGAGGCTCCTCCGAGGTCGAGGTCGAGTCTGGGCCCTGGGGTCGGGCGAGGCGGAGTTCGTCTTCCGATGTCGAGGCTGAGTCCGAGCCCTGGGGTTGGGCGAGGCGGAGTCCGTCTTCCGGGGTCGAGGCTGAGTCCGAGCCCTGGGTCGGGCGAGGCGGAGATCGTCTTCCAAGGCCGAGGCTGAGTCTGAGCCCTGGGTCGGGCGAGGTGGAGACCATCTTCCGAGGTCGAGGCTGAGTCCGAGCCCTGGGGTCGGGCGAGGCGGAGACCGTCTTCTGGGGTCGAGGCTGAGTCCGAGCCCTGGGTCGGGCGAGGCGGAGCTTCCCATGGCGCCCGAGGCTGGACTTAGCTGCTGTCAGCCTCACTCTGTCGAGTGGCACAATAGTCGGAGCGGGGCAGGCGGCACTGTTTTCCTGTCGGGTCGGTCAGTGGAGCGGCGAAGTGACTGCGGTCACTTCGGCTCTGTCGACTGAGGAGCGTGCGTCAGGATAAGGTGTCAGTCGATCCTTGCATTGAATGCTCCTGCGATACGGTCGGTTGGCGTGGCGATTTGGCCAAGGTTGCTTCTCTACGAAGTCTGGGCCTCGGGCGAGCCGAAGGTGTGTCCGTCGCTTGAGGGGGCCCTCGGGCGAGACGTGAATCCTCCGGGGTCGGCTGCCTTTGCCCGAGGCTGGGCTCGGGCGAGGCGAGATTGTGTCCCTTGAGTGGAATGAGCCTTGACCTTAATCGCGCCCATCAGGCCTTTGCAGCTTTGTGCTGATGGGGGTTACTAGCTGAGATTAGGAGTCTTAGGGGTACCCCTAATTATGGTCCCCGACAGTACCATCCGTAGGGGATGAAGGATATGATTCGGATGAAGTTGCCCAAATCCGTCACTTCAACTCCCAAGCCACTACTATACTCCTCGCCTCTCTAAGTCGAGAGGAGTATAATAAGGTGCAAGGGTTGAAGAGTGCCAAAGAAATTTGGGACGTGCTCAAGACCGCGCACGAAGGGGATGAGGTGACAAAGATCACCAAGCGGGAGACGATTGAGGGGGAGCTCGGTCGGTTCGTCCTCAACCAAGGAGAGGAGCCACAAGCCATGTACAACCGGCTCAAGACCTTGGTGAATCAAGTGCGCAACCTCGGGAGCACAAAATGGGATGACCATAAAATGGTCAAGGTTATTCTAAGATCACTTGTTTTTCTTAATTCTACACAAGTTCAATTAATTCATGTTGATCCTAGATACAAGCTAATGTCTCCTGAGGAAGTTATAGGAAAGTTTGTGAGCTTTGAGTTGATGATCAAAGGCTCCAAACAAATCATCGAGCAAGGCGCCACCTCCACACCCGAGGTGCAACCCGTCGTATTCAAAGCGACGGAAGAAAAGAAAGAACAGTCTACATCAAGTAGGCTCCCCATCGACGCCTCCAAGCTCGACAATGAGGAGATGGCGCTCATCATCGAGAGTTTCCGCCAAATCCTCAAGCAAAGGAGGGGGAAGGATTACAAGCCCCGCTCCAAGCAAGTTTGCTACAAATGTGGAAAGTCCGGTCATTTTATTGCTAAATGTCCATTATCTAGTAATAGTGACAGGGGCGACGACAAGAAGGGAAAGAGGAGGGAAAAGAAGAGATACTACAAGAAGAAGGGCGATGATGCCCATGTATGCCAGGAGTGGGACTCCGATGAGAGCTCCACCGACTCCTCCTCCGACGAGGATGCCATCAATAAGGGTCTCCTCTTCCCCAACGTCGGCCACAAGTGCCTCATGGCAAAGGACGGCAAAAAGAAGAAGGTAAAATCTAGAGCTTCTACTAAATATGCAACATCTAGTGATGAGGCTAGCTCTAGTGATGATGAGGATGATTTGCTTACACTTTTTGCCAACCTTAACATGCAACAAAAGGAGAAGTTAAATGAATTGATTAGTGCTATTCATGAGAAGGATGAACTTTCGGATAGCCAAGAGGACTTCCTTATTAAGGAAAATAAGAAGCATGTTAAGGTGAAAAATGCTTATGCTCAGGAAATAGAGAAATGTGAAAAATTAACAAGTGAGCTTAGCATTTGCCATGACACTATCTCCAACCTTAGAATTGAAAATGCTAAATTGATTTCTAAGGTTGAGAAGCTAAAAGTTTGTGATGATTCAATTATTAGTCTTAGAAATGATAATGCTAGTTTAATTACTAAGATTGACAAGTTAAATGAATCAATTGCTAGCCTTAGGATTGAGAATGATAAATTAATTGCTAAGGCTAAGAATTTAAATGTTTGCAATGATATTGTTTCCAATCTTAGAAATGAGAATGCTATTTTACATGCTAAGATTGATGAATTAAATGTTTGCAAACCCTCTACATCCACTGTTGATCATGTTTCTATTTGCATGAGATGTAGAGATATTAATGTTGATGCTATTCATGATCATCTAGCTTTAATTAAACAACAAAATGATCACATAGCACAACTAACTAGTAAAATTAATGAGCATGAGATAGAAAATAAAAAATTTAAATTTGCTAGAAGTATGCTCTATAATGGGATACACCCTGGCATTAAGGATGGCATTGGTTTCCAACAGGGAGACAATGTCAAGCTTAATGCCCCTAAAAGATTGTCTAATTTTGTAAAGGGCAAGGCTCCCATGGCTCAGGATAACGAGTGTTACATTTTATATCCTACTGGTAATCCCGAGCATAAGATTAGGAGAATTCATGCTAGGAAACCCCATAATGTTTCACATCATGCTTTATCTATAAAAATGAGGCTTCTAGCTCTAGGCAATCAACACATGTTAAATTGCCTAAAAAGAAAACTTCTACTGCATCAAATGAACTTAATGTTTCATTTAAGACTTTTGATGCTTCTTATGTTTTAACTAACAAATCAGGCAAAGTAGTTGCCAAATATGTTGGGGGCAAACACAAGGGCTCCAAGACTTGTGTTTGGGTACCAAAGGTGCTTGTTTCTAATGTCAAAGGACCCAAGACCGTTTGGGTACCTAAGAACAAGGCCTAAACTTGTTTTGTAGGTTTATGCATCCGGGGGCTCAAGTTGGATCATTGATAGCAGGTGCACAAACCACATGACAGGGGAGAAAAGGATGTTCTCCTCCTACGAGAAAAATGATAATCCCCAAAGAGCTATCACATTCGGGGATGGAAATCAAAGTTTGGTCAAATGACTTGGTAAAACTGCTATATCACCTGACCATTCTATTTCCAATGTTTTTCTTGTAGATTATTTAGATTACAATTTGCTTTCTGATTCTCAATTATGCAATATGGGCTACAATTGTCTTTTTATGGATATAGGTGTTACTGTCTTTAGAAGAAGTGATGATTCAGTAGCATTTAAGGGAGTACTCGAGGGTCAGCTATACTTAGTTGATTTTAATAGAGCTGAACTCGATACTTGCTTAATTGCTAAGACTAATATAGGTTGGCTCTGGCATCGCCGACTAGCCTATGTTGGAATGAAGAATCTTCACAAGCTTCTAAAGGGAGAACACATTTTGGGACTAACCAATGTTCATTTTGAGAAAGATAGGATTTGTAGCGCATGTCAAGCAGGGAAGCAAGTTGGTGTTCATCATCCACACAAGAACATCATGACGACTGACAGGTCGCTTGAGCTACTCCACATGGATCTATTCGGCCCGATAGCTTACATAAGCATCGGCGGGAGTAAGTACTGTCTAGTTATTGTTGATGATTATTCTCGCTTCACTTGGGTGTTCTTTTTGCAGGAAAAATCACAAACCCAAGAGACCTTAAAGGGATTCTTGAGACGGGCTCAAAATGAGTTCGGATTGAGAATCAAAAAGATAAGAAGCGACAACGGAACAGAGTTCAAGAATTCTCAAATAGAAGGCTTTCTTGAGGACGAGGGCATCAAGCATGAGTTCTCTTCTCCCTACACACCTCAACAAAATGGTGTAGTGGAGAGGAAGAATAGAACTCTACTTGACATGGCAAGGACCATGTTTGATGAGTACAAGACTTCGGATCGGTTTTGGGCGGAAGCAATCAACACCGCTTGCTACGCCATCAACCGACTCTACCTTCACTGAATCCTCAAGAAGACATCATATGAACTCCTCACCGGTAAAAAGCCCAATGTTTCACATTTTAGAGTCTTTGGTAGCAAATGTTTTATTCTTGTTAAAAGAGGTAGAAAATCTAAATTTGCTCCTAAGGCTGTAGAAGGTTTTTTATTTGGTTATGACTCAAACACAAGGGTATATAGAGTCTTCAACAAATCCACTGGATTAGTTGAGGTTTCTTGTGACATTATGTTTGATGAGACTAATGGCTCTCAAGTAGAGCAAGTTGATCTTGATGAGCTAGATGATGAAGAGGCTCCATGTGTCGCACTAAGGAACATGTCCATTGGGGATGTGTATCCTAAGGAATCTGAAGAGGCTCCATAAGCGCAAGATCAACCATCATCTTCCATGCATGCATCTCCGCCAACCCAAGATGAGGATCAAGCTCAAGATGATGAAAATGAAGATCAAGAAGAGCCACCTCAAGAGGAGGACAACGATCAAGGGGGAGATGAAGTTGATCAAGACAAGGAAGATGATCAGGGTCCAAGACCGCCACACCCAAGAGTCCACCAAGCGATACAAAGAGATCACCCCGTGAACTCCATCCTCGGTGATATTCATAAGGGGGTAACCACTCGATCTCGTGTCGCTCACTTTTGTGAATATTACTCTTTTGTGTCTTCTATTGAGCCATACAGGGTGGAAGATGCATTAAGAGATTCAGATTGGGTGTTGGCAATGCAAGAGGAACTCAACAACTTCACGAAAAATGAGGTATGACATCTTGTTCCATGTCCTAACCAAAATGTTGTAGGAACCAAATGGGTGTTCCGCAACAAGCAAGATCAGCATGGTGTGGTGACAAGGAACAAAGCCCGACTTGTGGCCAAGGGATATTCACAAGTCGAAGGTTTGGATTTCGGTGAAACCTATGCACCCGTAGCTAGGCTTGAGTCAATTCGTATATTACTTGCCTATGCTACTTACCATGGCTTTAAGCTTTACCAAATGGACGTGAAAAGTGCCTTCCTCAATGTACCAATCAAGGAAGAGGTCTATGTTGAGCAACCTCCCGGCTTTGAAGATAGTGAGTACCCTAACCATGTGTATAAACTCTCTAAGGCACTTTATGGGCTCAAGCAAGCCCCAAGAGCATGGTATGAATGCCTAAGAGATGTCCTTATCACTAATGGTTTCAAAGTCGGAAAAGCCGATCCTACTCTCTTTACTAAAACCATTGCAAATGATTTGTTTGTATGCCAAATTTATGTTGATGATATCATATTTGGGTCTACTAACAAATCTACTTGTGAAGAGTTTAGTAGGATTATGATTCAAAAATTCGAGATGTCTATGATGGGGGAGTTGAAGTATTTCCTAGGATTTCAAGTGAAGCAACTCCAAGAGGGCACCTTCATCAGCCAAACGAAGTACATTCAAGACATACTCACTAAGTTTGGAATGAAGGATGTGTAACACCCTGAATTTGGGGGTATAAAATTTCTTTCCTAATATCCACCAAATTCAGGTGTTACCCTCCCTTTTTTTGTTTTTCTTCTCTTTTTCCTAAATAATGAAGAGTTATTTCATATTATATATAAGTGTTGAGCGTTAGCGAGATAAACCCCCCCCCCCCCCCCCCCCGCACACACACACAAGTTTTGAAATGCTGCATCACATGCTGGGGCATTGTTTTTGTTTACTGCGGGGTTGAAAGAGTTTTTACCATTTAATTTAGTCTCTTTTTGCGAAGCCCAATTTAATTAATGATAGAAATGTACCAAAAATTATTTATTGAATATTTTATTTAGAAATATTATTGTTTTTAAATTATTATAATTTGGAATTATTAAAAAAATAAACATATATTTATTTATATATTTTGAATAACTTACGTCAAGAAAAAAAAGGAAAGGAAAAAGGAATTTCGAAATAAATAAATAAATAAAAGGAAAGAAAAACCTCACTCAGCTCCCACGTCTCCCACTCCTCCCCTAGGCAACCGTCACCTCACCTTCTCATTTCCCAGCCGTAAGCCTCTTCCTCACGCACGCCCTTCTATCTTCAACCTCTAGCAACTCCCTTGTTCCTGGTGGCTGGCGCCCTACACGACTTCCCCCTCCCTGCACCCTCTCAGCGCCCAAGCCCTCCTCCATCCCCTCCGCTCGACACCCTCCCCTTCCCTGGCGTCTTCCCCTAGGCAGCCAGCCACCGCCATGGGAACTCATCTCCCTAGAGCTCGGCTCCCCTGCACCTTCACCAATTTCGTCGGTTTCCCCTAGTCTTTATCGACCTCGGCGTCTACTGAGCTCTGGTCCATGGCGCCCATCTTCTTCTCCATTTGCGAGACCCTGCTCCTCTGCACCTGTGCACCCATTCCATGGATGTGTCGTTCCTTTCCTCATCCATGGCGCCCCCATGCCATTTCCCCACCTCCGACAACTGTTGTATCCGCGGCTGACCAGCAGCAGGGACGCTGGCTTGGGACACCAACAGCTGACACAGGAAGCTCTCCAGTAGGGCGCCCCTTCCCAGCCAACCCCTGCAACGCACGGCTCCTGCTCGCCCTGTTGATGCTCGACATAATGCCTAGGACGAGCATTGCGTTGCATACAACCAACGTTTCATCCAAGTGACCCATCCTCCACAACCAAGGTCCCTCGTCATGCCCCCTGCAAATCGCGCACCTTGTTATCCCACGCCTTGTCCTTGCTATTCCTTGCTATGTGCTCACCATTTCGTGCCCCGTCACAGTCTGCGCGGCGTAGCGGCAGCCTTGCCGTCGCTTCGCGTCGTGCGCGCAACACGTCATCGTGGCTCGCCACTAGCTCATCTGGCTGTCTACCGTCGTTGCGAGGTGAGCATCGTCTACGCGTTGGTAACCTTGTTCCACGATGTCGCGCGTTTTAAATAACTAATTATATTATATTTTGGTTTAACTAGCATTAATTAATTAGGCTTTGAAATTAAACTAATTTATAGTAGTTAACTTACGCTTTATAAATCCATGTCGACATAATTAATACTAACTCAAATGTTTTCGCTCGGTAAGTCGTTATTCGTGCGCTTTAATAACATCACTTTGCCATATCGTTCATGTTAATCACTTGATTAATTGTTTAGTTGTTAGTTATTAAAACAACAGCTCAATCGAATGTAGTTTATAATTTTAATTAGGCATTTGTAGATAGCTGGTAACGTGTTGATGCTGACTTGAAGTTATATTTAACACCTGATATATATATATATAAGAAAAACGACGCAGTTTAGTGGTTTCGCATGTCGCGCCGTTTTCGCGAGTCGCGCGCTGTTTGCGCGTCGCCATTGTTCGTTCGCGCGTTCGTGCCGCGCGTCTGGTGCGCGTGTTGTCACGCACGTTGTTCCCACGTGTGGCGCTCGTGGTCGTCGTGTCTTATGTTTTAGTTGAATAATTAATTATTGGTTTGTTCGAGGATAATAAAATAATAATTTAATTAGAACGAGTCCATAGTTTTAACCAGTGATTTCATAAATATAAACGTTGAATAACTTCTTTAATACCAGTGTAAATACTTTTATTTAGTAATTGTTTGTTGTGCTCGTGGTTGCGTTGTTCGCGAGCGACATCTTTCGCGCGTCGTCACGTTGATTCGCGCGTGTTGTTTCGCAGCCGCAGTGTTGTTTCTCGCACGTCTTCGCGTGTAGTTCGCACGCGTTGTCGCGCGAGTGTCGCGTGTCGCCACAAGTCGTTTGTATGCGTCGCGTGTGCCATTTACATGTGTCGCTTGCCTTGCCACGCGTTGTTAGCACGTATCTCGCGTGTCGATCACGTGTGTCGCGCATCGTCTGCGCGTGATAATAAATTATTTGCACTTATAAGCATTCACGTTAATAACGTTAATTTGTTAGGTCTCATATTTTAAATAATTTATTTAATGTTTGCTCGACTAATGCGGATTAGACTAATATTCCGATTAGGTTATGAATAGTTTCCAACTTGCGCTGTGATAACAAACACTAATATGGTTAACGTTAACTTAAATTCTTTTTATTTATTTAATATTTGTTTAGTATAAACGCGTCGCCTATTTATTTCCTTCTCGCCGTCACGCGTGTTGTTCCGCACGTGGTGACGTGCTGGTTCACGCGTCGTTCGCGCTGGTCGCGCGCACTGTTTCGTGTGTCGTCAGCGTGCTATGTCGCGTGTGGCTGTGCATCGTTCGCGCTGGTCGTGCGCACTATTTCGTGTGTCGTCAGCATGCTGTGTCGCGCGTGTCCGCGTGTCGTTTGCACGCTGTCGTACTGTTTCGCTTGTCATAAATTCGTCTCGCTTGGAATCTCTTGTGTTAATTAAATTACTTATTTATTTGACAGTTGTTAGTGTAGCAGATTAATCAAACTAAATAGTAGATATAATTTATAATTGATAAGGTCGAATTAATTGTTAGCGTTAATACTTGTTTAGCGTAAACGCGATATTTTCCCGATCGTCGCTTCGAGTTCGACATTTCTTTCCCTCGCGTGACCATAGAATCGAGCTCTGTTTTATGCTGCATATTTTTATATCATTTTATCTTGTATGGTGTAATGTTATTATGTATTTATATATGTTTGTTTGCTTGTGCTTGTTCGTCTTCGCTTCGTGTTGCGATTAGATCGTGATTTGTTCCCGCGCTTCGAGGAATCGATGATCAAGCTTCGACGATCAAGTGATCTAGCTCTTCGAGTTCCATGAGGCTGAAGACCCTGAGCATCTGTTTGGTGAAGGCAAGTGTCCTCTGACCCATTATGTCTCATTCACTTTTAATGCACTATCCCGCATTACTTAATTGAAACCTAAGGATTGACTAGCTTTCCATTTACCTTATCCTTGTTTACCTTTTGGGTTATCATGGTTAGCATTATGCTATTGCTTTACTTGAATCAATGAACATGATGTGAATACTTATGATACTATGATGTTATCCCGATGATGTTCCTGTGATACTTTAGAGGGCTCAGGCTGTTTCCTGAGTGCCTCTCCGTAAGGACCTGTTTGGGGAGTGACAATCCGGGATAACAGTGCAACCATGAGGGTGAAATGGGGCGCCCTTAGCTAATTAATTAGAGGAACTAGAGGTGTAGTTGCTTCGCCGTCGTGCCGTCAATGGGGTCCAGGCACAGTGCTTGCTCTGCCGAGACTGGGTGCTGAGGTTCTTTCGTTTTGCTTTTGTTAGTCACCCTCCTGCGGGGAGAGGTACTGTGTTTATCAAACTGGAGAAACCTAACGGGCGGCTATGACCTCTAGGGAATCTTTGTAAAGGCTACGTAGTGATACCCTGCCGGACCACCTAGGAAGTGATCAATGGGGAGTCATGATCCCCGGGCAAAACGGGAATCACGGCTCATGGGTAAAGTGTGCAACCTCTGCAGAGGGTAATGAAACTGATATATCAGTCGTGCTCACGGTTATGAGCGGCCTTGGGATCCTCTTTGATTAGAGATACAGATGGTTCGATATATATAATGGTTCTATTTAATATTTTGGTTCGATGATGATAATGATGTTCCTCGATGAGGAAAAGGTTCACGGGTTGGGTATATGATAAAACTTGGCTTCTACTAATTATAAATACCTGACCAACTAAAAGCAACTGCTTGAGCTTAACCCCACATAAAGCTAGTCCACTTTAGCCAAATGGGACATTTGCTGAGTATGTTGATGTGTACTCACCCTTGCTTTCACAAAATACCAGGTTGCCTTTGGTGCAATCTATGCTCAGGTAAAGAAGAAGGTGTCGAGGCAGATCTCTAGGAGTTCCAGGACTTCGACGAGTTCGAGGATTAGGATAGCGACCTCCCCCAGTCAGCTGCCTGTGGTGGGTTTATTTACGTTGGCTACGTTTCTATTCTGTGTACTTTGATTATATTATGTAAATGACTCTAGTCTTTCATATTATTACTTATCTTTATTGTTATTCGAAGCATTGTGCTATGATGAGTCATTTATGTAATCGCCGTGTACGTGAATTTCTGATCCTGGCACGTACAGGGTTCGCATTCGGTTTACCTTCCAAAACCGGGTGTGACATAAGTGGTATCAAAGTCGTGCTGACTGTAGGACCGCTGACCTAGAATAGCACTGGCCGTTTTAAGGATTTATTGATTTTCACTTCACCTCATCCTTGATTCTGCTTCAAAATATTAGTCACCTCGACTAATTCTATGTTGTGCTCCTATATGCCGCTTGCCAAAAGTATTTTATTCTAGTATGGTCTATACTTATCTCAATCCATTAGATCTGATCTCACTCTTATGCTTGCGACATCTTTGTAGATGCCCCTTGACCATAACATTTTTGTCTGTTGGGATTCTTCCCTCCTCCATCATTAAATCGCTACCTTTTGACTATCTTTATTCCCTTAGTATTGACATGCTCATACCATTAGATTCTTCAATACTCTTGTTCAAATACTTACATCTGAATTCCTACTGCCTACTTAAACACTTCAGTTTATATGTCCATGAATGTCTTGTCTTCTGAAATCCCTTCTTATTCCGTGGTTAAGTCGTTATCCTTTGGCTTTTCTATTCCCTTGTCTGGGTATGCCCGTATCCTTGGAATCTTGCATACCCCAATGATTGTTCAAGACATTTCAGTTAACATGCCCTTGACCACCCTTGTTTCTTAATGATCCATGAGCGGTCATTTTATTTTGCACATCCTTGGTGATCTCGTTAATTCCTTGTAACTTTCTTCAGTAATGATTTTTTTATTTTCAACTCTTCTGTCGGAACCTCACTTGTCTTATCATTGATTATTTTCTCCACTTCGTCACTTTGCGAGTCTTGCCCTAACTCTATCCTTGGTTATGCTTACACGATTATCACCTTTACCCTTATCACCTCTATATCGCCTTGATGTTTATCTTATACCGGCCCTTTAAAATCTCCTCTTTTCATCTCAATCTGAGCGTTGTACTTTATCTATTTTCCCCTTGGTCGTATCCCCTTCCTTGTCGCTTGCGAGTTTTTAACTCCATCCTTTGTGGTGCTCCGGTTGGGTATTACCTTTACCTTTCTCATCTCTCGATCTTACCTTGGTAGTTACACTATGTCCGTTCTCTAAAATCTCCAATCTCCTATCCTAATGTGAGAGCAGTGTTTTACTTACCTCACCCTTGGCTATATCCTCTTCTTTACCACATGTAAGCTTGGGTGCAACTCCATTATTTTTTTGTAATCATACCACTAGTTCTTCAATGCCTTCATCTTCTCTCTCACACCCATGTCTGTTATTGCCTCTGTCCCTTGTGATATTTATGTCTTCTACTTAAACGCTTACCTTGAACTTATCCTTTAGAAGCCTCCCCTTTCTTTCAACCCAGTTTGAGAATTGTGAGTTATCCATCTCTTCCTTGATTTCTTTTTCACTCCTTGTCGCCTCACAAGTTTTGTCTTAACACCATCCTTTGACATGTTTTTATTTGCTATCACCCTCACCTTGTCGTCTATCGATCTTGCCTTGATACTCATCTTTGTTCCTACTCTTTAAACATCCCCTCTCTTCCACCTCACTTTGAGTGCAGCAATTTACCTATCTGTCCCTTGGACGCACCCTCTCCTTTTCCATTTGCAGGTCATGTCTTAACTCCATCCTTTATGGTACTTATATTCTTTGTCTTATGCCTATTTGCCTCTTCTACTACATCCTTGTTTGCTATTACCTTTAAAACCCTCATGATATCTATGCCCTTGCCTTCCTGCTTATCATGAACCTATCCTTTGAAGCCTCCTCTATTCCATCCCTGTTCGAGGATAATGCCTCATCTATCTCATCATTGACTGGTCCCCCTTCTCTGACACTTTGCAAGCTTTTCCTCAAATACGTCCTTTGTCGTGTGTTTGTCCGTTATCACCTTAACCCTTGTCATCCCTCGATCTTTACCTTGATGCTTATCTTGTACCTGCACTTTAAAGCCGCCTCTTCCATTCCATTCCATTCCAAGAGTGATGTCTTGCCCTTCTCGATCTTGTCTGTTCCCTTTTCCTCTGTCGCATTGTAAGTCCTAGCTTTTGCTCGATATCACCCCTACCTTCCTAATATCTAGATCTTTCCATGATGCTTATCCTATACCTACCTTTTGAATTATCATCTTTTCCATCTCGATTTGAGAATGGTGTTTTACCTATCCTAACCTTGGTTGCATTCTCTCCCTGTCGGATACAATCCTTGCTTTAGCTCCATCCTTTATTATGCTCATGCCCCTATCCTGCATGTCTTATTATTCCCCTTGCCTTTCAATGGCCTTAGAATAGTTTCCCCTTGGTAAGGAAATACCACCATTTAATTAAAAGTTACGTATAGCAACGAGATGTTTATTGTTGTATGCTTGTGTTGTTTGTCTTTGTGTTATGACTGATTTGCTTATTTGTGATGAGTGTTGGTGTGTTGTGGCCCCTGGGTCCGCAATGGCATCCGTTTACTAGCTGAGTGCCATAGAGTTAAGTAGTTGGGTTATCCCCCTGCTCTCTCTAATCCGTCTATGCTTACCTTTTCTCGCTATTCTTTACTCTTGCACCTGTCCACTTGGCAACCTCCAACCTCTCTTAGTCAATCAAGATCGAAGCCGACTGCATCTTCATCAAGTGCGTATCAATGCTCCTGTTAAAGGGGTTAGCCGCTAACCCCAATGAAGACAATGCGATCAACATCAACCAACAGGAATCAAGTGGTCCAACGGAAGCGTGTGTGGGTCCTAACCTACAAGTCCAAGAGATCCTCAAGAATTGCATCGATCGGTCTCAAGCATCTAAAGGTCAAAGCAACCAGTCCACAAGTTAATCTTGAAGAGTCAAAGTCAACTCAAGAAAGCCGTGAACAACCTATGAACAAACCTCGATTTCTTGCTAGCTTCTTCTTGAATCTTGGGGGCGAGATTCCTGTTAAGGGGGTTAGATTTGTAACACCCTGAATTTGGGGGTATAAAATTTCTTTCCTAATATCCACCAAATTCAGGTGTTACCCTCCCTTTTTTTGTTTTTCTTCTCTTTTTCCTAAATAATGAAGAGTTATTTCATATTATATATAAGTGTTGAGCGTTAGCGAGATAAACCCCCCCCCCCCACACACACACAAGTTTTGAAATGCTGCATCACATGCTGGGGCATTGTTTTTGTTTACTGCGGGGTTGAAAGAGTTTTTACCATTTAATTTAGTCTCTTTTTGCGAAGCTCAATTTAATTAATGATAGAAATGTACCAAAAATTATTTATTGAATATTTTATTTAGAAATATTATTGTTTTTAAATTATTATAATTTGGAATTATTAAAAAAATAAACATATATTTATTTATATATTTTGAATAACTTACGTCAAGAAAAAAAAGGAAAGGAAAAAGGAATTTCGAAATAAATAAATAAATAAAAGGAAAGAAAAACCTCACTCAGCCCCCACGTCTCCCACTCCCCCCCTAGGCAACCATCACCTCACCTTCTCATTTCCCAGCCGTAAGCCTCTTCCTCACGCACGCCCTTCTATCTTCAACCTCCAGCAACTCCCTTGTTCCTGGTGGCCGGCGCCCTACACGACTTCCCCCTCCCTGCACCCTCTCAGCGCCCAAGCCCTCCTCCATCCCCTCCGCTCGACACCCTCCCCTTCCCTGGCGTCTTCCCCTAGGCAGCCAGCCACCGCCATGGGAACTCATCTCCCTAGAGCTCGGCTCCCCTGCACCTTCACCAATTTCGTCGGTTTCCCCTAGTCTTTATCGACCTCGGCGTCTACTGAGCTCTGGTCCATGGCGCCCATCTTCTTCTCCATTTGCGAGACCCTGCTCCTCTGCACCTGTGCACCCATTCCATGGATGTGTCGTTCCTTTCCTCATCCATGGCGCCCCCATGCCATTTCCCCACCTCCGACAACTGTTGTATCCGCGGCTGACCAGCAGCAGGGACGCTGGCTTGGGACACCAACAGCCGACACAGGAAGCTCTCCAGTAGGGCGCCCCTTCCCAGCCAACCCCTGCAACGCACGGCTCCTGCTCGCCCTGTTGATGCTCGACATAATGCCTAGGACGAGCGTTGCGTTGCATACAACCAACGTTTCATCCAAGTGACCCATCCTCCACAACCAGGGTCCCTCGTCATGCCCCCTGCAAATCGCGCACCTTGTTATCCCACGCCTTGTCCTTGCTATTCCTTGCTATGTGCTCACCATTTCGTGCCCCGTCACAGTCTGCGCGGCGTAGCGGCAGCCTTGCCGTCGCTTCGCGTCGTGCGCGCAGCACGTCATCGTGGCTCGCCACTAGCTCATCTGGCTGTCTACCGTCGTTGCGAGGTGAGCATCGTCTACGCGTTGGTAACCTTGTTCCACGATGTCGCGCGTTTTAAATAACTAATTATATTATATTTTGGTTTAACTAGCATTAATTAATTAGGCTTTGAAATTAAACTAATTTATAGTAGTTAACTTACGCTTTATAAATCCATGTCGACATAATTAATAGTAACTCAAATGTTTTCGCTCGGTAAGTCGTTATTTGTGCGCTTTAATAACATCACTTTGTCATATCGTTCATGTTAATCACTTGATTAATTGTTTAGTTGTTAGTTATTAAAACAACAGCTCAATCGAATGTAGTTTATAATTTTAATTAGGCATTTGTAGATAGCTGGTAACATGTTGATGCTGACTTGAAGTTATATTTAACACCTGATATATATATATATATAAGAAAAACGACGCAGTTTAGTGGTTTCGCATGTCGCGCCGTTTTCGCGAGTCGCGCGCTGTTTGCGCGTCGCCATTGTTCGTTCGCGCGTTCGTGCCGCGCGTCTGGTGCGCGTGTTGTCACGCACGTTGTTCCCACGTGTGGCGCTCGTGGTCGTCGTGTCTTATGTTTTAGTTGAATAATTAATTATTGGTTTGTTCGAGGATAATAAAATAATAATTTAATTAGAACGAGTCCATAGTTTTAACCAGTGATTTCATAAATATAAACATTGAATAACTTCTTTAATACCAGTGTAAATACTTTTATTTAGTAATTGTTTGTTGTGCTCGTGGTTGCGTTGTTCGCGAGCGACATCTTTCGCGCGTCGTCACGTTGATTCGCGCGTGTTGTTTCGCAGCCGCAGTGTTGTTTCTCGCACGTCTTCGCGTGTAGTTCGCACGCGTTGTCGCGCGAGTGTCGCGTGTCGCCACAAGTCGTTTGTATGCGTCGCGTGTGCCATTTACATGTGTCGCTTGCCTTGCCACGCGTTGTTAGCACGTATCTCGCGTGTCGATCACGTGTGTCGCGCATCGTCTGCGCGTGATAATAAATTATTTGCACTTATAAGCATTCACGTTAATAACGTTAATTTGTTAGGTCTCATATTTTAAATAATTTATTTAATGTTTGCTCGACTAATGCGGATTAGACTAATATTCCGATTAGGTTATGAATAGTTTCCAACTTGCGTTGTGATAATAAACACTAACATGGTTAACATTAACTTAAATTCTTTTTATTTATTTAATATTTGTTTAGTATAAACGCGTCGCCTATTTATTTCCTTCTCGCCGTCACGCGTGTTGTTCCGCACGTGGTGACGTGCTGGTTCACGCGTCGTTCGCGCTGGTCGCGCGCACTGTTTCGTGTGTCGTCAGCGTGCTATGTCGCGTGTGGCTGTGCATCGTTCGCGCTGGTCGTGCGCACTATTTTGTGTGTCGTCAGCATGCTGTGTCGCGCGTGTCCGCGTGTCGTTTGCACGCTGTCGTACTGTTTCGCTTGTCATAAATTCGTCTCGCTTAGAATCTCTTGTGTTAATTAAATTACTTATTTATTTGACAGTTGTTAGTGTAGCAGATTAATCAAACTAAATAGTAGATATAATTTATAATTGATAAGGTCGAATTAATTGTTAGCGTTAATACTTGTTTAGCGTAAACGCGATATTTTCCCGATCGTCGCTTCGAGTTCGACATTTCTTTCCCTCGCGTGACCATAGAATCGAGCTCTGTTTTATGCTGCATATTTTTATATCATTTTATCTTGTATGGTGTAATGTTATTATGTATTTATATATGTTTGTTTGCTTGTGCTTGTTCGTCTTCGCTTCGTGTTGCGATTAGATCGTGATTTGTTCCCGCACTTCGAGGAATCGATGATCAAGCTTCGACGATCAAGTGATCTAGCTCTTCGAGTTCCATGAGGCTGAAGACCCTGAGCATCTGTTTGGTGAAGGAAAGTGTCCTCTGACCCATTATGTCCCATTCACTTTTAATGCACTATCCCGCATTACTTAATTGAAACCTAAGGATTGACTAGCTTTCCATTTACCTTATCCTTGTTTACCTTTTGGGTTATCATGGTTAGCATTATGCTATTGCTTTACTTGAATCAATGAACATGATGTGAATACTTATGATACTATGATGTTATCCCGATGATGTTCCTGTGATACTTTAGAGGGCTCAGGCTGTTTCCTGAGTGCCTCTCCGTAAGGACCTGTTTGGGGAGTGACAATCCGGGATAACAGTGCAACCATGAGGGTGAAATGGGGCGCCCTTAGCTAATTAATTAGAGGAACTAGAGGTGTAGTTGCTTCGCCGTCGTGCCGTCAATGGGGTCCAGGCACAGTGCTTGCTCTGCCGAGACTGGGTGCCGAGGTTCTTTCGTTTTGCTTTTGTTAGTCACCCTCCTGCGGGGAGAGGTACTGTGTTTATCAAACTGGAGAAACCTAACGGACGGCTATGACCTCTAGGGAATCTTTGTAAAGGCTACGTAGTGATACCCTGCCGGACCACCTAGGAAGTGATCAATGGGGAGTCATGATCCCCGGGCAAAACAGGAATCACGGCTCATGGGTAAAGTGTGCAACCTCTGCAGAGGGTAATGAAACTGATATATCAGTCGTGCTCACGGTTATGAGCGGCCTTGGGATCCTCTTTGATTAGAGATACAGATGGTTCGATATATATAATGGTTCTATTTAATATTTTGGTTCGATGATGATAATGATGTTCCTCGATGAGGAAAAGGTTCACGGGTTGGGTATATGATAAAACTTGGCTTCTACTAATAATAAATACCTGACCAACTAAAAGCAACTGCTTGAGCTTAACCCCACATAAAGCTAGTCCACTTTAGCCAAATGGGACATTTGCTGAGTACGTTGATGTGTACTCACCCTTGCTTTCACAAAATACCAGGTTGCCTTTGGTGCAATCTATGCTCAGGTAAAGAAGAAGGTGTCGAGGCAGATCTCTAGGAGTTCCAGGACTTCGACGAGTTCGAGGATTAGGATAGCGACCTCCCCTAGTCAGCTGCCTGTGGTGGGTTTATTTACGTTGGCTACGTTTCTATTCTGTGTACTTTGATTATATTATGTAAATGACTCTAGTCTTTCATATTATTACTTATCTTTATTATTATTCGAAGCATTGTGCTATGATGAGTCATTTATGTAATCGCCGTGTACGTGAATTTCTGATCCTGGCACGTACAGGGTTCGCATTCGGTTTACCTTCCAAAACCGGGTGTGACAGAATGCCAAGCCCATCAATACACCCATGGGAACCAATGAGCATCTCGACCTCGACACGGGAGGTAAATCCATAGATCAAAAGGTATACCGGTCGATGATAGGATCTTTACTCTATTTATGTGCATCTCGACTGGATATTATGCTTTCTGTATGCATGTGTGCAAGATTCCAAGCCGATCCTAAGGAAGTTCACCTTAGGGCCGTGAAAAGAATCTTGAGATATTTAGTTTGTACACCTAAGTTTGGTATTTGGTACCCCAAGGGATCCACCTTTGATTTAATAGGTTATTCAGATGCTGATTGGGCAGGGTGTAAAATTGATAGAAAGAGCACATCAGGGACTTGTCAGTTCTTGGGAAGATCCCTGGTGTCTTGGGCTTCAAAGAAACAAAATTCAGTAGCTCTTTCTACCGCCGAAGCCGAGTACATTGTCGTAGGCCATTGTTGCGTGCAATTGCTTTGGATGAGGCAAACCCTTAGGGACTATGGCTACAAATTTAGCAAAATCCCTCTCCTATGTGATAATGAGAGTGCAATCCGCATGGCAGATAATCCTGTTGAACAAAGCCGCACTAAGCACATAGCCATTCGGTATCACTTTTTGAGGGATCACCAACAAAGGGGGGATATCGAGATTGCTTATGTTAGCACCAAAGAACAATTAGCCGATATCTTTACCAAACCACTAGATGAGAAAACCTTTACCAAACTTAGGAATGAGCTAAACATTCTTGATTCTCGGAACTTTGATTGATACTTTGCACACATAGCTCATTTATGTACCTTTGATCATATCTCTTTTATGCCTATGAATAATGAGTTTTCAAGTGAATTTCTACTAAGTCATAGATTGAAAGGGAAATGGAGTTTTCAGCGAAGACAAGGCTTCCACTCCACTCTATCGGTATTATTTACCCTTCGCCGTTACTCCGCACCGCTCTCCACTTTGGTATAATCTTCACTCATATTCATTACTCATACCATTGGGGAGAAAGTGAAAGGGCTCTAAAGACTCCGTTTTTGGTGATTAATGCCAAAGAGGGAGAGAGCATTAGCCCAAAGCAAAAGGACCGCACCACCACGCCAATTTCAAATTTTTCGAAACAAAGTTTTTAATGTTTTCAATTGGTATCTTTTAAATTAGTATTCCTCTAAGAAATTCTATCTCAATTGGTATCTATATTTTAAGGAGGAGTTTTTTTTCAAAATTGGCATCTAAAATATTTGATCTTCTTTCAAATAGTAAAACTCTCTTGAAAACTAAGAGGAGAATTTCATTTAGGGAGAGTTTTGTTTAGTCAAAGGAAAAGCATTTGAAACAGGGGGAGAAAATTTTAAAATCTTGAAAATGCTTCTCGAAATCTTATTCATATACCTTTGACTAATTGCAAATGGACTTTGAAAAGATTTTCCAAAAGGATTTGCAAAAACAAAACAAGTGGTGCAAATGTGGTCCAAAATGTTAAAAGAAAGAAAGCAATCCATGCATATCTTATGAAAGTATAAATTGGTTTAATTCTAAGCAACCTTTGCACTTACCTTATGCAAACAAGTTCAATTCTGCACTTATATATTTGCTTTGGTTTGTGTTGGCATCAATCACCAAAAAGAGGGAGATTGAAAGGGAAATAGGGTCAAACCTTTTTCTAAATGATTTTGGTGGTTGAATTGCCCAACACAAAAAATTGGACTAACTAGTTTGCTCTAGAATATAAGTTCTACAGGTGCCAAAGTTTCAACACAAACCAATAAAAAGATCCAAGTTAGGGTTCAAAAGAAAGGAGCAAAAGAAACCGAAGAGGACCCTGGTCTGGCGCACCAGACTGTCCGGTGCACCACCGGACTGTGTCCGGTGCACCAGGGTGGATCGACTTTAAACTCTTCACCTTCGGGTTTCTACAGGCGCACTCCGCTATAATTCACCCGACTGTCCGGTGTGGCACCGGACTGTCCGGTGTACCAAGCGGAGCAACGGCTATCAACGCAACGGTCGACTGCACAGTGCCCTGACAGAGCTACATTTCGCGGCAGAAGTCAGAGCAGGCGTCAGAGGCGCACCGGATAGTGAACAGTGCCTGTCCGGTGCGGCACCGGACTGTCTGGTGCACCAAGATGTCAGAGCTCCAACGGTCGAAACCGTCAGAACCCTAACGGTTGGGTGACATGGCTGGCGCACTGGACAGTGTCCGGTGGCGCACCGTACTGTCCGGTGCGCCCATCGACAGCAGCCCAACCCCAACGGTTGGTTTGGTGGTTGGGGCTATAAATACCCCCAACCACCACCATTCAAGGCATCCAATTTTTCCAGCCATTGCATTCAATACAAGAGCTCTAGACTTCACTTCAAGACACAAACAAGAGATCAAATCCTCTCCCAAGTCCAAATCACTCCAAACACTTAGTGACTAGCGAGAGAGAGATTTTCGTGTGCATTTGAGTTCTTGTCGCTTGGATCGCTTTTCTTCTTCCCCATTCTTGTTCTCAAGCAACTTGTAATCAAAGCAAGAGACACCAAGTTGTGGTGGTCCTTGTAGGGTCTAAGTGACCCATTTGATTGAGGAGAAAAGCTCACTCGGTCTAGGTGACCGTTTGAGAGAGGGAAAGGGTTGAAAGAGACCCGGTCTTTGTGACCACCTCAACGGGGAGTAGGTTTGCAAGAACCGAACCACGGTAAAACAAATCACCGTGTCATCCGCTTTCATTTGCTTGTGATTTGTTTTCGCCCTCTCTAACGGACTCGGTTTTATTTCTAACGCTAACCCGGCTTGTAGTTGTGCTTAAAGTTTGTAAATTTCATATTTGCCTATTCGCCCCCCCTCTAGGCGACTTTCAATAACAACGCTTGCTCTAACACGTCAGTGGCTACTAACTGATCGGTACTGACGGGCCTCGCCCCACGGTAACCGTTGTTGCACACCACGACCGGTTGGCCCTATTGTCCATCGTTGACACCGCCAGGTCACTAATTGTCGGCCGCACCATGCTAGCAGTTGGTATTGCCTGCCATTGGAACCCACCTAATGCACTCGATCTTTACTGCCTGCCACGTTAGCTAACGACCACACTACCAATCGTGTCGCTCGCCACATCAACTACTAATCACACTACAGATCACGCTATTGACCATCATTAACCCTTATCACCATAACACTTTAGTGTAGTCTTTACTTTCAGCTCATAATCTTATCAACGTTTGAAAGGGAAATGTGCATTGAGCCATTTCTATATTAGTGTCGGCGTTTCGAACCCGGGGGGTCCCTGGACCGACGAGTAAATTGTCGCCGCGTGCCCCAGCCCAGATGGGTCGGCGCGAGACGGAGCGCAAAGGGGGAAGAAGCCGGAGGGAGACAGGCGTAAAAGGGGAAACCCGCGGCCTTCGTGTTTGTCCCGCGCCCAGGTCGGGTGCGCTTGCAGTAGGGGGTTACAAGCGTCCACGCGGGAGGGAGCGAGCGGCCTTACACGAGCGCCGTCCCGTCCTTCCTCGCGCGGCCAACCCTCTGTAAGAGGGCCCTGGACCTTCCTTTTATAGGCGTAAGGAAAGGATCCAGGTGTACAATGGGGGGTGTAGCAGTGTGCTAACGTGTCTAGCGGAGGAGAGCTAGTGCCCTAAGTACATGCCATCGTGGCCGCCGGAGAGGTTTTGGCACCCGGTTCGTGTGGTGTCGTGGCCGTCGGAGGAGCGCTGGAGCCTGGCGGAAGGACGGCTGTCGGGGCTGTCGAGTCCTTGCTGACGTCCCCTTGCTTCCGTAAGGGGCTGAGAGCCACCGTCGTCATAGAGCATGCGGGGCGCCATCATTACTTGTTTACCGGGGCAAGCAAGATGGGACGCCGGTCTTGTTCCCCGTAGCCTGAGTTAGCTTGGGGTAGGGTAATGATGGCGCCTCCTGTGACGTGGTCGGTCCAAGCCCTGGGTTGGGCGAGGCGGAGGCTCCTCCGAGGTCGAGGTCGAGTCTGTCTTCCAAGGCCGAGGTCGAGTCCGAGCCTCTGGGTCTGGCGAGGCGGAGACCGTCGGCTGAGGCCAGGGCTGAGTCCGAGCCCTGGGGTCGGGCGAAGCGGAGTTCGTCGTCTTCCGGGGCTGAGCCCGAGTCCGAGCCCTGGGGTCGGGCGAAGCGGAGTTCGTCGGCTTCTGGGGCTGAGCCCGAGTCCGAGCCCTGGGGTCGGGCGAAGCGGAGTTCGTCGTCTTCTAGGGCTGAGCCCGAGTCCGAATCCTGGGGTTGGGCGATGCGGAGTTCGTCGTCTTCCGGGGCTGAGCCCGAGTCCGAGCCCTAGGGTCGGGCGAAGCGGAGTTTGTCGTCTTCCGGGGCTGAGCCCGAGTCCGAGCCCTGGGGTCGGACGAACGGAGTTCGTTGTATTCCAAGGCTGAGCCCGAGTCCGAGCCCTGGGGTCGGGCGAAGCGGAGTTCGTCGTCTTCTGGGGCTGAGCCCGAGTCTGAGCCCTGGGTCGAGCGAGGCGGAGCTTCCTATGGCGCTCGAGGCCGGACTTGGCTGCTGTCAGCCGCACTCTGCCGAGTGGCGCAGCAGTCGGAGCGGCGCAGGCGGCGCTGTCCTTTTGTCAGGCCGGTCAGAGGAGCGGCGAAGTGACTGCGGTAACTTCGGCTCTGTTGACTGAAGGGCGCGTGTCAGGATAAAGGTGTCAGGCCACCTTTGCATTAAATGCTCCTGCGATTCGGTCGGTCGGCGCGGCGATCGGGCCAAGGTTGCTTCTTGGCGAAGACTGGGCCTCGGGCGAGCTGAAGGTGTGTCCGTTGCTTGAGGGGGCCCTCGGGCGAGACGTGAATCCTCCAGGGTCGGCTGCCCTTGCCCGAGGCTGGGCTCGGGCGAGGCGAGATCGTGTCCCTTGAGTGGACTGATCCTTGACTTAATCGCACCCATCAGGCCTTTGCAGCTTTGTGCTGATGGGGGTTACCAGCTGAGATTAGGAGTCTTGGGGGTACCCCTAATTATGGTCCCCGACAGTAGCCCCCGAGCCTCGAAGGGAGTGTTAATACTCGCTTGGAGGCTTTTGTCGCACTTTTTTGCAAGGGGACCGGCCTTTCTCGGTTGCATTTTGTTCTGGTGGGTGCGCGCGACCGCACCCGCCGGGTGTAGCCCCCAAGGCCTCGGAGGAGTAGTTTGACTCCTTCGAGGTCTTAATGCGTTTCGCAATGCTTCGGTCGGTCTAGTTGTTCCCTCATGCAAGCTGGTCGTAGCCCGGGTGCACGGTCGGGTCCCAAGTTCTCGGGCTGGTATGTTGACGCTGTCAACGGTTTGGCCGGAGCCGGGTTTGCGAGAGCAGCCCCCGAGCCTTCGCACAGGGCGAGAGGACGGTCAAGGACAGACTCGACTTTTTTACATACGCCCCTGCGTCGCCTTTCTGCAAGGAGGAGGGGGGGGAAGCGCCATGTTGCCCTTGGAGGGCGCCGAACATGGTGTCTCCAGTGAGCTGCTAACGGGTAATCCGAGTGGACGCTCGTGCCCCATTTGTTAGGGGTCAGCTAGAGGCCCGGAGGCGCGCTCCAAAAGTACCTGCGGGTGATCTGCCGGACCCGGTCCCCTTTTGACGGGGCCCGAGGGCTCGATGCCTCCCTCTGATGGGATTCCATTACAAGATCGTTCCCGCTGGTCTCAGAAATGTCCTAGGGTACCTCGGGACCGTAGCCCGAGCCTTGGTTATGTATCGAACATACCCAGGGTCATCCCTCGCTCTGTGTTTGAGGCGGCTGTGAACCCTTCGAGGGCCAGCCTACGAACCCCTGATCAGTAGTGGGCGCGGAGCCCGAGTGGCCTGAGGCGGCCGTTGAACCCTTCCGGGGGGCCGGCCTTCGAACCTCTGACCAGTAGTGGGCGCGGAGCCCGAGCGCTCTGAGGCGGCTGTTGAACCCCTCCGAGAGGCCGGCCTTCGAACCTCTGATCAGTAGGGGGGCTCGAGGCCCGTTTCCTTCGCGGAGAAGGATCCCTTCCGGGGTATCCCCTTTCTCGGTCCCTGTTGTAAGAGAGAGAAAGAGGAAAAGGAAAAGGATACGAAATCGAAACGACGTGGCACACCTTTTTTGACACGGTCGTTATGGCAAAGGCGAAGCGTCGCCTGCTTCTCCTGCCAAAGGTGCCGCATGTCCTGCCGCGGAGTTAATGCGACGGGGCGGGTGGTTCGTGGGGCAGCCGTTCGAGGGACGGAACACGGGCGCGTCGTCTTCACGCCGTGGGAGAGGGTTCTCTCACCGTCCCATGAGGGGACGTGAGCTTGGCTGACGACGTGACCGCTGCTTCCGCCCGCCTGCCACCGCCATTACTGTCGGCCCATTTTCGGCCGCATCGACCGTCGCGCCTTCTCCCGCGGCTGACTGGCCTGTGACCGATGCGCCTGGCTGGCACTGTTGGGTCATACACAGGGTTGCCTCGAGTCGCGGTACTGGTTCCGCAGTCGAGGAGGCGCGGTAGTGGCGCGAGGGGCGGTGCAGTTGCTCGCACGTAGCAACCGGCGCGCCGGTGGCATGACGTGTGGGCCTGGGCCTCCATGCTGGGCGCGTTGGAGTTGAAGGGGTGCGCCCACTTGGCGCGGTTGCATGCCGACTGCATGGCTGTCCGCCCTTTCACCCGCTGGTCTGGGCGAAAGTGGAGGAATGCTTGTAACCGCTGGGCAGTTGCATGCACCGCGCGCGGCGGTTTGGCTTCTTCTGCCTTGGGCCAGCTTGCATGACGCGTGGGACCCAGCCCCCGTGTCGTAGGGGGAGGACCTTGGAGCGTGTTGGAGAAGGCTCAGCCCATGATGGCTGAGGACGCAAGTGGGGAGAGTTGCCTTTAAAAAGAGGGTGACCTCCTTGAAAGGCAACCATGTCTTCGTGCTCCCTTATGCATCGCGTCTTTCCACCTTCCGAGCCCCCGGATGGGGAACACCCGCAATCCTTCCGCCTTGTCGTTGGAGGAACGCAACTTCGTGGAAGTTGGTACCTTTCAGCCATCGTTCGGCTTCAAGGATTTTCATGAGGCAGCCCGGCCGCATCCCCTCGCCGGTGGTCACCCAAGACGGTGACCACCAGCTCCTGGGTGGGGAGAAGCAAGCCGGGCTACGATCTTGGTCCCGCCCTCAGCTTCAAGGATCTTCATCATCCTTGCTGGGGCGGAGGCCGGGCTGAGCCGGAGCTGTACCTCCCGCGCGGGTTCGTGGGTCAGCCTCTCCTTCAGCATTCAAGGGAGAGGGCGCTCACCGGCCTAGCGGGAGGGGCGGACTTCGACAACGCGGGGCCGGTCGGCGGCGAGTGTCGTCAGCTTCAGCGCGTCGGGCTTGCTGGCTCAGCTGGCTCTGGCTTGGCTCCCAGTGCCTCCTCTCGCTGCAAGGGCGGTTGTTGCGCCGCGCGCACCGGAGGACCGCCCAAGACGTCGCGCGCTGCTAGGGCGACGTTCATGTTCTGGGGCTGTCCTGCCTTTGCCCCGGTACGGCGCCTCTGCGTGGAGGTCGGTGCTCCGCTCGTCCGGGAGGATCCGAGTGGGGATCTGCCGGTGGGCAGACGGCTCCTGTCGTCGGTGCTGAGGTGGCGGCGGCTGGAGAAGTCCTCGTCGCCAGCGGGATCACCGCCACCATCCGCGCTCTGGGCCTCCGGCTCTTTGTACTTGTCCTCGCCCCTCAAGCGTAGATGTGGGCGAGGGCATTGTTGCAGCGGCGTCCGCCCTGAGGCCATCGCTGCTGCAATTCGGCCACCTGGAGCGAAGGTCGTTGTCGCTGCTGCTGGAGCGGGCGACGGTGGGCGACCTGGAGCCTTATCGCCTCACGGGCCCTCCAATGTGGGGGGGTTGTTCGTACCCGCGGGGACGGAACCGGAGTTCCGTTTGTAATGGCACCTTGAGTGCCGGTGTCTTGTTCATTGCGGCTGTCGGGGCCTAAACATGTATGTATTTTCGGCACGGAGCCATGTTTTTTCCTCATTTCGAGCACTAAGACTCGCCTGTCGGCTATCTGAACTGCTTCACCAAGCGTGAGTCGCCTCGTGTGAAGGTGACGAGTGAGGTATCCGTATCCCGGAGGTGTAGGAGTCCCTCGGCTCGGTCGGCCTTGCTGTCCGAGGCTTCTCTTGCTTAGTTAAAGGAACCCTCGGCCGCTCTTCGATGAGCCGAAGCTGGAGGTAGCGGTGTCACCTCTGCTGCTCGAAAACTCCTCTGTTGCTCGAAAACTCCTCTGCTGAATCTTACTCGTCCATAGGGTTCTGTCACCGACGTAGTCGAGAAGGCCCGAAAAATCGTTTCAGCAGAGGAGTTTTCGAGCGTGAAGACTTGTTCGGTCCGCGGAATCACTTATCCGAGCGTGAGTTACTTATCGCAGAAGATGATGAGTGAAGTATCCGTATCCCGGAGGCGTAGGAGTCCCTTGGCTCGGTCAGCCTTGGCTGCTTACGTGTACTCCGTCGTTTTCAGGATCCACTTTCGAAGTAGTCGAAAAGCACGAAAGACATTCTGGCAGAAAAGATCTTTTTCCGAGGAAAATTTTTACACAGAGGGGGTTCCCCCCTTCTAGCCCCCGAGGGAGGGTCGGGCTTTGCCGAGGCAAGGCTGACCCTTCCTTGATGACTAGACTTTGTATGTGACCGAGGTGTATGAACGACTTGAAAGCATCTTAAGGGTAGAAGCGACGTAGCTGTCGGATGTTCCAAGCGTTGCTGTAGACCTTGCCTTGATTGTTGGCCAGCTTATACGTTCCGGGCTTCAGAACCTTGGCGACGACGAACGGCCCTTCCCAGGGAGGCGTGAGCTTGTGCCGCCCTCGGGCATCTTGTCGCAGCCGAAGCACCAGGTCGCCCACCTGGAGGTCTCGGGACCGAACCCCTCGGGCGTGGTAGCGTCGCAGGGACTCCTGGTACCATGCCGAGTGTAGTAAGGCCATGTCCCGAGCCTCTTCCAGCTGGTCCAGTGAGTCTTCTCGATTAGATCGATTGCTTTGGTCAGCGTAGGCCCTCGTCCTCGGGGAACCGTATTCTAAGTCTGTGGGCAAGATGGCCTCGGCCCCATAGACTAGAAAGAACGGTGTGAAGCCCGTGGCTCGGCTCGGCGTTGTCCTCAGACTCCAGACCACCGAGGGGAGCTCCTTCATCCATCGCTTGCCGAACTTGTGGAGGTCGTCGTAGATCCGCGGTTTGAGCCCTTGCAGGATCATGCCGTTGGCACGCTTTACTTGCACATTCGTAATGGGGTGAGCCACGGCGGCCCAGTCCACCCGGATGTGGTGATCCTCGCAGAAGTCCAGGAACTTTCTGCCGGTGAACTGGGTGCCGTTGTCGGTGATGATGGAGTTCGGGACCCCAAAGCGATGGATGATGTTGGTGAAGAACACCACCACCTGTTCGGACCTGATAATGTTTAGGGGTCGGACCTCGATCCACTTGGAGAATTTGTCGATGGCGACCAACAGGTGCGTGTAGCCCCTGGGTGCCTTCTGCAAGGGGCCGACGAGGTCCAGACCCCACACAGCAAACGACCAGGTGATGGGTATGGTCTGCAGAGCCTGAGCGGGCGGGTGGGTCTGCCTTGCATAGAATTGACACCCTTGGCAGGTGCGGACAATTCTAGTGCGTCGGCCAGTAGAAGCCTTGTCGGAAGGCGTTTCCAACAAGGGCTCGAGGTGCTGCGTGATGGACGCAAGCCCCCGAGTGTATCTCTTGTAAGAGCTCCCGGCCTTCGGCGATGGAAATGCATCGCTGGAGGATGCCTGAGGGGCTGCAGTGGTAGAGCTCCTTCCCGTCTCCCAGCAAGACGAACGACTTGGCACGTCGCGCCAACCGCCGAGCTTTGGCTCGGTCGAGGGGTAGCTCTCCTCGGTGGAGATATTGCAGGTACGGGGTCTGCCAGTTTCGATTAGGCGTGGCCCCGCTCCGCTCCTCCTCGACGCGCAGTGCCTCACCCTCGGGGGCCGAGGGTGCCTCGGGCCGAGCCGAGGGTGCCTCGGGCTGAGCCGAGGGTGCCTCGGGCTGGGTCGAGGCCTTCTCGGGCTCGGGTGTGTCGTCGGTCTTGACGGAGGGTTGATGCAGGTCTCGGGAGAAGACGTCTGGGGGAACTGTTGTTCGCCCCAAGGCTATTTTAGCCAGCTCGTCCGCAGTCTCGTTGTAGCATCGGGCGATGTGGTTGAGCTCGAGCCCGTAGAACTTGTCTTCTAGGCGCCGAACCTCATCACAGTAGGCTTCCATCTTCGGGTCGCGGCAGTGGGAGTTCTTCATGACTTGGTCAGAGCCGCAAGGCATCCCGTGACCCTCTGTACGCCTTTCAAGTCCTTGATGGGCCCCATGCTGGTGATGGCCGCGATCTTCTCCGGGTTGGCCTCGATGCCCCGCTCGGAGACGATGAACCCCAAGAGCATGCCTCGGGGGACCCCGAAGACACACTTCTCAGGATTGAGTTTCACGCCTTTCGCCTTGAGACATCGAAATGTTGCTCCAAGGTCGGAAAGGAGGTCGGAGGCTTTCCTCGTCTTGACTACGATGTCATCGACGTAGGCCTCGACCGTTCGGCCAATGTGTTCGCCGAACACGTGGTTCATGCACCTTTGGTATGTCGCACCCGCATTCCTCAAACCGAACGGCATGGTAACATAGCAGTACATGCCGAAAGGTGTGATGAAAGAAGTCGCGAGCTGGTCGGACTCTTTCATCCTGATTTGGTGATACCCTGAGTAGGCATCGAGGAAAGACAGGGTTTCACACCCAGCAGTGGAATCCACGATTTGATCGATGCGAGGCAGAGGGTAGGGAACTTTTGGACATGCTTTGTTTAGACCAGTGTAGTCTACACACATCCGCCATTTCCCTCCTTTCTTTCTCACAAGCACAGGGTTGGCAAGCCATTCGGGACGGAATGCCTCTTTGATGAACCCTGCCGCCATTAGCTTGTGGTTCTCCTCGCCTATGGCTCTGCGCTTTTCTTCGTCGAATCGGCGCAGAGGCTGCTTCACGGGTCGGGCTCCAGCTCGGATATCCAGCGAGTGCTCGGCGACATCCCTCGGTATGCCGGGCATGTCCGAGGGACTCCACGCGAAGATGTCGGCATTTGCGCGGAGAAAGTCGACGAGCACTACTTCCTATTCGGGATCGAGCTCAGAGCCGATCCGGATCTGCTTGGAGGCGTCATTGCTGGGGTCGAGAGGGACGGCCTTGACCGTCTCCGCTGGCTCGAAGTTGCCGGCGTGGCGCTTCACGTCTGGCGCCTCCTTAGAGAGGCTCTCCAGGTCGGCGATGAGGGCCTCGGATTCGGCGAGGGCCTCAGCGTACTCCACGCACTCCACGTCGCATTGGTACGCGTGTCGGTACGTGGGGCCGACGGTGATGACCCCTTTGGGGCCCGGCATCTTGAGCTTGAGGTAGGTGTAGTTGGGGACAGTCATGAACTTGGCGTAACATGGCCTCCCCAGCACTGCGTGGTAGGTTCCTCGAAACCCGACCACTTCGAACGTGAGGGTCTCCCTTCGAAAGTTGGAGGGTGTCCCAAAGCAGACGGGTAGATCGAGTTGTCCGAGGGGTTGGACGCGCTTCCCGGGGATGATCCCGTGAAAAGGCGTAGCGCCTACCCGGACCGAGGACAGATCGATCCGCAGGAGCCCGAGGGTCTCGGCGTAGATGATGTTGAGGCTGCTGCCTCCATCCATGAGGACCTTGGTGAGCCTGACGTTGCCGATGACGGGGTCGACAACGAGCGGGTATTTCCCCGGGCTCGGTACGCGGTCGGGATGGTCGCCCTGGTCGAAGGTGATGGGCTTGTCATACCAGTCTAGGTAGACTAGCGCCGCCACCTTTACCGAGCAGACCTCCCGACGCTCTTGCTTGCGGTGCCGAGCCGAGGCGTTCGCCACTTGCCCACCGTAGATCATGAAGCAGTCGTGGACCTCGGGGAACTCTCATGCCTTGTGATCCTCCTTCTTATCGTCGTCGCGGGGCCTGCCACCTTCCGCAGGTGGCCCGACCTTGTGAAAGTGGCGCCAAAGCATGGCGCACTCCTCAAGGGTGTGCTTGACGGGCCCCTGATGATAGGGGCACGGCTCCTTGAGCATCTTGTCGAAGAGATTGGCACCTTCGGGAGGTTTCCGAGGGTTCTTGTACTCGGCGGCGGCGACAAGGTCCGCGTCGGCGGCGTCGCGTTTCGCTTGCGACTTCTTCTTGCCTTTCTTCTTGGTGCCGCGCTGAGTTGACGCCTTGGGGACATCTTCCGGTAGGCGGCCCTGGGGCTTCTTGTCCTTCCGAAAGATGGCCTCATCCGCCTCCTGGCCAGAGGCGAACTTGGTGGCGATGTCCATCAGCTCGCTGGCCCTGGTGGGGGTCTTGTGGCCCAGCTTGCTCACCAGGTCGTGGCAGGTGGTGCCGGCGAGGAACGCGCCGATGACATCCGAGTCGGTGACGTTGGGCAGCTCGGTGCGCTGCTTCGAGAATCGCCGGATGTAGTCCCGGAGAGACTCTCCTGGCTGCTGGCGGCAGCTTCGGAGATCCCAGGAGTTTCCAGGGCGCACGTACGTGCCCTGGAAATTGTCGGCGAAGGCTTGGACCAGATCGTCCCAGTTGGAGATCTGCCCCAGAGGCAGGTGCTCCAGCCAGGCTCGAGCGGTGTCAAAGAGGAACAGGGGGAGGTTGCGGATGACGAGGTTGTCATCGTCTGTTCCACCCAGGTGGCAGGCCAGCCGATAGTCCGCGAGCCACAGTTCCGGTCTCGTCTCCCCCGAGTACTTTGTGACAGTAGTTGGGGTTCGGAACCAGGTCGGGAACGGCGCCCGTTGTATGGCCCAGCTGAAAGCCTGCGGACCGGGTGGTTCGGGCGAGGGACTCCGATCCTCCCCGCTGTCATAGCGTCCCCCACGCCTGGGGTGGTAGCCTCGGCGCACCTTCTCGTCGAGGTGGGCTCGACGGTTGCGGTGATGGTGCTCGTTGCCGAGGCGACCGGGGCCGCAGGCGCTGTGTTGCGCGTGTGCCCGGTGTGGACCGAGGCTTCCCGCATGAATCGGGAAGTCGCGGCGCGATGTTCCGAGGGGTACCCCTGCCTTCGGGAGGCAGAGCTTTCGGCCCGTCGGACCGCGGCATCCTCCAGGAGATTCTTGAGCTCTCCCTGGATACGCCGCCCCTCGGTGGTAGATGGCTCCGGCATCGAGCGGAGAAGTATTGCCGCTGCAGCCAGGTTCTGGCCGACCCCACTGGAAATCGGTGGCGGCCTTACCCTGACATCGTCGGCGATGCGGTGCTGGATGCCCTGGGGTAGATGACGCACTTCTCCGGTCGGAGGTTGGCCCGCCCATTCCTACCCAATGTCCCGGTGGAACGGCTCAAGTGTTCCTGCTCCCTCGTCGAGCCTGACCTGCATCTCACGGATTTGCTCGAGCTGTGGGTCATGACCCCCCGCCGGGACGAGGACCACAGCTAGCTCCCGAAGGATGTCAACGCGAGGCACAGGCCTAGGGGGATCACCGTTCTCCGGTATACCAAGATGGTTGCCTTCGTCGGGACCCCCTAGATCGACGTGGAAACATTCACGACTTGGGCCGCAGTCCTCGTCGCCGAGGCTGCGGCTACCAGCGGAACAATCGGAAAGGCAGTAGTCGCATGCGGTCATAAAGTCCCGCATGTCACTAGGGTTACCAAGTCTGGAGAAATCCCAACTAAAGTCGGGCTCGTCATCTTCCTCAGAACCCGAGGGCCCGTAGGTCGAGATGGCCGTCAGCCGGTCCCAGGGTGACCGCATACGATACCCCAGAGGGTTTGGACTCGCCTCTATGAGAGCGTCCACCAAAGCGAAGTCGCTTGGTGGGTCGAGGCCGAATCCAAAAGGCACGAGATGGGAATCGGTCGGTACCTCTTGGTCGACGGGCGGTGACGAAGTCACATCAGGGGTAGACTGCACCGTCGTCTCAGGTACGAGGGTGACGCCCAGCAAGTCCTTCGCGAGCGTGCTGGCGTCGTCCGTTTGCTTGGGGTTGGTGTGTTGCGGGGAGACGGCACTTGTCTTCTTCTCAGACGCGAGGTCGATGCCCGACGTGCCCCCCGTTGGGGCGCCGGCGCCATCGACTCGCTCGACAGCCGACGAGGTGCCGCCTCCTGCTTGGCCTTGGTTGCCCCGCCTCCTCCTCCGTCGGCGAGGGAGGGGACGGGACAAGCCCGAATGTTGTTCTTCCACCACGTGGGGAAGACGTCGTCGATTCCGCCGGCGGCGGGCAGGTTGTCAGCCGCCATTGTCGCTGTCGCGCGACGGGGGAAGGAGTATCATGTCGTAGCTACCGTCGAGGGACATGAACTCAAGACTCCCGAAACGGAGCACCGTCCCGGGCTGGAAAGGTTGCTGGAGACTGCCCATCTGGAGCTTGACGGGAAGCTGTTCGTCAACACGCAGCAGGCCCCTACCTGGCGCGCCAACTGTCGGCGTTTCGAATCCGGGGGGTCCCTGGACCGACGAGTAAATTGTCGCCGCGTGCCCCAGCCCAGATGGGTCGGCGCGAGACGGAGCGCGAAGGGGGGAAGAAGCCGGAGGGAGACAGGCGTAAAAGGGGAAACCCGCGGCCTTCGTGTTTGTCCTGCGCCCAGGTCGGGTGCGCTTGCAGTAGGGGGTTACAAGCGTCCACGCGGGAGGAAGCGAGCGGCCTTACGCGAGCGCCGTCCCGTCCTTCCTCGCGCGACCAACCCTCTGTAAGAGGGCCCTGGACCTTCCTTTTATAGGCGTAAGGAAAGGATCCAGGTGTACAATGGGGGTGTAGCAGTGTGCTAACGTGTCTAGCGGAGGAGAGCTAGTGCCCTAAGTACATGCCATCGTGGCAGCCGGAGAGATTTTGGCACCCGGTTCGTGTGGTGTCGTGGCCGTCGGAGGAGCGCTGGAGCCTGGCAGAAGGACAGCTGTCGGGGCTGTCGAGTCCTTGCTGACGTCCCCTTGCTTCCGTAAGGGGGCTGAGAGCCGCCGTCGTCATAGAGCATGCGGGGCGCCATCATTACTTGTTTACCGGGGCGAGCCAGATGGGACGTCGGTCTTGTTCCCCGTAGCCTGAGTTAGCTTGGGGTAGGGTAATGATGGCGCCTCCTGTGACGTGGTCGGTCCGAGCCCTGGGTTGGGCGAGGCGGAGGCTCCTCCGAGGTCGAGGTCGAGTCTGTCTTCCAAGGCCGAGGTCGAGTCCGAGCCCCTGGGTCGGGCGAGGCGGAGACCGTCGGCTGAGGCCAGGGCTGAGTCCGAGCCCTGGGGTCGGGCGAAGCGGAGTTCGTCGTCTTCTGGGGCTGAGCCCGAGTCCGAGCCCTGGGGTCGGGCGAAGCGGAGTTCGTCGTCTTCTGGGGCTGAGCCCGAGTCCGAGCCCTGGGGTCGGGCGAAGCGGAGTTCGTCGTCTTCTGGGGCTGAGCCCAAGTCCGAGCCCTGGGGTCGGGCGATGCGGAGTTCGTCGTCTTCTAGGGCTGAGCCCGAGTCCGAGCCCTGGGGTCGGGCGAAGCGGAGTTCGTCGTCTTCCGGGGCTGAGCCCGAGTCCGAGCCCTGGGGTCGGGCGAAGCAGAGTTCGTCGTCTTCCAGGGCTGAGCCCAAGTCCGAGCCCTGGGGTCGGGCGAAGCGGTGTTCATCGTCTTCCGGGGCTGAGCCCGAGTCCGAGCCCTAGGTCGGGCGAGGCGGAGCTTCCTATGGCGCTCGAGGCCGGACTTGGCTGCTGTCAGCCGCACTCTGCCGAGTGGCGCAGCAGTCGGAGCGGCGTAGGCAGCGCTGTCCTTTTGTCAGGCCGGTCAGAGGAGCGGCGAAGTGACTGCGGTCACTTCGGCTCTGTTGACTGAAGGGCGCGCGTCAGGATAAAGGTGTCAGGCCACCTTTGCATTAAATTCTCCTGCGATTCGGTCGGTCGGCGCGGCGATCAGGCCAAGGTTGCTTCTTGGCGAAGACTGGGCCTCGGGCGAGCTGAAGGTGTGTCCGTTGCTTGAGGGGGCCCTCGGGCGAGACGTGAATCCTGCGGGGTCGGCTGCCCTTGCCCGAGGCTGGGCTCGGGCGAGGCGAGATCGTGTCCCTTGAGTGGACTGATCCTTGACTTAATCGCACCCATCAGGCCTTTGCAGCTTTGTGCTGATGGGGGTTACCAGCTGAGATTAGGAGTCTTGGGTGTACCCCTAATTATGGTCCCCGACAATTAGTTTTGGTGTTTGATGATCATGCTAATTTTATGGACTAACTAGTTTGCTAAGTGTTTGGTCATAGGATCAGAAGATTGAATTTGGAAGACCAAATGCAAAGAAACAACTTAGAGTTAGACAAAAAGGGCATATTGAGTAGAAAATAGACTTTGGGCCATTTCAACATTTGGATAAGTTCTAAAAGGCCCTAACAACAATTTGGAACCTATTGGAATAGGTGGAAAGTTTAGATTTAGAATTTGGTGTTCTAGGGGCCATTTGAAACAAAACCTGGAAGAAACCGAGCAAATGGATTTCGATGATCAATTGATACAAGACCTATGACTTAAAGTATTTGTATGAACTTAAAATATATATGTCTAAGTCATAGAAGTGCCCAAGACACTAGCCAAATGAAGCCAAATGAAAAGATGCCAGGTTAGAAGAAGTTAGGGTGACTAAAGGTGCACCAGACCTACAGTAACATGTCTGGTATGCACCGGACCAGGCACATAGAAAGCATGTTTTCACGACCAACAGAGTTTGGTGCACCGGACCGGGTCCTGTGTGAACCGGACTTCCTTCCGGACCGGGTATGCACAGAGCTTGTTTTTGGGACATCATGTGCCGGTGCACTAGACCGGGTCCTATGTGCACCAGACCAACAGTTTCTAGCGGACGGAAGGGAAGATCCAACGGTTGGCTAAGGTGGCTCTAACGTGGTAGGTTCAGGTGCACTGGACCAGATCCAATACACACTGACAAGCTAACACCTTTACTCAATGATCACTTATATGGCAGAGCAGAATCAGAGGTCTAATGCACCGGACCAGCTACAGTGAGAGGTTTGGTGCACATAGTTTCTAGGCAGATTTCTGGACAAATTGTGTAGTGTTCTTAGATAGAGCATCCATTTGAGTGATAAGTGATAGAGCACTTGTATTTGAGATGCAAGCAGAATGTGTTGTGATCTTGAGTCTTGGAGCAAAGATCTCATTGATAATTGTAAAGCGGGCAAGTGCCTCCAAGTTGTGGAGAGTCTTGCGAAGACTCGGTCCTACCATTTGAGCAAAGATAAAGGGAACTCAAGCTTGATCTTTGGATCACTTGAGTGGGGAAAGAGTCGAGATAGACTCGATCCATTGGAACACCTCAATGGAGATGTAGGTTTTATTGGAAACCGAACTATGTAACAAATTGTTCTGTCTTTGTGCCTTTTTCATTTGCAATTTGATTTCCACCTTTCCTCCCTAAGTTCATACTTGATTTGCGCCTAACTTACATTTCATATCGTTGCTAAAGTTCAATTCCACACTTCATTTGTTAGCAATATATTGCAAGCTTTGTGCTTATACTAATCTCAGACTAACCTATCTTGTTATAAATACTTGGAATTAAATATTTTGGATCAATTTTTGTCATTTTGAGTTAAATTTCAGGTTCTGCCTATTTACAAAAAAATAAAATTAAAATCACATACTCCCTCCGTTCTTTTTTATTTGTCGCCGTTTAGTTCAGAAATGAACTAACGGGTGACAAATACTCGAGAACAGGTAGTAGTTTGTAAAAAATACAATACTACTACTCATCATCATCATCCACCTTTTTTGCATTTTTGTCATGTAGTTTTAATTATTTGATCAATTTTGTACAACCAACCTATGGGTCGTATTTATGTTATCATTCATGGCGATAGTGGACTAATTCAACAACTTAGTGAAGTGCTCATACGATTTTAATTGACTTAACTTCTCATTAGCCTTGTAGAGTTTGTTCACCATACTCTTCTCCATGGTAGGGGACTAAATGCTATTCGTTGTTTGCACCTTCCCTTTGCGTTGCGTTATTGCCCTATTGCGGACAATAGGGTGTGTTGGTCAAACATTGTTCGACGATGCAAAGCTATAATCATCATCCACATTCGTTGGAGTTGTCATCACTGTGTTGCGCACACCACTGGGCTGATGGCGAAGAGCACGATGCATGCTCTAGCTCGAAGTCCATTTAATCGAACCTATTGTGGAAGATCTCCTTTGCTACTTTGAGTAGCATAACATCATTTGATCCGCTCGACTAGGCCACAAATAATCGACTTTTCAGATGCCATTGAACATGGTGACCTTGCTTTTGCTCATGGATCACCAACCCTTTAGCTTCTTATGGGTACGATTGCAAGGAGGTTTGACGGTGGAGTTATACATAGACGTTATTTGGTCCTAAAAGGTTGATCCTATTATGTTGTTTCCCTCAATGGGGTCAACAAAGTGCAGTAGACAAGCATGGACCTATAAATTTATGAACTAAAAAATTGTTCTCGACTTTAAAATGGAGTCCTTTTGTCCTCTGTCTTAGTCTAGTCCCATCTCCATTGGAACTGTGACACACGGGGGTACGCAGACTGGTTGGAGGCTACATTGTTGTGGCTGTTTAGAGGAACTATTGTACATGCAAGAGGACAAAAAGGAGCACACACTGTATGTGGGAGGAACATCATATGCACTAGTACACATAAGCTCTATAGAGGCGAGTGTGAACCTATTTGCACTGGCGTTTTTTAGAATAGCTAGTGCTAGGGGCTAGTAGAAACAATTATTTGTATAGGTGGGTAGCTGAGAACCGATGGTGGAAATCGATTTCCACCAGCGTTTGAGCTAAGAAAACTACCTGTGAAAATCTTTTCCAAGAAACAAAAGGTGTTTTAAAAATAGCAAAAAAATATTTTAATTAGGGGAGGGCCTCACCCAGGACTCGTTCCTCCGTCTTCGTCGAACTTGCAAGTCATGACATTTTTTGCGCAAAATTTGTGTGCTATGTGGCCGGTGGGAATCAAACCCAGCCCCCTTTGCCACTCCACTTATCACTTACTTCATATCTAATTGTAATTTTGTTGTCCACATATTAGAATAATCCAAGTATAAATCGACTATTTGAGGTTGTAAACGAATTCAAACGAAAAAGTTGTCAACTAAAAAGTTTCATAACTTTTGAAGTTCTACAACTTTTATTTTTATACTTTTCTCATTTGAGCCCGTTTGCAAAATTTGCATTTTAAATTTGACAAATTTAGATGCAATTTTTAGAGCCAAAATGGTTTCAGATATAAAAGTTGTCAACTACAAAGTTTTATAATTTTTATAGATCTATTTATGTTGGTGGTTTTTTCATATGTGGTCATTTGAAAACTCAAAAAATTCAGGATAAAATGATTCTTAGTGATGATTCCTTAAGAAACTCGCATGTAGAAATCATGGATTTCTAGTGGCGATTTTCTTAAGAAATAGCCACTAGAAATACCACTGACGCTTGATAACTGAAACCACCTGTAAAAATTAAACCCCCATCGTAGGTTTACAACTAGTGATGGGTGTTCGTACGAGAACGAAGGTGGATATGAATAAGCAAAAGGTTGTAAAGGAGGAGCATCAGCCGAAGGAGCTTTAATGATAGGAGGAGCGTTAGTCGTAGGAGGTTTAGCAATAGTAGGAGCATCAACACATGGTTATTATGGACATGGAGGAGGATACAAATATGGAAACAAAGGTTGCAAAATCAAGAAAAGAATACGAGTAGGAATGTCCTCTCATTAATGATGGATGGGAGAAAGATTGTCGAAGAAAACCTATCCCACACTGACATGGGTCTCAGGACGTTGCAGAGATTGCTCGTTGAGTAGGTATGTGAACATACCAAAGTTAGGACTCCACCTTAGATCTATATCAAAATAGAGAGTGGAAGACTACAAATGAATGAGATTTCTTGTGAATCGAAGAGTGAGAGGTGTGAGTAAATCCAATCACCCCTCTAGTTACAGGGTGAATTCAGTTTTTTAAATCAGAATGATTAAAATGAACTAATCAAGAGATGTCATTTTAGTAGTAGTGGTCAATAATGACTAGATCTGGTCGGTACCGACTCAGACTTCAATGTGGCAGTCGGTATCGACCAATATGGTCCCAACACGGTCGATACCAACCATACTAATTGGTTGGCAGGCACATCGATCGGTCGGCCTACCGTTAAGGCTAGGACAGTCGCTACCGACCTCGTGTTGAGCCACATCAGTGGGTGGTATATCCATCTAATGGATCCAACCTAAGTACATCGAACGGGAAGTCGAGCATAATATTTAAAGATAGGCATGATATTTAAAGATAGGCCCGACGATAGCATGGTAGAAACCACGATCAACGTTTGGATACATAGTCCATATCAAATTGAATGCTTGATGCTAGTTAGAAGTATTAAATATAGTTTAATTATAAAAGCCTAATTACACATATTAGGACTAAACACCAAGACAAACCTATTAAGCCTACTAAGTCCATAATTCGCTCATGTGATGCTATAGTAAGCATTTTCTAATCATAGATTAATTAAGGTTCATAAATTTGTCTCACCATTTAATATTCGTCTATGTATTTAGTTTTATAGTTAGAGTATATTTAATACCTGTAATTGACATTCAAACATCTGATGTGATACAGAATAAACTTTAGTCAAGGAAACCAAACGTCCACAAACTCATATATTCTATCCTCTAAGGCTATGTCCAGCAGCGGATGCATCTACATCCGCAAAACGGTGGTGTACAAGGTGAATGCGAGCGTGTAAACGAGTCGTCGTTTCTAACGGGCGCACATGCAAACATGCAAATAGATCCGGAGAGGAGAGAATATCTATGGATTTTGGGTACGGGGATGGTGAGCGCATATTTTTCGCGTCCTCATCTGCACTATATTAGAACAGTTTATAAACTTTGCTTGTGAGTGTGCAAAATACCGCGCGTTCGTTTGGGGCTATAGGTCATCTCCAACAAGACCCTCGAAAGGGTCATCAAACCTAAATTTTAGAGACAGAGTCGTCCTCTACACACCCAGCAGCAGCATTTTCTAAACGATTCTCTAAATCGAGAGGACGTTGTTGAATCTTCTATATATATAGTTTCTCCCATCTTCTCTATCCATTTTAATACTTTAAACAACAGATTTAGCAAACTAAAATATGTGACTAAGAGCATGACAAATAGTGAAATAGGTATGTATAAAGATTAAAAATAAAATATGTCTCTAGTACATGTGTTTACGTATAGAGGACGAGATATATAGAACATTGATGTAGAGGAAGAAGATATATAAGAGAATTTTTAGAGGATACGGCAAATGATAATTGATAAATATAGATGACGTTGGTGCAAATAGTCTTAGAGACTACTTGGATCATGGTGCTAATGTTAGCACTATATCTTTGGACCAAGTGCCCCTACGGCACATGCATCACGCGATGCATAGGCCATATGCCTCGCCCACAGTCACTGTTCTCGTGAAAAGCACCTTCCAACAGTGCGCATGCATACCAGTGATGCATTTTACGTGGCTTGGTCGAGGAGGGTTAAAAATGCACACGCTCTCTCTCCTCTATGCGTAATGCTCAGCAGTATACGGTAGTCGCATGCACGCTATGAAGTAATAGATATGTTGCCTTTTTGTCTAATACATTACCATATGCATCGTCGTTGCTGAATGTCTTTCCCTTTTTGCGCGCATACATTGGTTTGTCTCGCCCATTTAGACCATTTCCGGTGAAAGTATCATTGCAGCGTTTCTAAAAATGTGTATCATGAGTTTCATCTAGATGAAACACTCTTGACCTCAATGCATATGTATTGAGGTAGATTATAGTGTAACTTAAACTAATTTACATACTAATCCACCTCAACACATATGGATTGAGGTCAATACTAAAATATCCAAACAAAGTCTAAACTATCTCCAACTCTCTCATTATAAATACCATATCGTGCCTGTTTGTTTCAGCTTCTGCCAGCTTCTGGTCACCAAAAGCTGCTGCGGACTGCCAAACGCTCAGCTTTTCAGCCAGCTTTTATAAAATTCGTTAGGGCAAAAACCATCTAAAATCAACATAAACACATAATCGGTTGAGTCGTTGTAATAGTAGGAATCCATCACTTTTTAGATCCTGAGCTCTATGAACAACTTTATCTTCCTCCACACGTAATCGTAATGATACTCAGATTCTCCTTACAGCCAGATTCTCCCTACAGCCAGATTTTCAGAAAAGTTGGTCAGAAAAAAGCTGAACCAAACAGCCCCATCATGTTATCAAATATGGTGATGTATCATTTCATTTAATAAAAATGAAACTATGATAAAACTCTCGCTTATAATTTAGAATGACCTTACACGGCTTAGCTGGGTCAATTTTAGCTAAACTTTAGCACATAGATGTACAAACAGAATTGCTAAAAAGTGCTTAAAATGCCTTTTCCCTACTACTAATTAAGGACGTAGTGTGGGCGCCTGGTGCGGCCATGCCTCCGCCTCGGCGCCCCCTCCTCTACGCGTCGTACGCAATCCGCGTCAGCCGCTCCCTTGGTCATCTCGCTCGTGAAACCTCCGCTTCACCTTCACGAAATATCCTCCTCCAATCACGTAGATGCCGCCACTCCCCTCCCCCGCCTGCCGGCGGCGCCCACGCCATCCCTGTGCAAGCAGCCTCCGCGCCGTTAACCCCGGGCGCGCCTACCCTCCTCATTCATGCCCCAAATCCTCACTCGTGTCTCTCGACACCATGCTGCCAACCCCAACCGCGCACGCGGCTTCGGTGCCGCGACCACCATCGCCCCGCACGCAATAGCCGTCATCCATTCTCCTCTTCGCCGAGACAGGCGGAGCATTTGGCGCCCCTCCTCCAGACATCCCGCGCCCCCATCCCCTGGCCTCGGCTTGCTAGCACCCGTCCCCCTGGCCTCGGTTTATGCTACCACTTTCGGTGCTTGATGATTGTTTGTAAGCTTTCTTCTATTATATGCTGTCTTTTTCATCAATCAGTCACTTTAATTTAGACGGTTGTCAATCCTTATCTTATTGGGAGTGATTTTGTGTATAATCTTACATACGCCGTATAATATGAGTTCATTAAGATACTACTGGCCAAAATCATAATGTCATTATGTGCAAATATTATACGATATATGGTATTTTCAGAAACGTCTACTCCATAGGAAGTTCAGATTGCCAGATGGACCTTCATGGTAGATGATTTTTTAGCAAGACTGCAGACTATATTTGGAGTCTCAGCTCGACCATGTAAGTATCTTGCATCCTATGCCTCTTTAGATAGTGGCATAAGCTAGACGTTGCTTTCATGAATGGGTCCATACAATGAGTTATCTCTGATATCAAGCTCCTCAATATTTGCCATATTTCAATGAACCAGAGGACAACAGAAATCTGTATATTATTCCTCAAGCCCCAAGCAAGAAATGCATACAGTCTATAATTTTTTATTGCTATATGGAATAAATTGTCAGTTAAACTCGAGCACCAAATATTCTCCATGGAAATTTCAGTTGTCATCATCTAAAAACTAGGATGTGTACTAATTGCCAAACTAAATTTAAGATTTATTGTTTTTAATGCGCAAAGATGCAAATACCCTGGTGCTCTTATGTGGCAAAGAAGCGGTTGCTAACTGAATTATAAAAAGTTTTTGTGTTATGGTCAGTTCCATGCAAGTTCTTTATTGTCAAATGTTTTAGTTATGAAATCAGGTACTCCATCCGTCCTAGAGTAGTTAATGTTATATGATTAAATTTTGTCTCTAAATAGTTGTCATTCTCACTTTTTCGGTGCATATTTCTCTTCTAACAATACATCTTTTTTAGCAACACATTTCTATCTCTATTTCTCTCTTTCTTGTTTTTTTTCTGCACCACACATCTTTACTTCTAAATTCCCACGTTTGAAATCTAAAACCTAAACTAATTTAGGATGGGTGGATTTGGGACAGAGTGATCACTTCTTTTTGATTTTTTTTCCTTGTCAACAAAGGGCCTATACATATTCTCTTTTCTGATGAATTGGAGTTCCCACTGATCTATAACTGTGTTAAGCAATACAATGAAAATATGCATATTTATTCTATGGCAAAGCATATGGTAAATAAACTTTAGTTTTAATTCAGAAAACCATCATTAGACAAATAAAACAGTTCTTTTCTATATGTATTATTACCTTGTTCAGTTGTACTCAACAAAATGAATATGTTTTTGTAGATTTTAGTTGGTATGAAGTTTGTTCATAGTTGGCCATTTCTGGGTCGTGTAAGACTATTTTATGGAGACACCTTATTTGTAGATGACTGTGAAACCACTCATTAATCATGGGCTTGATGTCACTGAGTTTCCAGGAATTTTAGGATGACTGGTAAGATTATCCTCTATTATAGTTTTCCTTACTTTACAATTGGTGATTTTGTTTATTACTGATTACTCAGCTTACCACGTCTCTGTTTTTAGCGCTCTTGCTGCCAATTCCTATTCTTTTTTGTCTCTTCGCAACCTGGCCTATGAGTACCCGGTTGGATCTCTTTAATTATTTTTCAAGTCAGAATCTATTTGTAGAGTATTGATCATGAGCATTTCTGCTGGTTTAATCATGAACCATAATGTACCATTGAGTAACAAGTAGTTCTTTGAGATCTAAAATGTGAAGGATATTATTTTATCTTGTATAATTGAATGCAGAAAATAGGTACATGTGCTATATTATTGAATTGTTATGATCAAATAGATTTATCATTGCAGTACACAAATGAAAAAATATCCATATGTTATTCAAGATATGATTTCTATGGGTTTGCATTACAATTCAGTATGTATTAAGATGCACATCAGCAACATCCGCTACCTTCCTTTGCAGAATTTGTTCAGGCTTCAGTGAACTGTTGACCAGGATGTAATGTGTTATCTCAGTTGGAATTGGGAGACTTTTCATGTTAGAGAAAAAAAGACTCGTGTTGAGCTGAATCATCGCTTAAATTCATGTAAACTTTGTTGTGTAGGTATATGGAATAGCTGCACTTGATGTGAAAAAACTCAAAGATGCTGGTCTATGCACAGTGGAATAAGTAGCATACTCTCCGAGGAAATACCTTTTGCAAATTAAAGGGATTAACGAAGCCAAAGTCGACAAGATAATTGAAGCAGCTAAGTAATTGTTTGCTTCTGTTTTAGAGCACAATGCACATTTCTATTTGTATGAAATAAAATTTGCGTGTAAATCATAATCTTCATAAACATCTAGAAGCTTACAAGTTGGTTCATATGGATAATGTAGTAAGTATTCACATAATCACATGACAATGGTGGAGGAAGAGTAATGTTTACTCCATTCATTTTTGTTCATTGTTTTACCTTGTTATGGGTGTTATTTTTTGTTTGTCATGATAGGAATTTGTGGAGAGACATAGCAACATGTTTATAGCATATTTAATATTTACTTCGTTTTTTGTTTAACATTTAAACTTCCTAAGGTCTAGCTTCTTCAGCACCAACAGTGCTCCAACTGCCAAAAAGTTTCATGGCGGTAGCAGGCGCTGCTTGTGGGGACATCCAGGCTCAGGCCTCGGATCTGGTGGATCTTTTTTATTAATTTTTTGTGATAGTTTTTAATTTATATGGCAAAGCAGTAAGGCATAGACACAACAATCTTTGGCTCCCACTTTAAGTAACTTCTGTTTTCAGGTATAAGGAAGGCAACTGCCAACTTGTTTTCAAGTTGTTCTCAAAGCTGCTTGATGATGAGGTATGTTTCACAATCCCACCAACAATTCCATATAGTCATTTCAGTTAAAAAATAGACAGATTAAATGCACATCAGATGATCTCATCTAATTTTCCTTGTCAGATTGAAAATATTGTGCAGTTTATGATGGAACAACAAGGACTGTTTGCAAAGGCTTCAAGTTTTAGGGAAGAAAGAGGCAAGACTTCAAGAATTGCCACTTCTACAGGAGATATCTAAATAAGAGAAGCCTACAACTACAAGGAAGTTAACTTGGATCTTGTAAAGCTCTTAAAGTTTGTTGATATCAATGCCAATGCAGTTCGTAAGGTACTGAAGAATTTTGATGAACCTTTGGGTTATAAATGTACAGATTAATATGTTAGCAGCACATTAAACCATCCCTACTCTTAGCTTCAACAGTTTTCAGGGATGTGGTACGTTACTTGGGCAACATCTTAGTCATTTCTATCTATTAAAGCACGACACAAAGCTCTTCAACCAAAGTGTCCACGTTATCTTTTTATTTTTCAGTCGTCCGATCGTATCTCAACGGCGACGAGCAGCCTTCCTACCTCCTTATCCAGCGGGCCGGCCGCTTTCAATAAGTCTCGAGTTTTCTAGCTAGATAATGTCGAAGAGACACTTGCTCCAGCATTTCTCCTCTCGCTTCTTCCATTTTGAGGCGCTACTTCGAACAGGTATGAGCCATCCTCATGTTTTAGATCTGAGGTTTTTTTGCTTGCTTGCTTCTTGCGGACATTGCCACGATTCACACTCGGTGAGCAGTCTCGCGTCTGCTCCACTGTGCCGATGACCCATCCCTGCTTTCCATTGCCTTCGCGAACCCTAGCGGATGCTGCCGCATTTCTAATCCTTGCACAGATATCACCGTTTTCGTCGCTCCCCTCCACGGCCCTGCTCTGCCTGATGCACAACTGCATGGTGCCGCCGGTGTACGCGCCGTGCCTGATCAAGGCCGGGTTGAAGAACACACGGCTAATCGACCAGTGCCCTGGCGGGAGGGGCTGAGCTGATGTCAGGCTCACTGATCGTGTCTCAGCAACGCCAATGCCAATGCCGGATCACCTCGGATCAGTGGTTGGAAATAGCGGGGGAAGCAGAACTAAAGTTCCGATTCTTTGATTGTTTTGTCCAGTTGTTACTAACGTTCTTATTCTTTTTCCGATTTCTGGTTAGTTACAGGCAAGTAATTGCTTTAGTGATCCTGATTTACAGGTGTTTTCTTAGTTAGTGTATGTGCGTTTGTGTATCTCTCTACTGCATAATGAACAGTACTCCCGGAGCTTCAATCACACTGCCGCATGACACTGTTACATCTGATGATGGATGGTGTTAGTAGGAGCCAGCGATGTTATTTCCAGATCATGTCAGTGATCAATTCAATACGAGAAAGCACGCACAATGCTTGATTTTATTTGCCACGTTATAGTGACCTTTTTTTGTAGTGTGTCACCAGGTGTCCGGATGCAAGGATGTTGTTTTGGATCCTACATTTCTACCTTCCAACTTTTCAGTACTGCAAATATACTCATGATGTTAGCTGACTCAGTTGAACAAAGGACCTGGCAGCGTGCCCCCAACCCCACCCTCATCTATTTTCCTTCTATTACTTTGCTTTGTTTTTGTTTCAGTTGCATCAATCGACTCCTCAAGCTGTATTCCATCATCTATACAATTGAAATTTGTTATTGCATCAGTGTGATTTTTGTCAGATGACAGCTAATGAAAGTCACACAAACAAAACTATGAACCTATAAAAATCAAGCGTCTTAGATTTTGAAACAGTACGAGAAGTAAATATATTTACATAGAAGTTATTTTCTGGGAATAGTAATCTCTCCTAAGTGGGGGCGATTTTGTCCCGTCAAACGTGATGTAAACAAAAGGTTTGAACTTTCAAGAAATATTATGAAAAGACCACATCACTTTATTAGTTGTGAGCAAAGTTAGTGTGTATCATCGAACTACAACCACAGTCGTTTAAATAAAGTTAGTGTGTCCCAACGAAGCAAATGTTTTGCACAAACAATTACATATTGTATCATTGACATATGTTTCCAGAAAACTCCTGTATCAAGTTTTCCCCAGTATGGGCCAGATTAGAGGCCACATCATCTATTTGTTCATCCTACACGACAATATTTTCTTTTTACATAAGTAAGTACTTACACGAAAAGATATTTTTTGTTGTAAAATAAATAAGTACAACACGTCAAGTCAAAACGTTATATTCACCACAGGTCCACATCCACTGAATCTATCTAAAAAACTTTGCAAATTCCTAAACACAATTTTCATACTATGTATCTGCTTCCATGTATATAAATAGACCTATATATTGCTTATATAAATATACAATGCCATTTTTGCTTACTGTTTACATATCCAATTGATTGTTTAAATAAACAATTGTCAGAACGCTCGCGCAAAGCGCGAGCAAGCTACTAGTGTTGATTATTGAGCGTGCATAGTTACCTGGTCCTTCCTTGCGTCGCCATTTGCATGAAGCCATGGTCATATGTGTTAGTTTTTTCTTGTGTCGCCATTTGCACGAAGCCATGGTCATATATGTTTGTTTTTACATAATTACTGTACACTAACATTTTATTGTATCGTCATTGCAACGTACGAACATTGTACTATATTATATATTTTATCGTCAATATAATATTAGTGTTGCGATGATATTTTACCACATAGAATTTGCAAGTTATAGTAATATTTTTTGTTCTGTATCTATATTTTATACTAATTTTTAACTATCGTGACCATGCACCTGGTAGCACCTGCAAGTTATAGTAATATTTTTTGTTCTGTATCTATATTTTATACTAATTTTTAACTATCGTGACCATGCACCTGGTAGCACCATGTATCCTATTATTCGGCTCTTCCAACGAACTCTTCTCCTCTCTCTCAAGTCTTCGCTCTTCCATATCGGCACGCTCCCAGGTCCCAGCACTGCTGACAACCTCCTCCTCCCTCTCAGCTCCACGCCCCTAGACCCAGCACCACCGGCGAGCATCCCCTCCACGCCTCTCACGCCGGCCTCTAAGCTCTCCACTTTGACTCTTCCCAGTCCGGCCCAACCCCTCCCGATGCCGACGGACTCCGCGCCGCCGAACGCAGCGTCGCTGTCCGAAGACGACCGACTGCTCGTCGCCCACTGCGCCACGCTCTCCTTCCCCTCCAGCTCCCCCACAGCCGCCGCCGCCACTACCCATTCCGCCTCCTCCTTCCAGGTACACCATGCGTCCCACCCCTACCCCTGCGCCGCCTTCGTCTTCCCGCCCTCCTGGTCCGCTGCCGACTGGATGGGAGGCGATGGCGGCCATCCGCCGTTCGGGGACGCCGAGGTGGACCCGGCCCTGTTCCCGTCACTCCGCGCTGTCGGGAGCGGCATCCCCGCGCGCACCAACGCCGCCTTCCTCGGGAACTTCCGTCGGCTGCTCGACGGATCGACGCTCCAGTCCGAGGTAGCATCTATTTGAATTTTTGTGACCAGATACTGTTGCTGCTAAAGGAAATTATATTACTTGTTGCACAGTTATTTTGCACAACAGTCGTTGCCCTAAGAGCGTAGTTTTGAAACTTGTTTCCTTCCCAAAACACTTAGAGCATATTTGGGAGTAAGGGGAATGGAAGTGATTGGAGGGGCTAAAATTGTATCGCTATTCAAATTCTCCCAAACAATCCTTATGAATGTATGGGGATTGGAGGGAATCGATCCCTTGCTAGTCAAAATTAAATAGAAGTGATTATATGCCCCTCAGTCCCTCCAATCCCCATGTACACAAACAAGCCCTAAGTATACATGGGTTAAAGTTTTAAGATCAAGGTGTGTTAGGCCATGTTTGAATGCACTAGAGATAATAGTTAGCTGCTAAATTAGTTGAATACATGCAAACAGTCTAGCATATTAACTAATAGTTAGATAGCTATTTGTTAGCTAGATAATTCCACTAGTTTTTTTAGCCAACTAACTATTAGCTCTAGTGCATTCAAACATCCTCTTAAAGATCCAGTGGCTGCCGTTTCTGCTGTATTGAAATATTCCCTCATCTAGTAATGCAAGGCATGTTGTAGAATGAGGAAGTCATCAAAAAGTAGATTTTGACCATTGATTCCTCATCGACCGAATTGTTAATTGCTACAAATCAACAAGCATTAGAAGTATTTTGCTGACACATTTTTTATACATGCAACATGGATGCAGTTTAAAGAAATGTTGGTCAATATTTGTAAAGTTTGACTTTCTAAAAACAAAATATTGTACACCTTATTTATGAACAGAGGGAGTATCAAATATGTCTGGTCATGTATTAGTATGTTGGTTGATATTGAGCTAGTCAGCAGTATGAGATTGGAGATAAAGCTATACTTGTGTGTTTCCTTTGCTGTAGTGGATGCCACCAAGCGTATGTTTTCTGGCTGGTCTTTGACATGATGTTTCTTTAGCAAAATTTTGATTTCACCTATTGTTGTTGGAGAAAAAAGAAAGAAAAACATTTTCGCTCACATTAAATAACCCAGATCTCTTGACACGGACAGGATAGCAGAAACCGTAAAAAAAGTCACGCAGTTGCAAATAAAGCAGCCAGTCTGAGTGAAACATATTTATATAATTACATCTCATAAAACGGTGGCGCAGCATGTTTGCATCTAGGTAAGTTACAGCCATGTAGGTAGAGTATGCAAATATGTTAGCAAATATTCAATTTTTCCTGTCCTTTTTTTTGTGTCACTTGAGCTTATAAAATACATAAGGGGAGGTGATGAGATTCCAGGAACTAGTAAACGTTCAGACAGGTAAGTTCCGTAGCATATTCATAACATTACCACTTTGATGCTCCAGCTCCAACCATCCTGGTGCTTAGTGTTTCATGTGTCGTTTTTATGATATATTGCATTATTTGACATATACACAAAAAATTCATGATTTCTGTTCCCTTCCACCTTTCTTATGGGTGATCTCCATAGTTCCGTAGCATATTTCATAACATTACTATTTCTATACCATGGTGTATAGACTATTGATGTTCCAAATTGAAAATGGTAGTCTTCAAATTATAAATTAGATATGGATTTTGGTTTTACTCTGTTTTCAACAAAGGAAACATAAAGTGTAATTATTTCCTTGCAAATACAGGTATCAAGAGCTGTTGCGGAGGAGAAACGTGTAGTATTCACAGGCCATTCATCAGGAGGTTCAATAGCCACACTTGCTGCTATATGGTTTCTTGAGAAGTGCACCAGACGAGGAAGTGTTAATCAAGCACATCCATTTTGTGTGACCTTTGGGGCTCCCCTTATTGGAGACAATATCTTCAATCATGCTGTTAAAAGAGAGGGCTGGTCACAGTGTATTTTGCATTTCCTTCTTCCACTAGACATTGTCCCACGCATACCACTGACTCCACTTGCATCCTTCAGAGAAGAAACTCAAGCTGTTCTGGATCGGTTATCTTCTCAGACGCCAAACAACTCTCCTGCTGGGAGGTCCCTTGTTATACCTGAATATTATGAAACTTTATTGAGAAGCACACTATCTATTGCCAGTTATGAGGCCTGTTCTTTCATGGGATGTACCAGCTCCATCCTGGGGACATTGACTTCTTTCATTGACCTCTCCCCTTACAGACCTTGTGGGACTTATCATTTCTTGACAAGCAGTGAGCAATTGATTGTTCTCGCAAATTCAGATGCTGTACTGCAGTTGTTATTCTACTGCCTTCAGTTGGATCCCCAGCAACAACTGCTTGATGCTGCTGCTAGAAGCTTAAGTGCTCACTGGCAGTACGAACCAATTAAATACTGCATACAGGATATAGTTTGTGTGGATTACCTGGGAACAATCTCATCAGCTGTTCCTGGTAGGCAGGCAGGCAGAGTGGCCCTTGGAAGCATTGAACTGGTAATCAACCCCCCCCCCCCCCCAACACACACAACTCCTTTATTTGGCAAGTATTTTGCTTTTCCTTCACAGTACTGATCATGCGTTCATCTCGGGAAGTCAGTCTTGATAGTTGCAAACCAGTAAAGTTGTCATTGACCGTCTGCTGTACTGTACTCTAACACAAACATTTTCTATCCTATCTTACATTGTAACATACTCCATCCGTTGTAAAATATAGTTCGTTTTAGACTAAACATGCATTCATTAATTAACCTATGAATGTAATTTGTATGTATGTCTACATTCATTATTATACATTCGAATGTGGATTGGATGGAAAAAAAAGGGCTAGAAAGAACTATATTTTGAGACGGAGGGAGTATTTGTCTTCGTTTACAAACCATTTTCGAACCAACATGCATTCTTCTAATGTAGAAAAGAAAACTCCTTTCTTTTTACATCACAGAGCAGGGAAGCTATACTGCACCTTTCTGCAGCTGCTCAATGGGAGAAGCAAAGACAGAGAAACCAAACAAAAATAGATGAAAGCTGCCAAAAGATTCAGGAAGCTCTCAGGTCCCTAAACGAGTACAAAAGATCAAGGGAACTCGATGGCGTGAGCTACTACGATTCCTTCAAGCTCCAACGTGAGGTGCATGACTTCAATGCAAACGTGAAAAGGCTAGAGCTAGCTGGCCTCTGGGACGAGATAGTGGAGATGCTGCGGAGGCGTGAGCTGCCGGACGGCTTCGAGGCTCGTGAGGAGTGGGTGAGCCTGGGGACCTTGTTCCGTCGCCTGGTCGAGCCGCTGGACATCGCCAACTACTACCGGCACTCCAAGAACGAGGACACCGGCTCCTACCTCTCCAAGGGGCGGCCGAGGCGGTACAAGTACACGCAGAAGTGGCACGAGCAGCTGCAGCGCGTTCCCGTCGGGTCCAGCCTCGAGTCCTGCTTCTGGGCGGTGGTCGAGGAGCTCCAGGCCGAGATGGCCGACGGTAGGGCGTTCGAGGATCTGAGAGAACGGTTGGTTAAACTTGAGAACGATGCGCATGGCTGGTATAATTCTGGAAGTTTGGGCAAGGACGTGTTTCTGGGGAGCTCGTCTTTCGTGGCGTGGTGGAGGACGCTCCCAGAGCAGCATAGGGCGGCGTCGAGCATTGCGAAACTTGTATCTCTATAAAGGGATTTTGGCTGAGGAACTAGCGTTTCTAGATCTTTGTAATTATGCTGCTCTATATGTACTTCCCAAGTTCAATAAGAAGACTAGCATAGTTCTTAGGGTTCGTTTGGATGTAGATATTGAAGATGTTAGAATTAAATTATATCAATATCAAATATGTCTAGTATTGGAAATGAGTTTCAATGTAAATCTGTTATTTGGATGTATCTGGAATTACAATTCCATCCAATACCTAGAGTCTTGACTCTGAATTGTGAGAGACACCTTTTAGTTAAAGTCGAATTCTAAGAAATTGAGCTTTAATTTCAGCTCTGAATTCATTGGACAACCAAACTGCAGAATTCAAAAATTCTGATTCCAATTCACAATTCTAGACTTAAATATCTATATCCAAATGGGGAATTAGAGTTTTCAACCTGTTCAGTTGGTACATGCACCAAACAAATCATATATAACAGGGATGCCAACCGAAACAGGAGTAATTATGTGGCATGTGAACTTGTAAAGTTAATAAAACAAATTGTGCATAAAACATGGGTTTCACGGTATATATAACTCTGCATGAAAAGTGTCGATTGGGAAAATATCTCCACGAGGACAACCTCATCCTCCTCAACGAGCGTTCTCGAAAGGTGTTTGCAGTTGCTTTTAGCCGTTTCTCAGCATGTTTGGTTGTGAGCGGCAGCGGCCTCTAGCGTGTTAGATCTGGCTAGTGTGACGAATTAGTATCAACAACGGTTTTATGGTATTGAGTGGTGGCTTGCTGAAACCGCTATGACAACTACAGTGGCGTTATAGCAGAGTCATTTAGCATTTTAAGAAAAAAAAATACATGTAATTTGTAGGTTACAACTGAAAGCATCTAGGTCTCTAATTAAATTTCGATGAGTATTAATAACTCTAAATTATTGTGACTAGTACGTGGTTTATAGAGACAATTTAAATTAGGTCACAATAATAGTGTTGATTGGAATTGGATGGTATTCAATTCTCGGTTTTCAAAGGATAAGTAAGAAGATTAAGTATTAGCTAGTTCTAAGTGTTAATATCATCAATATATAGATTATCTATATGGATTTTATTATTCTTTTGATCATATTATAAAGGGGGCATGAATAAGTAGCTTGACATAGGTAAGTATATTGATGAGTGGTGACGCACACTTGTGCAATCTATTAATCAAGAGAAGTTTGAGATCATACCCAACTCAAATATGTTTTAAACGGATGGGTTGGTGGTGGTGTAGTGATGTCACACCCAGTTTTGGAACATAAACTGAATGTGAACCATATACGTGTCAGGATCAGAAATTCACGTACACATCGATTACATAATTGGACATCATCACACAATACTCAAATAATAGTGGAAATAAGTATTACTTTATTACGTTAAGGTGTCCAAAACCTCCACATAGTCATTAACTTAAAAATAAATCAAATTGATGAACGAAACATAATAAGATAAGGCCTTCATAGGCAGACGACTAGGGCTTTACCGCTAATCTAGTCTAGAACTGCTCGAAGTCCTGAAACTCTTGAAAATCATCCGCGTTGCCTTCATCTTGTCCTGAGCAATGGTTACAATAGGGACAACCTGGTGTTTGGTGTTTAAGCAAAGGTGAGTACACATGAACGTACTCAACAAATGTCATGTTTGCTAAAGTGGATTAGTTGTATGTGGGGTTAAGCTCAAAACAGTTGCTTTTAGTTGGTCAGGTATTTATCATTAGTAGAAGCCAAGTTTTATCATAGAACCCAAGTTGATGTTCCTAAAAGAAAGCACCTCCTCAGAGAGGAAAGTACCAGATATCATAAGTATAGCCATCATCATTAAACCATCAATATAAATGTATCCAGAGAATCTCTAATGAAAGAGGATCCCAATGCAGCTCTTAACTGCGAGCACGACTGATATACCAGTTTCTAACCCTCTGCAGAGGTTGCACACTTTACCCACGAGTCGTGATCTCATTTTGCCTCGGGTCGACCAAACCATCAAACACTTCCAAGGTGAGTCGGTAAGGTTTCACTATGTAGCCTTTACAAATATTCTCCTAATGTGTAGTCGTTCGTTAGGTTTCATCAGTCGGAAAACAACCCGAGCCCCCTAAAATGCCACAATTTCATAATCATACTCATAATGATTCATTATATCATAAAGTAATTCTCATCATGTTCGTTGATTAGGGTAAAGCACTAGCATGTAGCTGATCATAATAACCCAACCCAAAAAGGTAATCAAGGATAGGATAAACAGAAAGGTAGTCAATCTTTAGGTTAACCATACTATGCGGGACAATGAATTATAAAGTAAATAGGACATAATAGGTTAGAGAACACTTGCATTCACCAAACTGGTGCTGCTCAGGGCTTCTCCTGCAACTTTCTCGGACTTCGCGAACGGAACATTATCTAAGCGAGTGCGAACATACATTCAACATTTTTGAAACAGAAAGGAACAGTAAACCATACAAGGGAAAACATTATAAAAACGTGCAATACAAAATAGTGCTCGCTTCTACGGTCACACGAGAAAAAGAAATACCGAGATCAAAGCTACGATGGAGAAGTTATTGTGTCTATGTTATAAAAATATGAACTAGAATATTTAATTCGACATTTATCAAATGTAAAATAAAGTTATCACCTAGTATTTAAGTAATCTACTACACTAACATCTCTCTGTTAAATAAGTAATATAAATGATATTAGTGACTCTAAGCGAGGCGAATTAATGGCGCAAGACGAAATGCGCGACGTGTGAAACCGCATGACAGCACGCGGCAGCGCACGGCGCGGACCAACACGACGCGTGAGGACTAGATAATACGTTTATACTAAACAATCATTAACAATTATTAATAAAGAACATTTCAGTTAATATTAACCACGTTGGTATTTGTTTATAAATGCGCAAGTTAAAACCCTAAATTAAATTTAATTAGAACGCTACTTTAGTAATCATCTTTCAAACAAACATTTAAATAATTAAATAAAATATGTAACAACGGAGAATAATATTTCTAACATGTAGACAATTTTAATACGAATCTAACATGACTTTAACGGAGCAAATCGAATTTAAAATGCAAAAGATATCATATTTTTAAACTAGAACACTTCTCTACGTACAGTTTTAAAATATCACAGGGACCTTTTCGCAAAACACAATATCCTTCCTCCCTCTATCCTCTTTCTATCACCATGGCAAGGAAGGAGAGGCCGAGTCGCGACCGCGTAGGGGGGCGCCGCTGTGAGCGGGTCAGCAGGCCGCCACGAGCGCGCACCACTGTGGGGAGGAGAGGCCACTTGTGGAGCGGGGAAGGAGGGGGAGGGGGCGCCGGGGGAAGAGGGAGGGGAGGGGGAGGTGTTGTGTGAACGAGAATCAAAGAAATGAAGAACTCCATGGTCAACAATGGAGGGAGAGCTCACCGAAGAAGACCTCGCCAGAGCCGGGAAGAAAATCGCCGATTGGTGACAAACCAACGGCCGGATCAACTAATCGAAAGCACCGGGACGAAGCTCTCGATGAAACGAACGCAGCGGTACCCTCGGATTCCACCAACGACACACTGATTAAAAGTAATTGTTCGCTGGAGTTGTCACCGGAGTTGGAACCATTCCAAACTTTAATCGAACTTCGGCGAGTGATTCCGAGAATTGTGGATCGAATCTGGGGAAACGGTTTCGAGATTTGGAAATGGCTCAACAAGAGGGTTCCTGCCATATATATAGTGCTAGGGTTTGAAGATGTTTTATTTTTTCGTAATTATCCCATTTTTAAAACTAAAATAATTCCAAAAAATACTGAAATCGTTTTTTATGTCCAAAAAATATCTCGAAGGCTCCAAAAATTCTAAGAAAAATCATAGACATGATTTGGCACCCAATGAACTCAAGCAACATATTTAGAACATTTGAAAATGTTTTAAGTACCTCAAATAAATAGATTTTGATTTTCAGAAAATAAAAAAATATTCAGAAAATATGAAAATTTACTGGCAACTTCTACAAGGCATATTAACATGTTTCAAACACTTCTTGCACTTAGGAACACTATGCAATAGCATGAATGTGACAACCAAGACACTTCTAGGGCTCACGCCAATATAGAACAAAATAACTCTCTATTGTTTTAATAAAGGGAGAAGAAAAACGAAGAAAGGAAAGACTAACACCTGAATGTTAAGTACAAAGAAAAGAATTTTTTATACCCAAAAAATTAGGGTGTTACAAGTGATACCAGATGTGTTTGGTGTGCACCGAACACAAGTGTGCCCTATTCAAAATAGAGCATTGATGAATCCTATGTGCACTGGATGAGGCGCCCAGAGAGTGTGGTAGACGAGTGTGAGAGGATATACACTCGCTAGAAGTGTTTAGTGAGCCACCAGATATGGAACCAGATAGGCATTGAGAGAGGCCTACAAATGAGTGTGAGAGGCAGTGTACTCACTGAACATGTCTAGTGAGGCACTAGATACGGCATTGGACGGATTACTCAGAGAGGTCTGCAACTATGCACTTCAAGCTATATACTCACCTGACATATCTGGTGAAGCACCGGGCATAGCACCAAATACCAGTATAGTAACAACTAGTTTGTGAACTAGCTTTTGGAGCATGCACTGGATGTGTCTGATGCAGGAGGTAGGTGTTCATGAGACATGTCTGATGCATCCGCGAAAGGTCAGTGGAAGGGCAATGGCTAGTTTCCTATAATTGAGCTATATATACCCCTCTGTCTCATCCATCTGAGGTTTCTTGCCCATTTTTTTAGGTGAATAAACCTATTAGAGTGAAAAGGAGAGCCTTTGCCTAGTGAGGTGATTGAGATTTCATAATTACAAAATTAGTGGTTTCATTAGTGCCCTAGGAGTAGCAAGTGTGCATCCACCATTATCATTAGCCATGGTCAGGTCTGAAGTGATCAAGATGCCCAAGAGGGAGTGTGAATTGGGATTCTCTAATCCTTTTGCATAATTTAAATCCTAAGGCTATCTCCAGCAGATCCCCTATCTCATACCTTATTTCAAACTTTTCTCTGCAAACAGTGTCATCTACAGTTTCACGTCCTCTATTTTCCATACTCAACTGGAGACAGTCTAAGCACAAAACCAGAGCTTCACACCAAGTGCCTAATGATGTGATAGAGAGATTTGCACCCTAATTTCCAATCATATACTGGCATGGAAATTCTAGGAATATAAATGCTTAAATTGACTTGCTCAAATGTAAATGCACAAAGTAAGGAAAGGATGTGAAGACTCATCGATATTTTGTCGAGGTCTCAAAGAGTTGACACTATCCACTAATCCTTGTTGGAGCCCCCATGCAAGGGTATCGCACCCCTTGGTTTGTGCAAGGACCAAGTGCTCTTTATGAGTTGGTTCTTTGTCGTTCTAGTATGGTGAACCAATAACAATCATGTACGAGCCTAAGTCAAGTGGTCCACAAGCTCTCTAGGTGATTACTGCACTCCTGATCACCACATAGCTATCTAGGTGATGTTGATCATCAAGAGTAACAAGCACTAACTCTCACTTGACTATACCAAGTATAATGAGGATGTTGGATGCACACAAGTTACTCTCAATGCACTAATGAGGTTGTTAATAGTGAGATTATCAACTCTTGAGTTTCTCACTAGGCAAAGGATTTTCCTCACTCTCAATTAGATTCTCCAACAGTTGAAATTAGTAAGAGACTCAATATGGGGAGTTGGTGTATAAATAGTGCTAAGAGGTGAAACTAGCCATTACACCTCTCACTCAACACAATCAGGGAAAGCGAACAACAAACATGTCCAATGCTCACCAACATACTACACCGGACACATTGGTGCCTTCCCAACAACTCGTTTATGAAACTAGCTACTACTATAAGTGCAATCTGATGCACATACTAGTGCCACACCAAACACGTTTGGCGAGTACAACCTTGAGTTACTGTAACACCCAAAATCTTACTTCAGGCATTTAAACAAAAAGGTTATGAATAAAAATGTCTTTTATGAAGAATTTGCCTAACTTTGAGGTTATATTCCTTATAGATAAATAATGATATCAGCTTTAACTTAGATTTAAAACCTTCAAACTATGAAATAAACAAGTTCTATTTATTTATTACTTGGTGAATATTCCTTCCATGGATCTTACATCCAAAAATATGGATCAAAAATAGGTGTATATATATATTATGCATTCATGCTGAGAGTTTTTGTGTGTGCATTTGAGCTTCAAAACCAAGTTTGAATTTGAATGTGAGAACACAATAGAAACAAGAACATAAAATCTAAGGAAAATAGAAACATGAATTTAAATAGAAGGGAAAACTGGAAAAAGAAAATGAAAATGAATTTCCTATGCTTTGGGCCAAAACTCTAGCTCCGCTGTCCATCCTCACCTCACCCCGCAAACCCCGCCTAGCCTAGTAGCCCTCCGCACCATCCCACCTTAGTTCTCCCCTTTTCTTTTTCCCGGTATGGATGACACGTGGGGCCCTACTGTCAGTTGTTTCCCCTCCACAACCATTTCTGGTTTGTTGCCACCATCGTTGTGTGCCCTGGGAACTCCGCTGGCCTTGGGCCCGGATGGCCAGTGGCCGCGTGCGCACCGGGTGCAGGCACTTTCTCCACCGGTAAGTGGGGCTAGGACTCCTGGTCCCTCTCCGTGCTGAAATCCTGCAACAACTCGTGCTCGCCATGGCCGTTGTCGGGGATCTCGGTTCTCCCCCGCCAACTGATTGTCCTCTGCTCGGACTCCCCTGCTCCCAATATAGGCCACATGAATCACCTCCATGCCTTCACCTGCCTTGACCATATCCGTCCATCTCGAAGAGAGAGAGAGAGGTGTGAGTCACCGCCGAGAAGTAGTCGCGCCCCCGCCTTGCCTCCGTTGCAGCTCGCTGTCCGCCGTGTGGTCAGGGTGAATCGCCGAGATACGTGGATCGCGGCCAGGGGAGATTGAAGCAAGAGGAGCAACCAGAAACCAGTGAATTCCTCGTCGGAGTTCCCCTCCGCCGTGGCACCGCTCCTCGCTGTGGCCTGCGACACCTACCCATGATTAGCGGTAAGAACCCCCTCCATGGAGTTCGTTGGGTCATTCCCTTTGCATTCTACTAGCTGGTCATGGGATTAGGGGTCGGGTATGGGATTCGGCTGTGCGCCGGTAATGGCTCCGCTGTGGGGTGTGGCCGGCGCCCCTGTGGTTACCAGCGGGTGCGGGAGGGTTGTTATATGCTGTTGGTTTAGGCACTCATGGATGAGATTATGTCACACCCGGTTTTGGAAGGTAACCCGAATGCAAACCATGTACGTGCTAGGATCAGAAACTCACGTACACAGCGATTACATAATTGGACATCATCACACAATGCTTGAAATAAATAGCGGAAATGTACTTTATTACATCAAGATGTCCAAGACATCCACAGAGTCTAATACATAACCATTGTTCAACATAAATATCAAAGTGTGGAGAAACGAAACGTAGATGCTAAGCCTTCATAGGCAGCTGACTGGGGGTTTGCCACTAAGTAAACTAGAACTCGTCGTAATCCTAGAACTCCTTGAAGTCCTCCATGTTGCCAGCATCACCTCCTGAGCACTGAGTACAATGGGGACAACCTCGAGTGGGGGTGGTGTGTAAAGCAAGGGTGAGTACACATCAACGTACTCAGCAAATGTCCCGTTTGGCTAAAGTGGACTAGCTATATATGGGGTTGAGGTTAAGCAGTTGCTTTTAGTTGGTCAAGTATTTAATATTATTAGTAGAGCCAAGTTTTAGTAATAAACTCCGTTATTACCCGAAAGTACTCCCTCAAAAGAGGAAATACCAGAAATCAGATTTATAACATCATTGTTAACCATCATCATAAAAGTATCCAAAGTTCCTCTAATCAAAGAGGATCCCAAGGCTGCTCTTAACCGTGAGCTCGGCTGATATACAAGTTTCTAACACTCTGCAGAGGTTATACACTTTACTCTGCAAAATGCTAGCCATGATAACCCAAAAGGTAAACAAGGATAAGTGAATACAGACTAGTCAATCCTTAGGTTTAAGTAATGTAATGCGGGACAGTGAATCATAGAGTATGTAGGACATAATGGGTCAGAGGACACTTGCCTTCACCAGGTTGTTGCTTAGGGAGGTCTCCAACAACACACTCAGGAACCTCGGACTGCTCGTTGTCTAAATAAAGCGAGCATGCATTCAATACATTTGGAAAGTACAAATGAACAACACACCAAACATGTACAAACATAGGTATGCATCTTAAAAACACAATAGGGAATAATGAGATCAAAGTATAACATGAACTATAACATAGACTAACTTTCTTTGGAAATAGATTGTTATTTCACTAAGTGTTACTCACAAATATATACATAGTTCAATTTATTTTATTGTGACCTAAAAGTTAAACCAGGGATGAATTCATGTAATACACATTATTAATCTTACAAGATTAAACATGTTTTAAATCTCTAGGGTTCTCTTTTTATTTATTTTATTAAATAAATAAATCTGCACCTACATTAGCTCATACTTAATCATAAAAATTAGAATGCACAGAATGTAAATGGAACTAATTTATTTACATAGAGAATAATTCTATGAACATTTTGCAATTTATATCACTAAATTTGAAGTTCATATGCAAAAGATATGAAATAAACAAGTTTGGAAATTCAGAATATGAAATTAGGTCTAATTCTGTGAATATTTAAAAGTCCAGGGTTCAATCTGCAAGAATACAGGGGCCTGTGAGCGAAAACCAGGGACAACGGGTTTATTTCCAACAAACTGAGGGTTTCTTACGCAAACCAACCACGCGAAGGGGTATCGGGCTTCCTCAACCGTTAGATCTAAAATCAATGGCTGAGATTAGATCTGCGACCGAGGGCGCGCGCGCGAGCGGACGAGTGCTGACAGGCAGGCCAGGGGATGTCAGCGACAGAGGGGGAGGGCGCACTGACCGAGCGGGCCCAGCGCTAGGGGACACGGGCGCAGGGCGCGCGTGCGCGAAGCGGCATCCATGATCTGGGTCGTGCGATCAGGATCGGACGAAGGGGATCAGACCGGGGGAGTTGAACGGCTGCGGACGCGCTGCTCATCTCTGCGGCGGTGAGGTCGTCGGAGTTGAGGCAAGCGTGTGCTAGGGTGGCTCCGGGGTCGCCGAGATTGGGCAGAGTGGGAGAGGACGTCACGGCGAACTCAGTGGCGGGGAAAAGTGAAAGGGAAATAGGGTCAAACCTTTTTCTAAATGTTTTTGGTGGTTGAATTGCCTAACACAAATATTTGGACTAACTAGTTTGCTCTAGATTATAAGTTCTACAGGTGCCAAAGATTCACAACAAACCAATAAAAAAGTCAAAGAAAGGGTTCAAATAAAAAGAGCAAAAGACAACCGAAGGTTGCCCTGGTCTGGCGCACCGGACTGTCCGGTGTGCCACCGGACAGTGTCCGGTGCACCAGGGAGATCAACTCCGAACTTGCCACCTTCGGGTTTCTGGAAATGCCCTCCGCTATAATTTACCGGACTATCCGGTGTGCCATGCGGAGCAACGGCTACCTGCGCCAACGGTCATCTGCAAAAGCTACAGGAACAGTGAACAGTGCGCGACTACGCGCGCAGAGTCAGAGTAGGCGCCAGAAGGCGCACCGGACAGTGAACAGTGACTGTCCGGTGCACCACCGGACAGTCCAGTGGCCCCACATGTCAGAGCTCCAACGGTCGAACCCTAACGGTTGGGTGACGTGGCTGATGCATCAGACAGTGTCCAGTGGTGCACCGGACTCTCCGGTGCGCCCTTCGACAACAGCCTTCCCCAACGGCCACTTTGGTGGTTGGGGCTATAAATACCCTCCAACCACCACACTTCAAGGCATCCAAGTTTTCAGCCAACACATTCAATACAAGAGCTAGTGCATTCAATACAAGACATAATTAGAGTGAATCAAAATCTCTCCAAGTCCCAATTCCACTCAAAGCAATAGTGACTAGAAGAGAGAGTTTTGTCGTGTTCTTTTGAGCTCTTGCGCTTGGATCGCTTTTTGTCGGGGACCATAATTAGGGGTACCCTCAAGACGCCTAATTCTCAGCTGGTAACCCCCATCAGCATAAAGCTGCAGAGGCCTGATGGGTGCGATTAAGTCAGGGATCAGTCCGTACGAGCGACTCGATCACGCCTCGCCCGAGCCTAGCCTCGGGCAAGGGCAGCCGACCCCGAGGGATTTCCGTCTCGCCCGAGGCCCCCCTTTAACGGCGGACACATCTCCGGCTCGCCCGAGGCCTTGCCTTCGCTGAGAAGCAACCCTGACTAAATCGCCGCACCGACCGACCAAGCCACAGGAGCATTTAACGCAAAGGTGGCCTGACACCTTTATCCTGACGCGCGCCCCCCGGCAGAGCCGAAGTGACCGTCGTCACTTCGCCGCTCCACTGACCGGTCTGACAGAAGGACAGCGCCGCCTGCGCCACTCCGACTGCAGTGCCACTTGACAGAGTGAGACTGACAGGCAGTTAGGCCTTGCCAAAGGCGCCATAGGAAACTCCGCTCCGCCCGACCCAGGGCTCGGACTCGGGCTAGGCCCCGGAAGACGGCGAACTCCGCTCCGCCCGACCCAGGGCTCGGACTCGGGCTAGGCCCCGGAAGACGGCGAACTCCGCTCCGCCCGACCCAGGGCTCGGACTCGGGCTAGGCCCCGGAAGACGGCGAACTCCGCTCCGCCCGACCCAGGGCTCGGACTCGGGCTAGGCCCCGGAAGACGGCGAACTCCGTTCCGCCCGACCCAGAGCTCGGACTCGGGCTAGGCCCCGGAAGACGACGAACTCCGCTCCGCCCGACCCAGGGCTCGGACTCGGGCTAGGCCCCGGAAGAGGCGAACTCCGCTCCGCCCGACCCAGGGCTCGGACTCGGGCTAGGCCCCGGAAGACGGCGAACTCCGCTCCGCCCGACCCAGGGCTCGGACTCGGGCTCAGCCCCAGAAGACGACAAACTCCACTTCGCCCGACCCCAGGGCTCGGACTCCGCCCTGGCCTCTGCCGAACAACCTCCGCCTCGCCCGACCCAGGGGCTCGGCCTCGGCCTCGGCCATGGAAGACAGACTCGACCTCGGCATCGGAGGAGCCTCCACGTCGCCCGACCTAGGGCACAGGCCCGCCACGTCAACAGGAAGCGCCATCATCACCCTACCCCGAGCCGACTCGGGCCGCAGAGAACAAGACCGGTGTCCCATCTGGCTAGCTCCGCCAGATAGGCAATGATGGCGCCCCGCTAGCCCTGTGACGACGGCGGCTCTCAGCTCCCTTACGGAAGCAGGGGGACGTCAGCAAAGACTCAACCGCTCCGACAGTTGTCCCTCCGCCAGGCTCCGTTGCTCCTCCGACAGCCACGACATCACACCAGCAGGGTGCCAAGATCTCTCTGGCTGCCACATTGGCATGTACTTAGGGCGCTAGCTCTCCCTCCGCTAGACACGTAGCACCCTGCTACATCCCCATTGTACACCTGGATCCTCTCCTTACGCCTATAAAAGGAAGGACCAGGGCCTTCTTAGAGAAGGTTGGCCGCGCGGGGACGAGGGCGGGACAGGCGCTCTCTTGGGGCCGCTCGCTTCCCTCACTCGCGTGGACGCTTGTAACCCCCTACTGCAAGCGCACCCGACCTGGGCGCGGGACGAACACGAAGGCCGCGGGATTTCCACCTCTCTCACGCCCGTCTCCGGCCACCTCGCTCTCCCCCCTTCGCGCTCGCCCACGCGCTCGACCCATCTGGGCTGGGGCACGCGGCACACTCACTCGTCGTCTTAGGGACCCCCCGGTCTCGAAACGCCGACAGTTGGCGCGCCAGGTAGGGGCCTGCTGCGTGCTGACGAACAGCTTCCCGTCAAGCTCCAGATGGGCAGTCTCCAGCAACCTCTCCGGCCCGGGACGGTTCTCCGTTTCGGGAGTCTTGAGTTCATGTCCTTCGACGGCAGCTACGACATGATACTCCTTCCACCGCCGCGCGACAACGACAATGGCGGCCGACAACCCGCCCGCCGGCGGCGGAATCGACGACATCTTCCCCGCGTGGTGGAAGAACAACATTCGAGCTCGCCCCGTCCTCTCCCCCACCAACGGAGGAGGAGGCGGGGCAACCAAGGCCAAGCGGGAGGCCGCGCTTCGTCAGCTGTCGAGCGAATCGATGTCCCCAGCGCCCCAACGGAGGGCACGCCGGGCGTCGACCTCGCGTTCGAGACGAAGGCGAGCGCTGTCCCCCCGCGACACGCCAATCCTGAGCAGGTGGACGACGCCAGCGCACTCGCGGAGAGCTTGCAGGACGTCGCCCTCGTACCTGAGACGACGGTGCAATCAGTCCCCGACGTGACTATGACGCTCCTCGTCGATCAAAAGGTACCGACCAATTCCCATCCTACGTCATTTCGACTCGGCCTCAACCCGCCTAGCGATCTTGCTTTGGCGGGCGCTCTCGTTGAGGCGAGTGCAACCCCTCTGGGGTTTCGTATGCGGTCGCCTTGGGACCGGTTGACGGACGTCTCGACCTACGGGCCCTCTGGGTCCGAGGAAGACGACGATCCCAGCATCTGTTGGGATTTCTCCGGATTTGGCAACCCCAGTGCCATGCGGGACTTTATGACCGCATGTGACTACTGCCTCTCCGACTGTTCCGACAGTAGCCGCAGCCTTGACGACGAGGACTGCGGCCCAAGCTGCGAATGTTTCCAGTCGAACTAGGGGATCCCTCCGAAGGCAACCATCTCGGCATGCCGGAGGACGGTGATCTTCCTAGGCCGGTGCCTCGCGCCGACATCCCGCGGGAGCTAGCTGTGGTCCCCGTTCCGGCGGGGGGTCACGACCCACAGCTCGAGCAAGTCCGCGGGGCGCAGGCCAGGCTCGACGAGGGAGCAGGAGCGCTTGAGACGATCCGTCGGGACGTCGGGCAGGTATGGGCGGGCCAACCCCCGGCCGGAGAAATACGTCACCTGCCCCAGGGTTTCCAGCACCGCGTCGCCAACGACGTCAGGGTCAGACCGCCACCCGCATCCAGTGGGGTCGGTCAGAACCTGGCAGCCGCAGCGATGCTCCTCCGCGCGATGCCGGAGCCATCAACCACCGAGGGTCGGCGAATCCAGGAAGAGCTCAAGAATCTCCTGGAAGGCGCTGCGGTCCGACGGACCGAGAGCTCTGCCTCCCGAAGGCAGGGATACCCCTCGGAACCTCATGCCGCGACTTCCCGATTCATGCGGGAAGCCTCGGTCTACACCGGGCGCACGCGCAACACCGCTCCTGCGGCCCCGGACCACCTCGGCAACGAGCACCATCGTCGCGACCGTCGGGCCCACCTCGACGAAAGGGTGCGCCGAGGCTACCACCCCAGGCGTGGGGGACGCTACGACAGCGGGGAGGATCGGAGTCCCTCGCCCGAACCACCCGGTCCGCAGGCCTTCAGTCGGGCCATCCGACGGGCGCCATTCCCGACCCGGTTCCGACCCCCGACTACTATCACAAAGTACTCGGGGGAAACGAGACCGGAACTGTGGCTCGCAGACTACCGCCTGGCCTGCCAACTGGGTGGAACGGACGACGACAACCTCATCATCCGCAACCTCCCCCTGTTCCTCTCCGACACTGCTCGCTCCTGGTTGGAGCACCTGCCTCCGGGGCAGATCTCCAACTGGGATGACTTGGTCCAAGCCTTCGCCGGCAATTTCCAGGGCACGTACGTGCGCCCCGGGAATTCCTGGGACCTCCGGAGCTGCCGACAACAGCCGGGAGAGTCACTCCGGGACTACATCCGGCGATTCTCAAAGCAGCGCACCGAGCTGCCCAACATCACCGACTCGGATGTCATCGGCGCGTTCCTTGCCGGCACCACCTGCCGTGACCTGGTGAGTAAGTTGGGTCGCATGACCCCCACCAGGGCGAGCGAGCTGATGGACATCGCCACCAAGTTCGCCTCTGGCCAGGAGGCGGTCGAGGCTATCTTCCGAAAGGACAAGCAGCCTCAGGGCCACCCATCGGAAGAGGCCCCCGAGGCGTCTACTCCGCGCGGCACCAAGAAGAAAGGCAAGAAGAAGTCGCAATCGAAACGCGACGCCGCCGACGCGGACCTTGTCACCGCCGCCGAGTACAAGAACCCTCGGAAGCCCCCCGGAGGTGCTAACCTCTTCGACAAGATGCTCAAGGAGTCGTGCCCCTATCATCAGGGGCCCGTCAAGCACACCCTTGAGGAGTGCGTCATGCTTCGGCGCCACTTCCACAGGGTCGGGCTGCCCGCAGAGGGTGGCAGGGCCCGCGACGACGACAAAAAGGAAGATCACCAAGCAGGAGAGTTCCCCGAGGTCCGCGACTGCTTCATGATCTACGGTGGGCATGTGGCGAATGCCTCGGCTCGGCATCGCAAGCAAGAGCGCCGGGAGGTCTGCTCGGTGAAGGTGGCGGCGCCAGTCTACCTAGACTGGTCCGACAAGCCCATCACCTTCGACCAAGCTGACCACCCCGACCACGTGCCGAGCCTGGGGAAATACCCGCTCGTCGTCGACCCCATCGTCGGCGACGTCAGGCTCACCAAGGTCCTGATGGACGGGGGCAGCTGCCTCAACATCATCTACGCCGAGACCCTCAGGCTCCTGCGCGTCGATCTGTCCTCCGTCCGAGCAGGCGCTGCGCCCTTCCACGGGATCATCCCTGGGAAGCGCGTCGAGCCCCTCGGACGACTCGACCTTCCCGTCTGCTTCGGAACGCCCTCCAACTTCCGAAGGGAGACCTTGACGTTCGAGGTGGTCGGGTTCCGAGGAACCTACCACGCGGTACTGGGGAGGCCATGCTACGCGAAGTTCATGGCCGTCCCCAACTACACCTACCTGAAGCTCAAGATGCTGGGCCCCAACGGGGTCATCACCGTCGGCCCCACGTACAAACACGCGTTCGAATGCGACGTGGAGTGCGTGGAGTACGTCGAGGCCCTCGCCGAGTTCGAGGCCCTCATCGCCGACCTGGAGAACCTCTCCAAAGAGGTGCCAGACGTGAAGCGTCATGCTGGCAACTTCGAGCCAGCGGAGACGGTTAAGGCCGTCCCTCTCGACCCCAGTGGCGACACCTGCAAGCAGATCCGGATCGGTTCCGGACTCGACCCCAAATAGGAAGCAATGCTCGTCGACTTTCTCCGCGCAAACGCCGACGTCTTTGCGTGGAGTCCCTCGGACATGCCCGGCATACCGAGGGATGTCGCCGAGCACTCGCTGGATATTCGGGCCGGAGCCCGACCCGTCAGGCAGCCTTTGCGCCTCAGTCGTCAAGGAAGGGTCGGCCTCGCCTCGGCAGAGCCCGACCCTCCCTCGGGGGCTAAAAAGGGGGAACCCCTCTGCGTCGAGATTGGGTGTACTTCTCCGCATCAAAAAATTTCGATCAAAAAGGGACTTTTGCGTTCTCCCGGCTATGTCAGAAGCAGGGTCCCGAGGAGCGAACGTGGGTACATGTAAGTGGCGAGGCCGACTGAGCCGAGGAACTCCTGTGCCTCCGGGTTAGGGACACCTCACTCATCACCTGCCACGAAAAATGACCCAACTCGGGAAGCCACCCTATTATTGACAAGCTAGGCCGGACGTGCAAATTGAAAGAAAGGAGAGTACGACTTCAGGCAAGAAAAACAAAGTGTTCAGGCCTCAGCGGCCGCGGTAAGACACACATCCAACAGAAACTGTTCCAACGAGAGTTAGGCGCCGCCTTGGGAAGGAGCCGCGCCCTCAGTTCCGTCCCCGCCGTCGGTAAGGTTGTAGGATCTAGGACACCGGCTAGAGGGGGGTGAATAGACGGTTTTGACTAAAAACAACAATACTAAATAAATTTAATCAATACAACAAGAGGAATAAATTATCTAGTGTCAATAAGTAAACAATGTATGAAAGACAACTACGGAGATTGAATACTTGAAGAACAATAAGCAAAACACTAATCAATTGCAAGGCAATAAGTAATGCTAGAAGGAATAGACACGAAATTTATCCCGTGGTATCGGTGATTTGCCGATCACCCCTAATCCACGTTGAGGTGGACTTCAAGCTCTCACTTGCTCCTCTATCAAGACACGACTTGATCTTTGAGCCAAGTGGACAAGAAATCACTCAATACCTCGATTCCACTAATGTCACCTTTGCCGCTCCGGCGAGGTAGGCGCGAACCCCTCACAATCCACACCGCGGCTTCTCCACAATCTTCTTGGAGAGCTCGACGGAGACAATCACCTGAGCCGTCTAGGAGGCGGCAACCTCCAAGAGTAACAAGCCAACGACGCTTGCTCGGTGTACCACCTAGTGCCTCAAGAATCACCAAATGATGCAAATGCACTAGGAACCCTCAATCTCTCACTAGAATGCAATCTCAAGCAAAGAGTGTGAGAGAGTGAGTTGGAGGATCACAAATGAGCTCAATGTGTGCAAGGAATGGCCAAGAGAGATCTCTCACACGAGCTGCCCTTCTATTTATAGTCCCCCATCTAAAACCAACCGTTATGTGCAAAAGGGGGCAGTTCTGCGCACACGCGGACCGTCCGCGCCCTAGGGCCGGACGGTCCGCCGTACAAGTAACGGCTATAATGACCGTTGAAACCTGTCAGAGCTGACACAAAAGGTGGGTCCGGACAGTCCGCCCTCTAGGGCCGGACCGTCCGCGACCTGGCAGCTTGAAACACCCGAGCCTCGGATCAAGAGAAGTTAACACACGCGGACCGTCCGGCTATAAATCCCGGACGGTCCGCGACCTGAGACAGTACTGTCCGGACTGGTCCCCCGGACCGTCCGTAGTACAAATCTATAAAAACACACAGTCCCTGTCCAGAAACGAGTTTGACACTTGCGGACCGTCCGCCCCTCACAGGCGGACCGTCCGCCTATAATTCAGGGACTGGCCCGAAGCCACCTTCCTCTGGTCAGGACTGCGGACGGTCCGGCCCTAAGGCCCGAACGGTCCGCAGTGCAATAGAACACAGTGTCAACACAAATGGTCAGACTTCGAACCCCTCTGGTGGATCGCGGACGGTCCGCCCCTAAGGCCCGGACAGTCCGTGCGTCCATGACTTCGCAATTTCAAACATGCTTTTGAAAGAACTTTTGACTTGCGAAATGTGAAGCGCTGTTAGTCCTCATGCAAATGCAACTACTTGATGCTCTATGAGGCACTAAGTTTTACACAGATCTGAGTCATTGACCCCTCTTAATAGTACGGCTATCTAGCCTACCAATCCGGTCAGGTATCTTCTCTAAACTCCTCAAGACCGGCAAAAGTAAAACCTATATTATACCTTTTCCTTCATCTGATCCACAACCAATGCGTATGACTCTTCAACATTTCCTGTTCTATGTGGTCCAACCCTGCATTCTTATTTCTCCAAGAATCGTTAGTCCACAAGTAGCTGTCATTAATTACCAAAACATTACCAAAGGGGCCTAGATGATTCACAATCTCCCCCTTTTTGGTAATTGATGACAACACCACATAGTATATTAAAGAGAAGTTTAGTTTCTCCAAATCTCTCTCATACCTAAGGTATAAGATAGATCTTGGAGATGAGTTTCATAGGACTTATCTTGATTTGAAGTTCTGTCCGAGAGATAGATAAAACCCAATGAAAACTCAATATGTAAGAACGGCTCCCCCTAAGTGTGTGCAGGATTATTTGAAGCTGAAGATATAACACACATAATATATTGGAGTTTGATGGAGACTTTCCTACAATCATGGTTATCGAGGCATACAAGAGATGATTCATAGAGTGAGCGCAGCAATTATAATCACTCCTCGATTAACCACACATAGAGTAATTTGAACTAAAACATAGTTCATCCCACAGAATATTACAGATAATAGTCCACAGACATACGACATAGAGTTTATAGTTCAAACCAGTTCCAAATGCGTAAGACATAAACTAATGCAAGCGGCATAAAAAGATAAAATGCATATGCATGGTCTTAATGTCCACATAGAACCACCAACTCCCCCTGAAGGAGACGCCAGACAACTAGACAACTTCTCATCACTTCTCTCCCCCTTTGGCATCAATTGCCACAAAGGAGAGGCCTCACTGATCACTCGGCGGAGGATGCATGTTGTAGTAGTGAGTGCTGAAGGTGTCAAACAGGGAGGAGAACTGGCTAAAATCCTGCTGGAGCTGCTGCTGCCTCTGACTGATATCAGGCATGTTGTCATGTGTAGAAAGATTGTCAAATTGACTGGAGAGAGCTCCCATGTTATCTTGAAAACTCTGTTGCATATTATTCAGCCTGGACATGATGGGATCAGTGACATTAGTGTGAATTTGATCACGAAAGTCAGAAAATTCAGAGTTGAGCGCATCCCAGTTACTGTCAAAGCGAGACTGCATGTCATCGAGACGGTGATCCACATGTGTCATCAGGCCCTCAAAGCGAGTATCAATATGAGTCTCAAGCCCTTGCTGCATAGTGTGAAAATAAGGATCAAAGTATCCTGGAGCAGGCTCCCAATAGTGCTGAGGCTGAGGAGGAGGTGGAGGAGGAGGCATCTGCTGTCCCTCAACATTAGGAGCTGCTCCACCCTCATAGCCAGGGTCTTCCTCATCATCTGGGAAGGGGGTGAGTGGCCTGGTGAGAAACCCTATCTCATTCTTAAAAGGCCTGAATGGGGTGTGAACAATCTCGCATGGGCCCTCAAATCTTGTCTTGGATTTGATGAGAGCCATAATGTAAGGAGCATATGCCAAATTTTGATTCTTGTCCATTTTCAAATCATTAAGCTGCCTCATCATGAAAAGAACAACATTCATGACTTCACCATTCATGATGTGCTGGATGATGTTCCAGAACTTATCCCGTATTTTACTCTTATCACCACTCTTGGGAAGAATGGTGACTCTGGCAATCTTGTTGATTACAGCAGGATGATGTCTGAGTCCTGCTGTCTCTCCAAACCTCCTGGGTATACCAAGCCTGGCTGGCTCATAAAACTGCACAAAATCCTCATAATTATCTTCAGTATAAAGATCCAGCCCAGCAGAAATGGTGCCATAGTCCAGACTGTTGGCCGCGGCAAAGTCAGCAAAAGAAGCAGAATAGCGCTTGAAACCAGTCATCCAGGTGATAGATTCTTCTCCAATATCAATCTCTGAGGTAGCCAGGAATTGCTTAACAGCCATTTCATTGAAATCTGTGCGTTGTCCCATAAACTGATATAATCCACATGTTTCAAACTTAGGGATGAGACCCTCCATGACTGATTGACCAAGCAAGAAGGACCAATCAATCACCTGATGCTTATGAAAATTGGTATCCACCAGGGTGCCCCAAAAGACATCAAACTGCAGCTGAGTGTGAAAAAACTGGATATTTGTATCAGATGGCAGAGTATACTGGTTCACAGTCCGTCTAGAGCAGTACTCAGCCATAGAAAATCTCCGCTTGGGATAAGTCCAGCCTTGGGTATCAATGGGATAATCGGGATGAACATGAGGAAAATCTTCAGCATCCATGGATTCAGTGCCCCCAGCTGAGGATTGGGCCTCTGAATCAGTGGTTGGTGTATAGTCATCATCATTTCCACGAGGGCGCTTGGATTTAAAGCGACCTGCAAGTTTCTTGCGGAGACCACCAAAACCACTGCAACAATGTGACAGACATCCATAGATAAATAATTGATACCAATCACCACTATAAAAAGGAATGGAACTGTAATGCTCTGCCAGGGTCCGGACGGTCCGCGCTAGGGGGCCGGACTGTCCGCGCCAGAGGCCCGGACGGTCCGCGTCCACCAGGCGGACGGTCCGCGACCGACCAGGGGCGATTCCAAAGAACCCTAGCCGCCACCCAAGTTTAATTTGATGATTTGGCAGAGAATACGCATCCAAACAAGTTCAAAATTTTGCATAGCATTCACATTGAGGAGAACTAACAATCCCACCAATCAGATTTTGAAACCCACTGCTCAATTTCAGATCAGAGAGGAAACCCAAATAATCTCAAAATAGAAGAGATTTGATGAAATCCACAAGATTTGAAGATACCGTGATGAAGACATGTTGATGGAATGTTGCTACAAGCTGTCGGACTGTCCGCGCACAACTTCACTTCACCGTCCGCACACACTCGACACAGGAGAGTATTTGGTGAGTGGAGAGCTAGAAGAGAACAAGCGAATGAGCAGAACTGACAAGTTTGCGGCCACTGTCCGTTTTTACTGCCCTGTCGCGGACGGTCCGCGCTGGGGCGGCGGACGGTCCGCGCCCTGATGATTTCAGACTGTCCGCGAGGCTGATCGGACTGTCCAATTCCTGATGCTGCGGACGGTCCGCGGTCCATGGGCGGACGGTCCGCGGCCTGATACTCATTTTTCCAATTGCTGTCCACTTGCTGATTTTGAATTTCGAATCCGAGTTGGTGCTTATATATGGACATTTCGACCAATCCAAGAGTTAGTATGCATGCATATACATATTATGTAATTGAGTAGTGCAAAATTTTGAATTAAACTATCTAGAGCAATTAGAAATGGAAAAATGCACCAATAATACCAAATAAATAGCATAAAGAGCATACTCAGACCCGAGATGCAAGACGACACATGTGTGATCAACTTCAAGCCACATTTGAGATATCGATCACATTCATTTCACTTCTTAGAGAACAAAATCTTGTTTCATCCAAAGGTTTTGTAAAAATGTCTGCTAATTGATCATCGGTGCCAATGGAATAAATAGAGATATCTCCCTTGCCAACATGATCCCTTAAGAAGTGATGCCGTATATCAATATGCTTGGTTCTTGAGTGTTGGACCGGATTGGTAGCCAATTTTACCGCACTCTCATTATCACACATGAGAGGCACATTCTTGAAAATAATTCCATAGTCCAATAAGGTTTGTTTCATCCATAATAGTTGAGCACAACAGTTTCCGGCCGATATATATTCCGCCTCGGCGGTAGATAGAGCAACCGAATTTTGTTTCTTAGAAGACCATGAAACAAGAGATCTACCAAGAAATTGACAACAACCGGAGGTGCTTTTTCTATCAACTTTGCACCCCGCATAGTCCGAATCCGAATACCCAATTAATTCAAATTGAGCACCTTTGGGATACCATAGACCAATATTGGGAGTATACTTCAAATATCTTAGAATTCTTTTAGCGGCCTTCAAGTGAATTTCTCTAGGTGAAGCTTGAAATCGAGCACACATGCATACACTAAACATAACATCGGGCCTAGATGCGGTAATATAAAGCAAACTACCAATTATTGAATGATAAAGTTTTTGATCAACCATAGTACCTCCTTCATCTAAGTCTAGATGACCATTTGTTGCCATTGGAGTCTTGATAGGCTTAGCATTTTCTAAACCAAACTTCTTGAGCATGTCCTTCAAATATTTTGATTGACTTATAAAAAATCCATCTTTCAATTGTTTGATTTGAAGGCCAAGAAAGAAGCTCAATTCTCCTATCATAGACATTTCAAATTCTTTTGACATCATTTTTCCGAACTCCTCACAAAATAATTCATTAGTAGATCCAAAAATAATATCATCAACGTAGATTTGACAAACAAATAAATCTTTGCCAATTCTTTTAGTGAATAGAGTAGTGTCAATCTTCCCAATTTTGAAGTCTTTGGAAAGCAAGAAATCCCTAAGCCTTTCATACCAAGCGCGTGGGGCTTGCTTAAGCCCATAGAGAGCTTTAGAAAGCTTGAACACATGGTTAGGTCTTTTGGGATCCTCAAAACCGGGAGGTTGTTCAACATACACTAGTTCACTAATCTTACCATTTAGGAAGGCACTCTTTACATCCATTTGGTAGAGCTTAATATTATGTGCACAAGCATAAGCAAGTAGAATCCGGATTGCTTCTAATCTTCCTACGGGAGCAAATGTCTCCCCAAAATCCAATCCTTCAATTTGAGTATATCCTTGTGCAACTAATCTTGCCTTGTTTCTTACTACCACACCATCTTCATTGTGCTTGTTGCGAAACACCCATTTTGTACCAATAACATTGTGGTTCTTTGGTCTCTCAACAAGCTCCCAAACTTCATTTCGAGCGAAGTTATTTAATTCTTCATGCATTGCATTCACCCAATCAACATCAAGTAGAGCTTCATCTACACGGTTAGGTTCCATACAAGATACAAAAGAGAAATGTTCACAAAACGAAGCTATGCGAGAGCGAGTTTGAACACCCTTACTAATATCACCCACAATTTGATCAACCGGGTGATCCTTCACAATGGAATGATGAATTCTTGATACTGTTTGATAATTGCTTGTTGAAGCATTAGGAGGAACCGAAGGTCTTGAAGTACCTTGATCATGAGTATCCAAGGTTTCATTGAGTTGTTGGCTTTGGTGATCGTCCTCATTTATAGTTGAGGATGAAGGAATGACAACCACACTATCTTCATCATCATCTTCCTTTGGTTTTATTTCACCAATGGCCATTGTTTTCATTGCATTTATCAATTGAGTTCCCCCAACATCATTGAGATTATCACTCTCATCTTGAGACCCATTTGTTTCATCGAATTCAACATCATATGCTTCCTCAATAATACGATGAGTTTTGTTGAAGACTCTATAAGCCTTACTATTTGATGAATATCCAAGAAGAAAACCCTCATCACATTTCTTCTCAAATTTAGAAAGCCGGCTCCCCTTTCTCAAAATATAACATTTGCAACCGAATACCCTAAAATATGAGATATTTGGCTTTCTACCAATGAGCAATTCATATGGAGTTTTCTTCAAGAGCTTGTGACAATATAGTCTATTTGATGAATGACAAGCGGTATTTATTGCCTCGGCCCAATAAGAATCCGATATATTATATTCCGCTAACATAGACCTTGCCATATCAATAAGAGTTCTATTCTTTCTTTCAACAATACCGTTTTGTTCCGGGGTATATTTGGAAGAGAATTCATGTTTGATACCCTTGTCATCACAATATTGATCAATTCTTGCATTTTTGAATTCCGACCCATTATCACTTCTAACCTTTTTGATGTCGAAATCAAATTGATTTTGAGCCAATATAGCAAATGACTTGAATGTTTCAAACACATTGGATTTGTCTCGTAGAAAATAAACCCAAGTAAATCTTGAATAGTCATCCACAATCACAAGACAATAAGAATTACCACCAATACTTACAAAAGATGTGGGCCCAAATAAATCCATATGAAGTAATTCCAAGGGTCGATGAGTGGACATTTGACTTTTATTTGGATGAGTGTTTGCCACTTGCTTACCGGCTTGACAAGAGCTACACAATTTGTTCTTTTCAAACTTCACATCTTTTAAGCCTCGAACTAAGTCATGCTTGGTTAACCGATTGAGTTGCTTCATCCCAACATGACCAAGTCTTCTATGCCATAACCAACCTAGTGAAGCTTTTGAAAATAGGCAAGTTGTGAGCTTTGCCTCATTAGATGAGAAATCAAAAAGATAAAGATTTTCATGTCTAAAACCTTTAAACTTAAGATTGCTACCATCAACACTAGAGATAATAACATCTTCAACCGTGAAATTGCAACAAAATCCTAAATCACATAATTGAGCTACGGAAAGTAAATTAAAATTCAAAGACTCAACCAATAGCACATTTGATATAGAATGATCATTTGAGATAGCAATTTTACCCAAACCTTTAACCTTTCCTTTACGATTATCTCCAAATGTGATACTATCATAATTTGAGCAATCTTCCTCACTCATTTGGGTAAACATTTTCATATCCCCGGTCATGTGTTGAGTACATCCACTATCCAACACCCAATGATTCCCTCCCGTCTTGTAGTTTACCTACAAAAGGAAATCAATCTCTTTTAGGTACCCAAACTTGCTTGGGTCCTTGGATGTTAGTGACCAAGGTCTTTGGTACCCAAATAGCTTTCTTTTTGTTTCCAACAATTGAAGTACCAACAAATTTAGCATGAACACCTTTTGCATTATGAGAAAGAACATAACAATGCTCAAAACAAGTGGAGGATACATTTTTGAACTTGGGACAATTTTTCTTAATATGTCCCTTTTTGTGACACTTGTGACACACTTTGTCACATTCTTTCACAAACAATGTCTTTTGCTTTACAAACGCATTTTTTCCTTTCTTGGGAACATATCCAAGACCTTCACGGTTAAGAGAGCATCTTTGACTTCCCAATATGAAATCCAATTTAGTCTTACCACCATATGCCTTTTCTAAGTCATGAGTTAGAGTATTTATTCTATCTACTAACACTTCATTCTCAACAATAATTTTTGATTCATCAAGAGCAATGTTATCATTGAGAGAAATTTTGCATCTATCACAAATAGAGTTAGTAGGTAGTGGTTCACTTGTAAGACTATCAAGTAAGTCACAAGTGACTCCAACATCCTTAGTGACCACCTCAACTTCATGCACAATAGATAATTTTTGAGCATCCGCAAGCTTCTCACAATTTTCTTTGAGGTCATTGTGAGAGGTCTTGAGCTCCTCAAAAGACACTTGGAGGTTTTTATACAATTCCTTCAAGGTCTTAAATTTTTCTTTTTCTTTGTGCATGTAGTCATCGGCCTCACCTAACATTCTAACAAGATCATCATATGAATAGCCATCATCATCAACATCATCGATATCATCATCATCTTTTATATCATTTAAATCGGTGATGATTTTTACCTTAGCATCTCCCTTTGCCATGAGACAATGGGGGGATGAGAAGAGTGAGGGAGCTTCCTTGATGGCAATTCCGGCATTAAGCTTGGATGAGGTGTCATCATCATCATCGTCCGAGCTATCATCCGAGTCCCATTCAACTAAGTAGGCTTTGCCATCTTTCTTCTTGTTATAGTATTTCTTTTTCTTCTTGTCACTTTCATCTTTGCCCTTCTTCTTCTTGCTTGGGCAATTCATGGCAATGTGACCGGGTTCCCCACACTCAAAACATTTTCTATCATTGAAAGCATTTCTTCTAGATGTTTGACCTCTTCTAGGTTGACCTCTTTTCATCTTCATGAATTTATTGAATTTCCTTACAAATAAAGCCATGTCACCATCACTCTCACTTTCATTTTCTTCATCATTGCTATCTTCTTTTTCAATTGCCTTTGATGCCTTGGCTTTGAGAGCAATAGATTCATTTTTCACCTTCTTTGCCAAACTTAAAGCATCGGCTTGTGACTTCTTAAATATATCTTGAGTGAGAATTTCTCCCAAAACTTCGGTTGGAGAAGTTGTAGATAGATCACTCCTTACTAGCATTGTCACAATAGTCTCATATTTCTCCGGAAGTGATCTAAGGAACTTGTGTGTGAAATCCACATCCGGTACATTAAAACCAAGTCCTTTGAGTTCATTTACTATCTCATTCAATCGATTGAACATATCGGATACACTCTCATCTTCTTTCATAATAAATTGCTCAAACTTCCCTTTGCACACATATAGTTTGGCACTCTTCGCAATTGTAGTTCCTTCATGAATTTCCATTAGTTTTATCCAAATCTCATGAGCGGTTGTGAGATTCTTGATACGATTGAACTCATTTATATCAAGAGCATCATAAAAGACATTCATGGCTTGATCATTTGTGAGGATATTCTCATTATCACTAACGGATGGTTCATCTTCCTTCAATACAACAAATCCATCCCTAACAATTGGCCAAATTTTTCCACCCATTGCTCTAAGATGCATAGACATTCTTATTTTCCAATAATCATAATTGTTTCCATCAAAGTGCGGTGGCTTCCCAATGTGCACATTGTTGTTACTAGCCATTTTGTCCCACTCCGGGATGATTAGATCCACAAACAATGGAGTCCTCGGCTTTGATACCACTTGTAGGATCTAGGACACCGGCTAGAGGGGGGGTGAATAGACGGTTTTGACTAAAAACAACAATACTAAATAAATTTAATCAATACAACAAGAGGAATAAATTATCTAGTGTCAATAAGTAAACAATGTATGAAAGACAACTACGGAGATTGAATACTTGAAGAACAATAAGCAAAACACTAATCAATTGCAAGGCAATAAGTAATGCTAGAAGGAATAGACACGAAATTTATCCCGTGGTATCGGTGATTTGCCGATCACCCCTAATCCACGTTGAGGTGGACTTCAAGCTCTCACTTGCTCCTCTATCAAGACACGACTTGATCTTTGAGCCAAGTGGACAAGAAATCACTCAATACCTCGATTCCACTAATGTCACCTTTGCCGCTCCGGCGAGGTAGGCGCGAACCCCTCACAATCCACACCGCGGCTTCTCCACAATCTTCTTGGAGAGCTCGATGGAGACAATCACCTGAGCCGTCTAGGAGGCGGCAACCTCCAAGAGTAACAAGCCAACGACGCTTGCTTGGTGTACCACCTAGTGCCTCAAGAATCACCAAATGATGCAAATGCACTAGGAACCCTCAATCTCTCACTAGAATGCAATCTCAAGCAAAGAGTGTGAGAGAGTGAGTTGGAGGATCACAAATGAGCTCAATGTGTGCAAGGAATGGCCAAGAGAGATCTCTCACACGAGCTGCCCTTCTATTTATAGTCCCCCATCTAAAACCAACCGTTATGTGCAAAAGGGGGCAGTTCTGCGCACACGCGGACCGTCCGCGCCCTAGGGCCGGACGGTCCACCGTACAAGTAACGGCTATAATGACCGTTGAAACCTGTCAGAGCTGACACAAAAGGTGGGTCCGGACAGTCCGCCCTCCAGGGCCGGACCGTCCGCGACCTGGCAGCTTGAAACACCCGAGCCTCGGATCAAGAGAAGTTAACACACGCGGACCGTCCGGCTATAAATCCCGGACGGTCCGCGACCTGAGACAGTACTGTCCGGACTGGTCCCCCAGACCGTCCGTAGTACAAATCTATAAAAACACACAGTCCCTGTCCAGAAACGAGTTTGACACTTGCGGACCGTCCGCCCCTCACAGGCGGACCGTCCGCCTATAATTCAGGGACTGGCCCGAAGCCACCTTCCTCTGGTCAGGACTGCGGACGGTCCGGCCCTAAGGCCCGGACGGTCCGCAGTGCAATAGAACACAGTGTCAACACAAATGGTTAGACTTCGGACCCCTCTGGTGGATCGCGGACGGTCCGCCCCTAAGGCCCGGACAGTCCGTGCGTCCATGACTTCGCAATTTCAAACATGCTTTTGAAAGAACTTTTGACTTGCGAAATGTGAAGCGCTGTTAGTCCTCATGCAAATGCAACTACTTGATGCTCTATGAGGCACTAAGTTTTACACAGATCTGAGTCATTGACCCCTCTTAATAGTACGGCTATCTAGCCTACCAATCCGGTCAGGTATCTTCTCTAAACTCCTCAAGACCGGCAAAAGTAAAACCTATATTATACCTTTTCCTTCATCTGATCCACAACCAATGCGTATGACTCTTCAACATTTCCTGTTCTATGTGGTCCAACCCTGCATTCTTATTTCTCCAAGAATCGTTAGTCCACAAGTAGCTGTCATTAATTACCAAAACATTACCAAAGGGGCCTAGATGATTCACAAAGGTCCATCTCGACTTCCGGCGACGGCGCAGGGGGAAGGATCTCCGCCTCAAAGGTGGTCGCAAGCGCCGTGCTCGGACCCGCGGCGACCGCGTCGAGCCGCTGAACTTCTGCCAGAGCAGCTTCGTCTTCGTCAGGAAGACAATACCCCTCACTAACCCGTTCCAGGTTCACAACGTAATGGGAAGCGAGCACAGCGAAGGCCCGCCTGATGCCGTGGTGTAGCGCCTCGCGGACTCTGCCGCGCGCGTGATCACCCAAGGCTTGAAGGCGACTTTGAGGGGAGCTTCCTGAAGGGACGTCGCCGAAGCCAAGGATCCGATAAACGTCCGAGACGGCCTCGGACATGGCCGCGAGGTCAGCCTCCCTCTGCTCGGCAGCTCCGGCAAGCGCCTCGGCGAGCGCCTTGGCGGACTCGTCAAGGGCGGACTCGAGCTCTGCGAACAACCAAAAGAAAGACCTCAAGCACAAGCAAAGGAAACAGACAAGAACAAGAACCGGGGACGGCCAAGGCGTACCTCCGGCTCGGGCACGCTGCTCCGAGGCCGCGACCTGGGCTGCGGCTAGGTCGGCCGCGAGGGTCTCAGCCCGGCTTTCGGCCTCGGCGGCCCGGCCCCGAGATTGGTCCCGCTCCTCGACGACCTGGACGAACTCCGACCGCTGCCGTTGCGCCTCCGCGCGCGTTGCTGCCGCCTCGGCTCTCAGGTCAGCGCAGAGCAACTGGAGGTCCGCTACCTTGGCATCCTGCTGAGAAAGGCGCGCAGTAGTCCCGGCGAGCGAGGTCCTCAGGGATCGCAGCGAGCCCCAGACATCGACCTCGCGGCGGATGAACGACGACTTGGCGGCGCTCCGGTCCGTCAGATCCTGGGGGAAGGAAACAGGGCGTCACGACGAACGTCTCGCTCACATAAAGGAAAATGTATGCCTGAAACCGCTACCTGGAGGATTTTGGGGACGTCCCTGCAGAAAACCTCCAGCGACGACCGGAGCGACCCCACCGTTGCTTCAGCATGCTCGCGGAGCTCATCCCAGGACTGGTCCTCCTGTTCATCGTCGAGAACGAAGACAGGATCCGAGGCCTCGCGGGTCCGGAATCAGAGCAACTGGCGCCGGGCCTCGGGGCTCCGCCGTACAGCGATGAGGCTGCCGCCCGGCTGGACGGATCGCGCGTCCACGCCCACCTCTTCCGAGGCACTGGGCGCCGACGCATCAGCCATCCCGACGCTGGCAGCAATCGGTCGCTCTCCGACTGGGACGGCGGCGACTTCGGTACCGGCAGGCGCAGGCATGGCCGGCACGATAGGCGGGCTCGGGACCACGCCGGCGTCAGCCGCCTCCCCTATCACGATGGCCGCCTCGGCAGAAGAGCCAGCCTCGGGAACCCGCTCCCCTGAGACAGGCGACGCCCGAGCCCCCTGCGGTGAAACGCCCTGCGAAAGGGTCGGCTGAACGACAAGGCCCGGGGCGGCGCTGGCCGCGCAGTCCGGCGCCGTCTTAAGGGCCTTCCGGGGTGCCAGGTCGGTCTGGCCATGGCTTCGCTTGCTGGATAAAAAGAGAGAGAGAGAAAAGGAAAATCACGGCCGAGACATATGAATGGGAAGCCAAGACGAAGACATTCCGAGATACTCACCCACTCCGGGCCATGATCCACCGCGCCTGGGGGGAGGTTTCTTGGATCCCGGCTCCCGAAACAGCCGCCGAGGTCCGCTTCGCCGGCAACTTCGGCGCCACCCTTGCTTTGGACGCCCGGGGAGCAGATTGCCCGGGCGCGGTCGTGATGACTTGAGGGTCACCCCCATGCGCTGCCGGTACGAGCGGCGGCCCCTGGGGAGCAGACGCCCTGACCTGGCCCTCCGGAGCCACCTCAGCTCCTTCGGCCGAGGGGTCAGGTGACCTCTCGGGTCGCCCCCGTGCCTCGGGCCGGGACCCCGATGCCCCAACTCCGGGGACTGACGGTGTCGGCCCGCTCGGGGGCTGGCTCGACGACTCCTAGCCACACCCCAAGCCGGGGCTGAGGCCGAGACGGGCGGCCATGTCGTCCTCCTCCTCATCATCGTCGTCATCGTCGTCGTCGGGCGTCTCTGGTGACGGCTCCCTCGGGAGTCCTTCCCTCTCCTGCTGGCGACGGCGCTTCTCCAAGGCGTCCCGAGCCCGCCTCCGCTCACGGGCCCGGGCCTTCTCCGCGTCCTTCTTCTTCTTCTTCTCCTCCGCGGTGACCCGCCGCGCTGCTCGGTCCACCGCGTCCTCCGGGACCCGTGGCAGGGAGGGCTTGTGCCACCCCACCTCCTAAAGAAGGGGAGAAAGAAACCCGATCATAAGAACCAAGAGCAACCCGATGTACGAAGAAGGAAGGAGCGAACACTCACCAGAGTTACGCACCCCTGGTCGGGGCGCATCCGAAGCTGGGAGTAGGCGTGGGAATCCGGCTTCCCCATCGCAGCCGACACCCGCCATTGGAGGGCGTCAAAGGGAAGAGGATCAGGGGACATTCGTGAGCCCTCCCAGTCGGCCTCCGGGGTCATCTCCCAAAGCGGCAGCCGCCGCTCCGCCAAGGGAAGCACCCTCCGACGGTGGATGGCGGCAACCACTCCCGCAGCGGTGAGTCCCCCCTCCCGCAACGCCTTCAGGGCCTGGAGAAGGGGTTCGAGGTTCTTCTGTCTCTCGTGCGGGGTCCCGTGACGCCAGGCGTCGGTGGCGGCGGTGACTACTCGCTGGGAGAACGGCGGGAGCAACTCACAGTCATTACGGAGGTAGAACCACCGGCGCTGCCACCCCTTGTTCGAGGACGCGAGGATGGCAGGAATGTACTGCGACGCCCGCGACTGCCTCAGCAAGAGAGTGCAGCCGCCGGCCCGCACCGCTGCACGGACCTTCCTCTCCCCCGTCGGCAAGGCGAAAAGCTCGGCGAAGAAGAGATGAGTCCACAAATCCCAATGGAGGGCGATCCCCAAATACCCTTCGCACACCGCTACGAAGATAGCGGCCTGCGAGATGGAGTTGGGGGTGAGGTTATGCAACTCCACCCCATAGTGGAACAGGATTGCCCGCATAAAGCGGCCCGTCGGCACACCGAGTCCCCGCTCGTGGAAGGAGACGAAGCTCACGACGTACCCCGACGGTGGGGATGGAGCGGCTCCGCCCACGGGAGGAATCCATTCTGGCCGCTGCTCATCGGTGAGAGGGCGAAGCAAACCCTCGCCGACCAGCTCCTCCAGATCGCTCGCCGTCACCGTGGAAAAGGGCCACGGATCGCGCGGGGAGATTATGGTCACCCGATCAGCCATCACCAAAGCGGAAGGGATGGCGGCGCAAGGGGCAGGAAGGGCGGTTTTCCTCTTCTCTGGCGAAAGTTTCTCGGGTTGCGAAAACCTAAAGGAAGAGGCAGGAAGCGGAGCGAAGAACCGTCACCAGACCCCCTCCCGAGTATATAAAGACCAGGGCGAGACCGTTTCCAGCGTTCCGCCCGGACCGGACGCGGGATTCAAAAAACGCGAAGCAAAACAGCCGTTCCTCGAACGGCTCGCGCACGCGCAACGGCCGCCCTGCCAACAACTCACCCCGTCGCATTAACTCCACGGCGGGACAGGCGGCGCTTCTGGCAGGAGAAGCGGGCGACGCTTTGCCCTCGCCGTAATAACCGCGCCAACAAAGGTACGCCATGTCGTTCGATTTCGTATCCTTTTCCTTTTTTTCCTCTTTCTCTATCTCTTGCAACAGGGACCGTGAAAGGGGGATACCCCGAAAAGGATCCTTCCCTGTGAAGGAACCGGGCTCCGAGCCCCCCTACTGATCAGAGGTTCGAAGGCTGGCCCTCCGAGGGGTTCAACAGTCGCCTCAGATCGCGTGGGCCCTACACCCACTACTGGTCAGAGGTTCGAAGGCCGGCCCCCCGAAGGGCTCCACGGCTGCCTCAGGCTACTCGGGCTCCGCGCCCATTACTGATCAGAGGTTCGAAGGCTGGCCCCCGAAGGGTTCACAGTCGCCTCAGACGCCGAGCGAGGGATGACCAGGGGTACGTTCGATACATAACCAAGGCTCGGGCTGCGCTCCCAAGGTACCCTAGGACATTTCCGAGACCAGCGGGAGCGATCTTGTAACGGAATCCCATCAGAGGGAGGCATCGAGCCCTCGGACCCCGTCGCCAGGGGACCGGGTCCGGCAGATCACCCGCAGGTACTTTTGGGCGTGCCTCTGGGCCCCTAGCCGACCCCCAACGAATGGGGCACGGACGTCCACTCGGATTACCCGCTTGCAGCTCACCGGAGACACCATGTTCGGTGCCCATCGAGGGTAACATGGCGCTCTCCCCCCCCCCTCCTCCTTGCGGAAAGGCGACGTAGGGGCGTATGTAAAAAAGACGAGTCTGTCCCTGATCGCCCTCTCGCCCTGTGCGGAGGCTCGGGGGCTGCTCTCGCAAACCCGGCTCCGGCCGAACCGTTGACAGCGTCAACATACCAGCCCGAGAGCTTGGGCCCCGACCGTGCACCCGGGCTACGGCCAGTTCGCATGAGGGAACAACCAGACCAGCCGAAGCGTTACGCAAGGCATTAAGACCTCGGGGGAGTGAAACCACTCCTCCGAGGCCTCGGGGGAGTGAAACCACTCCTCCGAGGCCTCGGGGGCTACACCCGGCGGGTGCGCTCGCGCGCACCCACCGGAACAAAATGCAACCGAGAAAGGCTGGTCCCCTTGCAAAAAAGTGCGACGTAAGCCTCCAAGCGAGTGCTAACACTCCCTTCGAGGCTCGGGGGCTACTGTCGGGGACCATAATTAGGGGTACCCTCAAGACGCCTAATTCTCAGCTGGTAACCCCCATCAGCATAAAGCTGCAGAGGCCTGATGGGTGCGATTAAGTCAGGGATCAGTCCGTACGAGCGACTCGATCACGCCTCGCCCGAGCCTAGCCTCGGGCAAGGGCAGCCGACCCCGAGGGATTTCCGTCTCGCCCGAGGCCCCCCTTTAACGGCGGACACATCTCCGGCTCGCCCGAGGCCTTGCCTTTGCTGAGAAGCAACCCTGACTAAATCGCCACACCGACCGACCAAGCCGCAGGAGCATTTAACGCAAAGGTGGCCTGACACCTTTATCCTGACGCGCGCCCCCCGGCAGAGCCGAAGTGACCGCCGTCACTTCGCCGCTCCACTGACCGGTCTGACAGAAGGACAGCGCCGCCTGCGCCACTCCGACTGCAGTGCCACTTGACAGAGTGAGACTGACAGGCAGTCAGGCCTTGCCAAAGGCACCATAGGAAACTCCGCTCCGCCCGACCCAGGGCTCGGACTCGGGCTAGGCCCCGGAAGACGGCGAACTCCGCTCCGCCCGACCCAGGGCTCGGACTCGGGCTAGGCCCCGGAAGACGGCGAACTCCGCTCCGCCCGACCCAGGGCTCGGACTCGGGCTAGGCCTCGGAAGACGGTGAACTCCGCTCCGCCCGACCCAGGGCTCGGACTCGGGCTAGGCCCCGGAAGACGGCGAACTCCGCTCCGCCCGACCCAGGGCTCGGACTCGGGCTAGGCCCCGGAAGACGGCGAACTCCGTTCCGCCCGACCCAGAGCTCGGACTCGGGCTAGGCCCCGGAAGACGGCGAACTCCGCTCCGCCCGACCCAGGGCTCGGACTCGGGCTAGGCCCCGGAAGACGGCGAACTCCGCTCCGCCCGACCTAGGGCTCGGACTCGGGCTCAGCCCCAGAAGACGACGAACTCCGCTTCGCCCGACCCCAGGGCTCGGACTCCGCCCTGGCCTCTGCCGAACAACCTCCGCCTCGCCCGACCTAGGGGCTCGGGCTCGGCCTCGGCCATGGAAGACAGACTCGACCTCGGCATCGGAGGAGCCTCCACGTCGCCCGACCTAGGGCACAGGCCCGCCACGTCAACAGGAAGCGCCATCATCACCCTACCCCGAGCCGACTCGGGCCGCAGAGAACAAGACCGGTGTCCCATCTGGCTAGCTCCGCCAGATAGGCAATGATGGCGCCCCGCTAGCCCTGTGACGACGGCGGCTCTCAGCTCCCTTACGGAAGCAGGGGGACGTCAGCAAAGACTCAACCGCTCCGACAGCTGTCCCTACGCCAGGCTCCGTTGCTCCTCCGACAGCCACGACATCACACCAGCAGGGTGCCAAGATCTCTCCGGCTGCCACATTGGCATGTACTTAGGGCGCTAGCTCTCCCTCCGCTAGACACGTAGCACCCTGCTACATCCCCATTGTACACCTGGATCCTCTCCTTACGCCTATAAAAGGAAGGACCAGGGCCTTCTTAGAGAAGGTTGGCCGCACGGGGACGAGGGCGGGACAGGCGCTCTCTTGGGGCCGCTCGCTTCCCTCACCCGCGTGGACGCTTGTAACCCCCTACTGCAAGCGCACCCGACCTGGGCGCGGGACGAACACGAAGGCCGCGGGATTTCCACCTCTCTCACGCCCGTCTCCGGCCACCTCGCTCTCCCCCCTTCGCGCTCGCCCACGCGCTCGACCCATCTGGGCTGGGGCACGCGGCACACTCACTCGTCGGCTTAGGGACCCCCCGGTCTCAAAACGCCAACACTTTTCTTCTTCCTCATTTCTTGTTCCCAAGACACTTGTAATCAAAGCAAGAGACACCAATTGTGTGGTGGTCCTTGTGGGGACTAAGTGTCCCAATTAATTGAGAAGAGAAGCTCACTCGGTCTAAGTGACTGTTTGAGAGAGGGAAAGGGTTGAAAGAGACCCGGTCTTTGTGACCACCTCAACGGGGAGTAGGTTTGCAAGAATCGAACCTCGGTAAAACAAATCATCGTGTCACTCTCACTATTTGCTTGTGATTTGTTTTTCACCCTCTCTTTCGGACTCGATTATATTTCTAACGCTAACCCCCGCTTGTAGTTGTGCTTAAACTTTATAAATTTCAGATTTGCCTATTCACCCCCCCCCCCTCTAGGCAACTTTCAATTGGTATCGGAGCTTGATACTTCATTAGAGCCTAACCGCTCGAAGTGATGTTGGGAGCTCACGCCAAGAAGGAGATGGTGACCGGCGATAAGCCCGCCACAAGTCATGGGAAAGCTCCATCGGGAGAGTCTGACAACAAAAGGGAGGAATCACCTCCCCGCGTCAAGTCGCACTGGAGTGGCGACAAGAAGAAGAAAATGAAGAAAGTGGTCTACTACGAGACCGATTCTTCGTCGCCTTCCACCTCTAGCTTTGACACGCCGTCCGTCACTTCTAAGCGCCATGAGCGCAAGAAGTTTAGTAAGATCCCCTTACGCTATCCTCGCATTTCCAAACACACTCCTTTACTTTCCGTCCCACTAGGCAAACCACCGGTTTTTAACGGTGAATATTATTGTATGTGGAGTGATAAAATGAGGCACCATCTAACCTCACTCCACGCTAGCATTTGGTACATTGTTGAGTTTGGAGCGCAGGAACCATCCGTGGGGGATGAAGGCTATGATTCGGACGAGGTAGCCCAAATCCGGCACTTCAACTCCCAAGCCACTACTATACTCCTCGCTTCTCTAAGTCGAGAAGAGTATAATAAGGTGCAAGGGTTGAAGAGTGCCAAGGAGATTTGGGATGTGCTCAAGACCGTGCACGAAGGAGACGAGGTGACCAAGATCACCAAGCGGGAAACGACCGAGGGGGAGCTCGGTCGATTTATGCTCAACCAAGGAGAGGAGCCACAAACCATGTACAACCGGCTAAAGACCTTGGTGAACCAAGTGCGCAACCTCGGGAGCACCAAATGGGATGACCATGAAATGGTCAAGGTTATTCTTAGATCACTCGTTTTTCTTAACCCTGCTCAAGTTCAATTAATTCGTGGTGATCCTAGATATAAACTAATGTCTCCCGAGGAAGTAATAGGAAAGTTTGTGAGCTTTGAATTGATGATCAAAGGCTCCAAACAAATCATCGAGCGAGGCGCCACCTCCACACCCGAGGTGCAACCCATTGCCTTCAAAGCAATGGAGGAGAAGAAAGAAGAGTCTACATCAAGTAGGCTCCCCATCGACGCCTCCAAGCTCGACAACGAGGAGATGGCGCTAATCATCAAAAGCTTTCGCCAAATCCTCAAGCAAAGGAAGGGGAAGGATTACAATCCCCGCTCCAAGAAGGTTTGCTACAAGTGTGGTAAGCCCGGTCATTTTATTGCTAAATATCCATTATTTAGTGATAGTGACAGGGGCGATGACAAGAAGGGAAAGAGGAGGGAAAAGAAGAAATACTACAAGAAGGGCGGCGATGCCCATGTTTGCCGGGAGTGGGACTCCAATGAGAGCTCCACCGACTCCTCATCCGACAAGGACGCCGCAAACATCGCCGTCAACAAGGGACTCCTCTTCCCCAACGTCGGTCACAAGTGCCTCATGGCAAAAGACGGCAAAAAGAAGGTAAAATCTAGAGCCTCCACTAAATATGCAGCTTCTAGTGATGAGGAAAACTCTAGTGATGATGAAGATAATTTGCTTGCCCTTTTGGCCAACCTAAACATGCAACAAAAGGAAAAATTGAATGAATTGATAGGTGCTATTCATGAGAAGGATGAACTCTTGGATAGCCAAGAGGACTTCCTTATTAAAGAAAATAAGAAGCATGTTAAGGTTAAAAATGCTTATGCTCAAGAAGTTGAAAAATGTGAAAAATTAACTAGTGAGCTAAGCACTTGCCATGATATTATTTCCAACCTTAGAGATGAGAACGCTAAATTAATTGCTAAGGTTGAGAAATCAAATGTTTGTGATGATTCTCTTGTCAAACTTAAAAATGATAATGCTAATTTGATTGCTAAGATTGACAAGTTAAATGAATCAATTGCTAGCCTTAAGATAGAAAATGATAAATTGATTACTAAGGCTAAAAATTTAAATGTTTGCAATGATATTGTTTCCAACCTTAGAAATGAAAATGTCATGTTACATGCTAAGATTGATGAGTTAAATGTTTGCAAACCCTCTACATCTACCATTGAGCATGTTACTATTTGTACTAGATGTAGAGACATTAATGTTGATGCTATCCATGATCACCTAGCTCAACTTAGTGCTAAAATTAATGAACATGACTTAGAAAATGAAAAATTTAAATTTGCTAGAAGTATGCTCTATAGTGGGAGACGCCCTGGCATTAAGGATGGCATTGGCTTCCAACAGGGAGACAATGTCAAGCTTAATGCCCCTAAGAAATTGTCTAACTTTGTTAAGGGCAAAGCTCCCATGGCTCAGGATAACGAGGGTTACATTTTATATCCTGTTGGTTATCCCGAGCATAAAATTAGGAGAATTCATTCTAGAAAGTCTCACTCTGACTCTCATCATGCTTTTATATATAAGAGTGAGGCATCTAGCTCTAGGCAATCAACCCATGTTAAATTGCCTAAAAATAAATCTCCTATAGCATCAAATGAACCAAATATTTCATTTAAGACTTTTGATGCTTCTTATGTGCTCACTAACAAATCAGGCAAAGTAGTCGCCAAATATGTTGGGGGCAAACACAAGGGGTCAAAGACTTGTGTTTGGGTACCCAAGGTGCTTGTTTCTAATGTCAAAGGACCCAAGACCGTTTGGGTACCTAAGAACAAGGCCTAAATTTGTTTTGTAGGTTTATGTATCCGGGGGCTCAAGTTGGATAATTGATAGCGGGTGCACAAACCACATGACTGGGGAGAAAAGGATGTTCTCCTCCTATGAGAAAAACCATGACCCCCAAAGAGCTATCACATTCGGGGATGGAAATCAAGGTTTGGTCAAAGGACTTGGTAAAATTGCTATATGACCTGACCATTCCATTTCCAATGTTTTTCTTGTAGATTCTTTAGATTACAACTTGCTTTCAGTTTCTCAATTATGCAAAATGGGCTACAATTGTCTTTTTACGGATATAGGTGTTACTGTCTTTAGAAGAAGTGGTGATTCAGTAGCATTTAAGGGAGTGTTAGAGGGTCAGCTATACTTAGTTGATTTTAATAGAGCTGAACTCGACACTTGCTTAATTGCTAAGACTAACATGGGTTGGCTCTGGCATCGCCGACTAGCCCACGTTGGGATGAAGAATCTTCATAAGCTTCTAAAGTGAGAGCACATTTTGGGACTAACAAATGTTCATTTTGAGAAAGACATGATTTGTAGCGCATGTCAAGCAGGGAAGCAAGTTGGTGTTCATCATCCACACAAGAACATCATGACGACTGACAGGCCGTTTGAGCTACTCCACATGGATCTATTCGGCCCGATAGCTTACATAAGCATCAGCGGGAGTAAGTATTGTCTTATAATTGTGGATGATTATTCTCGCTTCACTTGGATGTTCTTTTACAGGAAAAATCTCAGACCCAAGAGACCTTAAAGGGATTCTTGAGACGAGCTCAAAATGAGTTCGGATTAAGGATCAAGAAGATAAGAAGCGACAACGGAACAGAGTTCAAGAACTCTCAAATTGAAGGCTTTCTTGAGGAAGAGGGCATCAAGCATGAGTTCTCTTCTCCCTACACACCACAACAAAATGGTGTAGTGGAGAGGAAGAATAGAACTCTACTTGACATGGCGAGGACCATGCTTGATGAGTACAAGACTTCGGACCAGTTTTGGGCGGAAGCAATCAACACCGCTTGCTACGCCATCAACTGTCTCTACCTTCACCGAATCCTCAAGAAGACATCGTATGAACTCCTCACCCGTAAAAAGCCCAATGTTTCATATTTTAGAGTCTTTGGTAGCAAATGCTTTATTCTTGTTAAAAGAGGTACAAAATCTAAATTTGCTCCTAAGGCCGAAGAAGGTTTTTTACTTGGTTATGATTCAAACACAAGGGCGTATAGAGTCTTTAACAAGTCCACTGGACTAGTTGAAGTTTCTTGTGACATTGTGTTTGATGAGACTAACGGCTCTCAAGTAGAGCAAGTTGATCTTGATGAGCTAGATGATGAAGAGGCTACGTGCGTCGCACTAAGGAACATGTCCATTGGGGATGTGTGTCCTAAGGAATCCGAAGAGCCTCCACAAGCACAAGATCAACCATCTTCTTCCATGCAAGCATCTCCACAAACTCAAGATGAGGATCAAGCTCAAGATGATGAAAATGAAGATCAAGAGGAGCCACCTCAAGAGCATGCTAATGATCAAGACAAAGAAGATGATGAGGATCCAAGACCGCCACACCCAAGAGTCCACCAAGCGATACAACGAGATCACCCCGTGAACTCCATCCTCGGTGATATTAATAAGGGGGTAACCACTCGATCTCGTGTCGCTCATTTTTGTGAACATTACTCTTTTGTGTCTTCTATTGAGCCATACATGGTGGAAGATGCATTAAGAGATTCGGATTGGGTGTTGGCTATGCAAGAGGAACTCAACAATTTCACGAGGAATGAGGTATGGCATCTTGTTCCACGTCCTAATCAAAATGTTATAGGAACCAAGTGGGTCTTTCGCAACAAGCAAGATGAGCATGGTGTGGTGACAAGGAACAAAGCCCGACTTGTGGCCAAGGGGTATTCACAAGTTGAAGGTTTGGATTTCGGTGAAACCTATGCACCCGTAGCTAGGCTTGAGTCAATTCACATATTACTTGCCTATGCTACTTACCATGGCTTTAAGCTTTACCAAATGGACATGAAAAGTGCCTTCCTCAATGGACCAATCAAGGAGGAGGTCTATGTTGAGCAACCTCCCGGCTTTGAAGATAGTGAGTATCCTAACCATGTGTATAAACTCTCTAAGGCGCTTTATGGGCTCAAGCAAGCCCCAAGAGCATGGTATGAATGCCTAAGATATTTTCTTATTGCTAATGGCTTCAAAGTTGGAAAAGTCGATCCTACTCTCTTTACTAAAACTATTGCAAATGATTTGTTTGTATGCCAAATTTATGTTGATGATATCATATTTGGGTCTACTAACAAATCTACATGTGAAGAGTTTAGTAGGATAATGGTTCAAAAGTTTGAGATGTCTATGATGGGGGAGTTGAAGTATTTTCTAGGATTTCAAGTCAGGCAACTCCAAGAGGGCACCTTCATCAGCCAAACCAAGTATATTCAAGACTTACTCACCAAGTTTGGAATGAAGGATGCCAAGCCCATCAAGACACCCATGGGAACTAATGGGCATCTCGACCTCGACACGGGAGGTAAATCCGTAGATCAAAAGGTATACCGGTCGATGATAGGATCTCTACTTTATTTATGTGCATCTCGACCGGATATTATGCTTTCCTTATGCATGTGTGCAAGATTCCAAGCTGATCCTAAGGAAGTTCACCTTAGGGCCATGAAATGAACCTTGAGATATTTAGTTCATACACCTAAGTTTGGCCTTTGGTACCCCAAAGGATCCACTTTTGATTTAATAGGTTATTCAGATGCTGATTGGGCAGGGTGTAAAATTGATAGAAAGAGCACATTAGGGACTTGTCAGTTCTTGGGAAGATCCCTAGTGTCTTGGGCTTCAAAGAAACAAAACTCAGTAGCTCTTTCTACCGCTAAAGCCGAGTATATTGTCGCAGGCCATTGTTGCGCGCAATTGCTTTGGATGAGGCAAATCCTTAGGGACTATGGCTACAAATTAACCAAAGTCCCTCTCCTATGTGATAATGAGAGTGCAATCTGCATGGCAGATAATCCTGTTGAGCACAGCCGCACTAAGCACATAGCCATTCGATATCACTTTTTGAGGGATCACCAACAAAGGGGGATATCGAGATTGCTTATGTTAGCACCAAAGAACAATTAGCCGATATTTTTACCAAGCCATTAGATGAGAAAACCTTTACCAAACTTAGGCATGAGCTAAACATTCTTGATTCTAGGAATTTTGATTGATATTTTACACACATAGCTCAATTATATACCTTTGATCATATCTCTTTCATTTGCTATGACTAATGTGTTCTTCAAGTATATTTTGTGCTAAGTCATAGATTGAAAGGGAAAAAGGAGTCTTCGGCGAAGACAAGGCTTCCACTCCACTCCATCATGTTATTTACCCTTCGCCGTCACTCCGCATCGCTCTTCACTTTGGTATAATCCTTCACTCATATATTATTTGCCAAAGGGGGAGAGAGTTTGAATAAGGGCTCATATTTCACTCACAAGTATCCATTTTTTGCGATTCATGCCAAAGAGGGAGAAAGTATTAGCCCAAAGCAAAAGGACCGCACCACCACCAATTTCAAAAAATGTGTTCTTTCAATTTGTATTAAAGAAGTTTTTCAACTAGTATCTTATTTTTGATATAATTTCAAATTGGTTTGACCTCCTTCAAAATTAACATCTAAAACCCTCTTGAACACTAAGAGGAGAATTTCATTGAGGGGGAGTTTTGTTTAAGTCAAAGGAAAATCATTTGAAACAGGGGGAGAAAATTTCAAATCTTGAAAATGCTTCTCGAAATCTTATTTATTTACCTTTGACTATTTGCAAATAGACTTTGAAAAAGAATTTCCAAAACATTTGCAAAAACAAAACAAGTGGTGCAAGCGTGGTCCAAAATGTTAAAAATGAAGAAAGCAATCCATGCATATCTTATGAAAATGTAAATTGGTTTAATTTCAAGTAACCTTTGCACTTACCTTATGCAAACTAGTTCAACTCTGCACTTATATATTTGCTTTGGTTTGTATTGGCATCAATCACCAAAAAGGGGAGATTGAAAGGGAAATAGGGTCAACCTTTTCCTAAATGTTTTTGGTGGTTGAATTGCCCAACACAAATATTTGGACTAACTAGTTTGCTCTAAATTATAAGTTCTACAGGTGCCAAAGGTTCACAACAAACCAATACAAAAGTCCAAGAAAGGGTTCAAATAAAAAGAGCAAAAGACAACCGAAGGCTGCCCTGGTCTGGCGCACCAGACTGTCCAGTGCGCCACCGGACAGTGTCCGGTGCACCAGGGAGATCAACTCCGAACTTGCCACCTTCGGGTTTCTGGAAATGTCCTCCGCTATAATTCACCGGACTGTCCGGTGTAGCACTGGACTGTCCGGTGTGCCATGTGGAGCAACGTCTACCTGCGCCAACGGTCGTCTGCAAAAGCTACAGGAACAGCGAACAGTGCGTGACTGCGCGCGCAGAGTTAGAGGAGGCGCCAGAAGGCGCACCAGACAGTGAACAGTGACTGTCCGGTGCACCACCGGACTGTCCGGTGGCTCCACATGTCAGAGCTCCAATGGTCGAACCCTAACGGTTGGGTGACGTGGCTGGCGCACCGGACAGTGTCCGGTGGTGCACCGGACTGTCCGGTGCGCCCTTCGGCAACAGCCTTCCCCAACGGCCACTTTGGTGATTGGGGCTATAAATACCTCCCAACCACCACACTTCAAGGCATCCAAGTTTTCAGCCAACACATTCAATACAAGAGCTAGTGCATTCAATACAAGACACAATTAGAGTGAATCAAAATCTCTCCAAGTCTCAATTCCACTCAAAGCAATAGTGACCAGAAGAGAGAGTTTTGTCGTGTTCTTTTGAGCTCTTGTGCTTGGATCGCTTTTTTCTTCCTCATTTCTTGTTCCCAAGACACTTGTAATCAAAGCAAGAGACACCAGTTGTGTGGTAGTCCTTGTGGGGACTAAGTGTCCCGATTAATTGAGAAGAGAAGCTCACTCGGTCTAAGTGACCGTTTGAGAGAGGGAAATGGTTGAAAGAGACCCGGTCTTTGTGACCACCTCAACGGGGAGTAGGTTTGCAAGAACCGAACCTTGGTAAAACAAATCATCGTGTCACTCTCACTATTTGCTTGTGATTTGTTTTTCGCCCTCTCTTTCGGACTCGATTATATTTCTAACGCTAACCCTGGCTTGTAGTTGTGCTTAAACTTTATAAATTTCAGATTTGCCTATTCACCCCCCTCTAGGCAACTTTCAAAAAGGCCACGAATCCGCGGAAAGAGAGGGGAGAACGGCGAGGAAAAGGCCTCGGGCGGACCGAAAGAACTCCGGCGAGGCATTCCGGTCCCGAGGAGGGGACTTGAGGCGCGCTAAGGCCTAGGATAGCTTCATCAGAGGGAGGGGTACCCTAGGGATCAACACCGGGGAACTAGACCGGGCTAAATTGGCCGGCCACCGCACGAGCACGGCGGACCGCCACGGTCGAACTCCGACGAAGCCGAAATTAGCCGAGCACAAAGCGCAATAGGGAAAATTGGGCACGAGTACAGGTGTCTCACCTCGGGGCGGAGCTCGGGGAGGCTTGGCGCGGTCTCCGGCGAGCTGGATGGTCGGGAACGCGGGCGCGGGTCTCCAGCAGCGTCTGGCGGCGAGGGCAGAGCGCGAGAGAGGGCGATGCTGTGCGAAATGAGGCGGGGGAGCTAGTGCGGGCACTGGTGGGGCTCTAAGAAGGGAGCTGGGCGCGTGGGCGGGCGTCGTGGCCGAGAAATCCGGCGACGTGCGCGAGTGCGCACTCGCCGGTCCACGGCGGGCATGGGGAGGGCGGATCTGACAGGGAGGGTCCACGACGTAGAGAGAGAGGAGAGGGGCCGGGGGCGCTCGGGGCAACAGCTCAGCAACTGGCGAACCGGGCCCGCGAGACAGAGAGAGAGGAGAAGCACGCGGGTGAAGAAACCGGAGCCGACAGGTCGGCCCCACTGGGCAGCGAGCGAGAGAGGGAGGGCACGCGGGAGAGAGAGCTGCCGCTGACAGGCGGGGTCCGCCTGTCAGGCGGCGCGGGCGCGCGGCCTGGCTAGGTCGAGCTGGGCTGGTTTGGGCTGCTTTTTCTTTTTCTCTAGATTTTTTAATTCCTTTTCTATTTATTTTCTATAGGATTTTCAATTCCAAATTTAAATTAGGTTTCAAATTCAAATAAATTCAAACATGTGCAACACTTCAAAGAATACTTTAAGCTCAGCATGATGCAACATGTCATGACCCAAAATATTTTGGCAAAAATAAATAATTAAATCCCCCTAACTTTAAGCTAATTCTACTTAAAAGGGAAAAAGAGAGAGAGAATCTAGACAGAGATAAAACCTAGGGTGTGAGAGAGAAGAGTAACACATGAATTTGGGTGATCATTACAAAGAAATTTTATACCCTCAAATTCAGGGTGTTATAGACTAGATCCCTAGCATACCCTTTTGGCCTGGTAATCCTAACCGTTTGATCCGATTAAACAGATCGGAATGAATCTTAGGTGCTTAAAATCTAAGTCGTTGGTTATTAATCTATGGGTTGCCATCGTGTACTGGTTCATGTAACGGGAGATCTAATCCGAGCGCAGATTTTTTATCCTACGGCTCATATTAGCAGATACCCCTTCGGCGAACCATCTTTCAAAAGAAACCCCGAGAAAACTATGATTCAACCCGTCATCCTGTTACACCTAGAAATAATTAGAAATAGGTCCTCTTATTTATGTTTTAGCCCATGATCTTTTAGAAAATAGTACCCGAAGTGTTGAAATCACTAGTTTACGTAAAATAGAATCTCAAATTTATTTTCAATATAAAAATAATTAAAAAACATTAGAAAGTCCATAACTTATTCATTTTAATCCCGATTTAATCCGTTCGAATTGCGTCGGCTTCGTAATAAAAATGCCTATGTATGAAACAACCTTGTTTTATCATATTCTCTGTTCCAAAAAGTAGATAAATACTTGTTTAATTTATGATTAAACTTGCTAACCAAAGTTAGTATATTATTTTAATTTGTCTACAAGTATACTTTATGATTAAACTTGCTAACGAAATACTTGTTTAGAATTAGTAGTTCTTTAATATTTTTTTACACGAGTTATCTAGATTATACTTTTACTAATCACCTAAAACTTTAGAAAAAACATATTTTCTTAACCGTAACACCGATTTTAGTGATTCTCGGGCCCATGCTCTCGTAGCAGCGCACAAAATATTCCTACTTAGTTTGTTCTCATATTTGGTGCAATATAATTTTTATATACTCCTTGTCTATTTGTATGTATTGCTACGAGTAGCAGCGAGGTCACGAGAAAACCCAAGACCCACTTGGTGAAGTACCTGGGAATCTCAAGTCACATGCGAGTTGTGCCTTCGATCACTTTTCTTTACCTAATAATGTTCCTGTTAATCACTGTGTCTTGCTCAGGTTAATTTGATGGGACCTAATAGGTTACCCTAGTTTTGTTTACCCCATACTTTGTAGACAAATGAACTATTGGGTAGACTTGCTATTGCTCTACCTGGTTTGGGGGTTAAAGTTACATCTGAATTATGATCATGTTCCAATTTTCCTATTGATTTAATTATTGTTCATGACAAGATTATTGTGATAATTGGAACATGGAGAACCACCCGGGAAAACAGTGCTACCACAAGGCTGGTATGGGACGCCCTTGCCTGACTAATTAAGAAAACTAGTGGACGACTACCTTACCCGAAAGGGGCAAGGGTGGTAGAGGAGGTGCCGATATAGAGAGGTTCTTGGGTCGATCAAGCTGCAATGGATTTTCGGACGAGGGATTCCTATATCGCCCTTCTCAGAAACCATAGCGGGTTTTCTGAAGCTAGTGGAACTTTGTAAAGGCCTCATAGTGCTACTCTGTCTCGTCTCCTCGGTAGAGATGTATGGGATTCATGGCCCCATGGAAAATGGGTAACACGACTTGTGGGTAAAGATGTGTAACCTCTGCAGAGTGTAAAATTGGTATATCAGTCGTGCTCACGGTCATGAGCGGTTCAGACACTCACATGATAAAATTATGGAATTAAACTTAATCTGTCATTTGCATTGCATTGTGGTTTTATTATTAATATTGATCTCTTATTTATTTGGGTTAATATCTAATTACACTTAGTAACTGCTAATAACATTTTGACCAACTTTAAAAGCAATGCTCAACTTTAACTATCTTCTTTGGTAATCCTTACACTTCACATGAGCCCCCACCGTAAGTGAAAGTCGCCTAGAGGGGGTGAATAGGCGAAACCTGAAATTTACAAACTTTGAACACGCATTATGCCCGGGATTAGTGTTAGAAATAATTTGGAGTGCGGAAGGTAGTTCTCCTTGCTATGAGTTGCTCAATCAATGTGGATAACCTTAGGAGCAAACTCAAATCAATATGAGCAAGGGAACTATAGAGAGAGGGGAAAGGGAAAACAAATCGAGTGGATATCAACACAAATGAACACGACGATTTGTTTACCGAGGTTCGGTTCCAAAGAACCTAGTCCCCGTTGAGGAGGCCACAAAGGCCGGGTCTATTCCAACCATTTCCCTCTCTCAATCGGTCACACAGACCGGTCGAGTGCTTCTCCTTAATCACTTGGGTCACTAAGACCACACAAGGATCACCACACACTTAGGTGTCTCTTGCTAGCTTTACAAAGCACTTGGAAGAATTAGAGTGAAAAGGAAAAAGCAATCCAAGCAACAAGAGCAACAAAAGAAACACAAGTAACCCTCTCTCAAGTCACTAAGCACTTGAGTTGATTTTGGAACTTGGAGAGGATTTGATCCTTTGATTGTGTCTTGGAGTGTATGTCTTTGCTCTAGTATTGAATGTCAAGGTATGAAAACTTGGATGGCTTGAATGGTGGTGGTTGGGGGGTATTTATAGCCCCAACCACTATTCCAGTTGTTGTTGTTGATGGGCACACTAGATAGTTTGGTGATGCACCGGACATGACATTGTTCACTGTCCGGTGCGTGTCACGTCAGCCGACTGTTGGGGTTTGGAGATGTTGACCGTCGAAGTCCTTTGTCCTCTTGCGGCACCGGACAGTCCGGTGCCATACCAGACAGTCCGGTGCGTTCTGACTTCGTAGTTCTGACTTCTGCTCTGACCATTGTTCACTATTCATCACAGTTGACCGTTGCTCCGTTGGCTCACCGGACAGTCTGGTGCACACCGGACAATCCGGTGAATTATAGTGGAGTGACCTTGAGAAAATCCTGAGAGCGGCCAGTTCGTGAGGTGCCTAGGCACCGGATAGTGTCCGGCGCGCCACTGGCTGCACCATTTATTGTTTTTGCTCCAAACTTTGTAGAGTTCCCCAACTCTTTTTCTTTGTTGGTTTATGTTGAACTTTATGCACCAGAGATAAACGACAACTAGGCAAACTAGTTACTCCACGTGATTTGTGATGGACGTCAAACACCAAAATCTATTATAGGAAATGTTTAAGCCCATTTCCCTTTCAGTAAGAAAGATCATGCACATTATTCCCCACAACTTGTTGAGTGATGAACGTATGTGAGCTCACCCTTGTTGTACTCACACCTCCCAGATCAAGAAAAGGTACCACAGGATGAGGAGCATGAAGGATGTCACGATGAGTTCGTGAGAGGTCTAGGCCGTCGTCTCTGAGTCAACTATGGTTGTTAAATCGTCGTCTTCGTATGATGTAATTATATAGCTATTTTGTAAAGAACTCTTATTATATAATAAAGATGTGACATTTGTTTCTGTACCGTGAGTCATCATATGTGTGAGACTTGATCCTATCACACATTTGATTCGCGCCCAGGTTTGCCCCCTAAACTGGGTGTGACAGTTACACAGTTGCATACCTCGTTTAGTACCCTATCCGGTGGCATAACAAACACATCCGATAAGAACATGTCCCTTTAGACATACTTTACATGCTCTTAAAGTAATCTATCTAGTGAGCACAACTATACAAGTGTCTTTAGACCACTTCTACAAGATCTTTGAGTGCCTTGTTTGGTTAACCTTATCTAGTGCACACCAGACACACCGATGTTACTCCCAAATAGAGATGGCAATGGGTACCCGAAACCCGAATACCCGACGGGTTTTACCCGATATGAAGGCGGGTACGGGATGATTTCTCTACCCGCGGGTATGTTAATGGGTAAAAACCTCTACCCGTTGGGTAGACGGGTACGAGTATGGGTTGGTACTACCCATACCCGTCTACCCGTGGGTAAAATATACCCGCATCAATAGCACTATAAACATCTAATAGAGTCCAACTTAGCTAGAATAAAACCTTCTCTAGTTATCATTTATCTAGATACTAAGTTATATAATCATATGATTTGTTATATGTGAAATGGAAGTTGTTTTTATATGTTTATTTAATATTTTGAGTGATTGGTACATTGGAATTTAATTCTTTCCTAGCGGGTACGGGTTACCCGACGGGTAAAAATACCCACACGGGTACGGGTATGGGTAAGATTTTATACCCGCGAGTATATATGGGTAACCCGACGGGTAGAATTTTTTTTGATGGGTACGGGTATGGAATGGTACTACCCGACGGGTATGTACCCGTTGCCATCCCTACTCCCAAACAATAGGGTGAATTGACCTTTTCTAAGTTTTCTCGCAATAATTAACTCTTAATCATAATCCCAACTTAACCCTAGTGTCTGATGTGTTTATAGCTAGATAAGTGCACTATAACCATCATCCAAGCCTAGATATAATATTTTTTCCCATCACTCAAGTCATCGTCACTGTGCCTCGCACACCACTTAATATAAAAGGTGAAGAGGATGCCACATGTGCTCTTACTTAGAGTTAGTTTCAATGGGCTTGTTACGGAAACTCTCCTTGACTGCTTCAAGTAGCATATCACCATCTACTCTACTTGACTAGGCCACATACAAGCAGTTATAAATGCTTTTGAAGAGGGGTGATCTTCGGGTTGCTCATTGACAACCAATTCTTTGGCTACTTGGGGTACAACGGTTAGGAGCTTCTCTAGTGGAGTTGTAGGTGTTGGCTATTTGGCCCTAGAAGGTCGATCCCTTCTTACTGTTGCTATCAATTAGGTCCATTTAGTGTAGTAGACACTTGTGGACCTAAAAGTTTATGAAATAAAAAACTACTGTGAACCTAAAAATATATAGATTTTAAAATAATATACTTACCTACCAACCATTTGTCCTCCATCTTTGTCTGGTACCATTGCCGTTAGAATTGAGGAACACTAGAGTAAGCAGACTGATTGAAAGTGGCAGCATTGTCACTAGTTGAGGGCACTATTGTGCCTATAGGGGAACAAGAACCATATGGGAGAGGAGCACCAAATGGAGGTGGGAATAGAGGAGAAGCACCACATGATCCATATTGAGAACCACCATATATATTTGTATATGTATGGAGGAGGGTGTGGATAAGCGAATGATGGTAGAGGAGGAGCATCGATGATAGGATCTTTTTTGGAAGGAGGATGAGCATTCATGAAAGGACGATGGGGAAAAAGGAGGATATGAGTATGAAAACATAGGTTGTGGAGTTAGGGAACGAGTATGAGCAGAAACATCCTCTCAATAATGATGTATGGTAGAAAGGTCGTTGAAGGAGACCTCCCCCACACTGACAGGGGTGTTGAGAAGTTGTAGAGATTGGTTGTTGACCAAGTGGATGAAGGTTTAGAAGTTTGGAGTCCACCTAGGATTCATATTCAAAAAGAAAGTAGGAGACTATAATATGAAAAAACAAGTGAAAAAAGAGAGTGAGGGGTGTGAATGAATCCAAACACACACCTCTATTTATAGGATTTTTTTGTAAATCAAACGATTCAAAAAGACATGGATCAATCAGAAAGCGACACATGGCAATATGTTGTCGGTATGGATTAGTTCGGGTCGATATCAACCGATTTAGATTGGTACCGACTGGACCATCCAACACATCGATCAGTAGGCCCGCTGGTCAACCGGTAGAACCAACATTGAGTTAGACCACTCAATACTGATCGCTGGCTCCCCTGCCTCACCAATGGTAAACCACACCTTTGGAACCAGTATTGGATTGTCTCAATGGAGATCGGTAAAGACTTTTTTATCCTATATTTAGAGAAGATTTCCTGCTCTATACTAATTGTGGCTTGTTGTTCCGTTGCTGTAACATTGGTAGGTGGACATGTGTCAAATCGAAAACCGGTTACAGGGCTGCTTCTACAGCGGATGTAGGGATTTTTTTTCCAAAATTGGATAGGGTCCTCGATGAAGTCACATCACCTCTGTTTTAGAGGTCGCTCTCTAGCAAAAGCTTAAGAACATGTTCGGTTGGTTCGCTCTTTCGTTAGCTACTGTTTGGCTTACTGTTGTTCTATAGTCGTAGTTGCAGCACAACTAGCAATGGAGCTGTCGAACAACTTCTAACTCTTCTCTTTGAATTGCAAACACCTTCACTTGTAAGTACAATTTTGTGATGTACTAGGAGACTTGTTTTTCTCCTCGGATATGGTTGCAGGTGAAGAAGATGATCATCGATGTCGCCACTTTGGCAATTCTAAAAAGGCTGAGTGCGCTGGCCCATGAGTTTCCGCTAGTCAGTGCGGAAACTAGAGATCATGATGCAATGTTGTGCGACAGTAGGCGTACAACGGTACAATAGTGGTAGTTTCTTTGCTTGGGGAACAATGTTGATTTGAGACGATGTTCAGAAAATAGCACCTGTTTTCAAAAAAAATCGTAGAACAGCACCTGTTTCACTAAATTAATTCAGAAAACAACAGTCCATCTAATATTTTTGCATTGTTTCATTTCTTACACCATATATAAATGGACCAAATTACTCATATTCATTTCACATCCCTCTTTTTTATCTCTTATGTCCATAAGAAAAACATAGATAGATAAAATATACGAGCTCTATTTTTGTAGTGTTAAACATACAAATAGACACATATTTTTTTATGAAGGAAGAAGCCTAGATTTAACCATTGAACTTCAAACACATGTATCTTTAGCATCGAAGTATTAAAATTAGTTCACCGAAAGGTCTTCGATTGTACTTCCTCCGTTCCTTTTATTTGACGTGGTCGTTTTTTCCAAAATCTTCAATCGCTCGACTTATTCAAAAAAGTGTATGTTTAATAAAAAGTACTCCCTCCTTCCCAAAATATACTTTTGAAGTTCAATTGTTAAATCTAGACTTCTTCCTTTGTAGAACATCTGTGTTTACTTGTATGTTTAACACTCTACTTAACAATATAAAAATGGAGCTCATATATTTGTACACATTTATGTTGTTCTTATGGTAGAATAGATAAAAAATAAGGTTATGAAATGATAGGGGTAATTTGGTCCATTTGCTTGTGAGGTGAGAGATAGAAGAATGAAAAGTAAAGATTGAGCGTTGTTTTCTAAATTCATTTGATGAAATTAGTGTTGTCCTTTGAATTGTTTGAAAATGGGCACTATTTTCTGAACAATATATCTCAAACTAGTGCTATTTTGTGGAGTCCCGCGCTTTGCTTGTCAGCATAAACCTTTACTAGCTGGATGCCCGTGCGTTGCAACGGGAATATATAATACCAGTATACTACGATAACTTATATACAAAATCTGTGTTATATTGTTATGAGAAAATGTTTCATAATCAATTTGTGATCCTAGCCATACATAAATTTTGTTATTTTAATCTAGTTATTTCACCACTACATTGCAACCATCAGTATCATGCAGACTTCGATATATGCCACGATTTGTATGTTCTCATCATTGGAGAGCACGAGCACGTTCCACACATGCCGGAAAAATTCCCTCGTACATCGTTAGTCATCAGACACGCACCACCATATGCTCTTGCTTAAACAAAAAGGTAAGTGTGTATGTGTTTGCGAAGAGAATTAAAGGCAGGCCGGCACAAAAGCTACCCTGACGGTGGCGAGGATGACGAACTGGTCATTGTTGTCGATCCTCCTCTGTGTCACCTCCGGCGCCAAGATGACGCTACAATCCTCGATATAGTAGTCGTCGAACGCACGCGACATGACGAGTACCGATGACTCTTGTTTGGGCTGCCAAACGAAGTGCACCCCGGACTCATCAGCGAGGTAGTACCCCTGGCCGTTGCACCACCGAATGCGCTATTCCACTACATACATCATGTTCGAGGACACTCACACAACGTCAGCAACGTCCATCGTCCCAGCGCACAAGAATTCATGTCCGGTCAGTAGCGACTTACGTGGCAGGTTGGGCTTCAGGTGGACGATGAGCTGGACGGCGTGATGGCGTCGTCGTCGGATGCAGTGTCCAGAACAACCCGAGAGTCGTCGACGTTGGCGACAACCATGAGGCCCCCCTGCTTAACGATGGACAGCGCGGTGCAGCTGCTCTGGACCGCGTCCAAGCGGCGGCTTCGCGGGAGCTTGTCGTACACAGCGGCGCATGCGACCACGTAAGACTGCTTTTAGAGGTCGAGCTGACAGTCTCCAAGCTTCTTCTCATCATCGATGAGCGACGACAATGCGAATGCCTCCTGCTCATGGAGTTTGTTCGGGGTTTGAAGTAGGAAACATGGATTCATGCTTGACGTTGGTTTATGAAAATGACTCACAAGTCTGATCCATGGAAAAAAATATTACGAAGAAAAAATTTCACACATGCAAAAAAGAGAATTTAAGTATAATGCATTATTCAAACAAAAGAAATAGCATGCAAAGCTCTTCTTTAAATAATATTACCTCCATCCAAAAATATAATTCAAGAATATCGGTGATACTTATCTACTACTACGCATTGTGCAATGGTAGCAAGTGAGCTTGGAGAGAGATGTAGTAGATGTGTTTCCTGTCATAGATGTAGACATAAACACATATAGGTGGGTGCCCGTGCGTTGCAACGGAAACATTTAATATCATGATAACTTATGAACAAATGTGTGTTATACTGTTATGTGAAAATGTTTCGTAATTAATTTGTGATCCTAGCCATACATAAATTTTATTATTTCAATCTAACTATTTCATCACTACATTGCAACCAACAGTACCGTGCAGACTTCTATACATGATAGCTGAATGCCCGTGCGTTGCAACGGGAATATATAATACCAGTTGTCACACCCGGTTTTAGAAGGTAAACCGAATGCGAACCATGTACGTGCCAGGATCAGTTATTCACGTACACAGCAGTTACATAACATGGACATCATCACACAGTGCTTAAAATAGTATTAAGAAGGGAAATAGTCGATTACATCATACGTCTGAGACGTCCATATAGTCTTTAAATAAATCAAAGTGCGGAAAAGAAACGTAGATAAACGCGGCCTTCACAGGCAGCCGACTGGGGGTTGCCGCTAACCCACACCTAGAACTCGTCGTAGTCTTGGAACTCCTGGAAGTCTCCTTCCACAGCTTCATCTTCGCCTGAGCAGTGGTTGCAATGCTGACAACCTGGGGATGGGGGGGTTGGTGTGTAGAGCAAGGGTGAGTACACATCAACATACTCAGCAAGTATCCTGTTTGGCTGTAGTGGACTAGCTTTATGTGGGGACAAGTCAAGCAGTTGCTTTTAGTTGGTCAGATTATTACTTACTAGTAGAAAGCCAGGTTTTAGCTTTAACCCAAGTTATTAGCCCGATGTACCCTTTCCAAACGGAAAGAATACTACTTACCAGCACCATAGTCATAACCAAAACCATCGATCTCATAACCACCTGTACCAAAGTATCTCTGATCAAGTACCACTAATCACTGGAGCTCCCTTGGCCGCTCATAACCGCGAGCACGGCTGATATATCAGTTTTCAAACACTCTGCAGAGGTTGTGCACTTTACCCACAAGCCGTGATTCCCATTCTGCCCGGAGATCATGACTCTCCATTGATCACTACCAAGGTGACCCAGCAGGGCATCACTACGTAGCCTTTACAAAGATTCCCCGGGGCTGTAGCCACCCGTTAGGTTTCCTAAATGCACCGCACTCCTCCCCAAGGGGCAAACCCAAACTTGGTAGAGCGAGCCGCATACACCGAGCCCCATTGACGGCACGACGGCTAAGTGATCTACACCCCGGATCCTCTAATTATTCAGCTAAGGGCATCCCATTCCACCCTCATGGTTGCACTATTTTCCCGGGCGGTCATCCATAGAACAGGTCCTTACGGAGAGGCACTCGAGAAACCGCTCGAGCCCCCTTGATGACCACAAGTACAACATCATAATAAGAGAAGGGAAAACAGCGTATCATAGATAATCTCATCATGTTCATTGATTAGAGTTTGAGCAATAGCATAAAGCTAAACAATAATAATCCAACCCAGATAGGTAAACAAGGACATGGATAACAAAAGCTAGTCAATCCTTAGGCATAAATGTGTAAAGTGGGAGGTGAATTAAAGAATGAATAGGACAGAGATAGGTCAAGGGACACTTGCCTCCACCAACCGGCTGCTGCTCAGGGGCTTCTCCTGCGAGTTCCTCGGGCTCTTCAACCGGATCGTTCTCTATGCGAGCACAAACATACATACATCCACATATTTAATACCAAAGAACAGTACACCATACAATAGAATGCAATAAGTAAACAGACGTTCCACGCGGGCTCGCGAGTACGGTTAAGAGAGAAAGAGGAAAAGACAGTCGAGAAACGATCACGTTACATGATTATAAATTAACCACTCGCTTAATGGAAGGAAATTTAATGTAGACACTATGTTTAGCGTAAAGTAAAGTCATGTTTCATGTCTAATTATTATAAGCAGGTGGAGATAAATAAAAGGATGGTCGCGCGGCGAGACGCGCGACAAAGCTCTCTAAAACAAATTAAGAAGTTAACGACTCGTCGCGCGACCGAGCACGCAACGAGACACTTCGCCTTAGTTATGAGGAGACGTTAAGCGTCGCGCGACGAAACGCACGACGGCATACGTCGACTAAACTGAGTCCAAAGTGGAACGTCGCGTGAATACACACGCGGCGTTACACCTTAAACAACCTGAAACAAAAATGGATCGTCGCGCGACGAAGCGCACGACGCAACACACAGATATAATCTGAAATTAGACAAATCTGTCGCGCGGCGAAGCGCGCGACGCAACACGCTAATTAACAAATAATCACCGCGAGCGTGGGCGAGCGGGGACACGGTCGGGCGAGGCCGGGACGGGGGCAGGGCGACCGGGCCGGAGCCGGGGCGGTTCAACCGGCCAGGGGGGCGGTTGAACCGGCCAGGGGCGGCCGCGCGCGGGCGAGCCCGCGGGAGGGGCAGGGGGCGGGCCGAGCGCCGCCGGGGGCCGAGCAGGGGCGGGGAGCGCCGCCGCGGGGCCGGGCAGGGGCGGGCGGACGCCGCCGCGGCCGGGGAAGGGGCGGGCGCCGCCGCGCGCGGGGGAGGGGCGGGGACGGGGCCGAGCGCCGCTGGGGGCCGGGGCGGGGCAGGGGGCGAGGCCGAGCGCCGCCGGGGCGGGGCAGGGGGCGAGGCCGAGCGCCGCCGGGGGCCGGGACGGGGCCGCGCGCCGCCGGGGAGGGAGGCCAGGCGGGGGCCGCGCCACCGCGCCGAGGGGCCGAGCGGGGGCCGCGCCGCCGCGCCGAGGAGGTCGAGCGGGGGCCGCGTCGCCGCGCCGAGGAGGCCGGGCGGGGGCCGCGCCGAGGAGGCCGGGCGGGGGCCGCGCCGAGGGGGGCCGAGCGGGGGTCGCGCGCGGGCAGGGGGAGAGGGAGGGCGCGCGCGGGGGGGGGGGGGGGGGAAGAAGAGGAGGGAGAGAGAGAGAGAGAGAGAGAGAGAGAGAAGGGAAGGGGAGGGGAGCTCACCTCGGGGTCCAAATTCCGGTGATCGCCGTCTCCAAATCCTAGGGCACCACGGGGAGAGAGAGGTGGAAGAGGGAGAGGAGAGGTTGTTGCGCGGGAGATCCAAATGAGAGAGAGAGAGGGGAGGGGGGCGCATGGGGGGTTTGGGCGCCAGGGGCGCGCAGGCCGGGGCGGGCCGGGCCGGCTGGGCTGGGCTGGACTGGGCTAGGCTGGGCCGGGCCACTTCGCGGATCGAAAACCCACGACGAGCGCGGACCACTAAACGGAATTAAATCGCGAACCGAAATCCGGAACGGAACGAGACGAACACTCAACATCAGACAAAGAAATGTGCTTCGGCATGATGCAACACCCATGACACTTAGGTTTTGGTTTATACATGACACAGACACCTGTTGCTATACTGGTTTTGAAATTGGGAAGAAGCGAAACAAGAAAGAGAAAAGGGAGTAACGCCCGAATTTGGTGAGAGAAAAGAAGAAAAAATTCTACCCCCAAATTCAGGGCGTTACAAACCTATCCCCCTTAAAAGAATCTCGCCCTCGAGATTCAGGGTTGGCTAGCAAAGAGCTCAGGGTATTTAGCCATCAGATCATCTTCACGCTCCCAGGTTGCTTCTTCCTCAGAATGGTGATTCCATCTGACTTTGCACATTCTGATGGTCTTCCTTCGGGTGACTCTGTCTGCAACCTCAAGGATCTGCACTGGCTTCTCAACGTAGGTCAAGTCCTCCTGGACTTCAAGACCTTCCACTGGCAACTGCTCTTCTGGCACACGCAAGCACTTCTTCAACTGAGACACATGAAAGACATCATGCACAGCAGACAAATTCTCTGGCAAACTGAGCTGATAGGCCACTTCTCCACGTCTTGCGAGAATCTGATACGGACCAATGTAGCGGGGTGCTAGCTTGCCTTTCACTCCGAACCTTCTGACTCCTCTGATCGGTGACACTTTCAGATAGACAAAGTCTCCGACTTCGAAACTCGGCTCTCTTAAAGATAGGGGCGGTGCCAGGAAGAAGCTCTATGGCAAACTCAACTTTCCGCTCTGGTGGCATACCCGGTAAGTCCTTTGGAAACACATCCGGGAACTCGGACACAACCCTGATACTCTCAATTGGGTCTGCTTCACTGCTATCAACAGCTAGCTGATAACAACTTCCTTTCTTTGGCTCAGGCGGGACTAACTCAGTCACCACTTCCTCTCCTAGTGGGGACACCAACTTGATGGTCCTTTTATCACAACTGATAACTGCCTGATACTTATCTAGCCAATTCATCCCTAGGATGACATCTATTCCCTGAGTACCCATTACTATAAGGTTGGCGGGAAATGTTGTCCCCCTTATTTCCACACTTATATTCAAACAAATGCTATCGGCTCGAATTCTACCACCGGCTGAGTCAATTTGAATGGGGGTTGACATGGTAGTAATTGGAAGATTATGTGCTTCTACCCATGATGCAGTAATGAAAGAATGTGTTGCTCCAGTATCAAATAACACTTCTGCAATATGGGAGTCGACTGGGAACATACCTACTATCATGCCGGGGGTCTCCTGAACTGCTTCAGCCTCCAAGTGGTTCAGCCTTCCATGATTATAGCGCGGCTGAGAGCGATTGCCTGCTCCAGGCTGAGGCACATTCTGCTTCGCTGGGGCATTGGGGCCTGACTGCTGCTGGGCTGCCTTCTTCGGACATTGCATCACCCAGTGGCCTTGCTCTCCACAGTGGAAACATGCTCTGTTTCCAACCTGAGCTGGTGCTGCCTGATTGTTCTGCTGGGCTGTTGGGGCAGGAAGACGAGGTGCTTGTTGATTCTGCCTCTGAAACTGACCTCCTGACTGATTGCTCTGACGGTTCTGGTACTGATGCTGAGGATACTGCCTTTGAAACTGCTGATGCTGCTGAGGTGGACGCTGGTTCTGCCTGAACTGCTGAGGTTGATTGCCTGAGAAACGAGGACGATTGCTGCTTCCAGGCTGGGGTCCACTGATCTTGCGCTTACGATCCTCCATCTCCTTACGCTTCCTCTCTGTCATGATTGCTCTGTCAATCAGGTGTTGGAATGTCGGGAAGGTATGATTCATCAGTTGGTACTGCAGAGGGTCAACCAAGCCTCTCAGGAAACGGTACTGTCGCTTGGCGTCGGTGTTGACATCTTCAGGAGCATAGCGAGACAACTGCAGAAACCTGTCCCAGTACTCACTAATAGACAATGGCCCTTGCTTGAGGGCCAGGAACTCCTCCTTCTTCACTGTCATCAGACCTGCAGGAACATGGTACTGACGAAAGCTTCCTCTGAACTCTTCCCAGGTGATGGCGTCAGGATGGGCATGGGTGGCGAGGTAAGACTCCCACCATGACTGGGCTGCTCCTCTCAACAAACGGGGACCATACAGGACTTTCTCCCTGTCATCGCACTGAGCGGTATGCAACTCCCGCTCCACAGTGCGCAGCCAGTCTTCGGCATCCATGGGGTCAGAGGAGTGAGCGAACGTGGGTGGATGACCTCTCATGAATTCAGCACGCTTGTCTCTGGGCATCTGAGGCATCTGAGGCTGAGGTGGGGCCTGCTGCTGCTGAATGGCGGCCAAAGTCTGACCGATGGCTTGAACTGCCTGAGTCTGCATCAGAAACATCTGCTCGATGGACATCGGGGGCGGGGGCGGCAGGTGCTGCTGCTGGGGCACCTCATCCTGTTGAGCGGCTCGCTCCTGCTGAGCACGCCTTCCTCCTCTGCGCCTGTTCTCTGACATCTGCAGAATGCAACCACACATCAGAACTGATCTGGCAAATCTTGCAGCATAAGAAAAGAGTATAGAATTCTTCAACAGCACTGAACAGACGAGCATCTTCACTGATCTCCAACACAGACCACACAGCTTCTCAGATAAAGAAGAAAGTGGAATAAAAGGTTTCCCTACTATATAACTAACTCCATTAACATAATAGGTAAACCAAAATGCAGGGGATACCCACACTCTGGTGACAGTCATTACAAAGATCCAAACCAAACATAGTTCATCATGACAAACATAGATGCATAGGATATAGCAAACTACCCTGTCTAACTAAGACTAACTAAGACCGAGACTAACGCTAAGACTGTAGCTTCTACGTATATATTTCGTATTAATTACAAGATCCAACTCTAACGATCTATGGTTCTAGATTTATCTTGGTCTTGCAGTCGGGATTGCCATAAGACTGGTGTCCACGCCGAGGTGAGCGGTACGGGTGCTGAGTCCCGACGGGAGCGGGGGAACCACCATCCAGGTGACGACGTTCCACGTGCTCAGCCCGCAGCAGGGCGATCTCAGCACGAGCCCTACTCAGCTCGTCTAATGCATGGTCCAGCTCCGTGTTTAGCACGGCGGCTAGGTTGACTGTGCTGCTCAACCTAGGAATGCCCTCACCGACAGGTGAGACAATCACGCCTCCTGTGCTGCCAGATGGACGGCGGGGGTAATACTTCAGGTCAAGGCCGTCAGCTACCCCACCGAAAACCGAGCAGTAGTGCGAAAGCGCACGCCGTGCAGCATCTTGCATGGCTGCCTCAGCTGAGTCCCGCTCAGAGATAGAATAGTGCTCTGAGCAGGCCTCCGCACCCTGGAGACTGCTCTCTGGGCGGCGCACCAAGCAGGTTGCCTCCCAGCGGTCCGGGTAGACCCCGCGACTGTGCTGGTAGACCACACAACGATACTCGATAGACCAAGTATGCCGGTTAAGTGCCCGACGTAGCAGGGTGTCGAGCGCATCGTGGAAGTGACACCCGCGAGCAGCGTCGCGAGTGATGGGTCGAGCAACCCATCCTTCCGGCTCAGGGTTAGCAGAGAAGTCGATGTCGTGGCTCGAGCTGTCGTCGCCACCTCCGTCGTCTGGGTCTCCTCCAGCAGCTACTCTAGAAGCTGGGGCGCCCAGTGGTGGTGCAGGGGGCGCCTCCAGAGGAAGCACAGGGGAGCAGCTCCTCACGGACTCTATCTCCTGCTGGAGCGAGAAAGAAGAGCCCTGTTGCTCCTGTCATCGACGTTCCTGCTCCTCATGCAGGCGGTGGTGCAGTCTCTCCAAGTGGCTGGACTGTCCGGCCACGGGACGGCGAAGCGGACGCTCAGCAAGGCGGGAGGGTAAGAAGGGGATGACTGACTTTCGTGCAGTGTGTCTAAGTCGAGCCATCTACAAAAGACATCGCAAGCAAAAGGGTGAGAACAGAATTAATATGACCAGCAAATAATGAATCATAAGTAAATGAAGGATTAGAATAAAACATGATTTTTCAGCAAGGTATAATATATAGTAGAACATAGTTTCGGTCGGTATGACCAACTTTTGAAGGGATATCAAAGTCAAGGCAGGGGCAGAGGTCTATAGTCCTTAGAACGACCATTCTATTCTAGGTTAGCGGTCCTACAGTCAGCACGGCTTTGATACCACTTATGTCACACCCGGTTTTAGAAGGTAAACCGAATGCGAACCATGTACGTGCCAGGATCAGTTATTCACGTACACAGCAGTTACATAACATGGACATCATCACACAGTGCTTAAAATAGTATTAAGAAGGGAAATAGTCGATTACATCATACGTCTGAGACGTCCATATAGTCTTTAAATAAATCAAAGTGCGGAAAAGAAACGTAGATAAACGCGGCCTTCACAGGCAGCGACTGGGGGTTGCCGCTAACCCACACCTAGAACTCGTCGTAGTCTTGGAACTCCTGGAAGTCTCCTTCCACAGCTTCATCTTCGCCTGAGCAGTGGTTGCAATGCTGACAACCTGGGGATGGGGGGGGGGGGGGTTTGGTGTGTAGAGCAAGGGTGAGTACACATCAACATACTCAGCAAGTATCCTGTTTGGCTGTAGTGGACTAGCTTTATGTGGGGACAAGTCAAGCAGTTGCTTTTAGTTGGTCAGATTATTACTTACTAGTAGAAAGCCAGGTTTTAGCTTTAACCCAAGTTATTAGCCCGATGTACCCTTTCCATACGGAAAGAATACTACTTACCAGCACCATAGTCATAACCAAAACCATCGATCTCATAACCACCTGTACCAAAGTATCTCTGATCAAGTACCACTAATCACTGGAGCTTCCTTGGCCGCTCATAACCGCGAGCACGGCTGATATATCAGTTTTCAAACACTCTGCAGAGGTTGTGCACTTTACCCACAAGCCGTGATTCCCATTCTGCCCGGAGATCATGACTCTCCATTGATCACTACCAAGGTGACCCAGCAGGGCATCACTACGTAGCCTTTACAAAGATTCCCCGGGGCTGTAGCCACCCGTTAGGTTTCCTAAATGCACCGCACTCCTCCCCAAGGGGCGAACCCAAACTTGGCAGAGCGAGCCGCATACACCGAGCCCCATTGACGGCACGACGGCTAAGTGATCTACACCCCGGATCCTCTAATTATTCAGCTAAGGGCATCCCATTCCACCCTCATGGTTGCACTGTTTTCCCGGGCGGTCATCCATAGAACAGGTCCTTACGGAGAGGCACTCGAGAAACCGCTCGAGCCCCCTTGATGACCACAAGTACAACATCATAATAAGAGAAGGGAAAACAGCGTATCATAGATAATCTCATCATGTTCATTGATTAGAGTTTGAGCAATAACATAAAGCTAAACAATAATAATCCAACCCAGATAGGTAAACAAGGACATGGATAACAAAAGCTAGTCAATCCTTAGGCATAAATGTGTAAAGCGGGAGGTGAATTAAAGAATGAATAGGACAGAGATAGGTCAAGGGACACTTGCCTCCACCAACCGACTGCTGCTCAGGGGCTTCTCCTGCGAGTTCCTCGGGCTCTTCAACCGGATCGTTCTCTATGCGAGCGCAAACATACATACATCCACATATTTAATACCAAAGAACAGTACACCATACAATAGAATGCAATAAGTAAACAGACGTTCCACGCGGGCTCGCGAGTACGGTTAAGAGAGAAAGAGGAAAAGACAGTCGAGAAACGATCACGTTACATGATTATAAATTAACCACTCGCTTAATGGAAGGAAATTTAATGTAGACACTATGTTTAGCGTAAAGTAAAGTCATGTTTCATGTCTAATTATTATAAGCAGGTGGAGATAAATAAAAGGATGGTCGCGCGGCGAGACGCGCGACAAAGCTCTCTAAAACAAATTAAGAAGTTAACGACTCATCGCGCGACCGAGCACGCAACGAGACACTTCGCCTTAGTTATGAGGAGACGTTAAGCGTCGCGCGACGAAACGCACGACGGCATACGTCGACTAAACTGAGTCCAAAGTGGAACGTCGCGTGAATACACACGCGTCGTTACACCTTAAACAACCTGAAACAAAAATGGATCGTCGCGCGACGAAGCGCACGACGCAACACACAGATAGAATATGAAATTAGACAAATCCGTCGCGCGGCAAAGCGCGCGACGCAACACGCTAATTAACAAATAATCACCGCGAGCGCGGGCGAGCGGGGACACGGTCGGGCGAGGCCGGGACGGGGGCAGGGCGACCGGGGCCGGGGCCGGGGCCGGGGCGGTTGAACCGGTCAGGGGCGGCCGAGCTCGCCGGGAGGCGGGCGGCCGAGCCGCGCGCGGGCGCGCGCGGGCGAGCGGGGCTCGCCGCGCCGCGGGAGGGGCAGGGAGCGGGCCGAGCGCCGCCGGGGGCCGAGCAGGGGCGGGGAGCGCCACCGCGGGGCCGGGCAGGGGCGGGCGGACGCCGCCGCGGCCGGGGAAGGGGCGGGCGCCGCCGCGCGCGGGGGAGGGGCGGGGACGGGGCCGAGCGCCGCCGGGGGCGGGGGCGGGGCAGGGGGTGGGGCCGAGCGCCGCCTGGGAGGGAGGCCGGGCGGGGGCCGCGCCACCGCGCCAAGGGGCCGAGCGGGGGCCGCGCCGCCGCGCCGAGGAGGCCGGGCGGGGGCCGCGCCGAGGGGGCCGAGCGGGGGTCGCGCGCGGGCAGGGGGAGAGGGAGGGCGCGGGGGGGGGGGGGGGGGGAAGAAGAGGAGGGAGAGAGAGAGAGAGAAGGGAAGGGGAGGGGAGCTCACCTCGGGGTCCAAAATCCGGTGATCGCCGTCTCCAAATCCTAGGGCACCACGGGGAGAGAGAGGTGGAAGAGGGAGAGGAGAGGTTGTTGCGCGGGAGATCCAAATGAGAGAGAGAGAGGGGAGGGGGGCGCATAGGGGGTTTGGGCGCCAGGGGCGCGCAGGCCGGGGCGGGTCGGGCCGGCTGGGCTGGGCTGGACTGGGCTAGGCTGGGCCGGGCCACTTCGCGGATCGAAAACCCACGACGAGCGCGGACCACTAAACGGAATTAAATCGCGAACCGAAATCCGGAACGGAACGAGACGAACACTCAACATCAGACAAAGAAATGTGCTTCGGCATGATGCAACACCCATGACACTTAGGTTTTGGTTTATACATGACACGGACACCTGTCGCTATACTGGTTTTGAAATTGGGAAGAAGAAGCGAAACAAGAAAGAGAAAAGAGAGTAACGCCCGAATTTGGTGAGAGAAAAGAAGAAAAAATTCTACCCCCAAATTCAGGGCGTTACACCAGTATACTACGATAACTTATATACAAAATATGTGTTATACCGTTATGAGAAAATGTTTCATAATCAATTTGTGATTCTGGCCATACATAAATTTTGTTATTTATAATCTATCTGTTTCACCACTACATTGCAACCATCAGTATCATGCAAACTTTGATATATATCACGATTTGTATGATCTCATTATTGGAGAGCACGTTTCACACATACCGGAAGAAATTCTCTCGTACATCGTTAGTCATTGGACACGTACCACCATACGCTTTTGCTTAAACAAAAAGGTAAGTGTGTGTTTGCAAGACTAATGGTCAAACATCGTATAACCACAAAGTTAGAATACTATATTAATATATTAAATAAATTAATCTAATAGACATAGATTAACCCAATTAACATAGGATAAATAAATATCTAATTATAAAAGTATGAAACATGGTATAATCAATGTTGTTACTGCGTAGTAAATATTCATACGAGACTAACACAACTGGAATGATTCAATTTGGAATTAAAATGGGGAAGTTACGAATTTCCAAAGTTTCTATGTATTTGATATATGATTAATTAGGAAATCAATTTTATTGTTGTTTTCATGACAAAACAGAGGTATTATAGAAATTGGAATGAACTCATTTGGATTTAATATGAAATTTCCATGAATTAAATGGGTTTCTGCAATTATTTTTAAACTAAAAATCAATTTCTAAACTCGTTTTCCCTATTTTCTTTATTTTCCTGGACTGCGTCCCAAATTCCAGAAAGATCAGGGGCCAAGCTATAAATGTTTTTCTAGACTCAGTTAGCATACAGAGTGGACGGTGGGTTAAACACAAAAGACGTTTTAGTTGAAGTTGTACACAATTCAACATGAGTCATGTTGGTAGAGGGTGGAAGGCTATGCATTCTACTTAATAGATCCAAGGTTCGATCCCTAGGCAGCCACAGTTTGATTTTTTTTCTGCGCGCGGAAAACTGGTGTGCGGGATTGGACGGCTGAGATTGTAGAAAGGTAGAATGGACGGCTGAGATCGCAAAATGGCAGAACACAAAAAGGCAGACTACTATTGCTAACTTATAAGTAGTAGAGATTAAAATTTAGTCCATATCATATCGGATGTTTGAATGCCGGTCATAAATATTAAATATTATGTAATTATAAATCTAATTACACAAATGATGACTAAATGATAAGATAAATTTATTAAACCTAACTAGTTTATGATTTGATCATATAATGCTACAGTAAACATTTGCTAACCGTGTATTAATTAGGCTTAATAAATTTATCTCATTGTTTAGTCTCCACCTATGTAATTAATTTTATAATTAGACTATTTAATACTCGTAATAACTTTTCAAACATGTCATGTGATACGTACTAAGGCCCTATTTGGAATGTTATTTCCTATGTTTTTCCTAAAAAATAAATAATTCCTGTATGATTTCTTTAGAATTTCTACATTTCAAAGGGGCCTAAACTTTAGTCCCCAGAACCAAACACCCTTTAACAATAATCTTGGAAAGAAGAGGGTAGATTTTGCCGATGGTGTGTATCACTAGAGAGTTAGGTATACTTAGAGGTGCCAATGCAGACCCGATACCCGTTAATCCATGTATAATTCCTCTATTAAGCTTAGAGTATGTGAAGATTTTAATCCCCATGGATATAAATTTAGGAGAAATTATTCACATATTGGATATGGTGGGTATGAGTATGGAAAAGCATAATCCAAACCAGATACGTATGGGTAAAATTTACGCAGTAAAATCACTGTGCAGCCCAATATACCATATGCCCAACAACTAATCCTACATCTCACAACTCTTTTAAGCACCCATCCACACAACCTAAACGATCAGCCACCAGCTGTCCTGCCCACCAGTCCACGTGTTACTTTTTTTATTGTTTTGAATGATTATAATGTTTTTTCTTAGATTTATTTGTGATGTATTGTTATTGGATGTAGTGTGTCCGTTAATGTCATATAAAATAATGTGATAATGTTTCTTTTGTCGAGGATAGAGACCCATTGAAGAGCCGACACCCGTAGAAAAATCTTCTAGATGCCATTGGATTTTATATTCGTCACTTATGTGTCATTGAATAATATTTAGGAGATATTTTTTTTATGTATGACATGTGGATCTAGTGACACATAATACCCTGTTTGGATGTAGATATTTAATAATGAAATTGGGAATTGGAATCATGAATTCTGAATTCCTGTTTTTGGCTTACTAAAGAATTCAGAGCTGAAATTAAAGCTCAATTCTTTGGAATTGTACTTGAACTAAAAAGTGTCTAATTCAGAGCCAAAACTCTAGGTATTGGATGGAATGGTAAGTCATATACATTCAAACAAAAATGATTTGAAACTCACTTCCAATACTAACAGATTTGATATTTGATCTAATTTAATTTTAATATCTTCAATATATCCAAATGAAAATGGATTAGTATAATTTCTGAATTGTCTAGAAAATAAAGAGAGGTGCCATGGTCCACTGACACACGGCAGCGACACTGACACTCACACAGGGCTCTCACCCGCAACGGCCGTCCTCGACCTCGACTGGCAAACAGCCGGCCAGCGCCGTTCAAGCGGACAGATCCAACGCAAACCCACAAGAAAGTTTCAAAAAAACATTCGCACTCCCTCCCTCTACCGCCACTAGCCACCCTCCCCTACCCCAATCCCCTCTCCCCAGATCGAGCGCCGCGTGGCTAGGGTTTGCGCGACCGCCGGCAGCGATGCCCGCGTCCTCCGTCTCGGGGGGTAGCGGCCCCGGAGGCGTCTCCCCGGATGCCATCATCGAGTGGCTGCAGGACGAGATGGGGTACCCCTCGGCCCCTCCTGCACCGGATCAGCTCCGCAAGATCTGCCGGGGCAACATGATCCCCGTCTGGTCCTTCCTGCTCCGCCGCGTCCGCTCCGAGCGAACCGTCGCCACCGCGCGCCGCAATATCCTCGTCCACGGCGTCGCGGCCCGGCGGGCGCGGGAGGGCGGAGCGATGGGGGCGGGCGCGGGTGACGCTGCGGCCAGGGAGGCCGAGGCGAGGGAGCGGGACCTCGCCGCTGAGGAGGCCGAGCGGTTGCGTGGGATCGTGAGGAGGCAGCGCAAGGAGCTTCGCGCGCGCATCGCGGAGGTCGCCAGGGAGGAGGCGGAGCGCAAGCGCGTCCTCGGTGAGCGCTCCAATGCCAGGTACCTGAAACTATAGCAGAATTGTGGGGTTCTTCTAGGCGATTTAATTGTTGCTACATCCTTGTATTCAGTTTTGGGGCTTACAAAATCTTCTCAGAAATGGCACAAAAGATGTAGGTGCTCCTGGCTGTAACTATTCCACTAATAAAAATAATGGTGCACGTTGTATTGATATGATTGCTTGGAAGCTGACATCATTGTTAATCCTAGTTTGATAGGAATATACTTTGCTGTGAACGGACTATACTTTTGTGTGAACAAAGGGGTTTTCAGATATATGAAATCCAGAAGATGGCACATAGTAAAACGCCATCTATACAATCTACTCAGTTTGATGTTCCTTCATTAGTAAAAAAACAAATACTATCTTTATATTCCTATTCCTATCAATTGTCTACATCTGGAATCAGTGTTTGTGCATATACCAACATCTGATGACAATCCCTTTGAAAGTTTTTAAGTGCTAATAAATTCATATTTCTATGTGTTTGTTGGCTTGTTGCATTAATAAGCCATGAAATTCTTAGTAGTAAGCCTGCTGACATATGAGAAGTCATACCCAACTCCTAGCATGTTAAAAGGCCGTTGAGCTCACACACAGAGGCAGTCGGCGTCAATGTTGGTGGTATAGTTGTTTTATGGTCAGCATTAACATGATCTATTTGAAAACAATAAGTGATACTGATACTGCATTTGTGTTTCTCCCGCCATCCTTTGCAATTTCACTTATTTCTTTATATAAATTGTGCCAAGTGGTGATGGTGTGCTTGTAGCAGATCTACAACAATTGACATTTTTTTTAAAAAATTAAAAATAGGCACAAGCAAGTTATGCTCCAAGCATATGAACAGCAATGCGATGAAGCGCACAAAATATTTGCTGAATACCAGCGCCGGCTACATCAGTTCGTTAACCAAGCAAGGGACGTGCGAAGATCAAGTATAGGCGTGGCTGGAGCTACAGGTGCTCTTGTGGATATGCAATTGCAGAGTGATAGAGATGATCTTTACCCATCGACTATCAAAAGCAATAGATTGCCAGAGGATCTTTTAGAAACTGCAGGTGAAAGGAGCATTCGGAAGGCATGTGAAACTCTTGCTGCGGATATGATTGAAACAATTCGAAGTTCATTCCCGGCATTTGAAGGGTGTGGCATTAATTCAAGTTGCCAATTAGATGCAGAAAAGCTGGGTATTGACTTGGTTGGTGAAATACCAACATATGTTAAACTTGTTGCATTGGATTCCCTAAAGAATCCATTCATGCTTCTGCAGTCAATCATTACCTACACATCACGCATGAAAACACTTATACATAGAGAAACTGACAAGATTGACATACGCGCTGATGCAGAACTACTGAGGTATTACATGCCTTGTCTTCAATTTTCTTATCACTGTATCTCATACATTAAGAAGAGTTCTGTGTATTTTTGGTTTTTGTCACACATAGTGCTGATTGTGCAGAAGAATTCTTCTTGATGGTCTAGTTATGTGCTCATGGGTGAGATCAGAGATCGTATTTATATACATAAATTTGTTAAGTTCTAGTTGGGAAATTAATATACTGTTTAGGCATTTAAATGTATATGTCACTTTGTTGGAAGTGGATATGATCTTAATATTAACATTAAGCTTGTAATCGAAAAGGCGTACCGTAATGTGTGCTGATTTTCATCAATCAATGTGTTCTGAATTGAGTTGCTACACATACTAGCTGAGCTGCTTATTATTTTCGGGTTAGATGTTGACCAGATATGCATTCTTTTCCTAGGTATAAATATGAAAATGAGCAGGTTATTGATGCTGCTTCAACTGATGCAAGCTCACCCTTACCATATCAGGTGTATGGAAATGGGAAGACTGGATCACAATTGTCAACTCGAGGAACATATGATCAGCTACTAGAAAGACAGGTAGTTGCTTAGGAAGTGTTCTTTTTGTTCTGATGCTTATGAGGTGTTTTGATGTCGTATTAGCAGAAGGGCTATTGTTCTCTTCTGAGTACACACTTCTTTCTATGAATGAAACCAGCTCATCTACATTTTTATATTATTTTACGTCATGTACTTGATCTCCAAAATAAAAAAAATTCAAGATCTCTTAGAACTATCTTATTTTGGTCCGCTTTATTTTAATTTATCTAAATATTCAACATTGCTGATATTAAATTCACTTTTTAAAATAAAGACATTCGAATGTTAGTAGTTGTAGTATTAAAATACTGAATTCCTGGGAGGAGAAAACATAATTGAAACCTGCAAATACTGAATTCCTGGAAGGAGAAAACATAATTGAAATCTGCAGTGTATTGTGGTAGCTCTTACACGAAAACAATAAATTTCGTGAGTTCATCTAGCTCTTCTTTGTTCACTTGGTGCACTAACATATTGCATTATGTCTTATGCACAGAACCTCAAATAAAGCACATGATGCTGAGGATAACTTATTAATCACATTTTGCCTTTCAGAAAGAGCATGTACAACAGTTTTTGGCAACAGAAGATGCTTTGAACAAAGCTGCAGAAGCTAAAGCACTAAGTCAGAAGCTATTGCAACGCTTGTATGGCACTGCTGACATGGCAGGAAATAAGAAGCTGCCCACTGGGAACACCACACAGAATGTGACCAACAGTAGGCATTTAGAGGTACTTTTTTGAAAGTATCATCCTATAATGAAACCAATCTGTGTGCTTGTTGATAGACTAAATATTATTTCTAATGCATATATTAAGATAGGAATAAGTGTAACATGTGCACAGGTCTGAGATATTTAATTTGCTGTTCCAGTTTTGGTGTCTAGAAGTTTGTGTTTTCAGGTTACATTAATACCTATTTACTTGTTGTGAACAGTATAAAAATCGAAGTTCATTTGAAAGTTTAAACACCTTGCTTAGGACAACAATATGTACCTGAATGCATGCACCAATGCAGTTACATATAAGTGACCCATGGGGGGTGGCAGAACTTCTGTTTATTGTTTTATATGCTTGCTGCTTTTTAGCTCTTTAATTCTGCATTTTCTTATTCAATTTATCATATAACAAAAAAAACTTTGGATGATCAATACTTTTTTGTGATAACGTAGTCTACCTCATTTTAGTTGGACGTTTGGGCCAAGGAAAGAGAAGTTGCAGGACTAAAGGCGAGCTTGAGTACACTTACATCTGAGGTACAACGTTTGTATAAGTTATGCGCTGAGTGGAAGGAAGCAGAAGATTCACTGAAGAAGAAGTGGAAGAAAATCGAAGAATTTGACGCCCGTCGATCAGAGCTGGAGTTCATTTACAGTGCTCTTCAGCGGGCCAATATGGTTAGCTAGCTTGCAATATTGTGACTCTTAAAACCTTATGATTTGTCCGGTACGGGAATGAGCTTAGTAATGAATGTCAATAGCTGTTTTTATTCTTGCCAGTACAGATGTCATCGAGTATGGTGTTGTAGTCATGTAGTGAGCTTTGGTCTTATATTATATTTGTTTGTTCCTGCTCAGAGTTAGGTATTTGATTTGTCATTTGTTATATTAGTGGTTTGCAGGTTGTAGGAACTACACATAAACATGTTAATGGTCGTGGGGATTCATGGGGCTTGGTCTCACTGTCAGTATTTGATCATCAAATACAATTAGGTCAAGTGCTATGCTTACATAGAATCTTGATGATATAGGATTCATCAGCATTTTGGGAGCAACAGCCATTATCAGCTAGAGGATATGCATCAACTACAATTATCCCTGCGTGCCATGCTGTGGTAGACATGTCTACGAACTCAAGGGACCTCATAGAGCGAGAGTTAGCTGCATTTAGCCAGAGCTTGGATAATAGCTTGTGCAGGTTGCCAGCAACCCCTCAGGTTAGTAGTGTTATATGCTTAAATCGATTACTTCCAAATAATATCTGTCTGCTATGTTCCCATACCAGTACTCGTCTATATCTGCTTTACCTGAATGAACTGGATAAGCATGAGCCACTAAAAATATGCTAGGCAGTTTTCTCCATATATTGCCTTTGTCATGTTGACATTGATGAAACATGTCCAATATTATCATTTTCAAGATTCCAGTTCTTAGTCTCCCTTTAGCTGAGCTTTTGAACCTGTTTTTTCTTTTGCAAAAGCCAACCAAAGGGGTGAAAAGTAATAGCTGCTTTGGAGTTTGGACCAAAATTTGTTCTTACTCTAGTACAAAACTGAAAGTAGCTCCGCGCCTCCGCCTGCTTTTACCTGCTGTGAAGACGGGCAACTTTAAAAAAATATCCACCTGCCACTGGTTATGAAGATATTGGCTTGTTTTTTCTTCTTTCCCGTCTCCGACTTTTTTTTTTCATCTGTGAGACTGTGACACCTTTCTCGTTCCATGTGGTATCTCTGGCTGGTGCTGACGCTCCGATGACTCCTCTCTCTTTGGCCTTCTCGAGGCAAGGCCATCCCTCGAGAATGCACGGCTGTAGCCCCTGCCTCGGTGCCGGGCATTGCCATGGACACCGCGCGGAGCCTTTGCTGCCACATAGGTGAGGACGGGTCCGCCGCCATGGGCGAGTGTGGGTCCACCACTGTGGGTGAGCATGACCTCGTCCGGGTGTCTATCTGGAGGAAGATGAGGCTGACTAGTGGGATCCGCTTGTCACTGATAGAAGCTGACAACAGTTTTTCTAAAAGTCACAGCTGTTGAACCAAATGACTTTGAGCTTTTGCACAGTCCATAACTCAGCTGATTTTCCATAGCCAATAACTTTTTTAAAAGCCACAACTCAACCAAACACACCCTTCCCTTATTAGACTGACTACTGGTGCATTTAAACAAGCCACAATTTAGGCCAATAAAGACACATCTCTACCTCTGCCCGTATCCCTTATCATCAGCTTATCTCAGTTGAACTTCACTCACTATTCTGCTGATATTACCCTACTGTAGGCCCTTTTGGAGGCTGTGGGTTCTAACGGCGTGACAGGATCAGAAGCACTTGCAGCTGCTGAGAAACATGCAGCTTTGTTGACTGCAAGAGCTGGTGCCAGAGATCCATCTGCTGTGCCGTCTATATGCCGCATCTCTGCTGCTCTTCAGTATAACTTTGGTATGGTCAGTCATACTGACATTGTTATGTGTTTTGATTCAGGAATGCTTATGATCTTTTATGTCATAAACTATGTTAACCTATTATACATAGAAGTGTCATCATTGATTGCTGAATGCCATAATTTTAAAAGCATACTAAAGATATAATTGTTAGAGTGGACGCACTAACCAGTTCAACCCAAAAGCTTAAGCTTATGTGAAAAGGTAGTCAATCCACTTATACACTTCAAAATCCCCATTCATGTGCAGACAGAGAGAAAAGCGCAAACAAAGCTAGGGAGATAGGCGCAAACGTGAAAAATAAATGGGTGGAGGCCCAAATAAAGCCTCTGTTAGGATTCGAACTCGAGACCTCTGTCTTTGATTCCATGTTGGATTGGACGCACTAATCAGTTCAACCCAAAAGCTTAAGTTTATGGGAGAAGTTAGCCAATCCACTTATATACTTCAACAATAATCATATGTAACCATCATTGTATTATCAATTTATCATGATGATTGATAATGCATACTAGAATTCACAATTGTAACAATCCTTGTGTTCCTATTGTTCACATCAACTAAAGGGGTAGTATTTTGATATTATCTTGTCTGCCTATACATTCTACTGTCAATTGTTACAGCAGTACAGCACATGTTACTTGATTTGTCAACTGTTTTGGCATCCTCCTTCCTGAATTGTCGTGTATACTCACATGTTTCTCATATCCTGATTAATAGTTTCACCAGGTACAGAAGGCACAGATTCTGGCTTGGCTTCAGTATTAAATTCACTGGAGTTCTGCCTAAAACCATGTGGGTCTGAAGCTAGCATATTAGAGGATTTATCAAAATCTATCAACTTGGTGCACACACGGAGAAATCTTGTTGAGAATGACCGTGTTTTGCTGAACCGTGCACATCGTGCTCAACAAGAATATGAAAGGTACATTGCATTTTATTTACCTTTTTAGTTCTTTTGCAGATCCTAAAGGGCAGGCCCGGTGTAGTGGTGAGAGCTATCTCACCGAGTCACCTGGTTGCAGGTTTGAAGCAGTCTCTTTGCCAAGGTTTTAAAGTCGGCTAGTCGACCCTAGTCGCCTGAGCACCGATAAGGTGACGATTCGCGATTAGTCGTCGATTTGCTCGATTAGTCGAGCCTAGTCGACTCCTAGTCGTCCTATAGTCGTCCACCTATAACAAGACCATATGTATATATATATAGCTGTAGCAGGACTGCAGTACAGTAGTCCACCTATAACAAGACCATATGTATATATATAGCTGTAGCAGGCACGCACAATACTGCTGAACAAGCAAAAACAAAGACATTACCGTATGAAGAGGTGCTCATCTCGGTCTGAAGTTCAGAACAGACTATGAACTGTGAACTGAAGAAGTCTGATGTTTTCTAGAGTGGTCAGTCTGAACTTTGAAGAAGTCTGAACTGTGAACTCTGAAGTCTGAACACCGAAGTTCAGGACGGCCGCAAGCTGGACGATGGACTCCGGTGGAGGCATGGAGCAGAGGCGGGCGCCGCACACTATAGGGCGGATGCTTGAGCAGAGGCCTCTACAGCAGTCGTACGCTGGAGAAGGGGAGGCGGCTGCTGTGTGGCCGCTGTGGTACAGTAGGGCAACACAGTGTTTCTACTTTTTACTGTAGAGATGGTGGGCTGGCTGGCCGCCAGCCCATAGAACAGAGGACAGATCACAGGCCCAAACCAGGCATAAACTAGTCGGTCATAACACCTAATCGGGCGACTAATCGCGATTAGTCAGTGACTAGGACGACTAATCGGTTCCTAGTCGCCCTAATCGAGTCGAAGCTCCTAATCGTGCTTACTCCGGCGATAAGGCTGACTAATCGCGATTAGTTGGACGACTTTAAAACCTTGCTCTTTGCATTTGTGGGGTAAAGGCTTGCCTTGGTTTATTCTTTCTGAGACATAATGTGATATTATCCTACTGTAGGCACTTTTAGGGCTAGTAGTTTGGAAACTTAAATCCCCTCTGGGTTTCCAGGAGATTTTTTTTGGGGGGGGGGATGAGCTAACTTTCCACTCGATTCCCGGGAATCCTGGAGGGGATTTAAGTTTCCAAGCTAGCCCTTACTTTCTTTCCTGTATTTTTTTACTGAATCGAGCCAGAAACTGGTTCAATGCAAAGGAGATATTATCTACAGTGGGAATATTTGTTCTATCTGGTTAAATGGATGTGTTTTCAGGACACATACTGATATGTCATGTCTTTGTGTAGAGTGGCCAACTATTGTCTTAAATTAGCTGGCGAACAAGAAAAGGTGGTGAGTGAAAGATGGCTTCCGGAACTGAGAAATGCAGTTCAAGAAGCTCGAAGGTGTTTTGATGACTGCCAGCGTGTTAGGGGTCTGGTAAGCGAATAGTAGCTTTGATTTAAATTTCTGTGCCTATGCCTTTGTTTGTTCACCCGATCATGATGTCAAACAGTGGGGCAATTGGTTATTTGCCATTGCAAAGATTGTCTGTTTGGTTATAATTGCCACTGAGTCTGAATTGTGGATCCATCTGAGTTATGAAATGTGGATTTTATGGCAATTTTGCGAAGCCCATTATTTGTAATGGCAAATATCAAAATCTTTTGTCAAACAGTATGTTACTTAGCAACTGCTCTGTTGGTTAGTTCTGTTGCAGTCCTGCTATACTAAACCTGTTTGTCCTATGACCAGTGAATTCATGCTTCTATGTTGTTGCAACTTGTTGCAACTTCCAGGTTGATGAGTGGTACGAGCAGCCAGCCGCCACAATTGTGGATTGGGTAACGATAGATGGACAGAGCGTTGGTGCCTGGATCAACCTCGTGAAGCAACTCCACATGGAGATCTCCAGACGGACGTTGGCCATGTCATCGGTAGGAGACGACTGAAGCAACCAGCCGTGACCTGCGGCTTTGGAAGTTCGGAGGCTCCTTTATGGGTTCGGTTTGGCGCCAAGATATCTTCTATCTACTCGATAGCCTTTTCCCATTGTAGTTTATACGTCTCTCTCTCTGGTTTGGTCTGTAATTAGTTCCTAACATGTTCCTTTTGTATGTTGTCAATTGTCATGTGCTGGTTGTCACTTGGCTCAAACGATCAGTGTTGGTGTTGTGCCTTTGCTGATTTGGGTTGTTTGTATGTTGTCAATGGTCATGTGCGTGTTGTCATTTGGCTCAAACGATCAGGGTTGGTGTTGTGGCTTTGATGATTTGCGCACATGTGTGTTCAATCAGTCCGGGAATTGTTTCAGTTATAACGTTCATGTAACTTAGGGTATGTTTGGCACCAAAATATGTTTGGCCCATTTTGTTATGGCTTGCTTGTTAACCTTGATGGTTATCATCTTGTCATTTTTTTCTTTGAGGAGATAGGGTGTGGTAGCCTTCTTGTTCAACTAGGTGTGTGACTGTACGTTGTCACATGAGTTAAAAATTAGTATAAATATATGAGGACATATCTGGTGCACATAAAAGCTTAGTGCACATGATGCACATATTAAATCATCACTATCCATCTTAGATCTAACGTCTCTAGTTGATCATCGTAATTTATAAATAACACCTTCCACCACTACATCCACCACGTCGGAGGGTGTTCTTAGCAAAATATAACAAACAACTAGGAACGTTAGATCTAAGATGAGTGGTGTTGATTTAACATGTGCACCATGTGCACTAAACTTCCATGTGCACCAGATATGTTCTCTAAATATATATACGGAGAAACAGATTATAAAGTTTATATCAGGCACATCTGCAAGGAGAAGGCCTCCCATTTAGTTGCTACATGTAGAATTGCATCATAAACTGTATTATAAAACAAATAAATAATTATACCAGTGACAACAAAAACATCGCATGCCTTGCATATCTAGAATTGCTGAATGGTATTGGTTGAATTGCATCTAAAACATATTGGATGAATGGAGAAGGGAAAGGAAGATCGAAGTCCAGAACCCAAACAAAATCAAGAACTTCTCATTTGCTTCGCCTAGACTTCCATATGCACATCAAAAAGTATAACGAAACACTACATGATACAAAATGCATTGCTTTTATGTAAGAAAGACAAGCCCTCAGCTTAAGCAGAAAAAAGCACCTACACTTTGCTCATGACATCACAAGACTTCCTTACCAATTCAACGTCGAATATTAGGACAACAAATCACAGGCTTCAAAGGACCAAGCAACATCACATGTACTGTCAACAACAGAATTCACAGGTACTGCCAACAACAGAATTCACAGGTACTGTCAACAACAAAAGTAGACAGTAAACTAAATACTACATATGATAGCCAAACAGGGCCCTCCCAGACGAGCAAGCCCACGCCGCCGCCTCCTGAAGCCTCTACAGCGTCATCCCTGGCGGAGGATAATTACCGAAGCATATTTCTTGGCGATGATATACCATATCTTTCCAGTAGTTTCATTGTTGTTGCTTCATCTAATACATCTTTGTTGTCACTAAGAAAAGCACAGAATTCACTTACTACCTAACAATATTCCGAGCTATTAGGCTCTGCTACTCAATTTATGATGGTGATAGTGGTATCCTCCATTAGGTGATTAATCTACAAAATTACACAAATAATGAATAAGATCTGGAAAGGCAGTTACTCAACCCAATATTGAAGCTGGGACAGAATGGCAGGCACCTTGTCTAAGTACAACTCAATAGCCCAAGTTGATATCATCGTTATCTGCATCTTGTCCTCTTTGGTGAGGTTATCGAGCCTTCTCAATAAGAAAGTTCTGAGAGCATCCTCTCAAGTAGACATGATCGATAAATAAATTTATATACCATTGTACTACTATTTAATAAAAAAATATATCAAGCATAGATAACGACAACATGATTACAATATTTGTACACAACCATGGCATGTTCACAGTAATATAAAATAGCAATGACGGAAAGCTCCAAACATCGTCATGATAAAACAAAATTCAAATAAATAGGAAGTTTTAAACCTACTAACTGAAAGTAACATCATCTAATGACTTAGCTAATTAAACAGATAAATCATATCCACATCATCTGTCAGTTTTTAGATAGCAGTGACCGGTAAAACTGAATCACCTGTATTGAGCAATAACTCTAGAGTTTCAGAGAGAGAGAAAGGGAGAACTAAAATCATGATCGGTGCTCCTTTTCATACGGCGTTTATTCAGACAATCAATGTAACAGACTTTGTACCATGATAAAAAAATAGAAACCAATAAATCTTGCAAAATTATTCAAACACATGTAGATGCTCTAGGATTAAGCTGCGTGAACTTTGGTTTAGTGATTCATGTCGATGGTGCAATATTTTGGCTAACTGAAGATGATGGAGCTACTGGGAAGCATGTGAAGCTACTGGAGGCCACATATGAAGAGAAAAAAGTACAAACCTGGTTATTTCTATTTCATATGTGGAGAAGAGGTTTGACCTTAACTTCTATGAGTTTCTGGTAAATAAAAATAGAGAGAAATAAAGGAATCTAGAAAGAAATTAATTAAAGGTTGTACAACCTTAACTTCTATGGGTTTCTGAACTGAAAATTTTTAAAAACAGAGACATAATAATTAAAATGAAATTTGTGAAGCATGAACATGGGATTCAAACGCAAAATTGTGTTTTACCTCGAAAAAGGAAATCAGAGACACAATAATGAAAATGATCCAGTTAGAAATTTGGTTACTTATAAATTTTAAACAAAACTCAGAGAGGAGAATAACCTGAAAAATTCACCCTTGAATCTGGCACCACCATGAGCAATGTTGTAGTGTTCTGTAATCTATACACTTCCTTTGCAACTGAAAAAGGGCTGTTGTTCTCAAAATGCACAATCACAGGTACGTAGATGAACAGTGGGAGATAATGAAATGGTCCATATTTCAGTTCTGAATTTACAAGTTCTGCTTTGGATGTCATGTGTATGATTCAACCTTCCCACCAAGTAACCTGATAGCAAGTGTCTGTGCCTTAACAGGGTAAAGTGACAGATAGTGAGCACTACCGTGAATTCATGATAGACAGCATCACACCGTGCAGATCACAAGGACTCAAGCGTAGGAAATACAAAGTGTAGTTGGTTGTCGGACCATTATTAAAATACAATCAGATGCCGCCTTTCCTAAAAAAGGGCAACTATAGATTTTTAAATAAATCATCGAGCTCGTAGAAAAAACATCAACATCTATGTTTTTAATTAAATTTTGTTATTAAAATTTGTCTTGTAATGAATCTAATAATACCTATTTATTATCCTAAATATTAGCAAATTTCTATAGATTTTGTAAAACTTAAAACGGTTTGACTCATCAAGAAAGTGATATTTGGGATGGAGGGGGCAAGTGCTATGCGTTCCACCAGTAAAAGCTACATTCTAGCTTCCTAAGAATGTAGCAGGCATGTTTACGGTTGCTTCGTGGCGAGCAGCGGCGCCGGTGGATAGCGAGAGGGGTGGTTGCGAGGTGACTGTGGGGGATAGATATCCCCCGGGTCCACTAAAAGAGTAAAAGACCTCACGAAAGGCCCAAGGGCCCAATAAATCGTAAGGTCATTCTTTCGTGGGCCTGGGGAGAGACAACCAACAAAGCAGATCGATATGAGGCCGGATTGGTGCAAACCCGGACGACCCACAACGTCGAGCGAGTGACCACAACAGAGATCCGACTTTCCCGCGCTGGAGCCCCCATGCAACGGAGCCATGCGAGGATAAGTCGGCAGAACTACATGGAGATAAACTCAAGCAGTTCACTATCTTTTAGCTACTCGTTGTTATCATATCCACATGTATTGCCCCACGGTCGAGTATATAAGGCCTAGGGGGCACCCCTTCAGAACGATCGGCCCTATTACTTAGCCACCACATCAACTCTCTGCACTCTCAATTCAGAGAGCTCTCTTGTAACCTCGTTCACCAAGCATACTCACCAGGACGTAGGGTGTTACGCATCTCTAAGCGGCCCGAACCTGTAAACCTTGTCCACTGTCACTCGTGCAATCGGCACGAACCATTTTGCTACAGTTGTCGACACCGTCCTACTCCTAAAAACACCTTGAGGGGCAACCCCGGGTGTGCGGTCGGACCCAAAACACCGACAGCTGGCGCGCCAGGTAGGGGGTGTGTCGACGATCCAAGCTAGCTCAATGGCCGTCACCTTCTACAACAAGATCACCCTGCGTCCCAGATCCGTATTCTGCTTCAGAACAATCTCATCCGTAGCGGATGAAGAGGGAACTCTACACCGCATTGCGGATCCGCCGGAAAAGAAGTCTCCTCCAACAAACTCCGAAAATGCTGGAGAAGCGCAACCTCCAGCTCTCCGGAAAAAGATCGTCTCCGGAAAGTCAGGGGCTGAGGGCCCGCTGACCCGGAGAACTCCACTGTCTACTTCCCCGACAAAAGAATGGACACAGATCGCGAGGAAGAAGGAGACCAAGGGGAAGCAAGTTGTTCTTTCCGTTCCTCCGCCCTCAAAGGAGAACGGAAAGAAGGTCGCCACGACAATAGTACCATTCTACCCCGACGTCCTCTTCATCGGGAGAGTGGAGTCGCCTACCGTCTCCGACGACGAGCCGACCGCACCCGGAGAAGAACCGCCTCAACGAGAATCCCGCCGACGGAGGAACCGGCGCAGGAACATTCGATGACATCACGCGGCCGGAGAACGGGATCCGGAGCAGCCTGTCTCGCGAGACGAGGTCTCGGAGATAGGAGAAACTCCAGAAGAACGCGTCTTCAGAGAACGAAGGAACTCCCGACGACGTGATCGCCGACGGGCTCAGGAACAAGCCGAGCAAGATGCAAGGCAACGCCGGGAGAATCCATTCTTCGGGCGCAACCTGAACCCCGACTTTGCCTGAGCCATGAACACGCCGAGCGAAGTCGGAGGAGTATTACCTCGGATAGCTGATGGACTCCCTCGGACTCCCGACGCCGAGGGCTACCGACGACTGTTCACCCAGGCAGCCAACCATCTTCTACCGCTTGCTCACCCGCCGAACGATCTACGACACGCCATCAACAGTCGCCGAGACGCGCGAAGCTCTATCAATGCTTCGCGTGAACGGCGGCATGAGAACGAGATCCGCCGCTGGGAGGAGTACGACAGGGATCATGGCATCCCAGCTCAGAGCCAGGCCACCAGAACTGAGTCGGCAACGGCCTCAACTGGCGGTACCACCCGGGGACGGACAAGGAACCACAACCACTGCTCCCCTCCCTGGGATAGGCATCGTCCCCGACGACAGGAGGACACCTGCGGAGTGTCTGCTCTTACTCCGCGCCTTAGGGCCATCCAATGGCCTCCCAACTTCAAGGTATCCAATGTCGACAAATATGAACCTAAGCAGGATCTAGGGGGTTGGCTAGCCGTCTACACCACCGCTGCTCGAGCTGCCGAGGCGTCCGAAGACGTGATGACCGTGTACTTACCCATTGTCCTTGGGCAAGAGACGCTGCAATGGCTGCGACATCTACCCCAACACTGCATCGATGACTGGGGTGACTTCAGTCGACGCTTCACTGCCAACTTCCAGTCCCTCTCTGACAAACCGACGCAACCGTGGGACCTCAAATCCATCAAGCGCCGGGGGGACGAGACTCTCCGGTCGTACCTCAAAAGGTTCCAGACCATGAGAAATCGTATCCCCGAGGTCACAGAGGCGGCCGTGATCGAGGACTTCTACAGAGGATCCAATGACTCGGCTTTCGTCCGAGCCATACTATAGAAGGCGCCGACTACCTCCGAGGAGCTGTTCCGGGAAGCCGATCTCTACATCACCGCCGACGAGCGAGCTCAGGACCTCATCGGAGGAGCAAAGCCCGCACCGGCAGCACCACGACGCGACGCGAACCAGCAACCCGACAAACGCTGGGAGAAAAGGCCTCGCGAAGAAGTGCACGCCGCCGGACCACCTGCCTCTCGCGCCCGAGGAGGACCTCGTGGAGGCGAATGCACGCTGGACGACATCCTCGACGCCCAGTGCCCGTACCACAAAGACATGCGCCACACTCTTCGTAACTGCCGGGACTTCAAGCACTCCGTCGGGCACGGTCGACCCTTCCGACCTCTACCTCCTCCTCCGCCGAGGGGAGGACCAGATGAACCACGACAACCCCATCAGCAGGAGGAGGGAGGAGGAGGAGCCTTCCCGCGTGTCGACAGGGAGGTCAACGTCATCTTCGGCGGACATGGGTCGCAGGAGAACAAAAGACAACAAAAGCTCAACGACCGCCAGATACTGGTGGCGACCACCGGTCCTCCCGCCCCATACCGGTGGTCGGAGCACCCGATCACTTTCACTCGGGAGGATCAATGGCTCAACTTCGACCATCCAGACAAATACCCACTCCTCGTCGATCCGGTGATCCGAGAGAGCCGGGTAAAGAAGGTGCTAGTGGACGGGGGGAGCAGCATCAACGTCACCTTCCCCCGGACACTCCAAGGCTTGGGAGTTCACCTCAAAGAGCTCCACGAGTCGGACACTCCTTTCTTCGGCATCGTGCCGACGGAAGGGGAATACCCGCTGGGCCACATCTACATGCCTGTCACCTTCGGAACTCCGGAGAACTACAAAACCGAGTTTCTGAGGTTCGAAGTGGCGAACTTCGACTGCGGGTACAACGCCATCGTCGGGAGGCCGGGATTGGCCAAATTCATGGCCATTCCACATTACACGTACATGATACTAAAGATGCCAGGACCGCAAGGAATCATAACTGTGCGCGCCGACTTCCAAGGCGCCAGAGTGCTTCCGAGTGGCCATCCAAGCAGCCCTCACCACCAAGCCGGCGACGGTCTCTTCAGCACAGGCGAACTCTAAGCCTAAGGAGGACCTCGCGGTACCGGCAAACGAAGCTCAGGCCGCGACCTCTATGCGGCCGACTGAAGAAACCAAGAGGATCAACCTGGGGTTCGATGATGAACGCAAGATTGCCATCATCAGCTCCAGCTTGGACGACAAATAGGAAAGCGCGCTCGTCCAGTTTCTACAAGATAACCGAGATGTATTCGCATGGCAACCTGCGGATATGCCGGGAGTCCCAAGAGAACTGGCCGAGCACAAACTGAAGGTCTATCCCCAGGCAAGGCCGATTCGGCAAAAGCTACGTCGTTTCACGCCCGACAAGAGAGAGGCCATTCACGCCGAGTTAGCTCGCTTGGTCGCGGCTGGATTTATTAGAGAGGTGTTACACCCCGAGTGGTTAGCCAACCCTGTTCTTGTACTCAAAAAGAATAAAGTGGATTGGCGCATGTGCGTCGACTATACCGATCTCAACAAACACTGTCCGAAGGATCCCTTCGGGCTCCAGAGGATAGATCAGGTGGTGGACTCCACCGCTGGATGTTCTGTGCTGTCTTTCTTGGATTGCTATTCCGGATACCATCAGATTAGTTTGGCGAAGGAAGATGAGGAAAAAACAGCGTTCATCACTCCGTTTGGTGCTTTCTGTTATACCTCCATACCGTTCGGCCTCAAAAACGTTGGAGCGACTTATCAGAGAGCCATCCAAACGTGCTTAGCCGATCACTGGGGCAAGCGTGTGGAGGCCTACGTAGATGATGTGGTAATCAAAACGGAGAATTCGGAAAACTTCATCGAAGACTTACAACTGGTTTTCAACAGTCTGAGACGATATAGATGGAAGCTTAATCCCGAAAAATGTGTTTTCGGGGTACCAGCAGGAAAGTTGCTCGGGTTTATCGTCAGCCACCGAGGAATTGAGGCTAATCCGGATAAGATTGAAGCTATCATGAAGATGGAAGCACCTCGATCACAAAAGAAGGTTCAACGACTTACTGGATGTATGGCAGCTCTGAGCAGATTTATATCCAGGCTGGGGGAAAAAGGTTTACCATTTTACAAGCTACTCAAGAAGGTGGATAAGTTTCAGTGGACTTCAGAAGCACAGGAAGCTCTAGATGCGCTGAAGAAATTCTTAACAACACCACCAGTACTGAAGCCACCCCGACGAGCTACGTCAACTCAACCAGCTGAAGATCTGCTACTATATATCTCTTGCACGACTCACGTGGTAAGCACCGCGTTGGTAGTCGAGCGAGTAGAAGAAGGACATGCCTATCTAGTGCAACATCCTGTTTACTTCATCAGTGAAGTTCTAGGCCCCTCAAAGAAAAAGTATCCTCAAGTTCAGAAGCTATTATACGCAGTACTTCTAACTGCCCGCAAGCTACGTCACTACTTTGATGACCACAAAGTCATAGTAGTCACTGGTTTTCCAATAGGTGATATTATTCACAACAAGGAAGCCATTGGCCGGATAGCCAAATGGGCTTGTGAGTTGGGATCTCATGACATTGAGTTCCGACCTCGCACTGCCATCAAAACTCAAGCACTGGTTGATTTCGTATCAGAGTGGACTGAGCAGCAAGTACCAGATAACCCAGAGACTGCAGAAGTATGGCGAATGTATTTTGTTGGCTCGCTGAAGCTGCAGGGAGCAGGAGCAGGGATTCTCTTCACCGCACCTGGAGGCGAGCACCTCAAATATGCCCTCCAGTTGCTGTTTCCGGCCTCCAACAATGCAGCCGAGTATGAAGCTCTGATCCATGGATTGAACATCGCCATATCATTAGGCATCAAGAGATTGATGGTATACGGAGACTCTCTGGTAGTCATCAGCCAGATAAACAAGGAGTGGGATTGTTCAAGCGATTCAATGGGAAAATACTGCGCTGCCGTCCAAAAGCTGGAAGATAAATTTGAGGGTCTGGAATTTCATCATGTAGAAAGAGATCGGAACACAGCAGCCGATGTACTGTCCAAGCTAGGATCCAGTCGAACTCAGGTCCCACCCGGAGTCTTTGTGCAAGAAATACTGCAGCCGAGTATCTTAATGGATCAAACGGAAGAATGCAACATTATAGATCAGCCCGAGTCAGACTCTGATGACTGGAGAAGGCCGATCATCAAGTATATAAAGAATGAAGAAGAACCAGATGACAGGAACTCGGCCGAGCGCATTGCCAGACAGTCGGCTCACTACACACTCATTGGGGAGACATTGTACAGAAGGGGTGCATCAGGCGTCCTCATGAAGTGCATTCTCCCGTCTATTGGGGAGCAACTTCTGGAGGAGGTCCATGCTGGGCAATGTGGAATACATGCAGCCTCCAGAACACTAGTCGGGAAGGTCTTCTGGTCAGGATTCTATTGGCCAACAGCAAAGAATGATGCGGCCGAGTTAGTTCAGAAGTGCGAAGCTTGCCAATACTTGTCAAAGCAGCAACATCTGCCAGCACAGCAACTGCAGACCATACCAGTGACTTGGCCTTTCGCATGCTGGGGACTGGATATGATTGGACCTTTCAAGAAAGCTCAAGGGGGATACACTCATGTATTGGTAGCGATCGACAAATTCACTAAATGGATAGAGTTCAAGCCCATTGCTTCTTTAACCTCTGCTAAGGCCGTGGAATTCATACAAGACATAATATTCAGATTCGGGATACCAAACAACATCATAACTGACTTAGGATCCAACTTCACAAGTTCAGAATTCTTCGACTTCTGCGAGCAAAAGAGCATTCAGATCAAGTATGCATCTGTAGCACATCCAAGGGCCAACGGGCAGGTTGAGCGAGCCAACGGGATGATACTGGAGGCACTCAGGAAAAAGGTCTTCGACAAGAATGAAAAGTTCGCAGGAAAGTGGATAAGGGAATTGCCCTATGTCGTTTGGAGCCTAAGAACCCAACCCAGCCGAGCTTTGCATGGAAACACTCCTTTCTTCATGGTCTATGGGTCAGAGGCAGTGCTACCCGCCGATCTCAAGTTCGGGGCGCCAAGGTTGACTTTCAAAAACATAGCAGAAGTCGAGGCCACCAGGCTGGAGGACATTGATATACTTGAAGAAGAACGGCTGAATGCGGTAATCCAATCAGCACGGTACCAGCAGACTCTAAGGCGCTATCACGACAAGGCTGTGCGACAACGATCCTTTTCAGTAGGAGATCTCGTCCTCCGCCGAATTCTAACGGGGGAAGGACGACACAAGTTATCGCCCTTATGGGAAGGACCCTTCATGGTAGCATAAGTCACTCGGCCCGGATCATATCGCCTCACTCAGATGGATGGCACAGAAGTCGGGAACTCCTGGAACATAGAACACCTCAGAAAGTTTTATCCCTAGCTGTATCTCAAAAGCTGCCGGGACGACGATGTACTCTGTAAAGTGGAAATATGTCATCAATAAAAAAAGGGGGTTTCAAAGATGCTCAGTTTGTTTACAATTGACTCGCATTCTTACTTAATTCGGGGTGACCACTATGCCCTACTAACGGAGAATTCGACTTAAGTCGGCAACGACTTAAGGCGGTGCAACATGCTCACGCTTACTTAATTCGGGGTGACCACTATGCCCTACTAACGGAGCAATCGACTTAAGTCGGCAACGATTTAAGGCGGTGCAACATGCTCACGCTTACTTAATTCGGGGTGACCACTATGCCCTACTAACGGAGCAATCGACTTAAGTCGGCAACGACTTAAGGCAGTGCAACATGCTCACGCTTACTTAATTCGGGGTGACCACTATGCCCTACTAACGGAGCAATCGACTTAAGTCGGCAACGACTTAAGGCGGTGCAACATGCTCACGCTTACTTAATTCGGGGTGACCACTATGCCCTACCAACGGAGCAATCGACTTAAGTCGGCAACGACTTAAGGCGGTGCAACATGCTCACGCTTACTTAATTCGGGGTGACCACTATGCCCTACTAACGGAGCAATCGACTTAAGTCGGCAACGACTTAAGGCGGTGTAACATGCTCACGCTTACTTAACTCAGGGTGACCACTATGCCCTACTAACGGAGCAATCGACTTAAGTCGGCAACGACTTAAGGCGGTGCAACATGCTCACGCTTACTTAACTCGGGGTGACCACTATGCCCTACTAATGAAGCAATCGGCTAAATTCAGTGGCGGCTTAAGCCGGTGCAACATGCTCATGCCTATGCAATTCAGGGTGACCACTACAAAAACAATCGACTTAAGTCAGCAAGCGACTTAAGGCGATCTGACGTAATTATGATTACTCATACAGGGATGACTTCTATATCCCGCAAACAAATTTCATAATCATCGCGCGTCATTTCACTACTGCAAATTTACGAACTGATGAATTCTGAAACAATAAGAGAGTAATTATATCATTCGAATGCTGAACTGATGTCCTCTAACAAATATTCGATCATGCTAACCGCGCGCTCAAAGCACGCGAAATGTTTCTCTATTTCGCGATATCTTTCTCAGGAGCGACCGACGAAGAAGGGCGACTCGAGGAATCAGGGGCAGCATTCACATCAGCCCTTATGTCTTCAGGAACAACCACGCCGGGTCTCCTCATCAAGATTCGTCCCGCCCGAATAGCCTTGTCCATGGCTCTGTCGCGGTGGGCTCTGAGAGTAACAGAAGTCTCTTCGGCAACCTTAGCAGCCAGTCGAGCAGTCTCTAACTCCTGGACAATGGATTTCTTGGAAGCTCGGAGTTCTTTGATGGTGGCATCCTTTGCTGATATCAACTGCTTGAGGCGGGTCACTTCGTCCGCGGATTCCTGCAGCTTACAACGTTGATTGTCCAATTCCTCCATTGTAAAGCGGTGACTCCTCTCCAAGATGGTCAGCGAGTTGCTAGAATCACGATACAATCTGTCAAGATTGTCACGAGAAGCAGCAAGGATACATTTTTCTTCCTGCGAGCAAAAGTCAACTCCCTCAAAAACCAAACAAGTAATAGGAACACAGCAAGGCAAAGCACAGTTTTGTAGATCACCTTTTCAGAATTGAGCTGAGCATGAAGAGAAGAACTCAGTGCATTGGCGTCATCCAAGGCAGCGGAGACCTAACCCAGTTCAGTTTGGCTCTGAGAGTACTTCTCCTCAAAGTCAGCGCACCGCCGGACCAATTCAGCCTGATCTCGGGAATGTTTTTCCTCAAGAGTTGAAATCTGCCGAGTCATCCCTAGCAGGAAATAATCAAACAAAAAGGGGTCAGAATGTAAAGCAGTCCGCAGTGAAGGCAAAGAGAAGCAAAAAAGCACTAACCAGCGTTGGTCGCCTTCAATTCAGAGATGCGATGTTGAAGTGAGACTGGATTCCAACATGCAAGAGACGAAGCTACTTCTGGGACGGAAGCACCCTGCAATCTCAGCTGGCTAGCCATCCCATCCACCAAAGCCTGATGAGGAGAACAGATGAGTGTAATGACAGCAGTTCATGCAATGTAAAAATCAAGCTAAAATACATCACAGTACCTGGAGGTTGGAAAAGAACGAAGGAATCCCCAAGTCAGGAGAGATCAGTTGATAAGCAGGCGTAAGGCCACCACCCGAAGCAGCTTGCAACGAACCAGCAGGGATCAGCTCAGTACCTTCAACAGAGCCCAACACTCGGTCAGCGGGGACGCTGCCCTCTAAAGCGACTCCCTGGTCCAAGGTTTGGGCTACCACCATACAGCCAGAGTGTGGAGGAGATCCCGCATGAACGTCCATGGAAGTACAGGAGGGAGACCCCGCTCGGGCACCCTCGGGGGCTGGGTCATAGTTTGCACTGCCCACTTGAGCCGGATCATCCCCGGCAGCACCCTCGGGGCTGGGCAGTGGCTTGCACTCCCCACCTGAGTCAAGTCATCCCCGGCGACATCCTCGGGGGCTGGGCATGTGTCAGCACCATCCTTGGGGTCCAAGTTCTCTACAATAGCCACCTCTAAGGTTGACGGACCCTCAGCTACTTCCATAGGACCAGGACGATCCAAGTCAGTCTCCCGACCCTCGAGATCGCGCTCTAAGGTCGACGAGGCACGAGATGACCTCAACCCAGTATCAGGCACGTCAGCACAAGCCTCCATTGCACCATCATCCACTGGCTCCGATAACAAGTCCTCTGGGACCATGTCCTCAAGAGTCTGATCAAAGTTGGCCAGGGACAGTTCTTGCAGACCAATGAGGGCAGACAAAGCAGGAGAGAGAACTCCACTACTTTCACCACTGGCGATGAACTGCCGACTGTTTTTCCGAGTCAAAGGAATTTCATTTTCTTCCTCCTCGTCATCCACATTGGCAACACAAGCAGCACCCCCATTGGGATCAGCAACGGATGGAGCACCCACATTGGGATCAGCAGCGGATTGGGTACACCCATTGGGGTCAGCATCAATAAATCCAGTCGCAGGCACTTCTTCAGTAGCAGGAATTGAGGTACCAGCGTCCCGATCCAAACTGGATACTCGTCGGAGGCGTCTTCTTTTCTTCTTCTGCTCATCAGCAGAAGGATCAGGCTGATTGGCTCGGCAAGGGCGCCTCGGGCGAGTACTGACAGACTTCTGAGTATCCAAAGTCGTATCAGCCTCTGGGAGGGGCGCCACTACCAACGTCCCAGCAGGAGCAGCATCGGAAGAATCCTCAGCCAGCAAATCAAGCATAGCGCTTATCTCTGCATCACTAGGGTTCAGGGGCACCTCAAAATGGACCTGCCGTTCATCATCAGGAATCTCCCCAAGCGAAGCAACCAAGGCACTAACTTCATCAGCAGAGGGTCGCACTCTAAGGCCCAAACTGCCATCAGTGATAGGTGGATTCGACACAAAAAGGGTGAAGGTCTTGGGAGGAGGCAGGTTCCAGGCCGAGTATGCCACTGGAGCACCAACATTTGACACTTTGCCCCTGAGGATCATCTCGAGTCGGCTCACCAAGTCTGCAGAAGGAATTCTCCTGTTGGTAACCCGAGTTGAGTCGGCTAGCCCTCGATACAGATAAGCTGGGTATGCCCTGTCTTTCAGTGGCTGGATATTCTTGAAAACAAAATCAGTAACCACGGCTTCAGCAGTCAGACCCCTCTCTTTCAGCAGTCCAACTTCAGCTAGCAACACACCTGCCTCAGCTACCTCCTGATCTGTGGGAGACTCGGTCCAGCTTGGGGTGCGAACGTCCGGCTGTCTTCCCGACCGGGAGGGGAGAGAATTCCCATAATTGTCAACTATGAACCACTCCAAGCGCCATCCCTTGATACTGTCCTTGAGAGGGATCTCGAGATATTCAGTCTTCCTCCCGCGGCGCATCTCCAAGCTGGCACCTCCAACCAACTGATGTTGTCCCCCGGCCATCCCAGGGCGACAATGATACAAGTATTTCCACAGACCGAAATGCGGCAGCACGCCAAGAAAGGCCTCGCATAAATGAACGAAAATAGAGATTTGCAGAATTGAATTGGTGTTCAAATGGGTCAAGTTAAGATGATAGAAATCAAGAAGGCCGCGGAAAAAGGGAGAAATGGGAAGGCCAAGGCCGCGGAGAAGGAAAGGGGCGTAAACAACGGACTCATGGGTATCCTCAGTCGGAACAGTAAACCCATGGCAAATCCGCCAAGAACAGAGTTCCCGCGGAGGAAGAACCCTGATGGATACGAGGTGGAGAAGTTCAGGCTCAGAAATGACGGACATGTGGTTACCTGCGAAAGGCAACTGGCTGTTGGGGTCGATTGGAGGAATCACCACAGCAGATGAACTCGAGGTCTTCCTCTTGGGCGCCATCTCGATTCTACCAGCGAGCGGAGTGGGAGGCAAATAGAAGAGAGGATTCGGAAGCGAGAAAGCAAGAACTAGGGCACGGAAAGCAAAGGCGGCTAAGAGCGCAGCACTTATGGGATATTCTCGAGCCAGATACCGTTTTAAAAAGTGCTCAGTCAGCACCCGGCGGTTATTTCCAAAACCCCGGCGTGCCACGTGGTCACCCGACAGTTATCTCCAGAACACCGATGCGCCACCTCATCACTCGGCCATCACCCTCAAAGTGGCTCGCGCGACCTGCTATCACTCGGCGTTGCCTCTAAAACGCCGATATCGTGTTCAGTCGCTCGGCATTACCTCTAAAATGCTGACGTCGCTTTCCAATTGCTCGGCGTTACCTCTAAAACGCTGATATCGCGTTCAGTCGCTCGGCATTACCTCTAAAATGCTAACGTCGCTTTCCAATCACTCGGTGTTGCCTCTAAAACGCTGATATAGTGTTCAGTCGCTCGGCATTACCTCTAAAATGCTGACGTCGCTTTCCAATCACTCGGCGTTGCCTCTAAAACGCTGATGCAGTGTTCAGTTGCTCGGCGTTGCCTCTAAAACGCCGACGTCGCCCTTCAGTTGCTCAGTGTTACCACTAAAACGCTGACGTCGCCCTCTGACATCGCCTCAAGTCGCTCGGCAGTTATCTCTAAAAAACTCCGATATTGTGTTCGGTCACTCGGCAGTTACCTCTAAAGCACCGACACCGTCTACAAGTTACTCGGCAGCTATTTCTGAAAGCATTAGTTTGATCCCCAAGTTATTCATTTATTGTCTCAAAGGAATCAGCTTCACAAATGAGCAAGACAATCATAAAGGAAAAGCCAACATCATTCTTTCATTAGAAGGAAGATAACATACTTACAAATCAACTCTTTACGAGTTGATACTTCCTTACTACTACTACATTACATTACTGCTACTACTACTACACTACGCTATACTACTCTACACTACGACTACATTATTCTAACTATACTATACTAATATCTAAAGGACCAGTGGCATCTAGCCACTGGCCCTGTTGCTGCCGCCGCTGCTGCCGCCCCTGTTGCTGCCGTCGCCGCTGCCGCCCCTGGTGCTGCCCCTGCTGCTGCCGCCCCGGTTGCTGCCCCTGCTGCCGGCGCCGTCACCGTCCTTGCTGCCGCCGCCGCCGCCCCTGCCGCTGCCGTCACCGTCACCGTCGCCATCGTCGTCGTCGTCGTTGTCGTCGTCGTCGTCGTCCTCGTCCTCGCCGCCGCCGTCCGAGTCCTCCTCATCCGAGGAGTACTCCGACTCATCCGAGCCCTCGAGCCCGGAGCGCTCGACGGCCCGGATGTACGTCCAGACCTCCGCCGTGAGCCCCTGGGAGTCGTCTGAGTCGTCAGACGACTCACGCAGGGGGATGGGAGCCGGAGACCCCTCGGACTCAGAGGAGAACTCCTTCTCTGAATACTCCGAGTCACCAAACTCCTCCGATGGAGGAGTTGGCTCACGCTTGCGCTTGTTGTTCTTGCCCATGGTGGAAGCACAAAGGAGAGAAGAAAGGGAAGCAACAGAGAACAGCGAGAGATGTGAAAAAGCCAGAGAGACAACGGCGTTATTTATAGAAGGAGAAGGCAACCGCTCACCTCCAACCGCGGTCACTGAACAGTCGCAAAGCATTCAATAAGCACTTCAACCCGTCTGAAGACACGTCAGGCGGCTGACGCTGTTTCACGCAACACAACACCCATTGAGACTCCAGTCAACAGCGCGGAGGATATGATTACACCCGCCGTCACATCACATTACTACTCAGAAGCAGCCGGCTAAAACACTCAGCGTACCAAGCCGTCCCTTGCCCACACCCATTGGGGGGGGACACCCAGGAATTATCAATATATTTTTCAAAACGGTCACATCTGTGCAGGGCACACAGTGAATACCTCAAGACAAAAATGAGATATCAGTAAGGATCAGAGGAAAGCCAAATATAGCCAGTGAAGTACAAAATATGGCCGACAGAAGCGACGTGAAGACTAGACAGAGAACGTCCATCAAACGTCCAATCAGTCACAGAGCAAATAAATTGCACTACCTAGCAAGATATGGATGGATTGCGAACTCGGTTGCTAAAGACAAAATATATGCTGACCTCTGAAGCAAAATATTGATGACATAATGCTGACCTCCAAAGCATAATGCGAATAGCTTCATGCCAATTTCTACAAACAGAAAGGATAATTTTCAGCAAAGAGACATAAAAGGAAGACCCTCGAATGGATTATCCTAAAAAATCCATTTGAAGGTCGGGGGCTACACCCATTGGGTGCACCTCCGGTGCACCCCATGGATTATCATTCCAAGCCAAGATAGTGCCGACTTCTAAGGCGTGGGACAAGATTAAAAGGCCAGCCTTCAACCAAAACGCAGGAGCACTAATGGAAATAATTTCTGGGGAAGACCTTCGAGCAGATTATTTTCTAAAAATCTACTCGAAGCTCGGGGGCTACACCCATTGGGTGCACCTCCGGTGCACCCAATGAAGTTCAGAATCCTACAAATTGAAATGCCGACCTCTAAGGCACAAGCACGAAACTAGGCTTCGGTCTACGAGTGATCAAAGCAGGAGAAGACAACAGGAAGTCATTTTCTTCAAATCACCTGCAAGCTGGACCTGGGATCTTTGGGCTGATTACCTCTAAATTAACCCAAAGATCGGGGGCTTGTGGGGGATAGATATCCCCCGGGTCCACTAAAAGAGTAAAAGACCTCACGAAAGGCCCAAGGGCCCAATAAATCGTAAGGTCATTCTTTCGTGGGCCTGGGGAGAGACAACCAGCAAAGCAGATCAACATGAGGCCGGATTGGTGCAAACCCGGACGACCCACAACGTCGAGCGAGTGACCGCAACAGAGATCCGACTTTCCCGCGCTGGAGTCCCCATGCAACGGAGCCATGCGAGGATAAGTCGGCAGAACTACATGGAGATAAACTCAAGCAGTTCACTATCTTTTAGCTACTCGTTGTTATCATATCCACATGTATTGCCCCACGGTCGAGTATATAAGGCCTAGGGGGCACCCCTTCAGAACGATCGACCCTATTACTTAGCCACCACATCAACTCTCTGCACTCTCAATTCAGAGAGCTCTCTTGTAACCTCGTTCACCAAGCATACTCACCAGGACGTAGGGTGTTACGCATCTCTAAGCGGCCCGAACCTGTAAACCTTGTCCACTGTCACTCGTGCAATCGGCACGAACCATTTTGCTACAGTTGTCGACACCGTCCTACTCCTAAAAACACCTTGAGGGGCAACCCCGGGTGTGCGGTCAGACCCAAAACACCGACAGTGACGTCGCACCCGGGCGAGGGACGCACGACGGGGGCGATGTGATGCACGAAAGTGAGATTGCGGGGAGAGTGATGGATATTGACATGCCGAGTTGGGTGACTGGGGAGAGTGGAGATGGTCATGGGACAGACGCATGACCGAGTTGACTGCGAGACGTGGAGGAGAGTCTGGTTTGAGGGAAGCGGTGAGAAGAGACGGATCTAAGAAAGCCTAGAAATAAACGAAAGCTCCTTTGTGTAACAGAGAAGAATATGGGTGCTGAAAGTCACCTAGAGGGGGGGTGAATAGGGAGAATCTGAAATTTATAAACTTAAGCACAACTACAAGCCTACAAGCCGGGTTAGCGTTAGAAATAGAAGCAAGTCTGAGAGAGAGGACACAAAACAAATCGTGAGCAAATAAAGAGCGAGTCACGATGATTTGTTTTACCGAGGTTCGGTTCTTGCAAACCTATTCCCCGTTGAGGTGGTCACGAAGACCGGGTCTCTTTCAACCCTTTCCCTCTCTCAAACGATCACCTAGACCGAGTGAGCTTCTCTTCTCAATCAAACGGAACACAACGTTCCCGCAAGGACCACCACACAATTGGTGTCTCTTGCCTTGGTTACAATTGAGATTGATCACAAGAAGAATGAGAAAGAAAAGAAGCAATCCAAGCGCAAGAGCTCAAATGAACACAAATATCACTCTCTCACTAGCCACTATTGATTTGAGTTGTCTTTGGACTTGAGAGAGGATTTGATCTCTTTAGAGTGTCTAAAATTGAATGCTCTTGTAATATGTTGAAGGTGGAAAACTTGGATGCAATTGAATGTGGGGTGGTTGGGGTATTTATAGCCCCAACCACCAAAATATGGACGTTGGAAGGCTGCTGTCGCATGGCGCACCGGACAGTCCAGTGCGCCACCGGACACTGTCCGGTGCGCCAGCCACGTCAGCCAGCCGTTGGGGTTCGACCGTTGGAGCTCTGACAGGTGGGGCCTCTGGGCTGTTCGGTGGTGCACCGACAGGTCCAGTAGACTGTCCGGTGCGCCAACTGCGCGTGCTCTGTCCTCTGCGCGCGAAGGCGCGCATTTAATGCGTTGCAGTCGACTATTGCGCGCGAAGTAGTCGTTGCTCCGCTGGCACACCGGACAGTCCGGTGAATTATAGCGGAGCACCCTCTGATTTTCCCGAAGGTAGCGAGTTCAGCTTCGAGTGCCCTGGTGCACCGGACACTGTCCGGTGGCACACCGGACAGTCCGGTGCGCCAGACCAGGGTGCCTTTGGGTTGTCTTTTGCTCTCTTTGTTTGAACCCTTTCTTGGTCTTTTTATTGGCTTTTTGTGAACCTTTGGCACCTGTAGAACTTATAGACTAGAGCAAACTAGTTAGTCCAATTATTTGTGTTTGGCAATTCAACCACCAAAATCAATTAGGAAAAAGGTGTAAGCCTAATTCCCTTTCAATCTCCCCCTTTTTGGTGATTGATGCCAACACAAACCAAAGCAAATATAGAAGTGCATAATTGAACTAGTTTGCAAAATGTAAGTGCAAAGGTTACTTAGAATTGAACCAATAAATTCTCAAAAGATATGCATGGATTGTTTCTTTATATTTTTAACATTTTGGACCACACTTGCACCACATGTTTTGTTTTTGCAAATCCTTTTGTAAATTCTTTTCAAAGTCCTTTTGCAAATAGTCAAAGGTAAATGAATAAGATTTTGAGAAGCATTTTCAAGATTTGAAATTTTCTCCCCCTGTTTCAAATGCTTTCCTTTGACTAAACAAAACTACCCCTCAATAAAATCCTTCTCTTAGTGTTCAAGAGGGTTTTAGACATTAGTTTTTTGAAGAGGGTGTGCCAATTTGAAATTCTATCAAAAATAATATACCAATTGAAAAATTCATCATTTCAAAACCTTTTCTTAACTCAAATTTTGAAAATTGGTGGTGGTTCGGTCCTTTTGCTTTGGGCTAATACTTTCTCCCCCTTTGGCATGAATCGCCAAAAACGGATACTTGAGTGAAATATAAGCCCTTTTGACTACTTTCTCCCCCTTTGGCGAACAAAATATGAGTGAAGATTATACCAAAGTTGGAGAGTTGCTCGGAGCGACGGCGAAGGATGAGTAATTTCGATGGAGTGGAGTGGAAGCCTTTGTCTTCGTCGAAGACTCCAATTCCCTTTCAATCTATGACTTGGTTTGAGATACACTTGAAAACACATTAGTCATAACATATAAAAGAGACATGATCAAAGGTATATTAATGAGCTATGTGTGCAAAACATCAAAAGAAATTCCTAGAATCAAGAATATTGAGCTCATGCCTAAGTTTGTTAAAAGTTTGTTCATTTAGTGGCTTGGTAAAGATATCAGCTAATTGTTCTTTGGTGTTAATATATGCAATTTCGATATCTCCCTTTTGTTGGTGATCCCTAAGAAAATGATACCGAATGGCTATGTGTTTAGTGCGGCTATGTTCAACGGGATTATCCGCCATGCGGATTGCACTCTCATTATCACATAGAAGAGGAACTTTGTTTAATTTGTAACCATAGTCTCTAAGGATTTGCCTCATCCAAAGTAATTGCGCGCAACAATGGCCTGCGACAATATACTCGGCTTCGGCGGTAGAAAGAGCTACAGAATTTTGTTTCTTTGAAGCCCAAGACACCAGAGATCTTCCCAAGAACTGGCAAGTCCCCGATGTGCTCTTTCTATTAATTTTACACCCTGCCCAATCGGCATCCGAATAACCAATCAAATCAAATGTGGATCCCCGAGGGTACCAAAGCCCAAACTTAGGAGTATGAACTAAATATCTCAAGATTCGTTTTACGGCCGTAAGGTGAGCATCCTTAGGGTCGGCTTGGAATCTTGCACACATGCATACGGAAAGCATTATGTCCGGTCGAGATGCACATAAATAGAGTAAAGAGCCTATCATCGACCGGTATACCTTTTGATCGACGGATTTACCTCCCGTGTCGAGGTCGAGATGCCCATTGGTTCCCATGGGTGTCTTGATGGGTTTGGCATCCTTCATCCCAAACTTGTTTAGAATGTCTTGAATATACTTTGTTTGGCTAATGAAGGTGCCCTCTTGGAGTTGCTTCACTTGAAATCCCAAGAAGTACTTCAACTCCCCCATCATTGACATCTCGAATTTCTGTGTCATGATCCTACTAAATTCTTCACATGTAGATTCGTTAGTAGACCCAAATATGATATCATCAACATAAATTTGGCATACAAACAAATCATTGTCAAGAGTTTTAGTGAATAGAGTAGGATCGGCCTTTCCGACTTTGAAGCCATTAGTGATAAGAAAATCTCTTAGGCATTTATACCATGCTCTTGGGGCTTGCTTGAGCCCATAAAGCGCCTTAGAGAGTTTATATACATAGTTAGGGTACTCACTATCTTCAAAGCCGGGAGGTTGCTCAACATAGACCTCCTCCTTGATTGGTCCATTGAGGAAGGCACTTTTCACGTCCATTTGGTAAATCTTAAAGCCATGGTAAGTAGCATAGGCAAGTAAAATGCGAATTGATTCTAGCCTAGCTACGGGTGCATAGGTTTCACCAAAATCCAAACCTTCGACTTGTGAATACCCCTTGGCCACAAGTCGGACTTTGTTCCTTGTCACCACACCATGCTCATCTTGCTTGTTGCGGAAGACCCACTTGGTTCCTACAACATTTTGGTTAGGACGTGGAACTAGATGCCATACCTCGTTCCTAGTGAAGTTGTTGAGCTCCTCTTGCATCGCCACCACCCAATCTGAATCTTGTAGTGCTTCCTCTACCCTGTGTGGCTCAATAGAGGAAACAAAAGAGTAATGTTCACAAAAATGAGCAACACGAGATCGAGTAGTTACCCCCTTTTGAATATCGCCGAGGATGGTGTTCACGGGGTGATCTCGTTGGATTGCTTGGTGGACTCTTGGGTGTGGCAGTCTTGGAACTTGTTCATCTTCCTCATCTTGATCATGGGCATCTCCCCCTTGATCATTGCTCTCCTCTTGAGGTGGTTCAACTTCTTGATCTTCTACTTCATTATTTTGAGCCTTATCCTCATCTTGAGTTGGTGGAGATGCTTGCATGGAGGAATATGGTTGATCTTGTGCTTGTGGTGGCTCTTCGGATTCCTTAGGACACACATCCCCAATGGACATGTTCCTTAGCTCGACGCATGGAGCGTCTTCATCACCTATCTCATCAAGATCAACTTGCTCTACTTGAGAGCTGTTAGTCTCATCAAACACAATGTCACAAGAAACTTCAACTAGTCCAGAGGACTCGTTAAAGACTCTATATGCCCTTGTGTTCGAATCATAACCTAGTAAAAAGCCTTCTACAACCTTAGGAGCAAATTTGGATTTTCTACCTCTTTTAACAAGAATAAAGCATTTGCTACCAAAGACTCTAAAATATGAAACATTTGGCTTTTTACCGGTGAGGAGTTCGTAAGATGTCTTCTTGAGGATTCGGTGTAGATATAATCGGTTGATGGCGTAGCAGGCGGTGTTGACCGCCTCGGCCCAAAACCGATCCGAAGTCTTGTACTCATCAAGCATGGTTCTTGCCATGTCCAACAGAGTTCGATTCTTCCTCTTCGCTACACCATTTTGTTGTGGGGTGTAGGGAGAAGAGAACTCATGCTTGATGCCCTCCTCCTCAAGGAAGCCTTCAATTTGTGAGTTCTTGAACTCCGTTCTGTTGTCGCTTCTTATTTTCTTGATCCTCAAGCCGAACTCGTTTTGAGCCCATCTCAAGAATCCCTTTAAGGTCTCTTGGGTATGAAATTTTTCCTGCAAAAAGAACACCCAAGTGAAGCGAGAATAATCATCCACAATAACTAGACAGTACTTACTCTCGCCGATGCTTATGTAAGCAATCGGACCGAATAGGCCCATATGTAGGAGCTCCAGTGGCCTGTCAGTCGTCATGATGTTCTTATATGGATGATGAACACCAACTTGCTTCCCTGCCTGACATGCGCTACAAATCCTGTCTTTCTCAAAATGAACATCTGTTAGTCCTAAAATGTGTTCTCCCTTTAGAAGCTTGTGAAGATTCTTCATTCCAACATGTGCTAGTCGGCGATGCCAGAGCCAGCCCATGTTAGTCTTAGCAATTAAGCAAGTGTCGTGTTCAGCTCTATCAAAATCTACTAAGTATAGCTGACCCTTTAACACTCCCTTAAATGCTATTGAATCATCACTTCTTCTAAAGACAATAACACATGTATCCGTAAAAAGACAGTTGTAGCCCATTTTACACAATTGCGAAACTGAAAGCAAGTTGTAATCTAAAGAATCTACAAGCAAAACATTGGAAATGGAATGGTCAGGTGATATAGCAATTTTACCCAATCCTTTGACCAAACCTTGATTTCCATCCCCGAATGTGATCGCTCTTTGGGGATCTTGGTTTTTCTCATAGGAGGAGAACATCTTCTTCTCCCCGGTCATGTGGTTTGTGCACCCGCTATCAATGATCCAACTTGAGCCCCCGGATGCATAAACCTACAAAACAAGTTTAGTTCTTGATTTTAGGTACCCAAATGGTTTTGGGTCCTTTAACATTAGATACAAGAACTTTGGGTACCCAAACACAAGTCTTTGACCCCTTGTGCTTGCCCCCAACATATTTGGCAACTACCTTGCCAGATTTGTTAGTTAAAACATAAGATGCATCAAAAGTTTTAAATGAAATTTTAGAATCATTTGATGCAACAGGAGTTATCTTTTTAGGCAATTTTGCACGGGTTGATTGCCTAGAACTAGATGTCTCACCCTTATACATAAAAGCATGATTAGGGCCAGAGTGAGACTTCCTAGAATGGATTCTCCTAATTTTGCTCTCGGGGTAACCGGCAGGGTACAAAATGTAACCCTCGTTATCCTGAGGCATGGGAACCTTGCCCTTAACAAAGTTGGACAATCTTTTAGGAGGGGCATTAAGTTTGACATTGTCCCCCTTTTGGAAGCCAATGCCATCCTTGATGCCAGGGCGTCTCCCATTATAGAGCATGCTTCTAGCAAATTTAAATTTTTTATTTTCTAAGTCATGCTCATTAATCTTAGCATTAAGTTGAGCTATGTGATCATTTTGTTTCTTAATTAAAGCTAAGTGGTCATGGATAGCATCAACATTAATGTCTCTACATCTAGTGCAAATGGAAACATGCTCAACGATAGATGTAGAGGGTTTGCAAGATTTTAGTTCAACAATCTTAGCATGTAAAATGTCATTCTCACTTCTAAGATTGGAAATTGTAACATTGCAAATATCTAAATCTTTAGCCTTAGCAATCAATTTTTCATTTTCAATCTTGAGGCTAGCAAGAGAGACATTTAATTCTTCAATCTTAGCAAGTAAGTTAACGTTATCATCTCTAAGATTGGGAGTTGAAACATCACAAACATTAGAATCAACCTTAGCAATTAATTTTGCATTTTCATTTCTAAGGTTGGCAATAGTATCATGGCAAGTGCTTAGCTCACTAGATAATTTTTTGCATTTTTCTACTACTAAAGCATAAGCATTCTTAACCTTAACATGCTTCTTATTTTCCTTAATTAGGAAGTCCTCTTGGGAGTCCAAGAGATCATCCTTCTCATGAATAGCACTAATTAATTCATTTAATTTTTCTTTTTGTTGCATGTTAAGGTTGGCAAAAAGGGTGCGCAAATTGTCCTCCTCATCACTAGCATTATCCTCATCACTAGAGGTTTCATATTTAGTGGAGGATTTTGATTTTACCTTCTTCCTTTTGTCGTCTTTTGCCATGAGGCACTTGTGGCCGACGTTGGGGAAGAGGAGGCCCTTGGTGACGGCGATGTTGACGGCGTCCTCGTTGGAGGAGGAGTCGGAGGAGCTCTCCTCGGAGTCCCACTCGCGGCACACATGGGCATCGCCGCCCCTCTTCTTGTGGTACCTCTTCTTTTCTCTCCTCTTGCCCTTCTTATCGTCGCCCCTGTCACTATCACTAGATAACGAACATTTAGCAATGAAATGACCAGGCTTACCACATTTGTAGCACACCTTCCTGGAACGGGGCTTGTAATCTTTCCCCTTCCTTTGCTTGAGGATTTGGCGGAAGCTCTTGATGATGAGCGCCATTTCCTCATTGTCGAGCTTAGAGGCGTCGATGGGTTGTCTACTCGATGTAGACTCCTCCTTATTTTCCTCCGTCGCCTTGAATGCGACCGGTTGTGCTTCGGGCATGGAGGGGCCATCTAGCTCGATGATTTTCTTTAAGCCTTTGATCATCAACTCAAAGCTCACAAAATTTCCTATCACTTCCTCGGGAGACATTAGTGTATACCTAGGATTACCTCGAATTAATTGGACTTGCGTAGGACTAAGAAAAACGAGGGATCTTAGAATAACCTTGACCATTTCATGGTCATCCCATTTGGTGCTCCCAAGGTTGCGCACTTGGTTCACTAAGGTCTTCAAGCGGTTGTACATGGCTTGAGGGTCCTCGCCTTGGTTGAGTCGGAACCGACCGAGCTCCCCCTCGATCGTCTCCCGCTTGGTGATTTTGGTCACCTCATCTCCTTCGTGCGCGGTCTTGAGTACGTCCCAAATCTCCTTGGCGCTCTTTAGTCCTTGCACCTTGTTATACTCCTCTCGACTTAGAGAGGTGAGGAGTATAGTGGTGGCTTGGGAGTTGAAGTGTCGGATTTGGGCGACCTCGTCCGAATCATAGTCTTCATCCCCCGGTGATGGTACCTGTACCCCAATCTCAACAACATCCCAAATGCTAGTGTGGAGTGAGGTTAGATGATGCCTCATTTTATCACTCCACATATTATAATCTTCACCATCAAACATAGGTGGTTTGCCTAATGGGAAGGAAAGTAAAGGAGTACGTTTGGAAATGCGAGGGTAGCGTAGGGGAATCTTACTAAACTTCTTGCGCTCATGGCGCTTAGAAGTTACGGATGGCGTGTCGGAGCCGGAGGTGGATGGCGACGAAGAGTCGGTCTCGTAGTAGACCACCTTCCTCATCTTCTTCTTCTTGTCACCGCTCCGACCCGACTTATTGTGTGAAGGTGATCCCTTCACCTTGTTGGCGGACTCCCGGGATGGAGCCTTCCCATGGCTTGTGGCGGGCTTCTCGCCGGTCCCGGTCTCCCTCTTGGCGGATGCTCCTGACATCACTTTGAGAGGTTAGGCTCTAATGAAGCACCGGGCTCTGATACCAATTGAAAGTCGCCTAGAGGGGGGGGGTGAATAGGGCGAATCTGAAATTTATAAACTTAAGCACAACTACAAGCCGGGTTAGCGTTAGAAATAGAAACGAGTCCGAGAGAGAGGGCGCAAAACAAATCGTGAGCAAATAAAGAGCGAGACACGATGATTTATTTTACCGAGGTTCGGTTCTTGCAAACCTACTCCCCGTTGAGGTGGTCACGAAGACCGGGTCTCTTTCAACCCTTTCCCTCTCTCAAACGGTCACCTAGACCGAGTGAGCTTCTCTTCTCAATCAAACGGAACACAACGTTCCCGCAAGGACCACCACACAATTGGTGTCTCTTGCCTTGGTTACAATTGAGATTGATCACAAGAAGAATGAGAAAGAAAAGAAGCAATCCAAGCGCAAGAGCTCAAATGAACACAAATATCACTCTCTCACTAGCCACTATTGATTTGAGTTGTCTTTGGACTTGGGAGAGGATTTGATCTCTTTGGAGTGTCTAGAATTGAATGCTATAGCTCTTGTAATGTGTTGAAGGTGGAAAACTTGGATGCAATTGAATGTGGGGTGGTTGGGGTATTTATAGCCCCAACCACCAAAATATGGCCGTTGGAAGGCTGCTGTCGCATGGCGCACCGGACAGTCCGGTGCGCCAGCCACGTCAGCCAGCCGTTGGGGTTCAACCGTTGGAGCTCTGACAGGTGGGGCCTCTGGGCTGTCCGGTGGTGCACCGGACAGGTCCTGTAGACTGTCCGGTGTGCCAACTGCGCGTGCTCTGTCCTCTGCGCGCGCAGACGTGCATTTAATGCGTTGTAGTCGACCGTTGCACGCGAAGTAGTCGTTGCTCCGCTGGCACACCGGACAGTCCGGTGTGACATCGGACACTGTCCGGTGCTTCACCGGACAGTCCGATGAATTATAGCGGAGCGCCCTCTGATTTTCCCGAAGGTAGCGAGTTCAGCTTCGAGTGCCCTGGTGCACCGGACACTGTCCGGTGGCACACCGGACAGTCCGGTGCGCCATACCAGGGTGCCTTTGGGTTGTCTTTTGCTCTCTTTGTTTGAACCCTTTCTTGGTCTTTTTATTGGCTTTTTGTGAACCTTTGGCACCTGTAGAACTTATAGACTAGAGCAAACTAGTTAGTCCAATTATTTGTGTTGGGCAATTCAACCAACAAAATCAATTAGGAAAAAGGTGTAAGCCTAATTCCCTTTCAGGTGCTATTAGTTAGGAGTGGCGAGTTGTGTCTCCTGTGTTTTGGTCAGGGTTCGATTCCCATGTGGTGTCCCTTTTTTTGGTCATTTTATTATCAGCCGCATGGCTGGTGGGAGAAGCAGGGAATGGCAATGGCAGTATGGTCCTAAGAAAGAGGACCCGGAATGGGAATGACAACCGGCGTGAGAGAAGGGAATGGCAGGGAACAAAACGACATGGGAATGACAATGACATGGGACAGAGAATGGCAGGATAGGAATGGCAGAATAGGGAATGGCAGGCTACCCTTAGAGCCTTAATAAGTAGTAGAGATTTTGTTGGTGTGGGTGTTGGAAGCTTTCTTGCTTGCTCGTGTTTTTCTCCTGAAAGGGAATTAGGCTTACACCTATTTCCTAACTGATTTTGGTGGTTGAATTGCCCAACACAAATAATTGGACTAACTAGTTTGCTCTAGTCTATAAGTTCTACAGGTGCCAAAGGTTCACAATAAGCCAATAAAAAGACCAAGAAAAGGGTTCAAACAAGAGAGCAAGGGATTACCGAAGTGTGCCCTGGTCTGGTGCACCGGACAGTGTCCGGTGCCCCAAGGAAGAGCGACTCTGAACTCGCCAACTTCGGGAATCCGCTCCGCTATAATTCACCGGACTGTCCGGTGCACACCGGACTGTCCGGTGTGACAGCGGAGCAACGGCTACTTCGTGCGCAACGGTCGACTGCAACACATTAAATGCGCGCCTGCGTGCGTAGAGGAGCAGAGCACGCGCGGGTGGCACACCGGACAGCCTACATGGCCTGTCTGGTGCACCACCGGATAGCCAGGCGGGCCCACAAGTCAGAGCTCCAACGGTCGAACCCCAACGGTCTGCTGACGTGGCTGGCGCACCGGACAGTGTCCGGTGGCGCACCAGACTGTCCGGTGCGCCATGCGACTGCAGCCTTCCAACGACCACTTTGTGGTGGTTGTGGCTATAAATACCTCAACCACCCCACATTCATTGGCATCCAAGTTTTCCACCTTCCAACTACATTACAAGAGCTAGCATTCAATACAAGACACATCAAAGAGATCAAATCCTCTCCCAACTCCACACAAAGCTTTAGTGATTAGTGAGAGAGATTTGTTGTGTTCATTTGAGCTCTTGCGCTTGGATTGCTTCTTCTTTTTCATTCTTTATTGCGATCATCTCAATTGTATTCAAGGCAAGAGACACCAATTGTGTGGTGGTCCTTGCAGGAAGTTTGGTTCCCAATTGATTGAGAAGAGAAGCGCACTCGGTCCGAGGGACCGTTTGAGAGAGGGAAAGGGTTGAAAGAGACCCGGTCTTTGTGACCACCTCAACGGAGAGTAGGTTTGCGAGAACCGAACCTCGGTAAAAAAAATCCTTGTGTCTCACTCTTCATTCGCTTGCGATTTGTTTTCACGCCCTCTCTCAGACTCGCTTATATTTCTAACGCTAACCCGACTTGTAGTTGTGATTAAGTTTGTAAATTTCAGATTCGCCCTATTCACCCCCCTCTAGGTGACTTTCAATTGGTATCGGAGCCCGGTGCTTCATTAGAGCCTAACCACTCGAAGTGATGTCGGGAGATCACGCTAAGAAGGAGATGGAGACCGGCGACGAGCCAACTACAAGCCACGGGAAGGCTTCATCGGAAGAGTCCCGCAACAAGGGGAAAGGGAAGGAGAAGAAATCCTCTTCCCACAAGTCGCATCGGAGTGGCGACAAGAAAAAGAAGATGAGGAAGGTGGTCTACTACGAGACCGATACTTCATCGCCTTCCACCTCCGGCTCTGACGCGCCATCCATTACTTCTAAGTGCCATGAGCGCAAGAAGTTTAGTAAGATCCCTCTACGCTATCCTCGCATTCCTAAACATACACCTTTACTTTCCGTCCCATTAGGCAAACCACCAACATTTGATGGTGAAGATTATGCTAGGTGGAGTGATATGATGCGATATCACCTAACCTCACTCCACAAAAGTATATGGGATGTTGTTGAGTTTGGTGTATAGGTACCATCTGTAGGGGATGAAGATTATGATGAGGACGAAGTAGCCCAAATCCAACACTTCAACTCCCAAGCCACAACTATACTCCTCGCCTCTCTAAGTCGAGAGGAGTATAATAAGGTTCAAGGGTTGAAGAGTGCTAAGGAGATTTGGGACGTGCTAAAGACCGCGTACGAAGGAGACGAGGTGACCAAGATCTCCAAGCGGGAAACGATCGAGGGGGAGCTCGGTCGCTTCCGTCTTCGCCAAGGGGAGGAACCACAAGACATGTACAACCGGCTCAAAACCTTGGTGAACCAAGTGCGCAACCTCGGGAGCAAAAAATGGGATGACCACGAAGTGGTTAAGGTTATTCTTAGATCACTTGTTTCCTTAACCCTACTCAAGTTCAATTAATTCGTGGCAATCCTAGATATACACTAATGACTCCCGAGGAAGTAATCGGGAATTTTGTGAGCTTTGAATTGATGATCAAAGGCTCAAAGAAGATCAATGAGCTTGATGGCCCTTCCACGTCCGAAGCACAACCGGTCGCATTCAAAGCGACGGAGGAGAAGAAGGAGGAGTCTACATCAAGTAGACAACCAATCGACGCCTCAAAGCTCGACAATGAGGAAATGACGCTCATCATCAAGAGCTTCCGCCAAATCCTCAAGCAAAGGAGGGGGAAGGATTACAAGCCCCGCTCCAAGAAAGTGTGCTACAAATATGGTAAGCCCGGTCATTTCATTGCTAAATGTCCATTATCTAGTGATAGTGACAGGGGCGACGACAAGAAGGGGAGAAGGAGAAGAAGAGATACTACAAGAAGAAGGGCGGCGATGCCCATGTTTTCCAGGAGTGGGACTCCGACGAGAGCTCCACCGACTCCTCCTCCGACGAGGACGCCGCCAACATCGCCGTCACCAAGGGTCTTCTCTTCCCCAACGTCGGCCACAAATGCCTCATGGAAAAAGACGGCAAAAGGAAGAAGGTAAAATCAAAGTCCTCCACTAAATATGAAACCTCTAGTGATGAGGATAATGCTAGTGATGAGGAGGATAATTTGCGCACCCTTTTTGCCAACCTTAACATGCAACAAAAAGAAAAGTTAAATGAATTAATTAGTGCTATTCATGAGAAGGATGATCTCTTGGACTCTCAAGAGGACTTCCTAATTAAAGAAAATAAGAAGCATGTTAAGGTTAAAAATGCTTATGCTCTAGAAGTAGAAAAATGTGAAAAACTATCTAGTGAGCTAAGCACTTGCCATGATGTTATTACCAACCTTAGAAATGAGAATGCAAATTTAATTGCTAAGGTTGATTCAAATGTTTGTGATGCTTCAATTCCCAATCTTACAAATGATAATGTTGATTTGCTTGCTAAGATTGAAGAATTGAATATCTCTCTTGCTAGCCTTAGGATTGAAAATGAAAAATTGCTTGCTAAGGCTAAAGAATTAGATGTTTGCAATGCTTCCATTTCTAACCTTAGAAGTGAAAATGATATATTACATGCTAAGGTTGTAGAATTAAAATCTTGCAAACCCTCTACATCTACCCTTGAGCATACTTCTATTTGTACTAGATGTAGAGATATTAACATTGATGCTATTCATGATCACATGGCTTTAATTAAACAACAAAATGATCATATAGCCAAATTAGATGCTAAAATTGCCGAGCATGACTTAGAAAACGAAAAATTTAAATTTGCTAGAAGCATGCTCTATAGAGGGAGACACCCTGGCATTAAGGATGGCATTGGCTTCCAAAAGGCGGACAATGTCAAAATTAATGCCTGTTGGGGACTTGTTCTCAAATGCTATGGATTAAGAACAAGGCAACATAAAATGTTAAATGTTAATGTCCTTCATCCATGAGGCATTATTCCCTTGAGGATAATGGATCTTGGACGAAGGTTGATGACAATACAATTACAAAAGTTAAATCTTCGTAATCGAATTGTATTAAGTAACATAAAATAAAAAGTATCAAAGGTAAATGAATTACAAACAAATCATATTATATTTACTCAGTATATTTAATTATTGAATACAGTTATACCTCTGCCTTGGCAAAGATTGATTCCCGAATGATGCAATTGCCAATCCCAGAATCCATGAACAGTAAGGGTACTGTTCACTATTTATAGGCACAGGACACAGCCTGTGAGAAATTACAATTATGCCCCTTACAAAGGATTACAACAGCGACCTAAGCACTTATGGACTAGAGGGTCATTCTACTTTTAAGTCGGTTTGTAATACCGAAGCTTCATGAGTAGGAACCTTCGGTCATCTCATACGAACAGCTTCAGCCGAAAGCTGCTTCTTCCTACAAGACCTTCGGCGACGAAGCATAGTCCCAACAGTAGCCCCTTTCGCGGTACTAGATCGTTTTTCGTAACGAGCTTGATCCGTGAAATAAGTCTCTTAAGCTTCGAGAAGCCGAAGGTCCAAAAAACACCTTCCCTGAGCTCGTTGTCGAGAAACGATTCAGTTTCCCAGCGCGTAGCGGTCCCACCTTGCAGAGTTACTGTTTGGTCTCTGCGGTCCACCACGCAGCGAATGCAAGCGGCTGTCCGCCTGGTGTAAAAATCCTGGCGCTTCGCCTTCTTACCTGCAGCACTATATAAACAGACGAGTAGGTGTGAAGTTACCACAGCATTCATTGCTATTTGCACTGTTTTGCTGCCAAAAATTTTAACCATAGCCGAAGATTGACTCTCAGAATCGAACGAAGCTCCAGCTTGAAGCCTGCTTCGTCAGACGAAAAACTTCGGAAGAAAAGTATTTAATTGCCACAAATTCAGAATTAAATGGCCAGAGTGCGCTCTACCGCTAGGGTTGAGCGTGAGGGGGGCGAAGCTGAAGGTTCGGAGACTGTTCCCATCTCCGAAGCGATGCAACGATCCGGGCTGGTAACTTCGGAAAAAATCCCCAGAGATGATGCAGAACAAGCAGAACAAGCAACTGCCGAAGCAGAAGAAGAAGATGTTGAGGAAACTGATCCCGAAGACGATTATCGTATTGCCATGCCAAGCAAGCCCAGCCATTTAGACTTCGGAAAGTCTACTGTTTCGAAGGCTGATCTCTCCAAGATGGTAAAGTCGGGTTTTTTCATTGAAAATCAGAAGAAGCTATTACGCTTCGGGGGAGAAGAAACTACCCCAAAGCCGGAGAAGGATGAAATAGTCATTTTCAAGAGTTTTCTAAAGGCTGGATTAAGATTCCCCCTACATGGGATTATTGCAGAGGTACTGAAGAGGTTTGGTATCTATTTTCATCAGTTGACTCCTAACACTATCGTTAGGCTTAGTGTTTATATCTGGGCACTCCGAAGCCAAGCGGTGGAGCCGTTTGCGGACAGCTTTTGTCGAGTTCACGAGCTGCACTATCAGACGAAGGCTAGAAAAGATGGATTGCATAACAATTTTGGTTGCTATAATTTTGCTTATCGGAAAACCACAAAATTTCCTGTAATCAGCTACCGAAGCAAATGGGCTGCAGGCTGGAAGTCGGAGTGGTTCTATGTCAAGGTTGATGACGACAAGGAGAAGCTTGTGCAAACTCCACTTGAACTAATCTTCGGAGAGACCCGACCTCGTTGCAACATGATACCAGATGGTCCAACCCAACAAGCGTTGGATGAATTCAGAATTATTGCAGAGCATATCAGTACAAGAGACCTGGTTCAGGAGTTTTTGGCTTTCAGGGTTTTTCCTAGTTTAAAAGAATGGGAAATGCCGAAGCTAGAGGGGGAGAAAAAAGAAGGAGAACTTGTGCGGTTACCTTACTATTTCAAGTTTGAGAAATATTTTAAAACACCTTGCCAAGAGTGGCTGGATACAATTGAAGTAATGTGCAATGAAATACTCGGCAATTACTCCAAAAAAGAAGATCAGTTGATGACCGCGGCCTTCGGCACCCGTCCGAAGCGAAGACTGAATCGAGTGTTGGACGCCTTGGGTTTTGAATACCCTGACTACGAAAATCTGAATAAAGGTGTCGGAGGCCAGAAAAGGAAAAGGATAACCGAAGCCTTAAATGAAGATGAGAAAGAACCATCAAAGAAGAAAATTCCGAAGAAGAGGAAAGCGTCTTCTCCGAAGCAAAAAGTATCCGACGAAGAAACTCCCGCATCACACTCTGCCACTGACGTGGAGGAAATTTTGAAGGTAATGACTGAATCCCTGCCTACGAAGCTAAGTCCATTGGGGCCTCAACTGACAAAGTTTTTTCAGAAGGAAAAGGAGCCTGAAAAACGAAGAAAACGACTAAAGCAAAGAGACAGAGAATCATCGGTGTGACAGAGGTCATTGACAAAACACCACCGAGAGCTTCAGCTCAGAAGGTACCAGCGGCTGAGGGAATGACAAATATTGAAATCATATCTTCGGAGGTCGCAGCTGCTGAAGCTACCTCAATTGAAGATTTGAACTTGGAAAGCACAATTGAACACATCGACAAAATGCTGCTAGACATGGCCACAGAAGAAGCTACTACTGCCGCCGAAGGGGCCGTGGCCGCAGCGTCGGGGAAAGAAAAGGAAATTGCTGAGGAAGCTTCAGAGGACGAAGCCTTCATGTTCCAAAATTTAGTTGGAGAAAAATTGTCAGAAACCGAAATAGAAGAGCTTAAAGAATATGCCAAATCTTGCGGATATAAGCCAGGAGCACTCCTCTTCGGAGGTATTGATGATGAAAAATTGGACTGTATCCGGAATCAAACTGGAGCTAAGGTTATCGGTACTCTGTCAAAGAGTATCGGTTTTCCGAAGCTAGAAACGGACATTAGCCGCTACCGACGACAACATATCGTTGGTAGCTTATTTTATTCTAATTTCAAGGTGAATAGTTTTCCCCTGACTTTTATTGTTTTGGATAACGAAGAGATGTCTAACGAAGGTTGTTTTCGTGCAGAGTATGCTATTGAGCAAAGCTTTGAAAATGCAGCAAGATCTGGAAGACAAGAAACACGAAGTTATAATTGAAAATTTAGAAGGCAAAATAAAAGAGCAATCAGCTGCTATTGAAAAGAAGAACTTCGAGCTTCAAGCAACTGAAGGCTTACTGGCGGAAGCCGAAGCTAAAATAACAGAACTGAACACGAAGCTTCTCTGCCAATCTGGGCAGTTTGAACAAGAAAAGCAAGAACTTAATGCAAAACTTGAAGCCGAAGTTCATCAAAATTCAGATTTGAAAAAACTATTGGCAGACCTTCAAGACAAATGTTTGGAATTTAGCAACAAATGTATTCAACGATTGAGAAAAATTTTCCACTCAGTTGGAGCTAGCAGTGAGAAATTCACCCCGTCAGCTGAGGATTTACCAAAGACCTTCGAACATATTGAAGGTGAAATTGACGAGCTTGACGAAGTTATAGCCGGGCACGGTGACTTCTGCGCCTGGGTAGCTTCTCGGGGCACTGCTGCAGCTTTCCTAAAAGCTGGCTGCGATCATGGAAAAATTGTCAATAGGCCCAATTTTACTCTGTCACCATCAATTCTAGACGACATTCCTGATCTCGCCCAAAGCATTTCTAATAGATTTGTAAAGATGATATGGACAAAAGGCGGGCGAGAAAAGGCTAGAAACGAAGCTCGGAGTCATCTTGAACCAGTAAGAAATCATACCTTGTGCTTACCTCTTCCTTCAAGCTCGATTTTGACTTACAACAACTTAATTCATGTAGGATGACGAAGCCGAGGCCGATGCTTAAAGAGAATGGTGCCGAAGCTGAGGTCCCTTGAAGATTAAATAGGAGTAGACTGTAGACAGACTCAAGAAACTTTTGAGATAACTTTTGTAAATGTGACTAAACTCTTTCTCAATGAATTCTGTTCATACCTTGTAATATGTTCTTACCCTTCCATTAATGTATGAGAGGTGCTTCGATGTGGACGAAATTGCCTTTTTGAGCCGAAAGCGAAAAAACACCTTCCCTTCTTTTCGTACACAGCGAAGCATAAAAAACAACATTTCCCTTGCTTCCGAAGCTCTTCTTTTCGTACACGAAGAAGTACAAAAAAACTGTTTTTTCTTTCTGCCGAAGCAGCCACTTATGTTATGATGATGGTTACCCTACATATGCCTAGATGAATGTTTATGAATGCAAATGTTATGATGTAATGTGATGTGCAAATGAATGTCCAAACACATATCCGAAGCCATAATCACAGCCGTTATTTCGTTAGAAACAATCACATATCAGCGCTGACTTTTCGCTATAAGCTCTGCATTCCCTTAGGAACGACTTTGGAGCTTCTTCGCCTTTTACTTTCGGCGGAATCAGCGTTGATTTTTCGCTGTAAGCTCTGCATTCCCTTAGGAACGACTTTGGAGCTTCTTCGCCTTTTACTTTCGGCGGAATCAGCGTTGATTTTTCGCAGTAAGCTCTGCATTCCCTTAGGAACGACTTTGGAGCTTCTTCGCCTTTTACTTTTCGGCACTCGATGGTGCGTTCTCAGCTTTTACATTTACATTCCTTGGGGGATTTTGCTCTTGTAAAACTAGAAAAGGAAATTACATATGATGGCCCCATTAAAAACCTTTCTCCCCCTTCAGAAAGGAAAAGGGTGCCATGAAAAAGAAAAGACACAAAAAATTACATCAAGTTACACATAATATCGCCGAAGCTCATCCGCATTCCAAGATCTAGGAATGTCGTTGCCGTCCATATCCTTCAATCTGTATGAACCGGGTCTTGACGAAGATGCTACCAAAAAAGGTCCCTCCCATTTCAACTGCAACTTGGCCACTGTATCTGGGTTAGCCACTCGCCGAAGCACCAAATGTCCTAGCTCGATATTCTTTAGCCGAACCTTCCTATCACGCCATTTGATTGTTTCGGCTTGATACTTATTGATGTTCTCCACAGCTTGAAGCCTGATCCCTTCTATAGCATCTTTTTCCACAGAATAAACAGCTTCAAAATCTGACTCTGCCGAAGCTACTACTCTTATTGATCCAGTTTTGGCTTCCTCCGGAGTTATTGCTTCGTCACCAAACAATAGTTTGAATGGAGTAAAGCCTGTTGACCTTGACATTGTTGTGTTGTGGCTCCATACCACTTTGATTAATTGATCTGGCCACTTTCCCCTAGGTTGATTGAAGATTAACTTCATTATTCCTGTCATTATAATGCCATTGGCTCTTTCAACGAGTCCGTTTGACTCCGGATGCCTGACTGATGCAAAATGGATCTTCATACCAATTTGATCACAGAAATTTCTGAAAGCTTTAGAGTCGAATTGTGTTCCATTATCTACAGTGATGGTCTTTGGTACCCCGAAACGACAAACAATATTCTGCCAGAAAAACTTTTGGATGGTGGCCGAAGTTATTGTGGCTAAAGGCTTTGCCTCAATCCATTTAGAAAAATATTCCACAGCCACTACAACATATCTTAAGTTCCCTTGGGCCGGTGGTAATGGACCTAACAAGTCAAGGCCCCACCTTTGCAATGGCCAGATGGGTTGTATGAGCTGTGTTAAGGACGAAGGTTGTTTTTGATCTCTTGCACATTTCTGACAACCTTCACATTTTTGAACTAATTCCGCTGCATCCGAAGCTGCCTTCGGCCAATAAAACCCTTGGCGGAAAACTTTTCCAAGTAACGGCCTAGATCCAATGTGAGATCCACACAGGCCTGCATGTATTTCTTTCATCAATTCTATGCCTTCGGTTCTAGATAAACACTTGAGTAGTGGAGCACAAACTCCATGCTTGTACAACTCCCCTTCTATCATGACATATGGATGAGCTCTTGCCTCTATCCTCCTGTTATAAGTTTCGTCATCTGAAAGGAATTTACCCTGAAGGTAAGAGATGATCTCATTTCTCCAGTCTTCGCTATAAACAGGAGATATATTGAGAACTGCTCTTTCAAGAAGTTCCACTGAAGGTGCTTTTATTGTTTCGAAGAACACATCCGAAGGTAAGGGCAGCCCCTGTGCTGCTGACTTAGCTAGCAAATCAGCATGCTCATTTTGTCCTCGAGGGATATTTTTGACAGAAAATCCTTCGAAAAAAGCTTCGACTTTTCGGACCATGTCTAGATATTTTTCAAGCTTCGGATCTTTAGCCTTGCAACTCTTGTCGATATGACCTGAAACAACTTGGGAATCAGTTTTAAGAATGGCCCTTCTGATTCCCATTGCTTTTAACTTCCGAAGACCCAAAAGCAGGGCTTCGTACTCAGTAATATTGTTTGTACAACTGAAATCGAGTCTTGCCGCATAACAAGTTTTAACTTTGGATGGTGAGACCAACACAGCAGCTGCTCCTGCTCCGAAGGTTCCCCAAGATCCATCGCAAAACACTGTCCATACTTCGGCATCTTTATTTGTTTCTTCATCCTGAGCCCCTGGCGTCCAATCGGCGATAAAATCTGCCAACGCTTGAGACTGGATCGAAGATCTATGCACATAATCAATGCAAAATTCATTGAGCTCTGCAGCCCATTTTCCAATCTGCCCAGTAGCTTCCCTATTTCTCATAATATCCTTCAACGGCTGCGAAGAAGGAACAACAATATTGTATGCTTGAAAGTAATGTCGAAGCTTCCTGGATGCCATCAAAACAGCATATAACACCTTCTCCAATTCTGTATAGTTTTTCTTTGATATACTAAGAACTTCAGATACAAAATACACTGGGACCTGCTTCTTGACTTGGCCATCAAGCTTCTCCTGGACAAGTGTTGCACTTACCGCTGAGTGCGAAGCTGCCACATATAATAACAACGGAGCCCCTGGCGTTGGTGGAGTTAATGTTGTTAATTCTATCAAATATTGCTTCAGGTCCTCGAAGGCTTTTTGTTGGCTTGGTCCCCATTGAAAGACTTCGGCTGATTTCAGCACTTCGAAAAATGGTAAATTTCTTTCTGCTGATCTGGATATAAATCTATTAAGAGATGCCAGCCTCCCTGTCAATCTTTGGGCCCCCTTTTTTGTAGTTGGTGGCTCCATTCAAAGTATAGCTTCAATTTTACTAGGGTTAGCTTCAATTCCCTTTGTTGAAACCAAGCATCCAAGAAATTTCCCCTTCTTTACTCCGAAGACACATTTTTCTGGATTCAACTTTAGACCAGCTTGCCTAAAACTGGCGAAGGTCTCTTGCAAATCAGCAATGTGATTTTCCTGCTTCGTTCTTTTTACAATGATATCATCAACATAAGTTAGCACATTTCTGCCTATCTGAGATTGGAGAACCTTCGCAGTCATTCTGCTGAAACTTCCTCCAGCGTTCTTGAGCCCCTCAGGCATCCGAAGGTAACAATATGTTCCACTAGGGGTTATGAAACTGGTTTTTGGCTCATCCTCCTTCTTCATCCAAATTTGATGATAGCCTGAATAACAATCGAGAAGACTCATAAGCTCTGACGAAGCTGCTGCATCAACTAAGGAGTCTATCCTTGGCAATGGGAATTCGTCCTTCGGACAAGCCTTGTTGAGATCTGTAAAATCGATACACATTTGCCATTTGCCATTGGCCTTTTTTTACCATAACAATGTTAGCTAGCCATTCTGGGTACTTTACTTCTCTGATAACTCCTGCACTGAGGAGTCTTTTGACTTCATTACGAGCACCTTCGGCCTTATCATCAGACATTTTCCGAAGCCTCTGCTTTCTGGGTCTGAAGGATGGGTCAACATTGAGCGAGTGTTCAATAACATCCCTATTAACTCCGCAGAGATCATTGGCTGACCATGCAAAAACATCTTTGTTGTTGAACAAAAACCTTATCAAGGTTTTCTCCTGTTCTTCGGATAATTGAGAGCCCAACAGCACCTTCTGCTCTGCTATGTCTTCACATAAGAGCATGGGCTTCGGCTGATCTGCTGAAGCTGCTTTCTCCCTTCTGAATTTGTACTGTTCACAAGCTTCAGCTCCATCTATGTTATGGATTGCTTTTGAGTCAGTCCAATTTCCTTCGGCCCTTCTGGCAGCTTCCTGACTTCCATGAATAGCGATGGGTCCTTGATCCGAAGGTATCTTCATGCAGAGGTAAGCAGGATGAAGAATTGCTTCGAAAACATTGAGGGTGCCACGACCAATAATTGCATTGTAAGGGTATTCCATGTCAACAATGTCAAACACAACTTGCTCAGTTCTAGTGTTGTTGATGAACCCGAAGGTCACTGGCATGGTGATCTTGCCCAGTGCTACAATCTGTCTTCCTCCGAAGCCACAGAGAGGGTGTGTAGCATCATGAATCTTATCTTCTGGCTCTTGCATCTGCCTGAAGGCCTTAGCAAATATGATATCAGCTGCACTGCCTGTATCAACCAAGACATTGTGGACCAGAAATCCTTTGATAACACAAGAGATAACCATGGCATCGTTGTGTGGGTAATCCTTGAGTTGAAGGTCCTCTTGGGAGAAGGTAATAGGAATGTGAGACCATCTTGACTTGATGAAGGGTCCTTGCACCCCAACATGTTGTACCCTTCTCTGTGCTTCCTTCTTCTGCTTCTTGTTGGCTGGCTCTGAACATGAACCGCCTGTTATCGGGAGTAGCAGCTTCGGAGACGAAACAGCTCCAGCTTGATCGTTGAACGAAGCCATCAGCTCAAAAAAGTGGAAGTGAGTTCACCGGAGGTGGGCGCCAATGTTGGGGACTTGTTCTCAAATGCTATGAATTAAGAACAAGGCAACATAAAATGTTAAATGTTAATGTCCTTCATCCATGAGGCATTATTCCCTTGAGGATAATGGATCTTGGACGAAGGTTGATGACAATACAGTTACGAAAGTTAAATCTTCGTAATCGAATTGTATTAAGTAACATAAAATAAAAAGTATCAAAGGTAAATGAATTACAAACAAATCATATTATATTTACTCAGTATATTTAATTATTGAATACAGTTATACCTCTGCCTTGGCAAAGATTGATTCCCGAATGATGCAATTGCCAATCCCAGAATCCGTGAACAGTAAGGGTACTGTTCACTATTTATAGGCACAGGACACAGCCTGTGAGAAATTACAATTATGCCCCTTACAAAGGATTACAACAGCGACCTAAGCACTTATGGACTAGAGGGTCATTCTACTTTTAAGTCGGTTTGTAATACCGAAGCTTCATGGGTAGGAACCTTCGGTCATCTCATACGAACAGCTTCAGCCGAAAGCTGCTTCTTCCTATAAGACCTTCGGCGACGAAGCATAGTCCCAACAATGCCCCTCCTAAAAGGTTGTCTAATTTTGTTAAGGGCAAGGCTCCCATGCCTCAGGATAACGAGGGTTACATTTTGTATCCTACCGGTTATCCTGAGAGCAAAATTAGGAGGATTCACTCTAGGAAGTCTCACTCTGGCCCTAATCATGCTTTTATGTATAAGGGTGAGACATCTAGCTCTAGGCAATCAACCCGTGCTAAATTGCCTAGAAAGAAAACTCCTATTGCATCAAATGAGCATAACATTTCATTTAAAACTCTTGATGCATCTTATGTTTTAACTAACAAATCCGGCAAGGTAGTTGCCAAATATGTTGGGGGCAAACACAAGGGGTCAAAGCCTTGTGTTTGGGTACCCAAAGTTCTTGTGTCTAATGTCAAAGGACCCAAAACCATTTGGGTACCTAAAATCAAGAACTAAACTTGTTTTGTAGGTTTATGCATCCGGGGGCTCAAGTTGGATAATCGACAGCGGGTGCACAAACCATATGACTGGGGAGAAGAAGATGTTCTCCTCCTACGAGAAAAACCAAGATCCCCAAAGAGCGATCACATTCGGGGATGGAAACCAAGGTTTGGTCAAAGGATTGGGTAAAATTGCTATATCACCTGACCATTCCATTTCCAATGTTTTTCTTGTAGACTCTTTAGATTACAACTTGCTTTCCGAATCTCAGTTATGTCAAATGGGCTACGACTGTCTTTTTACTGATGTAGGTGTCACTGTCTTTAGAAGAAGTGATGATTCAATAGCATTTAAGGGAGTGTTAAAGGGTCAGCTATACTTGGTAGATTTTGATAGAGCTAAACTCGACACTTGCTTAATTGCTAAGACTAACATGGGTTGGCTCTAGCACCGCCGACTAGCCCATGTTGGGATGAAGAATCTTCATAAGCTTCTAAAGGGAGAGCACATTTTAGGATTAACAAATGTTCATTTTGAGAAAGACAGGATTTGTAGCGCATGCCAAGCAGGGAAGCAAGTTGGTGTTCATCATCCACACAAGAACATCATGACGACTGACAGGCCACTGGAGCTCCTACACATGGACCTATTCGGCCCGATAGCTTACATAAGCATCGGCGGGAGTAAGTACTGTCTAGTTATTGTGGATGATTATTCTCGCTTCACTTGGGTGTTCTTTTTGCAGGAAAAATCTCATACCTAAGAAACCTTAAAGGGATTCTTGAGACAGGCTCAAAATGAGTTCGGCTTAAGGATCAAGAAAATTAGAAGCGACAACGGGACGGAGTTCAAGAACTCTCAAATTGAAGGCTTCCTTGAGGAGGAGGGCATCAAGCATGAGTTCTCTTCTCCCTACATGCCACAACAAAATGGTGTAGTGGAGAGGAAGAATAGAACTCTATTGGACATGGCAAGAACCATGCTTGATTTGTACAAGACTTCGGATCGGTTTTGGGCCAAGACGGTCAACACCGCCTGCTACGCCATCAACTGGTTGTATCTACACCGAATCCTCAAGAAGACATCATACGAACTCCTAACCGGTAAAAAGCCCAATATTTCATATTTTAGAGTCTTTGGTAGCAAATGCTTTATTCTTGTTAAAAGAGGTAGAAAATCTAAATTTGCTCCTAAGACTGTAGAAGGCTTTTTACTAGGATATGATTCAAACACAAGGGCATATAGAGTCTTTAACAAGTCCTCAGGACTAGTTGAAGTTTCTTGTGACGTTGTGTTTGATGAGACTAACGGCTCTCAAGTAGAGCAAATTGATCTTGATTAGATAGGTGGTGAAGAGGCTCCGTGCGTCGCTTTAAGGAACATGTCCATTGGGGATGTGTGTCCTAAGGAATCCGAAGAGCCTCCAAATGCACAAGATCAACCATCCTCCTCCACGCAAGCATCTCCACCAACTCAAAATGAGGATGAGGCTCAAGTTGATGAAGGAGAAGATCAACAAGATGAGCCATCTCAAGATGACGGCAATGATCAAGGGGGAGATGCAAATGATCAAGACAAGGAGGATGAAGAACCCAGACCGCCACACCCAAGAGTCCACCAAGCAATCCAACGAGATCACCCCGTCGACACCATCCTCGGCGACATTCATAAGGGGGTAACCACTAGATCTCGGGTTGCTCATTTTTGTGAACATTACTCTTTTGTTTCCTCTATTGAGCCACATAGGGTAGAGGAAGCACTTCAAGATTCGGATTGGGTGGTGGCGATGCAAGAGGAGCTCAACAACTTCACTCGGAACAAGGTATGGCATTTAGTTCCACGTCCAAATCAAAATGTTGTAGGGACCAAGTGGGTCTTCCGCAACAAGCAAGACAAGCATGGTGTGGTGACAAGGAACAAAGCCCGACTTGTGGCCAAGGGATATTCACAAGTCGAAGGTTTGGATTTCGGTGAAACCTATGCACCCGTAGCTAGGCTTAAGTCAATTCGCATATTACTTGCCTATGCTACTTACCATGGCTTCAAGCTTTATCAAATGGACGTGAAGAGTGCCTTCCTCAATGGACCGATCAAGGAAGAGGTCTATGTTGAGCAACCTCCCGGCTTTGAAGACAGTGAGTATCCTAATCATGTCTATAGGCTCTCTAAGGCGCTTTATGGGCTCAAGCAAGCCCCAAGAGCATGGTATGAATGCCTTAGAGATTTCCTTATTGCTAATGGCTTCAAAGTCGGAAAGGCTGATCCTACTCTATTCACTAAAACTCTTGACAATGATTTGTTTGTATGCCAAATTTATGTTGATGATATTATATTTGGGTCTACTAACGAATCCACATGTGAAGAATTTAGTAGGATCATGACACAGAAATTCGAGATGTCAATGATGGGGGAGTTGAAGTATTTCTTAGGATTTCAAGTGAAGCAACTCCAAGAGGGCACCTTCATTAGCCAAACGAAGTATACTCAAGACATTCTAAACAAATTTGGGATGAAGGATGCCAAGCCCATCAAGACACCCATGGGAACCAATGGGCATCTCGACCTCGACACGGAAGGTAAATACGTAGATCAAAAGGTATACCGGTCGATGATACGTTCACTACTCTATTTATGTGCATCTCGACCGGATATTATGCTATTTGTATGCATGTGTGCAAGATTCCAAGCCGACCCTAAGGAAGCTCACCTTACGGCCGTAAAACGAATCTTGAGATATTTAGTTCATACTCCTAAGTTTGGGCTTTGGTATCCTAGGGGATCCACATTTGATTTAATTGGTTATTCGGATGCCGATTGGGCGGGGTGTAAAATTAATAGGAAGAGCACATCGGGGACTTGCCAGTTCTTGGGAAGATCCTTGGTGTCTTGGGCTTCAAAGAAGCAAAATTCCGTCGCTCTTTCTACCGCCGAAGCCGAGTATATTGCCGCAGGTCATTGTTGCGCGCAATTGCTTTGGATGAGGCAAACCCTTAGGGACTATGGTTACAAATTAACCAAAGTTCCTCTTCTATGTGATAATGAGAGTGCAATCCGCATGGCGGATAATCCCGTTGAGCATAGCCGCACTAAACACATAGCCATTCGGTATCATTTTCTAAGGGATCATCAACAAAAGGGAGATATCGAGATTGCATATATTAACACTAAAGATCAATTAGCCGATATCTTTACCAAGCCACTAGATGAACAAACTTTTAACAAACTTAGGCATGAGCTAAATATTCTTGATTCTAGGAACTTCTTTTGATGTTTTGCACACATAGCTCATTCATATACCTTTGATCATATCTCTTTCATGTGCTATGACTAATGTGTTTTTCAAGTGTATTTCAAACCTAGTCATAGGTATATTGAAAGGGAATTAGAGTCTTCGGCGAAGACAAAGGCTTCCACTCCACTCCATAACTCATTCTTCGTCGTCGCTCCGAGCATCTCTCCAACATTGGTATAATCTTCACTCATATGTTATTTACCAAATGGGGAGCAAGTAGTGAAAAAGGGCTTATATTTCACTCTAAGTATCCGTTTTTGGCGATTCATACCAAAGGGGAAGAAAGTATTAGCCCAAAGCAAAAGGACCGCACCACCACCTAATTTTAAACTATGATTTTCAAATTGGTATCTCATTGTGTTCAAAAGGGGGAGAAAGTAGTGTTTTCAAGATTGATATCTTAAAACCCTCTTGAACACTAAGAGGAAGATTTTATTAAGGGGGAGTTTTGTTTAAGTCAAAGGAAAAGCATTTGAAACAGGGGGAGAAAATTTCAAACCTTGTAAATGCTTCTCAAGAATCTTATTCATTTACCTTTGACTATTTGCAAAAGAACTTTGAAAAGAATTTACAAAAGAATTTGCAAAAACAAAACATGTGGTGCAAAGCGTGGTCCAAAATGTTAAATTTAAAGAAACAATCCATGTATATCTTACGAATATTTATATTGGCTCAATTCTAAGTAACCTTTGCACTTACAATTATGCAAACTAGTTCAAATTATGCACTTCTATATTTGCTTTGGTTTGTGTTGGCATCAATCACCAAAAAGGGGGAGATTGAAAGGGAATTAGGCTTACACCTATTTCCTAACTGATTTTGGTGGTTGAATTGCCCAACACAAATAATTGGACTAACTAGTTTGCTCTAGTCTATAAGTTCTACAGGTGCCAAAGGTTCACAATAAGCCAATAAAAAGACCAAGAAAAGGGTTCAAACAAGAGAGCAAGGAATTACCGAAGTGTGCCCTGGTCTGGCGCACCGGACTGTCCGGTGTGCCACCGGACAGTGTCCGGCGCACCAGGGGACTTCAAGCTGAACTCCTTACCTTCGGGAATTTTTAGAGGCGCTTCGCTACAATTCACCGGACTGTCCGGTGCACCACCAGACAGTGTCCGGTGCCCCAAGGAAGAGCGACTCTGAACTCGCCAGCTTCGTGAATCCGCTCCGCTATAATTCACCGGACTGTCCGGTTTGTCACCGGACAATGTCCGGTGCACACTGGACTGTCCGGTGTGACAGCGGAGCAACGACTACTTCGCGCGCAACGGTCGACTGCAACGCATTAAATGCGCGTCTGCGCGCGCAGAGGAGCAGAGCACGCGCAGGTGGCACACCGGACAGCCTACGGGGCCTGTCCGGTGCACCACCGGACAGCCAGGCGGGCCCACAAGTCAGAGCTCAAACGGTCGAACCCCAACGGTCTGCTGACGTGGCTGGCGCACCGGACAGTGTCCGGTGCGCCATGCGACTGCAGCCTTCCAACGACCACTTTGTGGTGGTTGGGGCTATAAATACCTCAACCACCCCACATTCATTGGCATCCAAGTTTTCCACCTTCCAACTACATTACAAGAGCTAGCATTCAATACAAGACACACCAAAGAGATCAAATCCTCTCCCAACTCCACACAAAGCTTTAGTGATTAGTGAGAGAGATTTGTTGTGTTCATTTGAGCTCTTGCGCTTGGATTGCTTCTTTTTCTCATTCTTTCTTGCGATCATCTCAATTGTATTCAAGGAAAGAGACACCAATTGTGTGGTGGTCCTTGCGGGAAGTTTGGTTCCCAATTGATTGAGAAGAGAAGCTCACTCGGTCCGAGGGACCGTTTGAGAGAGGGAAAGGGTTGAAAGAGACCCGGTCTTTGTGACCACCTCAACGGGGAGTAGGTTTGCGAGAACCGAACCTCGGTAAAACAAATCCTTGTGTCTCACTCTTCATTCGCTTGCGATTTGTTTTCACGCCCTCTCTCGGACTCGCTTATATTTCTAACGCTAACCCGGCTTGTAGTTGTGATTAAGTTTGTAAATTTCAGATTCGCCCTATTCACCCCCCCTCTAGGCGACTTTCATCTCCCCTATTCTTCACCTTGCATTCATAGGGATTATGCTTATGGCCAACCCTATGGCACACAAAGCAAACCACACTTTCTCACTCATTAAGTTTGTTCATTTCTTTAATGTTGTTAACTTGATGAGGTTGGGTAAGTTCTGCCTTGCCTTTGTTCATGGTCAAATCTCTAGTGAGGTGAGCTACTTCTTGCTTGAGTTGCTCATTATCCCTTGAAATTTCTTTTGAGCATGTTTCCACAATGACATTCTCAACACAAACCTTTAGTAAGTGTTGAGTTTATAGTAATTAAATCAAAGTAAGAAATAAAGGTATCCTTTTGTCAATTTCATTTGTTTCAATTTTAGGTGCTGAATCTTTGATGTTACCTCGGGCCACAAGACATTTCTGAAAAGCGCATGATGAAGAGCTATTGTGGTCGTGTCTCCTATATTGGATTTCATTTTCACTTGATGAATCATATTAAGTCTTGACTAGGTATGTGCCCGTGCGTTGCCACGAAAGTTAAAAAAATAGTATAAAACATAGATATAGAACGAAAAACATTAATATGATATGCAAATCCGTATGACCGTGCACTATGATGACATATAATATGACACGCTCGTGGACAAAACAGAAATATTACTTCAGCAGCTAGATTTAGACAGGAAAATGGAAATTCAACAAGCTATGCCACATTTCCAGCATTAGAAATAGACAACGCTACAGGTTTACGTTCACAGGCCTAGCAAAACTGAAGTGGTTACAAATTTAAAATTTTTCCATGTCAAAGCCTCTAAGTCCACAATCATTGTTTAACGTCAGGAAGTGCAGAGAACTACTACAAATTAAATGGAAAAGAAATATCATTACGTTGAGATTCATACATTTCAAATTTTCACCATAAAACAGATAATAAAATGATTCATCACAGTTATGCCCTGCAGGAACAATACAAACAGTTAATAAAATGATGTAAGTTCTCCATTACAGATGACAGAAATAAGGCAATAGCTGATTTGGAATCTTCATCATAAGGCTATATGTGATAGCAAAAAATAGCAGGAAAGCCCAGCTTTAAGCCATTTAGGTTCATCCCACCTTGAAGCTCTGTCTGTATTGATTGGTAGCATGTATTTGCCTGAGCATCGGTGTTTGCCTGAGGGTTCATCAAGCCATCCATGCTAGAATATACCATTTCACCTCTGATTGACAACGTATTGTATTAGTACACAGAAATGAATCAGTTTTAACATATGTTGCCAGATGCCTCAGGGGATAAAAAACATGTCCAGTAAATAATGACAGTTAACAAATGCACAGACTAACAAGGGCAGGTATGGACCTGAGCAGCAGTTTAGCATGAGCCTGAGCAGACTAACAAATCAATCAAGATCCTATTTTATGTAAATAAAAGGGAAATAGACTAAAGGAAATAAATCCTGATCATAACACAACATCAGTGACACACTATCAATCTATCATGAAGGAAAGATATTCGATAAACTGGAAAGCTCATACCTGCTGCATCGTAGTAGGAATGTGCAGAGAAGATGTCTACAATCCCATCGTTCCCATCAGGCCTCTCACCTCTCGCACTGATCGCGACAGATTGACAAAAAACATAAGCTACTACATACATACAGAGGTGAAATGGTATAGAGAATTGTGAACATATAGATGGGATGTCATAGTTTTTACAGTAGAACAAGAACAATATAGAGAACAACAATACCATTTCACCGGGGGCCGCGTCCGAGCAGGGGCCGCCCTCGCCGGGGCCATGCAAGACTGGCGCGCCTGCGCAGGGATCGCGCCCGCCGGTGGGGCCGGGGCTTGATGCCGCACCCGCCGGTGGGGCCAGGGCTTGATGTCGCGCCGCCGCCAGGGTTGGGGCTCGGGGTCGGTGCCGCCATGGCCGGGACCGGTGCTCCAAGGCCAGATGGTGGTCGGCGGAGAGCATCACGACGGGGAGCGAGGCGGTGAGGCGGATGGTTCATCAGGTTAGCGCTTGTGGTCATCATAGCCCCCTCGCCTCCCGATAAGATGTTGCGCGCTTGCACGCGCGGGGCCGCCGCCAGGAGGGTTCGGGGCTAGGGCAGGGGCGGGGTGGTTGGGCGAGAGGGAGACACGGGTGTCGCGACGGAGGCATCATGAGCGAGTTGTACCGATTCGCTATATGGGCCGCACCAAACATCGCTGGAATATGGGCCACATGAAGATTTTAGCCCAAGACACCAGCATTGTTTGTGGTGCTTTCTTTACTATTGTGGTTAGTGCCATACCGGCTAGTGAAACAGGTAAAGAACGACTTATAAGCGTTGGTGCAGCCCCAAATGTCAACTTGTTTGTGACTCAATGGCGTTGGTAGAAAACGATTTAGGTAATGTAGATATTTGTTTTGCTTGACAAGGAAATGGGCCTGCTGGGTTGCATGTGTTGGCAGGGCGCGAGAGGGAGCAGAGCTGCGTCTTGGTGGGAGGCAGGGCACGAGAGGGAGCGAGAGGAGGGACTAGAGCTGCGTCTTGGTGGGGCCCTACAGCATGGGAGGCAGAACCGTGCACTACCCCGGGTGTGGACGCCTACGCTATGGTCTTAAGTAGTAGTAGAGATTGATGCGAGAGCTTGGCCCTTGCACCTCCATTTCTTGTTCTTGGGTGTGGGTAGACCTGAGCATGGGCCACCTAGGTCCCAACCAACCCGACCCCACCAATGCAACGAGCGGGTATGGACCATAGTTTTTGACCCACGATAATCCACAAGTTGAGTATAGGCCATGAATTTTGACATGAAACCTGACCCAACCCAAAAAAATTCTGACCCAAAGCCAAAAACTGACCCAACCTGAAAAAACCTAACCCGGCACATCCAGTAGGGAGGCACGAGCCAACCCGACACTAGGCACGGGTCGGGTACATGTCGTTCCAAACAACCACGACCCGATCTTGACCCGACCAAACCCAACCTGGCCGACGTTTGAACAAGTCTAGGTGTAGGTTTATTTGGGTAATCTTCTCAGAAGTATCCCTTCTTGTCGCATCCAAAACATCCATTATTTCTTTGTTCTTTTCTATGTCTTCAACTTGGATGGGCACACTATTAGATTCATCTTGTGAATCATCCACGTCACCTTTTTGGATCTTAAGATAGTATATTCACCGTCTTTAGAGGATGAGATGGAGGCTTGATCAGCTTCATCATTACCCTCATTCATATTCACTTGAGGAACTAGACCTTTCACCTTTCTTCTTTCCCTTCATCTTCTTATGCTCTTCACATGTGAGAGCTATACCTTTGCATGATGACGTGGCTTCTCCTTGACCCATCTTTTGTAACATTTCATATGCCACTAACTTGCCAATTACATGCTTGAGGTCATTGTTCTCAAGTTTTCCATGTTGTGAAGGATGGTGATGATGTTTGTATATTTGTTGTTGATGTGATGCATACAAGCACTTTCTTCCTTAAATTTTTCTTGTCATCATCACTATAACTTACCGGCTGATTGGTTAAGTGTGTCCGTGGCTGCAGGCTGGCCTGAGCCTGGCTGGCCAGATACTGGCGTTTTGGCGGTACGAGCGGATGCAGTCAATTGGCCTCTAAATGGCTTGTTTTGCATCGGCTCGTACAATCCATGCCTTCCACGTGCGGGCAACCAAACACACGCTTAATCAAAGTCAATGCACGTAGAGGTCCAGAATAAAGCGATGCGGGCAACCAATCAGATAGTTAATGAACCATCAGAGTCCCACTCAACACAATAAGGATGTCCTCTTTCTTCTTAAATGCCATGTTCTTGCCTTCCTCAGCCTTCTTGTTTTCTTTCTTTTCTTTGTCATTGTGGGACACTCCACAATAAGATATTTTTGGCTACCACACTTGTAGCACATTCTATCTTCCTTTGTCTATGATGAGAGTTTTCATCTTATTGCTCCATATCCTTTCTTCTTTATGAATTTCTCGAATCGACCCACAAAGAGAGTCATTTCTTCATCTTCATCATTTGAGTTTAACCCTTCATCTTCACTAGATTCTTCATTATTTTTTCTCTTGCACTTGGATGAGGTGGTGGCTTTGAATGTCACACTCTTCTTTTCTTATCATCTTCTTTTTCTTCCTCATCCCTTTCAACATGATACCTGTATTGAGTGACCACATCACCTAGTACTTGGGTCAAGGTTACTCCTTTTAATCCACCTCTTACTACAATGGTCATTAGAGTGTTGAATCATGGAGGCAAACATCTCAAGAATTGATGAGGGAAGTCCTCAATGTCCACCTTGTGCTCCAAGTTCCTTAGCTCATTCACAATGACATTGAGCCTATGGAACATTTTCAGCATACTTTATTTTCATGCGTCTTGAATTTTGTACATTTATCTTTGAATATATATATAGCTTTGTTTTTTCATTATTGATGTGCTCTCATATGAATCTTCATGTTTTTTTTCTAAACCTCACATGCAAATTCCAAATCTTTGATTGACTCAAAAACCTTTGATTCAAGAGATTCATAGATCACATTGAGAGTTTGATCATTTAAGTATAAATTTTCCTCTTCTTTTGATATTGTGCTCTTTACGCCTAACACTACAAAAAACCATGCACAACACCCCAAATTTTTGTCTCATAGCCTTCAAATACAAATACATCCTCTTTGCCAATAACCATAGTTAGTTTTTGTTAAAGTGAGATGTTTACCAACATGATTAACTAACATCTTTTTTATTGTAAGTTATTAACCCTTAAAATACTAATGTCCTAGCTCTAATACCACGTGTAAGAACCTAGATGGCTAGAGGAGGTGAGTATAGCCTATAAAAATTATTATACATGAGTGATTGTGGTGAGGTAGTCATGGAAGATACGGATGACATGCACACGCTGCTCTGGGAGGCACTCTAGGAGACAAGGTTTCTGCATGAGTGACTATCATTGTCATGAGTGATTGTGGTGAGGCAGTCGTGGAAGATGTGGATGGCATGCACACGCTGCTCTGGGAGGCACTCCAAGACGCCAAGGTTTTTGCATGAGTGACTATCATTGTCACTGCATCATGTTAGGGTACACAAATGGGACCAATATCCTACTAAGCTAGGGCACACACATGACCACCACCACCTCCATCATACCGACCTAGGGCATGCCTACACCGCCACCACCATGCTCGCCACGATGAGCCAAGTTGTGCTCTACCACCATCGTGTCAGCCACTTGCTTCTAGGTGATCACACCAATAGAATGTTTGATATAATGACAACGGGGAGAGAAAGGTGAAGATGTGGTGGTAAGTCTACCACATTTTGGTGCAGAGTAGCCATGCACATTTATACAAACAAAACAAACATGATCTCTATTCGATTGGCTAGTTATAGACCTGTGAAACAAACACACAAGATTAACCATAAAAGGTATGCTTGAGCTGGCTAGAGCCAGGCCAAAGGTCCGTATAGGATAGGACCAGGAAACCAAACAAGCCCTACAAAATGTTAATACAATGAAGATTATCCTTCATATTGAAGAAGGCATGCACACATGTAGCCATCTATGAAAAAAATAAATGGAGGTGGTATGCAAACATGGTCATGGTACATGTTCCCGGTTGATACCATGTGTAATGTGTCGAAATATGACCTCATTTTTCCTAATTGGTTTCTAACCCTGTTTGGTTCTAATTGGTTTTCGGAGACATACAATGCTTATGGCTTGGCTAGTGAAAGTCGCCTAGAGGGGGGTGGATAGGCGAAATCTGAAATTTATAACTTAATCCACAAACTACAAGCTAGGGTTAGCGTTAGAGCGAATATCAAGTCCGAGAGAGAGGGAAAACAAATCAACCAAGAAAATAACGCGGATGACACGGTGATTTGTTTTACCAAGGTTCGGTTCCAAAGAACCTAGTCCCCGTTGAGGTGGTCACAAAGACCGGGTCTCTTTTAACCCTTTCCCTCTCTCAAACGGTCACTTAGACCGAGTGAGCTTTCTCCTTAATCAAACGGGTCACTTAGACCCCACAAGGATCACCACACACTTGGTGTCTCTTGCTTTGATTACAAGTCACTTAGAGAACCAGAATGAGGAAGAAGAAAGCCAACCAAGCAACAAGAGCAACAAAGAAACACAAGAACGATTCTCTCACAACTCCTAAAGACTAGAATTGATTTAGGGACTTTGATCAGATCGAAGGCTTTGATTTGTGTCTTGGAGTGTTGTGTTTTTCTCTTATATTGAATGGAGTGTAATGAATGCTTGGATGGTTGGAGTGGAGGTGGTTGTGGGGTATTTATAGCCCCCAACCACCAATTCAACTGTTGGGGCAGGCTGTTGTCGATGGGCGCACCGGACAGTCTGGTGCGCCACCGGACACTGTCCGGTGCGCCAGCCACGTCACCCAACCGTTAGGGTTCTGACGGTTTTGACCATTGGAGCGCTGACTTCTAGTGGCACCGGACAATCCGGTGCCGCACCGGACAGGTACTGTTCACTGCCCGGTGCGCCTTCTGCGCGAACTATCCACGCACTGTAGTTTCTGCAGATGACCGTTGGAGTCGAACGTTGCGCTGCCTAGCCGTTACTCCGCTGGTGCACCGGACAGTCTGGTGGCACAACGGACAGTCCGGTGAATTATAGCGGAGCGGCGCTTCTGAAACCCGAAGGTGGCAAGTTCAGACTCGTACGGCCCTGGTGCACCGGACAGTGTCCGGTGGCACACCGGACAGTGTCCGGTGGCACACCGGACAGTCCAGTGCGCCAGACCAAGGTTCTCTTCGGTTTCTTTTGCTCCTTTCTTTTTGAACCCTAACTTGATCTTTTTATTGGTTTTTGTTGAACCTTTAGCACCTGTAGAATATATAATCTAGAGCAAACTAGTTAGTCCAATTATTTGTGTTGGGCATTTAACCACCAAAATTATTTATAGGAAAAGTTTTAACCCTATTTCCCTTTCAGCTAGCATGGAGCAATTTCGACAAAAGGAGAAACAATTATTTATTATATTTGTAGGAACTCCAAGCGAAGCACTCGTGTGCCCACATACTCACTCATCGACACCACTTTGCATTGGACCATATTTAGATGCTTATGTATCTATACAAATCTATGTATGTTGAAGTAGATTAGTATAGATAAATTTTACACTAATCTAAACTAACATGTACAGATTGAGATGAATACATGTATATCCAAAGATAGAACATGCTCGTTGGGTATAACATAACAACGATGCTGAAAGTTGCCTAGAGGGGAGTGAATAGACGAAACCTGAAATTTAATACTTAAAACGCAAACTTCGATCCCCGATTAGGTGTTAGAACGATAGATAAAATGACCAGAGTGAGGAGAGGTTTAGAATAGAAGAGGAAGAACACAAATCGCAAATAAACACACATAAAAGACACATGCGATTTATTTACCGAGGTTCAGTTCCAAAGAACTTGTGTCCTCATTGAGGTGTCCCAAAGAACGGAGTTTCTTTCAACGCTCCTGAGTATTCAAAAGATTAAACTTGAGCCCTCTTCTCTTTTCTCAAATTATCAAGAGGCCTAAGTCTCCTTCCTAAAAAAGAGGCCTAAGTCTCCTACAAGGTACTCCACAACATTGGAGGCTCTTGCTGGCCTTTATAATCTCAATGAGAGTCAAAACTCTAAGCTCAAGGGCACACAAAACAACAACTCACTCTCCCTTGATTACTCTCACATAGCGCACTATCTCAATTCACTAAGCTCTCTAATGTGGTACTTATGTGACTTTGATCTCTTAGAGGTTTTGATGTGATTGAGTGAATTCTCTAGCTCTTGTATTGATAGAGAGTGAATGGAAAGCTTGGATTCCTTGAATGTGCTGGTTGGGGGTATTTATAGCCCTCAACCATCTATATAGTCGTTATAACCTTCCTGCAGCTTCTACGCACTGGCGACGGTCTGTGGGCTAGGCACGGATGATCCAACCTCTCACAATGGTTAGACCTGACATCCCAATGGATATAACTAGCAATCCAACTACTAGAACTGATAGATCAATGGCTATCTAACCATGGTGACATCATGCAGACGGTTCATGCCTTCGCTCCTCGATGGTTCGCGCCTTGCGCTAAAATTCATTTCTTCAACTTGTCACCTTTGGGTTGATCCAATATTGAATATGCGGATTACCCTTGAATTATAGTCAGACGGTCCGCGGGGGTCCGAATGATACTTGACTTAGATCTAGATAGTCTATAGTACAAATCGGTGAATCAGCATAGTTCTTGTCCAGTTTCTGAGCTACGTACTACGGAAGATCCGCCCTTGGTGCCGAATGGTCCGTGATCCTGGCATTTTTTAGACTTTGAGTTTTTGTCAATCTTTCAACCGCCTTCTATTATCTTATGGACCTATGATCATATACTTAGCAAATTAGTTAGTCTACATGGTTGTGATGGTCATTAAGCACCAAAACAATTATAAAAATGGTGTTAAGGCTGATTTCCCTTTCAAATGCTAATGTGGATATTTTTTGACCGTTTTCTAGAAGATACAAAGTTACGAGACTTATCAATTCGACCCAATACAAGCCTTTTTAGACCCGACAAGGTGAACACGACACGTTTAAAGAATACCCTGCCCTGATTCTCATTTTCCTTCACGTAGCGAAGCTCAATCACGTTTTCTCTCTTGCATTCGAGGCATATGATCCACTACCGGAATCCGTGGCTTTGCCGAGTGCTCGGCTCTTTGTCGAGTGCTTTTGTCGGGCACTCGGCAAAGAAGCCTTTGCCGAGAGCCGCACTCGGCAAAGTCCTGCTCTCGGTAACGACAGCGTTTGCCGAGAGCAGGACTCTCGGCACAGAAATACACTCGGCAAAGATGTCTTTGCCGAGTGCCAAACACTCGGTGAAGGCGGCACTCGACAAAAGGTCGTCAGCAGTCGTCTATAGCTAACGACCGTTACCTTTTGCCGAGCACCGAGCTCTGGCACTCGGCAAAGATACTTCTTTGCCGAGTGTTAAACGACTGACACTCGGCAGAGCATGCTTTGCCAAGTGTCATTTCTGGACACTGGGCAAAGTACATTTTTATTTTTTTATTTTGCCAATCAAACTTTTTGTGGTATGTTCCTACACTATGTAGACCTACATGTACCATTTTGGGACAATTAGAAAATTGTTTTCTATAACTACTGGATTTAGTTCGTTTATTTGAATTTCTTCGGAAAATTCATATTTGAACTGCAAGTCACTCGAAACTTGGAAAACCGTGCATGCAAAAATGATATCCATGCTATTAAGCACAAGTTATGTAACACCCACTTTGTAATTTGCTAGAAATAATACCAAAAGAGAAACAATTTCTCTTTATGTGAGTTTGATCTTTATGCATCATCATATGTGAACACCATGCCCAAAAACAATTAATAAAAATATATACTACCAAATTATGCATCATGCTCGATTTTATTCTGTGTGCATTTTGTGACAAGAAAATATTAAAGACCAAAAACGGAATTTAAAACTTAAAAGAGATTCCAAAATTTAGAAAAGAGAAGCAAAAAAATATTGTGTGATACAAAAAAATAAATAATATATTTGTAAATAAATCTCTAAATTGGTACCTTTATGGCACAGTATAATCTGAGGATAAAGTTTGGCGCAAGTTTGAATTTAACTAGAATTTAAATTTGAAATTTGGAAAAAAAAGAAAGGAAAATGAAAAATAAAATGGAAAAAAATAGAACTGGGCGCAGTGGGGCCTGAGCAACCGAATTTGGCCCACTTCCATTTTGCTCCCGCGCAGCCCATCTTCCATCCGCGTGTACCATTCTGGGTCCGACCACTGGTCTTTGGGATCCACCGTGTCGGCCACTCAACACCTACGCCATCCTCCACGGCATGGACATCACTATCACTGGCATGTGGGCCATCGCTCATTCCTCCGCTGGCCGTGTTTGTTTGGCTGACTGGTGGGCCGGGGGTCGCAGCTCTTCCCTCTCCAATGAACACCGCGTATGGCGGTATTGCCGCGGAGTTCGCGGCACGGGTGTGGAGGTTGTTGCACCCGATGGCGCTACCTGAGGATAAATCCTCGCATTCCCTTCCCTGACCACGTGTGCGCCCTCACCCTGTTCTACCATCCCCGTGAAACACCAGTTGGAACATCGCTGCGAACCGTGGAGGGAGGCGGCTGCTACTGCACCCGTTCTTCACCGGTGAAGCAAATTGGGGCGCGTGGTTGGCCAATGACCTTCGCCGCGCCCTAGGGAGTGAGATTGACGCCGCTGCAGAACCAATCGAGGCGCGCATCAAGCAGATTTCTTCAACGAGGTGGGTGACTGTCGTGGCCGCACTTCACCGTGGATGAAGACGACGTAGCGAAACCGTGGTAATCATCCCACCCCTCGTCTAGTCCTTTATCCTCATCATGTTACATCGATACATGGTGAAATTAGTAGACTGGTGTCCCCGCAATCGTTCACCGGAGCTATGCTCCGTCGCGGTGCCGCGGTTGTGCGGGGGCCGGGCATACCAGTGTGTCACCCACGCTGGTACTACCCTCATTAGATTCGCAGAGGCTTAGAGTAGGTCATACCCTAGAAATCTGTAGTATTCATGCGCCCTGGCATGGTCCCGGGGGAGACTCCGGCGAGCTCGCCACTGTCGGCGGCGGCGCTACCTCTGGTGACCGCTAGATGTGCTTGGCGAGTGTCGGTGGTCGGATTTCCATCCGACGGTCAGGATCTAGCGGAGGCGCACCAAATTTGAGCTGTTAGATTAAGGGCGAACGTTCCTGGTCAAATGCGAGTGAGACCTCTTTTGAAGTTAGTCGTGGGACGTTGGATGACATCGGACGGATCGGAGGTCGTCGCGTCCCTTTAAAATATCTACCGTTAGATCTTAATCCGTAGGTCCACGTTGTGTACCGGTTTGGTGCACCTGTGGGAGTAATCCGAGCCCTTGATGCCGATCGGACGGCCAGCGACTGCCCGTACCCCTTCGCCGTGCATGTTACAAAAGAAACCCTGAGCTCTTAACATATCAACCCGCGGTCCACTGGACTGTTCTCTGTGTCTAGAAATATTTACTCCGAAGCCCCTGCACTTTCTGGTAAATGAGGCCCAGTCCAGAATAGTTTTTAACCCGAGAATTTAAATTGCAAATTAATTTTCAATGTATAAATAATGTCTAGAACTTATAAAATCCATAGAAAATGCATATGAACTCCAAATTACTCCATTCCAGTTCCTAAAATTTTATAATTTTATTCTCTATCACTTAGAGCCTCTGTTTTATCATGAAAACAGTAAGAAAATGTAATTCTCACTTAATCCCACTTTAAACACATAAAACCTTTGAAAATCCATAACTTAAAATGTATAACTCCAAAAATTATGATTCCTGTTCCTAGGATTTTATTTTAATGTGTAGATTATTACTGTGTATTTTGTTTATATGTTTGGTGTAATGTTAATTTCTCTATATGCACTGTGCTTGTTTGTATTGTGGCGAGTAGAAGAGCCCGTGACTGAGGATCCTAGTGAGCAGCAGGTTGAAGTAGCTGAGCAGGAGCTCATTGAAGGCAAGTTGTGCCCTTGACCACTTTTTACCCAATAATGTTCTTTAATATCACTTATCCATGCATAGGTTAATTTTGATGGGACCCAATAGGTCACCCTAGATTGTTTATCTCATTACCTTGTTTACCCCTGATTCACTTGGGTAGTTTGATATTGCTTTACCTGGTTTTGGGATAATCATTTATTATATCTATGTTCCAATTCTTTTGTTATTCTATTTATGTTCATGTCAAGTTCATTAATGTTAATTGGAACATAGAGCTTAACTTGAGAACCACGTGCCACCACAAGGGTTTAATGGGACGCCCTTGGCTGACTAATTAGGAAAGCTAGTGGAAGACTACCTTACCTGAAAGGGGCAAGGGCAGTAGGGGAGTGGTCAGTGTAGGGAGGTCCTTGGTTGATTTTGCTGCGATGGCAGTCAGCCAAGAACCCTGCATTGGAGCTTCCTATAAACTGTAGCGGGTTTTCGGAAGCTAGTGGAACTTTGTAAAGGCCTCGTAGTGTTGCCCTGCCGCGCTTCCTAGGTAGAGGTGTATGGGATTCGCGACCCCTTGGCAGATGGGTAGCATGACTTGTGGGTAAAGGGTACAACCTCTGCAGAGTGTAAAACTGGTATACTAGCCGAGCTCACGGTCATGAGCAGCTCAGGACTCTCTGATGATTAAATTATGGAACTTAAATTCAATTTTGTCATTTGCATATGCATGGGTTTATTATTAATTTGTTCTATTACTTTATTTAAGGTTTGGTATTTACTTACATCTAGTAATTGCTAATAAAAGCTTGACCAACATTAAAAGCAATGCTCAGCTTTAACCATTCTCTTTGATAAGCCTTACACTCCATGAGCTCCCACCTTTGGTGAGTTCATGTCACATTATTCCCCACAACTTGTTGAGCTATGATCATGTGTGAGCTCACTCTTGCTGTCTCACACCCCCCCACAGGAGAAGAGCAGGTGGTTCAGGAGGAGCCACAAGGCGAGGAGTACGATCTGATCTAGGTGGCGTTTCTCAGTTGACATTGGCACCGACGATCCTTAGTTCGTTTTATGTTTATTCTTTTATTTTGTAATAAGTCTTCCGCTATGTAATAAGTACTCTAATGTTTTGTGACATTTATCTCTATACACTCTGTTATTATATATGTTGTCTTCTTGGCGCATGTATGAGATGCACCTGGCTTTGTTCCTTAAAGCCGGGTGTGACAAGTTATGACCGATTTCAGGAGCAGACCAGAAACTTCGAGCACCATGCTCACTCAACATGGTCGTGAACTTGCCATCCATCTGTTTAAAAATTGTATAAAACACAAACAAAGTCAGAAAATTATTAAACTTGTCCACATGTCATGATATCATATGTAGAGGCTGTGATAAAAATTTGAGAATGTTTCGAGAAAGTTGTGAGACACTATGTGTATAAACCTAGGAGAACTACACATGAAATCATAGAGTTTCAATGTACCAATACCTGGGCACCAGTATAGCTTCTTTGCCGAGTGTGGTAGCCCTGGCACTCGGCAAAGAGGCACGCTTTGCCGAGTGCCACGCAGAGCACTCGACAAAGAAGCTGACAAAGGGACCCGCTGACGGATCCTTTGCCGAGTGTTGGTCGTAGGTACTCGGCAAAGTAGTACCTTCTTTACCGAGTGTCACCTAGGACACTCGACAAAGACACTGTCGCCATCACCCCGGCGCTGTGACGACGACTTTTCTTTGCCGAGTACCGTTTGGCACTCGGCAAAGAGCCCGATAAAAAGTACTCGGTAAAGAAGTCTTTACCGATGCACAGTTCGCCGAGCCCTCTTTGCCGAGTGCGACACTTGGCAAAGACTTTGCCGAGTGCGACACTTGGCAAAGACTTCGCCAAGTGTTTTCCAGGGTTTGCCGAGTGCTTCAGGCACTCGGCAAAGCGCCCGAGTCTGGTAGTGATCAATGGGAGTTTGCTCTCCTCAACAAACACATCTAAGCACCACTCACCTGGAAATGGTTGACGCTCACCTAGGAGTGCCCCGCTCCTGCCAGCAATGCAACTATCGACTTCCCTCCTTGAAACCGCCTAGACATTGGTGTTGCTATATCACCAAATTGTGTTGCTATATCACCAAATTGATGATATATCATCTTATTTAATGAGTATGAAACTCACATTAAGAATGGCCTTACGCAGATGACAGGAAGAAGGCGTGCCTTACGCGTAGGCCTGCTAATGGCAAAAAATCCAACCCATGTCCACCCATACCTAAATCTAGTAACTTTGATATCCTTCCCACACCCACCCAAAGATATAAGAAAGAAATTAAACCCAACCCATCTAGTAATATTATTGACCCCAAACCAACCTGTAATTGGGTGGAAACCCATGGAAACCCTGTGGGTTCAGCTTATTGTCTCACATCAAGCCAACTGTATACACATACACTGATACACAGTGACAATTTTATAGGTAGTTTCAATGACATACAAAAACAGTGACAATAATATTATACACTGATACAAAAACAAGTTTGGTCGATGAACATTTAGGTCTCGAGAGAATAACAAAAAACGTCTGTTAAAGATCTTAATAAACAATTATCTTTTTGGCAAGAAATATAAACTAGCAGTTGTGGAAAGAGTCTCTGATCAAGCTCGAAACTAGAAACAATGGAAGGGCACATCTAGGTAGCATCAGAAGTCCATCGAACGACGCATAAATCTCCCTGGAAGCGAAAAGAAAAGAACCATGTGTGAACGGTCCCTAGGGCGATGGTGTTCGCTTTGTACGCAAGAGCGCGCGCCAGGGGACAGGGGGCGTCGGCTTCTAAGTGTGAAAGTTTCTAATTAGTATTGGGCATCAGCAGGGGCCATGAGAGCTCCGTCCACCGAGGCAAAGACTTGGGGAGAGGTGAGTGCCGGCCGCGGGGCAGGAAGCAGGATGCGACCGTCGGTGCACAGGTGAAGACTTGGGGGTTAGGGTTGAGTTGGGTATGTTGGGACTTGTGACTAAGTTGGGAGTCGACCCATAGAAGCCCACGCCTATGCAAACCCATCTACACCCATGGTTATCAACAATTTCGACCCACAATACAAAATAAACCCACACAACCCAACCTATTCACAATTAAAAACCATCACAACCCTCCAAAACAAATTTATTTCTTAAACCCACCTAAAATACCCACCTACACCCACCCGGTTTGCAGCGCGGACGAGAGGAAGAAGACGTGTGACGGGTTCGCTAAATATAGTTCATGCGTCTTCTATCTGCTACAGCAACGAACACCAAAAGCTTAGTAAAATATAGGGGAGGGGTGCTTCTTTGTCCGCTAAAGCTAGACAATCTTTGTTCATCTGCTATCCATCCGAGCGGCGCGGTCGAGGAGTAGCTGACGACGAGGACGCCGTGGATGCAGATTGCAATCACCTGTGGTCTGTGGATGGAGCTCGGCTATGACGACACGAAGGCCCTCAGCTGCGACGATGAGTAGGAGGTCGCCCTAGGAGGAGCAGCCGTGCGGGGGCCCTCGACTGTCACTGTACGCCGGAGCTCAGCTGGGGAGGAGGAAGACCAGCGTGGATCTTAGCAGTCCCTAGGAAGGGGATCGAGAGAACCAGAAGAAGAGCGGTTGGGATATCGGGAGAGGAAAGTGCTTGGCTGAAAAATGAGACTGGAAGAAGAAGAGAGAGAGAGACAGAGGAGCACAAAGGCTTCTCAATAGAGTTCTGATATTTCTTCTTTGATACCTTTTACAACTGCCTCAGCATGTATTTATATCTCCTTAATACCAGATAACCTATAGCCCATCTAGTATACATGACCATAGCTCATAGTATACCTAATATTCCCCACTCCTTGAAATGCGACTTGCCCCCAAGTCGTTGTCATTGTTAGAACTTCTTAACTGCTGTGTTAATCCATTGTCCTGCACCTGCTTGGTGTCTGATGGCCTTAGGAGAACTTCACGGACTACGGTGACATAAACCACTAGAAGCTGTAAAAATACCAGGTCATTCACAAACTTGTAGCTTGATATAAACCACTCTGCATCTGGCAAGTGATGAAACTAGTAGTCTGATATAAACCACCCAACATCTGGCAAGTAATGAGGACAGGAGACAGTCTGCCCATTAGCTACTTTGATTGTCTGTGATATAATGGCTGAACACCTAACAACCTTGGCTGCCATTTGTCACTGATAAAAATATGTGACGATCCTGAATAAATGAGAACGAGGAGCTCATGTTGCTGGACAGTACCTCGAAGATGCAGTGTAGTAGCTGTTGTCCACTTCCAACCATGCATTTTCTAGAAACTCAAAGCAATGCTTCCAACATATCACACTGAAGTGGCAATGGGTAATTAACATGCTCTTGCTCATGTTCACTAAGCAGTGGGGTACCAATGATAGTATGTGTAACAAGTGTCTCCAAAGGGTAATACCAATAAATGATGGCCAAGGAATTGGTCTGGGTTGAGTGGCATGCATCCTAAACTGAATAGTCTGTCCAATGGCCACTTTGACTGTCATCTGGCAAATCGATGACTGCACTCCCAACAATTCTGGTGTATATTGTGGACTACAATAATTCCAATAGACCAATCCTTCCACTCGCCATTTGGGACCCAACTTGAAACTCAGTGGACCAGTAATCTTCATTGACAACCATACTTTCCAAACAGGTGGTGGCCAAGGCGGAAGCCTGACTTGAACACCATCACCCAGTATCACACATTGCACAGGTGGTGGCCATGATTGCTTGATTCCACTCACAAATACAGCTCTTGCAACTTCTTTCATGTACCATCCTTCAGACTTCCCAACAAGTTTATTCTTCCCTAGCCAGTCAATCAGATTATTGGAGGAGAGTACATCTGGTGCAGGCCTCTTCTCGACCATCTTCCCAAATACCTTAATCGCATATTGACCTCTTTCAGCATGACAGTATGCATCAACCATCACATTAAAGCTCCCAAGGTTCACAGCACTTGTCTTGGGTGAGTCCTGCTCCATGCACATTCTATCAAACAGTCTGAGTGCATCCTCTAATGGATCCCAGTTGTTGTAGATGTTGTACGTGTATGAGGCTTGGACAACCTCGTCCTCCTCCCGATCCGCTAGCTTCTTCCCCATGCCCTTCCTCCAGTGGCTGGGCAAGACGCGGAGGCCAAGGATGGAACCAACCTTGGTGTAGATGGGGTCGTCTTTGGCCTGCTGGGTGATGCCAACAGAGACGGCGGTCTTGGCGCAACCGCGAACGATTCCGACGATCTCCGTGCTGTTGGTGCCGATTGTTGTCTCCACGACCAACATGAGGGAGTCCGGCGAGCGGTGAATGCGACAGAGCAAGTCGCCGAGGAGGTCCGTGAAAAGGCACATATCGCCATCGCTGCATCCGACCTTGCACACGTGCTTCACCTCCTCCACGTCGACCCAGACGGTGCCTACCGTCTTTCCCTCCAGGACGCACGCCTGGTGCGCAACGGCGACCATGTCCCACCCCTCACTGGTGGCCTGGTGGTGGCCCGACAGGAGGTTGCGCTTGAGGACGAGGGCACACATGAGTTGGGCTTCTGCCACTGACACCGTGTTGTTGCCGACGACCTCGACGACGATGAACCCCTCGGCTGCAACGGTCGGCAGGTCGACGTGGTCTGAGCCGATTTCCACGGTGAGGAATAGCTCCTGCTGCTGCATCTTGAGCGCTGAGTGCACGGCGGGAAAGGCAGTGACGGCGCGGTGGGTGTCGAGCTCTTCGGTGAAGAAGTGGTCGAGCGGTTGCGAGTAGTCCCCGACGAAGCTGAAAGTTAGGGTTCAGCGTCGGGGTTCGGCCTCCACGCCAAGGAGGAAGAGATGATTATGGCACAAGACGTCGACGCACTCGATGATGGAGTCGTTGGGCTCCTCGTCGAAAATAGGCTCTCCATCGAAGCCTGGGCTGGGCATTTGATCTAAAACCTCGAGCGCGGAGTACGCCTGGTTGGAGAAGGGGTCGACGCCCTCGGAGAAGAGAACCTCACGGGTGGACGTGAGGTGATACGACACAGATTTATCGTTGAAGGTTAACTCATCGAACCGCGGTTCCCGATCCATCGTGGAGGCGGAGACAGAGTCATCCACGTCGGCGCTCGCGGCGTCTTCGTCCCACACATCGAGCTAATCGATGCGGCCGTCGTCGAAGAAGGCAGTGCATCCGCGAGCGGCCTGCTCGCCATCACGGCCAGCCAACGCAGCTATCAAACGCTCCTCCATCAGTGCCATTGCATCAAGCAGCTTGCAAACAGTAGCATCTGGATGATCCATCGCGAACGATCGGGGGCGCCACGGCACAGCAGAGAACAGATCCAGAATGACCTAATCTGATACCAAATGTTAGCAGTCCCTAGGAAGGGGATCGAGAGAACCAGAAGAAGAGCGGTTGGGATATCGGGAGAGGAAAGTGCTTGGCTGAAAAATGAGACTGGAAGAAGAAGAGAGATAGAGACAGAGGAGCACGAAGGCTTCTCGATAGAGTTCTGATATTTTTTCTTTGATACCTTTTACAGCTGGCTCAGCATGTATTTATATCTCCTTAATACCATATAACATATACTCCATCTAGTATACATGACCATAGCTCATAGTATATCTAATAGTGGAGGACATCTGACCGGGGAGGAGCCGCAGCGCAGAGGCGGTCGGCCGCGAGGGCGCGGAGGCTGCCGACCGCCACTACGCTCCCGGAGCTCGGCCAGAGCGGAGGAGCACCAGCACGGAGGAGCTCCGCTGCGGAGGCGAGGAGCAGCAGCGCGGAGGAAGACCGGAAAACTGCTATTTTCCCATCGTGCGAACATAGAGTTGTAGTGGAGTTGTAAATTATATTTATTAATGCATTTATTAATACGAATAGAAAAAATAAATTAAAATCTGCAAACGTCTCCAATTTTTTTTTCAAAAAATACGGTTTCGAAAATCTATTATAATATGTAGGGAAAATGTAACGTGTCTACGTAAGACAAAATTTAGATAATATTATTGAAGACCATGAATATATAGAAAACAGAATCTTTTAGATGGTTCTATAGACAGTCTAACTCAACAACAGACGCACACGTTGGATACGAGGATGTCCGTGCTCACATTTATAACCATTTAACCAAGTTACATTTATAACCATTTAACCAAGATTTGAGCCTACGGTAGGGATGGATTCGGATGTCTGGAGATCCGAATTATTCGAATTCGTATTCGGATAAAATGCTAATATGGATATCTGTATCCGTATTCGATTTTAATATGGATGTTAAATAGACCTATCCGAATTCGTTTTTTCTCTATCCGGTTTAAGATTCGTATTCGACAACATTCGACAAAACCGTGAAATATCCGATACTATTCGTATTCGAAAGGAAAATGTATTCAATAAAATCAATTTAAACTTACTTCTATTACTAATTACTAATTACAAGTGATTTTAAACTTTAAATAATATACTAAAAACTGAAGTACACCATTTAAAATGTTAAAAATATTTATATCATAAATAAATGATTGTGTTAATCTTACATTACTAGTGATATACAATGATAAATTTTAATAAATATTAAAAAGTCTAATTTTGAATACATTATATTGTTGGAGTTTTTAGAGTCCAAACTACAAATATACTTAATATACAAAAAGATTATATTTAGAGTCCAACATATAAATATACGAGGTATAAATAATTTATTTAAAAAATATGATATTCAACTAAGTTTAAACTAAACAATGTATATGTACTATTGTTCATAATTTGCTTGTGATATAATTTTTATCAACTATAAATCCATCGATAAAACAAATTAATATTTATTATGATGCTATGTTCCAAATCAAGTAAGTATCCGAATGTATATCCGAATTTGAACTATCCATTTTGTATGCGTATCCGATAGTATTCGCATTTGAATTAAAATATGGTAAATAGTAACATTCGTATTCGTTTCCATGCGTATCCGATCTAAATCCATCCCTAGCCTACGGTGAGAATCAACGGACCAACAAATAAAATCTGCAGACTGCAGGTCTCGCAAGTACAGGAAGTTAAAACGAGTCGATGGCTCAAGCAGGCAGAGAACTGCTGTGGAGTGTGGAGTGATCTTCTATGTTTTCACACGGAAATCCAGCGTAGCCTGCACATCGTTCTGCACGTTTCAAGTTTCAAGATCGAACTCAATATTATCTCAAGTCTTTGCTTGGCAACATCTAACTGAATTATGAAACAGCAGTCAAGCTATCATCAGCATCGCCCATTCACACATGGGAATGTTTCCAGCCAGTGCATATGTTAAAACACACACACACAACCCGATAAAGTTACATCGACAGAATCATCAGCGCTCTAGCATTTCCCGACTTATCCCGCCACCAGCAGCTGATCATGCGCGCGCTGCAGCGGGGGAGGGGACTGACTGACCTACTCATCACACTAAATGTCTAAGCTGCAGGAAACGTCCCCAGAATACACAGAAGAATGATAAGTTAAGCAAGTTTTGTCCTACAATTGGCTTGGCTCTTCTCTCGCAGTGTACATCTCAATATGCATCAGTAATGAGGAGCAGACGCCATATCGATCTCCTTTGCCAGAATTTATCTCTTGCGCCTCTTTGATTCGATCTGCAAAGCATACCTTATTCTCTTTAGATTCATACGAAGAAGTAACCCGTCGAAACAATGCATTCTAATGTACCAAGAAATGCAAAGGGAAAAGGCTAGCAGAGGTTAAAAGGCTGAAATCTAGACCTTGCACTGCGGCAAGCATGATTATACCACTGGTTTCGCCATGCCGTGACTTATTGTTACCAGAACTTCACTGATTAGCTGTAGTTTTCAGCATGGTTCGAATGGCAAGGCTTCATATATCTCTATATGGTATGTTTCATGTTGCCCTTAAGGTACTTCCAACCAAAACAATACTGATTGCGGACCAAAGAATGCATGTTTCAGATATCTGAAGAGATGATTGGAAATCAAGGTTTAAGGCTTGCTTTGCCAATCATAGATTAATGACCAAGAACAGCATATGTGAGATCTTAGGCAGCAATGTAACTAATATTCTACAGAGGCAGCGTAGACATTCTTGAGAGCACAAAAATCCAATTAGCTAAAAATGGTAATATACACCCCCAAAATAAATCAATTTCTAGAGTTATTCTAAGTCGTTTTTTCTTCAGTTTGACCGAACTTACAGAAAATAGATACACCATGAAATATATATTTCCATAGCGTACTTGCTGTCATATATGTTGGTACTCTTCTTTATAAAGTAGGCTAAACTTAAAATTGTTTGACTTAGGATAACTCTAGGAGTTGATTTAATTTGTGCAAGAGGGAGTAACTTCAACTCGTCACCTTTGAAATTTGCTAAAAAAACACCATACTGAATGAAGATTAGTACAGATGTTGCACTAAATAATTATGAGATAGTATTGATCAGTGCAAGGTGAAAGAAAAATCAACAACCTGGCATCAAAGAGCTAATTGCAGCAAACATAGACAACAAGCAAGGATGAGCATTTGTAATCGGCAGCTCAAAACTAAGCACTGATCATAATATAATTTGGGAATGGGAATGCAGGCAAAACTACCAATTCTGAAAACATGTCAATTGAAAATCAGATCTTGTTATAGGATTTAGCCTAAAAGATCATCTCAAAACAGAAATAAGAAACTATATGCAAACAGAAGATTAATAAACAATTTATGCAGTCATGTCATGTGATAAAGAGAAACACGCTACCTTAGAATCAGAGTTTGGTGAAACTGGGTATGAATTTGAGGGTCTCTTTGCACCATTTTTTTCAGCACAATCCGAGCACATGTAATGATCTATCTTTTTGGCTTGCTCAATGGTCATTCCCATACAAGACGGATGGAACCTACAAGCGTTAAAAGTTGGATATTAAAAAATGGTAATAAAGAAGAACAATAACAGCATACAAATAACAGAAACATAATTACATTGTTAACAATTTAAATAAACATTTCATGTAGAATATAGAAAAAAACAGGATTATATGTACAAGTCATATCGATAGCACCAGGATGTAGAGGAAATAGTGGTTAGCAAAAATAAGATGATATTGGATACAAACAATAAAAAAATACTCTTATGTATAAATGAAACTCTCAAGGAACCGTTTCAGCAGAAAGCCAACGGAAAAGACGAGCATCATAACTATACCATCATGCAGCCCTTTGATCATAATGTAGAACACACGACATAGATTTATCATGTGAAAAAATCCAGAGATAGCATACTCCATGATGAGTTATTTGGAACCATGATATCGCCAACACCGGGCTTCTGAAAATTAGTATCCCGAACAGAGCAATTGGAATTGTAGTATTATAATCCGTTGAACTTCGGAATTGTAGTATCTGAGTCAGTTTTAGCCCAGTAATCCTTATTGTTATGGCAGTCCGTTTCTTGCAACGGATCCACGGGCGCAAAATCTCCAGAGCGCGAGAGTTTAGGTGGTCGAATATGTCTTCCACCACCTCTCTTGAAGTGCTAGTACATTTACCATCCGTGTTGCAACGCGGTGCCAGATGCTCGAGCTTGTGCATCCTCTGAAGCTGCATCTTCTCGGCATCCTTCTTAGAGATTCTGTCGACATTATCCACGCCTAGTGTTCTCGTGTTCTCCAGACCCTGGAGCTCCAAGACGGCTTTACTATTTTTTCCGTTGCAATATACCTTGGCAATGCTTCGATCTTAGTCAGTAATCTAAGGTCGCTGGGCATCCTCTAAAGCGATGAGCATTCGAGCACATTTAGCTCTTTCAGATTTCTCATGGTGCACATTTAGCTCTTTCAGTACCGCACGCCGCCCTGCAGGAGCTTCAGGTGGTCGAGGTCACGGAGGCAGTCGGCGACCGCGCCCACGGACTGGAGGAGGTCGGCGCGGGCACGGAGCGCCTGGATGTAGGCAGGGTCCAGAGCCAGCGAGCGGTTGCAGTCCGCGATGGCGTCGGCCGGACGGCTACCGGCCTGGAACGCGGCGGCGAACGGGTGCGGCAGCACGCCGCGCCGCGCCTCCAGGATCTTGGTGAAATGGCGCACGGCCTCGGCAGGGAGGCCGGCGTCCAGCGCCGCCATGGCAGCCGCGCGGCGCCGGAGCAGGAGCTTCACGTGCGCCAGGAGCTGAGACACGGCCTCCGACTTGGATGTTTTGCCGGACGGGACGGAGGGAGCCGCGGCAGCGGTGGCGGACGACGACGAGAAGCTGTCGCTCCTGCACGGCCGTCGGCTCGGACGTCCACACGTCGAGCGCCGCCGCCGCTCCTGCACGGTCGTGGAGAACTCTCGCGCTCTGGAGATTTTGCGCTCGTGGATCCGTTGCAAGAAACGAACTGTCGTAACAATAAGGATTACTGGGCTAAAACCGACTCAGATACTACAATTCCGAAGTTCAACGGATTATAATACTACAATTCCAATTGCTCTGTTCGGGATACTAATTTTCAGAAGCCCGGTGTTGGCGATATCACGGTTCCAAATAACTCCTCCATGATGTCCAAATGTTCTCTTAAGCAATCATATTCTTTTTTTTAGGCAATAGCAATCATATTCATGTAGATGAAACATCTTAAAAGCTGCTTTGTATATAGAAAAAGAATGAAATGTCAGATCATGCAAATCCTAGAAACAATGGTTTGCACCATCTGTTTTAAATTCTAATCCAATTCTATATTAATTTCATAGTATTCCAGGGGAATTGCATGTACCACAATCAGGTCCATATAACTAGATAGCTGCTTGTCAAGCAAGAAAAGCCAATGTGCAACAGGTATACTAAAACAGACAAATGCTACAAAAAATTGCAGAAAACCAGTCCTTTCTTTGATGATATGTGTTTAAATAGCCCTTGAAAATATATATATATATATATATATATATATATATATATATATATATATATAAAGACTGTGTAAGCAATACTAGTCAGTATTGAATACCATATATATCTTGTATAAGGACCAAGCAAACACAGGAGCATAAGGCTCAAGAAACCTCATGCTCATCCATCAATGTTTAGTCTTAATCCTGACCAAAGTAGATACTCCAGATGTTTAATGCTTTGCCCCTCAGTCACAAGGAAACTAAATAAACGCAAGATAAACTAGTTAGTTCATTCCGCATGACAAAGTAGACATAGAGCCAGAGAGCAGAAAAATACAACATCTCCACAAAAGGCGGAACATATAACCACCACATATGCACCATTTCAAGACATGCATTGTTGAGAGAGGGGGATGTGGAGCTATTTCACAGTGATTTACAAAATATATCCCTTTCAAAGCATGCATTATTGGGAGAAAATGTGAAATTTTTACAGGATTTTACCAGTCCTTGCAGCCTTCACACTGCACCATGAGGTCGTCTGGGTTGTACGGCATCTCACACTTGCAATACCTTCACATACAAACGATGCCATAAGACAAGCAATCCCACATTACATCAGAAGCAAAGAGACAATACGAACTAATGAGCACCACATGACAAAAAGAAAAGGCTAAAGAAAAGGAAGAGCTCGTTACACGGCGACACGGTCGGGGGTGAATGCACCGGTGGCGGCCTTGTAGTCAAATCGGCAGTAGAAGTCCTCCGGGCCGACGTTGTCGAGCTTGGTGTAGCTCTTGAAGGAGTGAACGATGCACTTGCCCTCAATGGTGTGCGCGCTCTGCGTGTCCAAGTGGTCGGAGAGGAAGAGCTCCTTGGAGCCGTGGAACGGGCGGCGGCCGCCCTTGGCCTCCTCCGGGCGGTAGTACCAGCGCACCCTCACCCGCACGCCGCCGCGCCCGTCCGACTCCATCCGCTCCACCCGCGCCACGTACGGCGGCTTGTCCGTGTCCGCCGGCCGCATCAGCACGCAGTCCCCCACTTCACGGTTCACGCACAGCAGCCAGAGCCGTCAAAGCTCAAACCTTAGACCAGAGCACGCGACGGCGTCGACCAAGAGCACGGCCGGGCAAGGGCTTACCTCGGACCACCTTGTTGGTGCCCTTGATGGTGTAGGCGTCGACGTCCCGCTTCCCTTGCTTTGTCTTCGCCATGGCGTAGAGGCTGGATTGCGAGCGAACCCTAGCAGTGCGAGTGTGCAGCAAGAGGGGGGGCTGGGGGATGGCCGCGGTTGTCCGTTCCGACGGAGCAGCTGCAGGGAGACTGAGGGAGGGGGCTAGGGGTAATTTGGTAGTTTCTACGCGATTAGAGTGACGGGGCGTTTGAATCCAAGTGGCGAGCGGCTGCTCTCTGCCGTCCGATGGAGGCTGCTGCTGGTTTGGACGGCGAACTTGATGGCTTCGCTTTGCCTTGCCGTTGACACCACAGAGGGCTAGAATGTTCGGTGCCTCCTGCGTGGGCTGTGAGAGCGAACCCATGAAGATACTTTTTTAATCTCTTGGTCGTTATCTTCGAGAATTTGATTGATGGGTGTTGGGTGGCATCCTTTTTCTGCGCCGAAATGTCGGTGAATAGTTTTGGCTGCTCGCGGCAGCTTTTAAGCTGCGGCGACTGCAGCAGGTTGCCGTATTCTCTTCCAATACTCTAAAATTTAAGGTTTATTCGAAAATAACTGTCATTTTAATTTTATCTCTTAACAAAACATAGAGATGCATTCATAGTCGAGATTGTCAAAATAAAAATATCCCCTCCATCCTAAAACAAGTATTCATCTTGTATTTCGAGGAATTAAAGAAATTTAACTTTAACCAAGTATAGATAAAAAAATACTAATACTTGTGGTATTAGATTACTCGCATCATATATTTTTATAGTACATTCTATTTTTATAACATTCCTAATCCTTTCTTTACGTCAAGCATTTCACTTGAGCAAGTATATTCAAGTATTTACTTTACTAGATTTTTCAATGCTAGTATAATATTGGAACTTGGGGTGCAAATCTTTGGTCAATAGATAAAATACACTTCTAGGCGCAAGGGGTAAAGTTGGGCTTGTTATTAGTTTTAATTTGTTATTAGTTTTAATTTGTGTAATTGTTGGGACAAAGGCGAACACGCCACCCTTCGCTCGACGACTTCGTCCCTGCCTTGCGCAGGCGAAGGCTGGATCCACAAAAACCCGCTAGGACAGGCCAAGGGCGCTACCGGATGAAGGCCGGTTCGACCCCCTTCGCTCTCACGTGACAAGACGAAGGCCCCGTCGAAGTCTACGGGACCTCCCACTCCCTCGCCACAGAGAGAGGCCTATGTGCGGTTCGGCCCACAGAGTTGGGCCCCGCATGGGCATGTGCGATTAGGGTCGTGTCTGTAATAAAGTTTATCGTAATGACTGTCTGTAACCTCCTCTCGTGGGAATATTTCGGGGATAAACCAGGTACTCGAGGGTCTAAAATGTCTTTGACAGGGACAAGTGGCCCCTCGAGTACCTATAAATACCCCTGTATTGTGCCCATGTACAGGGAGATGAACAAGGTTTTTGACATCTGTGTTAAGCTTTGCAAACTCTCTCCCTAAATTCCCGTTGGATCAACCTGTCGTGAAGGGCAGGTTCCAACAACAATAAAATTAAAAACGCAATTCACTCTCCCTCTCGGGCATCTTTGATCTATTTAGTTTGGATCTCAAAGGGGGAGTGAGAAGTCCCGTAGTTTGGGAATTGTAGAGACTCGCATTGGATCATGTCATTGTCAAGTGGGTTAGTAGAATTTATGGACCCAAATTTCCCTACCCATGTTAGGTAACTAGACTTAGTATCTTGCAAAGTTAGTTGGCATATAATTCCTTTCATTCCTATATTTGCATGTGCACGTTAAAATTATTGTTTACCATACACATGGTTGACCCTATTGAGGGGCAAGGGAGCAGTCGCCCTAGCCCCCGAAGATATTGGCCCCAGCCCCAAGTATCAAGTATGCACTAAGTATATCACATACCATATAACTTAGGTTGAGAAACAAATCGGTGTAGATCTAAGAAATAAATCGATGTCATCGTGCCATCGTTGGTCAATGTCCTAATTCCGCGTCGTCATGTGTTGTAGTGTTCACCATCATGAGCGTGTTCATCAAGAGACTCAACCAATTCATCCATCTTTTGACATAGGGTACGTGATATAAGCTAGTTACATTACATGGTCTCACGTCACATGACCTAAAGTTCCTCAATTTCCTAACACAGGGTTCGTGATTCACCTAGCATCGCATGAGCGGTTCACGAAGACATTATGCATGGTGGGTGTCCTGATCTCGAGAATCGGATTTCTTGGAGAGCCAGAGCTCAAAGCTACTGCTTTAATATAGGTTCTAAAGTCTAAATTTTATCCCAAATTCTTGTCTTACCCAACACCAAGTGATATCAAGTGTAAAATATCATAATAATCTTTTCAACTTGATATCAAGTGCAAGAAAGTGTTTATGACTATGATTTACATTTGTCATGTTATAAACATTAAAGTACATGCATTTGGTCGAGAGACTAATCAAGCTGAAGAGAAGTCACAAAATGTTGAGTGATCTTTGGTGGAAGAAAGATATGAAGAAAAGAATTGGACATTGATCAAGTTGGTTTTCAATGTAATGTGACTTGGAGATATTCTGATAGGGTGAAGACGACAAGGAAAGGGCTTCGAGGGACCAAGTGAAGGTGAAGGTCAAGTAGATGGCTTATGGATCTATGGCTAGGATGAAGAAGAGAGTATATGTTGGGTCATTCCAGCATTTGGATATGTTCTTGATGATCATACCATCATATTAGAACTCATTTGAGTAGCAGAATTGCTAATGCTGCCTCCAACAAAGCATGTATATGGTCGTGCAAACAATATTTTGCACTATAGAGTGCACTATGCATAGAGTGGAGATTGAAATAGAAGGTGGGATATAGAGTATTCTGGAGATGGTCTAAGAATTGGAAATTGGAGTTCCAAGAGTCAGTTGCAGGAAAAGGCTAAAGAAAAGGTGCAATCTAATGTGAGGTTGGGTTATGACCAATGGGATGGCTTAAAATATTTGGATGGACTCAAGTAACATATTTCTAAGTCATAGAAGTACCAAAGAGAAGAGCCAAGTGAACCTAAGGAAGTTGTGCCAAAATAGGACAAGGTCTGACTGCTAAGTGTGCACCGGACCAAAGTTGTAGAGAAGTTGTTTTTATGCACATATGGCTTTGGCACACCAGACCAAGTACGTAGAAAGGTTGTTTTTACGACTCAAGCAGATGGTGCACCGGGCCAGATTTTGGTGTGCACCGGACCAACAATAATGTCCAATAGTTGCATGGTTTAGCACAACGGTCTGCTGACGTGGCGAGGTCCGGTGGAGCACCGGACGATCCAATAAGTGCTAACAATCTAACAACTTTACAGAACGGTCACTGACATGGCAGGCACAATCAGATGTTCGCCGTGTACCGAACTTGTAATAATGGTTGGTTTGATGAGACCAGAAAGTACATAATTTGGACAACGGCTAGTTTGGGGCTATAGCCCCCTTCCATGGTTGTAAGGAGATGTCCAAGTACCTAGCATTGTTGTAACTCATTCCTAGCAAGTTGATAGTGCCTCTAAACTTCTCTTAGTGAGAGATAGTACTTAGTGCGAGATTATGTGTTACAAAGCAAATAGAGAAGCTAGAGGAGTGAGCTTTGAGTTGAAGTGCTTCTTGAAGAAGCCAACAGAGTTTACAAATAGCAAAGCAACCTTGACCAATTGTGTCGAGCTTCGGGCATTGGTTGTATTTTATGCATGCATATGATGTCCTGGGAGAACCCATGTAGATGCTCTTTGTCTGTCTCAGTTGCATTCCTCTTTGAGTTCACGCAAAAAAAGTCAACCACTGAAACTAGTTGTAACCATCACAACTAGTTTGTCATATGCACATCATCCAAACTTTCAAACAAGACTATTATTCGTCATATCTAACAAATCACACATGAATCAACAAATAGATCTAGAAGAAAGATTTTCAAAACTAAAACTTCCCTTATTATTTGTCCTACTTTACAAAATAAAAAATTATATATATCATTTGTCATCTATCTGAGAGCACCTACAGGGGGGTAAATAGGTGATCCTGTAAAATCAAACACTAAATAGCCACAAACTTGATTATTAAAGTGTAGTGTAACCAAGTGGATATGGAGCAAGCTCATGCGAACAAAACAATCACAGAAAAGCAACACACGAGACACGTGATTTTTATCCCGTGGTTCAGCCAAGTAACACTTGCCTACTTCCACGTTGTGGCGTCCCAATGGACGAGAGTTGCACTCAACCCCTTTCAAGTGAGCCAATGATCGACTTGAATACCACGGTCTTTTATCTTGAGTATTCTTCCCGTTTGTGAGGAATCTCCACAAGTTGGAGCCTCTCGCCCTTACAAAGTTATGATCACAAAGAAAGTACAAGAGTAAGGATGGGAGAGCAACACACGCAAGACCCAAATCCGCAGTACAACCACGCACACAAGTGAAGAAGTAAGCACACAAACACAGCCCAAGGAGTTTACAACTCAAACAGTGCTCAATTCTCAAGAACGATGATCCGATTGCGTGAATGCAGAGTCTAGGTGTCTTAGGATGTTTCTTGTAAGCTTGGTGTGCTACTCCATACGCCTAGGGGTCCCTTTTATAGCCCCAAGGCAGCTAGGAGCCGTTAGAGATCAACTTGGAAGGCATTTCTTGCCTTCTGTCGAGTGGTGCACCACCGGACAGCCACTGTAGCGGTCCGGTGCGCGATCTCCTTCCATATCGAGTGCAGTCGACCGTTGGTCCTCGGTATCGGTTGGCGCACCGGACAGTTCGGTGTGCCCAACCGACCGTTGGCGCGGGCCACACGTCGCCCGCGGATTGCGCGGACAACCGTTGTTCGCTGGAGCCATTGACTCACCGGACAGTCCGGTGCACCACCGGATAGTCCGGTGAATTATAGCCACTTTGCTCCGCCGTTTCCCGAGAGCAGCCGGTTCACCGTTGACCAGCCTGGGGCACCGAACACTGTCCGGTGCACCAACGGACAGTCCGGTGTGCCAGGCCCGAGCTGGTTTTGGCTGTACACAGCCAACTATTTTCCAACGTCTTTCTTCTTTTCTTGACACTGTTTCTAGCACTTAGATAAACATGTTAGTATTCAAAAAACAATTCACTAAGTCTAGAAACATACCTTGTTCTTTGATTTGCACTTCTCACTCATTTAGCACATAAGAACTTAATTAATATGTGTTGGACATCTAATCACCAAAATACTTATAGAAATGGCCCAAGGGCACATTTCCCTTTCAATCTCCCCCTTTTTGGTGATTTATGACAACACATCAAAGAGCAACAAAAGAAGTGCAACATCAATGCAAATGAAGACCAAATTCTTTTTACTTAGGATTTGGCATATTTGGATCACTCTTTGCCACCACTTGGTTTGCTTTTGCAAATCAAATTCTTTTTCCTATCTCTAAGTCACATACACTTGTTTAGGCAAATAGAGAGATATTGCAAGAGTAAAATTGATCAAGTGTCAAAAACTCCCCCTTTTTCCCATAATCAATGCTCTCCCCCATAAGAGACCAACTTTTGCAATAAGAGTCATTTGTGTAAAATATGCAAAATACAAATTCTAACTCTACAGTTTTTTGAAATTCACAAGTGGTTGGCTGATCTAGTTGCTTTCACAAGTGGTTGGCTGATCCAGTTGCTTTGGCCCTTAATTTCTCCCCTTTGGCATGAAGCACCAAAACGTGATCATTTTTGGCCCTCTAACCTCATTGCCTCACCAAAATGTCCAATAAGAGCATAAAGGCAACGAGAGAATTAGTATGAACTTGGAATTAAATACACTAATACCGGAGTGCAGTGGAAGTCTTTTCATCGTCCAAGTTCATTTTCCCTTTCAATGGTCCTTCGAGGCTACTTCAAGTGTACTCAATCAAACTAGTTAGTCTCAAAAGAGTCAAGTTGTAGCACATCTCCCCCTAAACATGTGCACCATTTGCATACGGACTTGTGAGGTCCGAGGAGGACTTGTACAACTTGAGCACCACAAACAACCAATAATTGATTTAAATGCTCAAAGTAACACGATCAAAGGCATAGAACACATGTATGCTATAGATCAATCCAAGTTATGTGAATCTAAGACATTTAGCTCACTACGCAACCTGCAAAACCTTTTCTCATCTAAAGGCTTAGTGAAGATATCGGCTAGCTGGTTCTCAGTGCTAATGTGGTACACATCAATATCTCCCTTTTGCTGGTGGTCTCTCAGAAAGTGATGACGGATGTCTATGTGCTTAGTGCGGCTGTGTTCAATAGGATTATCCACCAAATGGATTGCACTCTCATTGTCACATAGGAGTGGGACTTTGCTCAGATTGTAGCCAAAGTCCCGGAGGGTTTGCCTCATCCAAAGCAGTTGCACGCAACACTGTCCTGTGACAACATACTCTGCCTCAGCGGTGGATAGGGCAACTGATGTTTGTTTCTTGGAACTCTAGGACACTAGGGACCTTCCTAGAAATTGGCACGTCCCTGATGTGCTCTTCCTATCAACCTTGCACCTGACATAGTCGGAGTCTGAGTATCCAATTAAGTCAAAGGTAGACCCTTTGGATACCAGATCCCGAAACAAGGCGTAGAAACTAAATACCTAAGAATTCGCTTAACGACCACAAGGTGACACTCCTTGGGGTCGGATTGAAATCTAGCACACATGCATACACTAAGCATTATGTCTGGTCTACTAGCACAAAGATAAAGTAATGAACCTATCATAGACCGGTATGCCTTTTGATCAACGGACTTACCTCCTTTGTTGAGGTCGAGATGTCCGTCAGTCCCCATTGGTGTCTTCGCGGGCTTAGCATCCTTCATTACAAACCTCTTGAGAAGATATTGAGTGTACTTCGTTTGGGAGATGAAGGTGTCGTCCTTGAGTTGCTTCACTTGGAATTCAAGGAAGTAGGTCAACTCGCCCATCATTGACATCTCGAACTTTTGCATCATCACCCTGCTAAACTCCTCACAAGACTTTTGGTTAGTAGAACCAAATATTATGTCATCGACATAAATTTGGCTAACAAAGAGATCACCATCACAAGTCTTTGTAAAAAGAGTGGGATCGGCTTTCCCAACCTTGAAAGAATTAATAATTAAAAAATCTCTAAGGCATTCATACCATGCTCTTGGGGCTTGCTTAAGTCCATAGAGCGCCTTAGAGAGCTTAAAAACATGGTTGGGATACCTGTCATCCTCAAAGTCAGGGGGTTGTTCCACGTATACCTCCTCCTTGATTGGCCCATTGAGGAAAGCACTCTTTACGTCCATATGGAATAGCTTAAAAGAATGGTGAGCGGCATAGGCTAATAAAATTCAAATTGACTCTAACCTAGCCATAGGAGCAAAAGTCTCCTCGAAATCCAAACCTGCGACTTGGGCATAACATTTTGCCACAAGTAAAGCCTTGTTTCTTGACACCACTCCGTGCTCGTCTTGCTTGTTGCGGAACACCCACTTGGTTCCCACAACGTTTTGCTTTGGACGTGGCACCAGGCTCCAGACTTCATTCCTTTTGAAGTTGTTGAGCTCTTCCTGCATGGTCAACACCAAGTCCGGATCCTGTAAGGCCTCTTCTACCCTGAAAAGCTCAATAGAAGAAACAAACGAGTAATGCTCACAAAAATTAGCTAATCGTGAGCAAGTAGTTACTCCCTTGCTGATGTCACCCAGAATCTGATCGACGGGGTGATGTCTTTGGATCGTCGCTCGGACTTGAGTTAGAGGGACCCATGGTGCTTCTTCCTCCATAACCTATTCTTCCTGTGCTCCCCCTTGGTCCTGCCCTTCTTCATGAGGTACCTGTTCATCGTCTTGAGTTAGGGGATGCACCATTGTCGAGAAATATGGTTGATCTTGTTCCTATGGTTCCTGTGGTCACACATCACTTATCGCCATCTTGCGCATTGCGGCCGTCGGAACTTCTTCTTCATCTATATCATCAAGATCAACTTGCTCTCTTAGAGAGCCATTAGTCTCATCAAATACAACGTCACTGGAGACTTCAACTAGTCTCGATGATTTGTTGAAGACCCTATACGACTTTGTATTTGAGTCATATCCTAGTAAGAAACCTTCTACTGCCTTGGGAGCAAATTTTGAAAGTCTACCTTTCTTTACCAGAATGTAACATTTGCTCCCAAATACACGAAAGTAAGAAACATTTGGTTTGTTACCAGTTAGGAGTTCATAAGAAGTCTTCTTGAGGAGACGGTGCAGGTAGAGCCGGTTTATGGCGTGGCAAGCTGTGTTCACATCTTTCGACCAAAATCGCTCAGGCGTCTTGTACTCTCCAAGCATCGTTCTCGCCATGTCGATTAGCGTCTTGTTCTTCCTCTCTGCCACACCATTTTGTTGTGGTGTGTAGGGAGCGGAGAATTCGCGCTTGATGCCTTCCTCCTCAAGAAACTCTTCAACTTGTAGATTCTTGAACTCAGACCCATTGTCGCTTCTTATCTTCTTCACCTTTAGCTCAAACTCATTTTGAGCACTCCTTAAGAAGCGCTTTAGGGTCCCTTGGGTTTCTAATTTGTCTTGCAAAAAGAAGACCCAAGTGAAGCGGGAAAAATCATCAACAATTACAAGACCATACTTACTCCCCCCGATGTTGAGGTAGGCAATGGGTCCGAAGAGATCCATGTGAAGAAGCTCTAGTGGTCTTGATGTCATCATCACATTCTTGCTGTGATGTGTGCTTCCCACCTGTTTCCCTGCCTGACATGTTGCACAAGGTCTGTCTTTCTCAAAACAGACATCGGTTAGTCCTAACACATGATCTCCCTTTAGAAGCTTATGAAGGTTCTTCATCCCAACATGTGCTAGACGGTGATGCCATAGCCAGCCCATATTAGTCTTAGCTATTAAGCATGCATCTAGATCAGCATTCTCTTTCGAAAAATCAACTAAGTAGAGCTTGTCGTCTAATACACCCTTAAAAGCTAATGAACCATCACACCTTCTAAAGACAGATACATCAGCATTTGTAAACATACAGTTGTAACCCATGTGACACAATTGACTTACAGACAGAAGGTTGTACCCGAGCGATTCAACTAAAAATACATTAGAGATAGAATGCTCGGATGTGATGGCTATCTTTCCCAATCCTTTGACCTTGCCTTGGTTCCCATCTCCAAAGATGATCGAATTCTGGGAATCCTTGTTTTTGACGTAGGAGGTGAACATTTTCTTCTCCCCCATCATGTGGTTAGTGCATCCGCTGTCGATAATCCAGCTTGAGCCCCCGGATGCATAAACCTGCAAGGTAATTTAAGCTTGGGTTTTAGGTACCCAACTCTTGTTGGGTCCTACAAGGTTAGTCACAATAGTTTTTGGAACCCATATGCAAGTTTTGTCTCCCTTGCATTTGGATCCCAACTTCCTAGCAATTACTTTTGCATTCTTACATGAAAGTACAAAAGAAGTATTTCAAGCATGATAAATAGTAGTAGGTCCATTGCAAACTTTCCTTGAAGTATGAGAAGTAGCATAATTTTTCCTAGGCCTACTTCTATCATGAACAAAAGCAGAACTAGATGCAAACATAGCATGTGAATCATTATAAGCAGCACGATCATAACTTTGATTATAATGAGAAACATTCTTAGCATGAGTATAAAGATAGACATGTTTATTTTGATCATGTGAGCTACTAGACATAGGAGCCTTCCCTTTTCCTTTGAGATCGGAGGTCCTTTGGCTTGTTAAGTTCTTGGTTTCCTTTCGAAAACCAAGTCCATCCTTAATTGAGGGGTGTCTACCAATAGTGTAGGCATCCCTAGCAAATTTTAATTTATCAAAATCATCTTTGCAAGTCTTAAGTTGAGCTTTAAGACTTGCAACCTCATTGTTTAATTTAGCAATGGTAACAGCATGTTCATCAAAATTAACATCTTTACAGCTATTGCAAATAACTACATGTTCTACAAATGAACTAGTTGCATTTGCTTTCTCTAGTTTGGCATTTAATTCATCATTTAACTCCTTTAGACTAGAGACAGATTCATGGCAAGCAGACAACTCAGAGGACAACATTTCATTCCTTTTAATTTCTAGAGCAAGAGATTTTTGAACACTAACAAATTTATCATGTTCCTCATACAAGATATCTTCTTGCTTTTCTAGCAATATATCTTTTCATTAAGGGCATCAATTAATTCATTTATTTTGTCTACTTTATTTCTATCTAATCCTTTAAACAAGTCAGCATAGTCTACCTCATCATCAGATGACTCTTCATCACTAGAAGAAGTATACTTGGGAGTGTATCGAATACGTACCTTCTTCTCCTTAGCCATAAGGAAAGTATGGCATTCGTTGGGGAAGAGCGAGGATTTGTTGAAGGCTGAGGCAGCCAGTCCTTCATCGTCGGAGTTAGATGAAGAGCAGTCAGAATCCCATTCTTTTCCACGATGCGCCTCGTCCTTCGCCTTCCTGTAATTCTTCTTCTTCTCTTTCTTCCCATGCTTTTCTTGTCCCTGGTTATTATAATTATCGGGGCATTGAGCTATGAAATGACCAGTCTTACCGCATTTGAAGCAGGAGCGCTTTCCCCTTGTTTTGTTCTTGTTGGGGGGTACTCCTTGCGTCCTTTTAGCGCGGTCTTGAAGCGCTTGATGATAAGTGCCATCTCATCCTCATTGAGCCCGACAGCCTCCACTTGTGCTACCTTGCTCGGTAGTGCCTCCCTGCTGCTTGTTGCTTTGAGAGCAACGGACTGCGGCTCGTAGACGGGTAGTGGACCATTTAGCGCATCGTCCACGTATCGCGCCTCCTTCACCATCATGCGCCCGCTCACAAATTTTCCAAGGATCTCCTCAGGTGTCATCTTGGTATCCCTAGGGTTTTTACAAATAAGGTTGACAAGATGGGGGTCAATAACGGTAAATGACCTGAGCATGAGTCGGACGACGTCAAGATCCGTCCATCTTGTGCTCCCGTAGCTTCGGATTTTGTTGACCAGGGTCTTGAGCCTGTTGTAGGTCTGTGTTGGCTCCTCTCCCCTGATCATCACGAACCTCCCCATCTCGCCTTCCACTAGTTCTATCTTGGTGATCATAGTGACGTCGTTTCCCTCATGAGATATCATGAGGGTGTCCCAGATTTGCTTAGCATTGTCCAAGCCACTTACTTTGTTATACTCATCCCTGCAAAGTGACGCTAGCAAGACAGTAGTAGCTTGGGCATTTTTATGAATTTGTTCATTAATAAGCACAGGATTATCCGTACTATCAAAATGCATCCCATTTTCCACAATTTCCCAAATGCTAGGATGGAGAGAAAATAGATGACTACGCATTTTATGGCTCCAAAATGAGTAATCCACTCCATCAAAGTGTGGGGGTTTTCCAAGAGGAATAGAAAGTAAATGGGCATTCGAATTATACGGAATACGGGAATAACCAAAGGAATAGTTTTGATTAACCGTCTTTTTCTTGGACGAGGAGTCATCGTCGTCCCTTGGTGAAGAGGAAGATACATCGCTGTCGTAGTAGATGATCTTCTTGATGCGCCTCTTCTTCTCGTCCCTCTTCTTGTGACTCGAGCCTGAGTTAGTGGGCTTGTTGTCTCTTGGCTCGTTGAAGATGGACTCCTTTTCCTTGTCGTTGACCACCATCCCCTTTCCCTTAGGATCCATCCCTTAGTCCCTTAGATGAAGAGTACGGCTCTGATACCAATTGAGAGCACCTAGAGGGGGGTGAATAGGTGATCCTTTAAAATCAAACACTAAATAGCCACAAACTTGATTATTAAAGTGTTAGTGTAACCAAGTGGCTATGGAGCGCGCTCGTGCGAACAAAACAATCATAGAAAAGCAACACACTAGACACGTGATTTTTATCCCGTGGTTCGGCCAAGTAAAACTTGCCTACTTCCACGTTGTGGCGTCCCAATGGACGAGTGTTGCACTAAAACCCTTTCAAGTGATCCAATGATCGACTTGAATACCACAGTCTTTTATCTTGAGTATTCTTCCCGTTTGTGAGGAATCTCCACAAGTTGGAGCCTCTCGCCCTTACAAAGTTATGATCACAAAGAAAGCACAAGAGTAAGGATGGGAGAGCAACACACGCAAGACCCAAATCCGCAGTACATCCACGCACATAAGTGAAGAAGTAAGCACACAAACACAGCCCCAAGGAGTTTACAACTCAAACAGTGCTCAATTCTCAAGAACGATGATCTAATTGCGTGAATGCAGAGTCTAGGTGTCTTAGGATGTTTCTTGTAAGCTTGGTGTGCTGCTCCATGCGCCTAGGGGTCCCTTTTATAGTCCCAAGGCAGCTAGGAGCCGTTAGAGATCAACTTGGAAGGCATTTCTTGGCTTCTGTCGAGTGGTGCACTGGACAGTCCGGTGCACCACCGGACAGCCACTGTAGCGGTCCGGTGCGCGATCTCCTTCCATATCGAGCGCAGCCGACCGTTGGTCCTCGGGATCGGTTGGCGCACCGAACACTGTCCAGTGCACACCGGACAGTCTGGTGTGCCCAACTGACCGTTGGCGCAGGTCACGCGTCACCCACGGATTGTGCGGACGACCGTTGGCCGCTGGAGCCGTTGACTCACCGGATAGACTGGTGCACCACCGGACAGTCCGGTGAATTATAGTCGTGTTGCTCCGCCGTTTCCCGAGAGCAACCGGTTCACCGTTGACCAGCCTGGGGCACCGGACACTGTCCGGTGCACCACCGGATAGTTCGGTGTGCCAAGCCCGAGCTGGTTTTGGTTGTACACAGCCAACTCTTTTCCATCATCTTTCTTCTTCTTGGCACTGTTTCTAGCACTTAGATAAACATGTTAGTATTCAAAAACAATTCACTAAGTCTAGAAACATAACTTGTTCTTTGATTTGCACTTCTCACTCATTTAGCACATAAGAACTTAATTAATATGTGTTGTATATCTAATCACCAAGATACTTATAGAAATGGCCCAAGGGCACATTTCCCTTTCACTATCATCCAGGGTGGCCAGCTAAGCAACTTAAAGCCCCCGATCGAAGAAGTCGTGGCAAGCCTCCTTAACGACGGCAATGGTGCTGGTGCCAACGCATACTCCGACGGCCTAGTGATCGCCGACCTAGGCTGTTCCTCCAGCCCAAACATGCTCGTGCTCCTGTCCGCGGGCGTCGACGCCGTTCACCACCGTGCTCGGAGGTCCGACGACAGCCATCGGAGCTCTACGTGCAACTCAATGACCTCCCAAACAACAACTCAACCTGGTGACCAGGAGCAAGGCCACATGCACGAAAATGCAAGAGGTTATGCTGTCATGACTCCTAAGTCCTAACCAGCATCATTCCTGGCTCATTTCACGGGTGGCTCTTCAGCAAGCATAGCCTTCATCTGGTCTGCTCAAACGCGAGGTTCCAATGGCTCTCAAAGGTCAGTGATGTCACCACATATATATAGTACAAACTAATGAAATTGTAGTGGTGATATATAGAGAGAGAGAGGGACGAGCTAATGGAAGCCCATGTTTCCATTAGTACCGGGAAGCCCCAGTCAATCCAGTTTACGGATTGGGGCATCACGCACCCGAGGCGTAGGTTTTCTGGTTCAGTCAAATCAAAGCGTAAAATATTTGCTAAACAAACGTAAATGAGTTCATGTTTTAGCGTAAACAGTGGAGTTGTTTCGAAACCGAGATACACGAGAAATTCGCAAACGATAAATGGTAGTTTCCGTACATATCACGTGGCATGCATGTCAGCGAAAATTTGGTCCATAAATATACAAGAGTAATGCGTAAACAAATTCATTTTGTAGCACAAATACTAAAGCTGCTTCATAACAAGTCGTGATAAAATCGCCTGTGTTAGGGACATTACCGGGAATATCGCGGTGCATGCATGTCACATTAAAGTGGATCGTAAATGAACACAATATATTGTGTAAACGTGTAACACCTCGTCCAATCCCTGGACCAGCGGTACTTACTCCTGGCAGCTCGCTAGGATCATATATCGTCCCCACAGACCAACATGAGTCTTTTGTGCGTACTTTGTCCTCACTCATGCGCACCCGAGAAAACTTCCCGGTCGGTCACCCATCCCAAATTGCTCCAAGTCAAGCACGCTTAATTTGGAGGTTCTGAGATAGACTTCGGAAAAAGAAGATGCACCTTATTTGTATTGATACTCTATTAATTCTATTAAGCCTTGGACCAGGATATCACCATCCCAGGGGCCAGGATATCACAATCCACCCCCCTTAGTAGACCGACATCCTCGTCGGTCAACCCCAATCCAAGAATCTCCCCTCTTAGCCATGTCTGTGTGTCTAGTGTCGTCATATGTCATGCCATGTGACCACTCCGGGCCCACATGCGCCATGCGCCATATACCCGAACCCCCTAACCCACACACGCCCGTGAAACTGCGAGGGTCGGCTCTGATACCACTTGTATCACCTCGTCCAATCCCTGGACCGGCGATACTTACTCCTGGTAGCTTGCTAGGATTATATATTGTCCCCACAGACCAACATGAGCCTTTTGTGCATACTTTGTCCTCACTCATGCGCGCCCGAGAAAACTTCTCGGTCGGTCACCCATCCCAAATTGCTCCAAGTCAAGCACACTTAACTTGGAGGTTCTTTCGAGATAGGCTTCCGAAAAAGAAGATGCACCTTATTTGTATGGATACTCAATTAATTCTATTAAGCCTTGGGCTAGGATATCACCATCCCAGGGGCCAGAATTTCACAATCCACCCCCCTTAGAAGACCGACGTCTCGTCGGTCAACCCTAATCTAGGAACCTCCCCTCTTATCCATGTCTGTGTGTCTAGTGTCGTCATATGTCATGCCATGTGACCACTTCGGGCCCACATGCGCCATATATCCGAACCCCCTAAACCACTCAAGCACGGGAAACCACGAGGGTTGGCTCTGATACCACTTGTAACACCCCGTCGAATCACTAGACCGGTGGTACTTACTCATGGCAGCTCGCTAGGATCATATATTGTCTCCACAGACCAACACAAGTCTTTTGTGCATACTTTGTCCTCACTCATGCGCACCCCGGAAAACTTCCCGGTCGGTCACCCATCCCAAATTGCTCTAAGTCAAGCACGCTTAACTTGAAGGTTCTTTCGAGATAAGCTTTCGAAAAAGAAGATGCACCTTATTTGTTTGGATACTCTATTAATTCTATTAAGCCTTGGACCAGGCTATCACCATCTGAGAGCACCTAGAGGGGGGGGTGAATAGGTGATCCTGTGAAACTTGAAAACTTAAGCCACAAAACTTGGTTAATCGTTAGCACAATAATTGCCAAGTGGCTAGAGAGGAGTCAAAACACAATAACCACAATAAATCAATCACAGAGATGGCACGGTGGTTATCCCGTGGTTCGGCCAAGAGCAACGCTTGCCTACTCCACATTGTGGCGTCCCAACGGACGAGGGTTGCAATCAACCCCTCTCAAGCGGCCCAAAGACCCACTTGAATACCACGGTGTTTTGCTTGCTTTTTCTCAATCCCTTTTGCGAGGAATCTCCACAACTTGGAGTCTCTCGCCCTTACACTTGAAGTTCACAAAGAAACACGGAGTAAGGGAGGGAAGCAACACACACAAATCCACAGCAAAATGTGCACACACACGGCCAAGAATCGAGCTCAAAAGACTATCTCAAAGTTCTTCCTAGAACGGAGCTCGAATCACTGAGAATGACAAACGAATGCGCAAAGACTGAGTGTGGATGATCAAGAATGCTCTAAGGTTGCTTGGTTTTCTCCTCCATGCGCCTAGGGGTCCCTTTTATAGCCCCAAGGTAGCTAGAAGCCGTTGAGAACATTCCAGGAAGGCAGTTCTTGCCTTCTGTCGCCTGGCGCACCGGACAGTCCGGTGCACACCGGACACTGTCCGGTGCCCGATTTCTTTCCTTAAACGGCGCAGCCGACCGTTGGCAGCCAGAGAGCCGTTGGCGCACCGGACAGTCCGGTGCCCACTTCTAGCCATTGGCTCGGCCACGTGTCGCGCGCGGATTCCGCGGCCGACTGTTGGCTCGGCCGACCGTTGGCTCACCGGACAGTCCGGTGCACACCGGACAGTCCGGTGAATTTTAGCCGTACGTCGTCGGCGAATTCCCGAGAGCGGCCACTTCGCTCGAGCCAGCCTGGCGCACCGGACACTGTCCGGTGCACCACCGGACAGTTCGGTGCTCCCAGACTCAGCAGAGTCTTGGCTGCTCGAGCCAAGACAATTCCAATTCGATTTTTCCTGTTTCCAGCACTTAGACACAATATATTAGTCAATATACTAAGTCTGAGAAACATACCTTTATCCTTGATTTGTACTTTGTCCACCATTTTACACTTAAGCACTTGTGTTGGACACTAAATCACCAAAATACTTAGAAATGGCCCAAGGGCACATTTCCCTTTCAATCTCCCCCTTTTTGGTGATTTATGCCAACACAACATAAAGCAAGTAGAACAAATACAAAATCATTTCAAACAAGAACTCAAAATTGTTTTGGTTCAATTTTGGCATATATGGATCATCCTTTGCCACCACTTGGTTTGTTTTTGCAAATCACACTCAAATTCTTATCTCTAAGTCAAATCCACTTGTAGAGACATAAAGAGAGGTTTTCCAAAGAAATTTGATCAAGGATTTCAAAAACTCCCCCTTTTTCCCATAATCAACACTTCTCCCAACAAGAGGCCTGTTGGGGCGAAGGCAAAGACGCCACCCTTCGCTCGAGGCCTTCGCTGCAGCCGCTGGTCCGACGGAGACAAAGCGGGCAGGGACACCCTTCGCAGGACTCGGCATTTTGATGAAGGCCTGCGGCGACGTCCTACCACGGCGCGTCCTCATTCAGCCCCAAGGCCCACGTGTGATCTGGCCCATTGTAACGGGCCCCGCGTGGCCGCCTCTGTATTACGGGCCTAACTTGTAAAGGAATACTTGTAATCACGGCTTGTAACCCTGCTTTATGGGAATATTCTGGGGATAAAATAGGTGTCTGAGGGCACATGCGTCCTTAACACAAGACGCTGGACACTCAGATACCTATAAATACCCCCGCACAGTGCCCGTGAGAGGCTAGATCAACAGAGCTATTGCCCCCGTGCACGTAACCCTGTTGCCACCACTGTTTACCCTTGTTGGCCTTCTTGCTGCTGAGAGCGAGTTCCAACATTTGGCGCCCACCGTTCGTGCTACGACAAAACCACCCGCGATGGCACCCAAGAGAGCTAACCCCAAGGCTGACGAGGCTGCGAAGGCAGCACTGCTGGCCGCAAGAAAGGGCAAGGCCCTCGTCCTCACCCAATCCACCCACCAAGAGCCCACTGAAGACAATGTTCCCCACACCGGCGAAGACGACACCTTCCGCACCTGCGGAACCGAAGGACAGTCACAGCCGCCCCCAGGCTTCGCCCCACTGGAAGGCGCGGACCTCACCGAGGACGGTGAGGTCCTCGGCGTCTCAACAGAAGAACAGCTGCAGCTGCGCGCCCTGCGCCTCAGGAACCGCAATCTCCAGAGGCAGAAAGAGATACTGGAGGCCAAGCGCCAGCGTGTGTCCGCATTAGCCAAAGTGCGGCAAATGATACGCGACGAGGAGCAGAAAGCCCAAGACCTCGAGCGCGAGATCGCGCTGATGCAGCGCGAAGGCCACCTCGGTCTACAGCAAGAGCCACCCCTCCAACAGCGCACACAACCGGAGGACACGCGCGAAGGCCACCTCGGCTGGCAGCATGGCCCACCCCTGCAGCACCGGGCGCAGCCGGAGAACCCGCGTTTCCCCCAGCATGACTACGTCTCCCAGCACGGCGCGCCATTCCAAGGGGTCAACTACCTCGACGAGCGAAGTCCCCTGGCGCCACACCTACAAGTGACGCCTTGGCCAGCTAACTTTCGAGCGGGGGCATACCCCAAGTACAACGGCAGCACCGACCCGGCGCAGTACATCATGAGTTATCAAGTCACCGTTGCATCAGCCGGAGGAGACGACGCCACAATGGCGAAGTCTTTCATCATCGCACTAGAGGGCCCAGCACTCACCTGGTTCACCAGATTGCCTCCGCTGTCCATTGATTCGTGGAGAAGTCTCAGGGACAAGTTCCTCCTCAACTTCCTAGGGTACCGTCCAGACACCGACGCTTTGGCCGAGCTCTCGCTTTGCAAACAGCTGGAAAAGGAGACTCTGCGGGAGTATTACCGCAAGTTCTTAACACTCAAGTCACAGCTGCCCTCTGTCGACGATCAGATCGCTATCCACTACGCCATCAATGGCCTTCGGGCCGGCGTCCTCTACAGCCATTGTATCAGAGATCCACCCAAGAGCTTGCAGGAGCTATATCAGCTCTTCGAAAAATATGCCAAATCCGAAGAGCTCCACCAGCGCAAGGTTGAGTCACAGCGGAAGCCCAAAGATGCCCCGCAGTCCAGCCGCACGTGGACGAGGACTCCGCAACCAGACTCCGGTCGAGATGGCCGCAGTCAACAGCAAGTGCACAACATCGTCAACCAACAGCCTACTGCTGATCCCCCTCGCCGCCAGGAATATCCCCCCCAGGGCCGCGGAAATGGAACTCGCGGCAGGGGCCGAGGGCGGGCGCAGCAGCCGCCGCGCCGATTCTATTGCCTTTTCCACGGCGAAGACTGCGCCCACCAGACCAAAGACTGCCCCGAGACGAAGGCCACCAGAGACAGAATGGCGCGGGCGCAGCCAGCCGACAATCCCAGAATTGTCGCGCATAATTACCAGCCACCCCCTCCACCATATATCCACGCTCCCGCTCCGCATCCACCGCACCACGCTTACCAACACCATCAGGAAGTACAAATCGTACCTCCTCCACCCCCACCACCACACCAGCAACATCAAAACATCCCCCATGCCCCAAAGCAGGAAGACTTCGCCGATCAACCATATCGCGGAGTCATTCACATGATAACAGGGGGGTCTAGCACTGACTTCGACACCAAGCGGCAGAAGCGGGACCACTACCGCAGCATCAACCATGTCGCCGTCACTGGCCCAGTCGTGCAGACGAAGTGGTCCCACATACCGCTAACCTTCGACGCACGAGACGTCGACCTGCGCAGCGCCCCCCACATCGACGCTATGGTCATCAATTGCAGCGTGGCAGGCTGGGACTTACACAAAGTCCTAGTCGACAACGGCAGTCAGGCGGACATCATCTTCCTCCACGCCTTCGACCGCATGGGTATAAGCCACAGCTTGCTGAAGCCTTCGGACAACCCGTTGTATGGTTTCGGCGGCAAGGGCACCTTTCCAGTTGGCAAGATAGAGTTGCCCCTCTCCTTCGGTGTAGCGCCCAATGCCCGGAGTGAGCAAGTAACCTTCGACATTGTCGACATGGTATATCCATACAACGCCATCATGGGCCGGGGCTCCATCAACAAGTTCGAAGCTGCCATCCACGGGTTGTACCTATGTATGAAGATACCAGGCCCGCTAGGCGCCATCACAGTCTACGGCAACCAGCAGACGGCGCGCAACATTGAGCGGGACTTCGTGCCCGGTCAGAGAAACGTACACTGTCTCACGACCCAGCGCGAGGTCCCTGCGCCGGCCAGCCCAACCGACAAGCAGCACGACAAGGCACAGTTGCAGTGCCAAGACGGGACCAAGACTGTCCCCCTCGATCAGGCCACGCCCAAGCAGACAGTAACTATCAGCGAAGACCTCACCTCACTTGAAGAAGAGAAACTTCTCTGCTGCCTGGCCAAGAATAAAGATGTCTTCGCCTGGTCTGCCCTCGATCTGGTCGGAGTCAGCCGAGCCATAATTGAGCACAGCTTGGGGATTGACCCTTCGGTGCGACCCAAAAAGCAGAAGCTTCGCAAAATGTCAGACGAAAAGACAGAGGCCGCCAAGGCGGAGGTGCATCGCCTCCTGGAGGCTAAATTCATCGAGCCAGTGGCTTACCCCACGTGGCTCTCCAATGTTGTGATGGTGCAGAAAAAAAGCGGAAAATGGCGCATGTGCATAGACTTCACCAGTCTCAATAAGGCCTGCCCAAAGGACAATTTCCCGTTGCCGCGGATCGACAAAATAGTCGATAGCGCGGCCGGATGCGAGGTCATGTCCCTCCTCGACTGCTTCTCCGGCTATCACCAGATATACATGAAGGAGGAAGACAAGGCTAGCACCAGCTTTATAACACCCTTCGGCACTTATTGCTTTGTCAGAATGCCGGAGGGTCTCAAGAATGTCGGATCCACCTTCTCCAGACTCACCAAAACAGTGCTCGAGGGGCAGGTCGGCAGAAATATATTCACATATGTGGACGACATCGTCGTCGCCAGCAAGAATAAGGAGGACCATCTCGCCGACCTGGCAGAGACATTCGCGAACATGCGAGATGCACGACTCCGCCTAAACCCGGAAAAGTGCGTTTTCGGTGTTCGCCAGGGCAAGATATTGGGCTACCTGGTGTCCCGCCGCGGCATCGAGGCCAACCCAACCAAGATCCAGGCCATCGTCGATATGTCGCCTCCGCAGTCCGCCAGGGACGTCCAGCGCCTGACAGGCAGGATGGCCGCTCTCAACAGATTCATCTCCAGGTCCGCCGAGCGAAGTCTCCCCTTCCTCAAAACACTCCGCGGCGCGAAGGACTTCGCTTGGGGACCGGAGCAAGCAGCGGCCTTCGCCTCACTAAAACAGTACCTGTCGGGCTGGCCATCCTCGCGAGCCCCGACTCCTCGCTCCCCTTATTGCTCTATGTCGGTCGAGAAAGACTATGCAGCAAAAGATCCCGCCCTCATGCAATACCTCGCGGCTATCCGAAGCCTCGAGAGACAATTCAAGGGATTCACCCTGCAGCATGTGGATAGGGCCAAGAACGAGGAGGCTGATGCCTTAGCCAAGGCCGCCGCCAGGGGCGAGCCCCTGCCCTCCGACGTGTTTTTCCACACCATCGGCACTCCAGCTATCCGGAGCCCCGAAGGGCTCCAGATAACTAATGATAGCGAAGGCCACCGTATAGTCAACCTAATCATGACAGAAGACTGGAGGGCACCAATAACCCTGTTCCTACAGGGGTACTATCATCCAGCCGACGTCAGTGAGGCAAAGCGCCTCAGACATCGAAGCCGGGACTTCGCTCTGATCGAGGGCCAACTGTACAAGAAAGGGGTCAGTCAGCCAATGCTCAAATGCGTCACCGAAACCGAAGGCATGCAGATCCTACGCGAAGTCCACAGTGGCACGTGCGGCTCGCACGCAGGGCCAAGGGCCCTGGCTGCCAAGGTGATCCGACAAGGGTTTTACTGGCCCGCAATGATCTGCGCCGCAAATCGGGTCACGAGGTCCTGCGAAGCCTGCCAGAAGTTCTCCCCTCGGTCAGGCAACCCCTCGCAATATACAAAGCTGATTGCCCATACATGGCCTCTCCAGCGCTGGGGCCTGGACATCGTCGGGCCCCTGCCCACCGCTCAGGGGAACCTTAAGTTCGCCTTCGTAGCTGTCGAGTACTTCACCAAATGGATTGAAGCGAGGGCTGTTTCCACAATCACATCAAAGACTGCCCAAAAATTCTTCTGGCAGAACATCGTTTGCCGCTTCGGAGTACCGTCCGAGCTAACAGTCGACAACGGCAAGCAGTTCGACAGCCAAGATTTCAAGGATTTTTGTTTCTCCATCGGCACCAAGCTTGCCTTCGCTTTAGTCTATCATCCGCAGTCCAACGGGGTCGTGGAGCGCGCCAATGGGAAAATATTCACAGCTGTCAAAAAGATGCTCCTCGATGAAAGAAAAGGCAGATGGACCGATTTATTACCAGAGGCAGTCTGGGCGCTAAACACAACCGAGTGCAGAGCGACCGGGTTCACTCCTTTCCGCCTTCTATACGGATCGGAGGCAATGACCCCGCAAGAAATAAAGCATGGGTCCCCGCGTACAGTTCCGTCAGCCGTCCCCGACGTGGATGAGCCAACTTCAAAAGATCTCATTGACGGAGACCGGGTCTTCGCCCTACAGGCCCTAAACAAATATCAGGCCCAGACCAAAGCATGGCGCGACCGCGCAGTCATCCCGAGGGAGTTCAGCGAGGGGGACCTCGTACTCATCCGAACAGCTCGGACGGAGTCCAAGGGCAAGTTGGAGCCCAAGTGGGAGGGCCCCTTCATAGTCAAGTCAAAAGCTTCCCCCAGCGCTTACAGGCTCACAACGCCAAACGGCGAGGACCTAGAGCACTCCTGGAACGTCGACAACCTTCGCAAATTTTTTGTTTGACCCATTTAGGGCTGATTTCGCCCTTGTAATTCGCCGCAAACAATCTTGTACCGGCCCACACTCTTTTCCTCCCGGGGGGTGAGGTTTTTAACGAGGCGGAGCCATGTAATATATGTGAGAAAAATCCCCCGCAAAAGCATGTGTCGAAAAAAGACCGCAACAACGGTCTTCGGCATTCGACCAATTCGAAGTCACCGCGAGGCTAAGCGCTAGCCACCCTCGCGTGCGACCAATCCGCGCAGAAGTCGCCTAAGGGTGCAGCCGGACTAAGCACAACAAGTGCGCAAAAATCCGAAGTCTATCGCGAAGACTATCCGCGCAGAAGTCGCCTAAGGGTGCAGCCGGACTAAGCACAACAAGTGCGCAGAAATCCGAAGTCTATCGCGAAGACTATCCGCGCAGAAGTCGCCTAAGGGTGCAGCCGGACTAAGCACAACAAGTGCGCAAAAATCCGAAGTCTATCGCGAAGACTATCCGCGCAGAAGTCGCCTAAGGGTGCAGCCGGACTAAGCACAAAAAGTGCGCAAAAATCCGAAGTCTATCGCGAAGACTATCCGCGCAGAAGTCGCCTAAAGGTGCAGCCGGACTAAGCACAAGCGCGCAAAAATCCGAAGCCTATCGCAAAGACTTCGCGCAAGAGCCGCCTAAGGGCGCAGCCGACCCAGTACAACAAAAGCAGAAACGACACCAAGACCAATTATAATCATGCTGGCACAGCATAATCAATCACACCAGACAAAGTACACAGCGCCCTCGCAGGCACAGGCACGCGAGGGCACACAACTCCATTTTACAAGCCCTTACACATTCACAAGCGAGGGCACCGCGCCCTACATCGGCTCAACCTTAGGAATAATCCCCATCTCTCTATAATTAAACAACATTATCCTAAGCTCCTCACCCGCAAAAAGGCTTCGCAGCTCCCCTTCCCCTGCACCCGCGGCGGCCGGCAAAGACAGCAGCTCCTGCCGACCAGCCCTGCTAACGCGAAGCCGGGCCCCTTCCTCCGCGCTAATCCTACGCTTCGCAACCGCCCTTCGTCGTCGGTGCCCGGTGCTAGGACCGGGCACGTCTGGCGCGTCCGCAGCGTGTGGCGCAGCCTCCGCCGCAGCCACGTCCAAGGCCGCAAAATAATCCAAGTCCCCCTCCGAAGACTCCTCAGACCACTCAACCGAGCTCCCAGAGTCAGTAAAATCAAAAAACTCAGAAACAGACCCACCATATTCATTTCCATCTTCCGCGGTCGAAGCCGCCAAAAACTCAGTAGTAGCGGTTGCGTGCGCAGGCCCAAAATCTTGAACCTGCGCAGCAACCAAAGTTCAGTACAACATCCAAAAATTCCTCAACCCTAAACACCACCTATGCCACCTGCGAGGGCCCTGCCGCTGCGGGAGCCTCCGCCGAGGCCTCCGCCGCTGCCTCCGCCCCCACCTCCGCTGGATCTTCAGCGCTCGGCACAGCAGCTGCGGGGGCATCGGGCGCGCCTTCGGCCACCTTTGGGGGAAGGTCTTCGCCGGCCGCAGCAGGTGCAGGGGCGCCTGGTGCATCTTCCGCAGTCTCCGGGGTCGGTCCCGGGGCGACTCCAGTCGCGGCCTCCGCAGGGGTCGTCTCCGGGTCAGGCAGCGCGCTGTTCAGCGCCCCGAAGTCGTCCACCCGCTCGCCGCGCTCCGCCTAAGACAAAACGCACAAAAATTCAGCAAACACATGCACAGACCGCATCCAGCAAACGCCGAGCAAACGACAACGTTACCTGAGCCCTCGCAGCCTCGGCCCGCGCCCGGACCACCTCACAACCGTATGAACCCCACATCCGGTCATAGAGGGCCCCGGCGGATTCCTTCACCACGGGGTCTTCGACCTCAAAGATATCTCGCCCAAAATCCTCATCTGCCTGGTCGAGGGCCTCAAAGTGCCGGCAGCCTTCGCGAGAGAGCGCGTTCATCGCTGCCTCGCAGGTGACCAGGGAGGTGAACGACATCAACCCCGCCAAGACAGTGGGGAGCTCCTGCAGTTCCTCCTGCACCCATTCCAGACAGCGAAGTCCAGCCTCTCGCTCCGGCACCTCGAAGTCACCCGTCCGCACACCCAGCTCGCGATATGCAGTCATGAGCTGCGTGCGCGTCCGTTCGGCCTCCGCTCGCATCGCGGCCTCGGCCCCCTCCGCGCGGCTCTCCAGGGCAGTAAGCCGCCGCTGCAGCTCTCCGGCGAGCTCCTTGGCGATATTGCCTTCCGCCCGCGCCAGCCTGGCCTCCGCCTGAGCAGCCTGCTCTTTGGCGATGGCTTCGTTGGCCTCCCTCCTCTCCCCCGCCAGCTGGCGCCGGAGGTCAGCCTTCTCCTTCTCCAGGGCGGTCACCTTCTCCGCCAGTTTGCGGCACTTGCTGTCGGAGGCCGACTTCTCACGGACAGCGTCAGCATGTTGCGTCCGAAGTCTCTCGACCTCGGCAGACAAAGCTGCCGTAAGGGCCCCCGACGCGGTGCGGCTGGTGAAGTCAGCCACCTGCAAAACACACGTAAGGCCGTTACGTAAAAAAAAAAGGGGGGGGGGGCGGAGAGGGCATAGCTCGGCGGACCTGACTCAGCGCCTCCGTCGCTCGACTCAACGCCTCCGTCGCTCCCTTCAGCCGGCGGGTCGCCACGCCCGCCTCGTCCCTGACCAGTGCGAGGGCAGACACCTCGCCTCCGGCGCCAAGGGCCTCTCCCCCCGCCTTCGGCGCTGGCGCAGCCGTCGCGATCGCCGCGCCAGGCACAACTAGAGTGAGCGGGCCCTCGTCCGACCCTGCAACACGTCAACAAATTAAAAAAAAATGTGTGTATATATTTATATAGACTTACCCCCAAGATAATCCTCCACATTAATCTCGGTGCCGAAGTCGGCAACGCGTTTGCCGGGCGGCGGTAACGTTCGGGCCGCCTTCGCAGCCTCCGCCACTCCGCTGACAGACGGCACCACCTTCGTCAGCTTGGGGCCTCCGGCGCCCACCGTCACCTCCGGCGCCTTGCCAGGCACAGAGGCGCCCACCTTCGCCGGCAGCGGCGGCTTGCCTCCGCCGGAGGCCTCCGCCTTCGCCGTTCCCCGCTGTTTTTTCGGCCGAGCTTCGTGAACCCTCACAGTCGCCTGGCGTTTTCGCGCCGCCCCTTGGCGATCCTTGTCCATCACTGCCCACACAACATGACCGATATTTCGCCCATAAGGAAAAACTCTCCACCGATGAACCATACGAGATGTAAAACAGTCCTCCTCAGCCGCGCAGGGGATAGGAATGTCTTTAGGCCAACAACCCCCGGTAACCCTCAGCATCCGAGCCGAAGACTCCCGGAGCTCGGACGAAGACATCCTCTCCCCCGGGGCCGCGCACGTCCTCATTAACTCTCTAGCGAAACTATCAGACACCCCAAGTCTTCCCATCGCAGTACCTAATTTTCTCTTTTTCGAGGAGGCGGCGGCCACCAGCGCAGGGTCGCCTCCAGTCTCCACCGCCGGTTTCTTCCCACGGCGGTCCGCTTCGTCTTGACCAGGGTAGCCGTCGTACGGCAGTTGATTCAATTCGAAGACCCTGTTCAAACGTTCATTTGACCCGCGGATGTCAAAGCTGCGCTGGCCTTCCGTCCTCGGCACGTAACGCCCCACGAGCCGCACCGCCAAGACCTCCGCATCACGCACAAAGGCGGCCGGGTCACGGTTTCGCAAATTCAGTGCGAAGGCAGGACTTCGCACCACCCTTCCTCCGTGAAAGGGCATCTGGCGAGGGCATACTTCGCCCAGCGACCAGCCGTGCGCCAAGGGCCAGACCCCGTACGCCACGAACTCTTCAACTAAATCTCGACCGCTGCTCTGACCGGCGGCGCACCGAAGGGCCCCTTCGTCTGCATCCTCTTCTGCCACTTCATAAGGCGGATACGCAGAGTAATAGTGAGAGCACATTTCGGACACGGGGAGCCCTTTATGGCCTTCGACATTAGCCTCAGCAACATAAAACCAAAATTCATTCCAATTGCCCCACTTGTTGCGGGCGCACGGGACCAACTCCACTACTGGCATTGTGGTCTTGCCGGTCTTCGGCGTGAATGTGCATGACCCGAATTGGGCAACTCCGTCCTCAACCATCCTTTTCTGCCAATGCAAACAATAATTCTTCGCAAAAACTTCAACTGACGGCTGCCCGCCGTACGAAGTCGTCGCCCAGACATACTTCGCCAGCGCCACTATGGCGTTCGGTGTCAGCTGATGTATTTGAACGCTGAATCTACGCAGGACTTCGCCGACAAACCGGTGCGCAGGCAAGCGGAGTCCGGCGACGAAGAACGCCTCGAAAACAACCAACTCGCCCTCCGGCTCGGGGACTTCCTCCGTCCCCGGAGCACGAGCGACTCCGCCGCCAAAGTAGCCCATCCGCTGCATATCTTCAATACGGGCTGACGTCATCCGTGACACACCAAATTCAACAGAGTCGCCGGCGCGCAACTCCTCCACCATCACGTCACTCGACGTCTCCTCAGACAAGGCGGCGGTCGGCGGCGTGGCGTCGGCGGAAGAAGAAGAGGATGGCATTGCTACGTACCGTCGTCGGCGGCGGGCGGTCTGCTTCACTCGAGCCAGGACGCCGGCGAGCAAAGGGAGCAGCGGAGGAAAAGGAACAGCAAGACGGCGGGCGGCTAGGGTTTCACGGAGCGCGGAAGGCAGAGTTCAAACAGCGCCGCCCCCGCCCCCTTTTATAGGCAGGGCGCGGCTCTTCGGGAAACCCGCAATCCGACAGGCCGCGACGCTTCGGGAAACCCGCAATCCAACAGTACGCCGTCCATCAACGGTCACATCAAAAACCCCCGCGGAACCACTTCGAGCGAGGGCAGCGTCTCCGCCATCTAGCGACGTCTTCGGCACCAGGTGACTTTGTCGAACTGGTCCCTCGGAGGGCAAATGTTGGGGCGAAGGCAAAGACGCCACCCTTCGCTCGAGGCCTTCGCTGCAGCCGCTGGTCCGACGGAGACAAAGCGGGCAGGGACACCCTTCGCAGGACTCGGCATTTTGACGAAGGCCTGCGGCGACGTCCTACCACGGCGCGTCCTCGTTCAGCCCCAAGGCCCACGTGTGATCTGGCCCATTGTAACGGGCCCCGCGTGGCCGCCTCTGTATTACGGGCCTAACTTGTAAAGGAATACTTGTAATCACGGCTTGTAACCCTGCTTTATGGGAATATTCTGGGGATAAAATAGGTGTCTGAGGGCACATGCGTCCTTAACACAAGACGCTGGACACTCAGATACCTATAAATACCCCCGCACAGTGCCCATGAGAGGCTAGATCAACAGAGCTATTGCCCCCGTGCACGTAACCCTGTTGCCACCACTGTTTACCCTTGTTGGCCTTCTTGCTGCTGAGAGCGAGTTCCAACAAGGCCAACTTTTGACATAAGAGACAATAAAAGAGTTTTGACAAAACAAAAGCTCTAATCTACTATTTTCAAAATTACTCAAGTGGTAGCTGATCCATTTATCGCTTGGTAGCTGATCCATTTATCGCTTTGGCCTTTATTTTCTCCCCCTTTGGCATCAAGCACCAAAACGGGATCAATCTTGGCCCTTTAACCCCATTGCCTCACCAAAATCTTCAAAGAAGAACACAAGGGCAATAAGAGTATAAAGATGAACTTGGAAAAGTTACTCTTTTCATCGGAGTGCAGTGGAAGTCTTGCATGGTCCAAGTCCACCTTTTCCCTTTCAATCCTCTTTTGAGACTAAAACAACCAAACTCAAGTACATGGTTAGTCTCAAAGGGTCAAGTTGTAGCACAGCTCCCCCTAAATATGTGCATCACTTGCAAAAAGGACTTGTGAGGTCCAGGGAGTGTTTGTACAACTTGAGCACCACAATAAGCAACAAAATGCATAAGGAACATGATCAAAGGCATAAACACATGTATGCTATAAATCAATCCAGGTTCCGCGAATCTAAGACATTTAGCTCACTACGCAACCTGCAAAAGGTCTTCTCATCTAGAGGCTTAGTGAAGATATCGGCTAGCTGGTTCTCGGTGCTAACATGAAACACTTCGATATCTCCCTTTTGCTGGTGGTCTCTCAAAAAGTGATGCCGGATGTCAATGTGCTTTGTGCGGCTGTGTTCAACAGGATTTTCCGCCATGCGGATAGCACTCTCATTATCACATAGGAGTGGGACTTTGCTCAGATTGTAGCCAAAGTCCCTGAGGGTTTGCCTCATCCAAAGTAGTTGCGCGCAACACTGTCCTGCGGCAACGTACTCGGCCTCAGCGGTGGATAGGCCAACGGAAGTTTGTTTCTTAGAGTTCCATGACACCAGGGACCTTCCTAAGAATTGGCACGTCCCCGATGTACTCTTCCTATCGACCTTACATCCAGCATAGTCGGAATCTGAATATCCAATCAAGTCAAAGGTAGACCCCTTTGGATACCAGAGCCCGAAGCAAGGCGTAGCAACTAAATATCTAAGGATTCTCTTCACTGCTACTAAGTGACACTCCTTAGGATCGGATTGAAATCTAGCACACATGCATACGCTAAGCATAATATCCGGTCTACTAGCACATAAGTAAAGTAACGACCCTATTATTGACCGGTATGCCTTTTGATCAACGGACTTACCACCTTTGTTGAGGTCGGTGTGTCCGTCGGTCCCCATCGGAGTCTTTGCGGGCTTGGCATCCTTCATCCCAAACCGCTTCAGCAAGTCTTGCGTGTACTTTGTTTGAGAGATGAAGGTGCCGTCCTTGAGTTGCTTCACTTGGAACCCAAGGAAGTAGTTCAACTCGCCCATCATTGACATCTCGAATTTCTACGTCATCACCCTGCTAAACTCTTCACAAGACTTTTTATTAGTAGAACCAAATATTATGTCATCGACATAAATTTGGCACACAAAAAGATCACCATCACAAGTCTTAGTGAAAAGAGTTGGATCGACTTTCCCAACTTTGAAAGCATTTGCAATTAAAAAATCTCTAAGGCATTCATACCATGCTCTTGGGGCTTGCTTAAGTCCATAGAGCGCCTTAGAGAGCTTACACACGTGGTCGGGGTACCGTTCATCCTCGAAGCCAAGGGGTTGCTCCACGTACACCTCCTCCTTGATTGGCCCGTTGAGGAAAGCGCTCTTCACATCCATTTGGAACAACCTGAAAGAATGGTGAGCGGCATATGCTAGCAAAATACGAATGGACTCTAGCCTAGCCACAGGAGCAAAAGTCTCCTCAAAGTCCAAACCTGCGACTTGGGCATAACCTTTTGCCACAAGTCGAGCCTTGTTTCTCGTCACCACTCCGTGCTCGTCTTGTTTGTTGCGGAACACCCACTTGGTTCCCACAACATTTTGCTTAGGACGAGGCACCAGTGTCCAAACTTCATTCCTCTTGAAGTTGTTGAGCTCCTCTTGCATGGCCAATACCCAGTCCGGATCTAGCAAGGCCTCTTCTACCCTGAAAGGCTCAATAGAAGAGACAAAGGAGTAATGCTCACAAAAATTAACTAATCGAGATCGAGTAGTTACTCCCTTGCTAATATCACCCAGAGTTTGGTCAACGGGATGATCCCTTTGAATCATCGCTCGAACTTGTGTTGGAGGTGCCGGTTGCGCTTCTTCCTCCATAACTTGATCATCTTGTGCTCCCCCTTGATCACATGCCTCCTGTTCATCATCTTGAGTTGGGGGATGCACCATTGTTGAGGAAGAAGGTTGATCTTGCTCCTTTTGGTCCGGTTAGAAGCTCATACGACGTCTTCTTGAGGAGGCGGTGAAGGTAGACCCTGTTGATGGCGTGGCAAGCCGTGTTCACGGCTTCCGACCAGAAACGCTCGGGGGTCTTGAATTCTCCAAGCATCATCCTCGCCATATCGATTAGCGTCCTGTTCTTCCTCTCAACCACACCATTTTGCTGTGGTGTGTAGGGAGCGGAGAACTCGTGCTTGATCCCTTCCTCCTCAAGGAACTCCTCCACTTGAAGGTTCTTGAACTCGGACCCGTTGTCGCTCCTTATCTTCTTCACCTTGAGCTCAAACTCATTTTGAGCTCTCCTGAGGAAGCGCTTGAGGGTCCCTTGGGTTTCAGATTTATCCTGCAAAAAGTATACCCAAGTGAAGCGGGAAAAGTCATCAACAATAACTAGACCATACTTACTTCCTCCTATGCTTAGATAGGCGACGGGTCCGAAGAGGTCCATATGTAGTAGCTCTAGGGGTCTTGAAGTGGTCATCACATTCTTGCTGTGATGCGCTCCTCCCACTTGTTTACCTAACCCTTTTACCTTGCCTTGATTCCCATCACCGAATATTATTGAATCTTGGGAATCTTTGTTTTTGACGTAGGAGGTGAACATCTTCTTCTCCCCCGTCATATGGTTTGTGCATCCGCTGTCGATAATCCAGCTTGAACCCCCGAATGCATAAACCTGCAAGGCAAATTTAGGCTTGGGTCTTAGGTACCCAACTCATGTTGGGTCCTACAAGGTTAGTGCAAATATCCTTAGGGACCCAAATGCAAGTTTTGTCTCCCTTGCATTTTGCCCCTAACTTCCTAGCAACTATTTTCCTATCCTTTCTACAAATAGCAAAGGAAGCATTTAAAGCACGATAAATTGTAGAAGGTTCATTCATTACTTTCCTAGGAGCATGAATAATATTCTTTCTAGGCACATGATGAATAGCACTTCTCCTAGACATATTTCTACCATGCATATAGGAAGAACTAGAAGCAAACATGGCATGAGAATCAAAATCATCATAAGCATTATAACTCCTGTAAGCATTTCTAGTTTGTCTCCTATCATGGTACATAAAAGCATGGTTCTTTTTAGCACTACTAGCCATAGGAGCCTTCCCTTTCTCCTTGGCGGAGATAGGAGCCTTATGGCTTGTCAAGTCCTTGGCTTCCCTCTTGTAGCCAAGTCCATCCTTAATTGAGGGGTGTCTACCAATTGTGTAGGCATCCCTTGCAAATTTTAGCTTATCAAAATTACTCTTGCTAGTCTTAAGTTGAGCATTAAGACTAGCCAATTCATCATTAAGTTTGGAAATTGAAACTAGGTGTTCACTACAAGCATCAATGTCAAAATCTTTACACCTATTACAAGTTGCAACAAATTCTACACAAGATGTTGACTTACTAGCTATTTCTAACTTAGCATTCAAATTATCATTAATGCTCCTTAAGTTAGAAATTGTCTCATGGCAAGAAGATAATTCACAAGAAAGCATTTCATTTCTTTTAACTTCTAGAGCATGAGATTTTTGTGCTTCTACAAATTTATCATGTTCTTCATACAACAAATCCTCTTGCTTTTCTAAAAGCATATTCTTATCATTCAAGGCATCAATCAATTCATTAATTTTGTCTACCTTGGTTCTATCTAGGCCCTTAAACAAACAAGAATAATCTATTTCATCCTCATCACTAGATTCGTCCTCACTTGAAGAAGCATAAGTAGAGTTTCGAGTACATACCTTCTTCTCCCTTGCCATAAGGCATGTGTGACGCTCGTTGGGGAAGAGGGCCGATTTGTTGAAGGCGGTGGCGGCGAGTCCCTCATTGTCGGAGTCGGAAGAGGAGCAATCCAAATCCCACTCCTTGCCTAGATGCGCCTCGCCTTTTGCCTTTTTATAGTTCTTCTTCTTCTCCCTCTTGTTCCCTTGTTCCTGATCACTATCATTGTTGGGACAGTTAGCAATAAAATGACCAAGCTTACCGCATTTGAAGCATGAGCGCTTTCCCTTGGTCTTGGTCTTGCTTGGCTGTCCCTTGCGATCCTTTAGCGCCGTCTTGAATCTTTTGATGATGAGGGCCATCTCTTCATCATTAAGTCCGGCTGCCTCAATTTGCGCCACCTTGCTAGGTAGCGCCTCCTTGCTCCTTGTTGCCTTGAGAGCAATGGGTTGAGGCTCATGGATTGGACCATTCAACGTGTCGTCCACGTACCTTGCCTCCTTGATCATCATTCGCCCGCTTACAAATTTTCCAAGGACTTCTTCGGGCGACATTTTGGTGTACCTGGGATTCTCACGAATATTATTCACCAAATGAGGATCAAGAACGGTAAAGGACCTTAGCATTAGGCGGACGACGTCGTGGTCCGTCCATCGCGTGCTTCCGTAGCTCCTTATCTTGTTGATAAGGGTCTTGAGCCGGTTGTATGTTTGGGTTGGCTCCTCACCCCTTATCATTGCGAATCTTCCAAGCTCTCCCTCTACCAACTCCATCTTGGTGAGCAAGGTGACGTCGTTCCCCTCATGAGAGTTCTTGAGGGTGTCCCAGATCTGCTTGGCATTGTCCAAGCCGCTCACCTTGTGATACTCGTCTCTGCACAAAGAGGCTAGCAACACAGTAGTAGCTTGTGCATTTTTATGAATCTGTTCATTAATAAACAAAGAGCTATCCGAGCTATCAAATTTCATTCCACTTTCCACAATCTCCCAAATGCTTGGATGGAGAGAAAACAGGTGAGTACGCATTTTGTGGCTCCAAAATCCGTAGTCTTCTCCATCAAAGTGAGGGGGCTTGCCAAGTGGAATGGGGAGCAAATGAGCATTTGAGCTATGCGGAATGCACGAATAATCGAAAGAAAAGTTTGAGTTAACCGTCTTTCGTCTGTCGTAGTCGTCGTTGTCCTTTTGGGAAGAAGAGGACTCGTCGCTGTCGTCGTAGTAGACGATCTCCTTGATGCGTCTTGTCTTCTTCTTCTTCCCATCTTTTCGCTTGTGGCCCGAGCCTGAGTCGGTAGGCTTGTCATCTTTGGGCTCGTTGACGAAGGACTCCTTCTCCTTATCGTTGATCACCATCCCCTTGCCCTTAGGATCCATCTCTTCGGGCGGTTAGTCCCTTTCTTGAAGAGAACAGCTCCGATACCAATTGAGAGCACCTAGAGGGGGGGGTGAATAGGTGATCCTATGAAACTTGAAAACTTAAGCCACAAAACTTGGTTAATCGTTAGCACAATAATTGCCAAGTGGCTAGAGAGGAGTCAAAACACAATAACCACAATAAATCAATCACAGAGATGGCACGGTGGTTATCCCGTGGTTCGGCCAAGACCAACGCTTGCCTACTCCACGTTGTGGCGTCCCAACGGACGAGGGTTGCAATCAACCCCTCTCAAGCGGTCCAAAGACCCACTTGAATACCACGGTGTTTTGCTTGCTTTTTCTCAATCCCTTTTGCGAGGAATCTCCACAACTTGGAGTCTCTCGCCCTTACACTTGAAGTTCACAAAGAAACACGGAGTAAGGGAGGGAAGCAACACACACAAATCCACAGCAAAATGTGCACACACACGGCCAAGAATCGAGCTCAAAAGACTATCTCAAAGTTCTTCCTAGAACGGAGCTCGAATCACTGAGAATGACAAACGAATGTGCAAAGACTGAGTGTGGATGATCAAGAATGCTCTAAGGTTGCTTGGTTTTCTCCTCCATGCGCCTAGGGGTCCCTTTTATAGCCCCAAGGTAGCTAGAAGCCGTTGAGAACATTCCAGGAAGGCAGTTCTTGCCTTCTGTCGCCTGGCGCACCGGACAGTCCGGTGCACACCGGACACTGTCCGGTGCCCGATTTCTTTCCTTAAACGGCGCAGCCGACCGTTGGCAGCCAGAGAGCCGTTGGCGCACCGGACATGTCCGGTGCACACCGGACAGTCCGGTGCCCACTTCTAGCCGTTGGCTCGGCCACGTGTCGCGCGCGGATTCCGCGACCGACTGTTGGCTCGGCCGACCGTTGGCTCACTGGACAGTCCGGTGCACACCGGACAGTCCGGTGAATTTTAGCCGTACGTCGTCGGCGAATTCCCGAGAGCGGCCACTTCGCTCGAGCCAGCCTAGCGCACTGGACACTGTCCGGTGCACCACCGGACACTGTCCGGTGCACCCAGACTCAGCAGAGTCTTGGCTGCTCGAGCCAAGACAATTCCAATTCGATTTTTCCTGTTTCCAGCACTTAGACACAATATATTAGTCAATATACTAAGTCTGAGAAACATACCTTTACCCTTGATTTGTACTTTGTCCACCATTTTACACTTAAGCACTTGTGTTGGACACTAAATCACCAAAATACTTAGAAATGGCCCAAGGGCATATTTCCCTTTCACCATCCGAGGGGCCAGGATATCACAAAATGATAATAACGGAAAGTGGGCCGCGTGGTGCATATAAAAAAGGAACATGACGGCGTCTCCTTCATAATTGAACCATGGCAGACGCCGCGAACATGAGAAAGGTGTTGTTTCTTCTTCAACATGGCGTAGTGCTTCATCAGGTGAGATAAAATCTAACATGTACCATCATTTTGTAATGCATGAACGCCATCATTTTTTAAATTCCTAATACAATATGTTGACCGGCGTGCAGACTCATGCGGTGGGTTAGTGCCAGCAGCGCATACACTTAAGATGCTGGGAGGAGCACATGCATCGCCTAGTCTGACACTTGCATCTCCAAACAGTAGTGCGAGTCCACGAAGAGATATTGTAACGCCACACGCAGATTTACAGGCGCCGGGGGTCAATGATGACAATGCAATAGATAGTGTAACAATGGGAGCAGCAAATCAACGAGTGCCTATGAGGACCATTAGTGATCTTGAACAAGATACACCTCATATCCTACGGAGCCATGTAAGTTGTTCAGATATGTTTATGTCTATTGGATGACAGAAGGTCCATCTAGTTATCAACTGTAAATAACATGTAAAGAAATTTTTCTTGAGATATGGCTCTAGAAATTAAAATAATTAATTTATGATACTTGACGTGAATTGATATCATTAAAATACCTCAATTCTATTATATGATTTGTCAAAACTACCAATACTATAAATATTATGATTTGCTTTAGCAAATTGCTACAAAGTGCAGTTTCTTGTCTGCTGGTTTTTACATTTTAAACAAATGAGTTTCATGGTTTAAACACAATAGGCTATAATATAAACCTATTTAATGGAGCTAGCCTTAAATCTCATGGAAAGTTTTTACAGGCTACCACTGTGCATTCAACAAGTAATGTTTAAATCTAAGTAAAATAATGGGCTAGTCTATACCATATATTACAGAAAATTATAGATTCAACAAAAAAATCGTAACGCTGTAGTGTACAATTGCCATATACATTTATGCAAGCCACACTGACCTGACTTTTACTGGTCATCGACGACCACAGATCCGTCAGTACTTGAAGCCGAATGACGAACCAATGAGCGGCCTAGACGCCAGTGGGGAAATGGGGCAGCTGGAGCGACGTGCTGGGAGACGCCTCATAGATGTGGCGGTGGAACGACAGAGAAGAAATGGTGCAGAAGAATGTGGCGGTGAGATTGGGAAAGAGTAATGCGGCAGCGGTGGTGAGGGAGGGATGCGAGCACCTGGTGTTATGAAGTCGTGCAGGGTGTAAGGAAAATGAACCCTGTGCCATTTGGCTAAATAGATTTTGGTATTTGATGATCAGTGCAACCTGTGGACTAATGAATTTGCTAGTATTTGTGTTTGTAGTTCACAGGATGCTAAGGTTACTTGGACCAAGACTCTGAGGAAAGCAACACCTCAAAGTAAGACATTATGAAGATCAAGTGAAGTCCAATAAACAAAGGAAGTGTTGCCTACGGACTGTTTAGTCTAGAGCACCAGACTGTCCGGTGGCACACACTGGACTGTCTGGTGCACCAGGGAACAGTAGCCCAACGACTAGTTCTAGGTGGCACTGTGGAGAGAAGAGCACCGGACTGTCCAGTGTGAAGTCTAGAGTGTCCGGTGTAAAAAGCCTGCGCGCCAATGGTAGTCTGCGGTGTCAGACCAACGGCTAGGCGCACCGGATAGTGAATAGTGCACTGTCCGGTGCACCACCGGACTATCCGGTATGCCGCAGAGAGCACAACTTTTCTCCAACGGCTAGATTTGTGTTGGGGCCTATAAATACACCCCCAACCGGTCATTTCAAGGTGTGGGAGCCCAAGCAACATACCAAGGCATATTGTAGACATTTGCAAATGCTCAAACACCCAAGTGCTTAATAGAATCACTCGGTGATTAGCGTAAGTGCTTTGCGAAGTGCTTAGGTTAGTTAGACCGCATTAGCGCTTGCTCTAGGTGAATCCTAGTTAGTTGAGTGAGTTTAGACAAACCACACAACCCCTCAGCTCTTGCACGAGCCGTTGTAATTGTACCGAGTGGGACGAGAGTCTTGCGAGACTGTGACAACCGTGTTTGTGTTACGGCCGCCACCGTGTACCGGAGGGAACAAGACCCGCGGCGTTTCGGCCGAAAGCTCGTTAGTGGAGACGAAGAGGAGCGTCCGAGAGGTGCCGGAAGCGGAGCACCACTTGCGCGTGAAGAAGGCCCGCGACTCTCTACGGAGTTACTCGACCGAGGTGCTTGACCCTCGTATGGGCTTCCCTTTGCGTAGGGGCACCAACGAGTATTAGTCGGGATCTTGCGCGGTTCTGGATACCTCGATAAAAATACCGGTGTCATCCACGAGAGTTTGCATCTCTACCTTCTCTTTATCTTCTGCATTTACATTAAGCATTTAAGTTTCAATGTTGTCTTTCTAGTTAGATTGTTTAGATTGAAACTTAACTTTCGTGGTTGTAGGAAACGGGTGACGCCTAAGAGGGGGGTGAATTAGGACTTCTACAACTTTCGCTAAACTAGGCCACAAATAAATCCCTAGAGCAAAACCTATGTAAATAGTCAAACTAGAATGTGCAAACTAGGTTTTGTCTAACTGTTGCTATCTCTACCGCAATGGCTAAGTTTCAATCTACACTAAATAAGTATGACTACAAGATTGAAACTTAAATGCTTAATATAAATGCTGAAACTTAAAGAGCAAAGTAGAGAAGCAAACTCTCGTGGATGACGCTGGTATTTTTACCGAGGTATCCGGAACCGCGCAAGGTCCTGACTAATCCTCATTGGTGCCCCTACGCAAAGGGAAGCCCACACGAGGGCCAAGCACCTCGGTCGAGTAACTTCGTAGAGAGTCGCGGGTCTTCTCCACGCGCAAGTGGTGCTCCGCTTTCGGCTCCTCTCGGACGCTCCTCGTCGTCTCCACTATCGATCTTCCGGCCGAAACACCGCGGGCCTCATTCCCTCTGGTACACGGTGGCGGCCGTGACACAAACACGGTTGTCACGGTCTCGCAAGACTCTCGCCCCACTCGTTACAATTACAACGGCTCGCGCAAGAGCCAAGGGGTTGTGTGGTTTTACAAAACTCACTCAACTAACTATGGTTCACCTAGAGCAAGCGCTAAAGCAGTCTAACTAACCTAAGCACTTCGCAAAGCACCTACGCTAATCACCGAGTGATTCTATTAAGCACTTGGGTGTAAGAGCACTTGGGAATGTCTACTATATGCCTTGGTATGTCTATTGGGCTCCTACCCTTGGAAATTGCCGGTTGGGGGTGTATTTATAGCCCCAACACAAATAGAGCCGTTGGAGAAAAGCTGCTGCTTCTCTGCGGCACACCGGACAGTCTGGTGGTGCACCGGACAGCGCACTGTAACCTGTCCGGTGTGCCTAGTCGTTGCCCTGTCAGAGCAGGTGACCGTTGGCGCCGCAGGCTTTCCACACCGGACAGTCTGGTCTTCACACCGGACAGTCCGGTGGTCTTCTCTCCGGGTGCCACCTGGAACTAGCCGTTGGGCTGCGGTTCCCTGGTGCACCGGACAGTCCGGCGTGTGGACACCAGACAGTCCGCAGGCAGCACACTTGGACTTTTCTTGGATCTTTTTAATGACTTCTTTTGAGGTGTTGCTTTCCTCAATTCCTTAGTCCAAGTTAATCTTGCATCCTGTGAACTACAAACACAAACACTAGAAAGCTTATTAGTGCACGGATTGTGTTGATCATCAAACACCAAAACTCAATTAGCCAAATGGCCCGGGGTCCATTTTCCTTACAATCTCCCCCTTTTTGGTGATTGATGACAACACAACCAAAGCAAGCAAATAATACAGTTATTTGAATGACATTATGCAATCTACTTGCTAGGATGCATGTTTGTCCCCACAATGTGACATTATGGACTTAAGCCTCCCCCTAACTCCATAATTCACTTACTTCCTATTTTTGGACCAAATAACCAAAACCACTTGAAACACCATTTGTAGATTTAAAATTTTAAATTGGTGGTGTTTAGTGTTTGATATAGCTTTCATTGCTTTGATCCCTAAACTTCTCCCCCTTTGGCATCAACCACCGAAAAGGAAGACATTAAAAGCATGTAAGAAGTAAATAAAAATTTTCCCTCAAATGATTACCCCCCCCCTAAATGAGTGTTCTCTTTTAGAGAGAAAATTTCTCCCCTTTTTAAAGACGAAGAAATACTCCCCCTGACAGAGATCTTCTACCTTTGGGAAAAAGCATGTGAAAATTAGAGGTGCACGACATGATTTGAAAAGACTAACTTCCCTTATGCATAGGTAACAGAATATGAGTTAACCACTTATGCATTTTTAGCAACATGGAAGTATATGATATGAAATATAGTCTAATCAAATATTGGAGAAGACATGAAAATGATACTAGATGTAGTCTCAAAAGATACCGATTGTTGGGTCTATGCTTCGTCGCCGAAGGTCTTCGAGGGAGAAGCGGCTTTCGGCTGAAGCTGTTTGTATGAGATGGCCAAAGGTTCCTCTTCATGAAGCTTCGATATTACAAACCGACTTAAAGATAGAATGACCTTTTAGTCCATAAAGGTCTGAGTCAATGTTGTAAACTTTTATGAGGGGCATAATTGTAATTCCTCACAGGCTGTGTCCTGTGCCTATAAATAGTGAACAGTATTCCGTTACTGTTCACACATTCTGTTAATTGCAATCGCATCTTTCGGAAATCAACCTTTGCCAAGGCAGAGGTATTATTGTATTCAATGATTCAATATATTAAGTAAATATAATATAATTCGTCTATGATTTATTTACCCCTTTATTTTATGTTATCTTATACAATCTATTGAAATTTTATTACGAAGACTTAAGCTTCGTAATTATATTCTCATCAACCTTCGTCCAGGACTCATTATCCTCAAGGGAATAATGTTTCATGGACGAAGGACGTTGACATTTAACATTTTATGTTGCCTTGTTCTTAGTTCATAGCATTTGAGAACAAGTCCCCAACATTGGCGCCCACCTCCGGTGAACTCACTTCCACTTTTTGAGCTGATGGCTTCGTTCAACGATCAAGCTGGAGCTGCTTCGGACCCGAAGCTGGTGCTCCCGATTACAGGTGGTTCGTCCTCAGAGCCAGCCAACAAGAAACAGAAGAAGGAAGCACAGAGAAGGGTACAGCATGTTGGGGTGCAAGGACCCTTCATCAAGTCGAGATGGTCTCACATCCCTATTACCTTCTCCCAAGAGGATCTTCAACTCAAGGATTACCCACACAATGATGCCATGGTTATCTCTTGTGTTATCAAAGGATTTCTGGTCCACAATGTCTTGGTTGACACAGGCAGTGCAGCTGATATCATATTTGCTAAGGCCTTCAGACAAATGCAAGAGCTAGAAGATAAGATTCACGATGCTACACATCCTCTCTGTGGCTTCGGAGGAAGGCAGATTGTAGCACTGGGCAAGATCACCATGTCAGTGACCTTCGGGTTCATCAACAACACTAGAACTGAACAAGTTGTGTTTGACATTGTTGACATGGAATACCCTTACAATGCAATTATTGGTCGTGGCACCCTCAATGCCTTCGAAGCAATTCTTCATCCTGCTTATCTTTGCATGAAGATACCTTCGGATCAAGGACCCATCGCTATTCATGGAAGTCAGGAAGCTGCCAGAAGGGCCGAAGGAAACTGGACTGACTCAAAAGCAATCCATAACATAGATGGAGCTGAAGTTTGTGAACAGTACAAATTTAGAAGGGAAAAAGCAGCTTCAGCGGATCAGCCGAAGCCCATGCTCTTATGTGAGGACATAGCAGAGCAGAAGGTGCTGTTGGGCTCTCAATTATCTGAAGAACAGGAGAAAACCTTGATAAGGTTTTTGTTCAACAACAAAGATGTTTTTGCATGGTCAGCCAATGATCTCTGCGGAGTTAATAGGGATGTTATTGAACATTCGCTCAATGTTGATCCATCCTTCAGACCCAGAAAGCAGAGGCTTCGGAAAATGTCTGATGATAAGGCCGAAGGTGCTCGTAATGAAGTCAAAAGACTCCTCAGTGCAGGAGTTATCAGAGAAGTAAAGTACCCAGAATGGCTAGCTAACACTGTTATGGTAAAAAAGGCCAATGGCAAGTGGCGAATGTGTATCGATTTTACAGATCTCAACAAGGCTTGTCCGAAGGACGAGTTCCCATTGCCAAGGATAGACTCTTTAGTTGATGCAGCAGCTTCTTCAGAGCTCATGAGTCTGCTAGACTGTTACTCAGGCTACCACCAAATCTGGATGAAGAAGGAAGATGAGCCGAAAACTAGCTTCATAACCCCAAGTGGCACATATTGCTATCTTCGGATGCCTGAGGGGCTCAAAAACGCTGGAGGAAGTTTCAGCAGAATGACTGCGAAGGTTCTCCAGTCTCAGATAGGCAGAAATGTGCTAACTTATGTTGATGACATCATTGTAAAAAGCACGAAACAGGAAAATCATGTTGCTGATTTGCAGGAGACCTTCGCCAGTTTCAGACAAGCTGGCTTAAAGTTGAATCCAGAAAAATGTGTCTTCGGTGTAAAGAAGGGGAAATTTCTTGGATGCTTGGTTTCAACAAAGGGAATTGAAGCTAATCCAAGTAAAATTGAAGCCATACTTCGAATGGAGCCACCAACCACAAAAAAGGGGGCCCAAAGATTAACAGGAAGGTTGGCATCTCTTAATAGATTTATATCCAGATCAGCAGAAAGGAATCTACCATTCTTCGAAGTGCTGAAATTAGCCGAAGTCTTTCAATGGGGACCAAGCCAACAAAAAGCCTTCGAGGAGTTGAAGCAATATCTGATAGATTTAACAACATTAACTCCACCGACGCCAGGGGCTCCTTTGTTATTATATGTGGCAGCTTCGCACTCAGCGGTAAGTGCAACACTTGTCCAGGAGAAGCTTGATGGTCAAGTCAAGAAGCAGGTCCCAGTATATTTTGTATCTGAAGTTCTTAGTATATCAAAGAAAAACTATACAGAATTAGAGAAGGTGTTATATGCTGTTTTGATGGCATCCAGGAAGCTTCGGCATTACTTTCAAGCATACAATATTGTTGTTCCTTCTTCGCAGCCGTTGAAGGATATTATGAGAAATAGAGAAGCCACTGGGCGGATTGGAAAATGGGCTGCAGAGCTCAATGAATTTTGCATTGATTATGTGCATAGATCTTCGATCCAGTCCCAGGCGTTAGCAGACTTCATTGCTGACTGGACGCCAGGGGCTCAGGATGAAGAAACAAATAAAGATGCCGAAGTATGGACAGTGTTTTGCGATGGATCTTGGGGAACCTTCGGGGCAGGAGCAGCTGTTGTGTTGGTCTCGCCATCCAAAGTTAAAACTTGTTATGCGGCAAGACTTGATTTTAGTTGTACAAATAATATTACCGAGTACGAAGCCTTGCTTTTGGGTCTTCGGAAGCTAAGAGCAATGGGAATCAGAAGGGCCATTCTTAAAACTGATTCCCAGGTTGTTTCGGGTCATATTGACAAGAGTTGCAAGGCTAAAGATCCGAAGCTTGAAAAATATCTGGAACTGGTTCGAAGAGTCGAAGCTTCCTTCGAAGGATTTTCTGTCAAAAATATCCCTCGAGGACAAAATGAGTATGCTGATTTGCTAGCTAAGTCAGCAGCACAGGGGCTGCCCTTACCTTCGGATGTGTTCTTCGAAACAATAAAAGCACCTTCGGTGGAACTTCTTGAAAGAGCAGTCCTCAATATATCTCCTGTTTATAGCGAAGATTGGAGAACCGAGATTATCTCTTACCTTCAGGGTAAATTCCTTTCAGATGACGAAACTTATAACAGGAGGATAGAGGCAAGAGCTCGTCCATATGTCATGATAGAGGGGGAGTTGTACAAGCATGGAGTTTGTGCTCCGTTACTCAAGTGTTTATCTAGAACCGAAGGCATAGAGTTGATGAAAGAAATACATGCAGGCCTGTGTGGATCTCACATTGGATCTAGGCCGTTACTTGGAAAAGTTTTCCGCCAAGGGTTTTATTGGCCGAAGGCAGCTTCGGATGCAGCGGAATTGGTTCAAAAGTGCGAAGGTTGTCAGAAATGTGCGAGAGATCAAAAACAACCTTCGTCCTTAACACAGCTCATACAACCCATCTGGCCATTGCAAAGGTGGGGCCTTGACTTGTTGGGTCCATTACCACCGGCCCAAGGGAACTTAAGATATATTGTAGTGGCTGTGGAATATTTTTCCAAATGGATTGAGGCAAACCCTTTAGCCACAATAACTTCGGCCACCATTCAAAAGTTTTTCTGGCAGAATATTGTTTGTCGTTTCGGGGTACCAAAGGCCATCACTGTGGATAATGGAACACAATTTGACTCCGAAGCTTTTAGGGATTTCTGTGATCAAATTGGTACGAAGATCCATTTTGCATCAGTCAGGCATCCGGAGTCAAATGGGCTCGTTGAAAGAGCCAACGGCATTATAATGACAGGAATAATGAAGTTAATCTTCAATCAACCCAGGGGAAAGTGGCCAGATCAGTTAACCAAAGTGGTGTGGAGCCACAACACAACAACATCAAGGTCTACAGGCTTTACTCCATTCAAGTTATTATTCGGGGACGAAGCAATAACTCCGGAGGAAGCTAAAACTGGATCAATAAGAGTAGTAGCTTCGGCAGAATCAGGTTCTGAAGATGCTTATTCTGTGGAAAAAGATGCTTTAGAAGGGATTAGGCTTCAAGCTATGGAGAATATCAATAAATATCAAGCCGAAACAATCAAATGGCGAGATAGAAAGGTTCGACTAAAGAATATTGAGCCAGGACACTTGGTTCTTCGGAGAATGGCCAACCCAGACACAGTGGGCAAGTTGCAGTTGAAATGGGAGGGACCTTTCTTAGTAGCATCTTCGTCAAGACCCGGTTCATACAGATTGAAGGATATGGACGACAACGACATTCCTAGATCTTGGAATGCGGATGAGCTTCGGCGATATTATGTGTAACTTGATGTAACTTTTTATGTTTCTTCTTTTTCATGGCACCCTTTTCCTTTCTAAAGGGGGAGAAAGGTTTTTAATGGGGCCGTCATATGTAATTTCCTTTTTTAGTTCTATAAGAGCAAAATCCCCCCAAGGAATGTAAATGTACAAGCTGAGAACGCACCATCGAGTGCCGAAGTAAAAAGCGAAGAAGCTCCAAAGTCGTTCCTAAGGGAATGCAGAGCTTACAGCGAAAAGTCAACGCTGATTCCGCCGAAAGTAAAAGGCGAAGAAGCTCCAAAGTCGTTCCTAAGGGAATGCAGAGCTTACAGCGAAAAGTCAACGCTGATTCCGCCGAAAGTAAAAGGCGAAGAAGCTCCAAAGACGTTCCTAAGGGAATGCAGAGCTGATGTATGATTGTTTCTAAGGAAATAATGGCTGAGAGTATGGCTTCGGATATGTGTTTGGACATTCATTTGCACATCACATTACATCATAGCATTTGCATTCATAAACATTCATCCAGGCATATGTAGGATAATCACCATCATGGCATAAATGGTTGCTTCGGCAAAAAGAAAAAAAAGAGAAGAGCTTTTTCGCGTACAAAAAGGAGAGCTTCGGAAAAAAGGGAAATGTTGTTTTCTATGCTTCGCTGAGTACGAAAAGAAGGGAAGGTGTTTTTTCGCCTTCGGCTCAAAAAAGATAATTTCGTTCACAACGAAGCACATCGCATACATTAATGGAAGGGTAAGAGCATGATACAAGGTATGAACAAAACTCATTAAAGACAAGTTTAGTTACATTTACAAAAGTTATCTCAAAAGTTTCCTGAGTCTGTCTACAGTCTACTCCTACTTAATCTTCGGGGGATCTTAGCTTCGGCATCATTCTTTTCAATCATCGGCTTCGGCTTCGTCATTCTACATGAATTAAGTTGTAAGTCAAAATTGAGCTTGAGGGAAGAGGTAAGCACAAGGTATGATTTCTTACTGGTTCTAGATGTCTCCGAGCTTCGTCTCCAGCCTTCTCTCGCCCGCCTTTTGTCCATATCATTTTCACAAATCTATTGGAAATACTTCGGGCGAGATCAGGAATGTCATCTAGGATTGATGGTGATAAAGTGAAATTGGGCCTATTGACAATCTTTCCGTGATCACAGCCAGCTTTTAGGAAGGCTGCAGCAGTGCCCCGAGAAGCTACCCAGGCACAGAAGTCACCGTGCCCAGCTATAACTTCGTCGAGCTCGTCAATTTCACCCTCAATATGTTCGAAGGTCTTCGATAAATCTTCAGCTAAGGGGGTGAATTTCTCACTGCTGGCTCCAACTGAGTGAAAAATTTTTCTTAGTCGTTGAATGCATCTGTTGCTAAATTCCAAACATTTTTCTTGAAGGCCCGTCAATAGTTTTTTCAAATCTGAATTTTGTTGAGCTTCGGCTTCAAGTTTTATATTAAGTTCTTGCTTTTCTTGTTCAAACTGCTCAGATTGGCGGAGAAGCTTCGTGTTCAGTTCTGTTATTTTTGCTTCGGCTTCCACCAATAAACCTTCGGTTGTCTGGAGCTCAAAGTTCTTTTTCTCGATAGCATCTGATTGCTCCTTTATTTTGCTTTCTAAATTTTCAATTATAACTTCGTGTTTCTTGTCCTCAAAATCTTGCTGCATTTTCAAGGCTTTGCTCAGCAGCATACTCTGCACGAAAAAAACTCTCGTTAGACATGTTTTTATTATTAAAAGCAATAAAAATTAAAGGAAAAGTAGTTCACCTTGAAATTGGAATAAAATAAACTACCAACGATATGTTGTCGTCGGTAGCGGCTAATGTCCGTTTCTAGCTTCGGAAAGCCGATACTCTTTGACAGAGTACCGATAACTTTGGCTCCAGTTTGGTTTCGGATGCAATCTAATTTCTCATCATCAATACCTCCGAAGAGGAGTGCTCCTGGCTTTTACCCGCAAGATTTGGCATACTCTTTAAGTTCTTCTATTTCGGGTTTTGACAATTTTTCTCCAACTAAATTTTGAAACATGAAGGCTTCGTTTTCTGAAGCTTCATCAGCAACTTCCTTTCCTTTTCCCGACGCTGCGGCCGCGGCCTCTTCGGCGGCGGTGGTAGCTTCTTCTGTGGCCATGTCTAGCAGTATTTTGTCAATGTGTTCGATTGTGCTCTCCAGGTTTAAATCTTCAGCTGAGGCAGCTTCGGCAGCCGCGACCTCCGAAGGTGTGATTTCAATATCTGTCCTTTCCTCAACCGCTGGTGTCTTCTGAGCAGAAGCTCTTGGCGGTGTCTTGTCAATTACTTCTGTCACACCGATGATTCTCTGTCTCTTTACTTTAGTCGTTTTCTTCATTTGTTCGGGCTCCTTTTCCTTCTGAAAAAACTTTGTCAGTTGAGGCCCCAATGGACTTAGCTTCGCAGGCAGGGATTCAGTCATTACCTTCAAAATTGCCTCCACATCAGTGGCAGAGGGTGATGCGGGGGTTTCTTCTTCGTCGGATATTTTTCGCTTCGGAGAAGACGCTTTCCTCTTCTTCGGAATTTTCTTTTTTGGTGTTTCTTTTTCATCTTCATTTAAGGCTTCGGTTATCCTTTTCCTTTTTTGGCCTCCGGCACCTTTGTTCAGATTTTCATAGTCAGGGTATTCAAAACCCAAGGCGTCCAACACTCGGTTCAGTCTTCGCTTCGGACGGGTGCCGAAGGCTGCAGTCATCAACTGATCTTCTTTTTTGGAGTAGTTGCCAAGTATTTCATTACACATTACTTCAATTGTATCCAGCCACTCTTGACAAGGTGTTTTAAAGTATTTCTTAAACTTGAAATAGTAAGGTAAACGCACAAGTTCACCTTCTTTCTTCTCCCCCTTCAGCTTCGGCATGTCCCATTCTTTCAAACTAGGAAAAACTTTGAAAGCCAAAAACTCCTGAACCAGGTCTCTTGTACTGATATGCTCTGCAATAATCCTAAATTCATTCAATGCTTGTTGTGTTGGACCTTCTGGTGTCATGTTGCAGCGAGGTCGGGTTTCTCCGAAGATTAGTTCGAGTGGACTTTGCACAAGCTTCTCCTTGTCGTCATCAACCTTGACATAGAACCACTCCGACTTCCAGCCTGCTGCCCATTTGCTTCGGTAGCTGATTACAGGAAACTTTGTGGTTTTCCGATAAGCAAAATTATAGCAACCAAAATTGTCATGCAATCCATCTTTTCTAGCCTTCATCTGATAGTGCAATTCGTGAACTCGACAAAAGCTGTCCGCAAACGGCTCCACCGCTTGGCTTCGGAGGGCCCAGATATAAACACTAAGCCTAACAATAGCGTTAGGAGTCAACTGATGAAAATAGATACCGAACCTCTTCAGTACCTCTGCAATAATCCCATGTAGGGGGAATCTTAATCCAGCCTTTAGAAAGCTTTTGAAAATAACAATTTCATCCTTCTCTGGCTTTGGGGTAGTCTCCTCTCCCCCGAAGCGTAATAACTTCTTCTGATTTTCATTAAAAAAGCCCGACTTTACCATCTTGGAGAGATCAGCCTTCGAAACAGTAGACTTTCCGAAGTCCAAGTGGCTGGGCTTGCTTGGCATGGCAATGCGATAATCATCTTCGGGATTAGTTTCCTCAATATCTTCTTCTTCTGCTTTGGCAATTGCTTGTTCTGCTTGTTCCGCATCATCACTGGGGATCTTTTCCGAAGTTACCAGTCCGGATCTTTGCATCGCTTCGGAGATGGGAACAGTCTCCGAACCTTCAGCTTCGCCCCCCTCACGCTCAACCCTAGCGGTAGAACGCACTCTGGCCATTTAATTCTGAATTTGTGGAAATTAAATATTTTTTTCTTCCGAAGTTTTTTCTTCTGACGAAGCAGAATTCAAGCTGGAGCTTTGTCCGAGTCCGAAAGTCAAGCTTCGGCGATGGTTAAAAATTTTGGCAGCAAAACAGTGCAAATAGCAATGAATGCTGTGGTAACTTCACACCTACCCGTCTGTTTATATAGCACTGCAGGTAAGAAGGCGAAGCGCCAGGATTTTTACACCAGGCGGACACCCGCTCGCACTCGCTGCGTGGTGGACCGCAGAGATCAAACAGTAACTCTGCAAGGTGGGACCGCTACGCGCTGGGAAACTGAATCGTTTCTCGACAACGAGCTCAGGGAAGGTGTTTTTTGGACCTTCAGCTCCCCGAAGCTTAAGAGACTTTTTTTCACGGATCAAGCTCGTTACGAAAAACGATCTAGCACCGCGAAAGGGGCTACTGTTGGGTCTATGCTTCGTCGCCGAAGGTCTTCGAGGGAGAAGCGGCTTTCGGCTGAAGTTGTTTGTATGAGATGGCCGAAGGTTCCTCTTCATGAAGCTTCGATATTACAAACCGACTTAAAGATAGAATGACCTTTTAGTCCATAAAGGTCTGAGTCAATGTTGTAAACTTTTATGAGGGGCATAATTGTAATTCCTCACAGGTTGTGTCATGTGCCTATAAATAGTGAACAGTATTCCGTTACTGTTCACGCATTCTGTTAATTGCAGTCGCATCTTTCGGAAATCAACCTTTGCCAAGGCAGAGGTATTATTGTATTCAATGATTCAATATATTAAGTAAATATAATATAATTCGTCTATGATTTATTTACCCCTTTATTTTATGTTATCTTATACAATCTATTGAAATTTTATTACGAAGACTTAAGCTTCGTAATTATATTCTCATCAACCTTCGTCCAGGACTCATTATCCTCAAGGGAATAATGTTTCATGGACGAAGGACGTTGACATTTAACATTTTATGTTGCCTTGTTCTTAGTTCATAGCATTTGAGAACAAGTCCCCAACACCGATTGAAATTCAATGGTGAGCTTGAGAGACATGAGAGTTCTTGGAGATTTTGCAGTGGAAGATTGTTGTCTTTCTCCGGGGACCTCCTTACAATGAGACTATCACATGAAATAGACTTGAAAAGGTGTTAGTCTCAAAGTATTAGATTATAGAGTAACCTCCCCCTGAAGGTGTGCATACAAGTTTTGAATACTTGCAGGAGACATGCACTTTGATTTGATATCAAGAGGGGCAAATTATCTATAATTCGAACTTTGGCACATATAAGTTAAACGATACAGATTGTAGAATATGAGTGTTTTACCACTTGAAGAATTCACAGTTATATATATAAAAAAATGTATCATCTACTATGGAGTGATATAGAAGTTATGTGTCGTGCTTAAATAAACGTTTTTAAGCCATGTAGGTTTGCTTAAGTATATGAGTTGAAACCAAGCAATCCTACCATGTGATTTACCTAGTATGCATAATTTTAAACAAAAGTAAATACAAAATGTAATACTAGGTATGAAAGGTAAACTAGATACAAGGTAAATAAATACGCATATCTAAAGAACAATAAATACAATAAATCTAGTTACCTTAGTCATGGGTGGGGAAATTTGGGTCCAAAATATTTACTAACCCACTTGGCAATAAACTTGGTCCAATATGATGTATCCCATGATATACATCCCTAATTTGCCAAGTCTCCAAATTTCCCGTAGACCTTCGGTCCACTCACTTCCCTTTCGGGATCCAAACCTTCTTAGTGCTTTTCATGGTTGAAATTATTTCCTTTGGCACCCAGATACGTTTGGCCCCCTTTCCTTTGTTGGCTTGCTTGTTGGCCTTGATTGCTATCACCTTTCCATTCTTTTTCTTCTTGATCAAATATGGTGTAGCAGCCTTTTTGTCCACCTTTTTGATGTAGGTGTTGGAGACTTTGCTTGATGGCTTTTGCCTTTATTTATCCCCGATCATCGCCTTGCATTGGAAAGACTTGTGGCCTTCCTTGTGGCATAGCCTACAAATCACAGTTTCTCTCTCCATAGGCTTGTTCACTCCCGCAGTGGTGTTATCCTGTGGAGGTCGGATTTGTTTGGCTTTGCCTTTCTTGTCATACAAAGCCTTGCCAAGGCGAGCCACTTCTTGCCTTAATTGCTCATTTTCCTTTGCAACCTCATCTGAACATGTTTCTACAATAATATTCTCAACAAGAACTTGGTTGCAGGAGTTAGAATCATCAATTAAATCAAAGCAAGAAGTAGAAGCATCATTTTTAATAATTTCAGGAATTTCAACTAAAGATGCTCATGGGGTGCTACCAATGTTTTCTAGCTTAGTAGTTAGCTCATTATTGTGTATGCTAAGAATTTCCATTTTCTCTAGCAAATTTTCAATAGCTTCTTGAGAGCTAGCTAACTTAGCCTTAAGTTTTTCATTCTTTTTAATAAGGCCATCATCGGTAGCTGTGGATGTAGCACTAGACTCTAATTGCTCAATTTTAGTTGACAGCTCACAGTTTAAGTTTGCAAATGTTTCAAATTTTTCTAGCAAACCTTTATAATCATTTTGGGAGCTAATCAACTTTTTTTCAAAGTTTTAAGTTGAGCTTTTTGCTTAGTGCAAACATCCTATAAAAATTTAACGGCTTCCGCAAGTTCATCTACGGAGGGCTTTCCTTCACTATCATCATCACTACTACTATCATCACTAGAGGATGGAATGCTCATTTTACCTCTTGCCATAAGGTATTTGTGTGATGACCGTGATGAGGGTGATGAGGACCGGTGGCTGCGCGTCCTTGGAGGTTCATCTTCACTTGAAGAATCAAACTAAGTTCTAACACTTGTTAGCGCCTTGCCTTTGTGAAAGGGAATTAGGCTTACACCTATTTTCCTAAATGATTTTGGTGGTTGAATTGCCCAACACAAATAATTGGACTAACTAGTTTGCTCTAGTCCATAAGTTATACAGATGCCAAAGGTTCACACTTAGCCAATAAAAAGACCAAGAAATGGGTTCAACAAAAAGAGCAAGGGATAACTGAAGTCAGCCCTGGTCTGGCGCACCGGACTGTCCGGTGTGCCACCGGACAGTGTCCGGTGCACCAGGGAACTCGACGCCCAACTTCGCACCTTCGGGAATTTTCAGAGGCGCTTCGCTATAATTCACCGGACATGTCCGGTGCACACCGGACAGTGTCCGGTGCTCCAGAAGAGAGCGACTCTGAACTCGCCAGCTTCGGGAATCCGCTCCGCTATAATTCACCGGACATGTCCGGTGAGCCAGCGGAGCAACGGCTGCTTCGCGCCAACGGTCGTCTGCAACGCATTAAATGCGCGCCAGCGCGCGCGGAGGAGCAGAGCACGCGCGGGTGGCACACCGGACAGCCAGGCGGGCCCACACGTCAGAGCTCCATCGGTCGGAACCCAACGGCCTGGTGACGTGGCTGGCGCACCGGACAGTGTCCGGTGGCGCACCGGACTGTCCGGTGCGCCATGCGACAGAAGCCTCCACCAAACGGCTAGTTTGGTGGTTGGGGTTATAAATACCCCCAACCACCCCACATTCAAGTCATCCAAGTTTTCAACCTTCCAACCACTTACAAGAGCTAGGCATTCAATACAAGACACACCCAAGTGATCAAATCCTCTCCCAATTCCACAAAAGTTTTAGTGTTAAGTGAGAGTGATTTGTTGTGTTCCTTTGAGCTCTTGCGCTTGGATTGCTTTCTTCTTTCTCATTCTTTCTTGTGATCAAAACTCAATTGTAACCAAGGCAAGAGACACCAATTGTGTGGTGGTCCTTGCGGGGAAGTTTTGTTCCCGGTTGATTTGAGAAGAGAAAGCTCACTCGGTCCGAGGGACCGTTTGAGAGAGGGAAGGGGTTGAAAAAGACCTGGCCTTTGTGGCCTCCTCAACGGGGAATAGGTTTGCGAGAACCGAACCTTGGTAAAACAAATCCTTGTGTCTCACTTCTTTATTTGCCTGCGATTTGTTTTGCACCCTCTCTCGCGGACTTGATTATATTTCTAACGCTAACCCGACTTGTAGTTGTGATTAACTTTGTAAATTTCAGTTTCGCCCTATTCACCCCCCTCTAGGCGACTTTCAATTGGTATCGGAGCCCGGTGCTTCATTAGAGCCTAACCGCTCGAAGTGATGTCGGGAGAACACGCCAAGAAGGAGATGGAGACCGGCGACAAGCCCACTACAAGCCACGGGAAGGCTTCATCGGAAGAGTCTCGCAAAAAGAAGAAAGGGAAGGAGAAGAAAGCCTCCTCCCACAAGTCGCATCGGAGTGGCGACAAGAAAAAGAAGATGAGGAAGGTGGTCTACTACGAGACCGATACGTCATCACCTTCCACCTCCGGCTCCGACGCGCCCTCCGTAACTTCTTTGCGCCATGAGCGTAAGAAGTTTAGTAAGATCCCCCTACGCTACCCTCGCATTCCTAAACATACTCCATTACTTTCCGTTCCATTAGGCAAACCGCCAACCTTTGACAGTGAAGATTATGCTAGGTGGAGTGATTTGATGAAATTTCACCTAACCTCACTCCACAAAAGTATATGGAATGTTGTTGAGTTTGGAGCACAGGTACCATCCGTAGGGGATGAGGATTATGATGAGGACGAGGTGGCCCAAATCGAGCACTTCAACTCCCAAGCCACAACTATACTACTCGCCTCTCTAAGTCGAGAGGAGTATAACAAGGTGCAAGGATTAAAAAGCGCCAAGGAAGTTTGGGACGTGCTCAAGACCACACACGAGGGAGATGAACTAACCAAGATCACCAAGCGGGAGACGATCGAGGGGGAGCTCGGTCGCTTCTGGCTTCGCAAAGGAGAAGAGCCACAAGACATGTACAACCGGCTCAAAACCTTGGTGAACCAAGTGCGCAACCTCGAGAGCAAAAAGTGGGATGACCACGAGATGGTTAAGGTTATTCTTAGATCACTTATTTTCCTTAACCCTACTCAAGTTCAATTAATTCGTGGTAATCCTAGATATACACTAATGACTCCCAAGGAAGTAATCGGGAATTTTGTGAGCTTTGAGTATATGATCAAGGGCTCAAAGAAAATCAATGAGCTAGATGATCCCTCCACATCCGAAGCACAACCGGTTGCATTCAAGGCAACGGAGGATAAAAAGGAGGAGTCTACATCAAGTAGACAACCAATCGACGCCTCAAAGCTCGACAATGAGGAAATGGCGCTCGTCATCAAGAGCTTCCGCCAAATCCTCAAGCAAAGGAGGGGGAAAGATTACAAGCCCCGCTCCAAGAAGGTTTGCTACAAGTGTGGTAAGCCCGGTCACTTTATAGCAAAATGTCCTATTTCTAGTGACAGTGACAGGGGCGACGACAAGAAGGGGAGAAGAAAGGAGAAGAAGAAATATTACAAAAAGAAGGGTGGCGACGCACATGTATGCCGCGAGTGGGACTCGGACGAGAGCTCCTCCGACTCCTCCTCCGACGAGGACGCCGCCAACATCGCCATCAACAAGGGCCTCCTCTTCCCCAACGTCGGCCACAAGTGCCTCATGGCAAAGGACGGCAAAAAGAAGAAGGTTAAATCCAAATCCTCCACTAGATATGAGTCCTTTAGTGATGATAATGCTAGTGATGAGGAAGATAATTTGCGTACTCTTTTTGCCAACTTAAACATGCAACAAAAAAATTAAATGAATTGATTAGTGCTATCCATGAGAAGGATGATCTCTTGGACTCACAAGAGGACTTCCTTATTAAAGAAAACAAGAAGCATGTTAAAGTTAAAAATACTTACGCTCTAGAAGTAGAAAAATGTGGAAAACTATCTAGTGAGCTAAGCACTTGCCATGAGACTATAGACAACCTTAGAAATGAGAATGCTAATTTGTTAGCTAAGGTTGATTCAAAGGCTTGTGATGTTTCAATTCCCAATCTTAGAAATGATAATGATAATTTGCTTACTAAGATTGAAGAATTAAACATTACTCTTGCTAGCCTTAGGAATGAAAATTAAAAATTGATTGCTAAGGCTAAAGATTTTGATGTTTGCAATGCTTCCATTTCCGACCTTAGAAGTAAAAATGATATATTACATGCTAAGGTTGTAGAATTAAAATCTTGCAAACCCTCTACATCTACCGTTGAACATACTTCTATTTGCACTAGCTGTAGAGATGTTGATATTAATGCTATACATGATCACATGGCTCTAATTAAACAACAAAATGATCATATAGCAAAATTAGATGCTAAAATTGCCGAGCATGAACTTGAAAATGAGAGATTTAAATTTGCTCGTAGTATACTTTATAGTGGGAGACGCCCTGGCATTAAGGATGGCATTGGCTTCCAAAAGGGGGACAATGTCAAACTTAATGCCCCTCCTAAGAAATTGTCCAACTTTGTTAAGGGCAAGGCTCCCATGCCTCAAGATAACGAGGGCTACATTTTGTACCCTGCCGGTTATCCTGAGAGCAAAATTAGGAGAATTCACTCTAGGAAGTCTCACTCTGGCCCTAACCATGCTTTTATGTATAAAGGTGAGACATCTAGTTCTAGGCAACCAACCCGTGCTAAGTTGCCTAAGAAGAAAACTCCTAGTGCATCAAATGATCATGACATTTCATTTAAAACTTTTGATGCATCATATGTTTTAACTAACAAATCCGGCAAGGTAGTTGCCAAGTATGTTGGGGGCAAGCACAAGGGGTCAAAGACTTGTGTTTGGGTACCCAAAGTTCTTGTGTCTAATGCCAAAGGACCCAAAACCATTTGGGTACCTAAAGTCAAGAACTAAACTTGTTTTGTAGGTTTATGCATCCGGGGGCTCAAGTTGGATCATCGACAGCGGGTGCACAAACCACATGACAGGGGAGAAGAAAATGTTCTCCTCCTATGAGAAAAACCAAGATCCCCAACGAGCTATCACATTTGGGGATGGAAACCAAGGTTTGGTCAAAGGATTGGGTAAAATTGCTATATCTCCTGACCATTCAATTTCCAATGTTTTTCTTGTAGATTCCTTAGATTACAATTTGCTTTCCGTTTCGCAATTATGTCAAATGGGCTACAACTGTCTATTTACTGATGTAGGTGTCACTGTCTTTAGAAGAAGTGATCATTCAATAGCATTTAAGGGAGTGTTAGAGGGTCAGCTATACTTGGTAGATTTTGATAGAGCTGAACTCGACACTTGCTTAATTGCTAAGACTAACATGAGTTGGCTCTGTCACCGCCGACTAGCCCATGTTGGAATGAAGAATATTCATAAGCTTCTAAAGGGAGAACATATTTTAGGATTAACAAATGTTCATTTTGAGAAAGACAGGATTTGTAGCGCATGCCAAGCAGGGAAGCAAGTTGGTGCCCATCATCCACATAAGAACATCATGACGACTGACAGGCCGCTGGAACTCCTACACATGGATCTATTCGGCCCGATAGCTTACATAAGCATCGACGGGAGTAAGTACTGTCTAGTTATTGTGGATGATTATTCTCGCTTCACTTGGGTGTTCTTTTTGCAGGAAAAATCTCATACCCAAGAGACATTAAAAGGATTCTTGAGACGGGCTCAAAATGAGTTCGGCTTAAGGATCAAAAAGATTAGAAGCGACAACGGGACGGAGTTCAAGAACTCTCAAATTGAAGGCTTCCTTGAGGAGGAGGGCATCAAGCATGAGTTCTCTTCTCCCTACACTCCACAACAAAATGGTGTAGTGGAGAGGAAGAATAGAACTCTATTTGACATGGCAAGAACCATGCTTGATGAGTACAAGACTTCGGATCGGTTTTGGGCCGAGGCGGTCAACACCGCCTGCTACGCCATCAACCGGTTATATCTACACCGAATCCTGAAGAAGACATCATACGAACTCCTAACCGGTAAAAAGCCCAATATTTCATATTTTAGAGTCTTTGGTAGCAAATGCTTTATACTTGTTAAAAGAGGTAGAAAATCTAAATTTGCTCCTAAGACTGTAGAAGGCTTTTTACTAGGAAATGATTCAAACACAAGGGCATATAGAGTCTTTAACAAGTCCTCTGGGCAAGTTGAAGTTTCTTGTGACGTTGTGTTTGATGAGACTAACGGTTCTCAAGTAGAGCAAGTTGATCTTGATGAGATAGGTGATGAAGAGGCTCTGTGCATCGCGCTAAGGAACATGTCCATTGGGGATGTGTGTCCTAAGGAATCCGAAGAGCCTCCAAATGCACAAGATCAACCATCCTCCTCCACGCAAGCATCTCCACCAACTCAAAATGAGGATGAGGCTCAAGTTGATGAAGGAGAAGATCAAGCAAATGAGCCACCTCAAGATGACGGCAATGATCAAGGGGGAGATGCAAATGATCAAGACAAGGAGGATGAAGAACCAAGGCCACCACACCCAAGAGTCCACCAAGCAATCCAACGAGATCACCCCGTCGACACCATCCTCGGCGACATCCATAAGGGGGTAACCACTAGATCTTGTGTTGCACATTTTTGTGAGCATTACTCTTTTGTTTCCTCTATTGAGCCACACAGGGTAGAGGAAGCACTACAAGATTCGGATTGGGTGGTGGCGATGCAAGAGGAGCTCAACAACTTCACTAGGAACGAGGTATGGCATTTAGTTCCACGTCCTAATCAAAGTGTTGTAGGAACCAAATGGGTGTTCCGCAACAAGCAAGATGAGCATGGTGTGGTGATAAGGAACAAAGCCCGACTTGTGGCCAAGGGATACTCCCAAGTCGAAGGTTTGGATTTCGGTGAAACCTATGCACCCGTAGCTAGGCTTGAGTCAATTCGTATATTATTAGCCTATGCTACTTACCATGGCTTCAAGCTTTATCAAATGGACGTGAAAAGTGCCTTCCTCAATGGACCAATCAAGGAAGAGGTCTATGTTGAGCAACCTCCCGACTTTGAAGATAGTGAGTATCCTAACCATGTTTATAAACTCTCTAAGGCGCTTTATGGGCTCAAGCAAGCCCCAAGAGCATGGTATGAATGCCTTAGAGATTTCCTTATCACTAATGGATTCAAAGTCAGAAAAGCCGATCCTACACTCTTTACCAAAACACTTGAAAATGATTTGTTTGTATGCCAAATTTATGTTGATGATATTATATTTGGGTCTACTAACGAATCAACATGTGAAGAGTTTAGTAGGATCATGACACAAAAATTCAAGATGTCTATGATGGGGGAGTTGAAGTATTTCTTAGGATTTCAAGTAAAGCAACTCCAAGAGGGCACCTTCCTAAGCCAAACGAAGTATACTCAAGATATCAATGGGCATCTTGACCTCGACACGGAAGGTAAGTCCGTGGATCAAAAGGTATACCGGTCGATGATAGGTTCTTTACTCTATTTATGTGCATCACGACCGGATATTATGCTTTCCGTATGCATGTGTGCAAGATTCCAAGCCGACCCTAAGGAAGCTCACCTTACGGCCGTAAAACGAATCTTGAGATATTTAGTTTATACTCCTAAGTTTGGGCTTTGGTATCCTAGGGGATCCACATTTGATTTAATTGGTTATTCGGATGTCGATTGGGCGGGGTGTAAAATTAATAGAAAGAGCACATCGGGGACTTGCCAGTTCTTGGGAAGATCCTTGGTGTCTTGGGCTTCAAAGAAGCAAAATTCCGTAGCTCTTTCTACCGCCGAAGCCGAGTACAATGCCGCAGGCCATTGTTGCGCGCAACTACTTTGGATGAGGCAAACCCTTAGGGACTACGGTTACAAATTAACCAAAGTTCCTCTTCTATGTGATAATGAGAGTGCAATCCGCATGGCGGATAATCCCGTTGAGCATAGCCGCACTAAACACATAGTCATTCGGTATCATTTTCTAAGGGATCACCAACAAAAGGGAGATATCAAGATTGCATATATTAACACTAAAGATCAATTAGCCGATATCTTTACCAAGCCACTAGATGAACAAACTTTTAACAAACTTAGGCATGAGCTAAATATTCTCGATTCTAGGAACTTCTTTTGTTGATTTGCACACATAGCTCATTCATATACCTTTGATCATGTCTCTTTCATGTGCTATGACTAATGTGTTTTCAAGTGAATTTCTAACCAAGTCATAGGTGTATTGAAAGGGAATTGGAGTCCTCGGTGAAGAAAAAGGCTTCCACTCCGTAACTCATCCTTCGCCGTCGCTCCGAGCATCTCTCCGGCTTTGGTATAATCTTCAATCATATGTTCTATTTGCCAAAGGGGAGAAAGTAGTTATGGAAGGGCTCTAATGATTCCGTTTTTGGCGATTTATGCCAAAGGGGGAGAGAGCATGAGCCTAAAGCAAAAGGACCGCACCACCACCTAATTTTAAAAAGAGTTTTTCAATTGGTATGATTTTTCAATTTGGTATCTCATTGTGTTCAAAAAGGGGAGAGAGTAGTATTTTTAAAATCAATATCTTAAAACCCTCTTGAACACTAAGAGGAGGAATTTATCAAGGGGGAGTTTTGTTTAAGTCAAAGGAAAAGCATTTGAAACAGAGGGAGAAAATTTCAAATCTTGAAAATGCTTCGCAAAATCTTATTATTTACCTTTGACTATTTGCAAAAGAACTTTGAAAAGGATTTACAAAAGGATTTGCAAAAAACAAAACAAGTGGTGCAAGCGTGGTCCAAAATGTTAAAAAATGAAAGAAACAATCCATGCATATCTTACAAGTATTTGTATTGGCTCAATTCCAAGTAACCTTTGCACTTACATTATGCAAACTAGTTCAATTATGTACTTCTATACTTGCTTTGGTTTGTGTTGGCATCAATCACCAAAAAGGGGGAGATTGAAAGGGAATTAGGCTTACACCTATTTTCCTAATTGATTTTGGTGGTTGAATTGCCCAACACAAATAATTGGACTAACTAGTTTGCTCTAGTCCATAAGTTATACAGGTGCCAAAGATTCACACTTAGCCAATAAAAAGACCAAGAAATGGGTTCAACAAAAAGAGCAAGGGATAACCGAAGTCAGCCCTGGTCTGGCGCATCAGACTGTCCGGTGTGCCACCGGACAGAGTCCGGTGCACCACCGAACAGTGTCCGGTGCACCAGGGAACTCGACGCCCAACTTCGCACCTTCGGGAATTTTCAGAGGCGCTTCGCTATAATTCACCGGACATGTCCGGTGCACACCGGACAGTGTCTGGTGTTCCAGAGGAGAGCGACTCTGAACTCGCCAGCTTCGGGAATCCGCTCCGCTATAATTCACCGGACATGTCCGGTGCTGTCGGCGTTTCGAGACCGGGGGGTCCCTAGGCCGACGAGTGAATGTCACCGCGTGCCCCAGCCCAGATGGGTCGAGCGCGAGGCCGAGCGCGAAGGGGGGAGAGCGAGGCGGCCGGAGACCGGCGTGAGAGAGGTGGGAATCCCGCGGCCTTCGTGTTCGTCCCGCGCCTAGGTCGGGTGCGCTTGCAGTAGGGGGTTACAAGTGTCCACGCGGGAGAGGGAGCGAGCGGCTTCAAGCGAGCGCGTATCTCGTCCTCGTCCCCGCGCGGCCAACCCCCTCTAAGAGGGCCCTGGTCCTTCCTTTTATAGGCGTAAGGAGAGGATCCAGGTGTACAATGGGGGGTGTAGCAGAGTGCTACGTGTCTAGCGGAGGAGAGCTAGCGCCCTAAGTACATGCCATTGTGGCAGCCGGAGAGATTTTGGCACCCAGCTGGTGTGATGTCGTGGCCGTTGGAGGAGCGATGGAGCCTGTGGCAGAACCGCCCGAATTATTCCAGCTTAAGTGCCTAAGTCACGCCTCAGGGGCCGTAACACACTTAAATCGGAGTAACCCGTCAGTCCCTCAGATCTAGTCTGATGAAGCCACTTAACCAGGATCAAATCCCACAATCTCACTCGAAGGTGAGTCACATAAGAAATACAATAAAACAGGGAACCTCAAATTAAGTACGGAGTTATTACATAAATCGGGGTTTTTGAGTAGCAAATAAGGTTCATAAATTAAAGTGCAGCGGATAATCGATGTCATCGGTACTGAGGAAATGGGCAAGGCCTAGCCCACTACTCCTCATGCTCCTCTCCTGCCGGAGCAACATCCCACTCGACCGTCCAACCCGGTGGCAGGGTGGTAGGCCAAGTCACACCATCAACCAATTCCTGCATGGTACCTGCAAAAATTGTGCCACAAGCAAGGCTGAGTATACTAATACTCAGCTAGACTTAACCGGTGTGAGGAGTCTACTCCTCTACCTCTAGACTATGCAGCTGTTTGGCTGAGGGGTTTGGTTTGCCAAAAGCACTAGCTGTTTCTAAAGTCAATTTTAGCTTTTCAAATTCTGCCATCATTAACTTAGCTAGATTTGCTCCTTCTAAGCATACATGGTAACAATCATTTAGTTCAATCAACAAGTTATCTCATATAACCACATTTCACTTCTTACTCGATGCAGTACAAGGAAACAAGCAGTCTCATTAGCTGCGAGAAGCAGACGATTCGAATCGAGTTTTAAAACCTTGCAAGGTAAACCTAAACACACGGCATGTCAGGGTACTCCGACCCCACACATGACAACCGTCCCCATCGATTCCCCGTTCGCGTCCAGGCCTCACCGCCTTGGCATACAATGCTCCACTGACCCCGGCTGCCGCCGTGCAGTGACCGCACTTGTACCCACCATAGCTAGCATGGGAGACCCAGTCTCAGGTCGCATGAGGGATAAAGTCCACGCCCGGCTTCACTCAGGTACTAGGTTTACCGGTTACCATTTTTCCCGGCATGTGCTTAGTACGTTCAAAAGCTTGACTCAGGTATCCACACATTAATCCTTAATTCATTTTTCCCGTCTCATGGACAAGGCATCCTCCCTAGATCCAAGTCCATAGACCAACATAAATCCCATTATCAAGATGAATACAATCAATTCCTGACCTCGCGCGAGTGCTAGAAAAATCACTCGACTTCTACCGAGATCCTAATTAGCAAGCAGCTACTCAACCTAGCATACTAGTATTCATCTCAAAAAGGAATCCTAAGTTCATGCAACTAGAGGTTTCAAGCAACTCCTACACTTAAGTGCACATTGCAATCCTACAAGCATTAAGTGTAGTAAAGTAGCATATAATAACATGGTTATGCATAAGACCGGGGCTTGCCTTCAATTGCTGGGGCTGCGGGGAGATCCTCAATAGCAGCCTCTGAAGCCTGCTCCTGGTCCTCCTCTTGGACAGGTCCTTGCTCGGGGATGAGCACGTACTCTCCGTCGGCAAGATTACAATCTAATGAATGCAATGCGTAAGATATATGCATGATATGATATGTGCTTTTAGAAATTACAACTTTAAAGGGGTATGATCTTTTGAGTTTAAACAAGTTAACTTTACTTATGTAAAACCCTTGGGTGGTATACTTGGTAAATTGGGTTAAACTTAGCTAAGGTAAGTGGTAGGTTTATTTTTTTGGGGTTCCACTGAATTATTTTTAAGTCTTAGGGAGAATCGGTAAGTTCTCAAGTTAGACTCATTGGGATGAGGTTCATTCCTTCCTTTTATTCTTTTAATGTTTTGGAGTAGGTTTGAACTACAAGTTGCTTTTATAAAATTCCAAAAATTCTGCAAAAATTACAGTGGCTTGTTACTGGTGTATGATTCTCTGTCACAAAATTTGGGGGTCAGAAGGTGAATGGTTTTCTCTGGACAAAATTACCAAATTTTAGGGCAGAAGGGGGTGCTTTGAACTACAACTATTATTTAACAGTGGGTAATTCTTTAAAACTCATTTTTGCTGACTTTTAGGTGTCATAACATGACTTGATACAAATTTTTAGCCATTAATACCTTTTAATTATTTTCTTATGGTTTTCTCAAGTTTCTAGCCAAATAGGTGCTTTCTACTACCACTATATTTGAAAAACATCAAACAACAGAGTTCTTATTTTTCTTGGTTATTATTTTGTGCAAGAGCAATCATTCTGAAGTTTGGCTTCTTTTTGCTTAAGGGAAGGGGTGGTTTGCATTATTTGAATTAAGTGGTCTTTCTCTTTAATCACTAGCAAAAGGTATGAATTTACTACTTCTTCATGGGTTTGCATTTTTCTCTGGTGGATTGTCTCCTCAGGGACTTAGCTAATTTTTGGTTGCCCATTATCACATTAATAGGGGTTGTTCATGATTTATTTGGAAAATGCCTTATTATCACTTTGCATTTAATTTCCTTTCTTAAAGAGTTGGGCTGGGGTGCTCTGTATTTTTGTAGTGGGGCTCTGGTGGTTATAAGTTCACTGGATTTTTATTAATCACTTTGGTTATAGTTTTGCAATTCTAATAATTGATTTTCAGTCTATATAAGGCTAATTAAAGCATCTTAATTAAAAACTGGTCCAAATTAATGATCTCTGCATTTTTCCTAGGTTCTCTGCTGCATAAGTAAACTAGGAAAAATATTATTAATCACTGTTCATTAATTTCTAAGGCCTTTCTGATTTTCTCTAAGTTTTGGACAAAATAGCTTTAAATGAATAACTACATCATATTTTCCAATGCTGGGGTTCCCACTATTTTTAAACAGTGTCTAAACAAGGTATAAACATCTACAAATTTTTCTTAAGCTCAGCACAAAAGAAAAACTAATTTTCCTTAATTAAACAAGGTTTAGGGGGTTTCTGTTTTTAATTTTAAACTCTATAATTTAGAACAGAAAGCATAGGGTTCACTATTTTTAAATGACAGATTACAATATTCCAGAGCTAGCAAAATTGGTTTGACAACTTTTTATTAAGATTTCATCAAGTTATGGATTTTCTAAGTTCTCTGGTCATTTTAAAAAGAATAACAGAATTGATTAATGGAAATCCACTTTGCACTGGGGTCCCTGGCGGTTTTCTAAGTTTTCCTTGCGAATCAGTCCTTAGGTTACTATTCACATGAGTCGCTGATATTACAGAAAACCCCTCGGGTTCTACAGAACCTAACCCGAGGTCCTTCTTCTACCTTAAACAGTAGCCGCGGCGAAGAAAAGGGCGGAGGGGCTTACCGACGGCGAGACTGTTCCGGTGAAGTGGTCGAGGGTGAAGGGGAGGTCGCGGGGATCACAACGGTGTGCGGAACGCCGTCGGAGATGGCCGGAGTCGGTCGGTCCACGCGCGCAGGCGGGGATGCTCGTCGGCGGCGAGGAGACCGGCCTGGTCACGGCGAGGTAGTTCAATTAAATAGGTCAGGGAGGTCCACGGGATGCCAGAGAAGACATGAGCGAAAGGAATTGGGCGGAAACTCACTGGATAGCTCGGTCCACGCGCGGCGGCGGAAGACCGAAGTCCGGTGAGGTTGATCTCGGGCCTCCGGTGAAGTCCGGTCGGGTCCGAGGGCTTGGCAAGCTTCACGGGCTACTGGCGGAGCTAGCCGAAGCACTGGCTTGCCCGGAAGATGGCTGGGGTGGGCTGGCCACGGTGGCCGAAGCTCTGGCGGCAATGGCGGGCGGAATTAAGCTCGCCGGAGCTAAGGGGAAGTGGCTGGCCGGTGAGGGTGAGTGCGGGGCGAAGTGGGGCGCGCTTGGGAAGGCTTTATAGGCGCGGCGCGGTGCACGGGCGGTCGTGGACCAGCGAGTGCGAGCGGGCGTGCACGGGGAAGGCGCGGTGCGCGAACGGGCGTGAACCAGGGGTGTCAGCCGCGGTCGAACACGTGTTCCCGTTGCCTCTGCCCCTGTTCAAGCGCCGATTGGGAGCAAATCTTCGCGAATTTGGGCAAGATCACTGCAAGGGATTTGTTCACCAGACCAAGCTTTGTCTTTTGTGTATGGACGACGTGCGGTTTTAGGCTAGGGACAGGGAGTTGTAGCGTCACCAAGGTGCCAGTGTCAGAATGCCTGGTCCCGAGGTTGAGCTGCGCCAAAACCGTGTCAAATGGATTTGGTTTGAGTTCAAACTTTCCCAGAATGTGTTCAAGGTAATTTGGCACGACTTTGATATTTGGATCTTCTGGCTTTGAGTTTGGAAAAGCAGAGAACACAGATGATCTTTGAGAAGAGGTCTGAAATTCAGAAATTCAGAAATCTGAATTTCTCTAAGGGTTCATTGATCAAGGGCTGTTTTGGGGATTTAATTGAGTTATTTTGGCTAAGCCTTCTCAATCTTTCTTGTTGCTTAACAAATATACTTTAACTTATATAATTGGCTCAACTCAAAATTTTAAACTTTTCATTCCCTTTTCACATCTTCTTGAATTTTGTTCATGGGGTTTACTTAGGGTTTTGAATTAGGGTTGCACATTCTTATCTTTCAAAAGTCTCAATGGTTTTGATCATGACACTTTTAAGTATATACTTGGTGAATTCTTTCTCACTTAATTTGTTTTGTTGTTCATGCTTACTTTGGTTCACATAAAATGATGGTTCTTGGTTTGGCATTTGAGAAAAACCCTGAGTGACACTGGGGTGTCACAGAGCCTGGCGGAGGGACAGCTGTCGGAGCGGTTGAGTCCTTGCTGACGTCCTCTTGCTTCCGTAAGGGGGCTGAGAGCCGTCGTCGTCACAGAGTATGCAGGGCGCCATCATTGCCTATCTGGCGGAGCGAGCCAGATGGGACGCCGGTCTTGTTCCCTGCGGCCCGAGTCAGCTCGGGGTAGGGTGATGATGGCGCCTCCTGTTGACGTGGCTGGTGAAAGTCGCCTAGAAGGGGGGGGTGAATAGGGCGAAACTGAAATTCACAAATATAAACACAACTACAAGCCTGGTTAGCGTTAGAATTATAAACGAGTCCGTGAGAGAGGGCGCAAAACAAATCGCAAGCAAATGAAGAGTGTGACACGTGGATTTGTTTTACCGAGGTTCGGTTCTTGCAAACCTACTCCCCGTTGAGGAGGCCACAAAGGCCGGGTCTCTTTCAACCCTTCCCTCTTTCAAACGGTCCCTCGGACCGAGTGAGCTTTTCTTCTCAAATCTCTTGGGAATCAAACTTCCCGCAAGGGCCACCACACAATTGGTGCCTCTTGCCTCAATTACAAGTGAGTGTTTGATCATAAGAAAGAATCAAGAAAGAAGAAAGCAATCCAAGCGCAAGAGCTCGAAAGAACACAAGCAAATCTCTCTCTCTAGTCACTAGGGCGTTGTGTGGAATATGGAGAGGATTTGATCTCTTTGGTGTGTCTAGAATTGAATGCTAGAGCTCTTGTAGTAGTTGGGAAGTAGAGAACTTGGATGCAATGAATGGTGGGGTGGTTGGGGTATTTATAGCCCCAACCACCAAACTTGACCGTTGGCTGGGCTGTCTGTTCGATGGCGCACCGGACAGTCCGGTGCACACCGGACAGTCCGGTGCCCCCTGCCACGTCATCACTGCCGTTGGATTCTGACCGTTGGAGCTTCTGACTTGTGGGCCCGCCTGGGTGTCCGGTGCACACCGGACAGGTACTGTTTGCTGTCCGGTGTGCCAGTATGGGCGCGCCTGACTTCTGCGCGCGCAGAGCGCGCATTAAATGCGCGGCAGAGAGCCGTTGGCGCGGAGATAGCCGTTGCTCCGGAGTCGCACCGGACAGTCCGGTGCACACCGGACAGTCCGGTGAATTATAGTGGACTAGCCGTTGGAGTTTCCCGAAGCTGGCGAGTTCCTGAGGCCGACCTCCCTTGGCGCACCGGACACTGTCCGGTGTACACCGGACAGTCCGGTGAATTATAGCCGAGTCGCCTCTGGAAATTCCCGAAGGTGGCGAGTTTGAGTCTGAGTCCCCCTGGTGCACCGGACATGTCCGGTGGCACACCGGACAGTCCGGTGCGCCAGACCAGGGGTGCCTTCGGTTGCCCCTCTGCTCCTTTGTTGAATCCAAAACTTGGTCTTTTTATTGGCTGAGTGTGAACCTTTAACACCTGTATAACTTATACACTGGAGCAAACTAGTTAGTCCAATAAATTTGTGTTGGGCAATTCAACCACCAAAATTAATTAGGGACTAGGTGTAAGCCTAATTCCCTTTCAATCTCCCCCTTTTTGGTGATTGATGCCAACACAAACCAAAGCAAATATAGAAGTGCATAATTGAACTAGTTTGCATAATGTAAGTGTAAAGGTTGCTTGGAATTGAGCCAATATTAATACTTACAAGATATGCATGGATTGTTTCTTTCTTAGATAACATTTTGGACCACGCTTGCACCACATGTTTTGTTTTTGCAACTTTTTGTAAATCTTTTGCAAAGTTCTTTTGCAAATGGTCAAAGGTAAATGAATAGGATTTTACAAAGTATTTTCAAGATTTGAAATTTTCTCCCCCTGTTTCAAATGCTTTTCCTTTGACTAAACAAAACTCCCCCTAGAAGAGATCCACCTCTTAGTGTTCAAGAGGGTTTTGATATATCATTTTGAAATACTACTTTCTCCCCCTTTTTGAACACAATAGGAAAATCAATTGATAAATATTCAACACTAAGTTTTTGAAATCGTTGGTGGTGCGGTCCTTTTGCTTTGGGCTCATTTCTCCCCCTTTTTGGCATGAATCGCCAAAAACGGAATCATTAGAGCCCTCGAAGTGCTATCTTCCCCTTTGGTCATAAATAAATGAGTTAAGATTATACCAAAGGCGAAGTCCGGTCCTTTAGCTTTGGGCTCTTACTCTCTCCCAAAGACAAAGTCCTTTTCTTTGATGCTCATTTCTCCCCAAAGAATAGAGAGTTGCTTGGAGTGATGGCGAAGTATGAGTTACGGAGTGGAAGCCTTTGTCTTCGCCGAAGACTCCAATTCCCTTTCAATATACCTATGACTTGGTTTGAAATACTCTTGAAAACACATTAGTCATAGCATATACAAAAGAGATATGATCAAAGGTATACTTGTGTTCTATGTGTGCAAACTAGCAAAAGAAATTTCTAGAATCAAGAATATTGAGCTCATGCCTAAGTTTGGTAAAAGTTTGTTCATCAAGTGGCTTGGTAAAGATATCGGCTAATTGATCTTTAGTGTTAATGTATGAAATCTCGATATCCCCCTTTTGTTGGTGATCCCTAAGAAAATGATACCGAATGGCTATGTGTTTAGTGCGGCTATGCTCGACAGGATTGTCGGCCATTTTGATTGCACTCTCATTATCACATAGCAAAGGAACTTTGGTTAATTTGTAACCGTAGTCCCGCAGGGTTTGCCTCATCCAAAGTAATTGCGCGCAACAATGGCCTGCGGCAATATACTCGGCTTCGGCGGTTGAAAGAGCGACCGAATTTTGCTTTTTTGAAGCCCATGACACCAAGGATCTTCCCAAGAACTGGCAAGTCCCCGATGTGCTCTTCCTATTAATCTTACACCCCGCCCAATCGGCATCGGAATAACCAATCAAATCAAATGTGGATCCCCGAGGGTACCAAAGCCCAAACTTAGGAGTATAAGCCAAATATCTCAAGATTCGTTTTACGGCCATAAGGTGGGATTCCTTAGGGTCGGATTGGAATCTTGCACACATGCATACGGAAAGCATAATGTCCGGTCGAGATGCACATAAATAAAGCAATGAACCAATCATCGACCGGTATACCTTTTGATCCACGGACTTACCTCCCGTGTCGAGGTCGAGATGCCCATTGGTTCCCATGGGTGTCTTGATGGGCTTAGCATCCTTCATCCCAAACTTGTTTAGAATGTCTTGAGTGTATTTGGTTTGGCTAATGAAGGTGCCCTCTTGGAGTTGCTTCACTTGGAATCCTAAGAAATACTTCAACTCCCCCATCATAGACATCTCGAATTTTTGTGTCATAATCCTACTAAACTCTTCACATGTAGACTTGTTAGTAGACCCAAATATAATATCATCAACATAAATTTGGCATACAAACAAGTCATTTTTGAGAGTTTTTGTAAAGAGTGTAGGATCAGCCTTTCTGACTTTGAAGCCATTAGCAATAAGAAAATCTCTAAGGCATTCATACCATGCTCTTGGGGCTTGCTTGAGCCCATAAAGCGCCTTAGAGAGCTTATAGACATGGTTAGGATACTCACTGTCTTCAAAGCCGGGAGGTTGCTCAACATAGACCTCTTCCTTGATTAGTCCGTTGAGGAAAGCACTTTTCACGTCCATTTGATAAAGCTTAAAGCCATGGTAAGTAGCATAGGCTAATAATATGCGAATTGACTCAAGCCTAGCTACAGGTGCATAGGTTTCACCGAAATCCAAACCTTCGACTTGGGAGTATCCTTTGGCCACAAGTCGAGCTTTGTTCCTTGTCACCACACCATGCTCATCTTGCTTGTTGCGGAAGACCCATTTGGTTCCTACAACATTTTGGTTAGGACGTGGAACTAGGTGCCACACCTCGTTCCTTGTGAAATTGTTGAGCTCCTCTTGCATTGCCACCACCCAATCCGAATCTTGTAGTGCTTCCTCCACCCTGTGTGGCTCAATAGAGGAAACAAAAGAGTAATGCTCACAAAAATGTGCAACCCGAGATCGACTAGTTACCCCCTTATGAATGTCGCCGAGGATGGTGTCGACGGGGTGATCTCGTTGGATTGCTTGGTGGACTCTTGGGTGTGGTGGTCTTGGTTCTTCATCCTCCTTGTCTTCATCATTTGCATCTCCCCCTTGATCGTTGCCATCATTTTGAGGTGGCTCATCTTCTTGGTCTCCTTGTTCAACATCTTGAGTCTCATCCTCAACTTGTGTTGGTGGAGATGCTAGCGTGGAGGAGGATGGTTGATCTTGTGCTTGTGGAGGCTCTTCGGATTCCTTAGGACACACATCCCCAATGGACATGTTCCTTAGTGCTATGCATGGAGCCTGTTCTTCACCTATCTCATCAAGATCAACTTGCTCTACTTGAGAGCCGTTAGTCTCATCAAACACAACGTCACAAGAAACTTCAACAAGTCCTGAGGACTTGTTAAAGACTCTATATGCCCTTGTGTTTGAGTCATACCCTAGTAAAAAGCCTTCTACAGTTTTAGGAGCAAATTTAGATTTTCTACCTATTTTAACAAGAATAAAGCATTTGCTACCAAAAACTCTAAAGTATGAAATGTTGGGCTTTTTACCGATTAGGAGTTCATAGGATGTCTTCTTGAGGATTCGGTGAAGATATAACCGGTTGATGGCGTAGCAGGCGGTGTTAACCGCTTCGGCCCAAAACCGGTCCGGTGTCTTGTACTCATCAAGCATGGTTCTTGCCATGTCCAACAGAGTTCGGTTCTTCCTCTCCACTACACCATTTTGTTGTGGAGTGTAGGGAGAGGAGAACTCATGCTTGATGCCCTCCTCCTCAAGGAAGCCTTCGATTTGAGAGTTCTTGAACTCCGTCCCGTTGTCGCTTCTTATTTTCTTGATCCTTAAGCCGAACTCATTTTAAGCCCGTCTCAAGAATCCCTTTAAGGTCTCTTGGGTTTGAGATTTTTCCTGTAAAAAGAATACCCAAGTGAAGCGAGAGTAATCATCCACTATTACAAGACAATACTTACTCCCGCCGATGCTTATGTAAGCAATCGGGCCAAATAGATCCATGTGGAGTAGCTCAAGCGGCCTGTCGGTCGTCATGATGTTCTTGTGTGGATGTTGGGTTCCAACTTGCTTCCCGGCTTGACATGCGCTACAAATCCTGTCTTTCTCAAAATGAACATTTGTTAATCCTAAAATGTGCTCTCCCTTTAGAAGCTTGTGAAGATTCTTCATCCCAACATGGGCTAGTCGGCGGTGCCAGAGCCAACCCATGTTAGTCTTAGCAATTAAGCAAGTGTCGAGTTCAGCTCTATCAAAATCTACCAAGTATAGCTGACCCTCTAACATTCCCTTAAATGCTATTGAATCATCACTTCTTCTAAAGACAGTGACACCTACATCAGTGAATAGACAGTTGTAGCCCATTTGACATAATTGGGATACGGAAAGCAAATTGTAATCTAAAGAATCTACAAGAAAAACATTGGAAATGGTATGGTCAGGTGATATAGCAATTTTACCCAATCCTTTGACCAAACCTTGATTTCCATCCCCGAATGTGATAGCTCGTTGGGGATCTTGGTTTTTCTCATATGAGGAGAACATCTTCTTCTCCCCTGTCATGTGGTTTGTGCACCCGCTGTCGAGTATCCAACTTGAACCCCCGGATGCATAAACCTACAAAACAAATTTAGTTCTTGACTTTAGGTGCCCAAACTGTTTTGGGTCCTTTGGCATTAGAAACAAGAACTTTGGGTACCCAAACACAAGTCCTCGACCCCTTGTGCTTGCCCCCAACATATTTGGCAACTACCTTGCCGGATTTGTTAGTCAAAACATAAAATGCATCAAAAGTTTTAAAGGAGATATTATGATCATTTGATGCAATAGAAATTTTCTTCTTAGGCAACTTAGCACGGGTTGGTTGCCTAGAACTAGATGTCTCACTCTTATACATGAAAGCATGGTTAGAACCAGAGTGAGACTTCCTAGAATGAATTTTCCTAATTTTGTCCTCGGGATAACCGGCAGGGTATAAAATGTAACCCTCGTTATCCTGAGGCATGGGAGCCTTGCCCTTAACAAAGTTTGACAATCTTTTAGGAGGGGCACTAATTTTGACATTGTCTCCCCTTTGGAAGCCAATGCCATCCTTAATGCCAGGGCGTCTCCCATTATAAAGCATGCTACGAGCAAATTTAAATTTCTCATTTTCTAAGTTGTGCTCGGCAATTTTAGCATCTAGTTTAGCTATATGATCATTTTGTTGTTTAATTAAAGCCATGTGATCATGAATAGTATTGATATCAACATCTCTACATCTAGTACAAATAGAAACATGCTCAACATTAGATGTAGAGGGTTTGCAAGATTTTAATTCAACAACCTTAGCATGTAATATATCATTTTCACTTCTAAGGTTGGAAATGGTAACATTGCAAACATCAAAATCTTTAGCCTTAGCAATCAAATTTTCATTTTCTACTCTAAGGCTAGCAAGAGAATCATTCAATTCCTTAATCTTAGCAAGCAAGTCATCATTACTATTTCTAAGATTGGGAATTGAAGCATCACAAACATGAGACTCAACCTTAGCAATTAAACTAGCATTTTCATTTCTAAGGTTGACAATGGTGTCATGGCAAGTGCTTAGCTTACTAGATAATTTTTCACATTTTTCAACTTCTAGAGCATAAGCATTTTTGATCTTAACATGTTTCTTGTTTTCTTTAATTAGAAAATCCTCTTGGGAATCCAAAAGGTCATCTTTTTCATGAATAGCACTAATCAATTCATTTAATTTTTCTTTTTGTTCCATGTTAAGATTGGCAAAAAGAGAATGCAAGTTATCTTCCTCATCACTAACATTATCATCACTAGAGGATTCATATTTAGTGGAGGATCTTGATTTTACCTTCTTTTTGCCATCCTTTGCCATGAGACATTTGTGGCCGACGTTGGGGAAGAGAAGTCCCTTGGTGACGGCGATGTTGGCGGCGTCCTCGTCATCGGAGGAGTCGCTAGAGCTTTCGTCGGAATCCCATTCCCGACAAACATGGGCATCGCCGCCCCTTTTCTTGTAGTACTTCTTCTTTTCTCTCCTCTTGCCCTTCTTGTCGTTATCCCTGTCACTGTCACTTGATAATGGACATTTAGCTATAAAGTGACCGGGCTTACCACACTTGTAGCAAACCTTCTTGGAGCGGGACTTGTAGTCTTTCCCTCTCCTTTGTTTGAGGATTTGGCGGAAGCTCTTGATGACGAGCGACATTTCCTCATTGTCGAGCTTGGAGGTGTCTATTGGTTGTCGACTTGGTGTAGATTCCTCCTTCTTTTCCTCCGTCGCCTTGAATGCGACGGGTTGAGCTTCGGATGTGGTGGAATCATCAAGCTCGTTGATCTTCCTCGAGCCTTCGATCATGCACTCATAACTTACAAAATTCCCGATAACTTCCTCGGGGGTCATTTTAGTATATCTAGGATTACCACGAATTAATTGAACTTGAGTGGGGTTAAGGAAAATAAGAGATCTTAGAATAACCTTAACCACTTCGTGGTCATCCCACTTTACGCTCCCGAGGTTGCGCACTTGATTCACCAAGGTCTTGAGCCGGTTGTACATGTGTTGTGGCTCCTCCCCTTTGCGAAGCCGGAACCGACCGAGCTCCCCCTCGATCGTTTCCCGCTTGGTGATCTTGGTGAGCTCGTCTCCCTCGTGCGCGGTTTTGAGCACATCCCAAACCTCCTTGGCGCTCTTCAACCCTTGTACTTTGTTATACTCCTCTCTACTTAGAGAGGTGAGGAGTATTGTTGTCGCTTGAGAGTTGAAGTGCTCGATTTGGGCCACCTCATCCTCATCATAATTTTCATCCCCTACTAACGGTACCTGTGCACCAAACTCAACAACATCCCATATACTTTTGTGGAGCGAGGTTAGATGAAATCGCATTAAATCACTCCACCTAGCATAATCTTCACCATCAAAAGTTGGTGGTTTGCCTAATGGGACGGAAAGTAAAGGTGTATGTTTTGAAATGCGAGGGTAGCGTAGGGGGATCTTACTATACTTCTTGCGCTCTTGGCGCCTAGAAGTGACGGATGCCGCGTCGGAGCCGGAGGTGGATGTTGATGAAGTGTCGGTCTCATAATAGACGACTTTCCTCATCCTCTTGTGCTTATCCCTACTCCGATGCGGCTTATGAGAGGAAGATTTCTCCTTCTTCTCTTTGTGATGAGAAGAAGATTTCTTCTCCTTCCCTTTGTTGGAGGAGTTCTTTTTCTTCTCCTTCCTCTTGGTGCGGGACTCTTCCGATGAAGTGCTCCCGTGGCTTGTAGTGGGCTTTTCGCCGGTCTCCATCTCCTTCTTGGCGTGATCTCCCGACATCACTTCGAGCGGTTAGGCTCTAATGAAGCACCGGGTTCTGATACCAATTGAAAGTCGCCTAGAAGGGGGGGGTGAATAGGGCGAAACTGAAATTCACAAATATAAACACAACTACAAGCCTGGTTAGCGTTAGAATTATAAACGAGTCCGTGAGAGAGGGCGCAAAACAAATCGCAAGCAAATGAAGAGTGTGACACGTGGATTTGTTTTACCGAGGTTCGGTTCTTGCAAACCTACTCCCCGTTGAGGAGGCCACAAAGGCCGGGTCTCTTTCAACTCTTCCCTCTTTCAAACGGTCCCTCGGACCGAGTGAGCTTTTCTTCTCAAATCTCTTGGGAATCAAACTTCCCGCAAGGGCCACCACACAATTGGTGCCTCTTGCCTCAATTACAAGTGAGTGTTTGATCACAAGAAAGAATCAAGAAAGAAGAAAGCAATCCAAGCGCAAGAGCTCGAAAGAACACAAGCAAATCTCTCTCTCTAGTCACTAGGGCGTTGTGTGGAATATGGAGAGGATTTGATCTCTTTGGTGTGTCTAGAATTGAATGCTAGAGCTCTTGTAGTAGTTGGGAAGTAGAGAACTTGGATGCAATGAATGGTGGGGTGGTTGGGGTATTTATAGCCCCAACCACCAAACTTGACCGTTGGCTGGGCTGTCTGTTCGATGGCGCACCGGACAGTCCGGTGCCCCCTGCCACGTCATCACTGCCGTTGGATTCTGACCGTTGGAGCTTCTGACTTGTGGGCCCGCCTGGGTGTCCGGTGCACACCGGACAGGTACTGTTTGCTGTCCGGTGTGCCAGTATGGGCGCGCCTGACTTCTGCGCGCGCAGAGCGCGCATTAAATGCGCGGCAGAGAGCCGTTGGCGCGGAGATAGCCGTTGCTCCGGAGTCGCACCGGACAGTCCGGTGCACACCGGACAGTCCGGTGAATTATAGTGGACTAGCCGTTGGAGTTTCCCGAAGCTGGCGAGTTCCTGAGGCCGACCTCCCTTGGCGCACCGGACACTGTCCGGTGTACACCGGACAGTCCGGTGAATTATAGCCGAGTCGCCTCTGGAAATTCCCGAAGGTGGCGAGTTTGAGTCTGAGTCCCCCTGGTGCACCGGACATGTCCGGTGGCACACCGGACAGTCCGGTGCGCCAGACCAGGGGTGCCTTCGGTTGCCCCTCTGCTCCTTTGTTGAATCCAAAACTTGGTCTTTTTATTGGCTGAGTGTGAACCTTTAACACATGTATAACTTATACACTGGAGCAAACTAGTTAGTCCAATAAATTTGTGTTGGGCAATTCAACCACCAAAATTAATTAGGGACTAGGTGTAAGCCTAATTCCCTTTCAGCTGGTCTGCGCCCTAGGTTGGGCGATGTGGAAGCTCCTCCGAAGCCGAGGTTGAGTCTGTCTTCCGTGGCCGAGGTCGGGTCCGAGCCCCAGGTTCGGGCGAGGCGGAGATCGCCGGCTGATGCCGGGGCGGAGTCCGAGCCCTGGGGTCGGGCGAAGCGGAGTTCGTCGTCTTCTGGGGCTTAGCCCGAGTATGAGCCCTGGGTCGGGCGGAGCGGAGTTCGCCGTCTTCTGGGGCCTAGCCCGAGTCCGAGCCCTATGTCGGGCGGTGCGGAGTTCGTCGTCTTCTGGGGCTGAGCCCAAGTCCGAGCCCTGGGTCGGGCGGTGCGGAGTTCGTCGTCTTCTGGGACTTAGCCCGAGTCCGAGCCCTGGGTCGGGCGGATTTCGCCGTCTTCCGGGACTTAGCCCGAGTCCGAGCCCTGTGTCGGGCGGAGTTCGTCGTCTTCCGGGACTTAGCCCGAGTCCGAGCCCTGGGTCGGGCGGAGCGGAGTTCGCCGTCTTCCGGGACTTAGCCCGAGTCCGAGCCCTGGGTCGGGCGGAGCGGAGTTCGCCGTCTTCCGGGACTTAGCCCGAGTCCGAGCCCTGGGTCGGGCGAAGCGGAGTTCGCCGTCTTCCGGGACTTAGCCCGAGTCCGAGCCCTGGGTCGGGCGAAGCGGAGCTTCCTATGGTGCCTTCGACCGGGCCTGACTGCCTGTCAGCCTCACTCTGTCGAGTGGCACCGCAGTCGGAGCGGCGCAGGCGGCGCTGTCTTTCTGTCAGGCCGGTCAGTGGAGCGGCGAAGTGACGGCGGTCACTTCGGCTCTGGGGGGCGCGCGTCAGGATAAAGGTGTCAGGCCACCTTTGCATTAAATGCTCCTGCGACTTGGTCGGTCGGTGCGGCGATTTGGTCAGGGTTGCTTCTTAGCGAAGACAGGGCCTCAGGCGAGCCGGGAACACATTCGCCGCTGGAGGGAGGCCTCGGGCGAGACGGAGATCCTCCGGGGTCGGCTGCCCTTGTCCGAGGCTAGGCTCGGGCGAGGCGTGATCGAGTCCCTCGTATGGACCGATCCCTGACTTAATCGCACCCATTAGGCCTTTGCAGCTTTATGCTGATGGGGGTTACCAGCTGAGAATTAGAAGCCTTGAGGGTACCCCCAATTATGGTCCCCGACAGGTGCACACCGGACTGTCCGGTGAGCCAGCGGAGCAACGGCTACTTCGCGCCAACGGTCGTCTGCAACGCATTAAATGCGTGCCAGCGCGCGCAGAGGAGCAGAGCATGCGCGGGTGGCACACCGGACAGTCTACAGGACTTATCCGATGCACCACCGGACAGCTAGGCGGGCCCACACGTCAGAGCTCCAACGGTCGGAACCCAATGGCCTGGTGACGTGGCTGGCGCACCGGACAGTGTCCGGTGGCGCACCGGACTGTCCGGTGCGCCATGCGACAGCAGCCTCCACCAAACGGCTAGTTTGGTGGTTGGGGTTATAAATACCCCCAACCACCCCACATTCAAGTCATCCAAGTTTTCAACCTTCCAACCACTTACAAGAGCTAGGCATTCAATACAAGACACACCCAAGTGATCAAATCCTCTCCCAATTCCACAAAAGTTTTAGTGTTAAGTGAGAGTGATTTGTTGTGTTCCTTTGAGCTCTTGCGCTTGGATTGCTTTCTTCTTTCTCATTCTTTCTTGTGATCAAAACTCAATTGTAACCAAGGCAAGAGACACCAATTGTGTGGTGGTCCTTGCGGGGAAGTTTTGTTCCCGGTTGATTTGAGAAGAGAAAGCTCACTCGGTCCGAGGGACCATTTGAGAGAGGGAAGGGGTTGAAAAAGACCCGGCCTTTGTGGCCTCCTCAACGGGGAGTAGGTTTGCGAGAACCAAACCTCGGTAAAACAAATCCTTGTGTCTCACTTCTTTATTGGCCTGCGATTTGTTTTGCGCCCTCTCTCGCAGACTTGATTATATTTCTAACGCTAACCCGGCTTGTAGTTGTGATTAACTTTGTAAATTTCAGTTTCGCCCTATTCACCCCCCTCTAGGCGACTTTCACTTTGCTCCTCCTCTTTTTGGGTTCGACCATATTTGGACAGTTGTCCCTGAAGTGGCCCTTCTCCCCACATGCGAAGCATCCTCTCTTCCTTTGCTTTTTCCTGTCAATGTTGAAGAGAAGATCTTCGACCTGCAGGGGCACACCCATTAGATTAATCTTGCAGATCATCTCCATTACCTTTCCGACGCGTCGGATTGTTTCTTCGTCCTCGGAGGATGATGTGCATGGTTGATTATCTTCATCATCATCACTTTCTTCTTCCTCCTCTTCTTCACTTGAGGAACTTGGAGTGGGAGCCTTCTTTTTGCCCTTCCTTTCATCACATGCAAAAGCATATGGCCTTGAGGAAGTTGGCTCCTCTCCTCGACACATTTTTCGCGACATCTCAAAAGCCGCGATTTTCCCAATCACAATGGTCGGCGTCATATTACTCAAGTCCTCCATGTTGTGAAGGATGGTGATGATGCTCCCATATCTTCGTTGTGGTAGCAGGGAGATAATCTTCCTCACTATGTCTGCATCATCTAGCTTATTAATGCCAATAGAATTGAGCTCATTGATAATTAGATTCAAACGAGAATACATGTCTCTAACAAGCTCATCAACTTTCATAGCAAAAGAATTATACTCATTTAAGACTAGGCAATGTTTTTGCTCACGGACATTTGATGTGCCGTCATGGAGCTCATGCAACATAAGCCAAATCTCATTAGCAGTTTTCAAGGTAAATACTTGATTAAAAATATCCATGCTAAGAGATTCATACAAGCAATTTTTGGCTCTAGCATTTAAATGAATTTTTTTCCTCACTCGCGATGGGTTTCTCGGGATTCTTGGGGGATTTCATTCCGTCACGAGTGACTCTCCAAACACCTAGATCAACGGCCTCTAGGTAACAAGCCATTCTAGCACTATAATATGGGAAGTTAGTGCCTTCGAAATGTGGTGGCCTATAGGTATCCATCCCTTCCTCTAAAAAGCGTCGACTCTTTTAGCGGTGAAGCTAAGGCGTTTCAAATGAGCCAAACCAGGCTCTGATACCACTTGTAGGAAACGGGTGACGCCTAAAGAGCAAAGTAGAGAAGCAAACTCTCGTGGATGATGCCGGTATTTTTACCGAGGTATCCAGAACCGCGCAAGGTCCCGACTAATCCTCGTTGGTGCCCCTACGCAAAGGGAAGCCCACGCGAGGGCCAAGCACCTCGGTAGAGTAACTCCGTAGAGAGCCGTGGGCCTTCTCCACGCGCAAGTGGTGCTCCGCTTCCGGCTCCTCTCGGACGCTCCACGCCGTCTCCACTATCGAGCTTCCGACCGAAATGCTGCGGGCCTCGTTCCCTCCGGTACACGGTGGCGGCCGTGACACAAACACGGTTGTCACGGTCTCGCAACTCTCGCCCCACTCGGTACAATTACAACGGCTCGCGCAAGAGCTGAGGCCTGAGGGGTTGTGTGGTTTTACAAAACTCACTCAACTAACTAGGGTTCACCTAAAGCAAGTGCTAAAGTGGTCTAACTAATCTAAGCACTTCGCAAAGCACCTACGCTAATCACCGAGTGATTCTATTAAGCACTTGGGTGTAAGAGCACTTGGGAATGTCTACTATATGCCCTGGTATGTCTCTTGGGCTCCCACCCTTGGAAATGGCCGGTTGGGGTGTATTTATAGCCCCCAACACAAATAGAGCCGTTGGAGAAAAGTTGCTGCTTCTCTGCGGCACAGCGGATAGTCCGGTGTTGCACCGGACATCGCACTGTAGCCTGTCCGGTGCGCCTAGCTGTTGCCCTGTCAGAGCAGGTGACCGTTGGCACCGTAGGCTTTCCACACTAGACAGTCCGGTCTTCACACCGGACAGTCTGGTGGTCTTCTCTCCGGGTGCCACTTGGAACTAGCCGTTGGGCTGCGGTTCCCTGGTGCACCGGACAGTCCGGCGTGTGGGCACCGGACAGTCCGGCGTGTGGGCACCGGACAGTCTGGTGCTCCACGCACAGACAGTCCGCAGGCAGCACACTTGAAATTTTCTTGGATCTTTTTAATGTCTTCTTTTGAGGTGTTGCTTTCCTCAATTCCTTAATCCAAGTTAATCTTGCATCCTGTGAACTACAAACACAAACACTAGAAAGCTTATTAGTTCACAGATTGTGTTGATCATCAAACACCAAAACTCAATTAGCCAAATAGCCCGGGGTCCATTTTCCTTACAGTGGTAAAGATAACAACACTTAGACTAAACCTAGTTTGCACATTGTAAATTGATTATTTGCATAGGTTTTGCTCTAGGGATTTAATTGTGGCCTTGTTTATTGAAAGTTTTAGAAGTCCTAATTCACCCCCCCCCCCTCTTAGGCGTCACATGTTTCTTTCAATTGGTATCAGAGCCTGGTTTGGCTCATTTGAAACACTTTAGCTTCACCGCTAAAAGAGCCGATGCTTTTTAGAGGAAGGGATGGATACCCATAGGCCACCACACTTCGACGGCACTAACTTCCTATATTATAGTGATAGAATGGCTTGTTACCTAGAGGCTGTTGATCTAGGTGTTTAGAGAGTCACTCGTGATGGGATGAAACCACCCAAAAATCCTGAGAAACCCACCACGAGTGAGGAAAAAGAAATTCATTTAAATGCTACAGCCAAAAATTGCTTGTATGAATCTCTTAGCATGGATATTTTTAATCAAGTTTTTACATTGAAAACTGCTAATGAGATTTGGCTAAAATTACATGAGCTCCATGATGTTACATCCAATGTCCGTGAGCAAAAACATTGCCTAGTCTTAAATGAGTATAATTCTTTTGTTATGAAAGATAATGAGCTTGTTAGAGATATGTATTCTCGTCTAAATCTAATTAGCAATGGGATCAATTCTATTGGCATTAATAAGCTAGGTGATGCAGACATTGTGAGGAAGATTATCTCCCTGCTACCACAACAAAGATATGGGAGCATCATCACTATTCTTCACAACATGGGGGCTATAAATACACCCCAACCGGTCATTTTAAGGTGTGGGAGCCCAAGCAACATACCAAGGCATATTGTAGACATTTCCAAATGCTCAAACACCCAAGTGCTTAATAGAATCACTCGATGATTAGCGTAGGTGCTTCATGAAGTGCTTAGGTTAGTTAGACCGCATTAGCGCTTGCTCTAGGTGAATCCTAGTTAGTTGAGTGAGTTTAGACAAACCACACAACCCCTCGACTCTTGCGGGAGCCGTTGTAATTGTACTGAGTGGGGCGAGTCTTGCGAGACCGTCACAACCGCGTTTGTGTCACGGCCGCCACCGTGTACCGGAGGGAACGAGACTCGCGGCGTTTCGGACGAAAGCTCGATAGTGGAGATGACGAGGAGCGTCCGAGAGGAGCCAGAAGCGGAGCACCACTTGCGCGTGGAGAAGGCCCATGGCTCTCTATGGAGTTACTCGACCGAGGTGCTTGGCCCTCGCGTGGGCTTCCCTTTGCGTAGGGGCACCAACAAGGATTAGTCGAGACCTTGCGCGGTTCCGGATATCTTGGTAAAAATACCGGCGTCATCCACGAGAGTTTGCATCTCTACCTTCTCTTTAGCTTCTGCATTTACATTAAGCATTTAAGTTTCAATCTTGTCTTTCTAGTTAGATTGTTTAGATTGAAACTTAACTTTCGCGGTAGAGATAGCAACACTTAGACTAAACCTAGTTTGCACATTGTGAATTGGTTATTTGCATAGGTTTTGCTCTAGGGATTTAATTGTGGCCTTGTTTATTTAAAGTTTTAGAAGTCCTAATTCACCCTCCCCCCTCTTAGGCGTCACCTATTTCTTTCACGGGGGCGGCTCAACGACGAATGGTAGCGGCCGCGCAGGGGCAAATACTCCGTTGACCGTGAGGGGAGTGAGTACGGTGTTGGTTAGGGTTGAGAGGCGTGCGGGGCAGAGGAATGACGAGTCACCGTGGCGTTGCGCGATGAATCGCGACAGGTTGACGGCGAGTCGGTGAGGGAAGAGAATAGCGACGGGGGTTAGGGTAGAGAAATAGGTGATGTGGACGATGAGGAGATATGCTCCGTTGACCGCGTGGAAAGTGGGTCTGACCCGATTTACCTGGAACGTGGCTTCGGATGTGGGGCTCGGTTTACGCAAAAATTGTTTTGTTGCATAAATAGTGAAAGCAAGTTTATGTTATATGGTTCAGTGTTGGTGGTCGGGGCTCTCTACAGTTATTGAGAGCCTAGAGCTCTCAATATATAAATTGTGTGTGTGTGATGCCCCTGTAGAACCGGTGCAGAACGGGATCCCGTTTTACGACAGGGACGAGGCGGTGAGGCGTGCTCGGCATCCTGCAGTCATCCAGGCCTATGCCTGACTGTTTCATCCCTACTGCATCTCTAATACTAAAAATTAAGGGTTTCTAAGAATGAGATTTTCTCCCCTCCAATCCCCTCCGGTATTTTAGCTCCCAAACTAGCCCTTATATATGTTTATCTCCCCTACTTTTTAGTAGTTAAGATTTGCATGGTGGTGATATAAAAGTAGTAACTTGTGTGCTTAGGAAATAGTAGTTAGTAATAAGAGCTTCTTTGAGACTGCCCAGCTTTGTGATTTTCAGCTTAGCTTTCACCAACTTCACTATACAACATGTTCACTATAAAATTGTTGAGTTTTTTTAAGGTGTTTGGTTTAGAGGCCAACTCTAGTTTCACGAATTTGTGGATTTAATCGAAAAGGTCGTTTATGCTCTTGATCGATGTGTTGAACATATAGTGATTTGTTGCCGAATTTTTTATGAGTACACTTTTTAAAAAAACATTTTTGTTTTTTAGACTGGGTGCAGACGAAGGGGGGAGCGTTGGAATCTCATCCACTTAGGCCATGTTAGTTTCTCCACGAATGGATCTGGAATTTTTCAGATTGATCAAAACTTATATAAATTAGAAAAGTAATGTTGCTCGAAATTGCTCCGAGGCACTATTCCCAGACAATCGAACGGCCCCTTATCAAGAAGGGATGGTTCATGTTTGTTATTGGATATGGGTAGGTGTATTTCTCTTTTATTTGTCTGTATAAAAAATAGCAAGATGATAATGGTGGGCTTGCTTGTTCTCGCTCGGGGGCTAGAGGCGAAGCCAGGATCTAAAATTAGGTAAGAATAAACTAGATTAGAGAGGCTATTAGAAATATTTTTTCTACTATTTACATAAGAATTAATTAAAAAAACTAACATATTCTATAGATTTAGGGGAGCATTAGGGGACATCGCCCCTTTTGCCTCCCCCTGCCGTCGCCCTTGTCGGGGGCAAAGCTAGAATGGGCCGTCGCCCGGGTGCAAAGCTAGAATGGCGCGGGAGGCCGGGAGCAAAGCAAAGCCACACGGACGTGCGCACAGAATGACCTCAAGCCTCAGCGCACGAACAGACTGAAACGGCAGTTGATGGCAGTCGCTGCTATCGGATCGAGCAGGAAAAAAAAAGGCGAGGTGGCTACTTGTGTGTCCAGATTTGCTCCCGTGTATATATAAAATAACTAGTCGGTTGCCCGTGCGTTGCGACGACTTACAACAATACCCACGTAAACTATCTATCAAAAAAATTTCAAGATTTTTTATTTGTTGTCTCCGATCTCTGTATAATATATTTTTTGATTTGACTAACTGATGTTATTGTTTAGTCCATGCAAATATGTCTTGGTATAACACGGCCAATGAAATGAGCGATTATAAGAGAGTTCACAACGATTGACTGAATGAACAGAGATTATCAAATGACATAATTCCATCATACAGAGACCAAATAAGAGAAAGTTTGTGAGATCAAGTTTCTAAAATAAGTCCCATGAAGTCAAACTTATGAAAAAGATCTATAAAAATATGGAGTGATTGCTAAAGTCAGGCATCAATAAAAACTGGATGCGCTCCATATAATTATGCTACTTCGTAGCAATTACTAACGTTTAAAACCAACAATAACCTTTCATTTTGCTGTTAGTGTGACAAATCATTATTGCTCCATCCAACAGCAACCTCAAACACCATGTAGTTCATTGCGTCAATGTGGTCTCAGAAACGACCTAATGCTTGCAAGAGCCAAGAACGTCGTGCTTAGGCTGTAGCCTCGGCCCGTAGTGCTGGCCCGGTCTGACACGATTATTTTTTTTATTTTACAAAAAAAACGTATATACCTATATACAATTTATATTCAATATTAAAAACATCTTAGCGTATTATTTTAATATTTTACGCTGATTTAATTAAATGTATCGACAGGATAACGGATTGGCCCGACACAGTTAGCAGGCCGGCATGACGTGCTTGTGTCATAGTTGTGGCACGTGTGCATTTAGCCCGTGTCAGGCGTCGTTACACTGATTTAATTAAATGGATCGACGGGCTAACGGGCTGGCCCGACACAGTTAGCAGGCCGGCATGACGTATCTGTGCCATAGTTGTGGCCCACGTGCATCTAGCCCGTGTCGGATGTCATTTGCCATCTATAGACGTGCAGCGGATTAATTTAAAATAGTTGTGAGGGGTTATTTGTAAAAAAATGACGCACAACAACCGTTGAAACTGGTGCTTTAAATATAGTATAGATAATAGTATATAGGTAATTTCAGTATGCAGATGTTGTGACTGCACTTAAAAGACAGGAGATCTCAGGCTTCTCCGGCAAGCTCTAGACGGGCATGAAGACCAGCAAGTTGATCCGTTCTTCAGCTTGAAAATCCATTCCTTTAGCCATCTCTGATTGGTTCTTGTTTTGCAAGATTCTTGAAATATAATCTGGTGCGTACCTTGTATTGGAGAAACTTGAATTTGAAGTCTATCAGAGATTAGTTCGGAAAATACGAGTGCAAAACTGAACACGATAGAACATCAGCGAGCCACATCAACACGACAGGACATCACCGAGTCAGGCTCAGACTATGGAAGCGGTGTCGAGTGGTTTATGTCAGGCACGACGACGAATATGTATGCCTGCTGACCAGTGGGACCGGACAATCTGACGTAGAAACCTTGGCATCAGAGTCTCTGCAGTGACCCATACATCAGAGGAGACGGGGCAATACGTCGTACCAGACGTGCGTCTACGCATGATGAAAGATGACGCTAGGAGGATGAAGGAAAATAAAGTTATACCGAAGACATCCCTAAACCACTCCTTGATCTGACTCATCAGAACCTGCGTGGCGATACCGAAGACATCCCTAAACCACTCCTTGATCTGACTCATCAGAACCTGCGAGGCACCGCCACGTCCAAATCAGAGTAGCTACATGAAGGCGGTGTCTCACGACGCCACACCAGATGTACGGTGGTGCACGCCTCGTTAGACGACTACATGGAGGCTACAAGGCCCAGAAGCATGACCTAACAAATGAGACCACAAGGGCTACGAGACCCAGAAGCAGGAGGCCGAACTCCATCCGAGTAGAATACTAGCCCACAATATAATGTCTACCCTTGGGCTATAAAAGGGTAAGACAACCCCTATCCAAACATCATCTCATATCTCTACAACTTCACACAAACACCCAGTTGTAACACGTTCCAAACAATATCACGATCAACACTGCACTATACTAAGGCCCCGGCCTAAACCAGTATAACACATTCGTCTTAAATCCACCTCAGAGCTCCCCGTATCTCACTATTCAGAGTGAGTTCGTGCTAACACTCCTGCCAAACACAAATCTTATTGTTTTCCGGTTCCAAAAAAACCCGACACTACTATTCAACCAAACAAAAATAGAGTGGTTATGATCTATTTGCCAAACGCAGAATAGAACGGGTCAATTTTAAAATAGAGTGACTAGTTGACTCTCCAACCAAACGCACGATAAAGTTTTTTCGTTCCATACAGAGATGGTTTCCATATGTTAACTGAAACGCCTGCCTTGACAAGGACATTTGTATTTAAACACCCCTATTGCTTCATTGGCCTTTATTTTGCATAAGTGAACGCGCTATGTTTATCAGTGTGGTGTTGCTGAAAGGTGTGGTCGGTCGATTTTATTTTCTATCATGTTTAGAAGAGAGTTTTTATCCGGCCGTCAGCAAAATGACTTGAAGCGGTCACGATGTGATGTGGCTTAAAGGTGTGTGCGACGTGCGTTTGCTTCCGTTTCAGTCACAGAATAGTGCTGTTATTGCTGTGTTAGACTGTCTGTCTCTGGTAGAATCTGAAAAATAGTATAGAACTGTAGAAATAGTATAGAACTGTAGATGATATTGTTTGACATTGTTTGTAAAGAGAAGTTAAAAAGATGATATTGTTTGACATTGTTTGTAAAGAGAAGTTAAAAATAAGAGATGAAAGAGATAGTCTTACAATCTTAAAATATCAGACAGGATCGATCTTCTGCTGTGCATGTGCATGGCAAAGGTTCTGAACTTGCAAAAAATATGTATAAAGAAGTTGTCACATAATTTAGCATCAGTTTTACAAGAAGAAGAAAAAAAAGAAAATAGAACATATACAGTATGTCAGTTTTGCATCGTGCACCATTGGTATATATATATATATATATATATATATATATATATATATATATATATATATATATATATATATATATATATATATATATATATATATATATATATATATATATATATATATATATATATATATATATATGATGTCCAAAAGCAAAAGCCCTCTACACGATGCAGTTGGTCAGGGGCGGAGCCACGGGGTGGGCAAAGGGGGCTGTGGCCCCACCTCAATTTTTTGTCTTCTTATATATATACTAGTTGAGTGCCCGTGCGTTGCTACGGTTCCTATATATTATATATATAAATTTATTTAAATACGATATTTGTTAAAAATATGTTCTAAATATTTACAGTAATACTAACTATAAAATAAATTAACACATTTTAGTTACAATCATTTGAATACTAAGACAAATATAAAAGATAAAGAAATAACAATTGTTCATACGTAAAGATTATAAATCTTAGATAAATTGAACAACCAACATTTTATGGCAACAACCAACATTTTAAGTATACGTACAATTCATATGATACTACTCTTCATTTCTCCAAAGGCATTGGGTTCTTTAGATTTCTAAAGTCTCTACAAGAAAATGGAGATATAATTATTTTCATCGAATAGAAACATCTTCTAATCAATGCAATTGAATATGAACACTGAACACACTTCTTTTTCAGAAGGAAAGTCTTGATCAAATAAGAAATTGTATCTTTTCCTGAACCTGCATACCAACCAAATCTATAAGTGTCAAAAATTCATCGAGCTTACAACCTGTACCAGAATGAACAAGCAAATAACACTTGAGGAGTATTGCTTTCAGAAGAAAAATGAATGGAAATACCAACTGGGTGTAATAGGTTAGGGTCTGAATTCACCAATTCCAATAGGAAGCAGATAAATACATGCTTAGAGCATTAGACTGGAAACACACTGGAGAACCTCTAATGGTATATCAAGATAAAGCAAATTAGATATGCATCCGAGTAACCAACTCTTACCCTTCTTTGTCAACAGATCCATATACAGGCTCAAATCTTGGATCCCTTCCAACCTAGGGGAAAGAACGATGTCAGAAACATGATATGAATTTAGAAGACAAAGTCCACGATACAACCTCTAAAATAGATTGATAATTACACATTTGCATGAAAGAAACTAAGATGAAGATAAAATCACTAAGTGGAAGTGAAGGAAGTCAATATATAAACTGCACTCTTTCATGATGAATGCATTCTTAAAACAACATGATTGCATTTCCCAGGCCTAGATAAGTAGATGAAATTACCAAACAAATAGGATAAAAAACTGAAATTCACATGTAACAAAATTCAGAAACACCTGAGCTACAGGCCTGCAGCAGCAAAACATGCCCAACCAGACAAGTGACTAAAAGCACACTGTTATCCATGCATATTGTATAAGTTTAGATACCTATAGCGCACAAGCTAATGGTGGAATCAGGATCCAAGAGGGCTACTTTTGTGAAAATAGGTAAACAACTCACCATAATAGCAAATAGTTAAGTGCTCTTACTCTTGCTCATGCTCCATATAGACTTATTTATAGACTTTATCACATCCTCCGCTTTCCTGATGACAGTAACAGGAAAACGAAAATTAACACGTCATTCAAGTGTACAAAAAGCAGCATTTTCCAAGTGACAACTCATGAGCCACGACTTATGTGCAACAAGAAAAATCATAGCCAATTGGCAACAAAAAAGTGACAACGCTTCTAGATCAGTTTGTCGTACACTGAAAACAAATCATGACAATAAACGTGTACGATATCGAATTCATCGTCACAGGATACAGCTAGCAAAAGTTGCAATACTACTCAGTAAACAAGGGTTCCAAATGAAAAAATAGGGGGTGGCAGTCATACCCAGGATCTTGCTCCACAAGCTCGCAGATTTTGATCTTCTTTTCCCAATCCATCTCCTTGAGCTTACCACTCATCGCCGCCTTCACCATTTCTGCAGCCATCTTCTCCCCTAGGCCTTCTCTCACTGTCGATCACATCTAGGCCTAGTATTCCACAGCCACATGGCGAGGAAAAGGGCATGAAGAAATCAAAATTCAGTAACATAAGACCAAGTCTTCAAAATTGTCCTACTAATTCTATTGAAAAACAAACGATCGATTTACAAGAGTAAAAGCTTTTTTGTTATCAAATCCCCACTCAAATCCTCCAGGCTCTTATTTACTATAATCAATGTAGTAATTGAAGGGAGTCACAGAGTAAAAGCTTCATACACAAAAGGAATATGAGAGTGAAGAATTGTGAATGGAGAAAAAGCTTGAGTAAAAGTGTAAACACTGGTGCAGAGTGAAGGTCCATATAATATTGTAGGAAAAAAATAAGATCTCAATATACATTACATAAAAATAGATGGCAGAAGCTAGAAATTAAAAGGAAAACAACATTACAATATGTGAGGTGAATACAAATTAATTCCACTTTATTTAATATTCCACAACAGGGAACACACTACATTGTTATTGTTTTGTCATTAAGTGACCAACAATTGTGCTTGGTGGTCACAAACAGCACAAGGTGTAGGTAATACATGCACAGAAATAAAAATACAGAATTCATTGAAGATATGTCTAAGCTTTGTAAATTAGAATGAAAAATGTATACAATTTCTAAAATTGACTAAATGAAGAAATGAACATAGTTTCAGAAGCAAGTTTGAAACACATATGTATCTTGCACTGACCTCCTTTCTTTAGATCAAATAGAATGACAAATGGAGTAATAAAATGGCCATGTAGAGAGGAAAGGGGAAAACAATAATCTTCAGTTCGAACTAAACAGCCTTAGAAGTAATAAGTAGTTTTATCATTCCAAAACAGATGTTCTGTATGTTTGCTGTAAATATGTGCAGAGTTTCATAACTATTTTACAATATATGCACACAACAAACATATCACAGCAACTTGTCTATATTTTTATTCAGTCTAGAAACCATGTAGTCCTTATTCTTAATCACAACGATGTAACTAATATAGATAGTGACAAACAGCTGCACATGTATGTTGTGGATTTTTCATAAATTCATATGGACTAATAAGCTAACAAAACCTACTACTAATTGGTTGGACAAGAAAAGAAATACTGACCTTCAATAGCTTCTTTAGGCGTTCTGAAACCTTCAAAAATTATGTTTCTTTCTTTTCTAGGTTTGTTCCCCTTGGCGTTCTTCTTGGAACTATATTACAAAGCAGGATATAAGCACTACATAACAACATCAACTGACCATTTGTCAATGTGAACAATGTATTGAAACATAAGGATCTACGTTGTATGGTTACAGTACAAAGAGTTTCTAACCAGATCTATACGCTGACCTAGGCCATGGCGCCCAAATTAGCCAAATCCCACCCGAGACCGACATAATTGGGTTAGATTCGACTCAAATATAGGGAGGGGGAAGAGGGGCGCCCACCTTGGTTGATCCGTCGTGGAGGCCCATGACAAGGCACAACTTCTTCTCCAGCGAGAGCAACTCCTGCGGTGGAGCGAAGAGGGTGAGATCGAAGAAGATATTCTCGTCCAACGGTGGAGGCACGGACGAGGTCACTTCGTCTCTCCTCGCCTTCCACAGATAGCGAGCCTCGGACTCGCATCTGGAGACCGCAGATTCCATCGATCTGGGCAAGCGCGGCGCGGATGCCGTCGATCTGGGCGAACCTGGAGAGCGCGGATCGAGGCCGCAATTCCGTCTGAGCAGTGATCCCGTCGATATAGAAACAGACTTATGCCATGCTGGTCAGAAGTTACCATTCTCGGGGTATACTAGCTTCATCACGAGTCGTGTAGTTGAATGGACCCTTCAGTACACGCCATACTCCTTTATCAAGTCTAATGTTTAAATGTACATTCCATTAGTTGGCATGATCTTGTATAAGCATATATTACACACTATAAAATCATGAGAGCAAACCTTGGAAATTATCTCCTGGTTCACGACCCATCATTTGTGCCAAGCTTGCGTTAATCTCTGGGCCGGTGAACGCCATCCCCATCTTTTTTAGTGCAACACATCAATGGATGAGTCATGAGTCCCAACTGTTACATGACATTTCAAAATTGATAATGAGTCCATCTTGACAACAAAAGATAGGACTAACAATAGTTGTTGCATCCAAGGCTTATTGTATTGCAAGAACAATTAAAATAAAAAAACATCCATCAATAAAAAAAGCATCCATCAATGAGAATGAGAATGAGACCATGCAATTTGCTTTCCATGATTCGTTGTTTACTGGCATGTGATGGGGCTACATCTGTAAGTGGACTATTCAAGTTATCAAGTAAATAATATATGAAAGCACGCACTCTAGTAATCGTGCAGAAACTGCATAGATAATCAACAAATCATGGAAAGCAAAACAGAGTGCAGAGCATGCTAGATTGAGCTTTTCTACTCAAACTTAACAAAGACACCAACAATTGAACATGCATGCTGCTAACTGAATTGCGACGGCCCAAAACACTGATAACAGAACATAGTTTTTAAGTGGGTCACACAATCTGATTATAATAGTTTGGTTCCTTAATAGTCTAGTTCTCTAAAAAGAAAAGGCAGAGAAGATTTCTAAACACCCCTTGTGTAGCCTAGGATCATGCACTCTTACTACAGACCATTATATGTTTAATTGTGAATCTGTAGAAGCAGAAGCACTCTGTATAGATAAGTCATGAAGGAGAAAGGAGAAAATAAAGGCAGCAAGCCTAACGGTCATGCTGTCATGCATTTCAATGTAGAGATGTAGGACTATATCGTCATTTAACTGTCAGTCAAGAAAAAAAATACTAATACGAGTCTATTTTTCAATGGTCTTAGTCAATTAATCATGGCTACCATACTTTTGGCACTTTTGGCAGTGCTTGTACGTTTTCTGCATGAATAATAGGCAGCTGACAAATGTTTAAGATAAGATAATCGGCTAGTATTACGCCCGAGTGATGGAAAAAGGAAGGTTCTAGCTAGCCATGGAACATACCGTCTCTTCGGTTCTAGCCAATGATAGCAGCCATGTTTTCCCCTATTTATTTGAAAAGGAATAGCAGCAGACATGTTAACACAGTAGCATTGCCCTGCCATCGAAAATACTATTTTACACTATAAACAGTACTACTATTTACAAAGTGAAGCTGAATAAGAGGTGAGATAGAAGGTTGGACAGTGCTGATGATAGCCTAATTAAGATGAATACTCATACTCCCAGTGTAGTGGCATTTGGGTTTTGTAATTATGTAATGTGTCTGTAGTAAGAGTGCATGTTCAGGGTTGTTCAGAAAGGGTTGTTCACCTATTATCTTCAAATATTGTTTAGCATTTCTCTTGTATGGTGTATGGTCTCTTCAGTTCTAGCCAAAGATAGCAGCCATGTTTTTCCCCTATTTATTTGAAAATGAATAATAGTAGACATGTTAACACAGTGGCATTGCTCTGCCATCGAAAATACTATTTTACAGAGAAATGTGTGGTAAGTTTATAGAGAAAACCACATAAACATAACCTAAAGCCCTATTCATAGATTGATCCCCAAATTTCAAAAGAAGTTACTATCAATGTGCATAGAACAACAAAATTCAGAATGTAATATCAAAATTCAGGATGACAACAAAGACAATTCACAGTTCACACAATGGCTCTTTCAGCATAGCATCTCAATAATTTGCTCCCTCTATTACAGAAATCTAGTAAGCATATGACAAATCAATTACTAAGGCGGAACCATCATAACACAAAGCATCATAACGTGCACGGTTAAATCATATTAATGAAATCACAGAAACTGAGACCTCACATGCAACTAAATGCCGCACTGCACAAAAAAGACAATTAACAAATAAATGTCGTACCCATTAACAAATAAAGAATATCCACGGTAGAGTAATATTCTATTGGTGGACGCGACGCTCCGGTCGAGGATCTCGGCGTAGTCGGCTCCCAGAGAAGAGGATACGACGAAGCAAGAGCCTTCGCCCCCGTGGCATATCATAGCAAGAAGCATGGTTCAGCTCATGTATGAGGCCACCAATATTTGCTCTTCCCCATGTTTATAGACTCCCAAACTCAGACGCAAGCAGATTCTTCACTTTATCAAGTTGTGCAACCAATGTCCAATGGCCACAATTGCTCCTAATATAATAGAAAACAAATATACAAATCTCATTCAGATTCTTAAATACTAAGAACAAGATTCCGTGACACTTGTTGATAGATTGGTATATGTGCAATCACCTCCAAACTGTTGCATATAGAACACGATTCATTCTTTTCCAAGAAGAACAAAATGCAATAGTCTCTTTTATCAAAATAACTTATATTATAAATTTCTCATCCAATCACTTGTAGTGATATCAGTCAAAAACTATTTCTTCACTCTAGGCAAATACAATAAATTTAAAGCTTGTGTAAGCTCACCCACGGGCTTCGCTGGCGTCGAGAAGCCCCCATAAGCCAGAGCTCCATGTTGTTTTCATCCACATTTTAAACCAAAACAGATCGACGGGCCCTTGTGGCTACATGTCAAGCACAAGAGCACGCGTGGAGCATGGGTCGAAAGCGAAAGGGACAATGTGCCGTTGATTTAGAATCTAGCGTTCTTACCTGTTAAACACCATAACCAGGGTGTCAAAGTTCGCTGGGTCCTCCAAGAAGGCCTTGAGCTCGGCGGCGTGGCGTGCAGATGGGAACCGGACGGCCGGGGCTCGCGTCATCCCGTCCTTGAGCACGATGCTGGGTTGCCTCATGAACATCACTGGTTTCTGTTCGGCATACTACATATAGAATATTTAGATAAGAACATACAACAAAAGAAACTGAGCAACTTCAACCTCCTAAACCCTAAATCACTATCACCCAATTGAAACGCCTACAAAGACACTTAAAATTAGTACATCAGGAAAACATTATGATTCAGAAGAGAATAATGAAAAGACCCAGGTTACCCTAGTTGAGAATAGCATCATGATTAAAGCACACTCGAAGTGCCGACACAAATCGCGTGGTAGGTAGCTTGACCGAAGAACCTAGAATTTCGGTAATAAAATTTATTAAAAATGGTGACACGAAGATATATGCAACAGTCATGATTATCACCTGGTATTTTAACACGTGTCAAGTCGGATCTTCTTGGTTTCAAGCATTCTGGAAACCTCATTTCCTGCTTCAGCCACTAATTGCCTACTCTATACTTGAGTACCTCAGTTCACCTAGATGTCATATACTTGTCAAACAATACTTGTCACCTAGATGACATATATTAGCTTATGAACAGTTGTGATGGTGGAAATGGGTTTACCTCAGTTCAAACAAAAAAATATTAGCTCCCCTAGATGCCATATATTTAAAAATGGAGGGAGTAACATAACATAATAAACAAGCAGTTTAAGAAGACAAATGTCCCACAAGACGACCACAATTTTTAAAGGCACCTGATAACAATACCTACTAATAGAGTTAGAATTATAAGCAGATGGGTTCAGTTATTTTTTTTTCTTGACTATGTCATGGGCTGGTATTAAAGGTCAAACCAATACAACAATTTAAAGTGGCAATTTAGCAAAAGAACTACAGGATCAGTTCAGTCATAGGCATCAAGAGCTGAATGAAAATGCAAGGAGGTGAGTAGTTTAAGGTCCTTGGGGTACCAAGGGAAGGGTAACATAAGGTCAAGACCATCCCCCACCCCTCACCCAACACATAAAAAAAGGTTAAGGCATGTTATCAACCAGATGAAGGTAGAAACATGAAGGGTGCCGATTTGTCAGATTCCACAATAAATTAGCAGAAGATATTGATCCCACAAGGGCAAAAAAACTAACAATTGAAGACCATAGAAGTGTGAAAATACAAAATAAATAGAGTAGAAGGGTGGAGTAGACTTTTAATGGCAATGGAAAATATGTGAGCGAGTGAACAAGTTGTCAACTTGTGCTGCTTAATCAAAACTATCCTAAATGATGTTTCTATCTTCACTGTATTGAATGTTTCAAGGTTACAAAATTAGTGCTTCCCTTGAAAGCTCCAATATTAGAAAATCAAGCTTATAAGGAAGTTTTAGTGGATGGGGTTTTCGGTACAAATAATCAATTAATCACCCACCTGGAGATGGATGGCTATATGCTTCACAGTCAAACCCTTTACATTCATCAGGTGCAGGATTCTCTCAGGTGCAGCAACTGTTAGGTGTTAGCCACCCAAAGAAAACAAATAACACATGGTCATGTTGTAGCTAATAAAATAACAAATACCTAATTTAGGTTTCAAGCCATGTGTAGGTATGAGCTATGCTTACACTTGTCCCCCCAAGAGCTTCGATAACCTCCAAGAACTTTTCATGGAGTTCAATGGTCCATGTGGCCTGATTTTGCTTTTTTGTCTCTTCATGTCCATTGCTTTCAGGAACAGATAATCATTTGTCTTTAGAATAAGCACTTCCTTAGGCTTTTCAGTAGATGGTGAAACCATTCTATTTTTGGTACTATTATTGAGACTTGATCCTTGAGGTGCTGCCTTTTTAGACTTGTAATCCAGTGCTTGGTGCCTTAGAATCCTGAAGCTTCTTCTGTCCAGTGGCTTCATCACATGGAAGCATGCACCCAGGTTCATACATTTGGAAAGTGCCTCTTAGTCGTCACAAGAACACATTGCTGTCAACAAGGAGGAATAACCCTAGAATGGTGAGTTTGGATAGGTGAGAAATCCTTAAGATAATAGAGCTCTAAATATAAACACTTACCGATAAGAGGGGCTTGAAGTTCATTTAGTATGTGATGGAACAATCAGAGTTTGCTGAAGTGTCTGGTGCCATATTGTTAGGATTAACCTCCACCAACACCAAATCAAGGTCTGCTTCTTTAGCAGCCCCACATTTAATAAAATCCAGGGTCGCTTTTACTGTTTGGAATGAAAAAAACTACACAACAATAAAGGTAATAAGATTAAAATATTTGGAAAATTAATACATGTATTTAGCACTGTTCTACACTTAATGGACCCTGCAATTGACATCACTACACATATAAAGATAGTCATAATATTAAGGAAAGCTTGGTGATGCTTCTATAGAAAAAATAAATAAATCCCATTACGAAGTCTTGGTGATGCTCACAGCTTGGTGATGCTCACGGCTTAGTGATGCTCACTTTATATTTATTCATCCAGCTGACTTCTAGAAGTTCCAAAGAAGTCATTACAAAACACATAGTTTAAGGACCAGAAGCCTGAGATTGCTCACCATCTTAATTAGTTGTTGCCTTCGCTTCCTGATTGATGATTCCCTGCTATCAATGTATAGTAACCATCATGTGCGACTATAAACTGCAACCAACAGAACTGATTCTCCAAGTGCCTGAAGTCGGCGTTCGTCGCGGATCCGCATGACCCCCTTATCGACATGGATGTCGTACCCATCCTCGTCCAACTGCCCGACGCTGATGAGGTTGATGTCGAGGCGTGGGATTAAGTAGACTCCAGCGAGCTGCCGGTGCTCACCGGTCTTGCACGAGAATAGGACCGTCCCCCGCCCTTCAATGTTGACGAGGGATCCATCACCGAACCTGACGGTGCCGGTGACGTGTTCGTCGATGTCGGAGAAGACGGCGCGCGACCCCGTCATGTGGTTGGTCGCACCCGTGTCGAGATGCCAGAGTGCGTCATCGGGGTTGCCTACGCCGTCGAGCTGTACGTGGGCACGTGCCTCCACCAGATGCACGCGCGCCTGCTCCGTCGTGGCGTGCAGCTCCTCCAGCACCGGGAGCAAGGCGGACGGGCGACCCGCAGCGGCGTGCCCCTCCACCACCAGCGATGGCGGCTTTCGCCCCTTCGTGGCGCGCGGCGCCTCCACTGCCGGGTCCGCGGCCGCGGCCTCCACCTGCCCCTGTCGAGCGCGTTGTGTCCCTCGGCACGCAGGTACCTGCTCCACCGCCAAGGTCAGGACAGGGGCCGGGGCCAGGGCCGGCCTCCCCTTCTCCGCCAGGGTCGAGGCCATCAGCTGCGCCATCTGGACCGGCGGCGCTTCCAAACCCCAGATGGAGGCCACCGGCGGCCGGATCTGGACCCTCGTCGCCTCCAACTTTGCTCCTTTGCCTACCGAAGGAGTACCGCCACCGCCGCCATGAACCGGTGACCGGAGCTGGACGGTGTTGAGTCTGGCAGAGCGGTTGAGGTCGTGGGGGAGGAGATTGAAGTCGTGGTGCGGCGCGCCGTCGTGGAGGCAGATTGAGGACGTGGGCACATCTCTGCGTGCGGCGCGCCATCGTGGAGGTAGAGGGTTTAGGGCTGCCGAAGATGATGACAGGCTGGGCTGGGCTGCACAATGGGCCGCACCAACGGTTGGGCCACACGAACCACTGGGCTGCACGCAGACACTGTTATGGGATTTATTTGATTAGTACCATACCGGCCACTGAGACAGACCAAACGTGGCTTATAAACGTTGGCGTGGATTGTTTGTTGCTCAGACTAGTTCCTCTGGTGCCGCACCAAGATGTATTTTTTGGCACGGGGATGTACGTCCACGGTTGGGAGGCAGAACGGGTCGGATCGCCCTGGATGAAGCGAACGGTCCAGATTACCCGGAGGCAGAACCAGGGGAGGCAGCCTACCCCTTGCGTTCTTAATAGGTAGTATAGATATTGAATATGATGCGAATTGAAAAAAAATAGTAAGTACATGAAGGCAAAAATGCAGAACACATCTACCATCGTGTCTGAAAGGGAATTAGGCTTACACCTAGTTCCTAAATAATTTTGGTGGTTGAATTGCCCAACACAACTAATTGGACTAACTAGTTTGCTCTAGTGTGTAAGTTATACAGGTGCCAAAGGTTCACACTTAGCCAATAAAAAGACCAAGTATTGGGTTCAACAAAAGAGCAAAGGGGCAACCGAAGGCATCTCTGGTCTGGCGCACCGGACTGTCCGGTGTGCCACCGGACAGTGTCGGTGCACCACCGGACAGTGTCCGGTGCACCAGAGGACTCCACCTCAAACTCGCCACCTTCGGGAAAATCCAGAGGTGCTCCACTATAATTCACCGGACTGTCCGGTGTACACCGGACAATGTCCGGTGCTCCAAAGAAGAGCGGCCTCAGGAACTCACCAGCTTCGGGAATTCGCAAGGGTAGTCCGCTATAATTCACCGGACATGTCCGGTGTGCACCGGACTGTCCGGTGTGACAACGGAGCAACGGATATTTTGGCGCCAACGGCTACCTGCAGTGCATTAAATGCGCGCCAGCGCGCGCAGAAGTCAGGCACGCCCATACTGGCACACCGGACACTCTATAGTACATGTCCGGTGCGCCACCGGACATCCAGGCGGGCCCAGAAGACAGAGCTCCAACGGTCGGAACCCAACGGCTTTGGTGACGTGGCTGGCGCACCGGACATGTCCGGTGTGCACCGGACTGTCCGGTGCACCATACGACAGTCAGCCCCACCAAACGGCTAGTTTGGTGGTTGGGGCTATAAATACCCCCAACCACCCACCATTCATTGCATCCAAGTTTTCCACTTCTCAACCACTTACAAGAGCTAGGCATTCAATTCTAGACACACCAAAGAGATCAAATCCTCTCCAAATTCCACTCAAGGCTTTAGTGATTAGCGAGAGAGATTTGTCGTGTTCTTTTGAGCTCTTGCGCTTGGATTGCTTCTTTTCTTTCTCACTTGTTCTTGTGATCAAAACTCCATTGTAATCAAGGCAAGAGGCACCAATTGTGTGGTGGCCCTTGCGGGGAAGTTTTGTTCCCGGTTTTGATTTGAGAAGAGAAGCTCACTCGGTCCAAGGGACCATTTGAGAGAGGGTAAGGGTTGAAAGAGACACGGCCTTTGTGGCCTCCTCAACGGGGAGTAGGTTTGCGAGAACCGAACCTCGGTAAAACAAATCCGCGTGTCACACTCTTCATTTGCTTGCAATTTGTTTTGCTCCCTCTCTCTCGGACTCGTTATTCTTTCTAACGCTAACCCGGCTTGTAGTTGTGTTTATATTTGTAAATTTCAGTTTCGCCCTATTCACCCCCCTCTAGGCGACTATCAATTGGTATCAGAGCCCGGTGCTTCATTAGAGCCTAACCGCTCGAAGTGATGTCGGGAGATCACGCCAAGAAGGAGATGGAGACCGGCGAAAAGCCCACTACAAGCCACGGGAACACTTCATCGGAAGAGTCCCGCACCAAGAGGAAGGAGAAGAAGAAGGACTCCTCCAAAGGGAAGGAGAAGAGATCTTCTTCACACCACAAAGAGAAGAAGGAGAAATCCTCTTCCCACAAGCCGCATCAGAGTGGGGACAAGAAAAAGAGGATGAGGAAGGTGGTCTACTACGAGACCGACTCTTCATCGGCATCCACCTCCGGCTCCGACGCGGCGTCCGTCACTTCTAAGCGCCAAGAGCGTAAGAAGTTTAGTAAGATCCCCCTACGCTACCCTCGCATTCCTAAACATACACCTTTACTTTCCGTCCCATTAGGCAAACCACCAACTTTTGATGGTGAAGATTACGCTAGGTGGAGTGATTTAATGCGATTTCATCTAACCTCGCTTCACAAAAGTATATGGGATGTTGTTGAGTTTGGTGCACAGGTACCATCCGTAGGGGATGAAAACTATGATGAGGATGAAGTAGCCCAAATCAAGCACTTCAACTCCCAAGCCACAACCATACTCCTCGCCTCTCTAAGTAGAGAGGAATATAACAAGGTGCAAGGGTGGAAGAATGCGAAGGAGATTTGGGATCTACTCAAGACCGCGCACGAGGGTGATGAACTCACCAAGATCACCAAGCGGGAAACGATCGAGGGGGAGCTCGGTCGCTTCCGTCTTCGCCAAGGGGAGGAGCCACAAGATATGTACAACCGGCTCAAAACCTTGGTGAACTAAGTGCGCAACCTCGGGAGCAAGAAATGGGATGACCACGAGGTGGTTAAGGTTATTCTTAGATCACTCATCTTCCTTAACCCCACTCAAGTTCAATTAATTCGTGGTAATCCCAGATACACACTAATGACTCCCGAGGAAGTTATCGGGAATTTTGTGAGCTTTGAATGTATGATCAAGGGCTCAAAGAAGATCAACGAGCTTGATGATCCCTCCACATCCGAAGCACAACCGGTGGCATTCAAGGCAACGGAGGAGAAGGAGGAGGAGTCTACACTAAGTAGACAACCAATCGACGCTTCAAAGCTCGACAACGAGGAGATGGCTTTAATCATCAAAAGCTTTCGCCAAATCCTCAAGCAACGGAAGGGGAAGGATTACAAATCCCGTTCCAAGAAGGTTTGCTACAAGTGTGGTAAGCCCGGTCACTTTATTGCTAAATGTCCATTATCAAGTGACAGTGACAGGGATAACGACAAGAAGGGCAAGAGGAGAGAAAAGAAGAGGTACCACAAGAAGAGGGGCAGCGATGCCCACGTGTGCCGCGAGTGGGACTCCGATGAGAGCTCCACCGACTCCTCCGACGACGAGGACGCCGCCAACATCGCCGTCACCAAGGGACTCCTCTTCCCCAACATCGGCCACAAGTGCCTCATGGCAAAGGACGGCAAGAGGAAGAAGGTTAAATCCAAATCATCCACTAAATATGAGTCTTCTAGTGATGATAATGCTAGTGATGAGGAGGATAACTTGCGTACCCTTTTTGCCAACCTTAACATGGAACAAAAGGAAAAATTAAATGAATTAATTAGTGCTATTCATGAAAAGGATGACCTTTTGGATTCCCAAGAGGACTTCCTAATTAAGGAAAATAAGAAACATGTTAAGGTTAAAAATGCTTATGCTCTAGAAATAGAAAAATGTGAGAAATTATCTAGTGAGCTAAGCACATGCCATGACACTATTACCAACCTTAGAAATGAAAATGCCAAATTAATTGCTAAGGTTGATTCTCATATTTGTAATGTTTCAACTTCCAATCCTAGAGATGACAATGTTGATTTACTTGCTAGGATTGATGAGTTGAATGTTTCTCTTGCTAGCCTTAGAATTGAGAATGAAAAATTGCTTGCTAAGGCTAAAGATTTTGATGTTTGCAATGCTACTATTTCCGACCTTAGAACTAAGAATGATATATTGCATGCTAAGGTTGTAGAATTAAAATCTTGCAAAACCTCTACATCTACCGTGGAGCACACTTCTATTTGTACTAGATGTAGAGATGTTGATGTTAATGCTATTCATGATCACATGGCTTTAATTAAACAACAAAATGATCATATAGCAAAATTAGATGCTAAAATTGACGAGCATAACTTAGAGAATGAAAAATTTAAATTTGCTCGTAGTATGCTTTATAATGGGAGACGCCCTGGCATTAAGGATGGCATCGGCTTCCAAAGGGGAGACAATGTCAAAATTAGTGCCTCTCCTAAGAAATTGTCAAACTTTGTTAAGGGCAAGGCTCCCATGCCTCAGGATAACGAGGGTTACATTTTATACCCTGCCGGTTATCCCGAGAGCAAAATTAGGAGAATTCATTCTAGGAAGTCTCACTCTCGCCCTAATCATGCATTTATGTATAAGGGTGAGACATCTAGCTCTAGGCAACCAGCCCGTGCTAAGTTGCCTAAAAGGAAAACTCCTAGTGCATCAAATGAACATAGCTTTTCATTTAAAACATTTGATGCATCATATGTTCTGACTAACAAATCCGACAAGGTAGTTGCCAAGTTTGTTGGGGGCAAACACAAGGGCTCCAAGACTTATGTTTGGGTACCCAAAGTTCTTGTTTCTAATGCCAAAGGACCCAAAACCGTTTGGGTACCTAAAGTCAAGAACTAAACTTGTTTTGTAGGTTTATGCATCCGGGGGCTCAAGTTGGATCATCGATAGTGGGTGCACAAACCACATGACAGGGGAGAAAAAGATGTTCTCCTCCTATGAGAAAAATCAAGATCCCCAACGAGCTATCACAATCGGGGATGGAAACCAAGGTTTGGTCAAAGGATTGGGTAAAATTGCTATATCTCCTGACCATTCTATTTCCAATGTTTTTCTCGTAGATTCATTAGATTACAATTTGCTTTCTGTATCTCAATTATGCAAAATGGGTTACAACTGTCTTTTCACTGATGTAGGTGTTACTGTCTTTAGAAGAAGTGATGATTCAATATCATTTAAGGGAGTGTTAGAGGGTCAGCTATACTTAGTAGATTTTGATAGAGCTGAACTCGACACTTGCTTAATTGCTAAGACTAACATGGGTTGGCTCTGGCACCGCCGACTAGCCCATGTTGGGATAAAGAATCTTCATAAGCTTCTAAAGGGAGAGCACATTTTAGGACTAACAAATGTTCATTTTGAGAAAGACAGGATTTGTAGCACATGCCAAGCAGGAAAGCAAGTTGGTGCCCATCATCCACACAAGAACATCATGACGACCGACAGGCCGCTTGAGCTACTCCACATGGATCTATTCGGCCCGATTGCTTACATAAGCATCGACGGGAGTAAGTATTGTCTTGTAATAGTGGATGATTATTCTCGCTTCACTTGGGTGTTCTTTTTGTAGGAAAAATCTCAAACCCAAGAAACCTTAAAAGGATTCTTGAGACGAGCTCAAAACGAGTTCGGCTTAAGGATCAAGAAAATTGGAAGCGACAACGGGACGGAGTTCAAGAACTCCCAAATCGAAGGCTTCCTTGAGGAGGAGGGCATCAAGCATGAGTTCTCTTCTCCCTACACGCCACAACAAAATGGTGTAGTGGAGAGGAAGAATCGAACTCTATTGGACATGGCAAGGACCATGCTTGATGAGTACAAGACTTCGGATCGGTTTTGGGCCGAGGCGGTCAACACCGCCTGCTACGCCATCAACCGGTTATATCTGCACCGAATCCTCAAGAAGACATCTTATGAACTCCTAACCGGTAAAAAGCCCAATATTTCATATTTTAGAGTCTTTGGTAGCAAATGTTTTATTCTTGTTAAAAGAGGTAGAAAATCTAAATTTGCTCCTAAGACTGTAGAAGGCTTTTTACTAGGATATGATTCAAACACAAGGGCATATAGAGTCTTTAACAAGTCCACTGGACAAGTTGAAGTTTCTTGTGACGTTGTGTTTGATGAGACTAACGGCTCTCAAGTAGAGCAAGTTGATCTTGATGAGATAGGTAATGAAGAGGCTCCATGCATCGCGCTAAGGAACATGTCCATTGGGGATGTGTGTCCTAAGGAATCCGAAGAGCATCCAAATGCACAAGATCAACCGTCCTCCTCCACGCAAGCATCTCCACCAACTCAAAATGAGGATGAAGCTCAAGTTGATGAAGTAGAAGATCAAGCAAAAGAGCCACCTCAAGATGATGGCAATGATCAAGGGGGAGATACAAATGATCAAGACAAGGAGGATGAAGAGCAAAGGCCGCCACACCCAAGAGTCCACCAAGCAATCCAACGAGATCACCTTGTCGACACCATCCTCGGCGACATTCATAAGGGGGTAACCACTAGATCTCGAATTGCTCATTTTTGTGAGCATTACTCTTTTGTTTCCTCTATTGAGCCACACAGGGTAGAGGAAGCACTACAAGATTCGGATTGGGTGGTGGCTATGCAAGAGGAGCTCAACAACTTCACTAGGAATGAGGTATGGCACTTAGTTCCACGTCCTAATCAAAATGTTGTAGGAACCAAATGGGTCTTCTGCAACAAGCAAGATGAGCATGGTGTGGTGACAAGGAACAAAGCTCGACTTGTGGCCAAGGGATACTCCCAAGTCGAAGGTTTGGATTTCGGTGAAACCTATGCACCCGTAGCTAGGCTTGAGTCAATTCGCATATTATTGGCCTATGCTACTTACCATGGCTTTAAGCTTTATCAAATGGACGTGAAAAGTGCCTTCCTCAATGGACCAATCAAGGAAGAGGTCTATGTTGAGCAACCACCCGGCTTTGAAGATAGTGAGTACCCTAACCATGTCTATAGGCTCTCTAAGGCGCTTTATGGGCTCAAGCAAGCCCCAAGAGCATGGTATGAATGCCTAAGAGATTTCCTTATAGCTAATGGCTTCAAAGTCGGCAAGGTCGATCCTACTTTATTCACTAAAACTCTTGACAATGATTTGTTTGTATGCCAAATTTATGTTGATGATATTATATTTGGGTCTACTAACGAATCTACATGTGAAGAATTTAGTAGGATCATGACACAAAAATTCGAGATGTCGATGATGGGGGAGTTGCAGTATTTTCTAGGATTCCAAGTCAAGCAACTCCAAGAAGGCACCTTCATTAGCCAAACGAAGTATACTCAAGACATTCTAACCAAGTTTGGAATGAAGGATGCTAAGCCCATCAAGACACCCATGGGAACCAATGGGCATCTCGACCTCGACATGGGAGGTAAATCCGTCGATCAAAAGGTATACCGGTCGATGATAGGTTCATTACTCTATTTATGTGCATCTCGACCGGACATTATGCTTTCCGTTTGCATGTGTGCAAGATTCCAATCCGACCCTAAGGAATCTCACCTTACGTCCGTAAAACGAATCTTGAGATATTTGGCTTATACTCCTAAGTTTGGGCTTTGGTACCCTCGGGGATCCACATTTGATTTGATTGGTTATTCGGATGCCGACTGGGCGGGGTGCAAGATTAATAGAAAGAGCACATCGGGGACTTGCCAGTTCTTGGGAAGATCCTTGGTGTCTTGGGCTTCAAAGAAGCAAAATTCCGTAGCTCTTTCTACCGCCGAAGCCGAGTACATTGCCGCAGGCCATTGTTGCGCGCAATTACTTTGGATGAGGCAAACCCTACGGGACTACGGTTACAAATTAACCAAAGTCCCTTTGCTATGTGATAATGAGAGTGCAATCAAGATGGCGGATAATCCCGTCGAGCATAGCCGCACTAAACACATAGCTATTCGGTATCATTTTCTTAGGGATCACCAACAAAAGGGAGATATCGAGATTTCTTACATTAACACTAAAGATCAATTAGCCGATATCTTTACCAAACCTCTAGATGAACAAACTTTTAACAAACTTAGGCATGAGCTCAATATTCTTGATTCGCGCAATTTCTTTTGCTAAATTGCACACATAGCTCATTTGTATACCTTTGATCATGTCTCTTTCCTATGCTATGACTAATGTGTTTTCAAGTCTATTTCAAACCAAGTCATAGGTATATTGAAAGGGAATTGGAGTCTTCGGCGAAGACAAAGGCTTCCACTCCGCAACTCATCCTTCGCCGTCACTCCGCGCATCTCTCCATCTTTTGGGGGAGAGTTCAAAAGCAAAAGGACTTCGTCTTTGGTATAATCTTCACTCATTTTCTTATGACCAAAGGGGGAGAGAGTATTACAAAAGGGCTCTAATGATTCCGTTTTTGGCGATTCATGCCAAAGGGGGAGAGAGTAAGAGCCCAAAGCAAAAGGACCGCACCACCACCCAATTTTAAAACTAATGATTTTCAAATTGGTATCTCATTGTGTTCAAAAGAGGGAGAAAGTAGTATTTTCAAAATTGATATCTTAAAACCCTCTTGAACACTAAGAGGAGGATTTCATTAAGGGGGAGTTTTGTTTAGCCAAAGGAAAAGCATTTGAAACAAGGGGAGAAAATTTCAAATCTTGAAAATGCTTTGCAAAATCTTATTCATTTACCTTTGACTATTTGCAAAAGAACCTTGAAAAGGATTTACAAAAGAATTTGCAAAAACAAAACATGTGGTGCAAACGTGGTCCAAAATGTTAAAAATAAAGAAACAATCCATGCATATCTTGTAAGTATTTATATTGGCTCAATTCCAAGCAACCTTTGCACTTGCATCATGCAAACTAGTTCAATTATGTACTTCCATATTTGCTTTGGTTTGTGTTGGCATCAATCACCAAAAAGGGGGAGATTGAAAGGGAATTAGGCTTACACCTAGTTCCTAAATAATTTTGGTGGTTGAATTGCCCAACACAACTAATTGGACTAACTAGTTTGCTCTAGTGTGTAAGTTATACAGGTGCCAAAGGTTCACACTTAGCCAATAAAAAACCAAGTATTGGGTTCAACAAAAGAGCAAAGGGGCAACCGAAGGCATCTCTGGTCTGGCGCACCGGACAGTGTCCGGTGCACCAGAGGACTCCACCTCAAACTCGCCACCTTCGAGAAAATCCAGAGGCGCTCCACTATAATTCACCGGACTATCCGGTGTACACCGGACAATGTCCGGTGCTCCAAGAAAGAGCGACCTCAGGAACTCACCAGCTTCGGGAATTCGCAACGGCTAGTCCGCTATAATTCACCGGACATGTCCGGTGTGCACCGGACTGTCCGGTGTGACAACGGAGCAACGGATATTTCGGCGCCAACGGCTACCTGCAGCGCATTAAATGCGCGCCAGCGCGCGCAGAAGTCAGGCACGCCCATACTGGCGCACCGGACATTCTACAGTACATGTCCGGTGCGCCACCGGACATCCAGGCAGGCCCAGAAGACAGAGCTCCAACGGTCGGAACCCAACGGCTTTGGTGACGTGGCTGGCGCACCGGACTGTCCGGTGCACCATACGACAGTCAGCCCCACCAAACGGCTAGTTTGGTGGTTGGGGCTGTAAATACCCTCAACCACCCACCATTCATTGCATCCAAGTTTTCCACTTCTCAACCACTTACAAGAGCTAGGCATTCAATTCTAGACACACCAAAGAGATCAAATCCTCTCCAAATTCCACTCAAGGCTTTAGTGATTAGCGAGAGAGATTTGTCGTGTTCTTTTGAGCTCTTGCGCTTGGATTGCTTCTTTTCTTTCTCACTTGTTCTTGTGATCAAAACTCCATTGTAATCAAGGCAAGAGGCACCAATTGTGTGGTGGCCCTTGCAGGGAAGTTTTGGTCCCGGTTTTGATTTGAGAAGAGAAGCTCACTCGGTCCAAGGGACCATTTGAGAGAGGGTAAGGGTTGAAAGAGACCCGGCCTTTGTGGCCTCCTCAACGGGGAGTAGGTTTGCGAGAACCGAACCTCGGTAAAACAAATCCGCATGTCACACTCTTTATTTGCTTGCGATTTGTTTTGCTCCCTCTCTCTCGGACTCGTTATTCTTTCTAACGCTAACCCGGCTTGTAGTTGTGTTTATATTTGTAAATTTCAGTTTCGCCCTATTCACCCCCCCCCCTCTAGGCGACTATCAGTGTCCAACAATCCAACTCCACAACTTTCTAAAGCAGCCCAATTCCGCTTCTGTTTTGTTATCGTTGTATCCGATCAACACAAGGTAGAAGCGCTCGACTCCGTCGTCGCCATCCCCTTGTTGTACTCGCCCTGACTTTTTCGCATGTCCTCTTCTGTGTTGCCCCAATGTCGCTGCCACACCTAGCTCCCTTTCTGCGCTCACCAACTCTGTCGCTGCACCAATGTCGCTGTCGCCCGTCCATCCCCCTTCTACCTACACTCACACACCCGCACAATTCAGTCATTCAGCCATCGCAACATTGACGCGTAGTTTTTTCTTGTTCATATTTTTCTCTTCTTTCAAATTTTAATTTCTATTGTTTGATCACTAGATTATATATGCAGTGTTACATCTGTTTTATAATCTTATCTAGATGTCTTATGATTTTGTTTGGCCCCACATAAAATTATGTCATACGTCCGCCACCGCAGTTGGTTACCGCAGGACGTACTCCTCTCTACTAAAACGATTGTATTTCTAGCTTTGACGGTAGATACCAAAGATACTGATAAAATTATATACATGTCCATATCTATACTACCTATTAAGAGTGTAATAGTAGTCTGCCTCCTGCCGTTCTGCCATCCTGCAACCTCAACCGTCCATTCCATTATTCTGCAATTTCATCCGTTCGATCACCAGCCGCTCGATCCCCCACCGCCGCCAGTCGTCCGATCCCATCGCACGATCCCCACCCCGGAGGTTGGAGATGCGAGGGATGGCCCCTGCCCCGGTGCCCCCCACCCCGGTTACCCTCGTCTGATCCTCTTCCTTCCCCCGCAGTCTCCGATCCGCCCGGCTTCACCAAATCTACCCCTCCCCACGCAACAGCCACCGACCGTGTTCGCCGCCCCACCTCCCCGCCTGGCGTCCGTGTTGCTCGCCGCCCTGGAAGGGACGCGTCCACAAGAGGCAAGGCCGTGCCCCCGCCCGCCCCCGCGCAACCGCCGCGGCGCTCGACGTGTGGACGTCCGAGCCGGCGCCCGTGCAGGAGCGGCGCCGGAAGCTGCTCCAGATGCTGGGGCTCGCCGGGGACCCTGCCCTGGCGCGCCTCGAGATGGGCCGATCGGTCTCCTACGACGACGGGCTTGTGCTCGTCCGCCCGGCGCCGGCCTCGCTGCCCATCTCCCGATCCAGATCAGACGGCGGCGCCGTGCCGTCCTCGGCGACCAAGCCGCCGCTGGGAGGGCGGTCGTCGGGCTCCTCCGAGGCCACGCCCGAAGGGGAGGAGGAGGAGGAGGCCGACCCGAGGTGTCTGATCCGGAACCTCGACGACGGCAGCGAGTTCGTGGTCAAGGAGGGGTCCGAGCTCCGCGAGGTCGGCACGGGCCGACAGCTCACCATGGAGGAGTTCGTTGACCTCTGCGTCGGCCGCTCGCCTATCGTCCAGGAGCTCATGCGGCGCGAGAACGTTGCGAGCTCCGGCTCGTCCACCCCCGTCCAGCGCTCCATCTCCGACTCCAGCAACGGAGCGACGCGCCATCGGCGGCGGCGGCGGCATAGCAGCTGGCTTCGGGGCATCCGGAACGTCGCCGGCTCCGTGGTGGCCAGCTCCCGCGACCGCCGCAGCAGCGACGACAAGGACACGTGCTCGGAGAAAGGCGGGCGCCGGTCCAGCTCGGCCACAGACGACAGCCAGGACAGCGCTGGAGCCGTGCGCCACGGCCCGGTGCGCGTTAAGGTGAGGCAGTATGGCAAGTCGTACAAGGAGTTCATATGAAAATGGAGCTGAGTTATCTGCTCTCCCCTACAATCATCACTTCCACTGGCCTTGTATTACCAAATGGCTGCGCATGAATGCGACATGTCCACTCTGCAAGTATAACATTCTCAAAGTGAATGCCTGCAACTAGAGGATAAAGTGAATGCACTCCAATAACTATTCCCTGGTCAAATTAATGGTATGTGTGCATATAGGAGTGACAACTACATTTATATTTCAAACTGCTTTATTAGATTTCTAAGCTATAAACTACTACCTCCAGTAAAGAGTCAACGTTAGTTCCAGTTTACCACAGGCAAATGAATCTTGTCCTAAACATCAAGTAATTTGAGAGAGTACATATTTTTCAGAGATAATTTATGAACCAAATAGCTTGTCCTAAATGTAGACAAAGCATGCTTACATTGTTGAGCAGATGTTGTATTACAGTTGTATATATCTATTCTTTTGTTAGAAACATTAGTTAGCATGCCCTGTACGCTCGGTAAAGTCTTCTGTTTTACATACCCTGAATAATTTCGTTTTCTTAAACATGCTCTTTTACATTTCACTTTTTTGGTTTAGAAGGGGAATAATGATACGATACAACATGTAGCCAATTCACAAGCGGCAACAGTTTCAAGCATACTCAGTACACGAGTAACTTTTGGTCATATACTTGCATTTTATAATAGGTGTAGCTCTTCATTCTTAGATATTGTACACGAGAAGGTCCAACTGCGGCTCACCACAGACCTAAAAGGTTAAAACAGCTAAACCAAATATATGCACGAACCATTTGTACTCTCCCAATTGCCTCTTCTCATGCCAGAGTAATTACTGTTACACCTTCCTACAGGGCATAAATCATCTTCTCATGATCAGAGAAGGCTTCCAGATCTGAAAAACCATCATGGAGTGACCAGGAGAAGGACTTGCTGCCACCTGCCCTCTTGATGCGGCGCTGTCTGTCTTCGCCAAACTTGAACCGTGGGCACAACAACGGATAGGCTAGGAACAGGAGGGTTCCGATCATGATCGGCCCTCCGATGGCTGATACTGTGAAGGCCATCCAGGCATGCTGTGGGCCAACTACAACATATGCCAGTGAGGTAAAAGCTGCACCTGTGCTAAGGCATGCAGTCCACATGAGCTTATTTATGATCTTGATAACTTGCTTCTGGGCACCAGTTTCCCAGGCAACCAAAGTGATCTGCATGACGACCACCACGAGGGAACTGAAGAGAGCAGTTGCATTCAGAAGGCAGAAGACACGAAAACCAGTAAGCTTGGCTATTTGAGCCTCACCAATGTCTCCCCCACTATTCACATCTTGGAAGTATTGACCTGGAAAATTGAATATGGCAATGAAGGCAATGGAGGCAATCAGGGTTGCTACCATGGTGACTGAATTGATGGTGTTCTGAATAGCTTCTCTATGCAGTTTTTGCAATTCTTTGCAAATCCCAGTCACTCGTTTATTGGTCTTAGCATTCTCGCTAAGCTGTGCCTGAACATTGTGCTTGATATCACTCACAGTTCTCCTCAGTTCTGATGCCTCATCAATTTTCTCCACATTTCTGGCATTCTTTGCACCAGCCTCTGTCAACCACTCTATTATTTCCGTTTTAGACTCACCATAAGGAACTTTGTCATCCAAATCCATAGCTGTTTCATTTTGAATATTGATAGCATTAATTTCAAGTGATTCGTAGCTAAGAAGAAGTTGTACCATCTGAAAACAATAGTGACCAGTAAGGTAAAATAAACTTGGCAAGTCAAAGCAAAGCATCCTTGGAATCAAGTATGGACAATTCCCACAAAAATATAAACATATGTTCAGAGTTTGAGAACAAGGTAACTTAGAACCTAATTCATGTCTCGTCGTTAGCTTATATTTTGGCTAGCTTCTATACGGAGTTAGAATGTAAATACTCCATAAAATAGAAAAGCAATCCATCATTCTGCAAGTTTGTGGATGCTTATTTTTTATCTTTCTTTAATACTCAAGCTTCATTTAGGTGTTTTTGAGTCTGGTTATAAGGTGGTGTTTTGTACTGATATTTCATTGTTCACTTGAAGAAACCTCTGTCGGAGGAGCAGAATGCTTGGTGCTGTTTAAGTTGGCTCATGTTATATTGCTCATGTTCCAAGCATACATATCCAACATGTCGGTCACTTTTCTGTTGTGCCATTCTAAGTTAATATATGTAATGCTATTTCTGCACCGGTGTAGTTTTGATCATTGTCTTATGCAGCAATATCTTTATTTTCTTTGGAAAAAATCCTTTTATTTCGCACGGGATTTCCGATGATTCAATGCAGCTTTCATACTGTTTGTTCGACTGCAGTATTTTCAGTGACACAGCCAATTTGCTTGTTCGCTTGCTGATGGCCTTGTTAATATGACGTCTGCCAACTTCTACCACTAAATTAAATTTCATGGAGCCTGATCTCGATGCTTAACGAAATCAGAGTTCATCAAATATTTACCTATAAAAGCAAGTTGGATACGAAACCATGATCTGAACCAGAAAAACAAGTCGTTTTGGATTGATCATTTTGTCAGGGTGCCAAGAGTCCTGGAAGATACCATAAGTTTAACCCATAAGCCACATGCACATACATGTAAAATGTTCATCAATTCATGCCTATATAAAATACAATGCAATGTAGCAGTAATATATATATATATGATTTCAAACATTGCCAGGGAAACTTGTACATTGCTAGGGAAACTTGTACATTGCCGGTCGCCGTCGCCCCGAGCAGAGCCGTGCGCCAGTGCCCTATGGAGAATAGAACTGCTTCTGTTTCAACCTATCAACGCGGAAATGGTTGTGTAAGTGTGCTATTTTACTTGCGATTGCTGAAGCAAATGGACGCAATGTGTTGAATCACTTCGAACTGCATAGTTGGTTTGGAATGAAAATGATGGTTAGTCTATAGTGGGGTTTCCTTTTGCGTACTGTTCTAGGTCTTGTGATTGATTTTTTTGGCACATAAACCATGCATTTTTTTTCTTTGTGATTTTTGCTCATAATGTTGGCATGAGACTGGTGGAGCTGATAATATGCTACAGGTACTTGAAAAGAAGCGATCTTTCAAACCACATCATTTTGTTATTTGAAAAAACAAGGTCATATGTTTATCAAATGTGTGACCTCTTTCTACTGACAAACGCAGATATAGATGTCGTACATGAGTATGCCACAAGACTCGAATTTGAAAAGGTCTCTGAACAGACTATATATAGATGAGTGCAAAGCAAATGTCACGACGCCGACATTTTTACTAAAGCAGCAATTCGTATAATTGCTACACTTCTCTGCAAGGGTTGAAGCAGTTGGGCTTCCTAAGGTTATGCCCTTCCTTCCTCGTTCTTCTCTACTTTAATTTATTATGTATGTATAAAGGTGTTTCTTTTTCAAATTTACTTGACATCATGCGTTAACCATGTTTTTCAGATGTACCGTATCAATACATGATGCCATTTACTAACTAGCCTAATATTTACCACTGACTGTGGTAGCAGCCAGTCACTGCCACAACAATTTATGGGCATATGTACCTTGTGACTAGCTGCATTGCAATTTCTGGGTCATCTGTACCTTGTGAGTTGTTATTCATATCATCAACACCTTTTTCTTATGGATATGTGAATATGAATGTTTAGGTGTCCCTAGAAAGGCCACAGTGCTACAACAGCCAACAGGTGAACTAGAGTAGGGAGAGAATACATAATTCTAGATTAGCAAGCTTTCTGTCAAGATATGCATGTACTTTGTTGATTAAATGGTGTTGCCACCTGTGCAATAGGTTAACTAGAGCAGTGAGAGAATACATAATTCCAGATTAGCAACCTTTCTATCCAGATATGCATGTGCTTTATTAATTAAATGGTGTGACCACCTGGAGATAAAAATTGAGACTATATCACTGCAGGTGGAGTTCAGCTTGTTGTTTAGACAAAAAAACCGCAAATTAGTTTGCGAGATATCAGCATGCCTATTATGTCTAAATTAATCATAATATGCTATTTCTGTAGAGTAGTAGGTTTGTTATCAAGCTTTTTGAGGTCCAGGGTTTGAATTAGCCTCAAATAAACAAGGGTAAGGTTGCATAGAGATTTTGTTCCCTAGATACATAAGTAGAAATCTGGTCATTTATTATCGATATCCTGACTATAGCTGCTGAATCCAACGGTGGGGATGGACCTAGGATGATGACAATTGATGACAGTGTTTGGCTATTTGTTCTCAGTTGTTTTTAGCATGATGACACAGTGTTGTTCTACTAAATATCTGAGTTGTAGTTTGGCTATTTGTTCTCAATTGTTTTTTGGCGTTTGTGGCCTTAGTAACCTATATTTATTACTCTTATCAGATAGTAATTAATAGATTTTTCCAATTTTTTCCTCATTTCTGTTATTTTCTATCAATCTTTTAACCATTAGGGGTTTAGTGTAGCTTAGTATTTGATCTGGTTCAGCCTCAGGGTTGCTTAGATATTATATTTTTGTTCATGTTCGATTAGGTTGGCATGATGCTGGTACCTATGACAAGAACATTATCGAGTGGCCCAAGTGCAGTGGCGCTAATGGTAGCTTGAGATTTAAAGTCGAGTTGAAGCATGGGGCCAATGCTGGTAACACTCTTCTCAGCTTATTATCACCTGTAACTTCATGATGATGGGTTACTCAACATTTTGTTTCATGACAGATCTTGTGAATGCTCTGAAGCTGATCCAACCTATCAAGGACAAGTTTTCAAGTGTTACCTATGCAGATCTGTTTCAGCTTGCCAGCGCCATAGCTATTGAGGTCCTCTAAAACGCTCCAGCTTAATGATCAAGTGATGGTCATTCATAAATTGCTTCATGTTAATGATGACTGTCTGACTGGTTCCTCTGGTTCTTTCATTTTAGGAAGCAGGTGTCCCCAAAATCCCTATGATCTATGGAAGGGTTGACGTTATTGCCCTTGATAATGCCCGCCAAAGGGGAGGCTTCCTGCGTCAGTGATAATGATTTTTTTACTGTTCTTAACTCATGCCAATTTTGGTTGAGTCTAACTTATAATTCAGAACCTAGAACATAGGGTTGTTCCTTTAGTTTGCTTTGATGTTAATCCAAGCATATTGTTGCAATCATTGCTTAGTGATTGAAACACCAAATAGCTATTTGATTCATTAACCTTGTATGGCTGTTCTCAGGGTTCTACCGCATAGCAAACTTGCAGCTAAGGGGTACCATTAAAAGTTAGCCAGGAAGTATATGTCGTATTCACATCCTCTACTTGCAATATTGCATCAGTGTTTTGTTTGTATTATAGTTTTTGGTTGTTTTTCTATAATTGTACTATGCATAATATTTTAGGTTGTTTTTCTGTAATTATAGTTAGAATCTTAGATGAACCTACAATTAAAGGTATACCTAGCAGTGGATATAGGATTGTTGTTGACTCGTCTTCTAAGCATGGTGAAGTTGATGTATCACATGAGCTTGCATCAACCACATTAGCAATGAACTATCAGAGCAATGATCATGATTTTGTACACACCTTTGGTGTCGCATCGCCTAATAAAGTGTCCACAAACTTGTGAGCCTTTTTCCGGTTCCAGCTGCAGATCCCACAATAGGACCTATAGTTCTAGCAAATAAGTCTAAATGGTCACCAGAGCAGGGGCAACGCAGAATCAGGCGCCCATTCTATGTTGCTGAAGTAGAAGCACATGTGCTTGCAGTCAAAAAGCATGGAACGGGAAGGTATAGTTTCCTATCCCCCCCTCATTCGACCTAACAGAATTCCTTGGTTTCTATATTCTCACTAAAGCAAAAATATATGTCTTTGCATATATTCGCTACAGACAGTTCTACCCCATGTTAATAGAACAAGCTAGGTTTAGTGTATTTATATTTTATCAAAGTCCTTGTTTTTTTGTTTATTTATGTCACTTTTACAATCACGCTTGTCTTTATAATTGCTTCTATTTGATTTTATTGTGAGGTGTTTGTGTTAACTTCGAGAGAACACCAACACACTGCTTACTGACGGAAGGGTTCTTTAGTTCTTTCAGCTTTTTTTTGGAGCGAATGTTACATGTTTGCATGTTCCAAAGCAAACGTCAGAAATCAAGTTTTATCTGTAGAGGTTTGCTGGCGAGGATTTTCATCCTTGAGGCCATCCTCCATTTGAAATGGTCTCATATTCCATTGCCTTGGGTAGTGGCATCGCTGCATTGAAACTTTGGGACTGGCCATGAGACATATATTTTCTTCTTTCAATACTTATGATGATTCCATGCTAAGTTCCGGTGCTTTGGAATACTTGATTGTTTAAGTCTTCTATTGATTTCTACTGTCTATTCTTCTGCCTTTTCTCTTGTTATTAACTGTTGAACTGGCCTAGCTCTACTTTTTTGTTATTAACTGTTGAACTGACCTGCTCTACCTTTTTTGTTATTAATTGTTGAATTGACTTGGCTCTACCTTTTTTTTATATTAAATGTTGAACTGACCTGGGTTGCTGCCTTTCATTTGCAGATAATGCTGGAGTGATTGTGAATCCCAAGGGTGATATGAAAGGTATGAATTGTCCACTATAATTCTCCAGCATTGGGCCTATTATGTTTGGAATGGCATGACAAACTATCAAATTTGTCTTGCAGGTTTCGCTATCACTGGACCTATCGACAAGGAGTGTGCTAATCTTTAGCCTAGGATTGCTAGCGCCGCAAACGCCATCGTTTGAGAGCTTGTTGGAATATGTTCAGACTTCTATATGATCATCTTATTATCAGTTGCTAAGAGTGCCATTGGGCTTAATGGGCCCTTTATGTTTGTTCACTCAATTTTGTAGTAAACAGAATTTGGTATACCAAGGGGATCTATATAACAATGTATGCCATAAATTTTCTGACTACCATTTCTCATGAAATGCTTATATTGTTTATATTGCTTCGGTGACAGCAAAATTTTTGGTAGTTAATTTGTTTCCCATCCTTTATGTTTGTTCACTCAATTTTTATTTGTTTCCCATCCAGCTGAAATGTTTTAATGTCATCATTCTTCCTCATTTGTATGAACATGTACAAGAGTTTTTTTTGTGATTAGTTGTGACAATCAGTCGAGTTCTTGTTGCATTTCCAGCGAGTTACAAGCATGTAAAATATTATATTTCCATGCATAATATTTTTTCTATGGATCTAACTTGTGAGTCATTTTCATAAACCAACACTAAGGATGAATCCATGTTTGTTACCAAATATATGGATTATGAAACTTTTTCTCATAACAGTATAACATATATTTTGTATATAAGTTATTATGGTATTATATGTTCCCGTTGCAACGCACGGGCACTCGCCGTCGTGCCCCCTCAGCAGCAGCTCATGGTGTCTGTGTTCCCATTCTCGTCGGCGTCGTCCCTGCTCCACCACTACCAACAGCAAAGCAAGCCCCAAAGGTTCAGTGTCTTGCTTTTGAATCCTAATTAACTTGCCAACTTTTTCTATGTAATGTCATTCTTTTTAAACTTGTGGTTACTTATATTCTTTATTCTGGCCTCTGAGCATATTAATCCTTTTGCAGGTCATTAGCAAACCGGAGGTCCACACCTGTGCCCCTTTGACACCCTTGACGCGCTAGGGTTTTCCTCTCCCACCCCACTCGCTGCTGCCCTCTTCGGTAGTCTATTTCAGAATTCTGTTGATGGAGCTTTACAGACATGCCAATTTATAAATGGAGCATGTTGCAGTTAGATGTAGTCTATTTCAGAATTGAGTGTACAAATAGATTTTACTTATAATGTGTTGCATAATAGGACTAAGCTTTAGGGGAGTGCTTTTGTACCAATGGTAGTAATTGATTAGTATCTGATGATCTTCATGAGAAATATGACATCATTATATATTTGTCATGTGTCGTCTCCCTTGTAAGATGTTGATTAATATTTGTTATATCATTGTTTATTTTTTAGCAATGAAAAAGTACATGTATAATCTTATATATTTATAAGGTATGTAAACATATACTTTACAAATAGGGTATAGAATAACAATTAGGGTTTTTACAAATCAACGTATTTTATCATATTGATTCCGTAGCAACGCACGGGTATATACCTAGTATAAACAAAAAGGAGCTAGATGTACATTTATTTTAGAACAGCGTTTAAATTTAAAACGCACTTAATTTGGACGGAGGGAGTAGAGACGTCGGTACGTGTACGAGCTGTGTTTAGTTGTCTTGTCTCCCAAATACTCGGTACTCGATCTAGCTACGTCCATGCGGTGTACACTATACATCCATTGGCCAACGCGCATCTACCGTGGGTCCGTACGTAGTAGTACTACAAAATACACTAGAAGCCGCCGTGCGCGCGGATGACGACGAATTCGCTGGAGAACGGACGAGCAAAAAAAAAGAGCCGTACGAGCAAGAAACTGAAACGTCATCATCCGGCCGCCAATGAATCTACCGGATAGGATTGTCTTAGGCTCCTCCAACGAGAACATGTAAAGGCTCATGTCCAGTAAACCTAGGGGACGGTCAGATCTCCTACGGCTCTAACAAGGTTCTCTAAAGCGTCTCCTAAATTATAGAGGATGTGGCAGATATATTAAATATGGAGGCATCTCAGCGTGCACTATCCGCACGACGGATCCACCAGCCGCTGCGAGGAAACTTCCGCCTCCTCCTACCGCGCGCTGGCGACTGCATCTTCCGGGGCCGAGCCCTCGATCCGGCGTGCTTCGCCGCCGGCATCGAGGCAGGTGGGAGAGAAGATGGCTTGCGCGGGCGGGTCTGGCGGCGTAGAGGTCACAACCCTTGCAACCGACGACTCGCGACCCACCGCAACCCAAGTTGGAAGCGAGGTTCCCCCGGCTCGTCGTCGGAGAGTCGCCATGGGCAAACGCCTTCGTCGTCTGCCGAGTTCGTCCAAGGTTGCCGGCAAAAGGAAGCGAAGCTCATCGCCGCCCGTCGTCTTCCTCTTCCATTGATTGCCTCCTATGCAACTCCGGATCCAAGACGCGCCCAGTGATGGTGGATAAGATCAACCTGAAGCTGAGTATATTTGTTGCGATCTTTGAGTTGGTTGTACCTTTGATTGACGAACTCGTTGCGCTCTTCCATTGAACCTTGACTTGTGTCAGCCACCACTCCGATGTTTTCAAAAGTTGTGTTCAACGCCAATGGACCTTCGTCTTCTACTATCATATTGTGCAATATTATGCAAGTTTTCATGATGTCCCAAATGTGTTCAGGACTCCAACCGTAAGCAGGGCCACGGACCACACCCCGTCGCTTCTGGAGTACACCGAAAGCTCGTTCAATATATTTTCGAGCAGACTCTTGAATTGTGGCAAAGTGTTGCGTTCTAACGTCGTACAGATTACGGATTGTCTTTACAAATGCGGGCCAGTTAGGGTAAATCTCGTCTGCTAGGTAATATCCCATATTGTACGTGTGACCATCACAGTGAATGAAACAGGAGGTGTGTCACCGCTCAGATGCCTTTCGAAAAGGTTTGAACGGTGGAGAACGTTTATGTCGTTGCAGCTACCTGGCAGTCCAAAATATGCATGCCATATCCAAAGGTCATACGACGCAACAGCTTCCAAGATCATGGTAGGATGTTTACCGCGCCCTGTAAACATGCCCTTCCATGAACTTAGGCAGTTACGCCACTCCCAATGCATGCAATCAACACTACCAAGCATACCAGGAAACCCACGTGACTCGCCAACTTGGAGGAGGCGTGCGATATCTTCCGCATTGGGTGCACGGAGATAGTACGGACCAAACGCGGTTTGGATGGCCGTGCAAAAGTGTTTCAATGCCTCATGAGCCGTGGATTCACCAATGCGTACGTATTCGTCGACGGCATCAGCCGGAATACCGTAAAGCAAGGATTCGAACAGCAACAACAACTTTCTGTAGAGCAGAAAGACCAATTTCACCCGCACAGTTTGGGCGCTGAATAAAGTATGGATCCACTTGTTGCACAACATCAACCAGGCGCTCAAACACATGGCGACGCATACGGAACCTACTATAAAATTAATATGTCGTAATAGGGGTCATGAAGTTATGTACATGGCAAATTGAATGTGGGCATTTCAAATACCTCCTACGAAATTGAGCATCCGTGTACACGGGTTGCGCTCCAAAGTAGTCCGCTCGGATTCTTGCATCGCCGCTCATGTGATCACGATGAATCCGAACACGTCCTGGAATGGAACCACCATGATGACGTTCGTTGCGTGCACGCCGCCTCCTAATGAGCATGTGTCTCGCCAACTCCAACTCTTCTTCTTCCTCTTCCATTTCTTCCATCAACCTAACCAGAAAATTCGATTCTAAGTAGGGGTTCATTGTTGTGGAGTTTGTAAATGCAAGGTTGAGTAAAGTATGTGTAGGAAACGGGTGACGCCTAAGAGGGGGGGTGAATTAGGACTTCTAAAACTTTTACTAAACTAGGCCACAATTAAATCCCTAGAGCAAAACCTATGCAAATAATCAAAACTAGAATGTGCAAACTCGGTTTTGTCTAAGTGTTGCTATCTCTACCGCAAAGGCTAAGTTTCAATCTACACTAAATAAGTATGACAATAAGATTGAAACTTAAATGCTTAATATAAATGCGGAATGTAAAGAGCTAAGTAGAGAAGCAAACTCTCGTGGATGACGCCGGTATTTTTACCGAGGTATCCGGAACCACGCAAGGTTCCGACTAATCCTCGTTGGTGCCCCTACGCAAAGGGAAGCCCACGCGAGGGCCAAGCACCACGGTCGAGTAACTCCGTAGAGAGCCACGGACCTTCTCCACGCACAAGTGGTGCTCCGCTTCCGGCTCCTCTCGGACGCTCCCCGCCGTCTCCACTATCGAGCTTCCGACTGAAACGCCGCGGGCCTCGTTCCCTCCGGTACACGATGGCGGTCGTGACACAAACGCGGTTGTCACGGTCTCGCAAGACTCTCGCCCCACTCGGTACAATTACAATGACTCACGCAAAGAGCCGAGGGGTTGTGTGGTTTTACAAAACTCACTCAACTAACTAGGGTTCACCTAGAGCAAGCGCTAAAGCGGTCTAACTAACCTAAGCACTTCGCAAAGCACCTACGCTAATCACCGAGTGATTCTATTAAGCACTTGGGTGTTTGAGCTCTTGGAAATGTGCACTATATGCCTTGGTATGTTGCTTGGGCTCCCACACTTGAGAATGGCCGGTTGGGGTGGTATTTATAGCCTCCACACCCCAAACTAGCCGTTGGACAGAAAGCAGCAGCTTTCTGTCGTCGGGTGCACCGGACAGTCCGGTGCACCACCGGACACTGCACAGTGGATGTCCGGTGCACGCCACGTCAGCCGACCGTTGGCGCCTGTAGCAGTCGACCGTTGGATCCGACCGTTGCCGTCTGCCCATTGGCACACCGGACAGTCCGGTGCACACCGGACAGTCCGGTGCTACAGCCAGAGAGCGCCTGTCTGCGGCCTCTCTGCGCAGACTGTCCGGTGCCGCACCGGACAGTCCGGTGCACACCGGACACCAATGTCTGGTGCGCCACCAGGCGCTGGCTGACAGCCCTTATCTTGGATTTCTTCGCTGATTTCTTCGGGCTTCTTTGTTCTTGAGTATTGGACTCCTATGCATCTTTTTATGTCTTCTTTTGAGGTGTTGCATCCTCATTGCCTTGGTCCAATTCTCTTTGCATCCTGTGAACTACAAACACAAACACTAGAAAACTTATTAGTTCACGGATTGTGTTGTTCATCAAACACCAAAACTCAATTAGCCAAAAGGCCCGGGGTCCATTTTCCTTACAATCTCCCCCTTTTTGGTGATTGATGACAACACAACCAAAGCAAGCAAATAATACAAGTATTTGAGTGAAAATATGCAATCTACTTGCTAAGATGCATGATTGTCCCCACAATGTGATATTGTGGACTTAAGCCTCCCCCTAACTCCATAATTCACTTACTTCCTATTTTTGGACCAAATAACCAAAACCACTTGAAAAAGTCATTTGGAGATATAAAATTTTAAATTGGTGGTGTTTGGTGTTTGATATAGTTTTCATTGCTTTGGTCCCTAAACTTCTCCCCCTTTGGCATCAACCACCGAAAAGGAAGACATTAAAAGCATGTAGGAAGTAAATAAAAGCTTGCCCTCATCAAGAATTGTATCAAATGATATCACTAGAAGGATATTAAATTAAACTATGTGAATGATACCACTTGAAGGAGTCCTCAAAAGATTACTCCCCCTAAATGAGTTGTCTCCTTTAGAAAGAGTTTTTCTCCCCCTTTAGAGATGAAGAAATACTCCCCTTGACAGAGATCCTCTACTTAGGAAAAAGCATGTGAAAATTAGAGGTGCAAGACATGATTTGAAAAGACTAACTTCCCTTATGCATAGGTAACAGAATATGAGTTAACTACTTATGCATTTTTAGCAACATGGAAGCATATGATATGAAATATAGTCTAATCAAATATTGGAGAAGACATGTAAATGATACTGAATGTAGTCTCAAAAGATACCAATTGAAAGTCAATGGTGAGCTTGAGAGACATGAGAGTTCTTGGAGATTTTGCAGTGGAAGATTGTTGTCTTTCTCCGGGGACTTCATTTTCCTTACAATGAGACTATCACATAAAATAGACTTGAAAAGGTGTTAGTCTCAAAGTATTAGATTATAGAGTAACCTCCCCCTGAAGATGTGCATACAAGTTTTGAATACTTGTTGGAGACATGCACTTTGATTTGATATCAAGAGGGGCAAATTATCCATAATCCAAACTTTGGCACATATAAGTTAAATGATACACTTTGTGGATATCAAAAATTTTCAATTGATGCATCATTTACTATGGAGTTATATAAAAGCTATGTGTCGTGCTTAAATAAACATTTTAAGCCATGTAGGTTTGCTTAAGTATATGAATTAAGAACAAGCACTCCTACCATATGATTTACCTAGTATGCATGATTTTAAACAAAAGTACATAACAAATGTAATACTAGGCAAGGAAGGTAAACTAGATAAAAGATAAATAGATACGCATATCTAAAAACGAAGAATAAAGCTAGTTACCTCAGTCATGGGTGGAAAATTTGGGTCCAAAGTTTTCACTAACCCACTTGGCAATAAACTTGATCTAGTATGATGTACCCCATGATATACATCCCAACTTTGCCAAGTCTCCAAATTTCCCGAGGACCTTCGGTCCACTCACTTCCCTTTCGGGATCCAAACCTTCTTGGTGCTTTTCATGGTTGAAATTATCTCCTTTGGCACCCAGATGCGTTTGGCCTCCTTTCCTTTGTTGGCTTGCTTGTTGGCCTTGATTGCTATCACCTTTCCATTCTTCTTCTTTTTGATTAAGTATGGTGTAGCAGTCTTTTTACCCACCTTTTTGATGTAGGTGTTGGAGATTTTGCTTGATGGCTTTTGCTTGAGCTTTTGCCTTTGTTTATCCCCGGTCATCGCCTTGCATTGGAAAGACTTGTGGCCTTCCTTGTGGCATAGCCTACAAATCACAGTTTCTCCCTCTATAGGCTTGTTCACTCCCGCAGTGGTGTTATCCTGTGGAGGTTGGATTTGTTTGGCTTTGCTTTTCTTGTCATACAAAGCCTTGCCAAGGCGAGCCACTTCTTGCTTTAATTGTTCATTTTCCTTTGCAACCTCATCCGTACATGTCTCTACAACAATATTCTCAACAACGACTTGGTTGCAGGGGTTAGAATCATCAATTAAATCAAAGTAGGAAGTAGAAGCATCTTTCTTAATTATTTCAGGTATTTCAACTAAAGATGCTGCTGGGGTGCTACCAATGTTTTCTAGCTTAGTAGTTAGCTCATTGTTGTGTATGCTAAGAATTTCCATTTTCTCTAGCAAATTTTCAATAGCTTCTTGGGAGCTAGCTAACTTAGCCTTAAGTTTTTCATTCTTTTTAATAAGGCTATCATCGGTAGCAGTGGATGGAGCACTAGATTCTAATAGCTCAATTTTAGTTGATAGCTCACTATTTAAGTTTGCAAAAGTTTCAAATTTTTCTAGCAAACCTTTGTAATCATTTTGAGAGCTAACCAACTTATTTTTCAAAGTTTTAAGTTGAGCTTTTTGCTTAGTGCAAACATCCTGGAAAAATTCTACGGCTTCCGCAAGCTCATCTAGAGAGGGCTTTCCCTCACCTTCATCATCACTACTACTTTCATCACTAGAGGATGGAATGCTTTTGTTACCTCTTGCCATAAGGCATTTGTGTGATGACTGTGATGAGCGTGATGAGGACCGGTGGCTGTGCGTCCTTGGAGGTTCATCTTCACTTGAAGAATCATCCCAAGTTCTAACACTTGTTAGTGCCTTGCCTTTGCTCCTCTCCTTTTTGGGCTTGGCCATATTTGGACAGTTGTCCCTGAAGTGGCCCTTCTCCCCACATGCGAAGCATCCTCTCTTCCTTTGCTTTTTCCTGTCAATGTTAAAGAGAAGATCCTCGACCTGCAGGGGCACACCCATTAGATTAATCTTGCGGATCATCCTCATTACCTTTCCGACGCGTCGGATTGTTTCTTCGTCCTCGGAGGATGATGTGCATGGTTGATTATCTTCATCATCATCACTTTCTTCTTCTTCCTCTTCTTCACTTGAGGAACTTGGAGTGGGAGCCTTCTTTTTGCCCTTCCTTTCATCACATGCAAAAGCATATGGCCTTGAGGAAGTTGGCTCCTCTCCTCGACTCATTTTTTGTGACATCTCAAAGGCCGCGATTTTCCCAATCACAATGGTCGGGGTCATGTTGCTCAAATCCTCCATGTTGTGAAGGATGGTGATGATGCTCCCATATCTTTGTTGTGGTAGCAGGGAGATAATCTTCCTCACAATGTCCGCATCACCTAGCTTATTAATGCCAATAGAATTGAGCTCATTGATAATTAGATTCAAACGAGAATACATGTCTCTAACAAGCTCATCATCTTTCATAGCAAAAGAATTATACTCATTCAAGACTAGGCAATGTTTTTGCTCCCGGACATTGGATGTGCCATCATGGAGCTCATGCAATTTTAGCCAAATCTCATTAGCAGTTCTCAAGGTAAATACTTGATTAAAAATATCCATGCTAAGAGATTCATACAAGCAATTTTTGGCTCTAGCATTTAAATGAATTTCTTTTTCCTCACTCGTGGTGGGTTTCTCGGGATTCTTGAGAGGTTTCATCCCGTCACGAGTGACTCTCCAAACACCTAGATCAATGGCCTCTAGGTAACAAGCCATTCTAGCACTATAATATGGGAAGTTAGTGCCGTCGAAGTGTGGTGGCCTATGGGTATCCATCCCTTCCTCTAAAAAGCGTCGGCTCTTTTTAGCGGTGAAGCTAAAGCGTTTCAAATGAGCCAAACCGGCCTCTGATACCACTTGTAGGAAACGGGTGACGCCTAAGAGGGGGGGTGAATTAGGACTTCTAAAACTTTTACTAAACTAGGCCACAATTAAATCCCTAGAGCAAAACCTATGCAAATAATCAAAACTAGAATGTGCAAACTCGGTTTTGTCTAAGTGTTGCTATCTCTACCGCAAAGGCTAAGTTTCAATCTACACTAAATAAGTATGACAATAAGATTGAAACATAAATGCTTAATATAAATGCGGAATGTAAAGAGCTAAGTAGAGAAGCAAACTCTCGTGGATGACACCAGTATTTTTACCGAGGTATCCGGAACCACGCAAGGTTCCGACTAATCCTCGTTGGTGCCCCTACGCAAAGGGAAGCCCACGCGAGGGCCAAGCACCACGGTCGAGTAACTCCGTAGAGAGCCACGGGCCTTCTCCACGCACAAGTGGTGCTCCGCTTCCGGCTCCTCTCGGACGCTCCCCGCCGTCTCCACTATCGAGCTTCCGGCCGAAACGCCGCGGGCCTCGTTCCCTCTGGTACACGGTGGCGGCCGTGACACAAACGCGGTTGTCACGGTCTCGCAAGACTCTCGCCCCACTCGGTACAATTACAACGACTCACGCAAGAGCCGAGGGGTTGTGTGGTTTTACAAAACTCACTCAACTAACTAGGGTTCACCTAGAGCAAGCGCTAAAGCGGTCTAACTAACCTAAGCACTTCGCAAAGCACCTACGCTAATCACCGAGTGATTCTATTAAGCACTTGGGTGTTTGAGCTCTTGGAAATGTGCACTATATGCCTTGGTATGTTGCTTGGGCTCCCACACTTGAGAATGGCCGGTTGGGGTGGTATTTATAGCCTCCACACCCCAAACTAGCCGTTGGACAGAAAGCAGCAGCTTTCTGTCGTCGGGTGCACCGGACAGTCCGGTGCACCACCGGACACTGCACAGTGGATGTCCGGTGCACGCCACGTCAGCCGACCGTTGGCGCCTGTAGCAGTCGACCGTTGGATCCGACCGTTGCCGTCTGCCCATTGGCACACCGGACAGTCCGGTGCACACCGGACAGTCCGGTGCTACAGCCAGAGAGCGCCTGTCTGCGGCCTCTCTGCGCAGACTGTCCGGTGCCGCACCGGACAGTCCGGTGCACACCGGACACCAATGTCCGGTGCGCCACCAGGCGCTGGCTGACAGCCCTTATCTTGGATTTCTTCGCTGATTTCTTCGGGCTTCTTTGTTCTTGAGTATTGGACTCCTATGCATCTTTTTATGTCTTCTTTTGAGGTGTTGCATCCTCATTGCCTTGGTCCAATTCTCTTTGCATCCTGTGAACTACAAACACAAACACTAGAAAACTTATTAGTTCACGTATTGTGTTGTTCATCAAACACCAAAACTCAATTAGCCAAAAGGCCCGGGGTCCATTTTCCTTACAATCTCCCCCTTTTTGGTGATTGATGACAACACAACCAAAGCAAGCAAATAATACAAGTATTTGAGTGAAAATATGCAATCTACTTGCTAAGATGCATGATTGTCCCCACAATGTGATATTGTGGACTTAAGCCTCCCCCTAACTCCATAATTCACTTACTTCCTATTTTTGGACCAAATAACCAAAACCACTTGAAAAAGTCATTTGGAGATATAAAATTTTAAATTGGTGGTGTTTGGTGTTTGATATAGTTTTCATTGCTTTGGTCCCTAAACTTCTCCCCCTTTGGCATCAACCACCGAAAAGGAAGACATTAAAAGCATGTAGGAAGTAAATAAAAGCTTGCCCTCATCAAGAATTGTATCAAATGATATCACTAGAAGGATATTAAATTAAACTATGTGAATGATACCACTTGAAGGAGTCCTCAAAAGATTACTCCCCCTAAATGAGTTGTCTCCTTTAGAAAGAGTTTTTCTCCCCCTTTAGAGATGAAGAAATACTCCCCTTGACAGAGATCCTCTACTTAGGAAAAAGCATGTGAAAATTAGAGGTGCAAGACATGATTTGAAAAGACTAACTTCCCTTATGCATAGGTAACAGAATATGAGTTAACTACTTATGCATTTTTAGCAACATGGAAGCATATGATATGAAATATAGTCTAATCAAATATTGGAGAAGACATGTAAATGATACTGAATGTAGTCTCAAAAGATACCAATTGAAAGTCAATGGTGAGCTTGAGAGACATGAGAGTTCTTGGAGATTTTGCAGTGGAAGATTGTTGTCTTTCTCCGGGGACTTCATTTTCCTTACAATGAGACTATCACATAAAATAGACTTGAAAAGGTGTTAGTCTCAAAGTATTAGATTATAGAGTAACCTCCCCCTGAAGATGTGCATACAAGTTTTGAATACTTGTTGGAGACATGCACTTTGTGTTGGGGGCCTTCGGCTTCCGAAGGTCCTCAAAAACATGATTTAACGGTGTTTTTAGAGTATAATGTGTGAGCAGGTATCTTCGGACTCGTATCAGAAAGGGAGAAGCTCAAAAGATACGAAGGTTGACACAGCGCCGAAGCTGTGAAACAGGAAAGCTTCGGCATGTTCGCAGAAAAGGGAACCGACTTAAAGATGAAAAGGCCATTTAGACCTCGATAGAGTGCTATAGAATTATCACCAAATGTAAAGGGCATGTATGTAATTTTGTATGGGTCGTACCCCGTGCCTATAAATAGGTGAACAGTACCCCCGTACTGTTCACGCTGACTTGGCATTCGCTTTTTGTGTCACACTTGTATTTTCATCTCCTTCCAAGCCGAAGGTACATTTATAATTCGATATTGTCTCTATTTCTCTATGATGATCTAATAAAGTTGAATGGATGATGTCATATGATTATTCATGCTATCTTTCATGTTTCATATGCTTCGTCTTTCATTAATGTATACTGTGATAATGAAGGTTCGTCCTTCATGACCTTCGTCCGAAGATCGTTATATCCTAGGGGAAATAATACTTCGGAGGACGAAGGACATTAACGATTAACATTTTTCTATGTTGCCTTGTTCTTAACTCTTAGTGTTTGAGAACAAGTCCCCAACATTGGCGCCCACCTCCGGTGAACTCACTTCCATTTCTTGAGCTTTTCAACATCTTCGGCAAGCATCACCTTCGTCATGCCGCCGAAGAAAGCTTCAGCACCAGGGGCTGGCACGCTGCAGCCGCTGGACCACAATCAAGACGTCCTTTCTCTTAGAGAGGCACGAAGCCAGAAGAGGAAGGCTACCAGTCCAACACCTCCGGAGGATGATCTAGATCAGGAGATTCAAAATCTGGAAATCCTTCAGCAGCAGGTTCAACGCAAGAAGGAAAAGATGGCCAGGGTAGCTGAGTTGCAGAGACAGATAGACGAAGCCTTTGAAGAAGTTCGTCATCTTGCTCAGGACGAGCAACACCGAAGGCCTCAGCATCAAGACCTTCATCAGGAGGGTTTTCCCAACGAAGATGATTGGTATGACAATTTCCATCATGGGAATGTTGTTTTTGATGATGCTTCTCCTCTGTCCGCTGAGCTGCAGGCTACACCTTGGCCCCCGTCCTACAAGCCGCCTCAGCTCCCTGTATTCGATGGCCACTCAGACCCGAAGCAGTTTTTGATGAGCTACGAAGCAACAGTGTCTTCGTATGGTGGCAATGCTTCAGTCATGGCCAAATCTTTCGTTATGGCTGTCAGAAGTGTAGCTCAAACCTGGTATTCCTCCCTTCGACCAGGAACGATCACTTCATGGCAGAAGCTGAAGGATTTGTTGTTAACCAGCTTTCAAGGATTTCAGACGAAGCCGGTCACTGCTCAGGCTCTGTTCCAGTGCACTCAGGACCACGAAGAATACCTTCAGGCATATGTCCGAAGGTTCTTGCGTCTGAGGGCACAGGCACCAACGGTGCCCAATGAAATTGTCATCGAGGCCATGATCAAGGGGCTTCGGCCAGGTCCGTCAGCTCAGTACTTCGCCAGGAAGCCTCCTCAAACTTTGGAGAAGCTTCTCCAGAAAATGGATGAATACATTCGGGCCGACAATGATTTTCGCCAAAGAAGGGAGGAGGCTTTCAGGTTTTCTGAAATGACCAGGGGCTTCGGAGGGAGGTTTTACCCGAGGCATGTGAGATCAATTCACAATTCTACACAAAATGATGACAGAGGAAGCCAACAGCAAAGGCCACAATGCTCCTCACAGGCTTCTGGACAACAGCAAAGCTCCTTCCGGCCACCAGCTCCAAGAGGCAGAGGCGCCAGGGGCTTCGGAGGAAGATTTGGCGATCAACCGAGAAGAATCTTTTGCTTATTCTGCGGTGAGAACAAAGGCCATACTACCAGGATGTGCCATGTTACTATACAGAAGCAAAAGGAAATAGCTGAAGCAGCAGCACAACAAGCCCAGCCGAAGCAGGTCATGCATACAGCTTCGTATCATTCGCCCTACATCCCAGAATATGTGGGCAACCATCCTGCAGTCTCTGCTGCTTCGGCGAGTCAGCCTCAAGCTTCCTGGCAACAACCTCCGCCTCCACCTCCGTTGCAACAAGGCCAGCAGCCAGAAGGGAGCCAATATGCTCCGCATCAAAGGGACTTCAGAGAACAGTCCGAAGCTCGCACGGTCAACAGCACCGTGCCAGAATCAAAGCACATTTATTGACAAATATCCTACCTTAATAGCAATCTTTTTCATTCAGTTTTATTTTCTGTAATAAAGGACATTGTTTAGGTTTCATGTAATTAGTTTCGTTGATTCCTACAAGAAAAATATGTTTTCTTCACAGGCTTGTGATAATAAAAAGGACCTTCGGACTATCGAAAATTCTTCGAAGCAACAAAAAGTCGTTCTAAGGAACGCAGAGTAAGTTTGACGAAGTCACAAAAAGTCGTTCCGAAGGGAGCGCAGTGTAAGTTTTCTGCTCCAAAGTCGTTCCTAAGGGAATGCAGAGCTTACAGCGAAAAGTCAACGCTGATACCGCCTAAGTAAAAGGCGAAGAAGCTCCAAAGACGTTCCTAAGGGAATGCAGAGCTTACAGCAAAAAGTCAACGCTGATTCACAAAAAGATTATGTGTTTTATCACGCAGATATGTGTGTATCTTCGGAATATCACCTTACATAGCATAACATCATCACATCATCTTTGCATAACATAAGCATCATACATCATACTGCATGTGGCATAAGAAAGAAATATGGTATCAATCTTCGGGAAAACACTTTGAAAAAGGGGCAAATCATGCCAAGTCACAAGGAGAAACAATATTGATCTCTGGAGTATAGCCTTGAAGAATGTTTCTACGAAGCTTCAACACTTTTCAGGATACTTCGGATATTGTTGTGATAAATGATAATTCTTCTTCACGAAGCATGAAAAGAAGGGAAGGTGTTTTTTCGCCAAAGACTCAAAAACGGTACGTATGTAAAGTTTCATGCATCGTAAAGAATTGAATCATAAAAAAAAATAATAATAAAACAAATATATTACATACAGGATAACAAGATATTACACATGTTACATTTAAAATGTTTTTACAATAGCATTTAGTCTTCCCTAAGTACCACTTCTGCAGCTTCGTTCAACAGTCGATCGACAACTTCATCCATAATAGCTTCAGCCATCTTTTTAATCTCATCGTCACCCTTAGGCCGTGCATCCGGAGATACTTCGATAGGATCTGAGGAGGGACAGGACACGGCTACATTGCTATTACAAATCGCAAATAAATCTTAAAGCCTAAGATTACAACACGATAAAAACTATTATTTAGTACCTAATTGACTTTCGGCCTCTGCGCTCTTTTCAGCAGCCTCAGCTACTTCTCTGGCATCGTGTATGCCCTTTTCACTTCTTCGAATAATTTCTCCGGCCATTTCTCGGCCACCATTATCCCAGATATCGGTAAAAAACTTTCCACCAATTATGCTAGCTTCGGCCGAAGGATCTCTTGTATCTTCAAAGGACAAGGCAGCTTCGGACTGTGCTAAAATTTTTACATGTTCGCAGCCCTTCTTCTCTAAGATGGTGGCAATCCCTCTGGCGCCAGAGAAGGCACATATATCTCCTCGGCTATTTAAAATTTCTTCGAAGGCTTCAGCTTCGTGGTCAATCCATTCAATGACACCTTCGGGATTGCCTCTAGAAAAGTTTTCCTCACTTGAGAACGCGCCGACCTTAGCGAAGCTAGCCTTTAATTTCTTAACACAATCTATAGATTTGTTGTAGCATCTCTTTTTGGACGAACGAAGCTCTTCAACAGTCACTTCTAGGTGATCTGCCCATTGATCGCTGAGTTCACGCTTTGTTTCTTCAAGTATGCGTTCTTCCCTGGCTCTGGCCAGTTGTTTCCGAAGGTCTTCAACTTCGCGTTTCCGAGCTTCAGCTTGACTTTTAAAAGCAGCTTCGTCTTCCTTTATTTTATTTATCAATGCGTATAATATTTTATCTTTTTCAAGACCTTCGTTCCTCAGTTCAATTACTTCGGAACGAAGGTTGCTCAGGGCTATAGTACATCCTTCGTCCTCAGCATCTTTCTGTGCCCTGAGGGCATTGCTGAGTATCAGACCCTGCAAATAGGAATATGTCTGTGTCAATAGTTTTAAACAAACGAAAGATTTGAACTCAACAAAAAATACAAGAATTTCATTTGTCGCACCTTTAAGCTGTTGTAAGCTAGGCTGTCAGCCAGATCGTTCTTTGATAACACCGAAAGTCCGTCTTCTAAAGTTGGGAATCCGAAGCTTCTGCTCATCTCCCGACAGACAGAAATTTCCTTGCTGTCGGGGAGACAGTACAAGAAGTCTTCTTCTCCACTGCCATTAAATATTAACGCCCCCTTTGGATACTTCAGCTTTTGGGCGTAGTGCTGGGCCTCTTGCTCCTCTTTTTCTGAAAGTTTCTTCCCCGAAGCATGACGAACAATATAATCACGAACTTTGATGGATGCTTCGGGGGCAATGACTTTGATCTCTTCAGCAAAAGTTGGCTTTGTTATTTTTTCCTCAGTTTCCAAGGATTCTATCTTCGCGGGCTCTGAGGACCCAGCTTCGGCTTCAGTCCCTTGCACTGGAGTGTTGTCATAAGAAATTTCAGTTGTTTCAGGAATGGCAGCAGCCTTCTTCGGAGGCGTGCTTGAAGTTTTAATTGTTTCTAGTACATCTAGCACATTCACCATTCTTCTTCTTTTTGGAGTCACTGCGGGCACTTTTTGATTTTTTGTTGTCTCAACATTTGCTGCAGGACTCACAATTTCTGGTACTTTTTCTTCAATTGGTTTTTTCACTTCTGCAATTTTTTCTGTGGATAGCGCTTCGGCCATTTCTTTGGTTTCTGGCAGCGAAACCTTCGGTTCTTCTAGTTCTATCTTTTTCGCCATCTCGGTTATCCCTGCAGCTGCAGATGGCGTGACTGGTCTGGTTGGCTTTTCAGCCTCGGTAGCCGAAGAAGATTTTTCGGTAAACTCCAGCACCGAAGCTGGTTCGATGTAGCGCGGCCGGTGAGTGAGGACCTTTATTTTCTTTCTTTCAGGCTCTGGCTCGCTAGGAGCAGATGCAGCTTCTTCTTTTGCAGAGGTTATGTTCTTTCTTTTCTGCCTTCGGATGGGGTAGCAATAGTCAGGGTAAACAAACCCAATTGCATCAAATACCCGATTCAGCCTCTTCTTTTTTCGGCCTCCAAAGGCTGCTGACATCGCAGTATCTTCGGCCTTCGAATAAGCACCAAGCAATTCGTCACTTAAATTTTCAATACTCTTTAGCCAGTCGTCATCTGGCTCAGTAAATTTATCTCCAAACTTGAAGGTGTACTTCAGTCTCACAAGCCCACCTTCGTCGGTCTCTTTTGTGGTTTCTTGAGGCATTTCCCATTTTTCCGCAAGAGGCCACACCCGAAAGGCAATATGCTCTTGTACTAAATCTCTTGTCCCAATAAAAGAGCAGATGACGCCGAAGGCCCTCTGGCATTCTTCGGCAGCTTCATTCATTTCCACCTTCGGCCTCCGAAGGCCGAAGCTTTGCCAAATAGGACGCATAATTATACCTTTGATGTCTTCTCGTGCTGATAGGTCATTCTTCACATAAAACCATTCTGTCATCCAATCCCCGGGCCATCTCTTCCGAAAGGTTGGTACGGGACAGCTTGCCCCGGACCGAGAGACGAAGCTGTAGCAGCCAAAGTTATTATGGTACTGTTCTTTGCCCCAAGGCTTTGTTTCATATAATAATTCATGTATATTACAGAAGCTTCTTGCGTCAGGCTTCAGACCTTGGCTTCTCGCGGCCCACACGAAGATATTTAGCCTTATAATTGCCTCGGGAGTAAGTTGATGAAGATAGACTTCGAAGATTTTCAATACCTCCACGACGAAGCTGCTCAAGGGGAATCGCAATCCAGCTTTCAAAAAGCTTCGATACACCACAACTTCATTTTCTTCAGGCTGTGGACAAGTCTTTTCCCCTTCGTCCGCCCTCGCAATGGACAGATCCCGGAAATACCTTCCCCTCATATTGGCAAGATGGTTTTCTTTGATAGCTGATTTGCCGAAAACCGCATGACTTGGTCGCCAGGGGCGATCTTCGGAGTCTTCACCACCACTATCTACATCAAAACTGTCACTGTCACCAGTATCTTCAGACAAGCCTTCCAGAATTTCCTTGGTGATTTTTTCCGTGTTTGTCTTCGACATCGCTATAAGAAACCCCAAGTTTTTCTCCTCATCAAGAGACAGCTTCGTCTCAGTAACAGCTTCCTTGTCTCCAGACATCTTCGGAAACACTAAAAAACTGTTTTCAAAGCCGAAGCTTTAAAACTAAAGACCCAGGGAATCTTAGCGCGCAAAAGCTAAAATTCGAGCGAGCGAGAGCAAGTGGCAAGAGAGCGTACCAAATGAGTTCACGGCATGCTCTTATTTATACGCTCGGTGCGGTAAAAATTGAAAGAGCCCGCCTGTCAGTGAATGTTGCTATTCTAGCAAAGGGAAGGTGTTTTTTCGGACCTTCGGCTTAAAGCCTTCGTCCATGTCGCAATCTAAATTTATTATTCTTTTTAACAAATTAATATTGCGAGGGGCTACTGTTGGGGGCCTTCGGCTTCCGAAGGTCCTCAAAAACATGATTTAACGGTGTTTTTAGAGTATAATGTGTGAGCAGGTATCTTCGGACTCGTATCAGAAAGGGAGAAGCTCAAAAGATACGAAGGTTGACACAGCGCCGAAGCTGTGAAACAGGAAAGCTTCGGCATGTTCGCAGAAAAGGGAACCGACTTAAAGATGAAAAGGCCATTTAGACCTCGATAGAGTGCTATAGAATTATCACCAAATGTAAAGGGCATGTATGTAATTTTGTATGGGTCGTACCCCGTGCCTATAAATAGGTGAACAGTACCCCCGTACTGTTCACGCTGACTTGGCATTCGCTTTTTGTGTCACACTTGTATTTTCATCTCCTTCCAAGCCGAAGGTACATTTATAATTCGATATTGTCTCTATTTCTCTATGATGATCTAATAAAGTTGAATGGATGATGTCATATGATTATTCATGCTATCTTTCATGTTTCATATGCTTCGTCTTTCATTAATGTATACTGTGATAATGAAGGTTCGTCCTTCATGACCTTCGTCCGAAGATCGTTATATCCTAGGGGAAATAATACTTCGGAGGACGAAGGACATTAACGATTAACATTTTTCTATGTTGCCTTGTTCTTAACTCTTAGTGTTTGAGAACAAGTCCCCAACACTTTGATTTGATATCAAGAGGGGCAAATTATCCATAATCCAAACTTTGGCACATATAAGTTAAATGATACACTTTGTGGATATCAAAAATTTTCAATTGATGCATCATTTACTATGGAGTTATATAAAAGCTATGTGTCGTGCTTAAATAAACATTTTAAGCCATGTAGGTTTGCTTAAGTATATGAATTAAGAACAAGCACTCCTACCATATGATTTACCTAGTATGCATGATTTTAAACAAAAGTACATAACAAATGTAATACTAGGCAAGGAAGGTAAACTAGATAAAAGATAAATAGATACGCATATCTAAAAACGAAGAATAAAGCTAGTTACCTCAGTCATGGGTGGGAAATTTGGGTCCAAAGTTTTCACTAACCCACTTGGCAATAAACTTGATCTAGTATGATGTACCCCATGATATACATCCCAACTTTGCCAAGTCTCCAAATTTCCCGAGGACCTTCGGTCCACTCACTTCCCTTTCGGGATCCAAACCTTCTTGGTGCTTTTCATGGTTGAAATTATCTCCTTTGGCACCCAGATGCGTTTGGCCTCCTTTCCTTTGTTGGCTTGCTTGTTGGCCTTGATTGCTATCACCTTTCCATTCTTCTTCTTTTTGATTAAGTATGGTGTAGCAGTCTTTTTACCCACCTTTTTGATGTAGGTGTTGGAGATTTTGCCGTCTGCCCGTTGCCGTCTGCCCGTTGAACACACCGGACAGTCCGGTGCACACCGGACAGTCCGGTGCTACAGCCAGAGAGCGCCTGTCTGCGGCCTCTCTGCGCAGACTGTCCGGTGCCGCACCGGACAGTCCGGTGCCGCACCGGACAGTCCGGTGCACACCGGACACCAATGTCCGGTGCGCCACCAGGCGCTGGCTGACAGCCCTTATCTTGGATTTCTTCGCTGATTTCTTCGGGCTTCTTTGTTCTTGAGTATTGGACTCCTATGCATCTTTTTATGTCTTCTTTTGAGGTGTTGCATCCTCATTGCCTTGGTCCAATTCTCTTTGCATCCTGTGAACTACAAACACAAACACTAGAAAACTTATTAGTTCACGAATTGTGTTGTTCATCAAACACCAAAACTCAATTAGACAAAAGGCTCGGGGTCCATTTTCCTTACAGTATGCAAGCCTCACTCGCTATTTATAAAAGAAGTAGGCTTCGGAGACAAGCCATCCACTTGTTGTGCAGAGGAAGCAAGTCGATGGCTTCTCGAAGAAGAGTTGTGGCTTACGGTGGAAGCTTGTCAATTTGAAAACATATTTTCGTACCGATAAAATACTATGCGACGTTTTATCGACAACAATCACACACAACATAACATCCAATGGTAATTAATGTTGATGATTCGAATTTATTAATTAAAAAATTAATAAATACACATTTTTGCACATCATTTGTATAGCGTGAATTGGGGAAAAAAACAAAAAAACAGAAAAAGAAATAGAAAAAGGGAATCTGTTAACACTGTAGCTACAGGGGACCGAATTTAGAGGACGCTGTTGGAGACTGGGAAAATATAGAGGACAGAATCTTTTATAGTGTTCTGTAAAGGATAGAGAATATTCTTTTAGAGAATGGAATTTAGGGAACGCTGCCGGAGGGAGACAGCCTTACTCCTTCCCATATACATACATGCGTGCGTGCACGGGTACCGTGTGTAGTGTCCTTTCCTGTCATTATATACTCCAGTAGTATGCGGTAAATTGCGAGGGCAAAAGTGCTACTCCAAAAAGAAGGAAATCAATGCAGTCGATCGAGTCTGTGATCCTGTGGTTTATTACATTTGATTTGCAAGATCTTGCTAGTAGCCTAGTAGTACAGTACAGCGAAGCAAAGAGCAACGCAGGAAACTAATATACAAAAAATATTAGCATGAATGACCTGATATATACAACAGACGACCTGAATTTTATATAATAATAAAACAAAAAATAGGAGGAGAAGGAGAGAAAGATGGGGAAAAAACCATGCTGGATGGAAGGCATCCAGAGAGCTTAATTTGTGCGGTCTGTTCAATGTGCGTGATGTGTGCCGCGCTATATGCTGGTTGCTGCCTGTCATTTGTCAATACATACATATACATGCAGACAGACAGGAGACAGCTTATTATTTGTTTCACACTGCTCATACATACGCTAGTGCTGTGCATTGGCCTTTATGAATGAGTATGGCCGCGCGCGTTTATTATTGTGAGAGTGTAAGCACTATAATAATAAGGCGCGCATGATTAAAGCGTTGCAGCTAGATCGACAGAGCCCAGGAAGACAAAGAGGCAGCAGCTATAGCAGGCCGTACGTATTCTGTGGCCGTGGAGTTGGGAGGAGAGAGAAGCATCTTATTTGCAGACAAGTTAGTCGCACTACTGCATGCATACCATAGGTAGTGCCGAGAAGATTCCCGTGTAATGTTAGATTCTTGTTTTTCTCTAGAGCTAGCCTAGCTGAGGTGACAACGAACGATAACGTACGTGTATTAATTTTAATAGATGCTTGTAGGAGGACTGTCGAGTAAAACTGCATTTACACAGGCAGCTGGTGTGTATCATTCACATTCATCAGCGTGCGTGCATTCGTCAGTCAGGGCCTGCCGCGCGCATCGATCGATCTGATATCTGCCATCAGGGTTTCGACACATGCCATAACTAACAAGCTAGCCATCATGATGGATCATCAGTTCTAGTTGATCGGCGGCGAGCTTGAGTAGAGTACCGTAGTGGAGCACCAGAGCCCGTCGCAGCTGCAGCTCCAGCTCCATGGGATCTCTGATGGATCCTCTTCACCTGCATGCAGTTACCTTTGAGCGGCAAGGAGTTACTAGCTAATAAGCAATCATGCATGCATGGGAATCTCTGCTCAACGACGATGCCACATATATGCCATTGGTTGCATTGCATCCCACTCCCACTGTTGCGAGCTTTTCATGATGACATGCATCAGTTGGTGCTTTGCGTTAGCGCCAAGGACGTCGTCGGGTGCTGGGTCACGGGCCTCATATGGCTGGCTCCACGCGCCTAGCGGAATAGATCGAAAGTCACGTGTTAGTGTTGACGAGTAGAATTGCCCAAACCGGCCGGGCTCTCCTTCTTCAGCGCCGGCAACACACTTTGACGGGATTAAAATACAGCATATGGGTTGCCGTTTACTTTAGGAGCAGAGCGGCTGAGGGAGTATAATAATACCATACAATGCTACCCACTGGAAGAGACAAGAGCTAGCGGGGGGAGGATACGTAGAGACGAGAGCCAGCTTTTTTTGGCCTCGCCGCTTGTTGGGCCCTTTCCGAGCGGCGAGCTGAAGCGAGATTAGAACAGTGAAGTCTGGAACGAAAGCGATGAGACGGCGACGCACGGAGCAGTACGTTTTTACCCACGCCGCGCGCTAGAGGCCCGCCATGCCCGTCCAGCTCACTCGGACCCGTGCCTCCAGTACACTACACTGTGGAGACGAGACGACAGACGGGGCGGCGACGAGGAGACGGACGGGTTGCCCCGGAGGACGTACGAAGCTTCGTTGGACTTGGACCACCAGCTGGACGACGCCCGGCGGGCCCCAAACTGGCAGACGGTGCTGTGGGAATTCCGTGAACCATTCGCGGCTGCTTGCGCTCGGCTTGGCCCAGTGTCAACTCTGCGCTGGATTGTTTGGAGGGAGGGAGGGAGGGAGAATAGTACGTGCCTGTTTGTCGACCACGGTTTTCATCGGGATTCGGGAGGAAGAGAACGGTTGGGTCCCGAGGAAAAAAAACACCGGTTGTTGTTGTTGCAACGCCAATGAGCAAATCCGCTGCCTTTTTTCCCCTCTCTGTCTCTCCGCGAAAGCGAGCTTTGGTGGGCAGCAAGCGGCTCATGAACGGCGTACAGTACAAGCGCGTGCAATGCAGTTCACCCGTCAGCATGCCATGATCCATCAGCTTGTTGCTGCAGCTAGTTTGCACTTGACTTTGGTCTTGGCTCTCAGTTATCCGCACGCGTCGTCCGCCCTGCGAATTATCGGGGTTGTTTTTGTTGACGGCGAGTCCAGGTCCAGGTCCAGACTTGCAGAGCAAGCTGGCGAAAACAAAACAAAAAAAATCTTCGGATGACAGGGAGGCCACCACCGCCCCTGGTCTGGATCTTTTGGTCTGCAGCACCTGTTTGCTGGCCGCCCGGAGGGAGCGGTGTTTTCTTCCGCATTTCCGGCCGGCTAAAAAGCGCTCATTTATTTATTTATTACGAGACGACGATGGTGGTTGGTTGCCGAGTGAAACGAACAGTGCTGTTTGCTGTTGCTCCACCACAGGCGACGCGAGACCGAGCCAAAAAAAAAAAAACAGAGAGAGAAACCCCAGCGAAACGAGCCCAAACGGGCGCTCCAGCAGCCCACATACTTCCGGAGCCCGAGGGAGAGCGACCGACCGGTCCCTTCCAGGCTAAGGTTTCCCCTTTCCCTCCTCCGTCGCCTTCTCTCTCCAGTCCCAAGCTACAGAACGGAACGAAGTAGCACCCCCAAGCCCCAAAAGCAGCGGACACACAACCAGAAAAACATGCCCGAGGCTGTAGCAAAAGCACACATCGTCCCTCCACCGCCTTCCCCAAGCTAGCTAATCTACCAGAGACTACCAGCGTATACCCCCCACCCCCCCCTCGCGGCAGTTCGCCGCTCCATGGGTGCGGCGCGTCCGCGGCGCTGGAAGCTCCCGTTCCACCGCACCACCAGCGCGCCGTGCTCGCCCTCGTCCAGGTCGTCGGCGCCGCCACCGGGCCCCGCCTCGCCCGCGCGCTCCGAGGCTTGGGTGGCCCAGCCGGTGCCCGAGGCGTTCCTGTGCCCGATCTCCGGCGCGCTCATGGCCGACCCCGTCATACTGCCGTCGGGGAACACCTACGAGCGGGCCTGCCTCCAGGCCTGCGCTGAGCTCGCGTTCCTGCCTCCGGGCGCCGAGGCCGGGGGCCTCCGCACCGTCATCCCTAACGCCGCGCTCAAGGCGGCCATCGGCACCTGGTGCGCGCGCTCTGGACGGGCGGGGCCGCCGCCGCCGCCGCTCTCTGCCGAGGCGGCGAGGCAGGCCGTGCTGCGCGCTATGCCTCCGGCGGCCGCCAGGACCACTGCCAGGCGCGTGGCGGCGGTGATGGCCGCGAGCACATCCAACTCGTCCACGTCGTCGTACGGGTCGGCCTCGGAGATCACCGCGGCGGAGGACGAGGCGGAGGCGGAGGCGCCGGCTGACCCGCTGGAGGACGACGTGGTGGGCAAGGTGATGCGCGCGGACGACGGCAGCGGCGGCGTGGTGGCCGCGGCGATGGGCGCGCTCCGTGAGGCGACGCGGGAGGGCGCGGAGCGGCGGCTGGCGCTGTGCACGCCGCGCCTCCTCGGCGCGCTGCGCCGCGTGCTGCTGCTCCCGCGCCACGCCGCCGCCCGGGTGGACGCGGCGGCCGCCCTGGTCAACCTGTCCCTGGAGCCCGGCAACAAGGTGCGCATCGTGCGCGCGGGGGCGGTGCCGGCGCTCGTCGAGGTGCTGCGGTCGGCCGCGTCGGCGCCCGAGGCGCGGGAGCACGCGGCGGGGGCGCTCTTCGGGCTTGCCATCCACGAGGACAACCGCGCCGCCATTGGCGTGCTGGGCGCGGTGCCGCCGCTCCTGGACCTGCTGGCGTCCCGCGCCCACCCGCCCCGCGCGCGCCGCGACGCCGGGATGGCGCTCTACCACCTCACCCTCGCCGCCGTCAACCAGTCCAAGGTCGCGCGCTTCCCCGGCGCGCCCAAGGCGCTGCTCGCCGTGGCCTCGGGCGCCGCCGACCCGGGCCCCGTCCGGAGGCTTGCGCTCATGGTGGCCTGCAACGTGGCAGCCTGCGCCGAGGGCCGCAACGCGCTCATGGACGCGGGAGCCGTGGCGTCCGTCTCCGCCATCCTCCTCTCCGACGGCGGCGCAGCGGCGGCGGCGGCGGGCCTGGAGGAGTGGTGCGTGTCGGCGATGTACGCGATGAGCCGTGGCAGCCTCCGGTTCCGCGGCCTGGCGCGCGCGGCCGGCGCGGACCGGGCGCTCCGGCGCGTGGTGGCCGACGAGGGCGGCGGCGTCCGGCGCGAGATGGCTCGGAAGACCCTCCGCGCCATGCGGGGCGACCTCGACAACGACGACGGCGGCACCGAGTATAACAACGACCTGACCGGCAGCAGCGCCGAGTGCGAGGACTGCGGCGGGAGCATCGTGTCGGACGGGCTCATGTCGTTCAGGCGCCGGCAGCGCGAGCTCGGCAACACCGCCGAGTTCTGAGCCCTTCTCCGGCGACCGATCCACGTCCATTGTGATGAATGTTTTGTACTATGTAAATTGCTTGGTTTAGGTGTTAGACATTTGTGCCGTGTCCGTGTGTGAGGAGCTGATGAAAAAAACGTCCATGGTTTTTGGAAGGAACGGTGGCAGATGCACCCTCGTGTCTCATCTCACCTGTGTGTGTGACTGTCAGTGGAGCTCCGTGCTGTGTGTTGGACCGCGGAACGGGATGGGTGAAAAAGCGTCCGGGTCGTGTGGCGGCCGGACAAGGCGGCGGGCGGAGTTGGGTGTTGCTTGCAAGTCAGAGCATGACTTTGTTCTTGTATCCGTACTCCCTCGCCGGCTCGCGCACCCTGATCTGGCAGCTCGTGTCCTTGACGACGGGCCACACCGCGACAGAGACGCACGCATGTGCCTCCGTCAGGAGAAAAGGAAACCATCTTTGTGCTCTGATCTACTACTCGCTCTAATCTTTTGGCGCCTACTGGCCCTACACTGTCAATCACTCATCTCCAATCACTAATGTTGCTTAGACGAGAGGAGAGGCACATCATGCTCTCTTCGTGCGGATCATAGCAAGTCACATCCGTGACTGACTTCTTCATCCAACCTAGAGATGTCAATGGGGACCCGATACCCGCCAACCCGTGGGGAATTCCCCTATTAGGGTACGGGTATGGGACAAAAATTGTCCCCATGGGTATGGATATGGGACAAAATCTCCACTCATTGGGTAAACGGGTATGGGTTTGGGAAGCAATAATCCGAACCCGATTACCCATGGGTATTTCATACGTATACACCTGTCGTGTTTGTATGAATGAGTTAAGGTCGAGCCGGCCACCAAGCCCAGCACGGCAGCGCACCAGGCCCCAGGTCCTAGCCCAACAAGGCAACACGACAAGGCAACTAGCAGACTAGCAAAAAACAAAACCCTAAAATAACCAGCCATATGCTATGCCCTGCCCAGACGACGGTGACGACCATGGATTCTCAGGCGCCAACGAACTCAGATGGTGACCAATGAAGGTGAGCAAACTCCATTTCTCCATTTCTTCTATCGGTCCTGAAGTACTTATTTTTTCTGATGGATGGATGAATGGATCATGGTTCATGGATGAGTGCTTGCCGATGTAGTGATGTCTGAAATCTAGATTGTTTGTGCTACATGTTAGTACCTAGTTATCCCTTAATTGGGGATGGGGACCCATTGGGGACCCGAAACCTGAATGGGGATGGGTATGGGATGAGTTTTGTACCCATGATGGGTATGGGGATGGGTATGGGGATGGATCAAACATGATGGAGATGGGTATGGGATGCTATAACCCGGTGGGGAATTCCCCATTGACATCTCTAATCCAACCTGTGCCGCTCCTGCTTCTCTGTCCTACCACGCAGCATTTCGGACAGATAATAAACCATTGGATGGAGAGGCTTGCTTCTTCCAGCTCGTCCAACCTTTCGCTCGTTCTTCCGGTTGCTTCAACTGTTCACCGCCGGTCCGAGACCGTCGTATTCAGCAACGAACAGAAAACTCTTTGTTGCAGAGAGGAATCTGAAAAGCGATACAATGACTCTTCTGGACCAGTCATGCAAACGTATGCAATGTCAACCCCGCTGGGTGGGGCTGCCATGTGAGCAGAGGGGGGGGGGGGGGGGGGGGGGGGGGGCGCTTGGAGGCGTGCCTGTCGAAAAAACTCAAACAAAAAAGGTCTAAACAAACAGAGTGGGGTGGGACGTGGGACCAATAAGCCTGTGCGTCACTGTATCAACAGTAGTAATAGTAGTAGAGCTGACCTATGCTAAGTTTCGGTCACTCTGCAACTTTCTCAGCATGCTAAAGTTGGGTAGCTCGTCCGTCGTCCATCGGCGTGAATGCGTTTTGCCTCTCGCATGGCATGGCAGGTGCTTCGTGATCGACCAACTTTTTTGCATTTTAGCCCTTTTGAGTTTTTTTTCAACAATTATATCTTTTGTAGTTTTATTTCAAAAAATACATTCTAACCTCGGCGTCGTCATCATGGTGCCGAGGTAACCCATAGTAGCACCGATATAATTGACACCAACTTTTCCTACGTGGTAGCCGATATGGCAAGTCTCAAGGGGTCGGCGACATAGATCTTGCACTACGCGGGGAAGACAACGGGAATTGGCACCAAGCCGCAAGCGCGCTGTTCTGTTCCTCCAATCCGGTCGTCGCCTGTCATTTGCCCTGAAACTGTCCATAATCATGGCGCATGCGGGTCATGCTGCCGCGGCTAGTAATGTGAGGAGTTAGTTGTGTCTGGTGATCGATCCGTCGGCCTCGGCACCACCGGAAGAGATTCCCAGCGACAGACAGGCAGACGCCGAGGCGCACGCTTGTTAACACTCCAAACTTTGTCTCTACACTTAGGTGTTGTTTGGTTCAAGAAATGTAACGCAAATGGTAATGGTAATGGTTTACGCTCGATTACTGGCGGTAACAAATTTGAATAAGCTGGTATCAAATTTTAGTATGGTATCTGATTACGGTTAGACTAAAATAAACATGATTTAACGTTATCAGTTATCGATTGCGTTACAAATATGTGAACCAAACGGCACCTTAGAGCATCTCCAAGAGACTAGCTAAATAGTTTGTCAAGCTAAATTTTAGCTACTCCGTATTTAATAGCATAATAGCTCTCCAACAGACTAGTTATTTAACTTGCTAAGATATCTGGCTCTCTAGATTAACTCTCTCACTAGCTAAATTTGGCTAGCAACTCTCGCTAGCCAAGCTATGAAGCTAACTTACATGTTAGAGAGTCTGTTGAAATGAGATGCTATATATAGAGTTTAATATTTATGGAGCGACAAATAAAAAGTCAAATAGAGAATCAAAAATAAAGAGTCTCTTGGAGATGCTCTTATTGAACAAAAAAAGTACCTGCTAAAATTAGTCAAAGTTATTCAAACAGTCTAGCTAATAATGTCGGCGTTTCGAGACCGGGGGGTCCCTGGGCCGACGAGTGAGAATGTCACCGCGTGCCCCAGTCCAGATGGGTCGACGCGAGGCCGAGCGCGAAGGGGGGAAGAAGGCGTGAGAGAGGTGGAAATCTCGCGGCCTTCGTGTTCGTCCCGCGTCCAGGTCGGGTGCGCTTGCAGTAGGGGGTTACAAGCGTTCCACGCGGGATGGAGCGAGCGGCCTCACGCGAGCGCCAGTCCCATCCTCTTCCCCGCGCGGGCCAACCCTCTGTAAGAGGGCCCTGGTCCTTCCTTTTATAGGCGTAAGGAGAGGATCCAGGTGTACAATGGGGGTGTAGCAGAGTGCTAACGTGTCTAGCGGAGGAGAGCTAGCGCCCTAAGTACATGCCATCGTGGCAGCCGGAGAGGTTTTGGCACCCGGTTCGTGTGGTGTCGTGGCCGTCGGAGGAGCGCTGAAGCCTGACGGAAGGACAACTGTCGGAGCTGTTGAGTCCTTGCTGATGTCCTCTTGCTTCCGTAAGGGGGCTGAGAGTCGCCGTCGTCATAGAGCGTGCGGGGCGCCATCATTGCTTGTCTGGCGGAGCGAGCCAGATGGGACGCCGGTCTTGTTTCCCGTAGCCTGAGTCGGCTTGGGGTAGGTAGGGTAATGATGGCGCCTCCTGTTGACGTGGCCGGTCCGCGCCCTAGGTTGGGCGATGTGGAGGCTCCTTCGAAGTCGAGGTCGAGTCTGTCTTCCGAGGACGAGGTCGAGTCCGATCCCCTGGGTCGGGCGAGGCGGAGACCGTCGGCGGAGGCCAGGGCTGAGTCCGAGCCCTGGGTCGGGCGGAGCGGAGTTCGTCGTCTTCCGGGGCTGAGCCCGAGTCCGAGCCCTGGGTCGGGCGGAGCGGAGTTCGCCATCTTCCGGGGCTGAGCCTGAGTTCGAGCCCTGGGTCGGGCGGAGCGGAGCTTCCTATGGTGCCTGAGGCCGGGCCTGACTGCCTGTCAGCCTCACTCTGTCAAGTGGCACAGCAGTCGGAGCGGCGCAGGCGGCGCTGTCCTTCTGTCAGGCCGGTCAGTGGAGCGGCGAAGTGACTGCGGTCACTTCGGCTCTGTCGACTGAAGGGCGCGCGTCAGGATAAAGGTGTCAGGCCACCTTTGCATTAAATGCCTCTGCGATTTGGTCGGTTGGCGTGGCGATTTGGCTAGGGTTGCTTCTTGGCGAAGACTGGGCCTCGGGCGAGCCGAAAGTATGTTCGTCGCTGGAGGGGGGCCTCGGGCGAGACGGAGATCCTCCGGGGTCGGCTGCCCTTGCCCGAGGCTAGGCTCGAGCGAGGCGTGATCGAGTCCCTTGAATGGACAGATCCCTGACTTAATCGCACTCATCAGGCCTTTGCAGCTTTGTGCTGATGGGGGTTACCAGCTGAGAATTAGGAGTCTTGAGGGTACCCCTAATTATGGTCCCCGACAGTAGCCCCCGAGCCTCGAAGGGAGTGTTAACACTCGCTTGGAGGCTTTTGTCGCACTTTTTTGCAAGGGGACCAGCCTTTCTCGGTTGCGTTTTGTTCCGGTGGGTGCGCGCGAGCGCACCCGCCGGGTGTAGCCCCCGAGGCCTCGGAGGAGTGGTTTGACTCCTCCGAGGTCTTAATGCCTCGCGCAATGCTTCGACTGGTCTGGTCATTCCCTCATGTGAGCTGGCCGTAGCCCGGGTGCACGGTCGGGTCCCAAGTTCTCGGGCTGGTATGTTGACGCTGTCAACGGTTTGGCCGGAGCCGGGTTTGTGAGAGCAGCCCCCGAGCCTCTACACAGGGCAAGAGGACGGTCTGGGACATACTCGACTTTTTTACATACGCCCCTGTGTCGCCTTTCCGCAAGGAGGAGGGGGGGAAAGCACCATGTTGCCCTCGGAGGGCGCCGAACATGGTGTCTCCGGTGAGCTACTGGCGGGTAATCCGAGCGGACGTCCGTGCCCCATTTGTTAGGGGTCGGCTAGAGGCCCAGAGGCGCGCCCAAAAGTACCTGCGGGTGATCTGCCGGACCCGGTCCCCTGTCGACGGGGTCCGAGGGCTCGATGCCTCCCTCTGATGGGATTCCGTTACAAGATCGTTCCCGCTGGTCTCGGAAATGTCCTAGGGTACCTCGGGAGCGTAGCCTGAGCCTTGGTTATGTATCGAACGTACCCATGGTCATCCCTCGCTCTGTGTCTGAGGCGGCTGTGAACCCTTCGAGGGCCAGCCTTCGAACCCCTGATCAGTAGTGGGCGCAGAGCCCGAGTGGCCTGAGGCGGCCGTTGAACCCTTCCGAGGGGCCGGCCTTCGAACCTCTGACCAGTAGTGGGTGTGGAGCCCACGCGCTCTGAGGCGGCTGTTAAACCCCTCCGAGGGGCCAGCCTTCGAACCTCTGATCAGTAGGGAGGCTCAGAGCTTGTTTCCTTCACGGAGAAGGATCCTTTTCGGGGTATCCCCCTTTCCCGGTCCCTGTTGTAAGAGAGAGAAACAGGAGAAGGAAAAGGATACGAAATTGAATGACGCGGCGTACCTTTTTTGACGTGGTCATTATGGCGGAGGCGAAGCGTCGCTCGCTTCCCCTGCCAGAGGCGCTGCTTGTCCCGCCGCGGAGTTAATGCGACAGGGCGAGTGGTTCGCGGGGCAGCCGTTGCGCGTGCGTGAGCCGTTTGAGGAACGGAACACGGGCGCGCCGTCTTCACGCCGTGAGAGAGGGTTCTCTCACTGCCCCAGGATGGGACGTAAGCCTGGCTGACGACGTGACTGCTGCTCCCGCCCGCCTGCCATCGCCATTACTGTAGGCCCATTTTTGGCCGCATTGACCGTCGCGCCAGGCTGGCGCTGCTGGGTCGCACGCTGGGTCGCCTCGAGTCGCGGTACTAGTTTCGCAGTCGAGGAGGCGCGATAGTGGTGCGAGTGGCGGTGCAGTTGCTTGCACGTAGCGACCGGCGCGCCGGTTGCATGACGCGTGGGCGTGTTGGAAGTCGGAGAAGTGGCCCACTTGGCGCGGTTGCATGCCGCCTGCATGGCTGCCCGCCCTTTCACCCGCTGGTCTGGGCGAAAGTGGAGGGACGCTTGTAACCGCTGGACGGTTGCATGCACCACGCGCGGCGGTTTGGCTTCTTCTGCCCTGGGCCAGCTTGCATGATGTGTGGGACCCTGCCCCCGCGCCGTAGGGGGAGGACCTTGGAGCGTGTTGGAGAAGACTCAGCCCACGACGGCTGGGGACGCAAGTAGGGAGAGTCGTCTTTAAAAGGAGGGTGACCCCCTTGAAAGGCGACCATGTCTTCATGCTCCCTTATGCATCGTGTCTTTCCACCTTCCGAGCCCCCGGATGGGGGACACCCGCAGTCCTTCCGCCTGGTCGTTGGAGGAACGCAACTCCGTGGGAGTTGGTACCTTTCAGCCATCGTTCGGCTTCAAGGATTTTCATCAGTCAGCCCGGCTGCATCCCCTCGCCGATGGTCACCCAAGACGGTGACCACCAGCCCCTGGGTGGGGAGAAGCAAGCCGGGCTGCGATCTTGGTCCCACCCTCAGCTTCAAGGATGTTCATCATCCTCGCTGGGGTGGAGGCCGGGCTGAGCCGGAGCTCTACCTCCGCGTGGGTTCGTGGGTCAGCCTCTCCCTCAGCGTTCGAGGGAGAGGGCGCTCACTGACCCTGCGAGAGGGGCGGACTTCGACAACGCGGGGCTGGTCGACGGCGGGCGTCGCCAGCTTCAGCGCGTTGCGCTCGCCGGCTCGGCTCCCGGCGCCCCCTCCTGCCGCAAGGGCGGTTATCGCGCCGCGCGCACGGGAGGACCGCCCAAGACGTCGCGCGCTGCCAGGGCGGCGTTCGTGTTCTGGGGCGGCCCTGCCTTTGCACCGGTACGGCGCCTCCGCGCGGAGGTCGGTGCCCCGCTCGTCTGGGAGGATCCGAGTGGGGATCTGCCGGTGGGCTGACGGCCCCTGTCGTCGGTGCCGAGGCAGAGGCGGCTCGAGAAGTCCCCGTCGCCGACGGGATCACCGCCACCATCCGCGCTTCGGGCCTCCGGCTCTTTGTACTTGTCCTCGCCCCTCGAGCGTCGGCGTGGGCGAGGACAGGGTTGCAGCGGCGTTCGCCCTGAGGCCATCGCTGCTGCAGTTCGGCCACCCGTAGAGGGGGTCGTTGTCGCTGCTGCTGGAGCGGGCGACGGTGAGCCGTCCGTCGGTCTTCTGTTGCTCCGCAGGCCCCCCAATCGTGTGGGGTTGTTCGTACCTGCGGAGGTGGAACCGGAGTTCCGTTTGTAATGGCACCTTGAATGCCAGTGTTTTTGTTCATTGTGGCTGTCGGGGCCTGAACATGTATGTATTTTTGGCATGGAGCCGTGTTTTTTCCTCATTTTCGAGCACTAAGACTTGCCTGTTGGTTGTCTGAACCGCTTCACCAAGCGTGAGTCGCCCCGTGCAAAGGTGACGAGTGAGGTATCCGTATCCCGGAGGCGTAGGAGTCCCTCGGCTCGGTCGGCCTTGCTGTCCGAGGCTTCTCTTGCTTAGTTAAAGGAACCCCTCGGCCGCTCTTCGATGAGCCGAAGCCAGGGGTAGCGGTGTCAGCACGGATAGAGGCAGAGTTGGCTTGAAAAGAAGACTTGGTCGGCCAGAGCCTGGCCGGGTCGTCCGTTAGCGGGACCGACGCCGGAGTTGATCTGCCGAGGCCTCGGGCCGGGCTGATGTCTTTGGGGGACAGCTGGCCGAGGCCTCGGGGTGATCAGCCGAGCCGCCTGCTCGAGCCGGATTTTTGGAGGAGACCTCGGCGGCGATGGCCCGGGCGTGATGATGAAGTCGTCCTTCAGAGTGGAGATCCTCGGACCACGTCGCCGTCCGAGGCTAGGCCGGACCTCGCCGAAGGTGTAGTTGACGCCGAGGGTGCTGCTGCTCCCTTCAACCGTCAAGATCCGAGCCTGCAGGATCGGATTATCTTGTAGCGTGTGTTTTCTACGGCCGTCGAGGCCCAAACACATCCTCGCCATGTTGTAAAGCTGCACTTCTTTTCCTCTCGTTTCGAGTATCTAGACTTTTCCGTCGGTAACAGAATTGTCTGTGCGAGCGAGAGTTGCTTTTCACGGGAGGTGATGAGTGAGGTATCCGTATCCCGGAGGCGTAGGAATCCCTCGGCTCGGTCGGCCTTGCCGCTTACGCGCACTCTTGCCCGTCCATAGGGTTCTATCACCGACGCAGTCGAGAAGGCTCGAAGAATCGCTTCGGCAGAGGAGCTTTCGAACGTGAAGACTTGTTCGGTCCGCGGAATCACTTATCCGAACGTGAGTTACTTATCGCAGAAGGTGATGAGTGAGGTATCCGTATCTCGGAGGTGTAGGAGTCCCTCGGCTCAGTCAGCCTTGGCTGCTTACGTGTACTCCGTCGTTTTCAGGATCCACTTTCGAAGTAGTCGAAAAGCACGAAAGACATTCTGGCAGAAAGGATCTTTTTTCGAGGAAAAAATTCGACGTAGAGGGGGTTCCCCCCTTTTAGCCCCCGAGGGAGGGTCGGGCTTTGCCGAGGCAAGGCTGACCCTTCCTTGATGACTAAACTTTGCGTGGGAGCGAGGTATATGAACAACTTGAAAACATCTTAAGGGTAGAAGCGACGTAGCTGTTGGATGTTCCAGGCGTTGCTGTAGACCTCGCCTTGACTGTTGGCCAGCTTGTACGTTCCGGGCTTCAAAACTTTTGTGATGACGAACGACCCTTCCCAGGGAGGCGTGAGCTTGTGCCGCCCTCGGGCGTCCTGTCGTAGCCGAAGCACCAGGTCGCCCGCCTGGAGGTCTCGGGACCCCTCGAGCGTGGTAGCGTCGCAGGGACTGCTGGTACCGCGTCGAGTGTAGTAAGGCCATGTCCCGAGCCTCTTCCAGCTGGTCCAGCGAGTCTTCTCGACTAGCTTGGTTGCTTTGGTCGGCATAGGCCCTCATCCTCGGGGAACCGTATTCTAAGTCTGTGGGCAAGATGGCCTCGGCCCCATAGACCAGAAAGAACGGCGTGAAGCCCGTGGCTCGGCTCGGCGTTGTCCTCAGGCTCCAGACCACCGAGGGGAGTTCCTTCATCCATCGCTTGCCGAACTTGTTGAGGTCGTTGTAGATCCGAGGCTTGAGCCCTTGTAGAATCATGCCGTTGGCACGCTCTACTTGCCCATTCGTCATGGGGTGAGCCACGGCTGCCCAGTCCACCTGGATGTGGTGATCCTTGCAGAAGTCTAGGAACTTTCTACCGGTGAACTGGGTGCCGTTGTCGGTGATGATGGAGTTCGGGACCCCAAAGCGATGGATGATGTTGGTGAAGAACGCCACCGCCTGTTCGGACCTGATGCTGTTTAGGGGCCGGACCTCGATCCACTTGGAGAATTTGTCGATGGCGACCAACAGGTGCGTGTAGCCCCCGGGTGCCTTCTGCAAGGGGCCGACGAGGTCCAGACCCCACACAGCGAAAGGCCAGGTGATGGGTATCGTCTGTAGAGCCTGAGCGGGCAGGTGGGTCTGCCTCGCGTAGAACTGACACCCTTCGCAGGTGCGGACAATTCTAGTGGCGTCGGCCACCACCGTCGGCCAGTAGAAACCTTGTCGGAAGGCGTTTCCGACGAGGGCTCGAGGTGCTGCGTGATGGCCGCAAGCCCCCGAGTGTATCTCTCGTAGGAGCTCCTAGCCTTCGGCAATGGAAATGCATCGCTGGAGGATGCCTGAGGGGCTACGGTGGTAGAGCTCCTTCCCATCTCCCAGCAAGACGAATGACTTGGCGCGTCGCGCCAACCGCCGAGCTTCGCCTCGGTCGAGGGGTAGCTCTCCTCGGTGGAGATATTGCAGGTACGGGGTCTGCCAGTTTCGATCAGGCGTGACCCCGCTTCGCTCCTCCTCGACGCGCAGTGCCTCACCCTCGGGGGCCGAGGGTACCTCGGGCTGAACCGAGGGTGCCTCGGGCCGAGCCGAGGGTGCCTCGGACTGAGCCGGGGGTTCCTCGGGCTGGGCCGAGGGTGCCTCGGGCTCGGGTGTGTCATCGATCTTGACGGAGGGTTGATGCAGGTCTCGAGAGAAGACGTCCGGGGGAACCGTTGTTCGCCCCGAGGCTATTTTAGCCAGCTCGTCCGCAGTCTCGTTGTAGCGTCGGGTGATGTGGTTGAGCTCGAGCCCGTAGAACTTGTCTTCCAGGCGTCGAACCTCATCGCAGTAGGCTTCCATCTTCGGGTCACGACAGTGGGAGTTCTTCATGACTTGGTCGATGACGAGCTGAGAGTCACCGCGAGCGTCGAGGCGTCGGACCCCTAGCTCGATGGCGATGCGCAACCTGTTGACTAGAGCCTCGTACTCAGCCACATTGTTGGACGCCGGGAAGTGGAGGCGTAGCACGCAGCGTAGATGCTTTTCGAGGGGCGAGATGAAGAGTAGGCCTGCGCCGGCCCCTGTCTTCATCAGCGACCCGTCGAAGAACATGGTCTAGAGTTTCGGCTGGATCGGAACTATTGGGAGCTGGGTGTCGACCCATTCAGCCACGAAGTCCGCCAAGACCTGGGACTTGATGGCCTTCCGAGGGGCGAACGAGATCGCTTCGCCCATGATTTCCACCGCCCACTTTGCGATTCTACCCGAGGCCTCTCGACACTGGATGATCTCCCCCAGGGGGAAGGATGACACCACAGTTACCGGATGAGACTCGAAGTAGTGTCGCAACTTCCGCCGCGTCAGGATCACCGCGTACAGCAGCTTCTGAATTTGTGGGTAGCGGATTTTGGTCTCGGACAGTACCTCGCTGATGAAGTAGACTGGCCTCTGTACGGGCAATGCATGCCCCTCTTCTCGTCTCTCAACCACAATCACGACGCTAACCACCTGAGTGGTCGCGGCGACGTAGATCAAGAGGGCTTCTCCGGCAGCGGGGGGCACCAAGATGGGCGCGTTCGTGAGGAGCGCCTTCAGGTTCCCGAGGGCTTCCTCGGCCTCGGGAGTCCAAGTGAAGCACTCGACCTTCCTTAAGAGGCGGTATAGAGGCAGGCCTCTTTCGCCGAGGCGTGAGATGAAGCGGCTTAGAGCCGCAAGGCATCCCATGACTCTCTGTACGCCTTTCAAGTCCTTGATGGGCCCCATGCTGGTGATGGCCGCGATCTTCTCTGGGTTGGCTTCGATGCCTCGCTCGGAGACGATGAACCCCAAGAGCATGCCTCGGGGTACGCGAAGACACACTTCTCGGGATTAAGCTTCACGCCTTTCGCCTTGAGACATCGGAATGTCACTTCAAGGTCGGAAAGGAGGTCGTAGGATTTCCTCGTCTTGACTACGATGTCATCGACGTAGGCCACGACCGTCCGGCCAATGTGTTCGCCGAACACATGGTTCATGCACCGCTGGTACGTCGCGCCCGCATTCCTCAAGCCGAACGGCATGGTGACGTAGCAGTACATGCCGAAGGGCGTGATGAAAGAAGTCGCGAGCTGGTCGGACTCTTTCATCCTGATTTGGTGATACCCTGAGTAGGCATCGAGGAAAGACAGGGTTTCGCACCCAGCAGTGGAATCCACGATTTGATCGATGCGAGGCAGAGGGTAGGGAACCTTCGGACATGCTTTGTTTAGACCAGTGTAGTCTACACACATCCGCCATTTCCCTCCTTTCTTTCTCACAACCACAGGGTTGGCAAGCCATTCGGGATGGAATACCTCTTTGATGAACCCTGCCGCCATTAGCTTGTGGATCTCCTCGCCTATGGCTCTGCGCTTTTCCTCGTCGAATCGGCGCAGAGGCTGCTTCACGGGTCGGGCTCCAGCTCGGATATCCAGCGAGTGCTCGGCGACATCCCTCGGTATGCCGGGCATGTCCGAGGGACTCCACGCGAAAACGTCGGCGTTCGCGCGGAGAAAGTCGACTAGCACAACTTCCTATTTGGGATCGAGCTCGGAGCCGATCCGGATCTGCTTGGAGGCGTCGCTGCTAGGGTCGAGGGGTACGAACTTGATCGTCTCCGCTGGCTCGAAGTTGCCAGCATGACGCTTGACGTCTGGCACCTCCTTAGAGAGGCTCTCAAGGTCGGCGATGAGGGCCTCGGATTCGGCGAGGGCCTCGGCGTACTCCACGCACTCCACGTCGCATTCGAACGCGTGTTTGTACGTGGGGCCGATGGTGATGACCCCGTTGGGGCCCGGCATCTTGAGCTTGAGGTAGGTGTAGTTGGGGACGACCATGAACTTCGCGTAGCATGGCCTCCCCAGCACCGCATGGTAGGTTCCTCGGAACCCGACCACCTCGAACGTGAGGGTCTCCCTTCGGAAGTTGGAGGGCGTTCCGAAGTAGACGGGAAGGTCGAGTCGTCCGAGGGGCTGGACGCGCTTCCCGGGGATGATCCCGTGGAAAGGCGCAGCGCCTGCCCGGACCGAGGATAGATCAACACGCAGGAGCCCGAGGGTCTCGGCGTAGATGATGTTGAGGCTGCTGCCTCCGTCCATGAGGACCTTGGTGAGCCTGACGTCGCCGATGACGGGGTCGACGACGAGCGGGTATTTCCCCGGGCTCGGCACGTGGTCGGGGTGGTCGGCTTGGTCGAAGGTGATGGGCTTATCGGACCAGTCTAGGTAGACTGGCGCCGCCACCTTCACCGAACAGACCTCCCGACGCTCCTGCTTGCAGTGCTGAGCCGAGGCGTTCGCCGCTTGCCCACCGTAGATCATGAAGCAGTCGCGGACCTCGGGGAACTCTCCTGCCTGGTGATCTTCCTTCTTGTCGTCGTCGCGAGCCCTGCCACCCTCTGCGGGTAGCCCGGCCCTGTGGAAGTGGTGCCGAAGCATGGCGCACTCCTCAAGGGTGTGCTTGACGGGCCCCTGATGATAGAGGCACGACTCCTTGAGCATCTTGTCGAAGAGGTTGGCACCTCCGGGGGGTTTTCGAGGGTTCTTGTACTCGGCGGCGGCGACAAGGTCCGCGTCGGCGGCGTCGCGTTTCGCTTGCGACTTCTTCTTGCCCTTCTTCTTGGCGCCGCGCTGAGTTGACGCCTCGGGGACGTCTTCCGGTGGGCGGCCCTGGGCTGCTTGTCCTTCCGGAAGATAGCCTCAACCGCCTCCTGGCCAGAGGCGAACTTGGTGGCGATGTCCATCAGCTCGCTCGCCCTGGTGGGGGTCTTTCGACCCAGCTTGCTGACCAGGTCGCGACAAGTGGTGCCGGCGAGGAACACGCCGATGACATCTGAATCAGTGATGTTGGGCAGCTCGGTGCGCTGCTTCGAGAATCGCCGGATGTAGTCCCGGAGAGACTCTCCCGGCTGCTGTCGGCAGCTTCGGAGGTCCCAGGAGTTTCCAGGGCGCACGTACGTGCCCTGGAAATTGCCGGCAAAGGCTTGGACCAGGTCGTCCCAGTTGGAGATCTGCCCCGGAGGCAGGTGCTCCAACCAAGCGCGAGCGGTGTCGGAGAGAAACAGGGGGAGGTTGCGGATGATGAGGTTGTCGTCGTCCGTTCCACCCAGTTGGCAGGCCAGCCGGTAGTCTGCAAGCCACAGTCCCAATCTCGTCTCCCCCGAGTACTTTGTGATAGTAGTCGGGGGTCGGAACCGGGTCGGGAACGGCGCCCGTCGTATGGCGCGGCTGAAAGCCTGCAGACCGGGTGGTTCGGGCGAGGGACTCCGATCCTCCCCACTGTCGTAGCGTCCCCCACGCCTGGGGTGGTAGCCTCGGCGCACCCTATTGTCGAGGTGGGCCCGACGGTCGTGGTGATGGTGCTCGTTGCCGAGGCGACCCGGGGCCGCAGGCGCTGTGTTCCGCGTGCGCCCGGTGTGGACCGAGGCGTCCCGCATGAATCGGGAAGTCGCGGCGCGATGTTCCGAGGGGTACCCCTGCCTTCAGGAGGCGGAGCTCTCGGCCCGTCGGACCGCGGTGCCCTCCAGAAGATTCTTGAGCTCTCCCTGGATTCGCCGCCCCTCGGTGGTTGATGGCTCTGGCATCGCGCGGAGAAGCATTGCTGCGGCAGCCAGGTTCTGGCCGACCCCACTGGAAGCGGGTGGCGGCCTCACCCTGACATCGTCGGCGATGCGGTGCTGGATACCCTGGGGTAGATGGCGCACTTCTCCGGCCGGAGGTTGGCCCGCCCATTCCTGCCCGACGTCCCGGCGGATCGGCTCAAGCGCTCCTGCTCCCTCGTCGAGCCTGGCCGGCACCCCGCGGATTTGCTCGAGCTGTGGGTCATGGCCCCCCGCCGGAACGGGGACCACAGCTAGCTCCCGTAGGATGTCAACATGAGGCACAGGCCTAGGGAGATCACCATTCTCCGGCATACCGAGATGGTTGCCTTCGGAGGGACCCCCTAGATCGACGTGGAAGCATTCACGACTTGGGCCGCAGTCCTCGTCGCCGAGGCTGCGGCTACCGTCGGAACAGTCGGAAAGGCAGTAGTCGCATGCGGTCATGAAGTCCCGCATGCCACTGGGGTTGCCAAGTCCAGAGAAATCCCAACAGAAGTTGGGCTCGTCATCTTCCTCGGACCCCGAGGGCCCGTAGGTCGAGACGTCCGCGAGCCGGTCCCAGGGTGACCGCATACAAAACCCCAGAGGGTTTGGACTCGCCTCTACGAGAGAGTCCGCCAAAGCGAAGCCGCTTGGCGGGTCGAGGCTGAATCCGAAGGGCGTGAGATGGGAACTGGTGGGTACCTCTTGGTCGACGGGCGGTGACGAAGTCACGTCAGGGACTGACTGCACCGTCGTCTCAGGTACGAGGGTGACGCCCAGCAAGCTTTTCGCGAGCGTGCTGGCGTCGTCCGTTTGCTTGGAATTGGTGTGTTGCGGGGAGACGACGCTCGTCTTCGTCTCAAATGCGAGGTCGATGCCCGCCGCGCCCCCCGTTGGGGCGCCGGCGCCGTCGACTCGCTCGACAGCCGACGAGGTGCCGCCTCCTGCTTGGCCTTGGTTTCCCCGCCTCCTCCTTCGTCGGCGGGGGAGAGGGCGGGGTGAGCTCGAATGTCGCTCTTCCACCACGCGGGGAAGACGTCGCCGATTCCACCGCCGACGGGCGGGCTGTCGGCCGCCATTGTTGCTGTCGCACGGCGGGGGAAGGAGTATCATGTCGTAGCTGCCGTCGAGGGACATGAACTCAAGACTCCCGAAACGGAGCACCATCCCGGGCTGGAAAGGTTGTTGGAGACTGCCCATCTGGAGCTTGACGGGAAGCTGTTCGTCAACACGCAGCAGGCCCCTACCTGGCGCGCCAACTGTCAGCGTTTCGAGACCGGGGGGTCCCTGGGCCGACGAGTGAGAATGTCGCCGTGTGCCCCAGCCCAGATGGGTCGGCGCGAGGCCGAGCACGAAGGGGGGAAGAAGGCGTGAGAGAGGTGGAAATCCCGCGGCCTTCGTGTTCGTCCCGCGCCCAGGTCGGGTGCGCTTGCAGTAGGGGGTTACAAGCGTTCCACGCGGGAGGGAGCGAGCGGTCTCACGCGAGCGCCAGTCCCGTCCTCTTCCCCGCGCGGGCCAACCCTCTGTAAGAGGGTCCTAGTCCTTCCTTTTATAGGCGTAAGGAGAGGATCCAGGTGTACAATGGGGGTGTAGCAGAGTGCTAACGTGTCTAGCGGAGGAGAGCTAGCGCCCTAAGTACATGCCATCGTGGCAGCCGGAGAGGTTTTGGCACCCGGTTCGTGTGGTGTGTGGCCGTCGGAGGAGCGCTGAAGCCTGGCGGAAGGACAGCTGTCGGAGCTGTTGAGTCCTTGCTGACGTCCTCTTGCTTCCGTAAGGGGGCTGAGAGCCGCCGTCGTCATAGAGCGTGCGGGGCGTCATCATTGCTTGTCTGGCGGAGCGAGCCAGATGGGACGCCGGTCTTGTTTCCCGTAGCCTGAGTCGGCTTGGGGTAGGGTAATGATGGCGCCTCCTGTTGACGTGGCCGGTCCGCGCCCTAGGTTGGGCGATGTGGAGGCTCCTCCGAAGTCGAGGTCGAGTCTGTCTTCCGAGGCCGAGGTCGAGTCCGAGCCCCTGGGTCGGGCGAGGCGGAGACCGTCGGCGGAGGCCAGGGCTGAGTCCGAGCCCTGGGTCGGGCGGAGCGGAGTTCGTCGTCTTCCGGGGCTGAGCCCGAGTCCGAGCCCTGGGTCGGGCGGAGCGGAGTTCGTCGTCTTCCGGGGCTGAGCCCGAGTCCGAGCCCTGGGTCGGGCGGAGCAGAGTTCGCCGTCTTCCGGGGCTGAGCCCGAGTCCGAGCCCTGGGTCGGGCGGAGCGGAGTTCGCCGTCTTCCGGGGCTTAGCCCGAGTCCGAGCCCTGGGTCGAGCGGAGCGGAGTTCGCCGTCTTCCGGGGCTGAGCCCAAGTCCGAGCCCTGGGTCGGGTGAAGCGGAGCTTCCTATGGTGCCTGAGGCCGGGCCTGACTGCCTGTCAGCCTCACTCTGTCAAGTGGCACAACAGTCAGAGCGGCGCAGGCGGCGCTGTCCTTCTGTGATTCTGTCGGGCCGGTCAGTGGAGCGGCGAAGTGACTGCGGTCACTTCGGCTCTGTCGACTAAAGGGCGCGCGTCAGGATAAAGGTGTCAGGCCACCTTTGCATTAAATGCCTCTGCGATTTGGTCGGTTGGCGTGGCGATTTGGCCAGGGTTGCTTCTTGGCGAAGACTGGGCCTCGGGCGAGCCAGAAGTATGTTCGTCGCTGGAGGGGGGCCTCGGGCGAGACGGAGATCCTCCGGGGTCGGCTGCCCTTGCCCGAGGCTAGGCTCGGGCGAGGCGTGATCGAGTCCCTTGAATGGACCGATCCCTGACTTAATCACACCCATGAGGCCTTTGCAGCTTTGTGCTGATGGGGGTTACCAGCTGAGAATTAGGAGTCTTGATGGTACCCCTAATTATGGTCCCCGACAAATAATTTATATATTAGTTAATTTTAGTAAATTAGCTAATAGTTTTCTAGCTATTTATTAGCTAGCTAATTCCACTAGCATTTTTTAGCCAACTAATTATTAGCTATAGTATATTCAAACACCCCTTAAGTTATAGAGTTATATATAATTATAGTTTGTAAATAGTTAAAAGTGTGTAAAAAGGGTGTGTTCTCTATGGAATGGTTTATGTAACAATATGAGTATATGTGTTCATAAGATATAACAATAATAACATTAGACAAAGAACACAAATTTTTCTAGTTTTACACTTTTATTTTTTTTGAAGACAATTTAACAAGTATAAACTTAGATAAATATGTATTCAGTACTATTTAATCTATTTGGCATTAACTTTTGCTATAGGCCAAGCATGATCATCATACAAATTTCACCATAATCGGATCACATAAACTACAATTATAAATTAATTACAGAAAACATAGATCTAAAGCTGCAATGATTACTTTATACTAAAATATACTATATCATATATTAACTATGTATATCTACTCATGTGTAGTTAAATTATTCTTTCAAAGTTTCATTGTGATTTATTATAATTTTTCAATGATTCAATCCGAATTAACATAAAAAAACCACCTAGAAAAATAGTAGTCATGTGTCCGGTTTTGGATGAAAGAGGACCTGTATCCAGTTTTGTAACTGAAAAAAAATAAAAATCAGAGAGAGATAAAATAGTTTTCTTTCTTTCTTTCTTTTTAATGCTGTCAGCTTAGCAAATCTGGCTCGGCCTATGAGACCATGCTTTAGCTCAGCTCGTGGATACAATAGAGATGGTTTGGAGTTTTGGACCGGGCCGGGATGATCAAGACCAAAAACTATTGATAGCCCATTGTCTTAAGGCATGTTTGGTAGGCAGGCTTCATTTATGCATGTTATTATATGTTCAGTTGTCGCGACCAGAGTTCTGGCCTGGCCCATACTATACAGTTCGAGCCCCTTAGCCTAGCCACGAATGAACGCCTAGAATACTAGAATAGAAGTATGGGCTATGGCTGTGAAAAAAACAGTAAATAGTTGTAAACTGTGAAAAAGGTGGAATATGAACTATAAAAAAACTAAAAATCGTTTAGTGAAAGCCACTAAAGATTCTTCTATATATATTTTTCACAGTTCCATCTGAAAGCCGCAAAAATCAGGTCTATAGGTGCTTTTAAATTTTGCACTACGAGAAAATCGGCTTATGGAAAAAACTACTTTCTGGATCGAGCCCTTTAGTTTGGTTTTTGGCTTTTATGGGGCAAAAGCAAAAACCAAAAGCAAAACCAAACACAACCTAGATCGAGCGTTTTTTCAAAAGACAGTATCTGCGCTGCTATTTTTGCTGGAGTAAAATGCAGTGCTCGGATTGGACATGTGTTACTTAGGTCACCGAACTCAGAAAACCAACAAAACAAATTCTCTAACTTAGTTGGTACATACAAAACTGTCCAAAACCGGGTTTACTCAAACCGGTACCAATATGATGTGCCACGTTGGAGCACAATAATCAAAGTTCGGGGACACAAGTTACACAACATGTCAAATCTGGAGACTCAAGTGACATAACATACCAAGTTCGAGAAGTCAAGTGACTCTAACGTTTGAGATTGGGAAAATACAATTAGGGCTACACTATGTCTACTCCTAAGATATGATAATGTAAGGTAATATAAATAATAGATTGGTTCTATTGTAATGTAATCTGAGTTCTCAATTGGTCGTACATCTTTATATTTATAGGGGGTCTGGATCCGTTACTAGATGAGATCCAACATAATCCCACAAATAGGTTAAGATAATCATGCATGGATAATTACTCTCGCCTAAATTAATCTGACCGCGGACCATCCGGGCTATCCCACAGACTGGCTAGGACACGAACTGTTCAGGCCACATGGTTAAACCGTTCGACCGTGTCCATGTGCCAAATATGGTGCTCAACAATTGTGTTTCATTTCTACCTTGGTTTTAGAGTTAGATTGTGCTATTGTGAGAACTTTTGTTAAATGTTGTATGTTGATAGCTTCATGTATACTAGCGAGTTGCCGAGTTGTCCTTGCTTTGCTACGATTTTTTATATATCATATAAATAGGTATTGAGATATTTATTCAAATATAATTATTGTTTATTTTTAAACACTAAGATACATGTGGTTAGATGGTAACTGCGCAGGCGGGGTCGGGTGCTGGACAAATGCAGGAGTTGGGGCAGGTGCTGGGGTCCACTTGGCTCACAGGGCATGGCGCTGAGACGGGACATGAGAACCAGTCGAAACGCGTGGGCACATCTAAAGTGTTAGCGTGGAAGGTGAGACCGTGGTAGCAACAGGTGGTCACGTTAAATTTTTAATAGAGTGGTATAAATTTACATGCCCTTTTCTAAAAAATCCACTTTCTCCAAGTAATAGCTGCGCAAACTACTTGAAAAGCCTGAGACGCTGACACAATGACCCACCAAGACGACTAACAACGCGGACGCTCGCCTCCAGAATAAAACCGCCCCCAGCTAAGAAAAGTCGCCTCCACCAGAGGAGGCCCGGCCAATCCAGAAGGTGACGCCAGCAACGACGCCCGCGATGCGCCGATGACCTGTCCGGACTCCGGACTCGGAACCCGCCTTCTTCTTGCCGCCAAAGAAAGGAAGGCAAAACGGTTCTTCTTTCGCGTCGGCAACAGCGACACCCACAGCCGGCCAGCCCAAGTCTATAAATGTACGCTCGTCCTCTCGTCGCTCGCTCATCACCCAATGACCCAATCAATCGCTAACAACCCAATAAACCGCGGACGCAGCAGAAAAGAGGTAGAGGGGCGGCGACCGATGGCGCGGCGGGGCACGGAGGCGTTCCCTAACCTGGGCGCGCACTGCGACAAGCCGGACTGCAACCAGCTCGACTTCCTGCCCTTCGACTGCGACGGCTGCGGCAAGGTCTTCTGCGCCGCGCACCGGACCTACGGGGACCACGGCTGCGCCAAGGCGGCGGACCAGGGCCGCACCGTCGTCGTCTGCCCGGACTGCGGCGACGCCATCGAGAGGCTGGTTCCGGGGCAGGGCGAGCGGGAGATCCTGGAGGCGCACGTGCGGTCGCGGCGCTGCGACCCGGGCAAGAAGCGCAAGCCCCGGTGCCCCGCGCGGCGGTGCAGGGAGCAGCTCACCTTCTCCAACACCCAGGACTGCAAGGGCTGCGGCCGGAAGGTGTGCCTCAAGCACAGGTTCCCGGCCGACCACGACTGCGCCGCCAGCGCACCAGGAGCTGCCGCGGCGGCGAGGAGGGCCAGCGGGGAGTGCGGCCGCGGCGCGCGGAAGGAAGGGAGCGGCGGCTGGGCGCTGCCGGCGTCCATCCGGAGCCTCAAGATCTTCTGAGGCTTGCCAATTTGCCATACTGTCACGTTGCAGCCAGGTCACCACAGCGAAAGAAACTGTTCCTCGAGATGGATGCAGCGAACGTATTTCATATGTTCTTTGGTTGATGTATAAATGCATTTTCAGGCTAAGAATCTGAAATACAGAAACTGGACATTGAAATGTTCCATCAATACTGGTTTTTAAGGCAGATGTGAAGACAGACAAATTTGCGTTCAATATACTACGGGAGTTTTTTTTTTCCACGCCATCATCTTGGATGATTGTCCTACGTTCTGTTGCGTATGTTGTTGGATATACTCTGTTTTACTTTTTTTTCAGTGGTAATTCATATTGCCACACTATGGGCTAGTTTGAGATGCAAAAAACCCGAAGTGTCTTATTTAAAATTAAATAAAAAGAAGGTTTTAACCTCTATAATACTCTCCGATTTTGGACTCCAAAACTAGTCTTTAATATAATATAAAAATTCTTTACCCCTCCCACTAACTTAAAAATACTCTTAGGGTCTGTTTGATTTGTCCAGAGACTAAAGTTTAGTCTCACCCTGTTTGGTTATTGTCGGGTACCGTAATTAGGGGTACCCCCAACGCTCCTAAACACGGCTGGTAACCACCCTCAGCACAAACTGCAAGGACTGATGAGCACGGTTCAAGACAAGACCTCGTCTACCAAAGGACGCAATCTCGCCTCGCCCGAGCCCGGCCTCGGGCGGGAACAGTATTCCCGGACGAATTCACGCCTCGCCCGAGGGCTACCTCAGGCGGTGGGCGTACCCTCGGCTCGCCCGAAGCCCAGCTCGGTAGGCTTCGTCGAGAAGAAACCTTGGCCAACTCGCCTTACCAACCGACCATATCGCAGGCGCATTCAATGCGATGATCGCCTGACACCTTATCCTGATACGCGCGCCTCAGTCGGCAAAGTCGAAGTGACCGCAGTCACTTCGCCCCTTCACTGACCGATCTGACAGGAAAACAGCGCTGCTCGCCCCGCTCCGACTGTTGTGCCAGCCCCGGGGTAAGGCTGACAACGACCGAGTTGAGCCTCGGGCGCAACAGGAAGCTCCGCCTCGCCCGGCCTTAGGCCTCGGCCTCGGGAGGAGGTCTCCGCCTCGCCCGACCCCAGGGCTCTCCCTCAACATCAGCCTCAGAAGGAATCGCGTCCTCGCCCGACCCCGGTCTCGGCCTCAGGAGAAGCCTCCGCTTCGCCCGACCTTGGGCTCGGACCGACCGCGCCACAGGGGATACATCATTACCCTACCCCTAAGCTAGCTCAGGCTACGAGGGAACAAGACCGGCGTCCCATCTGGCTCGCCCCGGTAAACGGGTGATGATGGTTCCCCGCGTGCGCCCATGACGTCGGTGGTTCTCAGCCCCCTACGGAAGCAAGGAGACATCAGCAGGATCCCAGCCGCACCGCCAGTTGTGCTTCTACAAGGCTCAGGCGCTCCTCCGACGACCACGTTATCTCGTACACAAGGCTCAAGCACTTCTCCGGCAGCCATGTTGGCATGTACACAGGGCTCAGGCACTCCTCTGCCGGACACGTTAGCGCATAGCTACACCCTCCATTGTACATCTAGACCCTCTCCCGAAGGGGGGGGGTCGCGCGAGGAAACGGGCGAACGAACAGGCTCTCTCCCTCTCTCGCGACGCTTGTAACCCCTACTACGAGCACCCCCCGGCGCGAGATAATACATTTCCCCTTGTGTTCCATCTTGCGCCAACCATTCTGGACAGGGGCACACGACGATAAATTCACTGGTCGGCCCGGTTGAGGGTCCCCCGGGGTCCGAGACGCCGATAGTTGGCGCGCTAGGTAGGGGCCTGCTACGTGTTAACGAACACCTTCCCGTTGAGTTCCAGATGGGTAGTCTCCAGCAACCTCTTCAGCCCGGGACGCTGCTCCGCTTTGGGAGTCTTGAGTTCATGTCCCTCGACGGCAGCTACGACATGGTACTCCTCCCCCCGCAGCGCGACAGCGACAAGGACGGCCGTCAGCTCGCCCGGCGGCGGCGAACTCGACGACGTCTTCCCCCCGTGGCGGAAGAGCAGCATCCGGGTTTGCCTCGCCATCCTCCTCGCCGCAGGAGGAGGAGGCGGGGCAACTGTGGCCAGGCAGGAGGCAGCACCTCGTCGGTTGTCGCTCTAGAGCGAGTCGACGACACCGACACCCCAGCGGGGGACATGTCGGGCGTTGTCCTCACGCCTGAGACAACGATGGGCGTCGCTTCCTCGCAACATGCCAACCCCAAGCGGATTGATGACGCCAGCACTCTCGCGAAGGACTTGCTGGACGTCAACCTTGTACCTGAGATGACGGTGCATTCCGTCCCCGACGCGACTTCGCCACCGTCCATCGATCAAGAGGTACCGTCCGTTTCCCACCCTGTGCCTTTTAGATTTAGTTTCGATCCACCAAGCGACCCCGCTTCGGTGAGCGCTTTCGTAAAGGCATATCCTAACCTTCCGGGGTACCATATGTGGTCAACCTGGGACCGACTGACGGCCGTCTCAACCTACGGGCCCCCGGGTTCCGAGGAAGATGACGGTCCCGACTCCGGTTGGGATTTCTCCGGGCTCAGTAATCCCAGTGCCATGCGAGACTTCATGACCGCATGTGACTACTGCCTCTCCGATTGCTCCGATGACGGCCATAGCCTTGGCGACGAGGGTTGTGGCCCAAGTCGCGAATGTTTCCACGTCGATCTAGGGGGTCACGACGAAGGCAACCACCTTGGTATGCCGAAGGATGACGATCCCCTTGGGCCTGCGCCTCGCGTTGACATCCTGCGGGAGCTAGCTGTGGTCCCAGTCCCTGCGGGGGGTCAGGACACACAACTCGAGCAAATCCGCGAGATGCAGGCCAAGCTCGACGAGGAAGCAGGGCAACTTGTGCAGCTCCAGCAAAACATCGAGCAGGAGTGGGCAGGCCGAGCACTCGCTGGAGAAGCGCGTCATCAGGCCCGGGACGTCCAACGCCGAATCGTTGACGATGCCAGGGCAAGGCTGCCCCCGGCCTCCAGCGGGGTCGGCCAGAATCTAGCTGCAGCGGCAATACTACTCCGAGCAATGCCGGAGCCATCCACCACCGAGGGGCGACGTATCCAGGGAGAACTCAAGAATCTCCTAGAGGATGTCGCGGTTCGACGGGCCAAGAGCTCTGCCTCCCGAAGGCAAGGGTGCCCCTCAGAGCATCGCGCAATGACTTCCCGACTCATGCGGGAAGCCTCGGTCCGCACCAGGCACGCGCGGGACGGGGTGCCTGCGGCCCTAGATCGCCCCGGCGACGAGCACCACCGCCGCGACCGTCGAGCCCGCCTCGACGAGAGGGTGCGCCGAGGCTACCATCCCAGGCGCGGAGGATGCTACGACAGTGAGGAGGATCGGAGTCCCTCGCCCGAACCGCCAGGTCCGTAAGCCTTCAGCCGGGCCATACGACGGGCGCCGTTCCTGACCCGGTTCCGGGCCCCGACTACCATCGCCAAGTACTCGGGGAAAACAAGGCCGGAGTTGTGGCTTGCGGACTACCGGCTAGCATGCTAGCTAGGAGGAACGGACGACGACAATCTCATCATCTGCAACCTCCCCCTGTTCCTCTCCGACGCCGCCCGGGCCTGGCTGGAGCATCTGCCTCCCGCGCAGATTTCCAACTGGGACGACCTGGTCAAGGCCTTCGCTGGAAATTTCCAGGGCACATACATGCGCCCTGGGAACTCATGGGTTCTCCGAAGCTACCGCCAGCAGCCAGGGGAATCCCTGCGAGAGTACATCCGACGGTTTTCGAAGTAGCGCATCGAGCTGCCCAACATCACCGACTCGGATGTTATCAGGGCGTTCCTCGCCGGCACCACTTGCCACGACCTAGTGAGCAAACTAGGGCGCAAGACCCCCACCAAGGCTAGCGAATTGATGGACATCGCCACCAAGTTCGCCTCTGGTCAGGAGGCGGTCGAGGCCATCTTCCGGAAGGACAAGCAGCCTCAGGGAAGGCAGCAGGAAGACGTCCCCGAGGCATCCGCCCAGCGGGGCACGAAAAAGAAGGCCAAGAAGAAGGCGCAAGCAAAGCGCGACACCGCTAACGCGAATCTTGTCGCTGCTGCCGAGCCCTCGGAAGCCTCCCGAAGGGGCCAACCTATTCGACAAGATGCTCAAGGAGTCGTGCCCCTATCACCAGCGTCCCGTCAAGCACACCCTTGAGGAATGCGTCATGCTTCAGCGCTACTTCCATAAGGCCGGGCCCCCGGCGGGAGATGGCAAAGGCCAAGACAACAACAAGAAAGAGGGCGACAAGGAAGAGGAGTTCACCGAGGTCCACGGCTGCTTCATGATCTACGGTGGGCAAGTGGCGAACTCCTCGGCTCGACAACGCAAGCAGGAGCGCCGGGAGGTCTGCTCGGTGAAGGTGGCGGCGCCAGTCTACCTAGACTGGTCCGACATGCCCATCACCTTCGACCAAGGCGACCACCCCAACTGCGTGCCGATCCCAAGAAGGTACCCGCTCGTTGTCGATCCTGTCATCGGCAACACTAGGCTCACCAAGGTCCTCATGGACGGGGGCATCAGCCTCAACATCATCTACGCCGAGACCCTTGGTCTCTTGGAGATCTATCTGTCCACGATCCGAGCCGGTGCGGTGCCCTTTCACGGGATCGTCCCCGGAAAGCGCGTCCTGCCCCTTGGGCAACTCGATTTGCCCGTCTGCTTCGAAACTCCCTCCAACTTCCGAAAAGAAAACCTCACGTTCGAGGTGGTCGGGTTCCGAGGGACCTACCACGCGGTGTTGGGAAGGCCGTGCTACGCCAAGTTCATGGCCGTCCCCAACTACATGTACCTCAAGCTCAAGATGCCAGGCCCCAACGGGGTCATCGTTGTCGGATCCACGTACCGCCACGCGTACGAATGCGACGTGGAATGTGTGGAGTACGCCGAGGCCATCGCCGAGTCTGAAGCCCTCATCGTCGACCTAGAGTGCCTCTCCAAGGAGGTGCCCGATGCGAAGCGCCATGCCGACAACTTCGAATCGGCTCAGGCGGTTAAGTCCGTCCCTCTCGACCCCAGCAATAACACCGACAAGAAGGTCCAGATCGGCTCCGAGCTCGACTTCAAATAGGAAGCAGTGCTCGTCGACTTCCTCCGCGCAAACGCCGAAGTTTTTGCGTGGAGTCCCTCGGACATGCCTGGCATACCGAGGGATGTCGCCGAGCACTCACTGGACATCCAAGCCGGTGCCTGACCCGTGAAGCAGCATCTGCGTCGTTTCGACGAAGAAAAGCGCAGAGCCATAGGCGAGGAGATCCACAAGCTAATGGCCGCAGGGTTCATCAAAGAGGTATTCCATCCTGAATGGTTAGCTAACCCTGTGCTTGTGAAAAAGAAAGGTGGGAAATGGAGGATGTGCGTCGACTACACCGGGTTGAATAAAGCATGTCCAAAGGTTCCCTACCCTCTGCCTCGCATCGATCAAATTGTGGACTCCACTGCTGGGTGCGAAACCCTGTCATTCCTCGACGCCTATTCAGGTTATCATCAAATCAAGATGAAAGAGTCCGACCAGCTCACGACTTCTTTCATCACACCTTTTGGCATGTGTTGTTATACTGCTATGCCATTTGGCTTGAGGAATGCAGGTGCGACATACCAAAGGTGCATGAACCACGTGTTCGGAGAGCACATCGGCCGGACGGTCGAGGCTTACGTCGATGACATCATTGTCAAGACAAAGAAGGCCTCCGACCTCCTCTCTGACCTTGAAACGACATTCAAGTGTCTGAGAGCGAAAGGCGTGAAACTCAATCCCGAGAAGTGTGTCTTTGGAGTCCCCCGAGGCATGCTCCTGGGGTTCATCGTCTTCGAGCGGGGCATCGAGGCCAACCCGGAGAAAATCGCGGCCATCACCAACATGGGGCCTATCAAATATTTGAAAGGAGTACAAAGGGTCATGGGATGCCTTGCGGCTCTGAGCCGCTTCATCTCGCACCTCGGCGAGAAAGGATTGCCCTTGTACCGCCTCTTAAGGAAGGCCAAGCGCTTCACTTGGACCCCCGAGGCCGAGGAAGCCCTCGGAAACCTTAAGGCACTCCTTACCAATGCACCCATCTTGGTGCCCCCTGCTGCGGGAGAAGCCCTCTTGATCTACGTAGCCGCAACCACTCAGGTGGTCAGCGCCGCGATCGTAGTCGAGAGACTAGAAGAAGGGCACGCACTGCTCGTCCAGAGGCCGGTCTACTTCATCAGCGAGGTGCTATCCGAGACCAAGATCCGCTACCCACAAATTCAGAAGCTACTATACGCAGTAATTCTGACACGGCGAAAGTTGCGACACTACTTCGAGTCTCATCCGGTGACTGTGGTGTCATCCTTCCCCCTGGGGGAGATCATCCAGTGCCGAGAGGCCTCGGGTAGGATAGCAAAGTGGGCAGTGGAACTCATGGGCGAAACAATTCCATTCGCTCCTCAGAAGGCCATAAAATCTCAAGCCTTGGCGGACTTCCTGGCTGAATGGGTCGACACCCAACTGCCGACAGCTCCAATGCAAGCCGAGCTTTGGACCATGTACTTCGATGGGTCGCTGATGAAAACAGGAGCAGGTGCTAGCTTGCTCTTCATCTCACCCCTCGGGAAACACGTGTGCTACGTGATACGCCTCCATTTCCCGGCGTCAAACAACGTGGCCGAGTATGAAGCCTTGGTTAATGGGTTGCGCATCGCCGTCGAGCTAGGGGTTTGGCGCCTCAATGCTCGGGGCGACTCGCAGGTCATCATCGACCAAGTCATGAAGAACTCCCACTGCCGCGATCGAAAAATGGAGGCCTATTGCGACGAAGTTTGGCGCTTGGAGGAGAAGTTCCACGGGTTGGAACTCAACCATGTTGCTCGACGGTACAACGAGACTGCGGATGAGCTGGCTAAAATAGCCTTGGGGCGGACGACGGTCCCCCCGAACATCTTTTGCAGGGACATACATCAACCATCCGTCAAACTCGACGATGCGCCCGAGCCCGACGAGACCTCGGCCTAGCCCGAGGTACCCTCGGCCACCGAGGGTGAAGCCCTGTGCATCGAGGGGGAGCGGAATGGGGTCACGCCAAATCCGAACTGGCAGACCCCATACCTGGAATATCTCCTCCGAGGAGAGCTACCCCTCGACAAGGTCGAAGCTCGGCGACTAGCTCGGCGCGCCAAGTCGTTCGTGTTATTGGGTGATGAAAAGGAGCTCTACCACCGCAGCCCCTCAGGCATTCTCCAACGATGCATATCTGTCGCTGAAGGACAAGAGCTGCTGCAAGAGATACACTCGGGGGGTTTGCGGTCACCATGCAGCACCTCGGGCCCTCATTGGGAACGCTTTCCGACAAGGTTTCTACTGGCCGACCGCGGTGGCCGACACCACTAGGATTGTACGCTCCTGCCAAGGATGTCAATTCTACGCGAGACAGACGCACCTGCCCGCTCAGGCCCTGCAAACAATACCCATCACCTGGCCGTTTGCTGTGTGGGGTCTGGACCTCGTCGGTCCCTTGCAGAAGGCACCCGGGGGCTTCTCGCACCTGCTGGTCGCCATCGACAAATTCTCCAAGTGGATTGAGGTCCGACCCTTAACCAGCATCAGGTCCGAGCAGATAGTGGCGTTCTTCACGAACATCATCCATCGCTTTGGGGTCCCGAACTCCATCATCACCGACAATGACACGCAGTTCACTGGGAAGAAGTTCCTGCACTTCTGCGAGGACCACCACATCCATGTGGACTGGGCCGCCGTAGCTCACCCCATGACGAATGGGCAGGTGGAGCGTGCCAACGGTATGATTTTGCAGGGACTTAAACCGAGGATCTACAACGACCTCAACAAGTTTGGCAAGCGGTGGATGAAAGAGCTACCCTCGGTGGTCTGGAGTCTGAGGACGACGCCGAGCCGAGCCACGGGTTTCTCGCCGTTCTTTCTAGTCTATGGGGCCGAGGCTGTCCTACCCACGGACTTAGAATACGGTTCCCCGAGGACAAAGGCGTACGACGACCACAGCAACCAGACCAGCCGAGAGGATTCATTGGACCAGCTCGAAGAGGCTCGGGACGTGGCCTTACTCCACTCGGCGCGATATCAGCAGTCTCTGCGATGCTACCACACCCGAAGGGTTCGGCCCCGAGGCTTCCAGGTGGGAGACTTGGTACTTAGGCTGCGACAAGACGCCCGAGGGTGCCACAGCTTACTCCTCCCTGGGAAGGGCCGTTCATCATCGCCAAGATTTTGAAGCCCGGAACATACAAACTGGCCAACAATCAAGGCGAGGTCTACAACAACACTTGGAACATCCAACAGCTACGTCGCTTCTACCCTTAAATTGTTTCAAGTCGTTCATGTACCTCGTTTTTTCTTTACATACACAAATAAAGTCTAACCGTCAAGGAAGGATCAGCCTTGCCTCGGCAAAGCCTGACCCTCCCTCAGGGGCTAGAAGGGGGGAACCCCCTTTGCGTCAAAATTTTCCTCGGAAAAGTTTTCTACCAAAACGACTTTCGTGCTTTTCGACTATATCGATAATAGAATCCTGCAAGCGAGTAAGAGCGCACGTAAGCGGCAAGGCCGACCGAGCCAAGGGACTCCTACGCCTCTGGGATACGGATACCTCACTCGTCACCTTCCGCGAAAAGTAACTCTCGCTCGAATAAGCCATTCTGCTACCGACGAACAAGTCCGGATACTCGAAACGAGAGGAAAGGAAACACAACTTTATAACACGACAATAAGATGTTTAGGCCTCGGCGGCCGCGAATAACACATGCATACTCCAAACAAACTGCTCCAGCAGAATCAGACATCGCCAGGGGGAGGAGCGGCACCCTCGGCATCGTCTCCACCCTTGGCAATATCTGGCCCGGCCCCAGACGGCGACGCGAGCGGAAGGATCTCCACCTCGAAGGAGGACGCCAGCACCGCGCTTGGGCCCACGACGGCTGTGTCAAGCCTCTGGATCTCGGCTAAGGCAGCCTCATCTTCGTCGGGTAGGCAGTACCCCTCGCTGACTCGCTCCAGATCCACGTCATAGTGGGAAGCGAGCACGGCGAAGGCCAGCCTAACACCGTGGTGCAGCGCCCCGCGGAGTCTGCTGTGCACATGGCCGCCCAAGGCCCACAGGTGACTCTGGGGGGAGCTACCCGAGGGGACGTCATCGAGGTCAAAGGCCTGGCAAAAGGCCGAGATAGCCTCGGACATGGCCACGCGGTCGGCCTCCTTCTGCTCAGCCGCCTGGGCAAGCGCCTTGACGGACTCGTTAAGAGCCGTCTCGAACTCTGCAGACAGCCGAACAAAATTATTCAGACACGAGTTGAAGAATGAAGCTGAATCAAAGTCACAAAGCGGTCGAAACGTACCTTCGGCCCGGGCACGCTGCTCCGAGGCTACGGCTTGGGCCGACTGAGCAAACCCAACGGCCACGGCTAGGTCCTCCGCAAGGGCCCCGGCCCGAGCAGACACCTCGGCCAGCTGACCCCCAAGGGCCTCAGCCCGGCCCACCGCCTGGGCAGCCTGGATCCGAGATTGGTCCCGCTCGCCAATGACCTGGCTAAGCTCCAGCTGCCACTGCCGCGCCTCCATCCGTGCCGACGTCGCCTCTGCCTGCGCCGCCGCTGCCTCCGCCTTCAGCTCATCACGGAGCAGCCGAAGGTCCGCCACCTCGGTGCTCCGTTGGGCGAGGTGTTCATTAGCCTCGGCAAGCGCGGCCCTCTAGGACTGTAGCGAACCCCAGACGCCGCTCTTGTGGCGGATGAACAACGACTTGGGGGTGCTCACATCCACCAGTTCCTGAGGAAGGAAAGCAGGGTATTACAAAGAATGCCCTGGTCATGCAAGGGGTATGCCTGAAATCCTTACCTGGAGGACCCTGGGAACGTCCCTGGAAAGGATCTCCATGGTCGACCGAAGCGACCCCATCGCTGCCTTGGCATACTCACGGAGCTCATCCCGAGACTGCTCCTCCCGCTCATCGTTGAGGAGGAAGAGGGATTCTGAGGCGCCGCGGCTCCAGAACCAGAGCGCCTGCCCACACCACTCATTGGGGTTGCGCCACGTGGGGATAAGGTCGCTGCTCCCCAAGACGGGCCGCGGTTCTGCGCGCCCCTCCTTCAAGGCGTCGGGACCCCCTACAGTCGACGCATCGGGTACCCTCGCTGTCGACGTACTGGGCCTCCCCTCGGCTAAGGAGGCAGGCCCCCGATCACCAACCTCGGCAACGGCGGCTGCCCTCTCCTTATGGCCGAGACTGGGGAGGTCAGGGATGACCTCGAGCAGCGGCGCGTCAGCCATCCCAACATCAGCGGCGACGGGTGGCTCCACGGGCAAATCAGCGACGGCCTCGGCAGAAGTTGATGCCGGCGCCGGCAACACGTCAGGTGGGCTCAGGGCCGCAGCCACGTCAGCAGCCTCCCCCGGCACGATGGCCGCCCCGATGGAGGGGTCAGCCTAGGAGGCTTGCCCCATGGCAACTCGTGCCGCCTGGGCCCCCGCTCGAGGGCGTCTTGTGCGGAGACTAGCCAACCGGCATGGCACGCCGCGACACTGGCTGCAGAAGCCGACACCGTCTTAAGGGCCTTCTGGGGGGCCAGACCGTCCGAGCCCTGCCTCCATTTGCTAAAAGGAAGAGATAAAGCAAGATCAGGGCACACGGAGAAAGAGCCAAAACAGAGGTATCCTCAGATACTTACCCGCTCCGGACCAAGGCCAATCGTGCCTGCAGGGAGGCCCCTCGGGCCTCGGTCCCCGCAGGCACTGCCGAGGATTGCCCCGCTGTCGGCTTCGGCGCCGCTCCCGCCTCGGGCGCCCGAGGCGCCGAAGGGACGACTTGCCCAGGCGTCGTCACGACGGCCCGAGGATCAACCTCCTGTACAGCCGGCGCGGGCGCTTGCTCTTGGGGAGCGAGCGGATCGACCTGACTCCCCAGAGTCACCTCAATTACCTCGGCCAAGGGGTCAAGTACCCCCCCGGCCTGCCTCCGCTCCTCGTACCGGGACCTTGATGTTTCGACCCAGATGCTGACGGCGCCAGCCCACTTGGCTGGCTCGGCGACCCCTGGCCCAGCCTCAGATCCGGGCTGAGGACAAGACGGGCCGCCATGTCGTCGCCCTCGTCATCATCGTCAGGCGTCTCCGGTGACGGCTCCCTCAGGAGCTCGTCCCTCTCCTGCCTCCGACGACGCTTCTCCAAGGCTGCCCGAGCCCGCATCCGCTCGCGGGCCCGGGCCTTTTCTGCGTCCTTCTTCTCCTTTTTCTTCTCTGCAGCGGTCCTCCACGCGGCTCGGTCCACCGCGTCCTCCGGGACCAGTGGCAGGGACGGTTTGTAAAACCTCAACCCCTGAGGACGAACATAAACCCCAACAGTAAGAATCAAAGGCGACTCGGTGCAAAACAGAAGAAGGAACGGGCACTTACTAGAGAAATGTACCCGTGGTCGGGGCACATTGTGGGCTGGGTAAGGGCGCCGGCATCCAGCCTCCCTACCGTACCCGCTACCCGCTTGCGGAGGTTGTCGACGGGGAGGGAAGTCGAGGACATCTGCGAGCCCTCCAAATCGACCCCCGGCTTCATCTCCAAAAGCGGCAACCGCCGCTCCGCCAAAGGAAGCACCCTCCGGCGATGGGTAGCGGCGTCGACCCCCGCTACGGTAAGACCCCCATCTCGTAACCTCTACAAGGCCTCCAGAAGAGGCTGGAGCTTTTCCTGTTTCTCGCGCGTGGCCCCCAGCGCCAGTTGCTGCCTGCGGCGGTCACCACTCGTTGAGAAAACGACGGGAGCCTCCCGTCGTCGTCCCGGAGGTAAAACCACCGGCGCTGCCACCCCTTGTTCGAAGACACAATTGTGGCGGGGATGTACTGCTGCACGCGCCCCTGCCTCAACAGGAGGGTGCAGCCACCGGCCCGCACCGCCATGCGGACCTTCTTTTCCCCCGTCGTCAAGGCAAAGAGCTCTGCGGAGAAGAGATGGGTCCACAGATCCCAGTGAGGGTCAATCCCCAAAAAACCCTCACAAACCGCCGCGAAGATGGCCGCTTGCGCAATAGAGTTGGGGTTGAAGTTGTGCAGCTCCACCCCGTAGTAGTGCAGAAGCGCCCGCATGAAGCGGCTCGCTGGCACTCCAAACCCCCGCTCATGGAAAGAGACGAAACTAACCACATACCCCGACGGCGGAGTCGGGTCGGCCTCGCTCGCAGGGGCCATCCACTCCGGCTGCGGGTCACCGGAGAGGGGGCGGAGCAAACCATCGGCAACGAGGGCCTCCAGATCCTCCACCGCGACGGTGGAGAAAGGCCACGGGTCGCGCGGCGGAACGACAATCACCTTGTCGGCCATCGCTGAATGAAGGAGGTGGAAGCGGAGGGGATAAGGTACGCGATTTTCTTTTCTCTGGCTATTCTCTTAGGTTGCGAAAACCAAAGCAGAAGGCAAACACAAATGGCAGAGTAAAGAAACACCGCCGACCCCTCTTCTGGGTATATAAAGGCCCGAGCGAGATTCATTCAAAACTTCACCCGAACCCGCCGCGAAATTCAAACTCGAAGGCAAAACGCATGTTCCTCGATCGACTCGCGCACGCGCAATGGCCGCCCCGCGAATCGCCCATCCCATCGCATTAACTCCTCGGCAGAGCAAGCGACACCTTTGGCAGGCGAAGCGGGCGTCATTTCGCCTCCGCCATAATGACCGCGTCAAAAAAGGTGCGCCACTGTTGGGGCGAAGGCAAAGACGCCACCCTTCGCTCGAGGCCTTCGCTGCAGTCGTTGGTCCAACGGAGATAAAACGGGTAGGGACACCCTTCGCCCCATACGACATCAGACGAAGGCCTGCGACGAGGTCATCCCACCGTGCGGCCTCGTCCGGCTCGGAGGCCCACGTGTGATCCGGCCCATTGTAACGGGCCCTGCGTGGCCGCTGCGCGTTATGGGCCTAATTTGTAAAGGCATCCCTGTAATTACAGTCTGTAACCCTGCTTTATGGGAATATTCTGGGGATAAACTAGGTGTCTGAGGGCACATGTGTCCTTAACACGAGACGCTGGGCGCTCAGATACCTATAAATACCCCCGCACAGTGCCCGTGAGAGGCTAGATTAACAGAGCTTTTGCCATCTCGTGCGAGAACCCTGTTTACGTCAACTCTCATCCCCGTTGGATCCCCTTGCACCTGGTAGCAAGTTCCAACATTTGGCGCCCACCGTTCGTGCTACGAGAAAACCACCCGCGATGGCACCCAAGAAAGCTAACTCGAGGCTGACGAGGCTGCGAAGGCAGCACTACTTGCCGCAAGAAAGGGAAAGGCCCTCGCTCTCACCCAATCCACCCACCAAGAGGCCATTGAAGACGACGTTCTCCGCACCTGCGAAGACGACACTCTTCGCACCTGCGGCCCTGAAGGACAATCGCAACCACCCCCAGGCTTCGCCCCACTGGAGGGCGCGGACCTCACCGAGGACGGTGAAGTCCTCGGCGTCTCAGCGGAAGAACAGCTACAGCTGCGCGCCCTGCGCCTCAAGAACCGCAATCTCCAGAGGCAGAAAGAGATACTCGAGGCCAAGCGCCAGCGTGTGTCCGCACTAGCCAAAGTGCGGCAAATGATACGCGACGAAGAGCAGAAGGCCCAGGACCTCGAGCGGGAGATCGCGCTGATGCAGCGCGAAGGCCACCTTGGCCTACAGCACGGGCCACCCCTGCAGCAGCGCACACAGCTGGAAGACACGCACGAAGGCCACCTCGACCTGCAGCATGGGCCACCCCTGCAACAGCATGCACAACCGGAAGACCTGCGTTTCCCCCAGCGCGACCACACCTTCCCGCACGCCGCGCCATTCCAAGGGGTCAACTACCTCGACGAGCGAAGTCCCCTGGCGCCACACCTGCAAGTGATGCCTTGGCCCGCTAACTTCCGGGCAGGGACCTATCCTAAGTACAACGGCAGCACCGACCCAGCACAATACATAATGAGTTATCAGGTCGCCGTTGCATCTTCCGGAGGGGACGACGCCACAATGGCCAAGTCTTTCATCATTGCCCTCGAAGGCCCAGCTCTCACCTGGTTCACCAGGTTGCCTCCGCTGTCCATTGATTCCTGGAGAAGCCTCCGGGACAAGTTCCTGCTCAACTTCCAAGGGTACCGCCCAGACACCGAAGCCTTGGCCGAACTCTCGCTCTGCAAGCAGCTGGAAAAGGAGACTCTGCGGGAGTATTACCGCAAATTTTTAACACTCAAGTCACAGCTGCCCTCAGTCGATGACCAGATCGCTATCCACTACGCTATCAGTGGCCTTCGCGCCGGTGTCCTCTATAGCCACTCCATCAGAGATCCACCCAAGAACCTCCAAGAATTATATCAGCTGTTTGAAAAATACGCCAAATCCGAAGAGCTTCACCAGCGCAAGGTTGAATCCCAAATGAAGCCTAGAGATGCTCCACAGTCCAGCCGCACGTGGACGAGGACTCCGCAGAAGATTCCGGTCGAGACGGCCGCAATCAACAGCAAGTGAACAACATCGCCAACCAGCACCCCACTGCTGACGCCCCTCGTCGCCAGGAATATCCCCCCAGGGCCACGGAAATGGAACTCGCGGAAGGGGTCGGGCGCAGCCGCCACGCCGATTCTACTGCCTCTTCCATGGCGAAGACTGCGCCCACCAAACCAAAGACTGCCCAGAAACGAAGGCCACCAAAGACAGGATGGCACGGGCGCAGCCAGCCGACAACCCCAGAGTTGTCGCACACACTTACTAGCAACCCCCTCCACCATATATCCACGCCCCCGCCCCGCATCCACCGCACCACGCTTACCAACACCATCAGGAAGTACAAATCGTACCTCCCCCACCCCCACCACCACACCAGCAGCATCAAAACATCCCCCACGCCCCAAAGCAGGAAGACTTCGCCGATCAGCCGTATCGCGGAGTCATTCACATGATAACTGGGGGGTCCAGCGCTGACTTCGACACAAAGCGGCAGAAGCGGGACCACTACCGCAGCATCAACCACGTCGCCGTCACTGGCCCAGTCGTGTAGATAAAGTGGTCCCACATACCGCTAACCTTCGACGCACGAGACGTCGACCTGCGCAGCGCCCCCCACAGCGACGCCATGGTTATCAATTGCAGCGTGGCAGGCTGGGACCTGCACAAAGTCCTAGTCGACAATGGCAGTCAGGCGTACATCATCTTCCTCCACGCCTTCGATCGCATGGGCATAAGCCACAGCCTGCTCAAGCCTTCGGACAACCCGTTGTATGGCTTCGGCGGCAAGGGCACCTTTCCTGTCGGCAAAATAGAGCTGCCTCTCTCCTTCGGTGTAGCACCCAATGCCCGAAGTGAGCAAGTAACCTTTGATATTGTGAATATGGTATATCCATACAATGCCATCATGGGCCGGGGCTCCATCAATAAGTTCGAAGCAGCCATTGATGGACTGTACCTATGTATGAAGATACCAGGTCTGTTAGGCGTTATTACGGTCTACGGCAATCAACAGACTGCGCGCAACATAGAGCGGGACTTCGTACCCGGTCAGAGAAACGTGCACTGCCTCATGGCCCAGTGCGAGGTCCCCGCGCCCGCCAGCCCAACCGATAAACAACACGACAAGGCACAGCTGCAGAGCAACGACGGGACCAAGACTGTCCCCCTCGACCAGGTCACGCCCAAGCAGACATCACTATCAGCGAAGACCTCACTTCGCATGAAGAGGAGAAGCTCCTCTGTTGCCTGTCCAAGAACAAAGATGTCTTCGCCTGGTCAGCCCTCGACCTGGTCGGGGTCAGCCGATCCATAATTGAGCACAGCTTGGGAATCGACCCTTCGGTGAGGCCGAAAAAACAGCGCCTTCGCAAGATGTCCGACGAGAAGACAGAGGCCGCCAAGGCAGAAGTGCACCGCCTCCTGGAAGCCAAATTCATCGAGCCGGTGGCTTACCCCACGTGGCTCTCCAATGTTGTGATGGTGCAGAAAAAGAGCGGGAAGTGGCGAATGTGCATCGACTTCACCAGTCTCAATAAGGCCTGCCCAAAGGACAACTTCCTGTTGCCGCGGATCGACAAAATAGTCGATAGCGCGACCGGATGCGAAGTCATGTCACTCCTCGACTGCTTCTCCGGTTACCACCAGATATACATGAAGGAGGAAGACAAGGCTAGCACCAGCTTTATAACACCCTTCGGCACATATTGCTTCATCAGAATGTCGGAGGGACTCAAGAACGTCGGGTCCACCTTCTCCAGGCTTACCAAGACAGTGCTCGACGGGCAAGTTGGCAGAAATATATTCACATATGTGGACGACATTGTCGTCGCCAGTAAAAGCAAGGCGGACCATCTCACTGACCTCGCCGAGACATTCGCGAACATGCGAGACGCACGACTCCGCCTAAACCCGGAAAAGTGCGTCTTCGGCATTCGCCAAGGCAAAATATTGGGCTACCTGGTATCACACCGCAGCATCGAGGCCAACCCAACCAAAATTCAAGCCATCATAAACATGAGGCCTCCGCAGTCCGCCAGAGACGTCCAGCGCTTGACGGGGAGATTGGCCGCCCTCAACAGATTCATCTCCAGATCCGCTGAGCGAAGTCTCCCTTTCCTCAAAACTCTCCGTGGCGCAAAAGACTTCGCTTGGGGACCAGAGCAGGCAGTGTCCTTCGCCTCATTAAAACAGTACCTGTCGGAGTTGGCAGTCCTTACAAGCCCCGACTCTTCACTACCTCTGTTGCTCTATGTTGCGGCTTCGCCGCATGCGGTCAGCGCGGCACTGGTGCAGGAGCAGACAGTTGAGGGCGTGATCAGGCAGTGCCCAATTTATTACGTCTCCGAAGTGCTGACGCCGTCCAAATGTAACATGACAGAGCTGGAGAAGATTGCCTACGCAGTCGTTATGTCTTCGCGCAAACTGCGCCATTATTTTGAAGCATTCAAGGTCCGGGTCACCTCAGACAGGGGACTCGGCGAATTGTTCAGAAACCCGGAAGCATCGGTGGGGATTGCCAAGTGGGCGGCCGAACTCTCCGGCTACCACATCAATTTCGAGCCCAGGACAGCCATCAAGTCACAAGTCCTGGCAGACTTCGTCGTCGACTGGACTGGGCCAATAACACAGCCGGACCCGTCCGCAGAAAAGGTTTGGACGATCCACTGCGACGGCGCATGGTGCCATGCGGGGGCAGGCGCCGCGGCAGTCATCACCTCGCCAACCGGAGTCAAGCACAGATATGCGGCTCGCCTCAGCTTCGCTCTGGAATCCGACAGATGCACAAATAACATAGCAGAATACGAAGCAGTCATCCTCGGTCTCCGCAAGCTGAGGGCCCTTGGGGTCACCACCTGCATCATCAGAACACACTCCAAGGTAGTTGCTGGCCAGGTCGAGAAAGACTATGCAGCACAGGACCCCGCACTCATGCAATACCTCGTGGCCATCCGAAGTCTCGAGAGACAATTCAAGGGATTCACTTTGCAGCATGTGGACCGGGCCAAGAATGAAGAGGCCGACGCATTGGCCAAGGCTGCCGCCAGAGGCGAGTCCCTGCCCTCCGACGTGTTCTACCACGTCATCGGCACACCAGCCGTCCGGAGCCCCGAAGGGCTCCAAATAACCAATGACAGCGAGGGCCACCGAATAGTCAACCTTATCATGACCGAAGACTGGCGGGCACCAATAACTCTGTTCCTACAGGGGTATTATCACCCAACCTACATCAACGAGGCCAAGCGCCTCAAACATCGAAGCTGGGACTTCGCACTGATTGAGGGCCAACTCTACAAGAAGGGGGTCAGTCAGCCAATGCTCAAATGCGTCACCAAAACCGAAGGTGTCCAGATCCTACGCGAAGTCCGCAGTGGTACCTGCGGCTCTCACTCAGGGCCAAGGGCCCTAGCTGCTAAGGTGATCCGCCAAGGTTTCTACTGGCCCGCAATGATCTGCGCCGCAAATTGGGTCACAAGGTCCTGCGAAGCCTGCCAGAAGTTTTCCCCTCGATCAGGCAGCCCTTCACAATTTACAAAGCTGATCGCCCACACATGGCCTCTCCAGCGCTGGGCCCTAGACATCGTCGGGCCCCTACCCATGGCTCAGGGGAACCTTAAGTTCGCCTTCGTCGCTGTCGAATACTTCACCAAATGGATCGAGGCAAGGGCTGTCTCCACAATAACATCAAAGACTGCCCAAAAATTCTTTTGGCAAAACATTGTTTGCCGCTTCGGAGTACCGTCCGAACTAACAGTCGACAACGGCAAGCAGTTTGACAGCCAAGACTTCAAGGATTTTTGCTTCTCCATCGGCACCAAGCTTGCCTTCGCCTCAGTCTATCACCCGCAGTCCAACGGAGTTGTGGAACGTGCCAATGGAAAAATCTTCACAACTGTCAAAAAGATGCTCCTCGATGAAAAAAGGGCAAGTGGGCCGATCTGTTACCCGAGGCAGTCTGGGCACTAAACATGACTGAGTGCAGGGCGACCGGGTTCACTCCTTTCTGCCTTCTATACGGATCGGAGGCCATGATCCCACAAGAAATAAAACATGGGTCCCCGCGAACAGCTCCTTCAGCCGTCCCCGACGTGGACGAGGCCACTTCAAAGGATCTCATCGATGGAGACCGAGTCTTCGCCCTACAAGCACTAAACAAATACCAAGCCCAGACAAAAGCATGGCGCGACCATGCAGTCATCCCAAGGGAATTCAACGAAGGGGACCTCGTACTCGTCCGAACAGCTCGGACAGATTCCAGGGGCAAGCTGGAGCCCAGGTGGGAGGGCCCCTTCATAGTCAAGAGGAAAGCTTCCCCCAGCGCTTACAGGCTCACAACGCCAAGCGACGAAGACCTGGAGCACTCCTGGAACATCGACAACCTCCGCAAATTTTTTGTCTGACTCATCAGGGCAGATTCGCCCTTGTAATTCGCAAAAACAATTTTATTCTGGCCCGCACTCTTTTCCTCCCGGGGGGTGAGGTTTTTAACGAGGCGGAGCCATGTAATATACAAGTGAAAAATCCCCCGCAAAAACATACGTCGAAAAAAGACCGCGACGACGGTCTTCGGCATTCGACCAATACGAAGTCACCGCGAGGCTCAGCGCTAGCCACCCTCGCGTGCGACAACTCCGTGCAGAAGTCGCCTAAGGGTGCAGCCGGATTAGCACAACAAGTGCGAAAAATCGAAGTCTACCGCGAGGACTTACCGTGCAGAAGTCGCCTAAGGGTGCAGCCGGATTAGCACAACAAGTGCGAAAAATCGAAGTCTACCGCGAGGACTTACCGTGCAGAAGTTGCCTAAGGGTGCAGCCGGATTAGCACAACAAGTGCGAAAAATCGAAGTCTACCGTGAGGACTTACCGTGCAGAAGTCGCCTAAGGGTGCAGCCGGATTAGCACAACAAGTGTGAAAAACCGAAGTCGACCGCGAAGACTAGCCGCGCAGAAGTCGGCTAAGGGTGCAGCCGGACTAGCACAGCAAGTACGAAAAACCGAAGTCCACTGCAAAGACCATCCGCGCAGAAGTTGCCCGAGGGCACAGCCGGACGAATCGTAACAAAAGCAAAAACGACCACATCAAACTGTCCGCGCCAAGACCGACTATATACGCACCAGTCCAGCATAACAAATACACCTGACCAAGCACGTAACGCCTTCGCGAGCATAGCCAAATGTGCGAGGGCACACAACTTCATCATACAAGCCTTTACACATGTACAAGCGAGGGCATCACACTCTACATCGGCTCAACCTTCGGAATAATTCCCATCTCCCTATAGTTAAATAACATTATCCTAAGCTCCTCACCCGCAAAAAGACTCCGCAATTCCCCTTCACCTGTACTCGCGGCGGCAGGCAAGGACAACAGTTCCTGCCGGCCAGCCCTACTCACACGAAGCCGTCCGCCCTCCGCCCCGCTCACTCTACGCTTCGCAACCGCCCTTCGTCGCCTGCACCCAGTACTCGGACCAGGCACATCTTCTGTGTCCATAGCGTGCGGTGAAGCCTCCGCCGCTGCCACATCCAAGGCCGCAAAGTAGTCCAAGTCCTCCTCCGACGACTCCTCAGTCCACTCAACCGAGCTCCCAGAGTCAGCAAAATCAGAAAAATCAGATGCAGACCCATCATATTTATTACCACCATCCACGGTCGAAGCCACCAAAAAATTAGTAGTGGCGGTTGCGTGCGTAGGCCAAAAATCTTGAACCTGCGCAGCAACCAAAATTCAGCAACATATCCAAAATTCCCTTACTATCCACACCCACTACGCCACCTGCGAAGACCCAGCCGTCGCGGGAGCCTCCGCTGTTGCCTCCGCTGTCGCCTCCGCCGCCACCGTCGCAGGATCTTCAGCCCTCGGCGCAGCGGCTGCGGGGGCATCAGGAGCGCCTTCGGCGGTCTCTGGGGGCGGGCCTCCGCCAGCCGCAGCAGCTGCGGGGGCATCAGGAGCGCCTTCGGCAGTTTCCGGGGGCGGCTCCAGGGCGGCCTCGGACACGGCCTCCGCCGGGTTCGACTCCGGGTCAGGCAGCGCGCTGTTCAACGCCCCGAAATCATCCACCCTCTCGCCACGTGCCGCCTAACACACAGCACACAAATTCAACAAACCCACACATAGCCCACATCCAGCAAACATCAAACAAAAGCCAAACGTTACCTGAGCCCTCGCCGTCTCGACCCGCTCCCTGACCACCTCTCGACCGTGCGGGCCCCACATCCGGTCGTAGATGGCTCCGGCGGATTCCTTCACTATAGGGTCCTCAACCTTGTAGATATCTCGCTCAAAATCCTCATCAGCCTGGTCGAAGACCTCAAAGTGCCGACACCCTTCGCGAGAGAGCGCATTCATCGCCCCCTCGCAGGTGACCAGGGAGGCATACGACATAAACCCCTCCACAATAGTGGGGAGTGCCTGCAACTCCTCTTGTACCCACTCCAGGCAGCGAAGTCCGGGCTCTCGGTCCGACACTTCGAAGTCACCGGTCCGCGCGCCCAGCTCATGGTATGAATCCATAAGCTGTTTGCGCGTCCGCTCAGCCTCCGCGCGCGTCGCGGCCTCGGTCCTCTCCACACGGCTCTGCAGGGCGTTGAGCCGCTCCTACAACTGCTCGGCACGCTCCCTGGCAAGACTGCCCTCCGCCCGCGCCAAATTGGCCTCCGCCAGCGCAGCCTGCGCCTTGGCGAGGGCCTCATTGGCCTCCCTCCTCTCCTCCACCAATTGGCGCCGGAGGTCAGTCTTCTCCCCCTCCAGCGCGGCCACCTTGTCCGCCAGCTTGCGGCACTTACTGTCGGCGGCCGATTTTTCCCGGACGGCGTTAGCATGTTGCGTCTGAAGTCTCTCGACTTTGGCAGACACAACTGCCGTGAGGGCCCCCGACGCCGCGCGGTCGGCGAAGTCAGCCGCCTGCAAAACATACGTAAGACCGCGACCCCAACAAAGCCGATAAAAAAAACCCGAAGTCTAGCTCAACGTACCTGACTTAGTGCCTCCTTCATCTCCTTCAGCCGACGGGACACAGCGCCCGCCTCGTCCCTGACAGCAGCGAGTGCCGGCATCTCGCCTCCGGCGCTAAGAGCACCGCCCTTCGCCTTCGGCACTACGACAGCCGTCGTGGTCGCCGCGGCAGGCGCAACAATAACAAGTTGGCCTCCGTCTGACCCTGCGACGTATCAACGAATTTAAAAAAAAATCGAGCCAACGGCTTACCACCAAGATAGTCGTCCACACTAATATCGGTGGCGAAGTCGGCGACGCGCTTGCCCGGCGGTGGCAACCCTCAGTCCGCCTTCGCGACCTCCAGCACCCTGCTGGACGGCGGCACAGCCTTCGCAGACTTGGAACCACCGGCGCCAGCCGCAGCCTCCGGCGCCTTGCTAGACGCAGGGACGGCCGACTTCGCCGCCAGCGGCGGCTTGCCTCCGCCGGGGGCAGCAGCCTTCGCAGCCCCTCGCTGCCTCTTCGGTCTGGCTTCATGAAGCCTGACAACCGCCTGGCGCTTCTGTGCAGCTCCCTGGCGATCCTTGTCCATCACTGCCGACACAACAACAGCAATATTCCGCCCGTAAGGAAACACTCTCCATTCACGAACCATGCGAGATGTAAAAAAGTCTTCGCCGACCGCGCGGGGGATAGGAACATTCCTAGGCCACCAACCCCCGGTAACCCTCAGCATCCGCGCCGAAGACTCCCGGAGCTCGGGCGAAGACATCCTTCCCCCCGGGGCCGCGCATGTCCTCATCAATTCTCTAGCAAAACCATCGGAAACCCCAAGTCCTCCCATAGCAGTACCTAGTTTCCTCTTCTTAGAGGATGGGGCGGCCGCCGGCGCAGGGTCGTCTCCAGACTCTACCACCGGCTTCTTCCCGCGGCGGTCCACATCGTCTTGGCCGGGATAGCCGTCATACGACAGTCGATTCAATTCAAAAACCCTGTTCAAACGGTCATTCGACCCGCGGATATCCCAGCTACGCTGGCCCTCTGTCTTCGGCACGTACCGACCAACGATCCGCACCGCCCCATCCTCCGCCTCACGCACAAAGGCGGCCGGATCGCGGCTTTGCAGATCCAGCGCGAAGGCAGGACTTCGCACCAGCTTCCCACCATGGGAAGGCATCTGGCGAGGGCACACTTCGCCCAACGCCCAGCCATGCGCCAAGGGCCATACCCCATACGCCAAAAATTCTTCAACCAAATCGCGCCCACTGCTCAGGCCGGCGGCACACCGAAGGGCCCCTTCATCCGCATCCTCCTCTGCCACCTCAAAGGGCGGGTATGCTGAGTAAAAATGCGAACACATCTCAGACACGGGGAGCCCCTCATGGTCTTCGACGGTACCCTCTGCGACGTAAAACCAAAACTCATTCCAATTGCCCCACTTGTTGCGGGCGCAAGGGACCAACTCGACTACCTCCATCGTGGTCTTGACGGTCTTCGGCGTAAACGTACAGGACCCAAACTGGGCAACTTCATCTCCAATCATCCTCTTCTGCTAGTGCAGGCAATAGTACTTCGCAAAGACTTCGACTGACGGCTGTCCGCCGTACGAAGTCGTCGCCCAGACATACTTCGATAGAGCCACCACGACATTCGGAGTCAGCTGATGTATCTGAACGTTAAATCTGCGCAGGACTTCTCCAACAAATCGGTGCGCAGGCAGGCGGAGACCGGCGACGAAGAACGCCTCGAACACAACCAACTCGCCTTCCGGCTCGGGGACTTCCTCCGTCCCCGAGACATGAGCAACTCCTCCGCCAAAGTAACCCAGCCGCTGTATATCTTGCATGCGGACCGACGACATCCGCGACACACCAAAGTCCACCGTATCGCCGGCGCGCAACTCCTCCGCCACCAAAGTACTCAGCGTCTCCTCAGACGAGGCGTCGGCCGGCGGCGAGGCGTCGGCCGGCGGCGTAGCGGCAGCAGAAGAAGAGGAGGTCGGCATCGCTACGTACCGTCGGCGGCGGCGGATGGTCTGCTTCACTCGAGCCAGATCTCCGACGAACAAGAGCAAGGAGGGCAGACGAGCAGCAAGACGGTGGAAAAGGCGGCTAGGGTTTTCACGGAGCGCGGAAAGTGAAGTTCAAAAAGCACCGACCCCCGCCCCCTTTTATACACAGGGCGCGACGCTTCGGGAAACCCGCAGTCCAATAGTACAGTGTCAATCAACGGTCATGTCAAAAACCCCCGCGGAACCACTTCGAGCGAGGGCAGCGTCTCCGCCATCTAGCGACGTCTTCGGCACCAGATGACTTTGTCGAACTGGTCCCTCGGAGGGCAAATGTTGGGGCGAAGGCAAAGAAGCCACCCTTCGCTCGAGGCCTTCGCTGCAGTCGTTGGTCCAACGGAGATAAAACGGGCAGGGACACCCTTCACCCCATACGACATCAGACGAAGGCCTGCGACGAGGTCATCCCACCGTGCGGCCTCGTCCAGCTCGGAGGCCCACGTGTGATCCGGCCCATTGTAACGGGCCCTGCGTGGCCGCTGCGCGTTACGGGCCTAATTTGTAAAGGCATCCCTGTAATTACAGTCTGTAACCCTGCTTTATGGGAATATTCTGGGGATAAACTAGGTGTCTGAGGGCACATGCGTCCTTAACACGAGACGCTGGGCGCTCAGATACCTATAAATACCCTCGCACAGTGCCCGTGAGAGGCTAGATTAACAGAGCTTTTGCCATCTCGTGCGAGAACCCTGTTTACGTCAACTCTCATCCCCGCTGGATCCCCTTGCACCTGGTAGCAAGTTCCAACAGCCACACTATTTAAATTCATATCCTTTTCCTCTTCCTCTTTCTCTCTCTTGCTACAGGGACCGAGAAAGGGGGTATTTCAAAAGGGATCCTTCTCGGCGAAGGAAGCGGGCCCCCCGAGCCCTCCTACTGATCAGGGGTTCGAAGGCTGGCCCCTCGGAAGGGTTCGACAGCCGCCCCAGAGCACTCGGGCTCCTAGCCCATTACTGATCAGGGGTTTTAAGGCTGGCCCCTCGGAAGGGTTCGACAGCCGCCCCAGAGCACTCAGGCTCCGAGCCCATTACTGATCAGGGGTTCGAAGGCTGGCCCCTCAGAAGGGTTCGACAGCCGCCCCAGAGCATGTAGAGTGAGGGATGACTCTGGGTATGTCCGTTACATGGCCGAGGCTCGGGCTACGCTCCCAAGGTACCCTAGGACATTTCTGTGACCAGCAGGAGCGATTTTTGTAACGGAATCCCACCAGAGGGAGGCATCGAGCCCTCGGACCATATCGAATGGGTCCGGGTCCAGCAAATCACCTGCAGGTACTTTTGGAGCGCGCCTCTGAGCCACTAGCCGACCCTTATCGAACGGGGCACGGGCGTCCACTCGGATCACCCGTTAGCAACTCACCGGAAACATCATGTTCGGCGCCCTCCGAGGGCAACATGGCGCTTTCCCCCCTTCCTCCTTGTGGAAAGGCGACAAAGGGGCGTATAATAGAAGTCGAGACAGTCCTTGATCGTCATCTTGCTCCGTGCAGAGGCTCAGGGGCTACTCTCGCAACCCAGCTACGGCCAAACTGTTGACAGCGTCAACAAACCAGCCTGAGGGACTCGGAACCTGACCATGCACCCGGGCTACGACCAGGCCGCATGAGGGAACAACAGGACCGGCCGAGGCATCACGAAAAGCATTAAGACCTCAGAGGAGTCAAACCACTCCTCCGAGGCCTCGAGGGCTACACCCGACGGGTGCGCTCGCGCGCACCCATCGGAACAAAGTATAACCGAGAAAGGTCGGTCCCCTCACAAAAAAGTGCGGCAAAGCCTCAAAACGAGTACCAACACTCCCTTCGAGGCTCGGGGGCTACTGTCGGGTACCATAATTAGGGGTACCCCCAACGCTCCTAAACACGGCTGGTAACCACCCTCAGCACAAACTGCAAAGACTGATGGGCACGGTTCAAGACAAGACCTCGTCTACCAAGGGACGCAATCTCGCCTCGCCTGAGCCCGGCCTTGGGCGGGAACAGTAGCCCCGGACGAATTCACGCCTCGCCCGAGGGCTTCCTCAGGCGGTGGGCGTACCCTCGGCTCGCCCGAAGCCCAGCTCGGGCAGGCTTCGTCGAGAAGCAACCTTGGCCAACTCGCCTTACCAACCGACCATATCGCAGGCGCATTCAATGCGATGATCGCCTGACACCTTATCCTGACATGCGCGCCTCAGTCGGCAAGGTCGAAGTGACCGCAGTTACTTCGCCCCTTCACTGACCGATCTGACAGGAAAACAGCGCCGCTCGCCCCGCTCGCCCCGCTTCGACTGCTGTGCTAGCCCCGGGGTAAGGCTGATAACGACCGAGTTCAGCCTCGGGCGCAACAGGAAGCTCCGCCTCGCCCGGCCTTAGGCCTCGGCCTCGGGAGGAGGTCTCCGCCTCGCCCGACCCCAGGGCTCAGCCTCAGCCTCAGCATCAGCCTCAGGAGGAATCGCGTCCTCGCTCGACCCCGATCTCGGCCTCAGGAGAAGCCTCCACCTCGCCCGACCTTAGGCTCGGACCGACCGCACCTGAGGGGATACATCATCACCCTAACCCTAAGCTAGCTCAGGCTACAAGGGAACAAGACCGGTGTCCCATCTGGCTCGCCCCGGTAAACGGGTGATGATGGTTCCCCGCGTGCGCCCATGACGTCGGTGGTTCTGAGCCCCCTACGGAAGCAAGGAGACGTCAGCAGGATCCCAGCCACACCGCCAGCTGTGCTTCTACAAGGCTCAGGCACTCCTCCGACGGCCACGTTATCTCGTACACAAGGCTCAAGCACTTCTCCGGCAGCCACGTTGGCATGTACACAGGGCTCAGGCACTCCTCTGCCAGACACTTTAGCGCATAGCTACACCCCCATTGTACATCTGGACCCTCTCCTTGCATCTATAAAAGGGAGGTCCAGGGCCTTCCTGAAGGGGGGTCGCGCGGGGAAACGGGCGAACGAACAGGCTCTCTCCCTCTCTCGCGACGCTTGTAACCCCTACTACGAGCACCCCCCGGCGCGAGATAATACATTTCCCCCTTGTGTTCCATCTTGCGCCAACCCATCTGGACAGGGGCACGTGGCGATAAATTCACTGGTCGGCCCGGTCGAGGGTCCCTCGGGGTCCGAGACGCCGACAGTTATAGTGACTAAAAGTATTCAAAACACATTAAATAAATCATAAGATATTTGAAATTTATGTGGTTTAGTTTCTTTTAGTCACTCCTTGAGGATCTAGAGACTAAAAAATTTAGTTACTATTTTCGTCCCATCATTCAACAATTTAGAGACTAAATAAGACTAAAATAGAGAGACCTTCAACCAAGCGGAGCCTTAGCTGAATACGCTCGTAAAACTTTTGGCATCCGCTCATGTGTGTATATGGGCTGTTGGAACTTGCTCTCCCGAGCAGGACGATCCAACGGGGGAATGACAGTAATGCGAACAAGGTTTTAGCTTAGGAAGACAATTGCTCTGTTAATCTAGCCTCTCAAGGGCACTGTGCGGGGGTATTTATAGGTGCCAGAGTGCCCAGCGTCTTGGATTAAGGACGCATCTGCCCTCAAGCGCCCAGGTTATCCCTGGAATTTTCTTATAAAGCTGGGTTACAGACCGTAATTACAGAGAAGCCTTTACAAATTAGGCCCATAATGCGCAGCAGCTACGCGGGCCCTGTTACAATGTGCCGAATTCCACGTGGGCCTTCGTGTTCGATGAGTCCGCGGGATGGTGCGACCTCGTCGTAGGTCTTCGTCCTGCAGCGTGTTGGACGAAGGGTGGAGACTGCCAGTCGTTTTGTCTCCGTTGGTGCAGCGAGATTGGCGAAGGCATCGAGCGAAGGGTAGCATCTTCGCCTTCGCCCCAACATTTGCCCTCCGAGGGACCAGTTCGACTAAGTCATCTGGTGCCGAAGGCGTCGCTAGATGGTGGAGACGCTGCCCTCGCTCGAAGTGGTTCCGCGGGGGTTTTTGATATGTCCGTTGATTGACACCGCACTGTTGGATTGCGGGTTTCTCGAAGCATCGCGTCCTGTGTATAAAAGGGGGTGGGGGTGGCGCAGGTTGAGTTTTACCTTTCTGCTTGCCGCGAAAACCCTAGCCTCCTTTTCAAACTGCTCGCTTGCTCGCCTGCCCACCTTGCTCCTGCTCGTCGGAGATTTGGCCCGCGTGAAGCAGACCGCTCGCCGCCGTCGATGGTACGTAGCTATGCCGTCTTCCTCCTCATCTGCTGCGACCACGCCGACGGTCGAGGCATCGTCCGAAGATACCTCGAGCACTGTGGCGGCGACAGAGTTACAACCGGGTGATACGGTGGAGTTCGGTGTTTCGCGGATGTCGTCGGTCCGCGTGCAAGATATGCAACAGTTGGGATATTTTGGCGGCGGGGTTGGGCGTGTCCCGGGGGCAGAGGAGGTTCCCGAGCCCAAGGGCGAATTGGTTGTTTTTGAGGCATTTTTCACCGCTGGCCTCCGTCTGCCTGCTCATTGTTTTGTGTCAGAGGTTCTGCAGAAATTCGAAGTCCAGGTTCACCATCTGACACCTAACGTCGTGGTGGCTCTGGCAAAGTACGTCTGGGCAACGACTTCGTATGGTGGTCAGCCTTCGGTGGAATTCTTTGCCAAGCAATACTGTCTGCACTGGCAGAAGAGAAAAATTGGACATAAGATTGCACAATTTGGATCATGCACTTTCACGCCGAAGTCCGGGAAGACTTCGATGGAAGTCGTGGAGCTGGTCCCCTGTGCCCGTAATAAGTGGGGCAACTGGTGGGATTACTGGTTCTATGTTTCAGAGGCCGAAGTCGAAGACCACTCAGGGCTCCCCGCGGCCATTATGTGCTCTCATTATTATGTGGCGTACCCGCCATTTGAAGTAGCGGAGGATGATGAGAATGAAGGGGCCCTTCAGATCGCTGCCCGTACGAGTAGTGGACGCGATCTAGTTGAGGAATTCGTCGGGTATGGGGTGTGGCCCTTGGGGCATGGATGGGCGTTGGGCGAAGTATGCCCTCACGAGATGCCCTCCCTTGGTGGGCGGAAAGTGCAAAGTCCACTTTTTGCTTTGGATGTGCGAGGCCGGGATCCTGCCGCGGTCGTGCGTGAGGCGGAGGATGGGGCGGTGCGAATTGTGCGGCGTTACGTGCCGAAGACAGAGGGTTTGCGGAGCTGGGATATCCGTGGGTCCAATGACAGGTTGAATCGGGTCTTCGAATTGAACCGGTTGCCGTACGGTGGTTACCCCGGGGAAGACGCCGCCGACCGCCGCGGGAAGAAACCGATGGGCGGGGCCGAGGAAGGGCCTTCGCAGGATGCTGCCCCGGCCGCTAAGAGGAGGAAATTAGGTACTACGGTGGGGGGAATGGGGGTGTCTGATAATTTTGCTGTGGATTTGATGGGGACATGCGCGGCCCCGGGGGAAGGATGTCTTCGCCCGAGCTCCGGGAGTCTTCGGCGCGAATGCTGGAGGTTACCGGGGGTCAATGGCCTAAGAATCTTCTGATCCCCTAGGTGGAGGGCGAAGATATGTCTACGTCTCGTATAGCTCGTGGCTTGAGGATTTTCCCTTACAGACGGAATATTGCTGATGTTGTGTTGGCAGTGATGAACAAGGACCGTCAGGACGCTGCGCAGAAGCGTCGGACGGTCACCAGGATCGCAGATCCTAGGCGTGAGGCGAAGAGGGCGCGAGGGAGCGCGAAGGCTGCGGCCCTCGGCAGCAGCCAGCCGATGCCGGCTGCGAAACCGGCCGCGCCCGGATCGGGCAAGTCGTCGGCGAGCGCGAAGACAGCCGGCGCTGGCAGGACCAAGCCTCCCCCGGTCGAGTCTGCGAAAGTACGGGAGCTGCCCTCGCCGGGAAAATGTGTTGCCGACTTTGGCACGAATATCAGCGTGGAGGACTATTTTGTTGTAAGTTTTTTTTGGAGGTCTTCTGACCGGTGATATATTGCAGGGCCGGGCGAGGGACAAATGGTTGTTGTCCCGCCTTTGGTGGCGACCACTTTGCCATCGACGATGGTAAGGGCGAAGGGGACTGCGCAGGACCCGTGGGCCACCTTCTGCGCAAGCGGCGAGATTCTGACAGCCGCTGTCGCTAAGGACATGGCGGGCACCATGTCCCAGCGGCTGAGGGATGCATCGCAGCGGCTGTCGCAGCAGCTAAGTCAGGTAAGTTGAGCTGGACTTCGGTGTTTGTTGTTTTCATGAGGAGTTGGGTCTCATGTGTTGTTGTCAGGCGGCTGACTTCGCCGACCGTGTTGCGTCTGGCGTCCTCACCGCGGACGTGGCTGCCGAAGTCGAGAGACTTCGGGCGTAGCACGCGGACGCCGTTCGGGAGAAGTCAGCTGAGGAGAGCAAAAACCGTAGGCTGGCGGAGAAAGTGGCTGCTTTGGAGGCCGAGAAGACGGACCTCCGGCGCCAGCTGGTGGAGGAAAGGAAGGAGGCGAACCAGGCCATCGCTGAGGCGCAGGCTGCGCAGGCGGAGGCCAAAGTGGCGCGGGCGGAGGGAAGTCTCGCCAGCCAGCGCACCGAGGAGTGGGAGGTGAGGTTCAACGCCCTACGCGGCCGCGTGGACAAGGCCGAGGCCTCTACGCGCTCGGAGGTTGAGCGGACGCTCGCACAGTTTGTGGAATCGTACCGCGAGCTGGGTGCGAGTACTGCTGACTTCGAGGTGCCCGACCGGGAAGCGGGCCTTCGCTTCCTCGAGTGGTTACAGGAAGAGTTGCTAGTACTCCCGACCATCGTCGAGGGTTTCATGTCCTTTGCCTCCCTCGTCACCTGCGAGGGGGCCATGAATGCGTTGTCCCGCGAGGGCTGCAGACACTACAAGGTCTTCGACCAATCAGACGAGAGCTTTGAACGCGAGATCTTCAAGGCCGAAGACCCTGTTGTGAAGCAGTCAGCGGGGGCACTTTTTGATAGGATGTGGGGGGCGCATGGTCGGGAGGCTGTCAGGGAGCAATCCGACCGGGCGAGAGAGCAGGTGAAGGTTATTTATTTTTTGTGGTTGGTTGCGTGTAGATATGTGTAGTTTTTGCTGAGTGAATGTGCTTTTGCTGCAGATGGAGCGTGCCAAGGACGTCGAGGCCTTGGAGGTCTGGTCGGCCCGCCGCCCGAGGCTGCGGAGGGCGATCCGGTGTTGCCCTTGGATGCTGGTGAAGGCCCCTCGGCCGTGCCCGTGCCTGCTATGGCTGGCGAAGACTCTGCGTCGGCCCCTGAGCCGATGATCGAAGGCGCCCCGGAGGTGGTGGCAGAGCCGGCAGTCGAAGACCCCACGGCCGCGGCCGTGCCTTCGCAGGTGGCTAAGTAGTTAAATAGGTGCAGGGGAGTTTGCAAATTTTGTGTACGTGTTACTGAACCTCGGTTGCTGCGCAGGTTCAGGGTTTTGGGCCTGCGCACGCAACCGCTACTAACAATGCTAATTTTGTGGCGGCTTCGACCGTGGTTGCTGAAAATGATTCGGATGATTCCGTGTCTAAGTTTTTTGAGTCTGTTGAGTCTGGGAATTCGGTTGTGTGGACGGAAGAGTCTTCGGATGAGGACTTGGATTATTTTGCGGCCTTGGATGTGGCTGCGGCGGAGGCTTCTCCGTGTGTGATGGATGCTGAAGTTCTTCCTGGTCCGAGTGCTGGGCGTAGGTGGCGAAGGGCAGTGGCGAAGCGGAGAGTGAGTGAGGTGGAGGGTGGTCGTCTTCGTGTGGACGGGGCTAGCAAGCGGGAATTGTTGTCCTCGCTGGTTGGGGCGTGTGTCGGTGAGGGGGAGTTGCGAAATCTTTTTGAGGGTGAGGAGTTGAGGATAATGTTGTTCAACTACAGGGAGATGGGTATCATCCCGAAGGTTGAGCCAATGTAAAGTGTGATGCCCTCGCTATATGTATGTAACCGTAACTTATATGAAACTGCGAGCCTTCGTTGATCCGAGCCTTTTGGAAAATACTTCGATTTTGCACGCTTTGTTATGCTAGCCCGACTGCACCCGTAGGAGACTTTTGCACGGGGGGTCTTTTGGAGAAGACTTCGACTTTGTGCACCTATTGTGCTATTCCGGCTGCACCCGTAGGCGACTTTTGCACGGAGAGTATTTTTGAGAAGACCTCGATTTTGTGCACTTATTGTACTATTCCGGCTGCACCCGTAGGCGACTTTTGCCCGGAGAGTCTTTTTTAGAAGACTTTGATTCTGCACACTTATTGTGCTATTCCGGCTGCACTCGTAGGCGACTTTTGCATGGAGAGTCCGGCTGCACCCTTAGGCGACTTTTGCGCGGAGTGTCACACGCGAGGGCAGTCAGCGCTGCCCCTCGCGGTGACTTTGGTGTGGTCGAATGCCGAAGACCGTCGATGCGGTCTTTTTCGACAGTGGCTTTGTTTTTTTTGCGGGGGATTTTTGCTTGTATATTACATGGCGTCGCCTTATTAAAAACCTCACCCCCCCCTGGGAGGAAAAGAGTGTGGGCCGGAATAATAATGTTAAGTGAATTACAAGGGCGTGATGGCCCTGAGGATTCAAACAAAAAATTTGCGAAGATTGTCTATGTTCCAGGAATGTTCCAGGTCTTTGCTAGATTGTGTTGTTAATCTGTACGCGCTGGGAGACAACTTCGTCTTGACGATAAATGGTCCTTCCCACTTCGGTTCCAGCTTACCCTGTGACTCTGTCCGGGTTGTGTGGACAAGCACGAGGTCCCCTTCGTTGAATTCTCTCGGGACGACCGCGTGGTCGCGCCAGTCCTTCGTTTGGGCTTGATATTTGTCGAGGGTCTGCAGGGCGAAGACACGGTCTCCGTCAATGAGGTCTTTGGAAGTTGGCTCGTCGACGTCGGGTACTGCTGAAGCGCTTGTCCGTGGGGACCCATGTTTGATTTCCTGCGGAGTCATGGCCTCCGATCCGTATAGCAGGTGGAAGGGAGTGAATCCGGTCGCCCGACACTCGGTTGTGTTCAGTGCCCAGACTGCTTCAGGTAGCAGGTCGGCCCATTTGCCCTTCTTGTCGTCGAGGAGCATTTTCTTGATTGCCGTGAAAATCTTGTCGTTGGCGCGCTCCACGACGCCGTTGGATTGTGGGTGGTACACTGAGGCGAAGGCAAGCTTGGTGCCAATGGAGAAGCAGAAATCCCTGAGGTCTTGGCTGTCAAATTGCTTGCCATTGTCAACTGTGAGCTCGGACGGGACTCCGAACCGGCAAACAATGTTTTGCCAGAAGAATTTCTGGGCAGTCTTCGATGTTATTGTGGATACTGCCCTCGCCTCGATCCATTTGGTAAAATACTCGACGGCGACGAAGGTGAACTTGAGGTTCCCTTGGGCCGTGGGTAGTGGCCCGACAATGCCCAGGCCCCAGCGCTGAAGGGGCCACGTGTGGGCGATTAGCTTTGTGAACTGCGAAGGGCTTCCCGAGCGTGGAGAAAACTTTTGGCAGGCTTCGCATGACTGTAACACCCCTGGTGTTACTGCTACTAAAACTTGAGCATGGCATCATAAGCATTGGCATTGCATATGTTTGACACACCTAGAGTGCATTCACTAGGTAAAAATTTCAAACAAGTTGTACTGTTTTGGTGTTTTGCAAATAGAACCCTAGATAGGGAACTTAACCCTAAATAGGGATTAAAGGGGTAAAACATAACCCAAATTGAGAAAACCTAAAAGCTTTAGGGGAATAGTCATAAAATGTTCCCAAGAATGAACTTGAATCACATTTATACCCCTGGGATACCAAAAACCCTAATTGGAACCCTGGAAAACCCTAAATCCAAACCCTAGGGACCTATGTGCAAAATTAGTCCACTTTTGGACTAAAGTGCAAAAACCAAGTTAAATAAGTATCTTAAGTCATTTGGGTCACTCATATGTGAATTTACAAGCCAAACCCTAAGTTTTGGACTCATTTGCAAAAAGGACCCTAATTGACATTTCATGTTAAGTCTGAATTTCAGTGTTGTAAGCTCAACTTTGGAGCTTATTAACTTTCAAATCAGTAAGAATTTGCCCTAGGTCACCACATCAAATTTGTAGACCTAACAAAGGGGAACAACTTTGCTTAAGAATGTGATCATAGTTGTTATGAAGAATTCTGAGATAAATGAGCCTGAAGTTGGACTGTCGGACTGCTTGAAATCTGAAATTCAGATTAACAGTGGGATGACATGAACTTAGGGCTTAATTTTAAGCAAGATCCAGTGACTTTTTGTGGGAGCACATTGTAGCAAAGTTATAGCTGGATTGTAGCTCTACAACTTTGCTGCAGGTCACTGGATGAGTTGCCATTTGAAATTAAGAGAAAATCTGGCTTCAAGTTGCTCTGTCAGGTTCATCTGACTGAAATCGCCATGGTACAGTAGCAAAATAGGATCGGACCGCCAGCGTGGCAGTCCCTCACCGCCGACGACCGATCTCCGCTGAGATTCACGCCGCCGCCATTGCGATTCACATCGCTGGTGACCAGATAAGACCGCTCGGAAAAGGCATGCGCTGGACGGCACTCCGGTGAACCCCCAGTACTTCCCCTCTGCCGTGCGGCTTGAGCAGATATGCTCGCCGGTGAACTGCCGTTCTCCGGTCTTGTGCCGCGTGTCCCAACCTCGCCACCGCATCGCCGTGACTCCCTCTAGCTTCCCGTCGACCACCGGAATTACTGCCACGACATTGAACACGTATTCACCGTGCCAGAGTCCTTTCTTATCTCCGGCCGCCGCGTTGTTCGATCAAATTGAGTGCCACCGACGAAGCTGCCTATAAATTGAGCCCGTAACTAGCTTTGCAACATCATTGCGCACCCCCACACCTAGTATTGCTCCCAGCTGATCACCAGCAAGCTCCAATTTCATATTCCCCCCAAATCAGTCGAAGAACACCGTGAAACCAAGTTCACCGTGGCCAGCCTGTGTTGGTAAAACTCTGCCCAATTCAAACCTTGTTTAAGTGCTCTCGTATGCCTGTGATGCCCATCGACCCACTTAATTGCACGGAGTAGCCTCTGGTCGCCGGGAACACGACGGTATAGCCGTAATGCTCACGGTCACCGTGGCCAGAGCAAACCATTGGGCCATAGATGAAATTAGGTTGGGGGAAATTCTCGGGGTAGGTCTAATTTGGTGTCCGTCGCTCGGGAGCGCCGGTCATGGCCCTGTTTGGCCGATACAGTTGCTCACCGGAGCGCGGCCGTGCTCCACGCCGTCGAGGACCTTCCCCCGCGAAGAAATAGAAATTTGAGGACATTTTTGCAAACTGTCAGCGACTGTATTAAATAGTAAATGAACCTACTCCGATTTTTCTTGAAATCCGAGGGCCTCTGTGCAAAGTCACCAGAGCGCGCGGGCGCGCGCGCTTTCCCCTCTGGGTTGGGCCGACTGGGCTAGAACTGGCCCAGTCCTGTTTAACCTTTTTACTTTTCTTTTTCAGTAAAACTTTAGAAATCCATAGAAAATTGTAGAAAAATCATAAAATTGTCAAACTAATTTTCCTAGACTCCTTATTTTCCAAAGTATTTAATAAAAATAGTTGTATGAATTTTAGGTTAATTAAGGAATTTTAAGACATTTAAAGTAGTTTAAAGTATTAGCTCTGGATTTTTAGAAAACATATAGTAATTCCAAAAATGTCCAAACTTTTTATATGAGTTCTATACATTATTTAGAAGCCATGGGTAGAGTTTGGGTTGATTTGGACCTTGTTTGATACTTAGAACCCAAACCCCCCTGCCCTTTGAACTCCTTTACTGACTCCGGAAACCCTAAGTTCTCGGAGTTCCGTGAAGGAAAGTTGTATTCAAGACTTAGATAATAAATCTTTATTATCTTTGCACTCTCATGAGCATTACATGGCAATCATTCTTATATATGTATATATATGGTTATGTTTAGAAAACGAAGAAGAGATCGAAGTAACTGAAGAGAAGACACCACCACCTTCGGAGTCTCAGGCAGGGCCTTGTCTCTATTTTGACATCTGCGGGACCGAGCCTGACTCACCTACTAACGAAGGCAAGCCCTGGTGCATTTGCCACCTTCCTTGATGTTTTAAAATCTTTTTCACTTGCTTGATGCATTAGGTATTAGGAGTTGATTGATAAAACAATTCCTGCATTACCTTCCTTGAATTTGAGTACCTTCCTTGATCACCTGTTTTACAAAAGATTTTTCTATGCTTAGTATTGCTCTAGAAAAACAAAAGGATTTGTTTCACAAAAGATGTTTGGCAAAGTGGGAGGGTTGTTTTCAAAAATAAAACTTGATGGTGGATCCATCATGGCCATGATGGGTTCAACATCGGAAAAGATGTACCTCTGCCAGGTACCAAGATTTGGGTTTAAATGATTAAGCTGAGACCGGGCGAGTGACTTGCACGAGAAGAGAGTCTCGGTGTAGTGTCTCCGTCTGAGTCGATTAAGGACCATCTCGATGTAGGCTTGATGACCGAGGACCCTTTAGCTGGTCACATGCCTCGTCATGGGTAAGCCTTGCCTCGGGCAGACTAAGGCCAGAATAAGATAACACGAAATGGGCGTGGAGCGGTGGCGGGAGTAGCGTGTACCCTCCGTGGCAAGAGGCTGGACGATGGTGTATCTGTGCTCTCGGTTTGCGTGAACCTGATCTAGTCTTAAGAACCCCGGTGGAGGGTTGACATATGCAAGGGTTAAGTGCTACATATGTCGTGTGATTGGAGATCCTCAGCTGAGTATAATCGATTCGGATCGCCGTACCTTCGCGGTTATGAAGACTTGGTCACTGACTTACACGTAGCATTCCACTAAAGATGATGGTTTGTTAAGAAATTGGCTAGTGCAGGACAAGTGATTGAATTAGGGTAGAAAGAACCCTAGTTGCAGGAAATTTTACTTAACTTGACAAATAAAACTGGATTTTTAAGGATCCACTTTAGTAAGCATTTCTGCAAAACATAGTCTTTGATTATTGAAAAGCCTTACCTTGACTCCCTTAACCAGCATACTCTTGAGAGTCTTTTCTTTAGTCGGGTAAGACTTGCTGAGTAATTCCATACTCAGGGTTTATTCCCCCATTGTTTTTAGGTGAGGAAGCGACAAATTTTTGTTGCTTCTGCTCTAAGGTGGTGCCAAAAGAAGAACACAAGGAATGAAGTTGCGGGAGGACATGGTCCTCCATATAGAACTTTTAAGTATCAACTATCGGGAGGAGTTTTTACCTCCCTTGGTATTGTAATAATATTACTCTGCACTCCTAGGATAACTCTGGTCTGTAATAAGTAACTTGATCTTACTTTCTAAATAAATGTAAGTTTATGTAATCGCTTCCGCATTTCTGTATCTCCGATGTTCTGTAATGTTTGCAAGACGGGTGAAACGTTCCTGGAAAGGTAAGAAAGAAGATACCAAACTTGTCAAGTAATTCAGGAACATCTACAGGGTTGTCTGATGTCTGTGAGACAAGGACAACTGTAGGTGGGCCTAATTACTTGGGAGGTTCTGTCACAATGACCTTGTGACCCGATTTGCGGCGCAGATCATGGCGAGCCAATAGAAGCCTTGACGGATCACCTTTGCAGCTAGGGCCCTAGGCCCTGCGTGAGAGCTGCAAGTCCCGCTGTGGACTTCGCGCAGGATTTGGATGCCTTCGGTCTCGGTGACACATTTAAGCATGGGTTGGCTGACCCCCTTCTTGTAAAGGTGGCCTTCGACGAGTGCGAAGTCCCGGCTTCGGTGTTTGAGGTGCTTGGCCTCGTTGATATCGGTTGGATGATAGTACCCCTGCAGGAATAGGGTTATTGGTGCCCGCCAGTCTTCGGTCATGATGAGGTTGACTATGCGGTGGCCCTTGCTGTCATTGGTTATTTGGAAGCCCTCTGGGCTGCGGACGACTGGCGTGCCGATGACATGGTAGAATACGTCGGAGGGCAGGGCCTCGCCTCTGGCGGCTGCCTTGGCCAATGCGTCGGCCTCCTCATTCTTGGCTCGGTCCATGTGCTGCAAGGTGAAACCTTTGAATTGCCTCTCGAGACTGCGGATAGCCGTGAGGTACTGCATAAGTGCGGGGTCCTTCACTGCGTAGTCTTTCTCGACTTGGCCGGTGACCACCTTGGAGTCTGTTCTAATGATGCAGGTAGTGACACCAAGTGCCCTTAGCTTGCGAAGGCCGAGGATGACAGCTTCGTATTCTGCTATATTGTTGGTGCATCTATCAGACTCCAAAGCAAAGCTGAGGCGTGCTGCATATCTATGCTTGACCCCTGTGGGTGAAGTAATGACTGCAGCTGTGCCTGCCCCCGCATGGCACCATGCGCCGTCGCAATGGATGGTCCACACCTTCTCTGCGGACGTGTCCGGCTGCGTTATTGGCCCAGTCCAGTCGACGATGAAGTCTGCCAGGACTTGTGACTTGATGGTTGTCCTAGGCTCGAAGGTGATATGGTAGCCGGAAAGCTCGGCTGCCCATTTGGCAATCCGGACAGATGCCTCCGGATTTCTAAACAATTCGCCGAGTCCCCTGTCTAAGGTGACCCGTACCTTGAACGCTTCAAAATAATGGCGCAATTTGCGCGAAGCCATAACAACTGCGTAGGCGATTTTTTCCATTTCCGTCATGTTACATTTTGATGTCGTGAGTACTTCGGAGACGTAATAAACTGGACATTGCCTGATCGTGCCCTCTCTGTCCTGCTCTTGAACTAGTGTTGCGCTGACCGCATGCGGCAAGGCTGCGATGTAGAGCAACAGGGGTAGCGAGGGGTTGGGGCTTGTAAGAATCGCCAACTCTGACAGGTACTGCTTTAATGAAGCGAAGGCCGCCGCTTTCTCTGGTCCCCATGCGAAGTCTTTTGCGCCGCGGAGTATTTTGAGGAAAGGGAGGCTTCACTCTGCGGACTTGGAGATGAATCTGTTGAGGGCGGCCAATCTGCCTGTCAGTCGTTGGACGTCTCTGGCTGACTGCGGGGGCGTCATGTTGATGATGGCCTGGATTTTGGTCAGATTGGCTTCGATCCCGCGGTGCGACACCAGGTAGCCCAGTATTTTCCCCTGGCGAACGCCGAAGACACACTTATCGGGGTTTAGGCGATGTCGTGCGCCCCGCATGTTCGCGAACGTTTCTGCGAGGTCAGCCAGATGGTCTTCCTTGCTTCTGCTGGCGACGACGATGTCGTCCACATAGGTAAATATGTTTCTGCCGACTTGGCTCTCGAGCACCGTTTTGGTGAGCCGAGAGAATGTGGACCCAGCGTTCTTAAGTCCCTCCGGCATTCTGATGAAGCAATACGTGCCGAAGGGTTTTATGAAACTGGTGCTTGCCTTGTCTTCCTCCTTCATATATATTTGATGGTAGCCGGAGAAGCAATCAAGGAGTGACATGACTTCGCACCCGGCCGCACTATCGACTATCTTGTCGATCCGAGGCAGCGGGAAGTTGTCCTTGGGGCAGGCCTTGTTGAGGCTGGTGAAATCAATGCACATCTGCCACTTGCCGCTCTTCTTCTGCACCATCACTACGTTGGCGAGCCACGTAGGGTAGGCGACTGGCTCGATAAACTTGGCCTCAAGCAGGCGGTGGACCTCGGCCTTGGCAGCTTCTGTCTTCTCATCAGACATCTTGTGCAGCCGCTGTTTCTTCGGCCTCACCGAAGGGTCGATTCCCAAGCTGTGCTCGATGATAGAGCGACTGACTCCGACCAGGTCGAGGGCAGACCAGGCGAAGACGTCTTTATTTTTGGACAGACAGCAGAGGAGTCTCTCCTCGTCATGCGATGTGAGGTCTTCGATGATGGTGATTGTTTGCTTGGGTGTTGCCTGGTCGAGGGGAACTGTCTTGGTCCCATCGTTGCTCTGCAACTGTGCGTTTTCATGCTCTTTGGTGGTTGGGCTGGCAGACTCGGGGAACTCGCGCTGGGCCGTGAGGCAGTGTACGTTCCTTTGCCCAGGAATGAAGTCTCTTTCTATGTTGCGCGCGGCCTGCTGGTTGCCGTAGACTGTGATTGCGCCTTGCGGACCCGGGATCTTTATGCACAGGTAAAGTCTGTGAATGGCTGCCTCAAACTTGTTGATGGAGCCCCGACCCATTATGGCGTTGTACGGGTACACCATGTCAACGATGTTGAACGTGACTTGCTCGCTTCATGCATTGGGTGCTACACCGAAGGAGAGGGGTAGCTCTATTTTGCCGACAGGAAAGGTGCCCTTGCCGCCGAAGCCATATAGTGGGTTGTCCGAAGGCTTAAGCAAGCTGTGACTGATGCCTATGCGGTCAAAGGCATGGAGGAAAATGATATCCGCCTGGCTACCATTGTCGACTAAGACTTTGTGTAGGTCCCAGCCTGCCACGTTGCAGACTTGCAGTTGATAACCATGGCGTCGATGTGGGGTGCGCTGCGCAGGTCGACGTCTCGGGCGTCGAAGGTCAATGGCACATGGGACCACTTTGTCTGCACGACTGGACCGGTGACGGTGACGTGGTTGATGCTGCGGTAGTGGTCCCTCTTCTGTCGCTTCGTGTCGAAGTCGACGCTTGACCCCCAGTGATCATGTGAATGACTCCGCGATACGACTGATCGGCGAAGTCTTCTTGCTTTGGGGCTTGGGGGTGGTTGGGGTGGTGGATGTTTTCCTGTTGCGGGTGTGGAGGTGGGGGAGGTACGATTTGTACCTCCTGGTGGTGTTGGTATGCGTGGTTAGGTGGATGCTGAGCGGGGACGTGGTTGTATGGCTGTGGGAGTTGTTGATACGTGTGCGCGACAACTCTTGGGTTGTCGGCTGGTTGCGCCCGAGACATCCTGTCTCTGGTGGCCTTCGTTTCCGGGCAGTCTCTTGTTGGGTGCGTGCAGTTTTCGCCGTGGAACAAGCAGTAAAATCTGCGCGGCTGCTGCGCCCATCCTCGGCCCCAACCACGAGTTCCGTTGCCGCGGCCCTAGGGGGATATTCTTGGCGGCGGGGGGCCTCACCAGCGGGGTGCTGGTTGGCGATGTTGTGTACCTGCTGCTGATTGCGGCCGTCCCGACCGGAGTCTGACGGTGAAGGTCTTGTCCATGTTCAGCTGGACTGCGGAGGGTCTTTGGGTTTCCTCTGGGACTCGACCTTGCGCAGGTGGAGCTCTTCGGATCTGGCATATTTTTCGAACAGCTGATACAGCTCCTGGAGGTTCTTGGGTGGATCTCTGATGCAGTGGCTGTAAAGAACGCCGGCCCGAAGGCCACTGATGGCATAGTGAATGGCTATTTGGTCATCAACCGAAGGCAGTTGCGACTTGAGCGTCAGAAACTTGCGGTAGTACTCCCGCAGAGTCTCTCTTTCCAGCTACTTGCAGAGTGACAGTTCAGCCAAGGCGTCGGTGTCTGGGCGGTACCCTTGGAAGTTGAGCAAAAATTTGTCCCGCAGACTTCTCCAAGAGTCGATGGACAACGGGGGCAACCTGGTGTACCAAGTGAGAGCTGGGCCTTCGAGGGCGATGATGAATGATTTGGCCATCGTGGCGTCGTCCCCTCCGGATGATGCAACAACGACTTGGTAACTCATGATATACAGTGCTGGGTCAGTGCTGCCGTTGTACTTGGGGTAGGTCCCTGCCCTGAAGTTGGCGGGCCATGGTGACACTTGCAGGTGCGGCGCCAGGGGACTTCGCTCGTCAAGGTAGTTGACACCTTGGAATGCTGCGGCGTGCGGGATGACGGGTCCGCGCTGAGGAATGAACAGGTCTTCGAATGGAGCGTGCTGTTGGAGGGGTGGGCCTTGCTGTAGACCAAATTGGCCTTCTGCTCCTCGTCGCGTATCATCTGGCGCACCTTGGCCTGCGCAGAGACACATTGGCGCTTGGCCTCGAGGATCTCCTTCTGCTTCTAGAGGTTGCGGTTCTGGATGCGCAAGGCCCGCAGCTGTAGCTATTCTTCTGCTGAAACGCCGATGACTTCGCCATCCTCAGCGGCGTCCGCGCCCTCCAGTGGAGCGAAGCCTGGGGGAGGTTGAGGTTGTCCTCCGGAGCTGCAGGTGCAGAGACTGCCTTCGGGTGTGGGTTGTTCATTGCGCTGCTTCTTGCTGAGTGCGTCGTCTTCGCAGGCTTCTTGGTGGGTGGTGTCGACAAGGGCCTTGCCCTTTTTCTCAGCCAACAGCGCTGCCTTCGCTGCTTCGTCAACGGATGGGGCTGCCTTCGAGCTAGCTCTCTTGGGTGCCATCGCGGGTGGTTTTCTCGTAGCACGAACGGTGGGCGCCAAATGTTGGAACTTGCTCTCCCGAGCAGGATGATCCAACGGGGGAATGATAGTAATGCGAACAAGGTTTTAGCTCAGGAAGACAATTGCTCCGTTAATCTAGCCTCTCAAGGGCACTGTGCGGGGGTATTTATAGGTGCCCGAGTGCCCAACGTCTTGGATTAAGGACGCATGTGCCCTCAAGCGCCTAGGTTATCCCCGGAATATTCTTATAAAGCAGGGTTACATACCATAATTATAGAGAAGCCTTTACAAATTAGGCCTGTAATGCGCAGCAGCCACGCGGGGCCTGTTACAATGGGCCGAATTCCACGTGGGCCTTCGTGTTCGACGAGTCCACGGGATGGTGCAACCTCGTCATAGGTCTTCGTCCTACAGCGTGTTGGACGAAGGGTGGAGACTGCCAGTCGTTTTGTCTCCGTTGGTGCAGCGAGATTGGCGAAGGCATCGAGCGAAGGGTAGCGTCTTCGCCTTCGCCCCAACATGGGCGAATTGTGTTATAAAATAAATGACAAAACTCTATCGTACTATAGGGTGTACGCCTCTGCACGGTAGAAACAACTCCTTTGTCATAACGTCCCATACATCATATGTAGTAACGTCCAACTCCAACGGCTGACACATGGGACCAGATCACCACGTAGGAACCGACTGAAGCGAGGTCGAGTGGGCCCAAGCAACAAAAAGTAGGAATGTTCTGGTGCTCAACAATACAACGGACATGGAACAACAGTGTCATGTTAAACGTGTCTTGTCAATATACAGTGTGGAGGTATTTTTAGGTAACCAGATGGATGGACATGCTCTTCTAAATACGATTATGTCCCCGGTTACATGTGTCTTCCCCAGAATATTCCTCCCTTGAGGGGCAAAAGTCATTACAGCGAAGTTAAGTACAGCCTAATTAAATGCACCATAAACCTTACCCCAGGATGTGCTTACAAATGGGCCCGAGTGGGCCAGCAAGACGCTGTGTGGGCCCATTCCACAGCTCGAGCGGGCAGGGCGCGGCTGTCTTCGCTCAGGGGGCGTCGGGTCTTCGAATCTTGCCAATATTTGTACTCAGAGTTGTGGTGAGCGAAGTCTTAAAGAGCCCCCGCTTTGAACGTTAGATCCCTTCGCCTCCAAGCCTTCATTAGCTCTCCAACCGAGGCTTTCCCTTTGGTACGGGTTGAACTACCCTTCGCCTCCTGTGACTGATGGAACCTAGTCAATTTATATTTAAAGCAGATCGAATAAGGGGGCGGATGGCCTTCGCTCCAACACACCATAGTCCCACACACCAATTGCCCATTGTCGCAATGTCCATGTATGTTACGGCAGAGGATCCCACCGGCTGCACAGTCGATTGAAATCAAGCACTCACATCAAATGCAACAAACACAACGGTCTCTCGGTCTATGGACGATGGGTGGTGTTGCGGTTGTCGGTTGCGCTAATCCGTGAGCCCACTGCCCGCCTGGCCCTATAGGGTAGGAAATGAGATGGTATTGGTTATATTGGGACTACTGAGTTCTATATCTACAAGTATTTCTGATCTTAATTGTGATTATTTTAAAATGTTGATTAATTCAATTTGTGGTTTAAATATCTCGTCAAAACAATTCGCTTGCTGAGATGTTTCATCTCACTCTTGCATTACTCAATGCAGGTGCTTGTTGCTCATCCAGGGAAGTGGGAAGTAGCAGCACATCCACCTTCACTCTCATAATAACGTTGCTTAGACGCAGTCATGATTTAATTAGAAGCTTCTTGTCAAAGGATGTTTGTTTCTAACTAGTTGTGCGCACTTGTTAATTTAGTTCATGCTGTTATGTTTGTCTTCCCATTGCTAGGAGATTATTAATGTCGATTATGTTTTCTTATCATGATATCTATTTATACTTTGTCGCTTCCCCGTTTATGTAATTTTCAAAGGAGATGCTGTCGAAATTTTATATACGAATGTTAGAGGTGTAGTTTAGTAGCATTCTGGGGTGTTACAGTTGGTATCAAAGCTTAGGCTTTAGATTCTTGGCAATTTGAAGATAAATTTGATACACTTGTACATATAGGAAGGGTATGGGTTCAAGTATATTTGATATATATTAGTGACTTTGAAGTGCAGATGACAATAATTTCACCCTCCCTAATCCTTTACGGTGATATGGTAAGTTGTTTATGGCTTAATGCTTGATATAATTTATTTATGAAATTTTGATATTGTTTTATTAATGCGGTTGTTATCGTTGGTCATTTGTGAGACTGAAGTTGTTAATATGCTTGTGATATACAAGTATGCCTATGCTGTTTTCACCATGTTTTTCATGGTTGAGTTTTATTACAATAATATTATTACATATGCTTGATTGAGGATGTTTCTAAGAGGAGTGTGAATTGCGTGTTTTGGGTTACAAGGTAATCATCAATTTGAATTTAAGTTGTTGAGTGGTTGGTGTATAGCTCCAACTATCTTTGCAAAGAAAGATTGTTTATGTCGAGAAACCAGTTCTGAAAGAAATGAATATTGGTACTTTTATATGGATTTTGGGGGAAGTCTTTACATAGCCAGAGTGGCTTACATGTCTCTCTTCTATCGTGTGTTTTAGTAGCCACAAAGCTTAGATGTGGTTTAAAGTGGTTGCATGTTAGTCATGCTAATTGTAGAATAAAATCTTTGATTTTCTTGATCCATTGATTATGTATTAATACATTGAAGATCCGATGGTTCTCTCCCCGATGCATGTTTGTGGAGCCATTGTTAGACCACTTATCTATTGGTTTGAATGAAGTCATTGCCTAGCCTAGAGTTGGTTGTGTGTGGTTAGTCACCTATTCCTAAATGATGTGGTTTTTACATCACCTTGAGATGTTTGCCAAATGTGTGAAGGATTACGGGGTTAGTATTGACCCTTTAGGTCTGGTACTTTGAGTGCATCATATGATAGAATGAAATGTAAGTTTCTGAACTACAGTAGATGAAGACTTATATTATGTGTAGATTAACCTTACTAGTTGGATATTTTTCTTAGTTGAGATGTTGAATGAAGTATAGTGTCGGGTACCCTAATTAGGGGTACCCCCAACACTCCTAAACACGGCCGGTAACCACCATCAGCACAAGCTGCAGAGACTGATGGGCACGATTCAGGTCAAGGCTTCGTCTACTCAAGGGATGCGATCTCGCCTCGCCCGAGCCCAGCCTCGGGCGGGAACAGTAGTCCCAGATGAATTCACGCCTCGCCCGAGGGCCTCCGCAAGCAACGGGCGCACCCTCGACTCGCCCGAAGCCCAGCTCGGGCAGGCTTCGTCATGAAGCAACCTTGGCCAAATCACCTCACCAACCGACCGTATCGCAGGCGCATTCAATGCGAGGATCGCCTGACACCTTATCCTGACACACGTGCCTCAATCGGCAAGGTCGAAGTGACCGCAGTCACTTCGCCCTTCCACTGACCGACCTGACAGGAAAACAGCGTCGCTCGCCTCGCTCCGACTGTTGTGCCACCCGCCAGGGTGAGGCTGACAACAGCTAAGTTCAGCCTCAGGCGCAACAGGAAGCCCCGCCTCGCCCGACCTTGGGCCTCGGCCTCAGGAGGAGGTCTCCGCCTCGCCCGACCCTATGGCTCGGCCCCCACCTTGGCCTCGGAAGGTGGTTTCTGCCTCGCCCGACCCCAAGGCTCGGCCTCAACCTTGACCTCGGGAGGAATCACGTCCTCGCCCGACCCTGGCCTTGGCCTCAGGAGGAGTCTCCGCCTCGCCCGACCTTGGGCTCGGACCGACCGCGCCACGAGGGATACATCATTACCCTACCCCTAGCTAGCTCAGGCTATGGGGGAACAAGACCGGCGTCCCATCCAGGCTCGCCCCGGTAACAAGTAATGATGGCTCCCCGCGTGCGTCCATGACAACGGTGGTTCTCAGCCCCCTACGGAAGCAAGGAGACGTCAGCAAGATCCCAACAGCCCCGACAGTTGTGCTTCTACAGGGCTCAAGCGCTCCTCCGACGGCCACGATACCGCGTACACAGGGCTCTAGCACCTCTCCGACAGCCACGTTGGCATGTACACAGGGCTCAGACACCTCTCTGTCGGACACATTAGCGCATAGCTACACCCCCATTGTACACCTAGACCCTCTCCTTGCATCTATAAAAGGGAGGTCTAGGGGCTTCATGCGAGAGGGTCGCGCGGGAGAACGGGCTGACGAATAGGCTCACTCTATCTCTCTCTCGCGAACGCTTGTAACCCCTACTGCAAGCACACCCCCCTGGCGCGGGGCAACACGAGCCGCGTTTTCCCCCTTGTGTTCCGTCTCGCGCCAACCCATCTGGGCTAGGACGCGCAACGACAAATTTACTCGTCGGTCTAGGGACCCCTCGTGGTCGAAACGCCGATAGTTGGCGCGCCAGGTAGGGGCCTGCTGCGTGTTAACGAACAACTTCCCGTTGAGTTCCAGATGGGTAGTCTCCAGCAATCTCTTCAACCTGGGACGCTACTCCGCTTCGGGAGTCTCGAGTTCATGTCCCTCGTTGGCAGCTATGACATGGTACTCCCCCCGCAGCGCGACAACGACAACGACGGCCGTCAGCTCGCCCGGCGGCGGCGGACTCGACGACGTCTTCCCCCCGTGGCGGAAGAGCAGCATTCGGGTTTGTCCCGCCGCCTTCCTCGCCGCAGGAGGAGGAGGCGAGGAAACCATGGCTAGGCAGGAGGCGGCACCTCGTCGGCTGTCGAGCGAGTCGACGACGCCGGCACCCCAGCGGGGGACATGTCGGGCATTGTCCTCACGCCTGAGACAACGACGGGTGTCATTTCCCCGCAACATGCCAACCCCAAGCGGACAAATGACGCGAGCACTCTCGTGGAGGTCTTGCTGGGCATTAGCCTCGTACCTGAGATCTTGCTGGGCATTAGCCTCGTACCTGAGATAATGGTGCAGTCCGTCCTCGACGCGACTTCGTCACCGTCCAATGATCAAAAGGTACCGTCTGTTTTCCACCCTGTGCCTTTGAGATTCAGCTTCGATCCACCATGCGACCCCGCTTCGGTGAGCGCTTTCATAAAGGCATATCCTAACTTTCCAGGGTACCATATGTGGTCAACCTGGGACCGACTGACGGCCGTCTCAACCTACGGGCCCCCGGGTTCCGAGGAAGAAGACGAGCCCGACTCTGGTTGGGATTTCTCCAGGCTCGGTAATCCCAGTGCCATGCGAGACTTCATGACTGCATGTGACTACTACCTCTCCGATTGCTCCGATGATGGCCACAGCCTTGACGACAAAGGTTGTGACCCAAGTCACGAATGCTTCCACGTCGATCTAGGGGGTCACGACGAAGGCAACCACCTCGGTATGCCGGAGGATGACGATCCCCCTAGGCCTGCTTCTCGAGTTGACATCCTGCGGGAGCTAGCTGTGGTCCCAGTCCCTGCGGGGGGTCAGGACACACAGCTCGAGCAAATCCGCGAGATGCAGGCCAAGCTCGACGAGGAAGCAAGGCAACTTGTGCAGCTCCGGCGAAACATCGAGCAGGAGTGGGCAGGCCGAGCACTCGCCGGAGAAGCGCGTCATCAGGCCCGGGACGTCCAGCGCCGTATCGCTGACGATGCCAGGGCAAGGCTGCCCCCAGCCTCCAGCGGGGTCGGCCAGAATCTGGCTGCAGCGGCAATACTACTCCGAACGATGCCGGAGCCATCCACCACTGAGGGGCGGCGTATCCACGGAGAACTCGAGAATCTCCTAGAGGATGCTGCGGTCCGACAGGCCAAAAGCTCAGCCTCCCGAAGGCAAGGGTGCCCCCCGTAGCATCATGCAATGACTTCTCGATTCATGCGGGAGGCCTCGGTCCACACCGGGCACACGCGGGACGCAACGCCTGCAGCCCCGGGTCGCCTCGGCAACGAGCACCACCGCCTCGACCGTCGAGCCCGCCTCGATAAGAAGGTGCGCCGAGGCTACCACCCCAGGCGTGGGGGACGCTAGGACAGCGAGGAGGATCGGAGCCCCTCGCCCGAACCACCAGGTCCGCAAGCCTTCAGCCGGGCCATACGACGGGCACCGTTTCCGACCCGGTTCCGAGCCCCGACTACCATCACCAAGTACTCGGGGGAAACAAGGCCGGAGTTGTGGCTTGCAGACTACCGGTTGGCCTGCCAGCTGGGTGGAACGGACGATGACAACCTCATCCTCCGCAACCTCCCCCTGTTCCTCTCCGACGCCGCCCGAGCCTGGCTGGAGCATCTGCCTCCTGCGCAGATCTCCAACTAGGACGACCTGGTAAAAGCCTTCGTTGGAAACTTCCAGGCACGTATGTGCGCCCTGGGAACTCCTGGGATCTCCGAAGCTGCCGCCAGCAGCCAGGGGAATCCCTGCAAGAGTACATCTGGCGGTTTTCGAAGCAGCGCACCGAGTTGCCCAACATCACCGACTCGGATGTCATCGGGGCGTTCCTCACCGGCACCACTTGCCGCGACCTGGTGAGCAAACTGGGCCGCAAGACTCCCACCAAGGCAAGCGAGTTGATGGACATCGCCACCAAGTTTGCCTCTGGTCAGGAGGCGGTCGAAGCCATCTTTCGGAAGGACAAGCAGCCTCAGGGACACCAGCAGGAAGACGTCCCCGAGGCGTCCGCCCAGCGTGGCACGAAGAAGAAGGCGAAAAAGAAGTCGCAAGCGAAACACGATGCCACCGACGCAGATCTTGTCGCTGCCGCCGAGCACAGGAACCCTCGGAAGCCTCCCGGAGGGGCCAACCTGTTCGACAAGATGCTCAAGGAGTCGTGCCCCTATCACCAGGGCCCCGTCAAGCACACCCTTGAGGAATGCGTCATGCTTCGGCGCTACTTCCATAAGGTCGGGCCCCCGGCGGAAGGTGGCAAAGGCCAAGACAACGACAAGAAGGAGGGCGACAAGGCAGAGGAGTTCTCTGAAGTCTGCGGCTGTTACATGATCTACGATGGGCAAGTGGCAAACGCCTCGGCTCGGCACCGCAAGAAGGAGCGCCGGGAGGTCTGCTCGGTAAAGGTGGCGGCGCTAGTCTACCTAGACTGGTCCGACAAGCCCATCACCTTCGACCAAGGCGACCACCCCGACTACGTGCCGAGCCCAGGAAAGTACCCGCTCGTTGTCGACCCCGTCATCGGCAACACCAGGCTCACCAAGGTCCTCATGGACGGAGGCAGCAGCCTCAACATCATCTACGCCGAGACCCTCGGGCTCTTGGAGATCGATCTGTCCACGATCCGGGCTGGTGTGGCGCCCTTTCACGGGATCATCCCCGGGAAGCGTGTCCTGCCCCTTGGACAACTCGATCTGCCTGTCTGCTTTGGAACTCCCTCCAACTTCCGAAAGGAAATCCTCACGTTCGAGGTGGTCGAGTTTTGAGGAACCTACCACGCCGTGCTGGAGAGACCGTGCTACGCCAAGTTCATGGCCGTCCCCAACTACACATACCTCAAGCTCAAGATGTCAGGCCCCAACGGGGTCATCACCGTCGGATCCACGTACCGACACGCGTACGAATGCGACGTGGAGTGCGTGGAGTATGCTGAGGCCCTCGCCGAGTCCGAGGCCCTCATCGCTGACCTGGAGTGCCTCTCCAAGGAGGTGCCTGATGCGAAGTGCCACGCCAGCAACTTCGAACCAGCTGAGGCGGTTAAGTCCGTCCCTCTCGACCCCAGCAACAACGCATGCAAGCAAGTCCGGATCGGCTCCGAGCTCGACCCCAAATAGGAAGCAGTGCTCGTCGACTTTCTCCGCACGAACGCCGAAGTCTTTGCGTGGAGTCCCTCGGACATGCCAGGCATACCAAGGGATGTCGCCGAGCACTCGCTGGATATCCGAGCTGGAGCCCGACCCATGAAGCAGCACCTGCACCACTTTGACGAAGAAAAGCGTAGAGCCATAGGCGAGGAGATCCACAAGCTGATGGCTGCAGGGTTCATCAAAGATGTGCGACATACCAAAGGTGCATGAACCACGTGTTCGGAGAGCACATCGGTCGAACGGTCGAGGCTTACATCGATGACATCGTTGTCAAGACGAGGAAAGCCTCCAACCTCCTCTCTGACCTTGAAACGACATTCAAGTGTCTGAGAGCGAAAGGCATGAAGCTCAATCCCAAGAAGTGTCTTTGGAGTCCCCCGAGGCATGCTCCTGGGGTTCATCGTCTCCCAGCGGGGCATCGAGGCCAACCCGGAGAAAATCGCGGCCATCACCAACATGGGGCCTATCAAAGATTTGAAAGGAGTACAAAGGGTCATGGGATGCCTTGCGGCTCTGAGCCGCTTCATCTCGCGCCTTAGCGAAAAAGGCCTACCCTTATACCGCCTCTTAAGGAAGACCGAGCGCTTCACTTGGACCCCCGAGGCCGAGGAAGCCCTCGGAAACTTAAAGGCGCTCCTTACAAACTCGCCCATCTTGGTGCCCCCGCTGCGGGAGAAGCCCTCTTGATCTACGTAGCCGCAACCACTCAGGTGGTCAGCGCCGCGATCGTAGTCGAGAGACGAGAAGAAGGGCATACACTGCTCGTCCAGAGGCCGGTCTACTTCATCAGTGAATTGCTATCCGAGACCAAGATCCGCTACCCGAAAATTCAGAAGCTACTGTACGCAGTAATTCTTACGCGGCGAAAGTTGCGACACTACTTCGAGTCTCATCCGGTGACTGTGGTGTCATCCTTCCCCCTGGGGTAGATCATCCAGTGCCGAGAGGCCTCGGGTAGGATAGCAAAGTGGGCAGTGGAGCTCATGGGCGAAACACTCTCATTCGTCCCTCGGAAGGCCATAAAATCCCAAGTCTTGGCGGATTTCCTGGCGGAATGGGTCGACACCAAATTGCCAACAGCTCCGATCTATCCGGAACTTTGGACCATGTACTTCGATGGGTCGCTGATGAAAACGGGAGCAGGTGCTGGCCTGCTCTTCATCTCACCCCTCGGGAAACATCTCCGCTACGTGTTGCGCCTCCATTTCCCGGCGTCAAACAACGTGGCCGAGTACGAGGCTCTGGTTAACGGGTTGCACATCGCCATCGAGCTAGGGGTTTGGCGCCTCGATGCTCGTGTCGACTCGCAGCTTGTCATTGACCAAGTCATGAAGAACTCCCACTGCCGCAACCGGAAGATGGAGGCCTACTGCGACAAAGTTCGGTGCCAGGAAGACAAGTTCTATGGACTGGAACTTAACCATATCGCTCGACGGTACAACGAGACTGCGGATGAGCTGGCTAAAATAGCCTCGGGCGGACAACGGTTCCCCCGGACGTCTTCTCCAGAGACATACATCAACCCTCCGTCAAGACCAACGACACGCCCGAGCCCGAGGAGGCCTCGGCCCAGCCCGAGGAGGCCTCGGCCTCGCCCGAGGTATCCTCGGCCGCCGAGGCCTCGGCCCTGCGCGTCGAGGGAGAGCGGAATGGGGTTGCGCCAAATCGAAAATGGCAGACCCCGTACCTAGAATATCTCCTCCGAGGAGAGCTACCCCTCGACAAGGCCAAAGCTCGGCGACTGGCGCGACGTGCCAAGTCGTTCGTCTTACTGGGTGATGAAAAGGATCTCTACCACCGCAGCCCCTCAGGCATTCTCCAACGATGCATATCCGTCGCCGAAGGACAGGAGCTATTGCAAGAAGTACACTCGGGGGCTTGCGGTCACCATGCAGCACCTCGAGCCCTCATGGGGAACGCCTTCCGACAAGGCTTCTACTGGCTGACCGCGGTGGCCGACGCCACTAGGATTGTACGCTTCTGCCAAGGGTGTCAATTCTACGCGAGACAGACGCACCTGCCCGCTCAGGCCCTACAGACAATACCCATCACCTAGCCGTTTGTTGTGTGAGGTCTGGACCTCGTCGGTCCCTTGCAGAAGGCACCCGGGGGCTTCTCGCACCTGCTGGTCGCCATCGACAAATTCTCCAAGTGGATCGAGGTCCGACCCCTAACCAGCATCAGGTCTGAGCAGGCAGTGGCGTTCTTCACCAACATCATCCATCGCTTTTGGGTCCTGAACTCCATCATCACCGACAATGGCACGCAGTTCACTGGGAAGAAGTTCCTGGACTTCTGCGAGGACCACCACATCCGTGTGGACTGGGCCGCGGTAGCTCACCCCATGATGAGTGGGCAGGTGGAGCGTGCCAACGGTATGCTTCTGCAAGGACTTAAACCGAGGATCTACAACGACCTCAACAAGTTTGGCAAGCGATGGATGAAAGAGCCACCCTCGGTGGTCTGGAGTCTGAGGAGGACGCCGAGTCGAGCCACGGGTTTCTCGCCGTTCTTTCTAGTCTATGGGGCCGAGGCTATCTTGCCCACAGACTTAGAATACGGTTCCCCGAGGACAAAGGCGTACGACGATCGAAGCAACCAGACCAGCCGAGAAGACTCACTGGACCAGTTGGAAGAGGCTCGAGACGTGGCCTTATTACACTCGACGTGGTATCAGCAGTCTCTGCGACGCTACCACGCCCGAGGGGTTCTGCCCCGAGGCCTCCAGGTGGGAGACTTGGTACTTCGGCTGTGGCAGGACGCCCAAGGGCACCACAAGCTCACTCCTCCCTAGGAAGGGTCATTCATCATCGCCAAGATTTTGAAGCCCGAGACATACAAGCTGGCCAACGATCAAGGCGAGGTCTACAGCAACGCTTGGAACATCCAACAGCTACGTCGCTTCTACCCTTAAGATGTTTCAAGTTGTTCATATACCTCGTTCTCTTTACATACACAAATAAAGTCTAACCGTCAAGGAAGGGTCAGCCTTGCCTCGGCAAAGCCTGACCCTCCCTCGGGGGATAGAAGGGGGAACCCCCTCTACGTCAAAATTTTCCTCGGAAAAAGTCTTTTGCCAGAATGTCTTTCGCGCTTTTTTGACTGCTTCGATAAGCGGGGTCCTGAAAACGACGGGAGTACACGTAAGCGGCAAGGCCGACCGAGCCGAGGGACTCCTACGCCTCCGGGATACGGATACCTCACACATCACCTTCCGTGATAAGTAACTCACGCTCGGATAAGCGATTTTGCTGCCGAACAAGTCCTAACGCTCGAAAAACTTTTCTGCCAGAACGACTTTCGTGCCTTCTCGACTATATCGATAACAGAATCCTACGAACGAGTAAGAGTGTGCGTAAGCGGCAAGGCCGACCGAGCCAAGGGACTCCTACTCCTCCGAGATACGGATACCTCACTCATCACCTTCCGCGAAAAGTAACTCTCGCTCGGATAAGCGATTCTGCTACCGATGAACAAGTCCTGATACTCGAAACAAGAGGAAAGGAAACACAACTTTATAACACGACAATAAGATGTTTAGGCCTCGGCGGCCGCAAAAAACATACACATAATACAGACAAATTGTTCCTGCAGGTTCAGACATCGACAGAGGGAACAACAGCACCCTCGGCGTCGTTTCCACCTTCGGCGGAATCTAGCCCGACCTCGGACGGCGACACAGGCGAAAGGATCTCCACTTCGAAGGAGGACGCCAGCACCGCCACTTGCGCCAATGTCGCGCCTTCTCGACTGCGGAACCGGTGCCGTGACTCGAGGCAACCCTGCGCATGGCCCAACAGTGCCAATCGAGCACAACGATCACGGGTCAGTCAGCCATGGGAGGAGGCGCGACGGTCGATATGGCCAAAAGTGGACCGACAGTAATGGCGGCAGCAGACGAGCGGAAGCAGCGGTCAAAATCGCCTGCAGGCTCACGTCCCCTCCTGAAGCGGCAGGGGAGCCCTCTCCCACGGCGTGAAGACGACATGCCCATCTTCCGTTCCTCGAATGACTTGTGCACGCGGTCACTCCGCGAATCGCCCGTTCTGTCGCATTAACTCCTCGGCAGGGCAAGCGACACCTTTGGCAGGCGAAGCGGGCGTCGTTTCACCTCCGCCATGATAACCGCATCAAAAAAGGTGCGCCACACCGTTTAAATTCATATCCTTTTCCTCTTCCCCTTTCTCTCTCTTGCTACAGGGACCAGGAAAGGGGATATTTTGAAAGGGATCCTTCTCCGCGAAGGAAGCGGGCCCCGAGCCCTCCTACTGATCAGGGGTTCGAAGGCTGGCCCCTCGGAAGGGTTCGACAGCCGCCCCAGAGCACTCAGGCTCCAAGCCCTCTTACTGATCAGGGGTTCGAAGGCTGGCCCCTCGGAAGGGTTCGATAGCCGCCTCAGAGCACTCGGGCTCCGCGCCCACTACTGATCAGGGGTTCGAAGGCTGGCCCCTCAGAAGGGTTCGATAGTCGCCCTAGAGCACGCAGAGCGAGGGATGACTCTGGGTACGTCCGTTACATGGCCGAGGCTCGGGCTACGCTCCCGAGGTACCCTAGGACATTTCTGAGACCAGCAGGAGCGATTTTGTAATGGAATCCCATCAGAGGGAGGCATCGAGCCCTCGGGCCCTATCGAACGGGTCCGGGTCCGGCAAATCACCTGCATGTACTTTTGGAGCGCGCCTCTGGGCCACTAGCCGACCCTTATCAAACGGGGCACGGGCGTCCACTCGGATCACCCGTTAGCAACTCACTGGAGACACCATGTTCGGCGCCCTCCGAGGGCAACATGGCGCTTCCCCCCCTTCCTCCTTGCGGAAAGGCGACGAAGGGACGTATAATAAAAGTCGAGACAGTCCTTGATCGTCCTCTCGCTCCGTGCAGAGGCTCGGGGGCTGCTCCCGCAAAACCCGGCTACGGCCAAACCGTTGACAGTGTCAACAAACCAGCCTGAAAACTTGGGACCTGACCATGCACCCAGGCTAGAATCAGGTCGCATGAGGGAACAACCAGGCCGACCAAGGCATCACGAAAGGCATTAAGACCTCAGAGGAGTCAAAACACTCCTCCGAGGCCTCGAGGGCTACACCCGGCGGGTGCGCTCGCGCGCACCCACCAGAACAAAGTGTAACCGAGAAAGGCCGGTCCCCTCGCAAAAAAGTGCAACAAAGCCTCCAAGCGAGTACCAACACTCCCTTTGAGGCTCGGGGGCTACTGTCGGGTACCGTAATTAGGGGTACACCCAACACTCCTAAACACGGCTGGTAAACACCATCAGCACAAGCTACAGAGACTGATGGGCATGATTCAGGTCAAGGCTTCGTCTACTCAAGGGATGCGATCTTGCCTCGCCCGAGCCCAGCCTCGGGCGGGAACAGTAGTCCCAGACGAATTCACGCCTCGCCCGAGGGCCTCCTCAAGCAACGGGTGCACCCTCGACTTGCTCGAAGCCCAGCTCGGGCATGGTTCGTCATGAAGCAACCTTGGCCAAATCACCTCACCAACCGACCGTATCGCAGGCGCATTCAATGCGAGGATCGCCTGACACCTTATCCTAACACACGTTCCTCAGTCGGCAAGGTCGAAGTGACCGCAGTCACTTCGCCCTTCCACTGACCGACCTAACAGGAAAACAGCGCTGCTCGCCCCGCTCCGACTGCTGTGCCACCCACCAAGGTGAGGCTGACAACAGCTAAGTTCAGCCTCAGGCGCAACAGGAAGCCCCTTCTCGCCCGACCTTGGGCCTCGGCCTCAGGAGGAGGTGTCCGCCTCGCCCGACCCCAGGGCTCGGCCCCCATCTCGGCCTCGGAAGGTGGTCTCCGCCTCACCCGACCCCAGGGCTCGGCCTCAGAAGGTGGTCTCCGCCTCGCCCGACCCCAGGGCTCGGCCTCAACCTCGACCTCGGGAGGAATCGCGTCCTCGCCCGACCCCGGCCTCAGCCTCAGGAGGAGTCTCCGCCTCGCCCGACCTTGGGCTCGGACCGACCATGCCACGGGGGATACATCATTACCCTACCCCTAGCTAGCTCAGGCTACAGGGGAACAAGACCGGCGTCCCATCCAGGCTCGCCCCGGTAACAAGTAATGATGGCTCCCCGCGTGCGTCCATGACGACGGTGGTTCTCAGCCCCCTACGGAAGCAAGGAGACGTCAGCAAGATCCTAGCAGCCCCGACAGCTGTGCTTCTACAGGGCTCAAGCGCTCCTCCGACGGCCATGATACCGCGTACACAGGGCTCTAGCACCTCTTCGACAGCCACGTCGGCATGTACACAGGGCTCAAGCACCTCTCTGCCGGACACGTTAGCGCATAGTTACACCCCCATTGTACACCTGGACCCTCTCCTTGCATCTATAAAAGGGAGGTCCAAGGCCTTCATGCGAGAGGGTCGCGCGGGAGAACAGGCTGACGAACAGGCTCACTCTCTCTCTCTCGCGCGAACGCTTGTAACCCCTACTGCAAGCACACCCCCCTGGCGCGGGGCAACACGAGCCGCGTTTTCCCCCTTATGTTCCGTCTCACGCCAACCCTTCTGGGCTGGGACGCGCAGCGACAAATTTACTCGTCGGTCCAGGGACCCCCCGGGGTCGAAACGCCGACATATAGTGACATGGGTTAAGCAAGTATTGTGTTGTTGTTGGGTTGTCAGTGCTCTATGTAGAGTTTTCGGCATTTCTTCGATGAACTGTGCTACGCAAGATGTTATTGGCTTCTTGTCGGCTTTATTGCTCCATTAGTTCTGTAGATTTTCTCCGTTTTGGTGGGGTGCAAAGTATGTTAGATTACATGATTATCTTTTCATTATGGCAAGAACAAGGTTTAGGAAGATTAGGAGTTTTGTTTCAATATAACTACTTGTTTCGTGGTGCTGTGAGGTGAGGTGTTTGATCTTCTTATACATTCAACTGGTGTGGATGTTTCACCATTGAATTAAAATGAATTGTTGAAGTTGGTAAAGGTTGTGCTTAGTGCGTATTACCCCTTCATAAAAGAGTGTCGTTTTAAGACAATGATGTTGATGTATGGCTGACAAATAATGGACCCATGTTTTGAATGGTGCTGCTATATGGGGTACCTTGGATGTTTTGTTGGAGTGGTCGAATTCGAGGACGAATTCTTTTTAAGGGGGTAGAGTGTAATATCCCAAAAAAAAAGTTGCCAAAGGTTGATCTTCAGTGCATGGATGTGGGAAAAAGGGTTGTGGGTCGTTGGATGCTAAGTCAGAGTCATCTGTGGAGTCGTTTCGTTTCTCCCGCAAAGAAACCCTAGTGGTGGCCCTTTCCCCCTTTTGCCCTTCTTGCCCCCCCCCCTTTCTCCCCCCACACACTTGGCCGCCCCTTCCCCTCTCCCCTTGGTTGGCCGCCCTCTCCTCCCATGAAAGCCCCTCTCCACGGCTTCCTCCTCCCTCTAGATCTCCCCCACGCAGCAAGGATCGAGAAGAGGAGGAGCACGTTGAATTGAAGAGGGAGAGAGGATCAAGGAGATGTTCTTCCCCATCTCTTCTTGAAGATTTTCTTGGGGAAAACCCTAAGTATGGATGAAATCCTTGTTCCTCCCTATAATTATGTGCTTTTGGAGGTTGTGGATCATGAGGATTAAAGGATTAGAGGTTGGATTAGATGTGGGGTTAGGTTTTGATCTCGAATTTAGTTTTCTGCGGAATGGCAGATTTGATAGTTTCTGTTCATGCCAGTTTTCCATGGTCTTAGTGACCTTAAAAAATGAAAAGTCTATATATGAGTCGTAGATAACTTGTAGATCTTTCCGTGGCCGCGAAGAACACCTCAATCGGACATCAGATCTGAAAGCTATTGCAGTTTGATTATAGCAGTTTTTCAGTCTCATAATTCTATGCAGAATCTGTTCTCTTAAGATTTAGGCAATTTTATCAACATAATTCAACCTTAGATTTGTAAGAAAAGTTGTAGATAATTTCATAAGCTTTCCAGATTGTTAAAAAGTGCATTCATATGAATTATGAAACTCCAGTTATGTTTGTTTTACTGTGGCTGTTCCTGTTTGCCTGACAAAAATGAGCGGGTCTGTTCACTGGTAGGTTTCATGCCCGCTAGCAGGTGGCTACACTCCAGATCATGCCTAGTACATTTCTTCTTCTTCGATGAAGGCAAGTGAATGTAGTGGTGGTTGCTTCCGTTCTGACTTGTATTTCTATTGCCTACACTCTAATATTCAGAAGTATTGGATTCTTTCATAATTGGACTCTATGGTGATGCTTTACTTGCTTGCATTATACTGATGCTCAATCATATATTGATGATGATTATGATTCGAGTATGACTCATGAGATTAATTCACACCCCTGAAGGTAAATAAAGTATTATTTGAGGTTGGTATTGTATCTGAAGGTAAATGAAGTATTATTTGAGGTTGGTATTGTATCTGAAGGTAAATGAAGTATTATTTGAGGTTGTATTGTATGTGAAGGAAGTGGAGTATATTGATAAATGCATCATGCCATTTACATTGCATGATTCACTTGCATTTGAAGTTGGGTCGTGACCTATGGTCCGACCGTACCGGTACAACTTAGCATCGTATGTTTCCCGAGGAGGGGTACGATGCGGCTTCATACCCTTAGAAATATGAAGGCAGAGGACATATTGAAAGGGAAATATGGTCAAACCTTTTCCTAAATAATTTTGGTGGTTGAATTGCCCAACACAAATATTGGACTAACTAGTTTGCTCTAGATTACATGTTCTACATGTGCCAAAGGTTTCAGCACAAACCAATAAAAAGATTAAAGTTAGGGTTCAAAAGAAAGGAGCAAAAGAAACCGAAGTGAACCCTCGTCTGGCGCACTGGACTGTCCGGTGTGCCACCAGACAGTGTCCGGTGTGCCAGGGTGGATCGACTTCAAACTCTTCACCTTCGAGTTTCTGAGGCCGCGCTCCGCATAATTCACCGGACAGTCCGGTGGGTCACCAGACTGTCCGGTGTGCAAGCGGAGCAACGGCTCCCAAGCGCAACGGTCGACTCCAACGATCGCCTGCAACGTGAACAGTGCGCGGACAGTTCGCGCAGACTCAGAGCAGCGCCAGAAGGCGCACCGGACAGTGAATAGTGACTATCCGGTGCAGCACCGAACTATCCGGTGGCCCAGGCTGTCAGAGCTCCAACGGTCGAAACCGTCAGAACCCTAACAGTTGGGTGACGTGGCTGGCGCACTGGACAGTGTCCGGTGGCGCACCGGACTGTCCGGTGTGCCCATCGACAGCAGCCCTCCCGAACGGCTGTTTTGGTGGTTGGGGCTATAAATACCCCCCAACCACCTCTATTCAAGGCATCCAACTTTTCAGCATAGTGCATTCAATACAAGAGCTCTAGACTTCATTCCAAGACACAAACAAGAGATCAAATCCTCTCCCAAGTCCAAAATCACTCCAAACACTTAGTGACTAGTGAGAGAGAGATTTTCGTGTTCATTTGAGTTATTGTCGCTTGGATCGCTTTACTTCTTCCCCATTCTTGTTCTCTAGACATTTGTAATCAAAGCAAGAGACACCAATTGTGTGGTGGTCCTTGCGGGGTCTAAGTGACCCATTTGATTAAGGAGAAAAGCTCACTCGGTATAAGTGACCATTTGAGAGAGGGAAAGGGTTGAAAGAGACCCGGTCTTTGTGACCACCTCAACGGGGAGTAGGTTTGTGAAAGTTGCCTAGAGGGGGTGAATAGGCAAGTGGAAACTTTTTCAACAAAAACTATAAACGAACTGGGTAAAATTGGTTCAACCGGTGTCAAAACCGGTTCAACCGGTTTGCACGAGCTCAACTAAAGAATGAGATATAAAACTGAATTGATCTCGAAATCCACCCAGTTAACTTTGGAAATGAGATGTTCTAGTTGATCCACAGGGTTCAAAGTAGTAGATCTGAGAAGGGCACTTCTCAAAATCCACACACCAAAAAGATATGAACAAATCTTCCACGGAAGGGTGAGAGAACGAAGACCACAAACAAACACAATGAGCAAGAACACAAGAGACACAAGATTTATCCCGAGGTTCGGTCACACCACCAAGGTGCCCTACTTCCTCGTTGAGGCGCCCACAAAGAGTCGGGTCTCTTTCAACCCTAATCCTCCCTTTGCCGACCACAAAGGTCAAGCCCACACACTAATCTTTGCTCAAACGAGCGGGTAATACAAACTTTCTTGTGGTCTTCCACAAGATTTGGAGACTCACAAGAGACACCTAGTCGTCTAGTAGCTAGAAGCTCCAAGAGTAATGAATCCACAAAGAACTCGATGTAGTACCAAAGCTCGAATCAAGAAGAGCAAGAGAGATTTGGAGATGAAGCACAAAAAACCGCAGCTCTCAAACTCACTCAAAGATTTCTCTCCAAAAATTTGAAATGGGAGAGGCAAGAGATGTGTGAGAGAGAGTGGGAGGTGTTTCTCAGGTTGGAAATGAAGTTTTGTGCGTGCTCTTCTGTGGAGGAGAGAGGTGGGAGTGAGTATATATAGGTGGGGCTCCAAAACTAGCCGTTTTTTACTTTTCTGCCCAAAAAGCTGCCCACAGCTTTTTGGCTGACACAGCAGACTGGCAGAAAAAAGTGAACAGTGCAAAAACCGGTTGAACCTGTTTCCACCCGACAAAAACCGGTTGAGTGTCCAGCTAAACCAGTATTTTCCAAAAAGGTAAACAATGCAAAAACCGGTTGAACCTGTATTTTCCAAAAAGGTGAACAGTGCAAAAATCGGTTGAACCTGTTTTAAAACCGGTTGAACCTGTATTTTCCAAAAAGCAATTTTGGCCAAGATAGACTTAAAAAGGTTGTACTACATACTTTCACTAAGGATTAACAAGGGTAAAATGGAAGTATTAGATCAAGGATTTTGAGCTTTAGTACCAACACCAACCTTCTTTATGGATCCCCCTTGATAGTACGATGATTCCTATACTCAAGTCAAATAAAATATAATTAAGTAAACTCCTTGAGTCATTGGTATCTCAAGTGTGATTTCTCCATGATGTTGCTTCATAAGGATCACAAACATCTTTGTCTCACCTTTCGAAGCAAACACAAAACGAGTCTGTGACTTGTGCCATTTCACCATATATGAGTTCAAATCATGGCTTCAAGTCACCTTACTGATGCATCAACATGTTGTAACTCTTCATAGCTGATTAGTTCATCGACTTAGTACAAGTACTCTCTTCTTCACCTTAGCCATGGTACCTCGGTCTACAAGCCGTCGCTTGGCCTTCACCTTCGCTTAGTTCCTCGAAGCCCTTTCCTTGCTATCTTCACCCTATCAAGCCATTCTTGAGTCACATCCTATTGAGCATCCATTGAGAGAATCATTTCTTCAATATTGTGAACCTTGCTTGAATGTCATCTAGATATAACTACTAAGATCAATCAAGCTCTAGTTTGATTCTCATATATTCATATATGGACTAATAGTAATATGGTCAAGCCAATTCACGATTCCTCATATCTTATTCACTTTGGCTTGACCAATCCTCTTAATCACTTCAACCTCTATTATGATCATATTTATGCATAGTGATTTCTCAGGACTTGTCCATATATTCAAACCAATATAGAGACCATATTATATCCATTTGCATTGTATCACTGGTTATTTGACCTTGTGTTGAACCTTGTTCATTGATCATTATACACTATTCAAGTATGTTCATCATACTGAATTTCCTGTTCAACACTTAGCAAACCTGTTAGACCTTTAAATGTGTTGTTATCCAAATCACCAAAACTCACAAAAGGGATGAATGCACTTTCAATCTCCCCCTTTTTGGTGATTGATGACAACACATTTAAAGCTTACATAAGATTTGATAAATAAGATTTTGAATCCTATGATATAGTTTCTTCCCCCTAAATATGTGCATTTCAGAAAATACCAATTTTGTACTCAAATGCCAAAAGCACATATTTGGGTCAAAGAGTGAAGACAACTTATATCATACTATTCATAGGGTGCTTTGTGTCATAAATAAATGTGATGCTCATGACATATTATGCACTCATCAATTTCCTTCATCTTATGTTTTACTTATGATTCAACCTTTTTGTTAATTATTTCTCCCCTTTTCAAAAGTCTTCTAACACTTAGTTACATAAGACTAAAGGTAAGCTTTAATGCAAAATTTCTCCCCCTTTGTCATAAATCTCCAAATGGATACAAAGAATAAAAAGGGTAGAAATTATGAGTAAGCATGATGTGAACACACTATCATGAAGAGGGTCCTTAGATGGCACAAAGGTAATGGAGAAGTGTCATAAGTGATATACCTTTGTGTTTTACCTTTTCAAAGGGGTGTTCCACACTTGTGTTGTATTTAGAGTTCATTTTGCAATCTCTTGTTGGCATAATTGTGACATAGGTCCAAGATATCAAATGAATATTGTCATACTAATTGAAAGATAAATCTTGATACCTGGAGTCTAGATGCCACCTAGCATTTTCTTATCATAACAAGAGGCAGCATGAAAATTGCACAAGTATGGATTATACAACTAGTGATCATGTATGAAAAATATCAATTGAAAAACACCAATTGATACAATTTGATAGATAAGCAGATCACTAATAGCATATTACACTAAGTTCTCCTCAAGTTTTAGTACACACATATATATGAATTCAATTGATATCTGTTGAGAGTACTTATTTGCAACTTAAAGTACCATTGGCATAAAAGGAGTATCAATTGAACATAATCATGCAACATAAGAAACATGTGCACTATTTAATCAATTAAGTTCTAGACAGGAGAATTTATAAGCTATGCTACTTTAGACATTTGCAATCCAAAAGAATATGATACATGTTTACGGTTTACCAGTTTTAGATGATTTTGGAGTAGCATATAAAAGAGAAACTCATTCTCTTATGAAATGTATAAAAGATACATTTATTGGAGCAAAGAATTTTTTTTGATTGATACCCATCAAAATTTGCAGTGGAAGCGATTGTCTTTGCTTGAAGATTCCTTTCCAATTTGAGACTACACACATAATAGACTTGAAAATGAAGTTAGTCTCAAAGATTCAAATTATAGACCATTCTCCCCCTAAATGTATGCATACAAGTGATGCTTGTCAGGCCAGGGGATTAAGTTCTACAATTTGAACCTTGGTACAAATAAAGTATGAAAATATGAAATTGCACCAATTTAAGGAATTACTCATAATCAAAAGGTATACTAATAGACATGATATGCAATATTTTAAGCCAAGATTCAAGTGCAACCTTATGATGTGACTTAAGATATTGCATATACATGCATACACTGACTTGTAAGAGCCTAGATACACAAATGTAATACAATAGTTTATGGAGTGACACACCTTTGTTCCATGCCATATGGTCTTCATTATAATCATGAATTTCTATCTTAGCTTTTGATAGGCTTGACATTTTAAAGAGAAACTTATCCTCTTTAAATGATCAAGAGAAACTCATTCTCTTCAAAGAACTACACAAATTCACTAAAAGAAAATGTTAGTCTTTAAGGACACAAGATATAGAGTGAGCTCCCCCTAAATGTATGCATCAAGTACTCGAATACTTGTAACATGCACTTGATTCAATTAAGATTCTTAGAGGAGTTCATCATATATCTTGGTCAAGGCATAATATATTTGAAACAATTGAATTTATGCTAGAGAACACATATTGTTCCCCAATAGAACTAATCCATGGGGTGACATGTGGTAAATATTTGATCATTTCCTTGGAACCCCTCATCCTCATTTGATGTTCTCCAAGGTGTGAGACTACAAAACATGAACTTGAAGAAATCATTAGCCTCACAAGATATAGGCTAAACTCTTCCTCAATTTGTGCATGCAAGAGTACACAAAGTACACTTATGCACATCAACAATACGAGGTTAAAGGTGAAGTTTGCGCTATATCTTAGTTTAACATAACATGCTTTACATAGATGATGAAAATCAAACCAATTGAAAGTTTAAGAACTGAAAGTATATCAATTGAAATTCTAAAGGGTAAAACATGCTAATATGAACCTCAAACCTCATAATAAAGGATATCATATAAATATTTCACTACATCTTCATTATTTGGTTGACAAAAAGTGTAACTCCCTTCTTGAATGATTGTGCTTTCTTTTCTTTTATGATTTCATCCAACCAAGTGACCTTGAACTTTATTCATCTTTGCTTGGTTCGATCATACTTGATATGAGACCCATTGAAACTCAATGATTGAAAGAACCAAGACTCTTATATCCGTAGATTTTGAATCCATCTTGAAAGCACTTGGAAAGACCTTATTGAAACACTTAGAAAAGAGAGCATTAGAAACACAAGGGAGGGTTTCAGAAATGATAATCCTTATATGTGGATGGAAAATGAATAATCATTCTTGAAACCCAAAAGGATAGATTAAATTCCTTTAAATTAGTGCACACATATAGTTGATGTCAAAGTTATATGCACTATTGAACATTTTATATTGCAAGGAAATTTAACCTATACTATGGTACATCCCACTAATGATAGAATACTAAAACAACTGAAGGAGAGGAAGTTTTCATACCTTGGCCTCTTATCAACTTCTTCTTACTTTAGTTGAATAGTATCCTTTAAGCTTGTGATTTATACAATTTAAAACAAGCACCATCTCTTAACATAGATTTTCTATGGATAAACTCAACACAAGAGATGGCATTCGTAGCACAAGCACTAGTTTCTTATTTAGCAACCCTTTATATGTGAAAGGCAAACGAGTTGCTAAAATAGAGAAACATCATAATATGGACTAAATTTCCCTTGAGCCCTCATGCACAATATATTTTGAATGACATGGATAATATGCATGGTTATTCAATGAAGTCTAAAGGGCTAACTTAATCCATATTATGGTGAGTGTCTAATAAAGAAGAATCAAATCCAAATTAACTAGATAGAGAATACGTCACATAATTTTGGATTGTTCACCATATGATAATATTCATTCAACTTCCAATTAGACCTTTATTTCATAAACAACAACTGATGTATATCCTCAAATGCTTCTTTTTCCTTAGTGGCTACACAAGTCACAAAAAGATAAGATTTGAAAATAATATGCATTTGAGATTCAGTTGTTATCACCCTTGCTACTATCTCCAAATATGATTTATACATTCATTATCGAGCACCCAACTTGATCCATTAAAGAAGTGATCCTGCAAAACAAGTTTAAGCTTCGTATCTTGGTACCCAATTTGAATTGGGTCCTTTGAGATTAGTAGTAAGAGCCTTGAGTAACCACACAATCCTTATTGTGGCCTTTCTCTTTGTGTAGGCACCCACATATACTTGACAACCATCTTACATGGTTTCAAGTCAATATTTAATCACATAGATAAAAACTAGAGTTAAGAATAGGAGCCTTTTCTCCTTTTTGTAATACATCGTTGTGTTGCCTTCTTGATGATGAACCTACCTTGACTTTGGGTGCACCCAACTTATCAAGGTTAGTCGCACAAGCATTCATATCATAAAGACAAGTTATGCATGGAATTTACAACTTAGTGATCCAATTCAATGTGAAGCATATGGATATCGATTGAAGTAGATTTCTAAGATATCAAAATATGGGTTTCCAAAATTTAGAGAGTATGGATCACTAATTGTACCTTTTACAGTTTAAAAATCATATCCATGTTAGTGCATATGTATGTGATGAATATCAACAAAAAGATTATTATGCACTTTTAGAATTAACGATAAGGGAATTTTAAACTGCTTCAAGAGTAGCTATTTAGAAAACAAAGATTACAATCCATATGAATGAGATACAAATTTATCATTTTGGATTGTCTTAGTATAGCTTACTCAAGTGAAACTTATTCTCTATGACACAAGATATATAATGTTCTCCCACTAGATATGTGCATCAAGTATTTGAATGACTTGCCACATGCACTTTCAATTTAGTTAAGAGTCTCATGAGGAGTATATTACATATCATGGTCAAGGCATAACAAATTTGCAATGAATTAACTTATGCCTAAGAATACTGTTGGGACCATGCTTCGTCACCGAAGGTCCTGCAGGAAGAAACAGCTTCGGCTAAAGCTGCTTATACATGATGACCGAAGCTACCACTCATGAAGCTTCGGTGTTATAGCGTATCCGAAGATGAAGGATCAAACCGACTTAAAGATAGAATGACCTTTTAGTCCATAAGGGTCTGAGTCATTGTTGTAAACTTTTATAAGGGGCATGATTGTAATTCCTTACAGGCTGTGTCCTGTGCCTATAAATAGTGAACAATATTCCTTTACTGTTCACGGAATCCTGTAATTGCAAACGCATTGCTCGGAAATTATTATTTCCTGCCAAGGCAAAGGTATAAATGTACCTAAACATTATGTTCTGATATTTAGGTTCATATAATAAAATATGTGAATAATGTTATCTATTTTTGATACATCTATCTCTAATGCTTCATGTTTTATATTTTATTTCATATTATTTTGTAAAGTTTGATCATGAAGGCGTGACCTTTGTGATATTCTACTCATGGTCTTCGTCCGAAGTTCATTAAATCCTTGGGGAGATAATGCTTCAGCGGATGAAGGGCATTAATATTTAACATTTTATGTTGCCTTGTTCTTAATTTATAGCATTTGAGAACAAGTCCCCAACATTGGCGCCCACCTCCGGTGAACTCACTTCCACTTTCCTGAGACAATGGCTTCGTTCAAGAACCAAGCTGGAACTGCTTCGGCCCCGAAGCTGATTCTCCCGATAACAGGCGGTTCATGCTCAGAGCCGGCTAACAAGAAATAGAAGAAGGAGGCATAGAGAAGAGTACAACATGTAGGGGTACAAGGACCCTTCATCAAGTCAAGATGGTCTCACATTCCAATTACCTTCTCTCAAGAGGATCTTCAGCTCAAGGATTACCCACACAATGATGCTATGGTTATCTCTTGTGTGATCAAAGGATTTCTGGTCCATAATGTTTTGGTTGATACAGGCAGTGCGGCTGATATCATATTTGCTAAGGCCTTCAGACAGATGCAAGAGCCCGAAGACAAGATCCATGATGCCACACATCCCCTTTGTGGCTTCGGAGGAAGGCAAATTGTAGCACTCGGAAAAATCACAATGCCAGTAACCTTCGGATTTATCAACAACACAAGGACTGAACAAGTTGTGTTCGATATTGTTGACATGGAATACCCTTACAATGCAATCATTGGTCGTGGTACTCTCAATGCCTTTGAAGCAATTCTTCATCCAGCATATCTTTGCATGAAGATACCTTCGGACCAAGGACCTATTGCCATTCATGGAAGTCAGGAAGCTGCCAGAAGAGCCGAAGGAAACTGGACAGACTCAAAAGCAATCCATAACATAGATGGAGCTGAAGCTTGTGAGCAGTACAAGTTTAGAAGGGAGAAAGCTGCTTCGGCCGATCAGCCAAAGCCCATGCTCTTATGTGAGGACATAGCAGAGCAGAAGGTGCTATTGGGATCCCAACTGTCCGAAGAACAGGAGAAAACCTTGATAAGGTTTCTGTTCAACAACAAAGATGTTTTTGCATGGTCAGCTAATGATCTTTGCGGAGTCAACAGGGATGTTATTGAACACTCACTCAATGTTGACCCATCCTTTAGACCCAGAAAGCAGAAGCTTCGGAAGATGTCTGATGACAAGGCCAAAGGTGCTCGGAATGAAGTGAAAAGACTCCTCAGTGCCGGAGTTATCAGAGAGGTAAAATACCCAGAATGGCTGGCTAACATTGTTATGGTAAAAAAGGCCAATGGTAAATGGATAATGTGTATTGATTTTACTGATCTCAACAAGGCCTGTCCGAAGGACGAGTTTCCATTGCCAAGGATAGATTCTCTAGTTGATGCAGCAGCTTCATCAGAGCTTATGAGTCTGTTGGATTGTTATTCAGGCTATCATCAAATTTGGATGAAGAAGGAGGATGAGCCAAAAACCAGCTTCATAACCCCTAGTGGAACATATTGTTACCTTCGGATGCCTGAGGGGCTCAAGAATGCTGGAGGAAGCTTCAGCAGAATGACAGCGAAGGTTCTCCATTCTCAGATAGGCAGAAATGTGCTAACTTATATTGATTATATCATTGTAAAAAGCACGAAGCAAGATAATCACATTGCTGATCTGCAGGAGACCTTCGCTAATTTTAGACAGGCCGGTTTAAAGTTGAATCCAGAAAAATGTGTCTTCGGAGTGAAGAAAGGGAAATTTCTTGGCTGTCTAGTTTCAACAAAAGGGATTGAGGCTAATCCAAATAAAATCGAAGCTATCCTTCGAATGGAACCACCAAGTACAAAGAAGGGGGCTCAAAGATTGACAGGAAGACTGGCATCTCTCAACAGATTTATATCTAGATCAGCAGAGAGAAATTTACCATTTTTCGAAGTGCTGAAGTCAGCCGAAGTTTTTCAATGGGGACCAGTCCAGCAGAGAGCCTTCGAAGAACTGAAGCAATATTTGATAGACCTAACAACACTAACTCCACCAACGCCAGGGGCTCCTCTGTTATTATATGTGGCAGCTTCGCACTCAGCGGTAAGTGCAACACTTGTCCAGGAGAAGCTTGAAGGCCAAGTCAAAAAGCAAGCCCCAATATACTTTGTATCCGAAGTTCTTAGTTTATCAAAGAAAAATTATACAGAATTGGAGAAGGTGATGTATGTTGTTTTGATGGCCTCCAGGAAGCTTCGGCACTATTTTCAGGCATACAATATAGTTGTTCCTTCTTCACAACCGTTGAAGGATATTATGAGAAATAGAGAAGCTACTGGAAGGATTGGAAAATGGGCTGCGGAACTCAATGAATTTTGTATTGATTATGTGCATAGATCTTCGATTCAGTCCCAAGCATTGGCAGACTGGACACCAGGGGCTCAGGAAGAAGAAACGAGTAAAGATGTCGAAGTTTGGACACTATTTTGCGATGGATCTTGCGGAACCTTCGGAGCAGGAGCAGCTGCTGTGTTGGTCGCACCTTTCAAAGTTAAAACTTGTTATGCAACAAGACTTGATTTCAGTTGCACAAATAACATTGTTGAGTACGAAGCTTTGCTCTTGGGTCTTTGGAAGTTAAAGGCGATGGGAATCAGAAGGGTGGTTCTTAAAACTGATTCTCAGGTTATTTCTGGTCATATTGACAAAAGTTATAAAGCAAGAGATCCGAAGCTTGAAAAATATTTGGACACGGTCCAAAGGATTGAGGCTTCCTTTGAAGGGTTTTCTGTTAAAAATATTCCTCGTGGAGAAAATGAATATGCTGATTTATTAGCTAAGTCAGCAACACAGGGGCTGCCATTACCTTCGGAAGTATTTTTCGAAACAATAAAAGCACCTTCGGTTGAGCTTCTTGAAAGAGCAGTCCTCAACATATCCCCTGTTTATAGTGAAGACTGGAGAACTGAGATCATCTCTTTCCTTCAGGGTAACTTTCTTTTAGATGACGAAGCTTATAACAGGAGGATAGAGGCAAGAGCTCGACCATATGTTATAATAGAAGGGGAACTATACAAGCGTGGGGTCTGTTCTCTGTTACTCAAGTGTTTATCCAGAGCCGAAGGTATAGAATTGATGAAGGAAATACACGCAGGCCTATGTGGATCTCACATTGGATCTAGGCCTTTGCTTGGAAAAGTTTTTCGTCAAGGATTTTATTGGCCAAAGGCAGCTTCGGATGCAGCGGAATTAGTCCAAAAGTGCGAAGGTTGTCAGAAATGTGCAAGAGATCAAAAACAACCTTCGTCTTTAACTCAATTAATACAACCCACTTGGCCGTTGCAAAGGTGGGGCCTTGATTTGTTAGGTCCGTTACCACCAGCACAAGGGAACTTAAGATATGTTGTAGTGGCAGTGGAATATTTTTCTAAATGGATTGAGGCAAAGCCTTTAGCCACAATAACTTCGGTCACTATTCAAAAGTTTTTCTGGCAAAATATTGTTTGTCGCTTCGGAGTGCCGAAGGCTATTACTGTGGATAATGGGACGCAGTTTGATTCCGAAGCTTTCAGAGAATTTTGCGATCAAATTGGCACGAAGATCCATTTCGCATCAGTTCGACATCCGGAGTCAAATGGACTTGTTGAAAGAGCTAATGGCATCATAATGACAGGAATAATGAAGTTAATCTTCAATCAGCCCAGGGGAAAGTGGCCAGACGAATTAATCAAAGTGGTGTGGAGCCACAACACAACAGTATCAAGATCAACAGGCTTTACACCATTCAAACTATTGTTTGGTGACGAAGCAATAACTCTGGAAGAAGCCAAAGCAGGATCAATAAGAATAGTAGCTTCGGCAGAAGACGAAGCTGAAGCTGATTACTCTGTGGAAAAAGATGTTATAGAGGGGATCAGGCTTCAAGCTGTGGAAAACATCAACAATTACCAAGCTGAAACAATAAAATGGCGTGATAGAAAGGTTAGGCTAAAGAACATTGAACCAGGACATTTGGTGCTTCGAAGAGTAGCCAACCCAGAGACAGTAGGCAAATTACAGCTGAAGTGGGAAGGACCTTTTCTGGTAGTATCTTCGTCAAGACCCGGTTCCTACAGATTGAAGGATATGGACGGCAACGACATTCCTAGATCATGGAATGTGGACGAGCTTCAGCAATATTATGTTTAGCTTGATGTAGTTTTTTCTATTCTTTATTGTGGCACCCTTTTCCTTTCCAAAGGGGGAGAAAGGTTTTTAATGGGGCCACAACATGTAATTTTTCTTTTCTTTATTTAAATTCTATAAGAGCGATATCCCCCAAAGATGTAAATGTAAAAGCTGAGAACGCACCATCGAGTGCAAAGGAAAGAGAAAAAGAAAACAGGGAGAAGCTCAAAAGTCGTTCCTAAGGGAATGCAGAGCTTACAACGAAAAATAAACGCTGATTCCACCGAAAGTAAAAGGCGAAGAAGCTCCTAAGGGAGGCTTACAGTGAAAAATAAACGCTGATTCCGCCGAAAGTAAAAGGCGAAGAAGCTCCTAAGGGAGGCTTACAACGAAAAGTCAGTGCTGATACACCGAAAAGTAAACGGTGAAGCCGAAAAATAAACGGCAAAAAGATTTGAAATCATTCCCAGGGGAATGAAGGCTGTGATTATGGTTTTGAATATACATTCGGATATTCATTTGCATGATACATTACATCATGACATTTGCATTCATAAACATTCATTTAGACATATATAGAATCATTATCATCATACCACACAAAAAAGGCAGATGCTTCGGCTATGAGGAAAAAACTTCGGAGAAAGAGGAAATTTTCATGCTTCGTTGTGTACGAAAAGAAGGGAAGGTGTTTTTCGCCTTCGGCTCAAAAGTGAAATTTCGTTCATAGCAAAGCAGATTGTACACGGATAAAGGAGAAAAGATATATTACAAGGTATGCACAAATTTACATAAGTTTTTCTACAATTATATTACAAAGATTTCTCCAGAATTTTTTGCAGAAAAGTCTTTTACAGCAACTGTTAAGCTTCAGCCCGTCATTCTTCAGCTTCGTCATCCTGTACATATTAAAACAGAATGAGAAAGGTGCAAATTTCAAGGAGAAGGTAAAAGTAACAAGTATAAGTTTCTCACCGGCTTAAGGTGGCTCCGAGCATCGTCACCAGCCATTTTTCGCCCGCCGTTTACCCAAATCTGGGTCATAAATCTGTTTCCTATGCTTCGGGCTAGGCTTGGGATGTCAACCAAATCTGCCGGTGACAGGCTGAAGTTTGGCCTATTTACAATCTTCCCATGCATGCAGCCGGCCTTCAGGAAAGCGGTAGCCGTGCCTCGAGAAGCTAGCAGGGCGCAGAAATCAGCATGCCCAGCAATAACTTCGTCAAGGGCATCAACCTCGCCTTCAATGTATTCCAAGGTGCTGGGCAGGTTTTCAGCTGAAGGTGTAAATTTATCAGAGCTGGCTCCAATTGAGTGAAACACATCCTTCAACCGTTGCACGCATTGGCTGCCGAAATTTAAGCATTTCTCCTGAAGCTCCTTCAATGATTTTTGCAAATTTGAATTCTTCTCGATCTCGGTCTTGAGACTTGTTTCCAGGTTCTTCTTTTCCTGCTCAGATTTTTCTGACTTTTTGAGTAATTCATTGTTTAATCTGTCATTTTCGGCTTGGACCTCATCCAGTGAACCTTCCATAGAATGAATTACGAAGTCTTTCTTTTCTAAGGCAGCTTCGTGTTCTTTAACTATGATTTCAAGGTCTTGAATGACGAAGTCCTTTTTCTTCAGAGTAGCTTCGTAATTTTCGACTTTGTCTTCTAGATCTTTGATGATAGCTTTGTTTTTTTCCTCTTCAAGATCTTGTTGCATTCTCAGCACTTTACTTAGTAGTATACTCTGCCAAAACAACCTTCGTCAGAAAACAACTTAATTTAAAATAATAATAATAAAAAAATGAGAGTTTTTTACCTTGAAATTAGCATAGAGCAAGCTACCGGCGATATGTTGTCGCTGGTACCTGCAGAGGTCCGCTTCTATCTTCGGCAGGCCAACGCTTTTGGAGAAGGTCCTAACAACCTTGGCCTCGGTTCGATTCCGAAGGCATCTTTGCTTCCCTTCATTGACCCCACCAAATAGCAGAGACCCTGGTTTGTATCCACATGATATAGCATATTTCTTTAGCTCTTCTTTTTCAGCGTCTGTTAACTCTTGTCCAAGTAAATCTTGAAAATTAAAATTTTCTTCTTCCAAAATGTCTTCAATCTGCTGTTTTCCTTTTTCAGTTGCCGTGTTCACCGCAACCACAGCAACTTCTTCTTCAGCCATTCTCAGAAGTATATTGTCAATATCATCAAGCGTGGTTTCCAGGTTAGGATCTTCGGTGGTCCCGGCTTCGGCTCCGGTGGCTTCGGCTTCAGTGGTTGCTCCGGTAGCTTCGGCTCCGGTGGCTTCGGCTTCGGTGGCTTCGGCTTCGGTGGCTTCGGCTCCGGCGGTTTCGGCTCCAGTGGTTTCGGCTCCGGTGGTTTCGGCAATGACAATTTTTGACACCGATATCAGTGGTGGTGTCTGATGAATGACATCTGCAACTTGGATAACTCTTCGTTTTTTCGGCTTTGCAGGACTTTCTGTTGCCGAAGCTTCTTTGTCCTTCTGAAAAAACTTCGTCAGTTCTGGCGCCAGCGGACTTAGCTTGACAGGCAAAGGTTCAGTCATTACCTACAGAATCTCTTCCACTTCGACAATAGAAGGTGTTGCAGGAGCTTCCTCCTCTCGGACCGATGTCTTTGGTTTTGTAGATGCAGGTTTTGGAGATACAACTTTTCTTTTCCTTGAAGCAGCTACCTTCGGCTCAGGGCTCAGTTTTTTAGAAATTTCTTTTTCCTTTTTAGCCAATGTGGTGCTTTCTTTGTCAAGGGCGCTGGCAATTCTTTTTCTCTTTGGGCCTTCGGCGTCTCCGCCCAGTTGCTCGTAATCAGGATAGTCAAAATTCAAGGCATCTAGCACCCGATTCAATCTTCGTTTCGGACGGCTGCCGAAGGCTGCTGTCATCAACTGATCTTCTTTCTTAGAATAATTACCGAGGATATCGTTGCACATAATCTCGATTGTGTCCAACCATTCCTGGCAGGGTTTTTTAAAGTGTTTCTTAAACTTGTAGTAATAAGGCAATCGAACAAGTTCTCCCTTTTTCTTTTCCCCCTCCAGCTTCGGCATCTCCCACTCCCTCATTGTTGGGAACACTTTAAAAGCCAGAAATTCCTGCACTAAGTCTCTAGTGCCAATATGTTCTGAAATTACTCGAAATTCACCCAAAGCAATCTGGCTCGGACTCCCCCTTATCATGTTGCATTGGGGCCTCGTCTCTCCGAAGGTTAGCTCTAGCGGACTCTGGACCAATTTATCTTCATCCTTATCAACTTTAACATAAAACCATTCAGACTTCCATCCGGCTGGCCATTTGCTTCGGTAGCTTATCACTGGAAACTTCGTAGTTTTGCGATAAGCAAAGTTGTAGCAGCCAAAATTCTCATGCAAACCATCTCCTCTGGCTTTAGTCTGGTAATGTAATTCATGAACTTGGCAGAAACCCTCACCGAACGGTTCCACTCCCTGGCTACGAAGGACCCAAATGTAAACACTTAATCTAACAATAGCATTGGGGGTCAGTTGATGAAGGTAAATCTCAAACTTCTTCAGTACAATAGCAATCATCCCATTCAGGGGGAACCTTAGGCCAGCTTTAAAGAAACTTTTGAACACTACAACCTCATTCTTTTCCGGCTTCGGAATAGTTTCCTCTCCGCCAAAACGAACCAGCTCCTTTTTTGCTTCACTAAAGTAGCCCAGCTTCACCATTTTTGGAAGATCAGCTTCAGAGATGGTGGACTTTCCAAAGTCCAAATGACTAGGTTTGCTTGGCATCCCGCAGCTGTACTCATCTTCGGAACCAACTTCTTCAACATCAGCTTGTGTTGCTTCGGCAGCAGGTGTGTCCTCTGATGGAACCAGCTCAGAGTGCCTCATTGCTTCAGAAATCGGAACAGTTTCAACGGCTTCGGTCTCGTCTCCATCACGCTCAACCCTAGCAGTGGAGCGTATTCTGGCCATTTGATTTTAAATTTTCTTGAAAAAATCTTTGGAAGTTAATAACCTTTTTCCGAAGCTCTTCTCGTGACGAAGCACAATCCAAACTGGAGCTTCGTTTGAATGCAAAAGTCAAGCTTCGGCTATGGTTAAATTTTTGGCAGCAAAACAGTGCAATAGCAATGAATGCTGTGGTAACTTCACACCTACCTGTCTGTTTATATAGTGCTGCAGGTAAGAAGGTGAATCGTCAGGATTTTTACACCGGGCAAACAGTCGCTCGCACCCACTGCAAGGTGGGCCGCAAAAACCAAGAAAGTGAACCTGCATGGTGGGACCGCTCCGCGCTCGGAAACTGTATCGTTTCTCAGCAACGAGCTCAGGGAAGGTGTTTTTCGGACCTTCGGCTTCCCGAAGCCTAAAAGACTTTTTTCACGGATCAAGCTCGTTACGAAAAACGATCTAGCACCGCGAAGGGGCTACTATTGGGACCATGCTTCGTCGCCGAAGGTCCTGCAGGAAGAAACAGCTTCGGCTAAAGCTGCTTATACATGATGACCGAAGCTACCACTCATGAAGCTTCGGTGTTATAGCGTATCCGAAGATGAAGGATCGAACCGACTTAAAGATAGAATGACCTTTTAGTCCATAAGGGTCTGAGTCATTGTTGTAAACTTTTATAAGGGGCATGATTGTAATTCCTTACAGGTTGTGTCCTGTGCCTATAAATAGTGAACAGTATTCCTTTACTGTTCACGGAATCCTGTAATTGCAAACGCATTGCTCGGAAATTATTATTTCCTGCCAAGGCAAAGGTATAAATGTACCTAAACATTATGTTCTGATATTTAGGTTCATATAATAAAATATGTGAATAATGTTATCTATTTTTGATACATCTATCTCTAATGCTTCATGTTTTATATTTTATTTCATATTATTTTGTAAAGTTTGATCATGAAGGCGTGACCTTTGTGATATTCTACTCATGGTCTTCGTCCGAAGTTCATTAAATCCTTGGGGAGATAATGCTTCAGCGGATGAAAAGCATTAATATTTAACATTTTATGTTGCCTTGTTCTTAATTCATAGCATTTGAGAACAAGTCCCCAACAAATACTTACCACCATATAGAATGTACCATTTGTTATACCAATTTGATAGATCTTACTATCTGTGGTGGTGTCACCTTAGTATTCTTCTTTTCATCATTTGTGGAGACTTCCTTCTTTGTTATCTCTTTTCCTTTTAAAACTAGTCGATAAAACACTTTGAAAAGAGGTATTAGTAGTACAAGGAAGTATTTAATGAATGATGATATCTATATATGAATGGCAAACAAATCATCATTTATGAGGCGTAAAGGCATAAATTAAATTCCTTTTAAGTTAATTCACATGGAGCAGTGAATTCACAATATGCACTAATTTACAAATTTAAGCCAAAAGGAATTTAACCTTCATATTGACATTCCTTTCCATAGAATATATTACTACCAATTGAAAGAATGCCACTTGGAAGGAACTACTATTGATCAACTACCAATTGAAGCAATTTGTTCCATACCATTGCCTTGAGCATTCCTAATCTTTCTTTTAGGTGAAGATTAACCTTTAAAGCTTGTGATTTTACCAATTGAAAGAGCACAATCTCTACTTATGAATTTCCATGAAATATCTTAAAAGAGATTGTATTAGTAACACAAGAAATAGTTTCCTATTTAGCAACCTCTAGTATATGAATGACAAGAAGGTTACTAAAACAAGGAAACCTTATGATATGAACTAAATTACCCTTACAAGCATCATGCATAACATCAATTGTAAAAAAGATGAAAGTAGCATGATTATTTAATTAAGTTTACATGGCAAGTTTAATTCATAGCATGGTGAGTGATTAATGTAGAAGACTCAAAACCAATTTAAACAAGAATGAATACTTCACATAGTATTGGTTCGATATTCTTTGAATGTTGAATGGCACACTCCATTTGGGAAACACATTCTCATGTTGTGAGACTACATAAACACTTGGATAGAAACATTAGTCTCACAACTCTAGTCATATAGAGAATTCCCTTTTGGTAAGTGCTTTAATAATTTGAATTTCTTACTTAGCACTCTATTCATTTAAACATGGGATAATACTCTTTATGTCTAGGTCATGGCAATAATATGATGATTAACTTGAAATATGCCACAAGATACATACAATCAATTTAAAGCATGTAGATTGTCACAATATAAAAATATGAACTTGCAATCTACCATATAATTAGATCCTTTCCAAAGCAAGGTAAAATCTTTTAAGTTCATTCTCAAGTGCTTCATTTTTTCTATGTGGCTACAAAAGACACAAAGGAATATACCAATTAAAAGCAATGTGCACTTAAGAATTAATTGTTACCATCCTTTGGATATCACTTGGTTGTAGGCCTTTTGCTTGATTCCCACAAAGGTTAATCCTTATTCCCTACAACACAAGTTCTTGCTAGAGATGAATATGAAGTTAGTGATATAACAACTCAATTCATCTTTGGGTCAATCTTAAAGGATAGACAATGTAAGATTGATAGCTTGAGATAAAAATTGAGTTAAACCGCTCAAGCACCCCAAAGCTTCATATCATCTCTGGGTACCTGCAAAACTTATTAAGTACATTTTGGTACCCATTTTTGGATGGGTCCACCAAGGTTAGCTAATAAATACTTAGGCACCCAAATGGCCTTTGTGCTAGTTTTAGGTGAACTACTTACCTTTCTAGCACAAGTGTCATTTTTGGGTCTCCTAAGTGAATATGAATGAATTGACATGGTAGGCTTAGGATACTCACTCATGGGACAATCCTTGCATAGGTGTCCCTTTCTTCGGCAAGTGTAGCAAATCTGATTTTTAATTTCGCAAGACTCCTTCTTGCCTTGCTTCTTGTTTGCTACATGGTTAGTGGGCCTCTTTCTTTCTAAAGTTAAGCCACTATCCTTTGTGTAGGGACATGACTTAATCTCATGTCCCTTCACATGACATTGATAACACTTTCTAGTGCATCTTCTCTTATTTGGAAGAGTGACTTGTTTGTTACCTTGTGTGGAGCATGTGGAGGCGTGGTTGAGGCACTTGTCATGAGCTTTGGCTTTCTTCTCTTGATGTTTGCTTATGTCCTTCTTGGAAAGCTTGATATTCTTTTGAAGGGGTTTTGTGCATGCTACTATTGTCCCCTTCTCAAGCTTTTTCACCACACTATCACGGTTATCTTGAGAAGGTTGAGCATGAGACTTTCCCTTCAATTGAATCAAGCTCATTTTTAGCCTCTCATTTTCTTCCTTGAGCTCATTGTTTTCTTTTGCATAGGAAACATTACTTGTTCCTGAAAATTCTAGCTCAATGGAAGATTGGCTTTCTTAAGAGCAACATTTGTTAGCACATGATAATATAGTTTCTATTTGAGTACATGTGCATATGTGAGGTTGGTATGATTTCAAATTAGTTAACACAACCTCAAGAGCCATTTCTAACATGATATGTGAATCCATAAATTTATTATGAGAGCACACAAGCATATCATGTTTTTCTTGCAAAGCTAGATTTTCAATATTTAGCTTTTCTATCATGTTATTGAGCATAGTATTTTCTTTTTCTAATTGAGCAACACATGATAAAGCATTTGAAGTACTAGTTTGCTCAATTGAAATCTTTTCATACCTTTGGACCAAATCATCATGAGAGCACTTTAGCTTCTCGTGCTCTTTGGTCAACTTCTCTAAGTCTTTGAATTTTTCGATGAGGATATCTTCCTGCTTATGAAGCATTTCCTTTTGTTCTTTCGCTCTTTTCATGAGTTTGAGCAAGCTCATCCTATTTTTCTTGCTTAGTTGAGCGAAGAATTTTTGAAGATCATTCTCATCTTCACTATCACTTTCATGTTCATCCTCATCCTCACTTTCACTTTCACTATCACTCCCATTAGCGACAAAGCACATATGAGAAGTGGATTTGAAAGACGAACCTTGTGAAGAGGTGGATTCGTCGTTTGGTCTCCATCGATCATTTTCTTCTTCTTCAATCTTCTTCTTCGCCTCATCTTCCTTCATTTTGAGGAACATCCTTTTGGCGATTCTCATGGCAAGATCTATTGCCCTAGGATCAACATCTGCAGCAAAAGATGAAGTCGAGGCAACCTCAACTTTTTCAAGCTTAGAAGCACTTTCGTTTCTTAGTCCCCCTGACATGATCTTTTCCTCACGCGGTTAAGCGTTACAATGAGGATTAGGCTCCGATACCAATTCAAAGTTGCCTAGAGGGGGGTGAATAGGCAAGTGGAAACTTTTTCAACAAAAACTAGAAATGAACTGGGTAAAATCGGTTCAACCGGTGTCAAAACCGGTTCAACCGGTTTGCACAAGCTCAACTAAAGAATGAGATATAAAACTGAATTGATCTCGAAATCCACCCAGTTAACTTTGGAAATGAGATGTTCTAGTTGATCCACAGGGTTCAAAGTAGTAGATCTGGGAAGGGCACTTCTCAAAATCCACACACCAAAAAGATATGAACAAATCTTCCGCGGAAGGGTGAGAGAACGAAGAACACATACAAACACAATGAGCAAGAACACAAGAGACACAAGATTTATCCCGAGGTTCGGTCACACCACCAAGGTGCCCTACTTCCTCGTTGAGGCACCCACAAAGAGTCGGGTCTCTTTCAACCCTAATCCTCCCTTTGCCGACCACAAAGGTCAAGCCCACACACTAATCTTTGCTCAAACGAGCGGGTAATACAAACTTTCTTGTGGTCTTCCACAAGATTTGGAGACTCACAAGAGACACCTAGTCGTCTAGGAGCTAGAAGCTCCAAGAGTAATGAATCCACGAAGAACTCGATGTAGTACCAAAGCTCGAATCAAGAAGAGCAAGAGAGATTTGGAGATGAAGCACAAAAAACTGCAGCTCTCAAACTCACTCAAAGATTTCTCTCCAAAGATTTGAAATGGGAGAGGCAAGAGATGTGTGAGAGAGAGTGGGAGGTGTTTCTCAGGTTGGAAATGAAGTTTTGTGCATGCTCTACTGTGGAGGAGAGAGGTGGGAGTGAGTATATATAGGTGGGGCTCCAAAACTAGCCGTTTTTGACTTTTCTGCCCAAAAAGCTGCGCACAACTTTTTGGCTGACACAGCAAACTGGCAGAAAAAAAGTGAACAGTGCAAAAACCGGTTGAACCTGTTTCCACCAGACAAAAACCGGTTGAGTGTCCGGCTAAACCAGTATTTTCCAAAAAGGTGAACAATGCAAAAACCGGCTGAACCTGTATTTTCCAAAAAGGTGAACAGTGCAGAAACCGGTTGAACCTGTTTTAAAATCGGTTGAACCTGTATTTTCCAAAAAGCAATTTTGGCCAAGATAGACTTAAAAAGGTTGTATTACATACTTTCACTAAGGATTAACAAGGGTAAAATGAAAGTTTTAGATCAAGGATTTTGAGCTTTAGTACCAACACCAACCTTCTTTATGGATCCCCCTTGATAGTACGACGATTCCTATACTCAAGTCAAATAAAATATAATTAAGTAAACTCCTTGAGTCATTGGTGTCTCAAGTGTGATTTCTCCATGATGTTGCTTCATAAGCATCACAAACATCTTTGTCTCACCTTTTGAAGCAAACACAAATCGAGCATGTGACTTGTGCCATTTCACCATATATGAGTTCAAATCATGGCTTCAAGTCACCTTACTGATGCATCAACATGTTGTAACTCTTCATAGCTGATTAGTTCATCGACTTAGTGCAAGTACTCTCTTCTTCACCTTAGCCATGGTACCTCGGTCTACAAGCCGTCGCTTGGCCTTCACCTTCGCTTAGTTCCTCAAAGCCCTTTCCTTGCTATCTTCACCCTATCAAGCCATTCTTGAGTCACATCCTATTGAGCATCCATTGAGAGAATCATTTCTTCAATATTGTGAACCTTGCTTGAATGTCATCTAGATATAACTGCTAAGATCAATCAAGCTCTAGTTTGATTCTCATATATTCATATATGGACTAATAGTAATATGGTCAAGCCAATTCACGATTCCTCATATCTTATTCACTTTGGCTTGACCAATCCTCTTAATCACTTCAACCTCTATTATGATCATATTTATGCATAGCGATTTCTCAGGACTTGTCCACATATTCAAACCAATATAGAGACCATATTATATCCATTTGCATTGTATCACTGGTTATTTGACCTTATGTTGAACCTTGTTCACTGATCATTATACACTATTCAAGTATGTTCATCATACTGAATTTCCTGTTCAACACTTAGCAAACCTGTTAGACCTTTAAATGTGTTGTTATCCAAATCACCAAAACTCACAAAAGGGATGAATGCACTTTCAGTTTGCAAGAACCGAACCTCGGTAAAACAAATCACCGTGTCATCTGCTCTAATTCTTTGGTTGATTTGTTTTCACCCTCTCTTTCGGACTTGATTTTATTTCTAACGCTAACCCCGGCTTATAGTTGTGCTTTAAGTTTGTAAATTTCAGTTTCCGCCTATCCACCCCCTCTAGGCGACTTTCAATTGGTATCAGAACTCGGTGCTTCATTAGAGTCTAACCACTCGAAGTGATGTAGGGAGATCACGCTAAGAGGGAGATCGTGACCGGTGGCGACAAGCCCGCAAGCTCGGGAAGAACCCACTCCAGGGAGTCCGGCCACAAGCACAAGGAGGAATCCTCTTCCTCCATCAAGTCACAATGGAGAGGTGACAAGAAGAAGAAGATGAAGAAAGTGGTCTACTACAAGACCGACTCTTCGTCACCCTCCACCTCCGGCTCCGAATCGACATCCGTCACTTCTAAGCGCCATGAGTGCAAGAAGTATAGTAAGATGCCCCTCCGCTATCCTCGCATTTCCAAATGCACTCCGTTACTTTCCGTTCCCCTAGGCAAACCACCATTTTCTGATGGTGAGGATTATTGTATGTGGAGTGATAAAATGAGGCATCATCTAACCTCACTCCACAAAAGTATATGAGATATTGTTGAGTATGGAGCGCAGGTACCGAAGGTAGGGGACAAGGACTACGATTCGGACGAGGCCGACCAAATCCGGCACTTTAACTACCAAGCCACAACTATACTCCTCGCCTCCTTGTGTCGAGAGAAGTATAATAAGGTGCAAGGGTTAAAGACGGCCAAAGAAATTTGGGACGTCCTCAAGACGGCGCACGAAGGGGACGAGGTGACCAAGATCACCAAACGGGAGACGATCGAGGGGGAGCTCGGTCGATTCATCCTCAACCAAGGAGAGGAGCCACAAGCCATGTACAACCGGCTCAAGACCTTGGTCAACCAAGTGCGCAACCTCGGGAGCACCAAGTGGGATGACCATGAAATGGTCAAGGTTATTCTTAGATCACTTGTTTTTCGTAATCCCACTCAAGTTCAATTAATTCGTGGTGATCCTAGATATAAGTTAATGTCTCCCAAGGAAGTGATAGGAAAATTTATGAGCTTTGAGTTGATGATCAAAGGCTCCAAGCAAATCGTCGAGCAAGGTGGCTCCTCCACACCTGAGGTGCAACCCGTCGCATTCAAAGCGACAGAGGAGAAGAAAGAAGAGTCTACATCAAGTAGGCTCCCCATCGATGCCTCCAAGCTCGACAACGAGGAAATGACGCTCATCATCAAGATCTTCCGCCAAATCCTCAAGGAAAGGAGGGGGAAGGATTACAAACCCCGCTCCAAGAAGGTTTGCTACAAGTGTGGTAAGCCTGGTCACTTTATAGCTAAATGTCCTATATCAAGTGATAGTGACAGGGGTGACGTCAAGAAGGGAAAGAGGAAGGAAAAGAAGAAATACTACAAGAAGAAGGGTGGCGATGCCCACGTATGTCGGGAATGGGACTCCGATGAGAGCTTCATCGACTCCTTCTCCGACGAGGATGCCGCCAACATCGCCGTCAACAAGGGACTCCTCTTCCCCAACGTCGGCCACAAGTGCCTCATGGCAAAGGACGGTAAAAAGAAGAAGGTAAAATCTAGAGCCTCCACTAAATATACAACATCTAGTGATGATGGTAGCTATAGCGATGATGAGGATGATCTGATTGCCCTTTTTGCCAACCTTAACATGCAACAAAAGGAAAAAGTAAATGAATTAATAGGAGCTATTCATGAGAAGGATGAACTCTTGGATAGCCAAGAGGAATTTCTTATTAAGGAAAACAAAAAGCATGTTAAGGTGAAAAATGCTTATGCTCAAGAATTAGAGAAATGTGAAAAATTGACTAGTGAGCTTAACATTTGCCATGAAACTATCTCCAACCTTAGAATTGAAAATGCCAAATTAATTGCTAAGGTTGAGAAATTAAATGTTTGTGATAATTCTCTTGTCAACCTTAAAAATGATAATGCTAGTTTGATTGCTAAGATTGACAAATTGAATGAATCAATTTGTAGCCTTAAGATTGAGAATGATAAACTAATTTCTAAGGCTAAAGATTTAAATGTTTGCAATATTTCTATTTCCAATCTTAGAAATGAGAATGCCATGTTACATGCTAAGATTGATGAATTAAATGCTTGCAAACCCTCTACATCCACCGTTGATCATGTTTCTATTTGCATGAGATGTAGAGACATTAATGTTGATGCTATCCATGATCACATTGCTATGATTAAACAACAAAATGATCATATAACTAAACTAGATGCTAAAATTGCTGAGCATGAACTAGAAAATGAAAATTTTAAATTTGCTCGTAGCATGCTTTATAATGGGAGACGCCCTAGCATTAAGGATGGCATTGACTTCCAACAGGGAGACAATGTCAAGCTTAATACCCCCAAGAAATTGTCTAATTTTGTTAAGGGTAAGGCTCCCATGGCTCAGGATAACGAGGGCTATATTTTATATCCTGTTGGTTATCCCGAGCATAAGATTAGGAGAATTCATGCTAGGAAACCTCATAATGTTTCACATCATGCTTTTATGTATAAAAATGAGGCTTCTAACTCTAGGCAATCAACCCATGTTAAATTGCCTAAAAAGAAATCTCCTATTGCATCAAATGAACCTAATGTTTCATTTAAGACTTTTGATGCTTCTTATGTTTTAACTAACAAATCAGGCAAAGTAGTTGCCAAATATGTTGGGGGCAAACACAAGGGATCAAAGACTTGTGTTTGGGTACCCAAGTGCTTGTTTCTAATGTGAAAGGACCTAAGACCGTTTGGGTACCTAAGAACAAGGCCTAAACTTGTTTTGTAAGTTTATGCATCCGGGGGCTAAAGTTGGATCATTGATAGTGGATGCACAAACCATATGATAGGAGAGAAAAAGATGTTCTCCTCCTACAAGAAAAACGATGGTCCCCAACGAGCTATCACATTCGGGGATGGAAATCAAGGTTTGGTCAAAGGACTTGGTAAAATTGCTATATCACCTGACCATTCTATTATAATGTTTTTCTTGTAGATTCTTTAGATTACAATTTGCTTTCTGTTTCTCAATTATGCAAAATGGGTTACAACTGTCTTTTTATAGATATAGGTGTTACTGTCTTTAGAAGAAGTGATGATTCAGTAGCATTTAAGGGAGTATTAGAGGGTCAGCTATACTTAGTTGATTTTAATAGAGCTGAACTCGATACTTGCTTAATTGCTAAGACTAATATGGGTTGGCTCTAGCATCGCCGACTAGCCCATGTTGGGATGAAGAATCTTCACAAGCTTCTAAAGGGAGAACACATTTTGGGACTAACCAGTATTCATTTTGAGAAAGACAGGGTTTGTAGCGCATGTCAAGCAGGGAAGCAAGTTGGTACCCATCATCCACACAAGAACATCATGACGACCAACATGCCGCTTGAGCTACTCCACATGGATCTATTCGGCCTGATCGCTTACATAAGCATCGACGGGAGTAAGTATTGTCTTGTAATTGTTGATGATTATTCTCGCTTCACTTGGGTATTCTTTTTGCAGGAAAAATCTCAAACCCAAGAGACCTTAAATTGATTCTTGAGACGAGCTCAAAATGAGTTCGGATTAAGGATCAAAAAGATAAGAAGCGACAACGTGACAGAGTTCAAGAACTCTCAAATTGAAGGCTTTCTTGAGGATGAGGGCATCAAGCATGAGTTCTCTTCTCCCTACACACCACAACAAAATGGTGTAGTGGAGAGGAAGAATAGAACTCTACTTGACATGGCGAGGACCATGCTTGATGAGTACAAGACTTCGGACCGGTTTTGGGCGGAAGCAATCAACACTGGTTGCTACTCCATCAACCGGCTCTACCTTCACCGGATCCTCAAGAAGACATCCTACGAACTCTTACCGGTAAAAAGTCCAATGTTCCATATTTTAGAGTCTTTGGTAGCAAATGTTTTATTCTTGTTAAAAGAGGTAGAAAATCTAAATTTGCTCCTAAGGCTGTAGAAGGCTTTTTACTTGGTTTTGACTTAAACACAAGGGCATATAGAGTTTTCAACAAATCCACTGGATAAGTTGAGGTTTCTTGTGACATTGTGTTTGATGGGACTAATGGCTCTCAAGTAGAGCAAGTTGATCTTGATGAGCTAGATGATGAAGAGGCTCCATGTATTGCGCTAAGGAACATGTCCATTGGGGATGTGTGTCCTAAGGAATCCGAAGAGCCTTCACAAACACAAGATCAACCGCCATCTTCCTTGCAAGCATCTCCACCAATCCAAGATGAGGATCAAGCTCAAGACAATGAAGAAGAAGATCAAGACAATGAGCCACCTCAAGAGGAGGACAATGATCAAGGGGGAGATGACAATGATCAAGACAAGGAAGATGATCAAGAAGAATAGGGTCAAAGACCGCCACACCCAAGAGCCCACCAAGCGATACAACGAGATCACCCCATGAACTCCATCCTCGGCGATATTCACAAGGGGGTAACAACTCGATCTCGTGTCACACATTTTTGTGAACATTACTCTTTTGTGTCTTCTATTGAGCCATACGGGGTGGAAGATGTATTAAGAGATTCGAATTGGGTGTTGGCAATGCAAGAGGAACTCAACAACTTCACGAGGAATGAGGTATGGTATCTTGTTCCACGTCCTAACCAAAATGTTGTAGGAACCAAGTGGGTTTTCTGCAACAAGCAAGATGAGCATGGTGTGGTGACAAGGAACAAAGCCCGACTTGTAGCCAAAGGATATTCACAAGTCGAAGGTTTGGATTTCGGTGAAACCTATGCACCCATAGCTAGGCTTGAGTCAATTCGCATATTACTTGCCTAGGCTACTTACCATGGCTTTAAGCTTTATCAAATGGACGTGAAAAGTGCCTTCCTCAATGGACCAATCAAGGAAGAGGTATATGTTGAGCAACCTCCCGGCTTTGAAGATAGTGAGTACCCTAACCATGTTTATAAGCTCTCAAAGGTGCTTTATGGGCTCAAGCAAGCCCTAAGAGCATGGTATGAATGTCTAAGAGATTTCCTTATCACTAATGGTTTCAAAGTCGGTAAAGCCGATCCTACGCTCTTTACTAAAACCATTGCAAATGATTTGTTCGTATGCCAAATTTATGTTGATGATATCATATTTGGATCCACTAACAAATCTACTTGTGAAGAGTTTAGTAGGATAATGATTCAAAAATTCGAGATGTCTATGATGGGGGAGTTGAAGTATTTCCTCAGATTTCAAGTGAAGCAACTTCAAGAGGGCACCTTCATCAGCCAAACCAAGTACATTCAAGATATACTTACCAAGTTTGGAATGAAGGATGCCAAGCCCACCAAGACACCCATGGGAACTAATGGGCATCTCGACCTCGACACGGGAGGTAAATCCGTAGATCAAAAGGTATACCGGTCGATGATAGGATCTTTACTCTATTTATGTGCATCTCGATCGGATATTATGCTTTCCGTATGCATGTGTGCAAGATTCCAAGCCGATCCTAAGGAAGTTCACCTTAGGGCCGTGAAAAGAATCTTGATATATTTAGTTCACACACCTAAGTTTGGTCTTTGGTACCCCAAGGGATCCACCTTTGATTTAATAGGTTACTCAGATGCTGATTGGGCAGGGTGTAAGATTGATAGGAAGAGCACATCAGGGACTTGTCAGTTCTTGGGAAGATCCCTGGTGTCTTGGGCTTCAAAGAAACAAAATTATGTAGCTCTTTCTACCACCGAAGCCGAGTATATTGCCGCAGGCCATTATTGCGCGCAATTACTTTGGATGAGGCAAACCCTTAGGGACTATGGCTACAAATTTAGCAAAGTCCCTCTCCTATGTGATAATGAGAGTGCAATCCACATGGCGGATAATCCCATTGAACACAGCCGCACTAAGCACATAGCCATTCAGTATCACTTTTTGAGGGATCACCAACAAAGGAGGGATATCGAGATTGCTTATGTTAGCACCAAAGAACAATTAGCCGATATCTTTACCAAACCATTAGATGAGAAAACCTTTACCAAACTTAGGAATGAGCTAAACATACTTGATTCTCGGAACTTTGATTGATACTTTGCACACATAGCTCATTTATGTACCTTTGATCATATCTCTTTTATGTCTACGACTAATGTGTTTTCAAGTGTATTCCTCTACTAAGTCGTAGATTGAAAGGGAAATGGAGTCTTCGGCAAAGACAAGGCTTCCACTCCACTCTATCAGTATTATTTACCCTTCGCCGTCACTCCACAACGCTCTCCACTTTGGTATAATCTTCACTCATATTCATTTGTACCATTGGGGAGAAAGTAAAGAGGGCTCTAAAGACTCTATTTTTGGCGATTAATGCCAAAGGGGAGAGAGTATTAGCCCAAAGCAAAAGGACCGCACCACCACCAATTTCAAAGTTTAAAAAGAAGTTCTGTTAATTGGTATCTTATGATGAATTATTTAAAAGAGGATTTTTCAATTGGTTAGTATTTTTCAATTTGGTATTAAATAGTTAAATTGGTTAATCTTATTTCAATTGGTAAAACCCTCTTGAGCACTAAGAGGAGAATTTAATTCAGGGGGAGTTTTGGTTTAGTCAAAGGAAAAGCATTTGAAACAGGGGGAGAAAATTTCAAATCTTGAAAATACTTCTTGCAATCTTATTCATATATCTTTGACTATTTGCAAAATTACTTTGAAAATATTTTCCAAAAGATTTTGCAAAAACAAAACAAGTGGTGCAAGCGTGGTCCAAAATGTTAAAAGAAAGAAAGCAATCCATGCATATCTAATGAAAGTATAAATTGGTTTAACTCCAAGCATCCTTTGCACTTACCTTATGCAAACTAGTTCAATTCTGCACTTATATATTTACTTTGGTTTGTGTTGGCATCAATCATCAAAAAGGGGGAGATTGAAAGGTAAATAGGGTCAAACCTTTTCCTAAATGATTTTGGTGGTTGAATTGCCCAACACAAATATTGGACTAACTAGTTTGCTCTAGATTACATGTTCTACAGGTGCCAAAGGTTCAGCACAAACCAATAAAAAGATTAAAGTTAGGGTTCAAAAGAAAGGAGCAAAAGAAACCGAAGTGAACCCTGGTCTGGCGCACCGGACTGTCCGGTGCACCAGGGTGGATCGACTTCAAACTCTTCACCTTCGGGTTTCTGAGGCCGCGCTCCGCTATAATTCACCAGACTGTCCGGTGGGTCACCGGACTGTCCGGTGTGCCAGCGGAGCAACGGCTCCCAAGCGCAATGGTCGACTCCAACGATCGCCTGCAATGTGAACAGTGCGCGAACAGTTCGCAAAGAGTCAGAGCAGCACCAGAAGGCACACCGGACAGTGAACAGTGACTGTTCGGTGCAGCACCGGACTGTCCGATGGCCCAGGCTACCAGAGCTCCAACGGTTGAAACCGTCAGAACCCTAACGGTTGGGTGACGTGGCTGGTGCACCGGTCAGTGTCCGGTGGCGCACTAGATTGTCCGGTGCGCCCATCGACACTAGCCCTCCCCAACGACTGTTTTGGTGCTTGGGGCTATAAATACCCCCAACCACCTCTATTCAAGGCATTCGAGTTTTCAGCATAGTGCATTCAATACAAGAGCTCTAGACTTCATTCCAAGACACAAACAAGAGATCAAATCCTCTTCCAAGTCCAAAATCACTCCAAACACTTAGTGACTAGTGAGAGAGATTTTCGTATTCATTTGAGTTCTTGTCGCTTGGATTGCTTTACTTCTTCCCCATTCTTGTTCTCAAGACATTTGTAATCAAAGCAAGAGACACCAATTGTATGGTGGTCCTTGTGGGGTCTAAGTGACCCATTTGATTGAGGAGAAAAGCTCACTCGGTCTAAGTGACCGTTTGAGAGAGGGAAAGGGTTGAAAGAGACTCGGTCTTTGTGACCACCTCAACGGAGAGTAGGTTTGAAAGAACCGAACCTCGGTAAAACAAATCACCGTGTCATCCACTCAAATTCTTTGGTTGATTTGTTTTCGCCCTCTCTTTCGGACTTGGTTTTATTTCTAACGCTAACCCCAGCTTATAGTTGTGCTTTAAGTTTGTAAATTTCAGTTTCCGCCTATCCACCCCCTCTAGGCGACTTTCACATATGCATTGCATTCATATGCATTCATTGAAGTGATATTTGCAGATGATGTGGTTTTATACCTTCAGAGGTATGAAGACAGAGTACCTACACTTTGCATTCCTATGCATACATTGAAGTGATATTTGCAGGTTTTGTTGACGCAAGGAAGTGTTATAGAACCTATTGTGGTTGTTTGAGGAAATGAGATGGTATTGGTTATATTGGGACTACTGAGTTCTATATCTACAAGTATTTCTGATCTTAATTGTGATATTTTAAAATGTTGAGTAATTCAATTTGTGGTTTAAATATCTCGTCAAAACAATTCGCTTGCTGAGATGTTTCATCTCACTCTTGCATTACTCAATGCAGGTGCTTGTTGCTCATCCAGGGAAGTGGGAAGTAGCAACACATCCACCTTCACTCTCATAATAACGCTGCTTAGGCGCAGTCATGATTTAATTAGAAGCTTCTTGTCAAAGGATGTTTGTTTCTAACTAGTTGTGCGCACTGGTTAATTTAGTTCATGTCGTTATGGTTGTCTTCCCATTGCTAGGAGATTATTAATGTCGATTATGTTTTCTTATCATGATATCTATTTATACTTTGTTGCTTTCCCGTTTATGCAATTTTCAAAGGAGATGTTGTCGAAATTTTATATACGAATGTTAGAGGTGTAGTTTAGTAGCATTCTGGGGTGTCTGTGGATCCTGGGGTATTACAGTTTTCTTACCTATATAGGTTTGGGAGGTAAATCCAGTCTCCCAATACAACTGTAAATATATTTTGATGTATATAAGTTGTCGCTAGGCTTTGGCGCTAGAATTTTTTTTTCACCAACATTTCAACGGTAGGAGAAAAAGATTAACCACAGAAGAGGAGATACAAAGATATATTTGAAATTTTTAAGGTCTCCTCTCTAAATCCTATCTCCAATAAGAAAAAAAGTGGACGGGAGAAGAAGAGTTGTGTCAATTGTTTGAGGGGTATGATGTTAAGATTTGAGAGGCCGAGAAAGAAATCTCTTATTGAGGGTGGGTTTTGGGGACTTGTTGGAGCTATAGATGTCAAATGGGCCGTGTCTGGCGGATCGGACTGAAACACTACCCATTTAATAGTGTCGTGGACCGGTCCGGCATGAAGATAAGATCGTGCCATGCTTGGCCACTGCCTCGGCCCGTAGTGACGGTCTGGCCCGACATAATTATATATTTTATATTTTACAAAAAGTAATATATATATATATATACAATTTATATTCGCTACCGCTACCTTGGTTCTATTGGTTAGTTGACTTTGTACAGTGCTCTCATCCTTGCTCTAGGAGCTCGTGGGTTTGAACCCTTTGGGCTAATGGGCTGGTCTAGCACGGGCAACATACCGGTGTGCTATGCCTGGACCGGGGCTGAGCAACGTGGGCCGATCCAGCACAACTCAATTAGTAGTTGTTGGGGGCCTTCTTACTCCGAAGGTCCTCAAAACACTCATCCGATAACGTTTTTTTGTTTCACATGTTGCAGAATTAATGCTGAAGGTAGCCTTAAAACTGGAACTATCAACGTACACTTTCTAAGAAGAGGAAGTTTCGAACAAATACCATGTGCTCGTGTATGCCGAAGCAAAGAAGAACCATATAACACTTTCGAAGTTTAATCTACAAGTCAGAAGAAGGAAAGGACAACTTCACCCTTGGCATGTAAAATAGACTAAATGTATAGCCTTAAGGTCACAATTGTAATTTCACCAATGTTGTATATTGTGTCTATAAATAGATGAATAGTGCCAAGCATTGGGTGGGAATTTTTTAGTCGAGGCAGGCTTTACCTCTCTCCATACGAAGCTGTAATTTCCTTCTCCTTCTACCTTTGTAAATTCACGAAGGCTAAGGTACTTGAATAAACCCTTGTTTGATAATAAAAAATTAGAAACACACAATGATATAACTCCTTTTATGTTTAATCATGTGTTTTTCATCGTTCGATATCACTTCTTTCTCATTTCTTCCCATGAACCTTTGTTCTCAAGTTATTACTTCAGAGAAGTAAATAACAGGTGGACGAAGGTTCAAACTTTTTAACTTGTGTTGCCTTGTTTTTGTTGCCATGTAACAATTGAAAAAGTGACCAACAATAGTGAGACCTAGTGGGTCCATGCCGGATCGGTCGGTCCGCCTCAAAAAATTGAGCCTCAAGTCAAAATTTCTAATGCGAGGGAGACAACGATTGATTGTGATCGTTAGATGCCTTGAACACATGGTGCCCCTGTATTCTCTCCTTTTGGCTCATTTCACTTGTTTCAACTTTGGGGAAAAGCTCTCTCTCTCTCGCCCCACTCTCTCTCACTCTTTCTTAAATCTCAATTCTTTTCAGTGAGATTGGAGTAAGCTTCTCATTGGATTCAACTCCAGAAGTAAGACCCTTCTCTTGAGCATCTATGGCACTCATTGGTGATTTGATTTTCATTCTATTACTCTTGGGTTCTTGGAACCCTAGCCAACTAGGTGTTGCCCGATGATGCCCACGATTCATGCTTGTAAAAGGTGTGTACGAAGTTTGCATTATCCATTTGTTCTAGTGGAAATCTTAGCTAGATCTTTGTGGTTGCTTGGGAAAAATAAGGGTTGAAAGGGACTCTAACCTTTGTGCCCGCCTCAACAGCGGGGGCACAAACACAACTTTGTGGTGTGGATGAGTTAAATCGTGTCTTCATGTGCTTGCGACTTAATATTGCTAATTGTTGTAATGGAGAGATATAAATTGCTTGTGACGTACTATTGCAAACCCTATAACTATGGTTTATGTCACTTATATCACCAATTTAGGCGTGGTTGATGGTACTAACAACCACATAGTCGACTCTTGAGCCTTATGCTTGCCTTTCACTCTCGCAACCTGATCCATGATAGCTAAATCATGTGTCTTGGTCTTCTCCACCTAGCCATATAACACCATGACATGTCTCATATACAATGAGGTTATTTAAAGCATTAGTTGAGCATTTGCAACATAACCAAACCTCCTCTCCACCATAGCTTTAAGTGTTGCTCATATACAATAAGGTAGGACATGAGCTCTAAGATCAATTAAATCAAGTTGTCTTTACATAGGTACACTTAAAAATAAATATTTATCATCATCATCATGAATCTATAAAGATAATGCTTATATACTGTTGGAACTTGCTCTACAGGGCAAGATGATCCAACGCCCCAACATATACCTATAGACTGTCCCAAGAGGTTTGAGAGTGTAAGAAACTGTCGAGCCCTTTTTGGAGCAAGCCTTCCTACGTTTATTTCTATAAAATTAAACAGACCTGTATAAAATTTATATATAGTTTTGTGAAATTTCTACGTTCCAAATGAACCCTCAAATAAAAGTTTTGACACAAGGTTGAATCAATAATTTAAACAAAATTTTCTGTTGTACCTTGTGAATCTTCGTAGATTTAGATCAACTTATTAAAGTGTCAACTGTTTGATTACCTGGAAGGCTGGAACCTATTTCTGACGCGTTCACTCCCGATTAATCAATGTGTCCATACTCCATACACTTCGACGCTAAAAGCCGAACCGCTCTACCACTCCACTCTCGAATGCTCCCTCCTCGCTAACGGTCGCGAGGGGCATTCCCGTCCTTCTGCCGCCCCGCAAACCCCCGAAATTTCAAAACCCGACACTCGAAAGCGGGCGTCTCCATTTCCCACTCGCCCCCTCCTCGATTCGATCCAGCTGGACGCCGCTCCCCGACGACGAGGACGCCCGTGGAGCTCTAGAATCAAGCCATGCGACGGGACGACGCCGGCGGCGTAACCGGCTTCCACGACTTGTTTGACTCGGTGCGCCGCTCCATCTCCTTCCGGCCCGCCGCCGCAGCCCCGGAAGCCCCCGCGGGCCCATTCGTCGCGGGGGCTGGGGGGATCGGTGTGCGGATCAGCTCTTGCCTCCGGAAGTCGCGGGGGATGGGGCTGCTCGGTCTCATCACCAAAAACCCCTCGCCGCCGCGCCGCATGCTACCGCCGATGCCCGATGAGTCGGGCGGCGGCAGCGGAGGAGGTGGGGGCGACGACGCAGGCGGAGAGGAGAACCCGCCGATCCGGTGGCGGAAGGGGGAGCTCATCGGGGCCGGTGCGTTCGGGCAAGTCTACCTCGGGATGAACCTGGACTCGGGCGAGCTCCTCGCTGTCAAACAGGTGAGGGGGGTTCGACGCGCGGGATTATTGTTATTATTATGTCTTTACCGTTTAATGTTTTGGTGGCATTCGGACTAGTAACTTGTTCCTGTGACTCATTACAGGTTTTGATCGGCAGGAGCAACGCGACACGGGAGAAGGCCCAAGTGAGTAGCATTTTTATAAAAGAATTGCGCTATCAGGGAATTAGAGTCTTGATGCTTTTGTGAGTTTGTTTGACGCGATGTGCCTTTTGTGGCTAGGCTCATATTAAAGAGCTCGAAGAAGAAGTGAAACTGCTCAAGAACCTGTCTCACCCCAACATCGTTGTGAGTGGATGCAAAATTTTTGCTTTCACTAGGTAATTGCTAAGTTTTTTGACTTACTCTGTTTGGTCCGAAAAGAGGTATCTTGGGACTGTTCGTGAGGAAGACACGCTAAACATTTTGCTGGAATTTGTTCCTGGAGGGTCTATTCAGTCACTTTTGGGGAAGCTCGGTTCATTCCCGGAGCCTGTAAGTAATCATCAATCTGTGTGACTTGCAATCCTGGTGAGTTCATAGTGGAGAGTAACTTATCCATTATATCTGTTGATCAGGTCATTAAGAAATACACTAAGCAAATTTTGCAAGGATTGGAGTATCTGCATAGCAATGCAATAATACATAGAGATATAAAGGTATGCACGTTGAAGTCTTAATATATAATGCAGATATTTGGCCTTGTTTGTTCTGTTGCAATGCTTATTCTAATGAACTTGAAAATTTTGCCAAATTTCAGGGTGCAAACATTCTTGTTGATAATAAAGGGTGCATCAAACTTGCTGATTTTGGGGCATCTAAGCAAGTTGCAAAGTTGGTAAGATCAAAATAATACGCTTAGTGTGCCCTTAAGGTCAAGTGTAACTGATGGAAGTTAGCAAACTTGGGCAATAAGATTGGGTTAGTCAGAAGAGAAACTTAGAGCATTCCGTCTCATCAATAATGAAAGAGCAAGTTCCATGCAGGCTAGATTCAGGGAGTCATCTATTCTTTTTTCCTTTGGCAAATTAGTTGCAACTGAATACGGTAGAGATAAAAACATGTGCTAGGTGGTGAAAGACGAAGCAAACATGAAAAATTCTAGAATATTGTAGGACTAAAATCTAATCTGTAGGCCTGTACTGAAGCTTACAAAACAAAGTGCGGGTGCTCATAACTTCTATTCTTGTAGTGACAACGCTAAGACACAACAACAATAACAACAAAGCTTTATAATCTTATGTAAGTTGAAGTAGACTAGAGTTGAAACTCAATGAAAACCATGGCACATGGATATATGTTTTTCATGCACTTCTATTAAAGGCTAAATCTTTGGTTATATCGCATCTTTTTAAATCTCATGTTACTACCTCTTTTCATGTTAATTTTAGCCTTCCAATGTATCTCTTTCCATTGTTATCGCATCTTAGGATCTCACCGGTGCCACTAGAGGTATCCGTTGGACACATTCAAACCATCTCAATCGGTGTTAGATAAGCTTTTCTTCAATTGGTGCTACCCCTAGTCTATCACGTTTATCATCATTCTGGGGTCACAAATATAACACAAGATACATATTTTTGCAACACTTATTTGCTGAGCATGGCGTCTTTTTGTAGGCCAACATTTTACATCATACAACACAAACAAGTGTAATCAACGTCGTATAAAACTTGCCTTTTAACTTTTGTGGTACCTTCTTTTCACATAGAACGATAGATGCTTGACGTCACTTCATCCACACTATTTTGATTCTATGGCTAACATCTTCAACAATATCTTCATCTCTTTGTAGTGTTGATCCTAAATACCGAAAGATATCTTTTCCAGGAACTACTTGACCTTTTAAACTAACATCTCCTTCCTCATTTGTAGTGGTACCAAAATCACATCTTATATATTCGTACCTTTGGACCCTAGAGCCCCCAGTTCCAGTTTCCTATTTCTCTTGCTCGACTTTCATCAATTAGCACTACATTGTTTGCAAAAAAACATAGATAAATGGATATTCATGACTCTTGTGACCTCATCCATCACTAAGATAAAAAACTAAGGGCTCAAAGCTGATCCTTGATGTAATCATGAAATCATCTGTCTTCATCACTTGTTCGAACACTAATCATAATATTGCTGTACACATCCTTAATGAGTCGAACGTACTTCGTTGAAATTTTGTTTGTCCAAAGCCTACCACATAACATTCCTTGGTTTTTTGTCATAAGTCTTTTCCAAGTTAGTAAAAACCATATGTAGGTCTTTCTTCTGCTCCCTATACTATACCATCACTTGTCTTATTAAGAAAATGGCTTCAATGATTGATCTTCTGGGCATGAAACCAAACTGGTTCATAGAACTCCTCCTTATGTCTCTTAGACAATACTCGATAACTCTCTCTCATAGCTTCATACTTATCAACTTAATTCCTTGATAATTAGTACAACTTTGAATATCTCCTTTATTTTTGTAGATCGGTACCAATATACTTCTCCACTCGTTAGGCATCTTGTTTGATCGAAAGATATGGTTGAATAAATTTGTTAGCCATATTATAACTATGTCCCTGAGGCATCTCCATGTCAAAAAAAAAAACTTGACCTGCGGGGGGTAAGACAGCCCCCGGGTATTGTATTAAGAAGAAGACCTTCTCACACAGGTCAAGAAAACCCCCGAACCCCTGCCCCACCCATACACAGCGGCATCGAAGCCCATGTGGGAACGACCACGACCGGGGCTGAGCCTTAGACCTGTGCTTTGGCGTGGGACAGACGAGGGGATTTTTTAACCACAGCCTGAAATTCGCTCCCACGGGGAGTCGAACCCAGGACCTGAGGAGTGCTACTCAGACCACCTAACCAACTCAGCTAGAGGCCCTTTCGCGAGGCATCTCCATGTCTCAATTGGGATACCATCAGAGCCCATTTTCTTACCCTCTTTCATTCTTTTTAATGCCTCTTTAACCTTATATTCTTGGATTCTACGTACAAAGTACTTATTGGTGTCATCAAAAGAGTCATTGATTTGAAAGGGTGTGTTCATGTTCTCTCCATCGAATAATTTTCAAAATACTCTCGCTATTTATGTCTAATCTCATCCTCCTTCACCAAAAGATGTTCTGTTTCATCCTTAATGCACTTAACTTGGTTGAAGTCCCTTATCTTTCTCTCACGGAGCCTAGCCATCATATATACGTCTTCTCATTCCTTCGTACTCAAATGTTGGTAAAGATCCTCATACGCCTATCCTTTGCCACAATTATAGTTCACTTTGTGGTTTTCTTTGCTACCTTGTACTTCTCTATGTTGTCCATACTCCTGTCGTGTTTCAAACGTCTATATCATTCTTTCTTCTCCCTAATAGCCTACAACAGTGGTTGCTTTTCAGCCCTTTGGCTTTTGCCTTTTGCGAAAGCAAAATTAGGTTAAAAAGCCTAACCAAAGAGGACCTTAGTCTTTGGAACTTATAAGAATATTTACACATCTTGTAGTAGTTGTCTCAACCAACTCACTTAACTTATCTACATCTCAACTACCTAAATGGAACCTAGCTGAAGCTCACCTAGGATTCATCTGTAGTCTGCCCAGACTTGGTTGGGACAAAAGTGCTTCTTGTTATTATCAGTGGCAATGTTAAACTACTAGAAATAGGCAGTCTGGTATGTCGCCGATGTGGTCTATTTTTATAATAGAAACATTGCAATTGATACCCAATTACCCCCATCTGATCATCATATTTCTACTTTTCTGGCCACAATTATGCAATCTGGTGTGGTAGTATGTCAGAGCAATTAGCATTTGCCAATACTCATCCTCACTTCTTGTATTATTTGTGTATTAACATAATTTCCGTCTGCATTTTTTATTTGGAGATATGGTGCCACTATGTTTTTTCTTTCTCCAAGATATTCCTAATTTTCTATGTCAATGCACTTACAACAATATGCCTTGCTTTGTTAGGCTACTGTGACAGCAGCCAAAACAATGAAAGGCACACCCTATTGGATGGCACCTGAAGTCATTGTTGGGAGTGGGCATAGCTTGTATGTCAAGAAACTCTTCCACCACCTTGTTTATTGCTTTTCCGGATTTAAATAAGAAATTTTGTTTTCGTTTTCCAATAATGATATATCAGCAATAATATCTTATTTAGACTTAAGAATGTTCAGGACTAATCTTGGAAACATAATACATTTTCTGTAAAGAAAATCATGGAGCTGATTAGAAAATATGCTGCTGCTACTATTAGTACTGCTTTAAGGACATGTCTGACACAGTGGTGAGAAGCCTTTCCCACTAAGCTAAAGGTCATGGGTTTGACACAGCCTCTTTGCAAAATGCAAGGGCAAGGCTTGCCTTGTTTTTTACTTCCCTAGACCTCACTTATGTGGGAGCCACCAGTACAGTCTGTCATTTTGTTAGTACTGCTTTAAGTTGTGTGTACTTTATAATTTTCCAGGACATAATAAAATATTCCTGGTAAGAATTATATATGTTTTGTCTCTTTAGACCCTTATTTCTCTCTTCTTAATATATATCTAAAACGCAGTTCTCCTGCGTTTTTCGAGAAAAAAAAGAATTATATATGTTAAATGTCCTCCCTGCACTACATAGATTGTCCCTGGTACGACTTGAATATCACTTCCACTCAAATTTGCTAAATGATTAGTTATGGGACTTCTGTTGTTCAAATACAGAAAAAGTGGCAGGAAACAGCAGCAGCATTTATTACTTTAAGATTTATCAGTCCCCTACTGTTTTGATACATTGTCACACACACACACACACACACACACACACACACACACACACATGTATGTAACCTTTACCAAGGAAGAAAGTAATGTACTGTGATCTGAAATAGAAAACTACTTCAGAATCGTGTTGCCTTTTTTTTTTGGTCTAATTTGGCACACCCGCCCTTACTATTCCGTTCTCTCAGTTCTGCAGATATATGGAGTGTAGGGTGCACAGTCATTGAAATGGCCACTGGCAAACCACCATGGAGCCAGCAGTATCAAGAAGTAAGTTTATATCACATAAACCGTAAGCAAGTTCAAGAAAACTCTAATTTCATGCACTAAAAAAATTCTTTTTAGGTTGCTCTTCTATTTCATGTTGGAACTACAAAATCGCATCCACCTATACCTGAACATCTATCGCCAGAAGCCAAAGATTTTCTGCTAAAGTGCCTGCAGAAGTAATTACTGTTATACCTTTCACTTAACTAATATATGCTCCAAAAGTATTTGGAGACTTCCTGCAAATGAAATCCCAATTTTCTAATGTTTTGTCTGGTACCTTGATTCTCTATTCTTTTAGGGAACCAGAGCTGAGGTCTACTGCACCAGACTTATTAAAGGTATATTTGTACCAATTCTGAATCATAGCAAGTCTATGCTGATTGTGCCTGGTAATTTTGACTTATTGAAACTTTTTTTGCAGCATCCTTTTGTCACTGGAGAATTGGATGACCTGCAGCCACTCAATCATGCTGCACGCAAGGTTTGATATAGCATGTCTGATGTTGCTTCCTGCTCTTTTCCTGGACTCCCACTCACTTTTGTAACTTAATAACTTCATCTAAACATGATACAGAACTCTTTTAATGAGATTCCTTCAGATGATATGCCAAATGGCTTGTAAGTGTATTCTGTAATTCATGTGTTCACTTGATTCTTCACCATATATTTTTTTTCCATCTATAGCTTTAAGGATTTATTAACTGCTTCCAGGGGTTTGAATAAGTCTTCCAACTGGTCCACTATGAACTCCAGTAAATCATCCAAAATCAAGCCCTTATGGGAGGGTGGCTGTGATGATGATGACATGTGTGAGTTTGCTGACAAGGATGACTATGCAGGAGTTGGATCTGTAAGAATTTTTCTTCAGACATTGGCTTTTCAAAATATTGCTTCCACATTTGTTGTGATGTGCATATGGGCTGGTTCTTTCAATGCCCTTGTGCATGTTTTTTGTTGTAAAAACCACCCCACTGTACAAACCACTAATGTAGTCTTTATTAAAGCTAGATTCTTCTAAAAGTACAAACATGACATTTTTAAGAGCTTCCACAATCACAGATGCAAAACTTAAGCATGGTCACATTGGTTTTTTGTTGCTCTCAAAATTTCTTCACCTCGTTTGATGAGTACGCACAATCAAAGCACCAGAAAATCTTGACTGCACAAGCATGGATCATGGTGGCTCTACATTAGCAAAAACAGGAAAAATTTGCTACGCATACGTATAGTGGGGTGTTTTTTTTGCAACGAAGTGAACTAGGGGGTGGGCATTTGCAACAAAAAGTCTTATGGGGTTATCTCAAAATACAATTGGGCTGGTTTGGGGAATTTTCCATAGTTTTGCTGTGAATCAACTATGTTACATCCTTGTTGACTTTCCACTCTGTCAATTCCAGAGCTATAATCCTATGTCAGAACCATTTGATAACTGGGAAAACAAGTTTGACATAAGCCCAGAGCAAAATTCTCATCAACCAATGGAATTTGGTGAATTGGCCAAACATGTTGAAAGCAGCATAACTGGGAATGATTTTACGTTCCCTGTTGGGGGAAGTTGTGAAGATGATGATGTACTTACAGAGTCAAAAATAAAGGCATTTCTTGAGGAGAAGGTAACTAGTATTTATTAGATTGCACAAATTCAGTTGTTCACTGCTAGTGCTTAAAAGCTGTTTGCTGTTTTTCTTGCAGGCTCTTGACCTGAAAAAGCTACAAACACCTTTGTATGAGGAGTTCTACAACACTGTGCATGGAGGGAGTTTTCAGGGAGCTGATCAAACTTCCAAGGGAAAACTCCCAATTAGTCCAAAATTTCCCCCTCGAGGAAAGTCGCCTCCATGCAAGACACGTGTAGGTGCATGTGATACTTCGAATGACACAGCTCCTGAAAGCTGCAGCAAGCAATTTCCAAGAAGCAGTGTGGTGGATAGCAGCCGAATTTTGAGAGAAATTGCTTCTCCTCAACTGAATGAGTTTGCGGATAAAATCCATCTTGATGCCCAAGATAGCCCAAGGTTTGTTCGTATGCCATGCCATGTTTTGGAACTGAAATTTGATTCCGCAAAATCCTGACGAATACTGAAGCACTTGTAGCCTCGTTTATTGAGGGGCCTGTGCATGATCTAATTGGAAGTTTCTGTTAACAGCATCAGCTTCACCGAAAGGCAGAGGAAGTGGAAAGAAGAGTTGGACCAGGAACTTGAGAGGGAGAGAGGTAGACGGAAGTTTTCATTATCTTTTCATTATTGATAATTTACCCCGATGCTGATACAAAAAAGTTATATATGAATTCTCCTGCAGTGCTGAGATTAGCTGGCTGTGGTAAAGCACCATCCCCAAACAGAGGTTCCAACGTGAAAAAGGAGTATCATGCTGACCATTGAACAAACAGCAGCGTTCATCGTCTCTTTATTTCATCCCACAGAACACAACTGGATAGTAACTACACAATGCCACAGACTGGCAGCAACATGAGTACAGCCTGCAGCGCCTCACCATTCGCGGTATTGGCCAAGCTATGACTGCAGATCCATCTCGTACAAGTGGCAGATTTACGTTGAAGTGGACTGGTACATAGGGGCACTCGTCGCGAATATCAGGATCATTGTCGCTGCTACCCCGGAGGACGGCGTGCTGACAGTTTCCTGATTTTAAGGCCGCGTTTGTCATTCTTTTTGATGCAGTGCTATACATGCGACTTCGGTTATATTTGGTTTCTATTGAGAAAAAAATAGTGTTGTAAAAATTTTGTGTTTGTAAGCGAGCTTGGCGTGGGGTTTGGTTTTGTATGGAGCTTGTTTGTGAAAGCGTGTAATAAGATAGCTATGCAAATTACAGGTCATTCTGCTGGCTGAATGAATCTGAGCTTTTCGGAAGCTACAACTGATCTTCTGCTGTTAATAGTTGCAATCAAATTGTGAACCAGCCTTTAGGAAGCTCAAACCTAAAACTGATCTCCAGCAGATCCTTTATCACATCTCCTATCTCATCCTCATCCTTGTTTTAAACTTCATCTTATAAACTATCATCTACAGTTTTGTGTCACCCTATTTTAGACTACCTATTGGAGACAGTCTAAGACTAATAGTCTAAGACTAAGAGGAATAAGCTCAAGTGTTAACAGTTAATAGACCTCTCTTCAAGACATCAAGCCCGGTTGAGGTGTCGAGCAATAGATCTTAGCAGAGCTCAACCTTCTGGTGTTTGTTTGAGATTATAATATGTTTAGATTATATAATCTAACTTATTTTAAACTAACAATTAATTCAAAATAAGTTAGATTATATAATTTAATGGGATTATAATCCTAAACAAATAGGTTCTTAGTCACCCTTTATTTCTTGTAGTGTTGCAGATGGCCGTTGGTGGCTTACCAAGGATTTTCGAGTTTCTTAGGGGGTGTTTGGTTTCTATGGACTAATTTTTAGTCCCTATATTTTATTCCACTTTAGTTCCAAAATAGAATAAAATGAAGGGACTAAACATTAGTCCATAGAAACCAAACACCCCTTTAGTCTCTGCTCGTAACTTCTAGAGTTAATAGTTAGCAAGCTAATAAGCTAGGTTGAACTAAGAGCATCTCCAACAGCTAATGTATAACTATAGCTATTTATAGAGTTTTGCAAAAGATACTTAGCAATAGACACCTAAATAAAAGGCTATGTTACCAACAGACTCTCTATATTTATCGCAACAATATTTGTCGCAATGCTATGTTTGTAAATAAATTGGAACTACTAGTCTACTATACACATGTTCTATTTCAATAGAGAGCATTTTAGAAACAACAATACCAATCTTCTTTCTATCGTTCCCTGCATCTGAAAAGCTGGCGCTGCTGCCGTTTTCCAAATAGAAGCTGGAATCAGTATTGTTTACTGAAGACTGCTAGTAATAGTTTACTTAATTTGATCAGAATATGGCTTGTCCTCATTATTCATCAGGGATACTCCACCATTATTGTCTTCGTTTTTATGTTGGCATGGAAATGAATATGAGATTATCTAATTCAAGAGTATCTTAATTAACAATGCAATACAACATGCATCTCAGCAGTTTAGGGATCTCAACATCATCCAATTCACAAACGATTCCTCTGTTCGTGCAAAATAAACAACAAGGATAAAATTAATTAATTGCACCACCATCTTAGCAGTGAGACTCACCGTGGAATGGAGTAGAATTGGACACATCGTCTGGCATCCAGTCGAGACCTCCGTCCTACCTCTACCTGGCTCTTGTTCCAGGCGTCCTGGCACAAACTGGGAAGGAAGAAGCCTCTCTGCAGATCCAGTCAGCGACCCAATATCCCCAGCCTCCGTTGTACGGGGATGCGGCGGCCTATACATGGATGACCGAGGGCTAGCAAAGAATGCGGCGGAATTGCTAGGTCACGGAGGCGAGTTCTCAAAACTCAAGGGCAAGTGCGCGGGAGCGAGAGCATCAGTGCGCGGGAGCAGGAGGTGCTCGTGGGAGATGGCGAGTCACAACAGCTCGGGAAATATGGCTAGCGACGGGGAGGTGATGCCGAGCACGATGGAGAAGTGAGGACGAAGGCGAGTCTGTTGGAATTTGTTTTCACGGCGATTTTCATTTTTTTGCCGAGCAGAGACTATTTACCGAGCCTATTGGACTTGCTCTAACTAATAAATATCAAGACCGGTCAAGTCATCGAGCGATAGATCTTCGCTGAGCTTAACTTCCTGGTCCCTCCCTGCCCTTTCTTCAGACGCCCTCAATTTCTCGTAGTGATAGGTTGGTTTTCTGTTGCACATGGCTGTTGGTGGCTTGGCCAAAGATTTTCGAGTTTCTTAGGCTCTGCTTAACCTCTAGAGCTAACAGCTAATAAATTAATTATTAGCATCGAGGTAGCTAAATTAGTTATGGTATTAACCGAGGATATTTGAAACCCAACAACTAATTTTTAGTAGATAACTATTAGTTCTAGAGATTCGAAACAATACCTTAGCGTTCTGATGTGGTCTTTTGTTTTGCCGTCTCCCCATGCTCCATGGGCTTTTACGTTTATCGGATTAAATCTTTTGAATACAAGGAGTTTCTTCTTCCATCTTTGGAGCTCGGGTGGACCGAATTGGTGGTGGGAGTTTGCTTCATTCCTCTGCGAAGAATCCACCTTCTGGCGCTCGGTTCCTGGGAAGGTGTTCGACAGGTCTTTTGTTGATGCTATCAAGAATCATATCCTCACTCACCCATCCCGATTGGTCCCAAGGCTTGGCGTCACTGTTTGCCTCGCCATATCGTTGCTATTGCTTGCAGGTTGGATTCTTCAGTTCAGTGAACTATCACTTCACCATGCAAGAAAGAATGCGACGCTTCGCATTCTCTCCACCCGCCGTTCCATTCGGAAGCGCTGCACCGCCGTCCTCGCCGTCGGTCGCTGCAATGGTATAGCACTGGGTCGACCACCAGTGCACCCTGCTCCATTTCTTCCCCGAGGCTTCCTCCATCAATCGGTCCTATTCCACAAGTCGATGACTCAGGCAATCTCTAGGAAAATGTCGCCAAAGTATGAGGATTTCGCAGTCGTCTCCATCCACCCCTTACCGATGGAACCACTTGCTTTCCCCCAACGTTAGAAAAGATGACATCTAGAAGAAGAAGCTCAACATCACTGATGCCACACCACACATGCTATGATCTCTGGGATAAGGAACCTAAAAAAGAGAATGCAACACATTATGGTGGATTTTGACCTTCGATGCCGCGCTAAGCCCAGGGAGAAAAACTCTGGGTTTAAGCAAGGTTCTGCTACTACACATGTTCTTTCCCCAGAGACCCTCATCCATCCGAGAGAGAATTCTGTAACATTCCATGTGCTAACCTCTCTCTTGCAGGTTTGAATGGCTCGGACCCCCCACATTCGAGATTGCTACAATGACGGTTTCGGTGGATGCTGCTGGTGCCCATAACTCTGAAGACAACATGTCCTCGCCGACCCCTCACCAATCATGCAACCAAGACACAAATATATGGAGGTGGGAGGATTATTTTAAAAATATTTTGTGTCTTGATTGCATGGTTGGACTAGTATATATGGTTTCACCAAATATGATCCTAAAATTGACAAAACGTTTGTTTAAGCCATATAACTGTTTGGAACCAAATTGAGCCTTGCGGACGGTCCGGCCCTGAGGCCGGACGGTTCGCGGTCTGGACAGTCCGCGCCTGGGGGCTGGATGGTCCGCGCGTGCGCAGAGCAGATTAGGGTTCCGAGTTTTGTGTTATGGTTGTTAACTAAAATCACGGGAAAAGCTCGAAAATTAGTTTGTAAAGAGTCCAACCCCCTCCTCTATAAATAGAGAGGTATACGACCGATTTGTAATCATCAATCGAATCTTCAATCAATACAATTCGCATTTTATCCTAGGAGTAGTTCTAGTCTAGTTTAGGTTTAGCCTCTCGATCTCCAAATTCTCGCTTCTCTTCGACTCTACGCCGATTGGAAGAGTCTAGATCGGCCTGCCGAGCCTAGACATCACCTAGGATCTCTCCTCCCCGACGGGGTCCCTCCCGGGAGCGAGATCCAGGCCGCCGCCGGTGACTTCCGCCGCCCCTGCGTACGCGCGGACCGTCCGGCCGCCAGGGCGCGGACCGTCCGACCGTCAGGCAGAGGACCTTAGCCCCTGCGCCAGGTCGCGGACCGTTCGCGCCTTACCAGAGAGCACCGCCACGGTTCTTGTTGAGTGTTTGACGCTCTGAAAAGGCGTCAACATACTTTTTGGCGACTCCGCTGGGGACAACACATATAGACCTATCAAATCGGCTCTCAATGGCCGGTTCAAAGGATAGCTCTGGAGTTTCCACCAGCAATATCATCACACCGACATGGGAAACCTTGTCGGCTGAAGAACAACTCCTGTTCGAGGAGCGTCAGGAGCAGCTGATCCAAGAAGCAAAGACGAAGTTCCTGACCGACTTCAAAGTGGACAAGAACAACAAAGTCGTTCGGCAACGAGCGACGGATCTGGCTTCGCTCCGATCTACTACGATTACCCCCAATGTAAGTAACACCAACAAACTCCAATCTATTAAAGCTTACATAGACGAGCAGCGAGAACAGTTGCAACGTATCGTAGGGGATATACAAAATGATCATAAAAGGCTAGTGTGTGTGCTTGATAAGTCTACTATGGCAAATCTTCCTTCGCACGAGGTTGAATTGAGGGAATACACACATAATTCATCGGCTACAGGTTGTCACGACCAGTCACAACCCCTTTATGGGATGCCGATGGACATGTACCCTGGGCAACGACAGCCTCCCACGCACATCGGCGATAAATTTGCTGATCTGCACATGTCCGGACCGTCCGTACGTGGGCGCGGACCGTCCGGGCCAGCGGTGGCCGGTCCCATTTTTAGAAGCGAATTACCGAGACCTGCACCCAAGCCGCCACATGTCGTGCAAACCCTAGATAACCCATTCAGACCATCTGCGTATGGCACCAGACAGTCCGAATACAATGTCGGACGGTCCGGCCACATGGCCGGACAGTTCGCGCACGGAGCCGGACGGTCCACGTATTTAACCGGACGGTCCGGCACAGAGTTTTTTAAGGAGGATGGATATCCAACTCCGTATCCGTCCCAGCTAGACTCCCCATCTCACCATACGACACACCAGCACCATAATATAATCTATCAAACCCGTGAGAGTGAGTACTTTCCGGCCCCTAGAAGGCCAGAAAGGAATGGCCAGTCCTATGAGCCTCATAGGGCATGCATTAACACGCCGCAAAACCCAAACCAATGGGGAGGAAAACAATATACCAACATCCAAACAAACTCACCCATATTGGATCAAAGAGCCGGTGGTCTCCCACCGGCTGCCATCGATATAGTAAGGGAGGAAATAGCTGGGGCGTTCCGAGATAAGCTCGGAGTTAGTATAGTCCCTGGGGGCAGTCATATCAGAGACCTTATGATAGCCAGTTTGACCGGCTCCCATACCCACAGGGGACCAGAATACCCGAATTCGTAAAGTTTTCGGGTGACCAAGAAAAGAGCACGCATGAGCACATAGACCAGTTCTTAGCACAGTTAGGAGAATTGGCCGACACCGAAGCATTCCGTGTACGTTTATTTCCATTATCTTTAACAGGGACTGCATTCACATGGTATGCCATGCTCCCTCCTAATTCCATTTTGTCGTGGGGAGATTTAGAACACAAATTTCATGAACATTTCTTCTCTGGCGATTATGAGCTAGATTTAGTAGACTTAGTGGCCCTACGACAAGAAAAGGATGAATCGGTTAGTGATTACATCCGGAGATTCCGGGATACGAGAAACCGATGCTTTCAAATTCATTTAACAGATAAACAACTAGCGGGAATAGCCTTTGATGGGTTGCGCTATTATTTAAAAGAGAAATTAGAAGGCATCCAGTTCTTTAAGCTAACACAATTACATTAGAAAGCTTCGGCTTGTGAAAGCCGAAGCAAAGAACTAGTCAAAACGGTTCATCATAATGTCCATATAGTAGAACACAATCAAAGTAGTTCGGACGGTGAACCAAAGGAAATTTACACTGCCGAAATAGTTTGGCCTGAGCAGGCCAAATCTTCGGCTTGCTCCTCCTTGCAGCCAGTTCAAAAGAAACAGCAGGAGGAGATTAAGTTTACATTTAATGTTGGCAAATGTGATAAGATATTCGATGAATTACTAAAAAATGGTAACATTAAAATTGATTATATCGTTCCACCTACCGACGAACTAAAGCGTCGCGCATACTGCAAGTGGCACAACTCATTTTCCCATGCCATTAATGATTGTAATGTGTTCCGACGACAAATCTAATCGGCCATTAACGAAGGACGATTGAAATTTCAGGAAGACACAGAGCCCTTTCCAATGAATATGATCGACTTTAAGGGCAAAAAGGTCCTAATTCGGCCCAGCACAGCCGATAAGGGCAAAGACAAAGAAGTCATCATCGGCAACTCACGGGAGGCCGATGGAAACAACAAAATTTCTTGCAGGAAAGTGGTGGCCGAGAAGACTCCTGATGGAGGAGAGACTGAAAGTAGCCTAGAGGGGGGGGTGAATAGGCTACACCTGAAAATTTTCACTAAAAACTTCGAGATAGGTTAAATTAAAGTTGCACTGGTGCAAACCGGTTCAGTCGATTTTAATTACAACTGAACAAGTTTGAACCTGCTCAACTTAAATTAGGTAATCTGTTAAACAAATACGAAGTAGTGAAGAATATAGCTAAAGACTTGCCCTACACAAAATCTACTCGAATGAATAATATGAACCAACCAATGAATTTAAAGCGCTTGACAAGAACACACAAGAACACGTGATATAACCCGAGGTTCGGCAACCACCACAAAGGTGTCCTACTCCTCGTTGAGGAACCCACAAAGGATTGGGTCTTTTCCAACCCTAATCCTCCACAAGCTGACCACAAAGGTCAAGGCAATCTCTTCTCAAATCAGCTCAAAGAGCGGGTGATACAAACTTCTTGGGGTCGTCCACAAATTTGGAGACTCCCAAGCAACCTCTAACTGTCAAGGAACACGAGGTTCCAAGAGTAACAAATCCGCACAAGGTTAAGTTTGCAACGAGCTCAAGAACAAAGAGAATGGGAGAATCGAGATGAAATTGACAGCGAGTTCGATCGAGTTCACCTCACACCAAGGGTCCTTCAATTTATTGAAGGAGATGCGATTGCGGGTGTAAAAGGTGAAATGAATGTGCTTGTTTGAAGGTTGGTCAGCCAAGAATTCGTGGGAGAGGCCGGAGTAAATGAGAGAGAGAGTGTGAGGGGGTATATAAAGGATCCCCCAAAAGCTGGCATCCGTTGGGAGAAAAAGAGTAAAAACCGGTTGAACCGGTTTTCAGACCGGTTGAACCGGTTTCTACCAGGGGGATCCCGGTCCACTGAGCTACTCAGCCGGAGACTCAACCGGTTTCAAAACCGGTTGAGTAAGAGAAAATTCCGGTTCAACCGGTTTTCAAAAAAAGGTTTGCAGCGACTTTTCTGACAGCTCTGACTGTGAGACAGGTCAGAGCAGAGATGGCAGAGGAACAGTCCCAAAACCGGTTGAACCGGTTTTAGGACCGGTTGAACCGGTTTTCAGGGCTGAAACCAAATTTTGAGTATTTTGAAGAGAACAAAAGTGGAGTCTTTGTGGGAAGTAAAATTTGTTTTTCTCAAGGGCATTCATGATCTAGAAAAATGTTCTCCAAGATGTTTTCAAAAGATTTTGAACTTGGCTCGTTGCACAACTTACTTAACCGTCGCGGATCACTCTTAATTGTACGGCGATTCCTATGACTCAAGAATTATAAATTTAGCACCGCCGTTGTTTCTAAGCACTTGGAGCACGCCATTTGATGTGGAATTTTAAATCCGCTGTGCTTTATACTTTTATGCTCGTAAGATATGTGCTTCTCCTGTCTGTAGAATTACTGTGTACATGCTAGAAGCAAACTTGTTAGAATCTCAGTTTGTTTTGTCATTAATCACCAAAACCCTCAATTAGGGTTGATTGCACTTACAATCTCCCCCTTTTTGGTGATTGATGCCAAAACAAACTGGAGTAGAAATAAAAATTAAAAGTTACAAGTACTTGCTAGATAAAATCCTTTGTGTATGTGTAGCTCCCCCTAAATATGTGCATGAGTTTTGCGATATTATCATTGACTTGATATGTCAATTTGCAACATATTTAGAGAGAGAGAACAATTAACACCATACACAAAACAATGAGGAATGAAACATAATTAGATAGAAAGAGTAAAAATTACACATTAAAGCTCATTATCGCATAGCATATGATATGAAAAATTCTACTGCTATTACAATAATGAGAACTCATCTCATCACATCATAAAAATGTTTATGGCTTTAGAGCCATGCATGCATCATACGATAGACCAAATAGTTATTACAGACCGATTGTTCATTACAAAAATAAAGGGTACTGCATAAAGGGTACTACCATAATAAACCTTCTCCCCCTTTTTGGCAACAAGAACCAAAAAGAGAGAGAGACGCCAGTCCAAGGATCACCAGTTGGGAGGAGGAGGATGAGGAGCAAAGAGGTGGTGCGCCAGGTGAGAGGCAAAGTGTTCCTCCCCAGACTGATCCGGGGGAGGAGCACTGCCAGAAGGATCCTGGGGCGGAGGGTGAGAGGACGATTGGCCCAGATCCCCGTGATACGGAGGCGGGACAAACTGCTCACGATCATCAAAATAAGCTTCTTCTTCTTCGTCGACGTCGTCTGCTGTCATAAAAGGCACCCCGTATGCCTGCTGGTACCACTCGTTGATCTCCGGAGGAGGAGGATGGAGAGGTACGTCAGGCGAGCGGGGGGCGAAGGGAGTACCTGAGAGCACCTAGAGGGGGGGGGGTGAATAGGTGATCCTGTGAAACTTGAAAACTTAAGCCACAAAACTTGGTTAATCGTTAGCACAATAATTGCCAAGTGGCTAGAGAGGAGTCAAAACACAATGACCACAATAAATCAATCACAGAGATGGCACGGTGGTTATCCCGTGGTTCGGCCAAGACCAACGCTTGCCTACTCCACGTTGTGGCGTCCCAACGGACGAGGGTTGCAATCAACCCCTCTCAAGCGGTCCAAAGACCCACTTGAATACCACAGTGTTTTGCTTGCTTTTTCTCAATCCCTTTTGCGAGGAATCTCCACAACTTGGAGTCTCTCGCCCTTACACTTGAAGTTCACAAAGAAACACGGAGTAAGGGAGGGAAGCAACACACACAAATCCACAGCAAAATGTGCACACACACACGGCCAAGAATCGAGCTCAAAAGACTATCTCAAAGTTCTTACTAGAACGGAGCTCGAATCACTGAGAATGACAAACGAATGCGCAAAGACTGAGTGTGGATGATCAAGAATGCCCTAAGGTTGCTTGGTATACTCCTCCATGCGCCTAGGGGTCCCTTTTATAGCCCCAAGGTAGCCAGAAGCCGTTGAGAACATTCCAGGAAGGCAGTTCTTGCCTTCTGTCGCCTGGCGCACCGGACAGTCCGGTGCACACCAGACATTGTCCGGTGCCCGATTTCTTTCCATAAACGAAGCAGTCGACCGTTGGCAGGCTGAGAGCCGTTGGCGCACCGGACATGTCCGGTGCACACCGGACAGTCCGGTGCCTTCTTCTAGCTGTTGGCTCGGCCACGTGTCCCGCGCAGATCGCGCGGCCGACCGTTGGCCCGGCCGACCGTTGGCTCACCGGACAGTCCGGTGAATTATAGTCGTACGTCGCCGGTGAATTCCCGAGAGCGGCCACTTCGCTCGAGGCAGCCTGGCGCACCGGACACTGTCCGGTGCTCCCAGACTCAGCAGAGTCTTGGCTGCTTGAGCCAAGACATTTCCAATTGGATTTTTCCTGTTTCCAGCACTTAGACACAATACATTAGTCCATAAAACAATGTACTAAGTCTGAGAAACATACCTTTATCCTTGATTTGTACTTTGTCCACCATTTTACACTTAGGCACTTGTGTTGGACACTAAATCACCAAAATACTTAGAAATGGCCCAAGGCACATTTCCCTTTCAATCTCCCCCTTTTTGGTGATTTATGCCAACACAATATAAAGCAAGTAGAACAAATACAAAATCAATTCAAATAAGAACTCAAATTTGTTTTGATTCAAATTTGACATATATGGATCATTTTATGCCACCACTTGGTTTGTTTTTGCAAATCAAACTCAAATTCCTATCTCTAAGTCAAATCCACTTGTAGAGACATAAAGAGAGGTTTTCCAAAGAAATTTGATCAAGGATTTCAAAAACTCCCCCCTTTTCCCATAATCAGCATTTCTCCCCACAAGAAGCCAACTTTTGACTTTTGACAAACAAAAAAGCTCTATTCTACTATTTTCAAAATATCTCAAGTGGTAGCTGATCCATTTATCGCTTTGGCCTTTATTTTCTCCCCCTTTGGCATCAAACACCAAAACGGGATCAATCTTGGCCATATAACCCCATTGCCTCACAAAAATCTTCAAAGAAGAACACAAGGGCAATAAGAGTATAAAGATGAACTTGGAAAAGTTACTCTTTTCATCGGAGTGCAGTGGAAGTCTTGCATGGTCCAAGTCCACCTTTTCCCTTTCAATTCTCCTTCGAGACTAAATCAAGCAAACTCAAGCATATGGTTAGTCTCAAAGGGTCAAGTTGTAACACATCTCCCCCTAAATATGTGCATTACTGACACAAGGACTTGTGAGGTCCGGGGAGTGCTTGTACAACTTGAGCACCATAATAAGCAACACAATGCAGAATGAACATGATCAAAGGCATAAACACATGTATGCTACAATTCAATCCAAATTCCGTGAATCTAAGACATTTAGCTCACTACGCAGCCTGCAAAAGGTCTTCTCGTCTAGAGGCTTGGTAAAGATATCGGCTAGCTGGTTCTCGGTGCTAACATGAAACACTTCGATATCTCCCTTTTGCTGGTGGTCTCTCAGAAAGTGATGCCGGATGTCAATGTGCTTTGTGCGGCTGTGTTCAACAGGATTTTCCGCCATGCGGATAGCACTCTCATTGTCACATAGGAGTGGGACTTTGCTCAGATTGTAGCCAAAGTCCCGAAGGGTTTGCCTCATCCAAAGTAGTTGCGCGCAACACTGTCCTGCGGCAACATACTCGGCCTCAGCGGTGGATAGGGCGATAGAGGTTTGTTTCTTAGAGTTCCACGATACCAGGGACCTTCCTAAGAATTGGCACGTCCCTGATGTACTCTTCCTATCGACCTTACATCCAGCATAGTCGGAATCTGAGTATCCAACCAAGTCAAAGGTAGACCCCTTTGGATACCAGAGCTCGAAGCAAGGCGTAGCAACCAAATATCTAAGAATTCGCTTCACCGCCACTAAGTGACGCTCCTTAGGATCGGATTAAGATCTAGCACACATGCATACGCTAAGCATAATATCCGGTCTACTAGCACATAAATAAAGTAAAGACCCTATCATTGACCGGTATGCTTTTTGATCAACGGACTTACCTCCTTTGTTGAGGTCGGTGTGTCCGTCGGTCCACATCGGAGTCTTCGCGGGCTTGGCGTCCTTCATCCCAAACCGCTTTAGCAGATCTTGCATGTACTTCGTTTGGGAGATGAAGGTGCCGTCCTTGAGTTGCTTCACTTGGAACCCAAGGAAGTAGTTCAACTCGCCCATCATCGACATCTCGAATTTCTGCGTCATTACCCTGCTAAACTCTTCACAAGACTTTTGGTTAGTAGAACCAAATATTATGTCATCGACATAAATTTGGCACACAAACAAATCACCATCACATGTCTTAGTAAAAAGAGTTGGATCGGCTTTCCCAACCTTGAAAGCATTAACAATTAGAAAGTCTCTAAGGCATTCATACCATGCTCTTGGGGCTTGCTTAAGTCCATAGAGCGCCTTAGAGAGCTTACACACGTGGTCGGGGTACCGTTCATCCTCGAAGCCAGGGGGTTGCTCCACGTACACCTCCTCCTTGATCGGCCCGTTGAGGAAAGCGCTCTTCACATCCATTTGGAACAACCTGAAGGAATGATGAGTGGCATATGCTAGCAAGATACGAATTGATTCTAGCCTAGCCACAGGAGCAAAAGTCTCCTCAAAGTCCAAACCTGCGACTTGGGCATAACCTTTTGCCACAAGTCGAGCCTTGTTCCTTGTCACCACCCCGTGCTCGTCCTGTTTGTTGCGGAACACCCACTTGGTTCCCACAACATTTTGCTTGGGACGAGGCACCAGTGTCCAAACTTCATTGCGCTTGAAGTTGTTGAGCTCCTCCTGCATGGCCAATACCCAGTCCGGATCTAGCAAGGCCTCCTCTACCCTGAAAGGCTCAATAGAAGAGACAAAGGAGTAATGCTCACAAAAATTAACTAATCGAGATCGAGTAGTTACTCCCTTGCTAATGTCACCCAGAATTTGGTCGACGGGATGATCCCTTTGAATCATCGCTCGAACTTGGGTTGGAGGTGTCGGTTGTGCTTCTTCCTCCATCACATGATCATCTTGTGCTCCCCCTTGATCATGCGCCTCCACTTGAGGTACCTGTTCGTCATCTTGGGTTGGGGGATGCACCATAGTTGAGGAAGACGGTTGATCTTGCTCCAATTGTTCCTGAGGCAGCACATCTCCAATCGCCATGGTGCGTATCGCGGCCGTTGGAACATCTTCTTCATCTACATCATCAAGATCAACAACTTGCTCTCTTGGAGAGCCATTAGTCTCATCAAATACAACGTCGCTAGAGACTTCAACCAAACCCGATGATTTGTTGAAGACTCTATACGCCTTTGTATTTGAGTCATAACCTAACAAAAACCCTTCTACAACTTTGGGAGCAAACTTAGAATTTCTACCCTTCTTCACTAGAATGTAGCATTTGCTCCCAAATACACGAAAGTAAGATACATTGGGTTTGTTACCGGTTAGCAGCTCATACGACGTCTTCTTGAGGAGGCGATGAAGGTAGACCCTGTTGATGGCGTGGCAAGCCGTGTTTACGGCTTCTGACCAAAAGCACTCGGGGGTCTTGAACTCTCCAAGCATCGTTCTCGCCATGTCGATAAGCGTCCTGTTCTTCCTCTCAACCACACCATTTTGTTGTGGTGTGTAGGGAGCGGAGAACTCGTGCTTGATCCCTTCCTCCTCAAGAAACTCCTCCACTTGAAGGTTCTTGAACTCGGACCCGTTGTCGCTCCTTATCTTCTTTACCTTGAGCTCAAACTCATTTTGAGCTCTCCTTAGGAAGCGCTTGAGGGTCCCTTGGGTTTCAGACTTATCCTGCAAAAAGAACACCCAAGTGAAGCGGGAAAAGTCATCAACAATAACTAGACCATACTTACTTCCTCCTATGCTTAGATAGGTGACGGGTCCGAAGAGGTCCATATGTAGCAGCTCCAAGGGTCTTGATGTGGTCATCACATTCTTGCTGTGATGCGCTCCTCCAACTTGTTTACCTGCTTGACAAGCTGCACAAGGTCTATCTTTTTCGAATTGCACGTTAGTCAAACCTATCACGTGTTCTCCCTTTAGAAGCTTGTGAAGGTTCTTCATCCCTACATGTGCTAAGCGGCGATGCCACAACCAGCCCATGCTAGTCTTATCTATTAAGCATGCATCTAGACCGGCCTCTTCTTTTGCAAAATCAACTAAGTAAAGTTTGCCGTCTAATACACCCTTAAAAGCTAGTGAACCATCACTTCTCCTAAAGACAAACACATCTATGTTTGTGAATAAACAATTGTATCCCATATTGCATAATTGACTAACAGATAGTAAATTATATCCCAGAGACTCAACTAAAAACACATTAGAAATAGAGTGCTCATTTGAGATTGCAATTTTACCTAACCCTTTTACCTTGCCTTGGTTCCCATCACCGAAAATTATTGAATCTTGGGAATCCTTATTCTTGACGTAGGAGGTGAACATCTTCTTCTCCCCCGTCATATGGTTTGTGCATCCGCTGTCGATAATCCAGCTTGAACCTCCGGATGCATAAACCTGCAAGGCAAATTTAGGCTTGGGTCTTAGGTACCCAACTCATGTTGGGTCCTACAAGGTTAGTGCAAATATCCTTAGGGACCCAAATGCAAGTTTTGTCTCCCTTGCATTTTGCCCCTAACTTCCTAGCAACTATTTTCCTATCCTTTCTACAAATAGCAAAGGAAGCATTTAAAGCACGATAAATTGTAGAAGGTTCATTCATTACTTTCCTAGGAGCATGAATAATATTCTTTCTAGGCACATGATGAATAGCACTTCTCCTAGACATATTTCTACCATGCATATAGGAAGAACTAGAAGCAAACATGGCATGAGAATCAAAATTATAACTCCTATAAGCATTTCTAGTTTGTCTCCTATCATGGTACATAAAAGCATGGTTCTTTTTAGCACTACTAGCCATAGGAGCCTTCCCTTTCTCCTTGGCGGAGATAGGAGCCTTATGGCTTGTCAAGTCCTTGGCTTCCCTCTTGTAGCCAAGTCCATCCTTAATTGAGGGGTGTCTACCAATTGTGTAGGCATCCCTTGCAAATTTTAGCTTATCAAAATTACTCTTGCTAGTCTTAAGTTGAGCATTAAGACTAGCCAATTCATCATTAAGTTTGGAAATTGAAACTAGGTGTTCACTACAAGCATCAATGTCAAAATCTTTACACCTATTACAAGTTTCAACAATTTCTACACAAGATGTTGATTTACTAGCTATTTCTAACTTAGCATTCAAATCATCATTAACACTTTTTAATTTAGAGATGGATTTATGACAAGTAGATAATTCACTAGAGAGCATTTCATTCCTTTTAATTTCTAGAGCCAGAGAATTTTGTGCACTAACAAATTTATCATGCTCCTCATATAAAAGATCCTCTTGTTTTTCTAGTAATCTATTCTTGTCATTCAAAGCATCAATCAACTCATTAATCTTATTAATTTTAGATCTATCTAATCCCTTGAATAAGCATGAGTAATCTATCTCATCATCATCACTAGACTCATCCTCACTTGAAGAAGCATAAGTACTAGTATCATGAGTGCTTACTTTCTTCTCCCTTGCCATGAGGCAAGTGTGACGCTCGTTGGGGAAGAGGGATGACTTGTTGAAGGCGGTGGCGGCGAGTCCTTCATTGTCGGAGTCGGAGGAGGAGCAATCCGAATCCCACTCCTTTCCGATATGTGCCTCGCCCTTGGCCTTCTTGTAATGCTTCTTCTTCTCCCTTTTGTTCCCCTTTTCCTGGTCACTTTCATTATCGGGACAGTTAGCAATGAAATGACCAATATTACCACATTTGAAGCACGAGCGCTTCTCCTTTGTCTTGGTCTTGCTTGGCTGTCCCTTGCGACCTTTAAGTGCCGTCTTGAAGCGCTTAATGATGAGGGCCATCTCCTCATCATTTAGCCCGGCCGCCTCAACTTGCGCCACCTTGCTTGGTAGCGCCTCCTTGCTCCTCGTTGCCTTGAGAGCAATGGGTTGAGGCTCATGAATAGGACCGTTCAACGCGTCGTCCACGTATCTCGCCTCCTTGATCATCATTCGCCCGCTTACGAACTTCCCAAGAACTTCTTCGGGCGACATCTTGGTGTACCTAGGATTTTCACGAATGTTGTTCACCAAATGAGGATCAAGAACGGTAAAGGACCTTAGCATTAGGCGGACGACGTCGTGGTCCGTCCATCGCGTGCTCCCGTAGCTCCTTATTTTGTTGATAAGGGTCTTGAGCCGGTTGTATGTTTGGGTTGGCTCCTCGCCCCTTATCATCGCGAATCGTCCAAGCTCGCCCTCCACCAACTCCATCTTGGTGAGCAAGGTGACATCATTCCCCTCATGAGAGATCTTGAGGGTGTCCCAGATCTGCTTGGCATTGTCCAAGCCGCTCACCTTATGGTACTCGTCCCTGCACAAAGAGGCTAGCAACACAGTAGTAGCTTGTGCATTTTTATGAATCTGTTCATTGATAAACATGGGACTATCCGTACTATCAAAGTGCATTCCACTCTCTACAATCTCCCATATGCTAGGATGGAGAGAGAATAAGTGACTACGCATTTTGTGACTCCAAAATCCGTAGTCCTCTCCATCAAAATGAGGAGGTTTACCGAGTGGAATAGATAATAAATGAGCATTAGTACTTTGAGGAATACGAGAGTAATCAAAAGAAAAGTTCGAATTGACCGTTTTCTTTTTCTCGTGGTCGTTGTCGTCCTTTTGGGAGGAGGAAGATTCGTCGCTGTCGTAGTAGACAATTTCCTTGATGCGCCTTGTCTTCTTCTTCCTTCCGTCTTTTCTTTTGTGGCCCGAGCCTGAGTCGGTGGGCCTGTCATCATTGGGCTCGTTGACGAAGGACTCCTTCTCCTTGTCGTTGATCACCATCCCCTTGCCTTTAGGATCCATCTCTTCGGGCGGTTAGTCCCTTTCTTGAAGAGAACGGCTCTGATACCAATTGAGAGCACCTAGAGGGGGGTGAATAGGTGATCCTGTGAAACTTGAAAAGTTAAGCCACAAAACTTGGTTAATCGTTAGCACAATAATTGCCAAGTGGCTAGAGAGGAGTCAAAACACAATAACCACAATAAATCAATCATAGAGATGGCACGGTGGTTATCCCGTGGTTCGGCCAAGACCAACGCTTGCCTACTCCACGTTGTGGCGTCCCAACGGACGAGGGTTGCAATCAACCCCTCTCAAGCGGTCCAAAGACCCACTTGAATACCACAGTGTTTTGCTTGCTTTTTCTCAATCCCTTTTGCGAGGAATCTCCACAACTTGGAGTCTCTCGCCCTTACACTTGAAGTTCACAAAGAAACACGGAGTAAGGGAGGGAAGCAACAGACACAAATCCACAGCAAAATGTGCACACACACGGCCAAGAATCGAGCTCAAAAGACTATCTCAAAGTTCTTACTAGAACGGAGCTCGAATCACTGAGAATGACAAACGAATGCGCAAAGACTGAGTGTGGATGATCAAGAATGCCCTAAGGTTGCTTGGTATACTCCTCCATGCGCCTAGGGGTCCCTTTTATAGCCCCAAGGTAGCTAGAAGCCGTTGAGAACATTCCAGGAAGGCAGTTCTTGCCTTCTGTCGCCTGGCGCACCGGACAGTCCGGTGCACACCGGACATTGTCCGGTGCCCGATTTCTTTCCATAAACGAAGCAGTCGACCGTTGGCAGGCTGAGAGCCGTTGGCGCACCGGACATGTCCGGTGCACACCGGACAGTCCGGTGCCTTCTTCTAGCTGTTGGCTCGGCCACGTGTCCCGCGCAGATCGCGCGGCCGACCGTTGGCCCGGCCGACCGTTGGCTCACCGGACAGTCCGGTGCACACCGGACAGTCCGGTGAATTATAGCCGTACGTCGCCGGTGAATTCCCGAGAGCGGCCACTTCGCTCGAGGCAGCCTGGCGCACCGGACACTGTCCGGTGCACCACCGGACTGTCCGGTGCTCCCAGACTCAGCAGAGTCTTGGCTGCTCGAGCCAAGACATTTCCAATTGGATTTTTCCTGTTTCCAGCACTTAGACACAATACATTAGTCCATAAAACAATGTACTAAGTCTGAGAAACATACCTTTATCCTTGATTTGTACTTTGTCCACCATTTACACTTAGGCACTTGTGTTGGACACTAAATCACCAAAATACTTAGAAATGGCCCAAGGCACATTTCCCTTTCAGTACCCAAAGAGGAAGCTTGACGACGTAGGTTGTCGTCAGTCTCCCGCTGACGTCGAGCCACCTCATGGACATCCGCAGCAATGTTCCGGCACATGGAGAAAAATGCCGCAAACCCGTGGGCCAAGCGGGCACCCATCCCTCGGCCACGACCTCGACCACGACCACGACCACGTGGCGTGGGAGATCCGCGGCCAGGGGAGGGACGCGAGGCACCGGTAGCAGCAGCAGCAGGACCAGCAGACGGACCCGCAGATGTATGAGCACGAGAGCTGGAGGGGGCTTTCCTGAGGCGCCCTGCTGGATTGTTGGGATCAATCCAGAAAGGGGTATATGACTGATGTCTTGTACCTTTGTCAAATTTAAACTGGGTCACAACCTCAATCATCTTCATGATAAACGGAGCATGAAGACACCCCTTCAATGGAAAGCAGGCGACATGAATGATTTCCTGCCAAATCATATCAAAGACATTTATACTCTCTGAGCTGCTGGTTTCATGAAAGAGAGCAAGACCTTGCTCTCTCCAAGAATGTTCATCTGATTACCCCCTTTTGGAATGAGGGTCATCCTGCAGAGGGAGTTGATGTATCGATAATACTTATGCATGTTTGTAGACTCCCAATACTTCCCAGACTCAGAAAGATGAAGATCTTTGGCTTCATCTCTAGTAGGCTGCCGGAAATCATGTATCTTGATCTTGTCGCCAGAGATATCATTGTCAGAAAAACCAAGAATGTGAGCAAACCTACGGTAGCTCACCTTATACCAACTACCTTCAATGAAGAAGTTCAGATAAGGATAGTTGTATGGACTCTCCTCGTCAGCTGGCTTGATCCACAAAGTTGAGTAGAATTGGGCAATCACTTCATCATTCCAATCATATTGGAATGTCATGATACTCTTCATCTTTTTCCTTTCACAGACCCTCAATGCCTGTGTCATCTCTGGGTCCCCAATGGCCTCACAACCTTCCCAGTTGATATAGCGTTGAAGCAGGATAGGTTGATGCTTCTTGGGGAGAATCACGGAATTATAAAAATCCACGTGATGAAGCGTCCAAAAGCGGTTTCCATCAATCCTGGCATCGCGAATGTGCAATGCAGGATTCTGGAAACGGAGATCCTGAAGGAGAGCAGAACCTCCACTGGCAGTGAAATCAGTTACTGGCTCATTGCCAGCACGCCGAGCCTCTGCCCGGTGGAGGACCAACCCACGAATCACAGGGGCGTGGGTCGGGGGAAGATCAATTTCATCATCCTTCCCGCCTTCATCATCACTCGTAGCCTCCCACGCCTGCGGATTCGTCGCGGGTCGGGACCGACCGGAAGGATTCCGGGTTGTCCGACCGCGAGCACTTTGAGACCCGGAGGCCTCAACACCTTGCATGACATTTCCGCTTCCTCACCCACGCTTGGAACGAGAGCGTGGGGGAGTATCTCCATGTATTTCTTGGTCATCAGAGGAGTCGGATTCAACCACGGACGGGTTCCTCCGACGCACCATTCTAAGAAAAAATAGAACCTATGATGAGCAAGGATCAAACACGTTTGAGTAGAGACGCATAAGATATTGAGCATGCACTTCAACCATTCATATGAGCGGTTCAACTACAACGAACAATATCAAGTCGCTAAACTCAAACAATATTCGTGACAAATGAAGATAATCTAAGTGTTACAAGCACTTAAACTAAAATGTACCCAACGAATGATACATTAGATAATCAAGAACGCGTAGGATCGAGTAAAAAGGAATGAAATAGGGCAATACCTCGATCCGGAGATTTAGTCAAGAAATCCCAACGAGATTGAGGAAGATGATGGAGAACGCCGGGATGAACGGATCTCCAACAAATCTTCCAAAGTTGAGAGGGCACAAGTGAGTTTTTGGAGTGGAGAAGGTGTGAAGGAGAGAGAGGAAGAAGAGTGGGTGGCGGCGGCTGGAAAGTGAAACTGAGAAGAAGAGAAGAGGAGAGAGGGAGAGAAATAAGGGGGAGTCGGCCGGTCAGAACACAGAAAACCGGTTCAACCGGTTTCTGGTCAAACTGCGCAGTAAAAGCGCGCAGAAAAAGGTGTTGACTGCGCGAAATTTCTGGCAGTCTGACAGCGCAGACTGCGCGCAGACTGACGGCGCGGATGCGGAGGAGGTCAAAACCGGTTCAACCGGTTTCCACCAGGGGAAAACCGGTTGAGCGGCCTACTCAGCCGGTTTACTCAACCAGTTTCCAGATATTGCCCAGAAGGGCTATAATAGCACTTAGCAAATATGACATGAGTGATTTTAATGGTAAAAATGTTATTTCTCATTTCATATTGCTCAAACAATCAATTTTCATCCATCAAATTTGATCAAAATTTTAGTTATTAAGACACGTTTCGAGAATCCAAGATATTTAGCTCACTCCTAAGAAAACAAAACCTAGTCTCATCAAGGGGTTTTGTGAAGATATCGGCTAGTTGATTTTCGGTGCTCACATGAAACAATTCGATATCTCCTTTGGCTTCATGGTCTCTCAAGAAATGGTGTCTGATGTCAATATGTTTAGTTCTAGAGTGTTGCACTGGATTGTTTGCAAGTTTTATGGCACTTCCATTGTCACACAAAAGTGGAATTTTGTTAAACTCACAACCAAAATCTCTAAGGGTTTGCTTCATCCATAACAACTGTGCACAACATGCCCCAGCTGCTATGTACTCAGCTTCTGCAGTGGAAAGTGCAACACAATTTTGTTTCTTGGAACTCCATGACACTAAGGACCGCCCAAGGAATTGGCAAGTCCCAGTAGTGCTTTTTCGATCTACTTTGCAACCGGCATAACTGAGTCAGAGTAGCCAAGCAAATCGAAAAGAAAGCCTTTGGGATACCATAATCCTAGGTTTTGGGTGTGGACTAAGTATCTTAGAATTCTCTTAACGGCTACAAGATGGCAATCTTTAGGGTTTGCTTGAAAACGTGCACACATGCAAACACTCAACATTATATCAGGTCTAGATGCACATAAGTAAAGCAGTGATCCTATCATTGATCTATATAATTTTTGATCTACAGGTTTACCTTCCTCATTTAGATCGAGATGTCCATTTGATGACATTGGAGTCTTGGCATGTTTTGCTTTTTCCATGCCAAACTTCTTGAGCATATCTTGTGTATATTTGGTTTGGCATAGAAAAGTACCTTCCTTGAGCTGTTTGACTTGAAATCCCAGGAAGTATTTAAGCTCGCCCATCATAGACATCTCAAACCTGTTCGTCATTACTTTGCTAAACTCTTCACAAAATTTTTCATTAGTACTACCAAATATAATGTCATCAACATATATTTGGCACACAAATAATTCATTGTCAACTTTGCGAGTAAATAATGTAGAGTCAGCTTTTCCTATTGTAAACTCATTCTTAATTAAAAAATCTTTAAGACAGTCATACCAAGCTCTAGGGGCTTGTTTAAGCCCGTAGAGTGCCTTGTGAAGTAGATAAACATGATTTGGCTTCTTTGGATCTTCAAAACCCGGTGGTTGCTCCACATATACCCTCTCTTGTAGTGGTCCATTTAGAAATGCGCTCTTGACATCCATTTGATATAGCTTGAAATCATGGTTAGTAGCATAGGCAATTAATATTCTAATTGATTCTAACCTTGCTACCGGCGCATATGTTTCACCAAAATCAAGTCCTTCCACTTGAGTGTAGCCTTGGGCAACCAACCGTGCTTTGTTTCTTGTAACCACGCCATGTTCATCTTGTTTGTTCCTAAAGACCCATTTAGTCCCAATCACATTTTGTTTGGGTCTTTGGACTAAGGACCAGACTTCATTCTGGGTGAAGTTGTTCAACTCCTCTTGCATGGCAATTATCCAATCCGGATCACCCAATGCTTCTTCAACCTTAAGTGGCTCAAGAGAGGAAACAAACAAGTAAAATTCACAAAAATTAGCTAAACGAGATCGAGTTGTTACCCCTCTCCTGATGCTACCCAGGATGTTGTCCACCGGATGATCCCTTTGAATTATATGATGGACTCTAGGATGAGGCACTGATGGTTGTCTTTGTATTTGCTCCTCCTCATCATTCACTTGATCAAGAGGCACTTCACCATCAATACTTTCGTGTTCATCTTCTACCACTGTTGACATCCTTTGATGATTTTCTTCATGGCTTGGATGACTTGAGGTTGATGGGTTTGCTTGGGTGGAGACTTTGTCACTCACCACCCTTGCACCCACATCAACAAACTCATTGGTCATCCAGAAAGTTCCTTCCTCATCATCCTTTTCTTGAGGTCTCACTTCACCTATTGCAAGTTTCTTTATGGCCTCACAAGGTAGCTCTTCATTTCCTGGAGTGTCATTAGAAACATGCCCTTGCGAGCCATTAGACTCATCAAATGTCACGTCTATCGCTATTTCAACAAGACCAGTGGTATTGTTGAAAACACGATATCCATGCGCATTTGATGCATAACCAAGCAAGAAGCCCTCGTCCACTCTAGGAGCAAACTTTGAGCTCTTGACTTTCTTGTTAAGAATAAAACACTTACAACCAAATACTCTAAAATAATCAACTTTAGGTTTGTTACCAGTGAGAAGCTCATAAGCAGTCTTTTTGTAGATCTTGTGAAGATAGAGACGGTTGATTGCATGATAGGCGGTGTTGACCGCCTCTGCCCAAAAGTTATCAGGTGTCTTGTACTCATCCAACATGGTTCTAGCTGCTTCAATTAAAGTTCGGTTCTTTCTTTCCACAACACCATTTTGTTGTGGAGTGTAAGGAACCGAGAACTCATGTTTGATTCCTTCATTGCCTAGGAATTCTTCGATACCTGTTTTCTTGAATTCCGTCCCATTATCACTTCTCACTTTCTTGATTTTGAGCTCAAACTCATTTTGAGCTCTCCTCATGAATTTCTTCAATATTTCTTGAGTTTCACCTTTATCACTCAAAAAGAAAACCCAGGTGAATCGAGAAAAATCATCAACAATGACTAAACCATACTTACTACCACCAATGCTAATGTAAGCCACAGGTCCGAAGAGGTCCATGTGAAGGAGCTCCAATGGCCTCTTTGTTGTGACCACATTCTTTGATTGATGTGGGACTCCATGTTGCTTTCCTGCTTGGCATGCGCCACAAACCCTATCTTTCTCAAATACAACATTTGTTAGTCCAATGATGTGATTATCCTTTTGAAGTTTGGCCAAATTCCTCATACCGACATGGGCTAACCGGCGATGCCATAGCCAACCCTTGTCGGACTTTGCCACTAAACAAGTCTCAGGCGTTACTTTACTTGTTGTGAAATCAACAAGATAAAGTTTGCCCTTCAAGCGACCCGTAAAGGCAACTGAGGAGTCCTCCCTTCTAAGGATCTTCACATCCACATTAGAGAATAAACAATTATAACCCATTCCACAAAGTTGTGAAACGGACAACAAATTATAGCTTAAAGAATCTACCAATAAAACATTTGAAAGTGATTGTTGGTCAGAGATAGGAATTTTACCAATATCAATCACCTTACTCTTGCCACTATCTCCAAACACAATTTCTTGTGCTTCTTGAGTTAGTTGCAATGAATGAAACATGTCTTCCTCCCCGGTCATGTGATTTGTACATCCACTGTCAAGCACCCAACTTGACCCACCAGAGGAGTAGACCTGCAAAACAAGTTTAGGCTATGCTTTTAGGTACCCAAATTGAATTGGGTCCTACAGTGTTAGTTATAGCCTTGGGTACCCACACACTTCTTTTCATGACTTTTCTTTTAGTGTAGGCACCCACATATTTCACAACCAATTTCCCTAAATCCCAAGTCAACATATAATCACAAAGATAAGAGTGGGAAATGGGAGCATTAAATTGTTGTCCACTTGAGGATCCCACTTCCTTCATCTTACTCTTTGTGGAACTCAAGTTTACCTTTACCAGAGGCGACTTGTCATTTGAGGAGTGAATCCTCCCCAAGGCATCATATAGGGTGGTTCCCTCTATAGGTGTACATTTGGGCCGGGCCTGATGGGCCGGCCCGAAGCACGGAAAAAAAGCACGGCCCAGGCACGGCACGGCCCGATATATCGGGCCGGGTTTGGGCCGAGGTCGTGGCCCATGGGCGGGCACGAGCACGGCCCGTTTAAGGCAGGCACGAAATGGCCCATATAGAGGCACGAAAAGGCCCATATATTTATTAAAACCACACTTCATTCCACACTTTCATGTACTTGATAAAGAAAATAAAGCTAGAGATAATGTTAGTTAGATGTTTTTTGTAGCTTTGAATTAGAGTATGTGATGTAATTTTATTTTTGTTATGAACATTAGATAATGAAATAAACTTACGAACTATATATAGAGCTGATTATACTCTTTTTCTTTCTAACAAAATGATTTATAAACGAGGTAGTCATTGCATAGCTCTGGTAACTTAATACAAATGTTAAGTTTGCTTTTGGTCAAATTTATTTGTCTTATCTTTTATTTGTTTTAATAAATTTGTTTTGAATTTTGGGCTCTGATGTGAATTTCGGGCCCTGATGTGAATTTCGGGCCAAAAACTGAATTTCGGGCCAAAAATTGAATTTCGGGCTTTTATAATTTCGGGCCGCCCGAAATAAGCCCGGCACGTTTAAGCAATTACGGGCCGGGCCGTGGGCCGAGTGCTAGGCCCGTGGGCCGGCCCGGCACGGCCCGAAATTCAAATGGGCCGGGCCGGCCCGAAATTCAAACAATGCGGGCCTTTTCGGGCTTGGGCCGGGCCGGGCCGGGCGGCCCGAATGTACACCTATAGTTCCCTCTATGAACTTGGGGGATCTCCACCCCTTATGCACTGTGCTAGGGTTTTCCTTGGATGAGTTGAACCCAAGCCCCCTTCTTCCATTGTTGGGCTTAAGGGACTTGTACTTGGGTTCAACTTTCTTTAACCCATCATTGCTAGAGCATCTTTTCAAAATTCCTTTGACCTTCACCTGTGGGCTATTCTTCCTTGCATGGTTAGTTAGACAACAAGAAGCATGATATTTGGCACAATGTTTGCAAGAATTATCATTTGAGGAGCTAGACTTAGATTCAATTACTAAAGATGAGGCATTGATGTTCTTGCAATTTTCAAGTTGCACTTGAAGTTCTTGATTTTGAACATTCAAGCTTAACATGCTTGTTTCAAGTGCATTCTTTTCATTTGCAAGATTAGCTATAGAGGTTTTCATATTAATTACTTCTTTATCTTTATTCTCTATAGTTATCTTGACTAAAGAGACTTCCTTAGTCAAGACATCTAGCATTTCATCTTTATTGTGAATCAACTCTTGAAGCTCTAGGTTTCTTTCCTTTTCAAGGATAAGCAAGTCTTCTTGAGCATCAAGAGTTGCTTTTCTTTTATCTAGCTTCTCCATTAATTTGGTGATAACATTGTATCCATTCAAGCCAAATTCTTTAATCATTTTATTTTTCATGGCAATTTGATCATCATCATTTGGAAAATCATTACTAAATAAGGTTACCTTATCTCCCTTTGCCATGAGGCAAGTTGGAGTGTAGGAGTCGTCTTGTAGGTTGGTGAAGAGTTGCGCGCTTGATGTAGATTGGATGGCCACATTTGCCACCACTTCCTCTTCCTCGGAGCTAGAACTCTCTTCATCGGAGTTCCATTCTTCACCAATATGGGCTTGACCATATTTCTTCTTCTTGAAGTATCCCTTGGTCTTGCCTCCCTTTTTAAACTTGTCCTTCTTGTATTCCTTCTTGACTTCTTGTTCCTTCTTGTTAGGACAATCCGCTATGAAATGACCGGTTTGGCCACATTCATAGCATGCCCTCTTCTTTCCTTTCCTTTGGAACTTGTCATTCTTCCTTACAAATTTCTTGAATGTTTTGATGAACATAGCTGTGTCTTCATCACTTGAGCTATCTTCATCACTTGAGGTCTCGACCACTTTCTTTGCTTTGTGGTCTTTGTTCTTCTTGGACTTGTATTGTTCATTTGTGATCAAGTCATGAGAGTCTCTTGTCTTGATGGGGGCTTCTTCGGACTCGTGTTGTTGAATTTTTGCAAACAATTGATGAGGCGTCATATCCTCATAGTCATCACGATCCCTTATCATCCTTGCAAGACTCTTATCCTTTTCTTTATATGCTCTCATGAATAATCTTGTGACCTTGGAGTCACTCCAATCTTCACTTCCAAGTACTCTTATTTTGTTGACCAACACCATCAACCGATCAAAGAGTGATTGAAGCGACTCACCCTTTGTCCAATCATATCTTGCAAGCTCACTTTCCAAAGCTTCAACTCTATGTCTCTTAGCTTTGGGATCTCCTTCATGTGACATTTTAAGAATATTCCAAATGTCACGGGCATCTTCTCTTCCTTGAACTTTCCGGTATTCTTCCGGACAAAGACTTCCTTTAATTATGCTCACTGCTTGAGCATTGCGATGAACCTCTTGCATCATTTCCGGAGTCATCTCTTCTCCTTGGGCGGACTTATACATACCTACATTAACAATCTCCCAAAGACTAGGATGCACATCGATTAAATGCGACTTCATCTTGTCGGCCCACTCGTCATAGTTCAACTCACTAAGAGTTGGTAACTTTCCAAGTGGAGCGGAAGAGAAGTTGGGAATATAATTTCTAGAGTAATCGAATTGAACTTTGCTAAATTCGTTACCTTTGCTTTTGGTAGATGATCCTTCGGTGTTGAGACTTACCTTGCTCAATACCTTAGACACCAAAAGATCCACTAGATCGTCATTGTAATCAAATGTTCCCTTACCTTTATCTTCTTCGGCCTTTCTTCTTGATTCTTCTTCTTCGACCTTTTTCTTAGCATCTTCCTCTTTCATTATGAGGAACATTCTCTCGGCAATCTTCATGGCGAGGTCGAGGACCTTGGGGGTCCACTTCCTCACCGGAAGATGTGACGGGGATTTCCTCGAGGAGAGGATCCACATGGTCCCGTTGTGTAGACATGATCGTTTCCTCACGCGGTTAAGCGTAAAACGAGGTACGTAGCTCTGATACCAATTGAAAGTAGCCTAGAGGGGGGGTGAATAGGCTACACCTGAAAATTTTCACTAAAAACTTCGAGATAGGTTAAATTAAAGTTGCACTGGTGCAAACCGGTTCAGTCGATTTTAATTACAACTGAACAAGTTTGAACCTGCTCAACTTAAATTAGGTAATCTGTTAAACAAATACGAAGTAGTGAAGAATATAGCTAAAGACTTGCCCTACACAAAATCTACTCGAATGAATAATATGAACCAACCAATGAATTTAAAGCGCTTGACAAGAACACGCGATATAACCCGAGGTTCGGCAACCACCACAAAGGTGTCCTACTCCTCGTTGAGGAACCCACAAAGGGCCGGGTCTTTTCCAACCCTAATCCTCCACAAGCCGACCACAAAGGTCAAGGCAATCTCTTCTCAAATCAGCTCAAAGAGCGGGTGATACAAACTTCTTGGGGTCGTCCACAAATTTGGAGACTCCCAAGCAACCTCTAACCGTCAAGGAACACGAGGTTCCAAGAGTAACAAATCCGCACAAGGTTAAGTTTGCAACGAGCTCAAGAACAAAGAGAATGGGAGAATCGAGATGAAATTGACAGCGAGTTCGATCGAGTTCACCTCACACCAAGGGTCCTTCAATTTATTGAAGGAGATGCGATTGCGGGTGTGAAAGGTGAAATGAATGCACTTGTTTGAAGGTTGGTCAGCCAAGAATTCGTGGGAGAGGCCGGAGTAAATGAGAGAGAGAGTGTGAGGGGGTATATAAAGGACCCCCCAAAAGCTGGCAGCCGTTGGGAGAAAAAGAGTAAAAACCGGTTGAACCGGTTTTCAGACCGGTTGAACCGGTTTCTACCAGGGGGATCCCGGTCCACTGAGCTACTCAGCCGGAGACTCAACCGGTTTCAAAACCGGTTGAGTAAGAGAAAATTCCGGTTCAACCGGTTTTCAAAAAAGGTCTGCAACGACTTTTCTGACAGCTCTAACTGTGAGACAGGTCAGAGCAGAGATGGCAGAGGAACAGTCCCAAAACCGGTTGAACCGGTTTTAGGACCAGTTGAACCGGTTTTCAGGGCTGAAACCAAATTTTGAGTATTTTGAAGAGAACAAAAGTGGAGTCTTTGTGGGAAGTAAAATTTGTTTTTCTCAAGGGCATTCATGATCTGGAAAAATGTTCTCCAAGATGTTTTCAAAAGATTTTAAACTTGGCTCGTTGCACAACTTACTTAATCGTCGCGTATCCCTCTTAATTGTACGGCGATTCCTATGACTCAAGAATTATAAATTTAGCACCGCCGTTGTTTCTAAGCACTTGGAGCACGCCATTTGATGTGGAATTTTAAATCCGCTGTGCTTTATACTTTTATGCTAGTAAGATCTGTGCTTCTCTTGTTTGTAGAATTACTGTGTACATGCTAGGAGCAAACTTGTTAGAATCTCAGTTTGTTTTGTCATTAATCACCAAAACCCTCAATTAGGGTTGATTGCACTTACAGAGACACTGAAAGTAACCATCACAAACTCCGGCACTGGGGGGCAAGCGCAGACAAGGGGATATGCGCGAGAACCCATACTACGCATCGCGGACGGTCCGGTATCCAGGAGCGGACGGTCCGTAGCATCACCGGACGGTCTGGAGTGTTCCTGCGGACGGTCCGGCAACGCCGAAGAGCCACGGCGACCACGTACCTTCAAACCACGACGACCAGAATAGGTACGTGGAAAACTAACACGTTAAAGGCAACTGGTCGGTTGGTAAAATCTAGCCCGACCTTTGATCAATTATTGTCTAAATATGTGAAAAAGAAGGCTGGCCCCAGCAACTGGCCACCAAACGGACCTCGCTTACTCACCCAGGTGCGATGGCAGGTTAGGCCGATTGGACCACCACACCAATCGGAAAGGACGGGAGGTCATAATGTTCAATTAAGACCTAACGTGCCTGCATGGACACCTCCACCACCATATCCACCTATGCCATATCCATACACATACATACCTCCACCATATGTCCCAAATCAAATGTGGGGCATGCCACCATACCCATTTGGGATGCCATAGTACCCCGCTTGGGGGGCACCTCAAACATCTGTATTCAATAGGTTGACACCTCCAGTACAAGACCGATTGAGAGCCCCTCAATCTGGTCCACGAGCACAGGCCCAGCAAGATTGCCGAACAACTCGGCCCCAAAGGCTGACTAATCCGGCAGGGGGGCATACATCTACAACCCCCAACAGTACGAAAAAGGGAGACGTCATTAAAATAGGAACGACATATGTCGTCGTACAACAAAATAACGAAGGACCGATGATTTTTGGTGAATCGGCCAACACAAACAAAAAAGAAAGTACGATTGTCAATAAAATAGCCGATCCAAAATACTCCATGCCCCGATGGTGCCCATCGGGATTGACACGATCGCAAAAGCGAAAATTACAGCACCTTAGAGCAAAGGAGAATCAGGAGAAGGAGGCGGAAAAAATATTCAATGACACACATCCGCAGTATCCGCCACCACAAAAGAGATGGAGACCAAAGGTCGTTGAGGAAAATCAAACGGCCATAAAAACAAAAAATAAAACAACAATTGTGCAGCTCTTTGCAGGTATAGCAGACAGTCCGGCTATAAAGACCGGACCAACCGTACAGGGCGCGGACCGTCCGACCCCTGAGGCCGACTCATCCGCAATACACCATGACACCTGCAACGACGTACCAACACCCATGGAGGAAGACGACCTGCAAGGAGAAGACCTCGACTACAAAGCTACGCCAGAACACTTAGAAAATTAGGAAAGCAAGGTGACGAATTGGTCAGGACCAGTATGGCGCTCGGCGGTATTGGGACTAACAGTTCGATTAAAGCTAAAGGGGTCAAGTCCGTTGAGTCAACCATCGGGACTAAGGCCACTGCGTGTCATCCTAGTAAGTGTCAAGATACCTAAGAAAACTGATGTGATCACATCGAGTTAGTTGCTTTTGGTTCGCTCAGCTCCACCAAAAGGCAGGGGGCATATGTTTGGAACCAAATTGAGCCTTGCGGACGGTCCGGCCCTAAGGCCGGACGGTCCGCGGTCTGGACAGTCCGCGCCTGGGGGCTGGATGGTCCGCGCGTGCGCAGACCAGATTAGGGTTCCGAGTTTTGTGTTACGGTTGTTAGCTAAAATCACGGGAAAAGCTCGGAAATTAGTTTGTAAAGAGTCCAGCCCTCTCCTCTATAAATAGAGAGGTATACGGCCGATTTGTAATCATCAATCGAATCTTCAATCAATACAATTCGCATTTTATCCTAGGAGTAGTTCTAGTCTAGTTTAGGTTTAGCCTCTCGATCTCCAAATTCTCGCTTCTCTTCGACTCTACGCCGATTGGAAGAGTCTAGGTCGGCCTGCCGAGCCTAGACATCACCTAGGATCTCTCCTCCCCGACGGGGTCCCTCCCGGGAGCGAGATCCAGGCCGTCGTCGGCGACTTCTGCCGCCCCTGCGTACGCGCGGACCGTCCGGCCTCCATGGCGCGGACCGTCCGGCCGTCAGGCAGAGGACCTTAGTCCCTGCGCCAGGTCGCGGACCGTCCGGCCCCAGGCCGCGGACCGTCCGCGCCTGACCAGAGAGCACCGCCACGGTTCTTGTTGAGTGTTTGGCGCTCTGAAAAGGCGTCAACAATAACATTAAATAGAGAAACCATGTTTTTATAACGGCAAATACTTAAATTTCATGGACTAGTCACATTGATCTTATACATAAGGCTCCAACTTACGATAAACTAATTTTTTGTCATCTTAACAAGGTGGATGATACATAAATTACCATGTCAATGGCTTTGCTGTTAGTGATTGTTTATTTAGGATGTGTTTAAGACTGCTCTAGGTCCCCGGTGTAGCATGGAGAAATAGAGACATAGTTTATTATACAACTCTAAATAGTTTAAAAATCATTTTTAATTTAAATAATAAACAAAAATAAATTATGTGAATACAAAAATGTTCACAGCTTTAGCTCCATAATTCTTCATAATTATCTAGAACACCTAACGATTTACTACACTAATTACATCAAATTATTTAGAGCTGGAGCAATCCTAAACATAGCTCGTAGATGTTAAAAAAGGGAATGTATCTTATACTTAAAGAGGTACGGTACTCACGTGTATATTTTAAATGTTAGACGTTTATTTTAAATCTAACAACATCTTCACTTTATGAAAACTCCCTCTCACCATTAGGTCGAGGTAAGGGTTCTCTATAAAATTAAAGCTAATGTTACATGTGGTATGAATATATCGGATTTAAAATGTGCACAAAACCTCTGAGGAAGAAAAAAAAAAGGTCCCTCGTTCAGTTGTTCCTCAACCTACCTACGCCGCTCCGCGCTCGACCGCCTTTGCCTGCCTTCCCATTCCCCCCGTCTCCTCTTCCCTTCCGCCATGGCCCAGCCCGCTTTCCTCTCCTCTCTCCGCTCCCGCCTCGGCTCCGCGCCGCCGCCCCCGCCGAACCATCGCCTCCAGCCCAGGCGCGGCTACCACGTCGAGCTTGGGGCTCGCGAAAAAGCGGTAAGCGCTTCCCCCAACTCTCGCCGTCTCCTCCTTGATTCGGTACTTGGGATCGCGAGGCCGTGTGGGGATTCTCGTTCTGACTCGTGGGTTTGTGGAGTTCGATCGCGCCTCTAGGTATGATCTGCACTCGTCGTTTTGTGAACTGCGGCGGCTCGATCTGGCTGGGTCGGCCGGGCGAAGGCAGTGGCGGACCAGGATTTGAACCTAGGGTAGTCAAGACTAAAACTTTAACATATAAAATAGTGTATAATCCGGTACTACGGATATTTAATTTCCATCAATCTGGTACATGAGGAAAAAATAACCAAAATATCTCATAATGCTTTTAAATCATCAAATTAGGTTGCAAGTTGTATATATTTGTTTATTTAAGCCTAAACATTAAGAAGTAGTTTGTTTTTAGACAAAATTCTAGGGTAGTCAGGTACTTACCTAAGCTACCCGCTAGGTCCACCCTGGGCGTAGGTGTCGTGATTCGGAGCTTTCCTGTAAGCGCGGGGCGGATGCTGGTCATTGTGGGGCAGCAGCATCGCGTAGAGAAGTTCCGTCTGGGCTCTGGCCCAGGATGGCTGACCTCGAGGTGCTTTGGGTTGCTTTGCTTATGGTTATGGTTGCTAGGGTTGCAATCCCTGCCAAGCCGTGCATGATAACAGATGCATTAGATCATCTGGATTAAACGGGGTCGTGTCTTGGTGTGCTTATACCTTGTGAATCATTCAAATGGTCTTGAGGCATAGATGTAATACTCCATCTCTTGGGTGGTGTTTCCGGTCACCGTAGGCTTTAGTTTCGTAAGTGCTGTGTTTCAGAATTCAGATGTTGGGAAGTTGCTATCTTACTGCCATTGTTTTAAGGTGGTGTTTGGTTTCCGCCTCCTTAATTTTAGCGACTAAAGTTTAGTCATTTTTAGTCCCTAAACTGTCAAACGGTATGACTAAGGAGGGTGACTAAGGCCCTGTTTGGATCCTCCTGGCTAATTGTTTGTCAGTGGCTAACAATTAGCCGACAAATAATTAGCTAGCAACATATAGCCAGTGTATGTTTGGAGTCTTGGCTGATAGATGTCCTTTTCTCTTTATACGATATATTTGCTCCTATTAGCAAGGTCAAATACTAATGGGCAAACAGTTTGCTAGCCCTTCGGCTAACAATTAGGCAACCTGTTTGGAGATCAAGGCGCTAAAATTAGCCAGCAAACTGTTCATCACATGGATCCAAATAGGCCCTAAAGGAATCAAACACCTTCTAAATGGAAATTTTAGGGACTAAAAATTTAGTCCATAAAGTTTAGGAGGGTGACTAAAGGAACCAAACACCCCCTAAAGGTGACAAGAGCGACCCCCTTCCAGCAGCCTAGGTGAAGAAGGCAATTGCCTAGGTGACGCCATACAAAGATCTTAATATATAATGCCACTAAACTTTTGAAGTAGACTGAGCAGTCCTCCACTCATCTCCGCCCTGGGTGTGTAACTGTGTACAGCGTGAAATGAAAGCTGCACGCAGATGCACTGACGGCGTGCTATCAACATGCACGGACACTAGATGCAGGACACGGGAAAGGCAACTACCACAATCCTCTCGTCCTCTTTTCCTTATCCTTTTCTTCTTCAATCCATCTCTTTCCATTATTCCTGCGCGATTTCGCGTAATTTCCTCCCCACAAGCAGATAAGGAACTACAGAAGGCTGGATTTTATTGTGCCAGATTGATTTATTGCCGCGCAGACATTTCCTTTCCCCTTTGCGTGACCGTGTGAGGCTGTTCGCGAGTAAGGAGACCACCACAGCCTACTTGACAATGCCTCGGACGCCTAGGATGCGGAAGTGGACACAATATGCTCGCATCGCTAGGCGACCTGAACACTCAGATTTTTTTGCCTGGACGACTAGGTGACACGCCTTTAAAACACCGCTTACTGCCTAACTGCAATGTTCTTTGTCATGTCAAAATTTGCATCTCTTGGTGAAGACAATGAAATCATTATGTAAATATGATGGAGGGTTTTAGTACTTTCCCTGGGTCTTTTGTGAAATCATATTTCTATGTGGCTTTTGATCACTTTCTATGTCTTCATGTATTTGGTTTTCACAATTATGATGGTGTCAACCATTCATATACACTAGTACACTACCCGTGCGTTTTGACGACATTAGAAAACAAACCGAAGCAACACAACAATACTGAAAATTTCATATATGCAAGAGGATGCATTATATTACCATGAGGCGCCCCCAACAAGCCCAGATCGATCAGTACAGTAGTGGAATAGGGTATTGGGAGCAGCATTCTTGTAGGCACCACCAAACCAGGAAGACTGGAAGAAGGCGTAAAGCTAGATGAGGGCAATGGACTTTATGACAGCAAACCTCTCAAAGTCAGTACTCAGCAAGGGGCTGTATGTGGTATGTACCGCAAAAGAGAAACAGAAATTACACATTGTTCTCAAGGAGACAAGGAGACAACAACCCTTTCAATTAAAATCACAACAGCCCTCATGAATTCCTGATGCATAGTAGTACCTGAGAAAGTGACACCAACAGTAATATCTGGGAAAACCAATCTCTTCACATTTGGCAACCTGTAGGGTAAATTCATGTTACTATCTTACTATTGCTAAATATGCAAGAAGGTAGCAATACCCATGTAGAAATACATACACTTGGAAACCCCTGTTCATGTAGCCCCAATCCGACGAGAGCAGCCAAGGGAGCAGCAGACAGCGTACTCAGCAGCCTGTAAGATTAAGGCGACAGGAGTTTGCATATACAGATGGGATTCGAGGAGGTACACTGCAACACTGGGACCTAAACAAAGGAGGGGGCCCTGAGAGCAGGAGACAAACCTGACGACAATGCGCCAAAGGCCACTGAAGCCCATGATGATTTGGAGGGTGGAGGCAACAATGAACGCGTCTTGTGTCCCCCGCATGATGCACACGAATTTCTGCAGCAAAGAGACGAATTAGTGTTAGTGCATTCGATAAGCCAGCCAGCCGAGTAGCTGACCTCCGTTGGAATTGGAGGCGGGCAGGATAGGAAGGCGAGGCACACCTCGTGGGGATCGGCAATGCCGCTGTAGCGGCCGGCGAGGATGATGGAGATGGTGGGTGTGACGAAGGTTTAGGAGGCCCCCATGACGGTGGGAGGCGCGTGTCGAGGAAGCTCTGGATCAGTGTGTTGATCCCGGTAGGGGTGGTAATGGGCTCTAGATTTTACCTTATAAACTTTAATGATCGAATCTGATTAGGATCGGACCCTATTCCTATTCATTTTTGAACTAAAATTATTTAAGGGCCCTAACTTTTTTGTGAAGGGGCATTTGGATCGTGATCCATTACCACCCTTAGATCCCGGTCACGAACAGCAGCGTCTGCACCACCTGCGCCTTCTCCTCCTGCGCGAGAAAAGATAGAAAGCGATGGGCTTTCGTGTCTGGCTCTGCTGCTGCCCATCTAGGGCACAAGCACGGTGACGGTGGTGTTGAGCATGACGAGGTAGTGGTGGAAGCCAAGGAGGATGACTTCCGCTGCATTGCAAACAAGGGGGACAGCGTCACACGTCTGTTTGACCGTTTGAGCGAGGGCGTGGCAGGCGGTGGAACAGCCAGCTTGTTTTTGTTTTATTTGTTGCGGCCTCGCGGCGATGGGAGCGGCAGGTGGGTGGAGAAGGGTTTTATGATAGAAGCTAATGGCGGCATAGATGAGGATAAGCTCATAAGAACACGCGATGGTGGAAACCAGTGGTGCGGGTTGATTTCGAGTAAATGCAATTTTTTTTTAAAAGTGGTGCTTTATATGAGTAGAGAAGAGGTCCAGATTGAGGTTGTGCAATGTTATTGTTTCTGCTACTATATATTTCATATTACACTTTGAAAGTTTATTAAGACATCACACCAGTCTATTAATACACCTCACCACTGTTCCATTGGCATATTTTTGTCCGAGTTTCTTTACCATCATGAATCATATTTTTTCTCCTCTTCAATACTTAAACATTGTATTGCTATTTGGCAGCTTTTGGAGGAGGATGTTGCTTTGAAGAGGTTCAAATCATACAAAAACAGTGTGAAACAGGTCTCCAAGATCGGGAATGCTCTCACTTTAGCTGTTGTACTTGGTATGTCTATGTAGTTCATTGCCCTTACCTTTTGGTTCCAGCTCTTTAAATCATTTGGGATTGTACTGTGCAGTTATTGATGCGCAATATAAGTTCATGCTGGCTGCTTCTCCTAACTGGTGTACACCTACTATTTTGTTAGCTGTGGTTTTTTTTCTTATTATTTCAGTGATAGTTAAAGTTGTGCTTAGTGAATTTTCTATCTCGAAGTAAAAAAAAATCTAGCTGGATAATATTGGTAGGGGACAGTTGTATATTTCATACTTTACAATTTGATACACAACTTACTGAATTCCATTCTCTTGATTAATTGAACCTCTAGTATATTTTATCCTGCATTGAGATTTCCACTACCAACAGATTGTTTTGCTAGATTTTCTGATGTTGAAGGTTTTTGGTGGGTTGACATTTGATTTGTCAGTCTCTGGCATGCGTGATTAGTTACCACACGGTAGTGGCTAATGTTGCTTCTGGTGTATGACCAATGGTTATCAGTTATCACCCAGTTGCATTTAGGAACATGGGATATTTATCATAAGGCATATTTTTTCTTTGGGTATCTGTATTGCTATTAGATGTCAACCATAGCCACAGAGTGTGTGGACATTACATCAGGACACTTGTACATTTTAGCGTTCTGCATAATCAGCACTAGGATTTGCTATGTTTTTTTTCTTCTACACTAATTAATTGATAGATTGGACACAGTGCCTGCAGTTAGTTCTAGACTGTAAGCAGTAGGTTTCAGCGTTATCCACTTATCCTTTATACTCCCTTCGTTTTAAATACATGTCGTTTAATAAATTAGTTAAAAAATAGTAGTTTGTCATGACGCGTCTCATTAGAAAGCTGAATGTCACAAATATACCTTACGTATTGTCAGTATATCACAGAATTTAACCAGAACCATTCTTCTGAAGTGAGCAGAAATGGAGTGGCTACTTCATTTCACCTATGCTGCCTTTTGCATCAGAAGTACTATGATCTGATAACAGATGCTGACTGATGTTTGTGTCATTATCCTGCAGCTTGCAGCTACGAGCTTGCTGTGTTGGCGACTAGCACAAAATGAAGGAAAACTCAGTCATGTGGCGGCACGGTTATTCCGGGAAGTGATCCATCAGCATGAACTGGCACTCTCTCTCTTCGTGTTTTTTTAGCCCCGTTTGTTGATCACTCGTACCGTGTAAAATAAAATAAACTAGGTTAACCTTGATTGGCAAATAATGTCTCTGTTTTTATGGCCTAGTTGCAAACAAAGTGAGAGAAGCATTCCGTGGTGAATCGTGAAGAATGAACGCCGCCTGCTTTGTTTACCACCTGGGAGTGTATCCTGCTGCACATTGTAACAGACGTGCATTTATTGAACTAAGTTTAATACTATCACCATTCTTGAATATTATTATCGTCCGTTAGTTCATTTTTAAACTAAAACATGACAAAAAAAAATAGTGAGATTAAAATAAAATGTGAAATATTTATCATTCGCTAGTTCATTTTTAAACTAAAATACGATAAATAGAAAACCCTAAAAACCGTAAAAGAAAATGCGTGTTACGATCGTTAATCCCTGGACACCAAACAGGACCGGGTGGATTTGTGTTCGAGCGCCTTCTGCCGTCTCGTCTGTCGCGGACAGGATACCGTGTAGCCCAATGCCTCAAGCCTCCAATCCCAGCCTTCCTTTTGGGATCTGACGGCGACACAGCCCAACCAACATCTGGGCAAGGAACAGATAAGGACTGCAAACCTTGTCACTTTGTCAGGGCTTCGGGGACAGCCAAAGAAGACGGACGGACCCAGTGAGGCGAGCACGGGCGCTCACCGGCGATGGCGACGAGGGCATGGGTGGCCGCGGCGGTGGCCTTGAACCCTCAACTGCTGCCTCTCCGCTCCTGCTCGCCCACGAAGTCGGTCTCCCCAGCGCAGCGCTCGGCGTCGATGGGGCTCCGGCTGCGCAGCGGCCGGCCGTGCCTGGGGAAGTTCGTGTGCCGCCGCGCCAAGAACGCGGGATACGAGGACTACAAGTTCCCGGACCCCATCCCGGAGTTCGCCGAGCAGGTCAGCCTCCCCCTTCCCCTTCCTCATGCTGAGTCGGGACCAAGACTTCTTCTTCTGCTGCTGCTATTATTATTTTTTTTTCTGATGGCTCACATTCTTTTGGGGGGGGCGTTTCAGGAGACGAGCAAGTTCAGGGAGCACATGGCGTGGCGGCTGGAGCAGAAGAAAGAGGACTACTTCGGGGACCATGTCGAGGAGATCGTTGACGTCTGCACCGAGGCACGTACGCAATTCCTGAAATTCCAAGCGCATAGTTGTTGGTTTAATTCCTAGTAATGGCGAGCGAGTGCTCTTGCTTTTAGTGTATGGATTGAATCGAGTCGGGAGTTGGAACCACAAAGTTCGCTTGCACGAATTAGCATTGAAACGAACGAATGTGCAACAGTAGAAGACATTTTGCACACTACATAGACAGTGAAGCTTGCAAATTGTATGATGCTAGACTGCTAGGCATGTAGATTCAGGCAACTGTTTTGTAAGCTAATGCCTTAGGCTGACTCCAACGGGGAGAAGCCATTTTGGCCATGCATTTGGTCTTTTGGGGGTCATCGGTGGTTTAGCTAGCCATCCAAATTGTTAGTGTATCCAACAAAGAAGCCATTTTATCCAAATTGCAGTTGCACTGTCTGTGCGTGTTCACATGTCCCGTGAATTTTTCATGTCGGCAAGTCGATCTTATTCTTAGTAGATAGATACGATGAGACTACACCTGTACTGTACGTAGACGAGTTAAACTGTACCAGCCGTACGTCCAGCACTAACATATGGCTACTCTCGCTGTGGCAGCAGATCATGGGGACATTCCTGGAGAACGATTACCGTGGACCAGGGACGCTCCTGGTTCACCCGTTCCTGGACATGAAGGGCGAGATCAAGGAGAGGGGGCTCCCCGGCGCACCTCAGGCGGCACGGGCGGCGATAGCATGGGCCGAAAAGAACGTGGACAAGGACTGGAAGGCCTGGACTGGGGAATACTAGCACTAGAAGAGGTATCAATAAAGATTTTGCCATTTGAATTGGCATGAGAAGAGAGTAAAAACTAAAGAGGATGTTTCTATGTTTTACCACTGAGCTTGTATGGTTTAGCACTGTGTTCCTGCTCTATTATTCTCAGTTAGATCAGAGGTTGCAGCTTGCCAGACTGGCATATACATCTCTTGCTACTACTTGAGCTTGCACGTAGTGTAGAGTGTAGAGACACGGGGTCTGTTTGGTAGGCTGTCTAAGTTGCCACACTTTGCCTAACTTTTCTGTCTAAAGTTAGTTCTTCATTTCGAACGACTAACCTTATATAAAGTGTGGCTTAGTTAGCCACAAACCAAACACATTCTAACAGAAAAGTCCTCAGACACGGTAAAGAAAGGTAGTCTGACACTGAAAACCCCTTTGCTAGCTAGCTAATGAACACACAATGGCTGTGCATCATGCAGAATTGCGAACTCCCTGCACCCTAGGCAGAATAACACAATAGTATATATAAACCAACCCCCCATCATTGTTGTTCAGCATCATTTTAGAATAGCGGTCAACACTAGTGGCTAATGGGGATCATTGCAGTAGCCAATAACAGGGGCAGTTTGGCATATCGTCTTTTGATGCTTCTTTTCCGTGTTTCCGGAAGGGAGTGTAGCTGGCAACCAATGTTGGCTGAGGTGAACATGTCATGGACACGGACCGTGGACATCCAGCTTTTCAAATAAAGGATTTGCTATGACTTTATACTACAGTCTTGCCTTCTTAATACTGGGAATGTAAAGCTCTTTTAGAAGAATTTACACCAATATAACTTCTGTTGTAGCATTTGCTATGACTTTATACTCGTCTTCAGTACTATACATTATATCAATGTCGTGCTTACATGTGCTTCATTGCAAAACGATATGTAGACATTCTACCATCTATATCTCTGCTCAATATGCATATATAAAGCACTTACAAGAGTGAAATTTGACTTCTTAATTTTTAGTTCTAAACTAGTGGTCTACTTGATATATCTCAATATCCTCTTGATTCTTGTCCAATGAATAGTACGGGGAGCATGCTCAAACTGATATGCCTTATTATTTACTTAGAAACAATATTAAGTTTAGTCCAAGTTAAGTATTGAAAAGCTTCAACTACACTTCTATACCTTGTAGCATCATTTTGACTCTAGAGGAGATCCTTCTTAAAGTGATTAAAAGGATCATGACGCTCAATAAAGGGGGATACATTGAGTTTTTTTTTGTTTGCAAAAATTAAGTCCTAATCACAAGCCCAATTTCACCCTGCCATCTAATATGTTTATAAAGAGATAAGCGCACTAGAAACAAAACCTATGTTATCGTGACAATATTTTAAATGTAAATGATCAAAGTAAATTGCTAAATATTAATTGTAAAAAGTAAAATAAGGGTTAAGACGACTCGCTCGAAAAAAGAAGAGTTGGTACTATCCACTAGTACTTATTAAAGCACCCGCACAAGTATAACATTTTCTTTTAGTCCATGCAAGGACTAAGAGGGTGTTTGAATGCACTAGAATTAATAATCAGTTGGCTAAAAATTATTAGTGAAATTAGCTAACTAACAAATAACTACCTAACTATTAACTAATATACTAAAAATATCTAATAGTTGAACTATTAGCTAGGTTGTTTGGATGTCTCAACTAATTTTAGCGGCTAACTATTAGTTCTAGTGCATTCAAACACCCCTAAGTACTCATCATAAACTGACTTTTCGCTAATCCGGCACGGTAAACTGCTGCTTCGCAACCGTGTATAATGACCGAATCAAATCAACTATAAATACTCTAGATGATCATTCTTGGAGCTATCGTTTTCCTCTAGCATTAATATAATTCATTGGTGTTAAGAAAAACCTCTTGGGGGAAGGTTGGCTAGAGATTTCTTGGAAAAATACTAGCCCCCTTCGGTCCATAATGAGATGGCGCTAATTCGATTTTATTCTATAGATTTTTCGCTTAGTACTATGTATAGAAGGGAGACGCCGTATGAGATGAAAACCTCATGTACGGTTTTGGAACGGAGATTTTTTGAATAGAATGAATGACCGTAACGGATGTTGGCTCAATCCGAAGGAAATTATGCGGAAGCTTTGTAGATTTATTATGAAGCTACGCGACTAAAAATTGATCCTTATGATCGAAGTTATATACTATATAACATAGGCCTTATAGTCTTATACACAAGCAATGGAGAGCATACAAAGGCTTTGGAATATTATTTCCGGGCGCTAGAATGAAACCCCTTCTTACGCAAGCTTTTAATAATATGGCCGTGATCTGTCATTACGTGCAACTATCTCCACTATAGAAAGAAGAAAAAAAGAAAGGAGGAAATTTTCTAGTGAATACTAGAAAAGAGGGCTTTCTACGTAGGGATCGTCAAAACAACGATTTTACCTTATTAGCTGTAGGAAGGAAGGACACTTCACGAGAATCAAAATAGGAAGAAAGTAGAGCCTATACTACTATTCTATGGATAAAGCTGAAATTGATAGAGAAAACACCGTAAAGATCAATTAGTGAGCGACTGGGTCGATACAACTAAAAAACTGCTTCATTATACCACGATATGGGACAAAATTTAGGAATCCACTTATGTAATAAAACCGATCCACTAAAGGATTAAGCAGCGGTGCAGTATCAGATCCCAAAGATAGTGAACCAGGCAACCAGACTAGCTAAACAAACCGGGCCGTGTACTCCTCCAGTCCAGTTCACACGCAACGGAGACTAAACTAAACCGCTACAGTATAATATATATAATTTTTAGAGAAGATTTTAGTAAAGCTCCATATAGTCATATAGACACGCATAGACACGGTAGCAGTAGCGGGCGCTCGAATCTCACCGGCCCCATCTCTAGGCTCTAGCTCCATCACTCGGAGAAGATAAGACCCAGAGTGTCGCCTGGTCCATCTCCAATCCAGCAAGGCGGGCAGACGAGCCGAGAGTGAGACAACCATGGCGTCTCTGGCCCTCCGCCCCGTCATCCCGGCCACCACCGCTTCATCCAGGACCCTCACGATCGTCGTTGGCTCCCGCTCCTGCCACGCTGCCACACTCCACCGTGGCTTTCGCTCGCGGCGCCTCATCACCTGCAAGGCGGAGCCGAGCGGCGGCAACAGCACCCTCGAGCTGGGCGCAGGGGCCGCAGGGCTGGCATCGAGCGCGGTCGTGGCGTGGTCCCTCTACACGCTGAACACGACGGGGTGCGGCCTGCCTCCAGGCCCCGGCGGCGCCCTCGGCGCCGCGGAGGGGGTCAGCTACCTCGTCGTGGCGGGTCTAGTCGGGTGGTCGGTCACCACCAAGGTGCGCACTGGCTCGGGCCTCCCGGCTGGCCCCTACGGGCTCCTCGGCGCCGCTGAGGGCGTTGCCTACCTCACCATCGCGGCCATTGCCGTCGTCTTCGGCCTGCAGTTCTTCCAGCAGGGGTCCATCCCGGGTCCGCTGCCATCGGAGCAGTGTTTTGGCTGACTGTGTATTACTCATTCGGTTGGATGTCTGTTGCCGAGTGTGCCCTGCTATATACACATAACTTTTATTATTAAGTAAATTTCTAGCATTTTAGTTAGAGATTTAAGTTTCTGTAATTCCTTCTCCAAGATTGGCAAAGGCTCTCTTTTGGATACAAAGCAGCCTGACTCGAGGAATCGAAGGATTTCCTGTTTTTGTTTTCCAAATAAATATAAATATAAGAGAACCGTTAATTATATTAAAAATATCCCTTTTATGGTAGTTGACAGGTGCAAGCCGGTACTTACGACTACTTTTGCTTTTGATTTATTGTGACCCTCAGATGTAAATAAAATCTAGGTTATAAGTGTGTTTTTAGTGAATTAAATGATAACACGAATAAAGGATTAACTATAATCATGAGATATATGCAGGTGTTTAATCCTAGGTTTATCATTACATGTTGGACTAATATTATGTGTTGTGATCATGTACGACTTAGAGATTGAGTCAAAGTTTGATTATTGTGAAGTATGAATTTGCAAGAAAGTCTATTATCAAAATAATGAGACATGAGGGCTTGCAGGGCCTGGCTTCACGCACGTTCACCAAGTGCGACCGCACAGGGCCCAAAATTCTGAGGGGCCTAAAAAACTTTTTAGCTCAGTAGTAAGTCTAAACAATATGCATCAATTAGCAGACTAATATTACACCATTTAAGCTGAACTTAGTTAGCAGCTAGCTTGCTGATCTTCAAACACATCTAGTAAATATTTTGTAATTCAGAATATATAAATTCTATTACAATGTAGTTCTGATTATATTTTTTTCTATAAAATAGGACCTCTTTTAAATTTTAGTACAGGGCCTCTAAATTTACCGGCCCGGCCCTGAGGGCTTGCATATGGATTGATCTCAACTATAAAGCTTGCAAATATAGCTATTAAAGATGGTTGTCAAAGCTTTTGATGATGATGATTATTATTGATAACAATCTAGTTTAAGCACAAGACAATAATACAAATGAAATGATATTTATTATAAGCTCAAACCATTGTCTGAAGCATTGATATGGCTTAATTTGATGGCTTGAGAAGGTGAAGATAGCAAGAAAATATCTTTGAGGTACTAAATAAAGGTGAAGAGCAAGTGATGGCTTGATGACCTAGAAATCTAGCTAAGGTGTAGAAGAAATTTACTTGCATTTAATCAATGTACTAAAAGCTTTGGAAAGTTGCATTAACGTGGAAAATCAAATCAAATGATAAAAGTGACTTGAAACCTTTCTGCCGTTTCTCCCTACTTCTCCCGTAGTTAAAACCGGTACCGACGTTTGATTCAGTACCATGATGTCCTGGGAAGTAAGCTGCTTTGAGTTGATTCGATTGCTCATCTGCTTCGGTAGCGATTGTGCATATCAGGATGGATGATTTGGTTCCTTGGTTTGTACTAGGTAACTAACCATGGATAGAGTGTGATAGTGAGAAAGTCTGAATTTTCATCGACAAATTAAGCCATAAAGTGGCGAATGCTACGTCTCTCTCGTTTTTAATACTACACAGTTACAGCTTTGAAGTCTGGATATCTGAGATGTAGTTCTCTTCTTATTATTCATAGGGACTAGGGTTATAAAAACCGTGTCTTTTCTGATCAATCCTTGGCATAGAAGATATGGATGCAATTGCCAATGACTCTGAGCACTGGCAACATCCCCAGCTCGCTGTTCTCTGGTACAAATCTGAACTAAAAGGCTCCAGTCCAAGGTGTGGGATGACTTCTCATACCCACCTTTGTCGAAGGTATTGGGAGTAGGGATGGTATTGAGAGTAGGTACAAATCTGAACAAAAGGCTCCAGTCCAAGGTCTGGTACAAATCTGAACAAAAGGCTACAGTCCAAGGTATTGGAAGCAGGGATGGTACTGAATCATGATCTAAATGTCTCTTCACGATTTCTTTAAGCACTTACCTAATTTTAGTTAAAAATAAATATAAATAGAGCTGATCTGATCCTTAAATTTTATGGAGCCATTGAACATGGGGGCCTTGATGACAAAGTTTTCTGCATCATGTTGGATGAGGCATTCACGTACATTTCAGTGGCTTTGAGTGTCAAAGCCAACGACCTTCAAGCACGGAATCCACTTTCTTCAGATAATTATGAGCTTGTTTGTTGATGCGTTATGCAACTCGTTTTAGTTGATTGGGTTATTCCGGGTGCACTATACTATACGACGGTTCACTTACATCGATCTACGGTTGGTTGCTAAAAGCGTCTTCAACGACCTACGGTGGGTCGCTAAAAACCTTTAGCGACCTATAGTTTTAGTTGATTGGGTTATTCCGGGTGCACTATACTATACGACGGTTCACTTACATCGATCTACGGTTGGTTGCTAAAAGCGTCTTCAACGACCTACGGTGGGTCGCTAAAAACCTTTAGCGACCCATAAAGATGGCCGCTGTAAGTGCCGTCGCTAAAAGCTTTAGCGACCGACGGTTTGTTACTGATATTGTATATTTAGCGACCACCGACCAACTGTGGGTTGGTGTATTATAGATTTATCGACCAACCGTAAGTCGTTATAGTATACATTTAGCAACCAACAGAAGGTCACCCTATTTACAGTTATGTCGGCTTAGCTCTGTAGCGACCCACCGTAAGTCATTACAGTTATGTAGTTTTAGCGACCAACGGACCATGACTATAAACGTCTTTAACATCAGTCTCTAACATTTAGCAACCAACAGTGTTGGTGCTTAATAAGGGTCGTTAAAACTCAACTGTGGTGTAGTTGTGGGGCTGGATGAAAACCTTGGAGAAGCTGTGAAAGTTATCCAAGTGTACAAACAGTCGCACTCCAGCAGCAGTACATTTGTATGTCGATGATCCTGAATGCCGGCTGGAGCGCTTTGTATTCAGGAAGAAGACCCTAACAACACTTCTGGATCTAAAACTAGCCAGCCAGGGAACTGTTGTAGATGTGGATACGCTGGTGTGGAGTACTAGAAAGTACCTGTGCAGTGAGAGCCCGATGACTCATGTTTGCAAATGCCACATCTCAGGACAAGAAGTGAAGCCTGTCTATGGTTTAAAAGGAGTAGCAGGTAAACCCAGAGCTCTCGAAGGAACACAGCAGGAACTATATATATATCCCACAAGGCCACAATTGCTCGCATGTCGCGGGATGTGTTGGCACAATGGCACTACCATGCATTACAGCATTAGTGACTGGAAGGCTGCAATGGCTTGAAGAGCTTGTTTGTACTTGTACCCAGGATTGGTTGACTCCAGCTGGTACGACCTGTGATCTTAGGTAGTATTTGGTTCAGGAGCCAACTAGAACGGAACCGTTCCATCCCTGATTCTAGGAACGGAGCCGCTCTGTTTTGTGTTTGGTAAGCTGGAACGGAGCGGCTCTGTTTTTTGTTTGGTTGCAGAGTGAACTGGAACAGAGCGGCTCCATCCTTTGTTTGGTTCTAGAGTGAAGTAGAACGGAGCGATTTCATTTTGTGTTTGGTTCAAGAGTAAAGCATAATGGAGTGGCTATGCTCTATATTTGTTTGATGAGTGCAAATAGATAATTTTCTCCATTAGTCAACTGTATTTTAAGATATGACACATTCATACAACCATTAGTCATATCTTAAGATGACAAATATAACTATAGATCATAAAATGTATAATAATTACTCCATAATCTTACACATGACTCATCCATACAACCATCACAAAAGTGTTATGTCAAAAATAAGTTTCATAACATATCACACACATGTCCATACATAGTTTCAAACAAACATAGGTCCTTACATAGATCCATACAAATTGTGAAATGTATTATTAGATTACCATAAAGCCTAAAACTTCTCATTAACGAAGTCGGTAATCATAGAGACCTTGTAAAGCAATGGCACATCCATGAAAGCATGTGCAATGTCAGGATTAGAAACCAAATGAGAATAATACTTGGACTTGTGCGCAATCTCAAATCCTGGAATATTGTCTACAACTTCAAACAAACCAGCTGGCAAAGGTTTGTTTGCTGCCTCCTTGATGGCACTGGCTAGTGTTCGACTCCCCCTTTCTCTTTCCTGATTTTATCCTATCGTCTTCTTGTGGCGATCTGGCTTTCTGATGTCCTGGTATCAGGTAGGTGCGGACCAGGAGTCAACCGATGATGATCTTTAAAATTGAAGACTTTTCTAAGTTGCTTCCCTACGTTGAGTTTGTGATCCAAATTCTAAAGAAGTCGATCAAGTTGGCGAGCGAAGCGGAGACCCATCGCCGGGAGGCTTGGACCGGAGCATATGCTGAGTTGGAAAGCTCGTTTATAGGATACTGTTGCTTTACCTACCACAGAAGCTGGGTATATGACGATTGTAGAAGTTACTAAGGAAGCCTTATGGTTGAAAGGTATATATTCAGAGCTATGTGAAATTAAGTCTTGCATTACCATTCATTGTGATAGTCAGAGTGCTATTTATCTCCCCAAAGATCAGATGATTACTGAGAAATCCAATCATATTGATATCCGTTATCACTTCGTTCGTGATATCATTGAGAAAGGTTTGGTGAAGATATGCAAGATCAGTATTCATGATAATTCTGCTGATATGATGACGAGACATGTTCCTGTTGCTAAGTTTGAGCTATGCTTCAGCTTAGTTGGTATTACAAATTAGCCCCTAGTGGTTGTTGGCGCCGACATGATGATGATGCATTGTTTGAGGTGGAGTTTGCTATTATGATGCTACAAGAAATTTGTCTCAAGGTGGAGTTTGTGATCCAAATTCTGAAGAAGGCGACCAATTGGCGAGCGAAGCGGAGGCCCGTCTTCGAGTAGAGTAAGAAACTCATGTTTTAAAGTGATATTTTTATTCGCCTATTCACCCCCTCTAGGCGACATCTAGATCCTGTTCCCGGACAAATGGAACTTTCATTGCGCAGAGAGTATAGAAAACTGGTTTCGGTTGGTTGGCGCATCGGACTAGTCCGGTGGCTATCCGGAATAGTTTTTCCAGAGAGATTGTTTTTGAACAGCTAAAGACCTGGCACACGGACCCGGTCTGGTGTTGCACTAGACCGTCAAGGTTCAACTGGTACTTTCTAGATCCAACGGTCAAGCTGACATGGGGGAGGTCTGGTGGTGCACCGGCCCAGTCCGGTGTGCCCTAACATGACTAGTCTCCATCGGAACGATCACTGAACGAACAATCTAATAAAGGTTCGGTGCACCCCCAGACCGTCATGTTCAAGGTCCGTGTCCGGCGTGACCGCAGGAAGTGTAGATTTCTCACTCAACTCCAACTGCTATGTGGGGGTGGTTAGGACTATAAATACCCCCAACGAGCATTCAAGATACACAAGAGCTACACCAAACATCCATACATTGATTACAACATCTTCAAGCCATCCAACTCCTCCCAAGTGCCACATTCAATAGAATTGAGCTAGAGAAATCTTAGTACCTTGCGGAGTGATTTGTTTTGAGTTTGTTGCAACGGTTCTTGTGCTCTTGAGTTTCTTTCTCACTCCCACTATAATTCACATTCTTGTAAAGCTAGTGAGGGACTCCGTTGATTGTGTGGAGATCCTCACAGAGGCTCTGGTCTCTTGATTTAAAAAGGAATACTCAAACAGTCTAAGTGATCATTTCAGTGAGGGAAAGAGTTGAAAAAGACCAATCCTAAAGCTATCTCCAGCAGATCCCCTATGCATGTGTGCAAGGTTCCAAGCAAATCCTAAGGAAGTTCACCTTAGGGCCATGAAAAGAATCATGAGATATTTATTTTATACTCCTAAGTTTGGGCTATGGTACCCCAAGGGATCTACCTTTGATCTAATTAGGTATTCTGATGCCGATTATGGTACCCCAAGCGATCTACCTTTGTAAAGTCATCTTGCTTGCTCTTGATCCTAAATCATTAGTGTTGCTCCCGAAGTAATTCTATAATATTGAGCAACACAGCAAGAAGAACTATCTCTCACTTTGATTCAGTTGCTTCTTGTTGTAGCACCTTGTTAGAATACCCGATTAGGGTTTGGGGTTCTCCCCATATAATTACTGTCTCGCCCCTCTGTAATGGGCCTGGCCCAGTTACTCTAGTCTATTTAATAGATTGCCCAACCCCTATCAGGGTTAGGGTTTCCAATATGGTATAGAGCCAATTTTTTTCTCTCCCAGCCGCCACCTCCCTTGCCTAGCCGCCGGTGCTTCCCTCCCCTGTGCCGTCGGCGCCCCCAATCTGCTCCCTGGCAACAGCCACCCCCGCCCCTGGCTCCTCCTCCCTCCTCCCTTCCCTAAGTCGCAGGACCCGACGCCCTGCCCGACCGATTGCCTCGACCCGCGCAGCGCCAGGAACAACAGAGCCGCCACCTGCTCCGAGCGCCGACCCTGGCCATCCGAGAGCCCCGGCGCCCCTGTCGTGCTGCCCGACGCACGACGCCAGGAGCCGCGACCCGTGCCTAGGCGCGACACCTGCTCGGCCACCCACGCGCAGCTCCTGTGTGCCAAGCCCCAGCCACAACCGAGCCCCTGCACCCAAGCCCGACCGCCCGTAGGTGCCGCGACACCAACGCACCTGCATCCAGCCGAGCGGACCACGCCAAGGTCCAGCGCCATGACCCCGACTGTGCGCACCCAGCCGAGTAGCGCTCAAACGTCTGCTGCCCTTCCCCGCGCCTCCAGCTCTGGTGCCCACTCAGCCGCCGCGCCGCCGGCTCCCTCCCCACTCAGCCGCCACGGGCCGCTTGAGCCGCGCCCCTGCGCCACCGGCCGCCTCCATCGCGGCCCTGCGCAGCCGGCCACCACGCGCCCTCTCTGCCGGTCCCGCCCCCCCGACCGTGGCCGCCCTATGCCGGATCCCGCTGCGCTCGACCTCTCCTCGCTGGGATCCCGCCGCGCCCGGCCCCTCTGCATCCTCCGCCCCGTCGCCGACTTTCGCGACCTCCTCCTCCAGCTCTCCTCCATCGGCCGCTGGTCCCCACCCGCCCTTCTCCTTGCCGCGAGCGCTCCCTGTCGCGTCCTCCTCTTCCCCTGCCGTCGGGCGCTGTCGGCCTCTGCTCCCAGCCTCGCCGCTCGACCCGATCCTAGCGGCTGCGCGCGCCCTTCTTGACGACCCTCTGAAAGGGAAATGTGCCCTTGGGCCATTTCTAAGTATTTTGGTGATTTAGTGTCCAACACAAGAGCCCTAGTGTAAAAAGGTGGACAAAGTACAAATCAAGGATAAAGGTATGTTTCTCAGACTTAGTACATTGTTTTATGGACTAATGTATTGTGTCTAAGTGCTGGAAACAGGAAAAATCCAATTGGAAATGTCTTGGCTCGAGCAGCCAAGACTCTGCTGAGTCTGGGAGCACCGGACTGTCCGGTGGTGCACCGGACAGTGTCCAGTGGTGCACCGGACAGTGTCCGGTGCGCCAGGCTGGCTCGAGCGAAGTGGCCGCTCTCGGGAATTCTCCGGCGACGTACAGCTATAATTCACCGGACTATCCGGTGTGCACCGGACTGTCCGGTGAGCCAACTGTCGGCCGGGCCAACGGTCGGCCGCGAAATCTGCGCGGGACACGTGGCCGAGCCAACGGCTAGAAGGGGGCACCGGACTGTCCAGTGTGCACCGGACATGTCCGGTGCGTCAACGGCTCTCAGGCTGCCAACGGTCGACTGCGCCATTTTTAGAAGGAAATCGGGCACCGGACAGTGTCCGGTGTGCACCGGACTGTCCGGTGCGCCAGGCAAGATCAACCTTCCTAGATTGCTCTCAACGGCTCCTAGCTGCCTTGGGGCTATAAAAGGGACCCCTAGGCGCATGGAGGAGAAGACCAAGCATTCCTACAACATTCCTAAGCACCAAGACATCGATTCCGCGCCTTTGATTCTTTGCGATAGCAATTAGAGCTCTAGTTGAGTGGTGAACTCATTGAGTTGTGTTGCGAGCTATTGTTGTGACTTGTGTGCGTGGTGTTGCTGTGATTTCTTGTCTTGAGTGCGTTGCTAATCCCTCCCTTGCTCTGTGCTTCTTTGTGAATTTCAAGTGTAAGGGCGAGAGGCTCCAAGTTGTGGAGATTCCTCGCAAACGGGATTGAGTAAAGCAAGCAAAACACCGTGGTATTCAAGTGGGTCTTTGGACCGCTTGAGAGGGGTTGATTGCAACCCTCGTCCGTTGGGATGCCACAACGTGGAGTAGGCAAGCGTTGGTCTTGGCCGAACCACGGGATAACCACCGTGCCATCTCTGTGATTGATCTTGTTGGTTGTTTTGTTTTGTTGAAGATTCCTCTCTAGCCACTTGGCGGTTATTGGGCTAACACTTAACCAAGTTTTTGTGGCTTAAGTTTTTAAGTGTTACAGGATCACCTATTCACCCCCCCTCTAGGTGCTCTCAATTGGTATCGGAGCCGTTCTCTTCACAAAGGGACTAACCGCCCGAAGAGATGGATCCTAAGGGGAAGGGAATCGTGATCAACGACAAAGAGAAGGAATCCTTCATCAACGAGCCGAAGGATGACAAGCCTACCAACTCCGGCTCGGGCCATAGACGAAAAGATGGGAAGAAGAAGAAGACAAGGCGCATCAAGGAAATTGTCTACTACGACGACAACGATGAGTCTACTTCTTCCCAAAAGGACGACGACCACAACGACTATGAGAGAAGGAAACCGGTCAATTCAAACTTTTCTTTTGATTACTCTCGTATTCCTCAAAGTACAAATGCTCATTTATTATCTATTCCACTTGGTAAACCTCCTCACTTTGATGGAGAGGACTACGGATTTTGGAGTCACAAAATGCGTAGTCACTTGTTCTCTCTCCATCCTAGTATATGGGAGATTGTAGAGAGTGGAATGCACTTTGATAGTTCGGATAGTCCCATGTTCATTAATGAGCAAATTCATAAGAATGCACAAGCTACTACTGTTCTTCTAGCTTCATTGTGCAGGGATGAATACCACAAAGTGAGCGGCTTGGATAACGCCAAGCAGATCTGGGACACCCTCAAGATTTCACATGAGGGGAACGACGTCACCTTGCTCACCAAGATGGAGTTGGTGGAGGGCGAGCTTGGACGATTCGCGATGATAAGGGGCGAGGAGCCGACACAAACATACAACCGGCTCAAGACCCTTATCAACAAAATAAGGAGCTACAGAAGCACGCGATGGACGGACCACGACGTCGTCCGACTGATGCTAAGGTCATTTACCGTTCTTGATCCTCATTTGGTGAATAATATTCGTGAGAATCCCAGGTACACCAAAATGTCGCCCGAAGAAGTCCTTGGAAAATTCGTAAGCGGGCGAATGATGATCAAGGAGGCGAGGTATGTGGACGACGCATTGAATGGTCCAATCAACGAGCCTCAACCCCTTGCTCTCAAGGCAACAAGAAGCAAGGAGGCGCTACCTAGCAAGGTGGCACAAATTGAGGCGGCCGGACTTAATGATGAAGAGATGGCCCTCATCATCAAAAGATTCAAGACGGCGCTAAAAGGTCGCAAGGGGCAGCCGAGCAAGACCAAGACAAAGGGGAAGCGCTCATGCTTCAAATGTGGTAAGCTTGGTCATTTTATTGCTAACTGTCCCGACAATGATAGTGATCAGGATCAAGGGAACAAGAGGGAAAAGAAGAAGAACTATAAGAAGGCAAAGGGCGAGGCACATCTTGGCAAGGAGTGGGATTCGGATTGCTCCTCGTCCGACTCCGACAATGAAGGACTCGCCGCCACCGCCTTCAACAAGTCATCCCTCTTCCCCAACGAGCGTCACACATGCCTTATGGCAAGGGAGAAGAAGGTATGTACTCGAAACTCTACTTATGATTCTTCAAGTGATGATGATTCTAGCGATGAGGAAATAGATTACTCTAGCTTGTTCAAGGGATTGGATAGAAATAAAATTGATAAAATCAATGAATTGATTGATGCCTTGAATGAAAAGGATAGGCTTTTAGAAAAGCAAGAGGATTTGTTGTATGATGAACATGATAAATTTGTAGAGGCACAAAAATCCTATGCTTTAGAAGTTAAAAGAAATGAAATGTTTTCTTATGAACTATCTACTTGTCATGAAACCATTTCTACTTTACAAGGTGTTAACAATGATTTAAATGCTAAATTAGAAGTAGCAAATAAATCTAATTCTTGTGTAGAACATGTTATGATTTGCACTAGGTGTAAGGATTTTGATATTGATGCTTGTAGTGAACACCTAGTTTCAATTTCTAGATTAAATGATGAAGTAGCTAGTCTTAATGACCAACTTAAGACTAGCAAAAGTGATTTCGATAAGCTAAAATTTGCAAGGGATGCCTACACGATTGGTAGACACCCCTCAATTAAGGATGGACTTGGCTTCAAGAGGGAAGCCAAGGACTTAACAAGCCATAAGGCTCCCATCTCCACCAAGGAGAAAGGGAAGGCCCCTATGGCTATTAGTGCTAAAAAGAACCATGCTTTTATGTATCATGACAAGAGACAATTTAGAAATGCTTATAGGAGTTATAATGCATATGATGCTTTTGATTCTCATGCCATGTTTGCTTCTAGTTCTTCCTATGTGCATGATAGAAATGTTGGTAGGAAAAATGTTGTTCATAATATGCCTAGGAGAAATGTTGCTAATGTTCCTAGGAAAGTTAATGAATCATCTACAATATATCATGCTTTAAATGCTTCCTTTGCTATTTGTAGAAAGGATAGGAAGATAGTTGCTAGGAAATTACGGGCAAAATGCAAGAGTGATAAAACTTGCATTTGGGTCCCTAAGACAATTGTGACTAACCTTGTAGGACCCAACAAGAGTTGGGTACCTAAGACCCAAGCCTAAATTTGCCTTGCAGGTTTATGCATCCGGGGGTTCAAGCTGGATTATCGACAGCGGATGCACAAACCATATGACGGGGGAGAAGAAGATGTTCACCTCCTACGTCAAGAATAAGGATTCCCAAGTTTCAATCATATTCGGTGATGGGAACCAAGGCAAGGTGAAAGGCTTAGGCAAGATTGCAATATCAAATGAACACTCTATCTCTAATGTGTTTTTAGTTGAGTCTCTTGGATATAATTTACTATCTGTTAGTCAATTATGTAAGGCAACGTATCCTGTGTAAAAGGTTCTCCTGTGTAAACATGCTAAAACACCTTAACAACCTTTGGATCTAGAATCAAAGGCTAATTTTAATCCCACCTAACCGCCACCGCACCAGATTACCAGGAGGGGGTTCTTTAGAAAAAACACAAGATTATCAGGTGGGATTAAAATTAGCCTTTGATTCTGGATCCAAAGGTTGTTAAGACGTTTTAGCATGTTTACACAGGAGAACCTTTTACATAGGATACGTTGCCATTATGTAATATGGGATATAATTGTCTATTTACAAATGTAGGTGTGTCTGTCTTTAGAAGAAGTGATGGTTCATTAGCTTTTAAGGGTGTATTAGACGGCAAACTTTATTTAGTTGATTTTGCAAAAGAGGAGGCCGGTCTAGATGCATGCTTAATTGCTAAGACTAGCATGGGCTGGCTGTGGCATCGCCGCTTAGCACATGTGGGGATGAAGAACCTTCACAAGCTTCTAAAGGGAGAAAACGTGATAGGTTTGACTAACGTGCAATTCGAAAAAGATAGACCTTGTGCAGCTTGTCAAGCAGGTAAACAAGTGGGAGGAGCACATCACAGCAAGAATGTGATGACCACTTCAAGACCTCTGGAGTTGCTGCATATGGACCTCTTTGGACCCGTCGCCTATCTAAGCATAGGAGGAAGTAAGTATGGTCTAGTTATTGTTGATGACTTTTCCCGCTTCACTTGGGTGTTCTTTTTGCAGGATAAGTCTGAAACCCAAGGGACCCTCAAGCGCTTCCTAAGGAGAGCTCAAAATGAGTTTGAGCTCAAGGTGAAGAAGATAAGAAGCGACAATGGGTCCAAGTTCAAGAACCTTCAAGTGGAGGAGTTCCTTGAGGAGGAGGGGATCAAGCACGAGTTCTCCGCTCCCTACACACCTCAACAAAATGGTGTGGTAGAGAGGAAGAACATGACGCTCATTGATATGGCGAGGACTATGCTTGGAGAGTTCAAGACCCCCGAGCGTTTTTGGTAGGAAGCCGTGAACACGGCTTGTCACGCCATCAACAGGGTCTACCTTCACCGCCTCCTCAAGAAGACTTCATACGAGCTGCTAACTGGTAACAAACCCAATGTATCTTATTTTCGTGTTTTTGGGAGCAAGTGTTATATTCTTGTGAAGAAAGGTAGAACCTCTAAATTTGCTCCCAAAGCTGTAGAAGGGTTTTTATTAGGTTATGATTCAAATACAAAGGCGTATATGGTCTTCAACAAATCATCGGGTTTGGTTGAAGTCTCTAGCGATGTTGTATTTGATGAGACTAATGGCTCTCCAAGAGAGCAAGTTGTTGATCTTGATGATGTAGATGAAGAAGATGTTCCAACGGCCGCAATACGCACCATGGCGATTGGAGATGTGCGGCCTCAGGAACAATTGGAGCAAGATCAACCGTCTTCCTCAAGTATGGTGCATCCCTCATCCCAAGATGACGAACAGGTACCTCAAGTGGAGGCGCATGATCAAGGGGGAGCACAGGATGATCAAGTTGAAGAGGAAGAAGCACCTCAGGCACCTCCAACCCAAGTTCGAGCGACGATCCAAAGGGATCATCCCGTCGACCAAATATTGGGTGATATTAGCACGGGAGTAACTACTCGTTCAAGATTAGTTAATTTTTGTGAGCATTACTCTTTTGTCTCTTCTATTGAGCCTTTCAGGGTAGAAGAGGCCTTGCTAGATCCGGACTGGGTGTTGGCCATGCAGGAGGAACTCAACAACTTCAAGCGCAATGAAGTTTGGACACTGGTGCCTCGTCCCAAGCAAAATGTTGTGGGAACCAAGTGGGTGTTCCGCAACAAACAGGATGAGCACGGGGTGGTGACGAGGAACAAGGCTCGACTTGTGGCAAAAGGTTATGCCCAAGTCGCAGGTTTGGACTTTGAGGAGACTTTCGCTCCTGTGGCTAGGCTAGAATCAATTCGTATTTTGCTAGCATATGCCGCTCACCATTCTTTCAGGTTGTACCAAATGGATGTGAAGAGCGCTTTCCTCAACAGGCCGATCAAGGAGGAGGTGTACGTGGAGCAACCCCCTGGCTTCGAGGATGAACGGTACCCCGACCACGTGTGTAAGCTCTCTAAGGCGCTCTATGGACTTAAGCAAGCCCCAAGAGCATGGTATGAATGCCTTAGAGACTTTTTAATTGCTAATGCCTTCAAGGTCGGGAAAGCCGATCCAACTCTTTTTACTAAGACTTGCGATGGTGATCTTTTTGTGTGCCAAATTTATGTCGATGACATAATATTTGGTTCTACTAATCAAAAGTCATGTGAAGAGTTTAGCAGGGTGATGACGCAGAAATTCGAGATGTCAATGATGGGCGAGTTGAACTACTTCCTTGGGTTCCAAGTGAAGCAACTCAAGGACGGCACTTTCATCTCCCAAACAAAGTACACGCAAGACTTGCTAAAGCGGTTTGGGATGAAGGACGCCAAGCCCGCAAAGACGCCAATGGGAACTGACGGGCACATCGACCTCAACAAAGGAGGTAAGTCCGTTGATCAAAAAGCATACCGGTCTATGATAGGGTCTTTACTTTATTTGTGTGCTAGTAGACCGGATATTATGCTTAGCGTATGCATGTGTGCTAGATTTCAATCCGATCCTAAGGAGTGTCACTTAGTGGCTGTGAAGCGAATTCTTCGATATTTAGTCGCTACGCCTTGCTTTGGGATCTGGTATCCAAAGGGGTCTAACTTTGACTTGATTGGGTACTCAGATTCCGACTATGCTGGATGTAAGGTCGATAGGAAGAGTACATCGGGGACGTGCCAATTCTTAGGAAGGTCCCTGGTGTCGTGGAACTCTAAGAAACAAACTTTCGTTGCCCTATCCACCGCTGAGGCCGAGTATGTTGCCGCATGACAGTGTTGTGCGCAACTGCTTTGGATGAGGCAAACCCTCAGGGACTTTGGCTACAATCTGAGCAAAGTCCCACTCCTATGTGATAATTAGAGTGCTATCCGAATAGCGGAAAATCCTGTTGAGCACAGCCGCACAAAGCACATTGACATCCGACATCACTTTTTGGGAGACCACCAGCAAAAGGGAGATATCGAAGTGTTTCATGTTAGCACCGAGAACCAGCTAGCCGATATCTTTACCAAGCCTCTAGATGAGAAGACCTTTTGCAGGCTGCGTAGTGAGCTAAATGTCTTAGATTCGCGGAACTTGGATTGAATTGTAGCATACATGTGTTTATGCCTTTGATCATGTTCATTCTGCATTTTGTTGCTTATTGTGGTGCTCAAGTTGTACAAACCCTCCCTGGACCTCACAAGTCCTTTTGCAAGTGATGCACATATTTAGGGGGAGCTGTGCTACAACTTGACCCTTTGAGACTAACCATATGCTTGAGTTTGCTTGTTTTAGTCTCAAGGGAGGTTTGAAAGGGAAAAGGTGGACTTGGACTATGAAAGACTTCCACTGCACTCCGATGAGAGGGTAACTTATTCCAAGTTCATCTCATATACTCTTATTGCCTTTGTGTTCTTATTTGAAGATTTTGGTGAGGCAATGGGGTTAAAGGGCCAAGATTGATCCCGTTTTGGTGCTTGATGCCAAAGGGGGAGAAAATAAAAGGTCAAAGCGATAAATGAATCAGCTACCACTTGAGAGATTTTGAAAATAGTAGAATAGAGCTTGTGGTTTGTCAAAACTCTTTTATTGTCTCTCTTGTCAAAAGTTGGCTTCTTATGGGGAGAAGTATTGATTATGGGAAAAAGGGGAGTTTTTGAAATCTTGAATCAATTTCTCTTGGAATACCTCTCTTTATGTCTCTACAAGTGGATTTGACTTAGAGATAGGAATTTGAGTTTGATTTGCAAAAACAAACCAAGTGGTGGCAAAGAGTGATCCATATATGTCAAATTTGAATCAAAACAATTTGAGTTCTTATTTGAAGTGATTTTGTATTTGTTCTACTTGCTTTATGTTGTGTTGGCATAAATCACCAAAAAGGGGGAGATTGAAAGGGAAATGTGCCCTTGGGCCATTTCTAAGTATTTTGGTGATTTAGTGTCCAACACAAGAGCCCTAGTGTAAAAAGGTGGACAAAGTACAAATCAAGGATAAAGGTATGTTTCTGAAAGTTGCCTAGAGGGGGGGTGAATAGGCAAGTTAAAATTTTTTCAACAAAAACTAGAAGCAAACTGGGTAAAACTGAATTGATCTCGAAATTCACCCAGTTAACTTTGGAAATGAGATGTTCTAAATGATCCACAGGGTTCAAAGTAGTAGATCTGAGAAGGGCACTTCTCAAGATCCACACACCAAAAAGATATAAACAAATCTTTCACGGAATGGTGAGAGAACGAAGAACACAAACAAACACAATGAGCAAGAACACAAGAGACACAAGATTTATCCCGAGGTTCGGTCACACCACCAAGGTGCCCTACTTCCTCGTTGAGGCGCCCACAAAGAGCCGGGTCTCTTTCAACCCTAATCCTCCCTTTGCCAACCACAGAGGTCAAGCCCACACAATAATCTTTGCTCAAACGAGCGGGTAATACAAACTTTCTTGTGGTCTTCCACAAGATTTGGAGACTCACAAGAGACACCTAGTCGTCTAGGAGCTAGAAGCTCCAAGAGTAATGAATCCACAAAGAACTCGATGTAGTACCAAAGCTCGAATCAAGAAGAGCAAGAGAGATTTGGAGATGAAGCACAAAAACCGCAGCTCTCAAACTCACTCAAAGATTTCTCTCCAAAGATTTGAAATGGGAGAGGCAAGAGGTGTGTGAGAGAGAGTGGGAGGTGTTTCTCAGGTTGGGAATGAAGTTTTGTGCGTGCTCTCCTGTGGGGAAGAGTGTGGGAGGTGTATATAAAGGTGCCCACAAAAGCAGGTGGCCGTTGGGGAAAGTTGGCCAAAAAACCGGTTGAACCGGTTTGTAAACCGGTTGAACCGGTTTCCACCAGGAAGAACTCGGTTCACTGACCTACTCAGCCGGAGAGTCGACCGGACTCAAAACCGGTTGAGCCGGGCTCAAATCCGGTTGAACCGGTTTTCCCAAAATCTGCACACGACTTTTTCTGACAGGACTGACTGGCAGACTGGCAGTGACAGAGCGGAACAGTGCAGAAACCGGTTGAACCGGTTTTAGGTCCGGTTGAACCGATTTTTGAACTGCTGCACAGATTTTGAGAAAACAGAAGTGAAACTAGGGTAAAATGGAAGTTTTAGATCAAGGAGTTTGAGCTTTAGTACCAACACCAACCTTCTTTTTGGATCCCCCTTGATATTACGACGATTCCTATACTCAAGTTAAATAAAATATAATTAAGTAAACTCCTTGAGTCATTGGTGTCTCAAGTGTGATTTCTCCATGGTGTTGCTTCATAAGGATCACAAACATCTTTGTCTCACCTTTTGAAGCAAACACAAATCGAGCCTGTGACTTGTGCCATATCACCATATATGAGTTCAAATCATGGATTCAAGTCACCTTACTGATGCATCAACATGTTGTAACTCTTCATAGCTGATTAGTTCATCGATTTAGTGCAAGTACTCTCTTCTTCACCTTAGCCATGGTACCTCGGTCTACAAGCCGTCGCTTGGCCTTCACCTTCGCTTAGTTCCTCGAAGCCCTTTCCTTGCTATCTTCACCCTATCAAGCCATTCTTGAGTCACATCCTATTGAGCATCCATTGAGAGAATCATTTCTTCAATATTGTGAACCTTGCTTGAATGTCATCTAGATATAACTGCTAAGATCAATCAAGCTCTAGTTTGATTCTCATATATTCATATATGGACTAATAGTAATATGGTCAAGTCAATTCATGATTCCTCATATCTTATTCACTTTGGCTTGACCAATCCTCTTAATCACTTCAACCTCTATTATGATCATATTTATGCATAGTGATTTCTCAGGACTTGTCCATATATTCAAACCAATATAGAGACCATATTATATCCATTTGCATTGTCTCACTGGTTATTTGACCTTGTGTTGAACCTTGTTCACTGATCATTATACACTATTCAAGTATGTTCATCATACTGAATTTCCTGTTCAACACTTAGCAAACTTGTTAGACCTTTAAATGTGTTGTTATCCAAATCACCAAAACTCACAAAAGGGATAAATGCACTTTCAATCTCCCCCTTTTTGGTGATTGATGACAACACATTTAAAGCTTACATAAGATTTGATAAATAAGATTTTGAATCCTATGATATAGTTTCCTCCCCCTAAATATGTGCATTTCAGAAAATACCAATTTTGTACTCAAATGCCAAAAGCACATATTTGGGTCAAAGTATGGAGACAACTTATATCATACTATTCATAGGATGCAGTGCGTCATAAAATAAACGTGATGCTCATGACATAGTATGCACTACTCAACTTTCTACATCTTATGTTTTTCTTATGACTTCCTTTTTTTTTAATTATTTCTCCCCTTTTTAAAGTCTACACTTAGTTACATAAGACTAAAGGTAAGCTTTAATGCACAATTTCTCCCCCTTTGTCATTAATCTCCAAAAAAGATATAAAGAATATAAAGGGCAGAAATTATGATTAATCAAGATTTGAACACACTATCATGAAAAGGGTCCTTATATGGCACAAAGGTAATGGAGAAGTGACATAAAGTGATGTACCTTTGCATTTTACCTTTTCAAGGGGAGTTCCAAACTTGTGTTGGATTTACAATTCATTTGCAAGCTCTTGTTGGTATAGTTGTGACATAGGTCCAAGATATCAACTGAATATTGTCATACTAATTGAAAGATAAATCTTGATACCTGGAGTCTAGATGTCACCTAGCATTTTCTTATCATAACAAGAGGCAACATGAAAATTGCACAAGTATGGATTATACAACTAGTGATCATGTTCGAAAAATATCAATTGAAAACCACCAATTGATACAATTTGATAGATAATCAGATCACTAATTGCATATTACACTAAGTTCTCCTGAAGTTTTAGTGCACACATATATATGAATTCAATTGATACCTGTTGAGAGTACTTATTTGCAACTTAAAGTACCATTGGCATAAAAGGAGTATCAATTGAACATAATCATGCAACATAAGAAACATGTGCACTATTTAATCAATTAAGTTCTAGACAGGAGAATCTATAAGCTATGCTACCTCAGATATTTGTAATCCAAAAAGATGTGATACATATTTACCAATTTTAGATGACGTTGGAGTAGCATATACAAGAGAAACTCATTCTCTTATGAAATGTATAGAAGATACATTTATTGGAGCAAAGAATCTTTGATACCCATCAAAATTTGCAGTGGAAGCGATTGTCTTTGCTTTAAGATTCCTTTCTAATTTGAGACTACACACATAATAGACTTGAAAATGAAGTTAGTCTCAAAGATTCAAATTATAGACCATTCTCCCCCTAAATGTGTGCATACAAGTGATGAATACTTGTTTAGCTTATGCACTTGGACTTGTGAGGCCAGGGGATTAAGTTCTACAATTTGAACCTTGGTACAAATAAAGTATGAAAATATGAAATTGCACCAATTTAAGGAATTACTCATAATCAAACGGTATACTAATAGACATGATATGCAATATTTTAAGCCAAGATTCAAGTGCAACCTTATGATGTGACTTAAGATATTGCATATACATGCATACACTAACTTGTAAGAGCCTAGATACACAAATGTTATACAATAGTTCATGGAGTGACACACCTTTGTTCCATGCCATATGGTCTTCATTATAATCATGAATTTCTATCTTAGCTTTTGATAGGCTTGACATTTCAAAGAGAAACTTATCCTCTTTAAACGATCAAGAGAAACTCATTCTCTTCAAAGAACTACACAAATTCACTAAAAGAAAATGTTAGTCTTTAAAGACACAAGATATAGAATGAGCTCCCCCTAAATGTATGCATCAAGTACTTGAATTACTTGTAACATGCACTTGATTCAATTAAGATTCTTAGAGGAGTTCATCATATATCTTGGTCAAGGCATAATATATTTGAAACAATTGAATTTATGCTAGAGAACACATATCGTTCCCCAATAGAACTAATCCATGGGGTGACATGTGGTAAATATTTGATCATTTCCTTGGAACCACTCATCCTCATTTGATGTTCTCCAAGGTGTGAGACTACAAAACATAAACTTGAAGAAATCATTAGCCTCACAAGATATAGGCTAAACTCTTCCTCAATTTGTGCATGCAAGAGTACACAAAGTACACTTATGCACATCAACAATACGAGGTTAAAGGAGATGTTTGCACTATATCTTGGTTTAACATAACATGCTTTACATAGATGATGAAAATTAAACCAATTGAAAGTTTAAGAACTGAAAGTATATCAATTGAAATTCTAAAGGGTAAAGCATGCTAATATGAACCTCAAACCTCATAATGAAGGATATCATATAAATATGTCACTACATCTTCATTATTTGGTTGACAAAAAAATATAACTCCCTTCTTGAATCACTGTGATCTCTTTTCTCTTTACGATTTCACCCAACCAAGTGATCATGAACTTCTTTCATCTTTTCTTGATTCGATCATACTTGATATGAGATCAATTGAAGCTCAATGATTGAAACAACCAAGACTCTTATATTTGTAGATTTTGAATTCATCTTGAAAGAACTTGGGAGGACCTTGTTGAAACACTTAGAAAAGAGAGCATTAGAAACACAAGAGAGGGTTTCACAAATGATGATCCTTATATGTGGATGGCAAATGAATCATCATTATTGAAACCCAAAAGGATAGACTAAATTCCTTTAAATTAGTGCATACATATAGTTGATGTCAAAGTTTTATGCACCATTGAACATTTTATATTGCAAGGAATTTAACCTATACTATGGTACATTCCACTAAGGATAGAATACTAAAACAACTTAAGGAGAGGAAGTTTTCATACCTTGGCCTCTTATCAACTTCATCTTACTTTAGTTGAATAGTATCCCTTAAGCTTGTGATTTATCCAATTTAATAATAAGCACCATCTCTTAATATATATTTTCTATGGATAAACTCAACACAAGAGATGGCATTAGTAGCACAAGCACTAGTTTCTTATTTTGCAACCCTTTATATGTGGAAGGCAAGCGAGTTGCTAAAATAGAGAAACCTCATAATATGGACTAAATTTCCCTTGAGCCCTCATGCACAATATATTTTGAATGACATGGATAATATGCATGGTTATTCAATGAAGTCTAAAGGGTTGACTTAATCCATATTATGGTGAGTGTCTAATATGGAATAATAAAATCCAAATTAACTAGATAGAAAATACGTCACATAAATTTGGATTGTTGACCATATGATAATATTCATTCATCTTCCAATTAGACCTTTATTTCATAATCAACAACTGATGTATATCCTCACGTGCTTCTTTTTCCTTAGTGGCTACACAAGTCACAAAAAGATAAGATTTGAAAATAATATGCACTTGAGATTCAGTTGTTACCACCCTAGCTACTATCTCCAAATATGATTTATACATTCATTATCGAGCACCCAACTTGATCCATTGAAGAAGTGATCCTACAAAACAAGTTTAAGCTTCGTATTTTGGTACCCAATTTGAATTGGGTCCTTTGAGATTAGTAGTAACAGCCTTGAGTACCCACACAATCCTTATTGTGGCCTTTCTCTTTGTGTAGGCACCCACATATACTTGACAACCATCTTACATGGTTTCAAGTCAATATTTAATCACACAGATAAAAGCAAGAGTTAAGAATAGGAGCCTTTTCTCCTTTTCTTGATACATTGTTGTGTTGCCTTCTCGATGATGAACCTAGCTTGACCTTGGGTGCACCTAGCTTATCAAGGTTAGTCACACAAGCATTCATAACATGAAGACAAGTTATGCATGGAATTTACAACTTAGTGATCCAATTCAATGTGAAGCATATGGATACCGATTTAAGTAGATTTCTAAGATATGAAAATACGGGTTTCCAAATTTTAGAGAGAATGGATCACTAATTGTACCTTTTACAGTTTAAAAATCATATCCATATTAGTGCATATGTATGTGATGAATATCAACAAAAAGATTCTTATGCACTTTTAGAATTAACGATAAGGGAATTTTAAACTGCATCAAGAGTAGCTATTTAGAAAACAAAGATTACAATCCATATGAATGAGATACAAATTTACCATTTTGGATTGTCTTAGTATAGCTTACTCAAGTGAAACTTATTCTCTATGACACAAGATATATAATGTTCTCCCACTAGATATGTGCATCAAGTATTTGAATGACTTGCCACATGCACTTTCAATTCAGTTAAGAGTCTCATGAGGAGTACATTAGATATATTGGTCAAGGCATGACAATTTTGCAATGAATTAACTTATGCCTAAGAATACTTACCACCATATAGAATGTACCATTTGTTATATCAATTGAAAGATCTTACTATATGAGATGGTGTCATCTAAGTCTTCTTCTTTTCTTCAATTGTGGAGACTTCCTTCTTTAGCTTGTTATCTCTTTTCCTTTTAAAACTAGTAAAAAAAGCACTTTGAAAAGAGGTATTAGTAGTACAATGAAGTATTTAGTATTTAATGAATGATGATATTTATATATGAATGTCAAATAAATCATCATTTATGAGGCATAAAGGCATAAATTAAATTCCTTTTAAGTTAATGCACATGGATGAGTGAATTAACAATATGCATCAATTTACAAATTTAATCCAAAAGGAATTTAACCTTCATATTGACATTTCTTTTCATAAAATAGATTATTACTAATTGAAAGTATGCCACTTGAAAGGAACTACTATTGATCAACTACCAATTGAAGCAATTAGTTCCATACCTTTGCCTTGAGCATTCCTAATCTTTCTTTTAGGTGAAGATTAACCTTTAAAGCTTGTGATTTTACCAATTGAAAGAGCACAATATCTACTTATGAATTTCATGAAATAGCTTAAAAGAGATTGCATTAGTAACACAAGCAATAGTTTCCTATTTAGCAACCTCTAGTATATGAATGACAAGAAGGTTACTAAAATAAAGAAATCTCATGATATGAACTAAATTACCCTTACAAGCATCATGCATAACATCAATTGAAAAAAGATGAAAGTAGCATGATTATTTAATTAAGTTTATAGGGCAACTCTAATTCATAACATGGTGAGTGATTAATGGAGAAGACTCAAAACCAATTTAAACAAGAATGAATACATCACATAGTATTGGTTCGATCTTCTTTGAATGTTGAATGGCACACTCCATTTGGGAAACACATTCTCATGTTGTGAGACTACATAAACACTTAGATAGAAACATTAGTCTCACAACTCTAGTCATATAGAGAATTCCCCATTTGGTAAGTGCTATAAGAATTTGAATTTCTTACTTAGCACTCTATTCATTTAAGAACATGGGATAATACTCTTTATGTCTAGGTCATGGCAATAATATGATGATTAACTTGAAATATGCCACAAGATACATACAATCAATTTAAAGCATGTAGATTGTCACAATATAAAAATATGAACTTGCAATCTACCATATAATTAGATCCTTTCCAAAGCAAGGTAAAATCTTTTAAGTTCATTCTCAAGTGCTTCATTTTTCCTATGTGGCTACAAAAGACACAAAGGAATATACCAATTAAAAGCAATGTGCACTTAAGAATTAATTGTTACCATCCTTTGGATATCACTTGGTTGTAGGCCTTTTGCTTGATTCCCACAAAGGTTAATCCTTATTCCCTACAACACAAGTTCTTGCTAGAGATGAATATGAAGTTAGTGATATAACAACTCAATTCATCTTTGGGTCAATCTTAAAGGATAGACAATGTAAGATTGATAGCTTGAGATAAGAATTGAGTTAAACCGCTCAAGCACCCCAAAAGCTTCATATCATCTCTGGGTACCTGCAAAACTTATTAAGTACATTTTGGTACCCATTTTTGGATGGGTCCATCAAGGTTAGCTAATAAATACTTAGGCACCCAAATGGCCTTTGTGCTAGTTTTAGGTGAACTACTTACCTTTCTAGCACAGGTGTCATTTTTGGGTCTCCTAAGTGAATATGAATGAATTGACATGGTAGGCTTAAGAGTTTTACCCTTTGGACAACCCTTGAATAGATGACCTTTTTCACGGCAATTGTAGCAAATGCGGTGCTTATCCTTGCAATGCATTTGCCTTTTGTTTTCATCCTTTTTGATGGTCATCTTTCTTGATCGTGCAAGATCTTGGTTCTTCATGTGGGGGCATGAATCAATTTCATGACCCTTCTCCTTGCATCCATAGCACCTTCTATCGCTTCTCTTTGATCTTTCTTTGTTGAAGCACATAGGTACATTGTTAGAGCAAATAGTATGAGCATTAATTTTCTTACCATGAATTTTGCTCATGTCCTTCTTGGAAAGCTTGTTATTCTTTTGAAGGGGTTTTGTGCATGCTACGGTTGTCCCCTTCTCAAGCTTTTTCACCATATTATCACGGTTATCTTGAGAAGGTTGAGCATGACACTTTCCCTTCAAAAGAGTTAAGCTCCTTCTTAGCCTTCCAACTTCTTCCTTGAGCTCTTTATTTTCTTGTGTCATAGAAATATCACTAATTCCTGAAATTTTTAGCTCAATGGAAGATTGGCTTTCTTGAGAGCAACATTTGTTAGCACATGATAATATAGTTTCTACTTGAGTACATGTGCATATGTGAGGTTGGTATGATTTCAAATTAGTTAACACAACCTCATGAGCCATTTCTAACATGATATGTGAATCCATAAATTTATTATGAGAGCACACAAGCATATCATGTTTTTCTTGCAAAGCTAGATTTTCAATATTTAGCCTTTCTATCGTGTTCTTGAACATAGCATTTTTATTTTCTAATTGAGCAATATATGATGAATGATTAACAACTTTAATTTGCTCAATTGAAATGTCTTCATACCTTTGGACCAAATCATCATGAGAGCACTTTAGCTTCTCATGCTCTTTGGTCAACTTCTCTAAGTCTTCGATTTTTCTGATGAGGAAGTCTTCTTGCTTATGAAGCATTTCTTTTTGTTCTTCCGCTCTTTTCATGAGTTTGAGCAAGCTCATCCGATGTTTCTTGCTTAGCTGAGCGAAGAATTGTTGAAGATCATCCTCATCTTCACTATCACTTTCTTGCTCCTCCTCATCCTCACTTTCGCTTTCACTGTCACTCCCATTATCAATAAAACACATATGAGAAGTGGATTTGAAAGACGAACCTTGTGAAGAGGTGGATTCGTCGTTTGGTCTCCATCGATCATTTTCTTCTTCAGTTTTGTTCTTCGCCTCATCTTCCTTCATTTTGAGGAACATCCTTTCGTCGATTCTCATGGCAAGATCTATTGCCCTAGGATCAACATCTGCACCAAAAGATGAAGTCGAGACAATCTCAACTTTTTCAAGCTTAGAAGCACTTTCATTTCTTAGTCCCCCCGACATGATCTTTCCTCACGCGGTTAAGCGTTAGAACGAGGATTAGGCTCTGATACCAATTGAAAGTTGCCTAGAGGGGGGGTGAATAGGCAAGTTAAAATTTTTTCAACAAAAACTAGAAGCAAACTGGGTAAAACTGAATTGATCTCGAAATTCACCCAGTTAACTTTGGAAATGAGATGTTCTAAATGATCCACAGGGTTCAAAGTAGTAGATCTGAGAAGGGCACTTCTCAAGATCCACACACCAAAAAGATATAAACAAATCTTTCACGGAATGGTGAGAGAACGAAGAACACAAACAAACACAATGAGCAAGAACACAAGAGACACAAGATTTATCCCGAGGTTCGGTCACACCACCAAGGTGCCCTACTTCCTCGTTGAGGCGCCCACAAAGAGCCGGGTCTCTTTCAACCCTAATCCTCCCTTTGCCAACCACAGAGGTCAAGCCCACACAATAATCTTTGCTCAAACGAGCGGGTAATACAAACTTTCTTGTGGTCTTCCACAAGATTTGGAGACTCACAAGAGACACCTAGTCGTCTAGGAGCTAGAAGCTCCAAGAGTAATGAATCCACAAAGAACTCGATGTAGTACCAAAGCTCGAATCAAGAAGAGCAAGAGAGATTTGGAGATGAAGCACAAAAACCGCAGCTCTCAAACTCACTCAAAGATTTCTCTCCAAAGATTTGAAATGGGAGAGGCAAGAGGTGTGTGAGAGAGAGTGGGAGGTGTTTCTCAGGTTGGGAATGAAGTTTTGTGCGTGCTCTCCTGTGGGGAAGAGTGTGGGAGGTGTATATAAAGGTGCCCACAAAAGCAGGTGGCCGTTGGGGAAAGTTGGCCAAAAAACCGGTTGAACCGGTTTGTAAACCGGTTGAACCGGTTTCCACCAGGAAGAACTCGGTTCACTGACCTACTCAGCCGGAGAGTCGACCGGACTCAAAACCGGTTGAGCCGGGCTCAAATCCGGTTGAACCGGTTTTCCCAAAATCTGCACACGACTTTTTCTGACAGGACTGACTGGCAGACTGGCAGTGACAGAGCGGAACAGTGCAGAAACCGGTTGAACCGGTTTTAGGTCCGGTTGAACCGATTTTTGAACTGCTGCACAGATTTTGAGAAAACAGAAGTGAAACTAGGGTAAAATGGAAGTTTTAGATCAAGGAGTTTGAGCTTTAGTACCAACACCAACCTTCTTTTTGGATCCCCCTTGATAGTACGACGATTCCTATACTCAAGTTAAATAAAATATAATTAAGTAAACTCCTTGAGTCATTGGTGTCTCAAGTGTGATTTCTCCATGGTGTTGCTTCATAAGGATCACAAACATCTTTGTCTCACCTTTTGAAGCAAACACAAATCGAGCCTGTGACTTGTGCCATATCACCATATATGAGTTCAAATCATGGATTCAAGTCACCTTACTGATGCATCAACATGTTGTAACTCTTCATAGCTGATTAGTTCATCGATTTAGTGCAAGTACTCTCTTCTTCACCTTAGCCATGGTACCTCGGTCTACAAGCCGTCGCTTGGCCTTCACCTTCGCTTAGTTCCTCGAAGCCCTTTCCTTGCTATCTTCACCCTATCAAGCCATTCTTGAGTCACATCCTATTGAGCATCCATTGAGAGAATCATTTCTTCAATATTGTGAACCTTGCTTGAATGTCATCTAGATATAACTGCTAAGATCAATCAAGCTCTAGTTTGATTCTCATATATTCATATATGGACTAATAGTAATATGGTCAAGTCAATTCATGATTCCTCATATCTTATTCACTTTGGCTTGACCAATCCTCTTAATCACTTCAACCTCTATTATGATCATATTTATGCATAGTGATTTCTCAGGACTTGTCCATATATTCAAACCAATATAGAGACCATATTATATCCATTTGCATTGTCTCACTGGTTATTTGACCTTGTGTTGAACCTTGTTCACTGATCATTATACACTATTCAAGTATGTTCATCATACTGAATTTCCTGTTCAACACTTAGCAAACTTGTTAGACCTTTAAATGTGTTGTTATCCAAATCACCAAAACTCACAAAAGGGATAAATGCACTTTCAGTTTCTCAGACTTAGTACATTGTTTTATGGACTAATGTATTGTGTCTAAGTGCTGGAAACAGGAAAAATCCAATTGGAAATGTCTTGGCTCGAGCAGCCAAGACTCTGCTGAGTCTGGGAGCACCGGACTGTCCGGTGGTGCACCGGACAGTGTCCGGTGCGCCAGGCTGGCTCGAGCGAAGTGGCCGCTCTCGAGAATTCACCGGCGACGTACGACTATAATTCACCGGACTGTCCGGTGTGCACCGGACTGTCCGGTGAGCCAACTGTCGGCCGGGCCAACGGTCGGCCGCGAAATCTGCGCGGGACACGTGGCCGAGCCAACGGCTAGAAGGGGGCACCGGACTGTCCGGTGTGCACCGGACATGTCCGATGCGTCAACGGCTCTCAGGCTGCCAACAGTCGACTGCGCCATTTTTAGAAGGAAATCGGACACCGGACAGTGTCCGGTGTGCACCGGACTGTCCGGTGCGCCAGGCAAGATCAGGCTTCCTAGATTGCTCTCAACGGCTCCTAGCTGCCTTGGGGCTATAAAAGGGACCCCTAGGCGCATGGAGGAGAAGACCAAGCATTCCTACAACATTCCTAAGCACCAAGACATCGATTCCGCGCCTTTGATTCTTTGCGATAGCAATTAGAGCTCTAGTTGAGTGGTGAACTCATTGAGTTGTGTTGCGAGCTCTCGTTGCGACTTGTGTGCATGGTGTTGCTGTGATTTCTTGTCTTGAGTGCGTTGCTAATCCCTCCCTTGCTCTGTGCTTCTTTGTGAATTTCAAGTGTAAGGGCGAGAGGCTCCAAGTTGTGGAGATTCCTCGCAAACGGGATTGAGTAAAGCAAGCAAAACACCGTGGTATTCAAGTGGGTCTTTGGACCGCTTGAGAGGGGTTGATTGCAACCCTCGTCCGTTGGGACGCCACAACGTGGAGTAGGCAAGCATTGGTCTTGGCTGAACCACGGGATAACCACCGTGCCATCTCTGTGATTGATTTTGTTGGTTGTTGTGTTTTGTTGAAGATTCCTCTCTAGCCACTTGGCGGTTATTGTGCTAACACTTAACCAAGTTTTTGTGGCTTAAGTTTTTAAGTGTTACAGGATCACCTATTCACCCCCCCTCTAGGTGCTCTCACCCTCCTCACTACTCGCGCAGCTGCGATACTCCTACCAGTGTTGTCTCCTCCCACACCGGTTCCATGGCGTCACCCCCGCCATACATGAGCTTTACCTCACTCGCCGCTCTCGTGAATGTGCGTGTCCTCCTCCACGACGACCAGCTCATCCGGGGCATGTTTGTGTCCTTCGATCCAGTCTGGAACCCTATTCTTTGGGACTGTGTCGAGGTCCACCCTCAGGAGGGCCGTCACGTGCCTGGACCGCTTGTCTTCCCACGTGCTGCGATCGCCTCCCTAGCGGTTGAGTCCGTGTCATCTCCCTCCCTTTCTAGTGCCTCTATCGGGGCACCTTCTTTGCCCCTCTCTGCTCACACCGTACCTTCACCACCACCACCTCCCCCAACCACCACCGATTGGGTGGTTGACTCCAGGGCCTCCTTCCACACTACCCCCACAACTAGTTTGTTACTCCACTCCCATCCACCCCACCCCTCACATCCTTCCTCCATCGTCGTTGGCAACGGTTCCACCCTCCCGGCCACCTCAGTAGGTACATCGGTTCTTCCAGGACCATTCTGCCTTAACGACGTCCTTGTTGCTCCCAGACTGACTCATACCCTCCTCTCGGTTCATCGCTTCACTAGTGACAACCAGTGCTCTATGGAGTTTGACCCCTAGGGTCTCACCATACGCCACCTTCCCACACATGTTGTCCTCGCTCGCTGTGACGTCTCTGGTCCCCTCTATCCTCTTCACTTGCCCTCCACTCCCCACACCAGAGTAGCCTCATCTCCTGCACTTGCTACTACCACCACCTCCTCCGCCATTTGGCACCGTCGCCTCGGGCACTCTGGACCTGACATCATGTCCCAGCTTTCCGGCCACTCAGACATATCCTATACTCGGGGCTCTTCTGAGCGCCTCTGTCATGCTTGTCAGCTCGACCGTCACTCCCGTCTTCCTTTTTCCACTTCCACGTCCATGGCTGTTTAGGCCTTTGATATTGTCCACTGTGATCTCTAGACGTCTCCTGTCCTTAGCCTCTCCGGCTACAAATACTACCTGGTCATTCTAGACGACTACTCCCATTTCCTTTGGACTTTTCCCCTTCGGCTGAAGTCCGACACGTTTACCACCCTCACTCACTTCTTCGCCTGGGTATCCACCCAGTTCCGGCGCCCGGTCCGTGCCCTGCAGTGCAACAATGGCCGCGAGTTCGACAACAACGCCTCCCGTTCTTTCTTCCTCACTCACGGTGTCCAGTTGCGTCTCTCGTGTCCCTACACCTCTGCTCAGAACGGCCGGGCCGAGTGCATGATTCGCACCACCACCAACATGATCCGCTGCCTTCTCTTTCAGGCGTCCCTCCCTGCCACCTACTGGGCAGAGGCCCTTCATACCGCCACGCATCTCCTCAACCGTCTTCCCTCGAAGGCGGTGAGCCACCCTACACCTCACTTCGCCCTGTACGACACAACCCCTTCCTACGACCACCTGCGCGTGTTCGGCTGTGCCTGCTACCCTAACACTTCCGCTACCGACCCTAACAAGCTTTCTCCTTGCTCCACTCGCTGCCTCTTCCTCAGCTACTCCCCTGACCACAAGGGGTATCGGTGTCTAGACCTCACCTCCCACCGCATCATCATCTCTCGTCACGTCGTCTTCGACGAAGATGTGTTTCTGAGAGCACCTAGAGGGGGGGGGGGGTGAATAGGTGATCCTGTGAAACTTGAAAACTTAAGCCACAAAAACTTGGTTAATCGTTAGCACAATAATTGCCAAGTGGCTAGATAGGAATCCTCAACAAAACACAATAACCAACAAGGATCAATCACAGAGATGGCACGGTGGTTATCCCGTGGTTCGGCCAAGACCAACGCTTGCCTACTCCACGTTGTGGCGTCCCAACGGACGAGGGTTGCAATCAACCCCTCTCAAGCGGTCCAAAGACCCACTTGAATACCACGATGTTTTGCTTGCTTTTTCTCAATCCCGTTTGCGAGGAATCTCCACAACTTGGAGCCTCTCGCCCTTACACTTGAAATTCACAAAGAACACGGAGCAAGGGAGGGATTAGCAACGCACACAAGACACAATAAACAGAGTGTCAACACGCACACAAGTCGCAACAAGAGCTCGCAACACAACTCAATGAGTTCACAACTCCACTAGAGCTCTATATGCTATCACAATGAAAAGAATGCGCGAAATCGATGTCTTGGTGCTTAGGAATGTTGTAGAAAAGCTTGGTGTTCTCCTCCATGCGCCTAGGGGTCCCTTTTATAGCCCCAAGGCAGCTAGGAGCCGTTGAGAGCAATCTAGGAAGGCTGATCTTGCCTTCTGTCGACTGGCGCACCGGACAGTCCGGTGCACACCGGACACTGTCCGGTGCCCGATTCCCTTCCAAATATGGCGCAGTCGACCGTTGGCAGCCTGAGAGCCGTTGGCGCACCGGACATGTCCGGTGCACACCGGACAGTTCGGTGCCCCCTTCTAGCTGTTGGCTCGGCCACGTGTCCCGCGCAGATCGCGCGGCCGACCGTTGGCCCTACCGACCGTTGGCTCACCGGACAGTCCGGTGCACACCGGACAGTCCGGTGAATTATAGCCGTACGTCGCCGGTGAATTCCCGAGAGCGGCCACTTCGCTCGAGCCAGCCTGGCGCACCGGACACTGTCCGGTGCACCACCGGACACTGTCCGGTGCACCCAGACTCAGCAGAGTCTTGGCTGCTCGAGCCAAGACATTTACAATTGGATTTTTCCTGTTTCCAGCACTTAGACACAATACATTAGTCCATAAAACAATGTACTAAGTCTGAGAAACATACCTTTATTCTTGATTTGTACTTTGTCCACCTTTTTACACTTAGGCACTTGTGTTGGACACTAAATCACCAAAATACTTAGAAATGGCCCAAGTCACATTTCCCTTTCAGTTTCCCCTTACAGGCTCCACCCCACTCACCGATCTCGACTCACTCCTCGAGTCCGATCCGGTTCCACCCCACCCCCGGTGCCCCGCCTTGCGCCGTTACTTGTACCTCATGCGGCCACAACGCCACGCGTGGCCCCATCGATCATGTCTGTGTCACGCGCGGCCCCGACGACCCCGCCTGCGCCACGCGCGGCCCCGTCGATCACGTCTGCGCCACGCGCGGCCCCGTCGATCACGCCTGCGCCACGTGCGGCCTCCTCGATCACGCCTGCGTCACGCGCGGCCCCGTCGATCACGCCTGCGCCACGCGCGGCCTCGTCGATCACGCCTGCGTCACGCGCGGCCCCGTCAATCACGCCTGCGCCATGCGCGGCCCCGTTGCCCCTACCTGCGCCACGCGCGGCCCCATCGACCCCGCCTGTGCCACGCGCGGCCCCGTCGATCCCGGCTCACTTCGCCGACCCCGCCGTCGTCTATCACCGTCGCGAGCCGGCCATACCTGCTGCTCCCGACGTTCTGGCGGCCCGCTCCGAGCCGTCAGTGTAGCACCCGGTCGCCATCCACCGCGACCCCGGGCACGTCCACCCGATGGTGACTCGGCGCGCCGCTGGCATTCTTCGCCCCGTCGACTAGCTGATCCTGGCAGCTGATACGACCTGCACTCCACCGGACGCATCCCCGGTGCCCTCCTCCATTTGCACTGCCCTCGCCGACCCACATTGGCTTCGTGCTATGGAGGAGGAGTACGCGACCCTCTTGGCCAACTACACCTGGGACCTGGTGCCGTGTCCACCAGGCATCAACGTGGTCACCAGCAAGTGGCTAATTCGCCATAAGCTGACCTCAGACGGCTCCCTCGACCACTACAAGGCCCATTGGGTCCTTCGGGGCTTCACCTAGCGCCCCGGAGTAGACTACGACAAGACCTTCAGCCCCGTCGTCAAATTCGCCACTGTCCGCGCCGTCCTCTCCCTCGCCCTCTCCCGCGACTGGGCGATCCATCAGCTCGACGTCAAGAATGCCTTCCTCCATGGCACTCTGACGGAGACTGTTTACTGCAACCAGCCCACCGGCTTCATCGACGCCGATCGTCCGGATCTGGTATGCCGGCTGAACCGATCCCTATACGGCCTCAAGCAGGCGCCGCAGGCATGGTACAGTCGCTTCGCCTCCTACTTGGCCTCCATCGGCTTCGTCGAGGCCAAGTCGGACACGTCCCTATTCATCTACCGGCGTGGCGACGACATTGTCTACCTCCTGCTCTACGTCGACGACATTGTGCTCACGACATCCACCGCCGACCTTCTACAGCGCACGATCGTCGCCCTTCAACGGGAGTTCGCGATGAAGGACCTGGGGCCCCTACAGCACTTCCTCGGCATCACCGCCGAGCGCCGACCTCAGGGTCTCTTCCTCCACCAGCGCCAGTACGCCATCGACATCATGGAGCGGGCTGGCATGTATGACTGCAAGCCCTGCTCCACGCCTGTCGACACTCAGGCAAAGCTCTCTGAGAACGATGGGCCTCCGGTCGCCGACGCGACGTCCTACTGGAGCCTGACCGGCGCGCTCCAATACCTCACCTTCTCTAGGCCCGACATCGCCTACGCCGTCCAGCAGGTGTGCCTACATATGCACACTCCGCGGCAGTCGCACCTCACCGCTCTCAAGCGGATACTGCGCTACCTCCGTGGCTCCCTCGACTACGGCCTCCTACTTCGACCATACCCGACGTTGGAGCTCGTGGTCTACACCGACGCTGACTGGGCTGGCTGTCCCGACACGCGCCGGTCCACCTCCGGTTACGCCGTGTTCCTGGGCGCCAACCTCGTCTCTTGGGTCACCAAACGACAGCCCATCGTCTCTCGCTCCAGCGCTGAGGCCGAGTACCGCGCCGTGGACAACGGCGTGGCAGAGGCCTCCTGGCTACGACAGCTCATCTACGAGCTCCACAGTCCCCTTCAGCGCGCCACCCTCGTCTACTGCGACAACGTTAGCGCGGTCTACCTTTCCACCAATCCCGTGCAACATTAGCGCACGAAGCACGTGGAGATCGACCTGCACTTCGTCCGCGAGCGTGTCGCTGCCGGTGACGTTCGGGTTCTCAGCGTCCCCACCACGCTGCAGTTCGCTCACATCTTCACCAAGGGGTTACCGTCGAGTGTATTTTTAGGGTCTGTTTGGTTGGGCTGTGGCTGTGAAAAAAGTTGATGTGGGCTGTGAGCTGTAGAAAAAGCTGTTGTAGGCTGTAAGCTGTTAAAAAGCTAAAAACCGTTTGGTGGAAACCACTAAAATTCGTTAAAAATTCTTCGATATATGTTTTCATAGTTCCATCCGAAAAGCCACTAAAAGCAGGTCCAGGGGTGCTTTCAGATTTACACTACAACAAAGTCGGCTATTAGAAAAAGCTGCTTCCTGGATCCAGCCCTTTGGTTGGCTTTTGGCTTTTAGAGGGGCAAAAGCCAAAGCCAAAAGTCAAACCAAACACACCCATAGACTTCCGATCCAGTCTCAACATCTGTACAGGATAGAGTTGTGACTGCGGTGGAGTGTTAGAATACCTGATTAGGGTTTGGGGTTCTCCCTGTGTAATTACTGTCTCGCCCCTCTCTAATGGGCCTGACCCAGTTACTTCAGTCTATTTAATAGATTGTCCAACCCCTGTCAGGGTTAGAGTTTCCAATACACCTGACCGGGGTTTGAGTTTTTGTATTTAGTGATAAATTTTAGGTTTCACCTATTTTTTATCGCCTGAGCAACAATCGACTAAAATTTAAAGAACAGACGAAAGAAATTGTTTTTCTTCCACTAGTACAATTTCCGTGCGCTGCGACGACACATAGTCATATTTAATACACATAAAAATAGGAGTTGTGAGTCCGATACCAAACAAAATTACAAAGGGTTCCTCTCCCAACCGGAGCAACTCCTATTTGACCTCGACAGCGAACCCCGGGCCCAGTGAATCAAACACAAGCACCTGCGAGATTCCGCTGCCTGTCTGTCTAGTGTCATGTCGAGTTCCATCTACAGGAGTGCAGCTGAGCTGCCGACGGTGCACATGTCATGCTGGTTAGCGCGATGCCATCCTTTTTTTTGTGTGTGTAGGTCATCGTTGCCGCACACTAGGCACTCGTCAGGATCATGATGATCTCCTTGGCATCGAATCACAGTTCTTTCTTTCTTTCCTTCTTTCTATCCATCATTCTTTTCGGCCTCGATCCCTGGCCAATTGTTTGTCAATTCCTAGTCTAAAGCAGTAGATCCTCCTTTAATTTGCTCATGCCAAGCTCAACTGCAGCTGTTGGCGGGTGCACTTGAAAACATGTTCCTATTCTTTAATTTCCACGCGCTGCTGTCGAGTTGCCATTGCCAGTGGAAGCCACGACGCCGTGCTGCCTCTTTGTGCGTCAACCATCGGCTTTTGTAGCATATATAGCTTGATTTGCTATGTTCTCTTCTCTGATGCAGTAGTAGTACATCTGGCCAAGCTAGGCCAACTGAATGACTGAACCTCGGAGCTAATGGTCGATTGGCTCTGTGTCCATGCACCACCCCACTCCGCCTTGTTCCTCACATGGGGGGATTCGAAGAAGAAGATCGAGGAGGGTAGTGCGCAGCTAGCAAAGTCACACTCACCGCTCAACCTATGAGCTCCCGTAACCTCTCGTTCCGTAGGTAGTGGGGAGTCTGTTGGTGGGAGGAAAGGGGTTGGCCGGAGATCTAGAAGCTACCGGTGTGTGGCTGCAGGTTTTCCTCCGGTGGATCTTCTTTCCCAGCAGGCCGCAGCTGCCTAGATCCTTGATTAGAATGAATGATGGATGGATGGAAAACGATAGAACCATGCGGCCACACAAATTAGCGTCCCTTCCTTCCTAAGAAGAATAAGGAGAGATTACTGAAAAAGAAAAGCGCTGACAAAAAAGTGTATGTCAGGGTTTAGTGATATATGGCCTCACGAAGCATATCTTAGATTTGTAGCAAGGGACTGATCCGGGAGCTAGCTAGATGTGGTGAGGAGAAGATTTGTAAGTTTTGTGCAAATAAGTTTCACTTACAGTCAATTTGTGTTTCGGAGCATATAGGTTGTACTCTCTGGTCCCACAACAACACTGTATACCATTTCCGGCGGCCGTATTTATTTTTGGTGGCCAGGGCACGGCAGCCGAAAATTAAGTATTAAAAAACGTCCGTTCCTTCTTCTCTGTTCTCTGGTTCTTCTCTCTCGTCTCGCGTCCGCTCCATCCGCCACCGGCCCTCGCCCCCCGCCGGCCACGGAGCACCGCCCCCCGCCCCACCGCGCCAACCCCTGGCCCGCCGCGCCGCCCCCGCCCCCGCAGCGCCGCCCGCACGCTCGCCCGCGCAGCCCACTCCCTCGACGTGCCGCCGCCAAGCCCCGACGCCTCGCCAGGCGACGCGCCGCCGGCCACGCCGCGCTCTGCCCCATCCCGTCGACCTCGCCTTCATTAAGGTTATTTATTTTGCGTATTTTATTTTGTATTTTCGGCGGCCTTTTGTTTAATTGCCGCCGAAATTAGTATATTTTTGTAATTGTGTTTGTTGATTAGTGCGTTTAATTTATATTATTGTTTAGTTCGAGGCATATTGTATATGTGTTATATGTTTAGGGAAGGCATATGTGGTAATGTATTAGTGGTATATGTGTTTGTTGATTAGTGCGCGTGATTAGTATTATTGTTTAGTTCGAGGCATATTGTATATGTGGTATATGTTGTTTAGGGAAGACATATGTGGTATATGTGGTTCATTCTTATATTGTTTAGTGGCAGCGAGATTATGCTGCCGATTTTTTTTGGGTCCTGTTAGCTTGATGTGGGTTTAGAACCTATCTTTGCCTATACATGTAGGACCGATACCCCTGACGAAGTTGAATAATGTTTTTACGATATGGTTCGGTTTAATAGTCTCAGGCATGGCTAAAGATCGTGCATGGATGTACAATGGTTGGAGTAGGAATGGACGTCATTCTGATGATTGGGTAGCCAAGACCAAAGATTTTGTGGACCACATATTCTCCTTGTCATTAACCGGCACTGTCAGATGCCCTTGTAGGCGGCACGAAAACAATATATTTCTAATAAGGAAAGAGTTAGCCTAGATCTTTGTCAGTTTGGATTTATGCTCGGATATGAGGTGTGAGAACATCATGGTGAGGTAGTACCCAACCGGAATGTAGAAGAGGAGGAGAACAATGATTGGGCTGGTGATGATGTGATGCATGAGATGCTAGATTCGCTACGTCCAGAATTAAACCTAAACTCCGAGGATCCTGCCACACCAGAGGTTTCCAGATTTTTTAAACTACTAAAAGACTCTAAAGAGTCGTTGCATGAACACACAGATGTGAGTATACTCGCTTTTGTGACTCGGCTCTTGGCCATTAAGTTCAAGTATTTTTTTTCTCGAACAATTGTTACAATGAGATTTTAAAGTTATTAGGAGATGTGCTCCCAAAGCCCAATAAGTTTTCTAAAGACATGTACCATTCAAAGACAATTATCAAATGTCTCGGTATGGATTATGAAAAGATTGATGTGTGCAAAAATAATTATATGCTTTTCATGAAGGAGCATGCGGAAGAGAAAAAATGTCTGAAATGTGGACAATCTAGATTTGTGGAAGTTGTTAATGATGAGGGTGACAAGGTGATGACAGATGTTGCACATAAGCAGCTCCGCTACTTGCCACTAACTCCTCGAGTGAAACATTTGTTTCTATCTAAAAAACCCGCTATGCACATGCGATGGCACAAAGAAGGTGTCCGTGATAACGATGACCTAATCGTGCACCCTTCAGATGAGGATGCTTGGAAGGCTCTCGACACGTTTGATCCAGACTTTGCAGCTGATCCGAGGAATGTTTGAATCGGCTTCGCGATCGATGGCTTCACACATTTTGGTCAAATGGCATCATCATACTCATGTTGGCTCGTCTTTGTTAGTCCATACAACCTTCCACCTTCTCTTTAAATGGAATATGAATTTATATTTCATTGCTTAATCATTCCTGGCCCAGACTATCCTGGAAAGAACCTCAATGTCATGTTAAAACCCTTGATTGAAGAGTTGAAGGAGCTTTGGAAAGGAGTTGAAGCATACGATGTTTTTAAAAAACAGATATTCAAACTTCGAGTTGCGTATTTGTGGTCGGTGCATGACTTCATGGCGTATGCTATTTTATCGGTTAAAGTACACATGGTAGATTGGCATGTCCATATTGCGGTTCAGATACAGATTTCTTCCGTCTTGCTCATGGTGGAAAGATCACTTACTTCGATTGTCATCAACGCTGGTTGCCCAGGAAACACCCCTTTAGGAGCGATAAGAAAAACTTTATAAAGAACACCGTGGTCACCGAAGGACCGCCTAAACGTCTTAACGCAGCAGAAATATATGCTCAGCTGAACAACCTTGTCCTAAATGAAAAGGGAGACAAGTACGAAGGATTCAGAGTGGACCACAACTGGACACATATATGTGGTCTCTAGGAGCTCCCTTATATGTCATCATTGATTCTTGTGCACAACATTGATGTCATGCACCAAGTAAGTAATGTTGCTGAAGCCCTCATACACACCTGCATGCATTTTGAAAAAACAAAGAACAATCTGAAAGCTCGAAGAGATCTAGCAATGCTTTGTGACCGACCAACCCAAGTGCTCAATGACAATGGCAAGCCACCACGTGCCTTGTTCTGTCTTACCTCTAAAGATAAGATTGAGGTAATGAGATGGATGAAAAAATTAAATTTCCCGATGGTTATGCTGCGGGCTTGAAAAGAGCTGTGAATTTGAAAACGGGAAAACTAACTGGGTTAAAGAGCCATGACTTCCATATATTAATGGAGAGGATTTTCCCTGTGATGTTTCGTGGTTACAAGCCCGACGCCATGTGGCAAGCAATAGCTGAGCTAAGTTATTTCTACAGGCATATCTGTGCCAAAGAAATAAGTAAAAATATGATGGAGAAGTTGGAGAAAGAAATACCAGTGTTGTTATGCAAGCTAGAAAAAATATTCCCACCTGGATTCTTCAATTCGATGGAGCATCTACTTATTCACATTCCATATGAGGCAAAGGTTGGTGGACCTGTACAATATAGGTGGATGTATCATATTTAACGTGCACTCAAAAACCTGTGAGGTATGGTTTGAAATAAGGCTAGAGTAGAAGGATGCATCGCTGAAGCTTTTTTGCTAAAGGAGGTTTCATACTTCACGAGTGTGTATTTCGCAGAGGAACATAATGTCTATGCTGCTACCATGCGATACAATGTCGATGAGGAACCTCCTGTCAGTGATCTCAACATTTTCCAATGAAAAGACACAAGTACTAGTAAGGGCACGTTCTACCACCTTAGCATGGATGAAAGAATGTCCGCATTGCTATACATGTACTATAATATGGAAGAGATGGAGCCCTATTTCATGTAAGTCTTTATTTTACCCCATAATTTCTTTGCCAAGGAGCCATATTTAATTACTTATTTGTCGTACAGTAAGTTCGACGAGGAAAATTGGACTTATTCCCATCAGCCTACAAGCAAACAACTAGATACAATGCGACGACATGGGAGACAAGGAAGACCTAATTTTGTTGACTGGTTTTGGGAGCATGTAAACTCTTTATATTCCTTACTTTGATGTCATTTAGCCTTTTACGCGAGGTAGTCATTTTAACTGTATATTATTTGCAGTGCACAAAGACTCCTAACATACACGAGGACTTGAGACAACTATCTTATGGGACAGTGACTTGCAGAACCTTTGGTCGATACGATGTGAATGGCTTTCGTTTTCATTCAGACCAATTTGAAAAGTCTCGTCCTCGTGCAGCCACTTGTAACACTGGAGTTCTGACTAGGGCACTCGATGCACTCGGAAGAGAAACTAATTATTATGGCATCATTCAAAACATCCTAGAGTTGAATTATGCAGGGAACAAAACTTTGAAATTAGTATTCTTTCTATGTGAATAGACAAAGTCAAATATGGCATAACTGAAGTAAAGCACAAGGAACGACTTCGAGGCCATGATAATTTTATCCTTGCACACCAGTGAGAGCAGGTCTACTATATGTCGTACCCAAATCCGAAGTTTAAAGCATGGTGGGTAGTTCACAAGGTGAACCCTAGGGAACATTTACATACTCCTTGCACTGTTGGTTATCAATTCGAAGACGAACAGGCTGATGATGTTTATCAAGAAGAAGAATTGCCAACCACTTTTACTATCGATGAGGGTGTTGCACTGAACTCACTAGTCGGAGACCGTAACGATGTCACTGCTGATGAGTGTGTTGCACCGAAACGAAAACGAAATCCAAGGAACAAAAAAGCCACATTGCGAGCTTTGGATCAAAGAAGACTCCTTGATCGTGATTCCGATGAATTTTGATGTGTAATGCATAATTTAATTTTATGTGATGTATTATTTGATTTTTTATTAATTCACTTAATTTTATGGAGCTAATACCTTTAATGTTTTTCTATTGAAAAGGATGAGTGGTAGGAAAACAAAGCGCACTGCTAGGGGGTTTCTTAATGCGGCTAGCAGGATAATCCCTGGTGCACGTTCCCTTTTCCAAGGGAGTTCTTCTAGCCAGAGCAGACAGGAGGCGTTGCTGAGACACGCCCGACCAGAACTGCGTGATACACCTATCGCTCTACAACGGAGTACCGATGTAAATGTTTATGTAATTGATCTTATTTGTCAGTCACTTATATATAAATGTGTCTTACATGTCTCTATTTCATGTCCATAGGAAGAGGAGGACAAGGAGGAGGAGGTGCAACACCATGAGGAGGAGGAGGTGCAGGCCCATGAGGAGGAGGAGGAGGTCGCGGGCATAGATGTTGAGGCGGATGACGATACCACCGAGGCTCCTGTCGTTCGACGAAGGGGCACTCGGAAGGGCCACTTTGTCCTACCTCCGTCAGCGCCTGCACAATCTGAAGCTCGGGTACTGATCATCCCGGTTGGTGATAGGTACTCATGTTTGGCCACTTTGTTCTTACTTATTTGTTTATTGTACACTATATATATGACATGACTTCCTTGTTTTTTTGTCATGCAGCCAATGGGATGGCACGTCTTTCGACGGCCAAGGTCACCATAGACAGGTTAATCAAGTCTTAGGTAACCTCTGTCATCTACATAATCCAGGAATTGTCACCGACCCGAAAGGTGTGGTGGTTCCTTGCACTAGCTGGTCGCACTTCGCACTAGCTCCACATGCTACGTATGGAACAGCTCAAGGCGCCGTCAAGCACGACTTTTGGGTAAGAGTAATGTTTCAAACTAACATTTATTAGCTGTTTTCAAACTAAATTTATTTTCGATGTTGAATAGAGACGCTATCGTGTGGAACCTGAGACTCAAGAGCATGCTGACCGAGTATTAGAGAAAAATGCGAAGAAGGTGTGTGCAGGGATGCATTTTTCAATGCTCGTCTACAGGTTGTGAACGCGTACATGAAGCGCTGAGGGCATTCTATAAACAACTTTTGACAATATTCGGATGTCTACTTGACTGTAGACCGGTACATGGAGGTAAAAATCTAATTTAGCAGCTCATTCAGATGTTAATGTAATTTTGAGCTAACGCTTTAGATGCAGGTAACTCTTCTATGGATGGAACACCGGCCGCAGGCTTACAAGGCTTTGTGTGAGATATGGGCTTCGCCCGAGTGGATTGAGAAGTCTAACAGGAATCGACATAGGCAGCGCCATCAGCAGGACAAGGACGATGATGAGGTTGTAGTCAACCATACCTATGGGGCTGATGGACACATTCGGTTGGCGAAGCAAATGGTGAGTATGCAGTATTCTGTTTTACTCAGAAATGAAACCAGTTTAAACTTATATTTGCAGCAGGAGTCTCAAACTGGAGTTGACCCCAGCCCAATCGATGTTTATAGGAGAGGGCATAGAGCGAAAAACAGTGAAATCTTCGATGAGCTATGTAGACAAGCGGCCGTTGAGCGTATGGTTAGTTGTTGTTAGGATTAATGTTTTCTTGCCATATAGCTATAAATTACATGTGTACTGAACCTTCATATTGTATTGCAGGAGACATACGAGTAGGAGATGGTTAGGAAGTATGGAGAAGACTACGATTGGCGAGGAGTGCCTACCATCGACGCTGAAGTTGTGCATTCTATTGGAGGAAAGGCGCATGAACAGTATTAACTTGTGAATTTTTTAATAATATTGGAACTATGACTCGATAGCTAATTTTCTTATTTTTCAAGATATTCTATGTTTACCGGTGTTATCGATTCGACGGAGTTGCGTTCTCGTGGCGGCTCTTCGTCGCAGGCGGGTTGTGGTAGTAGCAGCTGTAGTCGGCGCTCTGTATCTAGCATGGAGGACGCTATGAGGGAGCAGCAAGAAAAGTTTCGTGAATAGCTGTGGCAACAACAAATGACATTCCTCCAACAGCAATCAGAGTACATGACTGCTTACAACGCACAGGCGTAACAAGCAATGAACGTGAATGTCTTATTTATTCTCAACACCGTCGATATTAGTCCTATAACTAATATATTATATTTGCAACAGTCTTGGTTTTAGAGAAGGCACATCAGCAACCATTTGTTTTCCCTCAATTTTAGCCGTCGATGCCTCAGTGGGGATTACATGCTCCATCACCTCCACATCAAGTGCTCCAATTTAGTTAAGACTTGTCGTTTATATCAACCTTTCAAATCTTGACTAAACTTGATTTTGTAGGGATCCGGGGTCATGGGCCACAACACGCCACCATCGGTGATACCAGCACCAGAAGGAGCTTATGCAGGGGAGGGAGCTACTACATGAGAGGTTAGTTTGACAAACAATTTGTTTGAATAGTGGTCATGCATGTAAACACTGCCGTTATTAATGTCTTCTTTTTTCTTTAGAATCCAAACCCGTTACACGACTTCGTCAACGAGTTTTTCGCTTCTGGAGGTAGTGGTCACAACTCCAACGACCCCAATATGTGATGGTTTGAGTTTTGTGTCGAATTGTGCGTTGTAATGGACTATTTGTGAACTTTATGTTGTATGGACTATTTGTGAACTTTATGTTGTATGGATTATTTGTGAACTCTAATATTGTAATGGACTCCAACTTTATGTTGTGGACTATTTGTAAATTGTGCAATTGTGGATTTAATGTTTCTATCATTTTATTGTGATTATATTATTGATGAATGTGTTGTTATTTTTTGCATTTTTTTTAAAAAAAATCTCTAAAATTATTAATTTTCGACGGCCTCAATGGGCAGCCGAAAATAAGCATGAACTATTTTCGGCAGCCAGTGATCAGCCACCGAAAATACCTTATTTTCGGTGGCCAGGTGTCAGCCACCGAAAGTCAATGATTATTTTCAGCGGCTGTTCTGTTGGCCGCAAAAAATAAGTTATTTTCGGCGGCTGGTCACTAACCACCGAAAATAAAGGCTTATTTTTGGCTGATTTTTTCTGGTGGCCAGGAACCACCGAAAATAAGCCTAAAGCCGCCGAAAATAGCTTATTTTCGGCGGCAAAGGCCTTATTTCCGGCGGTTCCTGGCCACCGAAAATGACTGCAGCTGTTGTAGTGTCCCTTCATAAGTTTAATAGAGGTCACCCAAATCTTACAAACCACGACCATCCAAAAGTCGAGTTCACATAGGTATGTTCCTTAAGAATGTTATGTATGACAATATATATGTCGGGGGCGAGTATAACTTAACTGATATGACATGGCGTGGGATTAGCGAGAGATGACAAATCTCCAACCACCCTAGCTAGTTCACCCGACCTTTGTTACCCCCGAGTCCCGACCAAGAGGAGATTAGGGACGCGATGCGTTTTCGCTTGCCCAACCCCGATGCCCAACCATGAAGGAACCTTGGCTCTGATGTATTAAAAAAACCGGTTGGTGGTATAGCAAAAACCGACACTAAAAGGCTCTTTGATAATACTTTTTGCTACTAACCAACACTAAAAGCTCTTATAGATTTAAAATAAAAGAAAATCACCTCATTGCTAGTCACAAACACCTGAAGCCTAAGGTCTTGGATTCGAAACCTAACATCACATGCATAAATATACTTTGCACAAAAAATCACATGACTTGTGACTTGCATTGGACTTGCACGTTTCTGTGACACCATAGGCTTATTTTTTTTAAGATTTCAGTCCTTTTAATAGCGATTGGAGACAACAATTGGTACTAATGGAGTCTTTACTACTGGGCCATGCAACGAGAACTAAGTAACATAGTCTTTAGTTTTGGTTGCATAGGACTGGTTGGAAATCTGTTACTATAGTTGGTGGTCATTTCTGCTGTAGTTTAGCTTACGTTATGTTAATATCAAAAGTTTCAAAGATAAATATAGTATACAAAATGTAATAAATTTATTATGTTTACTATCTATCTCTATTCTTTCGCAACATATTATAATCTCTACACATCTACAACAAATTTACCAATTACTTTTTTTATTATTTGCATTTCACTTATGTGGCTTTTAATATGATTTAGTTAAAATATTAGTTTAAGTTATATAACCTCCAATATTTTTGTTGATATCATGAACTGAGCTTAGCTTTCAACATTTTATCTTATTACATGTTGCAATTTTTAGAAAATAGATATTATTTTAGAAAACAAAAACATAGGGTTTGTTTGGATTCTAGGAGCTAAAGCAAAAGTAACTAAAATCTAACCATTTTAGCAGCTAAAGATCCAAACAAGAGCTAAAAGTGACTAAAATGGTGAAAAGATATATTTTTAGTCACTTTTAGCTTCTAAGGAGGAGCATAAATTTAGTCAGTTTGCTTTAGCTCGTAGAGCCAAACATGCCCATAGAGAGTAAATATAACCAGTTTTAATTAGTTATATGGAGTAACGAATCCAAGAATAGGCTAAAGGAGAGGCTAATTCTCTAGTGACCCGTGATGGAGGCAACACAAGCTGGTAGGAGACTTATTTTTCTCTCTTCTTCCTCTCTTCTCTTCTCTACCCTCCATCTCTTTCTCTAATGGAATTGCCTGTATATACGTCCAGTCACCCGGTTATATGCACTACATATATCACATACATATACAATACTTATACAACATAAGATTCTAGATTAATACACTAGTTAAAATCAAAAAAAATCTCATGTACATGAATAATGGAGAGGACAAGGATAACTTGTTGCCTCACTAACTCAGGTCTCTTAGCGAGTAACTAATATATACACTCAGGGCCGTTCCTGCTTTTTCAGAAGCCCAGTGCGAAATTCGATATAGAGGCCCCATTCACACACAAATATGTATAATTATACATATATTACCGAATATTTGACGTATAAAAATTATTATGCACTGTTTTAAAGTTTATAAGATAACAGATATAAAATATAGCAAAAAATACTTAATTGTTATATGATATTATTAAAATATCTTCTAACATTTTGTGATACAAAGTCATCGCTTATATCATCGAGATCAATCTCATCCAACAACTTTTTTCGATATATAGAATCACCAAGCCATTTAACCTCTCTTGAGTTATTATTGACCATAAATAGTTCATAAAAAATTAATTTTAAAAAACTTCTCTCTACCGAAGCAACCATCATATGTATAGTTTATAATACTCTTTCTTTATCAAAATAAAATTTGTTTTGCTTCTTTAGTGGATTTATCATCATCAATATAAACATAAAAATTAAGAGCTAAACCAAATATTATTTTGAAACAGATAAAGTATTCGATAAGTAATTGAGACATTAGTTTAACAATATAAACGAGACTAGTCGATAACTCGATAGCGCATCATTTTTTTGCGTATTTGTGTCTAGAATAGATAGATTTAACAAAAAAATGCTAGCGTCCAGTGGCTAGGGGTCCTATGTTTTTGGGGGCCCGGTGCGGCTGCACCCACGCACGCCCTCAGGGCCAGCCCTGTATACACTCTCTCTATTATAAACTATAATATTTTTTCTATATATAGTTTTTGTTATACACTTAGATATACACTGTCTAATATATATATATATATATATATATATATATATATATATTAGACAGATATTGTCGTCTATTCCTTTTACCTTTTTATTTTATTTTGAAAAATACGGCTTGCTTTGTTTTTTTTCTTCCAACATGGATTACGGACTTTCTATAAAATTTAAAAGGTCATGCATGTGGATGGATTCAAATTGGAGATGGGGAAAAAAGAATAGACTTTACAGGAGAAAATTGGGCCTCAACTTCAAAGACACGAGATGAAAAGTCGAAAATGTTGAAGTTGACCTTTTCTATTAAAAATAAAGTCGAGCCTTTTTTATTTCCATGGTTTTTTTATTTCATTATCGTTAGAGCTCTTCCTTTTATGTTTTGACTCGTTCCAAAAAAAATATTATTTCACAGAAATGATCCTAAAATGAGAAACACGTGGATCTGATGCCTCACGAATCAGATAATTTTTCTCAGGAGATGTCGATTCCTTTCAAATAAAAGTTTTTGTCATGATTCCTTTTTATCCTGAGTATTTTTTTCCCCTCCAGTCTATATGCCGACACCCAGCTGCCTAATTCCCACTGGCCAGGCAGACATTGTGGTACAAAAGGCCCTAAAAATATGGGGCACAGATAAGATTACCTAACCAGCTAATTGTGACACATAATTTGATTAGTTCACGGTTGATGATTCATCAGAAAACTACAGAAAGTCAGATAAGTTCCTGTTAGCTAGGGCAGCACAACCCTTCACCTGCTGCACAGGTGTTGAGGCTTGAGTATCCTGCAGTGCAATACCACTAAAGTGCATCACTCATTGAGAATCCATGAGAAATTAAACAACGGCAAGAAAGTGGAGAAGAAAATATTATCTCTTCAGGATAGTGGGGATATCAGAATTGACTGCAATTAATGACATCTCTGCTTCTGCAAGCCTGCAATCTGCATGGAACAAGTGGTTGGCCAAGAGCATGGCATTTGTCCAACTCATTCTCTGAATCTGGACCTAAGAATATAAGCTAAAAGCTAATGTCAACTCCAGGGGTGTTCCTGAGTGGTAGCTGAGGATTAGACAACTGGAATTCCAAATGCCATGTGATTATGGGAAACATATATGACACCAGGCAAGTAAAGGGCATATTTGAGGAGTACTAGCTCATGAAAGCTACAATTCATCACGCCTACACATCAGGATTATATTCCTTTTCCTCAGATAAGGAACGAGAAGATATTCTTTTTTGGGTTCTTCTTGCACTGGAGAGGACAAAACAAGTCCTGCAAATGCTATCAAAAGTAAAATCAGATAGCAAGCAAAGCATTTGTTCTTGAATTGTTTAACTGAGATTGGTAAGGATCAAATGCCTATCTAGGGTATCTGATATTGCGTCCAACGATGAGAATAACCGCAACGTTTATTTGTTCGTCTAGGTCTACTCGACTAGTCCCACGGCAGTAGTAGCATATACCACGAAGCATCCGTTCCAAACCCCCAGATTCCAACATCCTTCTTCAGTTTATGTTGAGAATTTAGGCATTTTTATATTTAATTCCATTCATAATAATCTAAGAAATTTACAACAATATGTATGTGTTTATATGTGATACTGCTACTCACAATAGTAGCTAATACATATATGCGAATCATATTGATCATAACTAAAAATTTAATGAATGTCATTAGTAGAAAAGAGCTAAAAGCCTGCGATGGGACTTAATTTTTATAGACGGTTTCAGTTATCAAGCGTCAGTGTTATTTCTAGTGCCGATTTCTTAAGAAAATCGTATGTAAAAAATCATATTTTTATAGACAGTTCCTTAAGAAAACCGCAACTAGAAATACACGATTTCTACATGCGGTTTTCTTAAGATATCGCTATTTAAAATCATTTTCCCATTTTTTTGAGTTTTTCTATAACACCCTAAATTTTGTGGTATAGTTTTTTTTGCTCTGTATTCAAAATTTAGGTGCTACCCTTTCCTTTCTTCACTTTTCTTTTCCCTTTATCAAAACAGTAGAGAGTTATTTTGGTTCTATATTGGCGTGAGCTCTAGAAGTGCCGTGATTGTTGCATTTATGTTGTTGCATAGTGTTTCTAAGTCCAAGGAGTGTTTTAATCATGTTAATATATCTTGTAGAAGTCTTCCGCTAAATTTCGCATTTTTCTGAATACTTTTCTATTTTTCGAAATTTAAAATCTATTTATTTGAGGTACTTAAAAATATTTTCTAAAGTTCTAAATATGTTTTTAAGTTCATTGGGTGCCAAATCATGTCTAAGAATTTTTCTATAATTTTTGGAGCTTTCGAGATATTTTTCGGATATTAAAAACGATTTCAGCCTTTTTTCTAAAATTACTTTTAATTTTAAAAATATGATAATTATGAAAAATAAAATATCTTCAAACCTTAGCAATATATGTATATATATGTGGCTGGAATCCTCTCGTCGAGCACTTTCTGAAATTCGAAACCCCACCCCCAGCCAAGATCCCAAACTCCCGGAATTGCTCGCCAAAATTCGGAACAGTTCCAACTTCGATGACAACTCCGGCGAGCAATTACTTTTGATCCGTGTGTCGGTGGTGGAATCTGAGGGTACCGTTGCTTGCGTCTTATCAAGAGCTTCGTCCCGGTGCTTTTGATTTGTCGATTCAACCTCCGGTTTGCCGTCAATCGACGGGTTTCTCCTCGGCTCCGGCGAACTTCGTCATCTCCGACGAACCTTGTTGGCGTTTCGACCCCGGGGGGGTCCCTGGACCGACGAGTAAATTATCGCTGTGTGTCCCAGCCCAGATGGGTCGGCGCGAGACGGAACACAAGGGGGGAAAACAGTAAGGGGAAACCGCGGCCTCGTGTTGTCCTGCGCCCAGGGCGGATGCGCTTGCAGTAGGGGGTTACAAGCGTTCGCGTGGGAGAGAGAGAGAGAGCGTGAGCCTCGTGCGTCAGCCCGTCCTCCCGCGCGGCCACCCTCCCGTATGAGAGCCCTAGACCTTCCTTTTATAGATGTAAGGAGAGGGCCCAGGTGTACAATGGGGGGTGTAGCAATATGCTAACGTGTCTAGCAGAGGGAAGCCAGAGTCCTATGTACATGCCGTCGTGGCTGTCAGAGAGGTTTTGGCACCCTGTTCATGTAATGTCGTGGCCGTCGGAGGAGTACTTGAGCCTTGTGGAAGCACAGCTGTCGGGGCTGTCGGATCCTTGCTGACGTCTCCTTGCTTCCGTAAGGGCCTGAGAACCGTCGTCGTCATGGAGCACGCGGGGTGCCATCATTGCCTGTTTTGCCGGGGTGAGCCAGATGGGACGCCGGTCTTGTTCCCCGTAGCCTGAGCTAGCTAGGGGTAGGGTAATGATGGCCCCCCTGTAGCGTGGTCGGTTCGAGCCCGAGGTCGGGCGAGGCGGTGGCTCCTCCGAGGTCGAGGCTGAGTCCGAGCCCTGGGGTCGGGCGAGGCGGAGACCGTCGTCCGATGTCGAGGTTGAGTCCGAGCCCTGGGGTCGGGCGAGGCAGAGACCGTCTTCCGAAGTCGAGGTTGAGTCCGAGCCCTGGGGTCGGGTGAGGCGGAGACCGTCTTTCGGTGTCGAGGTTGAGTCCGAGCCCTGGGGTCGGGCGAGGCGGAGTCCGTCTTCCGAGGCCGAGACTGGGGCCGAGCCCTAGGGTCGGGCGAGGCGGAGCTTCCTATGGCGCCCGAGGCTGGACTTAGCTGCTGTCGGCCTCACTCTAGCGAGTGGCACAGCAGTCGGAGCAGCGCAGGCGGCACTGTTTTCCTGTCAGGTCTGGCAGTGGAGGGGCGAAGTGACTGTGGTCACTTCGGCTTTGTCGACTGAGGAGCGTGCGTCAGGATAAGGTGTCAGGCGATCCTTGCATTAAATGCTCCTGCGATACGGTCGGTTGGCGTGGCGATCCGGCCAAGGTTGCTTCTCCGTGAAGCCTGCCCGAGCTGGGCCTCGGGCGAGTCGAAAGTGTGCCCGTTGCTTGAGGGGACCCTCGGGCGAGACGTGAATCCTCCTGGGTCGGCTGTTCCTGCCCGAGGCTGGGCTCGGGCGAGGCGAGATCGTGTCCCTTGAGTGGACGGAGCCTTGACCGGAATCGTGCCCATCAGGCCTTTGCAGCTTTGTGCTGATGGGGGTTACCAGCTAAGATTAGGAGTCTTGGGGGTACCCCTAATTATGGTCCCCGACAGTAGCCCCCGAGCCTCGAAGGGAGTGTTAGTACTCGCTTGGAGGCTTTTGTCGCACTTTTTTGCAAGGGGACCGACCTTTCTTGGTTGCATTTCGTTCCGGTGGATGCGCGCGAGCGCACCCGCCGGGTGTAGCCCCCGAGGCCTCGGACGAGTGGTTTGACTCCTCCGAAGTCTTAGCGCGTTTCGTGATGCCTCGGCTGGTCTGGTTGTTCCCTCATGCAAACTGGTCGTTGCCCGGGTGCATAGTCAGGTTCCAAGTTCTCGGGCTGGTATGTTGACGCTGTCAACGGTTTGGCCGGAGCTGGGTTTGCGAGAGCAGCCCCCGAGCCTCCGCACAGAGCGAGAGGACGGTCAAGGACTGACTCGGCTTTTTTCATACGCCCCTTCGTCGCCTTTCCGCAAGGAGGAGGGGGGGAAGCGCCATGTAGCCCTCGGAGGGCGCCGAACATGGTGTCTCCAGTGAGTTGCTAACGGGTGATCCGAGTGGACGCCATTTCCCCGTTCGATAAGGGTCGGCTAGTGGCCCAAAGGCACGCTTCAAAAGTACCTGCAGGTGATTTGCCGGACTCGGTCCCGTTTGATAGGGTCTGAGGGCTCGATGCCTCCCTCTGATGGGATTCCGTTATAGAATCGCTCCTGCTGGTCTCGGAAATGTCCTAGGGTACCTCGGGAGCGTAGCCCGAGCCTCGGCCATGTATCGGACGTACCCAGAGTCATCCCTCGCTCTGCGTGTTCTGAGGCGGCTGTCGAACCCTTCGGGGGCCAGCCTACGAACCCCTGATCAGTAGTGGGCACGGAGCCCGAGTGGCCTGAGGCGGTTGTCGAACCCTTCCGAGGGGCCAGCCTTCGAACCTCTGACCAGTAGTGGGCGCGAAGCCCGAGTGCTCTGAGGAAGCTGTCGAACCCTTCCGAGGGGCCAGCCTTCGAACCTCTGATCAGTAGGAGGGCTCGGGGCCCGCTTCCTTCGCGGAGAAGGATCCCTTTCGGAGTATCCCCTTTCCCGGTCCCTGTAGCAAGAGAGAGAAAGGGGAAGAGGAAAAGGATACGAAATTGAACGACGCAGCGTACCTTTTTTGACGCGGTCATTATGGCGGAGGTGAAGCGTCGCCCGCTTCACCTGCCAAAGGTGTCGCCTGCCCTGCCGCAGAGTTAATGCGACGGGACGAGTGGTTCGCGGGGCAGCCGTTGTGCGTGTGCGGGCCGTTTGGGGAACAGAACACGGGCGCGTCGTCTCCACGTCGTGGGAAAGGGCTCTCCCGGTGTCCCAGGAGGGGACGTGAGCCTACAGACGATTCGACTGCAGCTTGCCTGCCTGCCTTCGCCATTACTGTCGGCCCACTTTTGGCCATATCGACCGTCGCGCCTTCTCCCGCGGCTGACTGACCCGTGACCGACGCGCCTGGTTGGCACTGTTGGGCCATGCGCGGGGTTGCTTTGAGTCGCGGCACCGGTTCCGCAGTCGAGAAGGCGCGGTACTGGCGCAAGTGGCGGTGCAGTTTCTCGTACGTAGTAACCGGTGCGCCGGTTACATGACGTGTGGGCCTGGGCCTCCATGCTGGACGCGTCGAAGTCGAAGGGGTGCACCCCCTTGGTGTGGTTGCATGCCGCCTGCATGGCGGTCCGCCTCTTCACCCGCTGGTCTGGGTGAAAGCGGAGGAGTGCTTGTAACCACTGGGCAGTTACACGCTCCGCGCGCGGCGGTTTGGCTTCTTCTGCCTTGGGCCAGCTTGCATGACGCGCGGGACCCAGCCCCTGTGTCGCAGGGGGAGGACCTTGGAGCGTGTTGGTGAAGACTCAGTCCGCGACGGCTGAGGACGCAAGTGGGGAGAGTCGCCTTTAAAAAGAGGGCGACCCCCTTGGATGGCAGTCATGCCTTCGCACTCCCCTCATGCATCGCGTCCCTCCACCTTCCGAGCCCCTGGATGGGGAGCGCTCGCGTTGCTTTCGTCTTGTTGTCGTTGGAGGAGCGCAACTTCGTGGGACTTGGTACCTTTCAGCCATCGCTCGGCTTCAAGGATTTTCATCAGGCAGCCCGGCTGCATCCCCTCGCCGATGGTCACCCGAGACGGTGACCACCAGTTTGATGGTGGGGAGAAGCAAGCCGGGCTGCGGCCTCTGCCCCACCCTCAGCTTCAAGGATCTTCATCATCCTTGCTGGGGAGGAGGGCGAGGCTGAGCCGGGGCCTGCCTTCGTGTGGGCTGGCGTCCCGCTTCTTCCTCCGACTTCTGGGGGTGGAAACCATCCTCCAGCTCTGCGGAGGAGGCGCCCTCCAGCCGTGCCGGGGAAGGCGAACTGCTGCTGCCCAGTCCAGGGTGCAGCAATCCGTCCTCTGTCCGAGCGATGGTGGCCAGTCGCACCAGGGGGTCTCACAACACGTCGTACGCCGCGAGGGCGGTACTCGTGTTCTGGGATGGTCCCATTCTCGTTTTCGTGGTGAGGACGAGAGTGAGGACCTGCCGATGCGCTTTGGGGCGCCCGGCGCCCGCTGGTGCGGTGTTGGTGGACAGGTGGACGCCGCCGTCGGTGCTGAGGTGGTGGCAGCTGGAGAAAGCTTCTCCGCCGACGAGACCGTCAGCGCCAGCCGCGGACCGACCTCTGGCTCTTTGGCTTTAATGTCTGGTTCTCGTCCCTCGAGTGGGGACACGAACGAGAGCCTTCCGGCGGCAGCGTCCGTCCTGGGACCATCGCTGCTCTTGCAGAGGTCGCTGGCGAGTCGCCCGGAGTTTGTCGTCCCGCAGGCTCTCCGGTGTGGAGGTTGTTCATACCCGCGGGAGTGGAACCGGAGTTCTGTTTGTAATGGCACCTTGAGTGCCGGTGTTTGTTCATTGTGGCTGTCGGGGCCTGAACATCTTGGTATTTTGGGTGTAATACCGTGTTTCTTCCTTATTTCGAGCACTAGGACTCGCCTGTCGGCTAGCTGAACCACTTAACTAAGCGTGAGTTGCCCTGTGCGGAAGGTGACGAGTGAGGTATCCGTATCCCAGAGGCGTAGGAGTCCCTCGGCTCGGTCGGCCTTGCCGCCCGAGGCTTCTCTTGCCCAGTTAAAGGAACCCTCGGCCGCTCTGCGATGAGCCGGAGCCGGAGGCAGCGGTGTCAGCGTGGACAGAGGCGGAGTTGGCTCGAAAAGAAGCTTCGTCGGCCGAAGCCTGGTCGGGCCGTCCACTGGCGGGACTAACGCCGGAGTCGGGTTGCCGAGGCCATGAGCTAGGCTGATGTCCTCGAGGGACAGCTGGCTGAGGCTACGGAGCTGCCGGTCGAGCCGTCTGCTCGGGCCGGGTTCCTGGAGGAGGCCCTGGCGGCGATGGCCCAGGCGCGGTGCTGACATCTTCCTTCGAGGCGGAGATCCTCCGACCGTGTTGCCGTCCGAGGCCGGGTCGAATTCCGCCGAAGGTGGAGTTGACGCCGAGGGTGCTGCTGCTCCCCCTACCGATGTCTGATCCTGCAGGAACAACTTATCTGTAGTGTGCGTATGTTTTTTGCGGTCGCCGAGGCCCAAACATACCGTCGTCGTGTTGTAAAGCTGCGTTTCTTTCCCCCTTGTTTCAAGTATCAGGACTTGTTCGTCGGTAACATAATCGTTTATCCGAGTGAGAGTTACTTTTCACGGAAGGTGATGAGTGAGGTATCCGTATCCCGGAGGCGTAGGAGTCCCTCGGCTCGGTCGGCCTTGCCGCTTACGTGTACTCTTACTCATCCGTAGGTTTTTGTTATCGATATAGTCGAGAAGGCACGAAAAAATCGTTTCGACAGAAGAGTTTTCAAGCGTTAAGACTTGTTCGGTCAGTGGAATCGCTTATCCGAGCGTGAGTTAGTTATCGCAGAAGGTGATGAGTGAGGTATCCGTATCCTGGAGGCGTAGGAGTCCCTCGGGTCGGTCGGCCTTGCCTGCTTACGTGTACTCCGTCGTTTTCAGGATCCCGCTATCGAAGTAGTCGAAAAGCACGAAAGATGTTCTGACAGAAAGACTTTTTCCGAGGAAAATTTTGACGCAGAGGGGGTTCCCCCCTTCTAGCCCCCGAGGGAGGGTCGGGCTTTGCCGAGGCAAGGCTGACCCTTCCTTGATGGTTAGGCTTTATTTGTGCGTGTAAACGAGGTATATGAACGACTCGAAAACATCTTAAGGGTAGAAGCGACGTAGCTGTCGGATGTTCCAAGCGTTATTGTAGACCTCGCCTTGACTGTTGGCCAGCTTGTATGTTCCGGGCTTCAGAATCTTGGTGATGATGAATGGCCCTTCCCAGGGAGGCATGAGCTTGTGGCGCCCTCGGGCGTCTTGCCGTAGTCGGAGCACCAAGTCGCCCACCTGGAGGTCTCGGGACCGAACCCCGAGGGCGTGGTAGCGTCGCAGGGACTGCTGATACCTTGCCGAGTGTAGTAAGGCCATGTCCCGAGCCTCTTCCAGCTGGTCCAGTGAGTCTTCTCGGCTGGTCCGGTTGCTTCGGTCGTCGTACGCCCTCGTCCTCGGGGATCCGTATTCTAAGTCTGTGGGCAAGATAGCCTCGGCCCCATAGACTAGAAAGAACGGCGTGAAGCCCGTGGCTCGGCTTGGCGTCGTTCTCAGACTCCAGACCACCGAGGGGAGTTCTTTCATCCATCGCCTGCCGAACTTGTTGAGGTTGTTGTAGATCCTTGGCTTGAGTCCTTGTAGAATCATGCTGTTGGCACGCTCTACCTGCCCATTCGTCATGGGGTGAGCTACGGCGGCCCAGTCCACCCGGATGTGGTGGACCTCGCAGAAGTCCAGGAACTTTCTGCTAGTGAACTGGGTGCCGTTGTTGGTGATGATGGAGTTCGGGACCCCGAAGCGATGGATGATGTTGGTGAAGAACGCCACCGCCTGTTCGGACCTGATGCTGTTTAGGGGTCGGACCTCAATCCACTTGGAGAATTTGTCGATAGCGACCAGCAGGTGCGTGTAGCCCCCGGGTGCTTTCTGCAAGGGACCGACGAGGTCCAGACCCCATACAACAAAAGACCAGGTGATGGGTATTGTTTGCAGAGCCTGAGCGGGCAGGTGCGTCTGCCTTGCGTAGAATTGACACCCTTGGCAGGTGCGTACAATCCTAGTGGTGTCGGACACCACGGTTGGCCAGTAGAAACCCTGTCGGAAGGCGTTTCCAACAAGGGCTCGAGGCGCTGCATGATGACCGCAAGCCCTCGAGTGTATTTCTTGCAATAGTTCCTAACCTTCGGCGATGGATATGCATCGCTGGAGGATGCCTGAGGGGCTGCGGTGGTAGAGCTCCTTTCCGTCACCCAGCAAGACGAACGACTTGGCGCGCCGCGCCAGTCGACGAGCTTCGGCTCTGTCGAGGGGTAGCTCTCCTCGGTGGAGATATTGCAGGTATGGGGTCTGCCAGTTTCGATTAGGCGGGACCCCATTCCGCTCTTCCTCGACGCGCAGTGCCTCACCCTCGGGGGCCGAGGGTGCCTCGGGCTGAGCTGAGGGTGCCTCGGGCAGGGCCGAGACCTTCTCGGGCTTGGGCGTGTCGTCGGTCTTGACTGAGGGTTGATGTAGGTCTCGGGAGAAGACGTCCGGAGGAACCGTTGTCCGTCGCGAGGCTATCTTAGCCAGCTCATCCGCAGTCTCGTTGTATCGTCGGGCGATGTGGTTGAGCTCGAGCCCGTAGAACTTGTCCTCCAGGCGCCGAACCTCATCGCAGTAGGCTTCCATCTACGGGTCGCGGCAATGGGAGTTCTTCATGACTTGATCGATGACAAGCTGCGAATCACCCCGAGCGTCGAGGCGCTGGACCCCTAGCTCGATGGCGATGCGCAACCCGTTAACCAGAGCCTCGTACTCGGCCACGTTGTTGGACGCCGGGAAATGGAGGCGCAATACGTAGCGGAGGTGCTTCCCGAGGGGTGAGACGAAGAGCAGGCCCGCGCCCGCTCCTGTTTTCATCAACGACCCGTCGAAAAACATGGTCCAGAGTTCCGGTTGGATCGGAGCTGCTGGAAGCTGGGTGTCGACCCATTCAGCCACAAAGTATGCCAGGACTTGGGACTTGATCGCCTTCCGAGGCGCGAACGAGATTGTCTCGCCCATGATCTCCACCGCCCACTTTGCAATCCTACCCGAGGCCTCTCGGCACTGGATGATCTCCCCCAGGGGGAAGGATGACACCACAGTCACCGGATGAGACTCGAAGTAGTGTCGCAACTTTCGCCGCGTCAGAATTACCGCGTACAGTAGCTTCGGAATTTGTGGGTAGCAGATTTTGGTCTCGGACAGTACCTCACTGATGAAGTAGACCGGCCTCTGGACGGGCAATGCGTGCCCTTCTTGTCGTCTCTCGACCACGATTGCGGCGCTGACCACCTGAGTGGTAGCGACGACGTAGATCAAGAGGGCTTCTCCGGCAGCGGGGGGCACCAAGATGGGCGCGCTTGTAAGGAGCGCATTTAGGTTCCCGAGGGCTTCCTCGGCCTCGGGGGTCCAAGTGAAGTGCTCGATCTTCCTTAAGAGGCGGTACAGAGGCAGGCCTCTTTTGCCGAGGCGCGAGATGAAACGGCTCAGAGCCGCAAGGCATCCCATGACCCTCTGTACGCCTTTCAAGTCCTCGATGGGGCCCATGTTGGTGATGGCCGCAATTTTCTCCGGGTTGGCCTCGATGCCCCGCTCGGAGACGATGAACCCCAGGAGCATGCCTCGGGGGACTCCGAAGACACACTTCTCGGGATTGAGTTTTACGCCTTTCGCCTTGAGACACTTGAATGTCGTTTCAAGGTCAGAGAGGAGATTGGAGGCTTTCCTTGTCTTGACTACGATGTCATCGACGTAAGCCTCGACCGTACGACCAATGTGCTCTCCGAACACGTGGTTCATGCACCTTTGGTATGTCGCACCCGCATTCCTCAAACCGAATGGCATAGTAACGTAGCAGTACATGCCAAAGGGTGTGATGAAAGAAGTCGCGAGCTGGTCGGACTCTTTCATCCTGATTTGGTGATACTCTGAGTAAGCATCGAGGAACGATAGGGTTTCACACCCAGCAGTGGAATCCACGATTTGATCGATGCGAGGCAGAGGGTAGGGAACTTTTGGACATGCTTTGTTTAGACCAGTATAGTCTACACACATCCGCCATTTCTCGCCTTTCTTTTTCACAAGCACAGGGTTGGCTAACCATTCAGGATGGAATACCTCTTTGATGAACCCTGCAGCCATCAGCTTGTGGATCTCCTCGCCTATGGCTCTACACTTTTCTTCGTCGAATCGGCGCAGTGGCTGCTTCACGGGTCGGGCTCCAGCTCGGATATCCAGCGAGTGCTCGGCGACATCCCTCGATATGCCCGGCATGTCCGAGGGACTCCACGCAAAAACCTCGGCGTTCGCGCGGAGAAAGTCGACGAGCACTGCTTCTTATTTGGGATCGAGCTCGGAGCCAATCCGGACTTGCTTGGTGATGTCGTTGCTGGGGTCGAGAGGGACGGACTTAACCGTCTCAGCTGGCTCAAAGTTGCCGGCGTGGCGCTTCGCATCCGGCGCCTCCTTGGAGAGGCCTTCCAGGTCGGCGATTAGGGCCTCGGATTCGGCGAGGGCCTCGGCGTACTCCACGTCGCATTCGTACGTGTGTCGGTACGTGGAGCCGACGGTGATGATCCCGTTGGGGCCCGACATCTTGAGCTTGAGGTAGGTGTAGTTGGGGACGGCCATGAACTTGGCGTAGCATGGTCTCCCCAGCACTGCGTGGTAGGTTCCTCGGAACCCGACCACCTCGAACGTGAGGGTTTCCTTCCGGAAGTTGGAGGGAGTCCCGAAGCAGACGGGCAGATCGAGCTGCCCAAGGGGCTGGACGCGCTTCCTGGGGATGATCCCGTGAAAGGGCGCCGCGCCGGCCCGGATCGAGGACAGACCGATCTGCAGGAGCCCGAGGGTCTCGGCGTAGATGATGTTGAGGCTGCTGCCTCCGTCCATGAGGACCTTGGTAAGCCTGACGTTGCCGATGACGGGATCGACAACGTGCGGATACTTCCCCGGGCTCGACACGCGGTCGGGGTGGTCACCTTGGTCGAAGGTGATGGGCTTGTCGGACCAGTCTAGGTAGGCTGGCGCCGCCACCTTCACCGAGCAGACCTCCCGACGCTCTTGCTTGCGGTGCCGAGCCGAGGCGTTCGCCACTTGCCCACCGTAGATCATGAAGCAGTCGTGGACCTCGGGGAACTCCTCTGCCTTGTGATCCTCCTTCTTGTCGTTGTTGTGGGCTCTGCCACCTTCCACCGCTGGCCCGGCCTTGTGGAAGTAGCGCCGAAGCATGACGCACTCCTCAAGTGTGTGCTTGACAGGACCCTGATGATAGGGGCACGACTCCTTGAGCATCTTGTCGAACAGGTTGGCACCTCCAGGAGTCTTCCGAGGGTTCCTGTGCTCGGCGGCGGCGACAAGGTCTGCATCAGCGGCGGCGCGTTTCGCTTGCGACTTCTTCTTGCCCTTCTTCTTGGTGCCGCGCTGAGCGAACGCCTCGGGGACGTCTTCCGGCTGGCGCCCCTGAGGCTGCTTGTCCTTCCGGAAGATGGCCTCGACCGCCTCCTGACCAGAGGCGAACTTGGTGGCGATGTCCATCAGCTCGCTCGCCCTGGTGGGAGTCTTGCGACCCAGCTTGCTCACCAGGTCGCGACAAGTGGTGCCGGCGAGGAACGCGCCGATGACATCCGAGTCGGTGATGTTGGACAGCTCGGTGCGCTGCTTCGAAAATCGCCGGATGTAGTCCCAAAGGGACTCTCCCGGCAGCTGGCGGCAGCTTTGGAGATCCCAGGAGTTCCCAGGGCGCACGTATGTGCCCTGGAAGTTGCCGGCGAAAGCTTTGACCAGGTCGTCCCAGTTGGAGATCTGTGCAGGGGGCAGATGCTCCAGCCAGGCTCGGGCGGCGTCGGAGAGGAACAGGGGAAGGTTGCGGATGATGAGGTTGTCATCATCCGTTCCACCCAACTAGCAGGCCAGCCGGTAGTCCGCGAGCCACAATTCCGGCCTTGTCTCCCCCGAGTACTTGGTGATGGTAGTCGGGGTTCGGAACTGGGTCGGGAACGACGCCCGTCGTATGGCCTGACTGAAAGCTCGCGGACCGGGTGGTTCGGGCGAAGGGCTCCGATCCTCCCCGCTGTCGTAGCGTCCCCCATGCCTGGGGTGGTAGCCTCGGCGCACCTTATCGTCGAGGTGGGCTCGACGGTCGCGGCGGTGGTGCTCGTTGCCGAGGCGTCCCGGGGCCACAGGCGCTGTGTCCCGCGTGCGCCCGGTGTGGACCGAGGCTTCCCGCATGAATCGGGAAATTGAAGCGCGTCCCGGGTTGCGGACGTCGGGTTGCGGACGTCGGGGCGGAGCTCACCGTGGCAGAGGGCACGGCGGGGCTCCAACGGCGACGGAGGAATGGGCTCGGGCGGCGGTGGTTTAATGGCGGCGGCGCTCTGGCGTGTGCGCAGCGCGGGGGAGGTTGGAGAGGGGTCTGCAGGTGCGCAAATGAGGGAGAGAGAGAGGGTGGGCTAGGCTTCGGGCTCAAGTGGCCGAGGGCGGGGTGGTTGCGAGCTTCACGCGCGACGTGGGCGCGGAGACCGCGGCAACGCGCAGCTCGGGCGGCAGTTACGCGGGGACGAGGGAGCTGACAGCCCGGGCCCGCGAGCAGAGGGAGCGGGGAAAGCGGGCGCGGACGCGGGGAAGGCAGCCGCGCTGACGGGCGGGCCCGCCAGGGCAGAGAGAGAAGAGGGGGGAGAAGGCGCGCGCGCGGGGTGGGCCGGCTGGGCCGAAAGGCTGAGGGGGGCAGGGGGAGTGGGCTTCTTTTCCTTTTTCTTTTATTCTGGCATTTGTTTTCCCTTTTCTTTTTATTTACTCTATTTGATTCAAATCCAAATAAGCCACAATTCAAATTAGCATTTCTAATGATTATGCACCAAACAAGAGTGAAATCTAGGGTTCAACATGATGCAACAATTCATACTCCCTTGGAGTTTAACCTACTAAATTATAATTACAAATAAGAATAACCACTCTTCTCCTATAGAAATGAGAAAGAGGAGATTGGGGAAAGGTGAGAAAAGAGAAGTAACACCTGAATTTGTGAATATGAGCAAAGAAATTTTATACCCCCCAAATTCAGGGTGTTACACAAATACACGAAAGTAAGAAACATTGGGTTTGTTACCGGTAAGGAGTTCATACGAGGTATTCTTGAGAAGGCGATGTAGGTAGAGCCAGTTTATGGCGTGGCAAGCTGTGTTCACAGCTTCCGACCAAAACTGCTCGGGCGTCTTGAATTCTCCAAGCATCGTTCTCGCCATGTCGATAAGCGTCCTGTTCTTCCTCTCTACCACACTATTTTGTTGTGGTGTGTAGGGAGTAGAGAACTCGTGCTTGACGCCTTCTTCCTCAAGATACTCCTCCACTTGCAGATTCTTGAACTCGGACCTGTTGTCGCTTCTTATCTTTTTCACCTTGAGCTCAAATTCGTTTTGAGCCCTCCTTAGAAAGCGTTTTAGGGTCCCTTGGGTCTCTGATTTATCCTGCAAAAAGAACACCCAAGTGAAGCGGGAAAAATCATCAACAATTACAAGACCATACTTACTTCCCCCGATGCTAAGGTAGGCAACGGGTCCGAAGAGGTCCATGTGAAGAAGCTCCAGTGGTCTTTGATAGTCGCCTAGAGGGGGGGTGAATAGGGCGAAACTGAAATTTACAAATATAAACACAACTACAAGCCGGGGTTAGCGTTAGTAATAATAAACGAGTCCAAGAGAGAGGGCGCAAAACAAATCCCAAGCAAATAAGCAAGTGAGACACGGAGATTTGTTTTACCGAGGTTCGGTTCTTGCAAACCTACTCCCCGTTGAGGAGGCCACAAAGGCCGGGTCTCTTTCAACCCTTCCCTCTCTCAAACGGTCCCTCGGACCGAGTGAGCTTCTCTTCTCTAATCAAAGCTGGGAACAAAACTTCCCCCGCAAGGGCCACCACACAATTGGTGCCTCTTGCCTTGATTACAATGGAGTTTTGATCACAAGAACAAATGAGAAAGAAAAGAAGCAATCCAAGCGCAAGAGCTCAAATGAACACGGCAAATCACTCTCACTAATCACTAGGGCTTTGTGTGGATTTGGAGAGGATTTGATCTCTTTAGTGTGTCTAGAATTGAATGCTAGAGCTCTTGTAGTAGTTGAGAAGTGGAAAACTTGGATGGCAATGAATGTGGGGTGGTTGGGGTATTTATAGCCCCAACCACCAAACTTGACCGTTGGCTGGAGGCTTCTGCTCGATGGCGCACCGGACAGTCCGGTGCACACCGGACAGTCCGGTGCCCCTGCCACGTCATCACTGCCGTTGGATTCTGACCGTTGGAGCTTCTGACTTGTGGGCCCGCCTGGGTGTCCGGTGCACACCGGACATGCACTGTTTGATGTCCGGTGCACCGGTATGGGCGAGTCTGACGACTGCGCGCGCTGCGCGCGCATTTAATGCACCGCAGGGAGCCGTTGGCGCCGCAGGGAGCCGTTGCTCCGCTGGCACACCGGACAGTCCGGTGCACACCGGACAGTCCGGTGAATTATAGCGGAGCGGCTGCCGCGCGAACCCGAGGCTGGCGAGTTCCTGAGGCCGACCTCCTTTGGCGCACCGGACACTGTCCGGTGTACACCGGACAGTCCGGTGAATTTTAGCCGAGTCGCCCCTGGAATTCCCGAAGGTGAAGAGTTTGAGTCTGAGTCCCCTGGTGCACCGGACAGGTACTGTGCACTGTCCGGTGGCACACCGGACAGTCCGGTGCGCCAGACCAGGGGTGCCCTCGGTTGCCCCTTTACTCCTCTATTGAATCCAACACTTGGTCTTTTTATTGGCTAGATGTGAACCTTTTGCACCTGTATAACTTATACACTAGAGCAAACTAGTCAGTCCAATATTTGTGTTGGACAATTCAACCACCAAAATTATTTAGGAACTAGGTGTAAGCCTAATTCCCTTTCAATCTCCCCCTTTTTGGTGATTGATGCCAACACAAACCAAAGCAAATGTAGAAGTGCATAATTGAACTAGTTTGCATAATGTAAGTGAAAAAGGTTACTTGGAATTGAGCCAATATAACTGCTTACAAGATATGCAAGGAATGTTTCTTTCTTATATAACATTTTGGACCACGTTTGCACCACATGTTTTGCTTTTGCAAATTCTTTTTGTAAATCCATTTCAAAGATCTTTTGTAAATAGTCAAAGGTACATGAATAAGAGTTTGCAAAGCATTTTCAAGATTTGAAATTTCCTCCCCCTGTTTCAAATGCTTTTCCTTTGACTAAACAAAAATTCCCCCTAAAAGAGATCCACCTCTTAGTGTTCAAGAGGGTTTTGATACATCATTTTTGAAATACTATTTTCTCCCCCTTTTGAACACAATAGGATACCAAATGATAAATACTTTTGGAAAGCACTAAGTTTTTGAATTTGGTGGTGTGGTGCGGTCCTTTTGCTTTGGGCTCATTTCTCCCCCTTTTTGGCATGAATCGCCAAAAACGGAATCATTAGAGCCCTCGAAGGAATTTCTTCCCCTTTGGTCATAAGTAACGAGTTAAGATTATACCAAAGATGAAGTTCGATCCTTTTGCTTTTGAGCTTTTACTCTCTCCCCCAAGGATGAAGTCCTTTTCTTTGATGCTCATTTCTCCCCAAAGAATAGAGAGTTGCTCGGAGTGATGGCGAAGTATGTGATACGGAGTGGAAGCCTTTGTCTTCGCCGAAGACTCCAATTCCCTTTCAATATACCTATGACTTGGTTTGAAATAGACTTGAAAACACATTAGTCATAGCATATAAAGGAGATATGATCAAAGGTATTCAAATGAGTTATGTGTGCAAGCTTAGCAAAAGAAATTTCTAGAATCAAGAATATTGAGCTCATGCCTAAGTCTGGTAAAAGATTGTTCATCAAGTGGCTTGGTAAAGATATCGGCTAATTGATCTTTAGTATTAATGTAAGAAATCTCGATATCTCCCTTTTGTTGGTGATCCCTAAGAAAATGATACCGAATGGCTATGTGCTTAGTGCGGCTATGCTCGACGGGATTGTCGGCCATCTTAATTGCACTCTCATTATCACATAGCAAAGGGACTTTGGTTAATTTGTAACCGTAGTCCCGCAGGGTTTGCCTCATCCAAAGTAATTGCGCGCAACAATGTCCTGCGGCAATGTACTCGGCTTCGGCGGTGGAAAGAGCGACGGAATTTTGCTTCTTTGAAGCCCAAGACACCAAGGATCTTCCCAAGAACTGGCAAGTCCCCGATGTGCTCTTTCTATTGATTTTGCACCCTGCCCAATCGGCATCCGAATAACCAATCAAATCAAACGTGGATCCCCAAGGGTACCAAAGCCCAAACTTAGGTGTATAAGCTAAATATCTCAAGATTCGTTTTACGGCCGTAAGGTGGGATTCCTTAGGGTCGGATTGGAATCTTGCACACATGCAAACGGAAAGCATAATGTCCGGCCGAGATGCACATAAATAAAGCAATGAACCAATCATCGACCGGTATACCTTTTGATCCACGGACTTACCTCCCGTGTCGAGGTCGAGATGCCCATTAGTTCCCATGGGTGTCTTGATGGGTTTGGCATCCTTCATCCCAAACTTAGCAAGAATGTCTTGAGTGTACTTCGTTTGGCTAATGAAGGTGCCCTCTTGGAGTTGCTTGACTTGGAATCCTAGAAAATACTTCAACTCCCCCATCATTGACATCTCGAATTTCTGTGTCATGATCCTACTAAACTCTTCACATGTAGACTCGTTAGTAGACCCAAATATAATATCATCAACATAAATTTGGCATACAAACAAGTCATTTTTAAGAATTTTAGTAAAGAGTGTAGGATCGGCTTTTCCGACTTTGAAGCCATTAGCAATAAGGAAATCTCTAAGGCATTCATACCATGCTCTTGGGGCTTGCTTGAGCCCATAAAGCGCCTTAGAGAGCCTATAAACATGGTTAGGATACTCACTGTCTTCAAAGCCGGGAGGTTGCTCAACATAGACCTCTTCCTTGATTGGTCCGTTGAGGAAGGCACTTTTCACGTCCATTTGATAAAGCTTAAAGCCATGGTAAGTAGCATAGGCTAATAATATGCGAATTGACTCAAGCCTAGCTACGGGTGCATAGGTTTCACCGAAATCCAAACCTTCGACTTGTGAATATCCTTTGGCCACGAGTCGAGCTTTGTTCCTTGTCACCACACCATGCTCATCTTGCTTGTTGCGGAAGACCCATTTGGTTCCTACAACATTTTGGTTAGGACGTGGAACTAAATGCCATACCTCGTTCCTTGTGAAATTGTTGAGCTCCTCTTGCATTGCCACCACCCAATCCGAATCTTGAAGTGCTTCCTCTACCCTATGTGGCTCAATAGAGGAAACAAACGAGTAATGTTCACAAAAATGAGCAACACGAGATCTAGTGGTTACCCCCTTATGAATGTCGCCGAGGATGGTGTCGACGGGGTGATCTCGTTGGATTGCTTGGTGGACTCTTGGGTGTGGCGGCCTTGGTTCTTCCTCATCCTCCTTTTCTTGATCATTTGTATCTCCCCCTTGATCATTGCTATCATCTTGAGGTGGCTCGTCTTCTTGATTTTGCTCTTCATCATTTTGAGCCTCATCCTCATTTTGAGTTGGTGGAGATGCTTGCATGGAGGAGGATGGTTGATCTTGTGTACTTGGAGGCTCTTCGGATTCCTTAGGACACACATCCCCGATGGACATGTTCCTTAGCGCGATGCATGGAGCCTGTTCTTCACCTATCTCATCAAGATCAACTTGCTCTACTTGAGAGCCGTTAGTTTCATCAAACACAACGTCACAAGAGACTTCAACTAGTCCAGTGGACTTGTTAAAGACTCTATATGCCCTTGTGTTTGAGTCATAACCAAGTAAAAAGCCTTCTACAGTTTTAGGAGCAAATTTAGATTTTCTACCTCTTTTAATAAGAATGAAGCATTTGCTACCAAAAACTCTAAAATATGAAATGTTGGGCTTTTTACCGGTTAGGAGTTCATATGATGTCTTCTTGAGGATTCGGTGAAGATATAACCGGTTGATGGCGTAGCAGGCGGTGTTGACCGCTTCGGCCCAAAACCGGTCCGGTGTCTTGTACTCATCAAGCATGGTTCTTGCCATGTCCAATAGAGTTCGATTCTTCCTCTCCACTACACCATTTTGTTGTGGAGTGTAGGGAGAAGAGAACTCATGCTTGATGCCCTCCTCCTCAAGGAAGCCTTCAATTTGAGAGTTCTTGAACTCCTTCCCGTTGTCGCTTCTTATTTTCTTGATCCTTAAGCCGAACTCATTTTGAGCTCGTCTCAAGAATCCCTTTAAGGTCTCTTGGGTTTGAGATTTTTCCTGTAAAAAGAATACCCAAGTGAAGCGAGAATAATCATCCACTATTACAAGACAATACTTACTCCCGCCGATGCTTATGTAAGCAATCGGGCCGAATAGATCCATGTGGAGTAGCTCAAGCGGCCTGTCGGTAGTCATGATGTTCTTGTGTGGATGATGGACTCCAACTTGCTTCCCTGCCTGGCATGCGCTACAAATCCTGTCTTTCTCAAAATGAACATTTGTTAATCCTAAAATGTGCTCTCCCTTTAGAAGCTTATGAAGATTCTTCATCCCAACATGGGCTAGTCGGCGGTGCCAGAGCCAACCCATGTTAGTCTTAGCAATTAAGCATGTGTCGAGTTCAGCTCTATCAAAATCCACTAAGTATAGCTGACCCTCTAACACACCCTTAAATGCTATTGAATCATCACTTCTTCTAAAGACAGTGACACCTGTATCAGTAAAAAGACAGTTGTAGCCCATTTGACATAATTGGGAAACAGAAAGCAAGTTGTAATCTAAAGAATCAACAAGAAAAACATTGGAAATAGTATGGTCAGGTGATATAGCAATTTTACCCAAACCTTTGACCAAACCTTGATTTCCATCCCCGAATGTGATAGCTCGTTGGGAATCTTGGTTTTTCTCATATGAGGAGAACATCCTTTTCTCCCCGGTCATGTGGTTTGTGCACCCGCTGTCGAGTATCCAACTTGAGCCCCCGGATGCATAAACCTACAAAACCACTTTAGTTCTTGACTTTAGGTACCCAAACTGTTTTGGGTCCTTTGGCATTAGAAACAAGAACTTTGGGTACCCAAACACAAGTCTTGGAGCCCTTGTGTTTGCCCCCAACAAATTTGGCAACTACCTTGCCGGATTTGCTTGTAAGCACATAAGAAGCATCAAAAGTTTTAAATGAAATAACATGATCATTTGATGCAATAGGAGTTTTCTTTCTAGGCAACTTGGCACGGGTTGGTTGCCTAGAGCTAGATGTCTCACCCTTATACATAAAAGCATGATTAGGGCCAGAGTGAGACTTCCTAGAATGAATTTTCCTAATTTTGCTCTCAGGATAGCCGGCAGGGTACAAAATGTAACCCTCGTTATCCTGAGGCATGGGAGCCTTGCCCTTAACAAAGTTAGATAAGTTCTTTGGAGGAGCATTAAGTTTGACATTGTCTCCCCTTTGGAAGCCAATGCCATCCTTAATGCCAGGGCGTCTCCCATTATAAAGCATGCTACGAGCAAATTTAAATTTCTCATTTTCTAAGTTGTGCTCGGCAATTTTAGCATCTAGTTTAGCTATATGATCATTTTGTTGCTTAATTAAAATCATGTGATCATGAATAGCATCAATATCAACATTTCTACATCTAGTACAAATAGATACATGCTCAACAATAGATGTAGAGGGTTTGCAAGATCTTAATTCTACAACCTTAGCATGCAGCATATCATTTTTAGTTCTAAGGTCAGAAATTGTAACATTGCAAACATCTAGTTCTTTAGCCTTAGTAATCAACTTTTCATTTTCTACTCTAAGGCTAGCAAGAGAAATGTTCAATTCTTCAATCCTAGCAAGCAAATCATCATCATTATCTCTAGGAGTAGAAATTGAAACATCACAAACATGAGAATCAACCTTAGCATTTAAAATAGCATTTTCATTCCTAAGGTTGTCAATTATTTCACGGGAAGTGCTTAGCTCACTAGATAATTTTTCACATTTTTCTACTTCTAGAGCATAAGCCTTTTTAACCTTAACATGTTTTTTGTTTTCTTTAATTAGACAATCCTCTTGGGAATCCAAAAGGTCGTCCTTTTCATGAATAGCACTAACCAATTCATTCAATTTTTCTTTTTGAGCTATGTTAAGGTTGGCAAAAAGGGAACGCAAATTATCTTCCTCATCACTAGCATTGTCATCACTAGAGGATTCATATTTAGTGGAGGATTTAGATTTAACCTTCTTTTTGCCGTCCTTTGCCATGAGGCACTTGTGGCCGACGTTGGGGAAGAGGAGTCCCTTGGTGACGGCGATGTTGGCGGCGTCCTCGTCGTCGGAGGAGTCGCTAGAGCTTTCGTCGGAATCCCATTCCCGACAAACATGGGCATCGCCGCCCTTCTTCTTGTAGTACCTTTTCTTCTCCTTTCTTCTCCCCTTCTTGTCGTCGCCTCGGTCACTGTCACTAGACATAGGACATTTAGCAATGAAATGACCGGGCTTACCACATTTGTAGCAAATCTTCTTGGAGCGGGACTTGTAGTCTTTCCCCCTCCTTTGTTTGAGGATTTGGCGGAAGCTCTTGATGACGAGCGCCATCTCCTCATTGTCAAGCTTGGAGGCGTCTATTGGTTGTCTACTTGGTGTAGACTCCTCCTTCTTCTCCTCCGTTGCCTTGAATGCAACGGGTTGGGCTTCGGATGGGTCGCCAAGCTCGTTGATTTTCCTCGAGCCTTCTATCATGCACTCAAAACTTACAAAATGCCCGATAACTTCCTCGGGGGTCATTTTAGTATATCTAGGATTACCACGAATCAATTGAACTTGAGTGGGATTAAGAAAAATGAGAGATCTTAAAATAACATTTACCACTTCGTGGTCATCCCACTTCTTGCTCCCGAGGTTGCGCACTTGGTTCACCAAAGTCTTGAGCCGGTTGTACATGTGTTGTGGCTCCTCCCCTTTTTGAAGCCGGAACCGACCGAGCTCCCCCTCAATCGTTTCCCGCTTGGTGATCTTGGTGAGCTCATCTCCCTCGTGCGCAGTTTTGAGCACATCCCAAATCTCCTTTGCATTTTTCAACCCTTGCACTTTGTTGTATTCTTCCTTGCTTAGAGAGGCAAGGAGTATGGTTGTGGCTTGAGAGTTGAAGTGCTCGATTTGGGCCACCTCATCCTCATCATAGTTTTCATCCCCTACGGATGGTACCTGCGCACCAAACTCAACAACATCCCATATGCTTTTGTGGAGCGAGATTAGATGAAATCGCATTAAATCGCTCCACCTAGCGTAATCTTCACCATCAAAAGTTGGTGGTTTGCCTAATGGGACGGAAAGTAAAGATGTATGTTTGGAAATGCGAGGGTAGCGTAGGGGGATCTTACTATACTTCTTGCGCTCTTGGCGCTTAGAAGTGACGGAGGGCGCATCGGAGTCGGAGGTAGAGGTTGATGAAGTGTCGGTCTCGTAGTAGACCACCTTTCTCATCCTCTTGTGCTTATCGCCTTTCCGATGCGGCTTGTGGGAAGAAGATTTTTCCTTCTTCTCTTTGTGGTGAGAAGAAGATTTCTTCTCCTTCCCTTTGTTGGAGGAGTTCTTCTTCTTCTCCCTCCTTTTGGTGCGGGACTCTTCCGATGAAGTGCTCCCGTAGCTTGTAGTGGGCTTTTCGCCGGTCTCCATCTCCTTCTTGGCGTGATCTCCCGACATCACTTCGAGCGGTTAGGCTCTAATGAAGCACCGGGCTTTGATACCAATTGATAGTCGCCTAGAGGGGGGGTGAATAGGGCGAAACTGAAATTTACAAATATAAACACAACTACAAGCCGGGGTTAGCGTTAGTAATAATAAACGAGTCCAAGAGAGAGGGCGCAAAACAAATCCCAAGCAAATAAGCAAGTGAGACACGGAGATTTGTTTTACCGAGGTTCGGTTCTTGCAAACCTACTCCCCGTTGAGGAGGCCACAAAGGCCGGGTCTCTTTCAACCCTTCCCTCTCTCAAACGGTCCCTCGGACCGAGTGAGCTTCTCTTCTCTAATCAAAGCTGGGAACAAAACTTCCCCCGCAAGGGCCACCACACAATTGGTGCCTCTTGCCTTGATTACAATGGAGTTTTGATCACAAGAACAAATGAGAAAGAAAAGAAGCAATCCAAGCGCAAGAGCTCAAATGAACACGGCAAATCACTCTCACTAATCACTAGGGCTTTGTGTGGATTTGGAGAGGATTTGATCTCTTTAGTGTGTCTAGAATTGAATGCTAGAGCTCTTGTAGTAGTTGAGAAGTGGAAAACTTGGATGGCAATGAATGTGGGGTGGTTGGGGTATTTATAGCCCCAACCACCAAACTTGACCGTTGGCTGGAGGCTTCTGCTCGATGGCGCACCGGACAGTCCGGTGCACACCGGACAGTCCGGTGCCCCTGCCACGTCATCACTGCCGTTGGATTCTGACCGTTGGAGCTTCTGACTTGTGGGCCCGCCTGGGTGTCCGGTGCACACCGGACATGCACTGTTTGATGTCCGGTGCACCGGTATGGGCGAGTCTGACGACTGCGCGCGCTGCGCGCGCATTTAATGCACCGCAGGGAGCCGTTGGCGCCGCAGGGAGCCGTTGCTCCGCTGGCACACCGGACAGTCCGGTGCACACCGGACAGTCCGGTGAATTATAGCGGAGCGGCTGCCGCGCGAACCCGAGGCTGGCGAGTTCCTGAGGCCGACCTCCTTTGGCGCACCGGACACTGTCCGGTGTACACCGGACAGTCCGGTGAATTTTAGCCGAGTCGCCCCTGGAATTCCCGAAGGTGAAGAGTTTGAGTCTGAGTCCCCTGGTGCACCGGACAGGTACTGTGCACTGTCCGGTGGCACACCGGACAGTCCGGTGCGCCAGACCAGGGGTGCCCTCGGTTGCCCCTTTACTCCTCTATTGAATCCAACACTTGGTCTTTTTATTGGCTAGATGTGAACCTTTTGCACCTGTATAACTTATACACTAGAGCAAACTAGTCAGTCCAATATTTGTGTTGGACAATTCAACCACCAAAATTATTTAGGAACTAGGTGTAAGCCTAATTCCCTTTCAGTCTTGATGTTGTCATCACATTCTTGTTGTGATGAGTGCTTCCCACCTGTTTCCTTGCATGACAAGCTGCACAAGGTCTATCTTTCTTGAAACAAATATTGGTTAGTCCTAACACATGTTCTCCCTTTAGAAGTTTATGAAGGTTATTCATCCCAACATGTGCTAGACGACGATGTCATAGCCAGCCCATACTAGTCTTAGTTATTAAGCATGCATCTAGATCGACCTTCTCTTTCGAAAAATCAACTAAGTAGAGTTTGCCATCTAATACACCCTTAAAAGCTAATGAACCATCACTCCTTCTAAAGACAGATACATCGACATTTGTAAAAAGACAATTGTAACCCATGTGACACAATTGACTTACAGACAGAAGGTTGTAACCAAGCGACTCTACTAGAAATACATTTGATATGGAGTGCTTGTTGGTGATGGCTATCTTTCCCAAACCCTTGACCTTGCCTTGATTCCCATCTCCAAAGATAATCGTATCCTAGGAATCCTTGTTCTTAACGTAGGAGGTGAACATATTCATCTCCCCCGTCATGTGGTTTGTGCATCCACTGTCGATAATCCAGCTTGAGCCCCCGGATGCATAAACCTGCAAGGCAATTTACGCTTGGGTTTTAGGTACCCAACTCTTATTGGGTCCTACAAGGTTAGTCACAATAACTTTTGGAACCCAAATGCAAGTTTTGTCTCCCTTGCATTTAGATCCCAACTTCCTAGCAACTACCTTTGCATTCTTACATGAAAGAACAAAAGAAGTGTTGCAAGCATGAAAAACAGTAGTGGGTTCATTGCATATTTTCCTAGGCATATGAGACACAACCTTATTTCTCCTAGGCCTACTTCTACCATGCACAAAAGTAGAGCTAGAGGCAAACATAGCATGTAAATCATTGTAAGCAGTATGAACATAGCTCTTATTATAATTGGAACTGCTAGCAATTTTCCTATTATAAATGAAAGCATGGTTCCTTTGAGGACTACTTGCCATAGGGGCCTTCCCTTCTCCTTGGTGAGAATGGGAGCCTTTTGGCTTGTTAAGTTCTTGGTTTCCCTTCGAAAACCAAGTCCATCCTTAATTGAGGGGTGTCTACCAACAGCGTAGGCATCCCTAGCAAACTTTAATTTATCAAAATCACTTTTGCAAGTCTTAAGTTGAGCATTAAGACTTGCCACTTCATCATTCAACTTAGTAATAGAAATAAGATGTTCTTTACATGCATCAACGTCAAAGTCCTTACATCTATTACAAATACTAACATGCTCTACACATGAATTTATTTTACAAACTTCCTCTAGCTTAGCATTTAAATCATCATTTAAATTATTTAAACTAGATATAGATTCATAGCAAGCAGATAACTCAAAAGATAGCATTTCATTTCTCTTAGTTTCTAAAGCAAGAGACTTTTGTACACTAACAAATTTGTCATGTTCCTCATACAAAATGTCCTCTTGTTTTTCTAGCAGTCTATCTTTTTCATTTAGAGCATCAATTAATTCATTAATTTTCTCTACTTTGGCTCTATCTAAACCTTTAAATAAACTAGAGTAATCTACTTCATCATCGGATTCCTCATCACTAGAAGAAGAGTACTTCGGGGAATCTCGAATACGTACCTTCTTCTCCTTAGCCATTAGGCAAGTGTGACGTTTGTTAGGGAAGAGCGAAGACTTGTTGAAGGCCGAGGCTACCAGTCCTTCATCGTCGGAGTCGGATGAAGAGCAGTCTGAATCCCATTCTTTTCCAAGGTGCGCCTCGCCCTTTGCCTTGTTGTAAACCTTATTCTTCTCACTCTTCTCATACTTTTCTTTTTTCTGGTCATTATCATTATCGAGGCATTGAGCTATAAAATGACCAGTCTTACCGCATTTGAAGCAGGAGCGCTTTCCCCTTGTTTTATTCTTGGAGGGGTATTCTTTGTGTCCTTTGAGTGCGGTCTTGAATCGCTTGATGATAAGCGCCATCTCATCTTCATTGAGTCCGGCAGCCTCCACTTGAGCTACCTTGCTTGGTAGCGCGTCCTTGCTGCTTGTTGCTTTGAGAGCAATGGGCTGCGGCTCGTAGATGGGTAGTGGACCGTTCAAGGCATCATCCACGTATCGTGCCTCCTTTACCGTCATGCGCCCGCTCACGAATTTTCCAAGTATCTCCTCGGGCGGCATCTTGGTGTACCTGGGGGTTTCACGAATAAGATTGACAAGATGGGGGTCAATTACCGTGAATGACCTTAGCATGAGTCGGACGACATCATGATCCGTCCATCTTGTGCTTCCATAGCTTCGGATCTTGTTGATGAGGGTCTTGAGCCTGTTGTAAGTCTGAGTTGGCTCCTCTCCCCTGATCATCACAAATCTCCCCAGCTCGCCTTCTACCAGCTCCATTTTGGTAATCATGGTGGTGTCGTTTCCCTCATGAGATATCTTGAGGGTGTCCTAGATTTGCTTGGCATTGTCCAAGCCACTCACCTTATTATATTCATCCCTGCAAAGCGAAGCTAGCAAGACAGTAGTAGCTTGTGCATTTTTATGAATTTGCTCATTTATGAAAACGGGATTGTCAGTACTATCAAAATGCATTCCGTTTTCAACAATCTCCCAGATACTAGGATGGAGAGAAAATAAATGACTACGCATTTTATGACTCCAGAAAGAGTAGTCTTCTCCATCAAAGTGTGGAGGTTTCCCAAGTGGAATTGATAGCAAATGAGCATTTGAATTAAATGGAATACGGGAGTAATCAAATGAATAGTTTTGATTGACCGTTTTCCTTTTTAAAGAGTCGTCGTCGTGTGGTGAAGACGACGAGGCATCGCTGTCGTAGTAGATGATCTTCTTAATGCGCCTCTTCTTCTTCCCTTCTCTCTTCTTTTGACTCGAGCCTGAGTCAGTAGGATTGTCGTCTCTTGGCTCGTTGAGGATGGACTCTTTTTCCTTGTCGTTGACCACCATCCCCTTTCCCTTAGGATCCATCTCTTCGGGCGGTTAGTCCCTTAGATGAAGAGTACGGCTCTGATACCAATTGAGAGCACCTAGAGGGGGTGAATAGGTGATCCTGTAAAATCAAACACTAAATAGCCACAAAACTTAGTTATTAAAGTGTTAGCGCAACTAAGTAGTTTCGAAGCGAGTTCTTGTGGATAAAACAATCACAGAGAGGCAACACAAGAGACACGCGATATTTATCCCGTGGTTTAGCCAAGTAACACTTGCCTACTTCCAGGTTGTGGTGTCCCAATGGATGAGGGTTGCACTCAACCCTTTTCAAGCGATCCAATGATCAACTTGAATACCACAGCTTTCTTTCTTATAGTCTTTTTCCTGTTTGCGAGGAATCTCCACAATTTGGAGTCTCTTGCCCTTACAATTGAGATTACAAAGAAAGCACAGAGTAAGGTTGGGAAGAGCAACACACACAAGACCCAAATACGCAGCACAACCACGCACACAAGTGAAGACTTGAGCTCAAATGACAACTCAGGGAGTGCACAACTCGAATGGAGCCCAAATCACTAACACAATGAAGCGAATGCGCAAGAGTGGAGTCTGGATGCTTGAGAATACTTAGAGAATGCTTGGGTGACTCCTCCATGCACCTAGGGGTCTCTTTTATAGCCCCAAGGCAGCTAGGAGCCGCTGGAGGCAAACATGGAAGCCCATCCTTGCCTTCTGTCGGGTGGTGCACCGGACATCGGACAGTCAGTGTAGTTGTCCGGTGCGTGATTTCCTTCCAATTTTGGCGCATCCGACCGTTGGTCCTCTGGGTCGGTTGGTGCACACACCGGACAGTCCGGTGTGCCCAACCGACCGTTGTTGCGGGCCACGCGTCGCCCGCAGATCGCGCGGCCGACCATTGATGTTGGTGACCGTTAGCTCACCGGACAGTCCGGTGAATTACAGTCGTATGCCTCTGCTTTTTCCTGAGAGTGGCTAGTTCACCGCCAACCAGTCTGGCGCACCGAACACTGTCCGGTGCACCTGACCAGAGTTGCTGTTTGGCTGCACACAACCAAGTTTTTTCACTTTGTTTCTTTTCTTCTCTGCTCTGCTTCTAACACTTAGACAAATACATTATTATACAAAAACTAATTACTAAGTCTAGAAACATACCTTGTTATATGATTTGCACTTCTTGCTTGTTTAACACATAGCAACTCACTATGTGTTGGACACTTAATCACCAAAACATAATAGAAATGGCCCAAGGGCACATTTTCCTTTCAGTAATGATTGTGTGAGCCCGGAAAGCTTCCTTCGTGAAAGGGAAATGACCTCAACATTTCCTATAATCGATTTTGGTGTTTGACGACCATCACAAACTATAAGGGAATACTACAAAGTTTGGAGCATACAAGATTTGGTGCAGCCAGTGGCGCACCGGACACTGTCCGGTGCTAAGGCTGCAGTCCTCCGCGAACTGGCCACTCTCGGGTTTTCTTAGAGCTCGTCCACTAAAATTCATCGGACTGTCCGATGCACCACCGGACTGTCCGGTGAGACAACGGGGCAATGGTCAACTTCGCCAACGGTCCACTTCGGAATAGTCTGACCGTCAGAAGTCAGACTCCAACGCCAGGTTGCGCCGGACTGTCCGGTGTGCCACCGGACTATCCGGTGCCGCAAGAGGACAAAGGACTTCAATGGTCAACAGCTCCAAACCCTAACGGTTAGCTGATGTGGCGCTCACCGGACAGCGAGCAGTAGTGTGTCCGGTGCACCACCGGACTATCCGGTGTGCCCATCAACAACAAAGTCAACCAACTGCTAGGAAGTGGTTGGAGCCTATAAATACCTCCCAACCACCACTATTCAAGCCATCCAAGCATTTCAACTTCCCCATTCAATACTAGAGCAAAAGAATAAGACTCCAAGACACAATCAAAGCATCAAATTCTTTCCAAGCTCCAAAATCAAATCAAGTGCTTAGTGACTTGAGAGAGGGTGATTTGTGTTTCTTTTGTTGCTCTTGTTGCTTTCTTCTTCTCACTCTACTCTTTCCAAGTGCTTTGTAAAGCTAGCAAGAGACAACTAATTATGTGGTGATCCTTGCAGAGTCTTAGTGACCCGTGTGATTAAGAGGAAGCACTCAACCGGTCTAATTGATCAATTGAGAGAGGGAAAGGGTTGGAATAGACCCGGCCTTTGTGGCCTCCTCAATAGGAGTAGGTTCCTTGGAACCGAACCTCGGGAAACAAATCACCATGTTCATTTGTGTTGATCTTCATCACTCGATTTGTTTCTTTCATCTCCTCTCTCTAAAGTTCCCTTGCTCATATTGTTTTGAGTTTGCTCCCAAAGTTATCTGCATTGATTGAGCAACTCATAGCAAGAGGAAATATCTTACGCACTCCGAATTCAACATTATTTATTTCTAACCCTAACCCTGGGTGAAGTGCGTGTTCAAAGTTTATAATTTTCAGGTTTCGCCTATTCACCCCCCTATAGGCGACTTTCAATTGGTATCGGAGCCCGGTGCTTCATTAGAGTTTAACAACTCGAAGTGATGTCGGGAGAACACACCAAAAGGGAGATGGTGACTGGGAAAAAGCCCGAAACTTTGGGAAAGAAGAACGATGAAAGGACTCCATCGAAGGAGGCCAACGACAAGCACAAGGAGGAATCCGTCGGCTCCATCAAGTCAAGGGTGACAAGAATAAAAAGAAAATGAAGAAGGTGGTCTACTACAAGACCGATTCTTCATCACCTTCTACCTCCGGCGCTGAGTCTACATCTTCAAAACGCCAAGAGCGTAAGAAGTATAGTAAGATGCCTCTTCGCTATCCTCGCATTTCCAAACACGCTCCTCTACTTTTCGTACTCCTAGGCAAACCATCATATTTTGTTGGTGAAGATTATTTTATGTGGAGTGATAAAATAAGGCACCATCTAACCTCACTCCACGAAAGTATATGGGATATTGTTGAGTTTGGAGCGCAGGCACCACAGGTGGGCGACAAGGACTATGACTCCGATGAGGCCGCCCAAATAAGGCACTTCAACTCCCAAGCCACCTCTATACTCCTCGCTTCCTTGTGTCGAGAGGAGTACAATATGGTGCAAGGGTTGAAAAGTGCCAAAGAAATTTGGGACGTCCTCAAGACGGTGCATGAAGGGGACGAGGTGACCAAAATCACCAAGCGCGAAACGATCGATGGAGAACTCGGTCGATTTGTCCTCAACAAAGGAGTGGAGCCACAATAAATGTACAACTAGCTCAAGACAATGGTCAACTAAGTCCGCAACCTCGGGAGCACCAAGTGGGATGACCATGAAATGGTCAAGGTCATTCTTAGATCTCTTGTTTTTCGTAATCTCACTCAAGTTCAATTAATTTGTGGAGATCCTAAATATAAACATATGTCTCTTGAGAAGGTAATTGGCAAGTTTGTGAGCTTTGAACTTATGATCAAAGACTCCAAACACATTGTCAACTTGGAGCAAGGCACCACCTCCACACCCGAGGTGCAACCCGTTGCATTCAAAGCAACGGAAGAAAAGAAGGAAGAGTCTACACCAAGTAGACTCCCAACGCCTCCAAGTTTGACAACAAGGAGATAGCTCTTATCATCAAGAGCTTTCGATAAATCCTCAAGTAAAGGAAGGGGAAGGACTACAAACCCCGTTCCAAAAGGGTATGCTACAGGTGTGGTAAGTTCGGTCACTTTATTGCTAAATGTCCATATACAAGTGACAAGGACAGAGACGATGACAAGAAAGGGAAGAAGAAGATGGAGAACAAAAGATATTACAACAAGAAGAAGGGTGGCGAAGCGCGCATGGGGCGAGACTGGGACTCCAACGAGAGCTCCACCGACTCCTCCGACGAGGACGCCGCCAACATCGTCATCAACAAAGGCCTTCTCTTCCCCAACGCCGGCCACAAATGCCTCATGGCTAAGGACAACAAAAAGAAGAAGGTACATTCTAGAGATACCCCCAAATACACTACTTCCGATGATGAGGGTAGCTCTAGTGATAATGATGATGATTTAACTGCTCTTTTTGCAAACCTTACCAAAGATCAAAATAAGAAGATTAATGAATTGATAGAAAGCATTAACGAGAAGGATGATATCTTAGAAAGCTAAGACGACTTGCTCGTTAAGAAAAATAAGAAATTTGTTAAACTCAAAGATGCCTATGCTCTTGCAGTAGAAAAATGTGAAAACTTGTCCAAAGAGCTTAATATTTGCAATGATTCAATTTCTTGTCTTAGAACTGAAAATGCTAGTTTAATTGCTAAGATTGAAGAATTGAATGCTTGCAATGTTTCTACATCTACTGTTGAGCATGTCACTATTTGCACTAGGTGTAGATATGTTAATATTGATGCTATGAATAATCATCTTGCTATGATTAAAGAACAAAATGATCACATAGCTAAATTAAATGCTAAAATTGCCGAGCATGAACTAGAGAATTAAAATTTTAAATTTGCTCGTAGTATGCTCTATAATGGGAGACGCCCTGGTATTAAGGATGACATTGGCTTCCAACAATGGAGCCAAAGCAACATCGAACTTAACGCCCCTAAGAACAGGCTTTCTAACTTTGTTAAGGGCAAGGCTCCCATGGTTCAGGATAAGGAGCGCTATATTTTATATCCTGAGAACTATCCTGAGCACAAAATTAGAAGAATTCATGCTAGAAAATCTCATTATGGTTCTCATCATGCTTTTATGTATAATAATGAGGCTTCTAGATCTAGGCATTCAACTCATATAAAAATGCATAAAAAGAAGATTGCTAATGCATCAAATGAACATAGCATTTCATTCAAGACTTTTGATGCATCTTTTGTGCTCACTAACAAATCAGGCAAGGTAGTTGCCAAATATGTTGGAGCCAAACACAAGAGTCCCAAGACGTGTGTTTGGGTAACCAAGGTGCTTGTTTCTATTGTGAAAGGACCCAAGACCGTTTGGGTACCTAAAAATAAGGCCTAAATTTGTTTTGTAGGTTTATGCATCCGGCGGGATAAGTTGGATAATCGACAACGGGTGCACAAACCACATGACATGGGAGAAAAGGATGTTCTCCTCATATGAGAAAGATGATGATCCCTAAAGAGCAATCACATTCGAGGATGGAAATCAAGGTTTGGTCAAAGGTTTGGGTAAAATTGTTATATCTTCTGACAATTCCATTTCTAATGTTTTTTGTAGATTCTTTAGATTACAACTTGCTTTCTGTTTCTCAATTATGCAAAATGGGTTACAACTGTATTTTTACAGATGTTGTTGTTACCATCTTTAGAAGAAGTGATGATTCAATAGCTTTTAAGGGAGTGTTAGATGGACATGTATATTTAGTTGATTTCAATGATAACAAGGCTGAACTAGACACTTGCTTAATTACTAAGACTAATATGGGCTGCCTCTGGTATCGCTGACTTGCTCATGTTGGGATGAAGAATCTTCATAAGCTTCTAAATGGGGAGCACATTTTAGGACTAACAAATGTTCATTTTGAGAAGATAGGATTTGTAGCGCATGTCAAGCAGGGAAGCAGGTTGGAGCTCATCATCCACACAAGAACATCATGACAACCGAGATGTCGCTTGAGCTACTCCACATGGATCTATTCGGCCTGATTGCTTATATAAGCATCAGCGGGAGTAAGTATTGTCTTGTAATTGTGGATGATTATTCTCGCTTCACTTGGGTATTCTTTATGCAGGAAAAATCTCAAACCCAAGAGACCTTAAAGAGATTCTTGAGACGGGCTCAAAATGAGTTCGGATTGAGAATTAAGAAGATTAGAAGCGACAATGGAACGGAGTTCAAGAACTCTCGAATTGAAGGATTTCTTGAGGAGGAGTGCATCAAGCATGAGTTCTCTTCTCCATACACACCTCAACAAAATGGTGTTGTGGAGAGGAAGAATAGAAATCTTTTGGATATGGCAAGGACCATGCTTGATGAGTACAAGACACCGAATCGGTTTTGGGCCGAGGCGATTAACACCGCTTGCTACTCCATCAACCGACTCTACCTTCATTGAATCCTCAAGAAAAAGTCATATGAACACCTCACCAATAAAAAGCCCAATGTTTCCTATTTTAGAATTTTTAGGAGAAAATGCTTTATTCTTATTAAGATAGGTAGAAATTCTAAATTTGCTCCAAAAGCAGTAGAAGGTTTTTTATTTGGTTATGACTCAAACACAAGGACATATAGAGTCTTCAACAAGTCCACTGGATTAGTTGAAGTTTCTTGTGACATTTGTTTGATGAGACTAATAGCTCTTAAGTGGAGCAAGTTGATCTTGATAAACTAGACGATGAAGAGGCTCCGTGCGTCGCGCTAAGGAACATGTCCATTGGTGATGTGTGTCCAAAAGAACCCGAAGAGCCTTCACAAGCATAAGATCAACCATCATCTTACATACAAGTATCTCCACCAACTCAAGATGAGGAAATGGCTCACGAAAAAGAGGATGAAGACCAAGACGATGAGCCACCTCAAGAGGAGGACATTGATCAAGGCGGAGATGAAGATGATCAAGACAAGGAAGATGATCAAGAAATTCAGGATCAAAGACCACCACACCCAAGAGTCCACCAAGCAATTCAAAGAGATCACCCTGTAAACTCCATTCTTGGTGACATTCATAAGGGTGTAACCACTAGATCTCGAGTTGCTCATTTTTTTGAACATTACTCTTTTGTGTCTTCTATTGAGCCATCAGGATAGAGGATGCACTAAGAGATCTGGACTAGGTGGCGGCAATGCAAGAGTAGCTCAATAACTTCATGAGGAATGAGGTATGGCACTTAGTTCCACATCCTAACCAAAATGTTGTAGGTACCAAGTGGGTATTCAGCAACAAACAAGATGAGCATGGTGTGGTGACTAGGAACAAAGCCCGACTTGTTGCCAAGGGATATTCACAAATCGAAGGTTTGGATTTCGATGAAACCTATGCACCAATAGCTAGACTTAAGCCAATTCGTATATAACTTGCCTATGCTACTTACCATGGCTTTAAGTTGTATCAAATGGACGTGAAAAGTGCCTTCCTCAATGGCCCTACCAAGGAAGAGGTGTATGTTGAGCAACCTCCCGGCTTTGAAGATAGTGAGTATCCTACACATGTTTATAAGCTCTCAAAGGCGCTTTATGGGCTCAAGCAAGCCCCAAGAGCATGGTATGAATGCCTAAGATACCTTCTTCTCACTAATGGCTTTAAATTCAGTAAAGCTGACCCTACTCTCTTCACTAAAACAATTGCTAAAGACTTGTTTATATGCCAAATTTACGTTGCTGATATTATCTTTGGGTCTACTAACAAGTCATCTTGTGAAGAGTTTAGTAGGGTTATGATACAGAAATTCGAGATGTCAATGATGGGGAGTTGAAATACTTCCTTGGATTTCAAATCAAGTAAATCCAAGAGGACACATTCATCTGCAAATACTCAAGAAGTTTGGGATGAAGAATGCCAAACCCATCAAGACACCCATGGGAACAAATGGGCATCTCGACCTCGACACAGGAGGTAAATCTGTAGATCAAAAGGTATACCGGTCCATGATAGGATCTTTACTCTACTTATGTGCTTCACGACCAGATATTATGCTTTTAGTATGCGTGTGTGCAAGGTTCCAGGCAAATTCTAAAAAAGTTCACCTTAGGGCCGTAAAAAGAATCATGAGATATTTAGTTTACACTCCTAAGTTTGGGCTATGGTACCCTAAGGGATCTACCTTTGATCTAATTGGGTATTCCGATGCCGATTATGCTGGATGTAAGATTGATAGAAAGAGTACACCAGAGACTCGTCAGTTTCTGGGGAGATCCCTGGTGTCTTGGGCTTCAAAGAAACAAAACTCAGTAGCTCTATCCACCGTCGAAGCCGAGTATATTGCTGCAAGACATTGTTGTGCACAATTACTTTAGATGAGGCAAACCCTTAGAGACTATGGCTACAAGTTGAACAAAGTCCCTCTCCTATGTGATAATGAGAGTGCAATTCGCATGGCGCATAATCCCGTTGAACACAGCCGCACTAAACACATAGACATACAATATCACTTTTTGAGAGATCACCAACAAAAGGGGATATCGAAATTGCTTATGTTAGCACTCACAACCAATTAGCCAATATCTTTACCAAGACCCTAGATGAAAAGACTTTTAGCAAGCTTAGGAATGAACTCATTATCCTCGATTCTCGGAACTTTGATTGAAATCTTGCACACATAGCTCATGTATATACCTTTGATCATATCTCTTTCATTTGGTACAATGCATATTTCTTATTCTTCTTATGCCAAAGCTAAGACTAATGTGCTTCCAAGTTTATTTCTATCCTTAGTCTTCGATTGAAAGAAAAATGGGGTATTCAGCAAAGGCAAGGCTTCCACTAAAACTCTGTCGGTATCATTTATCATTTGTCCTCCTCATAAACTTTCATTCATATCCTTTTACAAAAGGGGGAAAGAGTAATAGGCCTCTAGTTATCTTCGTTTTTTGCGCTTAATGTCAAAGGGGGAGAGAATAATAGGCCCAAAGCAAAAGGACCGCACCACCACCCTATTTTCTAAAAACTTTTTCAAAAAAGGGGGAGAGATTATTTAAATTACAAAACCCTCTTAACAGTTAAGGGGAGAACTTCTTCAGGGGGAGGTTTAATTTAGCCAAAGGAAAAGCATTTGAAACAGGGGGGAATTTACAAAAACTTGAAAATGCCTTTTGAAACCATATTCTTGTACCATTGGCTATTTGCAAAAGAATTTGAAAAGACTTTTCCAAAAGATTTGCAAAAACAAGCTAAGTGGTGCAAACATGGTCCAAAATGTTAAACTAAATCAAAGCAACCATATATGTTTAAAACTGCTTTCATTTAAAGTAAGTTATGCATATCTGACAAATTGCAAACTAGTTACATTTCTACACTTTGTATTTGCTTTTGTTTGTGTTGGCATCAATCACCAAAAAGGGGGAGATTGAAAGGGAAATAGCCTCAACATTTCCTATAATCGATTTTGGTGTTTGACAACCATCACAAACTATATGGACTAACTAGTTTGCCTAGTGGATATTTTTCTTAGGTGCATAAAGTTCAACATAAACATACAAAGAAAAGACTTGAGGGAATACTACAAAGTTTGGAGCATACAAGATTTGATGCAGCCAGTGGCGCACCGGACATTGTCCGTTGCCCACGCTGCAGCCCTCCGCGAACTAGCCGCTCTCGGGTTTTCTCAGAGCCCGTCCACTAAAATTCATCGGACTGTCCGGTGCACCACCGGACTATCCGGTGAGACAATGCAGCAGCAATCAACTTCGCCAACGGTCGACTGTGTAACAGTCTGACCGACAGAAGTCAGAAGACAGACTGCAACGTCAGGTTGCACCGGACTGTCCGGTGTGCCACCGGACTGTCCGGTGCCGTAAGAGAACAAAGGACTTCAACGGTCAACAGCTCCAAACCCCAACGATCGTCTGACGTGGCACTCACCGGACAGTTAACAATAGTGTGTCTGGTGCACCACCAGACTGTCCGGTGTGACCATCGACAGCAATGTCAGCCAATAGCTAGAAAGTGGTTGGAGGCTATAAATACCCCCAACCACCAACATTCAAGCCATCCAAGCATTCCAACTTCCTCATTCAATACTAGAGCAAAAAATAAGACTCCAAGACACAATCAAAGCATCAAATCCTCTCTAAAAGCTCCAAAATCAAAGCATCAAACCCGTGTGATTAAGAAAAAGCACTCAACCGGTCTAAGTGATCGATTGAGAGAGAGAGAAAGGGTTGGAATAGACCCGGCCTTTGTGGCCTTCTCAACGGGGAGTAGGTTCCTTGGAACCAAACCTCGGGAAACAAATCACCGTGTTCATTTGTGTTGATCTTCATAACTCGATTTGTTTCTTTCCTCTCCTCTCTCTAAAGTTTTCTTGCTCATATTGTTTTGAGCTTGCTCCCAAAGTTATCCGCATTGATAGAGCAATTCATAGCAAGAGGAACTATCTTCCGCACTCCGAATTCAACATTATTTATTTTAACCCTAATATCGTGTGAAGCACGTGTTCAAAGTTTATAATTTTTAGGTTTCGTCTATTCACTGTCCTCTAGGCGACTTTCACTTTGTTAAGGAAAACATAGATGGATAGCTGTGCTAAAGCGGAACATGAAGAGAGAAGAGAATAATAAGTCGCTTCTCCCATAGTCCCATGTCATCTTAAGTTGACTTGCTAGCATTCAATCATTGTTCTCTGCAAAACTGCTGCGTCAGTTCGTGGCTGGAAATAGGATCAACAAATACATCGGCTGCCTACCATAAATTGCCATGCATGTCGCGTGATTCCTTCACACACTCAAATTATCACTGCGACTGAATCGTCGTTAGCTACTTAGCTTGTTTTTATATTATACGCACGTGTTGCCCTGTCATGACGCTGACATAACTGTGATTTAGTATTCTTTATTTGGTTTTAGGGACTAAAGATTAGTATGTCTATTTTAGTCTAATTTAGTCTCTAATTTGCTAACGGTAAGATTAAAATAGAGACTAAATTGTTTTATTTTTTAGTTTCTAAAGGGTGACTAAAAAGGATTAAATCATATTATTTCTATTTTTACCACTCCTTTATTTCAGTTGCCCTAATGGCGGGATAATACTAAGGGTTATTTTGGTCATCTTATGATTCATTTAATGTATTCTAAATACTTTTAGTCTCTAGAATCAAACAGAGTATGGACTAAACTTTAGTCTTCTAAATCTTAACTAAAATTTAGTCTCTAGACTAAGAGCCTGTTTGGTTCGTGGCTAACTATGTCACACTTTGCCTAAGGTTAGTCGTCTGAATTGAAGAACTAACCTTAAGCAGAAAAGTTAGATAAAGTGTGGTAAGTTAGGCAGCAAATCAAACATGTCCTAAAGGACCAAATGGGCCCTTAGTCTTGTTAGTTAATTAAGGTACATGAAAATTCAGTGCATGGTATACCATTACCACCGGGGCCATTTCTTAACTAGCCTTTTAGGTTTCCAAAGGGTGCTTCTTTGTGTGTGGAGCCTGTGGCTTGTCTTTTTAAATGCACGAAACGGTGCCACCTAATACCAGATGCGCTCGAAAAGCTATGATCAGCAGACCATCTATATGGCCACCGTGTAAAGTATATTTTGAAGTATTTATATAGTATAGTTTTAAATAAGAGATAGAGATAAGTAAGCTACTAGAGATAGTCTAATACAGAACATGACCAAAACATGACATGTTTGCAAATTGTTAACACCTTAGATTTTTCTTTTGTCAAAATGTTATTATTTTTTCTATATGTTTCTATGAGTTTGAGGTTGTTAGCAACAAATAACAGTATATCGTGTAAAGTAGGAGATCTGCAATAATATTATTTGCAGAATAATGTTTGAAATAGAGGATATAATAGAAGATACAATAGGATAGCTGCTGGAGACAGACTGAGGTGATGAATTGATCTTTGTCATAGCTCTAGGGTTTAAAACCCTGATCGTGAACCCCTGTTTTCGGGTCGGTTTTCTATTCCTGAACCGAAAACGGGTTCTCGTTCGATTTAACCAAATTTAAAATTTAAAATCAGAAAATATGATAAAAATAGATGTTTTCCTAAGTATTTTGATATATCATATATTTAATTTTATTTTTTTTAAAAATAGTCTTCGTTTTTTCAGTAAAAGACAAAGTTTTTTATCGAAAAATACGAGATCTCGGCCGAGAAATCCGAATTTTATAAGTCTATATATTGCAAACAACGAATTTCGACCGAAAGATCGAGAAAGAACATTTCTCAGTGGAAAACAACGAAAACCAGCCTGGAAACCACATTTCTCGGTCAGCAAATTTGGAAACCATTTTCATTAAATTTACCAGAAAAATCGAAAATCAGCGGTAATTAGCCAGAAATTAGTAAAAAAATGGGATGGTTAACCATGCATAGCACTTTTGAATCCCAGTCAAATTTCCAAGGATTTTCTTAAACTACTTTCTTCAAAATTTACAAATCCAACCAGCTGAAAAAAAGAAAGAATACTTATAAAACATAGGTACTAATGTATAGAAGAAGAGGAATATGCCTTAATCCTCCAACCAGGAGACAAAAAAAAACACCTCAGCGCCAAATAAAAATGGCATTTCGGTCCCGCACCCTCCGACTATAAATTCCACCCCTCTTCCAAGCTTCAGAGTTTACCGGTTACAAACCCACACGAATTGCCGCCACCACCCCACACGACATCCTACAACCCCAGCCTCATTCCACCGGGCCCGCACCTCAGACCACAGGTGGACGAGGCCACCTGCCGGCCAGCTTCTCCGGCCACCACCGTCGACCGTGTAAAACTTGCACTGACGAAGCCTACCTTCTTATCCGGCGGCGGGGCCATGGGGTTCTCGCTGTACCCCACCAAGTCGTCGACGCGCACGCCGTGGAGCACCAGCTTCTTCCGCCACAAGTTCCCGGCCGCCGCGGTGTCCTTCTGATCAGGCTAGCTCCGGCCGCCCGGCGGTCGACCTCGCTCCGCGCTTCAAGAAGAGGTGGAGGAGCGTACATACAGACACGTACGTGAGTGTGCGAGTACAATTGGCAGCTTCTTTTTTTTTTTTTTTTTTGGTCCGTGCTAGTGCTTGGCGCATGGACCCCGCTAGTAGCCTGATCAGCAGCTCCGCGGTACCATTCCCTGCTGCCGGCGATGGCGGCGGACAGCGACAGGTGTTTCTCTTTGGCGGCGGATTCGTTGGAGGTCAGTCCCAGACCCCAGTCAGTAATCGTGACGGGTTTCTGAAGCGCGCGAGCGCTACCTATTGAGCTATTTCATTCTTGGAATGGAATGGATGCGTGCGTGCGTTGATCATGTTCTCTTTCCCCGTATGCAGGAGCGCCGCCGTTGGTGGGTGGTGCGGCGGACGGGCGGCGCAAGCGGCCGTTCCAGCTGACGGCGCACGATGAGCTGCAGCTGCAGCTGCAGCTCCAGCTGGACGACGAGCTGTGCGGCCTGGACTACGAGCTCCATGGGCCGCAGCAGGAGCGGACAACGAAGCGGCGGCTGACGGCGGAGCAGGTGCGGGAGCTGGAGCTGAGCTTCGAGGAGGAGAAGCGGAAGCTGGAGCCCAAGCGGAAGCTGGAGCCCGAGCGGAAGAGCGAGCTGGCGCGGAGGCTCGGGATCGCGCCGCGCCAGGTGGCCGTGTGGTTCCAGAACCGCCGCGCGCGGTGGAGGAGCAAGCAGCTGGAGCAGGACTTCGACCGCCTCAGGGCCGCGCACGACGACCTCATCGCCGGCCGCGACGCGCTCCTCGCCGATAACGATCGTCTCCGCTCACAGGTGCGAGGTGATTCTAAAAGTATTAGGGGATGCACGCATAGATTGGTTAATAAAATATGGCAAAAAATATAAACTAATCGAACCTGTAGATTTATTTGATTGATTGAAAAAGGAAATTGACTAGGAGTAGATGTATATGCATCTTTATGGATGCTTTTTCTAAAAGTATGAACTTCGGGCGTTCCTAAACCTGCCACGCCGCAAGTATATTCTCCTGGTGACGGCCGTGTAGAGTAATCCTAGCATTTAGGCCGGGGTATCGAGTAGTACTAGTTTCATTATATTATTAATAAAAGGAAATGAACAGAACTGCATGCAGACTGCGCGATGATAATAAGAATCTGACAATTGAATCAAGGTCAACCTCGATGTAATCGTAATCAAGAAATTGGGTCGGTGCCCGAGCCTGTCCAGACCAAGAGAAATGTAGGGCTGTTTGATTTCTGACTAACTATGTTATACTTATGTAAAGTTAGTCATTCGAATTGAAAAACTAACTCTAGATACAAAAGTGTGTCAAAATATGACAAATTAGGCAACAAACCAAACAGCCCAATAATCTTGCATACTACGTGAATTCTGTGTAATCATACGCATCGCCATTCGTACCAGGTGATCACGTTAACTGAGAAACTGCAAACGAAAGAGTCGGCGGCGGCGGCGGCAGAGCCTGGAGAGCAGACAGTTGCCGCCCAAGCGACAGCCTACGCTGTCTTGGAAGGAGACAAGCTCTGCTCCGGCAGCGCTGCAGCGCCGGCGGCGGCAGGGACCAACGACAGCCCGGAGTCGTACTTCGCCGGGGCGCGCTCGCCACCGTCGTCGCCAGAGGACGACGACCGCGCCTTCTTCTTCCCCCCGGACGCCCTGCTCAACAACTGGGCATGGGTATGGAACGATCGGCAGTATTAGGGGATGCACGCATATGGCTAGGAGTGCAAAGTTGACTAAATTTGCTGGTTCTAAATGTCATATATATCACCCTTGATCAAACGAACATGGTTCTTATAAAGTTTATTAATTACCTGTTGGTTCTGTACTTGATTCCTTGTTAGATACGGATGTTCCATGTCTTCATTATCATCGAGAAGATGTTCTATTTCATCCCTAACCTGGTAAGATACCATAAATAAATGCATAATAGATCCCAGTACAGCAGCATATGAAATATTACCAGGATTCTCACAAGCACAACCGAAACACTTAGCAGCTCACTAAAATATGATCGATGTAACCAATAAGCTCAAGAGAGAACGAAAGAGAACCCTACAGTTTAACTCCAAAAACGAAATTCCAATGGCATATTTCTATTTGTCTTCCTGCACCTAAAATTAATTAATTGCGCCTCTTTTACTAATCCATGTGGACACACAACTGTAAGCACACCACGCAATTCTTTTTGCATGAGCGTCAGGATTATAGATGACCAATAAGTACGAGGCCCGCGAGCTCGGCACGAAACCCGTTGTTTGGGTCTGATTCGAGCCCGGCACGGTCCGGTTCTATGCGAACCCAGGACGGCCCGGCACGAATAAGCGGGTCAGGCTCGGATAGGAAACTAAACATGGTGGGCTAGCCCGGCACGGCTCGTGTACCTCTAAGCCCGTTAAACCCATTTTTTGCAATAAAACGTGCTTTTAGGACCGTTTTTTCTGTGCTAAATGGGCCGGACCCGCTGCGGGCCGGACTCAGACAGAAAATCAAGCCCGCGGACTTAGACGGCCCGGCCCGATTTTCTAACCGTACCTGACGGGCCGGGCTTCACCGGGCCGGGCCGCCCGTTTGGCCATCTATTCAGGATAGATAAGATCAGAACAAATATTCAAGCTGGATTCATTTGTGACTCTACACACATAAGCAACTAGAAGTCTAAACCTATAACAATTTACAACATGAGGCGATCTAAGCAGCACGGTCATAAACAGACAGTATACAGGTTGTTTTGAAGAACCCAATTATATCTCCATTTTTGCGTGGGATTAGGTGGGTTTGAATCCCAAGCAAATCAAATTTGTTCTTAATTTTTTTCAATCCTATACAATTCATGTGTAATAGGAATGACCAAACAAAGCCTAAGACGGGATACCTGGTCTCCATGTGATTCCCTATGTTTTTCTCCATTGCCATCAGTGGGCACATTCACCATTCCCACCGACAAGGCTCCTTAGAGGCAGGTGCTGGCCCAATTGGTCAACGAAAGGGGGCACTTCATGCATGAGAGGGTCCAACAGGAGCACCTCCTTGGCAGTAACTATCGCCCCGATGAATTCGAGGTTGATCATCGCAACCGGTGCGTAGCAATTAAGAGCGGGCGATATACCACACATCTCTAAAGATGTGAAAATGGTGCATGTTTATTTTTAGACAATACCGATCGTTGTTGTGTACCTCTTAAGAATTTGTTCAGTTATTTTCAATTCGTATCCATACGGATTGGAGGGGATTGATACGGATTGTGAGAGATTTTGACTTACTATCCTCCATAATCTATATGGATTGAGATAGAACCGAACAAGACCTAACAAGTTTAAGGGCCTAAAAATGTATTTTCCAAGTTGGCGATACTAATTAGCATCCTTTGATACGTTTAACTCATGCATTTGATTCTTCTTTTTTATATACGACACGTACACGATAGTATATTCACCTTTATAAATGTATGCACACACTTTACTAGCATCTTCCATAACCTGAGTTGGACTCATAGTCATAGATTCTCAGACTAATAAAGTCACCATAATTGTCTTGCTGTCGAAGAAATACGTCGCCTACATCAATTGTCCTTAAACAGGTGAGTATTTGTGGTTAGAAAGAATTTATCTGATTTTGTAAGTTCCATGACTTGAATAATCTATTATTACCGAGCAATAATTATCACTACTAGCTAGAGAATGGACGATCAGTACTGGTTGGGAACTGGATGGAGTACCAGATTTCCGGTCGGTACTAAAAAAATCGGAACTAAAGGCGCCAACCTTTAATTTAGTTACGGTTGCATAAGATCGATTATTGTCTCGAACTGATACTAAAAGGTCTCTCTTTAGTATCGACTCTAGGCGTAAATCGGTGCTAAAGATGATCTTTTATTACTGGTTCTAAACTTAAACTTGTATTAAAGATGATTATTAGTGTCGATTCTTGGGTAGAACTGGTACTAAAAGTCTAGAGACTTTTTATTCTATTTATAAGTTGAAATGTACATGTGCATATTCACAAATTAATATATATGTATATGTCTAGATTAACTAATGTGTACATTAATATAGGGAGCACTTAGTCATGGGTAAATGAGAACTACTGAAGAGTGTCGATTCTTTGATACCTTGGATTTTTTTTTAAAAAGTCATCTTTGTAACACCCCTGGTGTTACAAGAACTAAAATTTTGGCATAACATCATATGCATCCACATCATTTTGCTTGATATCCCTAGAATGCATTTTACTAGGTTAAAAGTTCAACTCAAATGTGGTGTGTTGTGTTGTTGGGAGCGAGGGAAGATTAAAAACCCTGTTTGCAATCAAGTTTAAGTGCACCACTTCTAAACAGTGTCATTTTGGACATGAGATATATACACCAAAGTGGGATCTTAGGTTAAGGAGTAACTCTACTCTTAAGTGATGAACCCAAAGTGGTGAGATTGTTGGAGAAAAGCAATCCCAATTGAAACCTTAAAGAAGCCCAAAAGTGGAATTTTAAATCTAGAGAGAATTTGCTAAAGGTATATATATAAAAGTTGTAGGTTTTGGAAAGTTGAACAACTTTCATGTGTGGATATTTCCAAGTTTTATAGAAAAAGTTGGAGTAAAATGCTAAATTCAGTTTTGATTCAGATTTGAAGTTTGCTGAAAATAATATCAACTAGCTGTTTTGGTGGCTTTACAACTTTTGATCTATAAACAGTTTGAAGGTGGACAATGTAACAAAGTTGTAGAGCTACACTAGGGGTACAAATTTGCTTAGGCAACCCATCCCTAAAACCATATGAAACTGGGTGTAAAACTGGTCCAAAGTGGAGCTCACAGATTTGGATTTCAGACTTAGTGCAACTTACTAAATCTGAATTTTAGTGTTTTTGGTGCAACTTTGGAGCTTCTTTGTGCCTGATCCATGGAGTTCTGGGGTATATCTCTGCAGCAAAGTTGAATACCATATAATGGTGATCAAATATTCTTAAGAAAGTTTTGTTTGGTGCTGCACAAAAATTGAGTAAACTATGCCCAACCATTCTTTGTCAGGCATGTGTGTTCAGTTTCTTGTTTAGTTAGCTGCAGCTGAATTCTAGTGTTTTTACCTAACTTCAGGGCACTATAACTTTTGATCCATGAAGTTATAGTCTGCACTCTCTATATAAAACTGTTAGAGGGTGGTGTGGGGAGTAATTTTCATTAAGTTGGATCGCCGTGACCTTGCATAGAACTAGGAGAAAAGCTTGCTCGAAGCTGTGGTGTCAAACATTTGGGTTTCAGCACTAGGTTCAGTTTATTGAAGCTGAAATTCATTGTTTTTCATCTGACTTTGGAGTTCTCCTTTGCCTTGTCCATGGTGTTTCGAGCTGCATGCCCTATAGAAAAATGTTAGGGGATGGTTTGGTGAACAAATTTCCTTAAGTAGGTTTGTCTTGATACTACACAAATTTGGGAGAAATGTTGGTCCAAAGAGGGGCTGTCGGGATTTAATGTCCGAACTCAGGTTTCAGCCAACTGAAAGACCAAGTTCAGTGTGCTTACTCAGTTTTAGATCCTTGTTGTGACTAATCCATGTGGGTATGAGCCATGACTCCTGTAGCAATGTTGAAGATCTTTGGTTAGTGAGTAGATTTCTTATTATGAGATTGGCATGGTCCTGCACAGAGCTTGCAGTAAACTGTCCCAAAACATTCACTGTCAGGTTTTGGATTTCAGCTAACTGAAACAAGAAAGTTCAATTGGTTTGGGACAACTTTGGGGCATTATAACTTTCTATCAGTGTGTTTTCAGCCATGTGTTGCTATAGCAAGTTGTTAGAGGGCAGGATGGAGAGCGGTTTTTGTTAATATACATTTTTCCCGTTTTTACTTCAAATCGAGAGAAAATTCTGCTCCAAGTCGAGTTGTCAGTCTGGGAAAATGCTGAATCTTATTCAGTTAGTAAAAGCCATGATTCAACATTTTCACCCCACTTTGAGGCACAATAATTCGTAATCTGTGAGCTTTCGACCTTGAGTTGCTGCAGCACTTTCTTAGAGCTATATTTTGTGAGAAAATTTTGTTAACAAAAGCCAGCATGTATTACATGGAATCGTGAGGATCAAAGGGGTTAAGGATGGGGATTTAGTTGTTTAGTGCTGAATTCAGTTTCGGTGACTGAAAACTTGGTTTAGTTTTGGGAGCAGAGAGCTCTCCACGTTGTAGTTATGCTCCCCATGTGTCAGTAATTTAAAGTTGTGGTTAGAGATGGGAAGAGCTGGTAGTTGGAAGAGAGTTCAACCAATCCACTAGCTGGGTGTGGGGCTGAACATGCTTCAGTTTGGAAGAGTGTTCAGCTAATCCACTAACTTGTGTGCTCCATGTGCATGTCGGCAGGAGCTAGCTTGCTTGCCTCCTGTAATTTGAGCGTTGAGCTCTGCAGGACTGTGAGGCTTGAACGGACACGCGTAGTGGACGTGGCACTGGTTGCAGGGAGCCAGGTTTGTCCCCTATTCTAGATGTTTTCCCCTGGTGGTGGCCGACGGTCATCGAGCTGGGCTGCCATGCAGCTACTTCCTGTCTGTGCCACATGCAAGAGCTGCCACGCAGCTGTCTGTGTGCTTTCGCTGGGACGTGTGGCTGGCTGCGCGTGCAATTCTCCTCTCCTTCCTAGTTTAAAATCCAAAGTGCAGTAATCTTCCTCCTTCCTTTTTCCTATTGCTGTGCTCTACAGTTCAATAATTTCCCTGCCATCTCTCGGCCTTTAGTGAATTTCTCCATGAGCTTTACTTGTCACCGAACTCGCATTCGAGTTGACATGCTTTGCGTCGTTCAACTGGCCAGAGCTCGCCGCATGTCATCTCCGGTTCTTCCCAGCCCATGGTGTGTGTCGCTGCACACTTGCCAGCGGTCGTCGGCCATCGACCCCACGCTCATTCTCGCAACCTCACTGCAGCATCGTCGTTCTCCCAGTTCTGCGCGAACGTCTGTGGTAAGCGGTGGCCGCTGGTATGGTTGCTTGCTTGAATGTATGCATAGTTGTGAGAGTCTAGAGACTTTGCATTTCATATCCTTACATAAGCATCCATGTATTTGCAATTGACTTGTAGAACATCTAGAGAAGAAGCGGTGTCTGAAAAAGGAGTTCACTCCAGAGCCTCTTGATCCAGTGGTGGAGTTTTATCTAACTACTTACAGAGTAGAATAATTTTGGGATCTACTCCTGCAATAAGGCAAGCCCCGGTGCATTTGCCACCTCCCTTGTGTTTACAAAATTTTATCACTTATATGCTGCATTAGGTGATAGGAGTTGATTGATTAAACACTTGATGCATTACCATCCTTGAAAGATTGATTACCATACCTTGTCACCTGTTTTATAAAAGCTAGAGATGCTTAGTCATGCTGATAGACTAAGAAAAATGTTTTTGATCTATGACTCATGTTTTCACAAAAAGAAAATGGGCTTGGGATAATGAAGGCATCAAGACGTTGATAAATTCATTATCCAGGCATGGCCCCTCTGCCAGGCGCCAAAATTTTGAAATAGTTTAAAATGGGACCAGACGCTGAGCAGGAAAGGTCGCCCGTCTGTGTCGATTAAGGACCGTACCGATTGTTGGCCTGATGATCTAGGACCTTTTATCTGGCCACATACCTCGTCATGGGTAAGCCTGAACCCGGCTATTCCATACGTGAAAAGACAATCGCGCACTGGGAGTGGAGAGATGGCGAGAGTGGCACGTACCCTCCTGGCAAAGGACCGCCTAAAAGGGGTGGTGTGCTCTCGGGTGGCGCGGACCTGTTCATGTGATGGAGGATCCGTGGGAATGGTAGACATGTGCAAAAAAAAGGTTAAGGGAAGCATATGTCGTGTGGTTGGAGATCCCCAGCTGGGTATTAATCGATTCGGATCGCCGTTACTTCTCGGATATGAAGACTGGATCGCTGCCCTTCATCGTAGATAACAAGCGAAACAAAAATTTGGATTTAAAAGGAACCTAGTGTAGGTCAAGTGAATGATCTAGATTAGGAAAATGCTAGATTCAGGCTAGAAGATTCAGGTAATAAACTAACTTGTGAAATAAAACTTGGCTTAAGGACCCACTTCTAGTAAGCTTTTCTGCAAAATGAGTTCTTGAACTTTGATGAGCTTTACCTTGATTCCCAAAAGACAGCATACCCTTGAGAGTCTTTTCTTTAGTCGGGTAAGTCTTGCTGAGTAATTGCGTACTCAGGGTTTTATCCCTTGTTGTTTTTGTAGGAGAAGTTTTATTCCCTTATCTTTGGGTTAGTTACTTCATGTGGAGGACTTGAAGCTTAGAAGGTTTTTATATATCTCTTATGGAAAGGCTTCACCCTTCCAATTATTGTAGTTAAGTTATGCCCTTCAAGTACTATCAGGACTTGTAATAAATACATCTCTTTCTACCATGTAAAACTTGAGTTCTGGAATGTAAAGTGTACTTTGTAAAAGTCTTCCGCTCTATCTCCAATGTGTGTGTATCAAATGTGATTACTGTAATATACCTGTTATGTGGGAGATCCTTGGGATGATGAGTTCCAGTTGGCGAACTCGATAGCCTTGTTAAGTTACCCGGTACACGTGCACAACCATCTGAGGCCATTAAGGCAAGGATTGGTGCATGTGGGTCTGATAACTTGGGAGGGCTGTCACAGCGTGGTATCGGAGCGATCCCCCATTAGCATGGATATTAAAGTAATCCTTTGATAAACTTCAAAATGATTTTTATAAACTTAAGAATCTATAATCAAGGCCTGATAGTAGAAGTGCAAATAATATGTGGTTAAAACTAAGGACTATCAGGTGGCTTAGTTTAAGATGCTAACCACTAACCCACAACCTGGGAAGGGTAATGCATACATGTGTAATGTTACTTTTAGTGCCATTCAGTTTTGAATGGATCGACGCTCAGGTAAAGGTGAGTTGTGAGAGCATGACCGAACAACCGTCGGTCTAGGGGAGTGCTTAAATGTGGCACTAGACTATATACATATTCTACGTATGTATATATGAAGGTTGCATTGTGGAGCAATTATTTTTCTGGGAATTGAGTACCCCATGGATGTGTATGGGTATACAGACATGGGAATACTGAAAAGTGTAACGTACTTGTAACGACGCACCTACACGCAGGTAAGAAAGTAAGTTACCACAATGGGCTGCCCTGTGGTTAAAAGTGTGGCAGCGGTGCCTATGCGTGGCTCGGCGCTTAATGAGGAGCTGGCCTCCATATAGAAATATATGGAGTATAAATTGTGACCAAATGTGTGAATTGCATCATGGGATTTGGGCTGTAATGGAATATTCTGTAGGTACACTGACTAAACTCTAGGAAATTACGACTAGTTAACTCCGGAGTGAGTAGGTATGCCACCGCCATAGAGCGTGCAAGCCACTATATGCTAGCAAGATTGTGAGGACGAATAGGACGAGCATGCATCATGACATATAACTTTAAGTTAAACCCCCTATGTAGTAGCTTTAGTACGTGTTTCGTCTACCCTGTTCATGTTGTCTGTCTTTGCCTTTCTATGCTACCTTTCCTTGTTTTTGAAGACTGGAAGCCAAGTTTAGTTGGTGGACAGAATACCTTGTGCTGCAGCCAGAAGGACGTTAAGTTCTTGGGTTGAGTTCTGTGAGGTATTTCGGGCACGTCATGTTCCAGAAGCCCCTATGCAAATAAAGTTCAAAGCGTTTTTGGATCTAAAGCAAGGTGAAGAAGCGAGTGTAATGGACTATTTGAGAGGTTTACTCGCCTATCCCAGTATGTTTTGGATTTTGTGGATACTAGTGAGAGGAAAAGGGTAATACTTCCTACGTGGTTTTAATGTGAAACTTTAGCTCCTGATGACAACCAGTTCGACTGAAGGTTATAATAAGGTGGTTAGTCAAGCTGTTCTGGGAGATAATAAGGTTTGTCTACATCAGGAGTTTAAGTGAAAGAAGTAAAGAATATGCACGATGTTAAGAAGTTTCTAGAGGTGTTCCCCAAGATTTTGCTTGGTTTACCTCCGGAAAGGGTCGTGGAATTTGTGATCGAGTTGCAGTCCGGAACTCCTATTACCCTGGAAGTAGTAAGATGAACCAATATTTGGAACAAATATTTTGGTGGACCTCTGGCTTATAAGGTGCAGCTGCCAGAAAATATTGCAGCAGTGCCCAACATATTCCACGTGTATCAGTTGAAGAAGTTTCTTCGAGCCCCCGAACTTGTTCTTGAGATGTCAAATGTCAATATTCAACCAGATTTAACCTACTCGAGTATTCCATAAAGGTTTTGGATCAAAAGGATAGGGCCACTCGAAGAATGTTATCGAGTTTTACAAGATACGGTGAAACCAAAACACACGGAAGACCAAGCCACATGAGAATTGGAGGAGAATCTAGAAAAGCATGTTCCTGAGTTTCTAGTGTCTTGTAAACCTAGGTCTGGTGTGTTTTGTCCTTAACATAAACCAAAAGAGGTACGCCTCTCGTCTTTTAAGAGTAATGGGGAAATAAACTAGTGATGCATTTCCTTTTTCCATTACTTGACCTAGAATTTTAAATCTCGGGACGAGATTCCTTTTTAGGGGGGAAGGATGTAACACCCCTGGTGTTACAAGAACTAAAATTTTGGCATAACATCATATGCATCCACATCATTTTGCTTGATATCCCTAGAATGCATTTTACTAGGTTAAAAGTTCAACTCAAATGTGATGTGTTGTGTTGTTGGGAGCGAGGGAAGATTAAAAACCCTGTTTGCAATCAAGTTTAAGTGCACCACTTCTAAACAGTGTCATTTTGGACATGAGATATATACACCAAAGTGGGATCTTAGGTTAAGGAGTAACTCTACTCTTAAGTGATGAACCCAAAGTGGTGAGATTGTTGGAGAAAAGCAATCCCAATTGAAACCTTAAAGAAGCCCAAAAGTGGAATTTTAAATCTAGAGAGAATTTGCTAAAGGTATATATATAAAAGTTGTAGGTTTTGGAAAGTTGAACAACTTTCATGTGTGGATATTTCCAAGTTTTATAGAAAAAGTTGGAGTAAAATGCTAAATTCAGTTTTGATTCAGATTTGAAGTTTGCTGAAAATAATATCAACTAGCTGTTTTGGTGGCTTTACAACTTTTGATCTATAAACAGTTTGAAGGTGGACAATGTAACAAAGTTGTAGAGCTACACTAGGGGTACAAATTTGCTTAGGCAACCTATCCCTAAAACCATATGAAACTGGGTGTAAAACTGGTCCAAAGTGGAGCTCACAGATTTGGATTTCAGACTTAGTGCAACTTACTAAATCTGAATTTTAGTGTTTTTGGTGCAACTTTGGAGCTTCTTTGTGCCTGATCCATGGAGTTCTGGGGTATATCTCTGCAGCAAAGTTGAATACCATATAATGGTGATCAAATATTCTTAAGAAAGTTTTGTTTGGTGCTGCACAAAAATTGAGTAAACTATGCCCAACCATTCTTTGTCAGGCATGTGTGTTCAGTTTCTTGTTTAGTTAGCTGCAGCTGAATTCTAGTGTTTTTACCTAACTTCAGGGCACTATAACTTTTGATCCATGAAGTTATAGTCTGCACTCTCTATATAAAACTGTTAGAGGGTGGTGTGGGGAGTAATTTTCATTAAGTTGGATCGCCGTGACCTTGCATAGAACTAGGAGAAAAGCTTGCTCGAAGCTGTGGTGTCAAACATTTGGGTTTCAGCACTAGGTTCAGTTTATTGAAGCTGAAATTCATTGTTTTTCATCTGACTTTGGAGTTCTCCTTTGCCTTGTCCATGGTGTTTCGAGCTGCATGCCCTATAGAAAAATGTTAGGGGATGGTTTGGTGAACAAATTTCCTTAAGTAGGTTTGTCTTGATACTACACAAATTTGGGAGAAATGTTGGTCCAAAGAGGGGCTGTCGGGATTTAATGTCCGAACTCAGGTTTCAGCCAACTGAAAGACCAAGTTCAGTGTGCTTACTCAGTTTTAGATCCTTGTTGTGACTAATCCATGTGGGTATGAGCCATGACTCCTGTAGCAATGTTGAAGATCTTTGGTTAGTGAGTAGATTTCTTATTATGAGATTGGCATGGTCCTGCACAGAGCTTGCAGTAAACTGTCCCAAAACATTCACTGTCAGGTTTTGGATTTCAGCTAACTGAAACAAGAAAGTTCAATTGGTTTGGGACAACTTTGGGGCATTATAACTTTCTATCAGTGTGTTTTCAGCCATGTGTTGCTATAGCAAGTTGTTAGAGGGCAGGATGGAGAGCGGTTTTTGTTAATATACATTTTTCCCGTTTTTACTTCAAATCGAGAGAAAATTCTGCTCCAAGTCGAGTTGTCAGTCTGGGAAAATGCTGAATCTTATTCAGTTAGTAAAAGCCATGATTCAACATTTTCACCCCACTTTGAGGCACAATAATTCGTAATCTGTGAGCTTTCGACCTTGAGTTGCTGCAGCACTTTCTTAGAGCTATATTTTGTGAGAAAATTTTGTTAACAAAGGTCAACATGTATTACATGGAATTGTGAGGATCAAAGGGGTTAAGGATGGGGATTTAGTTGTTTAGTGCTGAATTCAGTTTCGGTGACTGAAAACTTGGTTTAGTTTTGGGAGCAGAGAGCTCTCCACGTTGTAGTTATGCTCCCCATGTGTCAGTAATTTAAAGCTGTGGTTAGAGATGGGAAGAGCTGGTAGTTGGAAGAGAGTTCAACCAATCCACTAGCTGGGTGTGGGGCTGAACGTGCTTCAGTTTGGAAGAGTGTTCAGCTAATCCACTAACTTGTGTGCTCCATGTGCATGTCGGCAGGAGCTAGCTTGCTTGCCTCCTGTAATTTGAGCGTTGAGCTCTGCAGGACTGTGAGGCTTGAACGGACACGCGTAGTGGACGTGGCACTGGTTGCAGGGAGCCAGGTTTGTCCCCTATTCTAGATGTTTTCCCCTGGTGGTGGCCGACGGTCATCGAGCTGGGCTGCCACGCAGCTACTTCCTGTCTGTGCCACATGCAAGAGCTGCCACGCAGCTGTCTGTGTGCTTTCGCTGGGACGTGTGGCTGGCTGCGCGTGCAATTCTCCTCTCCTTCCTAGTTTAAAATCCAAAGTGCAGTAATCTTCCTCCTTCCTTTTTCCTATTGCTGTGCTCTACAGTTCAATAATTTCCCTGCCATCTCTCGGCCTTTAGTGAATTTCTCCATGAGCTTTACTGGTCACCGAACTCGCATTCGAGTTGACATGCTTTGCGTCGTTCAACTGGCCAGAGCTCGCCGCATGTCATCTCCGGTTCTTCCCAGCCCATGGTGTGTGTCGCTGCACACTTGCCAGCGGTCGTCGGCCATCGACCCCACGCTCATTCTCGCAACCTCACTGCAGCATCGTCGTTCTCCCAGTTCTGCGCGAACGTCTGTGGTAAGCGGTGGCCGCTGGTATGGTTGCTTGCTTGAATGTATGCATAGTTGTGAGAGTCTAGAGACTTTGCATTTCATATCCTTACATAAGCATCCATGTATTTGCAATTGACTTGTAGAACATCTAGAGAAGAAGCGGTGTCTGAAAAAGGAGTTCACTCCAGAGCCTCTTGATCCAGTGGTGGAGTTTTATCTAACTACTTACAGAGTAGAATAATTTTGGGATCTACTCCTGCAATAAGGCAAGCCCCGGTGCATTTGCCACCTCCCTTGTGTTTACAAAATTTTATCACTTATATGCTGCATTAGGTGATAGGAGTTGATTGATTAAACACTTGATGCATTACCATCCTTGAAAGATTGATTACCATACCTTGTCACCTGTTTTATAAAAGCTAGAGATGCTTAGTCATGCTGATAGACTAAGAAAAATGTTTTTGATCTATGACTCATGTTTTCACAAAAAGAAAATGGGCTTGGGATAATGAAGGCATCAAGACGTTGATAAATTCATTATCCAGGCATGGCCCCTCTGCCAGGCGCCAAAATTTTGAAATAGTTTAAAATGGGACCAAACGCTGAGCAGGAAAGGTCGCCCGTCTGTGTCGATTAAGGACCGTACCGATTGTTGGCCTGATGATCTAGGACCTTTTATCTGGCCACATACCTCGTCATGGGTAAGCCTGAACCCGGCTATTCCATACGTGAAAAGACAATCGCGCACTGGGAGTGGAGAGATGGCGAGAGTGGCACGTACCCTCCTGGCAAAGGACCGCCTAAAAGGGGTGGTGTGCTCTCGGGTGGCGCGGACCTGTTCATGTGATGGAGGATCCGTGGGAATGGTAGACATGTGCAAAAAAAAAGGTTAAGGGAAGCATATGTCGTGTGGTTGGAGATCCCCAGCTGGGTATTAATCGATTCGGATCGTCGTTACTTCTCGGATATGAAGACTGGATCGCTGCCCTTCATCGTAGATAACAAGCGAAACAAAAATTTGGATTTAAAAGGAACCTAGTGTAGGTCAAGTGAATGATCTAGATTAGGAAAATGCTAGATTCAGGCTAGAAGATTCAGGTAATAAACTAACTTGTGAAATAAAACTTGGCTTAAGGACCCACTTCTAGTAAGCTTTTCTGCAAAATGAGTCCTTGAACTTTGATGAGCTTTACCTTGATTCCCAAAAGACAGCATACCCTTGAGAGTCTTTTCTTTAGTCGGGTAAGTCTTGCTGAGTAATTGCGTACTCAGGGTTTTATCCCTTGTTGTTTTTGTAGGAGAAGTTTTATTCCCTTATCTTTGGGTTAGTTACTTCATGTGGAGGACTTGAAGCTTAGAAGGTTTTTATATATCTCTTATGGAAAGGCTTCACCCTTCCAATTATTGTAGTTAAGTTATGCCCTTCAAGTACTATCAGGACTTGTAATAAATACATCTCTTTCTACCATGTAAAACTTGAGTTCTGGAATGTAAAGTGTACTTTGTAAAAGTCTTCCGCTCTATCTCCAATGTGTGTGTATCAAATGTGATTACTGTAATATACCTGTTATGTGGGAGATCCTTGGGATGATGAGTTCCAGTTGGCGAACTCGATAGCCTTGTTAAGTTACCCGGTACACGTGCACAACCATCTGAGGCCATTAAGGCAAGGATTGGTGCATGTGGGTCTGATAACTTGGGAGGGCTGTCACAGCGTGGTATCGGAGCGATCCCCCATTAGCATGGATATTAAAGTAATCCTTTGATAAACTTCAAAATGATTTTTATAAACTTAAGAATCTATAATCAAGGCCTGATAGTAGAAGTGCAAATAATATGTGGTTAAAACTAAGGACTATCAGGTGGCTTAGTTTAAGATGCTAACCACTAACCCACAACCTGGGAAGGGTAATGCATACATGTGTAATGTTACTTTTAGTGCCATTCAGTTTTGAATGGATCGACGCTCAGGTAAAGGTGAGTTGTGAGAGCATGACCGAACAACCGTCGGTCTAGGGGAGTGCTTAAATGTGGCACTAGACTATATACATATTCTACGTATGTATATATGAAGGTTGCATTGTGGAGCAATTATTTTTCTGGGAATTGAGTACCCCATGGATGTGTATGGGTATACAGACATGGGAATACTGAAAAGTGTAACGTACTTGTAACGACGCACCTACGCGCAGGTAAGAAAGTAAGTTACCACAATGGGCTGCCCTGTGGTTAAAAGTGTGGCAGCGGCGCCTATGCGTGGCTCGGCGCTTAATGAGGAGCTGGCCTCCATATAGAAATATATGGAGTATAAATTGTGACCAAATGTGTGAATTGCATCATGGGATTTGGGCTGTAATGGAATATTCTGTAGGTACACTGACTAAACTCTAGGAAATTACGACTAGTTAACTCCGGAGTGAGTAGGTATGCCACCGCCATAGAGCGTGCAAGCCACTATATGCTAGCAAGATTGTGAGGACGAATAGGACGAGCATGCATCATGACATATAACTTTAAGTTAAACCCCCTATGTAGTAGCTTTAGTACGTGTTTCGTCTACCCTGTTCATGTTGTCTGTCTTTGCCTTTCTATGCTACCTTTCCTTGTTTTTGAAGACTGGAAGCCAAGTTTAGTTGGTGGGCAGAATACCTTGTGCTGCAGCCAGAAGGACGTTAAGTTCTTGGGTTGAGTTCTGTGAGGTATTTCGGGCACGTCATGTTCCAGAAGCCCCTATGCAAATAAAGTTCAAAGCGTTTTTGGATCTAAAGCAAGGTGAAGAAGCGAGTGTAATGGACTATTTGAGAGGTTTACTCGCCTATCCCAGTATGTTTTGGATTTTGTGGATACTAGTGAGAGGAAAAGGGTAATACTTCCTACGTGGTTTTAATGTGAAACTTTAGCTCCTGATGACAACCAGTTCGACTGAAGGTTATAATAAGGTGGTTAGTCAAGCTGTTCTGGGAGATAATAAGGTTTGTCTACATCAGGAGTTTAAGTGAAAGAAGTAAAGAATATGCACGATGTTAAGAAGTTTCTAGAGGTGTTCCCCAAGATTTTGCTTGGTTTACCTCCGGAAAGGGTCGTGGAATTTGTGATCGAGTTGCAGTCCGGAACTCCTATTACCCTGGAAGTAGTAAGATGAACCAATATTTGGAACAAATATTTTGGTGGACCTCTGGCTTATAAGGTGCAGCTGCCAGAAAATATTGCAGCAGTGCCCAACATATTCCACGTGTATCAGTTGAAGAAGTTTCTTCGAGCCCCCGAACTTGTTCTTGAGATGTCAAATGTCAATATTCAACCAGATTTAACCTACTCGAGTATTCCATAAAGGTTTTGGATCAAAAGGATAGGGCCACTCGAAGAATGTTATCGAGTTTTACAAGATACGGTGAAACCAAAACACACGGAAGACCAAGCCACATGAGAATTGGAGGAGAATCTAGAAAAGCATGTTCCTGAGTTTCTAGTGTCTTGTAAACCTAGGTCTGGTGTGTTTTGTCCTTAACATAAACCAAAAGAGGTACGCCTCTCGTCTTTTAAGAGTAATGGGGAAATAAACTAGTGATGCATTTCCTTTTTCCATTACTTGACCTAGAATTTTAAATCTCGGGACGAGATTCCTTTTTAGGGGGGAAGGATGTAACACCCCTGGTGTTACAAGAACTAAAATTTTGGCATAACATCATATGCATCCACATCATTTTGCTTGATATCCCTAGAATGCATTTTACTAGGTTAAAAGTTCAACTCAAATGTGATGTGTTGTGTTGTTGGGAGCGAGGGAAGATTAAAAACCCTGTTTGCAATCAAGTTTAAGTGCACCACTTCTAAACAGTGTCATTTTGGACATGAGATATATACACCAAAGTGGGATCTTAGGTTAAGGAGTAACTCTACTCTTAAGTGATGAACCCAAAGTGGTGAGATTGTTGGAGAAAAGCAATCCCAATTGAAACCTTAAAGAAGCCCAAAAGTGGAATTTTAAATCTAGAGAGAATTTGCTAAAGGTATATATATAAAAGTTGTAGGTTTTGGAAAGTTGAACAACTTTCATGTGTGGATATTTCCAAGTTTTATAGAAAAAGTTGGAGTAAAATGCTAAATTCAGTTTTGATTCAGATTTGAAGTTTGCTGAAAATAATATCAACTAGCTGTTTTGGTGGCTTTACAACTTTTGATCTATAAACAGTTTGAAGGTGGACAATGTAACAAAGTTGTAGAGCTACACTAGGGGTACAAATTTGCTTAGGCAACCCATCCCTAAAACCATATGAAACTGGGTGTAAAACTGGTCCAAAGTGGAGCTCACAGATTTGGATTTCAGACTTAGTGCAACTTACTAAATCTGAATTTTAGTGTTTTTGGTGCAACTTTGGAGCTTCTTTGTGCCTGATCCATGGAGTTCTGGGGTATATCTCTGCAGCAAAGTTGAATACCATATAATGGTGATCAAATATTCTTAAGAAAGTTTTGTTTGGTGCTGCACAAAAATTGAGTAAACTATGCCCAACCATTCTTTGTCAGGCATGTGTGTTCAGTTTCTTGTTTAGTTAGCTGCAGCTGAATTCTAGTGTTTTTACCTAACTTCAGGGCACTATAACTTTTGATCCATGAAGTTATAGTCTGCACTCTCTATATAAAACTGTTAGAGGGTGGTGTGGGGAGTAATTTTCATTAAGTTGGATCGCCGTGACCTTGCATAGAACTAGGAGAAAAGCTTGCTCGAAGCTGTGGTGTCAAACATTTGGGTTTCAGCACTAGGTTCAGTTTATTGAAGCTGAAATTCATTGTTTTTCATCTGACTTTGGAGTTCTCCTTTGCCTTGTCCATGGTGTTTCGAGCTGCATGCCCTATAGAAAAATGTTAGGGGATGGTTTGGTGAACAAATTTCCTTAAGTAGGTTTGTCTTGATACTACACAAATTTGGGAGAAATGTTGGTCCAAAGAGGGGCTGTCGGGATTTAATGTCCGAACTCAGGTTTCAGCCAACTGAAAGACCAAGTTCAGTGTGCTTACTCAGTTTTAGATCCTTGTTGTGACTAATCCATGTGGGTATGAGCCATGACTCCTGTAGCAATGTTGAAGATCTTTGGTTAGTGAGTAGATTTCTTATTATGAGATTGGCATGGTCCTGCACAGAGCTTGCAGTAAACTGTCCCAAAACATTCACTGTCAGGTTTTGGATTTCAGCTAACTGAAACAAGAAAGTTCAATTGGTTTGGGACAACTTTGGGGCATTATAACTTTCTATCAGTGTGTTTTCAGCCATGTGTTGCTATAGCAAGTTGTTAGAGGGCAGGATGGAGAGCGGTTTTTGTTAATATACATTTTTCCCGTTTTTACTTCAAATCGAGAGAAAATTCTGCTCCAAGTCGAGTTGTCAGTCTGGGAAAATGCTGAATCTTATTCAGTTAGTAAAAGCCATGATTCAACATTTTCACCCCACTTTGAGGCACAATAATTCGTAATCTGTGAGCTTTCGACCTTGAGTTGCTGCAGCACTTTCTTAGAGCTATATTTTGTGAGAAAATTTTGTTAACAAAGGTCAACATGTATTACATGGAATTGTGAGGATCAAAGGGGTTAAGGATGGGGATTTAGTTGTTTAGTGCTGAATTCAGTTTCGGTGACTGAAAACTTGGTTTAGTTTTGGGAGCAGAGAGCTCTCCACGTTGTAGTTATGCTCCCCATGTGTCAGTAATTTAAAGCTGTGGTTAGAGATGGGAAGAGCTGGTAGTTGGAAGAGAGTTCAACCAATCCACTAGCTGGGTGTGGGGCTGAACGTGCTTCAGTTTGGAAGAGTGTTCAGCTAATCCACTAACTTGTGTGCTCCATGTGCATGTCGGCAGGAGCTAGCTTGCTTGCCTCCTGTAATTTGAGCGTTGAGCTCTGCAGGACTGTGAGGCTTGAACGGACACGCGTAGTGGACGTGGCACTGGTTGCAGGGAGCCAGGTTTGTCCCCTATTCTAGATGTTTTCCCCTGGTGGTGGCCGACGGTCATCGAGCTGGGCTGCCACGCAGCTACTTCCTGTCTGTGCCACATGCAAGAGCTGCCACGCAGCTGTCTGTGTGCTTTCGCTGGGACGTGTGGCTGGCTGCGCGTGCAATTCTCCTCTCCTTCCTAGTTTAAAATCCAAAGTGCAGTAATCTTCCTCCTTCCTTTTTCCTATTGCTGTGCTCTACAGTTCAATAATTTCCCTGCCATCTCTCGGCCTTTAGTGAATTTCTCCATGAGCTTTACTGGTCACCGAACTCGCATTCGAGTTGACATGCTTTGCGTCGTTCAACTGGCCAGAGCTCGCCGCATGTCATCTCCGGTTCTTCCCAGCCCATGGTGTGTGTCGCTGCACACTTGCCAGCGGTCGTCGGCCATCGACCCCACGCTCATTCTCGCAACCTCACTGCAGCATCGTCGTTCTCCCAGTTCTGCGCGAACGTCTGTGGTAAGCGGTGGCCGCTGGTATGGTTGCTTGCTTGAATGTATGCATAGTTGTGAGAGTCTAGAGACTTTGCATTTCATATCCTTACATAAGCATCCATGTATTTGCAATTGACTTGTAGAACATCTAGAGAAGAAGCGGTGTCTGAAAAAGGAGTTCACTCCAGAGCCTCTTGATCCAGTGGTGGAGTTTTATCTAACTACTTACAGAGTAGAATAATTTTGGGATCTACTCCTGCAATAAGGCAAGCCCCGGTGCATTTGCCACCTCCCTTGTGTTTACAAAATTTTATCACTTATATGCTGCATTAGGTGATAGGAGTTGATTGATTAAACACTTGATGCATTACCATCCTTGAAAGATTGATTACCATACCTTGTCACCTGTTTTATAAAAGCTAGAGATGCTTAGTCATGCTGATAGACTAAGAAAAATGTTTTTGATCTATGACTCATGTTTTCACAAAAAGAAAATGGGCTTGGGATAATGAAGGCATCAAGACGTTGATAAATTCATTATCCAGGCATGGCCCCTCTGCCAGGCGCCAAAATTTTGAAATAGTTTAAAATGGGACCAAACGCTGAGCAGGAAAGGTCGCCCGTCTGTGTCGATTAAGGACCGTACCGATTGTTGGCCTGATGATCTAGGACCTTTTATCTGGCCACATACCTCGTCATGGGTAAGCCTGAACCCGGCTATTCCATACGTGAAAAGACAATCGCGCACTGGGAGTGGAGAGATGGCGAGAGTGGCACGTACCCTCCTGGCAAAGGACCGCCTAAAAGGGGTGGTGTGCTCTCGGGTGGCGCGGACCTGTTCATGTGATGGAGGATCCGTGGGAATGGTAGACATGTGCAAAAAAAAAGGTTAAGGGAAGCATATGTCGTGTGGTTGGAGATCCCCAGCTGGGTATTAATCGATTCGGATCGTCGTTACTTCTCGGATATGAAGACTGGATCGCTGCCCTTCATCGTAGATAACAAGCGAAACAAAAATTTGGATTTAAAAGGAACCTAGTGTAGGTCAAGTGAATGATCTAGATTAGGAAAATGCTAGATTCAGGCTAGAAGATTCAGGTAATAAACTAACTTGTGAAATAAAACTTGGCTTAAGGACCCACTTCTAGTAAGCTTTTCTGCAAAATGAGTCCTTGAACTTTGATGAGCTTTACCTTGATTCCCAAAAGACAGCATACCCTTGAGAGTCTTTTCTTTAGTCGGGTAAGTCTTGCTGAGTAATTGCGTACTCAGGGTTTTATCCCTTGTTGTTTTTGTAGGAGAAGTTTTATTCCCTTATCTTTGGGTTAGTTACTTCATGTGGAGGACTTGAAGCTTAGAAGGTTTTTATATATCTCTTATGGAAAGGCTTCACCCTTCCAATTATTGTAGTTAAGTTATGCCCTTCAAGTACTATCAGGACTTGTAATAAATACATCTCTTTCTACCATGTAAAACTTGAGTTCTGGAATGTAAAGTGTACTTTGTAAAAGTCTTCCGCTCTATCTCCAATGTGTGTGTATCAAATGTGATTACTGTAATATACCTGTTATGTGGGAGATCCTTGGGATGATGAGTTCCAGTTGGCGAACTCGATAGCCTTGTTAAGTTACCCGGTACACGTGCACAACCATCTGAGGCCATTAAGGCAAGGATTGGTGCATGTGGGTCTGATAACTTGGGAGGGCTGTCACAGCGTGGTATCGGAGCGATCCCCCATTAGCATGGATATTAAAGTAATCCTTTGATAAACTTCAAAATGATTTTTATAAACTTAAGAATCTATAATCAAGGCCTGATAGTAGAAGTGCAAATAATATGTGGTTAAAACTAAGGACTATCAGGTGGCTTAGTTTAAGATGCTAACCACTAACCCACAACCTGGGAAGGGTAATGCATACATGTGTAATGTTACTTTTAGTGCCATTCAGTTTTGAATGGATCGACGCTCAGGTAAAGGTGAGTTGTGAGAGCATGACCGAACAACCGTCGGTCTAGGGGAGTGCTTAAATGTGGCACTAGACTATATACATATTCTACGTATGTATATATGAAGGTTGCATTGTGGAGCAATTATTTTTCTGGGAATTGAGTACCCCATGGATGTGTATGGGTATACAGACATGGGAATACTGAAAAGTGTAACGTACTTGTAACGACGCACCTACGCGCAGGTAAGAAAGTAAGTTACCACAATGGGCTGCCCTGTGGTTAAAAGTGTGGCAGCGGCGCCTATGCGTGGCTCGGCGCTTAATGAGGAGCTGGCCTCCATATAGAAATATATGGAGTATAAATTGTGACCAAATGTGTGAATTGCATCATGGGATTTGGGCTGTAATGGAATATTCTGTAGGTACACTGACTAAACTCTAGGAAATTACGACTAGTTAACTCCGGAGTGAGTAGGTATGCCACCGCCATAGAGCGTGCAAGCCACTATATGCTAGCAAGATTGTGAGGACGAATAGGACGAGCATGCATCATGACATATAACTTTAAGTTAAACCCCCTATGTAGTAGCTTTAGTACGTGTTTCGTCTACCCTGTTCATGTTGTCTGTCTTTGCCTTTCTATGCTACCTTTCCTTGTTTTTGAAGACTGGAAGCCAAGTTTAGTTGGTGGGCAGAATACCTTGTGCTGCAGCCAGAAGGACGTTAAGTTCTTGGGTTGAGTTCTGTGAGGTATTTCGGGCACGTCATGTTCCAGAAGCCCCTATGCAAATAAAGTTCAAAGCGTTTTTGGATCTAAAGCAAGGTGAAGAAGCGAGTGTAATGGACTATTTGAGAGGTTTACTCGCCTATCCCAGTATGTTTTGGATTTTGTGGATACTAGTGAGAGGAAAAGGGTAATACTTCCTACGTGGTTTTAATGTGAAACTTTAGCTCCTGATGACAACCAGTTCGACTGAAGGTTATAATAAGGTGGTTAGTCAAGCTGTTCTGGGAGATAATAAGGTTTGTCTACATCAGGAGTTTAAGTGAAAGAAGTAAAGAATATGCACGATGTTAAGAAGTTTCTAGAGGTGTTCCCCAAGATTTTGCTTGGTTTACCTCCGGAAAGGGTCGTGGAATTTGTGATCGAGTTGCAGTCCGGAACTCCTATTACCCTGGAAGTAGTAAGATGAACCAATATTTGGAACAAATATTTTGGTGGACCTCTGGCTTATAAGGTGCAGCTGCCAGAAAATATTGCAGCAGTGCCCAACATATTCCACGTGTATCAGTTGAAGAAGTTTCTTCGAGCCCCCGAACTTGTTCTTGAGATGTCAAATGTCAATATTCAACCAGATTTAACCTACTCGAGTATTCCATAAAGGTTTTGGATCAAAAGGATAGGGCCACTCGAAGAATGTTATCGAGTTTTACAAGATACGGTGAAACCAAAACACACGGAAGACCAAGCCACATGAGAATTGGAGGAGAATCTAGAAAAGCATGTTCCTGAGTTTCTAGTGTCTTGTAAACCTAGGTCTGGTGTGTTTTGTCCTTAACATAAACCAAAAGAGGTACGCCTCTCGTCTTTTAAGAGTAATGGGGAAATAAACTAGTGATGCATTTCCTTTTTCCATTACTTGACCTAGAATTTTAAATCTCGGGACGAGATTCCTTTTTAGGGGGGAAGGATGTAACACCCCTGGTGTTACAAGAACTAAAATTTTGGCATAACATCATATGCATCCACATCATTTTGCTTGATATCCCTAGAATGCATTTTACTAGGTTAAAAGTTCAACTCAAATGTGATGTGTTGTGTTGTTGGGAGCGAGGGAAGATTAAAAACCCTGTTTGCAATCAAGTTTAAGTGCACCACTTCTAAACAGTGTCATTTTGGACATGAGATATATACACCAAAGTGGGATCTTAGGTTAAGGAGTAACTCTACTCTTAAGTGATGAACCCAAAGTGGTGAGATTGTTGGAGAAAAGCAATCCCAATTGAAACCTTAAAGAAGCCCAAAAGTGGAATTTTAAATCTAGAGAGAATTTGCTAAAGGTATATATATAAAAGTTGTAGGTTTTGGAAAGTTGAACAACTTTCATGTGTGGATATTTCCAAGTTTTATAGAAAAAGTTGGAGTAAAATGCTAAATTCAGTTTTGATTCAGATTTGAAGTTTGCTGAAAATAATATCAACTAGCTGTTTTGGTGGCTTTACAACTTTTGATCTATAAACAGTTTGAAGGTGGACAATGTAACAAAGTTGTAGAGCTACACTAGGGGTACAAATTTGCTTAGGCAACCCATCCCTAAAACCATATGAAACTGGGTGTAAAACTGGTCCAAAGTGGAGCTCACAGATTTGGATTTCAGACTTAGTGCAACTTACTAAATCTGAATTTTAGTGTTTTTGGTGCAACTTTGGAGCTTCTTTGTGCCTGATCCATGGAGTTCTGGGGTATATCTCTGCAGCAAAGTTGAATACCATATAATGGTGATCAAATATTCTTAAGAAAGTTTTGTTTGGTGCTGCACAAAAATTGAGTAAACTATGCCCAACCATTCTTTGTCAGGCATGTGTGTTCAGTTTCTTGTTTAGTTAGCTGCAGCTGAATTCTAGTGTTTTTACCTAACTTCAGGGCACTATAACTTTTGATCCATGAAGTTATAGTCTGCACTCTCTATATAAAACTGTTAGAGGGTGGTGTGGGGAGTAATTTTCATTAAGTTGGATCGCCGTGACCTTGCATAGAACTAGGAGAAAAGCTTGCTCGAAGCTGTGGTGTCAAACATTTGGGTTTCAGCACTAGGTTCAGTTTATTGAAGCTGAAATTCATTGTTTTTCATCTGACTTTGGAGTTCTCCTTTGCCTTGTCCATGGTGTTTCGAGCTGCATGCCCTATAGAAAAATGTTAGGGGATGGTTTGGTGAACAAATTTCCTTAAGTAGGTTTGTCTTGATACTACACAAATTTGGGAGAAATGTTGGTCCAAAGAGGGGCTGTCGGGATTTAATGTCCGAACTCAGGTTTCAGCCAACTGAAAGACCAAGTTCAGTGTGCTTACTCAGTTTTAGATCCTTGTTGTGACTAATCCATGTGGGTATGAGCCATGACTCCTGTAGCAATGTTGAAGATCTTTGGTTAGTGAGTAGATTTCTTATTATGAGATTGGCATGGTCCTGCACAGAGCTTGCAGTAAACTGTCCCAAAACATTCACTGTCAGGTTTTGGATTTCAGCTAACTGAAACAAGAAAGTTCAATTGGTTTGGGACAACTTTGGGGCATTATAACTTTCTATCAGTGTGTTTTCAGCCATGTGTTGCTATAGCAAGTTGTTAGAGGGCAGGATGGAGAGCGGTTTTTGTTAATATACATTTTTCCCGTTTTTACTTCAAATCGAGAGAAAATTCTGCTCCAAGTCGAGTTGTCAGTCTGGGAAAATGCTGAATCTTATTCAGTTAGTAAAAGCCATGATTCAACATTTTCACCCCACTTTGAGGCACAATAATTCGTAATCTGTGAGCTTTCGACCTTGAGTTGCTGCAGCACTTTCTTAGAGCTATATTTTGTGAGAAAATTTTGTTAACAAAGGTCAACATGTATTACATGGAATCGTGAGGATCAAAGGGGTTAAGGATGGGGATTTAGTTGTTTAGTGCTGAATTCAGTTTCGGTGACTGAAAACTTGGTTTAGTTTTGGGAGCAGAGAGCTCTCCACGTTGTAGTTATGCTCCCCATGTGTCAGTAATTTAAAGCTGTGGTTAGAGATGGGAAGAGCTGGTAGTTGGAAGAGAGTTCAACCAATCCACTAGCTGGGTGTGGGGCTGAACGTGCTTCAGTTTGGAAGAGTGTTCAGCTAATCCACTAACTTGTGTGCTCCATGTGCATGTCGGCAGGAGCTAGCTTGCTTGCCTCCTGTAATTTGAGCGTTGAGCTCTGCAGGACTGTGAGGCTTGAACGGACACGCGTAGTGGACGTGGCACTGGTTGCAGGGAGCCAGGTTTGTCCCCTATTCTAGATGTTTTCCCCTGGTGGTGGCCGACGGTCATCGAGCTGGGCTGCCACGCAGCTACTTCCTGTCTGTGCCACATGCAAGAGCTGCCACGCAGCTGTCTGTGTGCTTTCGCTGGGACGTGTGGCTGGCTGCGCGTGCAATTCTCCTCTCCTTCCTAGTTTAAAATCCAAAGTGCAGTAATCTTCCTCCTTCCTTTTTCCTATTGCTGTGCTCTACAGTTCAATAATTTCCCTGCCATCTCTCGGCCTTTAGTGAATTTCTCCATGAGCTTTACTGGACACCGAACTCGCATTCGAGTTGACATGCTTTGCGTCGTTCAACTGGCCAGAGCTCGCCGCATGTCATCTCCGGTTCTTCCCAGCCCATGGTGTGTGTCGCTGCACACTTGCCATCGGTCGTCGGCCATCGACCCCACGCTCATTCTCGCAACCTCACTGCAGCATCGTCGTTCTCCCAGTTCTGCGTGAACGTCTGTGGTAAGCGGTGGCCGCTGGTATGGTTGCTTGCTTGAATGTATGCGTAGTTGTGAGAGTCTAGAGACTTTGCATTTCATATCCTTACATAAGCATCCATGTATTTGCAATTGACTTGTAGAACATCTAGAGAAGAAGCGGTGTCTGAAAAAGGAGTTCACTCCAGAGCCTCTTGATCCAGTGGTGGAGTTTTATCTAACTACTTATAGAGTAGAATAATTTTGGGATCTACTCCTGCAATAAGGCAAGCCCCGGTGCATTTGCCACCTCCCTTGTGTTTACAAAATTTTATCACTTATATGCTGCATTAGGTGATAGGAGTTGATTGATTAAACACTTGATGCATTACCATCCTTGAAAGATTGATTACCATACCTTGTCACCTGTTTTATAAAAGCTAGAGATGCTTAGTCATGCTGATAGACTAAGAAAAATGTTTTTGATCTATGACTCATGTTTTCACAAAAAGAAAATGGGCTTGGGATAATGAAGGCATCAAGACGTTGATAAATTCATTATCCAGGCATGGCCCCTCTGCCAGGCGCCAAAATTTTGAAATAGTTTAAAATGGGACCAGACGCTGAGCAGGAAAGGTCGCCCGTCTGTGTCGATTAAGGACCGTACCGATTGTTGGCCTGATGATCTAGGACCTTTTATCTGGCCACATACCTCGTCATGGGTAAGCCTGAACCCGGCTATTCCATACGTGAAAAGACAATCGCGCACTGGGAGTGGAGAGATGGCGAGAGTGGCACGTACCCTCCTGGCAAAGGACCGCCTAAAAGGGGTGGTGTGCTCTCGGGTGGCGCGGACCTGTTCATGTGATGGAGGATCCGTGGGAATGGTAGACATGTGCAAAAAAAAGGTTAAGGGAAGCATATGTCGTGTGGTTGGAGATCCCCAGCTGGGTATTAATCGATTCGGATCGTCGTTACTTCTCGGATATGAAGGCTGGATCGCTGCCCTTCATCGTAGATAACAAGCGAAACAAAAATTTGGATTTAAAAGGAACCTAGTGTAGGTCAAGTGAATGATCTAGATTAGGAAAATGCTAGATTCAGGCTAGAAGATTCAGGTAATAAACTAACTTGTGAAATAAAACTTGGCTTAAGGACCCACTTCTAGTAAGCTTTTCTGCAAAATGAGTCCTTGAACTTTGATGAGCTTTACCTTGATTCCCAAAAGCCAGCATACCCTTGAGAGTCTTTTCTTTAGTCGGGTAAGTCTTGCTGAGTAATTGCGTACTCAGGGTTTTATCCCTTGTTGTTTTTGTAGGAGAAGTTTTATTCCCTTATCTTTGGGTTAGTTACTTCATGTGGAGGACTTGAAGCTTAGAAGGTTTTTATATATCTCTTATGGAAAGGCTTCACCCTTCCAATTATTGTAGTTAAGTTATGCCCTTCAAGTACTATCGGGACTTGTAATAAATACATCTCTTTCTACCATGTAAAACTTGAGTTCTGGAATGTAAAGTGTACTTTGTAAAAGTCTTCCGCTCTATCTCCAATGTGTGTGTATCAAATGTGATTACTGTAATATACCTGTTATGTGGGAGATCCTTGGGATGATGAGTTCCAGTTGGAGAACTCGATAGCCTTGTTAAGTTACCCGGTACACGTGCACAACCATCTGAGGCCATTAAGGCAAGGATTGGTGCATGTGGGTCTGATAACTTGGGAGGGCTGTCACAATCTTAACCCTTGCTTTACCTTTCACAATTAATTTTGAGGAATTTACTTTCAACATTTATATTTGCCATGGTAGCATAGGGTTTGTTTTTAGTGTGTCTATCTCTTTATAAACACATTAGGTACTAGGGTCAAGTTGGGCTTAAGATTAGAAATTAATTATTGCAACAAAATTTAGAATCCAAATTCCTTCCTCTCTTGGGCATCGTGATGCTTTCGGTAGCAACTCAAATACTTGAATGAAATTACTCAAAAGTAAATGCTCGAAATAAAGTAAGGATTAGAAATGCCTCGATTTTTTATGAGGTATCAAAGAGCCAGGACTCTTCACTAGTCCTTGTTGGAGAAACAACTCCAACGCAAGGGTGTCGTTCTCCTTTACCCCATTCAAGGACTAAGTTCTCTCTATAGGCTAGTGAAAGCATCTAGGCCCCTGGTTGGTTTTAGTGATTAATGACAACGTAATATTATATGTGACTAACGTGTGTTTTGCAGAGACAAGTGGTAAGTTAGGTCACATGACAGGTAAAAGCACTACAATGTGAAAGCAATCCCGGAGATAAGAACTCGAAGCGACGGCTAAAACGACGGAACAAAAGGTGAAGGTCTACGGAGTCCGAGTGTCAAGGAGATGTGGACACTCGCGATTTAGTTAGGTCTTTTATTCTCTTTTAGCCGTACTATAAAGAGGGGTTGTCGATGAGTAGTTTGACCAAGAGAGTTCTAGTGTAGTGTTGGTGCACAATCACACTCATACACAGTGCTAGGTGTCACTCTAGAACTCACATACAAGTTAGAGCGAAAACCGATTTGAAAATCAGCTGAAAAACAAGACTTAGGGTTTCTGGCTTTGGGGCACCGGACTGTCCGGTGTGCACCGGACTGTCCGGTGCACCCTCTGCCAGGTGGGACCAGGCTGGTTCACAGCAGAGCCTTCCCAGTCGCAGAAACCCGAGAGCGCTGCCTTCGGAGATGAATTTTAGTGGCACACCGGACATCGCACCGGACTGTCCGGTGTGCACCGGACAGTGGACTGTTCACTGTCCGGTGCGCCATGAGTCCAACGGCTCTGTGTCAGAACTAGCCGTTGGAAGTGACCGTTGGCGCACCGGTGGCGCACCGTTGGCGCACCGGTGGCGCACCGGACTGTCCGGTGCGCCATCGCGCAGCAAGTTTCCTGTAACGGCTAGTTGGTGGGTGAGGGCTATTTATACCCCTTCCACCCACCATATTCAATGGCTTGCACTCCACATTTATTCCAGCACTTTGGTAGAGCATTGCAAGCACCAAAAGCCTAGTGAGGAGATTAGAGAATCATAATCCGCGCTTGTTCCTCATTAGCGCTAGTGAGAGCCACCTAGAGCACACACCACTTGCATTAGGCTTCTCTTGGTCAAGCGAAAGTCTATGGCTTGTTACTCTTGGTGATCGGCATCACCTAGACGGCTTGGTGGCGTTGGGAGCTCGGTGATCACCGTGAAGATCTTGTTGGTGACCCGACTCAAGTTTGTAAGCGGTCTCGAGGGATCCACCGCGCCGGAGTGGCAAAGGATCATCTCGTAGTGAGCACTTGGTTCTTGCGAGGACCAAGGGGGAGCGATACCCTTGCGCGGGTGCTCCAACGAGGACTAGTGGAGAGTGCCGACTCTTCGATACCTCGGGAAAAATTGGAGGAGTCTTCTAAACTTTGTTTTACATTCCGCACTTAATTCAAGCTATTTACTTTGTGTATTTGTTTAGCAAGTATTTGAAGCACTGTTTTAGCCTTGTTACATTTCTAGTATTATTTTCTTAGTGCTAGTTGTTGGGGTGAAGTTGGGCTCTTGTTTAGCTCTTGCTTAGGTTTTAATTAGTGTTGATTTTTAGAAAAGCCCAATTCACCCCCCCTCTTGGGCATCGTGATCCTTTCAATTGGTATCAGAACCTTGTTGCTCATAAATTAGCTTAACCGCTAGAGTTACGATGTCCGGTGGGGATGGACCTCCTCCCGTTTTTGATGGTGACGATTTTCCTTATTGGAAAATTCGTATGGAAGCATACTTAGAGGCTATAGACATTGGTGTCTATAAAGCCGCCACACAAGGGCTTCCCCAACCTAGAGATCCCACAAATCTTGTAGGTGATGAGTTCAATTATGAGAAATGGAATGCGAAGGCCAAAAACACCCTTTTTAGAGGCCTTTGCAAAGATGTGTTCAATAGAGTTAGGAATCATAAAAATGCTCATGATTTGTGGATGGACATTTGTGCTCTACACGAAGGAACTAGAAGTGAACGTGAGGAAAGATATCACATAGCTATGCGAAAGTTAAATTCTTTTGAAATGCTTGCTAATGAAAATGCAAACGCTATGTACTCACGACTTAATATTCTTGTAGAGGAAGTCAATGGATTGGGGCTTACTCAAATCTCACAACCGGATGTTGTGAGGAAGATTCTCAGTGTCCTCCCAATAGACAAATATGGACACATTGTCACTGTGCTACATCAAATGGATCTTTCGGTTACCACACCTACACAAATTTTGGGAAAGATCAATGCTCATGAAATGTACATGCACATCAACGACAAAGAAGAATCATCTTCCAAAAGAAAGGATTTGGCTCTCAAAGCAAATCATGAAAGAAAGGGAAAAGCGAAAATGCAAGTTGAGGAAGAATCCTCAAGTGATGATGACCTTGATGCAAATATTGCCTTGATGGTAAGGAAGACCACCAAGATGTTGAAGAAGCTAAATAGAGAAGGCATAAAATTTGATTCAAGAAAGAAGAAGTTCTTTTCCAACAAAAGAAAGCCCATTTCTGAGATGGACTGCTACAACTGTGGTGAGCTTGGTCATCTTGCTCATCAATGCAACAAGCCCAAGAAGAACAAGTTTAAGGGCAAGAAGGAAGATGACAGCGATGATGAAAAGAAAGAAAAGAAATTCTTCAAAAGAAGGGATGGGAAGCAAAAGAGGTTCCACAAAAAGAAGAATGGAAAGGCTTATATTGTTGGCGACTGGCTCACCGACGTCGAGTCATCAAGTGGATCTTCTTCAAGTGAAGAAGAGGATGATGAAAAAGTTGCGGCCATCGCCGGGGACTTCTCTTCACCACCACCATCGCCATCATCCACTTCTCACCTGTGCCTTATGGCTAGGGGTGAACGAAAGGTACAAAATGATATTAATATTGATGATGCTAGTGATAGTGATAGTGATGAAGAATTTGCTTCACCTTCATATGATGAGTTAGCTGACTTACTTAAAGAATATACTCAAATCATTAGAAAGTCAAAAGCTAAATGTGACAGGTTGAAAAATGAAAATGAATCTTTAAATGCCAAGTATGACATAGTTATGAAGGCTAGTGATGAAATAAAAGAAGAAAATAAAACTATGTCATCAACTATAAAAGAGCTCACAAACTCCCTAAAAGATGCTAAGGAGAAATATGACAAATTAAATGAAGCTAATAGGGAGTTGCAAAATAGACTAGTTAAGATCAAGGAAGACTATACTCAAATTAAATTTGATCATGACAATCTTCTTGTTGAAAATGAACTTTTATCTTACAAAACACATGAGGCTATTAACCCTGTTGTTAAGCTTGATGTAGCAACCTCATGTGATGATTTGGTTCAAGAAGAGCAAACTAGTCTACATGCTGAATTGACTGAAAAAGTTGAAGTCCTGACTTTAGACAACCAAAAATTGAAGAATTATTTGACTGATGCAACTACTAGAGGAAAAGTTGCTATTGAGAACAATGATTTCAACAATGAGTTGGCAGTGGATAATCAAAGGCTTAAGAATGAGGTCAAGAAATTAAAAAGTGAAAATGAACACCTTGCAACAAGTGTGCAAAAGTTCAACAAGGGTCAATACCTCCAAAATGAGCTGCTTATGAACACTGTTATGAAAAATAACAAGAGTGGTATTGGATACAATGCTTTTGTGCAAAAGAAAGCTATCACTCAATACAAGCCAATGCAGACTCACAAGCCTATCAAATGCTTTAAGTGTGGAAATGAAGGTCATTTTGCCCACAACTGCAAAGCTAAACCACCAACTCCCTTGCCTAAGCACTCAAGACCATTTGCTTTCAATGCTCACTATGTTCTAAGAAAGGTTGCAAATGGAAAGATTAAGGTTACATTCCTAGGTCCACCAAATAAGAGTAGACCTAGACAAATCTGGGTGGCAAAGTCCTTAATTGAGAGAGTCACTGGTCCTATGCAATATAGGGCTCTCAAAACTCAAGCTTGAATTGTCTGTGAATGTAGGTGAACTACAAGACCGGTGGGAGCCATTGGGTTATTGACAGTGGATGCACACAACATATGACAGGCAACCCACGGATGTTCACCTCATTAGATGAGAATGTTGATGGTCAAGATAAAATCACATTTGGAGACAACTCAAAAGGAAAAGTACAAGGACTTGGCAAGGTGGCAATCTCAAATGACTTATCAATATCAAATGTTCTCTTAGTTGCACCTTTGAGCTTCAATTTATTATCAGTGGGACAACTCTGTGATCTTGGACTTCAATGCTTATTCACTCCATCAGAGGTTATTGTAACAAAAATGGATGATGAATCAATGGTATTCAAGGGATTTAGATACAACAACCTCTACTTAGTGGATTTCACTTCAGAAGATGCAGACTTAAGAACTTGCCTCTTCACCAAAGCTTCTCTTGGATGGCTTTGGCATAGGAGGCTTGCACATGTTGGGATGAGCACACTCAAGAAGGTATTAAAGAAAGATATGGTTAGAGGATTAAAGGATGTGGTATTTGAAAAGGACAAGCCATGCAGTGCATGTCAAGCTGGAAAGCAGGTTGCTAATACACATCCCACTAAAGCTTTCATGTCAACATCAAGGCCACTGGAACTACTTCATATGGATTTATTTGGACCTACAAATTATGTCAGTACCGGTGGCAACCTCTACTGTTTAGTGATTGTTGATGATTTCTCAAGATACACTTGGGTGTTCTTTCTCCATGACAAATCTGAAGTTGCATCTATATTCAAGAAGTTTGCCAAGAAAGCTCAAAATGAATTTGATTGCAAGATTAAGAAGATTAGAAGTGACAATGGCAAAGAATTTGACAACACCAACATTCATGAGTACTGTGATGAAATTGGGATCAAGCATGAAGTATCTGCCACATATACACCTCAACAAAATGGAGTTGTTGAAAGGAAAAATAGGACCTTGATCACTCTTGCAAGAACAATGATTGATGAGTATAACACACCGGAGAGGTTTTGGGCCGAAGCTGTCAACACTGCTTGCTATGCATCAAACAGGCTATTTCCTCACCGGCTACTTGCAAAGACTCCTTATGAACTGCTAAATGGGAAAAAGCCAGACGTCTCTTTCTTCCGGGTGTTTGGGTGCAAATGCTACATCTACAAAAAACGCCATCATCTAGGGAAGTTTCAAAGACGTTGTGATATTGGTTTTCTTTTGGGTTATTCATTAAAGTCCAAAGCATATCGAGTATTCAACCAGGCCACTGGCGTGGTAGAAGAAACATATGATGTGGAATTTGATGAGACTAATGGCTCCCAAGGAGCACTTGAAAATCTTGATGATGTAGGTGATGAGCCACTTAGGGAAGCAATGAAGAACATGCCTATTGGAGCTATCAAACCAAAAGAAGATGAAGAAGAGGTGCAAATCATTGACAGGCCTTCTTCATCAAATGTACCACAAGATGATGAAAAAGATGAGAGGCATGCAAATGAAGATACATTTGTCTCTCATGAACAAGCAAGGGTACAAGCCGAAGATGTTGATGCTCCAGGATCTTCTTCCCAAGTGGTTGACAGGAGAAACTCATCACTACTTCAAGCTCATCCTCAAAACCAAATCATCGGGAGTCCTTCACAAGGGGTTATTACTCGATCACATAAACATGCTAATTTTATTGAACATCACTCCTTTGTTTCTTGTGTTGAGCCTACTTGTATAGATGAGGCGCTACAGGATCCGGACTGGGTGAATGCCATGCATGAAGAACTTAACAACTTCACCCGTAACGAAGTTTGGACCCTAGAGAAGCCCCCACAAGATGCAAGAATCATTGGAACAAAGTGGGTGTTCAGAAACAAACAGGATGATCAAGGTGTGATTGTAAGAAACAAGGCAAGACTTGTTGCAAAAGGATTCTCTCAAGTTGAAGGCTTAGATTTTGGAGAGACCTTTGCACCGGTTGCTCGACTGGAAGCCATCCGTATCCTGCTTGCATATGCATCATGCTATGATATAAAACTTTATCAAATGGATGTAAAAAGTGCATTTTTAAATGGCTTCATAAATGAACTTGTATATGTTGAGCAACCGCCTGGATTTGAAGACCCTAGATATCCTAACCATGCTTACAGGTTGTCCAAGGCGCTATATGGGCTAAAGCAAGCTCCAAGGGCTTGGTATGAGCGTCTTCGCGACTTCCTCATCGAAAAGGGCTTCAAAATCGGGACCGTCGACACAACTCTCTTCACCAAGAAACATAACGGTGATATTTTCATTTGTCAAGTATATGTTGATGATATAATCTTTGGCTCGACAAATGACTGTCATTGCAAGGAATTTGGTGAATTGATGTCGAAGGAGTTCGAGATGTCAATGATTGGTGAGCTAACATACTTCCTCGGCTTTCAAGTCAAGCAAATGAAAGATGGTAACTTTCTCTCTCAAGAGAAGTATACCAAAGACTTGTTGAAAAGATTCAACATGGAGAAGTGCAAACCAATCAAGACCCCCATGCCTACAAATGGACATCTCGACTTAGATGAGGGAGGTAACCCGGTTAATCAAACCCTCTACCGTTCTATGATTGGTAGTTTATTATACCTTACCGCATCTAGGCCCGATATCATGTTTAGTGTCTGCATGTGTGCTAGATTTCAATCTAATCCTAAGAAAGCTCATCTTCGCGCTGTTAAGAGAATTCTTAGGTATCTCAAGCACACCACAAGCGTTGGTCTGTGGTATCCCAAAGGAGCTACTTTTGATTTAATTGGCTATTCCGATTCGGATTATGCCGGTTGCAAAATTGATAGGAAAAGTACTTCTGGGGGATGCCATCTGCTTGGCAGATCACTAGTTTCATGGACATCCAAAAAGCAAAATAGTGTTGCCTTGTCAACTGCCGAAGCGGAATACATTGCCGCAGGTGCTTGTTGCACACAGATTTTATATATGAAACAAACTCTTCTAGACTATGGTGTAGTTCTAGAAAAAGTACCTTTGTTGTGTGATAATGAGAGTGCTGTTAAAATTGCTAATAATCCTGTACAACACTCTCGCACCAAGCACATTGATATCCGTCATCACTTCCTTAGAGATCATGTTGCTAAAGGAGATATTATTTTAGAAGGAGTGAGGTCGGAAGATCAATTAGCGGATATTTTCACTAAGCCACTTGATAAGACCCGCTTTTGCATGTTGAGGAATGAACTAAATATCCTTGATCTCAGAAATTTTATGTGAAATGTCAAATGGTGTTGTCACTTGCATTGCATATTTAAATTCCTTGTATTGCATCTAGGGCTTGTCTAACCTAGTTGAGATAACCGCCAATAAAGCGAGTGAAAAAGCTTAACTCGGGTCAAACTTGACAAGTCTTAGTTTTAAGCTTTTAGCACTTAAATTCTTACTTTCAAGCAATTATTGATTCTTGAAATATGCATGAGGTACTGCACTTAGGGGGAGTATTCAAAACTCAAATCACTCATGAAAAACCCCTAGTGCAAACCAAAATGCAAATTTCACCATTTGCCTATTTTCTCTAAAAATTATCTAGCCTATGGCAAAATATTTTGAAAAGTATATGAGGGTGCCAATACCTGTCCCAACAAGTGTTCTTTTGTGTGATTATAAGTTGGGATTTGGTTTGGTTAGGAGTTAGATAGAAAAATTCAAAATTTTCCAAACTCTCCTCTGTCTGGGCTCACCGGACAGTCCGGTGTGCACCGGACACTGCACTGTGCAATGTCCGGTGCACCGGCAGCCGCGCGCGAAGTTCCTCTTTTCCTGTGCGCTGTCCGGTGGTTCACCGGACATCTACTGTGCGCTGTCCGGTGTGCACCGGACAGCCACTGTAGACTGTCCGGTGTGCCCATCTCGCGTTTTAAAAAACAGCCTCCAGCCCGAGCCGAGCCAGAGGCCCTCTGGTTGTTCTTTTCCCCCAGCCGCCCAGCCTCTGCGTCTGGCGTTTTCCTCCTCCCGGCGACCTCTCCGGCGGCCACCATCTCCGGCCATCATCGCCGGCGACCTCGCCTCTCTCCATCCCTCCCTCGGTGAGCAAGTCTCTCTCCCATCTCCTGTTCTTCTTCCTCTCAGTCCTCTGTGAAAAGTCTACCCCCTCTCTACCCTTTCTCCCACCTTTTGCAAATCTTCAAATTCCTGTGAATCCAATTGTTGAAATGTGTTCATGTACCTCCATTGTGTATCCCTGCAAACCTTTAGCTCCTTCGGGAGGGCATTCCCACCTCAAATGGCCATATTCCTAAAACCCTAGATCCCCGCACACCAAGTGCTCGGTGAAATGCCCAAACCAGCCAAACTTGCTCCAATTGAACCCAAATTTTTCAGGCACCTTCACCACACTTCCAGTAACCTACATGCCAAATTTCACGCCAATCCGAGATCCCAGGCTTAAATTTAACCAAAATTCTCGTTTTGCACGATCGTTTCCGAGCCGAGTGCCCAAAACCCTATTTCTTCGCCTAAATTCAAACCAAGCACACACTTCACTCATATTGACCTATATAAACCTATTCGTGGAGTATCGGCTCAATCCCATATCGTTTTGTGCCTCAATTTGCATTCCAATCATCCTATGTCTCTATTTGTCCGTCAAACGTCGTTTTCACGGCTTTTGACTTATCAATCGTCCTGTCTCGTGCCATATCTCTTTGTGTATGTATTTGTTCACATTTCATATGCTTATGACTATGTGACTAATACGTGCTCACCTCTTCTGTCATTTCAGTGACTTTGTGTGTGCCGTCTTCCGTTCTGCCTGGATCGTCACCTCCAGTGTGCGCTTTCCAGGTAGACATCTCACTCTTTGATAATTCTATCAGTCACTATTTGCTCTGTGCTTAGTCTCTCTATCTCATTTGCAGACTTTAGTTCAGGATGCCGCGCACGAAGAATGCGTCGGCGTCAGGGGGTGGCGATGACGAGGACCCTCGTCGCCCCTTCAGGCAGGTGAAGGGGAAGACTGTCTTTTTGGAGCAGCAGGAAGGCCGCAAGAAGCGGCGGTCGGACAGAGAGGCTCGTGCCGCAGCAGCAGCTGCAGCAGCCGCTGCACAGGCAGCACTTGGAGATCAGCCGGATGTTCCTTCAGATCAGATTGCTTTCCGTGCTCGTCGTGTCGCCTCCCGGTCTCGCTCATCCACTCACACCTCCGCTGCCACTCCACCACCCACTCTTCCTGCCCCAGTCACTCCTATTGCTCCATCCACCTCCACCGCCATACCCACTACCAGCACCACGCCAGCTTCCACTGCTTCCCCTGCCCCCGCTCCCGCTTCTGCTCCACCTGTTCCCCCTCCTCGCTTCCGGGAGCGTGACGAGACTGAGGTCCGTCCACTGGTTTCGGATCCTCGTCTATTTGATCTTCAGCGTGCTACTGCAGCCCGGGTACGTCGGTTCAGGTACGTACCCGTGGAGTCTTGGCTGCCAGCTCAGAGAGACCCAGCAGCAGGAGTTCTTTTCAGCACTCGGATTCAGGAGTCTTTCTTCAGGGCTCAGATGTCAGCTCAGATTGCGCTACGAGTTCACCGCCTCTTGGATCTTCCAGCCTTCTTGCTAGCAGCCGGTGCTGAGTCTGAGGCGCATCTCACATATTTGCCAGGCCTTCTATCCTTTCTGACTATCAGCGGCAGATATGTTGAGGAGTGGGTCCGCGTCTTCTATGCCTCTGTTTGGATTGACCCGGATCATCAGTGGATGAGGTTCCGTTTTGAGCGCGAGGATGTCACGATCACTGCCAGTCAGATCAGACAGCTTTTTGGATTCCCTGATTCGTCGACTCGCCTCCACAGTCTCTGTTACGGCACTTCAGATCCTCCACGTCGCCCTCACGGCGGTGTGGCTCCAGGGACAGCTCACGTCGCGGCTCTGTTCCGCCCGCCTTTTTCAGATGGGTCGCGACGTTCTCCAGCAGACTTCACTCCGGCAGCGAAGTACTTATATGAGCTCGTCAGACGGACACTCCTGCCTAGGATGGGATACAGGGAGGCCACTACTCATATTCAGCTATGGCTCCTTGGTGCCCTGGTATCCCACTCTGAGTTTGATGTTGTGGACTTTCTGATCTGTGAGATTGAGGACACTGTTCTGGATGGGATTCGTGCTCGACGACAGCTGCCCTATGCTCACTACTTATGCCACATATTTGCGCAGCTGATCCAGCCACCTCGCTTTCAGAGCACCCTTGAGGCCTCTCGCCTTGTGTTTGGATCTTACCGTCCTGCTCCAGAGATTCCAGTGCCAGCTTATGCTCCTGTGTTTGACACTCAGGCCGAGGATGCCGCACTTCGACAGTTTGACACCCAGGGTGCAGCAGATGATGATGATGATGATGATGATTTTGGGATTCCTCCTCCACCTCCGCCTCCTATGCCTCCACGCTCTCATGATCATGAGGCTGGGAGCTCTAGTGCTGCCCCTGCTACCACTCAGGCTATGGACCCTGCTCTAGCTTCGATTCTTCAGACTCTCACTCAGCAGCAGGCTCAGCTGGCAGCCGAGCAGGCCCGTATGTCCGAGAGGATGCTCTCAATGTTTCAGACTATGCAGGACAGGCAGGATTCACTTCAGCAGCAGCTTATTCAGGATAGGGCAGAGAATAGGGCATTCATGGCCCTCATGCTTCAGCATTCTGGTATCTCAGCGTCTCCAGTTCAGTCTGCTCCGCCTTCTTCGCTTCACGCTCCAGTAGTGCCTTCGATCTTGTCTGCACCCCCTGCTGTTACCTCTCCGCTCCGGCCGGTCACCTTGGCGTTCACTTCTCCAGTTCTCAGCTCTGTCTGCCCGCAGCCGCCAGTGCCACCAGCATCTGCTGTTACCACTACCGCTGTGGCAGTATCTGTGACTGCATCTGCTCCGGTAGCTCCTGCAGCGCTGCCTGCGTCCGAGTCAGTACCAGCTCCAGCTTCTACCGCAGATCCTGGATCCGAGCCTGACTCTGACCCTCCGTCGGCGTTTGCTCTGCTACCTCGACCTCGACCGGATGCGCCCCCGTCGCCTCCTCCTGCATCAGGTGTTTAGGTCCCTTTTGGTGTTTGACGCCAAAGGGGGAGAGATATGAGTTGTGAGAGCTAGGGGGAGTCAGAGAGTTAGTAGAGAGTCAGTGTCCTTTTGATGTAATATTTGTGCCTGCTACTCTCTGTACTAGCTTTATGTTTTTGGCTCACAAACTCGTCATATACTCTCGTTGCTTTTGGTTGACTGTGTGTATTACGTTTTCACCTTATATCATATCTCCAGTCTTCTAGTTCTTGTTTCATTAATTTACTTTTTCTTTTATATGAACAAGAATCTTATGATGTGTATGCGCTCACTCTTATTATTATGGTACACATTCTTTCTGTCAAAAATTACTGAGTATAACTAACCATTTTTTCAATTGACAGAATCTTCAAAACAAACTACTCTCACAAAACTTGTAGGGTTGTCATCAATCACCAAAAAGGGGGAGATTGAAAGCATCTAGGCCCCTGGTTGGTTTTAGTGATTAATGACAACGTAATATTATATGTGACTAACGTGTGTTTTGCAGAGACAAGTGGTAAGTTAGGTCACATGACAGGTAAAAGCACTACAATGTGAAAGCAATCCCGGAGATAAGAACTCGAAGCGACGGCTAAAACGACGGAACAAAAGGTGAAGGTCTACGGAGTCCGAGTGTCAAGGAGATGTGGACACTCGCGATTTAGTTAGGTCTTTTATTCTCTTTTAGCCGTACTATAAAGAGGGGTTGTCGATGAGTAGTTTGACCAAGAGAGTTCTAGTGTAGTGTTGGTGCACAATCACACTCATACACAGTGCTAGGTGTCACTCTAGAACTCACATACAAGTTAGAGCGAAAACCGATTTGAAAATCAGCTGAAAAACAAGACTTAGGGTTTCTGGCTTTGGGGCACCGGACTGTCCGGTGTGCACCGGACTGTCCGGTGCACCCTCTGCCAGGTGGGACCAGGCTGGTTCACAGCAGAGCCTTCCCAGTCGCAGAAACCCGAGAGCGCTGCCTTCGGAGATGAATTTTAGTGGCACACCGGACATCGCACCGGACTGTCCGGTGTGCACCGGACAGTGGACTGTTCACTGTCCGGTGCGCCATGAGTCCAACGGCTCTGTGTCAGAACTAGCCGTTGGAAGTGACCGTTGGCGCACCGGTGGCGCACCGTTGGCGCACCGGTGGCGCACCGGACTGTCCGGTGCGCCATCGCGCAGCAAGTTTCCTGTAACGGCTAGTTGGTGGGTGAGGGCTATTTATACCCCTTCCACCCACCATATTCAATGGCTTGCACTCCACATTTATTCCAGCACTTTGGTAGAGCATTGCAAGCACCAAAAGCCTAGTGAGGAGATTAGAGAATCATAATCCGCGCTTGTTCCTCATTAGCGCTAGTGAGAGCCACCTAGAGCACACACCACTTGCATTAGGCTTCTCTTGGTCAAGCGAAAGTCTATGGCTTGTTACTCTTGGTGATCGGCATCACCTAGACGGCTTGGTGGCGTTGGGAGCTCGGTGATCACCGTGAAGATCTTGTTGGTGACCCGACTCAAGTTTGTAAGCGGTCTCGAGGGATCCACCGCGCCGGAGTGGCAAAGGATCATCTCGTAGTGAGCACTTGGTTCTTGCGAGGACCAAGGGGGAGCGATACCCTTGCGCGGGTGCTCCAACGAGGACTAGTGGAGAGTGCCGACTCTTCGATACCTCGGGAAAAATTGGAGGAGTCTTCTAAACTTTGTTTTACATTCCGCACTTAATTCAAGCTATTTACTTTGTGTATTTGTTTAGCAAGTATTTGAAGCACTGTTTTAGCCTTGTTACATTTCTAGTATTATTTTCTTAGTGCTAGTTGTTGGGGTGAAGTTGGGCTCTTGTTTAGCTCTTGCTTAGGTTTTAATTAGTGTTGATTTTTAGAAAAGCCCAATTCACCCCCCCTCTTGGGCATCGTGATCCTTTCAGCTAGTTTTTGGCCACTCCAACGTAGTGAACCGCCCAACTATGTACAACGAGGTGAATCACCCATAAGCTCTCTAGGTGATCACCGAACTCCCCATCACTACCAAAACCATCTAGGTGATGTTGATCACACCAAGAGTAACAAGCACAAACTCTCACTTGACCAATCAAAGGCTAGTTTTAACAGGAGATGTACAATAGCTACTCTCAATGCACTAACGAAGCCACTAATTATGTGGTTGTCAAGTCTCAAGTTCCTTACTAGACAAAGGCTCTTCCTTCCACTTTAGAGGGTTTGTTTAGGTGATCAAATGGCCAAGAGAGATAGAATGGACATCCCAACTATACAACTTTTCACTATAGGAACTCTTGTTGAAATCACAGGCGTCAACCACCCAACACATGAGGATCAGACCATCGACATTGGTCCAATGAGACATAATGGTCACAGTAACCTCGCTATTTTAGATATAGTCGTTAGAGTGTGTTATAGGAGCATATGGTCTAACGACCCCTCAGCGAACCAGATCAATACTCACAATATCTCTCTTTTCACACTCTAGAGTGCGTCTAACTAGGGCACAATGGTCTGATAGTCACTCTGTATATAAGGTATGATGTCATTGCTGAAAGAACCATAACTGCTATAATTGCATTGTTTAGTTCAGTGGACTCTGTCGACCAGCCCAATACTACCAAAACCTCTCTACTCTAGTTTTGCATACTATCATACTAAGGTGCAATGGCCTGACAACCCCATTCACAAGATTTGACAATTATGCCTTTAAATATCATCCCACATGTAGGCATCAAATCGTAACCATTGGTCTGGCGACCCTGTTTCTTAGGTTCCGATTCCAATGCCTCCAAACTCTCCCGAATCACTTCAAATTCAAAAACTTTGTGAAAGAATTAGTACTTGCTAGTTCTGGACTTATTGTGAAAAGATCTCTAGCTGAATTAGTTAGATGGATTAAGTAACACTTTTTATGTTCTTAGTTTGACTTTCCAGTTTCTCACATGGTATAGCTGGGGTGTGCAGCAGGAGTTCAAGGTTTTCTCCATCTTACCCTGCAGTAAAGGTCGTGACTTCTTGATAAGAAAAACATAGTCGCTGCAACAGGTCGATGGGCACGTGAACATTTTTTTAAACACGGATATTTCACGTGCTCGCATGTGGATCCAGTTCGTATGTGAGGATGACCAGCCGCAGAATTTGCTTCGCCATTCTTCGTAGATCCCCACCAGTAAAAGTACTGTGAACTGTGCCTTACAGTCTCACAGCGACCAGCTCCACCCGGAGTCCCATACTCCCATGGCGTCTTCAGCTCCTGCCCCTGCCTCTACGTTACCTTGCAGCGAAGCCCATGACGCGCAGGCTCAGCTTCCCCACGTCGTAATTTTCCCGTTCATGGCCAAGAGCCACACCATCCCACTGGCGGACCTCGCCCACCTGCTCCGACGCCGGCAGATGGCCACCGTCACCTTCGTCACGACCCCGGGCAACGCGGCGTTCGTCCGTGCCGCGCTAGCTGGCGCCGACAGCGTGGCCATCGTGGAGCTCCCCTTCGCCGACAACCTGACCAAGCCGGGCGCCCCGCCGCTCCCGGAGTGCGTAGAGTCCCTCGACTTGATGTCCTCCTTCCCGGCCTTCGTCGAGTCTGTCTCCCTACTGCGGCCGCGGTTCGAGAAGACGCTCGCCGCCCTGCGCCCTCCCGCCAGCGCCGTCGTTGCCGACGCGTTCCTATACTGGGCGCACGAGGCGGCGGGCGCGCGCGGCGTCCCGACGCTGGCGTTCTTCGGCACGAGCGTGTTCGCACATGTCACCCGCGAGGTGTTGCTGCGCGACAACCCGGCCTCCGTGCTCACCCGCGGCACCCCGGACGCCGTGTTCACCGTGCCGGAGTTCCCGGACGTGCAGCTCGCCCTCGCCGACCTCGCGTTCCCCTTCAACGACCCGGCGACGACGGGGCCGACCCGCGAGATGGACGCCAAGATCGGGCACGCCATAGCCAGCAGCCACGGCCTGATCGTGAACACCTTCGACGCCATGGAGGGGCGCTACATCCAGCACTGGAACCGGAACATCGGGCCGAGGGCCTGGCCCGTCGGCCCGCTCTGCCTCGCGCGGACGGCCGAGGCGGCGTGGCATCATGGCGACGTGGCCAAGCCCGCTTGGATGCGGTGGCTCGACGAGAAGGCCGCTGCTGGCCGTGCCGTCCTCTACGTCGCGCTTGGCACGACGCTGGCCGTCGAGAGCGCTCAGCTGAGGGAGGTGGCGGACGGGTTAGACCGAGCTGGGTTAGACTTCATATGGGCCGTGAGACCCGTTGACGCCGACCTCGGAGCGGGCTTCGAGGAGCGCGTCCGGGGCAGGGGCGAGGTGGTGCGCGGGTGGGTGGACCAGCGCGCCATCCTTGCGCACGAGTGCGTCAAGGGATTCCTCAGCCACTGCGGCTGGAACTCGGTGCTGGAGAGCATCAGCGCCGGCGTGCCGTTGGCGGTGTGGCCGATGGGTGCCGAGCAGCCGGTCAACGCGAAGCTGGTTGTCGACGAGCTGGGAGTTGGGATCAGAGTGCCATCGAAAAGCAACGCGGTCAGCGGAATGGCCCGAAGCGAGCAGATTGCCAAGGTGACTAGCGAACTGATGACTGGTGAGCCGGGCGCCGATGCCGCAAGTAGAGATGGCAACGGATACAAACCCGCTGGGTTTTGCCGTCCCAAACCCGTACCCGTGAAAAATATCTATGCCCATTAAAAAATCCGTAGCCGTGACGGGTTTGAGATTTTGACCAAACCCGTACCCATCGGGTTAACGGGTACCCATGGGTTACCCGCGTGTTTCATCTGCAATATAATTATCTTCTCATAATCAATAAGTATCATAATGATTAATGATATCATGATCCAAAATCTATGTAATAAACAACGAGTTCATGATTTGGTATAAAAAATATTAGTAGAGAGAATGAAATACAAATAATAAGTTGTATAATTAAGTGACCTTGCACTAAGTTATCCATCCACCACATATATAACGCTAGTAAAAACTATAATAGCAAGCAAGCAACACTCTCACCGATTACTGATACATTCACCAATTGTTAAAAATTATGAAGCAAATAAGGAATAACAAGTTTCTTGTTCGTTTATAAAATAAAATGACAATATGCACTAGGTTTGGTCGGGTTTAAAAAACTCACGGGTTCACGGGTTTATGTACTATAGGAACAAACCCGTACCCATAAACCCGCTGGGTACAGATTTATACCCATTAACAAATCCACGGTTATGAAAATTGGCCCAAACCCGTACCCTAATGGGGTAAAAACCCATCGGGTTTCGGGTACCCATTGCCATCTCTAGCCGCAAGGAAAATGTCTGCGCTGGCAGCCAAAGCGCGGGAGGCCGTGGCCGGGTCGTCGTGGAGAGCCGCGGGGGAGCTCATCGGTGTTTTGAGCAAGCGGAAGCGGAGCAAACCGCAATCGTAGAATCGTTCTGATTCCTTTATCCTGTTTTTAGGGCTGTATTTGTAGTCCGATCAAGATGTGCTGTATCGTATTTTTCTGATTCGTTTGTTTCCTATCAGAACTTCGGCTCGTATATAGCAGCCAGGTTAGGGCATGTTCGGTTTAATCTTTGATCAATATGGATTGAATGAGATTAAGTGAGTTTAAATCATAAACAAAAACAAGTTAAAATTCTTCTTAATCTTTTTCATTCCCCTACAACTCAATTGGAATAAATAAGAAAAAAAAAACAAACAAGTCAGATCCCTCCGACCGCGGCCACGCCCATCCGACCGTGCCTTGATTATGGCTTCACGTCAGAGCTCGATCCAGACTTGTTTCCTCTGTCGGTTCTCGGTTGCCTTGAAGCGCATGAATCACTCCTCGATCGGTGAGGAGAAAATGACCTCCACCATCTTAGCCAGATGACATGACCGGACGTCTTTCGTTGCTCCACACAGCCCGTAGTCGTCCGATCACCTCCTCTACGGTGGTGTCGTTGAGATCCAGAAGCATCTCGATTTGCAAGGTTATTAGGGTTAGAATGCAATAGTTTCTTCACTATATACCTCCTTCTCGAGATGTCGGGGCTATTTACTTCGGATTAAAAACAGCTACTAAAACTACTGCAAATACGATCCATCGAGACCGTGTGTGGCCGCGAGTCCATCTGCCCATGCATGACCCGGTGGATCAAGGCTGGATGCCGCACGTGGCCGGTCACCGGCGAGCGGCTCCGCACCGCCGACGTCGTGGCGAACGCCGCACTCCGCGTGATCATCGAGCGGATGCTGCTCACTCAGCAACGGCGTCTCGCTTCCGGATCGGGACCCAAGCAGCTCAGGGCACCGTCACGGCGCGCTCGGCAACACAGCCTTGCCATTCGGGCCGGCCGTCGCCCGCGGCCTACATAAAGTTGTCGCCGAGCTCTCGATGGGTTCCACCGCGAAGCGCAGGGAGGCCAGGCCACACGCGAGGCCCGCAAGCCGGCACGGCGGTGACAAGGTAGGTGGTGGACTGGTGTCGTCGCTGTACACGCTGGTGGCCGACGGCCTGATCTGCCGTCATTACGAGAGGGACGGGCAGCCGGCATCGGCTGCTTCAGAGGCCCGCGAAAATTGCTTTATGGATGTTTAAGTAAAAAAGTATAAAACATTACCACACTTATCATCACAAAGCCCGTCTAGCTCAGTTGGTAGAGCGCAAGGCTCTTAACCTTGTGGTCGTGGGTTCGAGCCCCACGGTGGGCGAAGTTTTTTATATAGTGTTTTCTTTTTATTCGTCCAGATTTCATTTTATCTACCAGAAGATTTCCTTTTTCATCCGGATTTCGTTTTTTTTTGTCCCAAAAGGCCCAACCACTGCGGAATCGCAAGTCAGGATTTGATTTATTTGTCACTGAATGGTACGATTTCATTTTATCTACCAGTGAAGATTTGCTTATTCATCCGGATTTCGTTTTTTTGTTTGCCCAAAAGGCGCAAGCACTGCAGAAGCGCGAGTCAGGATTTGATTTATTTGTCACTGAATGGTACGTACCGGGTGTTTGCTTATTCCTCCATATTTCAGTTTTTAGGATTGGAGAATGGTACGTACCGGGTGTTTGCTTTTGCTTGTGATTATAATCTGTTCATCAAAATTTGTTGGATTATATAATCTAGGTAGATTATAATTATTGGCGCCGATTTAGGCGCCAATCATTACGATGTGTACCGATGGTGGGGTTCTCTGTGGCAGCGTGGATGGTCCACAACCGAGAGCCGAATGGTCCGTGATCTGGCACAGAGGCAAGAGTTCCCGGCTGACGAGTCGGACGGTCCGCGCGTGCACTGGATCTCGCTCCCGGGAGGGACCCTGTCGAGGAGAAGAGATCCTAGGGTTTGTCATGAGATCGGCAGGTCACCCAAGACACCTCTATATGATGTAGAGTCGAAGATAGGTGAAGATTAAAGGGAGAAAGCTATGTTATTGTCTACTCCTAGGGTAAAAGATAAATAATGAAAGATATATTGATTGTAGTTCAATTGTTGAAGTCTGCAATCGGTCATACCTATATATATATATATATATATATATATATATATATATATATATATATATATATATAGAAAAAGTCTGGACGGGTTTAGATAGATAAATACACGCGGTAAAAGAGATTAGTTACGTCTGATTCGATTTAATCGTAGATTGTACGTGTCTAAGGGCGGACAGTCTGTAGGCCGAACCGTTCGGTCCTCAGGACCGGACTGTCCGGACATGCACAGTACCATAAATAGTGCTCAACAATAATCTCAAACAAATATCTCCTAAGCTTTATCCATTTAGGACTAGTTTGGGAACTACATTTTTCCAAGGGATTCCTAATTTTCTAAGGAAAATGAACTAATTTCCTAAAGAAAAATAGAAATTTCTTTGAAAAATGGGTTCCCAAACTAACCTTTAAGGTTTGTTTATTCGCCCAGATTTTTTGTTTGCCTCGCAAACGCAGTGGATTTGCAAGGGATTCCTTTTCTTTGCTCAACTAGAAACCGAGGTTTACATTTTGTTTTTGTGCTTTCCAAAAAACCGTTTTGTTGACCAAAGTTTAACTTTATATTTTAAATTTTGAAATCAAAATACACTAAAACCAGACCAGTTTTCGTATCTTGCTCTACACCAAGAACAATAAATTTTATAGAATTTCGTCGGATACCGAGCGAGAAGGTAAACGCTGCTAGCTAGCAACTCATACACAATAGAGCGGCAGTGGAATCAGGCCTCTGGTACGCATCATCACATCACATATGCTAAGGTGAATGCAATGCCTCCGGACCTGACGTCCTTGTCTATTCCCCGCAAGCACAACTTTGAACGAGGCACAATGCTAGTCGGCAACAAACCCAAAGTACAACGTAAGTGTGTTGCCTGCGGATGCTCTCCCTAGCTCTTTACAATACTTTAGAGCCTAATATATTTACCTAGAAAGGGATTAAAAGAAATTGGAGAGAATTGAGAGAGAAATAAACTAATTTCTCTCTCAAACCCCTTCTAACCAAAAAGGCCCTCGTAGATTGTTTGGCACCCCATTGCTCCATATTTTGCAACTCTGATCCACCATAGAGAAGCTTCAAGCCTTCAACGATACAATTGGCGAGTATTTTCAAGTGTTTCGATTACATCCTAACTCCATCTTCACAAAATTGATATTTTAGTGTAAAATGACCTCCACTCCTAATATGTCGTGTCGTACCAACGGGTAGTTTCTGTCAATTTATTCTTTACTGTGCAGACATCTTGTGTGCCATGTGTGCCACCAGTGACGCACCAGATACTTCTGGTGCCTACAGCTGAATAGTGCAGAGTTTCCATTGGCTCTAGGTATCGATGGCACACCAGATATGTCCAGTGAGTATAAAGGTCGACGACGCAAATTTACAACCTCTCTACAAGCCCTGTCCGATGTTGCATCCGGTGCAACACCGGACATGGCAGGTGCGTGTCAGTTTGAAAACCTAAGTTTGGACCCTATCTGTAAACCATGTTTGGTGTTTTATCCGGTGCCACATCGGATATGCTAGGAACATGTTAGTGTTAAAACCTGACTTTGCACCCTCTCTGCAAGCCTCACTTTCTCATTAGGATGAAGAGCTACTCTAATGTGTGTGCCATGAAGAGCCCAAAACAATCTTTAAAGTGGGGATACACTCGTTTATCATCCTGTATCCTTTTATGATGGCCCGATGTGCCCAGGACGTGATGTGCACGGCCAGTTTTATTTTAAGTTAAAATAAACTTCGCTAATTAGATTAATTTTGTAGGAAAGTACACCATCAAACATCGAACTGGTTTGGTTAGATGAAGCATGTCAAGGTCCACCACAGGAATCATGTATTCATGTGTTTCATAAATAATAAGGACAAGTGAAGTTGGCAGTACATATTGAAATGTCAACAAGTTGCCAATTCTATTTCCAAGCAAGCGCTAGAGCGGTGGCTAACTCATCACGGAAAGCATCCATAGTTGGCACATGCGGCACATTTGTTGTATCTTCCTAGTATTGTAGGAACATAATCAGGATCACATTCGAAACGAGCAAAATCCAAATCTTCACTCTTGTCACGGATGAAATCATGGAGTACCATTTTAGCGACCACAATCAGTTTTTGCCTAAACATTGGGTAGGGTGGCATCTTGTACAGGATTTGCCACTTTCTTTTCAACACTCCAAATGATCGTTTAATAATATCCCGAATGGATGAATGAGCTCGATTAAATTTTTTTTCCTTATGCATAATAGGTTCGATACCTCTATGCCAAACAATCTCTCAGATAATTTTTGGTTAGAAGGGATTTGAGAGAGAAATTAGTTTATTTCTCGCTCAATCCTCTTCAGTTTCTTTGAATCCCTTTCTAGGCAAATATATTAAGCTCTAAAGTACTGTAAAGAGCTAGGGAGAGCGTCCGCAGGCAACACACTTACGTTGTCAGCTTTGGATTCGTTGACGACTAGCGTTGTGCCTCATTCAAAGTTGTGCTTGCGGGGATAATACACGAGGACATCAGGTCCGAAGGCAACGCACTCACCGTAGCATATGTGATGTGATGATGCGTGCCGGATGCCTGATTCCACTGCAGCTCTGTTGTGCATGCATATCGGCGAAATTCGATAAAATTTACCATTCCTCATGTAGAGCGAGATATGAAAACTGGTCCGGTTTTTAGAGTATTTCGATTTCAAATTTAAAATTGTAAAAGTCAAACTTTGGTCAACAAAACCATTTTTTGAAAGCACAAAACGAAAATGTGATCCCAGGTTGCTAGTTGAGCAAAGAAAAGGAATCTATTGCACATCCACTGTGCTTGCGAGGCAAACAAAAAATCTAAACGAATAAACAAACCTTCAATGGCCAAAGCTTAGTACGTACCATTCTACAATCCTAAAAACTGAAATACGGAAGAATAATCAAACCTTCAGTGACAAATAAATCAAATCTAGACTTGCGGATCCGCTGTGCTTGCGCCTTGCAGTGCCCAAAGTTTAATTCTCCAATCGTTAAAAACGAAATCCAGATGAATAAGCAAATCTTCTGTTCGGTGGCAGATAAAATGAAATCTGGACGAATAAAAAAAAGAAGCCTTCACAACTTCGCCCACAGTGGGGGCAAACAAAAAAAAGTGTAGACGAATAAACAAATCTTCAGTGACCAAAGCTTAATTCTCCAATTGTAAAAAACGAAATCCAAATGAATAAGCAAATCTCCGTTCGGTGGCAGATAAAATAAAATTTGGACGAATAAAAAATAATTCCGCCCACCGTGGGGCTCGAACCCACGACCACAAGGTTAAGAGCCTTGCGCTCTACCAACTGAGCTAGACGGGCTTCATGTCAATGATGGTGATAATTTTAATTGTATCATGTTTAAACATCCATACAACAATTTTATCGATCTCAAGCTCGCAGCGCAGCAGAGCCGTCGTCAGAAAGCAAAGCAGCAAATTTCGTCGCCAAAACCACAAATGGTCTAAAAATTGCTCCCGCCCCGACCTGCTCGCGGGCCTCTGAAGCCGCCGATGCCGGCTGCCCGTCCATCTCGTAATGACGACGGATCAGGCCGTCGGCCACCAGCGTGTACAGCGACGACACCAGTCCACTGTCCACCACCTACCTTGTCACCGCCGTGCCGGCTTGCGTGCCTCGCGCGTCGCCTCCCTGCGCTCCGCCGTGGAACCCATCGAGAGCTCGGCGACAACTTTATGTAGGCCGGCGACGGCCGGCCCGAATGGCAAGGCTGTGTTGCCGAGCGCGCCGTGACGGTGCCCTGAGCTGCTTGGGTCCTGATCCGGAAGCGAGACGCCGTTGCTGAGTGAGCAGCATCCGCTCGATGATCACGCGGAGCGCGGAGTTCGGCACGACGTCGGCGGTGCGAAGCCGCTCGCCGGTGACCGACCACGTGGGCTTCCAGCCTTGATCCACCGGGTCATGCATGGGCTCGCGGTCGTACTCGTACGTCTGGCCAGTCCGCCAGTAGCCCAGTACACACGGTCACGGCTCACGGGGTCCGTCATGAGGTCCAGAGTGATCGGGCACTTCATGCAACGTCGCCGGTCTGCATCCACTTTTGGATTCGCGTCGATCTGATCGAACAGCATGTGTGTGTTGTTCTGTTTTTTTTACTCTGCTTTTAAGAAACCAAATAATACTGTTCAAACATACATACTGGAGATGCCAGTTTACAACCACATATCAAAGAACCACGACGCCAGACCTTCCTGAACGAAATCGACAAGCACAGAAGGGACACACAACCTGAAAACAAAAAGAAGAGAACATCTCTGCAGACTAAAAGGCAAAACAGGATACAAAAGGCAATAAAGACTAAAAAGTGTCTAGCAAACTGGTAAGAACATCTCTGCAGAGAGAACAAAACGATCTCAACTTCAGATCATACCGCTGTCAGAGCCTTTTTCTTCAGCCGGACTAAAACCCCTGCATCAGGTTACTAAACAGAGTAGCAACTCTAAACAAAAAGAAGAGACTTTCTCCACTCCAATGTCACTGTAATTTTCCTCATCCAAATGCTGCTCACGCAACCACCTCTTCACTGAGTTCAATATATCTTCCAGCATCGCCTGTTCCCTTGTCTTGAGTAACAGGCTCCAACTCTGCAAAAAAGACATAAAGACATGACCTCATAGATTATCGTTGTCATATTGTTAGGGAATTTTTTCATAATCGTCATCTTGTTTTTGTTACACCAAAGGGTCCAAACCAGCCCGGCAACAATAAAGAGATGAAAGGTGCGTGCAGCATGGAAGGTGCCCACTCCCCAATTGCTAAACAGGCTAACTACCGACCTGAGAACACGGTCCCAACCAACAATATACATATTTCGAAAGGATACAGTGAATAAAGATGTGATCAACTGTTTCTTTGTCCCCACACAGAGAACATCGCATTCTACCCTTCCACCCTTTTTTTTCTAACACTACGGTTGCTTGGATTTTCCCATTGTAAATAAAACCTTAATCTTCAAAGGCACCCTGCAATTCCAATTTTTTTGTACACGGGGTTATTGACACCACCGTCGGTTCTAAATCTGTAGAGGGATAGAGGGATTTTATAGTGAATCTGCGAGAGTTGTCAAGAACCCAAAACACTAAGTCTCTCCCTTGAGAGGTATTATGCTCCCTAAGCTCAGTATGTAGCTCCTCCCATAAGCAAAAAAAAATCAGAATCATTAAGGGGCCTCACCAAATCTATACTCCACTCTCCTCTCTCACAGCACTCAGAAATAGGCACATCCTTGTCCCTGCAGATGTCAAAGAATCTAGTATACTTGATTTTAATAGGAACCTTTCCCATCCAAATGTCTTTCCAAAACAGGTGTAACACTCCAAAATCCTATTCTGGATAAATTAGGAAAACTCATTTCATGATTTAAATAAATGTGTTTTTAAATAATATATTACCTAAAAGATTCTTATGTGAACTATCCTGTGTGTTAAAGATTTATTCGCCAAAAAAGAATTAAATTAAACTATCTCTTAATATAGATTTTATATAAGAAATTATATCCTTTTAAATAAATATGGGAAGATTATAAATTTATTTTTATTGTACTTCTAAAATATGGCTATGTGTTTGAATTATTTTCTTTAATAATTATTATTGTAAAACATCTTACATGAATTATTCCTACTAATTTTTATTTGTTTAAATGGATAAATTAATTAATAAAAATGCTTTGCATTCATGTTGAGTTTTTGTTTGTTGCAATTTATGCTTCAAATAGAAAATTTAACTAACCTCTAAATTAGACTTCAATTTTAAATTTAAAATAGAAAGCAAAAATTATAAATATAAGCTAATATAATGAATTGATGTATGTTTGGTTGGTTTGTTTGTATACGACGTTCTTTAGGTAAAGTTGATAAAAATTAGGGTATAGCAATAAGATATTTAAGAAAATACTCTTTTCAGCTCGCGTGTAACACACAAAAAATTAATTTAAAATTTTAAATAAAAATATATTCTAAGATTTATTTAAATTGAAGGACTAATATGATTAGTACAAATTAACAACAATATTATTGGAATAAAAGAGATAAGTTAGAATTCCTAATATATAGGATATGGTTGTAACAGATAAGTACCAGATTAGATCTATCATGTAACAAATTTGGGTTCGAGTTTGTTAGAGTTCCTAATATATAGGATATGGTCGTAACAGATAAGTATCATATTAGATCTATCATATAACCACCCACCTCCTAGCCTATATAAATAATGTCACCATAACACCTCAAGCCATCAATCAAAGACTCATCTCATCCATAGCTTCGCAGCAGCCACCGCTCGCCGGTGGGCCTGCCACCGCGGGCAGGATGCCGCAGCCCCGTTCCGGCGTGAACAGGATCGTGCGGGGGAGAAACGGCCCTAGCCATCGATTCGGTGATGAGCGCTCACGATTCAATCTCAAATACCCAATCCTGATCGAAAAGCATAGCCGTTGATCTCAGATCTGTTGGCCGAGATCAGATCGCGGGATCCTTTAATCTCGAGCGTTGGATCGAGATCTGACCGCTGACACTGGATTTCGGTTCACGACTTTGTGGATCTAATCTCGGGCGTTAAAAACAGATCGAACGACCCCTGGTGATGGATACCTCTTCGACCTCGGTAATTTGCTAAAGAGCGTTTTGTTTTATTATAATCAACCCGTCGTCCAAAGGAATGTAAAAGTAATTCAGTTTATGCTCTGGAAATTTACAAATTGATCCTTGGAGCTAGTAAAATTAGTATTAAGTGATCCTAAATCTTATTTAATGCATATCTTCCACGTTTTAACTTCGAATTGACCCGTTCCAGTTGCATTAGCCTCGTAATAAAATTATCTACACTTTAGTAACATTATTTTATCATATAACATGTTCTCAAAATAGTTAACTAATTTGTTCACCCTATGTTTATTAGGTTAACATGTTAATATAGTATTTCAATTCGGAGTGTCTATAATTTTACTGGAACAGGATTATGTTATTACCTAGCCTAAAGTTGAATCAATTATTTTTATATGTTTCTCACATGATTTATAGCACAGAATATATTATTATCATTTAATCACTTAAAACTTCAGAAAATCATATCTTTATAACCATAACTCTGATTTTAGTCGTTCTTGAACCTACGATCTCGTAGCATCACGTAGAATATTATTATACAGTTTGTGCTTATGTTTGGTGTGATGTTAATTTTGCCTATACCATGTTTGTTTGTATTGCTACGAATAGCTGTGAGGTACCGAGAATCTGAAGATCATCCTGGTACATGGAATCTCGAGTCCCAGGCAAGTTGTGCCCTTGATCACTTCTTTTTACCCAGTCATGTTCTTATTAATCATAATGATCTGCATAGGTTAATTCTGATGGGACCTTTTAGGATACCCTAGTTTGATTATCTTTATACCTTGATTCCACTGAACTTTTTGGGTAGTACTTGCTATTGCTTTATGTGGTTTTGAGTATGGAGATACATTATTCATGATTACACTTTTATTATCTGTTCATTATTACTGTTCATGTTAAGATTATTATGTTAATTGGAACATGGAGCGACCACGCGGGAAAACAGTGCTACCACAAGGGTTTAATGGGACGCTCTTGGCTGATTAATTAGGAAAGCTAGTGGAGGACTACCTTACCCGAAAGGGGCAAGGGCAGTTGGGGAGTGGTTAGTGTGGGGAGGTCCTTGGGTTGATTTTGCTGCGATGGCGGTCAGGCGAGGGATCCCTGCACTGGAGCTTCCTATAAACTGTAGCGGGTTTTCTGAAGCTAGTGGAACTTTGTAAAGGCCTCGTAGTGGTACCCTGCCTCGCTTCCTTGGTAGAGGTGTATGGGGTCCGATCAACCCCGTGGAAAATGAGTAACACGACTTGTGGGTAAAGATGTGCAACCTCTGCAGAGTGTAAAACTGGTATATCAGCCGTGCTCACGGTCATGAACAGCTTGGACCCTCACATGATTAATTTATGGAACTAAATTCAATTTGTCATATGCATTGTATTGCGGGTGTTGTTATCACTTTTGTTCTACTACTTAATTGGGTTGGTATTTACTTATACTTAGTAATTACTAATAAAATTTTGACCAACTTTAAAAGCAATGCTCAGCTTCAACCATCCTCTTTGGTAAGTCTTACACTTCACGTGAGCTCCCATTTTTGGCGAGTTCATGCACATTATTCCCCACAACTTGTTGAGCGATAAACGTATGTGAGCTCACTCTTGCTGGCTCACACACCCCACAGGTACGGTCAAAAACAGGTACCGCAGGATGAGGAGCATGGAGGATGCTGTGATGAGTTCGTGAGTGGTCTAGACCGTCGTCTCCCAGTCAACTTTGGGTTGCTGGATCGTGTCTTCATATGATGTAATTATTTATTTATTTTGTACAGAACCCCTATTATATAGTAAAGATGTGACATTCGTTCTGTACCACTATTCATCATATGTGTGAGAATTGGTCCTAGCACACCTGGTGGTTATTTCGCGCCCGAGTTTGGACCCCTAAAACCCGGGTGTGACAACAGGGTCCCTTCCCCATTTCTATCTTGTTTGTCACACCTCATTGAAATAGATGCTTGACCTTATGAAGGCCTTGCCGAATTGAGAAACTCCCTTGTTCTTAGAGAGAAAGAAATTATTCATGTGCATGTATTTAGCTTGCAGCAACTTGTACCATAAATCATCCAATCCTTGACATAATTTCCATATCCATTTCACAAGCAAGCATTTGTTCATCATAAGAGTGTTTGTGATCCCGAGACCGCCTTGGTCTTTTGGTCTGGTCAAACTATCCCATTTTGCCATGTGATATTTTTTAGAGTCTTCAACACCTTACCAAAAGAAGTTAGCTCTGATCAAGTTCATTTTCTGGTGAATCTTATTATGCAAGAGGTAGAACCCCATATTATAGATTGATAGACTACTTAAACAAGAGTTAGTTAGAATGCGCCTTCCCCAAGAAGACAGGTGTTTACTATTCCATGGGTCCAGCCTTTTTTCCATCTTTCCCACAATATGTTCAAACACAGAGGGTTTTAAACGACCATACGAAATAGGAATTCCTAGGTATTTCATCGGCAAAGTTCCCAGGGTACAGTTAAGAATATTAGCCATCCTTTCCCTTTCTTGTTGAACTGAACCAAAGATGAAGACCTCGCTTTTATTGAAGTTTATTTTTAACCTAGACATCCATTTGAAACAATAAAGGATTAATTTTAGGTTTAAGATTGACCTATCAGACCCATCTATCATGATCACTGTATCATCTACGTATTGGACGTGGGAAATGCCACTAGGAACAAGGTCTCCTAAGACCCCAGAGATGTGACCCTTTTCGACCCCTTTATCTAATATGACACTTAAGGCATCCACTACCAAGTTGAATAACATTGGCGAAAGAGGGTCACCCTACCTAAGATCTATGAAAGTTTTGAAAAAGTTGCTCCTCTCCATGTCCTCATCACCATATCAATCCACCTATCCGGAAAATTTTTTGTTTTCATTACTTCCTCCAAAAAGTTCCACTTGACTTTGTCGTAAGCTTTTTCAAAATCAATTTTCATTATCAGACCTTTTTTCTTTATCTTCAACTCATGAATAATTTCATGTAATATGACCACCCCCTCTAGGATATTCATGTCTTTAATAAAATGGTTTTTTAAGCTGGTGCCCTCAGTTTTGATGGTGTGCTCACCTATACCCTTAGTCGTGTTTTTGCTCAGTTTTGCCCTTCCAGTGTTATAGAACAGAAGGGCAAAACTTAGCAAAAAACACGACTAAGGGTATAGGTGAGCACACCATCAAAACTGAGGGCACCAGCTTAAAAAACCCATAAAAACCCTATCTGGCTGCCCCCAATAGCCTCCTTAGCTACTAGAGACAACCTATTTGTCAGAACTTTGGTGAAAATTTTGAAATCCATATTAATCTTAGGAATTAATGTGATAACCCCAAAAAAAGAAACTAGATATCCAACTTCCCTGCATAAAAGTCACTGAACATCAATGATCATATCTCCTTTAATAAGATTCTAGAACTTTTTGGAGAAAGAGGCACCAAATCCATTAGGGCCAGGGCTGAATCCTTGTACATCTGATTAATTGCTTGTTTAATTTCACTGATCATCAAAAGCGTATCTAATGGGTGGTCCGGATGGGCCACGACATACCCTAAGCCGACCCACCGGACCACCGGTCTATTAAGGCCTAGCAAAAAATCTAACACCAGTGGTTATTTTTCACTTGATGTTTACATAATTTCATATTATATTTGCATTCTAATGTATACAATTATGGACTTAAATGCTAATTCTATAATTAATATGTTATTCTTGCATTTATATTTTGAACTGTATACCAAATTATTATAGATTATAAAAAAATCTTATGTCATACCTCACGAAAAAAATCTAGCTACGCCACTGCTGATCATGATGTTGTTCCGTGAAATCCAGTTGTGTGTTGTTCCGCGGAATCCAGTTCGCGTTTATCTCTCTCCAGCAATGGAGTAGTTCCGAGGTGGAGCCTGAGTGTTCGATCGATGCTAGCGTACGGCCGACGCGATGGAGACGGACGAAGAAGTCGCTCACTGTAGCCGGTCTTTCCTCGCCGATCGACGACGCGGCAGCAGGGAGGAAGTCGTCGAACGCATCATCGAGCGGAGTTCGTGGAGCGTGGTGTATTCCATGCTCTTGAAGACGAACTACGCCGGATGGTCCTGATCATACAGTGAATCTGCAAGCACGGAGCCTTTGGGAGGCTATGGAACTCCATCAACTCTGTTCGCGTGGGCGCGGAGGGCGCCAAGGATGCAAACGCTGACATGCTTCGTAAGGAGTTCGCCGACCACGCATTCAAGCCGGAAAAAAGGATAAAGGAATCGGAACGACGATTCTACGATTGGGGTGTGTTCCCCTTGCTCAACACACCGATGAGCTCCTCCGCGGCTCTCCACGACGACCCGGCCTCGGCCACGGCCTCCCGCGCTTTGGCTGCCAGAGCAGACATTTTCCTTGCGGCCTCGGCGCCCGTCTCTCCGGTCATGAGGTCGCTAGTCACCCTGGCAATCTGCTCGCTTCGGGCCATCCCGCTGACCGCGTCGCTTTTCGGTGGCACCCTGATCCCAACTCCCAGCTCGTCGACAACCAGCTTCGCGTTGACCGGCTGCTCGGCACCCATCGGCCACACCGCCAACGGCACGCCGGCGCTGATGCTCTCCAGCACCGAGTTCCAGCCGCAGTGGCTGAGGAATCCCTTGACGCACTCGTGCGCAAGGATGGCACGCTGGTCCACCCACCCGCGCACCACCTCGCCCCTACCCCGGACGCGCTCCTCGAAGCCCGCTCCGAGGTCGGCGTCAACGGGTCTCACGGCCCATATGAAGTCCAACCCAGCTCGGTCCAGCCCGTCCGCCACCTCCCTCAGCTGAGCGCTCTCGACGGCCAGCGTCGTGCCAAGCGCGACGTAGAGGACGGCACGGCCAGCAGCGGCCTTCTCGTCGAGCCACCGCATCCAAGCGGGCTTGGCCACGTCGCCATGATGCCACGCCGCCTCGGCCGTCCGCGCGAGGCAGAGCGGGCCGACGGGCCAGGCCCTCGGCCCGATGTGCCGGTTCCAGTGCTGGATGTAGCGCCCCTCCATGGCGTCGAAGGTGTTCACGATCAGGCCGTGGCTGCTGGCTATGGCGTGCCCGATCTTGGCGTCCATCTCGCGGGTCGGCCCCGTCGTCGCCGGGTCGTTGAAGGGGAACGGGATGTCGGCGAGGGCGAGCCGGACGTCCGGGAACTCCGGCACGGTGAACACGGCGTCCGGGTCCGGGGTGCCGCGGGTGAGCACGGAGGCCGGGTTGTCGCGCACGAACACCTCGCGGGTGAAATGTGCGAACATGTTCATGCCGAAGAACGACAGCGTCGGGACGCCGCGCGCGGCCGCCGCCGTGTGCGCCCAGTACAGGAACGCGTCGGCGACGACGGCGCTGGCGGGGGGCCGCAGGGCGGCGAGCGCCTCCTCGAACTGCGGCCGCAGCAGGGAGACGGACTCGACGAAGGCATGCAAGGAGGACATCAAGTCCAGGGTCTCGACGCACTCCCGGCGCGGCGGGGCGCCCGGCTTGGTCAGGTTGTCGGCGAAGGGGAGCTCCACGATGGCCACGCTGTCGGCACCAGCCAGAGCGGCGCGGACGAACGCCGCGTTGCCCGGGGTCGTGAGGAAAGTCACGGTGGCCATCTGCCGGCGTCGGAGCTGGTGGGCGAGGTCCGTCAACGGGATGGTGTGGCTCTTGAGCATGAACGGGAAGATGACGATGTGGGGAAGCTCAGCCTGCGCGTCATGGGCTCCGCTGCAAGGTAACGTAGAGGCAGGGGCAGGAGCTGAAGACGCCATGGGACTCTGGGCGATGCTGGTCGCTGTGAGCCTGTCAGGTACAGACGTACAGTACCCTGTCATGGTACCTTTTCTAATGGTTTGCCTTATTCAAAAGAAATTATAATTATTATTAACTTTTACATCGTTTAATATATAATATATTTTAAGTACAGTTTTAATTTATTTTTATTTGTTTTACAAAATTTTTAAATAAGACGAGGCGATGAAACTACATAAAAAGTAAAATGGATCATAAATTAAAATCAGGAGTATATATTTTTTTAAATGGGCATCAGATCACGTGTCATTTATATTAATCAAACAAAATGTTACAAGCGGCCTGAGAGCCACAAACAGGGAAGAACGATAGGAAATAGACGTGTGGTGATGGCGAGATAAGGCAATGTTGATAAGGTACGCACAAAGAAACACTGTGCGTAGAGATCTGTTTCCAACAATATTTTTTATGACATGCTAATTATGGAAATTATTTGGATAGTTAACTAGTACTCCCTCCTCCCTCCGTTCTTTTTTATTTGTCACAGTTTAATTCAAAAATAAAATATTCGAAAACGGATGTAGTATTTGATTAGTTTTTACACTGTGTTAAGCCTAAAAATAGGCAGGCGGACGTTCCACGCGTGCACAGAATCAGTTAGGGTTATGATATTCTAGCAGGATTTGTTAGCCAAACATGCAGGATTAAATCGGGAACTGACTTGTAACGAGTCAAGGGCTACGATCGATTAAACCCCCACAATCAATACAATCAACTCTACTCATCGTTGTTACCTTATGCATTAGGAGTACCTCTAGTTTAGCCTTAGTTTAACCTCCCTCTACCTCAAATCTTTACCTCTCTTCAGCTCTACGTCGACTAGAGGTGTCTTGGGTGGCCTGCCGACGCCAAGACACACCCTAGGATCTCTTCTCTCCGACGGGGTCCCTCCCAGGAGAAAAAAAATCTAGGTCTGCTACGAAGAAGACGACGTTCTGCGCCATCACGGACCGTCCGAGCCCCAGGCGAGGACCATCCGGACGTACACAGAGGAGGAGCCGCTCCTGCGCCTAGGTCGCAGACCGTCTGGCCCTGTGCTGCGGCCCGTCCGTGCCTCTGCAGAGAGCACTGCCAAGTGGTTCGTTCCAGTGTTCTGGGCGCCAACACACTTTTTGGCGACTCCACTGGGGATCAGGTGTCTAGATCTACTAAAAATTAGGCCCTCAAATGGCTGTGTCGGTACCCTGAAACAGGGGTACCCCTTACTACAGTGTGAAGGCACGGTGCCCATGCGGCTATCTCTAGTCGCGTGGTAAACAGCACCCAACCCCACCACGTGGATGGCTCCCGGGTCTCCACGTGGCCAGAGAAGACGATATGCCTGTTTGGTTCAGCTTTTTTCTGACCAGCTTTTCTGAGAATCTGGCTGTGGAGAGAATTTGGCTGTGGGAAGAATCTGAGTATTGTGTGGATTACGTGCAGAGAAAGATGAAGTGGTCCAAAGGGTTTAGGATCTAGAAAGCAACAGATTCCTACTATCGTGACGATTCGGCCGATTTTGTGTTCATGTTGATTTTGGACGGTTTTTACCAAAGCGATTCTTATAGAAGCTGGCTGAAAAGCTGAGGCGTTTGGCGATCTGCAACAGCTTTTGGTGGCCAGAAGCTGGAAAAAGCCCAAACAAACAGGGGCGATATACTCTAGGATATCAACAGTGGGTCCGGACCCCCATGGGAAAGTACCGGACCCCTGTACGTACGGACCGGACCTCCGGGTAAGGTCCAGAACCTCCACGGGCGTGCCCGGACCCCCCCTGTGCAGGGTCCGGGCAACTCACAGCAAGGTCCCGGGATTCCGGGACAAAGAATATCCAGGCCTTGATCAAGGTCAGGCGGGGTCCGGAGCCGACACGTGTCCGGACCATACCGCGTATGCTTCCACTCCCCGCTCAGGCGGAGACCCGATGCTGCCGCGTGGCCGACTGCCTGTGACGTAAGCCAACGGGCGGAGCCTGACGTAAGGCTTCCGGGCCGCGCGTCCTCTGCATTTATTGCGGATAAGGCGCGCCGCCTGTCCATTCCACTGACAGGCGATGTGCCGCCTCGGCATTTAATGAGCCATATCCATTCCACTGGCAGGCGATGTGCCGCCTCAGCATTTAATGTGCCCTATCCACTCTGCTGACGGGTGGCGACCAGGCCATCCTGCAGGCGGTGTGCCTGTCCATTCCATTGGTAGGCAGTACACCCGTGCTGCGACATACACTATGCTCATCATGGCTCGCGCGTTACCGAGGAAGCAGCCGCGAGATATTAACATTGTATGCGCTACGAACATTATGGCGCTCGGAGTTCACCCTGGCGTTACAGGCATTAGTTGCTTCCTTCCATTTGTCCCTGGGCCCACATGTCGGGGCTCAGTATCCTTATACATGCCCCCCTTGAGCTATAAAAGGGAGGGCACACGATGTTACAAGGGACATGGACTCAGACCCAACTTAGACTCTCAGACTCACAAGTTCATACAAGCTCTCAAGCTCAATACATCACACAATGGAGTAGGGTATTATGCTCCGGCGGCCCGAACCACTCTAAACCCTTGTGTGTTCTTGTGTTCTTCCCGACTCCATCCAGCAGGCAAAACGCTTAGGCCCCTCCTCATCTTAGGATTTAGGGCGGGTGCGTTCCGCCACCTGGGCGGAGAATTTCCTCTCCGACATTTGGCGCGCCAGGTAGGGGCCTTAGGCTTTAGGTTTTTGCTTGTTCTTCTGCTCGACGCCATGGTCCACATCATCGAGCACCATGATTTCATGCCCGAGGACTTCATGGTGGAAGAGGCGGCAACCTCTTCCACACTGCGGGCCACCAACCTCCCTGCACCTGGTGCAGTTGCTGCTGTGCACTCTGCGCGGCAGCACACTCCTGCGTTGTAGCATCCCAAAAATTCAAATCTTGAAATTTTCTCAAACTTGCTCTAAATTCAAAATGAATTTCAAATTTCTTTTCAAAATGTTTATTTGCGAGTTGATATCAACAAATAAAATATAGTGGTCTATATTTTCTCCAAAATCCTCCTCAAAATATCCTACAAATATTTCCCCAGTGATCACTCTCAATTTCTTTTTAGAAATACCGCCCAGATATTTCCCAAGTAATCCCCTTCAAGTCCTTTCTAGAAATACTATCCAAATATTCCACCGATATATCTCCAAGTATTTTCCTCTTGAGAAATATCTTCAGAATCATTTTTCAAGTCCCTATAAATATTTTCTTCATAACTTCCTCATGCTCATACGTATACGTATGCCTCCAGTGTCATATGGTGAGCTCTACAAGCTAACCTCACTTATACAAGACAAATACATGCTAATCTCCCACTAATCCTCTCATCCTCCCACTAATCCTCTCATCCCTCCCCCTAATCCCCCACCATGGCTATAAATAGAGGGGCAAGGGCCTCCTCTCATCCCACCCCAAGCCATTTCATGGCAACTCTCTTCCCCCCCACACCCACTCCATGTTCCACACAAGCACACACTAGCACAAGGATCGTTCGATCGTTCTTCGATCGTTCGTCCCCCTGTTCTTAGTTTGTTCGTTCGTTCGTCCGATCGTTCGATCGTTCGTCCGATCGTTCATGGTTCGTTCGTCCGTTCGTCCGATCATTCGATCGTTCGTCCGTTCGTTCGTCCAAATAATCTTTTTCCTGCCGTTATGCTGCCGAAATTCCGATCGTTCGTTCGTTCGATCATTCGATCGTTCATCGTTCGTTCATAGTTCCTATTCATCGTTCATCGTTCGTTCATAGTCCCTATTCATCGTTCTTCCAGATAATCTTTGTCCTGCCGTTATGCTGCCGAAATTCCGATCGTTCGTCCGTTCGTTCGTCCAAATAATCTTTTCTCTGTCGTTATGCTGCCGAAATTCTGATCGTTCGTTCGATCATTCGATCGTTCATCATTCGTTCATAGTTCCTATTCATCGTTCATCGTTCGTTCATAGTCCCTATTCATCGTTCTTCCAGATAATCTTTGTACTGCTGTTATGCTGCCGAAATTCCGATCGTTCGTTCGTCCGATCATTCGATCGTTTGTCCGTTCGTTCATAGTTCCTATTCATCGTTCATCGTTCGTTCATCATCAATATTCATCGTTCATCGTTCGTTCATACGACTATTCACCATCACTATTCTACATTACTATTCATCGTTACTATTCATCGTTTCTATTCGTCATCGTTACTATTTATCGAGAATATCTATAATACCTTTTCGTCGTCACTATTCATCGTTACTATTCATCGGTCATCCGATCGCCCCAAATTTCAACTACTCATCCATCATGTTGTCCAGTCCACCTAAGACCAGCCAGACCCATATTCCAGTCATACGAACTCCGGTGACTGTGATTTTCCTTCAGTAGGGAACTTCCCATCTGGTCACCCATCCTAGGTTTCTCCAAGTTGAGCACGCTTAACTTTGAGATTCCTTCGAACCAGGCTCCCAAACTCAGATTCCAATAATTCTTGTTTCTAAATTCTTATCAAACTATTCCCTATCCAACCATGTCATCCCTTAAGCATGGTCCATATTCCAGAAAACTCCCAAAATACTCTTGTCCCATATTCTGCCTATAACTATCCTGTTCATACTAAGTCAGACGATTCATTCGTCACTGTTCTCACCAACAGTAAACTTCACTATGCTACACCACATACACCCAGCTATAAATACACCCAGCTACCCTCTCCCTCTCCACACACACTCAACACCCTCAGCCAAGGAAAACACCCCACCCACTCAGTTACTCTGCTCTGCCGGCTACACGCATAGTGTCGCTTCGCCTCTAGTCCACCCTCCTGGTAACCACCTCCGCTCCACCACCAGTAATATCACAACACCACATGACACAGATTCTACTCAAGACTCTACCCATCCATATATCGCTATTCTGACCACTATACTAAATATTTGTTGGTATACTTGCTGATTTGTATGTTTGCTTGCTCATGTTGCATAGTTATTGGAGCGTTCGTGCCGTCTCGCGGAGGCCAGATCTGCAAGTCTACGCCAGGCGGTGGAGCCAGAAGCCAGTTCCACGAGCTCTCCTTCCCCCTTCGCCGGATAAGCACGGCAAGCTCACTGGATCCCTTTGATGCATAAATTACCTATGATCTTTCAACCACAACCCTGAGCCTGTTATTTTATGCATGATATGATTTTGAGATAAGTTATTATGGCCACCCAAGTCGCTTGCCGCAATCAATCCTTAATATAATTATTACAAATGATTTGAGAAAAGGTGTGAGTTTTTCAAAAGAAAATGCTTTTCAAAATGTGTATGATGAAGGGTTTTTACCCTTATCACCTTTGAGTAGGGATGATCAGGGACTCCCTGGTTTAGGGGAGGGCCTAAGGTGAAGGCTCAGCTGGTTTAGGCGTGAGCAGAAGGATTGTCCCCTCATATAAGGACCGGTTTGTCATCTTTCACTACCTGTACTCATGATAAGTACAACCACTCGAGACTGTGTGGGCAGTCACTCAATCTGAACTCGTACGGTCCAACCCCAGGGTTATGAAGGCTGGGGAGCACCGGGAGGATAAGGAGGGGGAATGTTTTGTCCGGTTTGGATATGGTGGTGGCCTGACTCCTTCCGGTATAACCATTAAGGTTAGGACGTGCGGGGAAAGAAAGAGGTTCGGATCTCATTGATCATGAGATCGCAGAGCCGGTCTAGTGGGTAAAGTGTACCCCTCTGTGCAGAGTTCAAACCTATTCGAATAGTCCGTGTCCACAGGAATAGACGAGTGTGGTGTGGTATGGCAATTAGTGCTTTGTTTTCGAAAAAAAGAGGTGCGATTGAGAAAAGTGGTTTTTAAAAGGTCCGGCGGTTGAGCCGTGAGTTATGGTGGACGAGAAGTCTAGTAGTTGTTTTTGAAAATGAAAACCAGTGGGAATTGCTGAGATACCTGGATGGTTTAGTCCAGGGGATTTTGTTCTAATATTGAAAAACTTCCTGCTCCTTTTGGAGAGGATGCGCTTTGCAAAAATACAAAATGTTTTTCAAAACAACCCTGCATAAAATATTGCTGTTTCTGCAAAATATCCTGAGCTCCACATATTCCATGCATTATATATGATTTCCCCATTCCGCGGGTGAAGGTGGGCTGCTGAGTACGTTTGTTCTCACCCTTTCTTATTTGTTGTTTTTCAGAAAAAGGAGATCGGGTAAGAGTTACGACTGTTCTCAACCTTGCCTGTGGTTGTTGGACCGCTGATTTGCTTCGCTGCGTATATAGGGCTGCTTCAGCCCCACTCTGATGATATGTCCGAGTTGTGGACCAACTCTTAAAGTTGTTCGCCACCTTTGTAGGTTTGTCTCGTTTAAGCAGATCTGGAATCATCTGATGTATAAATGTGTTTACTAGCCTCCTGGGATTAGTAATTGTATCACATTTGAGTCCCAGAGGATTGGGGACGCTTCATGCGCAAACGTCCAGGACGTCTAGGGCGGCGCCTGGGGCGCTGTCTGCGGCCAGAGAACAGCTGCGCCACCCTCCTAGCTCCACGGCCTCACCGGGGGCCATGAAGCAGTGGCGCGACGATGTCGACCGTCTGCTCGGCATGGCGCAGTCTGGCTCAACTAGGGCCAGGCCTCGGTCATCCCGGCGTCAACATGAGGCGTCGACGTCAGTGCGCTCCCCCTTAGTGAGGGCCGCACCGACCGAGGACTTGCGGGCGGAGCTCAACCGCCAGCGTGCGGGAGAGGACGCTCCAGTCTCTCTGGAGAGGTCTAATGACCTGTGGGCAGAACTCAACCGTAGGCGTGCGGGCGAGGATGCCTCCGTCTCTCTAGAGAGGGCGCGAGAGCGCCGACAGAATGTCAAGGGTCGCAACCTCGACTACGACTTCGATGCGGTTGCACCGCAGACTCCGATGGGTGCCCGGATCCAAGCGGGTGTCCCATTGGCCGGCGTGGGTTGCGCCGCGCTGGCGGATCATCTCCGTGCGGCGACTTGGCCGTCCAAGTTCCGGCCACACCTACCGGAGAAGTACGACGGTACGACTAACCCGTTGAAATTCTTGCAGGTGTATGTCACCGCCATTACGGCAGCAGGTGGAGACACCGCCTTAATAGCAACATACTTCCATGTAGCCTTGTCTGGGCTAGCCCAGACTTGGCTCATGAACCTTTCCCTAGGATCGATCTACTCCTGGGAAGAGCTCTGTGTGTGGTTCACAGCGAACTTCGCCAGCGCTTACCAACAGCATGGCGTGGAGGCCCATCTCCACGCAGTGAGGCAGGAGCCCGGGGAAACTCTCCGGGCATTTATCTCCCGCTTCACCAAGGTACGAGGCACCATACCTCATATTTCCGATGCTTCCATCATCACTGCTTTCCGCCAGGGAGTACGTGATGAGAAGATGTTGGAGAAGTTAGCCACGTACGACGTGGAGACTGTCACCTCACTCTTCGCTCTAGCCGACAAGTGCGCCAGAGCCGCTGAGGGCCGTGCATGGCACTCGGCGCCATAGACCGGGGCTGCCCAGACGGGTGGCTCAGGTGCCGTCGCTCAGGACGGCAAAAAGAAGAAGAAAAAGAACCGCGACCACGAGAAGTCGTCGTCTGCTGCTCTGGTCGTCGCAGCTGCGATTGGGGACCGGAACAAGAGCAACAAGCGCCCACGACCGCAGAGGGGTAACAGCGGCTCATGCCCTGTACACCCCAACAGTCGCCATAGCACCATGGAGTGTCGCGAGATCATCGAACTCGCGAAGCGCGTCAGCGAGCGGCACGAGCAGACCTCTAGGGATGGCTCCCCACCTCGTCGTCGCCCTGGCAAGGAAAGAGTCGACAGCGGCGAGGTTGCCGCGGGAGAACGGGACCTCGGGTATCAGTCACCCAAGGGGTCCTGAAGGATGTCTTCACCAGAGGCTCCGACTCCGGTGACGACAGCTAGCCGGGCTACCGTGGCGACCCTGCCCTGCCCGGTCCACGGGTCCGAAGCCTGTCTTCCCCCGAAAACCCTTATGGGCTCCCCACGGGCCTAGTCTTCTGATGAGTCTATGTAGGAATGGCTGCGGCGTGAGGACGTGGACTTCATCAACGAATGCAGATGGCAAGCAGCGATCCAAAATGCACGTTACAACCAAGCATTCGGGCGCTACCGCTAGCGGATCGTGCATAGTAGGGAGCTCAGGGTCCGGGACCTAGTCCTACGACGAGTACTGAACCAAGAAGGGCTCCACAAACCCTCCCCCAGTTGGGAAGGACCCTTCAAGGTGACGGAAGTACGCCGACCCGGGTGTGTCCGCCTTGCCACAACTAAAGGAGTGTCTCTTCTCAACCCCTGGAACATAGAGTATCTCCGTAAGTTCTATCCATAGGAGCAAGTCTGAGGGGTTAGGGTTTCTTCTTTTTGTAACTAGGTTGCGCATACGTGTATGCCAGCCCGGTGAGGTCCGCCCTCGTAAGCCCTGCTTGTTGGCTGCACCCATGCATATCGAGTTATGAAAAGAAAGAATTTACCCCCTAAGATGTGCTTCTGTGTTGGTTTTATTCTGTTGCGGTTTCTAGATATTATTTTTTTATCTAATCCACCCATACAGTTCCCCACTCTTGCTGGTATCATGACATCCGAATTGAGTAGCTAGGCTTGCAGTTTAGGACCCCTCTACGAAAGCAGGGGGTCCAGCAGCCTGGGGGCCGGTTCTAGAGAACAGGTACCCGTTCCCTGGGGTGGTCCGGAGCTGTGTAGCCACTTAGCTTGGTTCCGTACCCTAAGCCTGCACGCTCCACCACTCCTGCGACAGGTATCCTAGTATTTGGAACTATAGCTCGATGGGTTCAGGAACCTGGGGTCCGGTCCTAGAGAATGGACGCACGTCTCCTGGGCTGGTCCGGAGCCGTGTAGCCGCTTAGCCTGGTTCTGTACCCTAAGCCTGCACGCTCCACCACTCTGCGATGGGTGTTCTAGTACCTGGAGCTATGATTCAGGGGGTCCGGACACACGGCTTGGCTTCCCAGGCTAAATCCTGCAGGTCCTGTTGCGTGAATCAAAGGACGGCTAATACCAGACGATGGGTCCTATGGGTGTGCTACTAACACTTCCTAGCCGAAGCTGTGTATAGGTCCAGGTACCAGGAGAGGCTACCTCCTGGAGGCTAGGTCACCAACTCTTTCTTAGATATGCTGGTATCCAGTCTCGACACGTCGAGCCTACATCCCAGGGGGGCCAGGTACCAGGGGACAAGTTGGTAACGCCGCACACAGTAAGAACAAATACCATACAAGATAAGAGTTGTTTTATTGATAGTTCTCAAAAGTATCTTACAAAAACAAAAGTTATTACATCCGCCTTCAAGCGGAGCCCTAGCCTCATTTCTATAGGTATGAGCTACTCGACATCAGCAGGGTCGCACTGGAAGCGCGCGGCCGCCGTCGCTACGACATCTTGTTCGACCTCCCGAGCGGCGTCTTTAGTGTTGGCAACTGAACCAGCGATCACTACCACGACCCGTGGGCATCCTCCCTCAGCGCCGTAACGGCACAGCTGCCGCCGCGACCGCATGGCGTAGACCTTCCGCTCAACCTGAACACGGTGGTGGCCCCCTCGATGCGTGCATCAAGGCATAGGAGCCCTCATCGTTGGAGGCGATGTCGAGGCCATTAAAGCCAAAGAGATAGAGGCGCGGCAGCACACGGCGCTCGGCGGCCTGGCCGCTGAGACGGAGCCGGAGCTTGACCAGTTCATGGAGGCGTACCTCGAGGTGCTGATGAAGCTCAGGGAGGAGCTGACGAGGCTGCTACAGAAGGCAATGAAGTTCGTGCGGAAGATGGAGCCATAGCTCAGCCCGCTTTCCATCTCCGGAGGGTCACTGCACAAAACCCTTTCGTCCGAGCGCTGGCGAAAGAAGCGTCGCCCCCACAAACATCTCCGGATGGCTGCCTGAAGGATGGAGTGGGGCGTGAAGTGCTGATGTTGGAGGCCGAGCTCCTCCAGCAGCAGCAGGAAGAAAGACTAGATCGGCAGCGCCAACTAAGAGCACCTAGAGGGGGGTGAATAGGTGATCCTGTAAAACTTTAATCTTAAGCCACAAAAACTTGGTTAGGCGTTAGCACAATAATCGCCAAGTGGCTAGAGAGGAGTCTCAACAAAACACAATAACCACAAAGATATCAATCACAGAGATGGCACAGTGGTTATCCCGTGGTTCGGCCAAGACCAACGCTTGCCTACTCCACGTTGTGGCGTCCCAACGGACGAGGGTTGCAATCAACCCCTCTCAAGCGGTCCAAAGACCCACTTGAATACCACGGTGTTTTGCTTTGCTTCTCTTAATCCCGTTCGCGAGGAATCTCCACAACTTGGAGTCTCTCGCCCTTACAAAGATGTTCACAAAGAAGCATGGAGTAAGGGAGGGATTAGCAACTCACACAAGACACAAAGATCACAGCAAATACGCACACACACAAGACCCAGACTTAAGCTCAAAAGACTAGCACACTAGAACGGAGCTCAAATCACTAGAATGTTGAACAAGTGCGTAAGAATGGAGTGTGAGTGATCAAGAATGCTCAAAGGATGCTTGGTATACTCCTCCATGCGCCTAGGGGTCCCTTTTATAGCCCCAAGGCAGCTAGGAGTCATTGAGAGCAATCCGGGAAGGCAATTCTTGCCTTCTGTCGCCTGGCGCACCGGACAGTACGGTGCACCACCGGACACTGTCCGGTGCGGATTTCCTTCCTTATTTGGCGAAGCCGACCGTTGGCAGCCTTGGAGCCGTTGGCGCACCGGACAGTCCGGTACCCCCTACTAGCCGTTGGCTCGGCCACGTGTCCCGCGCGGATCGCGTGACCGACCGTTGGCCCGGCCGACCATTGGCTCACCAGACAGTCCGGTGCACACCGGATAGTCCGGTGAATTATAGCCGTACGCCGCCGATGAAATCCCGAGAGCAGCGAGTTCGCAAGAGCCAGTCTGGCACACCGGACACTGTCCGGTGCACCACCGGACAGTCCGGTGCACCCAGACCGAGCTGACTCTGGCAGAACATAGCCATCTCATTTCCAATTCAATCTTTCCTGTTTCCAGCACTTAGACACAATACATTAGTCCATAAAACAATGTACTAAGTCTAGAAGCGTACCTTTTGACATGATTTGCACTTTGTCTACCACATTGCATAGATCAACACAAAAGCACTTGCGTTGGCACTCAATCACCAAAATACTTAGAAATGGCCCAAGGGCACATTTCCCTTTCAATCTCCCCCTTTTTGGTGATTTATGCCAACACAACATAAAGCAACTAGAACAAGTACAAAATCAATTCAAATAAGAACTCAAATTTGTTTTGAATCAATTTTGGCATATATGGATCATTCTTTGCCACCACTTGGTTTGTTTTTGCAAATCAAACTCAATTTCTTATCTCTAAGTCAAACACACTTGTAGAGACATAAAGAGAGTTGTTTCAATAGAAATTGATCACAGTATCAAAAATTCCCCCTATTTCCCATAATCAACCATTCTCCCCACATGAGTCCAATTGAGACCAAAATGAGACCAACTTTTGACAATAAGAGACAAACGAGAGTATTTTGACAAACAAAAACTCTAACTCTACTATTTTCAAAATTCAAATTCACAAGTGGTAGCTGATCCATTTCTTGCTTTGGCCTTATTTTCTCCCCCTTTGGCATCAAGCACCAAAACGGGATCAACTTTGGCCCTGGAACCCCATTGCCTCACCAAAATCTTCAGGTAAGAATATAAAGGCAATAAGAGTACATTAGATGAACTTGGAATAAGTTACCCTCTCATCGGAGTGCAGTGGAAGTCTTTCATGGTCCAAGTCCACCTTTTTTTCAAACCTCCTTTGAGACTTAATTAAGCAAACTTAAACACACAGTTAGTCTCAAAGGGTCAAGTTGTAACACATCTCCCCCTAAATTTGTGCATCACGTGCAAATGGACTTGTAAGGTCCGGGGAGTGCTTGTACAACTTGAGCACCATAAATAAACAACAAAATGCATAAGGAACATGATCAAAGGCATAAACACATGTATGATATAAATCAATCCAAGTTCCGCGAATCTAAGACATTTAGCTTACTACGCAACTTGCAAAAGGTCTGCTCATCTAAAGGCTTGGTAAAGATATCGGCTAGCTGGTTCTCGGAGCTAACATGAAACACTTCGATATCTCCCTTTTGCTGATGGTCTCTCAAAAAGTGATGCCGGATGTCTATGTGCTTTGTGCGGCTGTGTTCAACAGGATTATCCGCCATGCGGATAGCACTCTCATTATCACATAGGAGTGGGACTTTGCTCAGATTGTAGCCAAAGTCCCTAAGGGTTTGCCTCATCCAAAGTAGTTGCACGCAACACTGTCCTGCGGCAACGTACTCGGCCTCAGCGGTGGATAGGGCAACGGAAGTTTGTTTCTTAGAACTCCATGACACCAGGGACCTTCCTAAGAATTGGCACGTCCCCGATGTGCTCTTCCTATCGACCTTACATCCAGCATAGTCGGAGTCTGAATATCCAATCAAGTCAAAGGTAGACCCCTTTGGATACCAGATCCCGAAGCAAGGCGTAGCGACTAAATATCTAAGAATTCGCTTCACAGCCACTAAGTGACACTCCTTAGGATCGGATTGAAATCTAGCACACATGCATACGCTAAGCATAATATCCGGTCTACTAGCACATAAATAAAGTAAAGACCCTATCATAGACTGGTATGCTTTTTGATCAACGGACTTACCTCCTTTGTTGAGGTCGGTGTGTCTGTCGGTTCCCATCGGAGTCTTTGCGGGCTTGGCGTCCTTCATCCCAAACCTCTTGATCAAATCTTGTGTGTACTTCGTTTGGGAGATGAAGGTTCCATCCTTGAGTTGCCTCACTTGGAACCCAAGGAAGTAGCTTAACTCGCCCATCATCGACATCTCGAATTTCTGAGTCATCACCCTGCTAAACTCTTCACAAGACTTTTGGTTAGTAGAACCAAATATTATGTCATCAACATAAATTTGGCACACAAAAAGATCACCATCACAAGTCTTAGTAAAAAGAGTTGGATCGGCTTTCCCAACCTTGAAAGCATTAGCAATTAGAAAGTCTCTAAGGCATTCATACCATGCTCTTGGGGCTTGCTTAAGTCCATAGAGCGCCTTAGAGAGCTTACACACGTGGTCGGGGTACCGTTCATCCTCGAAGCCAGGGGGTTGCTCTACATACACCTCCTCCTTGATTGGCCCGTTGAGGAAGGCGCTCTTCACATCCATTTGGAACAACCTGAAAGAATGGTGAGCGGCATATGCTAGCAAAATACGAATGGACTCTAGCCTAGCCACAGGAGCAAAAGTCTCCTCAAAGTCCAAACCCGCGACTTGGGCATAACCTTTTGCCACAAGTCGTGCCTTGTTCCTTGTCACCACCCAGTGCTCGTCTTGTTTGTTGCGGAACACCCACTTGGTTCCCACAACATTTTGCTTGGGACGAGGCACCAGTGTCCAAACTTCATTTCTTTTGAAGTTGTTGAGCTCCTCCTTCATGGCCAACACCCAGTCCAGATCTAGCAAGGCCTCTTCTACCCTGAAAGGCTCAATAGAAGAGACAAAGGAGTAATGCTCACAAAAATTAACTAATCGAGATCGAGTAGTTACTCCCTTGCTAATATCACCCAAAATTTGGTCGACGGGATGATCCCTTTGAATCATTGCTCGAACTTGGGTTGGAGGTGCCGGTTGTGCTTCTTCCTCTATTACATGATCGTCTTGTGCTCCCCCTTGAGCACACGCCTCCTGTTCATCATCTTGAGTTGGTGGTTGCACCATTGTTGAGGAAGAGGGTTGATCTTGCTCATCTTGTTCCTGTGGCCGCACATCTCCAATCGCCATGGTGCGTATTGCGGTCGTTGGAACTTCTTCTTCATCTACATCATCAAAATCAACAACTTGCTCTCTTGGATAGCCATTAGTCTCATCAAATACAACATCGCTAGAGACTTCAACCAAACCTGATGATTTGTTGAATACCCTATACGCCTTTGTATTTGAGTCATAACCTAATAAAAACCCTTCTACAGCTTTGGGAGCAAATTTAGAAGTTCTACCTTTCTTTACAAGAATATAACACTTGCTCCCAAATACACGAAAATAAGACACATTGAGTTTGTTACCAGTAAGCAGCTCATACGAAGTCTTCTTGAGGAGGCGGTGAAGGTAGACCCGGTTGATGGCGTGGCAAGCCGTGTTCACGGCTTCCGACCAAAAACGCTCGGGGGTCTTGAACTCTCCAAGCATCGTCCTCGCCATGTTTATAAGTGTCCTGTTCTTCCTCTCTACCACACCATTTTGCTGTGGTGTGTAGGGAGCGGAGAACTCGTGCTTGATCCCTTCCTCCTCAAGGTACTCCTCCACTTGAAGGTTCTTGAACTCGGACCCGTTGTCGCTCCTCATCTTTTTCACCTTGAGCTCAAACTCATTTTGAGCTCTCCTGAGGAAGCGCTTGAGGGTCCCTTGGGTTTCAGACTTATCCTGCAAAAAGAACACCCAAGTGAAGCGGGAAAAGTCATCAACAATAACTAAACCATACTTACTTCCTCCTATGCTTAGATAGGCGACGGGTCCGAAGAGGTCCATATGTAGCAGCTCCAGGGGTCTTGATGTGGTCATCACATTCTTGCTGTGATGCGCTCCTCCCACTTGTTTACCTGCTTGACAAGCTGCACAAGGTCTATCTTTTTCGAAGGTAACATTAGTTAAACCTATCACGTGTTCTCCCTTTAGAAGCTTGTGAAGGTTCTTCATCCCCACATGTGCTAAGCGGCGATGCCACAGCCAACCCATGCTAGTCTTAGCAATTAAGCATGCATCTAGACCGACCTCTTCTTTTGCAAAATCAACCAAATAAAGTTTGCCGTCTAATACACCCTTAAAAGCTAGTGAACCATCACACCTTCTAAAGACATACACATCTACATTTGTGAATAGACAATTATATCCCATATTGCATAATTGACTCACAGATAACAAATTATATCCAAGAGACTCAACTAAAAACACATTAGATATAGAGTGCTCTGATGAAATAGCAATTTTACCTAACCCTTTTACCTTGCCTTGATTCCCATCACCGAATATTATTGAATCTTGGGAATCCTTGTTTTTGACGTAGGAGGTGAACATTTTCTTCTCCCCCGTCATATGGTTTGTGCATCCGCTGTCGATAATCCAGCTTGAACCCCCGGATGCATAAACCTGCAAGGCAAATTTAGGCTTGGGTCTTAGGTACCCAACTCTTGTTGGGTCCTACAAGGTTAGTCACAATTTTCTTAGGGACCCAAATGCAAGTTTTGTCTCCCTTGCATTTTGCCCCTAATTTTCTAGCAACTATCTTCCTATCCTTTCTACAAATAGCAAAGGAAGCATTTAAAGCATGATATATTGTAGAAGGTTCATTAACTTTCCTAGGAACATTAACAACATTTCTCCTGGGCCTATGAACAAAATATCTCCTAGACATATCTCTACCATGCATATAGGAAGAACTAGTAGCAAACATGGCCTGAGAGTTAAAAGCATCATAATCATTACAACTCCTATACGACTGTCTTCTATCATGGTACGTAAACGCATGGTTCTTTTTAGCACTACTAGCCATAGGAGCCTTCCCTTTCTCCTTGGCGGAGATGGGAGCCTTATGGCTTGTTAAGTCCTTGGCTTCCCTCTTGAAGCCAAGTCCATCCTTAATTGAGGGGTGTCTACCAATCGTGTAGGCATCCCTTGCAAATTTTAGCTTGTCAAATTCACTCTTGCTAGTCTTAAGTTGGGCATTAAGACTAGCCACTTCGTCATTTAATTTAGAAATGCAAACTAGGTGTTCACTACAAGCATCAATGTCAAAATCTTTACACCTAGTGCAAATCATAACATGTTCTACACACGAGTTAGATTTACTTGCTACTTCTAGTTTAGCATTTAAATCATTGTTAATTCTCTTTAAGCTAGAGATAGAGTCATGATAGGTAGACAATTTACTAGAAAGCATTTCATTTCTTTTAACTTCTAAAGCAAGTGAATTTTGTACACTAACAAATTTATCATGCTCTTCATATAAAAGGTCTTCTTGTTTCTCTAAGAGTCTATCCTTTTCATTCAAGGCATCAATCAATTCATTGATCTTATCTATTTTAGTTCTATCCAATCCCTTGAACAAACTAGAGTAATCTATTTCTTCATCACTAGACTCATCATCACTAGAAGAATCATAAGTAGTACTGTCTCGAGTACATACCTTCTTCTCCCTTGCCATGAGGCATGTGTGACGCTCGTTGGGGAAGGGAGATGACTTGTTGAAGGCGGTGGCGGCGAGTCCTTCATTTTTGGAGTCGGATGACGAACAATCCAAGTCCCACTCCTTGCTAAGGTGTGCCTCGCCCCTAGCCTTCTTGTATGCCTTCTTTTTCTCCCTCTTGCTTCCTTGTTCCTGGTCACTTTCATTATCAGGACAATTAGCAATAAAATGACCAATCTTACCACATTTGAAGCATGAGCGCTTCCCCTTTGTTTTGGTCTTGCTTGGCTGTCCCTTGTGACCCTTTAGCGCCGTCTTGAAGCGTTTGATGATGAGGGCCATCTCTTCATCATTTAGCCCATCCGCCTCAACTTGTGCCACCTTGCTAGGTAGCGCCTCCTTGCTCCTCGTTGCCTTGAGAGCAATGGGTTGAGGTTCATGGATTGGACCGTTCAACGCGTCGTCCATGTACCTCGCCTCCTTGATCATCATTCGCACGCTTACGAATTTTCCAAGGACTTCTTCGGACGACATCTTGGTGTACCTAGGATTTTCACGAATATTGTTCACCAAATGTGGATCAAGTACAGTAAAGGACCTTAGCATTAGGCGGATGACGTCGTGGTCCGTCCATCGCGTGCTTCCGTAGCTCCTTATTTTATTGATAAGGGTCTTGAGCCGGTTGTATGTTTGGGTTGGCTCCTCGCCCCTTATCATCGCGAATCTTCCAAGCTCGCCCTCCACCAACTCCATTTTGGCGAGTAAGGTGACGTCGTTCCCCTCATGTGAGATCCTGAGGGTGTCCCAGATCTGCTTGGCATTGTCCAAGCCGCTCACCTTATGATACTCGTCCCTGCACAAAGAGGCTAACAACACAGTAGTGGCTTGTGCGTTTCTATGAATCTGCTCATTGATAAACATAGGACCATCCGAGCTATCAAATTTCATTCCACTTTCCACAATCTCCCATATGCTCGGATGGAGAGAGAATATGTGGCTACGCATTTTGTGGCTCCAAAATCCGTAGTCCTCTCCATCAAAGTGAGGAGGTTTGCCAAGTGGAATGGAGAGCAAATGAGCATTTGTACTTTGCGGAATACGAGAGTAGTCAAAAGAAAAGTTTGAATTAACTAGTTTCCTTCTCTCGTAGTCGTTGTCGTCGTTGTCCTTTTGGGAAGAAGTGGAATCATCGCTGTCGTCGTAGTAGACGATCTCCTTGATGCGTCTTGTCTTCTTCTTCTTCCCATCTTTGCGCCTGTGGCCCGAGCCCGAGTCGGTAGGCTTGTCATCCTTCGGCTTGTTGACGAAGGACTCCTTCTCCTTGTCGTTGATCACGATTCCCTTCCCCTTAGGATCCATCTCTTTGGGCGATTAGTCCCTCCGTGAAGAGAACGGCTCCGATACCAATTGAGAGCACCTAGAGGGGGGGTGAATAGGTGATCCTGTAAAACTTTAATCTTAAGCCATAAAAACTTGGTTAGGCGTTAGCACAATAATCGCCAAGTGGCTAGAGAGGAGTCTCAACAAAACACAATAACCACAAAGATATCAATCACAGAGATGGCACAATGGTTATCCCGTGGTTCGGCCAAGACCAACACTTGCCTACTCCACGTTGTGGCGTCCCAACGGACGAGGGTTGCAATCAACCCCTCTCAAGCGATCCAAAGACCCACTTGAATACCACGGTGTTTTGCTTTGCTTTTCTTAATCCCGTTCGCGAGGAATCTCCACAACTTGGAGTCTCTCGCCCTTACAAAGATGTTCACAAAGAAGCACGGAGTAAGGGAGGGATTAGCAACTCACACAAGACACAAAGATCACAGCAAATACGCACACACACAAGACCCAGACTTAAGCTCAAAAGACTAGCACACTAGAACGGAGCTCAAATCACTAGAATGTTGAACAAGTGCGTAAGAATGGAGTGTGAGTGATCAAGAATGCTCAAAGGATGCTTGGTATACTCCTCCATGCGCCTAGGGGTCCCTTTTATAGCCCCAAGGCAGCTAGGAGCCGTTGAGAGCAATCCGGGAAGGCAATTCTTGCCTTCTGTCGCCTGGCGCATCGGACAGTCCAGTGCGGATTTCCTTCCTTATTTGGCGAAGCCGACCGTTGGCAGCCTTGGAGCCGTTGGCGCACCGGACAGTCCGGTGCCCCCTACTAGCCGTTGGCTCGGCCACGTGTCTCGCGTGGATCGCGCGGCCGACCGTTGGCTCACCGGACAGTCCGGTGCACACCGGATAGTCCGGTGAATTATAGTCGTACGCCGCCGATGAAATCCCGAGAGCAGCGAGTTCGCAAGAGCCAGTTTGGCGCACCGGACACTGTCCGGTGCACCACCGAACACTGTCCGGTGCACCACCGGATAGTCCGGTGCACCCAGACGGAGCTGACTCTGGCAGAACATAGTCATCTCATTTCCAATTCAATCTTTCCTGTTTCCAGCACTTAGACACAATACATTAGTCCATAAAACAATGTACTAAGTCTAGAAACGTACCTTTTGACATGATTTGCACTTTGTCTACCACATTGCATAGATCAACACAAAAGCGCTTGTGTTGGCACTCAATCACCAAAATACTTAGAAATGGCCCAAGGGCACATTTCCATTTCACCAACTCGCAGGGGAGGTGAACAAAACGAATTCCCCAGTGGCGAGGTCGCAGAGGGGGACGGCGCCAGCATGGATCCTCCCGGCGAGCGCCGGCGCACTCCATCCAAGCAGGTGGCCCACCACATCGAGCGTCGCCTCGATCTAGAGGCGGTTGGGTTGGCCAAGCGAAGTCATGGCATCGGCGGCAACGCAGGTGTGGAGCAGGAGAGCGCGAATGCGAAGGGGCGCGGAGAGCTCGAAGGCGAAAGGGCACAGCGAGTGGAGAGAATGTGAAAGCGTAACTGCTGCACGTGCGGTGAATCCCTTTTCAAGGGAGACTCTCCCGCTCGCGTCCATCTCGCCCGACGCGCACCAATGCAACCCAGCCTCTGACATAGGGGCCCGGGCCCACAAGTCATATAGCTGGTGTGCGGGTCTACGAGTGCTGAGAAGGCGAACCGCCACAAGGTGTGAACCACCGCCCGCGGTAGTGCGCCTCTTCATCTCTACCAAAAACAACGGCCCAGTCACTGACATGGGGGCCCGGACCCACGAGTCATACTCCGTGGGTGTCAGTTCCTGGGTGCGGAGAAGGAAAACTGCCGCGCACGCCCGAAAAGCGAACCGCCGCTCGCGGTAGTGTGCCTCTTCATCTCCGCCGCAAGAAACAAGCGGCCCAGTCTCTGGCACGGGGGCCCAGGCCCACGAGTCATACTCCTTGGTTGCTGGTTCCTGGGTGCAGAGTAGTCGAACCACTGCTCACGCCAGCTATGCGCCACCTCGGGGCCGCCACAGAAGACAGAGAAGGTAATTTTTCAAACCAGTGCAGCGGTATCGAGGCACCTCACGTGTGGCCTGGCAAAACCATCATGTGTGGGGGCCGCGGTTCAGTCAGCCGCGAGGACAAACGTGGCAGTTGGCGTGACCGAAGGCGGACTGACAGTGATTACGTCAGCGAGCGCACGGAAGCAGCGCACCAATCGCCAACCAGGCTTTGGCCCCACCTGTAGGCTCGTATCCTCCCCTGAGGTGGGCCAGGGGGCCACTGTCGGTACCCTGAAACAGGGGTACCCCTTACTACAGTGTGAAGGCACGGTGCCCATGTGGCTATCTCTAGTCGCGTGGTAAACAGCACCCGACCCCACCACGTGGACGGCTTCCGGGTCGCCATGTGGCCAGAGAAGACGATATACTCCAGGATATCAACAGTGGGTCTGGACCCCCATGGGAAAGTGCCGGACCCCTGTACGTATGGACCGGACCTCTATGTAAGGTCCAGAACCTCCACGGGCGTGCCCGGACCCCTGGGACGGGTTCCGGACCCCCCTGTGCAGGGTCTGGGCCACTCACAGCAAGGTCCCGGGATTCCGAGACAAAGAATACCCAGGCCTTGATCAAGGTCAGGCGGGGGTCCGGAGCCGACATGTGTCCAGACCATACAGCGTACGCTTCCGCTCCCCGCTCAGGCGGAGACCCGATGCTGCCGCGTGGCCGACTGCCCGTGACGTAAGCGAACGAGCGGAGCATGACGTAAGGCTTCTGGGCCACGTGTCCTCTGCATTTATTGCAGATAAGGCGCGCCGCCTATCCATTCCACTGACAGGCGATGTGCCGCCTTGGCATTTAATGAGCCCTATCCATTCCACTGGCAGGCGATGTGTCGCTTCAGCATTTAATGTGCCCTGTCCACTCCGCTGATGGGTGGCGACTAGGCCATCCTGCAGGCGGCGTGCCTGTCCATTCCGTTGGTAGGCAGTATGCCCGTGCTGCGGCATACACTGTGCTCATCATGGCTCGCACGTTACCGAGGAAGCAGCCACGAGATATTAACACTGTATGCGCTACGGACATTATGGCGCTCGGAGTTCACCCTAGCGTTACAGGCATTAGTTGCTTCCTTCCATTTGTCCCTGGGCCCACATGTCGGGGCTTAGTATCCTTGTACGTGCCCCCCTTGAGCTATAAAAGGGAGGGCACACGACATTACAAGGGAAGCGAACTCAGACCCAACTTAAACTCTCAGACTCACAAGTTCATACAAGCTCTTAAGCTCAATACATCACACAGTGGAGTAGGGTATTACGCTCCGGCAGCCCGAACCACTCTAAACCCTTGTGTGTTCTTGTGTTCTTCCCGACTCCATCCAATAGGCAAAACGCTTAGGCCCCTCCTCATCTTAGGATTTAGGGCGGGTGCGTTCCACCAGCCGGCCAGAGAATTTCCTCTCCGACAGGCTGGTTCTAAAGATCACACCGATATCTCCCCGAACAATATCCTGAAGTCGGTTGTTGAAAGACTAACGGCCGACGAGCAACAACAATAAGATAACTACATGCGTCAAGCGAAGGTGAAATTTTTGTCACAATACATAGTGGGTCGCCACTAGAAGGTTGTCAAACATAGAGAGACCGACATCGCATCTCTTTTATCTCTGCCTCAAGTCCCCAACATAAGTAAACCCGACAACATCCAATCTATTAAAAAGTATGTAGATCAACAACAAAATCAAATGAAACAATAGATTGGAGAGTTAGAAGAATAAATTAGAAAATTAACATGTTTGCTAGAGAAATATGTTGCTTCTAGTTTTCCATCGTATGAAACTAGTAATAGGATATCTATGTCTAATACATCGGCAACAAATGGGGATTCGCAGCCCCATCCATTATATGGTATGCCGATGAACTCATATCCAGGGCAAATACCACCATCATTGTCCCTACTTAGCAGATCGGCGCCCCTGGATATGGTCGAACCGTCTGAGCTTTTGCCCGTACAGTCCGGCCCTAATGTGGACCGTCGAGCTTTCCCTACTGGACTGTGTGGGGTCGCACCATGACCACCACGTGGTGCCCCAATAGTAGCGAACACAATCGGATAGTTCGGATTTACCACCGGACAGACCGGATACGCATACACTGAACCTACTATTGCACACTATGCACCAAATTATTACACGCCATAGCAGCAGTATGCCCCCCCTACATATTTAAACCATAGCACACCATATGATCATAGGTTGATCAACATTATCGATCAGTCACGACAAGAAGGTCGGCATAGCAACGCCCGACCGAATGAGCCCCATAGCCCAAGATCCAGTGGTCTACCACCGAGCGCAATGGAGAAATTAGGGAAGAGATAGCTGAATTATTTTGAGATAGGCTCGGAGTTAGTGTAGCCAGAGTAGGGCAGTCATATCAAAAGTCATATGATCCCCGGTTTGACACTGTCCCTTACCCACAAGGGGCAAGGATACCAGAGTTTTCTTAGTTTTCTGGGGAAAGTGATAGTAGCACACACGAACATGTAGGCCAGATCCTAGCACATCTAGGTGAATTGGCTGATGGGGAAGCCTTTCGTGTTCATTTATTTTCTTTATCCCTTACTGGTACCGCTTTTACATGGTACGCCGCTCTGCCTCCTAATTCCATTGATTACTAGAATGATTTAGAGACTAAATTTTATGAGCATTTTTTCTAGGGAATATGAACTAGGGTTGGCTGATTTAGCCTCGGTCCGACAGGGACGCGAAGAATCGGTTAATGATTATATCCGGAGGTTCTGGGACACTAGAAACTGATGTTTTCGAATCCATGTTGCAGACAAAGAGCTAGCAGGGCTGGCTTTTAATATGTTGCTATCCTACTTAAGAGACAAATTAGATGGCACTTAGGTCTTTTTAATAGCTTAGCTACATCAGTGGCCTTTGGCCTGTGAAAGCCGATTTAAAGAGACATCAAAATCGGTCGCCCGTACAATACATCTAGTAGAGCGTGATAGTTCAGATGATGAATCCACGGATGTATATACCGCTGAGCTTGTTTGGCCAATAAAGGCCAAATCTTCAACATGTTCTTCTTTATAGCTGGTTCAAAAGAATCGACAATAATAGGTTAAATTTACTTTTAATTTTGCCAAATGCGATAAAATATTTGATGAGCTACTAAAAAATTGCAACATTAAATTAACACATATTGTTCCTCCTATGGATGAATTAAAGAGATGTGCTTATTGCAATTGGCATAACTCTTTTTCCATGCCACCAATGGTTGTAATGTTTTTCGTCAACAGATATAATCGGCCGTAAATGAGGGCCGGTTGGTTTTCTAGGAGATGCAAGTGGACACACAACCATTTCCTGTCAATACAATAGAACACACAAGCGAAAAATCTAGGTTCGGCCGGAAATGATTGATAAAGGCAAGGGCGAAAGCATCATCATTGGTGATCCTCACACGTCAAACATATCGCAAGTAGGATTGCTCGAAAGGCTCCGAACAGGAAGAATAACAAGTCCGGAGGCGGTGGGGGACATGCTCAATTGAGCAGCTGAGCACGGCAACCTGACCCGAGCATCACGGACGGTCCGTGTAATACCCAAATTTGTAAAAGCATAAGAACTAAGATTATTCTCCCTATATGTGTTGCCTCTACTCATTGGTACATGTGAATAACCACATTGAAAAGTGAATAATTAACAAGTGGCACATAAACATCTTATGCATCATGCTGGGTCTTATTTGGTTGTGCATTTAAAATAATAATAATATATATAATACTTGAGTGAGAGTTTGAAGCTAAAAAAATTGTACTTTAGGAAATTGGAAATAATGTATATAAAGCAAGAGAGAAAATACTATGAGAAACAGAATAAATTTGTAAATAAATAAAATTTATTCATACTATGTTCAGAGGAATAGAACATATAAATTTGAATACAAATTTGCCACAACACTAAATTCAAATTTGAAAGGAAGCTTGAATTTGGAAATAAAAGAAAAGGAAAAGGAAAAAAAAGGGAACGAATAAACTGTGGATTGGGCCAAACAACACTAATTCGGCCCACCAGGGCATTCAATCTGCACGCCCACTTTACACCCGGGCACTGCCCTGTGGGGCCCGCACGTCGGTAGCTCCATCTCGCAACTACGCGCGCGCGTGATTTGGTGTTGTGACTGCCGTCCGGGGCCCACAATCCATCCTCCCTCCCCCTTGCTGTCGGTGTAGCCGTGGCTCTGATAGTGGGTCCCGGCTGACAGGGTCATCCCCTCCCCCGCGTTGTTCGGATCTGGTTGACCGTAACAACCTCGACGCATCTCACGCGAGCTTATCTGAGCAAACTCCGAACCGTCCGTGACCCTCTCGGCGGCGCTATAATACACAGGGCCCCGATCTCCCATCTAGCCTTCTTTTCTTCCTCGTGCAATCCGCATGATGGTTGACCACTCATGCTCCCATCCCTCACCAACGCCGTGCTCCACCAGCTGCACCTCCTCCCAGCCATGGCGTAGGGCCTGTTCCTCTTTGGCTTCCCCTCCGCGTTGGCTCGCCTTGGGCCGTCGTGAGGACACCAGCAAGCTCCATATCCGAACACTCGTGCTCCAACTCCAGCCGGTCACCATCCTCTACACCGAGATCTTCCCGGCGCGCGGATCCTTGGCCACCACCTCTAGGCGCCGCTGCCCCAAGTCCGACGGCACCCGACTCTTCCTCGTCGGAGTATCCGTATCCGCGGTCTCTCCTGTGTCCGTGCTAGATCTTGTTGTGCCACCGGAATTCCTGCGCCGAGTGATGGAGGAGATCCGTTGGATCTCGCTGCGGGTGTTCCTGGCACATCTCCGGCTGCCGTGATTCTTCACCGACGCTGTTGGGCCGCGTATCCACCGTGGCCAGTGATCTCCATGCGACGATTTCCTGTGAGCTTTTCTATCCTAAGTCCGCTTCATTCTCCTCTACGTGTATCGTTCATAGAATCAGTGTTAGAGCACGGGAACTAGGGGTGGTCCAGCACGGCAATGGCGCTGCCGTAGCCTATGCGTGCGCCGTTGCTCGGGCCGCCGCACGGTCAGGCTGGAAATGGGTGGTGGGCTGTGAGCCATGGATCTTGGGATCAACGGCCAGCCGTCTCTGGCGGTTGGATATGATCTATACGACTAGGATTAGGTGTGCACCTGGGTTGGGCGGGTTAAGTCCTGGGCGGTTAGATCGAAATCGTGTGGATTAGGTCGGGTCCTGCTGTCATAAAACACGGACCGTTGGATCTGGATCCGAGGCTTTATATCGCGTACCCCTTCGTCGTCTAATCTAGTACCTGGATCCAGGATCGGACGGCTCTGAATCAACGATACCCCTTCGCCCTGGCTTTCTTTCTAAAGAACCCCTGGATTTCTTAAAAATCAACCCGCCGTCCATGGGCGATGTTCACTGAGTCTTAGAAAATGTACGTGTTAGCCCCTGGGCTTCTCTGAATTTGACGCGCCGACCAGTTAGCGAATAAAATCAGGGAAATTCATTTTTAAATCATTTTTAATACGAAAATAATGTAGAAACTTGTATAAATCATAGAAAATTCATATGGAGTCCAAATTTATCCATTCCAATTTCTAAAATCTTATAATATTATTGTTTATAAATTAGTACCACTGTTTTGACATGAATATCACATTAAAATTTGTATCCTATTTAATCTTGTACAAAGCACATAAAATCTTTATAAATTCATAACTTAAAATCTATAACTCCAAAATTAATAATTCCTGTTCATGTGATCTTATTGCAATATGTAGATCATTATTATGTATTTTGCATATATGTTTGGTGTAATGTTAATTTTGCCTATACACTGTTTGTCTGTATTGCTACGACTAGCAGTGAGGTCACGTGTCCCCTGAAGATCATCCTGGTACCTGGAATCTCAAGTCTCAGGCAAGTTGTGTCCTTGATCACTTCTTTTTACCCAGCCATGTTCTGATTAATCATAATGATCTGCATAGGTTAATTTGATGGGACCCAATAGGTTACCCTAGTTTGATTATCTTTATACCTTGTTACCACTGAACTTTTTGGGTAGTACTTGCTAGTGCTTTATGTGGTTTTGGGTATGAAGATACATTGTTCACGATTATACTTTTATTATCTGTTTATTATCACTGTTCATGATAAGATCATTATGTTAATTGGAACATGGAGCGACCACCCGGGAAAACAGTGCTACCACAAGGGTATAATGGGACGCCCTTGGCTGATTAATTAGGAAAGCTAGTGGAGGACTACCTTACCCGAAAGGGGCAAGGGCAGTAGGGGAGTGGTCAGTGTAGGGAGGCCCTCGGGAGGATTTTGCTGTGATGGCGGTCCTGCAAGGGAATTCCTGCATTGGAGCTTCCTATAAACTGTAGCGGGTTTTCTGAAGCTAGTGGAACTTTGTAAAGGCCTCGTAGTGTTACCCTGCCTCGCCTCCTCGGTAGAGGTGTATGGGAAGTCGCGATCCCTTGGCAGATGGGTAACATGACTTGTGGGTAAAGATGCGCCACCTCTGCAGAGTGTAAAACTGGTATACTAGCCGTGCTCACGGTCATGAGCAGCTCGGACCCTCACATGATTAAATTATGGAACTTAAACTCAATTTGTCATATGCATTGCATCGCAGGTGATGTTATTACTTTTGTTCTACTACTTAACTGGGTTTGGTATTTACTTATACTTAGTAATTGCTAATAAAATTTTGACCAACTTTAAAAGCAATGCTCAGCTTCAACCATCCTCTTTGGTAAGCCTTACACTTCACGTGAGCTCCCACCTTTGGCGAGTTCATGCACATTATTCCCCACAACTTGTTGAGCGATGAACGTATGTGAGCTCACTCTTGCTGTCTCACACCCCCCCACAGGTCAAGAACAGGTACCGCAGGATGAGGCGCTTGGAGGATGCTGTGACAAGTTCGTGAGAGATCTAGGCCGTCGTCTCCCAGTCAACTTTGGGTTGCTGGATCGTTTCCTCATATGATGTAATTATTTAATTATTTTTTTACAGAACTCCTGTTATATAGTAAAGATGTGACATTCGATCCTGTGCCACTATGCATCATATGTGTGAGACTTGGTCCCAGCACACCTGGTGTTTATGTTCGTGCCCGGGTTTTGGACCCCTAAAATCCGGGTGTGACAGAAGTGGTATCAGAGGCAATGTTGACTGTAGGACGAAACCTAGATAGAACTGGACAACCATTATTTACTTACCTTTGCTACTCTGATCATTTCTAAACTTATCTTAATCTTTTCTCATCTATTTCCGCTTTACTCTGATTACTCTTACCTTTTCCTTCTAAAAACAAATGTGGATTTCACACTTTGAAATCCTGTGCCCAAAGTGACTTTTAAGAATAGGAGACCTACTCTTAGGAAAAAAAAACAAAACTATTTTTATCCATATGCTTGAATGCTTGTTCTTTTGGATACTTGTTTGATTTGGATCTTTGATTGAGTGTGATGAGTTGTGGAGTACTGTCCACAATTGCATCTGCATATACACATAGGTATAAATAATATTTATAAAATAACTAGACAACCTAGATTATCCCCATTGGAATATATCTAGCTTAAGAGATTTATCTTATCCTAAAAAAAATCTCATTCTAACCAATTCATCTTATCTTAAAAGATTCTCCCTTATCTTAATAGATCCATCTCGTCTTAAAAGGTACCCATCTTATCTTGAAAAGATTTTATATTATTCTAATAGATCTAACTGACCTCAAAAGATTCTATTATATTCTAATAATATGTTATCCTACCCTGTTAGATCTAGCTAACTTAAACTAGTCTAATATAGTTATATCCAATTTAGTGTGAGTTACTTAATGCTGGCACAAAGGATTAAGCCATACTCTAAATCCACTTAAGCTTAAACTGGTGACCTAGATCAACTTGGCCATACCCAACAAATTGACCTACATAACAGATCTATCTCAGCCTCTTGTCCCAAAACCCGGATGGAGACACCGAAGAGCAAGACTGGAAAAGGACAATATCAACCTCGTCAAGGAAGGAGAGAAGTCAAACTCGATCTTCAGATGCATTACCACCCAACAAGGAGTTCTTTCTCACCCTAAACTTTCATAGACCAGGATATTATTGCCCTAACCAACCCATCTTTCGTCCTACATAATAAAATGACTATACATATGGATACCTATGCTTTCCTAATCACTCACTAAAAAAATAGAGGCTCTTGATTTTTGAAATAATTAGAAACTGAAAGCTAAATTGCAAACCACTCTTCCTATATCCTTTTCTTACAAATCTCGAGGACGAGATTATTTTTAAGGGGGGTAGGATTTGTAATACCCAAATTTGTAAAAGCATAAGAACTAAGATTATTCTCCCTATATGTGTTGCCTCTACTCATTGGTACATGTGAATAACCACATTGAAAAGTGAATAATTAACAAGTGGCACATAAACATCTTATGCATCATGCTGGGTCTTATTTGGTTGTGCATTTAAAATAATAATAATATATATAATACTTGAGTGAGAGTTTGAAGCTAAAAAAAATTGTACTTTAGGAAATTGGAAATAATGTATATAAAGCAAGAGAGAAAATACTATGAGAAACAGAATAAATTTGTAAATAAATAAAATTTATTCATACTATGTTCAGAGGAATAGAACATATAAATTTGAATACAAATTTGCCACAACACTAAATTCAAATTTGAAAGGAAGCTTGAATTTGGAAATAAAAGAAAAGGAAAAGGAAAAAAAAGGGAACGAATAAACTGTGGATTGGGCCAAACAACACTAATTCGGCCCACCAGGGCATTCAATTTGCACGCCCACTTCACACCCGGGCACTGCCCTGTGGGGCCCGCACGTCGGTAGCTCCATCTCGCAACTACGCGCGCGCGTGATTTGGTGTTGTGACTGCCGTCCGGGGCCCACAATCCATCCTCCCTCCCCCTTGCTGTCGGTGTAGTCGTGGCTCTGATAGTGGGTCCCGGCTGACAGGGTCATCCCCTCCCCCGCGTTGTTCGGATCTGGTTGACCGTAACAACCTCGACGCATCTCACGCGAGCTTATCTGAGCAAACTCCGAACCGTCCGTGACCCTCTCGGCGGCGCTATAATACACAGGGCCCCGATCTCCCATCTAGCCTTCTTTTCTTCCTCGTGCAATCCGCATGATGGTTGACCACTCATGCTCCCATCCCTCACCAACGCCGTGCTCCACCAGCTGCACCTCCTCCCAGCCATGGCGTAGGGCCTGTTCCTCTTCGGCTTCCCCTCCGCGTTGGCTCGCCTTGGGCCGTCGTGAGGACACCAGCAAGCTCCATATCCGAACACTCGTGCTCCAACTCCAGCCGGTCACCATCCTCTACACCGAGATCTTCCCGGCGCGCGGATCCTTGGCCACCACCTCTAGGCGCCGCTGCCCCAAGTCCGACGGCACCCGACTCTTCCTCGTCGGAGTATCCGTATCCGCGGTCTCTCCTGCGTCCGTGCTAGATCTTGTTGTGCCACCGGAATTCCTGCGCCGAGTGATGGAGGAGATCCGTTGGATCTCGCTGCGGGTGTTCCTGGCACATCTCCGGCTGTCGTGATTCTTCACCGACGCTGTTGGGCCGCGTATCCACCGTGGCCAGTGATCTCCATGCGACGATTTCCTGTGAGCTTTTCTATCCTAAGTCCGCTTCATTCTCCTCTACGTGTATCGTTCATAGAATCAGTGTTAGAGCACGGGAACTAGGGGTGGTCCAGCACGGCAATGGCGCTGCCGTAGCCTATGCGTGCGCCGTTGCTCGGGCCGCCGCACGGTCAGGCTGGAAATGGGTGGTGGGCTGTGAGCCATGGATCTTGGGATCAACGGCCAGCCGTCTCTGGCGGTTGGATATGATCTATACGGCTAGGATTAGGTGTGCACCTGGGTTGGGCGGGTTAAGTCCTGGGCGGTTAGATCGAAATCGTGTGGATCAGGTCGGGTCCTGCTGTCATAAAACACGGACCGTTGGATCTGGATCCGAGGCTTTATATCGCGTACCCCTTCGTCGTCTAATCTAGTACCTGGATCCAGGATCGGACGGCTCTGAATCAACGATACCCCTTCGCCCTGGCTTTCTTTCTAAAGAACCCCTGGATTTCTTAAAAATCAACCCGCCGTCCATGGGCGATGTTCACTGAGTCTTAGAAAATGTACGTGTTAGCCCCTGGGCTTCTCTGAATTTGACGCGCCGACCAGTTAGCGAATAAAATCAGGGAAATTCATTTTAAAATCATTTTTAATACGAAAATAATGTAGAAACTTGTATAAATCATAGAAAATTCATATGGAGTCCAAATTTATCCATTCCAATTTCTAAAATCTTATAATATTATTGTTTATAAATTAGTACCACTGTTTTGACATGAATATCACATTAAAATTTGTATCCTATTTAATCTTGTACAAAGCACATAAAATCTTTATAAATTCATAACTTAAAATCTATAACTCCAAAATTAATAATTCCTGTTCCTGTGATCTTATTGCAATATGTAGATCATTATTATGTATTTTGCATATATGTTTGGTGTAATGTTAATTTTGCCTATACACTGTTTGTCTGTATTGCTACGACTAGCAGTGAGGTCACGTGTCCCCTGAAGATCATCCTGGTACCTGGAATCTCAAGTCTCAGGCAAGTTGTGTCCTTGATCACTTCTTTTTACCCAGCCATGTTCTGATTAATCATAATGATCTGCATAGGTTAATTTGATGGGACCCAATAGGTTACCCTAGTTTGATTATCTTTATACCTTGTTACCACTGAACTTTTTGGGTAGTACTTGCTAGTGCTTTATGTGGTTTTGGGTATGAAGATACATTGTTCACGATTATACTTTTATTATCTGTTTATTATCACTGTTCATGATAAGATCATTATGTTAATTGGAACATGGAGCGACCACCCGGGAAAACAGTGCTACCACAAGGGTATAATGGGACGCCCTTGGCTGATTAATTAGGAAAGCTAGTGGAGGACTACCTTACCCGAAAGGGGCAAGGGTAGTAGGGGAGTGGTCAGTGTAGGGAGGCCCTCGGGAGGATTTTGCTGTGATGGCGGTCCTGCAAGGGAATTCCTGCATTGGAGCTTCCTATAAACTGTAGCGGGTTTTCTGAAGCTAGTGGAACTTTGTAAAGGCCTCGTAGTGTTACCCTGCCTCGCCTCCTCGGTAGAGGTGTATGGGAAGTCGCGATCCCTTGGCAGATGGGTAACATGACTTGTGGGTAAAGATGCGCCACCTCTGCAGAGTGTAAAACTGGTATACTAGCCGTGCTCACGGTCATGAGCAGCTCGGACCCTCACATGATTAAATTATGGAACTTAAACTCAATTTGTCATATGCATTGCATCGCAGGTGATGTTATTACTTTTGTTCTACTACTTAACTGGGTTTGGTATTTACTTATACTTAGTAATTGCTAATAAAATTTTGACCAACTTTAAAAGCAATGCTCAGCTTCAACCATCCTCTTTGGTAAGCCTTACACTTCACGTGAGCTCCCACCTTTGGCGAGTTCATGCACATTATTCCCCACAACTTGTTGAGCGATGAACGTATGTGAGCTCACTCTTGCTGTCTCACACCCCCCACAGGTCAAGAACAGGTACCGCAGGATGAGGCGCTTGGAGGATGCTGTGACAAGTTCGTGAGAGATCTAGGCCGTCGTCTCCCAGTCAACTTTGGGTTGCTGGATCGTTTCCTCATATGATGTAATTATTTAATTATTTTTTTACAGAACTCCTGTTATATAGTAAAGATGTGACATTCGATCCTGTGCCACTATGCATCATATGTGTGAGACTTGGTCCCAGCACACCTGGTGTTTATGTTCGTGCCCGGGTTTTGGACCCCTAAAATCCGGGTGTGACAGTCCGACACATACGCGCGAACAGTCTGATGCTCAGAGAGACGGTCCAGCTGATTCAGTCGGATAGTCCACCCATGCCCAGGGGCATTAACCTTCACACAAAGAAAAAAGGGGACACAGGGGCAAAGCAACATAACGCACATGGTTGGCTGGTCAAAGCCGGCCCTACTTCCGATCAATTGTTCTCTAAATATGCTAGCAAGAAGGGTGTTCTGCGATCGGCCAACAGAGAAACCCTGGTCATCGCCTATTCATTTTGTGATGCCATGATACTTTCCACCCGTCTAATCTTCGTTGGTATATTGTCCTATTCAAATGTGGAATGGTACGACGATGAACCCATGGTGCATACATAGTCCATTTGCCTATTCAGGCTGGTGGCACCTCCATTCTATACCTTTTTATGTTTTGGTCAGATGGTCATGGCCAAGAAAGATGCAATCTAAAATGGTCTTTATGCATTAGAGCTCTATTGAATGATCACCCTATTGAATTGAAAAGCTGGTGAGTGGCATCAAACTTAGTTCTTACTTCGGAAACAAGATGACTTGTGAGATCTATTGTTTTCCGAAGATTGTTGGCAGTATATATGCTTTTGGTTTGTCAACCTCTACCAAAAGGCAATGGGGAATAGGTTGAGCCCAAAAATGGACAGGCTGATGGTCTGGCCCTGTAGGTCGAACGGTCTGCGGTCCGAACGGTCCGTGGTGCCACCGCGGTTGGTCCGTGCGTGCACAAAATCAGTTAGGGTTCCGTATTCTAGCAGGATGTCACACCCGAGTTCCGAGGGCACCAAGATCCGGACGCGAACATAATCACCATGTGTGCTGGGACCAAGTCTCACACATATGATGAATCATGGTACAGTAACGAATGTTACAACTATAATTTATAATAGGGGTTCTATACAAAATAAATAAGTAATTACATCAAAAGGAGACAACGATCCAGCAACCCAAAGTTGACTGGGAGACGACGACCTAGACCTCTCACGAACACATCACAACATCCTTCATGCGCCTCATCCTGCGATACATGTTCCTGACCTGTGGGGGTGTGAGACAGCAAGAGTGAGCTCACACATGTTCATCGCTCAACAAGTTGTGGGGAATAATGTGCATGAACTCGCCAAAGGTGGGAGTTCATGTGATGTGTAAGGATGATCAATAATAGGATTAAAGCTGAGCATTGCTTTTAATAAGTTGGTCAAATTTTATTAGCAATTACTAAATGTAAGTAAATACCCAACCATAATAATAATAGAACAAAATTAAAACTACATTCCATGCAATGCAAATGAAAAATTGAATTTAGTTCCATAGTTTAATCATGCGAGAGTCCTGAGCTGCTCATGACCGCGAGCACGGCTAGTATACCAGTTTTACACTCTGCAGAGGTTGTACCCTATACCCACAAGTCATGTATCTCATGTCGCCAGGGTTAGCTAGACCCTTAGACACTACCGAGGTGAATGACTAGGGATCCATTACGAGGCCTTTACAAAGTTCCACTAGCTTCAGAAAACCCGCTATAGTTTCTAGGACGAGCAATGCAAGAATCCCCCGTCTGACCGCCATCGCAGCAAAATCAACCCGGGAACCTCCCTACACGCCTACTCCCCTGCCCTTGCCCCTATCGGATAAGGTAGTCCTCCACTAGCTTTCCTAGTGAGTCAGCCAAGGGCGTCCCATTCCACCCTTGTGGTGGCACATGTTTCTCAAGTTAAGATCCATGTTCCAATTAAAATAATGATCTTGTCATGAACAATAAGTAAAACAATAGTATAATTGGAACATAATCATAATGTAATATTAATCCCAAAACCATATAGAGCAATAGCAAACACTACCCAAATAGTTCAGGGGTAAACAAGGTATAAAGATAACCAGACTAGGGTGACCTATTGGGTCCCATCAAAATTAAGCCTATGCATGAATAAATGATTATAAAGAATATTATTGGGTAAATAAAAGTGATCAAGGGCACAACTTGCATGGGACTTGAGATTCCAGGTACCAGGATGATCTTCAGATTACTCGTGACCTCACTGCTAGTCGTAACAATACAAACAAACAGAATATAGACAAAATTAACATCACACCAAACATAAGAACAAACTGTATAATAATAATCTACGCGTTGCTACGAGATCGTAGGTTCGAGAATCGTTAAATTCGGAGTTACGGTTAAGGAGTTGTGATTTATGGGAGCTCTATGTGATCCAAATATTACATTATATTATAAATTGATTAGTATACACCATATGAGAGAATATTCTACGAGTAATTAACTCAACCTATATCTTAATTATAACTTGACTAGAGATCGTATTTTAATCAAATTATAGTTATGGAGATGTTAGATTTGATTTAGAAGAGCTAATCTTAGTAGACATAGGATAAATAAATATAGAAGTATGCGACATGGTATAATTGATGTTGTTAGTGCGTAGTAAGTATTTATACGAAGCTAACGCAACTGGAACGAGTCAATTAGGAATTAAAATGGAGTAGTTATGAATTTCCGAAGTTTTAAGTGTTGGATTAAAAGATATTAAGTGCATAATTTATTTAATCTAAGTTTCATACAAACTAAGGTCACCATATCATAAAAATATTAATGTGAGACTAATGCAACTGGAATGGATTAAAAAGGAGTTGAAATGGATTTTCTAGGGATTAAACAAGTTTTAGATTTAATTTTATACTAGAAAGTATTTTCTGTATTTATTTATTCAGTTTTCATCGAGTTCTGGACCGCGTGCACAATTTCAGAGAATTACAGGGGGTTTCTACAAATCCCAGGGCTATTTAAGCTATTTTCTACCACTACCGGGACGACGGGTTCAATTGTGGTAAAGGGCAGGGGCTCTTAAGTAAGAATGCCATGCGAAGAGGTACGGTTAAGCCCTGGCCGCCCGATTTACTACGCACGGCCCAAATTAGACCTGATCTACATCGAGCTGGTATCCACTATTGAACGTGCGATCAAAGATCAACGGTCCACCTCGCGATCAATCCTATGCCCTTGGATTCCGATCTCGTGGTCCTATCTTAATGAGCCGAACCGGTATGCAATTCTAACCGACCGATTTCTCATCTACGGCCTAGACTTCGTCCCGACGAGATAGAGTTCGAGTCGTTCACTCACCGATCGATGGCCTGGATTTTATCTAGCCAATCCGGTACACAGGCGCTAATCCTAACCGCCCATCACCGATCAACGACTGACGTGGTTTCCAGGCCTCCCACCTCAGGGCACGGCAGTGCTGCGGGATTTGCACGGTGCCGGCCATGGCCGGCGACCCTGGGTCCCATGTAATCATGCGTAAAACTCGAATTCGAGTTGCCCTATATGTCGTAGAAGCCCAAGCGAAGCACGGAGGGGAATACTCACCGAGAGTGGTGGTGGACACAGTGTCGCCCACGATACTGCCCTTCCCCACGGCGGTGCTGGAATCCGATGAGAAATTCCCATGATTCCGGTTGATGCCCCTGCACCAAACGCCCACCAGCACATGTCGAGGGTTGCGGCGACCCGACCTGACTGTATGCGCAGCCGGAGTGGCAATCGACGGTGATGCTTCCACGTGTCGGCTCAACTCTTTCCCTCTCACAGATTGCTTGGACGACGCAACGGTGCCGGTGGTGATTCTCGGATGTCGCAAGACGAAAGAGAAGGGGGAGGAGCCCGCGGCAGGGTTTTATGCTCCCACCGGTCGGTTCGGAGAAGCACTAGCTGGTGCATGCGGTGTCGTGAGGATCAGGCACATTCGGTTGCGGAGAGGAAGATCTACAGGGCGCGCAGCGGCTGACACGCGGGGCCCGCGGGCAGAGGCAGCGGCAGACTCGCGCGCGAGAGCACGTAAACACCGACTGACGCATGGGCCCCTTACGTCGGAGAACGCGGGCGCGCGATCGTCAGTGCACGGTTGAGACGGCTAGGCGGGGCCCACCCGTCGCCGCCATGCCGCGCGAGTAGCAGCTGGGCCACACAGGTGCAAAGGTTAAGTGGGCTAGAAACGAAGACCTGGCCCAAGCGACGGTTTCTTCCTCTTTTCCATTTTCTTTTTGTTTTCTATTTTCTTTTATTTTATTTTTAGATTTCAAATTTAAATTCAAATATTGTTGTGAATTTTGTACTGAGGTTAAAGGTAGGAATTAAACATACCAGTATGGAAGGATTTTATTTATACATATATATTTTGTATTGTGTAGTATTTTTCTCTTCCCTTTCTATATCATTTCCATTTGCTAAATTGTGAATTAGGGTAAATCCCAATTTAGACATTACCATTTATTTATTAATATTAAATGCACAACCAAATAAACTCCATCATGATGCATAAATTTTTATGTTTTTTAGAGAATTATTCCCTTTTAAATATGTTTTTGAAAAATTCTCATGAATAGAAAGCAATGCACATAAAGATTTATCCTTCTTTTATATTCCAAAAGTTGGGTATTACACATGATTTGTTAGCAAAACCGACGGGATTAATTCAAAATCGACTTGTAATGAGTCTAGACCTCCTCCCTTTATATAGATGAAGGGCTACGACCGATTGTCCCCCCCACAATCGATACAATCAACTCCACTTATCGTTTTTACCTTATGCATTAGGAGTAGCTCTAATTTAGCCCTAGTTTTGGCTCTACATCGACTAGAGTCATTTTCGGTGTCTTGCCGATGCCAAGACACACCCTAATATCTCTCCTCCCCAACGGGGTCCCTCCCGGGAGGCGAGATCTAAGTCTGCTGCGAAGAATACGACGCTATGCGCCATCGCGGACCGTTCAGACATACACAGAGGAGGAGCCGCTTCTGCACCTAGGTCGCGCACCATACGCGCCTCCGCAGAGAGCACCGTCAGGTGGTTCGTTCCAGTGTTTGACGCCGAACTGGTCTAAATCATCTGTTTCACGTGATAACTATTTGTTATTTTTCAAACTTCTGTGTTTCCTGTATTTTCTTTGAGAATAAATTATTCGTGTAAAGTTTCTTCATTCCAAATAAATCATAAATTTTCGAGGGTGTTTGAATGCACTAGACCTAATAGTTTGTTGCTAAAATTAGTTAAAGGCATACAAATAGTTTAGCTAAATATAGATATTATGCACTTTTAGTAAATTAGCTAATAGTTAGTTAGCTGATTCCACTACTAAATTTTAGCCAACTACCTATTATCTCTAGTGGAAACACACCTTCATCTAACGAACGAGGGAGTGACGCCCTTTTCTCTTTGCCTTCTGACAACAAACCCAATTAACGCCTCATCGCTCTTTTATGACATTAATCTGTGCAAACAGCGAGCCAGGAGGTCAAGCACACACAAATCCATCTAATGTAGATATGACAATGGGACTCGATTCCCCGCGGGATATTCTTTCATTAGGGGATAGAGAACTTCCTTCACCTATGGGATGTAAACGGGGAAAAAATTCCCTGACAGGTAGATGGGGAGTCGGAGACGGAGAAGCATTCCACATCCTCGTTTTCTGTGGGGACCCATTAAACTTGCACGCGATTATTTTTTGGTGTAATAGTTAATGATAAAACTAAATAATTACCTTGTTAAGGGATTACTCATTGTATAAACGTGTTCATTTTAATGTACACATAATGATTTTTACATATAACAATGTGTATAAGTGACAATATTTTGCATTAATAACAAAGGACATACGTCCTAATCTATACTATATTTAAAGCACCAGTTTCAATAGTCGTCACGTGTCATCTATATATGGTCAAACGGCGGCCCAACATGGACCAGACGCTCGCAGGCCACAACTCTGGTCCATGCACGTCATGCCGGTCTGCTGACTGTGACGGACCAGTTTGTTGGCCCATTTGCATGAGGTACGGTTCGAACCCATGCCCTGATGGAACAAGGGCGGGAAACACTGGGTGAAGCTGTCTAACCAGTAGAACATCAAGCCCATATGTTTTTAATATTGAATATTAATTATATATACATTTTTTTAAAATAAAAAATATATAATCGTGTCGGGTCGGGCCAGCACTACAGGCTGAGGCTACAGCCAAAGCACGGCACGACGTTATTGGCTCTTGCAAGCATTAGGTTGTTTCTGAGACCACATTGGTGCAATGGACTCTATGGTGTTTCAGGTTGCTGAATTGGATGGAGCAACAATGATTTGTCACACTAACAGTAAAATGAAAGGTTATTTGTTGGTTTTAAACGTTAGTAATTGCTACGAAGTAGCATAATTTATATGGAGCGCATCTGGTTTTTATCGATGCCTGACTTTAGCAATCACTCCATATTTTGATCCATCTTTTTTATAAGTTTGAGTTCATGTGACTTATTTTAGAAACTTGAGCTCACAAATTTTCTCTTATTTGGCCTCTGTATGGTGGAGTTATGTAATTTTATAATTTCTGTTCATTCAGTCAGTCGTTGTGAACTCTCTCCTAATCGCTCACTTCATTGGTCGTGTTGTACCATGATATATTGCTTGGAGTAAACAATAACATCAGTTAGCCAAATCAAAAAATATTATACGGAGAGCGGAGACAATCAATAAAAAATCTTGAAATTTTTTTAGTGGATAGTTTACGTGGATATAGTTGTAAGCCATCACAACGCACGGGCAACCGACTAGTTATAATTTAAGAGGGGGTGGGATCCCCATCGAAGATTTATCCCCATAGGGAACGGGGATGGGGAAAAAGCGTCCCCGCAAGCGTTTGTGGGGACCCGTGGATAATTGTTTTTGTCATGGGGACAGAAATGGGGAGCTATTCTCCGATGGGGACTTCCAAATTGCTATCCTGTCGGGGACCATAATTAGGGGTACCCCCGAGACTCCTAATCTCAGCTGGTAACCCCCATCAGCACAAAGCTGCAAAGGCCTGATGGGCGCGACTAAGGTCAAGGCTCAGTCCACTCAAGGGACACGATCTCGCCTCGCCTGAGCCCAGCCTCGGGCAAGGGCAGCCGACCCCGGAGGATTCACGTCTCGCCCGAGGGCCCCCTCAAGCAACGGACACACCTTCGGCTCGCCCGAGGCCCAGTCTTCGTCGAGAAGCAACCTTGGCCAGATCGCCACGCCAACCGACCATATCACAGGAGCATTTAATGCAAGGATCGTCTGACACCTTATCCTGACAAGCGCTCTTCAGTCGACAGAGCCGAAGTGACCGTAGTCACTTCGCCGCTCCACTGGCCGACCTGACAAGAAGACAGCGCCGCCTGCATCGCTCCGACTGCTGTGCCACTCGATAGAGTGAGGCTGACAACAGCCAAGTCCGGCCTCGGGCGCCATAGGAAGCTCCGCCTCGCCCGACCCCAGGGCTCGGCCCCCGTCTCGGCCTCGGACGACGAACTCCACCTCGCCCGACCCCAGGGCTCGGACTCAGCCTCGGCTCCGGAAGACGACGAACTCCACCTCGCCCGACCCCAGGGCTCGGACTCAGCCTCGGCTCCAGAAGACGACGAACTCCGCCTCGCCCGACCCCAGGGCTCAGACTCAGCCTCGGCTCCGGAAGACGACGAACTCCGCCTCGCCCAAGCCCAGGGCTCGGACTCAGCCTTGGCCTCGGACGACGGTCTCCGCCTCGCCCGACCCGGGGCTCGGACTCGACCTCGACCTTGGAAGACAGATTCGACCTCGACCTCGGAGGAGCCTCTGCCTCGCCCGACCCAGGGCTCGGACCGACCACGTCACAGGAGGGGCCATCATTACCCTACCCCTAGCTCGCTCAGGCTACGGGGGATAAGACCGGCGTCCCATTTGGCTCGCCCCGATAAACAAATAATGATGGCGCCCCGCGTGCTCCATGACGACGGCGGCTCTCAGCCCCTTACGAAAGCAAGGAGACGTCAGCAAGGACTCGACAGCCCCGACAGCTGTCCTTCCGCAAGGCTCCAGCGCTCCTCCGACAGCCACGACATCACATGAACAGGGTGCCAAAACCTCTCCGGCTGCCACGACGGCATGTACTTAGGGCTCTAGCTCCTCTCTGCTAGACATGTTAGCACACTGCTACATCCCCCATTATACACCTGGGCCCTCTCCTTACGCCTATAAAAGGAAGGTCCAGGGCTCTCGTACGAGAAGCTTGGCCGCGCGGGAGAACGGGCCAACGCGTAAGCCTCTCGCTCTCTCCCACGCGGACGCTTGTAACCCCCTACTGCAAGCGCACCCGACCTGGGCGCAGGACAACACGAAGGCCGCGGGTTTCCCCTTTCGCCTGTCTCCTTTTTCCCCCTTCGTGCTCCGTCTCGCGCCGACCCATCTGGGCTGGGACACGCGGCGACAATTCACTCGACGGTCCAGGGACCCCCCGGGGTCGAAACGCCGACAGTTGGCGCGCCAGGTAGGGGCCTGCTGCGTGTTGATGAACAGCTTCCCGTCAAGCTCCAGATGGGTAGTCTCCAGCAACCTTTCCAACCCGGGACGATTCTCCGTTTCAGGAGTCTTGAGTTCATGTCCCTCGACGGCGGCTACGACATGATACTCCTTCCTCCGCCGCGCGACAGCGACAATGGCGGCCGACAGCCCGCCCGCCGGCGGCGGAATCAACGACGTCTTCCCCACGTGGCGGAAGAACAACATTCGGGTTTGTCCCGTCGCCTCCCCCGCCGACGAAGGAGGAGACGGGGCAACCATGGCCAAGCAGGAGGCGTCACCTCGTCGGCTGTCGTGCGAATCGACGGCGCCGGCGCCCCAACGGGGGACACGTCGGGTGACGACCTCGCGTCTGAGACGAAGACGAGCGTCGTTTCCCCGCAACATGCCAACTCCAAGCGAATGAACGACGCCAACACGCTCGCGAGGGACTTGCTGGGCGTCACCCTCGTACCTGAGACGACGGTGCAGTCCGCCCCTGACGCGACTTCGTCACCGCCTGTCGACCAAGAGTTACCGATCGGTTCCCATCCTGTGCCTTTTAGATCCAACTGCGACCCACCGAGCGACCCCGCTTTGGTGGACGCTTTTATAAAGGCATGTTCAAACCCTCTGGGGTATCATATGCGGTCACCCTGGGATCGGCTGACGGCCGTCTCGACCTACGGACCCTCGGGTTCCGAGGAAGATGACGAGCCCGACTTTTGTTGGGATTTCTCCGGGCTCGGTAACCCCTATGCCATGCGGGACTTCATGACCGCATGTGACTACTGCCTTTCCGATTGTTCCGACGGTAGCCGCAGCTTCGGCGACGAGGACTGCGGCCCAAGTCGTGAATGTGTCCACGTCGATCTAGGGGGTCCCGGCGAAGGCAACCATCTTGGTATACCGGAAAACGGTGATCCCCCTAGGCCTGCGCCTCGCATTGACATCCTTCGGGAGCTAGCTGTGGTCCCAGTCCCTGCGGGGGGTCAGGACGCACAGCTCGACCATATCCGCGAGATGCAGGCCAGGCTCGACGAGGAAGCAGGAACACTTGAGCCGTTCCGACAGAACATCGGGCAGGAATGGGCAGACCAAGCTCCAGCAGGAGAAGCGCGTCATCTACCCCAGGGCATCCAGCACCGCATTGCCGATGACGTCAGGGCAAGGCCGCCACCGGCTTCCAGTGGGGTCGGCCAGAACCTGGCTGTAGCAGCACTACTTCTCCGCGCGATGCCGGAACTATCGACCACCGAAGGGCGGCGTATCTAAGGAGAGCTCAAGAATCTCCTGGAGGATGCCGCGGTCCGACGGGCCGAAAGCTTTGCCTCCCGAAGGCAAGGGTACCCCTCGGAGCATCGCGCCGCGACTTCCCGATTTATGCGGGAAGCCTCGGTCCACACTGGGCGCACGCGCAACATGGCGCCTGCGGCCCCAGGTCGCCTCGGCAACGAGCACCACCACCACAGCCGTCGAGCCCACCTCAACGAGAGGGTGCGCCGAGGCTACCACCCCAGGCGTGGGGGACGCTACAACAGCGGGGAGGATCGGAGCCCCTCGCCCGAACCACCCGTTCCGCAGGCTTTCAGCCGGGCCATACGACGGGCGCCGTTCCCGACCAAATTCCAAACCCCGACTACTATCACAAAGTACTCGGGGGAGACAAGGCCGGAACTATGGCTCGCGGACTACCGACTGACCTGCCAGCTGGGTGGAACGGACGATGACAACCTCATCATCCGCAACCTCCCCCTGTTCCTCTCTGACACCGCTCGAGCCTGGCTGGAGCATCTGCCTCCGGGGCAGATCTCCAACCGGGATGACCTGGTCAAAGCCTTCGTCGACAACTTCCAGGGCACGTACGTGCGCCCTAGGAACTCCTAGGATCTCTGAAGCTGCCGCCAGCAGCCGGGAGAGTCTCTCCGGGACTACATCCGGCGATTCTCGAAGCAGCGCACCGAGTTGCCCAACGTCACCGACTCGGATGTCATCGGCGCGTTCCTCGCCGGCACCACCTGCCGTGACCTGGTGAGCAAGCTGGGTCGCAAGACCCCCACCAGGGCGAGCGAGCTGATGGACATCGCCACCAAGTTCGCCTCTGGCCAGGAGGCGGTTGAGGCCATCTTCCGGAAGGACAAGCAGCCCCAGGGCTGCCAACCGGAAGATGTCCCCGAGGCGTCCACTCAGCACGACACCAAGAAGAAGGGCAAGAAGAAGTCGCAAGCGAAAAGTGACGCCGCCGACACAGACCTTGTTGCTGCCGCTGAGTACAAGAACCCTCGGAAACCTCCTGGAGGTGCCAATCTCTTCGACAAGATGCTCAAGGAGTCGTGCCCCTATCATCAGGGACCCGTCAAGCACACCCTTGAGGAGTGTGTCATGCTTCGGCGCCACTTTCACAAGGCCGGGCCACCTGCGGAGGGTGGCAGGGCCCACAACAACGACAAGAAGGAGGATCACAAGGCAGAGGAGTTCCCCGAGGTCCACGACTGCTTCATGATCTACGGTGGGCAAGTGGCGAACGCCTCGGCTCGGCACCACAAGTAAGAGCGTCGGGAGGTCTGCTCGGTAAAGGTGGCGGCGCCAATCTACCTAGACTGGTCCGACAAGCCCATCACCTTCGACCAAGGCGACCACCCTAACCGCGTGCCGAGCTCGGGGAAGTATCCGCTCGTTGTCGACCCCGTCATCGGCAACGTCAGGCTCACCAAGGTCCTCATGGACGGGGGCAGCAGCCTCAACATCATCTACGACGAGACCCTCGGGCTCCTGCAGATCGATCTATCCTCGATCCGGGCAGGCGCGGCGCCTTTTCACGGGATCATCCTCGGAAAACGCATCCAACCCCTCGGACAACTCGATCTGCCCGTCTGCTTCGGGACTCCCTCCAACTTCCGAAGGGAAACCCTCACGTTCGAGGTGGTCGGGTTCCGAGGAACCTACCACGCAGTACTAGGGAGGCCATGCTACGCCAAGTTCATGGTCGTCCCCAACTACACCTACCTCAAGCTCAAGATGCCGGGCCCCAACGGGGTCATCACCGTCGGCCCCACGTACCGACACGCGTACGAATGCGACGTGGAGTGCGTGGAGTACACCGAGGCCCTCGCCGAATCCGAGGCCCTCATCGCCGACCTGGAGAGCCTCTCCAAGGAGGCGCCAGACGTGAAGCGCCATGCCGGCAACTTCGAGCCAGCAGAGACGGTTAAGTCCGTCCCTCTCGACCCCAGCAACGACACCTCCAAGCAGATACGGATCGGCTCCGAGCTCGACCCCAAATAGGTAGCAGTGCTCGTTGACTTTCCCCGCGCGAACGCCGAAGTCTTTGCGTGGAGTCCCTCGGACATGCCTGGCATACCGAGGGATGTCGCCGAGCACTTGCTGGATATCCAAGCTAGAGCCCGACCCGTGAAGCAGCCTCTGCGCCGATTCGACGAAGAAAAGCGCAGAGCCATAGGCGAGGAGATCCACAAGCTGATGGCTGCAGGGTTCATCAAAGAGGTATTCCATCCCAAATGGCTTGCCAACCCTGTGCTCGTGAGAAAGAAAGGAGGGAAATGGCGGATGTGTGTAGACTACACTGGTCTAAACAAAGCATGTCCGAAGGTTCCCTACCCTCTGCCTCGCATCAATCAAATCGTGGATTCCACTGCTGGGTGCGAAACCCTGTCTTTCCTCGATGCCTACTCAGGGTATCACCAAATCAGGATGAAGGAGTCCGACCAGCTCGCGACTTCTTTCATCACACCTTTTGGCATATACTGCTACGTTACTATGCCATTTGGTTTGAGGAATGCAGGTGCGACATACCAAAGGTGCATGAACCACGTGTTTGGCGAGCACATTGGTCGAACGGTCGAGGCTTACATCGATGACATCGTAGTCAAGACGAGGAAAGCCTCCGACCTCCTCTCTGACCTTGAAACGACATTCCGGTGTCTCAAGGCGAAAGGCGTAAAACTCAATCCCGAGAAGTGCGTCTTCGGGGTCCCCCGAGGCATGCTCTTGGGGTTCATCGTCTCCGAGCGAGGGATCGAGGCCAACCCGGAGAAAATCGCGGTCATCACCAACATGGGGCCCATCAAGGACTTGAAAGGCGTACAGAGGGTCATGGGATGCCTTGCGGCTCTGAGCCGCTTCATCTCGCGCCTCGGCAAAAGAGGCTTACCTCTGTACCGCCTCTTAAGAAAGGTCGAGTGCTTCACTTGGACCCCCGAGGCCGAGGAAGCCCTCGGGAACCTGAAGGCGCTCCTCACGAATGCACCCATCTTGGTGCCTCCCGCTGCCGGAGAAGCCCTCTTGATCTACGTCGCCGCTACCACTCAGGTGGTCAGCGCCGCGATCGTGGTTGAGAGACGAGAAGAAGGGCATGCATTGCCCGTCCAGAGGCCGGTCTACTTCATCAGTGAGGTACTGTCCGAGACCAAGATCCGCTACCCACAAATTCAGAAGCTGCTGTACGCGGTGATTCTGACGCGGCGGAAGTTGCGACACTACTTTGAGTCTCATCCGGTGACTGTGGTGTCATCCTTCCCCCTGGGGGAGATCATCCAGTGCCGAGAGGCCTCGAGTAGGATTGCAAAGTGGGCGATGGAAATCATGGGCGAGACAATCTCGTTCGCCCCTCGGAAGGCCATCAAGTCCCAAGTCTTGGCGGACTTTGTGGCTGAATGGGTCGACACCCAGCTTCCAGCAGCTCCGATCCAACCGGAACTCTGGACCATGTTTTTCGACGGGTCGCTGATGAAAACAGGAGCGGGCGCGGGCCTGCTCTTCATCTCACCCCTCGGGAAACACCTCTGCTACGTGTTGCACCTCCATTTCCCGGCGTCCAACAACGTGGCCGAGTACGAGGCTCTGGTTAACGGGTTGCGCATCGCCATCGAGCTAGGGGTCCGACGCCTCGACGCTCGCGGCGACTCGCAGCTTGTCATCGACCAAGTCATGAAGAACTCCCACTGCTGCGACCCAAAGATGGAAGCATACTGCGATGAGGTTCGGTGCCTGGAGGACAAGTTCTACGGGCTCGAGCTCAACCACATCGCCCGACGATACAACGAGACTGCGGATGAGCTGGCTAAGATAGCCTCGGGGCGGACGACCGTCCCTCCCGACGTCTTCTCCCGAGACCTACATCAACCCTCAGTCAAGACCAACGACACGCCCGAGCCCGAGAAGGCCTCTGCCCTGCCCGAGGCACCCTCGGCTCAGCCCGAGGCACCCTCGGCCCCCGAGGGTGAGGCACTGCGCGTCAAGGAAGAGCAGAATGGGGTCCCTCCTAATCGATACTGGCAGACCCCGTACCTGCAATATCTCCACCAAGGAGAGCTGCCCCTCGACCGAGCCGAAGCTCGGCGACTGGCGCGGCGCGCTAAGTCGTTCGTCTTGCTGGGGGACGGGAAAGAGCTCTACCACCGTAGCCCCTCAGGCATCCTCCAGCGATGCATATCCATCGCCGAAGGTCAGGAGTTATTACAAGAGATACACTCGGGGCTTGCGGTCATCACGCAGCGCCTCGAGCCCTTGTTGGAAACGCTTTCCGACAAGGTTTCTACTGGCCGACCGCGGTGGCCGACGCCACTAGAATTGTCCGCACCTGCCAAGGGTGTCAATTCTACGCAAGGCAGACACACTTGCTCGCTCAGGCTCTGCAAACAATACCCATCACCTGGTCGTTTGCTGTGTGGGGTCTGGACCTCGTCGGTCCCTTGCAGAAGGCACCCGGAGGCTACACGCACCTGCTGGTCGCCATCGACAAATTCTCCAAGTGGATCGAGGTCCGACCCCTAAACAGCATCAGGTCCGAACAGGCGGTGGCATTCTTCACCAACATCATCCATCGCTTTGGGGTCCCAAACTCCATCATCACCGACAACGGCACCCAGTTCACTGGCAGAAAGTTCCTGGACTTCTACGAGGATGACCACATCCGGGTGGACTGGGCCGCCGTGGCTCACCCCATGACGAATGGGCAGGTAGAACGTGCCAACGACATGATTCTACAAGGACTAAAGCCGAGGATCTACAACGACCTCAACAAGTTCGGCAGGCGATGAATGAAGGAACTCCCCTCGGTGGTCTGGAGTCTGAGGACAACGCCGAGCCGAGCCACGGGCTTCACACCGTTCTTTCTAGTCTATGGGGCCGAGGCCATCTTGTCCACAGACTTAGAATACGGTTCCCCGAGGGCGAGGGCGTGCGACGACCAAAGCAATCGAACAAACCGAGAAGACTCACTCGACCAGCTGGAAGAGGCTCGGGACATGGCCTTACTACACTTGGCGCGGTATCAGCAGTCCCTGCGACACTACCACGCCCGAGGGGTTCGGTCCCGAGACCTCCAGGTGGACGACTTGGTGCTTCGGCTGCGACAAGACGCCCGAGGGCGGCACAAGCTCACGCCTCCCTGAGAAGGGTCGTTCGTCATCGCCAAGGTTCTGAAGCCCGGGACATACAAGCTGGCCAACAGTCAAGGCGAGGTCTACAGCAACGCTTGGAACATCCGACAGCTACGTCGCTTCTACCCTTAAGATGCTTTCAAGTCGTTTGTACACCTCGTTTACATATGAAGTCTAACCATCAAGGAAGGGTCAGCCTTGCCTCGGCAAAGCCCGACCCTCCCTCGGGGGCTAGAAGGGGGAACCCCCTCTGCGTCAAAATTTTCCTCGAAAAAAGTCTTCCATCAAAAAGACTTTCGCGTCTCCCGGCTATATCAGTAACAGGACCCCAAGAAACGAATAAGGGTGCATGTAAGTGGCAAGGCCGACCAAGCCGAGGGATTCCTATGCCTCCGGGATACGGATACCTCACTCGTCGCCTACCACGAAAAATAACTCTTACTTGGGTAAGCAATCCTGCTACTGACGAACAAGTCCGGATACGCAAAACAGGAGGAAAAGAGACACAACCTTATATTACGATGATAAAGTGTTCGGGCCTCGGCGGCCGTAAAAGACACATATGCATTCAAAATAAACTGCTCCGGCAGAATCAGACGTCGCCCGGAGAAGGAGTCGCGCCCTCGGCTTCGTCCCTACCCTCGGCGAGATCCGCCCCGGCCTCGGACGACGGCGCGAGCGGGAGGATCTCTGCTTCGAAGGTGGTCGCAAGCACTACGCTTGGGCCCGCGGCGGCCACGTCAAGCCTCTGGACTTCAGCCAGGGCAGCTTCATCTTCGTCAGGAAGGCAATACCCCTCGCTGACCCGCTCCAGATCCACGTCATAGTGGGAAGTGAGCACGGCGAAGGCCCGCCTGACGCCGTGGTGCAGCGCCTCGCGGAGTCTGCCGCGCGCGTGGTCACCCAAGGCCTGCAGGCGACTCTGAGGGGAGCTTCCCGAGGGGACGTCATCCAAACCAAAGACTCGGTAGAAGGCTGAGATGGCCTCGGACATGGCCACATGGTCGGCCTCCCTCTACTCGGCCGCCTGGGCAAGTGCCTTGGTGGACTCATCGAGGGCAGACTCGAGCCCTGCAAACAGCCAAAGCGGAAGACTTCAAACACTGGTTGAGGAACGAAGCTGAATCAAAATCTTAAAACATCCAAGACATACCTTCGGCTCGGGCACGCTGCTCCGAGGATGCGGCTTGGGCCGCGGCTAGATCTGCCACAAGGGCTCTGGCCCGAGCAGACGCCTCGGCTAACTGGACTCCAAGAGCCTCAGCCCGGCTTTCAGCCTCGGCGGCCCGACCCCGAGATTGGTCCCGCTCGCCGATGACCTGGCCTAGCTCCGACTGCTGCCGCTGCGCCTCTACGCGCGTCGCCGCTGCCTCCACTCCTAGATCGACACAGAGCAACCGAAGGTCCGCCACCTCGGCGCTTCGTTGGGAGAGGCGCTCGGTAGCCTCGGCAAGCGTGGTCCTCAGGGACCGCAGCGAACCCCAGACATTGGCCTCGCGGTGGATGAACGACGACTTGGCGGCGCTCAGATCCGCCAGATCCTGAGGAAAGGAAGCGGGGCGTCACAAAGAATGTCGTGAACACGTGAAAGGTATGCTTGAACTCATTACCTGGAGGATCTTGGGAACGTCCCTGCGAAGGACCTCCAAGGTCGACCGAAGCGACCCCACCGTTGCCTCGACACACTCGCAAAGCCTGTCCCAAGACTGCTCCTCTCGCTCATCGTCAAGAACGAAGAGGGGATCCGAAGCCCCACTGGTCCAGAACCAGAGCGACTGACGCCGCCCGTCGGGACTGCGCCGCGCGGGGACGAGGCTGCCGCTCCCCAGGATGGGTCGCGGTTCTGCGCCCTCCTCCTCCGAGGCATCAGGTAGCGACGCCTCGGCCATCTCAGCATCGGCGGCGACGGGTGACTCCACGGCCAGAACGGCAACAGCCTCGGCAGCAGCCGGTGCCAGCACCGGCAACACGTCTGGTGGGCCCGAGGCCACAGCCGCGCCAGCGGCCTCCCCCAGCGCGGGTACCCCCGAGACTCCTAATCTCAGCTGGTAACCCCCATCAGCACAAAGCTGCAAAGGCCTGATGGGCGCGACTAAGGTCAAGGCTCAGTCCACTCAAGGGACACGATCTCGCCTCGCCTGAGCCTAGCCTCGGGCAAGGGCAGCCGACCCTAGAGGATTCACGTCTCGCCCGAGGGCCCCCTCAAGCAACGGACACACCTTCGGCTTGCCCGAGGCCCAGTCTTCGTCGAGAAGCAACCTTGGCCAGATCGCCACGCCAACCGACCGTATCACAGGAGCATTTAATGCAAGGATCGCCTGACACCTTATCCTGACAAGCGCTCTTCAGTCGACAGAGCCGAAGTGACCGCAGTCACTTCGCCGCTCCACTGGCCGACCTGACAAGAAGACAGCGCCGCCTGCGTCGCTCCGACTGATGTGCCACTCGACAGAGTGAGGCTGACAGCAGCCAAGTCCAGCCTCGGGCGCCATAGGAAGCTCCGCCTCGCCCGACCCCAGGGCTCGGCCCCCGTCTCGGCCTCAGACGACGAACTCCGCCTCGCCCGACCCCAGGGCTCGGACTCAGCCTCGGCTCCGGAAGACGACGAACTCCGCCTCACCCGACCCCAGGGCTCAGACTCAGCCTCGGCTCCGGAAGACGACGAACTCCGCCTCACCCGACCCCAGGGCTCGGACTCAGCCTTGGCTCCGGAAGACGACGAACTCCGCCTCGCCCGAGCCCAGGGCTCGGACTCAGCCTTGGCCTCAGACGACGGTCTCCGCCTCGCCCGACCCAGGGCTCGGACTCGACCTCGACCTCGGAAGACAGACTCGACCTCGACCTCGGAGGAGCCTCCGCCTCGCCCGACCCAGGGCTCGGACCGACCACGTCACAGAAGGGGCCATCATTACCCTACCCCTAGCTCGCTCAGGCTACGGGGGACAAGACCGGCGTCCCATCTGGCTCGCCCCGGTAAACAAATAATGATGGCGCCCCACGTGCTCCATGACGACGACGGCTCTCAGCCCCTTACGGAAGCAAGGAGACGTCAGCAAGGACTCAACAGCCCCGACAGCTTTCCTTCCGCAAGGCTCCAGCGCTCCTCCGACGGCCACGACATCACATGAACAGGGTGCCAAAACCTCTCCGGCTGCCACGACGGCATGTACTTAGGGCTCTAGCTCCTCTCTGCTAGACACGTTAGCACACTGCTACATCCCCCATTGTACACCTGGGCTCTCTCCTTACGTCTATAAAAGGAAGGTCCAGGGCTCTCGTACGAGAAGGTTGGCCGCGCGGGAGAACGGGCCGACGCGTAAGCCTCTCGCTCTCTCCCACGCGGACGCTTGTAACCCCCTACTGCAAGCGCACCCGATCTGGGCGTAGGACAACACGAAGGCCGCGGGTTTCCCCTTTCGCCTGTCTCCTTTCCCCCCCCCCTTCGTGCTCTGTCTCGCGCCGACCCATCTGCGCTGGGACACGCGGCGACAATTCACTCGTGGGTCCAGGGACCCCCCGGGGTCGAAACGCCGACATATCCCTAATTTCATGTATCCACAAAGCGATCAGCGAGAATTGTGATGCCTCCGACTTCGACTGTCTACCTCCGACTTCAGCGAGTTCACAGCGGCCAGTTCAACTACGTGGAGGGCTTCGTTGTAGCTGTCGCCGAGGGCCTCATCGACAACTGGGGTCCCTCCTTCTCATTGTAGAACCCGGTGAAGCTCACCTAGCTCAAGCACCATTCGTTCATTCCGGCGTCCTCTACTGCCTCGAGGTCACCAAGAACTACAACGACGAAACTGCCAAGTTGGTCTCCTATTGCAGTGTCACTGACTCGCTATCTCCTATGTTGAAGGCTTGAAACCAACAGAAGAACGACACCAACATCGTAGGAATCTTGCAATGTATGTGGTTATGTGATCGATGCTTGGGTTTTTATAGCATGTTCTAATTATTTTAGCGGATTTGATTCTGTTAATTGTGAGCTAATGTGAAACTAGATTTTACAGCACACTCTAATTGTTGTAGGCTTGTAGTAGGTAGGATATGGTAATGTGAAATATCAAATGTGGCCTATTAATTGTGATATAGTATATATGGGCACGTCAGCAGTCAGCATGTGTCTTACTGTGTTTCTTACAATGCGTTGTTACTGTGAGCTAGGATATAGATATCCTTACTGTGTGTTTCCTCCTTTTTAATAGATGTATGAACCTAAAGACATATTGGACAAGGCAACAAGGGTATGGAATCAGTTGGGACTGGCACTCAACAAAATGATGGGAATGGGACACAAACACAACCATCACAATCACAAGGGGCTACTGATCAAGAGGTGGTTGACCGTGACAAGGATTGTGCACAACATGAAAGGAAGAAGATGGAACCAAGATCAGGCGTGTGGAACCATTTCACCAAGATCAAATATGACAAACGCATTATGAGAGCTACAAAATGCAAGTATTGCCAGCGCAACATGAAGGCATACTTTAAGGGACATGGTACACATCTGCCTTGAAGAGACACCTTCAAAGTTGCAAGCACAATCCTAACAAGTTTGAAAAAGATGGAAAGTAAGGTACTTTACAAGCAATTCAAGGGGAAGGTGTTTCTACTTGGAGGTTTGATCAAGATGCGCTTAGGGAGGCCTTTGCTGCGATGATTATTGAAGATGAGTTGTCTTTTGCTTTTGGTGAGAAGCCTTCAAGAAATTCATGTCTAAAGCTTGCCCATGTTTCCAAGCACCATCTAGAAGAACATGCACTAGAAATGTAGTGTCCCAATTCTTTCGAAAGAAAGCCAAAGTAAAGACATTTTTAGAGACTCATGTCCAAGAGTTTGGTTGACCACAGATTGTTGGACTTCCCAACAACAAGATGGTTATATGACAATGACTACCACTTTCATAGATGAGGGTTGGAATCTGCATAAGAAAATTATTGGATTTTTTAAGGTTAAGGGCACAAGGGAGAAGACATTGGGAAAAGTTTATTGAAATGCCTAAATGAATGGGGGTTGCAGAGAGTGATGAAAGTAACAGTTGATAATGCATCAGGCAATGATACTGGTATTACTTATTTGAGGAGGCACCTAGCAAATCCACATAGCAAATGGAAACTTTCTGCACATGAGGTGTGCTGCCCACATTATTAACCTTATTGTGCGAGACGGTTTGAAAGAAGTGGACATCTCTATGAAGTGTGTTAGAGGTGCTATTAGATATATTAAAGATGGGACTTCAAGATTGGTTAAGTTTAAAGAAATTGCCGAGGAAGAGGGGATGAACACCAAAGCATTTCTAAAGCTTGATGACCCAACTAGATGGAACTACACCTATCTCATGCTTAAAGCTGCGATTGCATATGAAAAGGTTTTCTTAAGGTTGATTGATGAGGACAGTAACTATGTTATAAACCTTTCTGAAGAAAGGAAGGGTGATGGTTACCTTGATGAAAATGATTGGGAGAACGCAAAGAAGATGGTAGAGTTTCTTGAGCATTTACATGACCTTACTGTGCGTGTTTCATCTAGTTTGCATGTGACTAGCAATAGTTTCTTTCATGAGATTGGTGAAGTACACTTTCTTATTAAGTCTTGGATGAGTAGTCAAGACAATCTACAAGTATCAATGGGCGTGAGAATGATGGAAAATTTTGACAAGTATTGGGGGAGTTTGGCACACCAACAATAAGGACAATGAGTATGGCCAGCAGATGGAGTTGGAGAAGGAGAGAGGAAATGGGAGGGGAAAGGAGAAGGATAAAGAGAACATTAATCTACTCATTGTGTTGCAGCTTTTCTTAATCCAATGTACAAATTATCTATGTACACAAAGGTTATTGTTGACGAGATATTTGGTGAGGACAGGGGGCAGCTAGTTTGGGCGGCTATTAACTCTTATATCTGTGAGCTATTTTGTCACACCCGAGTTTCAGGGGTCTAAAGCCCGGGCGCGAACATAATCACCAGGTGTGCTGGGACCAAGTCTCACACATATGATGAATCATGGCACAGGATCGAATGTCACATCTTTACTATATAACAGGAGTTCTATACAAAATAAATAAGTAATTACATTATAAGGAGACAACGGTCCAGCAACCCAAAGTTGACTGGGAGACGACGGTCTAGACCACTCACGAACTCATCACAGCATCCTCCATGCACCTCATCCTGTGGTACCTGCTCTTGACCTGTGGGGGGGTGTGAGACAGCAAGAGTGAGCTCACATACATTCATAGCTCAACAAGTTGTGGGGAATAATGTGCATGAACTCGCCAAAGGCGGGAGCTCACGTGAAGTGTAAGGCTTACCAAAGAAGATGGTTAGAGCTGAGCATTGCTTTTAAAGTTGGTCAAACTTTTATTAGTAGTTACTAAGTATAAGTAAATACCAACCCAATTAAGGAAAAATAATAACATCACCTGCGATGCAATGCATATGACAAATTGAATTTAGTTCCATAAATTAATCATGTGAGGGTCCGAGCTGCTCATGACCGTGAGCACGGCTAGTATACCAGTTTTACACTCTGCAGAGGTTGCGCATCTTTACCCACAAGTCATGTTACCCATCTGCCAAGGGATCGCGACTTCCCATACACCTCTACCGAGGAGGCGGGGCAGGGTAACACTACGAGGCCTTTACAAAGTTCCACTAGCTTCAGAAAACCCGCTACAGTTTATAGGAAGCTCCAATGCAGGAATCCCTTGCATGACCGCCATCGCAGCAAAATCATCCCGAGGGCCTCCCTACACTGACCACTCCCCTACTGCCCTTGCCCCTTTCGGGTAAGGTAGTCCTCCACTAGCTTTCCTAATTAATCAGCCAAGGGCGTCCCATTATACCCTTGTGGTAGCACTGTTTTCCCGGGTGGTCGCTCCATGTTCTAATTAACATAATGATCTTATCATGAACGATAAATAACAATGGATAACAAAAGTATAATCATGAGTAATGTATCTTCATACCCAAAACCACATAAAGCACTAGCAAGTACTACCCAAAAAGTTCAGTGGTAATAAGGTATAAAGATAATCAAACTAGGGTAACCTATTGGGTCCCATCAAAATTAACCTATGCAGATCATTATGATTAATCAGAACATGGCTGGGTAAAAAGAAGTGATCAAGGGCACAACTTGCCTGAGACTTGAGATTCCAGGTACCAGGATGATCTTCAGGTGACTCGTGTCCTCACTGCTAAACGTAGCAATACAGACAAACATGGTATATACAAAATTAACATCACACCAAACTTAAGAATAAACTACGTAATAATAATCTACGCGTTGCTACGAGATCGTAGGAACAAGAATCACTAAATTCGGAGCTACGGTTATTAAGTTATGAATTTCCTAAGGTTTTATGTATTTGATACGAGATTAATTAAGAGATAAATTTTAATACCATTTTCATGTCAAAACAAAGATACAGGGTAATAAACAACATTATTATAGGATTATGGGAATTGGAATGGATTAATTTGGACTTCATATGAATTTCTTATGAATTAAAGAAATTCTAGCCTTTATTTTTGCATTAAAAATCATTTTCTAAAACCTTTTATCTGATTTCTTAACTTCCTGGACTGGGCGCACTAATTACAGAAAACACAGGGGCTATTCTAGAAGATTCTCCAGACTCAGATTCTACCCGCGGTGGACGGCGAGTTGATTCCTTAAAACTACAGGGTCTCTTCTGTGAATTTACAACGGTGAAGGGGTATCATCCACCATGGGCCACACGATCAAACATCAGCGGCTAGGATTAGAGCAACGCGGTTATGACTCGGTATGAAGCCGGATCCATCCGATTCCAATCCTGCGGTCTAGATTTAGCGCCATCCTATTCCTATCGTGAGCCGCCGATCAAGATCTCACGAACAGTATTAAACACGCGAAGGCTATTCCTTTGATCCCTCTATAACCGTTAGATGTAGATCCAACGGCGCAAACATAATTACTCTGAGATCTAATCGTGACCGTTGAATACAATCCAACGGCCCAAGCTATTCTTCTTCCTCTCGCGCCCTTCTATCCCCCCTTTCTCTCTCTTCATGGCTGACCGGCGCCGGTAGCCCTTCCACGGCGAGGAGCACCCCGGTGAAAAAGGCCCACGACTAACAGGCACAACTACCGTAGCAGCTAGGCGCGGGTTACGTGGGTATAAGACTTACGGGAGGGTTAACGTACCGGAGATCCAGATGGCCGCCGGTGGTCTGACACGTCGAGATCCGTTTGTCCATGGTTGCTACGGCTGAGGCGAGAAGGGCCAGTGCGTCGAGTACCAAGCATCGCACCCGATTCCAGAGCGAGGCACAGGCTGCGGTCAAGCTTGGTTCGGCTGGCGGCGGTGATGAGAATTCATGGCGTAAGCTCGTGCGGGCGACAGACAAGCTTAGGTTCTAGGAGAAGGGCTCGACACATCGGGTTGGGGAGAACGAGGATACCGCGACGCCCGATTTATACCCCGGTAGCGAAGTCCGAGCATGGGCACGAGAAGCGAGATCCACGGGCGGAAGGTCGGCATCAAGTTGAGATTTGGGGCAGAGTCCGTGAGGTTGAAGACCGACCTGAAGGAGTGGCCCACGCGTAAGGGATGAGGAGGGAGAATGGCGAGATGGCCCCACGCGTAAGTGACTCAGAGAAAAAGATAAGGGCGCTGATGGGCCAGTGGGGTGCGATTCAGTCATGGGCCAAGCAGGAAAATAGGGCCCATAGCTCAGTTTCTTATCCCTTTTTTCTTTCCTTTTATCCATTCTTTTCCAAATTTAAAACTTCAATTCAAATTTAAATCCGGTTTGAACATTGGCTTTCTGAATATACCCAATAAGAATCCTAACAATTCTAAGGAGTGCTCTAATATTTATCCTTATATAATACCTATTAACCTAAATAAAGGATAATTTATATAAGAATCCCTTTATTGAATCTTTATTATTAAACATTTTTAGGAGATGTGACTTCAAAAGTTTTGAAAGAAGAGATAAAAAAATTCTAACTCAAAACCTTTGGAAAATTTTACATAATTCTCAAAATGAGATTTTGAGGTGTTACAAATCCTACCCCCTTAACAAAAATCTCGTCCTCGAGATTTGTAAGGAAGATGATACAACAAATTTAGCTTGTAGTCTAAATTTTATTCTGGCCGGTATTTGTGGTTGCTACAGTTGCAGCTATGATTGCCAGCCAGGCTATGATATCTGCAAATAAAAAAGAACGGAGAGAGTACCATTTTTATTCTTTGAACTTGCAGGCACTGGTGACTTTGGTGAAGCTTCTTATATGGCAAACCAACTTGTTCCTTGTGTTATGCTTCCCTACCCTTTTTGGTGCATACAAGAAGGCGGGTGGTTACTGCTGGCTTTCTCATCACCGTTTCTCTGCATAATATGTACACATGGAACTACGGAAGTGAGATGCGTGGCAAGACAACCCTGGACTTCATTCTTGATCTGGATGGGGAGCCACACTTGGCACCCTGAGATGCACTCTACGATTGTCTTTGTTTGCATAAAGTATGTTCCCGTCCCCTATGTCCCTCTTGAAGAAAGGTTAAGGACTTAAGGGTTGGCCAGAAGGACTACCACATGTTCTTCTGTGTTGCACGCTATGCATGGTTATAAGAACGTTAGGAAAGAAGATCATGGGTGCCTTCTTTGAGCAACTTGTGGTTGAAAGCCTTGAAAATTCTCTTAGGAGGGAAGCCCAGGAAATTGCACTCGATCGAGGCAAGCACGATGGAGGCAGCGTGATGGCATATATGATATATCTGTTGTGTATTTGAGCCTCTGAGGTGCCTCAGTCTCCTGCTTGTGATGGGGATCTGCAGAGACCAGGTGATAACAACAGAATGGTCTCTGCAGAAGACGATGCTAGCATGAACTGGCAGCTCTCAGAGAAGCCATGCTCTGGGTTTACAAGTATCTGCTAGCACACGAAGATGTGAGGGCAAGCAAGGAATCGCCCTTCACGAAGAAGTTTGTCATTAACTATTTTTATGCATTCCACAGGAAGGAGCGGACTCTCCACACTCAACTCCCTCGATCTCTCACTTAAAGCCGACTTCGCTTGTCAGCCTCTTCTTTCCTGCTAGCGGAAGAAGCACCGCCGCTCCAGCTGCTCATGTGGAGCTCGAGGAGGCCATCCTATGTCCTCTAGCATCAACGAGCACGCCACCGCTCTACCCATGTGTCCTCCCGTGCGACGGCGGAGCTCACGCTCGCCCACGCGGCCGCAGATCTTGGAGAAGCGCAGACGTGCGGCGGTGATGGAGCTTGGAGATGCGCGGAGCTCGCGATTCCTGCCAGTGCCAGACAGGGAAAAGAAGGAAAACTGTGCAGATGGATAGTTCCGTGGACAATCGCGAATCCACTACTGGTGGAAGCAACTCTCCATCTCCTATGGAAATTGTACTACACAAAAGCACGTTCCTCCCAGAAGCAGGCGCCAAGTTTCCTCTTAGGTTGTCTTTTACTCGCTCCATTCTAATTTATAATTTACTAGGTAGCTGTCCGTGCGTTGTTACGAGTCAAAATAACATAGGACGTGTGTGACTACAAATATAACTTTTATTTATTTATAAACACTAAGATACGCGTGGTTTGTTGGTTAGCCTTAAATTTCTAGAGTAGACTAGAGTAGAAGTGTGTGGGTTTGAGTGCTCGTTTTGCACTATTTTTTGTGGGTGCTGGATATGGAGAGGGTGAAGTCATGGTAGCACCAAGTGTCCACATTAGGTTCTTAATAGAATAACTAGGTATATGCTCGTGCGTTGCCACGAGCCGGGGGAGCATGGGGAGGGTGAAGCACATGTGGTCTATAGATATAATTATTGCTTATTTCTAAACACTAAAGTACATGTGATCTGTTGGTTAGCCCTAAATTTCTAGGACAGAGGGGTGTGAGTTCGAGTGCTCGCTTTGCACTATTTTTTGCGGGTGCTGGACGTGGGGAGGTTGAAACCGTGAATCGTGATAGCAGAAGTGCCCATATTAGGTTCTTAATATATTAGTATAGATGTGATTATTGCTCATTTCTAAATACTAAAGTAAATGTGGTCTGGTGGTTAGCCCTAAATTTCTGGGGCAGAGGGGTGTGAGTTTGAGTGCTCACTTTACACTATTTTTTGTGGATGCTGGATGTGGGGAGGGTGAAGTCATGGTAGCACAGGTGCCCACATTAGGTTCTTAATAGATTGACTAGGTATATACCCGTGCATTGCAATGGAGGACACTTGTGTATACATAGATCATTGTTTAGTGATGATATCAAAAATCAACTCAACAATTATAACAAATGTCGAAATCGGTCATTTCGAACGACCAAAATTTGGCTTAATCGAAATAGGCATATCCTAAGTTGAATACATGATATGATGATGTATCATGACTTTCATAGAACAATTTTGCATTGTAGGGTCAAAAATTATAAAAAGGAGATCCTAAGCCTATCAAAAGGAGATGGTGAGTTATGACTATCAAAATTATTTTAGCTCACAAATATGGCCCTCTTATCTTTTATGTTGTGGAAAAATGTGTTGTAGCATGATTTTTACATTACTTACATAAAGACAAGTAATATGATAATATTCAACCCATCTAAAAACGAATCCTCTAAAACAAGGTTTCCTTACATAGACCATGAGGCAACCATGTAATTTGTATTGGAGAGCAGCCGACAACATTTAGAGAAATAAATACATGATGTGTTGGACATGGATAGTTAGATGGTTAGGATGACATTTCACTATTAAAACCAACAATCGGTGCCATCTTTTGCGTAGATAAAACAACCACGTCAGTTTGTTTATGCAAATTGTTAACTACTATGAATCCACCCGTGAGGTTCTCAACTACATAGTTTTGTGGACTGGAGACATGCTCAATCGGCTGAACCATCATGCAAACGTTGATGCCGGAGAAATTCACCAGAGCTTAGCTGACAAAAGAGACAAAGTACAATCCAAGTCAAGCACGCGAGTCAACTCGTCAAAGAACATTTTGCTGCCAGTGAGGCCATCTTGAGGAGCGACTGGCACCTCTAGTACGACACTGCTAGTAAAACTTATTTCACGCTCCTATAGAAAAGGGAAGAGACAACATTCTTTCGCATAAACAGACATAGAGCCAACATCTTTCGCATAAAGTTCTAAACCGATGGCTATGAACTATTTTAAAAATTGACTTGCTAATTTGCATATCAATATATATTTCATTAAGATGTGAAAACAATTTACAAGTATGTGTGATATGTTGCTTTACTAAACGAATTGGCCAATCTATATTTTTCGGTACAAAATGACTAAAAATAAGTTATCATTGTTATAATTGATATTAAACGCAAAGAAAATCATATAAATCATCGAGGTAGCAAACTCATGTAAAGAAGTATCATGGTTGGCCTGAACATGGGCCGATTTTAATTTTTCCTCTATTTTTCATAAAAGTCTCTATATTATACTTGAGTATAAAGTATAAAATGAGAAAATATGTGTGTTCTGGTGGCTAGATGGATGTGAAATATGAGTTTAAATCAAACAACCATAGTTCAAATGCCATTTACATATATTTTATCTTATTTTTACTGTTTGGTTCCTACAAACTGTCCAAACACACGTGCTGGTAAGGGCATTTATTTTTAACATTTAATTCCACCGTCTATCAAACATATGCTCTATCACTTGCATGCACACAAGCAGGCTTTGCATGCACGAGTGCGCACATGCAAGCTTTGTATGCAGAGGAGGCGTTTGCATGCATGGTGTATGCGCCGGTTTAGTTGCATACTTGCATGTGTGTGCGGGTTTAACGGTTGCGTGAGTGTGAGACGGGGCACACATGTTGATGCGTCACGATGTCCGATCTTCACGACGTAGGATCAATCTTCAGATAACTAGCTTCAAAGAAGCCAAGATAACTTGTTGCAAGCAGCGATAACTAGTGCAACCTGACAAATAAAACTCGAAGCCAACCACCGTCTTTAACCGGCAGCCTGAATCGAGGATTCGCCCAACCACACTCTCAAAGAACCAACCAACACAGCCTACAACCAATCGAGGAGACCTCGAAGGGAGTAGGAGCACCAATTGGGAGCGGATGAAGCCGCCGCTTCTGCAATCCCGCGAAGGAATTCACAAGAGCAAAGGGGTAGAGATCACTCTCAATATTTGTTAGCACACAGCTGAACAAAGGGGTTCTGTTTTAGATTATCATAAGCTGTCTTAGATCATAGACATAGGGGGGTATTTATACTAGTAACAACCAGCCTTAGCGAGGTATAAACACAAAACAAAAGTATTTTCACGAGCTAATGTGAAGGAGCCTCTTCGGGAGATCTGCAGAGCTGATTTCCGTGTGGCTGTTTGACTTCTGCGCAGCCTTCAGTATTTTGACAATAACTTCTTCTAGGAATCTTCAAATGATGTGGGGATGGATGCGTTGGAAAGCTGACTTGATAAGCTTTCTCACCATATATAGCATGCTTAATGAAACTTCGTAGAATGATGCAGTTTAATACGAAAACTTGGTCATCAAGCTGACTGTTGACCTTCTGACCAGTCGGCACTAAAGTAGGTCGGCTGCCTTTCTGGTAGATGTGGTTAAGTCGGCTTTAGAAGCATTGGAAACTAGACTTCAAGAGCTTTCCAAAAAGTACTTATGGGCCTTCATAACTTTTGGGAATCAAAAGATATGACTGTTTCTTTTGGACGGTTCTGTTGCGCTGGACTGACTCGGATATAGCTCTTCTTGCTGATTCGCCCTTGATATGTTTTGTCCTTCCTCTTTGGTGAACCTAAGTAATATCAACATACACGACTTAGGTAGCATAAAATTCTCATTAGTGTTTAAATGAAATTCATAAAGTAGCGCGTGCACCTCTTGTTGTAGCTTCTTAGCTCGGCTACGTGTAATTGGTCCATCAAAGACTTGGGTTGGTGATGATGTTGGTTGTACTTGAGTTGATGTAGTATGACTAGGGGGTTGTAACATGTTGCTTAATAGCGTGGTCATATCACATGTGATTTACATTGACATCTTAATAGACAGTAGAGATATAGATATAGATTTAACTTTTTTATATTAAGTTTAGCCAGCTCATCTTATTTTTTTAAAAAATCATAATTATTATTAATTTCTACTATAATATCATTTAGCATATAATAATTTAAGTATGGATTTAAATTTTTTATTTTTTCAAAAATAATAATAATACGAGTCGATCAAACTTAATAAAAAGTCAAAGAAATATAAATTGAGACGGAGGAAATAATTTTTTAAGCGAAAGCAGGTTGACAAGTCCAATAAAAGATGCCCTTGGATCAGATTATGCTCCTTAGTTTGCATTTGTGCTTTATGCTCATGTTGTAACGCCCTGAATTTGAGGGTAGAATTTTTTCTTCTTTTCTCTCACCAAATTCGGGCGTTACTCTCTCTTCTCTTTCCCCGTTTGCTCCTTCTTCTCAATTTCAAACCAGTATAGCGGCAGGTGTCCGTGTCATGTATAAACCAAAACCTAAGTGTCATGGGTGTTGCATCATGCCGAAGCACATTTCTTTGTCTGAGGTTGAGTGTTCGTCTCGTTCCGTTCCGGATTTTGATTCGCGTTTTAAGTCCGTTTAGTGGTCCGCGTGCGTCGTGGGTTTTCAATCCGCGAAGTGGCTCGGCCCAGCCCAACTTAGCCCAGCCCAGCTCAGCCGGCCCGGCCCGCCCCGGCCTGCGCGCCCCTGGCGCCCAACCCCCCCTGCGCCCCCCATCCTCTCTCTCTCCCTCATTTGGATCTCCCGCGCAACAACTTCCCTCTCCCTCTCCCACCTCTCTCTCCCCGTGGTGCCCTAGGGTTTGGAGACGGCGATCACCGGATTTTGGACCCCGAGGTGAGCTCCCCTCCCCTCCCCTTCTCTCTCTCTCCCTCTCCCTCCTCTTCTTCCCCACGCGCGCGCCCTCCCTCTCCCCTGCCCGCGCCCGACCCCATCCCCGCCCCTGCCCGGCGTGGCGGCGCCCCTGCCCGCCCCTCCCCGCGGCGGCGCTCGGCCTCCCCGCTCGGCCCTCCCCGCTCGGCCCCTCCGCGGCGGCGCTCGGCGCCCGCCCCCGGCTCGCCCGCTCGGCGCCCGTCCCCGGCTCCCCCGCCCGGCCTCCCTCCCGCGGCCTCGCCCGCCCCTTCCCCGCCCGCGGCGGCGGCGCCCGCCCCCTCCCCGGCCCGCGGCGGCGCTCGCCCGCCCCTCCCCCGGCCCGCGGCCGGCCTCGCCCGCCCCTTCCCCGACCCCGGCGGCCTCGCCCGCCCCTCCCCGGCCCGTGGCGGCGCTCCCCCGCCCCTCCCCGGCCCCCGGCGGCCTCCCCCTCCCCTTCCCCGACCCCGGCGGCCTCGCCCGCCCCCCGCCCGTCCCCCGGCCCCGCGGCGGCGATCCCGCCCGCCCCTGCTCGCCGGTTCGCGTCCCCGGCGCGGCCCCCGGCGCGGCCCCGGCCGACTCGGCCGCTCCTGGCCGGCTCAACCGCCCCTGGGCCGGTTCAACCGCCCTCCCCCCCGTTCGGCCGCCCGTTCCCGTCCCGGCCTCGCCCGACCGTATCTTCGCTCGCCCGCGCTCGCGGTGATTATTCGTTAATTAGCGTGTTGCGTCGCGCGCTTCGCCGCGCGACGGATTTGTCTAAATTCAGATTCTATCTTGTGTTGCGTCGTGCGCTTCGTCGCGCGACGCTTAACGTCTCCTCGTAACTAAGGCGAAGTGTCTCGTTGCGTGCTCGGTCGCGCGACGAGTCGTTAACTTATTAATTTGTTTTAGAGAGCTTTGTCGCGCGTCTCGCCACGCGACCATCTTTTTGTTTATCTCCACCTGCTTATAATAATTAGACATGAAACATGACTTTACTTTACGCTAAACATAGTGTCTACATTAAATTTCCTTCCATTAAGCGAGTGGTTAATTTATAATCATGTAACGTGATCGTTTCTCGACTGTCTTTTCCTCTTTCTCTCTTAACCGTACTCGCGAGCCCGCGTAGAACGTCTGTTTACTTATTGCATTCTATTGTATGGTGTACTGTTCTTTTGTATTAAATATGTGGATGTATGTATGTTTGCGCTCGCATAGAGAACGATCCGGTTGAAGAGCCCGAGGAACTCGCAGGAGAAGCCCCTGAGCAGCAGTCGGTTGGTGGAGGCAAGTGTCCCTTGACCTATCTCTGTCCTATTCATTCTTTAATTCACCTCCCGCTTTACATATTTATACCTAAGGTTTGACTAGCTTTTGTTATCCCTGTCCTTGATTACCTATTTGGGTTGGATTATTACTGTTTAGCTTTATGCTATTGCTCAAACTCTAATCAATGAACATGATGAGATTATCTATGATACGCTGTTTTCCCTTCTCTTATTATGATGTTGTACTTGTGACCTTCAAGGGGGCTCGAGCGGTTTCTCGAGTGCCTCTCCGTAAGGACCTGTTCTATGGATGACCGCCCGGGAAAACAGTGCAACCATGAGGGTAGAATGGGGTGCCCTTAGCTGAATAATTAGAGGATCCGGGGTGTAGTTCACTTAGCCGTCGTGCCGTCAATGGGGCTCGGTGTATGCGGCTCGCTCTGCCAAGGTTGATTTGTCCCTTGGGGAGGAGTGCGGTACATTTAGGAAACCTAACGGGTGGCTACAGCCCCGGGGAATCTTTGTAAAGGCTACGTAGTGATGCCCTGCTGGGTCACCTTGGTAGTGATCAATGGAGAGTCATGATCTCCGGGCAGAATGGGAATCACGGCTTGTGGGTAAAGTGCACAACCTCTGCAGAGTGTTTGAAAACTGATATATCAGCCGTGCTCACGGTTATGAGCGGCCAAGGGAGCTCCAGTGATTAGTGGTACTTGATCAGAGATACGTTGGTACAGGTGGTTATGAGATTGATGGTTTTGGTTATGACTATGGTGCTGGTAAGTGGTATTCTTTCCGTTTGGAAAGGGTACATCGGGTTAATAACTTGGGTTAATGCTAAAACTTGGCTTTCTACTAGTAAGTAATAATCTGACCAACTAAAAGCAACTGCTTGACTTATCCCCACATAAAGCTAGTCCACTACAGCCAAACAGGATACTTGCTGAGTATGTTGATGTGTACTCACCCTTGCTCTACACACCAAACCCCCCCCAGGTTGTCAGCATTGCAACCACTGCTCAGGCGAAGATGAAGCTGTGGAAGGAGACTTCCAGGAGTTCCAAGACTACGACGAGTTCTAGGTGTGGGTTAGCGGCTACCCCCAGTCGGCTGCCTGTGAAGGCCGCGGTTATCTACGTTTCTTTTCCGCACTTTGATTTATTGTAAGAACTATATGGACGTCTCAGACGTACGATGTAATCGACTATTATTCCCTTTTAATACTATTTTGAGCACTGTGTGATGATGTCCATATTATGTAACTGCTGTGTACGTGAATAACTGATCCTGGCACGTACATGGTTTGCATTCGGTTTGCCTTCTAAAACCGGGTGTGACATAAGTGGTATCAAAGCCGTGCTGACTGTAGGACCGCTAACCTAGAGTAGAATGGTCGTTCTAAGGACTATAGACCTCTGTCTCTGCCTTGACTTTGATATCCCTTCAAAAGTTGGTCATACCGACCAAACCTATGTTCTACTATACATTATACCTTGCTGAAAATCATGTTTTATTCTAATCCTTCATTCACTCATGATTCATTATTTGCTGGTCCTATTAATTCTGTTCTCACCCTTTTGCTTGCGATGTCTTTTGTAGATGGCTCGACTTAGACACACTGCACGAAAGTCAGTCATCCCCTTCTTACCCTCCCGCCTTGCTGAGCGTCCGCTTCGCCGTCCCGTGGCTGGACAGTCCAGCCACTTGGAGAGACTGCACCACCGCCTGCATGAGGAGCAGGAACGTCGACGATAGGAGCAGCAGGGCTCTTCTTTCTCGCTCCACCAGGAGATAGAGTCTGTGAGGAGCTGCTCCCCTGTGCTTCCTCTGGAGCCGCCCCCTGCACCACCACTGGGCGTCCCAGCTTCTGGAGTAGCTGCTGGAGGAGACCCAGACGACGGAGGAGGCGACGACAGCTCAAGCCACGACACCGACTTCTCTGCTAACCTTGAGCCGGAAGGATGGGTTGCTCGACCCATCACTCGCGACGCTGCTCGCGGGTGTCACTTCCACGATGCGCTCGACACCCTGCTATGTCGGGCATTTGACCGGCATACTTGGTCCGTCGAGTATCGCTGTGTGGTCTACCAGCACAGTCGCGGGGTCTACCCGGACCACTGGGAGGCAACCTGCTTGGTGCGCTGTCCGGAGAACAGTCTCCAGGGTGCTGAGGTCTGCTCAGAGCACTATTCTATCTCTGAGCGGGACTCAGCTGAGGCAGCCATGCAAGATGCTGCACGGCGTGCGCTTTCGCACTACTGCTCGGTTTTCGGTGGGGCAGCTGACGGTCTTGACCTGAAGTATTACCCCCGCCGTCCATCCGGCAGCACAGGAGGCGTGATTGTCTCACCTGTCGGTGAGGGCAATCCTAGGTTGAGCAGCACAGTCAACCTAGCCGCCGTGCTAAACACGGAGCTGGACCATGCATTAGACGAGCTGAGTAGGGCTCGTGCTGAGATCGCCCTGCTGCGGGCTGAGCGCGCGGAACGTCGTCACCTGGACGGTGGTTCCCCCGCTCCCGTCGGGACTCAGCACCCGTACCGCTCACCTCAGCGTGGACACCAGTCTTATGGCAATCCCGACTGCAAGACCAAGATAAATCTAGAACCATAGATCGTTAGAGTTGGATCTTGTAATTAATACGAAATATATACATAGAAGCTTCAGTCTTAGCGTTAGTCTCGCTCTTAGTTAAGTCTTAGTTAGACAGGGTAGTTTGCTATATCCTGTGCATTCATGTTTGTCATGATGAACTATGTTTGGTTTGGATCTTTGTAATGATTGTCACCAGAGTGTGGGTATCCCCTGCATTTTGGTTTACCTATTATGTTAATAAAGTTAGTTATATAGTTGGGAAACCCATTATTCTCCTTTCGTCTTTATCTGAGAAGCTGTGTGGTCTGTGTTGGAGATCAGTGAAGATGCTCATCTGTTCAGTGCTGTTGAAGAATTCTATCCTCTTTTCTTATGCTGCAAGATTTGCCAGATCAGTTCTGATGTGTGGTTGCATTCTGCAGATGTCAGAGAACAGGCGCAGAGGAGGAAGGCGTGCTCAACAGGAGCGAGCCGCTCCGCAGGATGAGGTGCCCCAGCAGCAGCACCTGCCGCCCCCGCCCCCGATGTCCATCGAGCAGATGTTTCTGATGCAGACTCAGGCGGTTCAAGCCATCGGTCAGACTTTGGCCGACATTCAGCAGCAGCAGCAACAACAACAGCAGGCCCCACCTCAGCCTCAGATGCCCCAGATGCCTAGAGACAAGCGTGCTGAATTCATGAGAGGTCATCCACCAACGTTCGCTCATTCTTCTGACCCCATGGATGCTGAAGATTGGCTGCACACTGTGGAGCGGGAGTTGCACACCGCTCAGTGCGATGACAGGGAGAAAGTCTTGTATGGTCCCCGTCTGTTGAGAGGAGCAGCCCAGTCATGGTGGGAGTCTTATCTCGCCACCCATGCCCACCCTGACGCCATCACTTGGGAAGAGTTCAGAGGTAGCTTTCGTCAGTACCATGTTCCCGCAGGTCTGATGACAGTGAAGAAAGAGGAGTTCCTGGCTCTCAAGCAAGGGTCATCGTCTGTCAGTGAATACCGAGACAGATTTCTGCAATTGTCTCGCTATGCTCCTGAAGATGTCAACACTGACGCCAAGCGACAATACCGTTTCCTGAGAGGCTTGGTTGACCCTCTGCAGTACCAACTGATGAATCACACCTTCCCGACATTCCAGCACCTGATTGACAGAGCAATCATGACAGAGAGGAAGCGTAAGGAGATGGAAGATCGTAAGCGCAAGATCAGTGGACCCCAGCCTGGAAGCAGCAATCGTCCTCGTTTCTCAGGCAATCAACCTCAGCAGTTCAGGCAAAACCAGCGTCCACCTCAGCATCAGCAGTTCCAAAGGCAGTATCCTCAGCATCAGTACCAGAACCGTCAGAACAATCAGTTAGGAGGTCAATTTCAGAGGCAGAATCAGCAGGCACCTCGTCTTCCTGCCCCAGCAAACCAACAGAACAGTCAGGCAGCACCAGCTCAGGTTGGAAACAGAGCATGTTTCCACTGTGGAGAGCAAGGCCACTGGGTGATGCAATGTCCGAAGAAGGCAGCCCAGCAGCAGTCAGGCCCCAATGCCCCAGCAAAGCAGAATGTGCCTCAGTCTGGAGCAGGCAATCGCCCTCAGCCGCGCTATAATCATGGAAGGCTGAACCACTTGGAGGCTGAAGCAGTTCAGGAGACCCCCGGCATGATAGTAGGTATGTTCCCAGTCGACTCCCATATTGCAGAAGTGTTATTTGATACTGGAGCAACGCATTCTTTCATTACTGCATCGTGGGTAGAAGCACATAATCTTCCAATTACTACCATGTCAAACCCCATTCAAATTGACTCAGCCGGTGGTAGAATTCGAGCCGATAGCATTTGTTTGAATATAAGTGTGGAAATAAGGGGGATAGCGTTTCCCGCCAACCTTATAGTAATGGGTACTCAGGGAATAGATGTCATCCTAGGGATGAATTGGCTAGATAAGTATCAGGCAGTTATCAGTTGTGATAAGAGGACAATCAAGTTGGTGTCCCCACTAGGAGAGGAAGTGGTGACCAAGTTAGTCCCGCCTGAGCCAAAGAAAGGAAGTTGTTATCAGATAGCTATTGATAGCAGTAAAGCAGATCCAATCGAGAGGATCAAGGTTGTGTCCGAGTTCCCGGATGTGTTTCCAAAGGACTTACCGGGTATGCCACCAGAGCGGAAAGTTGAGTTTGCCATAGAGCTTCTTCCTGGAACCGCCCCTATCTTCAAGAGAGCTTACAGAATATCTGGACCAGAGTTGGTTGAGCTTAAGAAGCAAATTGATGAGCTGTCAGAGAAAGGTTACATTCGGCCAAGCACCTCGCCTTTGGCCGCCCCTGTCCTATTTGTGGAGAAGAAAGATGGCACCAAGAGGATGTGCATCGATTACCGAGCTCTGAATGAGGTCATGATCAAGAACAAGTATCCTTTGCCCAGAATAGAAGATCTGTTCGACCAGTTGAGAGGAGCCAGTGTGTTCTCCAAGATTGATCTGAGGTCAGGTTATCATCAGCTCAGGATCCGACCTTCGGACATTCCGAAGACGGCATTCATTTCCAAGTATGGTTTGTATGAGTTCACAGTGATGTCTTTTGGTTTGACCAATGCGCCAGCGTTCTTTATGAATTTGATGAATAGTGTATTCATGGATTACCTTGATAAGTTTGTGGTGGTATTCATTGATGACATTCTGGTTTATTCTCAAAGCGAAGAAGAGCATGCAGATCATTTGAAGATGGTATTGCAGAGATTGCGAGAGCACCAGTTGTATGCAAAGTTGAGCAAGTGTGAGTTCTGGATCAGTGAAGTCCTGTTCTTGGGTCATATAATCAACAAGGAAGGATTGGCTGTGGATCCGAAGAAAGTGGCAGACATTCTGAACTGGAAAGCGCCAACAGATGCTCGAGGAATCAAGAGTTTCATTGGAATGGCCGGATATTATCGGCGATTCATTGAAGGGTTTTCGAAGATTGCGAAACCAATGACAGCGTTGCTAGGCAACAAAGTTGAGTTCAAGTGGACCCAGAAATGCCAAGAGGCCTTTGAAGCGCTGAAAGAGAAGTTGACTACAACGCCTGTCCTAGTCTTGCCTGATGTGCACAAGCCCTTTTCGGTGTATTGTGATGCTTGTTACACAGGTTTGGGATGCGTGTTGATGCAAGAGGGAAGAGTTGTGGCTTACTCGTCCCGACAGTTGAAGGTTCATGAGAAGAACTACCCAATCCATGACCTAGAGTTGGCAGCAGTGGTTCATGCACTGAAGTCATGGAGGCACTATCTGTATGGACAGAAATGTGATGTTTACACAGATCATAAGAGTCTGAAGTACATATTCACTCAGTCAGAATTGAACATGAGGCAACGAAGATGGTTAGAGTTGATCAAAGATTATGAGTTGGAGATTCATTACCATCCAGGCAAAGCAAACGTAGTGGCAGATGCTTTGAGCAGAAAGAGTCAAGTCAATCTGATGGTTGCTCGTCCGATGCCTTATGAGTTGGCCAAGGAGTTTGACAGGTTGAGTCTCGGATTTCTGAACAATTCGCGAGGAATCACAGTCGAGTTGGAACCTACCTTGGAGCGCGAAATCAAAGAAGCGTAGAAGAATGATGAGAAGATCAATGAGATCCGGCGACTGATTCTAGATGGCAGAGGCAAAGATTTTCGAGAAGATGCAGAAAGCGTGATATGGTTCAAAGACCGCTTGTGTGTTCCCAATGTCCAGTCCATTCGGGAGTTGATCCTTAAGGAAGCTCATGAGACAGCCTATTCGATTCACCCTGGCAGTGAGAAGATGTATCAGGATCTGAAGAAGAAATTCTGGTGGTACGGAATGAAGAGGGAAATCGCAGAGCATGTGGCTATGTGCGATAGTTGTCGAAGAATTAAGGCAGAGCACCAGAGACCTGCTGGATTGTTGCAACCGTTGCAGATCCCTCAGTGGAAATGGGATGAAATTGGTATGGATTTCATAGTCGGATTGCCTCGCACTCGAGCCGGCTACGATTCCATTTGGGTAGTAGTGGACCGCTTGACCAAGTCAGCCCACTTCATACCTGTCAAGACCAACTATAGCAGTGTCGTATTGGCAGAATTGTATATGTCTCGGATCGTTTGTCTTCATGGTGTGCCAAAGAAGATAGTGTCAGACAGAGGAACGCAGTTCACCTCTCATTTCTGGCAGCAGTTGCATGAAGCCTTGGGCACGCATCTAAATTTTAGTTCAGCTTATCATCCGCAGACGGATGGTCAGACCGAAAGGACCAATCAAATTCTTGAAGACATGTTGAGAGCCTGTGCGTTGCAAGATCAGTCCGGATGGGATAAGAGATTGCCTTATGTAGAGTTTTCCTATAACAACAGTTACCAGGCCAGTTTGAAGATGTCACCATTTCAGGCGCTCTATGGAAGGAGTTGCAGAACTCCGTTGCAATGGGATCAGCCTGGAGAGAAGCAAGTGTTTGGGCCAGACATTTTGCTTGAAGCCGAAGAGAACATCAAGATGGTTCGAGAGAATCTGAAGATAGCGCAATCGAGGCAGCGAAGCTATGCAGACACAAGAAGAAGAGAACTGAGTTTTGAAGTCGGAGACTTTGTCTATCTGAAAGTGTCACCGATCAGAGGAGTCAGAAGATTCGGAGTGAAAGGCAAGCTAGCACCCCGCTACATTGGTCCGTATCAGATTCTTGCAAGACGTGGAGAAGTGGCCTATCAGCTCAGTTTGCCCGAGAATTTGTCTGCTGTGCATGATGTCTTTCATGTGTCTCAGTTGAAGAAGTGCTTGCGTGTGCCAGAAGAGCAGTTGCCAGTGGAAGGTCTTGAAGTCCAGGAGGACTTGACCTACGTTGAGAAGCCAGTGCAAATCCTTGAGGTTGCAGACAGAGTCACCCGAAGGAAGACCATCAGAATGTGCAAAGTCAAATGGAATCATCACTCTGAGGAAGAAGCAACCTGGGAGCGTGAAGATGATCTGATGGCTAAATACCCTGAGCTCTTTGCTAGCCAACCCTGAATCTCGAGGGCGAGATTCTTTTAAGGGGGATAGGTTTGTAACGCCCTGAATTTGGGGGTAGAATTTTTTCTTCTTTTCTCTCACCAAATTCGGGCGTTACTCTCTCTTCTCTTTCCCCGTTTGCTCCTTCTTCTCAATTTCAAACCAGTATAGCGGCAGGTGTCCGTGTCATGTATAAACCAAAACCTAAGTGTCATGGGTGTTGCATCATGCCGAAGCACATTTCTTTGTCTGAGGTTGAGTGTTCGTCTCGTTCCGTTCCGGATTTTGATTCGCGTTTTAAGTCCGTTTAGTGGTCCGCGCGCGTCGTGGGTTTTCAATCCGCGAAGTGGCTCGGCCCAGCCCAACTTAGCCCAGCCCAGCTCAGCCGGCCCGGCCCGCCCCGGCCTGCGCGCCCCTGGCGCCCGCCCCCCCCCCCCCTGCGCCCCCATCCTCTCTCTCTCCCTCATTTGGATCTCCCGCGCAACAACTTCCCTCTCCCTCTCCCACCTCTCTCTCCCCGTGGTGCCCTAGGGTTTGGAGACGGCGATCACCGGATTTTGGACCCCGAGGTGAGCTCCCCTCCCCTCCCCTTCTCTCTCTCTCTCTCCCTCTCCCTCCTCTTCTTCCCCACGCGCTCGCCCTCCCTCTCCCCTGCCCGCGCCCGACCCCATCCCCGCCCCTGCCCGGCGTGGCGGCGCCCCTGCCCGCCCCTCCCCGCGGCGGCGCTCGGCCTCCCCGCTTGGCCTCCCCGCTCGGCCCTCCCCGCTCGGCCCCTCCGCGGCGGCGCTCGGCGCCCGCCCCCGGCTCGCCCGCTCGGCGCCCGTCCCCGGCTCCCCCGCCCGGCCTCCCTCCCGCGGCCTCGCCCGCCCCTTCCCCGCCCGCGGCGGCGGCGCCCGCCCCCTCCCCGGCCCGCGGCGGCGCTCGCCCGCCCCTCCCCCGGCCCGCGGCCGACCTCGCCCGCCCCTTCCCCGACCCCGGCGACCTCGCCCGCCCCTCCCCGGCCCGTGGCGGCGCTCCCCCGCCCCTCCCCGGCCCCCGGCGGCCTCCCCCTCCCCTTCCCCGACCCCGGCGGCCTCGCCCGCCCCCCGCCCGTCCCCCGGCCCCGCGGCGGCGATCCCGCCCGCCCCTGCTCGCCGGTTCGCGTCCCCGGCGCGGCCCCCGGCGCGGCCCCGGCCGACTCGGCCGCTCCTGGCCGGCTCAACCGCCCCTGGGCCGGTTCAACCGCCCTCCCCCCCGTTCGGCCGCCCGTTCCCGTCCCGGCCTCGCCCGACCGTATCTTCGCTCGCCCGCGCTCGCGGTGATTATTCGTTAATTAGCGTGTTGCGTCGCGCGCTTCGCCGCGCGACGGATTTGTCTAAATTCAGATTCTATCTTGTGTTGCGTCGTGCGCTTCGTCGCGCGACGCTTAACGTCTCCTCGTAACTAAGGCGAAGTGTCTCGTTGCGTGCTCGGTCGCGCGACGAGTCATTAACTTATTAATTTGTTTTAGAGAGCTTTGTCGCGCGTCTCGCCACGCGACCATCTTTTTGTTTATCTCCACCTGCTTATAATAATTAGACATGAAACATGACTTTACTTTACGCTAAACATAGTGTCTACATTAAATTTCCTTCCATTAAGCGAGTGGTTAATTTATAATCATGTAACGTGATCGTTTCTCGACTGTCTTTTCCTCTTTCTCTCTTAACCGTACTCGCGAGCCCGCGTAGAACGTCTGTTTACTTATTGCATTCTATTGTATGGTGTACTGTTCTTTTGTATTAAATATGTGGATGTATGTATGTTTGCGCTCGCATAGAGAACGATCCGGTTGAAGAGCCCGAGGAACTCGCAGGAGAAGCCCCTGAGCAGCAGTCGGTTGGTGGAGGCAAGTGTCCCTTGACCTATCTCTGTCCTATTCATTCTTTAATTCACCTCCCGCTTTACATATTTATACCTAAGGTTTGACTAGCTTTTGTTATCCCTGTCCTTGATTACCTATTTGGGTTGGATTATTACTGTTTAGCTTTATGCTATTGCTCAAACTCTAATCAATGAACATGATGAGATTATCTATGATACGTTGTTTTCCCTTCTCTTATTATGATGTTGTACTTGTGACCTTCAAGGGGGCTCGAGCGGTTTCTCGAGTGCCTCTCCGTAAGGACCTGTTCTATGGATGACCGCCCGGGAAAACAGTGCAACCATGAGGGTAGAATGGGGTGCCCTTAGCTGAATAATTAGAGGATCCGGGGTGTAGTTCACTTAGCCGTCGTGCCGTCAATGGGGCTCGGTGTATGCGGCTCTCTCTGCCAAGGTTGATTTGTCCCTTGGGGAGGAGTGCGGTACATTTAGGAAACCTAACGGGTGGCTACAGCCCCGGGGAATCTTTGTAAAGGCTACGTAGTGATGCCCTGCTGGGTCACCTTGGTAGTGATCAATGGAGAGTCATGATCTCCGGGCAGAATGGGAATCACGGCTTGTGGGTAAAGTGCACAACCTCTGCAGAGTGTTTGAAAACTGATATATCAGCCGTGCTCACGGTTATGAGCGGCCAAGGGAGCTCCAGTGATTAGTGGTACTTGATCAGAGATACGTTGGTACAGGTGGTTATGAGATTGATGGTTTTGGTTATGACTATGGTGCTGGTAAGTGGTATTCTTTCCGTTTGGAAAGGGTACATCGGGTTAATAACTTGGGTTAATGCTAAAACTTGGCTTTCTACTAGTAAGTAATAATCTGACCAACTAAAAGCAACTGCTTGACTTATCCCCACATAAAGCTAGTCCACTACAGCCAAACAGGATACTTGCTGAGTATGTTGATGTGTACTCACCCTTGCTCTACACACCAAACCCCCCCCCAGGTTGTCAGCATTGCAACCACTGCTCAGGCGAAGATGAAGCTGTGGAAGGAGACTTCCAGGAGTTCCAAGACTACGACGAGTTCTAGGTGTGGGTTAGCGGCTACCCCCAGTCGGCTGCCTGTGAAGGCCGCGGTTATCTACGTTTCTTTTCCGCACTTTGATTTATTGTAAGAACTATATGGACGTCTCAGACGTACGATGTAATCGACTATTATTCCCTTTTAATACTATTTTGAGCACTGTGTGATGATGTCCATATTATGTAACTGCTGTGTACGTGAATAACTGATCCTGGCACGTACATGGTTTGCATTCGGTTTGCCTTCTAAAACCGGGTGTGACACATGTTTAGGATATCTCCAACAGATTACTCATCTTTATCCCCATATTCAAACTTCACTCTGCGAACAATGTAGTCTACAGTGCAAAATCGTGTTTTAGGTGACCCATATGGGTGAACTGCTAGAGACGGACTTATGAAGTTAGTTATCCATTCCATGCAACCTTATACTTAGGGATGAAAATGGATGAAAAAAATTGGTACCATCCCCGTAAGGAAAATGGACGGCGACCCATCTTATTAAGTGTTTTGGTGTTTGATGAACAACATAACCATTTAGACTAATGGCGTTTGCTAATTTTCTATGAATATAGTTCAAATAATGCAGCATACACTTGGATGAAGGCAACATGGCGAACACCGATTCACGACTAACTGAACTCGTATATTTTTCCCCTAGTGTCCGCTTTGCCTTCCTGAAATGCCTCTAACCAACGACGGTGAAGCAGGGCGCATCGAGCCTAAGGATGACAAACGTGTCGCTGAAATCGAGGCGAAGCGCGATGAGGAATCCGACATCAGACCACTAATGTGAGATAGCGAATCACCGCTAGAGTTCAATGACAAGGAAGATGACATGACATACCGGTAACGGTGGCGAGCGGTCTTGAAAGGGAAATGTGCCCTTGGGCCATTTCTAGTATATTTTGGTGATTAAGTGTCCAACACATATTAAGTGGGTTATTATATGCCAAATGATGAATAATGAAGTGAAAATCAACAAGAAGGTATGTTTCTAGACTTAGTACATTTGTTTTGGGTACTAATGAAGTTACCTAAGTGCTAGAAACAGGAAAAGAAAAAGATTGGAAGAGAGTCCCTGTGTGCAGCCAAGACTCAGCACAGTCTGGCACACCGGACTGTCCGGTGGTGCACCAGACAGTGTCCGGTGCGCCAGGCTGGTCTCCAGCGAACTGGCCACTCTCGGGAAAACTTCGGCGGTGTACGGCTATAATTCACCGGACTGTTCGGTGGTGCACCGGACTGTCCGGTGAGCCAACGGCCACCAGTGCAACGGTCGGCCGCCAAATCCACGGGTGACGCGTGACCCTCTCCAACGGTCGACAGGGGGCACCGAAGTGTCCGGTGTGCACCGGACAATGTCTGGTGCGCCTACTACCACAAATCTGCAACGGTCAGATGCGCCAGAAAAGGAAGGAGATCGTGCACCGGACAGCTATAGGGACTGTCCGGTGGCGCACCGGACTGTTCGGTGTGCCACCCAACAGAAGGCAAGATTAGCCCTCCAAGAATGCCTCCAACGGCTCCTAGCTGCCTTGGGGCTATAAAAGGGACCCCTAGGCGCATGGAGGAGACACATAAGCATACTTTGAGCATTCTAAGTCTTCCACACTCTGTCTCCGCGCACTTGATTGACTTTGTTAGTGATTTGAGCTCTGTTCTAGTAGTGAACTCGTTGTGCTTCATTCGAGCTCAAGTCTTGGCTTGTGTGTGTGCGTATTGCTGCAGATTTGTGTGTGTTGCTTCCCATCCTTACTCTTGTGCTTTCACCGTAATCTTTATTGTAAGGGCGAGAGACTCCAACTTGTGGAGATTCCTCGCGAACGGGAAAAGAGATAAGCAAAGAAAAGCTGTGGTATTCAAGTTGATCATTGGATCACTTGAAAGGGGTTGAGTGCAACCCTCGTCCATTGGGATACCACAACGTGGAGGTAGGCAAGTGTTATACTTGCCGAACCACGGGATAAACTCACGTGTCTTTTGTGATTGTTTTTCTGTGACACTTGTGTTCGCAAGAGCTCGCTACTTAGCCATACTAACACTTAACCAAGTTTTGTGGCTATTAGTTGTTGAATTTTACAGGATCACCTATTCACCCCCCCCCCCCCTCTAGGTGCTCTCAATTGGTATTAGAGCCGTTCTCTTCACGAAAGGGACTAATCGCCCGAAGAGATGGATCCTAAGGGAAAGGGGATGGTGGTCAACGATAAGGAGAAGGAGTCCATCTTCAATGAGCCAAGGGACGACAAGCCCACAGACTCTGGCTCGAGTCATAAGAAGAAGGACGGGAAGAAGAAGAGGCGCATCAAGAAGATCGTCTACTACGATAGCGACGAGTCTTCTTCTTCCCCCAAGAGACGATGACTACGACGAGAAAAAGAAACCGGTTAACCCAAATTTTTAATTTGATTATTCTCGTATTCCGTATAATTCCAATGCCCATTTGCTTTTTATTCCTCTTGGTAAACCTCCACACTTTGATGGAGAGGACTACGCTTTTTGGAGTCACAAAATGCGTAGTCACCTTTTCTCTCTTCATCCTAGTATTTGGGAAATAGTTGAGAATGGAATGCAATTTGATAGTACGGATAACCCTGTATTCATTAACGAACAAATTCATAAAAATGCACAAGCTACCACTGTTTTGTTAGCATCGTTGTGCAGGGATGAATACAACAAGGTGAGCGGCTTGGACAATGCCAAGCAAATATGGGACACCCTCAAGATATTGCATGAGGGGAACGACGCCACCATGATCACCAAGATGGAGTTGGTGGAAGGCGAGCTGGGAAGGTTCACAATGATCAGGGGAGAGGAGCCAACACAAACGTATAACAGGCTCAAGACCCTGGTCAACAAGATCAGGAGCTATGGAAGGACGAGATGGACAGACCACGACGTCGTCCGACTTATGCTCAGGTATTTTGCTGTCATTGACCCTCATCTTGTGAACCTAATCCGTGAGAATCCTAGGTACACAAAGATGACGCCCGAGGAGATACTCGGAAAGTTTGTGAGCGGGCGTATGATGGTCAAGGAAGCAAGATATGTTGATGATGCATTGAACAACCCAATGCCCATCTATGAGCCTCAACCCGTTGCACTCAAGGCAACAAGCAGCAGCAGGGAGGCGCTATCTAGCAAGGTGGCACAAGTTGAGGCTGCCGGGCTAAATGAAGATGAAATGGCCCTCATCATCAAGCGCTTCAAGACGGCACTAAAAGGACGCAAGGAGCATCCCAACAAGAGCAAAGTAAAGGGAAAGCGCTCCTGTTTTAAATGTGGTAAGACTGGTCATTTCATAGCAAATTGTCCCGATAATACTAATGACCAAGAACAAGAAAAGAGCGGGAAGAGGGAAAAGAAGAAGGCCTACAAGAAGGCGAAGGGCGAGGCGCACCTTGGCAAAGAGTGGGATTCGGATTGCTCTTCGTCCGACTCCGACGATGAAGGACTCGCCGCCTTGGCCTTCAACAAGTCGTCTCTCTTCCCCAACGAGCATCATACTTGCCTCATGGCAAAGGAGAAAAAGGTAAGCATTCAAGAAACCCCTAAGTATTCTACTTCTAATGATGAGGATTCTAGTGATGATGAAGTAGACTATACTAGCTTGTTCAAAGGATTAGATAGAGCTAAAGTAGAAAAGATTAATGAATTGATTGATGCTTTAAATGAAAAAGATAGACTCCTAGAGAGGCAAGATGGCATTTTGTATGAGGAACATGACAATTTTGTTAGTGTTCAAAAGTCACTTACCTTAGAAATTAAGAGGAATGAATTACTATCTTCTGAGTTATCTACTTGCAATGAATCTATCTCTAGTTTAAAGACTTTGAATGATGATCTAATCGCTAAGCTAGAAGTAGTTAATAAAACTAGTTCTTATGTAGAGCATGTTGTCATTTGTAATAGGTGTAAAGGATTTTGATGTTGATGCATGTGTTGAACACCTTACTTCTATTACAAAATTAAATGGTGAAGTGGCAAGTCTTAATGACCAACTTAAGACTTGCAAAAATGGCTTTGATAAGTTAAAATTTGCTAGGGATGCCTACACCATTGGTAGACATCCCTCAATTAAGGATGGACTTGACTTTCGAAAGGAAGCCAAAGGGATCCCATTCCCAACAAGGAGAAAGGGAAGACCCCTATGGCTAGTAGTAATCTAAAGAATCATGCTTTCATGTATAATGATAGAAAATTTTCTAGAAGTTCTCATTATAATAGGTGTTATAATGCTTTTGATTCACATGCTATGATTGCTTCGAGTTCCAATGTTAATGGTAGGCCTAGGAGAAATTTTGTGTCTCATGCTCCTAGGAAAATGTGTAATAAACCTATCTCTGTCTATCATGCTTGCAACACTACGTATGTACTTTCATGTAGTAATGAAAAGTGGTTGCTAGAAAGATGGGGTCCAAATGCAAAGGAGACAAGACTTGCATTTGGGTCCCAAAGACTATTGTAACTAACCTTGTAGGACCCAACAAGAGTTGGGTACCTAAAACGGTAAAACCCAAGCTTAAATTGTCTTGCAGGTTTATGCATCCGGGGGGCTCAAGCTGGATTATCGACAGCGGATGCACAAACCACATGACGGGGGAGAAGAAGATGTTCACCTCCTACGTCAAGAACAAGGACTCCCAAGACACGATTATCTTTGGAGATGGGAACCAAGGCAAGGTCAAAGGCTTGGGCAAGATTGCCATCACAAATGAGCACTCTATTTCTAATGTATTTTTAGTAGAGTCGCTAGGCTATAATCTCCTGTTTGTTAGTCAATTGTGCCACATGGGCTACAATTGATTGTTTACAAATGTTGATGTATCTGTCTTTAGAAGGAGTGATGGTTCATTAGCGTTTAAGGGTGTACTAGATGGCAAACTCTACTTAGTTGATTTTTCGAAAGAGGAGGCCGATATAGATGCATGCTTAATCGCTAAGACTAGTATGGACTGGTTGTGGCATCGTCGTCTAGCACATGTTGGGATGAAGAACCTCCACAAACTTCTAAAGGGAGAGCATGTGTTAGGACTAACAAATGTATGTTTTGAAAAAGATAGACCTTGTGCAGCTTGTCAAGCAGGTAAACAGGTGAGAAGTACTCATCACAGCAAGAATGTGATGACCACATCAAGACCTCTGGAGCTACTTCATATGGACCTCTTCGGACCCAGCGCCTACCTCAGCATCGGGGGAAGTAAGTATGGTCTTGTTATTGTTGATGATTTTTCCCGCTTCACTTGGGTATTCTTTTTGCAGGATAAATCAGAAACCCAAGGGACCCTAAAGCGCTTTCTAAGGAGAGCTCAAAATGAATTTGAGCTCAAGGTGAAAAAGATAAGAAGCGACAACGGGTCCGAGTTCAAGAACTTACAAGTGGAGGAGTACCTTGAGGAGGAAGGAATCAAGCACGTGTTCTCCGCTCCCTACACACCACAGCAAAATGGTGTGGTAGAGAGGAAGAACATGACGCTCATAGACATGGCGAGGACGATGCTTGGAGAATTCAAGACGCTTGAGCGGTTTTGGTCGGAAGTTGTGAACACAGCTTGCCACACCATAAACCGGCTCTACCTTCATCGCCTCCTCAAGAAGACCTCGTATGAACTTCTGACTGGTAACAAACCCAACGTCTCATACTTTCGTGTATTTGGGAGCAAATGTTACATTTTGGTGAAGAAAGGTAGAAATTCCAAATTTGCTCCCAAAGCTGTAGAAGGGTTTTTACTAGGTTATGACTCAAATACAAAGGCGTATAGAGTCTTCAACAAATCATCGGGTTTGGTTGAAGTCTCTAGCGACATTGTATTTGATGAGACTAATGGCTCTCCAAGAGAGCAAGTTGATCTTGATGATGTAGATGAAGATGATGTTCCAACGGACGCAATTCGCACCATGGCGATTGGAGATGTGCGACCACAGGAACACCAAGTGCATGATCAACCTTCTTCCTCAACAATGGTGCACCCCCAACTCAAGATGATGAACAGGTTCCTCAAGAGGAGGCATGTGATCAAGGGGGAGCACAAGAAGACCAAGTTATGGAGGAAGAAGCACCACGACCCCCTCCAACTCAAGTTTGAGCGACGATTCACAGGAATCATCTCGTCGATCAGATTCTGGGTGATATAAGCAAGAGAGTAACTACTCGCTCAAGACTAGCTAACTTTTGTGAGCATTACTCGTTTGTCTCTTCTATTGAGCCTTTCAGGGTAGAAGAGGCCTTGCAAGATCCGGACTGGGTGTTGGCCATGCAGGAAGAGCTCAACAACTTCAATCGAAATGAAGTTTGGAGCCTGGTGTCACGTCCCAAGCAAAACGTTGTGGGAACCAAGTGGGTGTTCCGCAACAAGCAAGACGAGCACGGGATGGTGACACGAAACAAGGCTAAACTTGTGGCAAAAGGTTATGCCCAGGTCGCAGGTTTGGATTTCGAGGAGACTTTTGCTCCTGTGGCAAGGCTAGAGTCTATTCGCATTCTATTAGCCTATATCGCTCACCACTCTTTCAGGTTGTTCCAAATGGATGTGAAGAGCGCTTTCCTCAACGGGCCAATCAAGGAGGAGGTGTACGGGAGCAATCCCTGGCTTTGAGGATGAACGGTATCCCGACCATGTGTGTAAGCTCTCTAAGGCGCTCTATGGACTTAAGCAAGCCCCAAGAGCATGGTATGAATGCCTTAGAGATTTCCTAATTGCTAATGCTTTCAAGGTTGGGAAAGCTGATCCAACTCTTTTCACTAAGACTTGTGATGGTGACCTATTTGTGTGTCAAATTTATGTCGATGACATAATATTTGGTTCTACTAACCAAAAGTCTTGTGAGGAGTTTAGCAGGGTAATGACACAGAAATTTGAGATGTCGATGATGGGCGAGTTGAACTACTTCCTTGGGTTCCAAGTGAAGCAACTCAAGGATGGCACCTTCATCTCCCAAATGAAGTACACGCAAGACTTGCTCAAGCGGTTCGGGATGAAGGACGCCAAGCCCGCAAAGACACCAATGGGAACCGACGGACATGTCGACCTCAACAAAGGAGGTAAGTCCGTTGATCAAAAGGCATACCGGTCTATGATAGGATCCTTGCTTTATTTATGTGCTAGTAGACCGGATATTATGCTAAGCGTATGCATGTGTGCTAGATTTCAATCCGATCCAAGGGAGTGTCACCTTGTGGCCGTTAAGCGAATTCTTAGGTATTTAGTTGCTACGCCTTGCTTCGGGATCTGGTATCCAAAGGGGTCTACCTTTGACTTGATTGGATATTCAGACTCCGATTATGTTGGATGCAAGGTTGATAGGAAGAGTACATCAAGGACGTGCCAATTCCTAGGAAGGTCCCTGGTGTCTTGGAGTTCTAAGAAACAAACCTCTGTTGCCCTATTCACCGCTGAGGCCGAGTACGTTGCCACAGGACAGTGTTGCGCGCAACTACTTTGGATGAGGCAAACCCTCCGGGACTTTGGCTATAATCTGAGCAAAGTCCCACTCCTATGTGATAATGAGAGTGCAATCCGCATGGCGGATAATCCTGTTGAACACAGCCGCACTAAGCACATAGACATCCGGCATCACTTTTTGAGAGACCACCAGCAAAAGGGAGATATCGAAGTGTTCTATATTAGCACCGAGAACCAGCTAGCCGATATCTTTACCAAGCCTTTAGATGATAAAACCTTTTGCAGGCTGCGTAGTGAGCTAAATGTCTTAGATTTGCGTAACTTGGATTGATCTATAGCATACATGTGTTTTATGCCTTTGATCAAGTTACTTTATGCATTTATGAGATTTGTTGCTTATGTATGGTGCTCAAGTTGTGCAAGGGATCCCCGGACCTCACAAGTCCATGTGTGAGTAATGCACATATTTAGGGGGAGAAGTGCTACAACTTGATCCTTTGAGACTAACATTTGTGTTGAGTTTACTTCATGTAGCCTCAAAGGTGAATTGAAAGGGAAATATGAACTTGGACCATGCAAAGACTTCCACTGCACTCCGGTATTAACTCCAAGTTCATATCTATGCTCTTATTGCCTTTTTGCTCTTAATTGACAATATTGGTGAGGCAATGGGGTTAAAGGGCCAATAATCCCGTTTTGGTGCTTAATGCCAAAGGGGAGAAATTAAGGCCAAAGCAAATGGATCAGCTACCACTTGAGAATTTTGAAAATAGTAGAGTTAGAACTTTTGATTTGTCAAAATACTCTTGTTGTCAAAATTTGGTCTCTTGTGGGGAGAATGTTTGATTATGGGAAAAAGGGGGAGTTTTTGGCTCTTAATCATTTTTACTCTCGGATTATCTCTCTTTGTGCCCAAGCAAGTGTGTTTGACTTAGAGATAGGAAAATGAATTTGATTTACAAAAACAAACCAAGTGGTGGCAAAGAACGATCCAAATATGTCAAATCTTGTCAAAGACTATTTTTGTTCTCAATTGCATTGATGTTGCACTTCTATTTGTTGCTTTTTGATGTGTTGGCATAAATCACCAAAAAGGGGGAGATTGAAAGGGAAATGTGCCCTTGGGCCATTTCTAGTATATTTTGGTGATTAAGTGTCCAACACATATTAAGTGGGTTATTATATGCCAAATGATGAATGAAGTGAAAATCAACAAGAAGGTATGTTTCTAGACTTAGTACATTTGTTTTGGGTACTAATGAAGTTACCTAAGTGCTAGAAACAGAAAAAGAAAAAGATTGGAAGAGAGTGCCTGTGTGCAGCCAAGACTCAGCACAGTCTGGCACACCTGTCTGTCCGGTGGTGCACCGGGCTGTCCGGTGGTGCACCGGACAGTGTCCGGTGTGCTAGGCTGGTCTCCGGCGAACTGGCCACTCTCGGGAAAACTTCAGCGGTGTACGGCTATAATTCACCGGACTGTCCGGTGAGCCAACGGCCACCAGTGCAACGGTCAGCCGCCAAATCCGCGGGCGACGCGTGGCCCGCTCCAACGGTCGGTAGGGGGCACCAGACAGTGTCCGGTGCGCCAATTGCCACAAATCTGCAACGGTCGGATGCGCTAGAAAAGGAAGGAGATCGCGCACCGGACAGCTGAAAGCATCTAGGCCCCTGGTTGGTTTTAGTGATTAATGACAACGTAATATTATATGTGACTAACGTATGTTTTGCAGAGACAAATGGTAAGTTAGGTCGCATGACAGGTAGAAGTACTACAACGGTGAAAACAATCCCTGAGATAAGAACTCAAAGCGACGGCTAAAACGACGAAACAAAAGGTGAAGGTCTACAGAGTCCGAGTGTCAAGGAGATGTGGACACTCGCGATTTAGTTAGGTCTTTTATTCTCTTTTAACCGTACTATAAAGAGGGGTTGTCGATGAGTAGTTTGACCAAGAGAGTTCTAGTGTAGTGTTGGTGCACAATTACACTCACATACAGTGCTAGGTGTCACTCTAGAACTCACTCACAAGTTAGAACGAAAACTGATTTGAAAATCAGCTGAAAAACAAGAGTTAGTGTTTCTGGCCCTGGGGCACCGGACTGTCCGGTGTGCACCGGACTGTCCGGTGCACCCTCTGCCAAGTGGGGCCAGGCTGGTCCAGGGCAGAGGCTTTCCCTCTGCAGAAACCCGAGAGCGCAGGTTTTGAGAGTTGAATTTTAGTGGCGCACCGGACTGTCCGGTGTGCACCAGACAGTGACTGTTCACTGTCCGGTGTGCCATGAGTCCAACGGCTAACTGTCAGAACTAGCCGTTGGAAACGACCGTTGGCGCACCGGTGGCGCACCGGACTGTCCGGTGCGCCATTGCGCAGTGAAATGCCTGTAACGGCTAGTTGGTGGGTGAGGGCTATTTATACCCCCTCCACCCACCATATTCAATGTCTTGCACTCCACATTTATTCCAGCACATTGCTAGAGCATTGCAAGCACCAAAAGCCTAGTGAGGAAATTAGAGAATCATAATCCGCGTTTGTTCCTCATTAGCGCTAGTGAGAGCCACCTAGAGCACACACCACTTGCATTAGGCTTCTCTTGGTCAAGCGAAAGTCTACTGCTTGTTACTCTTGGTGATCGGCATCACCTAGACGGCTTGGTGGCGTTGGGAGCTCGGTGATCACCGTGAAGATCTTGTTGGTGACCCGACTCAAGTTTGTAAGCGGTCTCTAGGGATCCACCGCGCCGGAGTGGCAAAGGATCATCTCGTAGTGAGCACTTGGTTCTTGCGAGGACCAAGGGGGAGCGATACCCTTGCGCGGGTGCTCCAACGAGGACTAGTGGAGAGTGCCGACTCTTCGATACCTCGGGAAAAATTGGAGGAGTCTTCTAAACCTTGCTTTACATTCCGCACTTAATTCAAGCACTCTACATTGTGTATTTGTTTAGCAAGTATTTGAAGTATTGTCTTAGCATTGTTGCATTTCTAGTATTATATTCTTAGTGCTAATTGTTGGGGTGAAGTTGGGCTCTTGCTTAGCTCTTGCTTAGTCTTTAATTAGTGTTGATTTTTAGAAAAGCCCAATTCACCCCCCCCTCTTGGGCATCGTGATCCTTTCAATTGGTATCAGAGGCTTGTTGCTCATAGATTAGCTTAACCGCTAGAGTTACGATGTCCGGTGGGGATGGACCTCCTCCCGTTTTTGATGGTGACGATTTCCTTATTGGAAAATTCGTATGGAAGCATACTTAGAGGCTATAGACATTGGTGTCTATAAAGCCGCCACACAAGGATTCCCCGAACCTAGAGATCCCACAAATCTTGTAGGTGATGAGTTCAATTATGAGAAATGGAATGCTAAGGCCAAAAACACCCTTTTTAGAGGCCTTTGCAAAGATGTGTTGAATAGAGTAAGAAATCATAAAAATGCTCATGATTTGTGGATGGACATTTGTGCTCTACACGAAGGAACTAGAAGTGAACGTGAGGAAAGATATCACATAGCCATGCGAAAGTTAAATTCTTTTGAAATGCTTACTAATGAAAATGCAAATGCTATGTACTCACGACTTAATATTCTTGTAGAGGAAGTTAATGGATTGGGGCTTACTCAAATCTCACAATCGGATGTTGTGAGGAAGATTCTCAGTGTCCTCCCAATAGACAAATATGGACACATTGTCACTGTGCTACATCAAATGGATCTTTCAGTTACCACACCTACACAAATTTTGGGAAAGATCAATGCCCATGAAATGTACATGCGCATCAACGACAAAGAAGAATCATCTTCCAAAAGAAAGGATTTGGCTCTCAAAGCAAATCATGAAAGAAAAGGAAAAGCAAAAATACAAGTTGAGGAAGAATCCTCAAGTGATGATGACCTTGATGCAAACATTGCCTTGATGGTAAGGAAGACCACCAAGATGTTGAAGAAGCTAAATAGAGAAGGCATCAAATTTGATTCAAGGAAGAAGAAATTCTTTTCCAACAAAAGAAAGCCCATTTCTGAGATGGACTGCTACAACTGTGGTGAGCTCGATCATCTTGCTCATCAATGCAACAAACCCAAGAAGAATAAGTTCAAGGGCAAGAAAGAAGATGACAACGATGATGAAAAGAAGGAAAAGAAATTCTTCAAGAGGAAGGATGGGAAGCAAAAGAGGTTCCACAAGAAGAAGAATGGAAAGGCATATATTGTTGGCGACTGGCTCACCGACATTGAATCATCAAGTGGGTCTTCTTCAAGTGAAGAAGAGAATGATGAAAAAGTTGCCGCCATCGCCGGGGACTTCTCTTCACCACCACCATCGCCATCATCGACTTCTCACCTATGCCTCATGGCTAGGGGTGAACAGAAGGTACAAAATGATATTAATATTGCTGATGATAGTGATAGTGATAGTGATGAGGAATTTGCTTCACCTTCATATGATGAGTTAGCTGACTTACTTAAAGAATATACTCAAATCATTAGAAAGTCAAAAGCTAAATGTGATAGGTTGAAAAATGAAAATGAATCTTTAAATGCCAAATATGACATAGTTATAAAGGCTAGTGATGAAATAAAAGAAGAGAATAAAACTATGTCATCAACTATAAATGAGCTCACAAACTCCCTAAAAGATGCTAAGGAAAAATATGACAAATTAAATGAAGCTAATAGGGAGTTGCAAAATAGACTAGTAAAGATCAAGGAAGACTATACTCAAATTAAATTTGATCATGACAATCTTCTTGTTGAAAATGAACTTTTATCTTGCAAAACACATGAGGCTATTAACCCTGTTGTTAAGTTTGATGTAGCAACCTCATGTGATGATTTGAGTCAAGAAGAGCAAACTAGTCTACATGCTGAATTGACTGAAAAAGTTGAAGTCCTGACTTTAGACAACCAAAAATTGAAGAATTATTTGACTGATGCAACTACTAGAGGAAAGGTTGCTATTGAGAACAATGATTTCAACAATGAGTTGGCAGTGTATAATCAAAGGCTTAAAAATGAGGTCAAGAAACTAAAAAGTGAAAATGAACATCTTGCAACAAGTGTGCAAAAGTTCAACAAGGGTCAATACCTCCAAAATGAGCTGCTTATGAACACTGTTATGAAAAACAACAAGAGTGGTATTGGATACAATGCTTTTGTGCAAAAGAAAGCTACCACTCAATACAAGCCAAAGCAGACTCACAAGCCTATCAAATGCTTTGAGTGTGGAAATGAAGGTCACTTTGTCCACAACTGCAAAGCCAAACCACCAACTCCCTTGCCTAAGCACTCAAGACCATTTGCTTTCAATGCTCACTATGTTCTAAGAAAGGTTGCAAATGGAAAGGTTAAGGTTACATTCCTAGGTCCACCAAACAAGAGCAGACCTAGACAAATCTGGGTGGCAAAGTCCTTAATTGAGAGAGTCACTGGTCCTATGCAATATAGGGCCCTCAAAACTCAAGCTTGAATTGTCTGTGAATGTAGGTGAACTACAAGACCGGTGGGAGCCATTGGGTTATTGACAGTGGATGCACACAACACATGACAGGCAACCCACGGATGTTCACCTCACTAGATGAGAATGTTGATGGTCAAGATAAAATCACATTTGGAGACAATTCAAAAGGAAAAGTGCAAGGACTTGGCAAGGTGGCAATCTCAAATGATTTATCAATATCAAATGTTCTCTTAGTTGCACCTTTGAGCTTCAATTTATTATCAGTGGGTCAACTCTGTGATCTTGGACTTCAATGCTTATTCACTCCAACAGAGGTTATTGTAACAAAGATGGATGATGAATCAATGGTATTCAAGGGATTTAGATACAACAACCTCTACTTAGTGGATTTCACTTCAGAAGATGCAGACTTAAGAACTTGCCTCTTCACCAAAGCTTCTCTTGGATGGCTTTGGCATAGGAGGCTTGCACATGTTGGGATGAGCACACTCAAGAAGGTATTAAAGAAAGATATGCTTAGAGGATTAAAGGATGTGGTGTTTGAAAAAGACAAGCCATGCAGTGCATGTCAAGCTGGAAAGCAAGTTGCTAATACACATCCCACTAAAGCTTTCATGTCAATATCAAGGCCACTGGAACTACTTCATATGGATTTATTTGGACCTACAAATTATGTCAGTGCTGGTGGCAACCTCTACTGTCTAGTGATTGTTGATGACTTCTCAAGATACACTTGGGTGTTCTTTCTCCATGACAAATCTGAAGTTGCATCTATATTCAAGAAGTTTGTCAAGAAAGCACAAAATGAATTTGATTGCAAGATTAAGAAGATTAGAAGTGACAATGGCAAAGAATTTGACAACACCAACATTCATGAGTACTGTGATGAAATTGGGATCAAGCATGAAGTATCTGCCACATACACACCTCAACAAAATGGAGTTGTTGAAAGGAAAAATAGGACCTTGATCACTCTTGCAAGAACAATGATTGATGAGTATAACACACCTGAGAGGTTTTGGGCCGAAGCTGTCAACACTGCTTGTTATGCATCAAACAGGCTATTTCCTCACCGGCTACTTGCGAAGACTCCTTATGAACTGCTAAATGGGAAAAAGCCAGACGTCTCTTTCTTCCGGGTGTTTGGGTGCAAATGCTACATCTACAAGAAACGCCATCACCTAGGGAAGTTTCAAAGACGTTGTGATATTGGTTTTCTTTTGGGTTATTCATTAAAGTCCAAAGCATATCGAGTATTCAACCATGCCACTAGAGTGGTAGAAGAAACATATGATGTGGAATTTGATGAGACTAATGGCTCCCAAGGAGCACTTGAAAATCTTGATGATGTAGGTGATGAGCCACTTAGGGAAGCAATGAAGAACATGCCTATTGGAGCTATCAAACCAAAAGAAGATGAAGAAGAGGTGCAAATCATTGACAGGCCTTCTTCATCAAATGTACCACAAGATGATGAAAAAGATGAGAGGCATGCAAATGAAGATACATTTGTCTCTCATGAACAAGCAAGGGTACAAGCCGAAGATGTTGATGCTCCAGGATCCTCTTCCCAAGTGGTTGACAGGAGAAACTCATCACTACTTCAAGCTCATCCTCAAAACCAAATCATCAGGAGTCCTTCACAAGGGGTTATTACTCGATCACATAGACATGCTTCTTTTATTGAACATCACTCTTTTGTTTCTTGTGTTGAGCCTACTTGTATAGATGAGGCGCTACAGGATCCGGACTGGGTGAATGCCATGCATGAAGAACTTAACAACTTCACCCGTAACGAAGTTTGGACCCTGGAAAAGCTCCCACAAGATGCAAGAATCATTGGAACAAAGTGGGTGTTCAGAAACAAACAAGATGATCAAGGTGTGATTGTAAGAAACAAGGCAAGACTTGTCGCAAATGGATTCTCTCAAGTTGACGGCTTAGATTTTGGAGAGACCTTTGCACCGGTTGCTCGACTGGAAGCCATCTGTATCCTACTTGCATATGCATCATGCTATGATATAAAACTTTATCAAATGGATGTAAAAAGTGCATTTTTAAATGGCTTCATAAATGAACTTGTATATGTTGAGCAACCGCCTGGATTTGAAGACCCTAGATATCCTAACCATGCTTACAGGTTGTCCAAGGCGCTTTATGGGCTAAAGTAAGCTCCAAGGGCTTGGTATGAGCGTCTTCGCGACTTCCTCATCGAAAAGGGCTTCAAGATCGGGACCGTCGACACAACTCTCTTCACAAAGAAACATAACGGTGATATTTTCATTTGTCAAGTATATGTTGATGATATAATCTTTGGCTCGACAAATGACTATCATTGCAAGGAATTTGGTGAGTTGATGTCGAAGGAGTTCGAGATGTCAATGATTGGTGAGCTAACATACTTCCTCGGCTTTCAAGTCAAGCAAATGAAAGATGGTAATTTTCTCTCACAAGAGAAGTGTACCAAAGACTTGTTGAAAAGGTTCAACATGGAGAAGTGCAAACCAATCAAGACCCCCATGCCTACAAATGGACATCTCGACTTAGATGAGGGAGGTAACCCGGTTAATCAAACTCTCTACCGTTCTATGATTGGTAGTTTATTATACCTTACCGCATCTAGGCCCGATATTATGTTTAGTGTCTGCATGTGTGCTAGATTTCAATCTAATCCTAAGAAAGCTCATCTTCGCGTTGTTAAGAGAATTCTTAGGTATCTCAGGCACACCACAAGCGTTGGTCTGTGGTATCCCAAAGGAGCTACTTTTGATTTAATTGGCTATTCCGATTTGGATTATGCCGGTTGCAAAATTGATAGGAAAAGTACTTCTGGGGGATGCCATCTGCTTGGTAGATCACTAGTTTCATGGACATCCAAAAAGCAAAATAGTGTTGCCTTGTCAACTGCCGAAGCGGAATACATTGCCGTAGGTGCTTGTTGCACACAAATTTTATATATGAAACAAACTCTTCTAGACTATGGCGTAGTTCTAGAAAAGGTACCTTTGTTGTGTGATAATGAGAGTGCTGTTAAAATTGCTAATAATCCTGTACAACACTCTCGCACCAAGCACATTGATATCCGTCATCACTTCCTTAGAGATCATGTTGCTAAAGGAGATATCATTTTAGAAGGAGTGAGGTCGGAAGATCAATTAGCGGATATTTTTACTAAGCCTCTTGATAAGACCCGCTTTTGCATGTTGAGGAATGAACTAAATATTCTTGATCTCAGAAATTTTATGTAAAATGTCAAATGGTGTTGTCAAGCTTGCATTGCATGTTTAAATTCCTTGTATTGCATCTAGGGCTTGTCTAACCTAGTTAAGATAACCGCCAACAAAGCGAGTGAAAAAGCTCAACTCGGGTCAAACTTGACAAGTCTTAGTTTTAAGCTTTTAGCACTTAAGTTCTTACTTTTTATGCAATTATTGGTTCTTGAAATATGCATGAGGTACTGCACTTAGGGAGAGTATCCAAAACTCAAATCACTCATGAAAACCCCTAGTGCAAGCCAAAATGCAAATTTCACCATTTGCCTATTTTCTCTAAAAATTATCTAGCCTATGGCAAAATATTTTGAAAAATATATGAGGGTGCCAATACATGTCCCAACAAGTGTTATTTTGTGTGATTATAAGTTGGGATTTGGTTTGGTTGGGAGTTAGATAGAAAAATTCAAAATTTTCCAAACTCCCCTCTGTCTGGGCTCACCGGACACTGCACTGTGCAATGTCCGGTGCACCGACAGCCGCGTGCTAAAAATCCGTTTTCCTGTGCGCTGTCCGGTGGTTCACCGGACAGCTACTGTGCGCTGTCCAGTGTGCACCGGACAGGCACTGTAGACTGTCCGGTGCGCCCATATCGCGTTTTTAAAAAAAAACGCCTCCAGCCCGAGACCGAGCCAGAGGCTCATTTCACCAGCGCCATCTCTCTGTCTCTGGCGATTCCCTCTCCCCCGCCGGCGACCTCCCCTCTCCGGCGACCACCGGCGATCCCACGGCGACCTCGTGCCCCTCTCCTTCCCTCCTCGGTGAGCAGCTCTGGCTCCCTCTTTCCTCCCCTCTGCTTCTCTCTTTCTCTCTGTTTCTTTGGACTGTGCCACCCCCTTGTGCATCACTTCCAAAATCTTGTGAATTCCTGTGAAATCCAGTGCAACCATGTTGTGTATTGTGTTCCCCTGTATTCCTTGAACACTCCTGCAGGTTCTTAGCTCTTCGGGAGGGTTTTCCCACCTCAAATGGCCATTTCACCGAAAACCTAATTCCTCGCACGCCACGTGCTCGGTGAAATGCCCAAACCAGCCAAAAATGCTCAAATTGAACCCAAATTTTTCAGGCACCTTCCCAACACTTCCAGTAACACTCTTGCCAAATTTCACGCCAATCCGAGATTCCAGGCTTAAATTTCACCAAATTCCCCGTTTCGAGCGATCGTTTCCGAGCCGAGTGCACAAATCTCTTTTTCTTCACCTAAATTCAAACCAAGCACACACTTCACTCATATTCATCTACATAAACCTATTCGTGAAGTATCGGCTCAATTCCATATCGTTTCATGCCTCAATTCGAATTCCAAACCTCCTATGGCACTATTTATCTTTCAAACGTCGTTTTCACGTCGTTTGACCTCTCGATCGTCTCATCTTGTGTTTCCTGTGCCATATTTCTCTTGTGTATGTATTTATTCACATTTCATATACTTATGACTATGTGACTAATACGTGCTCACCTCTTCTGTCATTTCAGTGACCTTGATTGCTCGTGTGCCGTCTCCCGTCCTGCCTGGATCGTCACCTCTCGTGTGAGCTTTCCAGGTAGTCATCTCATCCTTTGCTAAAATCTCTCGGACATTTTCGCTCTATGCTTAGTCTCTCTCTCTCTCATTTGTAGACGTCAGCTCAGGATGCCGCGCACGAAGAATGTGTCGGCGCCAGGGGGAGGCGATGATGAGGATCCCCGTCGCCCCTTCAGGCAGGTCAAGGGCAAGACCGTTTACTTGGAGCAGCAGGAAGGCCGCAAGAAGCGGCGTACGGACAGAGCAGCCCGTGCAGCGGCAGCGGCTGCAGCGGCTGCTGCGCAGGCCGAGCTTGGAGATCAGCCGCAGACTCCATCCGATCAGATTGCATACCGTGTTCGTCGTCTCGCCTCCCGGCCTCGCTCCTCCTCTCACCCCACTGCTTCCACTCCGCCACCCACTCTGCCTGCTCCCGTCACCCCTGTTGCGCCATCTACCTCCACAGCCATACCCGCCACCTCCACTACGCCAGCTTCCACTGCTCCTCCTCCTCCCGCTCCCGCTTCAGCTCCTCCTGTCCCTCCACCTCGATTTCGGGAGCACGATGAGACTGAGGTTCGACCCCTGGCTACGGATCCTCGTTTGTTTGACCTTCAGCGTGCTACAGCGGCACGGGTACATAGGTTCAGATACGTACCCGTGGAGTCTTGGCTACCACCTCAGAGAGACCCTGCAGCAGGTGACCTTTTCAGCACACGTATTCAGAAGTCGTTTTTCAGAGCTCAGATGTCTGCTCAGATAGCTCTGCGAGTGCACCGACTTTTGGATCTTCTAGCCTTTCTGCTTGCAGCCGGTGCTGACTCTGAGGCGCACCTCACCTATCTGCCTGGCCTTCAGACCCTTCTGACTATCAGCGGCAGGTATGTTGAGGAGTAGGTACGAGTCTTCTACGCCTCTGTATGGATAGACCCGGATCATCACTGGATGAGGTTCCGTTTTGAGTGAGAGGATGTCACCATTACTGCCAGTCAGATCCGCCAGCTTTTTGGATTTCCCGAGTCGACGACTCGTCTTCACAGCCTCTGCTACGGCTCTTCTGACCCTCCTCGTCGCCCTCACGGCGGTGTGGCTCCGGGTACAGCTCACGTCGCGGCTCTGTTCCGCCCGCCCTTTTCAGATGGGTCGCGACGTTCACCGGCAGATTTTACTACAGCAGCAAAGTATTTATATGAGCTTATCAGACGGACTCTTCTGCCGAGGATGGGATACAGGGAGGCTACCACACATATTCAGCTTTGGCTCCTTGGTGCCCTGGTCTCTCACTCAGAGTTCGATGTCGTAGACTTCCAGATTTGTGAGATCGAGGACACCGTTTTGGATGGGATTCGTGCTCGTCGTCAGTTGCCCTATGCTCACTACTTGTGCCACATCTTTGCGCAGCTGATTCAGCCTCCTCGGTTTCAGGGCACTCTTGAGGCCTCACGCCTCATTTTTGGGTCCTACCGTCCTGCGCCTGAGATTCCTGTGCCAGCTTCTGCTCCTGTTTTTGACTCTCAGGCCGAGGATGCAGCTCTTCGTCAGTTCGACACTCAGGTTACAGCAGCTGATGATGATGATGATGATGATGATTTTGGGGTTCCTCCTCCGCCTCCGCCTCCTATGCCTCCACGCTCACATGATCATGAGGCTGGGAGTTCTAGTGCTGCCCCTGCTACTCCTCAGGCTATGGACCCTGCTCTTGCTTCGATTCTCCAGACTCTCTCTCTCAGCAGCAGGCTCACCTGGCAGCCGAGCAGGCCCGGTTATCCGAGAGGATGCTCTCGATGTTTCAGAACATGCAGGACAGGCAGGATGCACTTCAGTAGCAGCTACTTCAGGATCGGGCTGAGAGTAGAGCATTCATGGCTCTTATGCTTCAGCAGACTGGTGTCTCAGTACCTCCGGTTCAGTCTGCTCCACCTCCTCCGCTTCACGCTCCAGTTGTGCCATCGATTTTGTCAGGACCCCCTGTTGGTACTTCTCCGCTCCGGCCAGTCACTTTGGCGTTCACCTCTCCGGTTCTCAGCTCTGTCTGCCCGCAGCCGCCAGTGCCACCAGCATCTGCTGTTACCACTACTGCTGTGGCAGTATCTGTAACCACTTCTGTTCCGGCAGCTCCTGCAGCGCGGCCTCAGTCCGAGTCAGTACCAGCTCCAGCTTCTACCGCAGATCCTGGATCCGAGACTGACTCTGACCCTCCGCCGGCGTTCGCTCTGCTACCTCGACCGCGTCCGGATGCGCCCCCGCCGCCTCCTCCTGCTTCAGGTGTTTAGGTTCGGGTACCCTTTTGGTGTTTGACGCCAAAGGGGGAGAGATATGAGTTGTGAGAGCTAGGGGAGTTAGAGAGTTAGTAGAGAGTCATTTTGATGTAATATATGTGTTTACTACTCTCTGTACTAGCTTGATGTTTTTGGCTCACAAACTCGACATATACTCTCGTTGCTTATGATTGACTGTGTGTATTATGTTTTCACCTTATATTTTATCACCAGTCTTCTAGTTCTTGTTTCATTGATTTAACTTCACTTTTATATGAACAAGAATCTTATGATGTGTATGCGCTCACTCTTATTATTATGGTACACGTTCTTTCTGTCAAAGATTACTGAGTATAACTAACCATTCTTTCTATTGACAGAAACTTCAAAACAAACTACTCTCACAAAACTTGTAAGGTTGTCATCAATCACCAAAAAGGGGGAGATTGAAAGCATCTAGGCCCCTGGTTGGTTTTAGTGATTAATGACAATGTAATATTATATGTGACTAACGTATGTTTTGCAGAGACAAATGGTAAGTTAGGTCGCATGACAGGTAGAAGTACTACAACGGTGAAAACAATCCCTGAGATAAGAACTCAAAGCGACGGCTAAAACGACGAAACAAAAGGTGAAGGTCTACGGAGTCCGAGTGTCAAGGAGATGTGGACACTCGCGATTTAGTTAGGTCTTTTATTCTCTTTTAACCGTACTATAAAGAGGGGTTGTCGATGAGTAGTTTGACCAAGAGAGTTCTAGTGTAGTGTTGGTGCACAATTACACTCACATACAGTGCTAGGTGTCACTCTAGAACTCACTCACAAGTTAGAACGAAAACTGATTTGAAAATCAGCTGAAAAACAAGAGTTAGTGTTTCTGTCCCTGGGGCACCGGACTGTCCGGTGTGCACCGGACTGTCCGGTGTGCACCGGACTGTCCGGTGTGCACCGGACTGTCCGGTGCACCCTCTGCCAAGTGGGGCCAGGCTCGTCCAGGGCAGAGGTTTTCCCTCCGCAGAAACCCGAGAGCGCAGGTTTTGAGAGTTGAATTTTAGTGGCGCACCGGACTGTCCGGTGTGCACCGGACAGTGACTGTTCACTGTCCGGTGTGCCATGAGTCCAACGGCTAACTGTCAGAACTAGCCGTTGGAAACGACCGTTGGCGCACCGGTGGTGCACCGTTGGCGCACCGGACTGTCCGGTGCGCCATTGCGCAGTGAAATGCCTGTAACGGCTAGTTGGTGGGTGAGGGCTATTTATACCCCCTCCACCACCATATTCAATGTCTTGCACTCCACATTTATTCCAGCACATTGCTAGAGCATTGCAAGCACCAAAAGCCTAGTGAGGAAATTAGAGAATCATAATCTGTGTTTGTTCCTCATTAGCGCTAGTGAGAGTCACCTAGAGCACACACCACTTGCATTAGGCTTCTCTTGGTCAAGCGAAAGTCTACGGCTTGTTACTCTTGGTGATCGGCATCACCTAGACGGCTTGGTGGCGTTGGGAGCTCGGTGATCACCGTGAAGATCTTGTTGGTGACCCGACTCAAGTTTGTAAGCGGTCTCGAGGGATCCACCGCGCCGGAGTGGCAAAGGATCATCTCGTAGTGAGCACTTGGTTCTTGCGAGGACCAAGGGGGAGCGATACCCTTGCGCGGGTGCTCCAACGAGGACTAGTGGAGAGTGCCGACTCTTCGATACCTCGGGAAAAATTGGAGGAGTCTTCTAAACCTTGCTTTACATTCCGCACTTAATTCAAGCACTCTACATTGTGTATTTGTTTAGCAAGTATTTGAAGTATTGTCTTAGCATTGTTGCATTTCTAGTATTATATTCTTAGTGCTAATTGTTGGGGTGAAGTTGGGCTCTTGCTTAGCTCTTGCTTAGTCTTTAATTATTGTTGATTTTTAGAAAAGCCCAATTCACCCCCCTCTTGGGCATCGTGATCCTTTCAACAGCTACAGGGACTGTCCGGTGGCGCACCGGACTGTCCGGTGCGCCACCCGACAGAAGGCAAGATTAGCCTTCCAAGAATGCCTCCAACGGCTCCTAGCTGCCTTGGGGCTATAAAAGGGACCCCTAGGCGCACGGAGGAGACACATAAGCATACTTTGAGCATTCTAAGTCTTCCACACTCCGTCTCCGCGCACTTGATTGACTTTGTTAGTGATTTGAGCTCTGTTCTAGTAGTGAACTCGTTGTGCTTCATTCGAGCTCAAGTCTTGGCTTGTGTGTGTGCGTATTGCTGCAGATTTGTGTGTGTTGCTTCCCATCCTTACTCTTGTGCTTTCACCGTAATCTTTATTGTAAGGGCGAGAGACTCCAACTTGTGGAGATTCCTCGCGAACGGGAAAAGAGATAAGCAAAGAAAAGTTGTGGTATTCAAGTTGATCATTGGATCACTTGAAAGGGGTTGAGTGCAACCCTCGTCCATTGGGACGCCACAACGTGGAGGTAGGCAAGTGTTATACTTGCCGAACCACGGGATAAACTCGCGTGTCTTTTGTGATTGTTTTCTGTGACACTTGTGTTCGCAAGAGCTCGCTACTTAGCCATACTAACACTTAACCAAGTTTTGTGGCTATTAGTTGTTGAATTTTACAGGATCACCTATTCACCCCCCCTCTAGGTACTCTCAATGCTTGACGCGTGCCAACGGTGACGGACGCGGCACCGAAATCGGTGGTGCACTTGGACGCAAACAACAATGGTGAGCTCGAGCAAAGAGAACGAGGAAGGCGAAATATGAGAAAGTGACGACACATGTTCATCCCTAAGAGACACATTATATAAGACATTTGCAAAAAAACAACCAAATCAATCAGAGGTCGCAAAGATGCCGCCTCCCCGAAACCACATACTTGATGATCAAGGATAATGTTCGTACTGTTCTCTAGTCTTCGGGATTGGCTCATCAAGTTGAGCCTCACCCTCGGGGACTACCGTTGGGGAGAAGGATGAATATGACCTCGATCACCGGTAAACTTGACACCTCTTAACCATTTATCGGACTTTGTTGCCATCTTCAAACATGTAGGATGCACCAAAGACCATGAAGACGTCACCGAGGACTTTGCTCCTTGACGAAGTAGCCTAGACGATCTCATCGGAGCCGGACTTCGTTGTTTATCTTTGCCATACAAAGCCCATTTGAAGGTCACGAAGATGTCAGTACGGACTTCATCGGTCTAAAGGCGACCTCAGAGGCCTACAAGGCAGCTTGAGGGCTTCAACCCCTTCACTTTGGGAGGACACACCGCTCTACTGGAGACCTCGAAGACCCACTAAAGGCCTTTGACCACGTCCAAGGGGGCATTAGGGCTTTTGAGGAGGCAATGGTCCCCACATTTATGTGGGGCCAGCTAGTACACTGGTCGTGTTGGTACGGACACCCTAGATAAGTATGTGTAACATGGAAATTATAAAGACCCTAAAGACATTGTTGTATAGAATATTTTGGATATAGTAGGTAACCAAGGGTAGGTCCATATTTTAGGGTTGACCCCTCGAATAGGGTGATGGGACAGTTGGTAGGGCATTTATGGACTACTGTTCCACGTTGTTGTCATCTTTGTTGTTTGGACCCCTACTATACTAGATCCCAATAACCATGCCGGAGAGGCAAAGAATCAGCTCGTAGAGAGCACTTGGGTCTTGCGCGGATCAAGAAGGAGAGGCATTCTGGCGTGGGTGCTCCAACGAGGACTGGTAGGAACTCTCAACTCTTCGGTACCTCAGAAAAACATGGAAATGTTTTAAATCCTTTTTTACTTTGAACATTTACACTTGAGCAACTATATTTAAGTATTTATATTACTAGAACTGTTATACTAATATAGTATTCGAACTTATAATATAAAATCTTCTATCGATGGATAGATAGATAGATAGAAACACTTCTAGACACAAGAGATGAAGTTCGACTCACTAATAGGTTTGAATTTGAGGAAAAAATTATATAAGTTTAATTCACCCCGTGTCTAAGACATTGATCCTTTTACCTACTCATACTTAGAAGTTAGTACTGCTAAAACTTTGTCACGTGACTCTGAATTATCAGAATGTTGATATAGGAGTAGAAACTGAAATGTTTCAGAGAACAACATAGTTGTCAAGCAATAAGATCATATAGTTTATAGTTTTCAAACAGTAAGATCAGATAATTTAGTTTAATCATGTACACAGTCATCATGAAATACACATATGAACGTAAAGATGCTATTGACTTCTGGGGTGTAGGCCCTAGCAATCTGGAGAAGACAACGCGCCTTTGCTTCTCCGAAGAGATAGACACTGTACTTGGAAGACAGAAGAAGACAGAGGTCAAGCATTGTGGTTGTGGCCAACAAATCCACGACGCGAGGCACCAGATGGATGACTATGGCTTGTCTAGCTCCATTTCTTGAAGGCGTGCTCCATCATGTACCATGGAGTATGATTTTTCTGAACTCTGGAGGACACAGAGAACTGGGAACGGTCTGGCCATTTCAGGCGTTGTTTTCAGCGGAATTTTCAGCCACCATTTCGTGCTGTATAAGCCTTGGTTGAGTGTTGTGCTGGGACTCTTTCTAATAATGCTGTCGCGGTGACAGCAACAACGCAGTGCTACGTGCCCAATTATCGGACACTGAATTGGATGGACAGTTGAGTCGGGGGCGGAGGTTGGTCTGTCTCAGTACGCATTCAGCTGGATTCTATTTCAGATAAAATTGGTTTACCTCTGCCGCTGCGCATCCATGCTTTGGCATCTAACAATGGACAAGCTCACCACGGTTTTATCAACCTAGAAACGTTTAAACATACTGTTTTTTCGTAATTTTGTGAAATCTATGGAGTTGATGAAAAAAGTCTTGAACATTTTAATTTACTCTCCGTTTGTTGTTCTTTAACTTTAAGAGACCTAAGACTGTTTCGATGTTAGATCTATGAGAACTAAGTATATCTTCAGGGTATCTTGTATCTATGCATTGGAATATCCGACAGCATGATTTATCTGATTGAAAGCAAGACGCCATATATATCCATAGCAGCACCCGAGATATAGTTATCCGAATGACTCATCCCTACTGCTATATATATATACTATCAGCTTGTGCTTAGCTAGCATCTCAGCAGAACAATCCTGTATACAACGGATGCTATCGTTTAAAAATTGTGTGTATATATCCTCAGCAGCAGGTTTCAACGATGACTAGCGTCCAAATTCATCCTCTGATTCTCCGACGTCAGGTAAACTACCGGAAGTTCGCAAGCAAAAGGAGAGCTGTCTTCTCGTGTTTCAACAAGGCTGCAAGGGAAGCGCAGAAGGAATTGTGCTCTGCCGAGTCTATGGATCCGTTAACCTAGAGACAGAGAGTCCATGGATCCAGGTTATCTTATTTATGTTTCTTTAATTTAGTATACACTTGTGCAAGTAAGACAAAATTTAGCTTGCCAATGTGCCCAAAGCAAGCAAGCGCTTACTCACCTTGTGAAAAGCAAAGCTTGGAAAGAGACCAAAACATATATAAATAGACAGAAGTAGTACATGATATTTATCTTCAACTATAGAGCTTTTTTTTTGGAACAAAGGAAAAGTGAAGTAATTTTGAAGCATTGGAATTCTATAGGTGGCATTTTTTGGAACAAAGAAAAATTGAAGGAATTTTGAATCATTGAAATCCTATAGGTGGCCCTTTGAAACAAAGGACTGAGTTTCTATAAATTCTATAAAATTCTATGGAATAGACTTGTCGGCGTTTTGGACCCGGGAGACCCTCAACCGGACCGACTAGTGAATTTTGTGCCGCGTGCCCCTGTCCAGATGGGTTGATGCAAGATGGAACACAAGAGGAGGGATGAAGCTTATATTATCTTGTACCGGAGGTGCTTGCAGTAGGGGTTACAAGCTTCACGAGAGAGGGAACGGGCCCCAGGCCTCCTGAGGAGTTAGTGTTGCGGAGTGGAGCTCGATGTTTGAGTGAGTCCGCCTCCGTTGTTCTTGCTGTCCGTGCTCCCCTCCTCTCCTTTCGAAGGCCCTGGGCATCCCCTTTTATAGACACAAGGGGATGGTCCAGTTGTACATATGAGGGTGTAGCAATGTGCTAACGTGTCCGGCGAAGAGGTGCTTGAGCCCTGTATGAAGCGTAGCTGGCGGTGCGGCCCTGGGTCCTGCTGACGTTTCTTTGCCTTCATAGAGAGCTTACGGACTATTGACGTCATGGACGCATACGAGGAACCATCATTACCTGTTGCCGGAGTAATCTAGATGTGACTCCGGTCTTGTTCCTTCGTAGCCTGAGGCGACTAGCTAGAGGTAGGGTAATGATGTATCCCCTGTAGCGTAGTCGGTCCGAGGTCGAGGTCGGGCAAGGCGGTGACTCCTCCCGAGGCTGAGGCTGAGGTCGGGCGAGGTTGTGACTCCTCCCGAGGCCGAGGCTGAGGTCGGGCGAGGCGGAGACCTCTTCCCGAGGCCGAGGCTGAGGTCGAGACCTGGGGTCGGGCGAGGCGGAGACCTCTTCCCGAGGCCGAGGCTGAGGTCGAGACCTGGGGTCGGGCGAGGCGGAGCTCCCTGTTGCGCCCGAGGCTGAACTCGGGAGAGGCCGTGACTTACTGTTGTTAGTCTTACCCTGGTGGTTGGCACAGTAGTCGGAACGGGGTGAATAGTGTTGTTTTCCTGTCAGAACGATCAGTAAAGGGGCGAAGTGACTGCGGTCATTTCAACCTTGCCGACTGCGGCGCGCGTGTCAGGATAAGGTGTCAGGCGATCCTTGCATTAAATGCGCATGCGACACGGTCGGCGATAAGGCGATTTGGCCGAGGTTGATATACGACAAAGTCTGCCCGAGCTTAGCCTCGGACGAGTCGGGGGTGCGCCCGCTGCCTGAGGGGCCCTCGGGCGAGGCGTGAATCCGTCCGGGACCACTGTTCTTGCCCGAGGCCAGGCTCAGGCGAGACAACATCGCGTCCCTTGGTAGATGAGACCTTGACTTTGCGTTGTGCTCGCTAGCCTTTACGGTCTGTTTTGAAAATGCTTTTCAGCCATGCTTAGGAGTGTTGGGGGTATCCCTAATTACGGTACCCGACAAGACTATTATAGTAAGAGTTTAAAGGATCTCTAACATGGGTTCAACCTCTTGAATTTCTTTTATAGATTTAAAAGTATCATGCGTTAAGAAACTCTAGCTTTAGTAGGCAAAGTTACCATATAAAGATCCAACCGTGGCCCAGATCTCTCTATACATTAATATATATGTATAGAAGAGCATATGCCTTGATTTTTGCTACTAAAAGGCCGGTAAAACAATGTTAGGACTAGTTTACAAACTCTATTTTCTTATGAGATTTCTATTTTCTTAAGAAAAAATAAATTAATTTTTTAAAAAAATTGAAATCACTTAAGAAAATATGGTTTCTAAACTAGCCTTTAGATATCGTTTTGCCGCCTTTGAAAAGTTTGGTGTCGCTGTTTAAGTGCGGGGGGATGGATGGAGCTACTTTTATCCTTTTTTCATTCCGGTGGTTGTAGTGTCCAACTAGACAACCATCTCCTCCACTCGAGGATAATATAAACAAGCAGCAATGCTCCCAATAAGACAGCTTGAAATGATCGTCGCAGAAGGAGATTTGTAATCCGCCTTGACCGGAAACGCATGATTATCGACTTCAAGGTCTCGCATATCGCGTCTCATATGAAAATTTGAAAAAAAAAAACAAAGAATCACGCGAGAAGCCGCCAAAGACCTATCTACTCCATGATTCTCTAGCTCCGATGGCTAATTCTTTAATAGAGTGATTTCAAATGATTGTCAAGTAAAAGTGAATCTATTTAATAAAAACCATTTGGTAAATTGTGCGTGAAGTGATGCCTAATGGATTGGACTGTGAGTAGCAGGTTAGGAGCCACATAAAGCAGTTTTTTTCTCCCACTCTCCAGTATAAAATGTAGACTAAATTTACTTTATTCTCACCATAGAGCAACTCAGTTTTTAGCCGTTTAGCTTTCTAGAAATGATTCTCACTAGGAGCAGAGCTATGAAAGCTCTGCCAAACGCCCCCTAAAATCATCTCCAAACATTCTCTCCATATTTCTTTTTATATATACCTTCTATTATATTTTTATGAAATGTTCTTAAAAGATACTTTTGATTGATTTCACAAAGATGGGCCAACGGTCATCTTGGTTCTTTAATCCACGCCCTGATCGGGTGGGGACTGGCGCCTCAACGCATGCAATTAGCCTGAGCCATATTTCCCACCGATAATCAAAACCCTAAACCACCAATCAGAGAGGGATAATCAAAACCCTAAACCACCAATCAGAGAGGGGCACAACTAGTGACAGAAAATCATCGCCGTTCTTCACCGTCAAGAACCTCGCTTCCTCGATCGTCAGTGTCCTAGCGCAGATCTTCACCTATGAACGTAATGGCACCCAGATCTACATCCTCCACCACTCTCGTGCTCCCTACTGATGGTATAATCTTTTTCTATTTTAGACCAGTATCTAAGACCTCGAAATTACTTAGGGGGTGTTTGAATGCAGTTGAGCTAATAGTTAGTGGCTAAAATTAGTTGAGACATCCAAACACCTTAACTAATAGTTCAGCTATTAGCTATTTTTGGTAAATTAGTTAATAGTTAGGTAGCTATTTGTTAGCTAGCTAATTCCATTAATAATTTTTAGCCAACTAACTATTAGTTCTAGTGCATTCAAACACCTCCTTAATAGAATAGTAATTAACCCGGTGATCATGTTGGATCTAACCGATACCCTTATATACTGAGTGTCTTCATCTATTCCTCCTATCCACCCCTGACCAGTTTTTCTTATACTCTATAACTCGATTATTTAACATTTTTCATCAGTTTTTAAAGTTTTAAAAAAACCTTAGAATATTTGAGATATATTTGGTTTGTTGCTTAACTTGTCATACTTTGCCTAACCTTTTCTGCCTAAGGTTAGTTTTTCAATCGGTCGACTAATCTTAGACATAGTGTGGCACAATTAGTCATAAACCAAACAGATCCCTTATACCATTGTAATTCATATTATTACAAGGTTACGTAGCTTAAAAGGTTAATATCGTAAAAATAAAGTAATTAAAGAATGGGGAGAACTCCCCCATGCATGGGGAGCAGCCTTTCCCCCTACACTCTATGGGGATGGGAAAGATGGGGAGCATCCTTGAAGATGGCATAATCATAGTTTATAGGTGTTTTTTCTTTTCTTGAATCTTTAATAATCTAAGAGGAACTATCATTAAAAAGAAAAATTCTACCATCTAGTACGGGAAGGAATGGTTGTTCTGATCTTATTTTTCACTTGGTACAACTGTAGCATAATAACTAAGCAATCAAATAAAGGATTGTTTTTGTCGAGCGACTAAAGTTTAGTCCTACCCTCTAAACAGTAAAAATGTTCAGAACTCATTAAATAACTTATAAAAAGACCAAGATACCCTTTATCAATCTCGCGCCACCACACCTCTCCCGCTGTAATGTGAATAAGAATAAGTAAGCGACAAAAGACGAAATCAATATGATTTAGTCTCTTTTAGTCACACTGTCGGCGTTTCAGACCCGGGGGACCCTCAACCGAACCGACTAGTGAATTTTGTGCCACGTGTCCCTGCCTAGATGGGTTGATGCAAGATAAAACACAAGAGGGGGATGAGGCTTATATTATCTTGCACCGGGGTGCTTGCAGTAGGGGCTACAAGCTTCGCGAGAGAGGGAACAGGTCCCAGGTCTCTTGAGAAGTCTAGTGTTGCGGAGTGGAGTTCGATGTTTGAGTGAGTTCGTCTCTGTCGTCCTTGCCACCTCCGCCTCCCCCCCGGGAAGGCCCTGGGCATCACCTTTTATAGATACAAGGGGATGGTCTAGCTATACATATGGGGGTATAGCTACGTGCTAGTGTGACCGGCGGAGAAGTGCTTGAGCCCTGTTGAAACGTAGTTGACGGTGCGGCCCTGGGTCCTACTGACGCTTCTTTGCCTTCGTAGAGAGCTTGAGAACAATCGACGTCATGGACGCATGCAGGGAACCATCATTACCTGTTGTCGGAGTGATTTAGATGTGACACCGGTCTTGTTTCTTCGTAGCCTAAGGCGGCTAGCTAGAGGTAGGGTAATGATGTATCCCCTGTAGCGTAGTCGGTCTGAGGCCGAGGTCGGGCGAGGCGGTGACTTCTCCTGAGGCCGGGGCCGAGGTCGGGCGAGGCGGAGACCTTCTCCCGAGGCCGAGGTTGAGGCTGAGGCCTGGGGTCGGGCGAGGCGGAGACCTTCTCCCGAGTCGGAGGCTGAGGGCGAGGCCTGGGGTCGGGCGAGGCGGAGACCTTCTCCCGAGGCGGAGGCTGAGGCCGAGGCCTGGGCTCGGGCAAGGCGGAGCTCCCTGTTGCGCCTGAGGCTGAACTCGGGAGAGGCCATGACTTACTGTTGTTAGTCTTACCCTGGTGGTTGGCATAGTAGTCGGAACAGGGTGAATAGTGTTGTTTTCCTGTCAGAACGATCAGTAAAGGGGCGAAGTGACTGCGGTCATTTCGACCTTGCCAACTGAGGCACGCGTGTCAGGATAAGGTGTCAGGTGACCCTTGCATTAAATGTGCATGCGATACGGTCGGTGGTAAGGCGATTTGGCCGAGGTTGCTATACAACAAAGTTTGCCCGAGCTTAGCCTCGGGCGAGCCGGGGGTGCGCCCGCTGCCTGAGGAGGCCCTCGGGCGAGGCGTGAATCCGTTCGAGACTACTGTTCTTGCCCGAGGCCGGGCTCAGGCGAGACGAGGTCGCGTCCCTTGGTAGATGAGGCCTTAACCTTGAGCTGTGCTTATCAGATTTTACGGTCTATTTTGAAGATGTTTCTCAGCCATGCTTAGGAGTATTAGGGGTACCCCTAATTATGGTACCTGACAGTAGACCCCGAGCCTCAAAGGGAGTGTAGGCACTCGCTTGGAGGTTCTGCCGGATTTTTTGCAAGGGGACTAGCCTTTCTCGGTTATATTTTGTTCCAATGGGTGCGCGCGAGCGCACCTGTCGGGTGTAGCCCCCGAGACCTCGGAGGAGTGGTTTGACTCCTCTGAGGTCTTAATTCTTTTTGTGATTCCTCGGTTGGCCTTGTTGTTCCCTCATGCGGCCTGGCCGCAACCCGGGTGCATGGTTAGGCTCCGAGTTTTTAAGCTGGCTTGTTGACGTGGTCAACAATTTGGTCGTAGCCTGGTGCGAGAGCAGCCTCCGAGCCTCTGCATGGAGTGAGAGGACGATCGAGGACTGTCTCGGCTTTTTATTGTACGCCCCTTCGTCGCCTTTCCGCAAGGAGGAGGGGGGGAACGCGCCATGCTACCCTCGGCAGGCGCTGAACATGGTGTTTCCGATGAGTTGCTATCGGGTAATCCGAGCGGACGCCCGAGCCCCGTTCGATAAGGGTCAGCTAGTGGCCCAGAGGCACGCTCCAAAAGTACCTGCAGGTGATTTGCTGGACCCGGACCCATTCGATAGGGTCCGAGGGCTCGGTGCCTCCCTTCGGTGGGATTCCATTACAAATCGTTCCCGCTGGTCTCGGAAATGTCCTAGGGTACCTCGGGAGCGTAGCCCGAGCCTTGGCCATGTAACGGACGTACCCAGGTCATCCCTGACTCTGCATGTTCTGGGGCGGCTGTCGAATCCCTTCGAGGGGCCAGCCTTCGAACCCCTGATCAGTAAAGGGCTCGGAGCCCGAGTGCTCTAGGGCGGTCGCCGAACCCCGCGGGGCGCAACCTTCGAACCCCTGATCAGTAGGAGGGCTCGGGGCCCGTTTCCTTCACTACGAAGGACTCCTTCGAAATGTCCCTTTTCCCGATCCCTGCGGAGTGAGAGAAAAAGAGAGGAAAGGAAGAAGGAGATATTTTGAAAATAGTGTGGCACACCTTTTTTGAGGTAGTCATCATGACAGGGGCGAAACGGCGCCTGCCCGCCTGCCAGAGGAGACGCGTGTCCTGCCAGGGAGTTAATGCGACGGGATGGGCGTCTCGCGGGGTATCTGTTGCGCGTGCGTGAGTCGTTCGAGGAACGGAACACGGGTGCGTCGTCTTTATGCTGTAGGAGAGGGCTCCCCTACCGCTTCAGGGGAGGATGCGAGCCTGTAGGTGGGACTAGGGCCTGGTTGGTGGTTGGACCGCTGCTTCCGCATGTCTGTTGCTGCAATTACTGCCGGTCCGCCTGTGGTCATACCAACCGTCGCGTCTATCCCTACAGCTGACTGACCCGTGACCGTCGCACTTAATTGGCACTGTTGGGTCATGCGCGGGGCTACCTTGAGTCGCTGCACTAGTTCTGTAGTCCCGAGAAGACGCGGCATTAGCGCAAGTGGCGGTGCGGTTTCTTTGCACGTGGTAACCGGTGCGCCGGTTACATGACATGTGGGCCCGGGCCTCCATGCTGGACCGCCGGTTGCAACGAAGCTAAAAGGGTGCACAACCGTGGTGCGGTTGCACACTTCTTGCGTGGTGGCCCGCCTTTCCGACCGCTGGTTTTGGCGAGGACGAGAGAGCGCTTAACCGCGGGGTGGTTGCATACTTCGTGTGCAGTGGTTCGCCATCTTCGCGTTTCGGGTCAGTTGGGCGGGAACCTTGGAGCACGTCGGGGGAGACTTTGCCCGTGATGCTTTGGGGCGCGAGTGGGGAGATCTTCTTTAAAAAGGGATCGATCTCCCGGGCAGTAGCCATGCCTTTGCTCTTCTCGCATTCATCGCGTCTTTCCATCTTCCGGGCCTCCAGATGGGGTGCACCGGCGTTGCCTTCTTCTTGCTGCTGTTGGAGGAGCACGACCCTGTGGGGGTTGGCGCTCTTTAGTCGTCGCTCGGCTTCAAGGATTTTCATCATGCAGCCCGGCTGCAGTTCCCCGCCAGTGGTCACCCAGAATGGTGACAGCCAGCCTTGTGGTGGAGAAGAGCGAGCCGGGCTGTGGCCTCCCCCTGCCCTCAGCTTCAAGGATGTTCATCATCCGTGCCGGGGGGGAGGGCAAGCCGAGCTGGCGTCCTGCCTTCCGCATGGGCTGGCGACCTGCTTCGTCCTCCAGCATTTGGGGGAGAAGGGCGTTCACCAGCCTTGCGGAGGAGGCGAACTGCCACCTGCTGCCTAGTCGGGGTGTGGCTGTCCGTCCACCGCATGGGCGACGGTCGCGCCGTGCGCAGGTCGGCCACATCGGGGGTCGTACAAGACGTCGTACGCCGCAGTGGCGGTGTGCACGTTCTTGGATGGTCTTGTCCTCACTCCTGTAGCGAGGACGGGAGCGAGGACCTCCTTGTGCGCGCTGGGGCGGCTGCCATTCGCCGGTGCGGCGTCGGTGCGCAGGTGGCCGCTGTCGTCGGTGCTGAGGTGGTGGCCACCATAGGTGAGGTTTCCCACTGCAGAGGTGGTTGCCTCTGCCGACGAGACCGTCAGTACCACTTGTGGCCGGACCTCCGGCTCTTTGGCTTTAATGACTTGTTCTCGCCCCCCGTGTGGGGACGGGGGCGAGAGCCTTTTCACAGTAGCGTTTGCCCTGGGGCAATCGCTGCTGCTGTCTAGCCGCCCGAGGCGGAGGTCGTTGTCGCTGCTGGTGCAGTGGTCACCGGTGAGCTGCTTGGAGTTTGTTATCTTGCAGCCCTTCCGGTGTGGAGGTAGTTCATTCCTGCGGGAATGGAGCTGGGGTCACGTTTGTAAGGGAATGTAATGGCATTTGCCTGAGAGCAAAATGTAATTGCTTCAAGTACTAAGACATCTGTTGCAGGTCGAGAAAACCGCTGAGGGTGCTGCCGACGTCTAAGTCTATGTAGCATAGTCATCCCAAGTATGTGTGTTTGTTTTCTGTGGCTGCCGAGGCCTGAATATTTGGGTATTTGAGTATAAAGTTGTGTTTCTTTCCTCTTATTTCGAGCATTAGGACTTGTTCGTCGGTAGCAGAATCACTTATCCAAGCGTGAGCTACCTTTCACGGAAGGTGATGAGTAAGGTATCCGTATCTCGAAGGCGTAGGAGTCCCTTGGCTCGGTCGGCCTTGCCGTTCAAGATCTCTCTTGTCGTTTTTAGGATTCCGCTATCGATATAGTCGAAAGGCACGAAAATCGTTTTGGTAGAAAACTTTTTCGAGGAAAATTTTGACGCGGAGGGGGTTCCCCCCTTTCTAGACCCGAGGCGACCGCTCGGGCCGGGGCTCTTGTGGAGGGCCTGTCCGTGGTCGTCAGGTCTGCCCGGTCCGCCCAAGCCATGGCCTCACAGCAGCGTGCCCGGGCCAAAGGCATGTTTTGCCTACTTTGTGACTTTGTTTTAGCTTCATTCTTTTCCTCGTTTCTGAAGAATATCGTCCGGCTGTCTTCAGGGTTCGAGGCGGCTCTCGACGAGTCCGTCAATAACTGCAAGGCGCTTGCCCAGGTGGCTGAGCAGAAAGAGGCCGACCACACGGCCATGTCCGAAGCCATCTCGGCCTTCTGCCGGACCTTTGGCCTCGACGACGTCCCCTCGGGCAGCTCCCCCCAGAGTCGCCTACGGGCCTTGGGCGGCCACGTGCGCAGCAGACTCCGCGGGGCGCTGCACCACGGCGTTAGGCGGGCCTTCGCTATCCTCGCTTCCCACTACGACGTGGATTTGGAGCGGGTCAGCGAGGGCTACTGCTTACCCGACGAAGAGGAGGCCGCCCTAGCGGAGGTCCAAAGGCTCGATGCGGCTGCCGAGGGCCCAGGCGCGGCGTTGGCTTCCTTTTTTGAGGTGGAGATCCTTCCGCCTGTGTCACCGTCCGAGGTCGGGCCAGATCCCGCCGCGGGTAGGAACGACGCCGAGGGTGCTGCTCCTCCCCCTGCCGACTCCTGAGCCTGTGGGGAACAGTTTATTCTAAGTATGTGTATGTTTCTTGCGACCGTTGAGGCCTAAACATTTTTAGTGTCAGAGTATAAAGTTGTGTTTCTTTCCTCTTATTTCGAGCATTAGGACTTGTTCGTCGGTAGCAGAATCACTTATCTGAGTGTGAGCTACCTTTCGCGAAAGGTGATGAGTGAGGTATCCGTATCCCGGAGGCGTAGGAGTCCCTTGGCTCGGTCGGCCTTGCCGTTCAAGGTTTCTCTCGCTCATTTTTAGGATTCCGTTATCGATATAGTCGAAAGGCACGAAAGTCATTTTCTACCCGAGCGTTAGGACTTGTTCGGTAGCAGAATCACTTATCCGGGCGCGAGTTACTTTTCGCAGAAGGTGATGAGTGAGATATCCGTATCCCAGAGGTGTAGGAGTCCCTCGGCTCGGTCGGCCTTGCCGCTCAAGGTCTCTCTCGCTCGTTTTTAGGATTCTGTTATCGATATAGTCGAAAGGCACGAAAGTCGTTTTGGTAGAAAACTTTTTCGAGAAAATTTTGACGCAGAGGGGGTTCCCCCCTTCTAGCCCCCGAGGGAGGGTCGGTTTTTGCTGAGGCAAGGCCGATCCTCCCTTGACAGCTAGACCTTTTATTTGTACATGTAAAGGGACCGAGATACATGAATGACTTGAAACATTTTAAGGGTAAAAGCGACGTAGCTGTTCGATGTTCCAAGCGTTGCAGTAGACCTCGCCTTGATTGTTGGCTAGCTTGTATGTCCCGGGCTTCAAAATTTTGGCGATGATGAACGGCCCTTCCCAGGGAGGAGTAAGCTTGTGGCGCCCTCGGGCATCTTGTGGTAGCCGAAGCACCAAATCTCCCACCTGGAAGCCTCGGGGTCGAATCTTTCGGGCGTGGTAGCGTCGCAGAGACTGCTGATACCGCACTGAGTGTAGTAAGGCTACGTTCCGAGCCTCTTCTAGCTGGTCCAATGAATCCTCTCGGCTGCTCTGGTTGTTTTGGTCGTCGTATGCCTTTGTCCTCGGGGAGCCGTATTCTTAAGTCCATGGATAGGATGGCCTCGGCCCCATAGACTAGGAAAAACGGCGAGAAACCCGTGTCCCAGCTCAGCATCGTCCTCAGACTCCAAACCACCAAGGGTAGCTCTTTTATCCACCGCTTGCCAAACTTGTTGAGGTCGTTGTAGATCCTTGGTTTTAGCCCCTGCAAAATCATGTCATTGGCGTGCTCCACCTACCCATTTGCCATTGGGTGAGCTACGACGGCTCAGTCCACACGGATGTGGTGGTCTTCGCAGAAGTCTAGGAACTTTTCCCAGTGAATTGCGTGCCATTGTCAGTGATGATGGAGTTTGGGATCCCAAAGCAGTGGATGATATTTGTAAAGAACGCCACTGTCTGCTCAGACCTGATGCTGGTTAAGGGTCGGACCTCGATCCACTTGGAGAATTTGTCGATGGCGACCAGCAGGTGCGTGAAGCCCCTGGGTGCCTTCTGCAAGGGACCGACGAGGTCCAGACCCCACACGGCAAATGGTCAAGTGATAGGTATTGTCTATAGGGCCTGAGCGGGCAGGTGCGTCCGTTTCGCGTAGAATTGGCACTGTTGGGGACTTGTTCTCAAATGCTATGAATTAAGAACAAGGCAACATAAAATGTTAAATATTGATGTCCTTCGTCCGTTGAAGCATTATCTCCCCAAGGATTTAATGAACTTCGGACGAAGGTTACAATGATAGAATTACGAAGGTACTACCTTCGTAATTAAACTCTTAAAAGTAATATGAGATAATGCAGGATATCAAGTATTACAGATAAGTAAATTGAAAATAAATGATATCATTTATACATTTTGTAAATCTTAGATGTTTGAACATACTATTTAAATACACTTATACCTCTGCCTTGACAAATGACAATTTCCGAGTGATCTGATTGCAATTACAGGAATGCGTGAACAGTAAAGGAATACTGTTCACTATTTATAGGCACAGGACACAGCCTGTGAAGAATTACAATCATGCCCCTCATAAAAGTTTACAACAATGACTCAGACCCCTATGAGCTAAAAGGTCATTCCCTCTTTAAGTCGGTTCGACCCTTCATCTTCGGACATGTTATAATACCAAAGCTTCATGAATGATGCCTTCGGCGTCACGTACAAGTGGCTTCAGCCGAAGCTGTTTCTTTCCACAGGACCTTCGGCGACGAAGCGTGGTCCCAACAGTAGCCCCTTCACGGTGCTAGATCGTTTTTCGTAACGAGCTTGATCCGTGAAAAAAGTCTCTTAGGCTTCAGGAAGCCGAAGGTCCGAAAAACACCTTCCCTGAGCTTGTTGTCGAGAAACGATACAATTTTCGAGCGCGTAGTGATTCCACCATGCGGGTTCACTATTCTGGTTTTTGCGGTCCACCGTTCAGCGGGTGTGAGCAATCGTTTGCTTGGTGTAAAAATCCTGACGATTCACCTTCCTTCCTGCAACACTATATAAACAGACGGGTAGGTGTGAAGTTACCACAGCATTCATCGCTACTGCACTGTTTTGCTGCCAAAATTTTTAACCATAGCCGAAGCTTGACTTTCGCATTCGAACGAAGCTCTAGTTTGGCGTCTGCTTCGTCAGAAGAAGGGCTTTAGGAAAGAGGTTATTAATTTCTGAGCAATTTTCAAGATAAAATCAAATGGCCAGAGTGCGCTCTACTGCTAGGGCTGAGCGCGAAGGAGACGAAGCCGAAGCTGCGGAAGCTGTCCCTATCTCGGAAGCGATGAGGCGAAGTGGATTGGTGACATCAGAGATCACCCCTGCTGCCGAAGCAGAACAAGCAGATATTGAAGAAACTGATTCTGAAGATGATCACACTATTGCAATACCAAGCAAGCCTAGCCACCTGGACTTCGGAAAGTCAACAATCTCCAAGGCTGATTTCCCGAAGATGGTAAAATCGGGCTACTTTAGCGAAGATGAGAAGAAGCTGATTCGCTTCGGAGGAGAGGAAACTACCCCGAAGCCAGAGAAGGATGAAATAGTGATTTTCAAGAGTTTCCTCAAAGCCGGTTTGAGATTTCCTTTGAATAGGATGATTGCCGATGTGCTAAAAAAGTTTGGTATCTATTTTCATCAATTAACTCCTAATGCTATTGTTAGGCTTAGTGTTTATATTTGGGCTCTCCGAAGCCAGGGGGTGGAGCCATTTGCCGAAGGTTTCTGCCGGGTACACGAGCTACATTATCAAACTAAGGCCAGAAAAGATGGATTACATGAAAATTTTGGTTGTTATAATTTTGCCTACCGGAAGACTACGAAGTTTCCTGTAATCAGCTATCGAAGCAAGTGGTCGGCAGGCTAGAAGTCAGAATGGTTCTACGTCAAAGTTGACGATGACAAGGAGAAGCTAGTACAGAGCCCGCTTGAATTGATATTCGGAGAGACCAGACCCCACTGCAATATGACACCAGAAGGTCCAACTCAAATCGCGTTGGCTGAATTCAGGATTATTGCTGAACACATTGGCACTAGAGATCTTGTGCAGGAATTTCTGTCGTTCAAAATATTTCCAACTATGAAGGAATGGGCTATGCCGAAGCTCAAAAAAGAGAAGAAAGAAGGAGAACTTGTCCGCCTGCCCTACCATTACAAGTTCAAGAAATATTTTAAAGAACCCTGCCAAAAATGGTTCGAAATAATTGAAGTAATGAGTACTAAAATCCTTGGAAATTATTCTAAAAAAGAAGATCAATTGATGACAGCAGCCTTCGGCACCCGGCCGAAACGAAGGCTAAATAGAGTGCTTGATGCTATAGGTTTTGAATACCCTGACTACGAGCGGCTAGACAAGGGTGCCGAAGGGCAAAAAAGAAAATGAGTGGCCAGCGTTTTAACTAAAGACGACGAAGATCAACCAGAAAAGAAGAAAGAAAAACTAGAGCCGAAAGCAATTGTTCCAAGAAAGAGAAAAGCTGCGTCTCCGAAGCCTGCATCACCGAAGCCAGCATCTCCAGAACCAGAGATATTGGCCCGAGATGAGGAAGTGTCTGTGGCACCTTCTGCTGTCAAAGTGGAAGAAATTTTGAAGGTAATGATTGAATCTTTGCCTGTCAAGCTAAGTCCTCTGGCAACGGAACTAACAAAGTTTTTTCAGAAGGACAAAGAGACTTCGGCAGTAGAAAGTCCTACGAAGCCGAAAAAATGAAGAATCATTCAAGTGACAGATGTGATCCATGGGACACCATCACCGACATCGGTATCAAAAATTGTTGTTGCCAAAACCGCTGAAACCGCCAAAGGTGCCGCAGCCGAAGCCACCAGAGTGGAAACCCCCGAAGCTGAAACCGGCGGAGCCGAAACTGCCGGGGCCGAAGCCGGGGCTACAGAAGATCCGAACCTGGAAGAGACACTTGAAGTTATTGATAATATACTCCTGAAAATGGCTGAAGAAGAAGCTGTTGTGGTCGCGGCAAGCGCAGCTACTGAAAAGGAGAAAAAGCAAGTTGAAGACGTTTTGGAAGGAGATTTTAAATTTCAAGATTTACTTGGACAAGAATTAACAGATGCTGAAAAAGAAGAGCTTAAAAAATATGCTGTATCTTGTGGATATAAGCCTGGGGCTATGCTATTTGGTGGAGTTAACGAAGGGAAACTGAGATGTCTTCGAAATCGCAGCGAGGCTAAAATTACTAAAACCCTCTCGAAAAGCATTGGCCTGCCGAAGCTAGAAGCGGACCTCTGCCGCTACCAGCGACACCATATCGCTGGAAGCTTGCTTTATGCTAATTTTAAGGTAAAAAACATTATTACCATTTTATTATTATTATTAATTTTTTAGGTCGTTTTCTAATGAAGACTGTTTTGACAGAGTATACTATTAAGTAAGGTTCTAAAAATGCAACAAGATCTCGAAGAGGAGAAGAACAAGATTATCATCAAAGATTTGGAAGAAAAAGTTGAAAATTACGAAGCTACTCTGAAAAAGAAGGACTTCGCCATCCAAGATTTTGAAATCATGGCTAAAGAGCACGAAGGTGCATTGGAAAAGAAGGACTTTGTTATTCAATCTATGGAAGGCTCCCTGGTCGAAGTCCAAGCCGAGAATGATAGCTTAAAGAATGAATTGCTTAAACAATCAGAAAAATTTGAGCAGGAAAAGAAACACCTTGAAACAAGTCTTAAAACTGAGATGGACAAAAATTCAAATATGCAAACATCCTTGAAAGAACTCCAAGAGAAATGACTAAGCTTCGGCAGCCGATGCGTGCAGCGGCTGAAGGATGTGTTTCATTCTATTGGGGCCAGCTCTGAAAAATTTACACCTTCGGCTGCAAACCTGCCCAGCACATTAGAATATATTGAAGGCGAGGTTGATGCTCTTGATGAAGTTATTGGTGGGCACGCCGACTTCTGCGCCATGGTAGCTTCTTGGGGCACAGCTGCCGCTTTTCTGAAGGCCGGCTGTACGCATGGAAATATTATGAATAGACCAAACTTCAGCTTATCAGCGTCAGATCTGATAGATATCCCAAGCCTGGCCCGAAGCATTGGAAATAGATTCATGACCCAGATCTGGGTAAATGGGGGGCGAAAAATGGCAGGTGACGAAGCTCGAAGTCATCTTAAGCCGGTAAGAAACTTATATTTGTTACTTTTACCTTCTCCTTGAAATTTGCACCTTTCTTATTCTGATCTTTGATATGCGCAAGATGACAAAGCTGAAGTATGACGAAGCTGAAGTTTTGACGAAATATAGCCTGAAGCTTGATAGTTGCTTCACCATACTTTCCTGCAAAAATTCTGGAGAGACTTTTGTGATGTAATTACGGAACAACTCATGTAAATTTGTACATACCTTGTAATATATTTTGTTTCTGTTATCTTCATCCAATCTGCTTTGCTGTGGACGAAACTCCTCTTTTGAGCCGAAGGCGAAAAACACCTTCCTTTCTTTTCGTACACAACGAAGCATAAATTTTTTTTCTTTCGAAGTTTTTCTCATTGCCGAAGCACCTATCTTTTTCGTGTGGTATGATGATTCTATAGATGTCTAAATGAATGTTTATGAATGCAAATGACATGATGGAATGTATTGTGCAAATGAATATTGAGACACATGTTCAAAAAAATCATGATCACAGCCCTTTCATCCCGTTAGGAACGATTCGAATCTTTTTGCCGTTTACTTTTCGGCTTCACCGTTTACTTTTCGGTGTGTAAGCCTCCCTTGGGAGCTTCTTCGCCTTTTACTTTCAGCGGAATCAGCGTTTATTTTTCGCTGTAAGCCTCCCCTAGGAGCTTCTTCGCCTTTTACTTTTAGCGGAATCAGCGTTGACTTTTCGCTGTAAGCTCTGCATTCCCTTAGGAACGACTTTTGAGCTTTTCCCTGTTTTCTTTTCCTTTTCCTTTGCATTTACATTTACATTTTTGGGGGATATCATTCTTATAGAATTGAAATAAGGAAAGTTACATGTTGTGGCCCCATTAAAAACCTTTCTCCCCTTATGGAAAGGAAAAGGGTGCCAGAAAAAAGAAATAGAAAAAACTACATCAAGCTAAACATAATATCGCCGAAGCTCATCCGCGTTCCACGATCTAGGGATGTCGTTGCCGTCCATATCCTTTAATCTGTAGGAACCGGGTCTTGACGAAGATACTACCAAGAAAGGGCCTTCCCACTTCAGCTGTAGTTTGCCTACTGTGTCTGGGTTGGCCACTCTCCGAAGCACCAAATGTCCTGGCTTAATGTTCTTCAACCGAACCTTTCTGTCACGCCATTTTATTGTTTCGGCTTGGTATTTATTAATGTTTTCCACAGCCTGAAGCATGATCCCCTCTATAGCATCCTTTTCCACAGAGCAATCAGCTTCATTTTCGCCTTCTGCCGAAGCTATTGTTCTTATAGATCCTGCTTTGGCTTCTTCCGGTGTTATTGCTTCGTCATCGAACAATAGTTTAAATGGCGTAAAGCCTGTTGATCTTGACACTGTTGTGTTATGGCTCCACACCACTTTGATTAATTCTTCTGGCCACTTTCCCCTGGGCTGATTGAAGATTGACTTCATTATTCCTGTCATTATGATCCCATTGGCTCTTTCGACTAGTCCATTTGATTCTGGATGCCGAACTGACGCAAAATGGATCTTCGTGCCAATTTGGTCACAAAACTCTTTGAAAACTTCGGAGTCAAACTGCGTTCCATTGTCCACAGTAATGGCCTTCGGCACTCCGAAGCGACAAACAATGTTTTGCCAGAAAAACTTTTGGACGGTGACCGAAGTTATTGTGGCTAAAGGCTTCACCTCAATCCACTTATAAAAATATTCCACTGCCACTACAACATATCTTAAATTTCCTTGTGCTGGTGGTAGCGGACCTAACAAATCAAGGCCCCACCTTTGTAACGGCCAAGAGGGTTGTATTAACTGAGTTAGAGACGAAGGTTGTTTTTGATCTCTTGCACATTTCTGACAACCTTCGCACTTTTGCACTAGTTCCGCTGCATCCGAAGCTGCTTTTGGCCAATAAAATCCTTGGCAAAAAACTTTTCCCAACAGAGGCCTAGATGCGATATGAGATCCACACAGGCCTGCATGTATTTCCTTCATCAATTCTATACCTTCAGCTCTGGACAAACACTTGAGCAACGGGGAACAGACCCCACGCTTGTATAATTCCCCTTCTATAATAACATATGGTCGAGCTCTTGCTTCTATCCTTTTGTTGTAAGCTTTGTCATCTGAAAGAAAATTACCCTGAAGGAAAGAGATGATTTCAGTTCTCCAATCTTCACTATAGACAGGAGATATGTTGAGGACCGCTCTTTCAAGAAGCTCAACCGAAGGTGCTTTTATTGTTTCAAAAAATACATCCGAAGGTAAAGGCAGCCCCTGTGCCGCTGACTTGGCTAATAGATCAGCATATTCATTTTCTCCGCGAGGAATATTTTTGATAGAGAATCCTTCAAAGGAAGCCTCAATCCTTCGGACTGCATCTAGATATTTTTCAAGCTTCAGATCTCTTGCTTTATAGCTCTTGTCAATATGACCAGAAATAACTTGGGAGTCAGTTTTAAGAGTAGCCCTTCTGATTCCCATTGCCTTTAATTTCCGAAGACCCAAGAGCAGAGATTCGTACTCAGCAATATTATTTGTGCAACTGAAATCAAGTCTTGCCGCATAACAAGTTCTAACTTTGGAAGGTGAAACCAACACAGCAGCTGCTCCTGCTCCGAAGGTTCCCCAAGACCCATCGTAGAACACTGTCCATGCTTCGGCATCTTTATTCATTTCTTCTTCCTGAGCCCCTGGCGTCCAGTCAGCAATGAAGTCTGCCAATGCTTGGGACTGAATCGAAGATCTATGGACATAATCAATACAAAATTCATTGAGCTCTGCAGCCCATTTTCCAATCCTTCCAGTAGCTTCTCGGTTTCTTATAATATCCTTCAAAGGTTGTGAAGAAGGAACAATTATGTTGTAAGCTTGAAAATAATGCCGAAGCTTCCTGGAAGCCATCAAAACATCATACAGTACCTTTTCCAATTCTGTATAATTTTTCTTTGATAAACTAAGAACTTTGGACACAAAGTATATTGGGGCCTGCTTTTTGACTTGGCCTTCAAGCTTCTCCTGAACAAGTGCTGCACTTACCGCTGAGTGTGAAGCTGCCACATATAATAACAAAGGAGCCCCTGGCGTTGGTGGAGTTAGTGTTGTTAGATCTATTAAATATTGCTTCAGCTCTTCGAAGGCTTTCTGCTGGACTAGTCCCCACTGAAAAACTTCGGCTGACTTCAACACTTCAAAAAATGGCAAATTTCTCTCTGCTGATCTGGATATGAATCTATTGAGAGATGCCAGTCTTCCTGTCAATCTTTGAGCCCCTTTCTTTGTACTTGGTGGTTCCATTCGAAGGATAGCTTCGATTTTGCTTGGATTAGCCTCAATTCCTTTTGTTGAAACTAGGCAACCAAGAAATTTCCCCTTCTTCACTCCGAAGACACATTTTTCTGGATTTAGCTTTAAACCAGCCTGTCTAAAATTAGCGAAGGTCTCCTGCAGATCAGCAATGTGATTATCTTGCTTCGTGCTTTTTACAATGATATCATCAACATAAGTTAGCACATTCCTGCCTATCTGAGAATGGAGAACCTTCGCTGTCATTCTGCTGAAGCTTCCTCCAGCATTCTTAAGCCCCTCAGGCATCCAAAGGTAACAATATGTTCCACTAGGGGTTATGAAGCTGGTCTTTGGTTCATCCTCCTTCTTCATCCAGATTTGATGATAACCTGAATAAAAATCCAGGAGACTCATAAGCTTTGAAGAAGCTGCTGCATCAACCAAGGAATCTATCCTTGGCAATGGAAACTCGTCCTTTGGACAGGCCTTATTGAGATCAGTAAAATCGATACACATTCTCCATTTACCATTGGCCTTCTTCACCATAACAGTGTTAGCCAACCATTCTGGGTATTTTACCTCTCTAATAACTCCAGCACCGAGGAGTCTTTTCACTTCATTCCGAGCACCTTCGGCCTTGTCATCAGACATCTTCCGAAGTCTCTGCTTTCTGGGTTTGAAGGATGGGTCAACATTGAGCGAGTGCTCAATAACATCCCTGTTGACTCCGCAAAGATCATTAGCTGACCAAGCAAAAACATCTTTATTGTTGAACAAAAACCGTATCAAGGTTTTCTCCTGTTCTTCGGACAATTGAGATCCCAATAGCACCTTCTGCTCTGCTATGTCCTCACATAAGAGCATGGGTTTCGGCTGATCAGCCGAAGCAGCTTTTTCCCTTCTGAACTTGTACTGCTCACAAGCTTCAGCTCCATCTATGTTATGAATCGCTTTTGAATCTGTCCAATTTCCTTCGGCCCTTCTGGCAGCTTCCTCACTTCCATGAATAGCGATGGGCCCTTGGTCTGAAGGTATCTTCATGCAAAGGTAAGCTGGATGAAGAATTGCTTCGAAGGCATTGAGAGTACCACGACCATTGATAGCATTGTAAGGATACTCCATGTCAACAATGTCAAACACAATTTGCTCAGTCCTTGTATTGTTAACAAATCCGAAGGTTACTGGCATGGTAATCTTCCCAAGTGCTACAATTTGCCGTCCTCCGAAGCCACAAAGAGGGTGCGTAGCATCATGGATCTTGTCTTCGGGCTCTTGCATTTGTCTGAAAGCTTTAGCAAATATGATATCAGCTGCGCTGCCTGTATCAACCAAAACATTATGGACCAGAAATCCTTTGATCACACAAGAGATAACCATAGCATCATTGTGTGGGTAATCCTTGAGTTGAAGATCCTCTTGGGAGAAGGTAATTGGAATGTGAGACCATCTTGACTTGATGAAGGGTCCTTGCACCCCGACGTGCTGTACCCTCCTCTGTGCTTCCTTCTTCTTCTTCTTATTGACTGGCTCTGAGCATGAACCGCCTGTTATCGGGAGTACCAGCTTCGGGGCCGAAGCAGCTCCAGCTCGATCGTTGAACGAAGCCATCAACTCAAGAAAGTGGAAGTGTGTTGACCGGAGGTGGGCGCCAATGTTGGGGACTTGTTCTCAAATGCTATGAATTAAGAACAAGGCAACATAAAATGTTAAATATTGATGTCCTTCGTCCGCTGAAGCATTATCTCCCCAAGGATTTAATGAACTTCGGACGAAGGTTACAATGATAGAATTACGAAGGTACTACCTTCGTAATTAAACTCTTAAAAGTAATACGAGATAATGCAGGATATCAAGTATTAAAGATAAGTAAATTGAAAATAAATGATATCATTTATACATTTTGTAAATCTTAGATGTTTGAACATACTATTTAAATACATTTATACCTCTGCCTTGACAAATGACAATTTCCGAGTGATCTGATTGCAATTACAGGAATGCGTGAACAGTAAAGGAATACTGTTCACTATTTATAGGCACAGGACACAGCCTGTGAAGAATTACAATCATGCCCCTCATAAAAGTTTACAACAATGACTCAGACCCCTATGAGCTAAAAGGTCATTCCATCTTTAAGTCGGTTCGACCCTTCATCTTCGGACATGTTATAATACCGAAGCTTCATGAATGATGCCTTCGGCGTCACGTACAAGCGGCTTCAGCCGAAGCTGTTTCTTTCCGCAGGACCTTCGGCGACGAAGCGTGGTCCCAACAGGCACCCTCGGCAGGAGCGTACAATCCTAGTGGCGTCGACCACTGCGGTCGGCCACTAGAAACCTTGTCGGAAAGCATTTCCTACGAGGGCTCGAGGTGCTGCATGGTGACCGCAAGCCCCCGAGTGTATTTCTTGTAACAGCTCTTGTCCTTGAGCGACGGATATGCATCGTTGGAGAATGCCTGAGGGGCTGCGGTGGTACAACTCTTTTTTATCACCCAGTAAAATGAACGACTTGGCGCGCCGAGCCAGTCGCCGAGCTTCGGCCTTGTCGAGGGGCAGCTCTCCTCGGAGGAGATATTCCAGGTACGGGGTCTGCCAGTTTAGGTTTGGTGTGACCCCATTCTGCTCTATCTCGACGCGCAAGGCCTCACCCTCGGTGGCCGAGGGTACCTCGGGCTAGGCCGAGGTCTCCTCGGGTTCGGGTGTGTCGTTGAGTTTGACAGATGGTTGATATATGTCCCTGGAGAAGACATTCGGGGGAACCGTTGTCCGTCCCGAGGCTATCTTAGCCAGCTCATCTGCAGTCTCGTTGTACCGTCGAGCAACATGGTTGAGTTCCAGCCCATAGAACTTATCTTCCAAGCGCCTAACTTCGTCACAGCAGGCCTCCATTTTTTGGTCGCGACAGTGAGAGTTCTTCATGACTTGGTCAATAACGAGCTGCGAGTCACCACGAGCGTCGAGGCGCCGAACCCCTAGCTCAATGGCGATGCGCAACCCATTCACCAAGGCCTCGTATTCGGCTACGTTGTTTGACACCGGAAAATGGAGGCGTATTACATAACGCACATGTTCTCCGAGGGGTGAGATGAAGAGCAAGCCCGCGCCTGCTCCAGTTTTTATCAATGACCCATCGAAGTACATGGTCCAAAGTTATGCCTGGATTGGAGCCGTAGGCAACTGGGTGTCGGTCCATTCAGCCAGGAAGTCGGCCAAGACTTGGGATTTTATGGCCTTCCGAGGGGCAAATGAAAGTGTTTCCCCCATGAGTTCCACTGCCCATTTCGCTATCCTACCTAAGGCCTCTCGGCACTGGATGATCTCTCCCAGGGGGAAGGATAACACCATAGTCACCGGATGAGACTCGAAGTAGTGTCGCAGCTTTCGCCGTGTTAGAATCACTGCGTACAGTAGCTTCTGGATTTGCGGGTAGCGGATTTTGGTCTCGGATAGCACTTCGCTGATGAAGTAGACTGGCCTCTGGATAAGCAGTGTATGCCCCTCTTCTTGTCTCTCAACTACGACCGCAGCACTGACCACCTGAGTAGTTGCGGCTACGTAAATCAAGAGGGCTTCTCCCGCAGCGGGGGGCACCAAGATGGGCACATTAGTAAGGAGTGCCTTTAAGTTTCCGAGGGCTTCTTCGACCTCGGGAGTCCAAGTGAAGCGCTCGGCCTTCCTTAAGAGTCAGTACAAGGGCAATCCTTTCTCGCCAAGGCGCGAGATGAAGCGGCTCAGAGCCGCAAGGCATCCTATGACCCTTTGTACTCCCCTTAAATCTTTGACGGGCCCCATGTTGGTGATGACCGCGATTTTCTCCGGGTTGGCCTCGATGCCTCGTTCGGAGACGATGAACCCTAGGAGCATGCCTCGGGGGACTCTGAAGACACAATTCTCGAGATTGAGTTTTACGCTCTTCGCTTTTAGGCACCTGAATGTCACCTCAAGGTCAGAGATGAGGTCGGAGGCTTTCCTTGTTTTGACAACGATGTCATCAACATAAGCCTCGACCGTTCTGCCGATGTGCTCCCCGAACACGTGGTTCATGCACCTCTGGTATGTAGCACCTGCATTCCTCAAACCAATTGGCATAGTAGTATAACAATACATGCCAAAAGGTGTGATAAAAGAAGTCACGAGCTGGTCGGATTCTTTCATCTTGATTTGGTGATAGCCTGAATAGGATCGAGGAAAGACAGGGTTTCGCACCCAGCGGTGGAGTCCACAATTTGATCGATGCGAGGCAGAGGGTAGGGAACCTTTGGACATGCTTTATTTAACCCAGTGTAGTCTACGCACATCCTCCATTTCCCACCTTTTTTCTTTACAAGTACAGGGTTAGCTAACCATTCTGGATGGAATACCTCTTTGATGAACCCTACAGCCATTAGCTTGTGGACCTCCTTGCCTATGGCTCTGCGCTTTTCTTCATCAAAACGGCGCAGGTGCTGTTTCACGGGCCGGGCACCGGCTCGGATGTCCAGTGAGTGCTCGGCGACATCCCTCGATATGCCTGGCATGTTCGAGGGACTCCACGCAAAAATTTCGGTGTTTGCGTGGAGAAAGTCGACGAGCACTGCTTCCTATTTGGGGTCGAGCTCAGAGCCGGTCCTGACTTCCTTGCTGGCGTCGTTGCTGGGGTCGAGGGAGACAGATTTAACCGCCTCGGCTGGTTCGAAGTTGCCGGCGTGCCGCTTCGCGTCGGGTGCCTCCTTGGAGAGGCAATCTAGGTCGGCGATGAGGGCTTTGGATTCGGCGATGGCTTCGGCGTACTCCACGCATTCCACGTCACACTCGTAAGCGTGGCGGTACGTGGGTCCGACAGTGATGACTCCCTTGGGGCCAGGCATCTTGAGCTTGAGGTACGTGTAGTTGGGGACGGCCATGAACTTGACGTAGCACGGTCTTCCCAACACCGCGTGATAGGTCCCTCGGAACCCGACTACCTCGAAAGTGAGGGTTTCCTTTCGGAAGTTGGAGGGAGTTCCGAAGCAGACGAGCAAGTCAATCTGTCCAAGGGGCAGGATACGCTTTCCGGGTGCAATCCTGTGAAAAGGTGCTGCACCGGCCGGATCTCGGACCGATCGACCCCCAAGAGCCCTAGGGTCTCAACATAGATGATGTTGAGGCTACTGCCTCCGTCCATGAGGACCTTGGAGAGCCTAACGTTGCCGATGATAGGGTCGACGGCGAGCGGGTACCTTCCTGGGTTTGGTACGTAGTCGGGGTGGTCGTCTTGGTCGAAGGTGATGGGCTTGTCAGACCAGTCTAGGTAGACTGGCGTCGCTACCTTCACCGAACATACCTCCCAGCGTTCTTGCTTGCGGTATCGAGCCGAGGCATTCGCCACTTGCCCACCGTAGATCATGAAGCAGTTGTGGACCTCCGGGAACTCTTCTTCCCTGTTGCCTCCTTTCTCGTTGTTGCCTTGGTCCTTGCCATCCTCCGCCGAGGGTCCAGCCTTATTGAAGTAACGTCGGAGCATGTCGCACTCCTCAAGGGTATGCTTGACGGGGCCCCTGTGATAGGGGCACGACTCCTTGAGCATCTTGTCGAACACGTTGGCCCCTCCGGCAGGCTTCCGAGGATTCCCGTGCTCGGCAGCAGCGACGAGATCTGCTTCGACGGCGTTGCGTTTCGCTTGCGCCTTCTTCCTAGTCTTCTTCTTCGTGCCACGCTGGACGGACGCCTCGGGGACGTCTTCCTCCTGCCTTCCCTGAGGCTGCTTGTCCTTCCGGAAGATGGCTTCGACCGCCTCCTGACCAGAGGCGAACTTGGTGGCTATGTTCATCAATTCGCTCGCCTTGGTGGGTGTCTTGCGTCCCAGTTTGCTTACCAGGTCCCGACAAGTGGTGCCGGCGAGGAATGCTCCGATGACGTCCGAGTCGGTGATGTTAGGCAACTCGGTGCACTGCTTTGAGAACCGCTGGATGTACTCTCGCAGGGATTCCCCTGGCTACTGGCGGCAGCTCCGGAGATCCCACGAGTTCCCAGGGCGCACATACGTACCTTGGAAATTTCCAGCGAAGGCCTTGACTAGGTCGTCCCAGCCGAAGATCTGCGCAGGAGGTAGATGCTCCAGCCAGGCCCGGGCAGCGTCGGAGAGGAAAAGAGGAAGGTTGCGGATGATGAGGTTGTTGTCGTCCGTCCCTCCCAACTGGCACGCCAGCCGGTAATCCGCGAGCCACAACTCCGGCCTCGTCTCCCCTGAGTACTTAGTGATGGTAGTCGGGGCTCAGAACCGGGCCGAGAACGACGCCCGTCGTATGGCCCGGCTGGAGACCCGTGGACCTGGTGGTTCGGGCGAGGGGCTCCGATCCTCCTCACTGTCGTAGCATCCCCCGCGTCTGGGGTGGTAGCCTCGGTGTACCTTTTCTTCAAGGCGGGCACGATGGTCATGGCGGTGTTGCTCGTTGCCGAGGCGATCCCGGGCTGCAGGTGACTCGTCTCCTGTGTGCCCGGTGTGGACCAAGACCTCGCGCGTGTGTCGGGAGGACGCTGCATGATGCTCCAAGGGGCATCCTCGCCTTCGGGAGGCAGAGCTCTCGGCTTGTCGGGCTGTGGCATTTTCCAGGAGGTCCTTGAGTTCGCCCTGGATACGTCGCCCTTCGGTGGTGGATGGCTCTGGCATCGTTCGAAGTAACATCGCTGCTACAGCCAGGTTCTGGTCGGCCCCTTTGAAGGCCGGGGGCAGCCTTGCTCCGACATCGTCAATAATACGGCGCTGAACGTCCCGGGCCCGATGACGAGCTCCTCCGGCGAGTGCTCGGCCTGCCCACTCTTGTTCGATGTTTTGTCAGAGCTGCATAAGTCGCCCCGTTTCTTCGTCGAGCTTGGCCTGCATCTCGCGGAGTTGCTCGAGCTGTGTGCCCTGATCCTCCGCAGGGATCCGGGCCACAGCTAGCTCCTGCGGGATCTCAACGCGAGAGGCAGGTGCAAGGGTGCCGTCGTTTCTTGGCATGCCGGGGTGGTTGTCTCCATCGTGATCTTCCTGATCGATGTGGAAACACTCGCGAGTTGGGTCGTAACCCTCGTCGTCAAGGCTGTGGCCATCGTCAGAGCAGCCGGAGAGGCAGTGGTCACATGCGGATATGAAGTCTCGCATGGCACTGGGATCACGAAGTCCGGAGAAATCCCAACTGACGTCGGGGTCGTCCTCTTCCTCAGAACCCACGGGTCCGGAGGTTGAGACGGTCGTCAGTAGGTCCCAAGTTGACCACATATGGTACCCCAGAAGGTCAGGATACGCCCTTGCGAAAGTGTTCGCCGAAGTGGGGTCGCTTGGTGGGTCAAAGCTGAATCTAAAGGGAACATGATGGAAAACTGATGGTACCTCCTGGTTGGTGGACGGCGGTGAAGTTGCATCGGAGATGGAATGTGTCGTTATCTCAGGTGCGAGGCTAATACCCAACAAGTCCCTCGCAAGGGTGCCGGCGTCATCAGTCCGCATGGGGTTGGCACGTCGCTGGGAAGCGACACCTGTCGTTGTCCCAGGTGCGAGGATAACACCCGACATGTCCCCCACAGGGTGCCGGCGTCGTCAACTCGCTCTGGTCCGACAGCCGATGAGGTGCTGCCTCCTGCCTGGCCATGGTTGCCCCGTCTCCGCCTCCTCCGGTGAGGAGGGTGGCGGGGCAAACCCGGGTGTTCCTCTTCTGCCACGGGGAGATGTCGTCGAGTTCGCCTCCGCCGGGCGAGCCGACGACCGTCGTTGTTGTCGTGCTACGGGGGGGGGGGGGGGAGAAGTACCATGTCGTAGCTGACGTCGGGGGACACGAACTCGAGACTCCTAAAGTGGAGCACCGTCCCAGGCTGAAGAGGCTGCTGAAGATTGTCCATCTGGAACCTCACGGGAAAGTGTTGTTTACACGCAGCGAACCCCCTACCTGGCGCGCCAACTGTCGACGTTTCAGACCCGGGGGACCCTCAACCGAACCGACTAGTGAATTTTGTGCTGCGTGTCCCTACCCAGATGGGTTGATGCAAGATGAAACACAAGAGGGGGGATGAGGCTTATATTATCTTGTACCGGGGTGCTTGCAGTAGGGGCTACAAGCTTCGCGAGAGAGGGAACGGGTCCCGGGTCTCTTGAGAAGTCTAGTGTTGCGGAGTGGAGTTCGATGTTTGAGTGAGTTCGTCTCTGTCGTCCTTGCCGCCTCCGCCTCCCCCCGGGAAGGCCCTGGGCATCCCCTTTTATAGATACAAGGGGATGGTCCAGCTGTACATATGGGGGTGTAGCTATATGCTAGCGTGGCCGGCGGAGAAGTGCTTGAGCCCTGTTGAAACGTAGCTAGCGGTGCGGCCCTGGGTCCTGCTGACGTTTCTTTGCCTTCGTAGAGAGCTTGAGAACAATCGACATCATGGACGCATGCAGGGAATCATCATTACCTATTGCCGGAGTGATTTAGCTGTGACACCGGTCTTGTTCCTTCGTAGCCTGAGGCGGCTAGCTAGAGGTAGGGTAATGATGTATCCCCTGTAGCATAGTCGGTCTGAGGCCGAGGTCGGGTGAGGCGGTGACTTCTCCTGAGGCTGGGGCCGAGGTCGGGCGAGGCGGAGACCTTCTCCCGAGGCCGAGGCTGAGGCTGAGGCCTAGGGTCGGGCGAGGCGGAGACCTTCTCCCGAGGCGGAGGCTGAGGCTGAGGCCTGGGGTCGGGCGAGGCGGAGCTCCCTGTTGCGCCCGAGGCTGAACTCGGGAGAGGCCGTGACTTACTGTTGTTAGTCTTACCCTGGTGGTTGGCACAGTAGTCAGAACAGGGTGAATAGTGTTGTTTTCCTGTCAGAACGATCAGTAAAGGGGCGAAGTGACTGCGGTCATTTCGACCTTGCCAACTGAGGCGCGCGTGTCAGGATAAGGTGTCAGGTGACCCTTGCATTAAATGCGCATGCGATACGGTCGGCGGTAAGGCCATTTGGCCGAGGTTGTTATACGACAAAGTTTGCCCGAGCTTAGCCTCGGGCGAGCCGGGGGTGCGCCCGCTGCCTGAGGAGGCCCTTGGGCGAGGCGTGAATCCGTCCGGAACTACTGTTCTTGCCCGAGGCTGGGCTCGGGCGAGACGAGGTCGCGTCCCTTGGCAGATGAGGCCTTAACCTTGAGCTGTGCTTACCAGTTTTTACGGTCTGTTTTGAAGATGTTTCTCAGCCATGCTTAGGAGTATTGGGGGTACCCCTAATTATGGTACCCGACACACACCTTGAGGGACTAGGGATTAAAGCAGTTGAGTCCCTTCTTTAGTTTCAATGTTTAGCAATTTAAGGAATAAATGTGACCAGAATACATGGGCTAAACTTTAGTCCTCGAAACCAAACAAGCTCTAACTCTGTTTTACTGCTTGAATAAAAACGATCCAGCTAGCAAGTTAACTATAATCAAACATATCTAAATACATCTTGGTCCAAAGACAACCTAGCTAGCAACTGAAGAACAACAACTAGCAAGAGGCAATCAATCTAGATATAGATAGGGGGTAATCGGATTGGGTATAGACGGATATTATTTGTTTCATATTTGTTTTCATATTTTACCTTCAGATTCGGGTCAGATACGGATATTATCAGCTGTTTTGGATAAGATTTGAATGAATATGGATATCTTAAATATCCAACTTTGAGAATACGAATATACTCCCTCCGGTGCAGTAAAGGTAGTCGTTTAGGACATGATTATGCATACCAAGGAGTGATTAATTATCATGGAGTTTTCCCTGTTTGCCCTTATTAAATAGGGATATAGGTGCATTAATATCATTAAAACAATCAGGCTTAATTGGTTGCTGCCGCACCTCCTGAGGCATTCTAGACTTTCCGAAGCAATTACTCAGGGACAGCGCGCGCTACGACTTCTTTTGTGCACGCTCGGTCACGTGCATGATGACTTCCTTTACTGCACCGGAGGGAGTAGATAAAAATCGAATACTAAGTACAAGACTCGGATATGGGTCGGATCTCAGCTCTCTTATACAGATAGAATTTCCATATACAGATGGATAATATTCATACCATTTACATCCCTAAATCTAGAGGACAACCAATATACTCGAAAATTGGAAAGGAAGTCAATCAGTGTAGGCAAACACATTACAACAATCACCCCATGTGTCGCTGAGTTGACAAAAAAAATGTGTTTAGCTCAATAGAATACAGAAGAACAGCTCGATCTCAAGGAGTAGATTTTTCTGGCTTTTATGATCTGAAGGGTGGGAAGTTTAGGGATTGTACGGTTATAATTCTTCATGAATATAAACTTTTTTTATTTTTTTGAAATAAACCTTTTATTTTATCTCTGATTAAAAGGTAGAGGCCTCGCCGGTTCTGTCATTACAAATCAGAGATAAAATAAGGTTGTTTAGAGCTAGTTTGGGAACACTATTTTTCTAAGGGATTTTAATTTTCCTGCCTGTTTGGATCATTGGAATTGAATTCCATTCTAATAACAGTAATTTAGTCATATACCAATTAAGCTGATTCGGTTTTATGTAAAATATATTTGTATACTATTATTAGCTAGATGTCGGAGATGTTTATGTGCTACATTTTTACTATAGAGCAGTGAGACGAAGAGTGTCATGTAAGTTACAAAGTATAAATAAATTCTACTAAAGCATAAAATCATTTCCCATCCTCCACCCATGAATTTAAAATAGGCTTATATTTGAACTTTGGAAAGTGGTGGAATGTTAAATTCCAATAAGTTACTTTATTGAGTGAATTCCAATTTCTATAAAATGAAGAGAACCAAACGTCCGTAAGGAAAAATGAACTAATTTCCCTTGAAAAAATGAAAATCCCTTAAAAGATAGAGTTTTCAAACTAGTCCTTATGGAATAAAATACATGGTTATATACATGGGATGAGAACTAATCTCCTGTTCTCCGTGAGGACTGGTTTGGCACCAAACCATGAGAGGCTGTGAGAGCAACCCGGCGTCCCGGCATAGCCTTTCGCGTGAGAACTCAGACAAAACAAAAACTAGCGCCGTGCCCAATCTTCACATAAAAACTTGGAAAATGAAACTTAATCCGTAAAAAGTCAGGCCGGCGTCGATCGAATCCATGATGACCAAGACCGGCCTTCAATCTAAAACCAATTAAATCATTTTATAATAGCAAGGAAATTACTAGCCAAAACACCTGCCAGCTCCAAGAATGTGACCTAAGATTTGTCAAGAATATACTGAAGTAAATTATGTGACAAAGCGAAAACGAAGACGTGAAATGAAAAATATAATAATCAGCAAGAAAAAAAAAAAGCACGACGATCTTATCCACAGGCCGCAGTGGCGCTCGCCTAGATCGGCACGACCAGCAGGCAGCAGGAGCGGCGGAATCATCCGAGAGGGCCCGTTGCGATCTACAAAAAGGGAATTTCCCCCGATCCGCAAACCTCCACGACATATACTCCGTATTTCCGTTGATCACTTCTCCCATTCCCAGTCATCTCCACTCTCCAGCAGTCCTCACGTTCCCTCTCTCTCTCTCTCTTTCTCTCTCTCCCGCTTTAGGTTTGCCTGTGTTGGGTAGAGTCGTATAGCGTGGAGAAGAGGCTTGGTGCCAAGAAACTGGCATTTCGATTTGGGGAGTGGCTAAATTCGTCGCTGTGGTAAGAAATGCTTCCACTCCTCCTTGATCCGTATCATTGACCCGTTCGACAGTGCTCTTGGCCGTCGGTTCTTGACTTCGTAGGTTTGAAAAAGGCTAGTTTTGTTCTTAAATTAGGAAAGGGTGATATTTGGGGCTAGGTCCTGATTGATTTGGAGGTCTTACGCGATCTATTACTCTTGGATGAAATTGGGGCAATTGATGTGGAAAGTGGTCTTCTTTTAGTTGCCGTCTTATATTAATTGTAGCTCGATTTAGTTTTTACCAAGTTGGTAGCTATGCTAACTCTGGAAGTGGGGAACAAAATGTTGAAATGGAAGAATAAGGCATGTGAGCCTATGAATTATGGTCAAGATTCAAGAAGGCAACTGAAATTGCAGACTTCGCTTGTAGACGCAGTTATGCTCCAAAACCACAAAGATTAGTGTCGTAGTGAGACCATATAGTTATTGTGTTTCCTCTGGACCTCATGTGCATGGCTGCTTGCTGATTTAACCGATGTCTCACATGATGCCTGTTATGTTTAGACCGTGGTCTCACCATTATTAGACAGCATCACGTTCTGTCCCCTAGCAAATTAATCTTCAAGTTATAACGCATGGGAGAACCCCCCCCCCCCCCCCCCCCCCCCCCCAAGCACACAAAAAAAGGAGTTTGGCTACCATATCCTTACATCCATGCGTAATGGTATTATCTTGGGCAACAATTGTTCCTCTGCAGGAGATTGGAACATAACAAATTGTATTTTGTAATTATATCATATATTACTTGTATTAAAGGCAAAGTCAGTTGCATTTGACATGCTATTGCCAAGTAGGATGAACATGTATAGTTCAAGGTTCTTCTTGTTCTGATTAACTTGCCTTCTCTGTATCACTATGTTGTATTATGACATATCTCACCAAACCGGTGTTCAAGTTTCAGTGTGACCCAGTTCAGCTGGCATGATGACATGTCCTGATTGGCATGTCAGGTCTTGCAGGTAGATACATTCTGTTAGCAAAGGTGATACGACATTGTAGTAGTATGCTAATATTCGTGACTGGTGAGAGGGAAATGATTCGTTCAAGTATTGTTTGCATCATGTTGTGGTCCTCCAGTCTGTCTTTTTGTGTTATATTGGTAAGAGAGTGTGGTCCATTTTTTAATGATTGTTGGATTTGATATTGTAGTCCTAAATGAGAAGGTAGATGAGGTTCATCATAGAACTTTGGGGAGCTCATCATGGAACTAGGGTGTTACATTAGTATTAAATTTTCTATCTTTGTGTGCTTTGCCTGTACTCCCTGGAGCAAAATACTATGTTTGCATGCCTCTAGGCAGTTCATGTTACACCTTTAGCACAATATTGTACTGTAGCAGCTGCATACCGAACAAAGATTTTGTCCTGCTATGCTCTTGTTTGTTTTTGGAAATACTCCCTCCCTCCCATATCTTAAGGTCACGAAGGTATGTCTAAGTCAAATGTTTTTAACTTTGACCGCTAAAACAAAATATTCATAAATATTGACTAAATAAAAATGAAAACTATTAGATTTATTATTAAAACATCTACCACAATATATAATTTCTGAAATTTAAAAATATTTTTTATAGATATTGTTGGCCAAACTTTCAAAACATTGACTTAGGACAAAACTTCGTGACCTTAAGATATGGGACGGAGGGAGTATATCTTTGTTGTGGGTGCTCTATTATAATTTATTCTTGCACGTTAATTATTCATCCACAGTTAGTCAAAGCAAATCAAGAGTGAATATTGTGTATCAGTTCTGGCCAGGTCATGATAGCTGCAATTGAGTAGCAGTTAGTTACAATTTTTTCCCTTCAACTTTATCAGTTCACCTAGATTATTGCTTGACGAGGATTATGCTACATTCCTTGTCCCCCACAAAGCAAATTTGACCTTGTCCTCCTTCATTTGGATGCCACATCCGCCATCATTTTGCAAGATGGGAGTTAGAGTTCACCTCTTGACACCTTGCTTGGTTAATGGGGTTTTGACTCAGGCTTTGTACTGTTGCTTAACTGTTTACCCTTAGATGTCGGATGAAAGATCTTTAGCTACTTTGATCAATTTGCCAGCGTGTTTAGATACAATGTGCTGGCAATTGAGGCCTGGCATGATGGGAGTGAATTAAGGTTGAGGTAGCAGGAAAAAAGGTTGTTATTTGCTGTTGTCCTCAATACCTCCCCCTATTCCAATAAAATTGTCATATTGGGGATAACTGTTCTTTTTTCTTGCTCCAGCAGGTCCCCCAATACCTCTCCTTTTTTTGGTGGTCACCAATATTTCTCTCATCTCTTTTCAAATAAAGGGAGAGTTGTATCCCCCCCCCCTCCCAATAGCACGGGGACCACCCCAACTACCACTTTTTAACTATCTTTTCTTCTACACCTCTGTGGGACTCACCTTCCATATGGGTATTGGCCACTAAGGGAGATATATTGGGGTACTGCTACAGTAACTCCAATATTCACAAAAAAGGGCTACCCCAATACATATATATTGGGGAACTGGCGGAGATGCTCTTAGCTCCATAGATAATAGGGTCATGCCAGTTTTAGCAAGGTCTTGAACCTCATATATCCCTTTTCTACTCGACCCATAATACTGATAGAGTCAGATTAAATCATCTTATCGATGTATCCTTTGAATTTGTTAATTATTATCATGGCAGTGTTCGAGATTGCCTGTGCTGTGAACACTTGAATGTAGCTAACATTAGTTTTGTCCTTGAGTGTATCTTGGCAAGCATTTTTATTTTTTCAGATGTTTTTAAAATATTAAAATGATGTATTTTTTGTTGTAATGATGGTCCATCGATTGAGTGACAATATTTATATGTTTAAGAAAAAGAAAGTGAAAGAGCCTCTAGCTAAGTTGGTTAGGTGGTCTGAGTAGCACTCCCTAGGTCCTGACTTTGAATCCTAGTGGGAGCGAAGTTTAGGCAGAGGTTAAAAAAAAGGTTACTCGATGGTTCCCCTGGTTGTGTGCACACGAGATGGACTGGCCTATGGAGGGAGGATCCTCGTGTAGGGGCTGGGAGGGCTCAAAGCACGATTGTACGAGTAAAGATCTGGTCTATAGGGGCGGTCTTTCCCCTATCGGTCGAGTTGTTTTATTAGAGTTTGTGCCCATGTAATGCACACACATATATCTGTAGGTGATATTTTTCTATTCCCATGGGCCGAATTTTTTTTGTTTATGTGTAAGTAATATTTTATTGGTTGTAAAGGTCTAACTATTAGTATTTTTGGTGTCTCTTTGCAGGAATCATGGTTCTGAAGTCGCACACAAATCTGCTAGATATGTGTTGTGAAGATGTGTTTGACTTCCAACAACCTTTAAGATCTCCTCGTCATGTGGTGAACTCTCCTGGCATCATATCTGACCCTGATTGGGAAAGTAGTAATGATGGCAACTCAGTTGGTTCTATGCCTTTTTGTTTTAAGAGAAAGATTATTGTTGCAAATTTCCTTCCTGTGATCTGTGCAAAAAATGAAGCTACCGGAGAATGGTCCTTTGCCATGGATGATAATCAACTGCTTGTTCAACTCAAAGATGGTTTTCCAATTGGTAATGAAGTTATTTATGTGGGTAGTTTGAATGTTCAAGTTGATCCTATTGAGCAAGATCGAGTTTCTCAGAAGCTCTTCAAGGAACACAGATGCGTACCTACCTTTCTCCCAGCTGAACTCCAGCATCAATTCTATCACATATTCTGCAAACAGCACTTATGGCCACTTTTCCATTATATGCTTCCTGTTTGTCATGACAAAGATGAGCTCTTTGACCGTTCCCTTTTTCAAGCCTACGTGCGGGCCAACAAAATTTTTGCTGACAAAATTGTGGAGGCAGTCAATTCGGATGATGATTGTGTGTGGGTTCATGATTATCACCTCATGCTTATCCCAACCCTTTTAAGAAAGAAACTGCACCGGATCAAAGTTGGTTTCTTCCTCCACAGCCCATTTCCCTCGTCTGAGATCTATAGGACACTGCCAGTGCGGGATGAAATTCTAAAATCACTTCTTAATGCTGACCTCATTGGCTTTCAAACTTTTGACTATGCCCGCCACTTCCTTTCATGTTGCAGCAGGCTTTTAGGCCTTAATTATGAGTCCAAACGTGGCCACATAGGTATAGAGTACTTCGGCCGAACAGTGAGCCTCAAGATTCTTGCTGCAGGTGTACATGTTGGCCGGCTTGAGGCTACATTGAGGTTGCCTGCTACAATTAAAAAGGTTCAAGAAATTGAGAGTAGATATAGTGGCAAGTTGGTAATATTAGGTGTAGATGACATGGACATCTTTAAAGGTATCAGTCTAAAACTGCTTGGCTTGGAGCTTCTTCTGGAAAGAACACCTAAGCTTCGAGGCAAGGTTGTCCTTGTACAGATTGTTAATCCTGCAAGAAGCATCGGAAAAGACATTGAGGAAGCGAAATATGAAGCTGAATCTGTAGCTCAAAGGATAAATGATAAATATGGTTCTGCTAATTACAAGCCTGTTGTCCTCATTGACTACTCAATACCTTTCTATGAAAAGATCGCATTTTATGCTGCATCTGACTGCTGTATTGTAAATGCTGTGAGGGATGGCATGAATTTGATACCGTATGAGTACACCGTATGCAGGCAGGGAAATGAGGAGCTTGATAAGCTCAGAGGTCTTAATAAGAGCTCATCTCACACAAGCACACTTATTGTGTCTGAATTTGTGGGTTGCTCTCCATCACTTAGTGGAGCATTCAGGGTAAATCCTTGGAGTATGGAAGATGTGGCTGATGCATTATACAGTGTAACAGACCTGACACGATATGAGAAGAATCTGCGCCATGAAAAGCACTATCGCTATGTCAGGTCTCATGATGTTGCTTACTGGGCACGCAGCTTTGACCAGGATCTGGATAAAGCATGCATAGAGCAATACAGCCAAAGATGTTGGACAACTGGGTTTGGTTTAAATTTTAGAGTTATTGCCCTTTCACCTGGGTTTAGAAGACTGTCTCTAGAACACCTAGCCTCGTCTTATAAGAAGGCTAACAGGAGGATGATATTCCTGGACTACGATGGGACCCTTGTGCCGCAGACATCACACGACAAATCTCCAAGCGCTGAACTTATCTCTACCCTTAACAGCTTGTGCAGTGATATGAAGAACACAGTATTTATAGTCAGCGGACGAGGAAGAGATTCCCTAAGCGAGTGGTTTGCTTCATGCGAGAACCTCGGTATCGCTGCCGAACATGGTTACTTTATCAGGTAAAGAATATCTTTGTTGCTACACAATTACGTGATTTCCTTTCACCGTGTTTGACTAACCATGTTTGTTCTTGCAGATGGAACAAAGCAGCTGAATGGGAGACAAGCTTCTCAGGTATTTATTCTGAATGGAAGCTCATCGCGGACCCTATCATGCATGTATACATGGAAACAACTGATGGGTCCTTCATAGAGCCAAAAGAGAGCGCTTTGGTATGGCACTATCAGAACACGGATCATGACTTTGGCTCGTGCCAGGCAAAGGAGCTAGTGAGCCATCTTGAGCGAGTCCTATCGAACGAACCTGTTGTCGTGAGGCGTGGCCATCAGATCGTAGAAGTTAAACCTCAGGTTTGTTAAGTATCTGACATTACACATTTTTGTTGTTGTTGTATTTCATCATCTAGATATTTGCTGAGGCTTCAAATGTACGTGACCAGGGAGTTAGCAAGGGGATTTCCGTGGACAAGATCATCCGGACCTTGGTCAGCAAAGGGGAAGTACCAGACCTTTTGATGTGCATCGGAAACGATCGGTCGGACGAGGACATGTTCGAGAGCATCAACAGAGCCACCTCCCTTTCCGAGCTTCCTGCCGCTCCAGAAGTATTCGCCTGTTCCGTTGGCCCCAAGGCCAGCAAGGCAAACTACTACGTCGATGGCTGCGACGAAGTAATCAGACTGCTGAAGGGTGTCACAGCCGTTTCGCTCCAAAAGGATACTGCCGGCCATAGCCATGCGGCATTCGAGGATACGCTTGAGGTTGTCAGCTGATCCACACAAGTAGTCAGTCAGCTCAAACTAGCTACGTCCAGTGTGTTCAGCGTGCCAATCTCAAATCTCCACTGCATGCAAGCCACTCATCACTCCAAACCATATGTGCCAAGTGGAACTCTAAATTGGACGGAGACAAGTATCGCCATTGCTGACACAGAGACAGAACAGCGGTCACAAACTGCAAGTTCGAGCGAATGGCGTCGCGGTTGATGATTCACTGACGACAACGGAAATCACAAACCGCAAGTTTTCAATTCGTAGGCTAAGACAACTAGTGGGACGCCATACATTTTGTAGGCGGCTGATCTGGTGGTGAAAGGGTGGATGTCCCTGCTAGAGCCCCAGCTTACGGCATCTGGGAGAGCCTTGGAAGTTGGACCCCGACGCTTGTGCTGCACTGAGGACTGTTACACTATTTTCTTTGTACAGAACAAACAGGTGTGGTTAGGCGATTAGCGCTGTGACGATTGATTGTAATTCACCCACGTACCATTGAGGAAATTAATGGCTGCGATGGTGAAGCGCCGTGCGCATGGCACATTGTATGACGTTCACTCAGTGTTCGGTTCGAGTTTAAAGTAGGATGATGCGGGGTAACACTGTTGTCTCGTTTTTACCATAACAACAACAACAATAAAGCATTTTTGTTCTAAGCACGTTGGGGTAGGCTAGAGATGAAATTTTATATGAAAACCTCAGAGCTCAAGTGCTCAACCCCTAAAGAAAAGTAAGACAAATGCAAAGGAAAACCGAAAAACGATGAAACGGAGAAACATATAAAAAAGGATAAAACCCATAAGAACCATCAAGATCTAAAGGGGCACAAGAAAATATCAAACGATTAAGGAGGAAAAGCGAAACTATAAATCAAGGTTCTGGTACGTGAATTGCACACTTCCACCCCTTCCTATCCATGGCGAGCTCTTTATCAATATTCCACTCCTTCAGGTCCCTCTTCACAGCCTCTGTCCACATCAAGGTTAGTCGACCTCTACCTCTCTTCACATTCTCGAGACACCTAATTATTCCGATATGCACTGGTGCCTCTTCAGGTCTTCATTGGATATGTCCAAACCATCTCAAATGATGTTGCATAAGCTTCTTCTCAATTGGCGCCACTCCTACTCTCTCGTATATCATCATTCCGGACTCGATCTCTCCTTGTGTGGCTACATATCCAGCGCAACATACGCATCTCTGCCACACTTAGTTGCTGGACATGTCGTCTTTTAGTGGGCCAACATTCTGCTCTATACAACATAGCCGGCCGGATTGCTATCCTGTAGAATTTGCCTTTTAGTTTGTGTGGCACCCGAAGGTCGCATAAGACACCCGCAGCTTGCTGCCACTTCAACCATCCAGCTTTAATTCTATGACTGACATCCTCATCGATGTCACCCTCCTTCTGAAGCATTGATCCTAAGTAACGAAAAGTGTCTTTCTTGGGTACCACTTGCCCATCAAGACTAACATCGCCATCCTCATACCCCATGGCACTGAAATCACACTTCATATACTCTGTTTTAGACCTACTAAGCCTAAAACCTTTTGCTTCCAGCGTCTGCCTCTACAATTCCAACTTTTACGAAACACCACTCCTACTCTCCTCAATAAGTACCACATCATCGGTAAAAAGCATACACCACGATATATCTCCTTGTATGTCCCTTGTGACCTTATCTATCACCAAAGCGAAAAGATAAGGGCTCAAAGCCGACCCTTGATGTAGTCCTATGTTAATTGTAAAGTCATCGGTGTCTCCATCACTTGTTCGGACACTTGTCACAACATTAGTGTACATATCTTTAATAAGATTAATGTACTTCGTTGATACTTTGTGTTTTTCCAAGGTCCACCACATTACACTCCTAGGTACTTTGTCATAAGCCTTCTCCAAGTCTATGAAGACCATATGCAAGTCTTTCTTTTGTTCTCTGAATCTCTCCATAAATTGTCTTAGTAAGAAAATGGCCTCCATAGTTGATCTCTCAAGTATGAAACCAAACTGATTTTGGGTCACACTCGTCATCTTCCGCAGGCGGTGTTCAATGACTCTCTCCCATAGCTTCATTGTATGGCTCATTAGCTTAATTCTACGGTAATTAGTACAACTTTGAACATCTCCTTTGTTCTTGAAGATTGGTACTAACGTACTCCGCCGCCACTTGTCGGGCATTCTGTTTGTCCGAAAGATGGTGTTGAAAAGCTTAGTCAGCCATACTATCGCTATGTCTCCAAGGCATCTCCATACCTCGATAGGGATACCATCAGGGCCCATCGCCTTTCCTACCTTTATCCTTTTTTAGCGCCTCCTTAACTTCATATCCTTGTATCCTTCGTACAAAACCCCTGTTATTGTCATCGAATGGTTCGTCCAATTCTTTGTAGAACTCTCATTCCCTCCATTGAACAATTTGTTGAAGTACTCCTTCCATCTGTTCTTGATCTCTTCATTCTTCACTAATAGTTGCTTTGCTTCATCCTTGATGAATTTGACTTGGTTGACATCCCTTGTCTTCCTTTCACGAATCTTGGCCATCCTATAGATATCCTTTTCTCCCTGCTTTGTGTCCAACCGTTGATAAAGGTCGTCATAGGCTTGACCCCGGGCTCTACTAACCGCTCGCTTTGCAGACTTCTTCGCTATCCTGTACTTCTCTATGTTGTCTGCACACTTGTCATGATGTAAGCGTTTGTAGCAATCTTTCTTCTCCTTGATAGCCTTTTAGACATCTTCGTTCCACCATCAAGTGTCTTTAACTTCCCTTCTGTTTCCTTGACTCAACCCAAACTCTTCTGAAGCTATCTCTCGGATGCATATCGCCATCTTCCTCCACATGGTGTTTGCGTCTCCCTCTTCTGCCCAAGGGCCCTCCTCGATAACTCTCTCCTTGAAAGTTTGGGCCACATCCCCTTTAAGCTTCCACCACTTTGTTCTAGTTACCTTGTTATGCTTATTCCGTTGTAAACGAATCTTAAAATGGAAGTCAACTAGGACAAGCTTATGTTGGGTTACCACACACTCTCCAGGTATAACCTTGCAATCTAAGAAGGCATGCCTGTCCTCTTTTCTCAAGAGGACGAAATCAATCTGGCTAGTGTGTTGGCCACTACTGAATGTCACCAGGTGGGATTTCCTCTTCCTAAAGAAAGTGTTTGCTATAAACATGTCACTAGGGCAAAGTTCAAGATTTCCTCTCCTTCTTGATTCCTAGTCCCAAAGCCGAAGCCTCCATGCACACCCTCGAAACTGGTGCTAGATGTACCCACATGACCATTGAGGTCTCCTCCTATGAAGAGCTTCTCGCCAACTGGCACACTACTAACCATGTCCTCCAGGCCTTCCTAGAACTCCCTCTTTGAGTTCTCATTAAGGCCTACTTTAGGAGCATACGCACTGATAACATTGAGAACCAAGTCCCCAATGACCAGTTTGACTAGGATGATTCTATCTCCTAGCCTCTTAACATCTACTACCCCATCTTTAAGGCTCTTGTCGATCAAGATGCCTACTCCATTCTTGTTTGCTGCAGTCCTTGTGTACCACAACTTGAAGCCTGTATGAAAGTCGCCTAGAGGGGGGGTGAATAGGGCGAAACTGAAATTTACAAAGTTAATCACAACTACAAGCCGGGTTGGCGTTAGAAATATAATCAAGTCCGAGAGAGAGGGTGAAAAAACAAATCACAAGCAAATAAGGAATGAGACACAAGGATTTGTTTTACCGAGGTTCGGTTCTTGCAAACCTACTCCTCGTTGAGGTGGTCACAAAGACCGGGTCTCTTTCAACCCTTTCCCTCTCTCAAACGGTCACTTAGACCGAGTGAGCTTCTCTTCTCAATCACACGGGACACTAAGTCCCCGCAAGGACCACCACACAATTGGTGTCTATTGCCTTGGTTACAATTGAGTTTGTCACAAGAAAGAGTGAGAAGGAAAAGAAGCAATCCAAGCGCAAGAGCTCAAATGAACACAATAAATCTCTCTCTCTAATCACTAGAGCTTTGTGTGGAGTTGGGAGAGGATTTGATCTCTTTGGTGTGTCTTGTATTGAATGATATAGCTCTTGTAAGGTGTAGAAGTGCAGAAACTTAGATGCAATTGAATGTGGGGTGGTTGGGGTATTTATAGCCCCAACCACCAAAATATGGTCGTTGGAAGTCTGCTATCGCATGGCGCACCGGACAGTCCGGTGCGCCACTGGACACTGTTCGGTGCGCCAGCCACGTCAGCCAGCCGTTGGGGTTCGACCGTTGGAGCTCTGACTTGTGGGGCCTCTGGGCTGTCCGGTGGTGCACCGGACATCTCCTGTAGACTGTCCGGTACGCCAACTGCGCGTGCTCTGACCTCTACGCGCGCATGCGCGCATTAAATGCGTTGCAGTCGACCGTTGCGCTTGAAGTAGCCGTTGCTTCGTTGGCACACCGGACAGTCCGGTGCCTCACCGGACGGTCCGGTGAATTATAGCAGAGCACCCTCTGATTTTCCCGAAGGTGAGGAGTTCAGCGTCGAGTTCCCTGGTGCACCGGACACTGTCCGGTGGCACACCGGACAGTCCGGTGCACCAGACCAGGGTGCCTTTGGGTTGTCTTTGGCTCTCTTTGTTTGAACCCTTTCTTGGTCTCTTTATTGGTCTATTGTGAACCTTTGGCACCTGTAAATCTTATAATCTAGAGCAAACTAGTTAGTCCAATTATTTGTGTTGGGCAATTCAACCACCAAAATCTATTTAGGAAAAGGTATAAGCCTATTTCCCTTTCAATCTCCCCCTTTTTGGTGATTGATGCCAACACAAACCAAAGCAAATATAGTTGTGCAGAATTTGAACTAGTTTGCATAATGTAAGTGCAAAGGTTGCTTGGAATGAAACCAATAATACTTACTAGATGCACATTGATGTCTTTTCTTTTTATTAACATTTTGGACCATGCTTGCACCACATGTTTTGTTTTTGCAAAATGTTTTAGAAATTCTTTTCAAGGTTCTTTTGCAAATAGTCAAAGGTAAATGAATAAGATTTTTGAGAAGCATTTTCAAGTTTTGAAATTGTCCCCCCCTGTTTCAAATGCTTTTCCTTTGACTAAACAAAACCCTCCCTTAATGAAATCCTCCTCTTAGTGTTCAAGAGGGATTTAGATATTAATTTTGAAGAGGGTATACGAATTTGAAATTGTATCAAAATAAGATACCAAAAAAAACTTCACCAATTAATAGACTTCATACCAAATAAATTTTTGAAATTGGTGGTTGTCACACCCGGCTTTAAGGAACAAAGCCAGGTGCATCTCATACATGCGCCAAGAAGACAACATATATAATAACAGAGTGTATAGAGATAAATGTCATAAATCATCAGAGTATTTATTACATAGCGGAAGTCTTATTACAAAATAAAGTAATAAAGATAAAACGAACTAAGGATCGTCGGCGCCAATGTCAACTGAGAAACGCCACCTAGATCAGATCATACTCCTCGCCTTGTGGCTCCTCCTGAACCACCTGCTCTTCTCCTGTGGGGGGGGGTGTGAGACAGCAAGGGTGAGCTCACACATGATCATAGCTCAACAAGTTGTGGGGAACCAGTGGACATAAACTCACAAAGGTGTGAGTTCATGTGGTGTGTAAGGCTAATCAATGACAGGGGTTAAAGCTGAGCATTTCTTTTAAGTAGTTGGTCAAAATTTTATTAGCAGTTACTAAGTGTAAGTAAATACCAAACCATAAGTAAAGTAATAGAACAAAATTAATAACAATCCCATGCAATGCAAATGACAAAATTGAATTTAAGTTCCATAATTTAAACATCAGAGAGTCCTGAGCTGCTCATGACCGCGAGCACGGCTAGTATACCAGTTTTACACTCTGCAGAGGTTGTACCCTTTACCCACAAGTCATGTTACCCATCTACCAAGGGATCGCGACTTCCCATACACCTCTACCGAGGAGGCGAGGCAGGGTAACACTACGAGGCCTTTACAAAGTTCCACTAGCTTCCGAAAACCCGCTACAGTTTATAGGAAGTTCCAATGCAGGGTTCCTGGCTGACCGCCATCGTAGCAAAATCAACCAGGGACCTCCCTACACTGACCACTCCCCTACTGCCCTTGCCCCTTTCGGGTAAGGTAGTCTTCCACTAGCTTTCCTAATTAATCAGCCAAGGGCGTCCCATTAAACCCTTGTGGTGGCACGTGTTACTCAAGTTAAGCTCTATGTTCCAATTAACATTAATGAACTTGACATGAACATAAACAGAATAACATGAATAATTGGAACATAGATATAATAAATGATTATCCCAAAACCATGTAAAGCAATAGCAAACTACCCAAGTGATTCAGGGGTAAACAAGGTAATGAGATAAACAATCTAGGGTGACCTATTGGGTCCCATCAAAATTAACCTATGCATGGATGAGTGATATTAAAGAACATTATTGGGTAAAATGTGGTCAAGGGCACAACTTGCCTTCAATGAGCTCCTGCTCAGCTACTTCAACCTGCTGCACACCAGGATCCTCAGCAACGGGCTCTTCTACTCGCCACAATACAAACAAGCACAGTGCATATAGAGAAATTAACATTACACCAAACATATAAATAAAATACACAGTAATAATCTACATATTAAAATAAAATTCTAGGAACAGGAATCATAATTTTTGGAGTTATAAATTTTAAGTTATGGATTTTCAAAGGTTTTATGTGTTTAAAGTGAGATTAAGTGTGAAATTAATTTTATTACTGTTGTCATGATAAAACAGAGGCTCTAGATGTTAGAGAATAAAATTACAAAATTTTAGAAAGTGGAATGGATTAATTTGGAGTAAGTATGAATTTTCTATGAATTATTGAAGATTTAGCACTTATTTTTGTATTAAAAATACATTTTCTAATCCATTTACTCATTTTAAAACAGCACTGGACTGGGCCTCAAATTTGTAAAAGGGCAGGGTTCTCGGTGTAAGTTTCCTAAGACACAGAGCTAACCCCGCGTGGATGGCGGGTTGATTTGTTGTTTTTCCAGGGGCTCTTTAATAAAAGTGCCAGCGCGAAAGGGCACGGTTAGATCTCGGCTGCACGATCTGAACTGAGCGGCCCAGATTAGATCAGGACTTTAAGTGAACCGGTACACGATTCCTAACGTCGGATCGGAGACCAATGGTAGAGATCTTCCTTTAACCTAGACTTGTTTCAGCCGCCCGATTGAGATCAATGGTTAGATCTGCACGTTGAACCGTTATGAGCTTGTGACCGCCAGATCTTGATCCGACGGCCGCGGAAGCTTCGTCGTCAACCCTGCCCGAGCCACCCAACCAGCCACTGCGCACGGCGGCGGGGTCACCGGAGCCCACGAATCCGGCCAACCCGAGCGCCAGACCCAAATTCGTTCGGCCCCCACGAGATTGACGACTCCCTGAACTCAATTCCCAAACAAATTTCGGCCGACATCAAGTGCAAGACTCGGTCCACGGCGCGCCGCGTTACCCCGGGCAGAGAAGTCCGGTGAGCTACCCAAGCGACGCTACGGTGCCTCGAACTACAACGGATAGATGCATGACGTTCCTACAAACGCGGTAAGAGTGGTTGAAGGCCATACCGAAGGGTTGAAGCGACGACGAAGCCGGACCCCGTGATTCCGCGGCTGCCGCGGCGGTGAAGTACTACGGCGGGAAATTGCTCGGCCCTCGGGCACGGTTCGGTAGATTCGGTGGGGCAGAAGCCTTTCCGCGCCCACCCGGCCTTCAGGCTTTGGCACGGAATGTCCAATTTCGACGCCGGTGAAGGACGGTAATGGTGGCGGGTTTCGTTCGCTTTCAGTTCTCAGAGATGGCAGAGGGATGGGTTCTAGCAGCTCTCGAGCAACCGAGAGGCTTTTTTATCTCTTGCGCGGATGAGTCGGGAGGAGGAGTCGTGGGTCACCCGAGACCGCGGATCTCGCGCGGCAGGTATGGCGCGCGGAAGTCAGCGAGTAGCTCGGCGGGTTTGTTACCGACGCGAGGAAAGCGGGGAAGAGAGAGATCTGACGACCCGGCCCCACACGGCAGCGAGCACCCGTGTGCGCGCGTGCGCGGGGAAGGAACTGGCACGTGGGCCCCGCGCGGCAGAGAGTGGAAGCGCGCGGTGGAGGAGTGGGCCGTGCAGAAGGGATAGCTGGGCCGAAATGAAGCCTGAGGCCCAGTTGGCTTCTTTTCTCTTTTTCTTTTTATTTTCTGTTTCATTTCTTTTTCAAATTCAAACTTCAATCCAAATTCCTTTCTCTTCTCTATTTGTATACTGGCTAATTATTTATTTTGATCATATCAACTGTGATGAAGTAATTTTAATGATAATTTTATTTGTATTGAATAATATTCCTTTCTCTTCTCTATTTTCAAGAATTTCTTTTAGGTTTTAATTTTCCTTTATTTTTTTTGGCCTTTAATATTTTCTTGTTACAAAATGCACACAAAATAAAAATAAAAATACCAGCATGATGCATGATTTGTTTGAGTGCCTTTTATTATTTATTCATTTGTATAAGTGAAGTGTTCACATGTGATGATGCATAAAGTTCAAACTCATATGAAGAGAAATTGTTTCTCTATTGGTATTGTTTCTAGCAAATTACAAAGTGGGTGTTACAAATCCTACCCCCCTTAAAAATAATCTCGTCCTCGAGATTTAAGAAGAACTAGAGAAAAGGTGGGGAAAATCTATACGAAGCTCTTCTTCTCTTTCCCAAGTTGCTTCATCTTTGCCATGGTGACTCCATTGGACTTTGCACATCTTTATCACCTTATTTCTCGTAACCCGAGTCAAAGTATCCAAAATCTTGATCGGGTACTCCGTGTAAGTCAAATCACCTTGAACACTGAGCTCTTCCATTGGTAACTGTTCCTCAGGGACACGGAGACACTTCTTTAGTTGAGATACGTGGAACACATTATGCACATCCGATAGACTATCCGGTAACTCAAGTTGGTATGCCATCTCTCCAACTCTCCTAAAGATCAAGAATGGTCCAACATAGCGAGGGAACAATTTGCCCTTAACTTTGAATCTCCTCATTCCACGAAGTGGTGACACCTTGAGATACACATAATCTCCTTCTTCAAATTCCAGTGGTCTCCTTCTATTATCAGCACAGCTTTTTTGCCTGGTTTGAGCCACTCTCAAATTCTCTCGAATTATACGAACTTGTTCTTCTGCTTCTTGAATCAGTTCAGGCCCAAAGAACTGTCTCTCTCCAGTCTGATCCCCATACAAAGGAGTCCTGCACTTCCTCCCATATAAAGCTTCAAAAGGTGACATCTTCAGACTGGCCTGATAACTATTATTATATGAGAACTCAGCATAAGGCAGACTCTTATCCCAACTTCCTCCATGCTGAAGGGCACAAGCTCTCAACATATCTTCCAATACTTGATTAGTCCTTTCAGTCTGTCCATCAGTCTGAGGGTGATAAGCCGTACTAAAATTCAACTTTGTACTCATATTCTCATGAAAGCTTCTCCAAAATCTTGAGGTAAACTGTGAACCTCGATCAGACACGATCTTCTTTGGTACTCCATGTAAACACACAATCCGAGCCATATATAACTCTGCTAGCTGAGAACCTTTATAAGTAGTCTTCACAGGAATGAAGTGAGCCACTTTAATCAATCTATCCACAATCACCCATATTGCATCATATCCTTTCTGGGTGCGAGGCAATCCAGTAATGAAATCCATACCAATCTCTTCCCATTTCCACTCGGGTATCTTCAGTGGGTGCAATAGTCCAGCTGGCCTCTGATGTTCAGCCTTAACTCTTTGACATACATCGCACATAGCCACATGTGCAGCTACATCTCTTTTCAATCCATACCACCAATATTTCCGCTTTAAATCCTGATACATCTTGGTACTACCAGGATGAATAGAATAGTCCGAATCATGGGCCTCTTTCAATATAGTCTCTCGAAGGCTTTCAATATCAGGAACACACATCCTGTCCTTGAACCATACAGTGCCTTGCTCATCTTCCGTAAATTCCGGAACTCGACCTTCAGTAATCAGATCCTTAATCTCTTTTATTTTAGCATCCTCAAGTTGACCTTTGCGGATTTCTTGCTCCAAGGTAGGTTCCACATCAATAGTAACTCCTTCAGTGTGAGCGACTATCCCCAGGTTAAGTCTCCTGAAATCCTCAACAATCTCATCGGGTAGCTGGGCAACAATAGCTGAATGAACATGCTCCTTGCGACTCAAGGCATCTGCAACCAAATTTGCCTTGCCCGGGTGATAGTGAATCTCCAAATCATAATCCTTAATAAGCTCCAACCAACGGCGTTGCCTAAGATTGAGATCCTTCTGAGTGAATATGTACTTCAAACTCTTATGATCCGTGTATACTTGGCACTTAGTTCCCATAATGTAGTGTCTCCAAATCTTAAGTGCATGCACAACTGCTGCCAATTCCAAGTCATGAGTGGGGTAGTTCAATTCATGTTTGCGTAACTGACGAGATGCATAGGCGATTACATGTCCTTCTTGCATAAGCACACATCCTAAGCCTTGGCCACATGCATCACAATAGATATCAAATCCTTTCTGTAGGTCTGGCATAACCAATACTGGTGGCGACATCAACCTCTTTTTCAATTGCTCAAAGCTGTCTTGGCACTTCTCGTCCCACTTAAATTCTCTTCCTTTCTCCAAAAGTGAAGTCATAGGCTTAGCAATCTTAGAAAATCCTTCAATAAATCTCCGATAATATCCTGCTAATCCCAAGAAACTCCGAATCTCAGTAACTGTAGTGGGTGCTCTCCACTCCATTATCTCCTTAACCTTAGCAGGATCCACTGATATTCCTCCATTAGAAATAATATGACCAAGAAATGGCACCTCGCCAATCCAAAACTCGCACTTGCTGAACTTGGCATATAGCTGGTTATCTCGTAGCTTCTGTAGCACCAACCTTAGATGTTCCTCATGATCACTATCACTCTTGGAATAGATAAGAATATCGTCGATGAATACCACGACGAATCTGTCCAAATACTCCATAAACACCTTGTTCATTAAGTTCATAAAATAAGCTGGTGCATTGGTTAATCCAAACGACATAACAGTAAACTCATATAATCCATATCGAGTCGAGAAAGCCGTCTTGGGAATATCCGATGGTCTAATCCTCATCTGATGGTATCCTGATCGGAGATCAATCTTCGAAAATACTCTTGCACCTCTCATCTGATCAAATAAATCCTCAATACGGGGCAACGGATACTTGTTCTTCACCGTAACATCATTAAGAGATCTATAATCCACACACATCCGCTGCGATCCATCCTTCTTCTGTACAAACAAGACCGGTGCTCCCCAAGGTGAGGAACTCGGACGAATGTACCCAGCCTCTTGTAACTCAGTTAACTGCTTCTTAAGTTCCTTCAACTTCTCTACGGACATCCTATATGGCCGTTTAGAAATAGGGGCAGTTCTAGGTAAGAGATCAATAACAAACTCAACTTCTCTCTCAGGTGGCATCCCTGGTAACTCCTCTGGAAAGACATCCGGAAAATCTCTAACCACCCGGATGTTGTCACCAACAAACTCCTCCGGTATAAAGAACATTGCACGCATGGGTGAGGAGGTTACTGCAATATTAACTTGAAACCTTTCTCCTTTAGTAGTAGTGAGTTCTACGGTACCTCTACCACATGCTATAACGGCCTTTGCCTTTCTTAGCCATGACATCCCAAGGATCAAATCTATACTGCTTGACTCTAATATTATAGCAGTAGCTCCAAACTCTCTACCCATAATGGTCAATGTCAGTCTACGTGTCATTTGATTCGCCTCAACAGGCCCTTTAGGTGTAATTACTATCATGGGTTTTCTCATATTTAGCAGTGGTATTTCATTTGTGTTGGCATATCTAGCAGACATGAATGAATGTGTAGCACCAGAATCAAATAATATGGTTGCAGGAATTGCATTAACATAAAACATACCAATTACGAGGTCCCCTCCATCCGGAGTAGCATCAACGCTGACTTGATTAACCTTGGCAATAGAATATCCCTTGCCAGAACTTGGAGTCTGCTGCCTGTTCTGAACTGGAGTAGTAGCAATCCTCTGTGGGCAGACATTTGTGTAGTGACCAGTCTTCTCACACTTGAAACAAGTAGTGCCGGGACTCTATCCTGAAAACTTCGTCGGGGTGCCAGTGGGGGTAGCCTGTCGAGGAGGTGGAGTCCTCAGTGGTGATTGCTGAACTGGGCGTGGTCCTCCTGGTCGAGTCGGTGTACCCTGTGGTGAAATGTAGCGAGGACAAACACTGCTGCTTCCTTGTCCTTGAGATATTGCCTTTCTCTTCAAATCTCCCAGCTGAACACGCTTGTGTTCAATAGCAAGAGCCTTATCCAACAGTCTCTGAAATGATGGAAATGTGTGTGCCACTAGAGCATACTGCAGGGGTCCATTAAGTCCTTCAATAAAATGCTCCTGCTTCCTCTCGTCTTCAGCAACTTCTTCAGGGGCATATCTGGATAACTGAATAAACTTGTCGCGGTACTCGCTGACTGACATACTTCCTTGCTTTAGCGACAGAAACTCCTTCTTCTTGATCTTTATCATACCAGCTGGAATATGGTAGTTCCTGAATTGTGTACTGAACTCCGCCCAAGTAATAGTATCAGCCGCATCGTGGGCAGCAGTATAAGAATCCCACCAATCAGCAGCAGGACCTGTCAGACGTCCTGAAGCATATAAAACCTTCTCCCGGTCCGTGCACTGTGCAATATTCAGCATCTTTTCAACGGACTTCAGCCAATCATCCGCGTCCAGTGGATCCGATGAGCTTGCAAATGTAGGTGGCTTATGACTCATGAACTCCCGGTGCTTATCTCGGGGTGGAACTGGTGGTGGTGGTGGAGGCAGTGGCACTTGTTGCTGTTGTTGCTGCTGTTGCATTTGTTGTTGCAGCTGTTGTTGTTGTGCCCTCCTTTCCTGACGTATCTCATCTCGCTCCTGGCGCAACTCCTGGCGTATATCTTCTCTTTCCTGACGCATCTCCTGGCGTTCTTGCTGCATCTGGGCACGCATATCAGCCATAGTGTCTGTCATTTGCTGCATCACCGCCATCTGAGCAGCAACCAGTGGGTCAACTCCGCCTGGTGGAGGATTAGGAGGATTCATCTCTGCAGGTTGTGGCTGAGGTTGTCTGTATATTCTCCGAGTGTGTTGATTAGGAGGCAAATCAATTCCACCACCCCGCCTGGTATTGACCATCTGAGTTAGATACATATGGTAAGAAAATAGTAGCCAAGGCAGGTACTTACAAATCAGGTTATTTTTGGGGGATTTATTAGCTAAGCAGATTAATATTTCACCTACTAAAGCTAATTCAATACCTTATGTTGGTACATGCTAAGATGTCCATCTATAATAATTCAATCAATCAAAGAAGCAAATCAGGCATTTAGCATCAGCACAATCAAACAACATTTTTAAAGAAAATAGTTTTAAATTTTTGTCTTAGGTTCCCTATCTCTCAAAAGATCATAGTGGTAGGATTCCAAGGTGTGAAATCCATCTTGTCTTAGAGGAGAAAAGATAAGATTAACCAGAGTAGAATAGCAGAAGGTGAGACAAGATCAAGATGAGATAAGTATAGAATGAGTCAGAGTAAGGTAAGTAGGAAAGGGTTTTGTCCATTTCTATCTAGGTTTCGTCCTACAGTCAACATTTCCTCTGATACCACTTATGTCACACCCGGCTTTAAGGAACAAAGCCAGGTGCATCTCATACATGCGCCAAGAAGACAACATATATAATAACAGAGTGTATAGAGATAAATGTCATAAATCATCAGAGTATTTATTACATAGCGGAAGTCTTATTACAAAATAAAGTAATAAAGATAAAACGAACTAAGGATCGTCGGCGCCAATGTCAACTGAGAAACGCCACCTAGATCAGATCATACTCCTCGCCTTGTGGCTCCTCCTGAACCACCTGCTCTTCTCCTGTGGGGGGGGGGGGTGTGAGACAGCAAGGGTGAGCTCACACATGATCATAGCTCAACAAGTTGTGGGGAACCAGTGGACATAAACTCACAAAGGTGTGAGTTCATGTGGTGTGTAAGGCTAATCAATGACAGGGGTTAAAGCTGAGCATTTCTTTTAAGTAGTTGGTCAAAATTTTATTAGCAGTTACTAAGTGTAAGTAAATACCAAACCATAAGTAAAGTAATAGAACAAAATTAATAACAATCCCATGCAATGCAAATGACAAAATTGAATTTAAGTTCCATAATTTAAACATCAGAGAGTCCTGAGCTGCTCATGACCGCGAGCACGGCTAGTATACCAGTTTTACACTCTGCAGAGGTTGTACCCTTTACCCACAAGTCATGTTACCCATCTACCAAGGGATCGCGACTTCCCATACACCTCTACCGAGGAGGCGAGGCAGGGTAACACTACGAGGCCTTTACAAAGTTCCACTAGCTTCCGAAAACCCGCTACAGTTTATAGGAAGTTCCAATGCAGGGTTCCTGGCTGATCGCCATCGTAGCAAAATCAACCAGGGACCTCCCTACACTGACCACTCCCCTACTGCCCTTGCCCCTTTCGGGTAAGGTAGTCTTCCACTAGCTTTCCTAATTAATCAGCCAAGGGCGTCCCATTAAACCCTTGTGGTGGCACGTGTTACTCAAGTTAAGCTCTATGTTCCAATTAACATTAATGAACTTGACATGAACATAAACAGAATAACATGAATAATTGGAACATAGATATAATAAATGATTATTCCAAAACCATGTAAAGCAATAGCAAACTACCCAAGTGATTCAGGGGTAAACAAGGTAATGAGATAAACAATCTAGGGTGACCTATTGGGTCCCATCAAAATTAACCTATGCATGGATGAGTGATATTAAAGAACATTATTGGGTAAAAAGTGGTCAAGGGCACAACTTGCCTTCAATGAGCTCCTGCTCAGCTACTTCAACCTGCTGCACACCAGGATCCTCAGCAACGGGCTCTTCTACTCGCCACAATACAAACAAGCACAGTGCATATAGAGAAATTAACATTACACCAAACATATAAATAAAATACACAGTAATAATCTACATATTAAAATAAAATTCTAGGAACAGGAATCATAATTTTTGGAGTTATAAATTTTAAGTTATGGATTTTCAAAGGTTTTATGTGTTTAAAGTGAGATTAAGTGTGAAATTAATTTTATTACTGTTGTCATGATAAAACAGAGGCTCTAGATGTTAGAGAATAAAATTACAAAATTTTAGAAAGTGGAATGGATTAATTTGGAGCAAGTATGAATTTTCTATAAATTATTGAAGATTTAGCACTTATTTTTGTATTAAAAATACATTTTCTAATCCATTTACTCATTTTAAAACAGCACTGGACTGGGCCTCAAATTTGTAAAAGGGCAGGGTTCTCGGTGTAAGTTTCCTAAGACACAGAGCTAACCCCGCGTGGATGGCGGGTTGATTTGTTGTTTTTCGAGGGGCTCTTTAATAAAAGTGCCAGCGCGAAAGGGCACGGTTAGATCTCGGCTGCACGATCTGAACTTAGCGGCCCAGATTAGATCAGGGCTTTAAGTGAACCGGTACACGATTCCTAACGTCGGATCGGAGACCAATGGTAGAGATCTTCCTTTAACCTAGACTTGTTTCAGCCGCCCGATTGAGATCAATGGTTAGATCTGCACGTTGAACCGGTATGAGCTTGTGACCGCCAGATCTTGATCCGACGGCCGCGGAAGCTTCGTCTTCAACCCTGCCCGAGCCACCCAACCAGCCACTGCGCACGGCGGCGGGGTCACCGGAGCCCACGAATCCGGCCAACCCGAGCGCCAGACCCAAATTCGTTCGGCCCCCACGAGATTGACGACTCCCTGAACTCAATTCCCAAACAAATTTCGGCCGACATCAAGTGCAAGACTCGGTCCACGGCGCGCCGCGTTACCCCGGGCAGAGAAGTCCGGTGAGCTACCCAAGCGACGCTACGGTGCCTCGAACTACAACGGATAGATGCATGACGTTCCTACAAACGCGGTAAGAGTGGTTGAAGGCCATACCGAAGGGTTGAAGCGACGACGAAGCCGGACCCCGTGATTCCGCGGCTGCCGCGGCGGTGAAGTACTACGGCGAGAAATTGCTCGGCCCTCGGGCACGGTTCGGTAGATTCGGTGGGGCAGAAGCCTTTCCGCGCCCACCCGACCTTCAGGCTTTGGCACGGAATGTCCAATTTCGACGCCGGTGAAGGACGGTAATGGTGGCGGGTTTCGTTCGCTTTCAGTTCTCAGAGATGGCAGAGGGATGGGTTCTAGCAGCTCTCGAGCAACCGAGAGGCTTTTTTATCTCTTGCGCGGATGAGTCGGGAGGAGGAGTCGTGGGTCACCCGAGACCGCGGATCTCGCGCGGCGGGTATGGCGCGCGGAAGTCAGCGAGTAGCTCGGCGGGTTTGTTACCGACGCGAGGAAAGCGGGGAAGAGAGAGATCTGACGACCCGGCCCCACACGGCAGCGAGCACCCGTGTGCGCGCGTGCGCGGGGAAGGAACTGGCACGTGGGCCCCGCGCGGCAGAGAGTGGAAGCGCGCGGTGGAGGAGTGGGCCGTGCAGAAGGGATAGCTGGGCCGAAATGAAGCCTAAGGCCCAGTTGGCTTCTTTTCTCTTTTTCTTTTTATTTTCTGTTTCATTTCTTTTTCAAATTCAAACTTCAATCCAAATTCCTTTCTCTTCTCTATTTGTATACTGGCTAATTATTTATTTTGATCATATCAACTGTGATGAAGTAAATTTAATGATAATTTTATTTGTTTTGAATAATATTCCTTTCTCTTCTCTATTTTCAAGAATTTCTTTTAGGTTTTAATTTTCCTTTATTTTTTTTGGCCTTTAATATTTTCTTGTTACAAAATGCACACAAAATAAAAATAAAAATACCAGCATGATGCATGATTTGTTTGAGTGCCTTTTATTATTTATTCATTTGTATAAGTGAAGTGTTCACATGTGATGATGCATAAAGTTCAAACTCATATGAAGAGAAATTGTTTCTCTATTGGTATTGTTTCTAGCAAATTACAAAGTGGGTGTTACAGTGGTGGTGCGGTCCTTTTGCTTTGGGCTAATACTCTCTCCCCATTTGGCATGAATCGCCAAAAACGGATATTTGAGTGAAATATAAGCCTCTTTTAAACTACTCTCTCCCCCTTTGGATGAAGAATAAAGGAGTGAAGATTATACCAAAGTTGGAGAGTTGTGCGGAGCGACGGCGACGGATGAATGATTCGATGGAGCGAAGTGGAAGCCTTGTCTTCGCCGAAGACTCCTTTTCCCTTTCAATCTATGACTTAGCATGAAATGGACTTGAAAGAACACATTAGTCATAGCACATGAAAGAGATGATCAAAGGTATATGTATGAGCTATGTGTGCAAAACATCAATAAAAGTTTCTAGAATCAAGAATATTTAGCTCATGCCTAAGTTTGGTAAAAGTTTGTTCATCCAATGGCTTGGTAAAGATATCAGCTAATTGTTCTTTGGTGCTAACATATGCAATCTCGATATCCCCCTTTTGTTGGTGATCCCTTAGAAAATGATACCGAATGGTTATGTGTTTAGTGCGACTATGCTCAACGGGATTATCCGCCATGCGGATTGCACTCTCATTATCACATAGAAGAGGAACTTTGGTTAATTTGTAACCATAGTCCCTAAGGGTTTGCCTCATCCAAAGCAATTGCGCGCAACAATGGCCTGCGGCAATATACTCGGCTTCGGCGGTTGAAAGAGCCACAGAATTTTGCTTCTTTGAAGCCCAAGACATCAGAGATCTTCCCAAGAACTGACAAGTCCCTGATGTGCTCTTTCTATTAATTTTGCACCCTGCCCAATTGGCATCGGAATAACCAATTAAATCAAATGTGGATCCCCTGGGGTACCAAAGGCCAAACTTAGGAGTATAAACTAAATATCTCAAGATTCGTTTTACGGCCCTAAGGTGAGCTTCCTTAGGATCGGCTTGGAATCTTGCACACATGCAAACGGAAAGCATAATATCCAGTCATGAAGCACATAAATAGAGTAAAGAACCTATCGTCGACTGGTATACCTTTTGATCTACGGATTTACCTCCCGTGTCGAGGTCGAGATGCCCATTAGTTCCCATGGGTGTCTTGATGGGCTTGGCGTCCTTCATCCCAAACTTGGTTAGAATGTCTTGAATGTACTTCGTTTGGCTAATGAAGGTGCCCTCTTGGAGTTGCTTCACTTGAAATCCTAAGAAGTACTTCAACTCCCCCATCATAGACATGTCGAATTTCTGTGTCATGATCCTACTAAATTCCTCACATGTAGATTCGTTAGTAGACCCAAATATAATATCATCAACATAAATTTGGCATACAAACAAATCATTTGCAAGTGTTTTAGTGGATAAAGTAGGATCGGCCTTTCCGACTTTGAATCCATTAGCAATAAGAAAATCTCTTAGGCATTCATACCATGCTCTTGGAGCTTGCTTGAGCCCATAAAGCGCCTTAGAGAGTCTATAAACATGGTTAGGGTACTCACTGTCTTCAAAGCCGGGAGGTTGCTCAACATAGACCTCTTCCTTGATGGGTCCGTTGAGGAAGGCACTTTTCACGTCCATTTGATAAAGCTTGAAGCCATGGTAAGTAGCATAGGCAAGTAAAATGCGAATTGATTCAAGCCTAGCTACGGGTGCACAGGTTTCACCGAAATCCAAACCTTCGACTTGTGAATATCCCTTGGCCACAAGTCGGGCTTTGTTCCTAGTCACCACACCATGCTCGTCTTGTTTGTTGCGGAAGACCCACTTGGTTCCTACAACATTTTGGTTAGGACGTGGAACTAAATGCCATACTGAAAGGGAATTAGGCTTACACCTATTTCCTAAACTGATTTTGGTGGTTGAATTGCCCAACACAAATAATTGGACTAACTAGTTTGCTCTAGTCTATAAGTTCTACAGGTGCAAAAGGTTCACAAAGAGCCAATAAAATGACCAAGAAAAAGGGTTCAAACAAAAGAGCAAAGGGACAACCGAAGGCACCCTGGTCTGGCGCACCGGACTGTCCGGTGTGCCACCGGACAGTGTCCGGTGCGCCACCGGACAGTGTCCGGTGCACCAGGGGACTCCAAGATGAACTCTTCACATTCGGGAAACCTCAGAGGCGCTTCGCTATAATTCACCGGACTGTCCGGTGCACCACCGGACAGTGTCCGGTGCTCCAGGGGAGAGTGACTCTGAACTCGCCAGCTTCGGGAATCCGCTCCGCTATAATTCACCGGACTGTCCGGTGAGTCACCGGACAGTGTCCGGTGCACACCGGACTGTCCGGTGTGACAGCGGAGCAACGACTACTTCGCGCCAACGGTCACCTACAGAAGCATTTAATGCGCGCCAGAGCGCGCAGGGGAGCAGTGCACGCGCGGGTGGCACACCGGACAGCCTACAGGGCCTGTCCGGTGCACCACCGGACAGCCAGGCGGGCCCACAAGACAGAGCTCCAACGGTCGAACCCCAACGGTCTGCTGATGTGGCTGGCGCACCGGACAGTGTCCGGTGGCGCACCGGACGACTGCAGCCTTCCAACGGCCATTTTTGGTGGTTGGGGCTATAAATACCCCAACCACCCCCACATTCATGGCATCCAAGTTATCCAAGTTTTCATCTTCCAACTACTTACAAGAGCTCTAGCATTCAATTCTAGACACACCAAAAGAGATCTAATCCTCCACTCAAAGCTTTAGTGATTAGAGAGAGTGATTGTTGTGTTCATTTGAGCTCTTGCGCTTGGATTGTTTCTTTCTTTCTCATTCTTTCTTGAGATTCATTCACTTGTAACCAAAGCAAGAGACACCAATTGTGTGGTGGTCCTTGCGGGGACTTTGTGTCCCGTGTGATTGAGAAGAAGAAGCTCACTCGGATCGAGGGACCGTTTGAGAGAGGGAAAGGGTTGAAAGAGACCCGGTCTTTGTGACCACCTCAACGGGGAGTAGGTTTGCAAGAACCGAACCTCGGTAAAACAAATCCTTGTGTTCCACTTCTCTATTCGCTTGCGATTTTTGGTTTTACGCCCTCTCTCGGACTCGTTTATATTTCTAACGCTAACCCGACTTGTAGTTGTGATTAATTTTGTAAATTTCAGTTTCGCCCTATTCACCCCCCTCTAGGCGACTTTCAATTGGTATCAGAGCCCGGTGCTTCATTAGAGCCTAACCGCTCTAATTGATGTCGGGAGATCACGCCAAGAGGGAGATGGAGACCGGCGACAAGCCCACTACAAGCCACGGGAAGGCTTCATCCGAAGAGTCCCGCAACAAAGGGAGAGGGAAGGAGAAGAAACCCTCTTCCCACAAGTCGCATCGGAGTGGTGACAAAAAGAAGAAGATGAGGAAGGTGGTCTACTACGAGACCGACACTTCATCACCATCGACCTCCGGCTCCGACGCGTCGTCCGTTACTTCTAAGCGCCATGAGCGCAAGAAGTATAGTAAGATTCCCCTACGCTATCCCCGTATTTCAAAGCGTACTCCTTTACTCTCCGTTCCATTAGGCAAACCACCAGTTTTTTACGGTGAAGATTATAATATGTGGAGTGATAAAATGAGGCATCATCTAACCTCACTCCACACAAGCATTTGGAATGTTGTTGAGTTTGGTGTACAGGTACCATCCGTAGGGGATGAAGACTACGATTCGGACGAAGTGGCCCAAATCCACCACTTTAACTCCCAAGCCACCACTATACTCCTCGCTTCTCTAAGTCGAGAGGAGTATAATAAGGTGCAAGGGTTAAAGAGTGCGAAGGAAATTTGGGACGTACTCAAGACCGCGCACGAAGGAGACGAGGTGACAAAGATCACTAAGCGGGAGACGATCGAGGGGGAGCTTGGTCGCTTCATGCTTCACCAAGGAGAGGATCCACAAGCTATGTACAACCGCTTGAAGACCTTGGTAAACCAAGTGCGCAACCTCGGGAGCGAAAAATGGGATGACCATGAGATGGTCAAGGTTATTCTTAGATCCCTCGTTTTTCTTAACCCTACGCAAGTTCAATTAATTCGAGGTGATCCCAGATATAAGCTAATGTCTCCCGAGGAGGTTATAGGAAAATTTGTGAGCTTTGAGCTAATGATTAAAGGCTCAAAGAAAATCATCGAGCAAGGCACCTCCTCAACGCCCGAAGCACAACCGGTGGCGTTCAAGGCGACGGAGGAAAAGAAGGAGGAGTCTACATCAAGTAGACAACCCATCGACGCCTCCAAGCTCGACAACGAGGAAATGGCGCTCATCATCAAGAGTTTCCGCCAAATCCTCAAGCAAAGGAGGGGGAAGGATTAGCCCCGCTCCAAGAAGGTTTGCTACAAGTGTGGTAAGCCCGGTCACTTTATTGCCAAATGTCCGATTTCTAGTGACAGTGACAGGGGCGACGACAAGAAGGGGAGAAGAAAGGAAAAGAAGAGGTACCACAAGAAGAAGGGTGGTGATGCCCATGTGTGCCGCGAGTGGGACTCCGACGAGAGCTCCACCGACTCCTCCTCCGACGAGGATGCCGCCAACATCGCCGTCACTAAGGGACTTCTCTTCCCCAACGTCGGCCACAAGTGCCTCATGGCAAAGGACCGCAAAAAGAAGAAGGTTAAATCCAAATCCTCCACTAAATATGAGTCCTCTAGTGAAGATAATGCTAGTGATGAGGAGGATAATTTGCGTACTCTTTTTGCTAACCTCAACATGCAACAAAAAGAAAAACTAAATGAACTAATTAGTGCCATCCATGAGAAGGATGAACTCTTGGACTCCCAAGAGGACTTCCTAATCAAGGAAAACAAAAAGCATGTTAAGGTTAAAAATGCTTATGCTCTCGAGGTTGAAAAATGTGAGAAGTTAACTAGTGAGCTAAGCACATGCCATGATTTGATTGCCAACCTTAGAAATGAAAATGCTAGATTAATTGCTAAGGTTTATTCTAATGTTTGTGATGATTCAATTTCCAATCTTAGAGATGATAATGCTAATTTGCTTACTAAGATTGAAAAATTGAATGATTCTCTTGCTAGCCTTAGAAATGAAAATGAAAAATTAATTGCTAAGGCTAAAGATTTTGATGTTTGCAATGTTACTATTTCTAATCTTAGAAGTGAAAATGATATATTACATGCTAAGATTGTAGAATTAAAATCTTGCAAACCCTCTACATCTACCGTTGAGCATGTTTCCATTTGCACTAGATGTAGAGATGTTGATATTGATGCTATTCATGATCATGTGGCTTTAATTAAACAACAAAATGATCATATAGCAAAATTAGATGCTAAAATTGCCGAGCATGAACTTGAAAATGAAAATTTTAAATTTGCTCGTAGTATGCTTTATAGTGGAAGACGCCCTAGCATCAAGGACGGCATTGGCTTCCAAAAGGGAGACAATGTCAAACTTAATGCCCCTCCTAAAAGATTGTCCAACTTCGTTAAGGGCAAGGCTCCCATGCCTCAGGATAACGAGGGATACATTTTGTACCCTGCCGGTTATCCCGAGAGCAAAATTAGGAGAATTCATTCTAGGAAGTCTCACTCTGGCCCTAATCATGCTTATATGTATAAGGGTGAGACATCTAGCTCTAGGCAACCAACCCGTGCTAAGTTGCCTAAGAAGAAAACTCCTAGTGCATCAAATAATCATGACATTTCATTTAAAACTTTTGATGCATCTTATATTTTGACTAACAAATCCGGCAAGATAGTTGCCAAGTTTGTTGGGGGCAAACACAAGGGATCAAAGACTTGTGTTTGGGTACCCAAAGTTCTTGTGTCTAATGCCAAAGGACCCAAAACCGTTTGGGTACCTAAAGTCAAGAACTAAATTTGTTTTGTAGGTTTATGCATCCGGGGGCTCAAGTTGGATCATCGATAGCGGGTGCACAAACCACATGACAGGGGAGAAGAAGATGTTCTCCTCCTATGAGAAAAATCAAGATCCCCAACGAGCTATCACATTCGGGGATGGAAATCAAGGTTTGGTCAAAGGTTTGAGTAAAATTGCTATTTCACCTGACCATTCCATTTCCAATGTTTTTCTTGTAGATTCCTTAGATTATAACTTGCTTTCCGTTTCCCAATTATGTCAAATGGGCTACAACTGTCTATTTACTGATGTAGGTGTCACTGTCCTTAGAAGGAGTGATGATTCAATAACATTTAAGGGAGTGTTAGAGGGACAACTATACTTGGTAGATTTTGATAGAGCTGAACTCGACACTTGCTTAATTGCTAAGACTAACATGGGTTGGCTCTAGCACCGCCGACTAGCCCATGTTGGAATGAAGAATCTTCATAAGCTTCTAAAGGGAGAACATATTTTAGGATTAACAAATGTTCATTTTGAGAAAGACAGGATCTGTAGCGCATGCCAAGCCGGGAAGCAAGTTGGTGTTCATCAGCCGCATAAGAACATCATGACGACTGACAGGCCACTAGAGCTCCTACACATGGACCTATTCGGCCCGATCGCTTACATAAGCATCGACGGGAGTAAGTACTATCTATTTATTGTGGATGATTATTCTCGCTTCACTTGGGTGTTCTTTTTGCAGGAAAAATCACAAACCCAAGAGACCTTAAAGGGATTCTTGAGACGGGCTCAAAATGAGTTCGGCTTAAGGATCAAGAAAATAAGAAGCAACAACGGGACGGAGTTCAAGAATTCACAAATTGAAGGCTTCCTTGAGGAGGAGGGCATCAAGCATGAGTTCTCTTCTCCCTACACCCCACAACAAAATGGTGTAGTGGAGAGGAAGAATCGAACTCTATTGGACATGGCAAGAACCATGCTTGATGAATACAAGACGCCGGATCGGTTTTGGGCCGAGGCGGTTAACACCGCTTGCTACGCCATCAACCAGTTATATCTACACTAAATCCTCAAGAAGACATCATATGAACTCCTAACCGGTAAAAAGCCCAATATTTCATATTTTAGAGTCTTTGGTAGCAAATGCTTTATTCTTGTTAAAAGAGGTAGAAAATCTAAATTTGCTCCTAAGACCGTAGAAGGCTTTTTACTAGGATATGATTCAAACACAAGGGCATATAGAGTCTTTAACAAGTCCTCAGGACTAGTTGAAGTCTCTTGTGACGTTGTGTTTGATGAAACTAACGGCTCTCAAGTAGAGCAAGTTGATCTTGATGAGATAGGTGAAGAAGAGGCTACGTGCATCGCGCTAAGGAACATGTCCATTGGGGATGTGTGTCCTAAGGAATCCGAAGAGCCTCCAAATGCACAAGATCAACCATCCTCCTCCACGCAAGCATCTCCACCAACTCAAAATGAGGATGAGGCTCAAGTTGATAAAGGAGAAGATCAAAAGGATGAGCCACCTCAAGATGACAGCAATGATCAAGGGGGAGATGCAAATGATCAAGACAAGGAGGATGAAGAACCAAGACCGCCACACCCAAGAGTCCACCAAGCAATCCAACGAGATCACCCCGTCGACACCATCCTCGGCGACATTCATAAGGGGGTAACCACTAGATCTCGTGTTGCACATTTTTGTGAGCATTACTCTTTTGTTTCCTCTATTGAGCCACACAGGGTAGAGGAAGCACTTCAAGATTCGGATTGGGTGATGGCAATGCAAGAGGAGCTCAACAACTTCACTAGGAATGAGGTATGGCATTTAGTTCCACGTCCTAACCAAAATGTTGTAGGAACCAAATGGGTCTTCCGCAACAAGCAAGATGAGCATGGTGTGGTGACAAGGAACAAAGCTCGACTTGTGGCCAAGGGATACTCACAAGTCGAAGGTTTGGATTTCGGTGAAACCTATGCACCCGTAGCTAGGCTTGAGTCAATTCGTATATTATTAGCCTATGCTACTTACCATGGCTTCAAGCTTTATCAAATGGACGTGAAGAGTGCCTTCCTCAACGGACCAATCAAAGAAGAGGTCTATGTTGAGCAACCTCCCGGCTTTGAAGATAGTGAGTATCCTAACCATGTCTATAGGCTCTCTAAGGCGCTTTATGGGCTAAAGCAAGCCCCAAGAGCATGGTATGAATGCCTAAGAGATTTCCTTATTGCTAATGGCTTCAAAGTCGGAAAGGCCGATCCTACTTTATTTACTAAAACTCTTGGCAACGATTTGTTTGTATGCCAAATTTATGTTGATGATATTATATTTGGGTCTACTAACGAATCTACATGTGAAGAATTTAGTAGGATCATGACACAGAAATTCGAGATGTCAATGATGGGGGAGTTGAAGTATTTCTTGGGATTTCAAGTAAAGCAACTCCAAGAGGGCACCTTCATAAGCCAAACGAAGTACACTCAAGACATTCTAAACAAGTTTGGAATGAAGGATGCCAAGCCCATCAAGACTCCCATGGGAACCAATGGGCATCTCGACCTTGACACGGAAGGTAAATCCGTCGATCAAAAGGTATACCGGTCGATGATAGGTTCATTACTCTATTTATGTGCATCTCGACCGGACATTATGCTTTCCGTATGCATGTGTGCAAGATTCCAAGCCGACCCTAAGGAATCTCACCTTACGACCGTAAAACAAACCTTGAGATATTTGGCTTATACTCCTAAGTTTGGGCTTTGGTACCCTCGGGGATCCACATTTGATTTAATTGGTTATTCCGATGCCGATTGGGCGGGATGTAAGATTAATAGAAAGAGCACATCGGGGACTTGCCAGTTCTTGGGAAGGTCCTTGGTGTCTTGGGCTTCAAAGAAGCAAAATCCTGTGGCTCTTTCTACCGCCGAAGCCGAGTATATTGCCGCAGGCCATTGTTGCGCGCAACTACTTTGGATGAGGCAAACCCTTAGGGACTATGGTTACAAATTAACCAAAGTTCCTCTTCTATGTGATAATGAGAGTGCAATCCGCATGGCAGATAATCCCGTTGAGCATAGCCGCACTAAACACATAGCCATTCGGTATCATTTTCTTAGGGATCACCAACAAAAGGGGATATCGAGATTGCATATATTAACACTAAAGATCAATTAGCCGATATCTTTACCAAGCCACTAGATGAACAAACTTTTACCAAACTTAGGCATGAGCTAAATATTCTTGATTCTAGAAATTTCTTTTGATGTCTTGCACACATAGCTCATAAATATACCTTTGATCATATCTCTTTTATATGCTATGACTAATGTGTTTTCAAGTGTATTTCAAACCAAGTCATAGGTATATTGAAAGGAAATTGGAGTCTTCGGCAAAGACAAAGGCTTCCACTCCACTCCATCACTCATCCTTCGCCGTCTCTCCAAGCATCACTCCGTCCTTGGTATAATCTTCACTCATGTTTTATTTACCAAAGGGGAGAAAGTAGTTAGTAAACGACTTATATTTCACTCATACATCCGTTTTTGGCGATTCATGCCAAAGGGGGAGAGTATTAAGCCCAAAGCAAAAGGACCGCACCACCACCAAATTTTAAAACTTATGATTTTCAAAATTGGTATCTCATTGTGTTCTAAAGGGGGAGAAAATAGCACCCTCAAAAATTGGTATCTTAAAACCCTCTTGAACACTAAGAGGAAGTTTTTATTGAGGGAGAGTTTTGTTTAGTCAAAGGAAAAGCATTTGAAACAAGGGGAGAAAATTTCAAATCTTGAAAATGCTTCGCAAAATCTTATTCATTTAACTTTGACTATTTGCAAAAGGACTTTGAAAAGGATTTACAAAAAGAATTTGCAAAAACAAAATATGTGGTGCAAGTGTGGTCCAAAATGTTAAAAATAAAGAAACAATCCATGCATATCTAGTAAGTAATATTTATTGGCTCAATTCTAAGAAACATTTGCACTTACATTTTACAAACTAGTTCAATTATGCACTTCTATACTTGCTTTGGTTTATGTTGGCATAAATCACCAAAAAGGGGGAGATTGAAAGGGAATTAGGCTTACACCTATTTCCTAAACTGATTTTGGTGGTTGAATTGCCCAACACAAATAATTGGACTAACTAGTTTGCTCTAGTCTATAAGTTCTACAGGTGCAAAAGGTTCACAAAGAGCCAATAAAATGACCAAGAAAAAGGGTTCAAACAAAAGAGCAAAGGGACAACTAAAGGCACCCTGGTCTGGCGTACCGGACAACCGGTGCACTAGGGGACTCCAAGCTGAACTCTTCACCATCGGGAAACCTCAGAGGCGTTTCGCTATAATTCATCGGACTGTCCGGTGCACCACCGGACAGTGTCCGGTGCACCACCGGACAGTGTCCGGTGCTCTAGGGGAGAGCGACTCTGAACTTGCCAGCTTCGGGAATCCGCTCCGCTATAATTCACCGGACTGTCCGGTGAGTCACCGGACAGTGTCCGGTGCACACCGGACTGTCCGGTGTGACAGCGGAGCAACGGCTACTTCGCGCCAACGGTCACCTGCAGAAGCATTTAATGCACGCCAGAGCGCGCAGGGGAGCAGTGCACGCTGTCACACCCGGTTTTAAGGAACAAAGCCGGGTGCATCTCATACATGCGCCAAGAAGACAACATATATAATAACAGAGTGTATAGAGATAAATGTCATAAAACATCAGAATATTTATTACATAGCGGAAGACTTAATACAAAATAAAAGAATAAACATAAAATGAACTAAGGATCGTCGGCGCCAATGTCAACTGAGAAACGCCACCTAGATCAGATCATACTACTCGCCTTGTGGCTCCTCCTGAACCACCTGTTGTTCTCCTGTAGGGGGGTGTGAGACAGCAAGGGTGAGCTCACACATGTTCATCGCTCAACAAGTTGTGGGGAATAATGTGGCACGAACTCACCAAAGGTGGGAGTTCATGAAGTGTAAGGCTGATCAATGAAATAAAGGTTGAAGCTGAGCATTGCTTTTAGGAGTTGGTCAAAATTTTATTAGCAGTTACTATGTGTAAGTAAATACCAAACCTTAGAAATAATAAGTAAAAGTAATAATAAAATAATCCCAAATGCAATGATATGACAAATTGAGTTTAAGTTCCATAAATTAATCATGTGAGTGTCCGAGCCGCTCATGACCGTGAGCACGACTAGTATACCAGTTTTACACTCTGCAGAGGTTGCGCATCTTTACCCACAAGTTGTGTTACCCATTTGCCACGGAGTTGATCAGACTCCATACACCTCTACCAAGGAAGCGAGGCAGGGTACCCTACGAGGCCTTTACAAAGTTCCACTAGCTTCAGACTACCCGCTACAGTTTATAGGAAGCTCCAGTGCAGGAATCCCTCGCCTGACCGCCATCGCAGCAAAATCAACCCAAGGACCTCCCTACACTGACCACTCCCCTACTGCCCTTGCCCCTTTCGGGTAAGGTAGCCCTCCACTAGCTTTCCTAGTTAATCAGCCAAGGGCGTCCTATTAAACCCTTGTGGTAGCACTGTTTTCCCGGGTGGTTCTCCATGTTCCCATTAACATAATGATCTTAACATGAACAGTAAAGAATAAAACAGATAATAAGAAGTATGACAATGAGTGATGAATATCTCTATACCCAATCCACATAAAGCAATAGCATGAACTACCCAACACTTTAGTAGTAAAACCAGTGGTGAAACAAGGTATAAAGATAGTCAAAATCTAGGGTATCCTATTGGGTCCCAGCAAAATTATCCTATGCAGATCATTATGAATAATAAGAACATGAATGGGTAAAAGAAGTGATCAATGGCACAACTTGCCTTCAATGAGCTCCTGCTCAGCTCTTCTACTTATTGAGTCTCAGATTCCACAGTGGCTTGCTCGTCTACTCGTATCAACACAATACATACATAGCATAGCACAAATTAACATCACATCAAACATGCAAATAGAATATACAGTAATAAACTAGACATTAAAATAAGATCACAGGGACTGGAATCATTAAATTTGGAGATATAGATTTTAAGTTGTGGATTTCCAAAGATTTTATGCATTTAATATAGGGTTAAGTGAGAAATAAATTTTAATGTGTATTTCATGTAAAAACAGTGGTACTATTTGATAGAGAATAATATTACAAAATTATAGGAACTGGAATAGGTCAATTTGGAGTTCATATGCATTTTCTACAAATTAAACAAGTTTTAACATTTACTTATGCACTAAAAATTAATTTCTGATATTAATTTCTGATTTTCAATGCTCTCTGGATTGGGCCTCAAATTCTAGAAAGCGCAGGGGCTTATCTAAGAAAACTCCCCAGACTCAGAGGCAACCCGAGCTGGACAGCGGGTCGATTTCTATTAAATGCGGGGACTCATGTGTAAAGGGCGCGCAGCGAAGGGGTATCGGGGATTCAGGGCCACACGATCCAGATCTGGCGGTCCAGATCAGATCGCCATTAAATGAAGAGGTATGCGATCACGGCCACTGTCTAAGATCAAGGGTAAGGATTTAATGAAGTCGATATCCATCCGTGGCCCTCGGATTGCAAATCGACAGCGCGGATTCAAATAGTCGAAGGGGTATGGCGCTCTAATCATCACCGTCCAACACGCATCCAACGTCCCGAATCACTCCATGCTCCCCATCTAATCTAGACCGACCAGGCGAGATCGAACGGAGGAACCCTTCTGTCCACCCCGACCAACCCACCGGTGACACAGTCACCTGGCGCGGCGGCGCCATGGCCAGACCTCGCCGGAGCTTACCCCCAAGCACTAATCTACACGCTGGACCGACGCTAAACCAAGCAAGAGAGATAGAGAATGCACCAGTAGACTTACCACCGCGATTAAGGGTGCAGCCGAAGCCGCCCACGCTCCACAGAGGTTCCACGGCGGCAACACAGCGCCGGTGAGCAATTCCTCACCCACGGACTCTTGATTTGCCCTGCCGAGATCATGGACGGATTCGCCACGAACCCGCGATGCTCCACAGCCCGACAACTCGCCCAGATCGGCGAAGGGGAAGACTTGCCCCGTGCGGCGGCGCTCTCTCCCAGATTTGCTTTCACTGGTGGCGAGGAAAGACCATGCGGCGACAGGGGAAGTGGTTGCTAGGGTTTTGGCGTGCGCGCGTTTTATGGCTGCCAGGGAGATTGGTTGAGGCACAAGCGAGGATATGGTTGGCGAAAAGCTCGGCGAGGAGCTGTTACGGGGGGAGCGATGAAGTCGGCGCGTGGGAGAAGATCTACAGGACCCCGGGGTCCCACTCGTCAGCGAACTAGCTCGCGCGCGCGGATCCTAGAGTCTGACCGGGTGGGCCCCCCATGCCAGACACACGGCGCGGAGTGCGTGCGCGGACCGCGCAGGGAGAAGTGGACACAGCCCGGGAAACCGACATGTGGGCCCCACGCGCCAGTGAGTCCAGGCGCGGTGGCGATGGGCTGGCGGGGAAAGCATGGGTAGTGGGCCGAATTGGTTAGGAACCGGCCCAAACAGCATTTTGACCTTTTTCTTTTTATTTTCCCACCTTCTTTTCTTCATTTTCAATTTCAAACTCATTTAAAATTTAAATTCCATTCTTGTGGCCATTTAATACTTAGGTTTATATTGTGCCATTAAAATACTGACTTTGAAGATACATATTATATATATATATTTCTATATTCTTTCTCTTTCTTCTCCATTTTCTATGTTATGTTCCAAATTCCTAAATGTAACTTAGGTCAACTTCAAATTTGGATAATAATACATTTTTATTAATATTGATGGTACTAAATGCACAGACAAATAAATCCAACATGATGCATAGGTTGTTTAGGTGTCTTTTGTTAATTGTTTATTTGTTTAAGTGAGGTTTTCACATGTGATGATAAGTAGATACAATATACACATATACATAAAGGAAATAATTATTTTTTTCTTTTATATAATCTCTTACAATTTGGGTATTACAAATCCTACCCCCCTTAAAAATAATCTCGTCCTCGAGATTTAAGAAGATCTAGGGAAAAGGTGGGGGAAGTCTATGCGAAGCTCTTCTTCCCTTTCCCAAGTGGCTTCATCTTCACCATGGTGACTCCATTGTACCTTGCACATCTTTATCACCTTATTCCTTGTAACTCGAGTCAGAGTGTCCAAAATCTTGATAGGATACTCCGCATAAGTCAGATCATCTTGAACACTAAGGTCTTCCATTGGTAGCTGCTCCTCAGGTACCCTGAGGCACTTCTTTAGCTGGGATACATGAAATACATCATGTACATCCGACAAGTGATCGGGTAGCTTCAGTTGATATGCAACTTCTCCCACTCGCTTTAAGATCAAGAAAGGTCCAATGAAGCGAGGGGACAACTTTCCTTTAACTTTAAATCTCCTCATACCTCGGATTGGTGACACCTTCAGATACACGTGATCACCCTCCTTAAACTCCAGTAGTCTTCTCCTATTATCAGCATAGCTCTTTTGCCTGGATTGTGCAATCCTCAAGTTCTCCCGAATTATACGGACTTGGTTTTTTCTGCCTCTTGAATAAGTTCAGGCCCAAAGAATTGTCTTTCTCCAGTCTGATCCCAATATAGAGGAGTCCTGCATTTTCTGCCATATAGAGCCTCAAACGGTGACATCTTCAAACTGGCTTGATAACTGTTATTATAAGAGAACTCTGCATATGGTAAGCTCTTATCCCAACTTCCACCATGCTTGAGAGCACAAGCCCTTAACATATCTTCTAGCACTTGATTAGTCCTCTCTGTCTGTCCATCAGTCTGAGGATGGTAGGCTGAACTGAAATTCAACTTTGTATCCAAGCTCTCATGCAACTTCTTCCAAAATCGAGAAGTAAACTGTGATCCTCGATCAGACACGATCTTCTTAGGCACACCATGTAGGCAAACTATCCGAGTCATATACAATTCTGCTAGCTTGGCCCCCGTGTAATTAGTCCTCACAGGTATGAAATGAGCCACTTTTGTCAATCTATCCACAATTACCCAAATGGAGTCATATCCTGCTGGAGTGCGGGGTAATCCAACAATAAAATCCATACCAATTTCTTCTCATTTCCACTCGGGAATCTTAAGTGGGTGCAGTAGTCCAGCTGGCCTCTGGTGTTCAGCCTTAACTCTTTGACACACATCACACATAGCCACATGTGCAGCCACATCTCTCTTCAATCCATACCACCAGAACTTCTACTTCAAATCCTGATACATCCTGGTACCACCAGGATAAATAGAATAATCCGAGTCATGGGCTTCCTTCAGTATAGTCTCACGAAGGCTTTCAATCTCACAAACTCATATCCGATCCTTGAACCATATTGTGCCTTGCTCATCGTTCGTGAATTCTGGACCTCGTCCTTCAGTAATCAGATCCTTAATCTCTTGTATTTTAGCATCACCAATTTGTCCTTTGCGGAATTCTTGCTCCAAGGTAGGTTCCACATCAATAGCAACTCCTTCAGTGTGAGCAACTATCCCCAGGTTAAGTCTCCTAAAATCCTAAGCAATCTCATCGGGTAGCTGGGCAATAACAGCTGAATGAACATGCTCCTTTCGACTCAAGGCATCTACAACCAAATTTTCCTTGCCCGGGTGATAGTGAATCTCCAAATCATAATCCTTAATAAGCTCCAACCAACGGCGTTGCCTAAGGTTGAGATCCTTCTGAGTGAATATATACTTCAAACTCTTATGATCTGTGTATACTTGACACTTGGTTCCCATAATATGATGTCTCCAAATCTTAAGCGCATGCACAACGGCTGCCAGTTCTAAGTCATGAGTGGGGTAGTTCAACTCGTGTTTCCGCAACTGGCGAGATGCATATGCAATCACGTGTCCTTCTTGCATAAGCACACATCCCAATCCTTGGCCACATGCATCACAATAGATATCAAATCCCTTATGTAGATCTGGCATAACCAACACTGGTGGCGACGTCAATCTCTTCTTTAATTGGTCAAAGCTATCTTGGCACTTCTCATCCCACTTGAACTCTCTTCCCTTCTCTAGAAGTGAGGTCATAGGCTTAGCGATCTTAGAAAATCCTTCAATAAATCTCCGATGATATCCTGCAAGTCCCAAGAAACTCTGGACCTCAGTAACTATAGTGGGTATGCTCCACGCCACTATCTCCTTGACTTTAGCAGGATCCACTGGTATCCCTCCATTAGAAATGATATGTCCAAGAAATGACACCTCGTCAATTCCAGAACTCGCATTTACTGTACTTGGCGTGGAGTTGATTATCTCGTAGCTTCTGTAGCACCAATCTCAGATGTTTCTCATGATCACTATCACTCTTGGAATAGATAAGGATATCGTCGATGAATACCACGACGAATCTGTCCAAATCATGAACACCTTATTCTTCGGATCCATAAAATAGGCGGGTGTATTGGTTAGTCCAAATGACATGGTGGTGAACTCATATAAACCATCTCGGGTCGATAAAATCGTCTTGGGAATTATCCGATGGCCTAATCTTCATTTGGTGATAACCCGGTCGGAGTTCAATCTTCGAGAATACCCTTGCACTTCTCATCCGATTAAATAAATCCTCAATGCGGGGTAGTGGACACTTGTTCTTCATAGTGACATCATTAAGGGACCTATAATCCACACATCCCTTGCGATCCTTCTTTCTTCTATACAAATAGAACCGGCACTCCACAAGGTGAAGAATTCGATCGAATGCACCTAGCCTCTTGTAACTTTGTTAATTGCTTCTTAAGTTCCTTTAGTTCTTCTAAGGACATCATGTATGGCCGTTTAGAATTAGGAGCAGTCCCAGGTAAGAGATCCATGACAAACTCAACTTCCCTATCTGGTGGCATTCCTGGTAACTCCTCTGGAAAGATATCCAGAAAATCTCTAACCACCCGGATGTTGTCACCAACAAACTTCTCATCTACTAAGAATTCCACTAGTCTGATGGTGGTAGTTACTGCAACTTCAACTTCAAAGCTTTGTCCTTTGGAACCGGTGAGTTCTACGGTTCCTTTAGCACAATGTATGAACTGCCTTTGCCTTCCTAACTATGACATACCAAGGATCACGTCTATAGTGCTCTCTTCTAACACTATAGGGGTAGCCCATCTGGGTTAGAAATACAGGGTAAGAAAGAAAGGATTGTAGACAAGGCATGTAATTACGAGAAATGTTACTGTGGGGGATTTATTAGCTAAGTAGCTTAGTGTGTTATCCACTAAAGCTAATACATTACCTTATGGTGGTACATGCTAAGATGCCCGTCTATACTATTTCAATCAATCAAAGAAGCAAATCAGGCATTGATCATCAGAACAATCAACCAACATTTTTAATAGAAAAGAAAAAATAATTTTAATTTTGTCTTAGGTCTCCTATCTCTTAAAAAATGTCATAGGGGTAGGGATTCCAAGGTGTGAAATCCATCTTGTCTTGGAGTAGAAAAGGTAAGAATGATCAGAGTAGAACAGTAGAAGGTGAGACAGGATCAAGATAAGTGTAGAAAGAATCAGAGTAAGGTGAGTGTAGAATGAATCAAAATGAGATAAGTAGGTAAGGGTTTATCCATTCTATCTAGGTTTCGTCCTATAGTCAACATTTCCTCTGATACCACTTCTGTCACACCCGGTTTTAAGGAACAAACCCGGGTGCATCTCATACATGCGCCAAGAAGACAACATATATAATAACAGAGTGTATAGAGATAAATGTCATAAAACATCAGAGTATTTATTACATAGCGGAAGACTTAATACAAAATAAAAGAATAAACATAAAACAAACTAAGGATCGTCGGCGCCAATGTCAACTGAGAAACGCCACCTATATCAGATCATACTCCTCGCCTTGTGACTCCTCCTGAACCACCTGTTCTTCTCCTGTGGGGGGGTGTCAGACAGCAAGGGTGAGCTCACACATGTTCATCGCTCAACAAGTTGTGGGGAATAATGTGGCATGAACTCACCAAAGGTGGGAGTTCATGAAGTGTAAGGCTGATCAATGAAATAAAGGCTGAAGCTGAGCATTGCTTTTAGGAGTTGGTCAAAATTTTATTAGCAGTTACTATGTGTAAGTAAATACCAAACCTTAGAAATAATAAGTAAAAGTAATAATAAAATAATCCCAAATGCAATGATATGACAAATTGAGTTTAAGTTCCATAAATTAATCATGTGAGTGTCCGAGCCGCTCATGACCGTGAGCACGGCTAGTATACCAGTTTTACACTCTGCAGAGGTTGCACATCTTTACCCACAAGTCGTGTTACCCATTTGCCACGGAGTTGATCAGACTCCATACACCTCTACCAAGGAAGCGAGGCAGGGTACCACTACGAGGCCTTTACAAAGTTCCACTAGCTTCAGACTACCCGCTACAGTTTATAGGAAGCTCCAGTGCAGGAATCCCTTGCCTGACCGCCATCGCAGCAAAATCAACCCAAGGACCTCCCTACACTGACCACTCCCCTACTCCCCTTGCCCTTTTGGGTAAGGTAGCCCTCCACTAGCTTTCCTAGTTAATCAGCCAAGGGCGTCCCATTAAACCCTTGTGGTAGCACTGTTTTCCTGGGTGGTTCTCCATGTTCCCATTAACATAATGATCTTAACATGAACAGTAAAGAATAAAATAGATAATAAGAAGTATAACAATGAGTGATGAATATCTCTATACCCAATCCACATAAAGCAATAGCATGAACTACCCAAAACTTTAGTAGTAAAACTAGTGGTGAAACAAGGTATAAAGATAGTCAAAATCTAGGGTATCCTATTGGGTCCCGGCAAAATTATCCTATGCAGATCATTATGAATAATAAGAACATGAATGGGTAAAAGAAGTGATCAAGGGCACAACTTGCCTTCAATGAGCTCCTGCTCAGCTCTTCTACTTGTTGAGCCTCAGATTCCACAGTGGCTTGCTCGTCTACTCGTATCAACACAATACATACATAGCATAGCACAAATTAACATCACATCAAACATGCAAATAGAATATACAGTAATAAACTAGACATTAAAATAAGATCACAGGGAATGGAATCATTAAATTTGGAGGTATAGATTTTAAGTTGTGGATTTCCAAAGATTTTATGCATTTAATATAGGGTTAAGTGAGAAATAAATTTTAATGTGTATTTCATGTAAAAACAGTGGTACTATTTGATAGAGAATAATATTACAAAATTATAGGAACTGGAATGGGTCAATTTGGAGTTCATATGCATTTTCTACAAATTAAACAAGTTTTAACATTTACTTATGCACTAAAAATTAATTTCTGATATTAATTTCTGATTTTCAATGCTCTCTGGATTGGGCCTCAAATTCTAGAAAGCGCAGGGGCTTATCTAAGAAAACTCCCCAAACTCAGAGGCAACCCGAGCTGGACAGCGGGTCGATTTCTATTAAATGCGGGGACTCATGTGTAAAGGGCGCGCAGCGAAGGGGTATCGAGGATTCAGGGCCGCACGATCCAGATCTGGCGGTCTAGATCAGATCGCCATTAAATGAAGAGGTATGCGATCACGGCCACTGGATCTAAGATCAAGGGTAAGGATTTAATGAAGCCGATATCCATCCGTGGCCCTCGGATTGCAAATCGACAGCGCGGATTCAAATAGTCGAAGGGGTATGGCGCTCTAATCATCACCGTCCAACACGCATCCAACGTCCCGAATCACTCCACGCTCCCCATCTAATCTAGACCGACCAGGCGAGATCGGACGGAGGAACCCTTCTGTCCACCCCCGACCAACCCACCGGTGACACAATCACCTGGCGCGGCGGCGCCATGGCCAGACCTCGCCGGAGCTTACCCCCAAGCACTAATCTACACGCTGGACCGACGCTAAACCAAGCAAGAGAGATAGAGAATGCACCAGTAGACTTAGCACCGCGATTAAGGGTGCAGCCGAAGCCGCCCACGCTGCACAGAGGTTCTGCGGCGGCAACACAGCGCCGGTGAGCAATTCCTCACCCACGGACTCTTGATTTGCCCTGCCGAGATCACGGACGGATTCGCCACGAACCCGCGATGCTCCACAGCCCGACAACTCGCCCAGATCGGCGAAGGGGAAGACTTGCCCCGTGCGGCGGCGCTCTCTCCCAGATTTGCTTTCACTGGTGGCGAGGAAAGAGCATGCGGCGACAGGGGAAGTGGTTGCTAGGGTTTTGGCGTGCGCGCGTTTTATGGCTGCCAGGGAGATTGGTTGAGGCACAAGCGAGGATATGGTTGGCGAAAAGCTCGACGAGGAGCTGTTACGGGGGGAGCAATGAAGTCGGCGCGTGGGAGAAGATCTACAGGACCCTGGGGTCCCACTCGTCAGCGAACTAGCTCGCGCGCGCGGATCCTAGAGTCTGACCAGGCAGGCCCCCCATGCCAGACACACGACGCGGAGTGCGTGCGCGGACCGCGCAGGGAGAAGTGGACGCAGCCCAGGAAACCGACATGTGGGCCCCATGCGCCAGTGAGTCTGGGCGCGGTGGCGATGGGCTGGCGGGGAAAGCATGGGTAGTGGGCCGAATTGGTTAGGAACCGGCCCAAACAGTATTTTGACCTTTTTCTTTTTATTTTCCCACCTTCTTTTCTTCATTTTCAATTTCAAACTCATTTAAAATTTAAATTCCATTCTTGTGGCCATTTTATACTTAGGTTTATATTGTGCCATTAAAATACTGACTTTGAAGATACATATTATTTATATTTATATATATATATATATATATATATATAAATTTTTATATTCTTTCTCTTTCTTCTCCATTTTTCTATGTTATGTTCCAAATTCCTAAATGTAACTTAGGTCAACTTCAAATTTGGATAATAATACATTTTTATTAATATTGATGGTACTAAATGCACAGACAAATAAATCCAACATGATGCATAGGTTGTTTAGGTGTCTTTTGTTAATTGTTTATTTGTTTAAGTGAGGTTTTCACATGTGATGATAAGTAGATACAATATACACATATACATAAAGGAAATAATTATTTTTTCTTTTATATAATCTCTTACAATTTGGGTATTACACACGCGCGGGTGGCACACCAGACAGCCTACAGGGCCTGTCCGGTGCACCACCGGACAGCCAGGCGGGCCCACAAGACAGAACTCCAACGGTCGAACCCCAACGGTCTGCTGACGTGGCTGGCGGACTGTCCGGTGCGCCATGCGACTGCAGCCTTCCAACGGCCATTTTTGGTGGTTGGGGCTATAAATACCCCAACCACCCCCACATTCATGGCATCCAAGTTATCCAAGTTTTCATCTTCCAACTACTTACAAGAGCTCTAGCATTCATTTCTAGACACACCAAAAGAGATTCAATCCTCTCCCAATTCCACTCAAAGCTTTAGTGATTAGAGAGAGTGATTTTTGTGTTCATTTGAGCTCTTGCGCTTGGATTGCTTCTTTCTTTCTCATTCTTTCTTGAGATTCATTCACTTATAACCAAAGCAAGAGACACCAATTGTGTGGTGGTCCTTGTGGGGACTTTGTGTCCCGTGTGATTGAGAAGAAGAAGCTCACTCGGTCCGAGGGACCGTTTGAGAGAGGGAAAGGGTTGAAAGAGACCCGGTCTTTGTGACCACCTCAACGGGGAGTAGGTTTGCAAGAATCGAACCTCGGTAAAACAAATCCTTGTGTTTCACTTCTCTATTCGCTTGCGATTTGTTTTTACGCCCTCTCTCGGACTCGTTTATATTTCTAACGCTAACCCGGCTTGTAGTTGTGATTAATTTTGTAAATTTCAGTTTCGCCCTATTCACCCCCCCCCTCTAGGCGACTTTCACATACCTCATTCCTCGTGAAGTTGTTGAGCTCCTCTTGCATTGCCATCACCCAATCCGAATCTTGAAGTGCTTCCTCTACCCTGTGTGGCTCAGTAGAGGAAACAAAAGAGTAGTGGTCACAAAAATGTGCAACACGAGATCTAGTGGTTACCCCCTTATGGATGTCGCCGAGGATGGTGTTGACAGGGTGATCTCGTTGGATTGCTTGGTGGACTCTTGGGTGTGGCGGCCTTGCAACTTGCTCATCCTCCTTGTCTTGGTCATTTGCATCTCCCCCTTGATCATTGTCGTCTTCTTGAGGTGGCTCATCTTCTTGATCTTCCTCTTCATCATCTTGAGCCTCATCCTCATCTTGGGTTGGTGGAGATGCTTGCATGGAGGAGGATGGTTGATCTTGTGCTTGAATGGACTCTTCGGATTCCTTAGGACACATATCCCCAATGGACATGTTCCTTAGCGCGACGCACGAAGCCTCTTCATCATCTAATTCATCAAGATCAACTTGCTCTACTTGAGAGCCGTTAGTCTCATCAAACACAATGTCACAAGTAACTTCAACTAGTCCAGTAGACTTGTTAAAGACTCTATATGCCCTTGTGTTTGAATCATACCCTAGTAAAAAGCCTTCTACAGCCTTAGGAGCAAATTCGGACTTTCTACCTCTTTTGACAAGTATAAAACATTTGCTACCAAAGACTCTAAAATATGAAACATTGGGGTTTTACCGGTTAGGAGTTCGTAAGATGTCTTCTTGAGGATTCGATGTAGATACAACCGGTTGATGGCGTAGCAAGCGGTGTTGACCGCCTCAGCCCAAAACCTATCCGAAGTCTTGTACTCATCAAGCATGGTTCTTGCCATATCCAATAGAGTTCTATTCTTCCTCTCCACTACACTATTTTGTTGTGGCGTGTAGGGAGAAGAGAACTCATGCTTGATGCCCTCCTCCTCAAGGAAGCCTTCAATTTGTGAATTCTTGAACTCCGTCCCATTGTCGCTTCTTATTTTCTTAATCCTCAAGCCGAACTCATTTTGAGCCCGTCTCAAGAATCCCTTTAAAGTCTCTTGGGTTTGTGATTTTTCCTGCAAAAAGAACACCCAAGTGAAGTGAGAATAGTCATCCACAATAACAAGACAGTACTTACTCCCGCCGATGCTTATGTAAGCGACCGGGCCGAATAGGTCCATGTGGAGGAGCTCAAGTGGCCTGTCAGTCGTTAAGATGTTCTTATGTGGATGATGAATGCCAACTTGCTTCCCGGCTTGGCATGCGCTACAAATCATGTCTTTCTCAAAATGAACATTGGTTAGTCCTAAGATGTGTTCTCCCTTTAGAAGCTTGTGAAGATTCTTCATCCCAACATGTGCTAGTCGGCGATGCCACAGCCAGCCCATGTTAGTCTTAGCAATTAAGTAAGTGTCGAGTTTAGCTCTATTGAAATCAACTAAGTATAGCTGACCCTCTAACACTCCCTTAAATGCTATTGAATCATCACTTCTTCTAAAGACAGTGACACCTACATCAGTAAATAGACAGTTGTAGCCCATTTTACATAATTGAGATACGGAAAGCAGATTGTAATCTAAAGAGTCTACAAGAAAAACATTGGAAATAGAATGGTCAGTGGATATAGCTATTTTACCCAAACCTTTGATCAAACCTTGGTTTCCATCCCCGAATGTGATAGCTCGTTGGGGATCTTGGTTTTTCTCATAGGAGGAGAACATCTTCTTCTCCCCTGTCTGTGGTTTGTGCACCCGCTATCGATGATCCAACTTGTGCCCCCGGATGCATAAACCTACAAAACAAGTTTAGTTCTTGATTTTAGGTACCCAAACAGTTTTGGGTCCTTTGACATTAGATACAAGAACTTTGGGTACCCAAACACAAGTCTTGGAACTCTTGTGTTTGCCCCCAACATACTTGCAACTATTTTGCCGGATTTGTTAGTCAAAACATAAGATGCATCAAAAGTCTTAAATGAGATGCTAGGTTCATTTGATGCACTAGGAGTTTTATTTCTAGGCAATTTAGCATGAGTTGATTGCCTAGAGCTAGATGTCTCACCCTTATACAAAAAAGCATGATTAGGGCCAGAGTGAGACTTCCTAGAATGAATTCTCCTAATCTTATGCTCGGGATAACCGGCAGGGTACAAAATGTAACCCTCATTATCCTGAGGCATGGGAGCCTTGCCCTTAACAAAGTTAGATAATTTTTTAGGAGGGGCATTAAGTTTGACATTGTCTCCCTTTTGGAAGCCAATGCCATCCTTGATGCCAGGGCATCTCCCACTATAAAGCATACTACGAGCAAACTTAAATTTTTCATTTTCAAGTTCATGATTGGCAATTTTAGCATCTAATTTTGCTATATGATCATTTTGTTGTTTAATTAAAGTCATATGATCATGAATAGCATCAATGTCAACATCTCTACATCTAGTGCAAATAGAAACATGCTCAATGGTAGATGTAGAGGGTTTGCAAGTTTTTAGTTCAACAATCTTAGCATGTAAAATATCATTTTCACTTCTAAGATCGGAAATGGAAGCATTGCAAACATCTAATTCTTTAGCCTTAGCAATCAATTTTTCATTTTCACATCTAAGGCTAGCAAGAGAGGCATTCAATTTTTCAATCTTAGCAATAGAAATATCATGATCATTTCTAAGATTGACATATGAATCATTACAAACATTCGAATCAACCTTAGCAACTAATTTAGCATTTTCATTTCTAAGGTTGGCAATAACATCATGGCAAGTGCTTAGCTCACTAGATAATTTTTCACATTTTTCCCTTTCTAGAGCATAAGCATTCTTAACCTTAACATGTTTTTTATTTTCCTTAATTAGGAAGTCCTCTTGGCTATCCAAGAGTTCATCCTTATCATGAATAGCGCTAATCAATTCATTTAACTTTTCTTTTTGTTCCATGTTAAGGTTGGCAAAAAGAGTAAGCAAATTATCCTCCTCATTACTAGAATTATCTTCATCACTAAATGATGCATATTTAGTGGAGGATTTATATTTAACCTTCTTTCTTTTGCCGTCCTTTGCCATGAGGCACTTGTGGCCGACGTTGGGGAAGAGGAGTCCCTTGTTGATGGCGATGTTGGCGGCATCCTCATCGGAGGAGGAGTCGGTGGAGCTCTCGTCGGAGTCCCACTCGCGGCACACATGGGCATCGCCGCCCTTCTTGTGATATCTCTTCTTCTCCTTTCTTCTCCCCTTCTTGTCGTCGCCCCTGTCATTGTCACTAGAAATAGGACATTTTGCTATAAAGTGACCGGGCTTACCACACTTGTAGCAAACCTTCTTGGAGCGGGGCTTGTAGTCCTTCCCCCTCCTTTGCTTGAGGATTTGTCGAAAGCTTTTGATGATTAAAGCCATCTCCTCATTGTCGAGCTTTGAGGTGTCGATGGGGAGCCTACTTGGTGTAGACTCTTCCTTCTTCTCCTCCGTTGCCTTGAATGCGATGGGTTGTGCTTCGGGCGTGGAGGAGGTGCCTTGCTCGATGATTTTCTTTGAGCCTTTAATCATTAGCTCAAAGCTTACAAACTTCCCTATAACTTCCTCGGGAGACATTAGCTTGTATCTAGGATCACCTCGAATTAATTGAACTTGCGTAGGGTTAAGAAAAACGAGGGATCTAAAAATAACCTTGACCATCTCATGGTCATCCCATTTTGTGCTCTCGAGGTTGCGCACTTGGTTCACCAAGGTCTTCAAGCAGTTGTACATAGCTTGCGGATCCTCCCCTTGGTGAAGCATGAAGCGACCGAGCTCCCCCTCGATCGTCTCCCTCTTGGTGATCTTTGTCACCTCGTCTCCTTCGTGCGCGGTCTTGAGCACGTCCCAAATTTCCTTTGCGCTCTTTAACCCTTGCACCTTATTATACTCCTCTCGACTTAGAGAGGCGAGGAGTATAGTAGTGGTTTGGGAGTTGAAGTGGTGGATTTGGGCCACTTCGTCCGAGTCATAGTCTTCATCCCCTACGGATGGTACCTATACACCAAACTCAACAACATTCCAAATGCTTGTGTGGAGTGAGGTTAGATGATGCCTCATTTTGTCACTCCACATATTATAATCTTCACCGTCAAAAACCGGTGGTTTGCCTAATGGAACGGAGAGTAAAGGAGTACGCTTTGAAATACGAGGGTAGCGTAGGGGAATCTTACTATACTTCTTGCGCTCATGGCGCTTAGAAGTAATGGACGGCGCGTCAGAGCCAGAGGTGGATGGCGATGAAGAATCGGTCTCGTAGTAGACCACCTTCCGCATCTTTTTTTTCTTGTCGCCACTCCGATGTGACTTGTGGGAAGAGGATTCCTTCTCCTTCCCTTTGTTGCGGGACTCTCCCGATGGAGCCATCCCGAGGCTTGTAGCGGGCTTGTCGCCGGTCACCATCTCCTTCTTGGTGTGATCTCCCGACATCACTTCGAGCGGTTAGGCTCTAATGAAGCACCGGGCTTTGATACCAATTGAGAGTCGCCTAGAGGGGGGGTGAATAGGGCGAAACTGAAATTTACAAAGTTAATCACAACTACAAGCCGGGTTGGCGTTAGAAATATAATCAAGTCCGAGAGAGAGGGTGAAAAAACAAATCACAAGCAAATAAGGAATGAGACACAAGGATTTGTTTTACCGAGGTTCGGTTCTTGCAAACCTACTCCCCGTTGAGGTGGTCACAAAGCCCGGGTCTCTTTCAACCCTTTCCCTCTCTCAAACGGTCACTTAGACCGAGTGAGCTTCTCTTCTCAATCACACGGGACACTAAGTCCCCGCAAGGACCACCACACAATTGGTGTCTCTTGCCTTGGTTACAATTGAGTTTGTCACAAGAAAGAGTGAGAAGGAAAAGAAGCAATCCAAGCGCAAGAGCTCAAATGAACACAATAAATCTCTCTCTCTCTAATCACTAGAGCTTTGTGTGGAGTTGGGAGAGGATTTGATCTCTTTGGTGTGTCTTGTATTGAATGCTATAGCTCTTGTAAGGTGTAGAAGTGCAGAAACTTGGATGCAATTGAATGTGGGGTGGTTGGGGTATTTATAGCCCCAACCACCAAAATGTGGCCGTTGGAAGTCTGTTGTCGCATGGCGCACCGGACAGTCCGGTGCGCCACCGGACACTGTTCGGTGCGCCAGCCACGTCAGCCAGCCGTTAGGGTTCGACCGTTGGAGCTCTGACTTGTGGGGCCTCTGGGCTGTCCGGTGGTGCACCGGACATCTCCTGTAGATTGTCCGGTGCGCCAACTGCACGTGCTCTGACCTCTACGCGCGCAGGCGCACATTAAATGTGTTGCAGTCGACCGTTGCGCTTGAAGTAACCGTTGCTCCGTTGGCACACCGGACAGTCCGGTGTGCCACCGGATACTGTCCGGTGCCTCACCGGACGGTCCGGTGAATTATAGCGGAGCGCCCTCTGATTTTCCCGAAGGTGAGGAGTTCAGTGTCGAGTTCCCTGGTGCACCTGACACTGTCTGGTGGCACACCGGACAGTCCGGTGCGCCAGACCAGGGTGCCTTTGGGTTGTCATTGGCTCTCTTTGTTTGAACCCTTTCTTGGTCTCTTTATTGGTCTATTGTGAACCTTTGGCACCTGTAAATCTTATAATCTAGAGCAAACTAGTTAGTCCAATTATTTGTGTTGGGCAATTCAACCACCAAAATCTATTTAGGAAAAGGTGTAAGCCTATTTCCCTTTCACTGTACCTTCCACTTCCTTCGCCTTCTGTCCTTTCCACTTGGTCTCTTGAACGCATAAAATATTTACCCGTCTCCTCACCGCAACGTCGACTATTTCTCGTAACTTACCTGTTAAGGAACCTACGTTCCAACTACCTACACGAACCCTAGTTGGCTCGACTAGCTTCCTTACCCTTCACACCCGCCGAGGAAGATGCAAAGACCCTTGCTCATTTTCCACTACACCCGAGCGCCGATGTAGCGCGCCACTAAGGATGCGATGACCCGATCCTTGCTCACTTATCACCGGCTCCAGATCAAGAGACAGCGTGTCACTTAAGGGGTGACGGCCCGACCCTTGCTCATTTAACACCATACTCGGGTTCCGATATGGCGCGTCGCTAAGAGGGTTACGCCCCCAACGATTTTCTTTGTGGTTTCATCTCCATAAGATTTGGCTGGTTTTTACATTGGTTTGCCGGACCTAACACAACCCTCCTCCTTTACTGGGCTTAGGACCGGCTATGTTGAAACGACTCAAGAAAGTCTTCCAATCAACATAGGCACCGCTATAAAAAATTGTCGTGGTGTTTACTTCGCTCATACATGAATCGTATTCAAACACTATAGAAAATATGGTCGTTTGTGATATCCTAACCCTGTTATGCTGATATCCTGGTCCAACACTTAATAGAATTAATAGAGTATCCATACAAATAAGGTGTATTTTCTTTTTCGGAAGTCTATCTCGAAAGAACCTCCAAGTTAAACGTTCTTGGCTTGGAGCAATTTGTGATGGGTGACCGACCGAAAAGTTTTCTCGGGTGCGCATAAGTGAGGTCAAAATGCGCATAAAAGACTTGTGTTGGTCTATGGGGACGATATATAATTCTAGAAAGCTGCCAGAAGTAAGTACCGCAGGTCCGGGATTGAACATGGTGTTATAAGTGGTATCAGAGCCGACCCTCGAGGTTTCACGAACGTGTGTGGTCTAGGAGGTTCGGGTATATGGCGCATGGCGCATGTGGGTCCGGAGTGGTCACATGACATGACATATGACGACACTAAACACAGACATGGCTAAGAGGGGAGGTTCCTGGATTGGGGTTGACCGACGAGGACGTCGGTCTTCTAAGGGGGTGGATTGTGATATCCTAGCCTCTAGGATGGTGATATCCTGTCCTAAGGTTTAATAGAATTTATAGAGTATTTATACTAAAAAGGTGCATCTTCTTTTTCGGAAGCCTATCTCGAAAGAACATCCAAGTTAAACATGTCTGGCTTAGAGCAATTTATAATGGGTGACCGACCGAAAAGTTTTCTCGAGTGCGCATGAGTGAGGAATAAAGTGCACATAAAAGACTTGTGTTAGTTTGTGAGGACGTTATATGATCCTATAGAGCTGCTAGGAGTAAGTACCGCTGGTACAGAGATTGAACAAGGTGTTACACCATTCCTTTCTATCCTTATTGTACGTCCAACTAAACACACTATTACTCGCTTGTGTGACCAACTGTATCGCTGTATTCCGCGGAGGGTAAGTGTAGAATGTGTATCAGACCAATGAAGCATGACACCAATTCGAGCTAAAGCTCTGTCCAACATGACGTGTATACAAAGTGAACATTAAAATAGAAGATTAGATAGAGAACTGCCGGAGATATAGTCTAACCACTACCGGTTCGGCAAGCCGGCAGGTACCCGATAACGGCCGCAACGAAAAGGCAGGGGCACACTTTCATGCCGATGGAGCTACCTGTGGAGCTTTGGTGAGCTCGACGCATCGATCTGTCCAAACGCGACAGGACGCCACTGTCTCATGGTCTCCATGCAACTTTTTCCCCCTGCACTCTATCCGGTCCGTCCGTCCATGGGACAGTTGTTGAGCTCGAACGCTGGATTGGATCCTTCCGGTTGCATAGCACGAGCAGGAGCCGTTGCGATGGAGCCATGGTACCTATCCTGCCTCACTGAAAACAAGCCCGGGTGTCTGGCTGCAGGGCCAGGCAGCCAGGCCACATGTGATGAATCTCGTTAAGGACACGTACAATCTAGATATTATATTACGGTTCTCTCCAATATTAAATACATCTAAAAAACATCTTTATATATTTTTCCTAATATATCTAAACCTTGTATATTATTCAATAGAATATCTCAAAATACACATTAAGATACAAGACATTTATATAGGTTATACATGTCGGTCTTATTCAGTTGCATGAGGATTGAGGCCTGGTTCAGTATGTTTGGTTTGTACGGAATGATGGGCTAGAATGATTTTTAGCCAAATTGCTTCCCTAGTTTAGGGTTTAGGATAAGCTAGAACAATTCTGGATGTAATTCTGGACAAACGAATAAGACCTGACGAAAGATTAAATCCACATCCAATTTTGACTAAGAATGTATTTAATCTCGTCCAATTCTCTTCAATCCAATTCTAATGTAACAAGGCCTCCTAAGTCCTAAGAAGTGAGGTAGAGGCCATCAGATTCTCATCCATGGTGTCTGTGCCTCTAAAGTCTAAGCACATCAACTACCTGCAGTTTCTGCTCCCACTACCATAGCTTAGTCCTGATCCCAAGTCTGTTGGTGGGATTCTTCATCGTTTTATGCAGGCAGAGCCACACGTGCTCTCGTCGGCAGTGGAACGCAAGTACCAATCGGAGACAGGATTCCGGAAGAGCTTGGCAGAACCGTTTACCTTTGAGACCCCCTAAACAGATGGCTGCGCGCATTTCCCGTCTACTTGACCAGCAGATTGATCAACACTGCAACTACAAGCGTGCCAAGTCAAACTAAACCGGCCTCGTAACTAGCAGCAAAGAATCTCGAATTCGAATCATCGTAATCATTCGTTTCACAGACAGATCTTCGTTTCTGACGGAGAAAATATCACCAAAAAAATAATAATACAGGAAGTGAGTATCTGTACTCTACTGTAGAGCGAGCCTACACTGAAATTGCAAACTTCTCCAGGGGGTTGGTGTGGTCCAGTTAGTGACAGTGTACTCGTCGAACTCGTCGGTCATCTGCACTGCACAATGGCCAGCAGCTGCGGAGTTTTATTGTTAGGAGATGGGGTAGCTCCTAGTCCTAGCTGCCCATCTACTTCTCGTCAATCATTAAGAGGTTACTCCTAGTACTAATCATGTTCTCCCCACCTTCCTTTTAGTCATCTCACTGCGACTGAACTGCCATCTTTTTGCTGCACAGTACAAACAAGCACGAGGAGAGTAAACACAAGAATATTCCAGTGCAAGTACAAAATTATGGGCTAATATCTATATCTATATGTGTGTGCTCTGCACTGCCAACCTGCTGGGATTAACGTTAGTCATCAAACTATTGTACAGTTTGTTGCACACCAAGATCACCCAAAAAGATGCTTCTTTTTTTTTTCTTTTTTGGCATGAGTGAATAATTGGTCGTTCGTGGAATGATTTCACCAGCAAAATTCTACTACCAATCCGCCGCTAGTCAACAAGGTGAAGCGTGTGTGTCGGTTGTCTGTCTTGTCTACTGCTGTGTATGATCAAGTCAAGTGTCGCTATGTTGCCTCCTCGTGTTTGTCGTCCGATCCTTGGCCGCCGGCGCCCACGGCAGGCCGTCGTCGTCGGCGCAGAGGCCGCCGGGCAGCCGCTTGCTGCCGCGCCACTGCCAGATCTTGGACACGGAGAAGCTGTCGCCGCGCGCGAACACCTTCTTGCCCTGACGCGGGTCGCTGCCGCTGGGCGCGGCGGCGCTGGGGCCGCACACCGCGCCCGACCCGCCGCGCGCATTGCCGTGCCGCAGGTGCACGGAGACCAGGAGGTGGTCGCCGTCGGCGAGCACGTACTGGTAGGAGCCCATCGAGTAGCACCTCCTCCGCCCGTCGATGCGGCTGGTGGCGCCTGTGCTGGACTCGGCGTCGGCGTTCTTGAACCGGCCGAGCCTAACCGGGAGCGGGAGCACGACGCCGCTCTCGTCGTCTGGTGGCTGATGGTCCTGCTGCAGTTTCTGCTCCTCGACGTCCGGTCCGACGGATGATGGCGCAGAGAGCCTGGTGCGGCAGAGCGGGCAGGTGGCGCTGGAGCGGAGCCAGACGTCGATGCAGGCGACGTGGAAGGCGTGGCCGCACGGCGGGAGCAGGCGGAGGCGGTCGCGGTCGTCGAACTCGCAGAGGCAGACGGCGCAGTCGAACGGCCGGGCCGCCTTCTCCTTGCCCTTGCCCTTGCCCTTGCTGCTTGCGGCGGCGCCTCCGCCGGACAGCTCGCCGTACGCGAACTCAGGGAGCGCGTCGATGGCGGCCTGGCCGAGGCCGCCGCCGGCGTCCTCGTGCTGCAGCAGCTGGCGCTCCCCGGCGCCTGCGCTGGCGTGGCGGCTCTTGAGGAAGAGGCGGCGCAGGACGTGGAGCAGGCCGGAGACGAGCAGCACCACGGCCAGGACCACCGTGACGAACAGCACCGCCGGCGTGACCCTAGACGCCGCGGATGAGGCCGGGGGCGGCGGCTCCCTGCCGGTCGTCGCGGGGGCGTCCACCGCCGGCGCCGAGTCCTCCAGCAACGCGCGCGGCATTGCAACGCCGCCGCCGAAGCCGCGGCGGACCGAGGAGGAGCGCTCATTGGCGCCGCTGCTCCCGACGTCCCGCGCAAGAGGAAACCGGCCGCCGGCCCTCCTCAGTCCCGCCGCCGGCATCTTGGTCTTCCTGGTGCTGTCCCTCTCGCTCTCGCTCCCTGGACCGGCACCAGTGCTGCCGCAGCAGTCATCCGCTGTCCGGCGGCCTGGGCGGCAGCAGCAACTGTGTAGACGATGGGGCGATGGATCAGGTGAGGTCGAGCAATCAGACGCCAAATTAAACCGGGACAAGGAAGCCATGGCCAGCGGAACGGAAGGAGGCACCGAACCGAACAAGTCAACCTGGGACCGTGAGCAATCTAACGAAGCTTTGGATGGATTCGGTGCTATGCTACCAAAGTACCAACTCGCTCGTCGCAGGCAGGTCACGTCTCTGGCACTCGGCAGGTTGTTGGGCTCCTCGCACGGAAAGCGCGGGGGGGAATTAAAGACGGAACAGCACGTCAGCGTTGGAGGTGGTTGGGCCGATGCTGGGTCATGGACGGGTGATGGGCTGGCGCCTGCCACTGCCATGCTCTGATCGACGATACCTACCACAACCATGAATGGCCGCGACAACGACGCCATGCCATGCCAGGTGCATGACGGTTGCCGGTTGGTTTCGGGCTCACTGACGCCACTCGCCATCGCCGCCGGACCGGCCGTGGCCACCGTCAATCCTGCTTTGCCCGCCCGTCGGGCGCCGTCGCGTCCAAGTGCTCTCGAATTTCAATAGCTTTGCAGACGGGGAAAAAATGAACGGGCTTCTGCTACAATTCTACTGTGAACTCGCACGGACGGACCATCGCTAGCACGCACAAACCTCCGTTCCACTTCCACCTCTCTGGAGTTTTCCCGATCCGCCGGTTCATTCCGCGGCGTGCCTTGCCTGTCGCCACCCCCCGGCCGCCCCTCGTGTACCAGCGCCGCGGGTCGGGTCAGCATCACGAGCGCCGTACTACGTGTCGGGGCGGTTGGGGTCGGTCGGGCATGGCCAGCCACCGTGCACTGCTGGACTTGAGGCACGCCGCCAGAAGCCACTGGCATGATTATAGTAAGGTTAGAGCAGCTCCAACTAGCCCTTGCTCATTACTACTAGTCATTGTAGCAGATCGATGGCTAGCTAGGCTGAGGCCAGGCCAGTCCAACAAGGGGGGCGGGCGCCGCCGCGCCGGGCCCGGACACCACATGCATGAAGCTATATATGCACGTCTGCAACCCACGGCCACAAACAATTTGCATGCCTGCCGGGGGCTCAAATCAACACGATGAGATATGTGAGCTGGAAGTTGGCTGCATTCAACATGCAGCGATTTCCTTAGCTGGTCTTAATTAAAAAAGACGCTAGCCCATTTATGGATATAATGTTGCTCTCAACAATTGTTGACTGCGTGTTAGCGGTCTCACGCTAATGCGTATGGTTAGACTATATGTTTCACTCATTATTTCAAACTCCACTATGCAAACAGTGCAAAACGGTAATTTGTACGGCCGTTTACACAGTCTATTGGAATGCCCTTAGTGGACTATTATTGTTTGTTGCATTAAAAACTTTCAACACACTACCGAAGAAATAAACACTAGTAGAAAGAGAGCTCTAAGCTGGCGGTACGCACAAACTTTTACTGTCGGTTTCAGTTAGCGCGCGCCAGCGAAAATAAACAGGTGGGGTCGGCTTAAGGAACCGTCAGTGGAAACATATTTCCATCAGATGGTTCACTTAACACAACCGCCAATGAAAAGGGGCTATTTACATTAAAATGTATACTAATGGTAATGTATATAAATGTACAAATAAGTGTTGCGAAGTTTACTAGCTAACTACTAAATATTTCTTCATTTCTACATTCTCAATATTTATCCTCTTTGTCTTCTGATTGGGATGAAAGATTTTTTCCATCATAATAAAACTCTATTAGGGATCATTCTAGGATTCTGCCAAAGCAGAAAACGATCAACTCCGTCAAACCCTACCTAGAAGAGTTCGACTAGATATCGCCTCCGCCCAAGACAAATCGCAAGCAAAAGAAAAAACACACAAAGCGACACGATGATTTGATTTACTGGAGTTCGGTTCCAATGAACCTACAGCTCCTTTGAGGTGTCCCGAAGGACAATCGCTTTCAACCCTCTAGATCTTGAGATGAGAGACAGTCTCCGCAACTCGGAGCCTCTTGCTAGCCTTTACATCGATGAAAGATCTCAACTCAACACATAAGAGCACAAGAATGCATCAACACTCTCCAATGCACTCACACAAGGCACTATCAATAACCGCTCTAGAATGGCTATGTCTTGCACAATTCTTACTAATGGGCACTTGGGATGCTTTTGATCTCTAAAAGGTGTTGCTCTAACATGTAGGATTGAATCACAACTTTTGTCCATTAAAATAGACGGTTAGAGGGCATTTATAGCCCCAATCCCTCAATTGGATGTTGGGAGAAAACCCCAAAATCTGAACTTTCCTTGAGTGTGCCAAACCTCTTGTAGTATAGGTCTAGTGCACCACCGGACCTCTGTAAGCCTACGGAATCAACATAAAGCCTGCCATGTTAGGTGGCGTCGAACCGGTCTGGTTCATCATCGAACTCAACCAGTCTTCACCACATCAGCTAGCCGTTGGAGTAGGAATTAGCTTTTGAGTCTGATAAGTTCGGTGCACACCGGAGTGGTTTCGTGTGCCATGTGCTTCAGTTGTTCAACAAAAAAACGTTCTACGTGAAAGTTCCTGTCGGCGTTTCGGACCCGCGAGGTCCGTCAGCCAACCAGTGAATTTGTTGCTACGTGCCCCTGCCCAGATAGGTTGATACAAGATGGAACACAAGAGGGAAAATGAGGCTTATGTTATCCTGCACCGGGGTGCTCGTAGTAGGGGTTACAAGCATCGCGAGAGGGCGAGAGCCAGAGAGAGAGGCCCCGTTGTCAACGTGTCTGTGTCTCCACGTGCCCCTGCGCCCACCTCCACGTGAACCTCCCTTAGGAAGGCCCCGGACATCCCCTTTTATAGATGCAAGGAGATGTCCAGTTGTACAACGGGGTGTAGCTATGCGCTATGTGGCTGGCGGGGAAGTGTCTTGAGCCCTGTACACGAGCTAACGTGGTCGTCGGAGAAGTGCCTTGAGCCCTGTAGAAGCATAGCTGTCGGGCGGCATGGATCTTGCTGACGTTTGCTTGCTTCCATAGGGGGTTTGAGAGCAACCGACGTCATGGGCACACGCGGGGAACCATAATTACCTGTTGCCGGAGTAACCTTAGATGGGACACCAGTCTTGTTCCTCCATAACCTAAGGCAGCTAGCTAGGAGTAGGGTAATGATGTATCCCCTGTAGCGTAGTCGGTCCGAGGCGGAGACTTCTCCTGAGGCCGAGGCTGAGGCCGAGGCCTGGGGTCGGGCGAGGAGGAGACCTTCTCCCGAGGCTGAGGATGAGGCCGAGGCCTGAGGTCGGGCGAGGCGGAGCTCCCTGTTGCGCCCGAGGCCGAACTCGTGGAAGATCGTGACTCAGTTTTACCCTGGTGGTTGGCACAGCAGTCGGAACGGGGTGAATAGCGCTGTTTTCCCGTCAGATCGGTCAGTAAAGGGGCGAAGTGACTGCGGTCACTTCGACCTTGCCGACTGAGGCACGCGTGTCAGGATAAGGTGTCAGGCGATCCCCGCATTAAATGCGCATGCGATACGGTCGGTTGGTAGGGCGATCTGGCCGAGGTCGCTGCACGACAAAGTCTGCCCAAGCTGGGCTTCAGGCGAGCCGAGGGTGCGCTCACTGCCTGAGGAGGCCCTCGGGCGAGGCGTGAATCTGCCCGGGACTACTGTTCCCGCCCGAGGCCGAGGCTGGGCTCGGATGAGGCCGCGTCCCTTGGTAGACGAGGCCCTGACTTGAACCGCGCTTTATCAGCTATTTATGGTTTGCTCTGAAGATGTTTTCCAGCCGCGTTTAGGAGTGTTGGGGGTACCCCTAATTACGGTACCCGACAGTAGCCCCCGAGCCTCAAAGGGAGTGCGGGCACTCGCTTGGAGGTTCTGCCGGATTTTTGCAAGGGGACCGGCCCTTCTCGGTTATATTTTGTTCTGGTGGGTGCGCGCGAGCGCACCCGCCGGGTGTAGCCCCCGAGGCCTCGAAGGAGTGGTTTGACTCCTCTGAGGTCTTAATTCTTTTTGCGATACCTCGGTCGGCCTTGTTGTTCCCTCATGCGGCCTGGCCGTAGCCCGGGTGCACGGTCAGGCTCCGAGTTTTCACGCTGGTTTGTTGACGTGGTCAATGGTTCGGCCGTAGCCTGGTGCGAGAGCAGCCCCCGAGCCTCTGCACGGAGCGAGAGGACGATCAAGGACCGTCTCGACTTTTATTGTACGCCCCTTTGTCGCCTTTCTGCAAGGAGGAAGGGGGGAAAGCGCCATGTTGTCCTCGGAGGGCGCCGAACATGGTGTTTCCAGTGAGTTGCTAGCGGGTGATCCGAGTGGACGCCCGAGCCCCGTTCGATAAGGGTCGGCTAGTGGCCCAGAGGCGCGCTCCAAAAGTACCTGTAGGTGATTTGCCAGACCCGGACCCATTCGATAGGCTCCAAGGGCTCGATGCCTCCCTCCGGTAGGATTCCGTTACAAAATCGTTCCCGCTGGTCTCAAAAATGTCCTAGGGTACCTCGGGAGTGTAGCCCGAGCCTCAGCCATGTAACGGACGTACCCAGGGTCATCCCTGACTCTGCGTGCTCTGGGGCGGCTGTCGAACCCTTCCGAGGGGCCAGCCTTCGAACCCCTGATCAGTAGAGGGCACGGAGCCCGAGTGCTCTGGGGCGGTTGCCGAACCCCGGAGGGCGCAACCTTCGAACCCCTGATCAGTAGGAGGGCTCGGGGCCCGTTTCCTTCGTTGGGAAGGATTCTTTTTCGAAATACCCCCTTTCCCGGTCCCTAAGGCAAGAGAGAGAGAGGGAAATAAAAAGGACATGAATTTAAATAAGGCCGCGCACCTTTTTTGACGCGGTCATCATGACGGAGGTGAAATGGCGCCCGCTTCTCCTACCGGAGGTGTCGCTTGCCCTGCCAAGGAGTTAATGCGACGGGACGGGTGATTCGCGGGGCGTCTGTTGCGCGTGCGCGAGCCGTTCGAGGAACGGAACACGGGTGTGTCGTCTTTACTCCGCGGGAGGGGGCTCCCCTGCCGTTTCGGGAGAGGATGCGAGCCTGTAGGTGATTAGACCGCTACTTCTGCTCGTCCGTTGCTGCAATTACTGCTGGTCCACTTTTGGCCATATCGACCGTCACGCCTATCCCCGCGGCTGACTGACCCGTGATCGTTGCACTCAATTGGCACTGTTGGGTCATGCGCAGGGCTGCCTCGAGTCGCGGCACTGGTTCTGCAGTCGAGAAGGCACGACATTGGCGCGAGTGGTGGTGCGGTTTCCTTGCACATAGTAACCGTTGCGCCGGTTACATGACATGTGGGCCCGGGCCTCCATGCTGGACCGCTGGATGCAACGAAGCCGAAAGGGTGCATAACCGTCGTGCGGTTGCGTGCTTCCTGCATGGCGCTTCGCCCTTTCGACCGCTGGTTTCGGCGAGGATGAGGGAATGCTTATAACCGCGGGGCGGTTACATGCTTCGCGTGCGGCGGTTTGCCTTCTTTGTGTTTCGGGTCAGCTCGCATGACGTGTGGGACCCAGCCCCCGTGTCGTAGGGTGGGAACCCTGGAGCACGTCGGTGGAGACTTTGCTCGTGACGCTTGGAGGTGCGAGTGAGGAGATCTGCCTTTAAAAAGGGATCGATCCCCCGGCCAGTAGCCATGCCTTCACACTTCTCGCATTCATCGCGCCTTTCCACCTTCCGAGTCCCCAGATAGGGTGCACCTGCGTTGCCTTCTTTTTGCTGCTGTTTGAGGAGCGTGACCCCGTGGGGGTTGGCGCTCTTCAATCATCACTCGGCTTCAAGGATTTTCATCAGGCAGCTCGGCTACAGTCCCCCGCCGGCGGTCACCCAGGATGATGACTGTAGGCCTTGTGGTGGGGAAGAGCGAGCCGGGCCGTGGCCTCCCCCCTACCCTCATCTTCAAGGATGTTTATCATCCGTGCTGGGGAGGAGGGTGCACCGAGCTGGGTTCCGCCTCGGCGTGGGCAGCGGCCCCCTCCTTCCCTCAGTGATCGGGGGAGAAGGGCGCTCATCGTCCGTGGCGCTGGCAGCTGCCGCGTGTCTGGCTCCCTGGCCTGAGAGGCTCTGGCGCTACTTCCGGTGCCACCTCCTACCGCCGGGGCGGAGCATGGCTGCCCGTTCGCCGCACGGGTGTCGGTCGCGCCATGCGCGGGCCGGCCACGTTCAGGTCCTCCTTGTGTCGTCGGCTGCACCGGGGGGTCACACAACACATCGTACGCCGCGAGGGCGGTACTTGTGTTCTGGGACAGCCTCGACGAGGACGGGAGTGAGGACCTGCCGGTGCGCTTTGGGGCGGGCGTCGTTCATCGGTGTGGTGTTGGTGGGCAGGTGGCCGCTGTCGTCGGTGCTGAGGGGGCGGTTGCCATAGGTGAGGCTCCCCCTTGCCAAAGCGGTTGCCTCCGCCGACGAGACCGTCAGTGCCACCTGCGCCCTGGACCTCCGGCTCTTTGGCTTTAATGGCTGGTTCTCGTCCCCCGTGAGGGGACATGAACGAGGGCCTTTCAGCAGTAGCGTTTGCCCTGAGGCCATCGCTGCTGTTGTCTAGCCGCCCGAGACGGAGGTCGCTGTCGCGCTGCTGGTGCAGTGGCCGCTGGCGAGCCACCTGGAGTTTGTTATCCCGCAGGCCTTCTGGTGTGGAGGTTGTTCATTCCTGTGGGAATGGACCCAGAGTCTCGTTTGTAATGGTACCCTCTTGAGAGCGAGATGTAATAGCTTTAAGTACTAAGACATCTTTTGTAGGTCGGGACAACCGCCGAGGGCGTTGCCGACGTCTAAGTCTAGGTACCATTGTTACCCCAAGTACGTGTGTTTGTTCATTGTGGCTGCCGAGGCCTGAACATTTGGGTATAAAGCCATGTTTCTTTCCTCTTGTTTCGAGCATTTAGGACTTGTTCGTCAGTAGCAGAATCACTTATCCGAGCGTGAGCTACCTTTCGTGGAAGGTGACGAGCAAGGTATTCGTATCCCGGAGGCGTAGGAGTCCCTCGGCTCGGTCGGCCTTGCCGTTCAAGGTCCCTCTCGCTCGTCATTAGGATTCCCCCATCGACGCAGTCGAAAGGCACGGAAGTCGTTTCGGCGGAAAACTTTTCCGAGGAAAGATTTGACGCAGAGGGGGCTTCCTCCTTTCTAGACCCGAGACGACCGCTCGGGCCGGGACCCTTGCGGAGGGTCTGGCTGTGGTCGTCGGGTCTGCCCGGTCTGCACGAGGCAAGGCCTCACAGTAGCGTGACCGGGCCGAAGGTATGTTTTGCCCGCTCTGTGACTTTGTTTATGTCTCCATTCTTCTCCTTTCGTCTGAAGAAAGTTGTCCTGCTGGCTGCAGGGTTCGAGACGGCTCTTAACGAGGCCGTCAAGAACTGCAAGGCGCTTGCCGAGGTGGCTGAGCAGAAGGAGGTCGACCGTGTGGCCATGTCCGAGGCTATCTCGGCCTTTTGCCAGGCCTTCGGCCTTGACGGCGTCTCCTCGGGTAGCTCCCCCCAGAGTCATCTGCGGGCCTTGGGCGGCCATGTGCGCGACAGACTCCGTGGGGCGCTGCACCACGACGTTAGGCGGGCCTAAAAGGGAAATGTGCCCTTGGGCCATTTCTAAGTATTTTGGTGATTAAGTGTCCAACACAAATGGTTATGTGTTAAACTAAGCCAAATGATGGACAAAGTGCAAATCAATACAAAGGTATGATTCTAGACTTAGTATTTTGGTTTTTGTGTACTAACATATTTGTCTAAGTGCTAGAATCAGAGAAAAGACAAATGGAAAAGACTAGGCTCGAGCAGCCAAGACTCTGCTCAGTCTGGATGCACCAGACTGTCCGGTGGTGCACCGGACAGTGTCCGGTGTGCCAGGCTTGCGTCTGGTGAACTGCCTGCTCTCGGGTCTCGACGGCGGCGTACGGATATAAATCACCGGACTGTCTGGTGGTGCACCGGACTGTCCGGTGAGTCGGCTGCGGCGAAGTCGCCGCTCTCGGGAATCAAGTCAACAACGTACGGCTAAAATTCACCGGACTGTCTGGTGGTGCACCGGACTGTCAGGTGAGCCAACGGTAGGCCGAGCCAACGGTCGGCCGCGCAATCCGTGCGTGACGCGTGTCCGGGCCAACGGTCTGAAGCGGGCACCGGACAGTGTCCGATGCGCCAACGACTCCAAATCGCCAACGTTCGGCTGCGCCAAAACAGGAAAGAAATCTGCACCGGACAGTGTCCGGTGGTGCACCGGACGGTGCACCAGTCGATAGAAGGCAAGAATTGCCTTCCTGGAATGCTCTCAACGGCTCCTAGCTGCCTTGGGGCTATAAAAGGGACCCCTAGGCGCATGGAGGGAGACACCAAGCATACTTTGAGCATTCTTGATCATTCACACTTTGTCTTTGCGCACTCGTTTGACATTCTTAGTGATTTGAGCTTTATTGCTCTAACACTTAATCAAGTTTGTGGAGTTAAGTTTTTACAGGATCACCTATTCACCCCCCTCTAGGTGCTCTCAATTAGTATCAGAGCCGTTCTCTTCAAGAAAGGGACTAATCACCCGAAGAGATGAATCCTAAGGGAAAGGGGATGGTGGTCAACGACAATGAGGAGGAGTCCATCTTCAATGAGCCAAGGGACGACAAAGTCAATGACTCCGGCTCGAGTCAAAAGAAGAAAGACGGAAAGAAAAAGAGGCGCATCAGGAAGGTTGTCTACTACGACAGCGACGAATCTTCCTCTTCTCAAAAGGACGACGAATATGAGGAGAAAAAGAAAACGGTTAACTCGAACTTTTCTTTTGATTACTCTCGTATTCCGCATAATTCCAATGCTCATTTGCTTTCTATTCCACTTGGTAAACCTCCTCACTTTGATGGAGAGGACTACGGATTTTGGAGTCACGAAATGCGTAGTCATTTGTTCTCTCTTCATCCAAGTATATGGGAGATAGTAGAAAACGGAATGCAATTTGATAGTTCGGATAATTCTATGTTTATCAATGAACAAATCCATAAGAATGCACAAGCTACTACTGTTCTTTTAGCATCCTTGTGCAGGGAAGAATACAATAAGGTGAGCGGCCTGGACAATGCCAAGCAGATCTGGGACACCCTCAAGATCTCACATGAGGGGAACGACGTCACCATGCTCACCAAGATGGAGTTGGTGGAAGGCGAACTAGGAAGGTTCGCGATGATCAGGGGGGAGGAGCCAACCCAAACGTACAACAGGCTCAAGACCCTCATCAACAAAATAAGGAGCTATGGAAGCACGCGATGGACGGACCACGACGTCGTCCGACTTATGCTAAGGTCCTTCACCATTCTTGATCATCATCTTGTTAACTCTATTCGTGAGAATCCTAGGTACATCAAGATGACGCCTGAAGAAATACTTGGGAAGTTTGTGAGCGGGCGAATGATGATCAAGGAGGCAAGATATGTTGATGAGGCGCTAAATGGCCCAATCCATGAGCCTCAAGCCATTGCTCTCAAGGCAACAAGTAGCAGGGAGACGCTACCTAGCAAGGTGGCGCAAATTGAGGCGGCCAGGCTAAACGAGGATGAAATGGCCCTCATCATCAAGCGCTTCAAGACGGCGCTCAAAGGTCGCAAGGAGCATCCCAACAAAGGCAAGACGAAGGGAAAGCGCTCCTGCTTCAAGTGTGGTAAGGTTGGTCATTTTATTGCTAATTGTCCCGATAATGACAGCGACCAGGATCAAGAAAAGAAGAGGGAAAAGAAGAAGACCTACAAGAAGGCTAAGGGCGAGGCACACCTTGGCAAGGAGTGGGACTCGAATTGTTCATCGTCCGACTCCGACGACGAAGGACTCGCCGCCTCGACCTTCAACAAATCGTCCCTCTTCCCCAACGAGCATCACACATGCCTCATGGCAAAGGAGAAGAAGGTGAGCACTAGAAATAATACTACATATGCTTCTTCAAGTGATGATGAATCTAGTGATGATGAAATAGACTATGCATGTTTATTCAAAGGATTAGATAGAACTAAAATTGATAAGATCAATGAATTGATTGATGCCTTGAATGAGAATAATAGACTTTTAGAAAAGCAAGAAGATCTTTTATATGAAGAGCATGATAAATTTGTAAGTGCGCAAAATTCTCTTTCTTTAGAAGTTAAAAGAAATGAAATGCTTTCATGTGAATTATCTACGTGCCATGAATGTATTTCTAGCTTAAGGAGTATCAATGACGACTTGAATGCTAAGTTAGAAATAGCTAATAAATCAACCTCTTGTGTAGAACATGTTATGATTTGCAATAAGTGTAAATACTTTAATATTGATGCTTGTGTTGAGCACCTTACCTCTATTGCAAAATTAAATGGTGAAGTGGCTAGTCTTAATGCCCAACTTAAGACTAGCAAAAGTGAATTTGATAAACTAAAATTTGCAAGGGATGCCTACACTATTGGTAGACACCCCTCAATTAAGGATGGGCTTGGCTTTAAGAGAGAAGCCAAGAACTTAACAAGTCATAAGGCTCCCATTCCCGCCAAGGAGAAAGGGAAGGCTCCTATGACTAATAGTGCTCAAAAGAACCATGCTTTCATGTACCATGATAGGAGATATTCTAGAAATGTTCATCATGATAGGAGGTGTAATGCTTATGATTCAAATGCCATGTTTGCTTCAAGTTCTTCCTATGTGCATGGTAGAGATATGCCTAGGAAAAATGTCATTCATCATATACCTAGGAGAAATATTGCTCATGTTCCTAGGAAAATTAATGAACCTTCTACAATTTATCATGCTTGCAATGCTTCCTTTGCAATTTGTAGAAAGGATAAGAAGGTGATTGCTAGGAAATTAGGGGCAAAATGCAAGGGAGATAAAACTTGCATTTGGGTCCCTAATACCATTGTTACTAACCTTGTAGGACCCAACAAGAGTTGGGTACCTAAGACCCAAGCCTAAATTGCCTTGCAGGTTTATGCATCCGGGGGCTCAAGCTGGATTATCGACAGCGGATGCACAAACCACATGACGGGGGAGAAGAAGATGTTCACCTCCTACGTCAAGAACAAGGATTCCCAAGATTCAAGCATATTCGGTGATGGGAACCAAGGCAAGGTTAAAGGACTAGGAAAAATAGCAATTTCATCCGAGCATTCCATTTCTAATGTGTTTTTAGTAGAATCGCTCGGATATAACTTGTTGTATGTTAGTCAACTTTGTAATATGGGATATAATTGCTTATTCACAAATGTAGATGTGTCTGTCTTTAGAAGGAGTGATGGTTCATTAGCTTTTAAGGGTGTACTAGACGGCAAACTCTATTTAGTTGATTTTGCAAAAGAGGAGGCCGGTCTAGATGCATGCTTAATTGCTAAGACTAGCATGGGTTGGCTGTGGCATCGCCGTCTAGCACATGTTGGGATGAAGAACCTTCACAAGCTTCTAAAGGGAGAACATGTGTTAGGTCTAACAAATGTAAATTTCGAAAAAGATAGACCTTGTGCAGCTTGTCAAGCAGGTAAACAGGTGGGAAGCTCTCATCATATAAAAAATGTGATGACCACGTCAAGACCTTTAGAGTTACTTCATATGGACCTCTTCGGACCCGTCACCTACCTAAGCATAGGAGGAAGTAAGTATGGTCTTGTTATAGTTGATGATTTTTCCCGCTTCACTTGGGTATTCTTTTTGCAGGATAAATCTGAAACCCAAGGGACCCTCAAGCGCTTCCTAAGGAGAGATCAAAATGAGTTTGAGCTCAAGGTGAAGAAGATAAGGAGCGACAACGGGTCCGAGTTCAAGAACCTTCGAGTGGAGGAGTACCTTGAGGAGGAAGGAATCAAGCACGAGTTCTCCGCTCCCTACACACCACAACAAAACGGTGTGGTAGAGAGGAAGAACAGGACGCTCATCGACATGGCAAGGACGATGCTTGGAGAGTTCAAGACGCCCGAGCGGTTTTGGTCGGAAGCCGTGAACACGGCTTGCCACGCCATAAACCGGGTCTACCTTCATCGCCTCCTCAAGAAGACTTCGTATGAGCTTCTAACCGGTAACAAACCCAATGTTTCATACTTTCGCGTATTTGGGAGTAAATGCTACATTCTAGTGAAGAAAGGTAGGAATTCTAAATTTGCTCCCAAAGCTGTAGAAGGGTTTTTGTTAGGTTATGACTCAAATACAAAGGCATATATGGTCTTCAACAAATCATCGGGTTTGGTTGAAATCTCTAGCGATGTTGTATTTGATGAGACTAATGGCTCTCCAAGAGAGCAAGTTGATCTTGATGATGTAGATGAAGAAGATGTTCCAACGGCCGCCATACGCACCATGGCGATTGGAGATGTGCGACCACAGGAACAAAAGGAGCAAGATCAACCTTCTTCCTCAATAATGGTGCATCCCCCAACTCAAACTGATGAACAGGTTCATCAAGAGGCGTGCGATCAAGGGGGAGCACAAGATGATCATGCTATGAAGGAAGAAGCACCTCAAGCCCCTTCAACTCAAGTCCGAGCGACAATTCAAAAGAATCATCCAGTCGACCAGATCTTGGGTGATATAAGCAAGGGAGTAACTACTCGCTCTAGATTAGTTAATTTTTGCGAGCATTACTCTTTTGTCTCTTCTATTGAGCCTTTCAGGGTAGAAGAGGCCTTGCTAGATCCGGACTGGGTGTTGGCCATGCAGGAGGAGCTCAATAATTTCAAGAGAAATGAAGTTTGGACACTGGTGCCACGTCCCAGGCAAAACGTTGTGGGAACCAAGTGGGTGTTCCGCAACAAACAGGACGAGCACGGAGTGGTGACAAGGAACAAGGCATGACTTGTGGCAAAAGGTTATGCCCAAGTCGCAGGTTTGGACTTTGAGGAGACTTTTGCTCCTGTGGCTAGGGTAGAGTCAATTCGCATATTGTTAGCCTATGCCGCTCACCATTCTTTCAGGTTGTTCCAAATGGATGTGAAGAGCACCTTCCTCAACGGGCCAATCAAGGAGGAGGTGTACGTAGAGCAACCCCTTGGCTTTGAGGATGAACGGTACCCCGACCACGTGTGTAAGCTCTCTAAGGCGCTCTATGAACTTAAGCAAGCCCCAAGAACATGGTATGAATGCCTTAGAGACTTTTTAATTTCTAATGCTTTCAAGGTTGGGAAAGCCGATCCAACTCTTTTCACTAAGACATGTGATGGTGACTTATTTGTGTGCCAAATTTATGTCGATGACATAATATTTGGTTCTACTAACCAAAAGTCTTGTGAAGAGTTTAGTAGGGTGATGACGCAGAAATTTGAGATGTCGATGATGGGCGAGTTGCACTACTTCCTTGGGTTCCAAGTGAAGCAACTCAAGGATGGCACCTTCATCTCTCAAACAAAGTACACGCAAGACTTGATCAAGCGGTTTGGGATGAAGGACGCCAAGCCCGCAAAGACTCCAATGGGAACTGACGGACATGTCGACCTCAACAAAGGAGGTAAGTCTGTTGATCAAAAAGCATACCGATCTATGATAGGTTCCTTGCTTTACTTATGTGCTAGTAGACCGGATATTATGCTTAGTGTATGCATGTGTGCTAGATTTCAATCCGATCCAAGGGAGTTCACTTAGTGGCCGTGAAGCGAATTCTTAGATATTTAGTCGCTACGCCTTGCTTCGAGATATGGTATCCAAAGGGGTCTACCTTTGACTTAATTGGATATTCAGACTCCGATTATGCTGGATGTAAGGTCGATAGGAAGAGTACATCAGGGACATGCCAATTCTTAGGAAGGTCCCTGGTATCGTGGAGTTCTAAGAAACAAACCTCTGTTGCCCTATCCACCGCTGAGGCCGAGTATGTTGCCGTAGGACAGTGTTGCGCGCAACTACTTTGGATGAGGCAAACCCTCCGGGACTTTGGCTACAATCTGAGCAAAGTCCCACTCCTATGTGATAATGAAAGTGCTATCCGCATGGTGGATAATCCTGTTGAACACAGCCGCACAAAGCACATAGACATCCGGCATCACTTTTTGAGAGACCACCAGCAAAAGGGAGATATCGAAGTGTTTTATGTTAGCACCGAGAACGAGCTAGCCGATATCTTTACCAAGCCTTTAGATGAGAAGACCTTTTGCAGGCTGCGTAGTGAGCTAAATGTCTTAGATTCGCGGAACTTGGATTGACTTATAGCATACATGTGTTTATGCCATGATCATGTTCCTTATGCCTTTTTTGTGGTGCTCAAGTTGTACAAGCACTCCCCGGACCTCACAAGTCCATTTGCGAGTGATGCACATATTTAGGGGGAGATGTGCTACAACTTGACCCTTTGAAGACTAACCATGTGTTTGAGCTTGCTTGATTTAGTCTCAAAGGTGGATTGAAAGGGAAAAGGTGAACTTGGACCATGCAAGACTTCCACTGCACTCCGATGAGAGGGTAACTTACTCCAAGTTCATCTCAATACCCTTATTGCCTTTTTACTCTTATTTGAAGATTTTGGTGAGGCAATGGGGTTTAAGGGCCAAGATTGATCCCGTTTTGGTGCTTGATGCCAAAGGGGGAGAAAATAAGGCCAAAACAAGAAATGGATCAGCTACCACTTGAGAATTTTGAAAAAGTAGAGTTAGAGCTTTTGTTTTGTCAAAATACTCTAAGTGTCTCTTTTGTCAAAAATTGATCTCTTGTGGGGAGAATGTTTGATTATGGGAAAAAGGGGGAGTTTTTGAATCTTTGTTCAATTTCTCTTGGAATACCTTTCTCTATGCCTCAACAAGTAAATTTGACTTAGAGATAGGAAATTGAGTTTAATTTGCAAAAACAAACCAAGTGGTGGCAAAGAATGATCCAAATATGCCAAATTTGAATCAAAACAAATTTGTGTTCTCATTTGCATTAATGTTGCACTTCTTTTAGTTGCTTTTTGTTGTGTTGGCATAAATCACCAAAAAGGGGGAGATTGAAAGGGAAATGTGCCCTTGGGCCATTTCTAAGTATTTTGGTGATTAAGTGTCCAACACAAATGGTTATGTGTTAAACTATGCCAAATGATGGACAAAGTGAAAATCAATACAAAGGTATGATTCTAGACTTAGTATTTTGGTTTTTGTGTACTAACATATTTGTCTAAGTGCTAGAATCAGAGAAAAGAAAAATGGAAAAGACTAGGCTCGAGCAGCCAAGACTCTGTTCAGTCTGGGTGCACCGGACTGTCCGTTGGTGCACCGGACAGTGTCCGGTGTGCCAGGCTGGCGTCTGGTGAACTGCCTGCTCTCGGGTCTCGATGGCGGCGTACGAATATAAATCACCGGACTGTCCGGTGGTCGGACTGTCCGGTGAGTCGGCTGCGGCGAAGTCGCCGCTCTCAGGAATCAAGTCAACAGCGTACGACTAAAATTCATCGGACTGTCCGGTGGTGCACCGGACTGTCCGGTGAGCCAACGGTAGGCCGAGCCAACGGTCGGCCGCGCAATCCGGGCGTGACGCGTGGCCGGGCCAACGGTCTGAAGGGGGCACCGGACTATCCGGTGTGCACCGGACAGTGTCCGGTGCGCCAACGTCTCCAAATCGCCAACGGTTGGCTACGCCAAAACAGGAAAGAAATCTGCACCGGACAGTGTCCGGTGGTGCACCGGATTGTCCGGTGCACCAGTCGACAGAAGGCAAGAATTGCCTTCCTGGAATGCTCTCAACGGCTCCTAGCTGCCTTGGGGCTATAAAAGGGACCCCTAGGTGCATGGAGGGAGACACCAAGCATACTTTGAGCATTCTTGATCATTCACACTTTGTCTTTGCGCACTCGTTTGACATTCTTAGTGATTTGAGCTCCGTTCTAGTGAGAACTTTGTGATATTCATTTGAGCTCAAGTCTTGCCCGTGTGTGTGCGTATTGCTGTGGACTTGCGTGTGTTGCTCATCTTTTGTAAGGGCGAGAGACTCCAAGTTGTGGAGATTCCTCGCGAATGGGATATAGTGAAAGGAAGAAAAACACCGTGGTATTCAAGTGGATCTTTGGATCACTTGAGAGGGGTTGATTGCAACCCTCATCCGTTGGGACGCCACAACGTGGAGTAGGCAAGTGTTGAACTTGGCCGAACCACGGGATAAACCACTGTGCCTATCTGTGTTGATATCTTTGTGGTTATTGTGTTTTGCAAGAACTCCTCTCTAGCCACTTGGCTTTATTGCTCTAACACTTAATCAAGTGTGTGGAGTTAAGTTTTTACAGGATCACATATTCACCCCCCCCCTCTAGGTGCTCTCAGGGCCTTCGTCGTGCTCGCTTCCCACTATGATGTGGATCTGGAGCGGGTTAGCGAGGGGTACTGCTTAACCGACGAAGAGGAGGCTGCCTTAGCCGAGGTCCAGAGGCTTGACGCGGCTGTCGAGGGCCCGAACGCGGCGCTGGCTTCCTCCTTTGAGGTGGAGATCCTTCCGCTCGTGTCGCTGTCCGAGGCCGGGCCAGTTTCTGCCGAGGGTGGAAATGAATCCGAGCGTGCTGCTCCTCCCCCTGCCGATGTCTGAGCCTGCAAGAACAGTTTGCTTGAAGTATGCGTATGTTTTTTGTGGCCGCTGAGGCCAAAACATTGCAATTGTCGGATTATAAAGCTGTGTTTTCCTCTCGTTTCGTGTATTAGAACTTGTTCGGTAGCAGAATCCCTTGTTCGAGCGTGAGTTACTTTTCGCGGAAGGTGATGAGTGAGGTATCCGTATCCCGGAGGTGTAGCAGTCCCTCGGCTCGGTCGGCCTTGCCGCTTATGTGTTCTCCCGTCGTTTTTAGGATTCTGTTGTCAACACAGTCGAAAAGGCACGAAAGTCGTTTTGGTAGAAAAGTTTCCGGGCGTTAGGACTTGTTCGATAGCATAATCGCTTATCCGAGCGTGAGCTACTTTTCGCGGAAGGTGATGAGTGAGGTATCCATATCCCGGAGGCGTAGGAGTCCCTCGGCTCGGTCGGCCTTGCCGTTCAAGGTCTCTCTCGCTCGTCGTTAGGATTCTGTTATCGACGCAGTCGAAAAGCACGAAAGACGTTCTAGTAAAAGACTTTCCCGAGGAAAATTTTGACGCAGAGGGGGTTCCCCCCTTCTAGCCCCCGAGGGAGGGTCGGGCTTTGCCGAGGCAAGGCTGATCCTTCCTTGACGGTTAGACTTTATTTGTGCATGTAAAGAAAAGCGAGATACATGAACGACTTGAAACATTTTTAAGGGTAAAAGCGACGTAGCTGTTGGATGTTCCAAGCATTGCTGTAGACCTCGCCTTGATCGTTGGTCAGCTTGTATGTCCCGGGCTTCAAAATCTTGGCGATGATGAAAGGCCCTTCCCAGGGAGGAGTAAGCTTGTGGCGCCCTCGGGCGTCTTGTCGCAACCGAAGTACCAAGTCTCCCACTTGGAAGCCTCGGGGCCGAACCCTTCGGGCGTGGTAGCGTCGCAGAGACTGTTGATACCGTGCCGAGTGTAGTAAGGCCACATCCCAAGCCTCTTCCAGCTGGTCCAACGAATCTTCTCGGCTGGTCTGGTTGCTTTGGTCGTCGTAAGCCTTTGTCCTCGGGGAACCGTATTCCAAGTCCGTGGGTAAGATGGCCTCGGCCCCATAGTCTAGGAAAAACGGCGAGAAACCCGTGGCTCGGCTCGGCGTCGTCCTCAGACTCCAAACCACCGAGGGTAGTTCTTTTATCCACCGCTTGCCGAAATTGTTGAGGTCATTGTAGATCCTCGGCTTTAGTCCCTGCAAGATCATACTGTGGGGGCGCTCCACCTGCCCATTTGTCATTGGGTGAGCCACGGCGGCCTAGTCCACACGGATGTGGTGGCCTTCGCAGAAGTCCAGGAACTTCTTCCCAGTGAACTGCGTGCCATTATCGGTGATGATGGAGTTTGGGACCCCAAAGCGATGGATGATATTTGTGAAGAACGCCACCGCCTGCTCGGACCCGATGCTGGTTAGGGGTCGGACCTCGATCCACTTGGAGAATTTGTCGATGGCGACCAGCAGGTGCTTGAAGCCCCCGGGTGCCTTCTTCAAGGGACCGACGAGGTCCAGACCCCATACGGCAAACGACCAAGTGATGGGTATTGTTTGCAGGGTCTGAGCGGGCAGGTGCGTCTGTCTCGCGTAGAATTGACACCCTCGGCAGGAGTACCATGTCGTAGCTGCCGTCGCGGGACATGAACTCGAGGCTCCCGAAGCGGAGCACCGTCCCCGGCTGAAGAGGCTGTTGAAGGCTACCCATCTGAACTCAACGGGAAAGTATTCGTAAACACGCAGCGAGCCCCTACCTGGCGCGCCAACTGTCGGCGTTTCGGATCCGTGAGTTCCATCAGCCAACCAGTGAATTTGTTGCTGTGTGCCCTGCCTAGATGGGTTGATGCAAGATGGAACACAAGAGAGAAAATGAGGCTTATGTTATCCTGCACCGGGGTGCTCGTAGTAGGGGTTACAAGCGTCGCGAGAGGGCGAGGGCGAGAGCCAGAGAGAGAGGCCCCGTTGTCAACGTGTCTGTGTCTCTACGTGCCCCTGCGCCCACCTCCACGTGAACCTCCCTTAGGAAGGCCCTGGACATCCCCTTTTATAGATGCAAGGAGATGTCCAGTTGTACAACGGGGTGTAGCTATGCGCTACGTGGCTGGCGGGGAAGTGCCTTGAGCCCTGTACATGAGCTAACGTGGCCGTCGGAGAAGTGCCTTGAGCCCTGTAGAAGCACAGCTATCGGGCGTCATGGATCCTGCTACGTTTGCTTGCTTCCGTAGGGGGTTTGAGAGCAACCGACGTCATGGGCGCACACGGGGAACCATCATTACCTGTTGCCGGAGTAACCTTAGATGGGACACCGGTCTGGTTCCTTCATAGCCTGAGGCAGCTAGCTAGGAGTAGGGTAATGATGTATCCCCTGTAGCGTAGTCAGTCCGAGGCTGAGGTCGGGCGAGGCGGAGACTTCTCCTCAGGCCGAGGCTGAGGCCGAGGCCTAGGGTCGGGCGAGGCGGAGACCTTCTCCCGAGGCTGAGGCTGAGGCCGAGGCCTTAGGTCGGGCGAGGCAGAGACCTTTTCCCGAGACCGAGGCCTGAGGTCGGGCGAGGCGGAGCTCCCTGTTGTGCCCGAGGCCGAACTCGTGGAAGATCGTGACTCAGTTTTACCCTGGTGGTTGGCACAGCAGTCGGAACGGGGTGAATAGCGTTGTTTTCCCATCAGATCGGTCAGTAAAGGGGCAAAGTGACAGCGGTCACTTCGACCTTGCCGACTGAGGCACGCGTGTCAGGATAAGGTGTCAGGCGATCCCCGCATTAAATACGCATGCGATACGGTCGGTTGGTAGGGCGATCCGGCCGAGGTCGCTGCACGACAAAGTCTGCCCAAGCTGGGCTTCAGGCGAGCCGAGGGTGCGCTCACTGCCTAAGGAGGCCCTCGGGCGAGGCGTGAATCCACTCGGGACTACTGTTCCCGCCCGAGGCCGAGGCTGGGCTCGGATGAGGTCGCGTCCCTTGGTAGACGAGGCCCTGACTTGAACCGCGCTTTATCAGCTGTTTATGGTTTGCTCTGAAGATGTTTTCCAGCCACGTTTAGGAGTGTTGGAGGTACCCCTAATTACGATACCCGATAGTTCCCTTTGTGGGGAACACAGATCTAGATGTCGCCTAGAAGGGGGCGAATAGGCGAATAAAAATTAACACTAAAAACTTAGAACTTCTTTCTCCACTCGAAGCAGTGTACGCGTCGAAATGTAGTAGAGTAGATCGCATCAGAATAGTAGTTTTTGTCTCAAAAGATCATGCACTTTAAGAACAGCTTAAACCAAATATAAGTAGTGAAGTGTAAATACCAAAGCAAACAAAAACAGAACAGAGAGACAGAGACACCAAGATTTATCACATGGTTCAACCAAGCCTGAAATGCTTGACTGCATCCATGTTGGATTTAGCCAACCTGGCTTGGAGTCTATTTCAACTCCTTCCTCTGTTTGCTCAGGTTTGTCACCAATTGAAAGACTGAGACTTCTCCTTATATTTGTTAGTGTTGCAGTACAACAGAACCACGACTATCACAAGTTGATAGCTCGACGATAGATGAACTCAACACTAGCACCTTTTCTCAAGATCACACTCACTAGTTCTTGCACACAACAACACTTCTCTCTCTTTTGACTATAGCATGCGCCAAGCACTAAATCTATCATAGAATACAATAGATAGGGATAGGGAATGATTCTACAATTGTTTGCTGCCTTAGGGTATCACTTGTGTCATAGTTGTGGTTGTGGGAGGGCCTACTTATAGCCCCAAGACCTCCCATAGCCATTGGAACAAAATTAGGCAACGTGCCCAGCTCTGGGGGCACCGGATCTCCAACGATCATCTGCCTAAACGTGATCTGATTGGTTGTTTCCTTCTCTGACTGGTCACCGGGTCTCCAATGATCACCTGCCTAAACGCGATCTGATTGTTTTTTCTTCTCTGACTGGCCACTGGATGACACTTTCTCTACAAACCAAGTTAGAGAGTAAGCCAAAGTGCCAAATGCATAGAAAAACGTGTATGCAACATATTCAAATACTCAAACCTTACATACTTAACCTTTTTCACCATTTTGCCCTTTTTGGCATGTTAGTGCTCAGGGTTGGACTCTAAATACTCAAATTTACATAACTTGATACTATTTTCCATCTTTGAGCTTAAACACACTGTAATGGTCACAAAGAACATTTCCAAACACAAGAATGACCCAAACTATAAGCCAAAGTGTACTTAGCTCTTGTGGGCTCTTACAAGTTCCGACTTTGATACTTTTCCACCTTGTTATGACCATATCCTACTACTCAAGCTAGGATCTTGAGCCTTATGACTTGAATCATAAACCATAAGAATTACCTAAATGGTTCCAAGTCATGTCTTTATGTTGTGATCCTCAATGCACAAGAATCTTCTTAGCTTAACCAACATTGACTTCTTACAGCCATCTTCTTCACCCCTTGCTTTAGGTACCTTAGTATTCTTGACCTTCTCATGTGCACTTCTCACGTGCACTCGGTCCCTAAAACTTCTTCTTTCCTTTGTTCTCGGTTCGATCAGCTGTGTCCAAGTTAAGCACATCGAGTTCCACATAGTCATTATCCTTCAACTTTACTTGTGATGTCAACAATCCATTGTGAACTCGGCTTATGTTGACCATCACTCTTGTCTCTATGTCTTAGAACATGTTCAACACTTAACACCCTGGTTAGACCTTTAATTGTGATGTCATCCAAAACACCAAAACCCACAAGGGAGCTTTCAATCTCCCCCTTTTGTTGATTGATGGCAACACAAATAAAACTTATAGAAGATATAAAATTAAAGCGCAATTTTGAATTCTAAGTTATAGAATGATTAGTTGTCTCTCTATATATCTACCCAACCGACCATTTGCATGTGTGGAGAGCTAAGAAAATTTGCTAGTGTGTTGATACACCATTCGAAGGCTCCATACACTCAAGTACTTAATAGAATCACATGTTGATTAGCGTAGGTGCTTTATGAAGTGCTTAGGTTAGTTAGACTACTTAAGTGCGCTTGCTCTAGGTTTAGTCCTAGTTGTTTGAGTGAGGTTAGACACCCCCAACACCCTCGTCTCTTGCTCGAGTCGTTGTAATTGCACCGAGGGAGCCGAGAGTCTTGCGAGACTACATCAACTGTGTTTGTGGTGTGGCTGCCACCGTGTACCAGAGGGAAGGACGCCCGCGGTGTTTTGGCCAGCAGTTTATCTCTACGTGTTAACAATGGACAAATTAACAATGTATTGCTCATTATTCTATTATACTCTCGTATTCACCACAATCCACATGTATTGAGATGGATTAAGATATAAATTAAACTAATTTACACCCTAATCTACTTTAATCCATATGGATTTAGGTAAATATGAGAGTATCCAAACAAAGCCTAAAGGCTGATTTGATGATAAGTAAATTGGAGACGATTGGGGGAGGAAATTTGAATAGCAAAGGATTTCCTCTTCCACAATTCCCTCTAATTTCCTTGTCGCCAAACCCGTCATCAATTCCCTTGCTGTCAAACAAGCCCTAAGCAAAAGGTTTGCACTAAATATTTTTTATAGATAGATAAGGGTAGGCCGGTAGGATATATGTTATACGTGTACGAGTTTATGAGTGAGTGGGACCCTGTACGTTAAAAAGGTATATACATCAGATTATGCCCATATCCGAAACAGAAATCCACTGTTAGAAAATGACGAAAGGCCTACTTAAATCGGTGCACTTTGTGGCCTATTAAAAGCCCACATATATTATCGGTCCATCGATGCACTTTGTGACCCATTCAAAGCTCACTGATGTTGTCGTTCCATCTAATTTTCCATTTGCTCTACTCTTGTGAAACAAATTTCTATTAACTCTCCCCTAACTATCGATTTGGATCCTAACAGTAACAGAATAAGGACATCTCAGAAAAAACAAATCGAGATACACTGGCTCAGCAAGTCAGCATACGGTTCTGAGCATCTGCAATAATCTAAATTTCACTCTCTAAATTATCATTTGGAAGGTTATTTGTATAAAAACTATTTTCTATATCTTTTTAATCTTTACAACTTTTAAATATCTTATTTGTGCTCTAGAAAGTCATTTACTTTTTTCAATTTTTGACTAATGTGAAACCTAGAATAGAAGATGAAATATCTTGTTTGTGCTCTAGAAAGTCATTTACGTTTTCATTTTTTGACTAATGAGAAATCTAGAATAGAAGATGACTATATTTGGATAGTCATTAAAATAAACTTGAGGGTACTTTTTACAAAAAAAATCTATATTCTTATCAATTAGGAAGAATATAATCTTTTTGAGTTGTTCTAAACTTATAATCTACAATTCAAGATATGTTTTGGCGATAATTCTACGTAAGACCCTGTCAAGCCTGGCACTACCGCACAACTCACAGAAAAAAAACAGCAACCTTATCAGAATATCATCAAAATAAACAATGGTTGAAACCTGCCGAGGACCTACCCCTTTGGCAGATTCCATCACTCACGCACATCACACAGAGACACTCTGAAGATTCCTATATACAGGAACCCAATCATGCACATCATAGAACAGGACAGGAAGACTCAGCAAAAGTGAACTCACATTCACTAGTAGAAAAAGACTCAAAGCCTGTGGTACGCTATATTTTTATAGACGGATTCGGTTATCAACCGTCTGTGCTATTTTTAGTGGCGGTTTCTTAAGAAAACCGTCACTAAAAATCCTATTTCTAAAGGCGGTTCCTTATGAAAATCGCATGTAGAAATCTATGGTTTCTACTGATGGTTTTCTTAAGAAACCGCAACTAGAAATCATTTTTATCCTTAATTTTTCGAGTTTTTTAAACGACCTCGTATGATGAAACTATCAAAATAAAAGTTGTAGATCTCTAAAAATTATAAAACTTTGTAGTTGATAACTTTTTTATTTGAAATCATTTCGGCTCTCAAAAATTGTATCTAAATTTATCAAATTTAAAATTCAAATTTTGCAAACGACCTCGGATGAAAAAGTGTCAAAATGAAAGTTTTAGAACTTCAAAAATTATTCAACTTTGTAGTTGACAACTGTTTTATTTGAATTCGTTTACGGTCTTAAACAAGCAATTTACACTCAATTAGTTGTAATATGTGGGCAACAAAACTACACACTAAACACAAAGCATGCCATAGCTAGAGTGGTAGAGTATGGTACGCGTGAGGCTGAGGTCAGGGGTTTGATTCCTAGCAACTGTGTAGTGCACGAAAAATTCCGCGACCTGCGACTTCAACGAACAGGTTAGTGGGCGGGCCGCGAGGTCTCCCTAATAAAAATATTTTTTTTACTATTTTTAAAATTTATTTTATGTTTCCTAGAAACGATTTTCACTGGTGGTTATATTACGTCGACCGCAAGTGAAAATCGATTTCCACTAGCGGTTCTCAGTTACCCGCCTATAAAAATGGTGATTTCTACTAACTCATAGCACTGACGGTTATGAAAAACGTCACTGTAAATAGGTTTAGAACCGCCACTATAGAGCTTATCTGTACTGGTGATTGTCACAAAAATTATATACACCAGATAGATTCATTCATCAGAAATTCAGTTCCATGTACAAGAATACGACACACGTACCAACACACACTGAAAAATCGCGCAACTGCAGTAGTCCTGCGCAAGACTATATACACTGCAAGAACACTGTACAGGCAGTAGAATCCGAGGTCGCCAAGCAAATGGGACAAATTAACAATGGAATAGCAGTTCATCTCTACGTGTTAGCACTCAGCACATATCAGGACGGCAAAATCATTCTCGACGGCGCGCAGTTTGTGCAGCTCAGCTTTCGCCTTGCTTGGCAAGAGTAGAATAACCTGGGACCCTCAGGAAGGACATATCCAATTGGTGCTGCTTCAGAAATCAAAATTCTACTGCTCCTCTTTTTTTTCTTTTTCTTTTTAGATTTCTTTTTCATGTCTTCCTTCATCGATACGTTGTGCGACTAGGACAAACGTAGTAGAACTAAAACAGAGTGATACTATTTACAGGGTAGCTTAGGAGAGGTCTGACGATATTAGTTCTGGAAAGAAGAAAGCCACTGCTCTACAAAATTCTTTCCATCTGCAAATCAAAAGAAAGAGAGAAAATATTAGAGAAACTCGTGCTAGGTTTAGATGACTTTGATGCTCTGTGATAAATACACCGAACAAAACTACAAAAGAACAAACAATGTGAAACTTTTAAAAGATTGGAAGGCTAAGCAATTGAATGTTATTAGGAAGACGATTGAATGTTATTAGTCACAGACAGCAGTTTAAGCAGGCAGCTGAAGAGCTCTAACGTTATCGGGTTAGCTTTTTGATCACTCAAACACCAAAAGCAAACGACACTAAGTCTCAGTGTACCAACTGATTGACTACAGTGCAAAGTTTATAGACTAATAACAAAACTGTAATTCAAATCCATAGTACAAAGTAAGCCACCAAACCCATGAATCAACAGCACCAATCATGAAAATGAGATATATGACTAGTAAAGCCAATCCACTCCCACAAATGCGATAGAACTACTGCAATCAGCTCACTGCTGAACAAACAATGGCATATACAAGGCAATCATTGAGGAATAACTCCAGATGCCTTCTTGCATATGACCACCACCAACTTTTATCTATCAGAAAAAGCAAAGGGCGAAGAAAGCCAGTCTGCCTGATAGAGACAATTGCTCCTTATCCTATTATACTCTGTGTTGTGTCAGCTTAACAAGCTGAAATTATTGCCAAAACAAGAATTTAATAACTGAAAACTGCCGAAATTTAGGTACCATCCGTGATTTCCTTCCAGTCCTCAGCATGTACAGAATTGAATCTTCAAATAAATAAGCTATTATATATACGAACTGATATATATAACTAGCACGATCGCTTCTCGATTTTGTTTAATTAAAATTTTCAAAGAAAGCACGTCGACGAAATCACACATGAGGTGAGCGTGCTCACCAGAGGGACCACCATCGGTGAGGGCGCCGGCGCCAAGAAACCTGCCCTCCTGCCTCCGTGGCTGCTGCTCCTGGCGGCCGTGGCGGTAACACGGAACGAGGACGGCGAAGCAGTTCTCGGGGTCGCCGTCCGTCTGAAGCTCCGGCGCCTGTGGCTCGAGCCAGCCGATGGACCAGTCGGAGTCGTCGGAGTCGGAGCCAGACAGGCAGCCACCGCCGTCGGACGGGACGATGACCATGTCGTACTCCCGGTCGACACGGGCCTCCCCGCGGCTGCGGCGGCGATTCCTGACCCTCCTCGGGCGCGCGCGCTGGCGGCCGGTGTAGAACGTGACGGTGTCGGGCTCCCGGAACCCGGAGGGGAAGTCAGGGAAGGAGGAGCTCGTTAGCCCCCCACTGGGGTGCTCGTGGGTGTCCACCCGCGCCGCGGCGCCCCCCGGCCACAGCCATTGCGTGAAGCGGCTCAAAGCCATGGACATAGCGAAAGAAGAAAAGGGAGACCCCCTTGCTTCTCGCGAGGAAAAAAAAAAGGCTAGGAGCCTCTTGATCGGACCAAAAATTGCGAAGAAATCAGGCAAAATTCGGCGTTCCCTTGGATCTGCCGACTCGAAATCCTAAATCAACAAGAATAGCTCAGGTAAAAAACAAACAAACCCGATTCACAAGTAGATCCAGCGGAAAGATTTTGGGCGGAGTAAACAGGAAAATGTGTTCATATATTTAAACTAAAACGCGCTTTAGACGCCAACGGCCAACCACGAAATACCGGGTCTAATTAGGAAAGTTTCTTCTTCCAGAGTTCAGCTTCCATGGATTGATTGACGAGTAGCACAACTAGAAAAATGGCTCTTGTTTTCCGGGAAAAAAATCTCTACTCCAAAGCGTTTGACCAACCTATGAATCGAATATCAGGCAGTCCAAAACCATTGTCCCCAAAACCAAAACTAAACACCCGCTCGAAATCCGGCACCAAAACTGAACACCCGCTCGAAATCGGGGCCCCTCAAACGCGAGTAGGATCAAAACACACGCCGCCTTCTCCTGACCCAGCAACCGCTAATCACTCCACTCCATGGCCTATCCGCTCAGATCCTCTCGCACGCGGCCCACTCCAACTCCAACCTCCAACTCGAAGCAACGCAACGCAACGCAACCACCAGTCCACCACACGTCCACACCAATGGATGGTAACTAGAGCGAGCCCCGCGGCCACACGGCCGAATAAATAACCCCGTGACCGCACGGCCGGAGCTGCACCGATGTTACCCTGGACGAGATCTCAGCCGTTCATGCGGCGCGGGCCCACACAGGCCAATCATCCCGCCGCAAGCATGCCCACGTGTCGAGTCCCGCTGCTAGGTGGCGATACAAGGGGTGTTTGAATATAGCTGCTAAAATTAATTAAAAGATTTAAACTATCTAGCTAATAATACTATCGGCTACTTTTTAGCAAATTAGTAAATAGTTAACTAACTATTTATTAGTAAATCCGAAGGTCTCATGCACATATGCATAATAGAGTCCTGGTCTTCAAAATCATATCTAACAGTGTGTGATTGTTTAAAAAAAACATTCTCCCATTCATGTCCGTTACATCTAATTTTGAAGATCAATATTATAAAGATGTTTGAATGCACGAGAGATAATAGTTAGTGGCTAAAATTAGTTGAGATAACACTCTAGCTTTTTTATCAACCGTTGGAGAACTATGTTATACGGTGGAGGGAGAAGTGGTCTATTGTGGCTGGTTGAGTTAGTTAGAGTTGGAGTTTAGCACATGCATATTATTATTTGTTCAATTATCCTAAATTTTTTTTGAAGGCCAATTAATAGTAAAAGAACAGTTAGGCCGTTGTGCCGGCCTTAACCGTGCCATATTTGTGTTGGTATTATGTGTCAAATCTACAGCTCGGACACGTTCTTATGTTGGTCACCCACACTATAGACCCTGTACACGCTCCACACTAATATCATGCTCTTTCTAAATTCATATTAATCCATTCGACATGCCCTGTTTGACCATCCATTCTAAGGGGGTGTTTGGTTGCTCCTGCTAAAGTTTAGTCCGGTTCACATCAAGCGTTTGACTTTTAAATAGGAGTATGAAATATAGACCCAACCAACTGGACTAGATTCGTCTCGTCTTTTAATCTTCGGCTGACAAATTAGTTTTATAATCCGATTACATTTAATACCCGGAACGGAGGTCTAAACATTCGATGGGATATGGGCTAAATTTTAGCGGTGTGTAACCAAACACCCCCTAAGTGCAAGGCGTGCGGGACAAGCGGCAAGCCCGCGCTTTCGTGCGCACCCCACACACACTTGTCACTAGGCTTGCCCCCATTCCGTTCGATTCTGGTCTTGCTTCGTACGTTGCTCGGCTGTGCCTGGTCTGTTTTCGCGTCTTTTGCCGTCACGCGACTGCATCGGGACGGGTTTCGTGTCGCCGCCGTGGCCGCGGGAAAGTTCGATGAATCTATTTCCACTAATTCTGTAATTAGGAGTACTAGTACTAATACATGTACGTACTCTATACAATTGGCGGTGGCGTTTATGTATTTATCGTCATGTTAGTAAAAAAAAAATAAACTCATCGAACGGTTCCCGTTCGACACGTGTTGCGTTATTGACACGTGTTGGAGAGTCATCCGCTTCGCGATAAGCAGGCAGCAGCAAAACTACGTAGATTTACACTTCTGTGAGAATAATGGCCAAATTAAGCAATTACAATCGGATGCAATTATGAGTATTAAATATAGTTTAACTATAAAACTAATTATGCAGAGCCGAACGATGAGATAAATTTTATTAAGCACGATTAATATATGGTTAACAAATATTTTACTGTAGCATATATGAGCGAGCGAATCCTTGACTAATTAGGCGTAATAAATTCATATCTCCGTTTAGTCTAGTCTTTATACGTGAAATTAGTTTTGTAATTAAACTATCAACAAACATATATTGTAGCATCACACGAGTGAATCATGAACTAATTAGACTTAATAAATCTATCTCATTGTTTAGCTTTTAACTGTGTTATTAGTCTTGTAATTATACTATATTCGATACTCGCAATCTCTACTACATAGAGCACCTTGCGCACAACTTTTTCTCGCTTTACCAATACCCCTATATTATCCACCAGTTTTGATTTGGCAAAATGCACCCAACCAAATCACCCTACATCCATAACCTCTCCTAAATCCAATGACTAGTATTCACCCCTCACACACTAACCCATGTCTCTCCCACGACCATCTCGCCCCCTCCCCCCACCCACGACCATCTCGCCCCCTCCCCTCCTCCTCCCTGGGACCATACCGTTAGCACGGGAAAAACACATCTAGTAAAAAAAGTAAAACTAGTATAATTGGCGGTTTGAACATTGGTTGTTGGCTCCACATTCACACACATCTAACCAATAGAACAGACATTTTTTATGTTTTTTAAACAAGGTCTACCCATATATATTGGCTGGGGTAAACCGCCTAGCACAGATGGTCCACGACCTCACTGTAGAAGCATGCCTGGACGGTTCGCAATGACGAAAAAGTCGTCTTCCTCCTTAGAAAACCCTAGAACTCGCCCCCGTGAGGGACCCTGTTAGGGAGCAGAGTTCCAGTGATGCTCCTGGTCGACAGGCCACCCGGGACATTCCTAGACGACGTGGAGTCGAAGATGGATGAAGATTTGGGGTTGAGGAAAAACTAATCTAGGTCTAAATTACTCCTACTCCTGGTGTGATGAAGAACAAAGCAAATAAAGTAGATTGTATTGATTTGGATCGATTGTGTCGTGCACCAATCGGTCGAACCCCTTGATATATGGAGGTCTGGACCCGTTCCTAGGCGTTCCTAACAGATTCCGCGTGATGAGTTGGATATGCATGCATAGAAAAGGGCCGATCCGGCCCGTTTGAATTTCGGGTCGTACCAGACCAGTCTGCGGGCCTAGCCCTCGGCCCACAGCCTTGCACGTAATTACTTAAACGTGGCGGACTCATTTTGAGCGGCACAAAATTATAAAAGCCCGAAATTCAATTTTTGGCCCGAAATTCACATCAGAGCCCTAAATTCAAAATAAATTTAATAAAACAAATAAAAAAAGACAAATAAATTTGACCAAAAGCAAACTTAATATTTGTATTAAGTTACCAGAGGTATGCAATGACAACATCGTTAAAAAATCATTTTGTTAGAAGGAAAAAGAGTGCAATCAGCTCTATACAGAGTTTATAAGTTCAATTCATTATCTAATGTTCATAACAAAGTAAAATTACATCACAACTCTAATTCAAAGCTACAAAAAATATCTAACTAGCATCATCTATAGTTTTTGAAAGGGAAATGTGCCCTTGGGCCATTTCTAAGTGTTTTGGTGATTTAGTGTCCAACACAAGTGCTTAAGTGTTAATATATACAAAGTGGTGGACAAAGTGCAAATCAAGTCATAAGGTATATTTCTCAGACTTAGTACATTGTTTTAAGGACTAATGTATTGTGTCTAAGTGCTGGAAACAAGTGAAAACAAAATGGAGAGAGATTGCCTTGTTTCAGCCAAAGCCAGCGCTGTCTGGGTGCACCGGACTGTCCGGTGGTGCACCGAACAGTGTCCGGTGTGCCAGGCTGGCTCAGGCGAACTTGACGCTCTCGGGAATAAATTAACGGCGTACGGCTATAATGCACCGGACTGTCCGGTATGCACCGGACTGTCCGGTGAGCCATCGGTCGGGCGGGCCAACGGTCGGCTGCGCGATCTGCGCGAGACACGTGGCCGAGCCAACGGTCGGGCGGGGGCACCGGACTGTTTGGTGTGCACCGGACAGTGTCCGGTGCTCCAACGGCTCCCAGGCGCCAACGGTCGGCTACGCCACAGAAGGAAAGAAATCCGCACCGGACAGTGTCCGGTGTGCACCGGACTGTCCGGTGCGCCAGGCGACAGAAGGCAAGATTTGCCTTCCTGGAATGCTCTCAACGGCTACTAGCTGCCTTGGGGCTATAAAAGGGACCCCTAGGCGCATGGAGGAGAACACCAAGCATCCTCTAAGCATTCCTAAGCACTAAGACATCGATTCCGCGCCTTTGATTCTTTGCGATAGCAATTAGAGCTCTAGTCGAGTTGTGAACTCATTGAGTTGTGTTGTGAGCTCTTGTTGCGACTTGTGTGCGTGGTGTTGCTGTGATTTCTTGTCTTGAGTGTGTTGCTTATCCCTCTCTTACTCCGTGCTTCTTTGTGAACTTCAAGTGTAAGGGCGAGAGGCTCCAAAGTGTGGAGATTCCTCGCAAACGGGATATAGTAAAGCAAGCAAAACACCGTGGTATTCAAGTGGGTCTTTGGACCGCTTGAGAGGGGTTGATTGCAACCCTCGTCCGTTGGGACGCCACAACGTGGAGTAGGCAAGCGTTGGTCTTGGCCGAACCACGGGATAAACCACTGTGCCATCTCTATGATTGATCTCTTGTGGTTATTGTGTTTTGTTGAGACTCCTCTCTAGCCACTTGGCATTATTGTGCTAACGCCTAATCAAGTTTTGTGGATTAAGTTTCAAGTTTCACAGGATCACCTATTCACCCCCCTCTAGGTGCTCTCAATTGGTATCGGAGTCGTTCTCTTCAAGAAGGGACTAATCGCCCGAAGAGATGGATCCTAAGGGAAAGGGGATGGTGGTCAACAACAATGAGAAGAAGTCTATCTTCAATGAGTCGAAAGATGACAAGCCTACGGACTCGGGCTCAAGTCACAAAAGAAGAGACGAGAAGAAGAAGAAGACAAGGCGCATCAAGGAGATAGTCTACTACGACAGCGACGAATCTTCCTCTTCCCAAAAGGACGACGACGACGACTACGAGAAAAAGAAAACGGTCAATTCGAACTTTTCTTTTGATTACTCTCGTATTCCTCAAAGTACAAATGCTCATTTATTATCCATTCCACTTGGTAAACCTCCTCATTTTGATGGAGAGGACTACGGATTTTGGAGTCACAAAATGCGTAGTCACTTGTTCTCTCTCCATCCTAGCATATGGGAGATAGTAGAGAGTGGAATGAAATTTGATAGCTCGGATAGCCCTTTGTTTATCAATGAACAAATTCATAAAAACGCACAAACTACTACTGTGTTGCTAGCTTCATTGTGCAGGGATGAGTACCATAAGGTGAGCGGCTTGGACAATGCCAAGCAGATCTGGGACACCCTCAAGATCTCACATGAGGGTAACAACGTCACCATGCTCACCAAGATGGAGTTGGTGGAGGGCGAACTTGGGAGATTCGCTATGATAAGGGGGGAGGAGCCAACCCAAACATACAACCGGCTCAAGACCCTTGTCAACAAGATAAGGAGCTATGGAAGCACGCGATGGACGGACCACGACGTCGTCCGCCTAATGCTAAGGTCCTTTACTGTTCTTGATCCTCATCTTGTGAACAATATTCGTGAGAATCCTAGGTACACCAAGATGACGCCCGAGGAGATACTTGGAAAGTTCGTAAGCGGGCGGATGATGATCAAGGAGGCTAGATACGTGGATGATGCATTGAATGGCCCAATCCAAGAGTCTCAAACTATCGCTCTCAAAGCAACGAGAAGCAAGGAGGCGTTACCGAGCAAGGTGGCGCAAATTGAGGCGGCTGGGCTTAATGATGAAGAAATGGCCCTCATCATCAAGCGCTTCAAGACGGCGCTAAGGGGTCGCAAGGAGCATCCCAACAAGACCAAGACAAAGGGGAAGCGCTCATGCTTCAAATGTGGTAAGATTGGTCACTTTATCGCTAATTGTCCCGATAATGATAGTGACCAGGAAAAGAAGAGTGGAAAATGGGAAAAGAAGAAGAATTACAAGAAGGCAAAGGGCGAGGCACATATTGGAAAGGAGTGGAATTCGGATTGCTCCACGTCTGACTCCGACAACGAAGGACTCACCGCCACCGCCTTCAACAAGTCATCCCTCTTTCCCAACGAGCATCACACATGCCTCATGGCTAAGGAGAAGAAAGTAAGTACTCGAAACTCTACTTATGCTTCTTCTAGTGAGGATGAGTCTAGTGATGATGATGAAATAGACTATTCATGCTTATTTAAGGGCTTAGATAGATCTAAGATTGACAAGATTAATGAATTGATTGATGCTTTAAATGATAAGAATAGGCTACTAGAAAAGCAAGAGGATCTTTTGTATGAAGAACATGATAAATTTGTAGAGGCACAAAAATCCCTTGCATTAGAAATTAAGAGGAATGAAATGCTTGCTTGTGAGTTGTCTACATGCCATGATTCTATTTCTAACTTAAAGAGCATAAATGATGATTTGAATGCTAAGTTAAAAATAACTAGTAAATCAACATCTTGTGTAGAAAATGATGTTATTTGCAATAGGTGTAAAGATTTTGATATTGATGCTTGTAGTGAACACATAGCCTCTATTGCAAAATTAAATGATGAAATTGCTAGTCTTAATGCCCAACTTAAGACTAGCAAAAGTGAATTTGACAAATTAAAATTTGCAAGGGATGCCTACACAATTGGTAGACACCCCTCAATTAAGGATGGTCTTGGCTTCAAGAGGGAAGTCAAGAACTTAACAAGCCATAAGGCTTCCATCTCCGCAAAGGAGAAAGGGAAGGCCCCTATGGCTAGTAATGCTAAAAAGAACCATGCCTTCATGTACCATGATAGGAAATTTTCTAGAAATGTTCATGACGATAGGAGTTGTAATGCTTACAATTCAAATACCATGGTTGCTTCTAGTTCTTCTATTATGCATGATAGAAATTTGGCTAGGAGAAATGTTATTAATCACATGCCTAGAAGAAATGTTGTTCATGTTTCTAGGAAAATAATTAATGAACCTTCTACAATTTATCATGCTTGTAATGCTTCATTTGCAATTTGTAGAAAGGATAGAAAAGTGATTGCTAGGAAATTAGGGGCAAAATGCAAGGGAGATAAAGCTTGCATCTAGGTCCCTAAGACAATTGTGACTAACCTTGTAGGACCCAACAAGAGTTGGGTACCTAAGACCCAAGCCTAAATTTGCCTTGCAGGTTTATGCATCCGGGGGTTCAAGCTAGATTATCGACAGCGGATGCACAAACCACATGACGGGGGAGAAGAAGATGTTTACCTCCTACGTCAAGAACAAGGATCCCCAAGATTCAATCATATTCGGTGATGGGAATCAAGGCAAGGTGAAAGGCTTAGGCAAAATTGCAATATTTAATGAGCACTCTATATCTAATGTGTTTTTGGTTGAGTCTCTTGGATATAATTTGTTATATGTTAGTCAATTATGCAATATGGGATATAATTGTCTATTCACAAATGTAGATGTGTCTGTCTTTAGAAGAAGTGATGGTTCACTAGCTTTTAAGGGTGTATTAGACGGCAAACTTTACTTAGTTGATTTTGCAAAAGAGGAGGCCGGTCTAGATGCATGCTTAATTGCTAAGACTAGCATGGGCTGGCTGTGGCATCGCCGCTTAGCACATGTGGGGATGAAGAACCTTCACAAGCTTCTAAAGGGAGAACACGTGATAGGTTTAACTAATGTGCAATTCGAAAAAGATAGACCTTGTGCAGCTTGTCAAGCAGGTAAACAAGTAGGAGGAGCACATCACACCAAAAATGTGATGACCACATCAAGACCTTTGGAGATGCTTCACATGGACCTCTTCGGACCCGTCGCCTATCTAAGTATAGGAGGAAGTAAGTATGGTCTTGTTATAGTTGATGACTTTTCCCGCTTCACTTGGGTATTCTTTTTGCAGGATAAATCTGAAACCCAAGGGACCCTCAAGCGCTTCCTAAGGAGAGCTCAAAACGAGTTTGAGCTCAAGGTGAAAAAGATAAGGAGCGACAATGGGTCCGAATTCAAGAACCTTCAAGTGGAGGTGTACCTTGAGGAGTTAGGGATCAAGCACGAGTTCTCCGCTCCCTACACACCACAGCAAAATGGTGTGGTAGAGAGGAAGAACAGGACGCTAATAGACATGGCGAGGACGATGCTTGGAGAGTTCAAGACCCCCGAGCGTTTTTGGTCGGAAGCCGTGAACACGGCTTGCCACGCCATCAACAGGGTCTACCTTCATCACCTCCTCAAGAAGACGTCGTATGAGCTTCTAACCGGTAACAAACCCAATGTTTCGTATTTCCGAGTTTTTGGGAGTAAATGCTACATTCTAGTGAAGAAGGGTAGGAATTCCAAATTTGCTCCCAAAGCCATAGAAGGGTTTTTGTTAGGTTATGACTCAAATACAAAGGCGTATAGAGTCTTCAACAAATCATCGGGTTTGGTTGAAGTCTCTAGCAACGTTGTATTTGATGAGACTAATGGCTCTCCAAGAGAGCAAGTTGTTGATTTTGATGATATAGATGAAGAAGAGGTTCCAACGACCGCAATACGCACCATGGCGATTGGAGATGTGCGGCCACAGGAACAAGATGAGCAACCTTCTTCCTCAACAATGGTGCAAACCCCAACTCAAGATGATGAACAGGAGGCATGTGATCAAGGGGGAACACAAGATAATCATGTAAGGAAGGAAGAAGCACAACCGGCATCTCCGACCCAAGTTCGAGCAATGATTCAAAGGGATCATCCCGTCAACCAAATTTTGGGTGACATTAGCAAGGGAGTAACTACTCGGTCTCGATTAGTTAATTTTTGTGAGCATTACTCCTTTGTCTCTTCTATTGAGCCTTTCAGGGTAGAAGAGGCCTTGCTAGATCCGGACTGGGTGTTGGCCATGCAGGAGGAGCACAATAACTTCAAAAGAAAAGAAGTTTGGACACTGGTGCCTCGTCCCAAGCAAAATGTTGTGGGAACCAAGTGGGTGTTCCGCAACAAACAAGACGAGCACGGGGTGGTGACAAGGAACAAGGCACGACTTGTGGCAAAAGGTTATGCCCAAGTCGCAGGTTTGGACTTTGAGGAGACTTTTGCTCCTGTGCCTAGGCTAGAGTCCATTCATATCTTGCTAGCATATGCCGCTCACCATTCCTTCAGGTTGTTCCAAATGGATGTGAAGAGCGCCTTCCTCAACGGGCCAATCAAGGAGGAGGTGTACGTGGAGCAACCCCCTGGCTTCGAGGATGAACGGTACCCCGACCACGTGTGTAAGCTCTCTAAGGCGCTCTATGGACTTAAGCAAGCCCCAAGAGCATGGTATGAATGCCTTAGAGATTTTTTAATTGCTAATGCTTTCAAGGTTGGGAAAGCCGATCCAACTCTTTTTACTAAGACTTGTGATGGTGATCTTTTTGTGTGCCAAATTTACGTCGATGACATAATATTCGGTTCTACTAACCAAAAGTCTTGTGAAGAGTTTAGCAGGGTGATGACTCAGAAATTCGAGATGTCGATGATGGGCGAGTTAAGCTACTTCCTTGGGTTCTAAGTGAGGCAACTCAAGGATGGAACCTTCATCTCCCAAACGAAGTACACGCAAGACTTGATCAAGAGGTTTGGGATGAAGGACGCCAAGGCCGCAAAGACTCCGATGGGAACCGACGGACACACCGACCTCAACAAAGGAGGTAAGTCTGTTGATCAAAAAGCATATCGGTCTATGATAGGGTCTTTACTTTATTTATGTGCTAGTAGACCAGATATTATGCTTAGTGTATGCATGTGTGCTAGATTTCAATCTGATCCAAGGGAGTGCCACTTAGTGGCTGTGAAGCGAATTCTTAGATATTTAGTCGCTACGCCTTGTTTCGGGATCTGGTATCCAAAGGGGTCTATCTTTGACTTGATTGGATACTTAGACTCCGACTATGCTGGATGTAAGGTCGATAGGAAGAGTACATCGGGGACGTGCCAATTCTTAGGAAGGTCCCTGGTGTCATGGAGTTCTAAGAAACAAACCTCCGTTGCCCTATCCACCGCTGAGGCCGAGTACGTTGTCGCAGGACAGTGTTGCGCGCAACTACTTTGGATGAGGCAAACTCTCAGGGACTTTGGCTACAATCTGAGCAAAGTCCCACTCCTATGTGATAATGAGAGTGCTATCCGCATGGCGGATAATCCTGTTGAACACAGCCGCACTAAGCACATAGACATCCGACATCACTTTTTGAGAGACCACCAGCAAAAGGGAGATATCGAAGTGTTTCATGTTAGCTCCGAGAACCAGCTAGCCGATATCTTTACCAAGCCTTTAGATGAGCAGACCTTTTGCAAGTTGCGTAGTGAGCTAAATGTCTTAGATTCGCGGAACTTGGATTGATTTATAGCATACTTATGTTTATGCCTGTGATCATGTTCCTTATGCATTTTGTTGCTTATTTATGGTGCTCAAGTTGTACAAGCACACCCCGGACCTCACAAGTCCTTTGCAAAGTGATGCACATATTTAGGGGGAGATGTGTTACAACTTGACCCTTTGAGACTAACTATGTGCTTGAGTTTGCTTGATTTAGTCTCTAAGGAGGATTGAAAGGGAAAAGGTGGACTTGGACCATGCAAGACTTCCACTGCACTCCGATGAGAGGGTAACTTATTCCAAGTTCATCTTTATGATCTTATTGCCTTTTACTCTTAGTTGAAGATTTTGGTGAGACAATGAGGTTAAAGGGCCAAGATTGATCCCGTTTTGGTGCTTAATGCCAAAGGGGGAGAAAATAAAGGCCAAAGCAATAAATGGATCAGCTACCACTTGAGAAATTTTGAAAATAGTAGAATAGAGCTTTTGGTTTGTCAAAACTCTTTTATTGTCTCTTTTGTCAAAAAGTTGACCTCTTGTGGGGAAAAGTGTTGATTATGGGAAAAAGGGGGAGTTTTTGAAATCCTTGATCAATTTCTTTTGGAATACCTCTCTTTATGTCTCTACAAGTGAATTTGACTTAGAGATAGGAAATTGAGTTTGATTTGCAAAAACAAACCAAGTGGTGGCAAAGAATGATCCATATATGCCAAATTTGATTCAAAACAAATTTGAGTTTTCATTTGCAGTAATATTGCACTTGTTCTAGTTGCTTTATGTTGTGTTGGCATAAATCACCAAAAAGGGGGAGATTGAAAGGGAAATGTGCCCTTGGGCCATTTCTAAGTGTTTTGGTGATTTAGTGTCCAACACAAGTGCTTAAGTGTTAATATATGCAAAGTGGTGGAGAAAGTGCAAATCAAGTCATAAGGTATGTTTCTCAGACTTAGTACATTGTTTTAAGGACTAATGTATTGTGTCTAAGTGCTGGAAACAGGTGAAAACAAAATGGAGAGAGATTGCCTTGTTTCAGCCAAAGCCAGCGCTGTCTGGGTGCACCGGACTGTCCAGTGGTGCACCCGACAGTGTCCGGTGTGCCAGGCTGGCTCAGGCGAACTTGGCGCTCTCGGGAATAAATTAACGGCGTACGGCTATAATGCATCGGACTGTCCGGTGTGCACCGGACTGTCCGGTGAGCCATCGGTCGGCTGCACGATCTGCGCGAGACACGTGGCCGAGCCAACGGTCGGGCGGGGGCACCGGACTGTCCGGTGTGCACCGGACAGTGTCCGGTGCTCCAACGGCTCCCAGGCGCCAACGGTCGACTACGCCACAGAAGGATAGAAATTCGCATCGGACAGTGTCCGGTGTGCACCGGACTGTCCGGTGCGCCAGGCGACAGAAGGCAAGATTTGCCTTCCTGGAATGCTCTCAACGGCTCCTAGCTGCCTTGGGGCTATAAAAGGGACCCCTAGCCGCATGGAGGAGAACACCAAGCATCCTCTAAGCATTCCTAAGCACTAAGACATCGATTCCGCGCCTTTGATTCTTTGCGATAGCAATTAGAGCTCTAGTCGAGTTGTGAACTCATTGAGTTGTGTTGTGAGCTCTTGTTGCGACTTGTGTGCGTGGTGTTGCTGTGATTTCTTGTCTTGAGTGTGTTGCTTATCCCTCTTTTACTCCGTGCTTCTTTGTGAACTTCAAGTGTAAGGGCGAGAGGCTCCAAAGTGTGGAGATTCCTCGCAAACGGGATATAGTAAAGCAAGCAAAACACCGTGGTATTCAAGTGGGTCTTTGGACCGCTTGAGAGGGGTTGATTGCAACCCTCGTCCGTTGGGACGCCACAACGTGGAGTAGGCAAGCGTTGGTCTTGGCCGAACCACGGGATAAACCACTGTGCCATCTCTGTGATTGATCTTTTGTGGTTATTGTGTTTTGTTGAGACTCCTCTCTAGCCACTTGGCATTATTGTGCTAACGTCTAATCAAGTTTTGTGGATTAAGTTTCAAGTTTCACAGGATCACCTATTCACCCCCTCTAGGTGCTCTCAGTTTTGTGTTTTTTATCAAGTATATGAAAGTGTGGAATAAAGTGTGGTTTTAATAAATATATGAGTCTTTTCGTGTCTTTATATGAGCAATTTCGTGACTGCTTTGCTCGTGTCCGTCTATGGACGTGATCTCGACCCAAACTCAGCCTGATACATCGAGTTGTGTCGGTTCGGCACTAAAATGTTTTTGACTGTAAGGTGTTTAGGTGGTCCTTTTTTCGTGCTTTGGGGGCTAGTGCATCATGGCCGGTCCAAATATACGCCTGTACTCGTGCTCCTAAATATGAAAAAAAAAGATTATGCAGTCAGTCGTGCGTCAGATGCCAGACACCACCTGTGGCTGACAGACAGCCACCTGATCCATAGCCCGCAGGCCGCAGCGTACCAGCTGACAGAAACGTCTCATCCGTCGAGCTTGCTGCCAGATTGGCAGTAGTCAAAGTACTGTGCTATGCGCCAAGAAAGGTCCGAGGTGCCGCTGCCCGCTGATGTGCGAGCGTTCGGCAGACCCGGCACTGCGTTATCTGTGGCGTGTGGTGGGACGTGTGTTTTTCGAACGACAAGTTCCGTCTGATCTTTCTTAGGACGAATTGCCTTTTTAGCACTAGCGGATGCTGGGTGTCCTATTATTGGTGTACAGGTACAAATCCTACTTTAATTCCAGACTTAAATCATATTTCAAAACTCCAAAACTAATAGTTAGCAGCTAAAATTAGCCGACAACTAAAAGACAAATAATGATTAGCCATACCTCTCAAATAACATTTAGTTGTTAGCTGCTACAACCTAGCTAAAACAAGTCACCAATTTATTAGAGGTTTGGAACATAGCCATAAACTTAAGTTTAGAGTCCAGATGCCCAATCGAGTCTGCAATACAAGTTGACGAAACTGATGGACTAACTTGGAGCGAAGCCAGTGACTACCGTGATGCTTGATAACATGTAGCTCTTGAGATAGAGAGGCATGCTATAGTCGATGAGTTCAATGCCAAATAGTTGGTCTCCATAATGCATTGGGCTTGATGTGTCAAATTATCAAAGGGCAAAACATACAGAGATAAAGAACAGGAAATACAAGAACAAAGTGGGGAATGTTAGATGTGTCGTCGGACCCAGTCAAGAGATCGAGCCGAGATTAACCACGCGTCCTGATGGGAGTGGGGCGCAAATATCCCCGTTGGTTGTGGTTCCCGGCCATATGTGAAAGGCCCTAATACGTAAGGATGAAGGCCCTAGTATGCAAGGAGGAAAGGAAACTCACTTTGCCGATGATACTTGTAGAAGGAAAGTGTCTCCGTGTGATACTTGTGTGTGGCAACTGGCAAGTTTCTTCATCAATGTCCCTGTGTCGTCAGTGACAGATGACAACCCGTTGCAATCGAGAGGGTTTGAGACGGACCGAAGGCAACCAACATTGTGGAAATAAAAGTGATTCCCCCTGGCAGCCAAGAGCATCTCTAATTATTCTTAAAAAAAAGCTTCCTAAACTCATGTTTAGAAAGTTGCTAAATAGTTATTCGGATTGGTGAACGGCCATGGCCCATGAATGATTCATCCTCCGTCGCCGTCATCAGGCCTTATTAGAAAACGAAATGATGTGCATAATCATTTACTACGTGTGGAACTGTGGATGTGAGTGGGGAGGAGAGCACAAAGCAGCATGCACGGGAAGGCTAGCTAACTTTTACGAATTTCTCCGGTTGCAAATCCATCCACGCACTCTTCCGATCCGTTTGCTGGAAAATGCTACGCGGCGCTTTGTAAATAAATAAATTGATTATACTGGAGCCAAGTCCCATGTTGACTCCGTACGTTCAGCTTAATGCAGTTAACCACAACAGGAAAGTACAGTAGTGGTGTTTGATTTTTGCTGCTTCCGGAAAACAAAAACGAAGGAGAACTCGTTTTCCCAACAGATCAACAAGACCTGAGCCCAACGTTCCTGCACGTATTCGACGACCCAACCCAATAAACAATACGAGGCCCATCTAAGCCCACCACCTGCTCCACACGTCATCCCACTGCCAATTGGGATAGAGAGTATGAGGGTGTGTTTGGTTTAACTTTTGCTTCTTGAGGTGCCGTTTGGTTCACAAAATATAACGTAAATGATAATGATTAACACTCGAATATCGGTGGTAATAAGTTTGAATAAGTCGGTATACATTTCTTGTGTGATATTGATTACGGTTGGACTTAAACAAACAAAATTTAACGTTATGGGTTACCCATTACGTTATCAATATGTGAACCAAACGACACCTAAAAACAAAAGGCTAAACTAAAATGCAGGATCTAGAAAGCAGCTTTTTCTAAAAGCCGACTTTCTCGTAGTATAAAAATGAAATCACCTCTGGACCTACTTTTAGTGGCTTTTGGATGGAACTGTAAAAATATATGTGGAATAATTTAAGTTTTTTAGCAGTTCACATTCTAAAACAGCTTTTTTCACAGCTCACAGTTCACAACAACTTTTTTTCACAGCCATATCGTAACCAAACAAACCCTAAATTATATGCATTGAAAGTAAAAGAACTGTTCTATTGATGTACACAAAAGAACAGTTTACTAATAGGGCATTGGATCTCCCACAATCATGCCTGCGACGATTGTCTCGTATGACTTGTGAATGTGCCATGTTTTTTAGTAGCAAGGTCAATTAATTGACAACATCAACGTGCTCAATCAATCGACGTTGTCAGGGCCGGATCTGGGGGTGGTCGAGCCGGGCGGTCGCCCAGGGCCCCCAAAATGTCGGGGCCCCCACTCAAATATATATTTAAGTATAGTACTTGCTGATTTAATCAGCCTAAACAAACAACGTTCACTTGATCAACCCAGATACGTAAGCCAAACTATGATCACGTTCATGTCTCTACTATATTAAAGCACCATTTTTCCTAATTCCATGATTTCCACTTTCATTGTGCATTCTATATTTAAATGAAAATGCTAAAATTATGTACAATGAGGATTCAAACCATGGTTGTTGGCTTTAACCAACATTTACACTCATTTAGCCAATAGAACCCACTTGTCTTTATGTTTTATATTTTATACTTAATCGTAAATAGAAACCGTAGCAATGTACCAACACTTTACTAGTACACGTTATATGTCATTTCCTATTTTCAAAGTGCCCTAATTCCTGCCAAGTAATTAAGGTTATATGATAGCCAAGCTACGATTACGTCAACATATATGGTTATTTACTTATTATTAAAGCCGGTTCAAAACGGCCACAATGAGACTATCCACGTCGTCATTTTATTCTATAGCCATTCGATGGTCTACCAACGATCAGGATAGAATATCTGGTTACGCGTCGTATGCTCATAGCAGCTACGCACATTTTCTAGAAGGGACCCGAAGGCACTGTGGAAAAAGGGGAAAAGGGGAGTGGCCTACTCATGTTTCTCTCCACCACACCGCTCGTCCTCTGGATGAGAACACCAGCCGACTAGACAGAGTGGATGTCCCTCCCAATCCACCGTCGATGGCCACTGGTCTCCAGAGAACGTGGGCGACGGCGGAGTGGAGGACGAGCATGCCGTCGCGCCCTGTTTGGAGCGGTGCGAGGTGCTGGTTTCTGCGATCGCGGGGATGCTGGCCGGCGCGCTGAGGGAGCACGACAAGCGGGCGGCCATCATCGCTCCGATCCACGACGGGGACGCCGCTGCAATCGACCACCTCAACGGAGGTACATGCTTTTCTGGTTCTCCCCACCCTAGCATCGTACCATTCTATGCAGACAACTAGAGTATGAGTACTGTATCGTGGAGTTCATTCGAACCAAGATTAGTGTCATTTAGATGACATACTAACAACTGAGTTACTCTTTTCTAATTCTGTCACCATGGCGTGGAAATGCGGCGACATCCCAAAATGTACTTGGCCTCTTTGGGATTGAAACCTATCTGTTGTTTCTTGCGACTATTCAGGTGCATATGGACCTGATCTCAACTTTGCTTTGTCAAACTATACATTGTTTCTTGTGACTGAGGATCTTGATTGAATCTACTTCTGCTGTTCTTAGTTGCACTTAACATTGTTAGAGTATATCACGACTAGGATAGAGTTAGTTGGTGTTAGGATCCTTGTGTACCGGCTTTGGCCCAAGTCATGTAAACTCTATATAGTGTCTGAGAGGCTCAATGTAAATAATCCAATTCCACCTAATCCGATTCGAGTACTACTATAAACATAGTTGTTCTTGGTTGCACCTGAATCTACCTTTTCATGTAGTGCAATTTTAAGGCTTGTTTGGACAGGCGCTGCAGCGCGCCACACCCGCGGCGGCCGATTTGGGCGCCACACTCGCGGCAGCCGGAGTGTGGCGCGGTGTGGCGCCCGAGCCAGCCCACCAAACAGACTCTTAGTCTCTTCATTATCTCAAGCAAGTTAGCAAATAAATTGTAACACCCCGTCCAATCCCTGGACCGGCGGTACTTACTTGCGCACCCGAGAAAACATCCCGGTCGGTCACCCATCCCAAATTGCTCCAAGCCAAGCACGCTTAACTTGGAGGTTCTTTCGAGATAGGCTTCCGAAAAAGAAGATGCACCTTGTTGGTATGATTACACTATTAATTCTATTAAGCCTTGGGCCAGGACATCCCATCCCAGGGGCCAGGATATCACAATCCACTCCCCTTAGAAGACCGACGTCCTCGTCGGTCAACCCCAATCCAGGAACCTCCCCTCTTGGCCACGTCTGTATGTCTAGTGTCATCATATGCCATGCCATGTGACCACTCCAGGCCCACATGCGCCATGCGCCATATACCCGAACCCCCTAGCCCACACACGCCCGTGAAACCGCGAGGGTCGGCTCTGATACCACTTGTAACACCCCGTCCAATCCCTGGACCGGCGGTACTTACTCCTGGCAGCTCTCTAGGATCATATATTTCCCCACAGACCAACACGAGTCTTTTGTGTGCACTTTGTCCTCACTCAGCTCTCTAGGAAGTTTTCTCGGGTGCGCATGAGTGAGGACAAAGTGCGCACAAAAAGACTCGTGTTGGTCTGTGGGGACAATATATGATCCTAGAGAGCTGCCAGGAGTAAGTACCGCCGGTCCAGGGATTGGACGGGTTGTTACATAAATGGGTGAACTAGAACATTCTAGCAGTTAAACAAATATAGAACAGTTAAAATAATGAACTAAGAAATTCATTATTTTGACATAACCACATGTGTTAGCGTCCAACTTGCTTGCAGGTGGCTAGATTTCCAATCCGGTAAAAAAAATTGGACGCACCAAATACCACTTGAAAGCAAGGATTTTCAGCATTCGCGAGAGGATTTCAACAACGAACATGCTACTCAAGTCCATACATCAACACATAAACAACTTTGATAGAATTATTTATACTGGTGCCTCAGGTGGTTCTATCATTATAATATTTTTGTCCTATTGATCTTCATCTGTGAATCAGCAGAGTGAATCAGCATGAACTCATTTCTGTATGTTTACAGATTATTCATCTCCTGTACAGAAAGTTGATAATGAAGTTGGATCAAGGTGCACCACTTAGTTCACCTTTTTTACCACTTCTCATTGTTTATCTTGTGCATGTTGTCAATTTATAGATTTTCCCCAAATTTTGTTTAAGACTATCGGTGTTTTGGGTCCGACCGCACACCCGGGGTTGCCTCACAAGGTGTTTTTAGGAGTAGGACGATGTTGCCAACTGTAGCTCGATGGTTCGTGCTGAGCGCACGAGAAACTGTGAACAACGATGTACAGGTTCGGGCTGCTTAGAGATGCGTAACACCCTACGTCCTGGCGGGAATGCTTTATGTGGTGGATTACAAGGGAACTCTCTAGTATAGGGAACGTAGAGAGTTGAGGTGGGTGGCTGAGTAGTGAGATCGATCGTTCTGAAGGGGTGCCCCCTAGGCCTTATATATTCGACCGTGAGGCAATACATGCGGATATGATAACAATGCGCACCTAAGAAATAGTGAACTGATTGAGTCTATCTTCCTATAGTTCTGCCGACTCATCCTCGCTTAGTTCCGTTGTACGGGGCTCCAGCGCGGGAAAGTCGGGTCTCTGTTGTGGTTACTTGCTCGTCGTTGTTGGGCCGTCTGGCTCGCACCGATCCGGCCTTGTGTCGATCTGCTTCACTGGTCATTCTTCCCCAGGCCCACGAAGGGATGACCTTACGAATTATTGGGCCCTCGGGCCTTTCGTGAGGTCTTTTATCCTTCCAGTGGACCCGGGGGATATCTGTCCCCCACAAGCCCCCGATCTTTGGGTTGATTTTGAAATAATCGGCCCAAAGATCCTAGGTCCAGCTCGCGGTCTTTGTTTATGACAGGAAATGCTTTCCGGGTAATCTGGTAAAACGATTTCTTACTGTCTCCTTCTGCTTTTATCACTCGAAAACTGGTGTTCTGTCTCGAACTTCGCACTTTGGAGGTCAGCATTTCGTACTGTAGGACCTTGAACTTCATTGGGTGCACCAGGGTGTAGCCCCCGAGCTTCGAGTGGATTTTTGAAAATAATCCACTCGAAGGTCTTCACTTCGAGTATTATCAGAAATCATTTTTATTTTCCGCTTGCACTTTGTTGGAGGCAGCCTTGTTTTTGATCTTGCCATATGCTTTAGAAGTTAGCATTATCTTGACTTGGAATGACGATTCATTGGGTGCACCGAAGGTGCACCCAATGGGTGTAGCCCCCGAGCTTTGAGTGGATTTTTGAAAACAATCCACTCGAAGGTCTTCATTTCGTGCCTTTTTGCTGAGAATCATCCTTTCTGTTTCCGAATGTTTTAGAGGTCAGCATTATGTCATTGATATTATTCTTTAGAGGTCAGCATGTATTTTGTCTTTGAGACCGAGTTCATGATCTGCCCATATCTTGCTAGGTGGTGCAATTTATTTGATCTGCGACTGATTGGACGTTCGATGGACGTCCCCTGGCTAGTCTTCATGTCGCTTCTGTCAATCAGGCTTGTACTTTACCGGCTATATTTGGCTTTCCTTTGATCCTTGCTGATATCTCACTTTTGTCTTGAGGTATTCATTGCATGCGCTGCACGGATGTGACAGTTTTGAAAAATATACTTGAAAGTCACCTAGAGGGGGGGGTGAATAGGGCGAAACTGAAATTTACAAATATAAACACAACTACAAGCCGGGTTAGCGTTAGAAATATAATAGAGTCCGCGAGAGAGGGTGCAAAACAAATCGCAAGCGAATAGTGAAGTGAGACACGCGGATTTGTTTTACCGAGGTTCGGTTCTTTCAAACCTACTCCCCGTTGAGGAGGCCACAAAGGCTGGGTCTTTTTCAACCCCTTCCCTCTCTCAAACGGTCCCTCGGACCGAGTGAGCTTTCTCTTCTCAATCACTTGGAACACAAAGTTCCTACAAGGACCACCACAAGATTGGTGTCTCTTGCCTCAATTACAAGTGAGTTTGATCGCAAGAAAGAATCAGGAAAGAAGAAAGCAATCCAAGCGCAAGAGCTCAAAAGAACACAAGCAAATCTCTCTCACTAGTTACTAAAGTGTCACACCCGTTTCCAAAGGGTAGAGCCGGGTGCATAGCATATGTGTGCCAGGATCTATTTCCACACATATGTTGACGTCACAAGTGTAATATATCAAAAGAACAATGCATAAAAGCGTAAATAACGATTGTATTAACATATTACACTTCGAACAGACATAATGTCTTAACCTTTATTCATCAAAGTACAGCGTAACATGGACATCCATCCACAGGAAGATGACCGGGGGTATCACTAGACTAGCATCCATGGAGTTCAGCATCATATCTTCATCTGCAAACTTCTGATCAAAATTAAGCAAGGGTGAGCTCACTTATGGTCGGGGCTCAGCAAGTGGGGGAAAAACTAATGCAAGTCTAACAAGGTGAGGCTGAGGTTGAGCAATAAGCATTTTAGTTGGTCAACATTTTATTAACAACACCTGTCTTACTAATAAGTGTGAATCCAAGTATTCCCATTAAGCAAAGGTACAAGAGTATTTCAAAAACACTTAAGTGAAACCACTTAAGCAAACCATTGGTAGATCATCGGATCTCAATTTATTTCCATCTTCAAGTTCAATTATCATGTGAGGAGTCCAGGCTGCTCATAACCGTGAGCACGGCTGATATATCAGTTTTACACTCTGCAGAGGTGGTACAACTTTACCCACAAGCCGTGTATCCCCTCTAGCCTGGGTCGGCCAAAACCCGTAAACACTTCCGAGGTGAGTGGCTAGGGATCCACTATGAGGCTTTCACAAAATACACTTAATACGAAGCAACCCGCTAAGGTTTCTAAAGACGATGGTGGTGGCCCCCTGGGTGAGGTACCTTAGCCAAGAATACGTCCCCATGTTAACGTAGGCTGCTAACACCTACCGCTCCCCCTCTTGCCCATATTTCAGGTAAGGTTGCTAGGCACTAAGCATATAAAGCTAATTACCAAAGCCAGAGCCATGATAGCACTCGTGGTTGCACTGTTTTCCCGGGTGGTCACTCCATGTTCCAATTAATATGCAATAATCTTGTTTAACCATCGGGTTAACAACAATAATGTAAACTTACCATTTTGGAACATTAATATCATAAGCGGGAGTGACTGCATAAAGTTAAGTTGTAGCAATAGCATAGCTACAAAGGTAAAGTATAATTCCCAAGTTTGATCAAGGAATAAGGTTGGAAAGGTTATCTAAATAGGTAACCCGTCAAATTATGCATATATCCAAAAGAATAAACTTTATTAAATGCATTGTTTGGGATCAAACAGAGTATGCAGAGGGAGAAGTCCACTTGCCTTGCTTATAGAAAACTTGAGGCTCTTCCACGGATCTGAATAGATCTTGATTCTTAACTACTAGATCAACCACTGAATATCACACAAACAAACAAGAAGAACAAACACCACTCAATAACATACAACATTCACCATATGTAAAGCTAAAAGAAAGCCTAACGAAAAGAGCGTTCGCTTTTAAAAACATCGCACGCAAGGGTTATAATAAAAAGGTATTCTTTTCAAAAATGTGTGATCTATACTTTATAAAACAAGACATGAGCTTAAAAATATCTTAATTAAAATATACAAATATTAGGTTCATCAATTTTAATCTTTTATAAAACGTAATACGCGATACGTCTAGATTAAGGGTTTATAACATGATAAACACGTTATAACGATATTAAACCCTTTTTAACCTTTTAAGAAAAGATATAAGTTATATATCTAAGGTTAATGGGCTACAAAACGCGTTATTAATTTTAGAAGCATTATGGAACATCTTATAAATCATTGTTAAACATTCACTTATGATAAACTAAGATATAAGTCTAAATATGTTTTATATGAAAAGATCATTATTATTAAACACTTATTTTATGAAAAACTAGGCTATAGGCCTTAAGTGGATTTTCATGTAAAAGATAATGAACAAATAACTATCTTTTAATTTAATTAGAAAACGCATAGCCTATATTATTATATTTGAAGTCCATATATAAAGTAACATTTTAAGTTATAAAAGAACTTAAACTCTTATTACTTTATTTTATCCTTTAGGAAAAGCTAAGTGATTTGTATATAATGTGGACTAAATTCTATAAAATCATTAATCATGCCATAAATCTAGTTAAGAACAATTGACTATAAGTTTGATTAATAAATTATGATAAAGGATCACTAATCTATTAATTATCTTTAATTCTATTGTAGGAATAAATGATCTAATTCATTAGAAAGAAAATTTGTATAAACTATCATTTTAGTTTATAAAAGCAATAACCCTTGTTATCCTTTAATTAAGAAATTGTAAATACTCTATTAATTGGACATATGTTTATTTTCTATTTTTATTCAAAAACATATGTCTACATATTCTTTTAAGTTTCTATTTAATACGGCTATACTTCATCTATAACGAACCTTGTTAAATATGATATCTATTAAAAATGTCATTTTAAATTAGAAACAAGTTATCTAATTCTTTAGAAAGAAATCTATGTTTACCAACATAACTATCAATTTCTTCATTAGAAAAGTATGAGCGCCCAATTAAATCATTTTAACATTATTATAAATTCTACTCTTTCTTAGTGTGAATAACAATATATTTATGCATATAATCATATAAAACTTTGATTATAAAACTAAATTATGAAGATAACTAAATAAATGTCTTTGTACTATTTTTAACTAAGAAAAGTGTGGTATACTTTTCTTTTGATTTCTTATTTAGAAAAATTATATTCAAAGCAACTAAATTAATCATAATTTAAATCAAATTACAAGAATATAAAAATTGCAGCAAACACTAATTCAAACTACGCATCACATGATTCTTGAAGTTAATAAAACTATTCCTATTTCATTTGAATTACAAATATTCAGTTAAACAAAATATAAACGCCACAGGATCTACGCGATATTAACTATAGACATCGAGGGGTAGCTCGCAAAAATTAGAAGTTGTCTTCTACCTTGGTCCACAACAATAGCAGGGGTGCAGGCTTCCGGTGTTGTGGAGCGAGGAGTCGACGACGTTCGACGTCGCAGCAGGGGATCTCTGGTGCGGGCACGAGTGGTAGTCGGGGCATGGGATGTCGACGGGGAAATTCCGACATGGAGCTCCGGCGAGTAGCATGCAGGGAACAGGCTTTGGTCACTGGAACTTTCGACAACGGCGAGGTCGTTGCACGAGTATGGGCGCAGGGACTCGGCGAACGACGACGCGGTACTCCGAGCAGGGAACTCTAGCGAGAGGCACAGATAACGACGTGGCACAGCAACAACCAAGAATTCTCAGACCACGACGAGCAGCAGCCGGCAACAGGGACGTATGCGCGGCAATGGCAGCGATCAGCAGTACAGTGGGCGTGGGTCGCGAGAGAGCAAGCAGGGGGCGAATGGAGGGACGTGAACACAGATTTTATAGGGGATGGAGAGGAAGAGAGAGGGGCGCCGGGGAGAGAGGAAACGACGGCCTTCAAATCCATAATGTCGCCATTATCACAATTAACGGGCAGAGGAATGGGGAAGGAAGAGAGAAACGGCCGCGGTAAACTCCATTACTCGAAGACGAGGAACGGACGGCACGGGACTTGGGGCTTCGGTCGCGAGCGGCTTGGCGGGGGCTGGTCGATCCTGGCAGCAGCGCAGGAGGCAGGGCATCGTGCCTGGCTTGGCGCGGTCGGGCGGTGTAGGGGCTTGGGCGGGGTCGAGGGGCAGGGACGGGCGCGGTACACGGCGCCTGGCGGCGTCGGGGTTGGGCGAGCGGGTGTTGCTTGATCGGGTGGCCGAGGGACGTCGGCTGAGGCTCCGGCTCCTGGCGCAGTAGGGCCTGGTCGCGTCCGTCGGGTGCGGCTCGGAGTGGGAAGGGGAAAAGTTGCTCTTTCTCGGAGGAGGAAGGGGAAACGGTTCGTGATGCTTCCACTTGCAGGAGCAGAGGCACGCAGGCGAGGAGAAACGTACGACGCGATTAGTGCTTCATTAATAGAGGAAACTGCCGGCTAATGGAGAAAGGGAGAGGAGAAGAAACGTCTGGCGTTGAAGTGGGGAGGAGAGGATGCGGTCGGCTGCTAGCTGGGCACGGTGGACTCCACTAGCGCAAGCTGCAGGCAAGGAGGCGTCGTGCGGCTGCCGCGGGCGGTGCGGATGGAAGACAGGCAGCGACACACGAACTCCTACAAGCTGTGAATGTGAGAGAGAGGAGCAGGTGAGGCCCACGTGCCATAGATACAAAAGTAGTGTCTGGACGCTCGTGAGTGACATGTTTTTTTTACGTTTCTTTTCTTTTTCTTTTTCCTATATATATATATATATATAAATATATATAAAACAATATAATAAACTCAAAAATAAATTATCTAATTTAAATCAATACTTTTAGGTGAGAATATATTATTTAATATTAATGGACTAAACAAGAGAATGAATAAAAAAAATCTTCACACTGCAATAACAAAATAAAATCATGCTTCAATACAGAATGCATCAATCACTTGATGGATTTTAATTGTTCAAGAAATTATTCATTTTTTAATTCACCATTTCATTATTTAAAAACACAAACATTTTCCTTTGAACTGAAAATTAATAATATAAACTAAGTGATTTTTGATTGATGGATTTAGGGTGTTATAAAATCTACCCCCTTAAAAAGAATCTCGTCCTCGAGATTAGGGAGGGCTAGCAAGAAAACAATGGTGATATATGGTTACTCGTAGGTTCTTGGTTCACATTGAACTCTTATAAACTTAAGGAACTTCTTCATTTCTTCGCTCCGCAATGACTACTAATCAAGTGATCTTCATCACCGTACTTATAACTGGTTGGTCTCCTCGATTATTGTTTGGGTCTTGCTTCACCGTCTTCTTTTTTTTAGCTGGTCTAGACGCTTCTTAGGGCATTCGCGAATAATATGTTCTTCATTTTTGCAGTAGAAACAAGCACCTCTTGCTTTGAGTTCTTTGCGAGTCAACTTTGCTTGACCAACAGGTGATGAGGGATGATTGGGTGTCTGTATCTCATATAGCTGAGTCTGGCTTGATTCTTCTGTTTGGACATCCATGTGTTTCGGGGCTTTTGCTTGTGGTTGAGGGGGACTACTCATGTATCCAAATATTTTCCTATTCCTTTTGTTGTTCTTCATGATGTTGATAGAAGTTTCTGTACATTTTTTCATATTCCATGTCTGGAGACTGAGATAGCTTTATCTCGGGGGTGTCCGGTAGTGAACGCTTCTTAGGACAGTTACGGAAGTAATGACCTTCACGTCCACATTGATAGCAAGCTTTTCTTGAAGTTATTTCTTGACTTTTTCCATGTTTCCCTTTTTGTTTCTTGGAACTGATGCGACGATGAGGCTGAAACTGGGTGCAGGTGATAGTCCATCCATCAATGTAACACTCATGTGCTTCTTTTTGGAGCTGGGCATCCTTGTGATGTTTCCTTTTTGGAAAACCTAGCAATTCATCGTCTGACAATGCATCTGATATTAGTTGTTCTTGGGAAGACCATTGACTTTTTATACCAGAAAATAAAATCCGATTCTTCTGTTTTGTAGTTTCACTTTCGTTTGTATTGATCTGGCGACAAGGAATTCCATAGTACTCACAACAACAACATGTTCCAAGGTCGTTTGTCTGTTGGTGTGCATCCTTTTTTATCAGTTGTTTCATTTCTAGTGACGTTTCAACTTGCCAACACTTGCTGGTATGAGGAGGTGAGTTGTGATACATTCTGTATTACAAGAGCTTGTGCATGTAACAGTTTTTCTAAGTCAACTATCGAGGGTGATGTTGTGGTTGATGTCATATGGTTATCGGTAGTCTGCTCATGTGCTATAAATTCTGCTAAATCAACTTGTTGGAGTCTAGCTACCACTTGAGATGTTGCTTGTAGAAACTGAGCATGTGCCTTCTTGAACTGTTTCATCTGATCCTTAGCTAGAGGAGTTGCCAACATAATGTATTCTTTGCACTTAGTGACATCACTTGTAGTTGACATTCCAAGGTCTGACATCTGTATGGGTATGGAAGAATGGAAGGGACAAAAGGGTTGAGCAAAGACAGATTATAGAGAGCAGAGAAAACCCATCTATCTAAGGTTTTACCTAGCTAACTGATGTCATTGTGGACAAAAGTCACACAATACACCAACAATCATTTCAAAGAAGCAAATCAAACATGAACACAAAGGACAATGAACTCAAGCATACCAGCACAACACAATCCAATTGTACTCACTCAACCAAAACAAAAGGTGAGACAAGGTTTGAAATAAGAAAGATTTTATAATATCAGAGAGTTGGGTAAGAATTATCAAGGAGTTAGACATGAGTACATGACATATTTGTTGGTGGCCAATATTGAAATAAGATAACCATGAACTAATAAAGTGAGGATAAATGATATAACCAAGGACATGAAGTGAGTTAGGGAGAAAACATTATCAAGGAGATAAAATAGAGAGGCATTATCAAGTAGGAGTAGGGAGACAAAGAATTCAGTATATCATGGTAGATATTGCGCAAGGATGGCAATACAATGGCAAGAAAACAAAAGTATAAGAATTCAATAGGGAGAAAGCATTATCAAGGAGAAAAGTAGAGAGACAAAAGTTTAATATATCACGGTAGATATTGCCTAAGGATGGCAATACGATGGCAAGGAAACAAAAGTATAAGAAGTCAAAGGTTTTATAGTAATATTAGGGATTAGAAAACCACTATAATATAATATAATATCATCCTTACCGATCTAGTCAAAAATCTTAATACTAAAGAACAATCCTATCAACCTAGCCAAAAAGTCAAATAATAGATCCAGGGGATCCATAACAAAACTTCTTGCGGAGTGGGGGTAAGACAGAGAATAGGGCATCGTCGATAGCTTCGAAAAGGTTTCTTCTGGCAAACTTCGCTTCAAGTTCCACAATCCTAGCTTGATCATCTTGTAGTGCTTCTGAGTAGAGTCTTCTGATAGACCAAAATCAGACTAGAAGAGTTGAAAATAAAAAGAGACGAGTTTTGATAAAAAGTAAGTTTTTTATGGAGGACAATATCTCAAGCTTTTGAAAGACTGACTGGGCTTTCCATTTCTAACTAATCTAGCGACCTACGGTCACATTGGCTTTGATACCACTTCTGTCACACCACATATGTTGACATCACAAGTGTAATATATCAAAAGAACAATGCATAAAAGCGTAAATAACGATTGTATTAACATATTACACTTTGAACAGACATAATGTCTTAACCTTTATTCATCAAAGTACAACGAAACATGGACATCCATCCACAGGAAGATGACCGGGGGTATCACTAGACTAGCATCCATGGAGTTCAGCATCATATCTTCATCTGCAAACTTCTGATCAAAATTAAGCAAGGGTGAGCTCACTTATGGTCGGGGCTCAGCAAGTGGGGGAAAACTAATGCAAGTCTAACAAGGTGAGACTGAGGTTGAGCAGTAAGCATTTTAGTTGGTCAACATTTTATTAACAACACCTGTCTTACTAATAAGTGTGAATCCAAGTATTCCCATTAAGCAAAGGTACAAGAGTATTTCAAAAACACTTAAGTGAAACCACTTAAGCAAACCATTGGTAGATCATCGGATCTCAATTTATTTCCATCTTCAAGTTCAATTATCATGTGAGGAGTCCAGGCTGCTCATAACCGTGAGCACGGCTGATATATCAGTTTTACACTCTGCAGAGGTGGTACAACTTTACCCACAAGCCGTGTATCCCCTCTAGCCTGGGTCGGCCAAAATCCGTAAACACTTCCGAGGTGAGTGGCTAGGGATCCACTATGAGGCTTTCACAAAATACACTTAATACGAAGCAACCCGCTAAGGTTTCTAAAGACGATGGTGGTGGCCCCCTGGGTGAGGTACCTTAGCCAAGAATACGTCCCCATGTTAACGTAGGCTGCTAACACCTACCGCTCCCCCTCTTGCCCATATTTCAGGTAAGGTTGCCAGGCACTAAGCATATAAAGCTAATTACCAAAGCCAGAGCCATGATAGCACTCGTGGTTGCACTGTTTTCCCGGGTGGTCACTCCATGTTCCAATTAATATGCAATAATCTTGTTTAACCATCGGGTTAACAACAATAATGTAAACTTACCATTTTGGAACATTAATATCATAAGCGGGAGTGACTGCATAAAGTTAAGTTGTAGCAATAGCATAGCTACGAAGGTAAAGTATAATTCCCAAGTTTGATCAAGGAATAAGGTTGGAAAGGTTATCTAAATAGGTAACCCGTCAAATTATGCATATATATCCAAAAGAATAAACTTTATTAAATGCATTGTTTGGGATCAAACAGAGTATGCAGAGGGAGAAGTCCACTTGCCTTGCTTATAGAAAACTTGAGGCTCTTCCACGGATCTGAATAGATCTTGATTCTTAACTACTAGATCAACCACTGAATATCACACAAACAAACAAGAAGAACAAACACCATTCAATAACATACAACATTCACCATACGTAAAGCTAAAAGAAAGCCTAACGAAAAGAGCGTTCGCTTTTAAAAACATCGCACGCAAGGGTTATAATAAAAAGGTATTCTTTTCAAAAATGTGTGATCTATACTTTATAAAACAAGACATGAGCTTAAAAATATCTTAATTAAAATATACAAATATTAGGTTCATCAATTTTAATCTTTTATAAAACATCATACGCGATATGTCTAGATTAAGGGTTTATAACATGATAAACACGTTATAACGATATTAAACCCTTTTTAACCTTTTAAGAAAAGATATAAGTTATATATCTAAGGTTAATGGGCTACAAAACGCGTTATTAATTTTAGAAGCATTATGGAACATCTTATAAATCATTGTTAAACATTCACTTATGATAAACTAAGATATAAGTCTAAATAGGTTTTATATGAAAAGATCATTATTATTAAACACTTATTTTATGAAAAACTAGGCTATAGGCCTTAAGTGGATTTTCATGTAAAAGATAATGAACAAATAACTATCTTTTAATTTAATTAGAAAACGCATAGCCTATATTATTATATTTGAAGTCCATATATAAAGTAACATTTTAAGTTATAAAAGAACTTAAACTCTTATTACTTTATTTTATCCTTTAGGAAAAGCTAAGTGATTTGTATATAATGTGGACTAAATTCTATAAAATCATTAATCATGCCATAAATCTAGTTAAGAACAATTGACTATAAGTTTGATTAATAAATTATGATAAAGGATCATTAATCTATTAATTATCTTTAATTCTATTGTAGGAATAAATGATCTAATTCATTAGAAAGAAAATTTGTATAAACTATCATTTTAGTTTATAAAAGCAATAACCCTTGTTATCCTTTAATTAAGAAATTGTAAATACTCTATTAATTGGACATATGTTTATTTTCTATTTTTATTAAAAAACATATGTCTACATATTCTTTTAAGTTTCTATTTAATACGGCTATACTTAAACATCTATAACGAACCTTGTTAAATATGATATCTATTAAAAATGTCATTTTAAATTAGAAACAAGTTATCTAATTCTTTAGAAAGAAATCTATGTTTACCAACATAACTATCAATTTCTTCATTAGAAAAGTATGAGCGCCCAATTAAGTCATTTTAACATTATTATAAATTCTACTCTTTCTTAGTGTGAATAACAATATATTTATGCATATAATCATATAAAACTTTGATTATAAAACTAAATTATGAAGATAACTAAATAAATGTCTTTGTACTATTTTTAACTAAGAAAAGTGTGGTATACTTTTCTTTTGATTTCTTATTTAGAAAAATTATATTCAAAGCAACTAAATTAATCATAATTTAAATCAAATTACAAGAATATAAAAATTGCAGCAAACACTAATTCAAACTGCGCATCACATGATTTTTGAAGTTAATAAAACTATTCCTATTTCATTTGAATTACAAATATTCAGTTAAACAAAATATAAACGCCACAGGATCTACGCGATATTAACTATAGACATCGAGGGGTAGCTCGCAAAAATTAGAAGTTGTCTTCTACCTTGGTCCACAACAATAGCAGGGGTGCAGGCTTCCGGTGTTGTGGAGCGAGGAGTCGACGACGTTCGACGTCGCAGCAGGGGATCTCTGGTGCGGGCACGAGTGGTAGTCGGGGCATGGGATGTCGACGGGGAAACTCCGACACGGAGCTCCGGCGAGTAGCATGCAGGGAACAGGCTTCGGTCACTGGAACTTTCGACAACGGCGAGGTCGTTGCACGAGTATGGGCGCAGGGACTCGGCGAACGACGACGCGGTACTCCGAGCAGGGAACTCTAGCGAGAGGCACAGATAACGACGTGGCACAACAACAACCAAGAACTAGACCACGGCGAGCAGCAGCCGGCAACAGGGACGTATGCGCGGCACCGGCAGCGATCAGCAGTACAGTGGGCGTGGGTCGCGAGAGAGCAAGCAGGGGGCGAATGGAGGTACGTGAACACAGATTTTATAGGGGATGGAGAGGAAGAGAGAGGGGCGCCGGGGAGAGAGGAAACGACGGCCTTCAAATCCATAATGTCGCCATTATCACAATTAACGGGCAGAGGAATGGGGAAGGAAGAGAGAAACAGCCGCGGTAAACTCCATTACTCGAAGACGAGGAACGGACGGCACGGGACTTGGGGCTTCGGTCGTGTTGGGGGCCTTCGGCTTCCGAAGGTCCTAAAAAATGTAACTGACTATATTCTCCAAAAGAAATATGTGAACAGGTACCTTCGAAGTCAAGTTGCGAGTATACAAAGGCATGGTTAAGATGAAGCTTAACTGAGCCGGCAATCATGACGAAGGATAAGACGATCACGAAGCTGTGCGCAGAAGAGCTTCGGCATAACGGCGGAAAGGGAAACCGACTTAAAGATGAAAAGCCAGATTAGACCTTGAAGAATTACTATAGAGTTATTGATAAATGTAAAGGGCATTAATGTAATTTTGCATGGGCTGCGACCCGTGCTATAAATATGTGAACTGTATTCTCGTACTGTTCACGCTGACTTGGCATTCACTTTTACGCCACGCTTGTATTTTCTTCCCTTCAAGTCGAAGGTACATTTGTAATTTATCTTTCTATACACAAGTAATACAAATAGAAATATAATAATAATAATAATATTTACAGAAATTAGGTTACTTTCTGTATTTTGTTTAAGTGTTTTCCATTTCTTATTATGATCATGAAGATACATCCTTCATGACCTTCGTCCTAGATTCATTATGTCTGAAGGGAAATAATGATTTGAAGGACGAAGGGCCTTCGATATTTAACATTTTATGTTGCCTTGTTCTTGATTCATAGCATTTGAGAACAAGTCCCCAACATTGGCGCCCACCTCCGGTGAACTCACGTCCATTTTTTGAGTCTTGAACACTTTCGACAAGTATCACCTTCGTCATGCCGCCGAAAAAAGCTTCAGCGACAGGGGCTGGTACTTTACAGCCGCTGGATCCCAATCAGGACGTCCTTTCTCTTAGAGAGGCCCGAAGCCAGAAGAGGAAGGCTGTTAGTCCAACACCTCCGGAGGATGACTTGGATCAGGAGATCCAAAACCTGGAGATCCTTCAGCAACAGGTGCAACATAAGAAGGAGAAGATGGCTCGTTTAGCTGACCTTCAGAGGCAGATAGACGAAGCTTCTGAAGAGGTTCGTCATCTTGTTCAAGATGATCAGACCCGAAGGCCTCCACGAAGAGAGCTCCATCAAGAAGGCTTCCACAATGAGGACGACTGGTATGAAGATTTCCATCATGGAAACTTTTCTTTCGATGATGCCTCTCCCCTCTCAACAGAATTGCAGGCTACACCATGGCCCCAGTCTTACAAGCCACCCCAGCTCCCCATGTATGACGGTCATACAGACCCGAAGCAATTCTTGATGAGCTATGAAGCAACCATATCTTCGTATGGTGGCAATACTGCAGTCATGGCAAAATCTTTTGTCATGGCCGTCAAGAGCGTTGCTCAGACCTGGTACTCTTCTCTTCGGCCAGGGACAATCACTTCTTGGCAGAAGTTGAAGGATATGCTGATAACTAGCTTCCAAGGGTTTCAGACGAAGCCAGTCACTGCTCAAGCTTTATTTCAGTGTACCCAGGACCACGAAGAATACCTCCAGGCGTACGTCCGAAGGTTTCTGCGCCTGAGGGCACAAGCGCCAACAGTGCCCAATGAAATTGTCATTGAGGCCATGATTAAGGGGCTTCGGCCGGGACCTTCAGCGCAGTACTTTGCCAGGAAGCCACCACAAACGTTGGAGAAGCTGCTCCAGAAGATGGACGAGTACATTCGAGCTGACAATGACTTCCGCCAAAGAAGGGAGGAAGCATTCAGGTTCTCTGAAATGACCAGGGGCTTCGGAGGAAGATTTCACCCGAGGCACGTTAGGTCAATTCATAACTCTGCTCAAACTGATGATCGAGGGAGTCAACAGCAAAGGCCACAATACTCTTCACAAGCTTCGGGCCAGCAGCAAAGTTCTTTTCGAGCGCCAGCGCCAAGGGGCAGAGGCGCTAGGGGCTTCGGGGGAAGGTTTGGAGATCAGCCAAGAAAAGTTTATTGCCTATTCTATGGTGAAGACAAGGGCCATACCACCAGGATGTGTCACGTTACCATCCAGAAGCAGAAGGAGATAGCAGAAGCAGCTGCGCAACAAAGTCAGCCGAAGCAGGTCATGCATACTGCTTCGTATCATTCGCCTTATATTCCAGAATATGTAGGCAACCACCCCGCAGCTTTTGTTGCTTCAGCAAGCCAACCCCAAGCATCTTGGTAGCACCCTCCACCACCACCGCCGACGCAGCGAGGACAGCAGCCAGAAGGGAGTCAGAACAATCACCTTCAGAGAGACTTCAGAGAGGAGTCCGAAGCTCGCACAGTCAAAAGCACTGTGCCAGAATCAAAGCACATTTATTGATAAATATCCTACCTCGACAGCAGTTTTTTCGCATTTTTACATTCAGTATTACTTTTTTGTTAATAAGGAACAATTATGGGAAATCTAAGTGTTTTTTATCGTTTTTTAATTTCTTGTAATAGTTTTGTTTTTTGCCATAATGAAAATATATCTTCTCCATAGGCTTGAGTTGCCGAAGCATACGAATTCATGGTGGCACGAAGGACCTTTGAATTATCAAAAATTTGTTCTAAGGGACACACTGCAATTTATTCGAAGCAGTAAAAAGTCGTTCCTAAGGGAGCGCAGTGTAAGTTTTTTAGAGCCTACAGCGAAAAATAAACGCTGATTCCGCTGAAAGTAAAAGGCGAAGAAGCTCCTAAGGGAGGCTTACAGCGAAAAATAAACGCTGATTCCGCTGAAAGTAAAAGGCGAAGAAGCTCCTAAGGGAGGCTTACAGCGAAAAATAAACGTTGATTCCGCTGAAAGTAAAAGGCGAAGAAGCTCCTAAGGGAGGCTTACAGCGAAAAGTCAACGCTGATATAAAAAGTGTGTGTGCTCTATTGCAAGGATATGTGTCTGCGGCACAAAAATCATTTTGCATAGCATAACATCATCACATCATTTTGCATAACATAAGCATCATACAGCATATTGCATGTGGAACAAGAAGGGGATACAATGTTGATCTTCGGAGAATATCTTGGAAAAGAGAAAATCGTGCTAAGGCACAAGATAAACCGAGACGAAGTGTAGCCTCATTAAAGAGGCAACACAAAACTTTTTTATAGCTTCGAAGAGTGTTTTGCGAAGCTTGGATATTCTTCATCAGAGAAGTAAGCAAGTCCTTGTGATATAGAGAGGATTTTCTTCATGAAGCATGAAAAGAAGGGAAGGTGTTTTTTCGCCGAAGGCTCAAAAAATGGTATGTATGCAAAATTTCATGCATCGTAAAGAATTAAACTATAAATAGATTATATATTACATTCAAAGTTACAATATATTACACATGTTATGTTCCAAATGTTTCTACAATATCATTCAATCCTCCTTAAGCACTATTTCTGCAGCTTCATTCAATAGCTGGTCGACAACCTTGTCCATAATGGCTTCGGCCATTTTTCTAATTTCATCATCCCCCTTCGGGTGGGGGCCCGGAGATGCCTCAGCAGGTTCTGAAGGAAGAGAAGATACGGCTATATCACTATTACAAACCGCGAACAAAGTCTGGAATTAAAAATTACAACACAATAAAAACCACTAATTAATACCTATTTGCCCTTCGGGCTCTGTACTTTTTTCGACAGCTTCTGTCACCTTCCTAGCATCGTGGATGCCTTTTTCACTCTTTTGAATAATTTCTTGCGCCATTTCTCGGCCGCCGTTGTCCCAGATATCAGTGAAGAATTTTCCGCCAACCATGCTTGCTTCGGCTGAGGGGTCTTTGATGTCTTCGGAGGACAAGGGAGCTTCGGACTGCGCTAAGGATTTCACATGCTCGCAACCTCTCCTCTCCAAAACAGTAGCAATTCCTCTAGCACCCGAAAAAGCGCAAATGTCACCGCGGCTATTCAGGATTTCCTCAAAGGCCTCTGCTTCGTGACTGATCCATTCCATTGGACCTTCAGGATTGCCTCTTGAGAAATTCTCTTCACTAGAGAATGCGCCAACATTGGCGAAGCTGGATTTTATCTTCTTAACGCACTCTATGGATTTAACATAGCATTTTCTCTGGGATGCACGAAGCTCATTAACACTTATCTCTAAATGATTGGCCCATTGATCACTAAGCTCTCGTCTTGTCTCTTCAAGTATACGTTCTTCTTTGGCTCTAGCTAGCTGTTTCTGAAGATCTTTAATTTCGCGTTTCTGAGCTTCGGCCTGGGCCTTTGAGGCAGCTTCGTCCTTTTTTACCTTGTCCACCAATGTAAGCAGAATTTTATCCTTTTCCAGAGCTTCGTTTCTCAGCTTAATGACCTCTGATCGTAGGTTGTTGAAAGCAATATCATAGCTCTCGTCTTCAACATTCTTTTGCGCTCTTAACGCGTTGCTTAGTATTAAACCCTATATGTAAAAGAGTTGGCATAAGAATAAAAGAATAATTTATAAATTATAAAATTTCCAAGCACGCAATTCTCATACCTTCAGGCTATTGTATGCAAGGCTATCCGCAAGATCCTCCTTCGTCATAGCGCATAATCCAGCTTCAAGCTTCGGAAACCCCATACTCCTAGCCATTTCCCGGCAGACGGATAATTCTTTGTTGTCTGGGAGGCAGTATAGGAAATCTTCTTCATTCGTCCCATTGAACACTAGTGCCCCCTTCGGATATTTCAATTCTTTGGCATAGTGATTAGCTTCAAAAACTTCTTCTTCCGATAACTTTTTCCCCGAAGCATGTCGCACGATATAATCGTATATTTTGGAAGATGCTTCGGGGGCAGCGGTATCAATTTCTTCAACCAGAGTTGGCTCTGACATTTTCATTTTTTCGGTTGCCTCTGCAATTTTTGTTCCTTCTGCTTCCAAAGGTATTACCTTGGTTGGTTCTGAAGGCCCGGTTTCAACTCCAGTCTGTTGCTTCGGAGCTTCAGCAACGGATACTTCAGCAAGCGCCTCAGAAGTTTCAGCAGTCTTCTTTGGGGTTGTGCTTGGAAGTTTAATTGTTTCCAAAACATCTAATACGTTAACCATTCTTTTTCTTTTTGGGGTCACTGTTGGCCCCTTTTTAATTTTTGCTGCTTCAATTTCTTCTGAAGGACTTAAAATTTCTAATATTTTCACTCTCTCAACCGATGCTTTCGCTTCTTCTGTCTTTGGTTCTTCCATCTTTTCTATCGCTGGCATTTCGGCCATTTCTTTGACTTCTGGCAGCAGGGTTGGCTCTTTAGCTTCGGTGGCCGAGGAGGTCTCACCGGCAAACTCAAGCATCGTGGCTGGTTCAATATAGCGCGGCCGATGTGTGAGAACCTTTACCCTTTTTCTCTTCGGCGCTGGCTCGCTAGGAACAGCTACAGCAGTTTCTTTCGCAGAAGTTGTGCCTTTTCTTTTTTGCCCCCGCACTGGATAGCGATAGTCGGGGTAGACAAACCCGATTGCATCAAACACTCGGTTGAGTCTTTTCTTTTTTCGGCCTCCGAAGGCCGCTGACAATGCAGTGTCTTCGGCCTTCGAATATACCCCAAGCAGTTCATCACTTACAGTCTCAATGCTCTTTAACCAATCATCATCTGGTTCAACGAACTTGTCTCCGTACTTGAATGTATATTTCAGCCTGACTAGTCCACCTTCGTCAGTTTCTTTAACAGTTTCTTTTGGCATTTCCCAATTATCTGCAAGAGGCCACACCCTGAAGGCAATGTGTTCTTGTATTAAATCCCTTGTTCCAATAAAAGAGCAGACTACGCCGAAGGCCCGTTGGCATTCTTCGGCTACATCATCCATTTCTACCTTCGAATTCTGGAGTCCGAAGCGCTGCCAGATAGGGCACATGATAATATCCTTAATATCTTCTCGAACCTTCAAATCATTTTTTACATAGAACCATTCCTTCATCCATTCCCCGGGCCATCTCTTCCGGAAGGTTGGCACGGGACAGCTTGATCCAGAACGAGCACCGAAGCTGTAACAGCCGAAGTTGTTATGATATTGCTCTTTGCCCCAGGGCTTCGTCTCATATAATAACTCATGAATATTGCAAAAGCTTTTCGCACTTGGCTCTAGGCCCTGGCTCTTCATGGCCCAGACGAAGACCCCCATTCTTATTATTGCTTCAGGGGTAAGTTGATAAAGATAAACCTGATATATTTTCAGAACTTCTACCACAAACTTGCTTACAGGGAATCGTAGCCCAGCTTTAAAAAAGCTTCGGAAGATAACGACTTCATTATCTTCGGGAGTCGGCACAGTCCTCTCTCTGTTATCTGCCCTCACGATGGACATATCTCGAAAATATCTCCCCCTCATGTTTTCAAGGTGACTTTGCCCAATGGTTGATTTTCCGAAGACTGAATGGCTTGGTCGCCATGGTCGATCTTCGGAATCCTCACCCCCACTGTTTGCATCATAACTATCACTTTCACCAGTATCTTCAGATAAGCCTTCCAAAATCTCCCTAGTAATTTTCTCTGTATTTGTTTTTGCTATTGATTCAATGAAGCCCAGATTTTTCTCCTCAGAAAGGCTCAGCTTCATTTCGGCAGCAACCTTCTTCTCCTCAGACATCCCTTCGGAATTCCTGCCTCTCGCTTCCGAAGCTTAAAACTAGGGAGGCAACCAAATATTTGTGGGCAGAAAGCTATTTGAGCAGGCAAAACAGGTGACAAGGGAGCGTGCCAAATAAATCATGGTGAGCCCCTATTTATACACCTATTATGTCGGAAACTGGAGGGTCCCGCTTGTCAATGACTGTTGCTATTCTAGCAAAAGGAAGGTGTTTTTTCGGACCTTCGGCTCATAGCCTTCGTTCATTTCGCAATATAAATTTATCTTTACAGCAAATTAATATCGCGAGGGGTTACTGTTGGGGGCCTTCGGCTTCCGAAGGTCCTCAAAAACGTAACTGACTATGTTCTCCAAAACAAATATGTGAACAGGTACCTTCGAAGTCAAGTTGCGAGTATACAAAGGCATGGTTAAGACGAAGCTTAACTGAGCCGGCAATCACGACGAAGGATAAGACGATCACGAAGTTGTGCGCAGAAGAGCTTCGGCATAACAGCGGAAAGGGAAACCGACTTAAAGATGAAAAGGCAGATTAGACCTTGAAGAATTACTATAGAGTTATTGATAAATGTAAAGGGCATTAATGTAATTTTGCATGGGCTGCGACCCGTGCCTATAAATATGTGAACAGTATTCCCGTACTGTTCACGCTGACTTGGCATTCACTTTTACGCCACGCTTGTATTTTCTTCCCTTCAAGTCGAAGGTACATTTGTAATTTATCTTTCTATACACAAGTAATACAAATAGAAATATAATAATAATAATATTTACAGAAATTAGGTTACTTTCTGTATTTTGTTTAAGTGTTTTCCATTTCTTATTATGATCATGAAGATACATCCTTCATGACCTTTGTCCTAGATTCATTATGTCCGAAGGGAAATAATGATTTGAAGGACGAAGGGCCTTCAATATTTAACATTTTATATTGCCTTTTCTTGATTCATAGCATTTGAGAACAAGTCCCCAACAGGTCGCGAGCGGCTTGGCCGGGGCTGGTCGGTCCTGGCAGCAGCGCAGGAGGCAGGGCATCGCGCCTGGCTTGGCGCGGTCGAGCGGTGTAGGGGCTTGGGCGGGGTCGCGGGGCAGGGACGGGCGCGGTACACGGTGCCTGGCGGCGTCGGGGTTGGGCGAGCGGGTGTTGCTTGATCGGGTGGCCGAGGGACGTCGGCTGAGGCTCCGGCTCCTGGCGCAGTAGGGCCTGGTCGCGTCCGTCGGGTGCGGCTCGGAGTGGGAATGGGAAAAGTTGCTGTTTCTCGGAGGAGGAAGGGGAAACGGTTCGCGATGCTTCCACTTGCAGGAGCAGAGGCACGCAGGCGAGGAGAAACGTACGACGCGATTAGTGCTTCATTAATAGAGGAAACTGCCGGCTAATGGAGAAAGGGAGAGGAGAAGAAACGTCTGGCGTTGAAGTGGGGAGGAGAGGAAGCGGTCGGCTGCTAGCTGGGCACGGTGGACTCCACTAGCGCGAGCTGCAGGCAAGGAGGCGTCGTGCGGCTGCCGCGAGTGGTGCGGATGGAAGACAGGCAGCGACACACGAACTCCTACAAGCTGTGAATGTGAGAGAGAGGAGCAGGTGGGGCCCACGTGCCATAGATACAAAAGTAGTGGCTGGACGCTCGTGAGTGACATGTTTTTTTACGTTTCTTTTCTTTTTTTTCTTTTTCCTATATATATATATATAAATATATATAAAACAATATAATAAACTCAAAAATAAATTATCTAATTTAAATCAATACTTTTAGGTGAGAATATATTATTTAATATTAATGGACTAAACAAGAGAATGAATAAAAAAAATCTTCACACTGCAATAACAAAATAAAATCATGCTTCAATACAGAATGCATCAATCACTTGATGGATTTTAATTGTTCAAGAAATTATTCATTTTTTTAATTCACCATTTCATTATTTAAAAACACAAACATTTTCCTTTGAACTGAAAATTAATAATATAAACTAAGTGATTTTCGATTGATGGATTTAAGGTGTTATATAAAGCTTTGTGTGGAATTTGGGAGATGATTTGATCTCTTGAGTGTGTCTAGAATTGAATGCTTAGCTCTTGTAAGTGGTTGGAAGTGTGAAAACTTGGATGCAATGAATGGTGGGTGGTTGGGGGGTATTTATAGCCCCAACCACCAAACTAGCCGTTTGGTTAGGCTGTCTGTCGAATGGCGCACCGGACAGTCCGATGCACACCGGACAGTCCGATGCACACCGGACATGTCCGGTGCGACAGCCACATCACCAGACAGTTAGGGTTCCGACCGTTGGAGCTCTAACTCCTGGGCCCGCCTGGATGTCCGGTGGCGCACCGGACATGTACTGTAGAGTGTCCGGTGTGCCACTACGCGCGTGCCTGACTTCTGCGCGCTCTGGCGTGCATTAATTGCTGTTGCAGGTGACCATTGGCGCGAAGTAGCCGTTGCCCCGTAGTTACACCGGACAGTCCGGTGTACACCGGACATGTCCGGTGAATTATAGCGGAGCAGCCGTTGCATTTTCCCGAAGCTGGCGAGTTCCTGAGGCCGCTCTTCCTTGGAGCACCGGACACTGTCCGGTGTACACCGGACAGTCCGGTGAATTATAGCGGAGTTGCCTTTGGAATTTCCCGAAGGTGACGAGTTTGAGTTGGAGTCCTCTGGTGCACCGGACATGTCCGGTGGTGCACCGGACAGTCCGGTGCGCCAGACCAGAGGTGCCTTCGGTTGTCCCTTTGCTCTTTTGTTGAACCCAACACTTGGTCTTTTTAATGGCTAAGCGTGAACCTTTGGCACCTGTATAACTTGTACACTAGAGCAAACTAGTTAGTCCAATTATTTGTGTTGGGCAATTCAACCACCAAAATTAATTAGGGACTAGGTGTAATCCTAATTCCCTTTCAATCTCCCCCTTTTTGGTGATTGATGCCAACACAAACCAAAGCAAATATAGAAGTGCATAATTGAGCTAGTTTGCATAATGTAAGTGCAAAGGTTGCTTGGAGTTGAGCCAATATAAATACTTACAAGATAGGCATGGATTGTTTCTTCATTTTTAACATTTTGGACCACGCTTGCACTACATGTTTTGTTTTTGCAAATTCTTTTGTAAATCCTTTTCAAAGTTCTTTTGCAAATAGTCAAAGGTAAATGAATAAGATTTTGTGAAGCATTTTCAAGATTTGAGATTTTCTTTCCTTGTTTCAAATGCTTTTCCTTTGACTAGAACAAAACTCCCCCTAAATGAGATCCTCCTCTTAGTGTTCAAGAGGGTTTTAAGATATCAAGTTTTGAAAATACTACTTGCTCCCCCTTTAGAACACAAAGAGATACCAATTTGAAATTTACTAATTGAAAATCATTAATTTTAAAAATTAGGGTGGTGGTGCGGTCCTTCTGCTTTGGGCTCATATTTTCTCCCCCTTTGGCATGAATCGCCAAAAACGGAATCATTAGAGCCCTTTGAAGTACTTTCTCCTCCTTTGGTCATAAAATAAATGAGTGAAGATTATACAAAAGTTGGAGAGATACTCGGAGTGACGGCAAAGGATGAGTTGTGGAGTGGAGTGGAAGCCTTTGTCTTCGCCGAAGACTCCAATTCCCTTTCAATATACCTATGACTTGGTTTGAAATACACTTGAAAACACATTAGTCATAACATATATAAAAGAGACATGATCAAAGGTATATTTATGAGCTATGTGTGCAAGTTTAGCAAAAGAAATTCCTAGAATCAAGAATATTGAGCTCATGCCTAAGTTTGGTAAAAGTTTGTTCATCTAGTGGCTTGGTAAAGATATCGGCTAATTGATCTTTGGTATTAATGTATGCAATCTCGATATCCCCCTTTTGTTGGTGATCCCTAAGAAAATGATACCGAATGGCTATGTGCTTAGTGCAGCTATGCTCAACGGGATTATCCGCCATGCGGATTGCACTCTCATTATCACATAGAAGAGGAACTTTGGTTAATTTGTAACCATAGTCCCGCAGGGTTTGCCTCATCCAAAGCAATTGCGCGCAATGGCCTGCGGCAATATACTCGGCTTCGGCGGTAGAAAGAGCGACCGAATTTTGCTTCTTTGAAGCCCAAGACACTAAGGATCTTCCCAAGAACTGGCAAGTCCCCGATGTGCTCTTTCTATTAATCTTACACCCCACCCAATCGGCATCCGAATAACCAATCAAATCAAGAGTGGATCCCCGAGGGTACCAAAGCCCAAACTTAGGAGTATAAGCCAAATATCTCAAGATTCTTTTTACGGCCGTAAGGTGGGATTCCTTAGGGTCGGATTGGAATCTTGCACACATGCAAACGGAAAGCATAATGTCCGGTCGAGATGCACATAAATAAAGCAATGAACCAATCATCGACCGATATACCTTTTGATCGACGGATTTACCTCCCGTGTCGAGGTCGAGATGCCCATTAGTTCCCATGGGTGTCTTGATGGGCTTGGCATCCTTCATTCCAAACTTGGTTAGAATGTCTTGAGTGTACTTCGTTTGGCTAATGAAGGTGCCCTCTTGGAGTTGCTTGACTTGGAATCCTAGAAAATACTTCAACTCCCCCATCATAGACATCTCGAATTTTTGTGTCATGATCCTACTAAATTCTTCACATGTAGATTCGTTAGTAGACCCAAATATAATATCATCAACATAAATTTGGCATACAAACAAATCATTGTCAAGAGTTTTAGTGAATAAAGTAGGATCGACCTTGCCGACTTTGAAGCCATTTGCAATAAGGAAATCTCTAAGGCATTCATACCATGCTCTTGGGGCTTGCTTGAGCCCATAAAGCGCCTTAGAGAGCCTATAGACATGATTAGGATACTCACTATCTTCAAAGCCGGGAGGTTGCTCAACATAGACTTCTTCTTTGATTGGTCCATTGAGGAAGGCACTCTTCACGTCCATTTGGTAAAGCTTGAAGCCATGGTAAGTAGCATAGGCTAATAATATGCGAATTGACTCAAGCCTAGCTACGGGTGCATAGGTTTCACCAAAATCCAAACCTTCGACTTGTGAATATCCCTTGGCCACGAGTCGAGCTTTGTTCCTTGTCACCACACCATGCTCGTCTTGTTTGTTGTGAAAGACCCACTTGGTTCCTACAACATTTTGGTTAGGACGTGGAACTAAATGCCATACCTCGTTCCTCGTGAAGTTGTTGAGCTCCTCTTGCATCGCCATCACCCAATCCGAATCTTGAAGTGCTTCCTCTACCCTGTGTGGCTCAATAGAGGAAACAAAAGAGTAATGCTCACAAAAATGTGCAACACGAGATCGAGTAGTGACCCCCTTATGAATATCGCCGAGGATGGTGTCGACGGGGTGATCTCGTTGGATTGCTTGGTGGACTCTTGGGTGTGGCGGCCTTGGTTCTTCATCCTCCTTGTCTTGACCATTTGCATCTCCCCCTTGATCATTGCCGGCATCTTGAGGTGGCTCTTCTCTTTGATATTCTCCTTCATCATTTTGAGCCTCGTCCTCATTTTGGGTTGGTGGAGATGCTTGCGTGGAGGAGGATGGTTGATCTTGTGCTTGTGGAGGCTCTTCGGGTTTCTTAGGGCACACATCCCCAATGGACATGTTCCTTAGCGCGATGCACGGAGCCTGTTCTTCACCTATCTCATCAAGATCAACTTGCTCTACTTGAGAGCCGTTAGTTTCATCAAACACAACGTCACAAGAAACTTCAACGAGTCCTGAGGACTTGTTAAAGACTCTATATGCCCTTGTGTTTGAGTCATATCCTAGTAAAAAAACCTTCTACAGTCTTAGGAGCAAATTTAGATTTTCTACCTCTTTTAATAAGAATAAAGCATTTGCTACCAAAGACTCTAAAATATGAAATGTTGGGCTTTTTACCGGTGAGGAGTTCGTATGATGTCTTCTTGAGGATTCGGTGCAGATATAACCGGTTGATGGCGTAGCAAGCGGTGTTAACCGCCTCGGCCCAAAACCGATCTGGTGTCTTGTACTCATCAAGCATGGTTCTTGCCATGTCCAATAGAGTTCGATTCTTCCTCTCCACTACACCATTTTGTTGTGGGGTGTAGGGAGAAGAGAACTCATGCTTGATGCCCTCCTCCTCAAGGAAGCCTTCTATTTGTGAGTTCTTGAACTCCGTCCCGTTGTCGCTTCTAATTTTCTTGATCCTTAAGCCGAACTCGTTTTGAGCCCGTCTCAAGAATCCCTTTAAGGTCTCTTGGGTATGAGATTTTTCCTGCAAAAAGAATACCCAAGTGAAGCGAGAATAATCATCCACAATAACTAGACAGTACTTACTCCCGCCGATGCTTATGTAAGCGATCGGGCCGAATAAATCCATGTGTAGGAGCTCCAGTGGCCTGTCACTTGTCATGATGTTCTTGTGTGGATGATGAGTGCCAACTTGCTTTCCTGCTTTACATGCGCTACAGACCCCGTCTTTCTCAAAATAAACATTGGTTAATCCTAAAATGTGCTCTCCCTTTAGAAGCTTATGAAGATTCTTCATCCCAACGTGGGCTAGTCGGCGATGCCAGAGCCAACCCATGTTAGTCTTAGCAATTAAGCATGTGTCGAGTTCAGCTCTATCAAAATCTACCAAGTATAGCTGACCCTCTAACACACCCTTAAATGCTATTGAATCATCACTTCTTCTAAAGACAGTGACACCTACATCAGTAAAGAGACAGTTGTAGCCCATTTGACATAATTGAGATACAGAAAGCAAATTGTAATCTAAAGAATCTACAAGAAAAAAATTGGAAATAGTATGGTCAGGTGATATAGCAATTTTACCCAATCCTTTGACCAAACCTTGATTTCCATCCCCGAATGTGATAACTCGTTGGGGATCTTGGTTTTTCTCATATGAGGAGAACATCTTCTTCTCCCCTGTCATGTGGTTTGTGCACCCGCTGTCTAGTATCCAACTTGAGCCCCCGGATGCATAAACCTACAAAACAATTTTAGTTCTTGACTTTAGGTACCCAAACGGTTTTGGGTCCATTGGCATTAGAAACAAGAACTTTGGGTACCCAAACACAAGTTTTTGACCCCTTGTGTTTGCCCCCAACAAACTTGGCAACTACCTTGCCGGATTTGTTAGTAAGCACATATGATGCATCAAAAGTTTTGAATGAAATGTCATGATCATTTGATGCATTAGGAGTTTTCGTTTTAGGCAACTTAGCACGGGTTGGTTGCCTAGAACTAGATGTCTCACCCTTATACATAAAAGCATGATTAGGGCCAGAGTGAGACTTCCTAGAATGAGTTCTCCTAATTTTGCTCTCGGGATAACCGGCAGGGTACAAAATGTAACCCTCGTTATCCTGAGGCATGGGAGCCTTGCCCTTAACAAAGTTAGACAAATTTTTAGGAGGGGCACTAAGTTTGACATTGTCTCCCCTTTGGAAGCCAATGCCATCCTTGATGCCAGGGCGTCTCCCATTGTAGAGCATACTTCTAGCAAATTTAAACTTTTCATTCTCTAAGTTATGCTCGGCAATTTTTGCATCTAATATTGCTATATGATCATTTTGTTGTTTAATTAAAGCCATGTGATCATGAATAGCATTGATATCAACATCTCTACATCTAGTACAAATAGAAGTGTGCTCAACGGTAGATGTAGAGGGTTTGCAAGATTTTAATTCTACAACCTTAGCATGCAACATATCATTCTTAGTTCTAAGGTCGGAAATAGTAGTATTGCAAACATCAAAATCTTTAGCCTTAGCAATTAACTTTTCATTTTCAATCCTAAGGCTATCAAGAGAAATATTCAATTCATCAATCCTAGCAAGCAAATCAACATTATCATCTCTAGGATTGGAAATTGAATCAACACAGACATGGGAATCAACCTTAGCAATTAATTTAGCATTTTCATTTCTAAGGTTGTCAATAGTCTCATGGCAAGTGCTTAGCTCACTAGACAATTTTTCACATTTTTCAACTTGTAGAGCATAAACATTTTTAACCTTAACATGCTTTTTGTTTTCCTTAATAAGGAAGTCCTCTTGAGAGTCCAAGAGATCATCCTTTTCATGAATAGCACTAATCAATTCATTTAATTTTTCCTTTTGTTCCATGTTAAGGTTGGCAAAAAGGGTACGCAAGTTATCCTCCTCATCACTAGCATTTTCATCACTAGAAGACTCATATCTAGTGGAGGATTTAGATTTAACCTTCTTTTTGTCGTCCTTTGCCATGAGGCACTTGTGGCCGACATTGGGGAAGAGGAGTCCCTTGGTGACGGCGATGTTGGCGGCGTCCTCGTCGGAGGAGGACTCGGTGGAGCTCTCGTCGGAGTCCCACTCGCGGCACACGTGGGCATCGCCTCCCCTCTTCTTGTGGTACCTCTTCTTTTCTCTCCTCTTGCCCTTCTTGTCGTTATCCCTGTCACTGTCACTTAATAATGGACATTTAGCAATAAAGTGACCGGGCTTACCACACTTGTAGCAAACCTTCTTGGAACGGGATTTGTAATCCTTCCCCTTCCGTTGCTTGAGGATTTGGCGAAAGCTTTTGATGATTAAAGCCATCTCCTCATTGTCGAGCTTGGAGGCGTCAATTGGTTGTCTACTCGGTGTAGACTCCTCCTTCTTCTCCTCCGTTGCCTTAAAAGCCACCGGTTGTGCTTTGGACGTGGAGGGATCATCAAGCTCGTTGTTCTTCTTTGAGCCCTTGATCATACATTCAAAGCTCACAAAATTCCCGATAACTTCCTCGGGGGTCATTAGTGTATATCTTGGGTTGCCACGAATTAATTGAACTTGAGTGGGGTTAAGGAAAATAAGAGATCTTAAAATAACCTTAACCACTTCGTGGTCATCCCACTTTTTGCTCCCGAGGTTGCGCACTTGGTTCACCAAGGTTTTGAGCCGGTTGTACATATCTTGTGGCTCCTCCCCTTGGCGAAGACGAAAGCAAACGAGCTCCCCCTCGATCGTTTCCCGCTTGGTGATTTTGGTGAGTTCATCACCCTCGTGCGCGGTCTTGAGTAAGTCCCAAATCTCCTTTGCATTCTTCAACCCTTGCACCTTGTTGTATTCCTCCTTACTTAGAGAGGCGAGGAGTATGGTTGTAGCTTGAGAGTTGAAGTGCTCGATTTGGGCCACCTCGTCCTCATCATAATTTTCATCCCCTACGGATGGTACCTGTGCACCAAACTCAACAACATCCCATATACTTTTGTGGAGCGAGGTTAGATGAAATCGCATTAAATCACTCCACCTAGCGTAATCTTCACCATCAAAAGTTGGTGGTTTGCCTAATGGGACGGAAAGTAAAGGTGTATGTTTAGAAATGCGAGGGTAGCGTAGGGGAATCTTACTATACTTCTTGCGCTCTTAGCGCTTAGAAGTGACGGATGCCGCGTCGGAGCCGGAGGTGGATGTTGATGAAGAATCGGTCTCGTAGTAGACCACCTTCCTCATCCTCTTCTTCTTGTCCCCACTCTGATGCGGCTTGTGGGAAGAAGATTTCTCCTTCTTCTCTTTGTGGTGAGAAGAGGATTTCTTCTCCTTTCCTTTGGAGTGTGAAGAAGACTTCTTCCCTTTGGAGGAGTCCCCCTTCTTCTCCTTCCTCTTGGTGCGGGACTCTTCCGATGAAGTGCTCCCGTGACTCGTAGTGGGCTTGTCGCCGGTCTCCATCTCCCTCTTGGTGTGATCTCCCGACATCACTTCGAGCGGTTAGACTCTAATGAAGCACCGGGCTCCGATACCAATTGAAAGTCGCCTAGAGGGGGGTGAATAGGGCGAAACTGAAATTTACAAATATAAACACAACTACAAGCCGGGTTAGCGTTAGAAATATAATAGAGTCCGCGAGAGAGGGTGCAAAACAAATCGCAAGCGAATAGTGAAGTGAGACACGTGGATTTGTTTTACCGAGGTTCGGTTCTTTCAAACCTACTCCCCGTTGAGGAGGCCACAAAGGTCGGGTCTTTTTCAACCCCTTCCCTCTCTCAAACGGTCCCTCGGACCGAGTGAGCTTTCTCTTCTCAATCACTTGGAACACAAAGTTCCTACAAGGACCACCACAAGATTGGTGTCTCTTGCCTCAATTACAAGTGAGTTTGATCGCAAGAAAGAATCAGGAAAGAAGAAAGCAATCCAAGCGCAAGAGCTCAAAAGAAGACAAGCAAATCTCTCTCACTAGTTACTAAAGCTTTGTGTGGAATTTGGGAGAGGATTTGATCTCTTGAGTGTGTCTAGAATTGAATGCCTAGCTCTTGTAAGTGGTTGGAAGTGTGAAAACTTGGATGCAATGAATGGTGGGTGGTTGGGGGTATTTATAGCCCCAACCACCAAACTAGCCGTTTGGTGAGGTTGTCTGTCGAATGGCGCACCGGACAGTCCGGTGCACACCGGACATGTCCGGTGCGACAGCCACGTCACCAGACAGTTAGGGTTCCGACCGTTGGAGCTCTGACTCCTAGGCCCGCCTGGATGTCCAGTGGCGCACCGGACATGTACTGTAGAGTGTCCGGTGTGCCACTACGCGCGTGCCTGACTTCTGCGCGCTCTGGCGCGCATTAATTGCTGTTGCAGGTGACCGTTGGCGCGAAGTAGTCGTTGCCCCGTAGTTACACCGGACAGTCCGGTGAATTATAGCGGAGCAGCCGTTGCATTTTTCCGAAGCTGGCGAGTTCCTGAGGCCGCTCTTCCTTGGAGCACCGGACACTGTCCGGTGTACACTGGACAGTCCGGTGAATTTTAGCGGAGTTGCCTCTGGAATTTCCCGAAGGTGACGAGTTTGAGTTGGAGTCCTCTGGTGCACCGGACATGTCTGGTGGTGCACCGGACAGTCCGGTGCGCCAGACCAGAGGTGCCTTCGGTTGTCCCTTTGCTCTTTTGTTGAACCCAACACTTGGTCTTTTTAATGGCTAAGCGTGAACCTTTGGCACCTGTATAACTTGTACACTAGAGCAAACTAGTTAGTCCAATTATTTGTGTTGGGCAATTCAACCACCAAAATTAATTAGGGACTAGGTGTAAGCCTAATTCCCTTTCAATACTGATAATTCCTGGGCGTCCCCCCCAATGGGTGTGGGCAAGGGACGGCTTGGTACGCTTAGTGTTTGGCGAACTGCTTCTGAGTAGTAATTTGATGTGACCGCGGGTGTAATCATATCGCCCGCGCGGTTGACTGGAGTCCCAATGGGTGTTGTGTTGCGTGAAGCGGCGTCAGCCGCCTGACGTGTCTTCAGACAGTTTAAATTGCATATTGAATTTTTGTGACTGTTCAGTGACCGTGGTAGGAGATGGACGATTGCCTTCTTCTTCTATAAATAGTGTTCTTGCTTCCCCGGCATTTTCACATCTCTTACTGCTCTCTGCTGCTTGTTTTCTTCTTCTCCCTTCATTTCCACCATGGGCAAGAGCAACAAACGCAAGCGCGAGCCGACTCCTCCATCGGAGGACTTCGGCGACTCGGAGTACTCGGAGGAGGAGTTCTCCTCCGAGTCCGAGGGGTCTCCGGTTCCCGTCTCTCCCCCGGCGTCGTCTGATGATTCAGACGACTCCCAGGGGATTGCCGCGGAGGTCTGGACTTATATCCGGGTCGTCGAGCGCTCCGGGCTCGAGGGCTCGGATGAGTCGGAGTACTCCTCGGACGAGGAGGACTCTTCGGACTCGTCCGAGGAGGGCAGCGGCGGTGATGGCGGAGACGACGACGACGATGGAGGCGACGGTGACGATGGCGACGACAGCAGCAGGGGCAGTGACGGTGGCAGCAAGGGCGGCAACGACGGCAGCAGCAGGGGCGGTGACGGCGGCAGCAAGGGCGGCAATGGCGGCAGCAGCAGGGGCAGCAACGGCGGCGGCAGCAGCAAAGGCAGCAACAAGGCTAGTGGCTAGATGCCACTGGTTTTTAGATGTTAGTATAGATTAGAAGTAGTATAATGAAATAATGTAGTAGTAGTTAGTAGTGTAGAGTAGTGAAGTGTAGTGTAGTAGTAGTAGGGAAGCATCAACTCATAAAGAGTTGATTTGTAAGTTCTGTAGCTTCCCTTAATGAAGAATGATTTCGTCTTCTCCTATGTTGATTATTTTGCCTCATGGTCAGTTGATGATTGTCGCGATATTTATTGTCTGTAATGCTCTCTGTCTGTTATGCTTGTGTCGTAACTTGGAGTTTTCGAATCATTCCTCCGTTTGCCTTATCTGTGAAGTCAATTCCTCTGGAGTAGTAGCTGAGTCACTCGGGCATCATATCGTCGCTTTTAGGGGTGATGGTCGAGTTATTATTGTCAACATTTACGCTTCTGAAGTAGCGTCCAAATGATGACGAAGCCACATCAGCGTTTTAGAATTAACGTTTGAGTGACTGATGACCACGTCGGCGCTTTTAGAGGTAACAGCTGAGTGACTGATGACGATGTCGGCGTTTTAGAGATAACTGCCGAGTGACTGATGGTAACGTCGGTGTTTTAGAAATAACAGTCGAGTTAGAACGGGCTGCGTCAGCCACTTTGAAGATAATAGCCGAGTGATGATGTGGCACACCGGCGTTTTAGAAATAATTGTCAGGTGATGACATGGCACGCTGGTGTTTTAGAAGTAACCGCCGGATGATGACATGGCACGCCGGTGTTTTAGAAGTAACCGTCGGGTGATGACATGGCACACCAGAGTTTTAGAAATAACCGCCGGGTGATGACTGGGCGCTTGTTGGAAACGGTATCCGACCCGGGAAAACCCCATATGTACTGCGCCTTCGGCCGCCTCTGCTCCGTGGCCTAGTTCTTGCTTTCCTGCCTCCAGACCCTCTCTGCCCTTTTGCAATTCGGCTCCCGCTCTGCTCGCCGGTGGAGTTGAGATGGCGCCCAAGCAGAAGGCCTCGAGTTCGTCCGCTGCTGTGATTCCCCCCATCGACCCCAACAGCTAGTTGCCTTTCGCAGGTAACCATATGTCTGTTGTTTCTGAGCCTGACCTTCTCCATCTCGTGTCCATCGGGGTCCTTCCTCCGAAGGAGCTCTGTTCTTGGCGGATTTGCCATGGGGTCACTGTTCCAACAGAGGATACCCACGAATCCGTGATTTTTGTTCCTTTTCTTCTTCGCGGTCTCGCTCTTCCTATTTCTTCCTTTTTCCGCAATCTCCTTGATTTCTATCGCCTTAATTTGACCCATCTGAATCCCAATTCCATTCTGCAAATTTCCATTTACATTCATTTATGCGAGGCTTTTCTTGGCGTCCTGCCACATTTTGGACTGTGGAAGTACTTGTATCACTGTCGCCCTGGGATGGCCGGGGGGCAGCATCAGCTGGTGGGGGGTGCGAGTTTGGAGATGCGCCATGGGAGGAAGACTGACTACCTTGAAATCCCACTCAAGGATAGTATCAAAGGATGGCGCTTGGAGTGGTTTATTGTTGAGAACCACGGAAATTCTCTCCCCCCACGGTCAGGGAGACAGCCGGATGTTCGTACTCCAAGTTGGACCGAGTCCCCCACGGACCAGGAGGTGGCTGAGGCAGGGGCTTTGCTGGCTGAAGTTGGACTGCTGAAGGAGAGGGGTCTAACTGCAGAGGCGGTGGTTGCTGATTTTGTCTTCAAGAACATTCAACCATTGAAGGACAGGGCATACCCGGCCTATCTGTACCGAGGTCTAGCTGACTCAACCCGGGTCACCAATAGAAGAATTCCTGTTGTAGACTTGGTGAACCGGCTTGAAATGATACTTAGAGGCAAGGTATCAAATGTTGGCGCCCCTGTCGCATACTCGGTCTGGAACCTGCCTCTTTCCAAGGCCTTTACTCATTTTGTGTCGAATCCTCCTACTGCTGATGGCGGTTTGGGCCTTAGAGTGCGACCCTCTGCCGAAGAAGTTAGTGCTTCGGTTGCTTCGCTTGGAGAAATTCCTGATGATGAATGGCAGGTCCACTTTGAGGTGCCTTTGGATCCTAGTGATGCAGAGATAAGTGCTATGCTTGATATGCTGGCCGAGGACTCTTCTGATGCCGCTCCTGCTGGGACATTGGTGGTGGCGCCTCTCCCGGAAGCTGGTAAAACCTTGGATATTCAGAGGCCTGTTAGTGTTCGCCCGAAGCGCCCTTGCCGAGCCAATCAACTTGATTCTCCTGCTGATGAGCAGAAAAAGAAAAAGAGACGTCTTCGGCGAGTATCTAGCTTGGATCGGGATGCTGGTCCTTCGGTTCCTGCTGTTGAGGAAGTGCCTGTGCCTGAATTTACCGACGCTGACCCCAATGGGTGTGATCCATCTGTCGCTGATCCCAATGGGTGTGCTGTCTGTGTTGCTGATGAAAACGAGGAGGAGGAAGAAGATGAGATCCCTTTGACTCGGAAGAACAGTCGGCGATATGTAGCCAGTGGGGAAAGTAGTGGAGTTCCTTCTCCTGCTCTGTCTGCCCTCATTGGTCTACAAGAATTGTCTCTGGCGAACTTTGATCAGACTCTTGAAGATATGGTTCCAGAGGATCTGTTATCAGAGCCGGCAGATGGTGACGCGATGGATGTTTGTGCTGATGTGTTCGACGCCGGGTTGGGGTCATCTCGGGCAGCGTCCCGCGCCTCATCGACCTTGGAGCGCGGTCTTAAGGGTCAGGAAACTGACTTGGATCATCCTGCTCCCATGGAAGTAACTGTGGGACCTTCAGCCTTAGAGGTGGCTGCCGCAGAGAACTCAGCCCTCAAGGATGGTGTTGTCGCTCACCCAGCCCCCGACCCAGCCCCCGAGGGTGTTGCTGGAGACGATCCAGCTCGAATGGGTAGCGCAAACTATGACCCAGCCCCCGAGGGTGTCCGAGCGGGGCCTCCCTCTTGTACTTCCATTGATGTTCACGTAGGGTCTCCTCCACATTCTGGTTGCATGGTGGTAGCCCAAGCCTTTGGTCAAGGAGCCGCTTTAGAGGCTAGCGTTCCTGACGACAAAGTTTTGGGCTCTGCTGATGACACTGAGTTGGTCCCTGCTAGTTCATTGCAAGTTGCTCCGGGTGGTGATCCTTCGCCGAGCCATCAATTGATTTCTCACGATTTGGGGGTCCCCTCATTCTTCTCCAACCTCCAGGTACTATGGTCTATTCTAGTCTGACTTTTACACCGGATGAACTGCTGTCATTACACTCATCTGCTCTCAATATCAGGCATTGGTGGATGGGATGGCTAGTCAGCTGAAGTTGCAAGGTGCTTCTGTTCCAGAAAGAGCTTCGTCTTTGGCACGTTGGAATCCGGTGCTGCTTCAACAGCGTGTTTCTGACTTAGAGGCGGTGAATGCTGGTTAGTGCTTTTCTGCTTCCTTTCGTCTATCTTATTAAACTACTTCTTAATCTAAACTTTTTGCTTGACCGTTTCTCGCTAGATATGGCTCGACAGTTTTTTGTTCTTGAAGAGAAACATACTCAAAATCAGGCTGAATTGGTCCGGCGGTGCTCTGATTTTGAAGAAAAGTATTCCCAAAGTCAGACTGAGCTGGCCCAAGTTTCTGCTGCTCTGAACGATGTCGACATGTTGAACTCTACTCTGCGCGCTCAGCTTGATTCTGAAAAGGTGACCTGAAAACCCAAGCTTTGTTTTACCGTGTTCTTATTGTTGGCTCGACATTTGAAGAAGTCAATTCTTGTTTGCAGGAAGAAAAACGTGCCCTTGTTGCTTCTCGTGACAATCTTGACAAGCTATATCGTGACTCCAGCAACTCGTTGACCATCCTGGAGAGGAGTCATCGTGTAACACCCGGTTTTAAAGGACAAAGCCGGGTGCATCTCATACATGCGCCAAGAAGACAACATATATAATAACAGAGTGTATAGAGATAAATGTCGTAAAACATCAGAGTATTTATTACATAGCGGAAGACTTATTACAAAGTAAAAGAATAAATGTAAAACGAACTAAGGATCGTCGGCGCCAATGTCGACTGAGAAACGCCACCTAGATCAGATCGAACTCCTCAGTGTTAGGCGGCTCCTCTTCGACCACCTGTTCTTCTCCTGTGGGGGGTGTGAGACAGCAAGAGTGAGCTCACATACGTTCATAGCTCAACAAGTCGTGGGGAATAATGTGGCATGAACTCACCAAAGGTGGGAGTTCATGTAGTGTAAGGCTGATCAATGAAATAGAGGCTGAGGCTGAGCATTGCTTTTATAAGTTGGTCAAAATTTTATTAGCAGTTACTAAGTGTAAGTAAATACCAAACCTTAATAATCATAAAGAACAGTAATAGTAAAATAATCCCAAATGCGATGCAAATGTCAAATTAAATTTAAGTTCCATAATTAATCATGTGAGGGTCCGAGCCGCTCATGACCGTGAGCACGGCTAGTATACTAGTTTTACACTCTGCAGAGGTTGCGCATCTTTACCCACAAGTCATGTTACCCATCTGCCAAGAGATGGCCAATCCCATACACCTCTACCGAGGAGGCGAGGCAGGGTAACACTACGAGGCCTTTACAAAGTTCCACTAGCTTCAGAAATCCCGCTACAGTTTATAGGAAGCTCCAATGCAGGGTTCTTGCCTGACCGCCATCGCAGCAAAATCAACCCAAGGACCTCCCTACACTGACCACTCCCCTACTGCCCTTGCCCTTTTCGGGTAAGGAAGACCTCCACTAGCTTTCCTAGTTAATCAGCCAAGGGCGTCCCATTATACCCTTGTGGTAGCACTGTTTTCCCGGGTGGTCGCTCCATGTTCCCATTAATTTAATGATCTTAACATGAACAGTAATAATAACAAGATAATAACAGGATAATCATGAGTAGTGTATCTCCATACCCAATCCACATAAAGCAATAGCAAGTACTACCCAAGAATATTCCAGGGGTGAACAAGGTATAGAGGTAATCAAGACAGGGGTAACATAAAGGATCCCATCAAAATTAACCTATGAAGATCATTAAAATTAATAAGAACATGGCTGGGAAAAGTAAGTGATCAAGGGCACAACTTGCCTTCAATGAGCTCCTGCTCAGCTATCTCTACTTGCTGAACCTCAGTTTCCACAGTGGCTTGCTCGTCTATTCGCATTAACACAATACATACATAGTATAGCCAAAATCAACATCACACCAAACAGATGAATAAAATATACAGTAAAAATCTACACATTAAAATGAAATCATAGGAACTGGAATCACTAAATTTGGAGTTATAGATTTCAAGTTATGAATTTCCTAAGGTTTAATGTGATTAAAATAGGATTAGATGAGAAATTAATTTTCTTACTATTTTCATGTCAAAACAGAGACACTAGATGATGGAGAATAAAATTACAAAACTTTAGGAACTGGAATGGAGTAATTTGGAGTTAAAATGAATTTTCTATGCATTTTACAAGTTTTAGCACTTATTTATACATTGAAAATCAATTTCTGTATTTATTTACCTAATTTACATGTTCTCTGGACTGGGCCACATTTATCGAAAAGCGCAGGGGTCTCTGCGCAAATTACCTAAGACACAGAGAACAGTTCCACAGGACGACGGGTTGATTACTGCTTTCCTCGGGGACTCTTTAACAAAAGTACCCGCGAAGGGGTATCGGTAGATGTGGGCCGCACGATTAGAATCCGAGAGCTCAGATTAGATCGCTTATCCCCGAATCGGTATGCATTACCAGCCGCCGGTTCGGGATCCGACGACCCAGAGTTTATGAAACCAGATCTAACCACTACCGTTAGATTCGAGATCAACGGTACCCGACCAAAGTGGCGAAGGGGTACGCTAACTTCTAATCGCAGCCGTTCCCTGGGAGATCAACGGCGCGCAAACCTTCTTCTCCTCTGGTTGCCGAGCGCGACGGCGCCCGCTCCCACGGCGACCCGCTCGCCGGAGAACCATCAAATCGGCCACAAACCCGCCCGAGTTTCCAATCCAACCAAGCCACACTAAGCCAAAGGTAGGGCGAACCCGATAGAGCCCCCAATTTAATGTTTGACAGATGTTACCGCCCTGGCCACGAAGTGGAGCGGATCCGCGGCGGCGCTTGAACCACGGCGGGCACTACCCGCTGCGGCAATGCCCAACTACCCTGCCCAGATGATGCGCCAACAGGAAAAGAACAAGGCGAGCCAGCAGGAGGTAGCTATTACCGTAGCTATTGGGGAGAATCGCCAATTGCCGATGGAGCGTATGCCGCGGCGGAGATACACATCGACGACCAATTCCAGTCGACGCCGGTGGAGCCCCTGCCTGACGATGCCCACAAAAGCTCCCACGCGTGTTAATGGAGCTGCCACAACGCTTTTCCCGGCTTGGACAGTGGTGCAGAGGGAGAATCCCCGCGGCGACGAGGAGAGGCGGCGCGCGAGGTGCGACTGGATGCTGTTAGCGAAAAGGGGCAGAGACGGGTCACGGGAAGCGCAGCGCGAGGGTTCTTATGGGCGGTTAGTTGCGCGTGGGGACGATCCTGGATCTTGACCCGCCATGCACGGGGTTGGTTGACGGAGAGGACGGACGGAGTCCGCGCACGAGTTCGTTCCGAAGCTCCCGGTGTTGAAGATGGGCCTGACAGTAGGGTCCCACGCGTAAGTGGCAGAGCGGTGAGGAGCGCGCGCGCGTTAGACTGCCCGGTGGGGCCCTTCTGTCGGCGCGCCGCGCACCATCAGAGTTGGGCCACGCGGAGGGATGTGTAGGTGGGCCGAATTGAGGGGAAGTTAGCCCAGCTGCGGGTTTTCTCTTTTTCTTTTATCTTTTTCTTTCTCTTTTCTTCCTTTTTTAGGTTTAAATTTGAATTTGAATTTTGAAGTAAAACTTGTGCTACATTAATCTTTATTACTTTTGTGAAGTTAAGAATACCAATTCTTTGAAATATAATTATATTGTTTATATTTCTATATCATTTCTCTCCTTATTTTCAAAACCCTAGTTTTAATTTAGGGTTTGATTTAACTTCTAGTATTTATTCTCTTATTATCCTTATTATTATTATTGTTTTATTTAATGCACAAACATAAAAACTCCAGCATGATGCATTTTTTTATCATTTGTTTGACTTAATCTCTAAATTGTGTGTGTGCTCTTTTCTTATGATGCAAATGAGGCACATAGAATTGAGGCTAACTCTCTATTATTCTTGGTATACAACTTGGAGTATTACAAATCCTACCCCCCTTAAAAATAATCTCGTCCTCGAGATTTAGGAAGATCTAGGGAAAAGGTGAGGAAAATCTATACGAAGCTCTTCTTCTCTTTCCCAAGTTGCTTCATCTTCACCGTGGTGGCTCCATTGCACTTTACACATCTTTATAACCTTATTTCTTGTGACTCGAGTCAATGTATCAAGAATCCTGATGGGGTACTCAGCATAAGTCAGATCCTCTTGAACACTAAGGTCTTCCATTGGTAACTGCTCTTCAGGTACCCTGAGACATTTCTTCAGCTGAGATACATGAAAAACATTATGAACATCCGAGAGATGATCCGGTAACTCCAATTGATATGCGACCTCTCCCACTCGCTTTAAGATTAAGAAGGGTCCAATAAAGCGAGGGGACAACTTTCCTTTGACTTTAAACCTTCTCATACCCCGGAGCGGTGACACCTTCAAATAGACATAATCTCCCTCCTTAAACTCAAGCAGTCTTCTCCGGGTATCAGCATAACTTTTCTGTCTTGACTGCGCAGTTCTCAAATTCTCCCTTATTTGCTGGACTTGTTCTTCTGCTTCCTGTATAATCTCAGGTCCAAATAACTGCCTTTCACCAGTTTGATCCCAATACAGTGGAGTCCTGCACTTTTTGCCATACAAAGCCTCAAATGGTGACATCTTCAAACTGGCCTGATAGCTATTATTGTAAGAGAACTCCGCATACGGCAAACTCTTATCCCAACTTCCACTATGCTTAAGGGCACAAGCTCTTAACATATCCTCTAGCACTTGGTTGGTCCTCTCAGTCTGCCCATCGGTTTGGGGATGGTAAGCCGAACTAAAATTCAATCTCGTATCCAATGACTCGTGTAACTTCTTCCAATACCGAGAGGTAAACTGTGATCCCCGGTCTGACACAATCTTCTTTGGCACCCCATGTAGGCATACAACCCGTGCCATGTACAACTCTGCCAACTTCGCTCCTGAATACGTGGTCTTCACTGGAATAAAGTGGGCTACTTTAGTTAGCCTGTCCACAATCACCCATATAGAATCATATCCAGCAGACGTGCGGGGTAATCCAACAATGAAGTCCATGCCAATCTCTTCCCATTTCCACTCAGGTATCTTCAGTGGATGCAGTAGTCCGGCTGGCCTCTGGTGTTCAGCTTTAACTCTTTGGCACACATTGCACATAGCCACATGTGCAGCCACATCTCTCTTCAGTCCATACCACCAATACTTTTATTTCAAATCCTGATACATCTTAGTACTCCCAGGATGGATAGAATAAACTGAATCATGTGCCTCCTTCAATATGGTTTCCCGAAGACTATCAATATCGGGAACACAGATCCGATTCTTGAACCATATCGTGCCTTGCTCATCCTCCGTGAACTGTGGGCCTCTACCCTCTGTTATCAGATCCTTGATCTCCTGGATTTTAGCATCACCAACCTAACCCTTAAGAATTTCTTGCTCCAAGGTAGATTCCACTTCAATGGTGACTCCTTCAGCGTGAGCAACTATCCCCAGGTTAAGTCTTCTGAAATCCTCAATAATCTCATCGGGTAGCTGGGCAACAACAGCTGAATGAACATGCTCCTTTCGACTCAAGGCATCTGCAACCAAATTTGCCTTGCCTGGGTGATAGTGAATCTCCAAGTCATAATCCTTAATAAGCTCCAACCAACGACGTTGCCTAAGGTTGAGATCCTTCTGAGTGAATATGTACTTCAAGCTCTTAAGGTTCGTGTATACTTGGCACTTAGTTTCCATAATGTTATGTCTCCAAATCTTAACAGCATGCACAACGGCTGCCAGTTCTAAGTCATGAGTGGGGTAGTTCAATTCATGTTTCCGCAACTGACGAGACGCCTAGGCAATCACTTGTCCTTCTTGCATGAGCACACATCCTAAGCCTTAGCCACATGCACCACAATAAATGTCAAATCCTTTCTGTAGATCTGGCATAACCAACACTGCTGGTGACATCAATCTCTTCATTAATTGATCAAAGTTGTCTTGGCACTTCTCATCCCACTTGAATTCTCTTCCTTTCTCCAAAAGTGATGTCATAGGCTTGGCAATCTTAGAGAACCCTTCAATAAATCTCCGATAATATCCTGCAAGTCCCAAGAAACTCCGAATCTTCATAACTATAGTGGGCACTCTCCACTCCATTATCTCCTTCACTTTAGCAGGATCCACTGCTATTCCTCTATTAGAAATAATATGACCAAGGAATGGCACCTTGTGAATCCAAAACTCGCATTTACTGTACTTGGCAGAGAGTTGATTATCTCGTAGCTTCTATAGCACCAATATCAGATATTTCTCATGATCACTATCACTCTTAGTATAAATAAGAATATCGTCGATGAGAACCACGACGAATCTGTCCAGATCATGAACACTTTATTCTTTAGATCCATAAAATAGGCTGGTGTTTTAGTTAGTCCAAATGACATAACAGTGAACTCATATACTCCATATCGAGTCGAGAAATCCGTCTTGGGAATATCCGATGGCCTAATCTTCATTTGATGGTAACCCGGTCGGAGATCAATCTTCGAGAATACCCTAGCACCTCTCATCTGATCAAATAAATCCTCAATACGGGGTAATGGGTACTTGTTCTTCACAGTGACATCACTAAGGGTCCTATATTCCACGCACATCCTTTGTGATCCTTCTTTCTTCTGTACAAACAGAACTAGCGCTCTCCCAAGGTGAAGACTCGGACGAATGTACCCAGCCTCTTGCAATTCCGTTAAGTGCTTCTTGAGTTCTTTTAACTCTTCTACAGACATCCTATATGTCCATTTAGAAATAGGAGCAGTTCTAGGTAAGAGATCTATGACAAACTCAACTTCCGTATCTGGTGGCATCCCTGGTAACTTCTCTGGAAAGACATCCAGAAAATCCTTAACCACACGGATGTTGTCACCAACAAACTTCCCATCGAATAAGAATGTCGCTAGTTTGCTGGCGGTAGTTACTGCAATTCCAACTTCAAATCTTTCTCCTTTGGAACTGGTGAGTTCTATGGTTCCTTTAGCACAGTGTATAAACTGCCTTTGCCTTTCTTAACCATGACATACCAAGGATCACGTCTATAGTGCTCTCTTCTAACACTATAGGGGTAGCCCATCTGGGTTAGAAACACAGGGTAAGAAAGAAAAGATTGTAGACAAGGCGAGTAATTACGAGAAATGTTACTGCGGGGGATTTATTAGCTAAGTAGATTAGTGTGTTATCTACTAAAGCTAATACATTGCCTTATGGTGGTACATGCTAAGATGCCCGTCTATACTATTTCAATCAATCAAAGAAGCAAATCAGGCATTGATCATCAGAACAATCAAGCATTCCCTATCTTTGAAAAAGTTCATAGTTATAGGATTCCAAAGTGTGAAATCCATCTTGTCTTGAAGTAGAAAAGATAAGAATAATCAGAGGAGAACAGTAGAAGGTGAGACATGATCAAGATAAGTATAGAGAGAATCAGAGTAAGGTAAGTATAGAATGAATCAGAATAAGGTAAGTAGATAAGAGTTTTGTCCATTTCTATCTAGGTTTCGTCCTACAGTCAACATTTCCTCTGATACCACTTCTGTAACACCCGGTTTTAAAGGACAAAGCCGGGTGCATCTCATACATGCGCCAAGAAGACAACATATATAATAACAGAGTGTATAGAGATAAATGTCATAAAACATCAGAGTATTTATTACATAGCGGAAGACTTATTACAAAGTAAAAGAATAAATGTAAAATGAACTAAGGATCGTCGGCGCCAATGTCGACTGAGAAACGCTACCTAGATCAGATCGAACTCCTCAGTGTTAGGCGGCTCCTCTTCGACCACCTGTTCTTCTCCTGTGGGGGTGTGAGACAGCAAGAGTGAGCTCACATACGTTCATAGCTCAACAAGTCATGGGGAATAATGTGGCATGAACTCAACAAAGGTGGGAGTTCATGTAGTGTAAGGCTGATCAATGAAATAGAGGCTGAGGCTGAGCATTGCTTTTATAAGTTGGTCAAAATTTTATTAGTAGTTACTAAGTGTAAGTAAATACCAAACCTTAATAATCATAAAGAACAGTAATAGTAAAATAATCCCAAATGCGACGCAAATGTCAAATTAAATTTAAGTTCCATAATTAATCATGTGAGGGTCCGAGCCGCTCATGACCGTGAGCACGGCTAGTATACTAGTTTTACACTCTGCAGAGGTTGCGCATCTTTACCCACAAGTCATGTTACCCATCTGCCAAGAGATGGCCAATCCCATACACCTCTACCGAGGAGGCGAGGCAGGGTAACACTACGAGGCCTTTACAAAGTTCCACTAGCTTCAGAAATCCCGCTACAGTTTATAGGAAGCTCCAATGCAGGGTTCTTGCCTGACCGCCATCGCAGCAAAATCAACCCTAGGACCTCCCTACACTGACCACTCCCCTACTGCCCTTGCCCTTTTCGGGTAAGGAAGACCTCCACTAGCTTTCCTAGTTAATCAGCCAAGGGCGTCCCATTATACCCTTGTGGTAGCACTGTTTTCCCGGGTGGTCGCTCCATGTTCCCATTAATTTAATGATCTTAACATGAACAGTAATAATAACAAGATAATAACAGGATAATCATGAGTAGTGTATCTCCATACCCAATCCACATAAAGCAATAGCAAGTACTACCCAAGAATATTCCAGGGGTGAACAAGGTATAGAGGTAATCAAGACAGGGGTAACATAAAGGATCCCATCAAAATTAACCTATGAAGATCATTAAAATTAATAAGAACATGGCTGGGAAAAGTAAGTGATCAAGGGCACAACTTGCCTTCAATGAGCTCCTGCTCAGCTATCTCTACTTGCTGAACCTCAGTTTCCACAGTGGCTTGCTCGTCTATTCGCATTAACACAATACATACATAGTATAGCCAAAATCAACATCACACCAAACAGATGAATAAAATATACAGTAAAAATCTACACATTAAAATGAAATCATAGGAACTGGAATCACTAAATTTGGAGTTATAGATTTCAAGTTATGAATTTCCTAAGGTTTAATGTGATTAAAATAGGATTAGATGAGGAATTAATTTTCTTACTGTTTTCATGTCAAAACAGAGACACTAGATGATGGAGAATAAAATTACAAAACTTTAGGAACTGGAATGGAGTAATTTGGAGTTAAAATGAATTTTCTATGCATTTTACAAGTTTTAGCACTTATTTATACATTGAAAATCAATTTCTGTATTTATTTACCTAATTTACATGTTCTCTGGACTGGGCCACATTTATCGAAAAGCGCAGGGGTCTCTGCGCAAATTACCTAAGACACAGAGAACAGTTCCACAGGACGACGGGTTGATTACTGCTTTCCTCGGGGACTCTTTAACAAAAGTACCCGCGAAGGGGTATCGGTAGATGTGGGCCGCACGATTAGAATCCGAGAGCTCAGATTAGATCGCTTATCCCCGAACCGGTATGCATTACCAGCCGCCGGTTCGGGATCCGACGACCCAGAGTTTATGAAACCAGATCTAACCACTACCGTTAGATTCGAGATCAACGGTACCCGACCAAAGTGGCGAAGGGGTACGCTAACTTCTAATCGCAGCCGTTCCCTGGGAGATCAACGGCGCGCAAACCTTCTTCTCCTCTGGTTGCCGAGCGCGACGGCGCCCGCTCCCACGGCGACTCGCTCGCCGGAGAACCATCAAATCGGCCACAAACCCGCCCGAGTTTCCAATCCAACCAAGCCACACTAAGCCAAAGGTAGGGCGAACCCGATAGAGCCCCCAATTTAATGTTTGACAGATGTTACCGCCCTGGCCACGGAGTGGAGCGGATCCGCGGCGGCGCTTGAACCACGGCGGGCACTACCCGCTGCGGCAATGCCCAACTACCCTGCCCAGATGATGCGCCAACAGGAAAAGAATAAGGCGAGCCAGCAGGAGGTAGCTATTACCGTAGCTGTTGGGGAGAATCGCCAATTGCCGATGGAGCGTATGCCGCGGCGGAGGAACACGTCGACGACCAATTCCAGTCGACGCCAGTGGAGCCCCTGCCTGACGATGCCCACAAAAGCTCCCACGCGTGTTAACGGAGCTGCCACAACGCTTTTCCCGGCTTGGACAGTGGTGCAGAGGGAGAATCCCCGCGGCGGCGAGGAGAGGCAGCGCGCGAGGTGCGACTGGATGCTGTTAGCGAAAAGGGGCAGAGACGGGTCACGGGAAGCGCAGCGCGAGGGTTCTTATGGGCGGTTAGTTGCGCGTGGGGACGATCCTGGATCTTGACCCGCCATGCACGGGGTTGGTTGACGGGGAGGACGGACGGAGTCCGCGCACGAGTTCGTTCCGAAGCTCCCGGTGTTGAAGATGGGCCTGACAGCAGGGTCCCACGCGTAAGTGGCAGAGCGGTGAGGAGCGCGCGCGTTAGACTGCCCGGTGGGGCCCTTCTGTCGGCGCGCCGCGCACCATCAGAGTTGGGCCACGCAGAGGGATGTGTAGGTGGGCCGAATTGAGGGGAAGTTGGCCCAGCTGCGGGTTTTCTCTTTTTCTTTTATCTTTTTCTTTCTCTTTTCTTCCTTTTTTAGGTTTAAATTTGAATTTGAATTTTGAAGTAAAACTTGTGCTACATTAATCTTTATTACTTTTGTGAAGTTAAGAATACCAATTCTTTGAAATATAATTATATTGTTTATATTTCTATATCATTTCTCTCCTTATTTTCAAAACCCTAGTTTTAATTTAGGGTTTGATTTAACTTCTAGTATTTATTGTCTTATTATCCTTATTATTATTATTGTTGTTTTATTTAATGCACAAACATAAAAACTCCAGCATGATGCATTTTTTTATCATTTGTTTGACTTAATCTCTAAATTGTGTGTGTGCTCTTTTCTTATGATGCAAATGAGGCACATAGAATTGAGGCTAACTCTCTATTATTCTTGGTATACAACTTGGAGTATTACACATCGCTTCACCATGGAGGAGTTAGATAATCAGCGTTGTAAGCTGCAGGAATCCACGGACGACGTGATCCGTCTCAGGTAGTTGATATCGGCTAAAGATGCTGCCATCAAGGAACTGAGTGCTTCCAAGAAGTCCATCGCCCAGGAGCTAGAGACCGCTCAGTTGGCTGTCAAGGTTGCTAAAGAAACTTCCGGTACTCTGAGGGCCCAGCGTGACAGAGCCATGGATAAAGCCATTCGCGCAGGGCGGATCTTGATGAGGAGACCTGGGGTGATTGTTCCTGACGACATAAGGGCTGATGTGAACGCTGCTCCCGATTCCTCAAGTCGCCCTTCTTCGTCGGTCGCTCCTGAGAAGAATGTTGCAAAATAGAAAAACATTGCGTGCTTTGAGCGTGCGGTTATCGTGCTTGGATATTTTGTTAGAGGACACTTGCTTAAGATTTGAATGCTACTGTTATTTAGAATTCGACGGTATCACATTTTGCAGAAGTAAAATGCCGTGTAATGATTTCGAGACTTCTTTATGGGACATAGAGGTTGCCCCTAGATGAGTAATTGTGCGCGCCGAGTGTGCTGCGCCAGTTTAAGTTAGTATTAACTCAGACCAACTGTGGCCGCCCCGAGTTAGGCAAGTGCAAGTATGTGGCACCGTCTTATGTCGTTGCCGACTTAAGCCGATTGCTTTTGTTAATAGGGCATAGTAGTAATCCCGAGTTAAGTAAGCGCGAGCATGTTGCACCGTCTTAAGTCGTTGCCGACTTAAGCCGATTGCTCTGTTAGCAGGGCATAGTGGTCACCCCGAGTTAAGTAAGCGCGAGCATGTTGCACCGTCTTAAGTCGTTGCCGACTTAAGCCGATTGCTCCGTTAGCAGGGCATAGTGGTCACCCCGAGTTAAGTAAGCGCGAGCATGTTGCACCGTCTTAAGTCGTTGTCGACTTAAGCCGATTGCTCCGTTAGCAGGGCATAGTGGTCACCCCGAGTTAAGTAAGCGCGAGCATGTTGCACCGTCTTAAGTCATTGCCGACTTAAGCCGATTGCTCCGTTAGCAGGGCATAGTGGTCACCCTAAGTTAAGTAAGTGTGAGCATGTTGCACCGTCTTAAGTCGTTGCCGACTTAAGCCAATTGCTCCGTTAGCAGGGCATAGTGGTCACCCCGAGTTAAGTAAGAATGCAGGTCGATCATGAACAAACTGAGTATTCTTGAAGCCTTTTTATTGATGATATATTTCCCAGTTTACAGAGTACATCGTCGTCCCGATAGCTTTTTGAAATACAGCTAGGGGTAAAACTTCCTGAGGTGTTCTATATTCCATGAGTTCCCAATTTCCGTGCCATCCATCTGAGTGAGACGATATGATCTCGGCCGAGTGACTTCTGCTACTATGAATGGCCCTTCCCATAGGGGTGACAACTTGTGCCGTCCCTCCCCCGTTAGAATTCGGTGGAGGACGAGATCTCCCACTGCAAAGGATCGACATCGCATGGCCTTGTCATGATAGCGTCTTAGAGTTTGCTGGTACCGTGCTGATTGAATTACCGTGTTCAGCCGTTCTTCTTCGAGTACATCAACATCCTCCAGCCTAGTAGCCTTGGCTTCTGCTATGCTTTCAAAGACCAACCTTGGTGCCCCAAACTTGAGATCAGCGGGCAGTACTGCTTCTGACCCATAGACCATGAAGAAAGGAGTATTTCCATGCAGAGCTCGACTAGGTTGAGTTCTTAGGCTCCAAACGACGTAGGGCAACTCCCTTATCCACTTTCCTGCAAACTTTTCATTTTTATCGAAGACATTTTTCCTGAGTGCCTCTAATATCATCCCGTTAGCTCGTTCAACCTGCCCGTTGGCTCTTGGGTGTGCCACCGAAGCATACTTGATCTGAATGCTCTTTTGCTCGCAGAAATCGAAGAACTCTGAACTTGTGAAGTTGGATCCTAGGTCAATTATGATACTATTCGGTATTCCAAATCTGAATATTATGTCTTGTATGAATTCCACGGCCTTAGCTGAGGTTAAAGAAGCAATGGGTTTGAACTCTATCCATTTAGTGAATTTGTCGATTGCCACCAGTACATGAGTGTATCCTCCTTGAGCTTTCTTGAAAGGTTCAATCATATCCAGTCCCCAGCATGCGAACGGCCAAGTTACTGGTATGGTCTGCAGTTGCTGTGCTGGTAGATGTTGTTGCTTTGACAAGTACTGGCAAGCTTCGCACCTCTAAACTAACTCGGCTGCAGCACTTTTCGCTGTTGGCCAATAGAATCCCGACCTGAAGACCTTCCCGACTAGTGTCCTGGATGTTGCGTGTATTCCACATTGCCCAGCATGGACCTCATCTAGAAGTTGCTTCCCAATAGATGAGAGAATGCATTTCATGAGGACGCCCGATGCACCCCTCCTGTATAGTGTCTCCCCAATGAGTGTGTAGTGAGCTGATTGTCTAGCGATGCGCTCGGCTGCATTTTTGTCATCTGGTTCCTCTTCATTCTTTATATATCTGATGATCGGCCTTCTCTAGTCATCAGAATCTGACTCTGGTTGGATCACGATATTACATTCTTCTGCTTGGTCCATTGAGATGCTTGGATGTGGTATTTCTTGCACAAAGACTCCAGGTGGGACTTGAGTTCGACTGGATCCTAGCTTGGACAATACATCAGTTGCCGTGTTTCGATCTTTTTCCACATGGTGAAATTCCAGACCTTCAAATTTATCTTCTAGTTTCCGGACGACGGTGCAGTATTTTCCCATAGAGTCGCTCGAACAATCCCATTCTTTGTTTATCTAGCTTATGACTACCAGAGAATCTCCGTATACCATCAGTCTCTTGATGCCCAGTGATATAGCAATGTTCAGTCCATGAATCAGAGCTTCATATTCGGCTGCGTTGTTGGAGGTTGGAAATAACAACTGGAGGGCATATTTGAGGTGCTCGCCTCCAGGTGCGGTAAAGAGAATCCCCGCGCCTGCTCCCTGCAGTTTTAACGAGCCATCAAAATACATTCGCCATACTTCTGCAGTTTCTGGGTTATCTGGTACTTGTTGTTCAGTCCAATCTGACACGAAGACAACCAATGCTTGAGTTTTGATGGCAGTGCGAGGTCGAAATTCGATGTCATGAGATCCCAGCTCGCAGGCCCACATGGTTATTCGGCCAATGGCTTCCTTGTTGTGAAGAATATCCCCTATCGGAAAACCAGTGACTACTATGACTTTGTGGTCGTCAAAGTAGTGACGTAGCTTGTGGGCAGTTAGAAGTACTGCATATAATAGCTTCTGAACTTGAGGATACTGATAGTCGCCTAGAGGGGGGGGGGTGAATAGGGCGAAGCTGAAATTTTCAAAAATAATCACAACTACAAGCCAGGTTAGCGTTAGAAATATAATCGAGTCCGCGAGAGAGGGTGCAAAACAAATCGCAAGCAAATAAGAAGTGTGACACGCGGATTTGTTTTACCGAGGTTCGGTTCTCGCAAACCTACTCCCCGTTGAGGTGGTCACAAAGACCGGGTCTCTTTCAACCCTTTCCCTCTCTCAAACGGTCCCTCCGACCGAGTGAGCTTCTCTTCTCAAATCAAAACCGGGAACAAAACTTCCCCGCAAGGGCCACCACACAATTGGTGCCTCTTGCCTTGATTACAATGGAGTTTTGATCACAAGAACAAGTGAGAAAGAAAAGAAGCAATCCAAGCGCAAGAGCTCAAAAGAACACGGCAAATCTCTCTCGCTAATCACTAAAGCCTTGAGTGGAATTGGAGAGGATTTGATCTCTTTGGTGTGTCTAGAATTGAATGTCTAGCTCTTGTAAGTGGTTGAGAAGTGGAAAACTTGGATGACTTGAATGTGGGGTGGTTGGAGGTATTTATAGCCCCAACCACCAAACTAGCCGTTTGGGTGGAGGCTGTCTATCGCATGGTGCACCGGACAGTCCAGTGCACACCGGACATATCCGGTGCGCCAGCCACGTCACCCGGCCGTTAGGGTTCCGACCGTTGGAGTTCTGACGCTGGGCCAGCCTGGATGTCCGGTGGCGCACCGGACATGCACTGTAGAGTGTCCGGTGCGCCAGCATGGGCGTGCCTGACTTCTGCGCGCGCTGGCGCGCATTTAATGCGTCCGCAGGTAGCCGTTGGCGCCGAAGTAGTCGTTGCCCCGTTGTTACACCGGACAGTCCGGTGTACACCGGACATGTCCGGTGAATTATAGCTGAGCAGCCGTTGCGAATTCCCGAGGCTGCCAAGTTCCAGAGCCGCGTCCTCTTGGAGCACCGGACACTGTCCGGTGTACACCGGACAGTCCGGTGTACACCGGACAGTCCGGTGAATTATAGCGCGCCGGCTCTGAAAATTCTCGAGGCTGATGAGTTCAGCGCGAAGTCCCCTGGTGCACCGGACACTGTCCGGTGGCACACCGGACAGTCCGGTGCGCCAGACCAGGGAGCCTTCCGGGATGCCTTTAGCTCTCTATTTTGAACCCAACATTGGTCTTTTTAATTGGCTTGTTGTGAACCTTTGGCACCTGTAAAACTTATACACTAGAGCAAACTAGTTAGTCCAATCAGTTATGTTGGGCAATTCAACCACCAAAATTATTTAGGAACTAGGTGTAAGCCTAATTCCCTTTCAATCTCCCCCTTTTTGGTGATTGATGCCAACACAAACCAAAGCAAATATACAAGTGCATAATTGAACTAGTTTGCATAATGTAAGTGCAAAGATTGCTTGGAATTGAGCCAATATAAATACTTACAAGATATGCATGGATTGTTTCTTTGTTTTTAACATTTTGGACCACGTTTGCACCACATGTTTTGTTTTTGCAAATTCTTTTGTAAATCCTTTTCAAAGTTCTTTTGCAAATAGTCAAAGGTAAATGAATAAGATTTTGCAAAGCATTTTCAAGATTTGAAATTTTCTCCCCCTATTTCAAATGCTTTTCCTTTGGCTAAACAAAACTCCCCCTTAATGAAATCCTCCTCTTAGTGTTCAAGAGGGTTTTAATATATCAATTTTGAAAATACTACTTTCTCCCCCTTTTGAACACAATGAGGTACCAATTTGAAAATCATTAGTTTTAAAATTAGGTGGTGGTGCGGTCCTTTTGCTTTGGGCTCTTACTCTCTCCCCCTTTGGCATGTATCGCCAAAAACGGAATCATTAGAGCCCTTTTGTAATACTCTCGCCCCCTTTGGTCATAAGTAAATGAGTGAAGATTATACCAAAGACGAAGTCTTTTTTGCTTTTGAACTCTCCCCTAAAAGATGGAGAGATGCGCGGAGTGACGGCGAAGGATGAGTTGTGGAGTGGAAGCCTTTGTCTTCGCCGAAGACTCCAATTCCCTTTCAATATACCTATGACTTGGTTTGGAATATACTTGAAAACACATTAGTCATAGCATATATAAAAGAGACATGATCAAAGGTATACTTATGAGCTATGTGTGCAATTTAGCAAAAGAAATTCCTAGAATCAAGAATATTGAGCTCATGCCTAAGTTTGGTAAAGGTTTGTTCATCTAGAGGTTTGGTAAAAATATCGGCTAATTGATCTTTAGTATTAATATATGCAATCTCGATATCCCCCTTTTGTTGGTGATCCCGAAGAAAATGATACCGAATGGCTATGTGTTTAGTGCGGCTATGCTCAACGGGATTATCCGCCATGCGGATTGCACTCTCATTATCACATAGGAGAGGAACTTTGGTTAATTTGTAACCATAGTCCCACAGGGTTTGCCTCATCCAAAGCAATTGCGCGCAACAATGGCCTGCGGCAATGTACTCGGCTTCGGCGGTAGAAAGAGCGACCGAATTTTGCTTCTTTGAAGCCCAAGACACCAAGGACCTTCCCAAGAACTGGCAAGTCTCTGATGTGCTCTTTCTATTAATCTTACACCCCGCCCAATCGGCATCAGAATAACCAATTAAATCAAATGTGGATCCCCGAGGGTACCAAAGCCCAAACTTAGGAGTATAAGCCAAATATCTCAAGATTCGTTTTACGGTCGTAAGGTGAGATTCCTTAGGGTCGGATTGGAATCTTGCACACATGCAAACGGAAAGCATAATGTCCGGTCGAGATGCACATAAATAGAGTAATGAACCTATCATCGACCGGTGTACCTTTTGATCGACGGATTTACCTCCCGTGTCGAGGTCAAGATACCCATTGGTTCCCATGGGTGTCTTGATGGGCTTAGCATCCTTCATTCCAAACTTGGTTAGAATGTCTTGAGTATACTTCGTTTGGCTAATGAAGGTGCCTTCTTGGAGTTGTTTGACTTGGAATCCTAGAAAATACTGCAACTCCCCCATCATCGACATCTCGAATTTCTGTGTCATGATCCTACTAAATTCTTCACATGTAGATTCGTTAGTAGACCCAAATATAATATCATCAACATAAATTTGGCATACAAACAAATCATTGTCAAGAGTTTTAGTGAATAAAGTAGGATCGGCCTTGCCGACTTTGAAGCCATTAGCTATAAGGAAATCTCTTAGGCATTCATACCATGCTCTTGGGGCTTGCTTGAGCCCATAAAGCGCCTTAGAGAGCCTATAGACATGGTTAGGGTACTCACTATCTTCAAAGCCGGGAGGTTGCTCAACATAGACCTCTTCCTTGATTGGTCCATTGAGGAAGGCACTCTTCACGTCCATTTGATAAAGCTTGAAGCCATGGTAAGTAGCATAGGCTAATAATATGCGAATTGACTCAAGCCTAGCTACGGGTGCAGTTTCACCGAAATCCAAACCTTCGACTTGGGAGTATCCCTTGGCCACAAGTCGAGCTTTGTTCCTAGTCACCACACCATGCTCGTCTTGCTTGTTGCGGAAGACCCATTTGGTTCCTACAACATTTTGATTAGGACGTGGAACTAAATGTCATACCTTATTCCTAGTGAAGTTGTTGAGCTCTTCTTGCATCGCCACCACCCAATCCGAATCTTGGAGTGCTTCCTCTACCCTGTGTGGCTCAATAGAGGAAACAAAAGAGTAATGCTCACAAAAATGTGCAACACAAGATCTAGTAGTTACCCCCTTATGAATGTCGCCGAGGATGGTGTCGACGGGGTGACCTCATTGGATTGCTTGGTGGACTCTTGGGTGTGGCGGCCTTTGCTCTTCATCCTCCTTGTCTTGATCATTTGTATTTCCCCCTTGATCATTGCCATCATCTTGAGGTGGCTCTTTTGCTTGATCTTCTACTTCATCAACTTGAGCTTCATCCTCATTTTGAGTTGGTGGAGATGTTTGTGTGGAGGAGGACGGTTGATCTTGTGCATTTGGAGGCTCTTCGGATTCCTTAGAACACACATCCCCAATGGACGAGTAATCCTTTTAAGGTTTCTTGGGTTTGAGATTTTTCCTGCAAAAAGAACACCCAAGTGAAGCGAGAATAATCATCCACTATTACAAGACAATACTTACTCCCGCCGATGCTTATGTAAGCAATCGGGCCGAATAGATCCATGTGGAGTAGCTCAAGCGGCCTGTCGGTCGTCATGATGTTCTTGTGTGGATGATGGGCACCAACTTGCTTTCCTGCTTGGCATGCGCTACAAACCCTGTCTTTCTCAAAATGAACATTTGTTAGTCCTAAAATGTGCTCTCCCTTTAGAAACTTATGAAGATTCTTCATCCCAACATGGGCTAGTCGGCGGTGCCAGAGCCAACCCATGTTAGTCTTAGCAATTAAGCAAGTGTCGAGTTCAGCTCTATCAAAATCTACTAAGTATAGCTGACCCTCTAACACTCCCTTAAATGCTATTGAATCATCACTTCTTCTAAAGATAGTAACACCTATATTAGTGAAAAGACAGTTGTAACCCATTTTGCATAATTGAGATACAGAAAGCAAATTGTAATCTAATGAATCTACAAGAAAAACATTGGAAATAGAATGGTCAGGAGATATAGCAATTTTACCCAATCCTTTGACCAAACCTTGGTTTCCATCCCCGAATGTGATCGCTCGTTGGGGATCTTGGTTTTTCTCGTAGGAGGAGAACATTTTCTTCTCCCCAGTCATGTGGTTTGTGCACCCGCTATCGATGATCCAACTTGAGCCCCCGGATGCATAAACCTACAAAACAAGTTTAGTTCTTGACTTTAGGTACCCAAACGGTTTTGGGTCCTTTGGCATTAGAAACAAGAACTTTGGGTACCCAAACACAAGTCTTGGAGCCCTTGTGTTTGCCCCCAACAAACTTGGCAACTACCTTGCCGGATTTGTTAGTTAAAACATATGATGCATCAAAAGTTTTGAATGAAATGTCATGATCATTTGATGCATTAGGAGTTCTCTTTTTAGGCAACTTAGCACGGGTTGGTTGCCTAGAGCTAGATGTCTCACCCTTATACATAAATGCATGATTAGGGCCAGAGTGAGACTTTCTAGAATGAATTCTCCTAATTTTGCTCTCGGGATAACCGGCAGGGTATAAAATGTATCCCTCGTTATCCTAAGGCATGGGAGCCTTGCCCTTAACAAAGTTTGACAATTTCTTAGGAGGGGCATTAATTTTGACATTGTCTCCCCTTTGGAAGCCAATGCCATCCTTAATGCCAGGGCGTCTCCCACTATAGAGCATACTTCTAGCAAATTTAAATTTTTCATTTTCTAAGTTATGCTCGGCAATTTTAGCATCTAATTTTGCTATATGATCATTTTGTTGTTTAATTAAAGCCATGTGATCATGAATAGCATTAATATCAATATCTCTACATCTAGTACAAATGGAAGTGTGCTCAACGGTAGATGTAGAGGTTTTGCAAGATTTTAATTCCACAACCTTAGCATGCAATATATCATTCTTAGTTCTAAGGTCGGAAATAGTAGCATTGCAAACATCAAAATCTTTAGCCTTAGCAAGCAATTTTTCATTCTCAATTCTAAGGCTAGCAAGTGAAACATTCAATTCTTCAATCCTAGCAAGTAAATTATCATTATTATCTCTAGGATTGGAAATTGAAACATTACAAACATGAGAATCAACCTTAGCTAATAAATTAGCATTTTCATTTCTAAGGTTGGCAATAGTGTCATGGCACGTGCTTAGCTCACTAGTTAATTCTTCACATTTTTCTACCTCTAGAGCATAAGCATTCTTAACCTTAACATGCTTTTTATTTTCCTTGATTAGGAAGTCCTCTTGGGAGTCCAAGAGATCATCCTTCTCATGGATGACACTAATTAGCTCATTTAGTTTTTCTTTTTGTTCCATGTTAAGGTTGGCAAAAAGGGTACGCAAATTATCTTCCTCATCACTAGCATTATCATCACTAGAGGACTCATATCTAGTGGAGGTTTTAGATTTAACCTTCTTCTTCTTGCCGTCCTTTGCCATGAGGCACTTGTGGCCGATGTTGGGGAAGAGGAGTCCCTTGGTGACGGCGATGTTGGCGGCGTCCTCGTCGTCGGAGGAGTCGGTGGAGCTCTCATCGGAGTCCCACTCGCGGCACACGTGAGCATCGCCGCCCCTCTTCTTGTGGTACCTCTTTTTTTCTCTCCTCTTGCCCTTCTTGTCGTTATCCCTGTCACTGTCACTTGATAATGGACATTTAGCAATAAAGTGACCGGGCTTACCACACTTGTAGCAAACCTTCTTGGAACGAGATTTGTAATCCTTCCCCTTCCGTTGCTTGAGGATTTGGCGAAAGCTTTTGATGATCAAAGCCATCTCCTCGTTGTCGAGCTTTGAAGCGTCAATTGGTTGTCTACTTGGTGTAGACTCCTCCTTCTTCTCCTCCGTCGCCTTGAATGCCACCGGTTGTGCTTCGGATGTGGAGGGATCATCAAGCTCGTTGATCTTCTTTGAGCCCTTGATCATACATTCAAAGCTCACAAAATTCCCGATAACTTCCTCGGGGGTCATTAGTGTGTATCTAGAATTACCACGAATTAATTGAATTTGAGTGGGGTTAAGGAAGATGAGTGATCTAAGAATAACCTTAACCACCTCGTGGTCGTCCCATTTCTTGCTCCCGAGGTTGCGCACTTGGTTCACCAAGGTTTTGAGCCGGTTGTACATATCTTGTGGCTCCTCCCCTTGGCGAAGACGGAAGCGACCGAGCTCCCCCTCGATCGTTTCCCGCTTGGTGATCTTGGTGAGTTCATCACCCTCGTGCGCGGTCTTGAGTAGATCCCAAATCTCCTTCGCATTCTTCAACCCTTGCACCTTGTTATATTCCTCTCTACTTAGAGAGGCGAGGAGTATGGTTGTGGCTTGGGAGTTGAAGTGCTCAATTTGGGCTACTTCATCCTCATCATAGTTTTCATCCCCTACGGATGGTACCTGTGCACCAAACTCAACAACATCCCATATACTTTTGTGGAGCGAGGTTAGATGAAATCGCATTAAATCACTCCACCTAGCGTATTCTTCACCATCAAAAGTTGGTGGTTTGCCTAATGGGACGGAAAGTAAAGGTGTATGTTTAGAAATGCGAGGGTAGCGTAGGGGAATCTTACTATACTTCTTACACTCTTGGCGCTTAGAAGTGACGGACGCCGCGTCGAAGCAGGAGGTGGATTCCGATGAAGAATCAGGCTCGTAGTAGACCACCTTCCTCATCCTCTTTTTCTTGTCCCCACTCTGATGCGGCTTGTGGGAAGAGGATTTCTCCTTCTTCTCGTTGTGGTGTGAAGAAGATTTCTTCTCCTTCCCTTTGGAGGAGTCCTTTTTCTTCTCCTTCCTTTTGGTGCGGGACTCTTCCGATGAAGTGCTCCCGTGGCTTGTAGTGGGCTTTTCGCCGGTCTCCATCTCCTTCTTGGCGTGATCTCCCGACATCACTTCGAGCGGTTAGGCTCTAATGAAGCATCGGGCTTTGATACCAATTGATAGTCGCCTAGAGGGGGGTGAATAGGGCGAAGCTGAAATTTTCAAAAATAATCACAACTACAAGCCGGGTTAGCGTTAGAAATATAATCGAGTCCGCGAGAGAGGGTGCAAAACAAATCGCAAGCAAATAAGAAGTGTGACACGCGGATTTGTTTTACCGAGGTTCGGTTCTCGCAAACCTACTCCCCGTTGAGGTGGTCACAAAGACCGGGTCTCTTTCAACCCTTTCCCTCTATCAAACGGTCCCTTCGACCGAGTGAGCTTCTCTTCTCAAATCAAAACCGGGAACAAAACTTCCCCGCAAGGGCCACCACACAATTGGTGCCTCTTGCCTTGATTACAATGGAGTTTTGATCACAAGAACAAGTGAGAAAGAAAAGAAGCAATCCAAGCGCAAGAGCTCAAAAGAACACGGCAAATCTCTCTCGCTAATCACTAAAGCCTTGAGTGGAATTGGAGAGGATTTGATCTCTTTGGTGTGTCTAGAATTGAATGTCTAGCTCTTGTAAGTGGTTGAGAAGTGAAAAACTTGGATGACTTGAATGTGGGGTGGTTGGGGGTATTTATAGCCCCAACCACCAAACTAGCCGTTTGGGTGGAGGCTGTCTGTCGCATGGTGCATCGGACAGTCCGGTGCACACCGGACATGTCCGGTGCGCCAGCCACGTCACCCGGCCGTTAGGGTTCCGACCGTTGGAGTTCTGACGCTGGGCCAGCCTGGATGTCCGGTGGCGCACCGGACATGCACTATAGAGTGTCCGGTGCGCCAGCATGGGCGTGCCTGACTTCTGCGCGCGCTGGCGCGCATTTAATGCGTCCGCAGGTAGCCGTTGGCGCCGAAGTAGTCGTTGCCCCGTTGTTACACCGGACAGTCCGGTGTACACCGGACATGTCCGGTGAATTATAGCTGAGTAGCCGTTGCGAATTCCCGAGGCTGCTAAGTTCTAGAGCCGCGTCCTCTTGGAGCACCGCCCACTGTCCGGTGTACACCGGACAGTCCGGTGAATTATAGCGCGCCGGCTCTGAAAATTCTCGAGGCTGATGAGTTCAGCGCGAAGTCCCCTGGTGCACCGGACACTGTCCGGTGGCACACCGGACAGTCCGGTGCGCTAGACCAGGGAGCCTTCCGGGATGCCTTTAGCTCTCTATTTTGAACCCAACATTGGTCTTTTGAATTGGCTTGTTGTGAACCTTTGGCACCTGTAAAACTTATACACTAGAGCAAACTAGTTAGTCCAATCAGTTATGTTGGGCAATTCAACCACCAAAATTATTTAGGAACTAGGTGTAAGCCTAATTCCCTTTCAGATACTTTTTCTTCGAGGGACCCAGAACTTCACTGATGAAATAAACAGGATGTTGCACTGGGTAGGCATGTCCTTCTTCTGCTCGCTCGACTACCAACGCGGTGCTCACCACGTGAGTCGTGCAAGAGATATACAACAGCAAATCCTCAGCTGGTTGAGTTGACGTGGCTCGCCGTGGCGGTTTTAGTACTGGTGGTGTCGTCAGGAATTTTTTCAATGTGTCTAGGGCATCATGTGCTTCTGAAGTCCACTGAAACTTATCCACCTTCTTGAGTAGTTTATAAAATGGTAAGCCTTTTTCTCCCAGTCTAGATATGAATCTGCTCAGGGCTGCCATACATTTGGTAAGTCTCTGAACTTTCTTTTGTGATCGCGGTGCCTCCATTTTCATGATAGCTTCGATCTTATCTGGGTTAGCTTCAATTCCCCGGTGGCTGACAATAAACCCGAGTAGCTTTCCTGCTGGTACCCGAAGACACATTTTTCGGGATTAAGCTTCCATCGATATCGCCGTAGGGTGTTGAAAAACAGCTGTAAATCTTCGATGAAATTTTCCGAGTTTTCCGTTTTGATTACCACATCATCTACATAGGCTTCCACACGCTTGCCCCAGTGATTAGCTAAGCATGTTTGAATGGCTCTCTGATAAGTCGCTCCAGCGTTTTTGAGACCAAATGGCATGGAGGTATAGCAGAAAGCACCGAATGGAGTGATGAATGCTGTTTTTTCCTCGTCTTCCTTTGCCAAGCTAATCTGATGATACCCGGAGTAGCAATCCAAGAAAGACAGCACAGAACATCCAGCGGTGGAATCTACCACCTGATCTATCCTAGGAAGCCCGAAGGGATCCTTCGGGCAGTGTTTGTTGAGATCCATATAGTCGACGCACATGCGCCAATCCACTTTATTCTTTTTGAGTACAAGAACAGGGTTGGCTAACCACTCGGAATGTAACACCTCTCTAATAAACCCAGCCGCGACCAGGCGGGCCAGCTCGGCGCGAATGACCTCTCTCTTGTCGGGCGTGAAACGACGTAATTTTTGCCGAATCGGCCTCGCCTGGGGATAAACTTTTAGTTTGTGCTCGGCCAGTTCTCTCGGGACTCCCGGCATATCCGCAGGTTGCCATGCGAATACGTTTCGGTTATCTTGCAGGAACTGGACGAGCGCGCTTTCCTATTTGTCATCCAGGCTGGAACTGATGATGGCGGTCTTGCGTTCATCAGCGAACCCGAGGTTGATCCTCTTGGTTTCTTCAGTCGGCCGCATAGAGGTCGCGGCTTGAGCTTCATTTGCAGGTGCTGCAAGGTCTTCCTCAGGCTTAGAGTTTGCCTGTACTGGAGAGGTTGCCGATGGTTTGGTGGAGAGGGCCGCCTGGATGGCCACTCAGAAACATTCTGCGGCGCCTTGGAAGTCAGCGCGCACAATTATGATTCCTTGCGGTCCTGGCATCTTCAATATCATGTATGTGTAATGTGGAATGGCCATGAATTTTGCCAGTCCCGGCCTCCCGATGATGGCGTTGTACCCGCAGTCGAAGTTCGCCACTTTGAACCTCAGGAACTCGGTTCTGTAGTTTTCCGGAGTTCCGAAGGTGACTGGCATGTAGATGTGGCCTAGAGGGTATTCTCCTTCAGTCGGCACGATGCCGAAGAAAGGGGTGTCTGACTCGTGGAGCTCTTTGAGGTGAACTCCCAAGCCTTGGAGTGTCCAGGGGAAGGTGACGTTGATGCTGCTCCCCCGTCCACTAATACCTTCTTCACCCTGCTCTCTTGGATCACCGGATCGACGAGGAGCGGGTATTTGCCTGGGTGGTCGAAGTTGAGCCATTGATCTGCCCGAGTGAAGGTGATCGGGTGCTCCGAGCATCGTTACAGAGCGGGAAGACCGGTGGTCGCCACCAGTATTTGGCGATCGTTGAGCTTTTGCTGTCTTCTGTTCTCCTGCGATCTGTGTCCGCCGAAGATGACGTTGACCTCTCTGTCAACGCGCGGGAAGGCTCCACCTCCTCCCTCCTCCTGCTGCTGGGGTTGTCGCAGTTCTCCTGGTCCTCCCCGCGGTGGAGGAGGAGGTAGAGGTTGGAAGGGTCGGCCGTGTCCGACGGAGTGCTTGAAGTCTCTGTAGTTCCGAAGGGTGTGGCGCATGTCCTTGTGGTACGGGCACTGGGCGTCGAGGATGTCGTCCAGCGTGCGTTCGCCTCCGCGAGGTCCTCCCCGGGCGCGAGAGGCAGGTGGTCCGGCGACGTGCACTTCTTCGCGAGGCCTCTTCTCCCAGCGTTTGTCGGGTTATTGGTTCGTGTCGCGTCGTGGTGCTGCCGGTGCGGGCTTTGCTCCCCCGATGAGGTCCTGAGCTCGCTCGTCGGCGGTGATGTAGAGGTCGGCTTCCCGAAACATTTGCTCAGAGGTAGTCGGCGCCTTCTGCAATATGGCCCGGACGAAAGCCGAGTCGTTGGATCCTCTGTAGAAGTCCTCGATCACGGCCGCCTCCGTGACCTCGGGGATATGATTTCTCATGGTCTGGAACCTTTTGAGGTATGACCGAAGAGTTTCATCCCCCCGGCGCTTGATGGATTTGAGGTCCCATGGTTGCGCTGGTTTGTCGGAGAGGGACTGAAAGTTGGCAGTGAAGCGTCGACTGAAGTCGCTCCAGTCGTCGATGCAGTGTCGGGGTAGATGTCGCAGCCATTGTAGCGCGTCTTGCCCGAGGACAATGGGTAAGTATGCGGTCATCACGTCCTCGGACGCCCCGGCAGCTCGAGCAGCGGTGGTGTAGACGGCCAGCCATCCTCCTAGATCCTGCTTAGGTTCATATTTGTCGACATTGGATACCTTGAAGTTAGGGGGCCATTGAATGGCTCTAAGGAGTGGAGTAAGTGCAGACACTCCACACGTGTCTTCTTGTCGTCGGGGATGATGTCTGTCCCAGGGAGGGGAGTCGTTGTTGTGGTTCCTCGACCGTCCCCGAGTGGTACCGCCAGTCGAGGCTGTTGCCGACTCAGTTCTGGTGGCCTGACTCCGAGCTGGGATGCTGTGATCCATGTCGTACTCTTCCCGACGGCGGATCTCGTTCTCATGTCATCGTTCACGCGAAGCGTTGATGGAGCTTCATGCGTCCCGGCGGCTGTAGGTCGTTCGGCGGGTGAGCGAGAGGTAGAAGATGGTTGGCTGCTTGGGTGAACAGTCGTCGATAGCCCTCGGTGTCGGGAGTCCGAGGGAGTCCATTAGCTATCCGAGCAAGTACCCCTCTGACTTCACTCGGCGTGTTCATGGCTCAAGCGAAGTCGGGGTTCAGGTTGCGCCCGAAGAGTGGATTCTCCCGACGTTGCCTTGCCTCCTGCTCGGCTTGTTCCTGAGCTCGTCGGCGATCACGCTGTCGGTAGTTCCTTCGTTCTCTGAAGACGCGTTCCTCCGGAGTTTCTCCTATCTCTGAGACCTCGTCTCGCGAGACAGGCTACTCCGGGTCCCGCTCTCCGGCCTCGTGATGTCGCCGGATATTTCGGCGTCGGTTCCTCCGTCGGCGGGATTCCCACTGAGGAGGTTCTTCTCCGGGCGCGGTCGGCTCGTCGTCGGAGACGGGGGGCGACTCCACTCTCCCGATAAAGAGGACGTCGGGGTAGAATGGTGCGGCGGTCGTGGTGATCTTCTTTCCATTCTCCTTTGAGGGCGGAGGAATGGAAAGAACAACTTGCTCCCTCCCGGCTTTATTTGTTTCTTTCTTCCTTGCGATTTGTGTCCATTCTTTCGTCGGGGAGGTATACAGTGGAGTTCTCCGGGTCAGCGGGCCCTCGGCCCCTGGCTTGCTGAAGGCGATCTTTTTTCGGAGCGCTGGAGGTTGTGCTTTTCCCTGCCTTACTCTGATATTCTCAGAGTTTGGAGGAGACTCCTTTCTTGGCGGATCTGCGATGCGGTGTAGAGTTCCTTCTTCATCTGCTATGGATGAGATAGTTCCAAAGCAGAACACGGATCCGGGGCAGAGGGTGATCTTGCGGTGGAAGGTGACGACCATTGAGCTAGCTTAGATCGGCAACACACCCCCTACCTGGCGCGCCAGCTCTCGGTGTTTTGGGTCCGACCGCACACCCGGGGTTGCCCCACAAGGTGTTTTTAGGAGTAGGACGATGTTGCCGACTGTAGCTCGATGGTTCGTGCTGAGCGCACGAGAAACTGTGAACAACGATGTACAAGTTCGGGCCGCTTAGAGATGCGTAACACCCTACGTCCTGGCGGGAATGCTTTATGTGGTGGATTACAAGGGAACTCTCTAGTATAGGGAACGTAGAGAGTTGAGGTGGGTGGCTGAGTAGTGAGATCGATCGTTCTGAAGGGGTGCCCCCTAGGCCTTATATATTCGACCGTGAGGCAATACATGTGAATATGATAACAATGCGCACCTAAGAAATAGTGAACTGATTGAGTCTATCTTCCTATAGTTCTACCGACTCATCCTCGCTTGGTTCCGTTGTACGGGGCTCCAGCGCGGGAAAGTCGGGTCTCTGTTGTGGTTACTTGCTCTCCGTTGTTGGGCCGTCTGGGCTCGCACCGATCCGGCCTTGTGTCGATCTGCTTCACTGGTCATTCTTCCCCAGGCCCACGAAGGGATGACCTTACAAATTATTGGCCCCCTGGGCCTTTCGTGAGGTCTTTTATCCTTCCAGTGGACCCGGGGGATATCTGTCCCCCACAAAGACTATGTATGGTCAATTATCGTAAAAGGTAGACCACACAACAGAATATAGTTTCAACTCCAAACAGCTAGCAAGCCTCCAAATACAGTAATTGACCATGTTTTGCAAATATATTTATGTTTTTCACACATTATAGATTGCCAAAAAAAACTTGCATATCCAACACAACAAGAGGAAATAACAGTATACTTATTTTTTATCCATAAACTTACCTATATAAAGTTTTTAAAAACATGTTCTTCTTAGATCGTGCACACAAAAAAATATTGTTTTCATCAGCAGGTCCCACATCAGCAGCAACTGCAACATATAAGGTAACTCCGGCTTCAATAGAAACACATAACTTCAGATTTTCTTACCTGACCAACACAAGTACAATCGTTATGCTTAAATGTAATAATATTCTAATAGTTCAATATCAATACACCTTGCTGCTTTATTATTATTTCCTATATATTAAACCAGGTAAAAAACGGCAACGACGAGGCTATCCACCTCGCGCTATTTTCTCCTCGCCGTTCGATCGAAAATCGACCGCATAGGTGCGCCGCCGCTCTGGCCCCACGAAACTATGTTGAAGCAGCCTACATTTTTTTCATGGTTGTATTCTGACGCTTATTTCGGACATGCCTTTGTCTCATTCATTTTTTAATGTGAGGCTTGTGTGATGTTTTGGAATTCAGTTCCAAGAAGGCCACCAAAGGAAACACACCTGACAAGGGAAGAAACAAGTTCTGGAAGAACATCAACCTTGGTTTCAAGACGTCCACGTAAGCTATTGAAACTCAGAGTTTCTTTTCTTGTCCAACTGATGTTTCTGTTAGATTGTCAGCCCATACGACATCACACAACTGATTGGCGCTATCTATAATAATTAGCTTGTTGTAATTAAAAAGAAGAAACACATGCTTTCTATTTTGTATAGAAATATCAAAGCTATGTGCTGAAATCATAAAGGAGTTCTATATTCACCGTTGATAACATGCATTTTTCATGTTGCCATATTAATAGAATAATAACTACGAACAAACAACCTGATAAAGTGGTAAATAAAGTGCCAAATGTGATGGATCCGATCATATCTTCTTCAAAAGTGGAGTATTGTGATTTGAAATTTAAATGTATTTTTTTAATAGCTCACTCATTTCATTTTATACAAGCAGCATAAAACTCCCACTGATAGATAAAAAGTTTGAGCCTCTTCAATCTCCTCCGAAGAGGTAAGTTTTTGTACAGTTAACTCCCTACCTGTCAGCTCATATAATTACTTACCGAAAGTATATATACATACCATTAATGCCACCCTGCATAAAAATACTTCCTTAATTACTAACCAAAAGTATATACACATACTGTTAATACCACCGTTTACAAAAAATACTTTCGATGCATATGTATAACATTACAAACACTATTTGTTTGTACATGTGCTTTTAAAATTATATAAATTGTATCTTTTGTTTCACAGGATCAAAAGGATTCTACGGACCAAAGTACCCCATGAATGATAGATGCAACCACATGAAACCCATAAAAATAGCCCTTACCGGCAGTGTCTCAGCTTTTGCTATCAATCTTACCATTTTGTAACCAAAATACCAAATACAATGGATGCACATTTAGATAACCCTTCAGACGTTCTACTAAATGTAGCTGATGTGCTGCAACTTTTATTTATTTATTTATTTTAGACAATGACCTACTTAAATATGGCATGAAGACTATGTATGTCATCATTTTTATTTCTAGATTCAATACATGCATATACAATTAGCTGCTAGCCCTTAGATCATGCTACCTACTAATTGAAGATAACTGATTAATATAATCTATATATTATTTTGATAACGAACAGTATCGAACCAGTATTAATATTTATACAATCTATATATTTTTCGATAATGAACAATATCGAACCAGTATTAATATTTAAACCTTCCCTTTGTTTGCATAAAAAGGGAATATTGATGTTACATTATACATGTACCTTCATGTATAACATATTTTCTTTATATACACATAAAAATTTGTATGACCACAAAATAATATATAAAAAATAAAAATAACGCGCGGTGGGCGCGCGTCAAACACTAGTATAATATCATTAATATTGAAATAATATCCATCGATATTGATAGCATACTCAATGTCTTTGTATCAAAATTGTTCGAAGAAACTTTATAAGATGATCCAATGTGCCAAGTAAGTTTTTATTAATTTAGTTAATAGTATTTTTGAACCTTTCAACATTTATGTTTATAATTATATATATGCATATATAGATATTATATATATAGATTGTATATTAGGAGCCCTGGGCTTCCAATAACTAAAGGAAGCCCAGGCCAGACAGTGCAATCCGGTCGAGCCGGACCACATCCGAACGTCTATAAACAGGACCCGGAGTGCTAGGGTTCTGTTTTTCACGCCCCATCTCGATTCATTAGCGACGGCGGTTGCCCGATAGCGCGCGCGGCGGTGGACCCCGGCCAGTGGCTGCGGTGGTCGTGGCTCCCAGACCTCGACATGCGGTGGCGGGGTTCCCAGGCCGACGGTGGCGGCCCCCGATCCAGAGGGCAAGCGGCGGCAGCGCCCTTGTGCGGCGGTTTCCAGGCCGGTGGCCGCAACTCCATTACCTCGACGCGCGGTGGCGGAGGTTCCTCGATCCGCAGCGGGGCCCTTGTGCGGGCAAGCGGCGGCGTCCCCAAAGCCCCGAGGAGGCGGCACTTCCAAGGTCGGCGAGCAAGCGACGCCCGTCGACGTGCGAGTAGCGACGGCGACGCATGAGGCCGATGTTCGAGCGAGCGACGTCACGGAAGGCGCGAGATGCGCGCAGCGATGATCACGCGTGACATCCTCCGATCCGGCGTAGTTTCTTTTCGATTATTGTGTTTTATGCCTACCACATGTACTATTTACGCTAAAACTGTACGATTTTATGCTTGAACACGGAGTTCGTAGATCAGTGTACTTCATGCACATTGGAAAGACAATTCCTTAATTTATGCTGTTCGTAATTTGCGCGCATGCAATGGAAACTCACACGATTTTGCCATAATTTTTGGATCTGTATAAAAAAAGAAACTGCATGCATGCGACTGCCATGTTTTTCAGATGTGTCATAAAAATAGGATCGTAATAACAACCTACTAGAGCTATCAATCTCTCATTGACTCGATATTTACGCTTATAATTGAGGGATTTTATGCTCAAAACTTAAGGTTTTTACGCTCCACCCGGATATGCGTCCACCAGTGAACAACATGCCAGATTTTTTACGCAGTGTAAGGAATTGCATAAATACCTACACCGTGTAGTATAATTTGTTTCAATATACATCATAAACTAGTTCTAATGCGTTTAACTGCATGACTGTTGGAGGGATCATATATTTATGAAGGAAATAAAACATTAAATGCAATTTTTTGTTTCTATGCATGAAATTCATTTTCTTTCATTTCATATTCTTTCCATCATAAATTCGTGTGCATGCAGCTTGTAACAGATTTTTACGCAGTATACCCAATTGCATAATTATCTACACAGTGTAGCATATTTAGTATCACTATATATCATAAAATAATAATTACGAGTCTAGCTGCATGGCTGTTGCAGCGATCCTAAATTTATGGAGGAAATAAAGCATTTAAAATAGAAACCGTCACACATATCTTTCCTAAATTTACGCGCATGCAAGGGAACTTGTTTGACTCATGCATGCATTTTGCCATAATTTTTGGATCTGTATAACCGCATGCATGCGGCTGCCATGTTTTTCGGATCTGCCATAAAAATAGGATCGTAATAACAACCTACTAGAGCTGTCAACCTCTCACATTGGCTCGGTATATACGCTTATAATTGAGGGATTTTATGCTCAAAACTTAAGGTTATTACGCTCCAACCCGGAGATGCGTCCACTAGTGAACAACATGCCAGATTTTTTTACGCAGTGTAACGAATTCCATAAATACCTACACCATGTAGTATAATTTGTATCAGTATATATCATAAACTAGATTTAATGTGTTTAACTGCATGGCTGTTGGAGGGATCTTATATTTATGAAGGAAATAAAATATTAAATAGGATTTTTTGTTTCTATGCGTGTAATTCATTTCCTTTCATTGCACATTATTTTTCATCATAAATTCATGTGCATGCAGCTGGTAACAGATTTTTACGTAGTATATTGAATTACATAATTATTTACACAGTGTAGCAAATTTAGTCTCAGTATATATCATAAAATGGTCCTTACGCGTCTAGCTGCATGGCTGTTGCAGCGATCCTAAATTTATGGAGGAAATAAAGGATTTAAAAATAGAAACCGCCGCACATATCTTTCCTAAATTTATGCGTATGCATTGGATCGTGTTTGACTCATGCATGCATTCCTTTTTTGCGCTAACAAACGTGGGGCAGGTGGCGCACCCGACAGCCTGGTTGGGCGCGCTGGGTTGAACCAGTTTACAGGGGTGGTCGGTCTGGGCTTCCTTTAACTATTGGAAGCCCAGGGCTCCCGTTATACCTATCCATTATATATATAAAATCTTAGGAACGGCCCTAGACGTTGTTTACTGACTTGCTCAAGGGAGAAGCAACCAAATGTGAATTTCACGGTGAATAGACACGAGTACAGAAAGGGTAATAACTCCCTGATGGCATTGGCCGATGTTTGTGAAGATCATTTCTCTCCTACGAACTCCAAAGACATGGAGGGGTTTTTTTGTATGCTAGGAGGGTGTCACATCCGAGTTTTAGGGGCACCAAGACCCGGGCGCGAACATAATCACCAGGTGTGCTGGGACCAAGTCTCACACATATGATGAATCATGGCACATGATCGAATGTCACATCTTTACTATATAATAGGAGTTCTGTACAAATAAATAAATAATTACATTATAGGGAGACAACGGTCCAGCAACCCAAAGTTGACTGGGAGACGACGTCCTACACCTCTCACGAACTCGTCACAGCATCCTCCAAGCGCCTCATCCTGCGGTACCTGTTCTTGACCTGTGGGGGGAGTGTGAGACAGGAAGAGTAAGCTCACATACGTTCATCGCTCAACAAGTTGTGGGGAATAATGTGAATGAACTCGCCAAAGGTGGGAGTTCATGTGAAGTGTAAGGCTTACCAAAGAGGATGGTTAGAGTTGAGCATTGCTTTTAAAGTTGGTCAAAATTTTATTAGCAATTACTAAGTATAAGTAAATACCAACCCAATTAAGTAGTTGAACAAAAGTAGTAACAACATCACCTGCGATGCAATGAGAGAGACAGACGCGCAGGGCCCGCGTGTCAGCGTTGGAAGGGGCTGGCGAGTGGGATTGGGCTGCGCGGGGGCTAAAAGTGGAGGTGGGCCGCGCAATTTGGAGCCACCGGGCTGCACGGTAGGGATTCGGCCCAGCCGAGCTGGTATGCCTTATTTCTTCGTTTTCTTTTTTTGTTTTCTTTTTCATTTAGAGTTTCATATTACAAACTTGAATTTAATTTAGAGTTTCAAATTTTAGTCTAAATCAACCAAAATATCAGCATGAGTGCAATATATATACTTATTTATTATATATTAACTATTGTATTTCAAATGATACAAATGTGTTGCACACACAAAGCACTTTAAATTTTCAAGAGGTATATTGTTTGTCCAATTAAGATATTATTCAAAACTCAATGTGTGATCATTTATTTCGTATATTTTTTATGGAGAGATACTTTAATTAAGGTTTTATGAAGAATACTTCTGAACATGTAATTCAATGAAACTATTAATTTATATGAGAATCCCAATAATATCCAAAGGTTTAAAAATCCCTAAAACGCTATCTTAAATATACTTGTTTATTTATTTCATCGTCATTATTTTATATTTTTTTCTACCATTTTTGGGCTTTACAAATCCTACCCCCTTAACAGAAATCTCGTCCTCGAGATTTGTAAGAAAAGAGGATATAAGAAGAGTGGTTTGCGATTTAGCTTTTAGTTTCTCATTAGTTCAAAATTAAGAGTCCATTTTTTTATAATAATCCTTAATGGGTGATTAGGAGAGCATTGATATATATATGGTTATAGCCACTTTATTATGTAGGATAAAATATGTCCTTAAAGCATATATAGGTTTGGGTAAGAAAGAGTAGGGTAAGAAAAGACTCCATCCAAGATTGTGGATCCTGATTCCTTTGAAGATCTGGCTTAATTCCTATCCTTCCTTGATTTGATGAGGTCGATCATCTTCGATCTTCGGCCATGGAATAGTCACCCAAGTTGGGGACATATGGTTAAGATGGCTTGTAGGTAGGGACAGACGGTTAGTGGGTAGGATCAGTTATGATAGTTGAAAATCTTGGGTGCTTAAAATTTTATGTTGGTCTATACAGATTTTGCAACCCAACACATAAGTCATGTACTTGTATATGGTTGAGCTAGTATAGGGAACCGATTTAGGTTAATCATGTTTATAGGAGTAGGATCTAATTTATTTTACTACTATTAACTGGTTAAGTGATTGTCCTTAGGTTAGCTCAACTTAAGGTTAGACTCTGTTAGGTTAGATTAACTTATTAGATTGGATCAGATCTAGAATAAATTGACATGACTATTTTAGAATAGATAAGATCTATTTATTTTAGGCTAGATCATGGTTGTTACTGTAGAGTGGGATAGGCATGCCTATTAGAATAAGATAAATCCATAAGGATAAGGTAGAATCTTTTGAGGTCAGTTAGATCTATTAGGATGAGATTAAATCTTTTCAAGATAAGATGAGTATCTTTTAAGATAAGATGGATCTATGAGTGTAGGAAAGAATCTTTCATGATGAGATGGATATTGTTAGGCTAGATACTTTAATGAGGGATAATCTAGTTTATCTAGTTATTTTTATAAGCATTTTTTTCTTTATGTATATGCAGGTGTAATTGTGGACATTACTCCACAACTCATCCCGCTCAATCAAAGATCCAAATCAAACAAGTATAATAAGAACAAGCATTCAAGCATATCAATATTTACTAAAATAGTTTTAATTTTGTTCCTAAGTGTAGGTCTCCTATTCCTAAAGGTCACTTTAGGCACGGGATTCCAAAGTGTGAAATCCACATTTGTCTTTAGAAAGAAAAGGTAAGAATAATCAGAGTAAAGCGGAAATAGATGAGAAAAGATTAAGAAAAGTTTAGATAAGAATCAGAGTAGCAAAGATAAGTAGACAATGGTTGTCCAGTTCTATCTAGGTTTCGTCCTACAGTCAACATTCCTCGGATACCACTTCTGTCACACCCGGGTTTTAGGGGCACCAAGACCCGGACGCAAACATAATCACCAGGTGTGCTGGGACCAAGTCTCACACATATGATGAATCATGGCACAGGATCGAATGTCACATCTTTACTATATAATAGGAGTTCTGTACAAATAAATAAATAATTACATTATAGGGAGACAACGGTCCAGCAACCCAAAGTTGATTGGGAGACGACGACCTAGACCTCTCACGAACTCGTCACAGCATCCTCCAAGCGCCTCATCCTGCGGTACCTGTTCTTGACCTGTGGGGGGGTGTGAGACATCAAAAGTGAGCTCACATACGTTCATCGCTCAACAAGTTGTGGGGAATAATGTGAATGAACTCGCCAAAGGTGGGAGTTCATGTGAAGTGTAAGGCTTACCAAAGAGGATGGTTAGAGCTGAGCATTGCTTTTAAAGTTGGTCAAAATTTTATTAGCAATTACTAAGTATAAGTAAATACCAACCCAATTAAGTAGTTGAACAAAAGTAGTAACAACATCACCTGCGATGCAATGCATATGACAAATTGAATTTAGTTCCATAAATTAATCATGTGAGGGTCCGAGCTGCTCATGACCGTGAGCACGGCTAGTATACCAGTTTTACACTCTGCAAAGGTTGCACATCTTTACCCACAAGTCATGTTACCCATCTGCCAAGGGATCGCGACTTCCCATACACCTCTACCAAGGAGGCGAGGCAGGGTAACACTACGAGGCCTTTACAAAGTTCCACTAGCTTCAGAAAACCCGCTACAGTTTATAGGAAGCTCCAATGCAGGGATCCCTTGCCTGACCGCCATCGCAGCAAAATCAACCAAGGACCTCCCTACACTGATCACTCCCCTACTGCCCTTGCCCCTTTCGGGTAAGGTAGTCCTCCACTAGCTTTACTAATTAATCAGCCAAGGGCGTCCATAAACCCTTGTGGTAGCACCGTTTTCCCGGGTGGTCGCTCCATGTTCCAATTAACATAATGATCTTATCATGAACAGTAAATAACAACGGATAACAAAGTATAATCATGAATAATGTGTATCTCAATGCCCAAATCCACATAAAGCACTAGCAAGTACTACCTAGAAGTTTAGTGGTAAACAAGGCATAAAGATAGTCAAACTAGGGTGACCTATTGGGTCCCATCAAAATTAACCTATGCAGATCATTATGATTAATCAGAACATGAATGGGTAAAAAGAAGTGATCAAGGGCACAACTTGCCTGGGACTTGAGATTCCAGGTACCAACTTGCTCTTCAGGTGACACGTGTCCTCACTGCTAAACATAGCAATACAGACAAACATGGTATAGGAAAAATTAACATTACACCAAACATAAGAATAACTGCGTAAAAATAATCTACGCGAAGCTACGAGGTCGTAGGAACAAGAAACAATAAATTCAGAGCTACGGTTGTTAAGTTAGGAATTTCTGAAGTTATTTAATACCTAGAATAGAGTTATTCATGTGAATAATTTTAAATCAAGTTTCATGGTTATACAAAGGTACTAGGTAATAAACAATACTTAAACAAAATTAATGCCACTGGAATAAATCAATTTGGAGCTAAATTCATCAAGTTATGAATTTCCTAAGTTTGGGACATTATTTTGCATTAAAAAGAATTTCTGTATTAAATTTAATAGATTTCTGAGTTACTTGGGGGTTCTGCGCAAAAGACACCAAGACTCAGAACTCCCACATTGTGGACTGCGGGTTGTTTATAGTTAAATAGGAGGTCTCTTTTGCAGAACGCGCAGTTCGAAAGGGTATCGGTTAATTCTGACCGTTGGATCCTGCATCAAGGGCCACGATTAGAGCGGGGAAGGTTATAATCCGATATGTGTTCGCTGTCCTAGGATCAAAGGTCAATGGCCCAAAATCGTCCACACTACAGATTTAGCACGGGCCCTCAGATTGATGATCTACGGCCCAGACCTATCCTAGCCGAAAGGGTACGCGAGATCTAATCTGTGCCGTCCATCCATCAATCAACGGCCCCTGCGTCAAACCGGTACATTAGTTCAAATCCAGACCGCTCATTAAGATCTGACGGCAACCCCCTTTTCTTCTCCCTCCCCGGTTCGCAGCAGAGGCAGCGATGTGCACCCAAGGCGGCGGCGCCCCCACCACGGTGGGCATTACCGGCGTGCGCCAATCCCGAAATCCAAGGCCCTAAGCTATTCCCTGTTGGTTGCTACGTGAAGAAGATATGATGGCTAATATAAGCGAGGGTGATTTACCCAAGGTCGTGTAGCAAGGAGTTCGGCTCACGGCGTGTTGCGAAGTTTGAATTCCGATGAGCAATTGCCCACGGCTCCGAGGGTCCCCGTGCTAGGCGACACCACCAAAAGCTTCTACATATGCCGGTGATGCCTCATATCCACCACCCGAAGCCCGAGCGGCGCTTGCGCTGGGTTGCAATCGCGGCGGCCAAATCTTCTCCTCTCTTCTTCTCTTCGACGCTGGTGTTCCTTTGCACAGGAGTTGGGTATGACTATGGTCACAAGCGACCAGAGATTTAATAGAGGAGGGAGGCCAGGGGCTCAAGCCGAGTCCGCACGGATGGCGAGAAACATGACCGGGATCGGTTGTTGCCGCGCGCAGAGTTCGGCGGATTTCTGTTTCCGCCCGACGCGCCCATGGTGAATTGGTTTGGGTTCTAGGGGTCACGACCAGAGATTTTATAACCCGGTGGCGCGGATAACAACCAGCGACATCCCGGCGGAAAGTCGCGAGTCCCACGGATGCTGTTACGCGGCGACGGAGCTCGGTGTGCCCAACGGAAAAGCGGATAGGGAGGAAGAGGTTTCTGACGTCCAGACCCCACGCGACAGGGACCTGTGGTATAGACAGGTCGCGCACGAGAGAGACAGACACGCAGGGCCCGCGTGTCAGCGTTGGAAGGGGCTGGCGAGTGGGATTGGGCTGCGCGGGGGCTAAAAGTGGAGGTGGGCCGCGCAATTTGGAGCCACCGGGCTGCACGGTAGGGATTCCGCACAATTTTTTCGTAATTGTTTAAATTTTAAATTTTCAAGAGGTATATTGTTTGTTCAATTAAGATATTATTCAAAACTCAATGTGTGATCATTTATTTCGTATGATTTTTATGGAGAGATACTTTAATTAAGGTTTTATGAAGAATACTTCTGAACATGTAATTCAATGAAACTATTAATTTATATGAGAATTCCAATAATATCCAAAGGTTTAAAAATCCCTAAAACGCTATCTTAAATATATTTGTTTATTTATTTCATCGTCATTATTTTATATTTTTTCTATCATTTTTGGGCTTTACAGAGGGTGCATAGATAGATCATTTGAAGTCCTCAATGCTCGCTTCCATATCCTCACTAGTCTAGACTGTTCTTTATATTCAGTATGATCATGCGTGTATGTATTATAATTCTGCACAACATGATCATTGAGGGTTAGTAGGGATGAAAACGGAAATGATAATTTTCGGTTAACCACAATCGTGCACCTTGCGCATAAAACTCGTGTGGTGTTGATAGTAACAGGCCCTCTCACGCTGCAACCTTAACGAGAGTGGCAAGTTTGGTCATCTGTTCGGGCAGACCTGCAACCACCTCACCTACAACTTCACCGCCCCCTCGGCCTGCCTGCCTGCCTGCTGCATACTCGAACTAATAACCAGTCGCCATCACAAAACTTGAGGACCCATCTCCAACCAAAGAAACTAAACGACGCTTGCGAAACAAACTTGCCCCGCTTACAAAGATGGCGGATCGTCGTCGTCCGTTTCACTTCACCGCGCGCGTCTAAATCAGCCTCGATCTCTCCCCATCATCAACCGCTCGATCAGATAGATCATCATCTACTCGATCTTGCGACGGTCGACACTAATTCTTTATCATATTTTAACTAACGTGTACCATGCGGCTCCTTAATTCGGTTGGCCAGTTCGCGTTTCATCTGAAATTGAAAGGTCGTCGACCGTACGTGGACAGACGGATTGAAAACCGAGAAGAGATGGATGGATTGCGGGGTTGGTTGGTTCAGCACACAAGAAACTCATCACTGTGGGGCTTGACGGCTTCCTGACAACGGCTACATTGCAACCACCGCCACCGCTCCTCCTCGCGCGTCCACCTCTCTCTCCCTCCAGACGTCCACGTCGCCACTCACCAGTTCGCCACGGCAGCACCACCAACCAAACAAGCAGCTCTCCCTCCCTCCCACTTCTCATTCAAACAACAAAGCTCCCTGCGATAAACCGTCGTCGGTTTCGGCATTTCTTGGCCCCAAAGCACGCGCGCGCTAATGCCTTCGTCGCCAACATCGCCTACTCGCTTCGCGTTGTCGTCCCCTTTACTTGTTGGACAGCACCTTTAGGTGGCGCGTCTCGTCGTCCTTGCTTCCCAAGAGACCGTCGCCTTACATCTATCGCTCGCTGCCTTATTGCCTGCACCTCCGTGCTGTGCTGTACTGCACCTCCGTGCTGCGCTCCGGTACGTCCTCCTCTCATCCTTGCGTCGTGTCAATTATATTGCGATCCTGTATTCTTAACCAGATCAGTTCATCAGCCTAGCTTCTGGTCATTTTTTCCGCGTTCATAATGTGTTCTTTTTCGGTTTTATATATCTCCAACTGGATGGATTCCCCGTGCAGAGGCTGCTGCTGCTGCAGAGCAAGTGCTTCTTTCCTCACAAATTAAAGCGTATAGTCCTGTGCGACGCGTGTGCCGACGGCCGGAGCAAGGAATAGATCTCGGGTCCTGGTCACGGGAAGGTATCTTGGAAGAGCTGGATACAAGGAAAGTTGTGAGGGCGGCCGCCGCCGGCCTTGGAATTAGTTCGTTCTTTCAACTGGAGCTATACTAGTAGGAGGGCATTTAAGATGTTCAACATAGTTTCGTCGTGGAACAAGAGGCGGAGAAGCAGGTCACTCGACCAGCTAAATCCCTGTGAGTGAAAGTGAAACTCTTGTCTCTCTCTCTCTCTGTCTCTTTTCTCTGTCTTCTCTCTTCTCTCCCCTCCCCATATATGGGCCATGGAGTTCTGATGATCTGAAGGGTCGGACCTCCTCTGCAGGGGTGTACAAGCCGGCTGAGCTATGGCAGGCGAAGGAGCAGGAGCACCACCACCCGCCGCCCAAGAAGCGCAGCTGCACCATGGTGTTCACGCTCAAGGAGATGGAGGAGGCGACCAACCTGTTCAGCGACCGCAACCTCATCGGCAAGGGAGGCTTCGGCCGGGTTTACAGAGGCGTGCTCAAGGATGGCCAGGTGCTACGCTTGGCCTCTCTCTCACCATTGCTTTTCTTTTTTCATTTTTCATTTTTTGTCGGCGCGGGTCTTGTTCTCGTGTTTGGTTAAGCTGCGGCGTTGATGTCAAATAATCGAGCCTTTTGTCCAATGATTCAGCTTGGAAGAGAAGCTGTTGTTTGTTGTTGCATGTGTATCTGTGGGACATTTCGTCTTAATTAAATATCCACCGATGAAGAAAACGTAGTGGCAACCACCACCGGTCAGATTTTGCCACTCATCATCAGCTGATTCTTCCACACCAGAGCTCACTAGTCGCTAGCCTCAGTAATAATTCATGCATGAACTACACGCATGGTTCAGGAGTTGCGTCAGCTGCTCTGACTGTATACAACTGAATGTCTGAATCCTTCTGTGAAGATCGTCGCCGTCAAGAAGATGGAGCTGCCGACTTGCAAGCAGGCCGACGGCGAGCGCGAGTTCCGGGTGGAGATCGACATCCTGAGCAGGCTAGACCACCCCAACCTGGTCACGCTCATCGGCTACTGCGCCGACGGCAAGCACCGGTTCGTGGTGTACGAGTACATGCCCAGGGGCAACCTCCAGGACATCCTCAACGGTGACACCCATCCCCCCCATATACACCACAATGTTCAGAGCGGAGGGTCACAATCTGGCGTCTCTCAAATCCATTCAGGCATTGGGGAGGTGAGGATGGACTGGCCGCTGCGCCTGCGGATCGCGCTGGGAGCGGCGCGGGCGCTGGCCTACCTGCACTCCAGCACGGCCGTCGGCGTCCCCGTCGTCCACAGGGACTTCAAGTCCAGCAACATCCTCCTCACCGACCACTACGAGGCAAAGGTAGTAGGTCACCACATCCTCCTTCACGTTCCGGCCACGGCCATATATCTCTGCTCTACTGCTATCCACATCTGAATGCGTTTCGCCGGCCGGCCGGCCGGATCGGATCGGAACCCCTGCCCAGATCTCGGACTTCGGGCTCGCCAAGCTGCTGCAGCAGGACCAGGACCTGCACACCACCACCAGGGTGCTGGGCACGTTCGGCTACTTCGACCCCGAATACGCGCTGGTACGCATACGGTCCTTCTTCCCTTCACATTGAGCTCACCAGATTCCTGCGCGCCATTGCCATTGCCATTGCCATGCCACCGCAAATGAGAGTTCGGCTTCTCCTCATTCCAGACAGGGAAGCTGACGCTGCAGAGCGACGTGTACGCGTTCGGCGTGGTGCTGCTGGAGCTGCTGACGGGGCGGCGGGCCATCGACCTGAGCCAGGGGCCGCAGGAGCAGAACCTCATCGTCGGCATCCACCAGGCGGTGGGCGACCGCAAGAAGCTGCGCAAGGTGGTGGACCGGGACATGCCCAGGGGCTCCTACACGCTGGAGTCGGTGTCCATGTTCGCCGCGCTCGCCGCGCGCTGCGTCTGCTTTGACAGCGCCGGCCGCCCGCCCATGCAGGACTGCGTCAAGGAGCTCCAGTTCATCATGTACGCTAACATGAAGATATGATCACTCTCGCGGGTGCAAACCGCGCGTGGGTTTTCTTTACTTTTGAGACGGGGGGCGGGGCATGCGGATGCGGCTGCTGGATTGCAATTGCAGGTCCGCAGCTTTTGTTTGGTTGATGAAACGAATTGTCTAAAAGGGCTTTATACAGTTACATAGTAGTGCTTGTTTGGTAGAGCTTGTAGCTCTAGCCAAACCAGTTCTACTAGTGATTTCTCCCATGAAGTAGATCTGTGTGACTCTGATTTATCCAGTTAGAAAAAACGTTCGTTAGAATAATTTTTATTGGTATAAAAAAATCGTGTACTTACACAGTTGCATTGACTAGGCATGGCAATTTCAACCGAAAACGTTTTCGATGGGTATATCTGACCTGATTCATGTGGGTATGGATGAAGACTTTGACCACCGGCATTCGACTCGAAGTTTCGCCGGTGTAGATGTGGGTTTCTATTTCAACCCGCGGGTGACCTCCACCCGACTCAAAATTTAGTTTATTCTTTGTTTTGTGCAAAAATGGTTAAGCTATAATATTAATTGTTTTGAATAATTAACTTGGCTAATTGTTTATAAAATGTGTTGTTGTTGATCAACGTGAAAAGGCTTAAAATCCGTACATATAACTTAATTGTTGCTATCAGTGTTTAAAATATCTGGATATAGCTGGTGGAGAAAGGTGGGATATGATAATCACATTTTAGCGTTAATTGGTCACATACGCTAATATTGGATTTTAGCCCGCTAAAACAGCTAAATCCAATATGATTTAGCGCGCTAAATTTCACAGGAGCTGGCTGTTGTACATTGTGGGCCGACCGACCGAGTGAATTTGGGGCCAGAAACAATTAGTCAAAAAGTCCAAAATTGAAGGGCTGAACCCTAGCCGATTCTCTTGCTCCTCTCCTTGTCCCTCGAGCAGCGGCGGCGTGAGGCCCATGTGCCCAACCGATGCTGCGAGCCTGCGGTGGAGTACCCGTACTATAACTGGCTCGCGCCTTGTGCGAGTGTCTTTGACCGCTGCATTTACATAGTTGAAAGAGTATTACTTTAGATATATAGAAACAACAAATTCTATGTAATACACAAAATTATCTAAATAGACAATTGTTAGAAGTATAACAGATTAGTGTACAAATGTAGCATCATGAGCAATCTAAATCTAATATTACCATGACGCTATTTACAGATAATTGAGTGGATATATATATACATGTATCGAACATTCAAAAATATTGATCTTAGTTGCCACAAAATAATTATGTACTAAAAAAAGTTTACAATGAGTTTATCAAGGTACACACCGAGAACGGATCAACCATACATACAAATTTCTTGAGACAAAAAAATACTGGTGTAAGGCCATAAAATATAGATTGGCACTAAAGAAACATGTGCTTTTTACAATCATGTTTAATATTCATGGAGTTTATTGTCCTCTCTTTCGATGAGTAGTGTTCCTTTTTCAGTCTGTATGTGTTGTGTCGATAGTAAATAGTGTTAGTGACTAACTACTGGAAACGAAAATATAATTAGGTACCGTGTCTTTCTATATGGACCATCACGTTCGTCAAGGAACAATATTTATCGAGTGACAAAGATGACACGTTGACCATGTGTTTTTCTTTGTGTGTATATATACTGAACATGTATGTGTATTCATATATAATATAGGATCATTGTGCATATATTTAATTACATATGCTACCATATTATACAATTTATGTATATGTAATTAGGTTGTCCTTCAGAGTTCAGAGGTTGTTCCAAGAGGAGTCGGGGAGAATGAAAGTAAAACCTTGGACTGTGAACTCTATCATCTATACCTCGGTTATCAGCCTCAGCCGATTAACATAATTCTTCCCAGGAAAAGAGGTCTCTCTTATGACCATTTCACCGAAGATGTAGCCTACCGATCACATATCAATAGCCAGGGTATACTCTGAGCAGTTGAGCTCGAATTCAAGTGCTATGTACCACACAACTTAGTTCATCATGAAGTCAGCTTCAGTCGTGGTCCTTGCCAACCCAAAGTCCTCCATTTTCAGATCGCATTTGACATTCAGCACTCAACATCATGTTGCTCGGCCTGAGGTCCCTGTATAGGACATTTGCGAGTGGACGTACTTGAGTCCTCGAAGAAATTGGTAGACGAAATACTGCCCCGGGTAAAACTAAAAGTAAGGCAACCCTTACACACGGGTTGTGGTATATTCTGATGTAAAAGAAAAAATAGAGGACGACACATCATTGAACCTGACAATGATCGTCAGTTAATAGCTGGTTTCATCGTAGGCGGTGATGAAGATCAGTGTGGATGGATCGCCAGTATGGTGGTCGAGGAGGAAGAGGAGGTTGCTGATGCAACAACATTCGCTTCCGATTCCACGCGCGCCTTGGCCTTAGCCTCCTCTGCGCGGCGATTAGCAGTTGAAAGGGAATTAGGCTTACACCTATTTCCTAATTAATTTTGGTGGTTGAATTGCACAACACAAATAATTGGACTAACTAGTTTGCTCTAGATTATATGTTCTACAGGTGCCAAAGGTTCATCTATAACTATACGAAATCGACTGTCCGGAATACCGTAGATTATTCCGGACAGGAGAAGCTTTTTGGAAAAACAGGCCAAGCGCGGACCGTCCGGCCCCTTGCGACGGACCGTCCGCGACACAAGAATGACCCTCGGACAGAACCAATGCAAGAACACAAGTTTCCACTACGGACTGTCCGAAGGAAAAGCAAAGACCGTCCGAGCCCTCGCGCGGACCGTCCGGCCTCAGGCGCGGACCGTCCGGTCGGTAAGAAACCGAAAAACCCGAAGGTAACGGGTTCGGAGAAATGAATTATAGGGGGCCTCGCGGACCGTCCGGGGTGCACGACCGGACCGTCCGCGACTGGCTCTGTCTGACATCTGACGACGCATTAAATGCAATATAGCCGTTGATATAGCCGTTACTGCTGATCGTTGCATTTTCAGCCGTTGATCTACAGGGGCGGACCGTCCGGACCTGGCTCGCGGACCGTCCGCGCTCAGCAGAATGGCCCAACGGCTAGGAAGTGGTTGGTGGCTATAAATACAACCCCAACCACCTCCATTCATGACATCCAAGCATTCCAACCTTCAACATTCAATACAAGAGCTAGCAATTCATTCCAAGACACATTCAAAGCCTCCATCTCTCCAAGTTTCACAATTGAGAAAAGAGATCATTAGTGATTAGTGGCTTGAGAGAGAAAGTGATCCGTGTGTTATTTGTCGCTCTTGTCGCTTGGCTTTTGCAATCGTGCTTTCTTGATTCTTTCATTGCGATCAAACTCACTTGTAATTGAGGCAAGAGACACCAATCTTGTGGTGATCCTTGTAGAAACTTTGTGTTCCAAGTGATTAAGAAAAGAAAGCTCACTCGGTCCGAGGGACCGTTTGAGAGAGGGAAGGGTTGAAAGAGACCCGGCCTTTGTGGCCTCCTCAACGGGGAGTAGGTTTGCAAGAACCGAACCTCGGTAAAACAAATCCGCGTGTCACACTCTTCATTTGCTTGCGATTTGTTTTCAACCCTCTCTCTCGGACTCGTTTCTTTATTACTAAAGCTAACCCGGCTTGTAGTTGTGTTTATATTTGTAAATTTCAGTTTCGCCCTATTCACCCCCCCTCTAGGCGACTATCAATTGGTATCAAAGCCCGGTGCTTCATTAGAGCCTAACCGCTCGAAGTGATGTCGGGAGATCACGCCAAGAAGGAGATGGAGACCGGTGAAAAGCCCACTACAAGCCACGGGAGCACTTCATCGGAAGAGTCCCGCACCAAGAGGAAGGAGAAGAAGAAGATCTCTTCCAACAAAGGGAAGGAGAAGAAATCTTCTTCTCACCACAAAGAGAAGAAGGAAAAATCTTCTTCCCACAAGCCGCATCGGAGTGGGGACAAGAAGAAAAGAATGAGGAAGGTGGTCTACTACGAGACCGATTCTTCATCGGCATCCACCTCCGGCTCCGACGCGGCATCCATCACTTCTAAGCGCCAAGAGCGCAAGAAGTATAGTAAGATCCCCCTACACTACCCTCGCATTTCTAAACATGCACCTTTGCTTTCCGTCCCATTAGGCAAACCACCAACTTTTGATGGTGAAGATTATGCTAGGTGGAGTGATTTAATGCGATTTCATCTAACCTCACTCCACAAAAGTATATGGGATGTTGTTGAGTTTGGTGCACAGGTACCATCTGTAGGGGATAAGGAATATGATGAGGATGAGGTGGCCCAAATCGAGCACTTCAACTCTCAAGCGACAACAATACTCCTCGCCTCACTAAGTAGAGAGGAGTATAACAAAGTGCAAGGGTTGAAGAGCGCCAAGGAGGTTTGGGATGTGCTCAAAACCGCGCACGAGGGAGATGAGCTCACCAAGATCACCAAGCGGGAAACGATCAAGGGAGAGCTCGGTCGATTCCGGCTTCGCAAAGGGGAGGAGCCACAACACATGTACAACCGGCTCAAGACCTTGGTGAATCAAGTGCGCAACCTCGGGAGCGTAAAGTGGGATGACCATGAAGTGGTTAAGGTTATTCTAAGATCTCTTATTTTCCTTAACCCTACTCAAGTTCAATTAATTCGTGGTAATCCTAGATATACTAAAATGACCCCCGAGGAAGTAATCGGACATTTTGTAAGTTTTGAGTGCATGATCGAAGGCTCGAGGAAGATCAACGAGCTTGATGATCCATCTACATCCGAAGCTCAACCCGTCGCATTCAAGGCGACGGAAGAAAAGAAGGAGGAGTCTACCCCAAGTCGACAACCAATAGACGCCTCCAAGCTTGACAATGAGGAAATGGCACTTGTCATCAAGAGCTTCCGCCAAATCCTCAAGCAAAGGAGAGGGAAAGACTACAAGTCCCGCTCCAAGAAAGTTTGCTACAAGTGTGGTAAGCCCGGTCACTTTATTGCCAAATGTCCATTATCAAGTGATAGTGACAGGGGCGACGACAAGAAGGGGAGAAGAAAGGAGAAGAAGAGATACTACAAGAAGAAGGGCGGCGATGCCCATGTTTGTCGGGAGTGGGACTCCGACGAAAGCTCAAGCGACTCCTCCGACGACGAGGACGCCGCCAACATCGCCGTCACCAAAGGACTTCTCTTCCCTAACGTCGGCCACAAATGCCTCATGGCAAAGGACGGCAAACGGAAGAAGGTTAAATCTAACTCCTCCACTAAATATGAATCTTCTAGTGATGATAATGCTAGTGATGAGGAGGATAATTTGCGTACTCTTTTTGCCAACCTCAACATGCAACAAAAGGAAAAACTTAATGAATTAATTAGTGCCATCCATGAAAAGGATGATCTCTTGGACACCCAAGAGGACTTCCTTATTAAAGAAAATAAGAAGCATGTTAAGGTTAAAAATGCTTATGCTCTAGAAATTGAGAAATGTCAAAAATTATCTAATGAGCTAAGCACTTGCCATGAAACAATAGACAACCTTAGAAATGAAAATGCTAATTTATTAGCTAAGGTTGATTCTCATGTTTGCAATGTTTCAATTCCCAACCCTAGAGATAATAATGATGATTTGCTTGCTAGGATTGAAGAATTGAACATTTCTCTTGCTAGCCTTAGAATTGAGAATGACAAATTGCTTGCAAAGGCTAAAGAATTTGATGTTTGCAATACTACCATTTCCGACCTTAGAACTAAGAATGATATCTTGCATGCTAAGGTTGTAGAATTAAAATCTTGCAAACCCTCTACATCTACCATTGAGCATGTTTCCATTTGTACTAGATGTCGAGATGTTGATATTAATGCTATTCATGATCACATGTCCTTGATTAAACAACAAAATGATCATATAGCAAAATTAGATGCTAAAATTGCCGAGCATAACTTAGAAAATGAAAAATTTAAATTTGCTAGAAGTATGCTCTATAGTGGGAGACGCCCTGGCATCAAGGATGGCATTGGCTTCCAAAGGGGAGACAATGTCAAACTTAGTGCCCCTCCTAAAAGATTGTCAAATTTTGTTAAGAGCAAGGCTTCCATGCCTCAGGATAACGAGGGTTACATTTTATACCCTGCCGGTTATCCCGAGAGCAAAATTAGAAGAATTCATTCTAGGAAGTCTCACTCTGGCCCAAATCATGCTTTTATGTATAAGGGTGAGACATCTAGCTCTAGGCAACCAAACCGTGCTAAGTTGCCTAAGAAGAAAATTCCTAATGCATCAAATGAACATAGCATTTCATTTAAGACCTTTGATGCATCTTATGTTTTAACTAACAAATCAGGCAAAGTAGTTGCCAAGTATGTTGGGGGCAAGCACAAGGGGTCAAAGACTTGTGTTTGGGTACCCAAAGTTCTTGTGTCTAATGCCAAAGGACCCAAAACCATTTGGGTACCTAAAGTCAAGAACTAAACTTGTTTTGTAGGTTTATGCATCCGGGGGCTCAAGTTGGATACTCGACAGCGGGTGCACAAACCACATGACATGGGAGAAAAAGATGTTCTCCTCATATGAGAAAAACAAGGATCCCCAACGAGCTATCACATTCGGGGATGGAAATCAAGGTTTGGTCAAAGGTCTCGGTAAAATTGCTATATCTCCTGACCATTCTATTTCCAATGTTTTTCTTGTAGATTCTTTAGATTACAATTTGCTTTCCGTTTCTCAATTATGTCAAATAGGCTACAACTGTCTTTTTACTGATATTGGTGTCACTGTCTTTAGAAGAAGTGATGATTCAATAGCATTTAAGGGAGTGTTAGAAGGTCAGCTATACTTGGCAGATTTTGATAGAGCTGAACTCGACACTTGCTTAATTGCTAAGACTAACATGGGTTGGCTCTGGCACCGCCGACTAGCCCATGTTGGGATGAAGAATCTTCACAAGCTTCTAAAGGGAGAACACATTTTAGGATTAACAAATGTTCATTTTGAGAAAGACAGGATTTGTAGCGCATGCCAGGCAGGAAAGCAAGTTGGCACTCATCATCCACACAAGAACATCATGACGACCGACAGGCCACTGGAACTCCTACACATGGATCTATTCGGCCCGATTGCTTACATAAGCATCGACGGGAGTAAGTATTGTCTTGTAATAGTGGATGATTATTCTCGCTTCACTTGGGTATTCTTTTTACAGAAAAAATCTCAAACCCAAGAGACCTTAAAGGGATTCTTGAGACGGGCTCAAAATGAGTTCGGCTTAAGGATCAAGAAAATTAGAAGCGACAACGGGACGGAGTTCAAGAATTCTCAAATTGAAGGTTTTCTTGAGGAGGAGGGGATCAAGCATGAGTTCTCTTCTCCCTACACACCACAACAAAATGGTGTAGTAGAGAGGAAGAATAGAACTCTATTGGACATGGCAAGGACCATGCTTGATGAGTACAAGACTTCGGATCGGTTTTGGGCCGAGGCGGTCAACACCGCCTGCTACGCCATCAACCGGTTGTATCTACACCGAATCCTCAAGAAGACATCATACGAACTCCTAACCGGTAAAAAGCCCAACATTTCATATTTTAGAGTCTTTGGTAGCAAATGCTTTATTCTTGTTAAGAGAGGTAGAAAATCTAAATTTGCTCCTAAGACTGTAGAAGGCTTTTTACTTGGTTATGACTCAAACACAAGGGCATATAGGATCTTTAACAAGTCCACTGGACTAGTTGAAGTCTCATGTGACGTTGTGTTTGATGAAACTAACGGCTCTCAAGTAGAGCAAGCTGATCTTGATGAGATAGGTAATGAAGAGGCTCTGTGCATCGCGCTAAGGAACATGTCCATAGGGGATGTGTGTCCTAAGGAATCCGAAGAGCCTCCAAAAGCACAAGATCAACCATCCTCCTCCATGCAAGCATCTCCACCAACTCAAAATGAGGAAGAGGCTCAAGTTGATGAAGAAGAAGATCAATCAAATGAGCCACCTCAAGATGACGGCATAGATCAAGGGGGAGATGCAAATGATCAAGACAAGGAGGATGAAGATCAAAGATCGCCACACCCAAGAGTCCACCAAGCAATCCAACGAGATCACCCCGTCGACACCATCCTCGGCGATATTCATAAGGGGGTAACCACTAGATCTCGTGTTGCTCATTTTTGTGAACATTACTCTTTTGTTTCCTCTATTGAGCCACACAGGGTAGAGGAAGCGCTTCAAGATTCGGATTGGGTGGTGGCGATGCAAGAGGAGCTCAACAACTTCACTAGAAATGAGGTATGGCATTTAGTTCCACGTCCTAATCAAAATGTTGTAGGAACCAAATGGGTCTTCCGCAACAAGCAAGATGAGCATGGCGTGGTGACAAGGAACAAAGCTCGACTTGTGGCCAAAGGATACTCCCAAGTCGAAGGTTTGGATTTCGGTGAAACCTATGCACCCGTAGCTAGGCTTGAGTCAATTCGCATTTTATTGGCCTATGCTACTTACCATGGCTTTAAGCTTTATCAAATGGACGTGAAAAGTGCCTTCCTCAATGGACCAATCAAGGAAGAGGTCTATGTTGAGCAACCTCCCGGCTTTGAAGACAGTGAGTACCCTAACCATGTCTATAAGCTCTCTAAGGCGCTTTATGGGCTCAAGCAAGCCCCAAGAGCATGGTATGAATGCCTTTGAGATTTCCTTATTGCTAATGGCTTCAAAGTCGGAAAGGCCGATCCTACACTCTTTACTAAAACTCTTGAAAATGACTTGTTTGTATGCCAAATTTATGTTGATGATATTATATTTGGGTCTACTAACGAGTCTACATGTGAAGAGTTTAGTAGGATCATGACACAGAAATTCGAGATGTCTATGATAGGGGAGTTGAAGTATTTCTTAGGATTTCAAGTGAAGCAACTCCAAGAAGGCACCTTCATCAGCCAAACAAAGTATACTCAAGACATTCTAAACAAGTTTGGGATGAAGGACGCCAAACCCATCAAGACACCCATGGGAACTAATGGGCATCTCGACCTTGACACGGGAGGTAAGTCCGTGGATCAAAAGGTATACCGGTCGATGATAGGTTCCTTACTCTATTTATGTGCATCTCGACCGGATATTATGCTTTCCGTATGCATGTGTGCAAGATTCCAAGCCGACCCTAAGGAAGCTCACCTTACGGCCGTGAAACGAATCTTGAGATATTTGGCTTATACTCCTAAGTTTGGGCTTTGGTATCCTAGGGGATCCACATTTGATTTAATTGGTTATTCGGATGCCGATTGGGCGGGGTGCAAAATCAATAGAAAGAGCACATCGGGGACTTGCCAGTTTTGAGAAGATCCTTGGTGTCTTGGGCTTCAAAGAAGCAAAATTCGGTCGCTCTTTCCACCGCCGAAGCCGAGTATATTGCCGCAGGCCATTGTTGCGCGCAATTGCTTTGGATGAGACAAACCCTGCGGGACTATGGTTACAAATTAACCAAAGTTCCCTTGCTATGTGATAATGAGAGTGCAATCAAAATGGCCGACAATCCCGTCGAGCATAGCCGCACTAAGCACATAGCCATTCGGTATCATTTTCTTAGGGATCACCAACAAAAGGGAGATATCGAGATCTCATACATTAATACTAAAGATCAACTAGCCGATATCTTTACCAAGCCTCTTGATGAATAAACTTTTACCAAACTTAGGCATGAGCTCAATATTCTTGATTCCCGCAATTTCTTTTGCTAGATTGCACACATAGCTCATTTCTATGCTTTTGATCATATCTCCTTTATATGCTATGACTAATGTGTTTTTAAGTCTATTTCAAACCAAGACATAGGTATATTGAAAGGGAATTGGAGTCTTTGGCGAAGACAAAGGCTTCCACTACGTAACTCATACTTCGCCGTCACTCCAAACAACTCTCCATTCTAAGGGGAGAAAAGCATGAGCATCAAAGAAAAGGACTTTGTCTTTGGGGGAGAGAGTAAGAGCCCAAAGCAAAAGAACCGGACTTCGTCTTTGGTATAATCTTAACTCATTTATTTATGACCAAAGGGGAAGATAGCACTTAGAGGGCTCTAATGATTCCGTTTTTGGCGATTCATGCCAAAGGGGGAGAAAGAAAGAGCCCAAAGCAAAAGGACCGCACCACCACCAATTTCAAAAACTTCGTGTTTTCCAAAAATATTATCAATTGGTTTCCTATTGTGTTCAAAAGGAGGAGAAAGTAGTATTTCAAAAATGATATATCAAAACCCTCTTGAACACTAAGAGGAGGATCTCATTTAGGGGGAGTTTTTGTTTAGTCAAAGGAGAAGCATTTGAAACAGGGGGAGAAAATTTCAAGTCTTGAAAATGCTTTGCCAAATCTTACTCATTTACCTTTGACTACTTGCAAAATAACTTTGAAAAGGATTTACAAAATAGTTTGCAAAAACAAAACATGTGGTGCAAGCGTGGTCCAAAATGTTATATAAGAAAGAAACAATTCATGCATAAATTCCAAGCAACCTTTGCACTGACATTATGCAAACTAGTTCAATTATGCACTTATATATTTGCTTTGGTTTGTGTTGGCATCAATCACCAAAAAGGGGGAGATTGAAAGGGAATTAGGCTTACACCTATTTCCTAATTAATTTTGGTGGTTGAATTGCACAACACAAATAATTAGACTAACTAGTTTGCTCTAGATTATATGTTCTACAGGTGCCAAAGGTTCATCTATAACTATACGAAATCGACTGTCCGGAATACCGTAGATTATTCCGGACAGGAGAAGCTTTTTGGAAAAACAGGCCAAGCGCGGACCGTCCGGCCCCTTGCGGCGGACCGTCCGCGACACAAGAATGACCCTCGGACAGAACCAATGCAGGAACACAAGTTTCCACTACGGACTGTCCGAAGGAAAAGCAAAGACCGTCCGAGCCCTCGCGCGGACCGTCCGGCCTCAGGCGCGGACCGTCCGGTCGGTAAGAAACCGAAAAACCCGAAGGTAACGGGTTCGGAGAAATGAATTATAGGGGGCCTCGCGGACCGTCCGGGGTGCACGACCGGACCGTCCGCGACTGGCTCTGTCTGACATCTGACGACGCATTAAATGCAATATAGCCGTTGATATAGCCGTTACTGCTGACCGTTGCATTTTCAGCCGTTGATCTACAGGGGCGGACCGTCCGGACCTGGCTCGCGGACCGTCCGCGCTCAGCAGAATGGCCCAACGGCTAGGAAGTGGTTGGTGGCTATAAATACAACCCCAACCACCTCCATTCATGACATCCAAGCATTCCAACCTTCAACATTCAATACAAGAGCTAGCAATCCATTCCAAGACACATTCAAAGCCTCCATCTCTCCAAGTTTCACAATTGAGAAAAGAGATCATTAGTGATTAGTGGCTTGAGAGAGAAAGTGATCCGTGTGTTATTTGTCGCTCTTGTCGCTTGGCTTTTGCAATCGTGCTTTCTTGATTCTTTCATTGCGATCAAACTCACTTGTAATTGAGGCAAGAGACACCAATCTTGTGGTGATCCTTGTAGAAACTTTGTGTTCCAAGTGATTAAGAAAAGAAAGCTCACTCGGTCCGAGGGACCGTTTGAGAGAGGGAAGGGTTGAAAGAGACCCGGCCTTTGTGGCCTCCTCAACGGGGAGTAGGTTTGCAAGAACCGAACCTCGGTAAAACAAATCCGCGTGTCACACTCTTCATTTGCTTGCGATTTGTTTTCAACCCTCTCTCTCGGACTCGTTTCTTTATTACTAACGCTAACCCGGCTTGTAGTTGTGTTTATATTTGTAAATTTCAGTTTCGCCCTATTCACCCTCCCTCTAGGCGACTATCAGCAGTACAATGGTCGAGGAAGAGGAAGTTGTTGATGCAGCAGCAGCCGCTTTCGATTCCGCGCGAGCCTTGGCCTTAGCCTCCTCTGCGCCGCGCTTGGTGTGGACGTACTGGTTCTCGGCAGCGGCGGTCCAGCCACCGGCAACTTGATGGCGGACCATCGCGAAGCGCGTCAAGTGGGCTTCCTTATTCCACGCGAGTAGTCGCCAACCTTGGTTGCCCCAGGGTGCGTGGGGTAAGCAAACGGGCCGCCGCCGCCATGGCTCTTTGCCTGCGCGGGGGACTCTGGACTCTGGAGTCTGGACTCAAGCAGGTCATGGCTCCTTTGAATTCTTTGGAAAACATGTCGAGTCGCTTCGACTTCTGGAAAAATTACGACTTGTCGAGTCGCTGAAAGGCCAGCTGCTTCGTATCCGTTAAAAAATGATCCTATGGCTAAAAGATAAAGAGACGATGTGGACGCACGGATGCGCGTGTTTGCGTCGCGCTCTATACAGTAGTAATTTGGGGTACATGTACTGTCATCGACCACTGTCAGGTCATTGCGCATACTTAAATCGTATCAAGGGTCTTCAATGCAGATTCTGTACTTGGGGAACGCTTGGACGTGCAGATTCACATCGATGACAGTAGTAGTGTACTATGTTATACGTTGTAAAACTATTTCAGTATTATCATGTTGGAGTATTGTGTGATGCGTAACTATTTTGTACATCAACTGATTTACAGTGAATGATAATCAATATACACATTATTCAATAAGTATTCATTATCCGCATATATCAGATACACAATATCCGTATTCGTTCCTTATCTGCTCGAATAAATACCCAGTTCATGTATCTGTATTCGTCTCGATTCTGTCTATCCGTATCCGATACCGAATCCGATTAAAATACATTATAGTAGGATACAAGATGACCTACTATTCATCTGTATTAAAACTCCTTTAAGTTTTCATCCCTATTAAAACCCCTTTTAAGTTTTAATATAGAAGTAATTTGCGAAAGAGCCTCTAGCTTAGTGGTTAAGGCTTACAAGTAGCATCTCTAAGCCTCGGGTTCGATTCCCCTCGGGCTAATTTTTCGGGGTTGGTTAAAAAAAATTCTCGTAGTGCTCCATCCGCTCTCGGGTTACGATGTCCTGTGCATCCGGTTGGGCCGTTACAGAGTGGACGGTTGATGTTGGGCTGGTAGTGATGGTGGACCAGGGTTCGGGGTTTTCTTGGCTGAGACTAATGTTGCGGTATCCTCCGATTAGACTGTTATAGAGTGAACGATTGACGCCGATCCATTAGTGATAGAAGGCCAGAGTTTGAAAATCTTGGGATCAATGTTTACTTGTTTTGTTGCGGAATAACAGGGAACACCTTGCATCATCTCTCGTCCCTTCAATTTTGATGGACAACCGAGAACAACACTAGAATATTTCTTTCTCAACCTCTGACCCTGAACCAATCAACCTTATTTAAGGATCATGCTATCCCCCATCCTGATCTATCGTTACACCCAAACACACAGTATAATACCGGGGAGTGTTGTTCACGACTTCACGGTCAAGTTTTTATTTAGAAGAAAGAAATTTGGAGTCCGAGTCAGCTACCCCCGACTCGGTTCGTGACGACTGACGACGAGTGACGAGATCCCAATTCCCGGTCAGTTCGTGTTTCCCGGAAAAAACCCAGCGCCCTCCCCACCGCCGCCCGCCTCCCTCGCCTCCTATCGGAATCCATCCCGATGGCGCAAGGCACCGTGCCGTCCGCAGCCGGGGCCGGCGGAGGCGGCTGCGCCTCGGCCCCCGCCGTCTCCACGACCCCCCCTGGCACGCCACGGGCCTCCGCGGCAGCCGCGCCGCCACCGCCTCCTCCCTCCTTCGCGACTGGATTCTACTACGCCGTGGAGCTCTACTTCGACCCGGCGCTAGAGAACCAGGTGCTCAAGGCGTGGAACGCGCTGGCGCGGCGGCAACTTGGCAGCCGCCTCATCGACGCGGCCGCTCGCCCGCACCTCCCGCTGCTCCACCTCCCCGCCGCCGCGCTCCCGCCGCCTGGCACCGGCGCGGGCGGGGACCCGCTCCTCCGCCTCGCACCCTCGCTCCGCGCGCTCGCGTCGCGCCTCGACCCGCTCGCGCTCGCGCTCTCCTCGCTCGCCGCGCTCCCGGCCTCCGCCACCTCCTCTCCACACGACAACGTTCTCTTCCTCGCGCCCACTCCGTCTGCCGCGCTGCTCGGCCTCCATGCGCAGCTCTGCGAACTGCTGCGGAAGGACGCTGGCGTCGAGATCCCCGACCCGTTCCGGCCGGACCACTGGCTACCACGGTGCGCCGTCGCCATCGACGTGCCACGCGGCCGCATGGCCGAGGCCTTCTGCGTGCTCCGAGAGCTAAAGCTGCTCCCCGTCTCTGGGTACGGGATGGACATCGCGCTTGTCGAGGTCGGGGCAACCGTCAGGGAGCTCGTGTGCTACCCGCTCGGCGGCAGCGGTAGCACTGGAGCCGACTGAGAGGTAACATACTCTTCGACTGGATCTTGATCTCGCTTCTCAGTTCTAAATCCTGTGATCTACTTACATTTAGTGCTCTGTTTGGATAGGAACTCCTAAACTTGATAGCGATTCTTCGCCGATTTAGCAATTGATATGGTAGTATGAATCAACTAGGAGCTTGATGAGATTGTTTGATGACGATTGTATTAGAGTGGACTAATCAGGTGTGGAAGAATCCTTATTTAAGCAACCTATTATTAGTTCCTTTTGTCTTAGCAGTCATAACAAAATCTACTTCTAAATGCTTTACAAGAAGCTTTCCTCAACTCCTACATTACATTTGTAGCTTGCAACGAAGGGAGTAACGAATATTATTTACTGAGTTGCACAATGGTATATCAGTTTCTCACAGTCGCCAAATTGCTCTAATAGATACTGTGCCTAACTGCATTGGGTTTATGATATTATAAGGACATACCATTACCATATCTTTATAGTGCTAGTTTGTCGTAAGGAAAGGGGCGAAATGGATACATCTTCCTTCTAAATATGTCAGTCTACTGTTGGCACAGGCGCACTACACTCTACTAGGGTAAGAGATAATTCCAGATGCATGTGTAGTGTCCCAAATATTTCGTTCTTCCAAACAAAAATGCCAATAATTCGTTCCAAGCAATCTGTTAGTAAATTGGAAAACTGCTTGACATTTAATTCCATGGACAAAGCAGTGAGGTAATTTGTAATGCTAGTTAGAGTGGGCTGATCACATTCCAACTCCTGCACATAGACATCTATCTTGCTAACAAAATGTGAAATCGGTACCATTGAAGTGCTGTCGAAATGTGCAGGGAGCCCCCTGTTTTATGCCAAGATGATCTTCTTGCTGCCTGATTTTCTGCCATCTGCTTACCACCCGTGGTAAGTTTACACCTAAATGAACTTTGGTTTTTTCATCCCTGGGGACATATGGCTGGTCAATGATCTGTGAAACCATGACTGACATTCTGATAATGGATAATTTTGTTTATGCCCTTAAGAGACACCTATTATTTCCACGTCTTTTGATTAAAATCCTCTGTTACGGTCCATTTTGTTTTGGTCACGTTCATCTGAATTTTGAGAAAAGACTTACATATCCATGATCTCTTATGTCTCTTGTTGCCACAGCGCCCACCACCACCTCCCCTTGTTTCCAAGGCTAATCCATATTTTAGCTTACCATACTTTATGCCGGTTCACATCCATTTTCATCCCAAGGATCCAAGCAATTGTCTGCTAGTTAGTAGCAGCAGGAGATAATATCATTGCCCTTGTTTTAAAGGCGTCGCCTAGGCGACGCCTAGGCGTCCAGGCGCCCGAAGGATCCAAGGCGTCCCCGTCGCCTAGGTGAGAAGCAGCAAGAGGGCATAGGGCATAGGGGAAGGTGTCACACCCGGATTTCGGGGGCACCAAGACCCGGGGCGAACATAATCACCAGGTGTGCTGGGACCAAGTCTCACACATATGATGAATCATGACACACGATCGAATGTCACAACTTTACTATATAATAGGAGTTCTATACAAAATAAATAATTACATATAAGGAGACAACGGTCCAGCAACCCAAAGTTGACTGGGAGACGACGACCTAGATCTCTCACGAACTTATCGCAGCATCCTCCTTGCGCCTCATCCTGTGGTACCTGTTCTTGACCTGTGTGGGGGGGTGTGAGACAGCAAGAGTGAGCTCACATACGTTCATCGCTCAACAAGTTGTGGGGAATAATGTGCATGAACTCGCCAAAGGTGGGAGCTCATGTGAAGTGTAAGGCTTACCAACGGAGATGGTTGAAGCTGAGCATTGCTTTTAAAGTTGGTCAAAATTTTATTAGCAATTACTAAGTATAAGTAAATACCAACCCAATTAAGTAGTAGAACAGAAGTAACAATATCACCTGCGATGCAATGCATATGACAAATTGAATTTAAGTTCCATAAATTAATCATCAGAGAGTCCTGAGCTGCTCATGACCGTGAGCTCGGCTAGTATACCAGTTTTACACTCTGCAGAGGTTGCACATCTTTACCCACAAGTCATGTTACCCATCTGCCAAGGGATCGTGACTTCCCAATTTCCCATACACCTCTACCGAGGAGGCGAGGCAGGGTAACACTACGAGGCCTTTACAAAGTTCCACTAGCTTCAGAAAACCCGCTACAGTTTATAGGAAGCTCCAATGCAGGGTTCTTGCCTGACCGCCATCGCAGCAAAATCAACCAAGGACCTCCCTACACTGACCACTCCCCTACTGCCCTTGCCCCTTTCGGGTAAGGTAGTCTTCCACTAGCTTTCCTAATTAATCAGCCAAGGGCGTCCATAAACCCTTGTGGTAGCACTGTTTTCCCGGGTGGTCGCTCCATGTTCCAATTAACATAATGATCTTACCATGAACAGTGATAATAAACAGATAATAAAAGTGTAATCATGAATAATGTATCTTCATACCCAAAACCACATAAAGCACTAGCAAGTACTACCCAAAAAGTTCAGTGGTAAACAAGGTATAAAGATAGACAAACTAGGGTAACCTATTGGGTCCCATCAAAATTAACCTATGCAGATCATTATGATTAATTAGAACATGAGTGGGTAAAAAGAAGTGATCAAGGGCACAACTTGCCTGGCACTTGAGATTCCAGGTACCAACTTGCTCTTCAGATGACGCGTGTCCTCACTGCTAAACGTATCAATACAGACAAACATGGTATAGGCAAAAATTAACATTACACCAAACATAAGAATAAACTATGTGATAATAATCTACGCGCCATAACGAGATCGTAGAAACAAGAACCACTAAATTCGGAGCTACGGTTATTAAGTTATGAATTTTCGAAATTACTTAGCACCTAGAATAGATTAATTCAATTGCGCAAGTTTTAATTCAAGTTTCATGGTTAAACAAAGGTACGAGGTGGTAAACAACATTAATACAAAATTATTGCAACTGAAATGACTCAATTTGGAGTTAAAATGAATTAACTATGAATTATGCAAGTTTATGGAATTATTTTCATACTAAAAACCTATTTCTTTATTAATTCCTGAATATCCTAAGTGTTCTGGACTGGGCACCAAATAATACAAAACTCAGGGTCCAATCTGTAACAATTCCCTAGACTCAATGATCATCGCCCACAGACGGCGGGTTAATTTGTAAAGATTACGGGGTCTCTTTAGCAAATAGGCCAGGGCGAAGGGGTATCGGGCTATTTGGGCCGTTGGATCTCTATCTGACGGTTGCGATTAGATTTTTTTATAAAACCTAACTCAGTATCCAACGACAGCCGCTAGATTAAGATCTGATGGTCGTGAGGCATCCACGCCGTAACCCAATCTCGACCGCAAAGCCTGCAACCGACGGCACAGATTTAATCGAGTGAAGGGGTATGGGTCGATCTAATCTCAACCGCCCACAAGTGATCTGACGGTGACGAGGCGTCTTCCCCGCCCGACGCCAGAGCGCGGCGGCGCCGCCCAGTTTGCACGGCGGAATCCCGCCGGAGCACGACGCACCGGTGCCCCCGTTGCCTGGTTTCCGCACCAATTTGCGTAAATACGATTGAAAGGACATGGGGAAGTGATTCAATTGGTTATTTACCTTCTGTTATGCGATCACGTGTCCAAGCTGCGGTGCTCGGTGGCAACACCACGGAGGCCGAAATTCCGTCGAGAAATTACCCAGGCTCCGGCCACAACCCCGATGCGCACGAACCAGGCAAAGCTTCCCCGCGTGCTTGCGAAGCCCCAGAACCACCCCACTGGTGTAGAAGGGCAGCACCGACGAGCCCAGGATGCGGCGGGCCTCTCTCCCCCGCACCGCACTCTAACCCGCTCCCACGGTGTCGACAGAAGCTTGCTTCCAGAGGATAGATGGGGAAAGGGAACCCGACCTCCGACTTTTATAAATACTAGCCATCGGTCCAGGGAAAACGGCAACGGAACGCTGGTTCAGCGCGTGAACCGCGGCATCGGCAGCGGCGGTCCGGCCACGAGGTAGGGGACGACCAAGGAGAGGAGCTCGCGGGGATTGGTTACGGAACACCGCGCAAGTTTGTTACAGGAAGAGGACGATCTGACGAATGGGACCCACGTGGCGGGGAAATCACGGTACGGCTGGTTAGGCGGCCCTAGTCGTCAGCGCATGGCTGAGGTAGAATGGGCAAGCGAGTGGAGAGGCAGAAGGATGGCCCAGGGCTGGGGGTTTCGGCCCACCAACGATCACTGCAATTCTCTTTTCTTTTAATTTTCAGTTTTGTTTTCTAGTTTTCAAATTTTGATTCCAAGTTCAAATTCAACCAGGGTTCTGGAAATTCACTTTACAGTTAAATGCACAACACAAAAAAACTCCAACATAACGCAAAGTATATATTTATTTATTATTTATTTATTTGTTTATAAGTACATACTTTTGGATATGATACTCCACCTAATTGTTTTATGAACAATATTTTTGATTGTATAATCTCGATTAAACGAAGCTCTAATTTTTATCCTTATAATACTTATCAACTTCAACAAAGAATTATTTATAGAAGAATCTTTTTATTGAACCTTTACTATAGAACTTTTATTTTATGAGATGTAACTTCAAATGTTATGGAAAAAAATTCTAATTCAAGATTTTTGAAAAAAAAATACTATACTCCCAAAATGAGATTTAGGGTTCTACAAATCCTACCCCCCTTAACAGAAATCTCGTCCTCGAGATTTGTAAGAAAAGGTGTATAACTATGTCATCTCAGAACATATGCACACACAAAAATATCAGCATGATGCATACTTTATTAGCAACACATGGGTCAATTAGACCTTATTATTATTACTAAAATAGTAAAATACTACTACTAGCTAAACTAATATTTAGGTCTTACAAATAGTAAAATATGTATATATGTATCTATGTTTATGTTTATCTCTATTCTTGTTGTTCGTTGACTTCTTCACCGACTACTTCATCTTCAACCAGCTCTTCTTCTTGACGGGGTTGATCTTTTCCTTTTCCAGTCTTGGTCTCATTGAGTCGGGGTCAGGGTATATCATCAGAGTTGGGACATATGGTTGAAATAGTTATGGGTGAGATGGACTACATGATGTAGGTCAAAGTTTGTTTGATGTTAGGTGGGGATAGACAGATTATGCAATTCTTCATGACTCTTTTGGTTGGATCAGATCTCATGTATGTGGCTGAGTTGGTTTAAGGCACTAGTTTTTTTAGTGCATGAGGGGTATGGCCTTATCTTTTGTACCAGCATTAAGTAATTTACTCTAGATTAGATCATAATAGATTAGATAAAATGTAGATTAGGTTGGATATGACTAGATTAGATTAGTTAAGATCTAAATAAATTTTGGATTAGCTCATGGTGGTTACACTAGTGTGGGATAAATATGCTTATTAGGGCAAGATGAATCCATAAGGACAAGGTAGAATCTTTTGAGGTCAGTTAGATCTATTAGGATAAGATAGAATCTTTTCAAGATAAGATGAGTCTATTAAGATAAGAAAGAATCTTTCAAGACAAGATGGAGCTATTAGGTTAGATATACTTTTAATGGGGAACATTCTTAGTTTGTATAGTCATCTTATGATTTATTTATTTATATTTATGTCTATACGTATATGTAAATGTAATTGTGGACATTACTCCACAACTCATCACACTCAATCAAAGATCCAAATCAAACAAGTATCATAAGAACAAACATTCAATCATACAAATATTGACAAAAATAGTTTTGATTTTGTTCCTAAGTGTAGGTCTCCTATTCCTAAAGGTCACTTTAGGTACAGGATTTCAGAGTGTGAAATCCACATTTGTCTTTAGAAAGAAAAGGTAAAAATAATCAGAGTAAAGCGGAAATAGATGAGAAAAGATTAAGAAAAGTTTAGAAAAGAATCAGAGTGGCAAAGGTAAGGCTAATCAGAGTAGACTAGTAGAAGGTGAAACATGATCAAGATAAGTATAGAAAGAATCAGAGTAAGGTAAGTAGGTAATGGTTATGTTCATCTCTATCTAGGTTTCGTCCTACAGTCAACATTCCTCTGATACCACTTCTGTCACACCCGGATTTCGGGGGCACCAAGACCCGGGGCGAACATAATCATCAGGTGTGCTGGGACCAAGTCTCACACATATGATGAATCATGGCAAAGGATCGAATGTCACAACTTTACTATATAATAGGAGTTCTATACAAAATAAATAATTACATATAAGGAGACAACGGTCCAGCAACCCAAAGTTGACTGGGAGACGACGACCTAGATCTCTCACGAACTTATCGCAGCATCCTCCTTGCGCCTCGTCCTGTGGTACCTGTTCTTGACCTGTGGGGGGGGTGTGAGACAGCAAGAGTGAGCTCACATACGTTCATCGCTCAACAAGTTGTGGGGAATAATGTGCATGAACTCGCCAAAGGTGGGAGCTCACGTGAAGTGTAAGGCTTACCAACGGAGATGGTTGAAGCTGAGCATTGCTTTTAAAGTTGGTCAAAATTTTATTAGCAATTACTAAGTATAAGTAAATACCAACCCAATTAAGTAGTAGAACAGAAGTAACAACATCACCTGCGATGCAATGCATATGACAAATTGAATTTAAGTTCCATAAATTAATCATCAGAGAGTCCTGAGCTGCTCATGACCGTGAGCTCGGCTAGTATACCAGTTTTACACTCTGCAGAGGTTGCGCATCTTTACCCACAAGTCATGTTACCCATCTGCCAAGGGATCGCGACTTCCCATACACCTCTACCGAGGAGGCGAGGCAGGGTAACACTACGAGGCCTTTACAAAGTTCCACTAGCTTCAGAAAACCCGCTACAGTTTATAGGAAGCTCCAATGCAGGGTTCTTGCCTGACCGCCATCGCAGCAAAATCAACCAAGGACCTCCCTACACTGACCACTCCCCTACTGCCCTTGCCCCTTTCGGGTAAGGTAGTCTTCCACTAGCTTTCCTAATTAATCAGCCAAGGGCGTCCATAAACCCTTGTGGTAGCACTGTTTTCCCGGGTGGTCGCTCCATGTTCCAATTAACATAATGATCTTACCATGAACAGTGATAATAAACAGATAATAAAAGTGTAATCATGAATAATGTATCTTCATACCCAAAACCACATAAAGCACTAGCAAGTACTACCCAAAAAGTTCAGTGGTAAACAAGGTATAAAGATAGACAAACTAGGGTAACCTATTGGGTCCCATCAAAATTAACCTATGCAGATCATTATGATTAATTAGAACATGAGTGGGTAAAAAGAAGTGATCAAGGGCACAACTTGCCTGGCACTTGAGATTCCAGGTACCAACTTGCTCTTCAGATGACGCGTGTCCTCACTGCTAAACGTATCAATACAGACAAACATGGTATAGGCAAAAATTAACATTACACCAAACATAAGAATAAACTATGTGATAATAATCTACGCGCCATAACGAGATCGTAGAAACAAGAACCACTAAATTCGGAGCTACGGTTATTAAGTTATGAATTTTCGAAATTACTTAGCACCTAGAATAGATTAATTCAATTGCGCAAATTTTAATTCAAGTTTCATGGTTAAACAAAGGTACGAGGTGGTAAACAACATTAATACAAAATTATTGCAACTGAAATGACTCAATTTGGAGTTAAAATGAATTAACTATGAATTATGCAAGTTTATGGAATTATTTTCATACTAAAAACCTATTTCTTTATTAATTCCTGAATATCCTAAGTGTTCTGGACTGGGCACCAAATAATACAAAACTCAGGGTCCAATCTGTAACAATTCCCTAGACTCAATGATCATCGCCCACGGACGGCGGGTTAATTTGTAAAGATTACGGGGTCTCTTTAGCAAATAGGCCAGGGCAAAGGGGTATCGGGCTATTTGGGCCGTTGGATCTCTATCTGACGGCTGCGATTAGATTTTTTTATAAAACCTAACTCAGTATCCAACGACAGCCGCTAGATTAAGATCTGATGGTCGTGAGGCATCCACGCCGTAACCCAATCTCGACCGCAAAGCCTGCAACCGACGACACAGATTTAATCGAGTGAAGGGGTATGGGTCGATCTAATCTCAACCGCCCACAAGTGATCTGACGGTGACGAGGCGTCTTCCCCGCCCGACGCCAGAGCGCGGCGGCGCCGCCCAGTCTGCACGGCGGAATCCCGCCGGAGCACGACGCACCGGTGCCCCCGTTGCCTGGTTTCCGCCCCAATTTGCGTAAATACGATTGAAAGGACATGGGGAAGTGATTCAATTGGTTATTTACCTTCTGTTATGCGATCACGTGTCCAATCTGCGGTGCTCGGTGGCAACACCATGGAGGCCGAAATTCCGTCGAGAAATTACCCAGGCTCCGGCCACAACCCCGATGCGCACGAACCAGGCAAAGCTTCCCCGCGTGCTTGCGAAGCCCCAGAACCACCCCACTGGTGTAGAAGGGCAGCACCGGCGAGCCCAGGATGCGGCAGGCCTCTCTCCTCCGCACCGCACTCTAACCCGCTCCCACGGTGTCGACAGAAGCTTGCTTCCAGAGGATAGATGGGGAAAGGGAACCCGACCTCCGGCTTTTATAAATACTAGCCATCGATCCAGGGAAAACGGCAACGGAACGCTGGTTCAGCGCGTGAATCGCGGCATCGGCAGCGGCGGTCCGACCACGAGGTAGGGGACAACCAAGGAGAGGAGCTTGCGGGGATTGGTTACGGAACACCGCGCAAGTTTGTTACAGGAAGAGGACGATCTGACGAACGGGACCCACGTGGCGGGGAAATCACGGTACGGCTGGTTAGGCTGACGACCCGGCCCTAGTCGTCAGCGCATGGCTGAGGTAGAATGGGCAAGCGAGTGGAGAGGCAGAAGGATGGCCCAGGGCTGGGGGTTTCGGCCCACCAACGATCACTGCAATTCTCTTTTCTTTTAAATTTCAGTTTTGTTTTATAGTTTTCAAATTTTGATTCCAAGTTCAAATTCAACCAGGGTTCTGGAAATTCACTTTACAGTTAAATGCACAACACAAAAAAACTCCAACATAACGCAAAGTATATATTTATTTATTATTTATTTATTTGTTTATAAGTACATACTTTTGGATATGATACTCCACCTAATTGTTTTATGAACAATATTTTTGATTGTATAATCTCGATTAAACGAAGCTCTAATTTTTATCCTTATAATACTTATCAACTTCAACAAAGAATTATTTATAGAAGAATCTTTTTATTGAACCTTTACTATAGAACTTTTATTTTATGAGATGTAACTTCAAATGTTATGGAAAAAAAATTCTAATTCAAGATTTTTGAAAAAAATACTATACTCCCAAAATGAGATTTAGGGTTCTACAGAAGGGAAAGGGGCGGCGTTGTTTCAGGGTGGCAGCGCTGAATCGGGAGCGGCGGAGGCCAAATCCAGGGCGGCAGAGGCCAAATCCAGGGCGGCGGAGGCTGAATCGTCGGCGGCAGCGTCCAAATCGTCGGCGGCGGCGGCGATTCTGAGGTGGCGACGGCGAATCTGAGGCGGCGGCGGCTCAATCGGGGGCAGCGGCAGCTGAATGGTGGGGGAGAGAGGCAACCTAGGGTTGCCAGATGAAGGATTATATGGGCTGGCTGGTGGGCTGGGCCTCCTACCCCTTCCTTCTCCTTTTTTCTTTTTCTTTTTTTTTCTTTTTCTTCCTCCTCCATGGGGCTGTTTTGCTGATTCTCAGGTTGATAAGGCGTCGCCTTGCTCGCCTTAGGCGTCGCCTAGGCGTCTAGGCGGGGGTCCGGCGCCTTATCTCGCCTTACCGCCTTAAGAACCATGATCATTGCTGATGCAGGTTGGCCGCGACATGAGGGTGTTTGTTTCGGCTTTTTTTCAGCTTCTGGCCGCCAGAAGCTGCTACGGACTGCCAAACGTCTAGCTTTTTAGCGCTCTTTTGTTAGAATCGTTTTGATAAAAACTGTCCAAAATCAACGTGAACACAAAATCGGTCGAGTCGTCGCGATAGTAGGAATCTGTCACTTTCAAAATCCTAAATCCCTCGTCTTCCTCCGTATGTAATTTCCACGATACTCAGATTCTCACCACAGCCAGATTCTCAGAAAAAGCTGAAACAAACAGGCTTGATATGTGGAGTTATTGGCATCTTTCTATGCGGTTGCAGTTGCTATTAAAGTTGGGACAGGGTAGCTGGATCCAAGATTGCATTAGAACATTTCTGCAGTATCTAAGATTGCTTCTGTTTATCTTGGCTCTTTTGCAAATGAGGAGAATGTGAACCACTACAAATATCGCAGTCTCACCCTGTCACCCGCACGGTCACAGACTTTGACTGGGATTTTGTGGGCACTGCTGGAGTTCGGAGAATTGTGCCCATGCCAATGGGATCTTAGCACAGGAGAGTTGGGACTTGAGACTTGAGACTTGAGAGGAGGGTAGCAATGGTGGCTTCTGATAGTACGGATGCAATGGATCCTGTAGGAGTGGAGGGAAAGGGTTATGTCACGAATGACATGTATATGAGGGAGTTATTTTTTCTGACGTATCATTAACAGATGGATGGAAAAATAGTAAAAGTATAAGAAACACGTGCAAAATTGTAATGCTGAGCAATGTATTTTTCCTGTGAGCGTATTCCTTCTAGTAATCCAGTCAACCAAAATTGTTTAATGGATTGTCTATGAAAAAAAGAAAAGGGGAATCACCAAAGCAAGCTGCAGTTCCATACCTTGTAGTTACATACTTTTTCAGTGATTATTGAGGTAGAAAATTGGACCCAAGCATGTTTGTAGTAACTCTTGGCCTAGTTGACCTCTGCATCAAAAGGTGTCAAAATATTGACTGATAAAGCAAGCATAGTCCTAATAACTTATGTGTCACTTGATTCCCCTAGGTTTATAATATAATTACAATCTTCTGATATCAAGAAACAAATTTGAAGTATTAATACTAAATTGTCAAGTAACACCCTAAATCCAAATTCTATCAAGCAGTTCTGTCAGGCAGGGCACTTTCGAGCAAAATTCTATCAGGCAGTTCTGTCGGAGTGATTTTCCGGGTTAATCTAATGCACGGCTATCTTTCAGGTCCTGTTGTATTTTGTACCATATCTAGATCATGGATGGACAATCATACTTAACAAGGACGTAACAATCGGACAATTTGCCTTATCAAGGAGCTACATTTGGAAGAAGGCTGGACTAACACACATGCAGTATTTTGTTTAGTCATTTCTTTAATCTTTTATCCGATAATGTATTTGATGCCCTATCCCTCCATTGTAGACTCTTCACATACAGGGTATCATCTGTCCTCCATGTAGTGAATTGTCAGTTGTGTTCATGTGCCCTGAGAACCACTTGTGCTCTCTTCGTTCCTTCGCTCAGCTGATTTGTTTACATGACTCATCCATGTCTTGATGCCTTCTTTTGCAGTCGTTTTTGGAATCCTTGGCAGGCGACTCAATTCTATATATGGAATCCCCAAGGGCCAAGTCACATTCTATGGCCATTTGGTGTGGTGCCTTGCGCAACTCTGGCGGCCTGATAATTGCTTTTTGCAAACTCTCGTCCTGCAGATTTTTCGCTGTGACAGTCCATCACGAATCACTGGCCCTTTTTAATTTGTGGTGATGATGAGTGATTATTGCTGACAGCCAGTGTGTTTTAGACTAGTGTGGGCTGAGCATAAAACTGACTGCTTCTGTTCAGGCTCTGCAAAAGATCCACAAAAAAAATGATAGCATTGCCGGGGCTCAAGATTGAACAGCCCCCTAATAACTGGGCAAAAGGGTCATTTGTGGAGTGAGCGTCGGTCGGTCATCGATGAAAAGGTCAGTACCGTGTGCCTCATAGCGATCCGCACGTTACGCCGCAGGTTCTGGCCATGTTTCAGGCCATTGTCATGTCTGACTAAGCTGACTAATTAAGTTGATTCCAGTTCTGGTATCATTAAAATACAAGCGAAAGATACCTGACTGAGCGCTTGAACAAAAGGCCAACTCTACAAAATCTAAAGCGCTTGAGTGAGTAAATAATTCGAAATCCATCGCAAGGATTTGGACCAAAATCGCCCATCCAAACGGCCACTCGGTAGCTTCGAACGGCCCAGTTCATGGCGATGGCGACGAGGTGTCGGCGATGGCGCCGACGCCGACGGCCCATCCCTTGACGAGCTGCAGCAGGATCTCGTTCCACGTGTCGATGGGCCCGGGCAGGCACCAGTGCACACAGTCGTTGGGCATCCGATCCTTCGCACCCTCGGCGAACGGGAACGCCCGGGTGTACAGGCCCGGGTGCCCGTCCGGGCGCATCGCCGCCAGCCGCGTCACCTGCAGCGCCTCCACCGCCAGGCCCGCCCCGCGCTCACTCGCGTCCGCGCCGGCCGCGGCGACCTCCTCGACCCCGGCGCGCAGCATCTCCAGATCCATGTACTCCATCTCCCGCTCCCCGCGCGCGTACGGCTGAGTGCGCACGCACGCGGTCGGGCTGTCCCAATCCCCCTGGAAGTGCGCGGGCGAGAACGTCGTCACCACAGCCAGCCGGGGGCGCGCGGGCGAGGACGTGGCGGCGACGCGGGATATGACCTCGCGGAGCGCGTTGCGGACGGCGAGGCGGAACACGCCGAAGAAGCCCGTCTCCGTGCGGTTGGGCTCCGGGCATCGATGGCAGCCGATGACGGCGCCACGGTCGTAGAACATGGCCGAGTTCAGGTACCACTGCCCCGCCGACAGCACCACCACGTCGAAACCCGGGACCGCCGCCGCCCACCGCTCGTCGGGCTGGTCGAAGTAGATCCGGTTGTGGTCCAGCCCTCCCGCCGCCGCCGGCGACTTGGGCCTCTCCGTGCCGTTCACTAGGAACGGTGACCAGAACACCGACACCGTCGCGTTGTGCGACGGGAACGCCCAGCGCCGGAACTTGCGGAGCTCGTCGCCGTCCCCGTCCCCGTCGCCGCCGCCAGCGCCGCGCACCAGCTGGGCCGGGAACGCGGAGGCGAGCAGGCACACCAGGGACTCGCACTGGTTCCGCGCGAGCGAGTCGCCAACGAAGGCCACGTGGCGACCGCGCACCGCGCTCAGGAACTCCTCCGGGTCGAACGGCGGCAGCGCGCACCCGCGCGGGCGCCACCGCCAGTAGATGTACCCCGTGTCCGGCCGCCCGTGCGCCTCGCAGTTCTGGCCGGCCTTGATCGTCTCGCCGCAGCTCGACCCGTTGTACCGAGGACCTGCCGCGGCCCGCACCCACTCCCCGTCCGAGTAATCGCACCGCGCTGCCGGAGCCTCCTCCGCCTGCTGCGGCCGTGACGGGGAGGTGGCGGCGCCGGTGGTGGGAGGAGAGGGGAGACGGGGAGGAAGAGATAGGAGGTAGTGGATGAGGGCGAGGGGGACGAGGGCGTAGAGCACGAAGGCGATGGCCCGCTTGGTGAGGATGGAAGACGAGCTGAAGTGGTGGCAAGGGCAAGTACTGGAGGCACCCATGGAGATGGATCCAAGATCCAATTACCAGAGCAGCAGTCTACGAGGCGCCAATGGGAGGACAAGGAGTGGAGCGCCTGCTGGTTGACGGTGGTTGAAATGGTACTAGTGAATTGCTCGCGCCCTGTACGAGTCTGGTCAATATGTTCACATAGATATAGACCAGTGTCTATGGTTTTTTAAATGTGGCATTGTTTCAAACTGCAACCAACTTCAGCTATACATTATAGTTCACTAGGTCTGTACCCATGCGTTACCACGAGAGTAAAAAATTAGTATAAAACAATATAGATACGGAACGACAAATATTACTATGGTATGCAAAATGTGTGACAAAATATCACCATACACTAATATTATATTGACGATATATAAATATATAATACTATTATAAATACACTGCTTAAATAAATTGAGCTGATGTCGAAGAAACATTATCAATGCTGCACAAATTATTTCTGAAGAGACAACATAAAATTTTAATGATGGACAAATATATCGACAACTATACACTAATCTAATCCTTTTTCTTCTATTCTTCCATGAGACACCACTTTTCTCCTGTGAGACAATAAACAGACAATCATGAGAATATTAGTAGCATATTTGCACAGCAAACAGATGACAATAATACAAATTTCATTTAGCAAGTGTAGTTACAACATGAGATGAGCAATTCAATTGATGTAGCAACATATTCAAAGAACAAAATCTATATCTCTAGTAAATTATCCATTGTGTGAAAAAGATGAAGTGAGCTTACACTGTGAGTTATCAAATCATATGCAGATCTATCAGTAATACCCACGCACTCTATCCACCCATAGGAGTAATCTATCTCAGCACCCAACAATCAACAATATAATGAGCCATTTCATTAGGTAAATGTTGTCTGGAGTGCAACCGATCCTTATCAATTCCCAAGCATGTTAGGAAAAGATAGACCCTTCAGGTGAAGTAACCAAGTGTCTCGTTATTAATAGTTCCCTATAAATAACAATAGTGTAAAATTTCAAAATTATATCCAGGGTAAGAACACCACATATAAACAAAAGAACAAAAGAAATGAGATTAAATTTGAAAGGCAAAAATTGCAAGAAACTGTTAACCTTTGCAACTGCTTCCCCAAGCTTCATTAGCTTGACTGACTCCCCTGAGAGTTGCAACTCTCTAGGAAACATGAGGAACTACAAATTAGCAACATAAAAAAATCGGATGTGATTTGTCCTCTGGGTCCACAAAATGCTTAATTTCTGCTAATGTGAATTCACACACTCGGAGAAGACCTAGTTGTGACAAGATATGATTGACAAGTTCCAGACATAGTGAGTACATTAAAAAGGGAATATCTATACAACTATTGCGTAGCCAGGAGCTGCTTTTTAGAAGCAGATTGTTGCTAACTTTACAACAAGTAACAAATGTAATGTCAAATATCATACTAAAAACAAAGTTACTGTAGAACTTTTATTAATTTCACAAACAACATATGAAGCACTAAACATCACATAAATTCTGAACTGCGGTTGAAGCATGTCACAATTGCAGAAGCAACAAGTGAAATGATATATAACACTACAAATATTAGTAAAAGCAAAACAATGAGTTCACATGTTGAGCTATGCACTTGTTTGAGCAGAATACTTGGCTCACTTTATTAACACATGCTTTGAAACCAATAAACTCTAAACTATATGCAGTGCAGAACATTAGACAAATATCTGTTAAATTGTAAGAAATTTCTTATGATTTTTCAATGAGCAGTGTTGTATCATGGTGGCAACTGGCAACCATAGGTGCCATATTAGGCACACCATCATAAAAAGAATGTGTTAGCAAAATTCAAGGCACTTTCCAAACAAATTTGGCATTGCGGTGGTGCGGACCAAACAAAAGAATGACCACACTGCAGGTGCTTTTGGAATATGCGGATGTCGAGGGCTCGACCAAAGCAAAGGCGTTGGTGGCATTACCCAAATGTTGTTGTTAGAATAAAATATCAAAGGAGAATGAAAACTCACCTTTCCAACACCGGCAACATGAGCATCGTTGGGGTTAGATCGTGGAATTACAATTTTCACCAAGTTACCTGTCCAAGTGTTAGTGAATAGATATATAGGTAAGAGACAAATAAAGAGGCAGAGATGAAAGAATCTTCGAAGTGTAACGGAAGAACAACAGGCTTAAATCACACATGTAAACGATGGTTCTCATTTTAAGGAAATTCTTTTCTACTCTCTCACGGTGTTCGTGATAGTTTGCTCTACTGGTAATCTTTCCATGCTTGATGCACCGTAAAATCCATGAACCCTTTCAGTATTCTTCAATATGAATTCAGCTTCTAGGGGTCCAGATATGGGGCCTATGGAATCGTGCATGCAAGTTAGATTATTTGCACAATGAAAATCATTCCAGAATTAAGAACATATTAGAAGAATCTTTCAGAGAATTGAAAATGCATGTACCTTCATGACATAAAACAATTATATCAGGATTAACCCCAAATGCCGCATCTGCAATGGCCTGAACACGTAAAACACTATCATCTAAAGTGGTAGCTGTCATTGCCCCGAAAGACCCTGCAGTTGTCAGACCCATATGTGCAACTACGATATGAGATCCTGCCTTGGCCATGGCAGCAACTTCATCCGGATTGAAAGCATATGGAGTAGTAAGGAAACCCATGCGATGAGCCATTGAAATCATCTCCACTTCCATGCTGACAATAAATATAATCAAGTTAATGCAACTTGTAGCCAGAGTGTCCTTCCCTTTCAGAAAAAAACTTACAACCGTAACCATTTTGCAATGCTTCATGATGACAACAATAATGCATGGAGAAATTGCACTTCCAAAAGTTTAAAATGTGTAGAACTTATACATGTACCTCATTCCAGTTTCCTCCAAATTATGTCTAAAATTCCCATCAAACAGACCTACGGTTGGGAAGTTTTGCACACCGCAAAATCCAATGGTTTCTAGTTGTCTCAGAAAGTATTCCATTCGACGAAATGGATCTATAGCACATACCCCAGCAAGAACAGGAACTCCTTTAACCACCTGAAGTTAGATCTACATCAATGGTTGTGCACAATAAAGTTGACAGACATCAGAGTGATGTTGGATTCTGAGCTACTTACAGGCAACACTTCGTTGGCCATCTGAAGTACAATATCATTTGCATCACCAAAGGGCAAGAGCCCAGCTAGTGAGCCCCTTCCAGCCATTTGAAACCGTCCAGAGTTGTACAGCTACAGCACTATAAGATCAACCCCACCACCAACTTCTTCGAACTTTGTAGATATGCCTGTTCCAGCACCAGCTCGAATAACTGGAGTACCGTCACTGATTTGTTCCTTCAGTTTATGTAATATTGATCGCGTCCTCCGCAATATTTCTGTCAGCATGGAAGAGCAGTCAATTAGGGCAAGTTTTGCTGAAGCTAGTTAAGAACAGGAATATAGCGTTAACAAATTCTGAAGCAAACTGGTTGTAGCACACAAATGATCTGTCTGGTATGTAAAAATCTGCTTTCTGGTTAGCTGTGGTGGCTTCTCTGACTTGTTATAGGAAAGTTCTAGTTATCTGACACAGACACAGGTATATCAGGTCCATAACACCCTAACTTTACCCAAATGTTGTTGTTAGAATAAAATATCAAAGGAGAATGAAAACTCACCTTTCCAACACCGATCGTTGGGGTTAGATCGTGGAATTACAATTTTCACCAAGTTACCTGTCCAAGTGTTAATGAATAAATATATAGGTAAGAGACTAATAATATAATGATTAATCAAACTCAAAATAATAGTATCAGTGTCATCGTCGTCCTTAAAATTGTTTAAAATAATAACCAGGAATAAGTTATGTTGGCATATTCCAAGTAAGCTCAAAGCCAAAAAAAAGTAATTTAAAAAGCGTACAACAACCAATAGTATCAGTGTCATTGTCGTCCTTAAAATTGATTAAAATAATAACCAGGAATAAGTTATGTTGGCATATTCTAAGGAAGCACAAAGCCAAAAAAAAAAGTAATTTAAAAATTTACGTGATGACTATATGCTATCAGAAAACATTTTCTTTAGAAAGTAACTGATCATGTAAAATTCTAGTGACCATAGTGCCTCAGCTAACCCTTCCTATAATGGTGTGCAACAATGTTTTTTTAATAATTCTTGTGTTGCTCATGCCAATGAGATATAAATCATATAAAAGCAAACATACAAGTTCAGTCTTGCATGAAATAAACTTACACAAGTAGGAAGCAAATTGATGCAGTTGTAGCACACAACACACCTCGTGTGGCCGTTGCCTCCATGGCTCTCTGCATACCCATGTCATTGCTGCTTGTGCATACCTCTCATCCATGTTGCTTGTCCACAAGGTCGACACATCTGCCATGCACAATCGTAGCCTCTAGACATAGTAAGTCATCGTTTGGAGAAACGAAACATAGATGCACCGTTGTGATTTGCCTGAATTCGTATACCAAATAATATTGGTCTTATAGAAAGCCCCTTTGCATTATGTGCCTCGGCTGAGGCAGTTCATGAGCGGATCGGAGAAGGAGAGGAAGGACGAGGGTGGGATCTTGGATCCAACGGCGGTGGGGGACAGGCCTGCACAGAAAAACACACTTTATGCAGAGCAACGATAAAACATTTAAGCATACTTGTGTGTTTTTTGTCCATGACCCATCACTGGGACAAAAATAGATGTAAGGTGAGTAGGTGAACACATACTGATATATTTTTTAGAAGCTGGAAACTGACATCCTTTGCCATGTAAGCTTTCGGATGTCACTTCCCTTCAGACCAGTTAAGGCTTCGTTCGTTTCTACCCAACCAGACCAGGTTGAGGCTGGATTGGAGCTCAATCCAGGTTATATTCCAAGCCCACGAAAAAATCCGGATTCTAATTTTTTTGTGTTCGGTTAAGCCCACTGGCTTTCAAGCCCATGGGTTTGGGATTTTTTTTGGCTAGGGACGGTCCTGGATTGGAGCCAAGTCTCCAGGGGTCTGGAACAAATCCCGCGAGACTAAGGAGCGGCGGCGGCGCAAAGAAGACGAGTCATCCTCCTCGTCGTCGACGACCTCTACTGCTGGCGAGCTTCTCTCCGGTAGGATCCCTTCTCTTTCGTTAGATCTGCTCTCTGCCTCTCTTTTGTTCGGCGTTGGACAGGCACAGGCAGCACCACGCGCTGGGATCTGCTCTCTGCTGGCACAAGGCCGAGGTCCAACCAGATCGTCCTAGGGCCGGCCGAGGGCGCGACCGCTGTCAGGCTGACGGTGGACGAGGCGGTCAGGTTCTAGGAGGCGGTCAGGAAGCAAGACGCCATCGGCGAGTCCTCGAGCACCACCCCTTGGACCTGGCACAAGAAACACGATATCCGTTGAAGCTTCCGTTCGCTGAAGCTTGTACGCAAACGCCGGGATCGCGGACAGGACAAGTGCCGCTGAAGCTTCCGTCCGCTGCCCACGGCTCCGCGCAACATGCAGCAGGGCCTCTCTACGGTGCAGGGCGACGCGCTGGCGAACCTTTAGGTAGCAGCGGGAGAGCGCGACTGCGCGGGTAGAGTAGGGTGAAGGAGAAGAAGATGTCGAAGGTGAGGAGCACCGTGAGGTTGTGGTTCCTGTCGTCGGATGGAGCAGCTGATGCGCCGTCGCCTGGACGGAGCAGCTGATGCGCCGTGAGGTTGGGAGAAATTTGGGAAATAGAGTACAGTTGGGCAGCAAATTCCTTCTTGGCCACTAGCACCACTAGCTTCTTCTCCTCTCTCTCTCTACACGCCGCACGGAGACACTTCTTTGCTTGCTTGCTTCTTTGCTTGCCTGCCATGTCCCATCTGTGTTGTGCCACAGCCCCCACGGAGAACAAAGTAGATAGCTGATGGAGAGGCTAATGAAATTAGATTGTAGAGAAATGTGTAGGTCTATACAGAGAAGGTGAATATACAATTTATTTATTTTCACTTAGTTCAGTACATGGAATTTCCCTCTTCTAAACACCGTTGGATGTTTGTACTGCATTCTCTCAGTCTTATGTGCTATAGTAACTAGTACATGGAATATGTTCTTACTGATGCTTATATGAACCAAATAATTTATTTATTTTCAGATTGTCCCTGCTCCAGCAAGAGTAGGCGAGGACGAGCCTCCCCCATCCTAGGTGTTGGTGCCTGACTCATTTTATCAAGGTACTAGCCAAAACCTAAAGAAACTGAATTATATGAACTGCATAACTAGCTTTAGTAATTAGTTTTCCTTATTTCTCTTGATGTTATTTTTAGTTTTGCTGTGGACATGAGCAATAGAGATCACCTTAGGAGGAGGGAGGAGGATGGTGATGACCTCTTCCTTTTGATTCTCCCTTCCCTACATCTTTTGAATGCATGGGGATGCTTATTAATTGATATGGGTTCCCTGCTGTTTTTCTTTCTGCATAAATTTCATTTTTTTATCTGTTGATTTCTGCTTTTGATTCCTTATTTAAACTTTGCAGACAGGAAATATTGGTCATATGGAGATAGTTCTGCACAGCGTTCTGAGTCTGCATGTGCCAGTATGAGCTATATATATGTTGCATTTCTCCATGTTTGGGCTCAGCATGTAATAGAACTGAAGGAAGGTTGTTGCAAGACTTGTATGGCATGCTTAAATTTCTGGATAAAATCTAGCTTATACTAAGTCTATTACATGTTTAAATTTTTGAAAAAAAATGTATCGAGAATTGGATGGAATGCTTAAATTTCTAGAGAAATGACATGTTCTATGCTTAAATTTCTGGATTAATGACATGTTTTATGCTTAAATGTTGTTGATTTTATTGGCTTTTGTTGGTATTTAAGATTAGAATTTAATCCACATGGAATAAACGAACAAACATAGTTATTTGGGTTTTGGGATATAATCCATATGGCATAAACGAACAAACATTGGTTGATTGGGTTTTGGGATTTAATCCCACAAGGGATTGGGTGAAAGTCTTGGATTCACCCAATCCATGTGGGGGAAAAAATCAACCCGGGAAAGAATCCCAGATTGCCGAACAAAGGCCTAACATGGGTTACAACCCAATTTGCAAGGTCATTGTGTACTGACAAGGAATACTATTGGCAAATAATGTTCATCAGCATAGCAGTTGCGACCACCTTCCATCCCAGGATGAATACAAATTAATAAAAGGCCACATCTATATTTTAGATCAAAAAATATTGTTAGTGCATGTTTTTTTGGTATACTCTGTCAATTCCAAAATATAGGTGTGGTTTGATTTGGCACAATCTCAAAGCATTTAAATATTGTTTTTTTGCGCCGCAAAAGGACAAACATGTATTTGGTTTTGATCATATACTACATAAAGAAGTTAGTAAATAGATGACAATCTCACTCTGCAATGAAGCTTGAAATTAGTATAGTAAAGACTATCTGCAATAACCTGTGCCTGCTGGCGTTTGACCGAGAACCACTGAAATAGTTAAAGTCAAATCAAACTCTTCCATTGCTAACAAGAATCCATAGAGTTGGAAGCTATGTACCCTACAAAACGACTTAAATCAATTCATAGAAGATGGGTCCAAAAATAAGTAAAAATTCATTTCAGTTTAGGTGACAAGATGTAAGTATTCAAACCTTTATTGCTTCAGTTTCAGAACAACATATCTCATTTTGACCCTTATCATCCTCAAGTTTATTTGAGATTTATTCTATCTACAAAATTGAAATTGTACTAATGACTAATTAGAATTCTAGGCAGAGTAGGAGATACTTCCTAAAACATACATGGTATTAGTAGGATGAAAATGTCATAATTGTGAACAAATAAGATACTTGAAACATGTTCGAAGCAAAGATGCACTGGAACATACTTCCCTCCAGTCAACAAACTCTTTTTTTGTAAATGAAGATCCATCTCTGAATTGGCATATCTATAAAGCTCCATCTAACTAAATTGGAATATCTAGTCTAGAAAGCTATAAAATTACTCTAACTGAACACTCAACGTCTGAAACAGACTCCATCAGACTGCACACAAAAAATCACCAGAATTTCCTTCGGTGAAAGTAAATTATCTTAACTCCGGCTAATTAAAGACTTGCTAGTCAAAAGTTGTTACCATTGTTGGCAGCCTGAACAATCAGGCGCACAGTTCAGGGATCAGCGACACCCATGTTCTTGATAGGTAAGCTTGCAGTTATGCCAGAGCCGGACGCAGGTCTCCGTCTCCTTGCTGCAAAGAGTAGGGCAGGCCCATGTGTGTTACCCAGTGAGGCGGTTGTGCTCCCTTCTTTATCAGCTCAGGCGTCAGATTTTCTAGAAAGAACCGTAGGAGCCTTGCCAAGTTGACAGCATGTGTGGCTACGACATATTTTCCTCCACCTTCATTCATCGATTCTTCACCACCCCATTCCACTGGGGGAAACAATGACACGAATCTCCCTGGATAACTGTTGTAAACCTCGAGTACAACAGATGTAACCCTCAATTACAACCTAGCATTCGCCCAAAAGGGACGCTGGGACAGACCAACGGCTCAAGCGTGCGCGGCTAGCAGTACACACGTAGTAGACGGCACGACAGGTCGGAGGGGGAGGGGGGGCGCTTACTTCCTTGGGGTGCGAGGAGTAGGGGTGAGACGCGTAGCGCGAGGCTTCAAGGGCCTCCTCCAGGTCGGGCTGCGAGGATTGTTGGTAGCCGCGGCGAACGGATTGAGTCGCCCCCATCCAAAACCATGGCGTGTTTGCGCCGTGGATACGATTCCGGAGGTCTGGTGGGCGGTTTGCGGCGCGACAGCGATGAATACGGAGGTCTGGCGGGCGGGGTTGGGGGCGGTTTGCGGCAGCGATGAATACGGAGGTCGGGTTGCCGGGGTTGGCGGGCGGTTTGCGGGGTTTCCGAGCGGGCGTGTGCTTTTTGGGGGCGGGGGCGGTCTACACACCGCCCTTAATTGTTAGTACATATTAAAGATAAATTGCTAGAAAATATCATGCAATCCTCATTACATAAAATTGAACTTGGGACATGAGATGAATTGGTTAGTCTAACACAGGGATGGCAACGGGTACATACCCGTCGGGTAGTACCATTCCATACCCGTACCCATCAAAAAAAATTCTACCCGTCGGGTTACCCATATATACTCGCGGGTATAAAATCTTACCCATACCCGTACCCGCGCGGGTATTTTTACCCGTCGGGTAACCCGTACCCACTAGGAAAGAATTAAATTTCAATATACCAATCACTCAAAATATTAAATAAACATATAAAAACAACTTCAATTTCACATATAACAAATCATATGATTACATAACTTGGTATCTAGACAAATAATAACTAGAGAAGGGTTTTATTCTAGCTAAGTTGGACTATATTAGATGTTTATAGTGCTATTGATGCGGGTATATTTTACCCACGGGTAGACGGGTATGGGTAGTACCAATTCATACCTGTACCCGTCTACCCAACGGGTAGAGGTTTTTACCCATTAACATACCCGCGGGTAGAGAAATCATCTCGTACCTGCCTTCATATCGGGTAAAACTCGTCGGGTATTCGGGTTTCGGGTACCCATTGCCATCTCTAGTCTAACAGCAAAGAAGCCTCTAGAGAAGAGCACAAAGGTGAAGTCTCTGCTCTCTGGTTTATCAGCTGCAGCCTCAAGGATCCGTTCCCACTCTTGTTGTAGGCATCATTCGTGTAGTTTGCATACCAGAACTGCAGGTGAACCCACTCGACTAAATTCAGTCTCTGTTCCATGTCATGTAAACGTGCAATGAAATAGTAGTACCAGTAGTATTAATATGGAAGAGCAAGTAGTACTGAATACTGATCAAAGGTTGTATCAGCGCGGTGCTCAGATAGCATGTTTGGTACATCTAGTTTTTAAGCTGGCAGATTTCAGAGCTTCCCGTGTGAATGCTAGATGAAATGCAATTGTCTGAAAGAAAGCCCACAGGTTGAAATGTAACAAACCTGAAACAGCAGGGAGAGAAAACGCCGACCTAGTCGTCGTTGGAGGGGTTCGGATGAAGATCTACTCCTAGCTCTATATATAGTAACTAGGTGGGTGCCCGTGCGTTGCAACGGAGACATATAATACCATGATAACTTATATATAAATAGGTATGTGCCCGTGCGTTGCCACGAGGTGGGGAGCATGGAGAGCGACGTCTAGGCTACAAATATTGTATGTACCATGTTGTTAGGTTTGTTCTTCAGTCCTCTCTTAGGATTCCAGTAAACGGGACATTAGCAGACAACAACCGGTCAGAAGTCAAATCCACTAATCTTAAATTCTCAATCACATATAGGGTGGTAACGAGCTATAAATTTTACACTATAAAATTAAGGATCAGATCGGATCAGAATCATGTTTTATTTTTATTCACTTTTGAACTAAAATTAATTAAATGGTTCAAACAAATTGTGAAAAGACATAATCCATTACCACTCCTAATCACATCTCACGAACCATCACCATTCAAGTGCAGAACGCCAAGATGGCACTTGAGGAGTGATGAGATCACAACACGTGACTCCCCGGGCCCAAAAGCCCAATAAAACCTTCTCATCACAACAAATCCCCAAATTGTCTCTAGGAATTCACCAGCAAGGGAGATTACAAACCAACACTTGGCCACATGAATGAATGCCCTCAAGGCTCTGTCTGATGTAGAGGCCAAGCAAAGCAGATAAAAGTATAAGGCCATGCATTCTAGCTACAACTAGGAAGCAAGGCACTGACCTGTTAGAATTAGAAAAATATTTAACAGCAATAAGCACAACAAATGTAGGCATCATTTTGCTTTTCAGGTACTACACCACACGGACAGAGGAAAAATATAAAAGGCTATTATACACATGATTACACCCGCAAACCTCAAATCAATCTATAATTGTTCCCTTAGCACCACAAATCATGATCAAGGATAAGTTTGATCCAAGCATCATTCTAGCTTTTTACGGATCTGCAATGATTTTACACCTCATGCTCATGCTCATGCTGATACACCCAAAAATATAATTCTAAGATATTTCTAAGAAAAAATATGTATGTTTAGGAGAACCAAATGGGGGACTAAGGTTTTCCTGAGCTGTGTGGCTAATGACATGTATAGATGCAGGACCGATCCTTGTTTCAACACGGTTGTCCAAAGCCAAATGATTAGTTGCGAAACTGCTTAGCTACTCTGCAAAAACAGATCAACCAGTACAGAAACACGTTGTTTTAGGCCAACTGAGGAGTTCCTAGAGTTTTGCAACAAATCACCCGCTAACAAAGTGGTTACCTTTATGTCAGTTTTTGCGCATTGCGCTTCTCAACCATCTGCTGTGAATCCAAACACCCCCGGCTGGCTATTTTTTTCTCATCTAGCATGCATGCAGACAATCTATGACCCAAGGTATTGTTTGTTCATCAAGGACCATACAACCTGTGTCATTAACGCCAGCTGTGTAAAAAAAGCAAGCAGTATTATCGAGAACGAACCACGACTGCTACCTAAGTTCAAGTAGAAAACAAGCACCAGTCATATGCCTATGTATGTAAGCGAAATTAGTAGAACTTCATTTCTACGGATATATCAAAATCTCTTCCACCTTGACTCTAGAGCTTGAATAGCCCATGCTTCATCTTCTGTGGCGGGCACTGAAATTAGCTGGAGGCTAGAGCATGAGCAAATAGTAGGCAACAATAAGCCAGAAGTTCATTCTTTTCATAAGATCTTTGCTAAAAAAGCACTGAATATTTAATCTAAAGGATCCATTTTCATGTTCTTGTAATATGTTGCTCCTAATAGAACATCTGTATATATATCTTTTGAACATTCGCTGCATCTAAGGGCATAGGGTTTACAAATTAAAGGTCTAGATTCCAGAATTCAGTTGAGTCATGAAAATGGTGGCATGGCACCGATTGGTCAAAATGAAGAATTCTGAACGGACAACTATAGACCAGCAAGTGAAAAAATGCCTCACAGGCTCACCTGGCACGTCTCTGACAACACCCATGCCAAGCTCGGAATTATCCCCGAGCATGGAGCACAGGAACTGCTCTGCCTCTTCAACACTGTCCTTGCGGCCACCAGACCCGTCGCCATCGCTCTCCCCGTCCCGACCCTTCCAAGCATTTGGCATGCTTACTATAGAATTAGCCGCGGATCATGTGTACTCCTTGCCAATCACGTCCGCGACCATGCCCGTAGCGGCCACCGCAACCCGCTTGGGCCTCCGACCAGCCTTTCTTCCACCAGATCCACTGTGCGGCAAGAGATCCAGTGGCGGCGGGGGGCTGCGGCAGGTGCATGTCCTGCGTGGAAGACAGGATACTGGTGGCCACAAAAGGGTCCCCTCCGACCTCGCGGTAGGCGGAGTCGATCTGGTTGAAGGTGGCGCTGGCGAATGCGTCGAGCAGCCAAGCGAGCGCTGATGGCGGACCCTAAGCATGGAGCGCGGATGGCGGGCGAGCGCTGAGAGCGGGATCTGCGCGGGCGAGCGCTGATGGCGGTGGAGGGAATTATCCTGCTTGGTGTGGGCGGCCTGTGAGGTTGGTGGAACCAGGACGATAGAGATTAGGAGGCGGGGGCATGGACGCGTCAGGCGCCCACTCTCCATGCTTAATTAGTAGTAGGGATAAGTAGTATAGATAATCAATTTGTGATTCTGACCATACATAAATTTTGTTATTTATAATCTATCTGTTTCACCACTACATTGCAACCATCAGTATCATGCAGACTTCGATATATGTCACGATTTGCATGGTCTCATTATTGGAGAGCACGTTTCACACATACCGGAAGAAATTCCCTCGTACATCGTTAGTCATCGGACACGTACCACCATACGCTTTTGCTTAAACAAAAAGGTAAGTGTGTGTGTTTGCAAGACTAATGGTCAAACATCGTATAACCATAAAGTTAGAGTACTATATTAATATATTAAATAAATTAATCCAATAGACATAGATTAACTCAATTAACATAGGATAAATAAATATCTAATTATAAAAGTATGAAACATGGTATAATCAATGTTGTTACTGCGTAGTAAATATTCATACGAGACTAACACAACTGGAACAGTTCAATTTGGAATTAAAATGGGGAAGTTACGAATTTCCAAAGTTTCTATGTATTTGATATAGGATTAATTAGGAAATCAATTTTATTGTTGTTTTCATGACAAAACAGAGGTATTATGTGATAAAAAATAATATTATAGAATTATAGAAATTGGAATAAACTCATTTGGATTTAATATGAAATTTCCATGAATTAAATGGGTTTCTGCAATTATTTTTAAACTAAAAATCAATTTCTAAACTCCTTTTCCCTATTTTTTTTATTTCCTGGACTGCGTCCCAAATTCCAGAAAGATCAGGGACCAAGCTATAAACGTTTTTCTAGACTCAGTGAGCATACAGAGTAGATGGTGGGTTAAACACAAAAGACGTCTTAGTTGAAGTTATACACGATTCAACATGAGTCACGTTGGCTAAGGGGTGGAAGGCTAGGCATTCTGCTCAATAGATCCAAGGTTTGATCCCTGAGTAGCCACGGTTTGATTTTTTTCTGCGCGCGGAACGGGGAGGGCATAACGACCGACTACTCTTACCTTCTTAATAAGTAGTATAGATAATATGCCTTTCTAAAGAATGTTGCCTCTTCTGAGTTGCCTGGTGGTACCCATAAACAATTTGAAGCAACTAAAGAGCAAAATAACAACATATATTACAATTGCCAAATATGTTTACCTTGTATTTTCTCAAGAGGAGCCTGGTGAAGGCAACTCAATGTTTCTTTTTGTTTTTTGGAACTTTGTTTTATGGTCTTTAAATAAGAGACCAGTGAATGCGCTTCAAGTTCTTCTGTTGTACTCTTATTTTCCTTCCAATTTAAAAAATAGCAGTGAAATTTAAAAAAATAGCAGTGAAGAGCGAGAGGAAGCTAGTAGAGTTGCTAGGAAGGATGAAACCAGCTTAAACATATGTTGTTGGCATTGATATGATAATATTAACGTGCATCAGTTTAAGATTTTCTAAAGCATCAATATTGTTTTTTCTTTTTTTTTCTGAAAATTGACATTCTCTCTTATGAGCAGTTTAAAGATTATGTTTTCTTTCCTCTAAGTTAGCTATGTTTGTTTGAAGATGTTGCCATCGGTCATTCCAATGTAAAGTAGCCAAGAAAATACAATTTTTAAAAGATAATAAGCTAATTTGGAAAGGTATAAAAATGTACATAACAGATAATAACTATGCATGAACAGCTAATCAGTGTGAAGGTGGACATATAAACAATAATAGAACGCACTTGAAAAAAAAGAGAAACCCAAAGACATGTAGAACATAAAGGTAAGGATCGTGCACTAACCTGTATGGTAGTAGTGACATAGGGGTATCAGTGGTAAGAAGTGCAATGCTTTTGATTTTTTGCTGTGATGTTGGAGTAAAAGGAAGCATTCATGTTTAGATCAAAGGGAAAAACTTTTTTCAAGGAGTAGACTAAATAACAGGTGTAAACTGGCTAAAGTTTTAGAATTACAATGCACATGAAATCTTCTGAGAACTAACTGTAACATGTTAAGATTCTGAAGTTTTTAGGAGGGAGGGCTTTATATTACTATATATACGCAATACGCTTGTGCAAAGCAAGGTAGAAAAATACTTTTACCTTGTATCTTCTCAAGAGGAGCCTAGTGAAGGCAATTCAATTTTTTCTTTCTTTTGGTACCTTGCATTCTGGTCTTCAAATAAGAGATCAGTGAATGCTCTTCAAGTTCTTCTGTTGTAGTCTTACCTTCCTTCCTATTAAAAAATAGCAGTGGATAGCAACAGGAAGCTTTTAGAGCTGCTAGGAAGGATGAAACCAGCTAAAACATATGTTGTTGCCACTGATAATATTATTAAGCATCAGCCTAAGATTTTCTAAAAAAATCTTTCTAAAAAATGGTATTCTATCTTATGAGCGCATTAAAGCTTATGCTTTGTTTCCTCTAAGTTAACAAATGTGTACGTGTGTGTGTGTGTATATATATATATATATATATATATATATATATATATATATATATATATATATATATATATATATATATATATATATATATATATATATATATATATATATATATATATATATATATATGTGGTCAAGTAACAGCAGACGTATACATGCAAATAATATATTACATGGAAGCAAATTTTTTTTTTGGAAAATACATCTTTCCATGAATGGTCGGAGGACAAATCACATAAGCAATGGAGAAAAAATCCCAGAGCAGCATCAAAATGGCATAAAGCAATCAGACTTTTAGCATGCGTAGCATTCAATCGGCAATACTTACCAATCGACGGACGAGGGAGAAGCCAGCAGCATCCAGATGGGGAACGACGATGTGGACGTATTTGCTCCAGAGGAAAGGAATGGGTCGCGTGCGGCGATCTCGTAGAGGCGTATGGTCTACAACAACCATCATCTCTTCTCACCTGTGCTTCTTCTTCACCGGGTGGCCGTGCTCCGCGAGCGGCGATGACCTCCACGACGAGCACACCTCATGGCACTACCGCTTAGCCTCGTTCAGCGCTGACGGCGCGGTCGTCTTGCGCTTCTCCTCGGGTGCCCTGCTGGTTGGGCGTCGACGCCCACAAGCACCACCTCCGGCGATAGCTCCCACTGGCGCGGGCGAGGATGACGGCGAGGAGAGGAAGGGGAAGAAGTCGTCGATGAGCGGGCGAGAGGAGGGGACGGCAACGACGACTACCGGCAGGGTGATGGCGACGACGAACGGCAGCTGCGGTGGCGAAGCAATGGGACAAGGCGACGGCGCCCCTCCGGCGCGAACGCGAGGAAGACGCGAACAATTTTTATTCTATTTTTTGTCCCCATCTCAAACTCTCTCGAAGACGTGCCGGTAGGCAGCTAGCCCTTTTTTTGGCCGTAGTGTCGAGCGATCTAGAAGTTTCCAGGTCTCTGCCGAAGACACAGGCAGTCCAAATGACAGCTATGGGAAAAGGACCTTTTCGCCCCTGCACTTTGTTTCGTTGCCTTCCTGTGCTTTTCCAACCGCTGATGCGTAATCCAATGGACGACGTTTTTTAGCCGATGTGGATGAACTAATCGACGCCGTTTTGAACCGGCTTTGTATATAGAGAAGTACTCTCTTAAAGCACTGAGGAAGTGAGCATGGTTTCTGTCATCTGTTAGGAGTACTTAGTGCAAGTGCAAGGTTTGCCTTCAATCAAATTTTCCTATCTGAAGTAAGATTATCTAACACATTATACATATTGGTGACATAAAGTATGAAAATATTTTCATGTTTTATTTAGTTTGATTTAATAATAATATATACTTTTTAAGATATTGCTAGTTAAAGGAACACTATGTAGTTAAAATCCTGTTATACCATATATTTCTTACTAGAGAAAATAAGCCTATATTTTAACTCTTCTTTCACGCATAGGACCTACAATCCAAAACTAGAGTTGTTCAAACGTCGGTCATATTTGAGTCACGACAAGGTCGGGTTGTGGGAAATAGGGGCGGATCTACACCCCGGGCCACCCGGTCCGTGGCCCGGGGCTTGATCCATGTAACTCTATATAAGTCTCTATTTATACGGTATAAAATAGTTAAGATAAAATGAAGAGAATGAAATTTAGTAGATTTGGCCCGGGTCATAGAAAAATTCTGGATCCGCCCCTGTGGGAAACACAACCACGACATGTGTTTGACCTGTAAAATCTCTTATGTTTGTTCTATCTTAAAGTACAGGACCTAACTCATAAAAACATTTCCAACGGTACCTTGTTTTATAATATTTTATCAAAAAATATAGGGCAAACCATAAAGTGATCTAAACATACTACACCTCGGATTAGTGCCCTGAATAAGTTTCTAATGAGGGTTTATTTTTTGTCTTGTGTAATTAAACATAGTTCATGATGTAGAGCATGTTTTTCAAAGTTATGTTGTAAGCATGAGCTTTTGGAAAACAATAGTCCAACCCAATAAGGGTCCCCTTAACAAGCATAGATTAGTCGCAAGAAGGAAAACAATTGACTTGCATTAAGATCACTCCCTAACATGAATTTTCAATAAAACATACACTAATTATTCTGTAGTACTAATTTCAATCACATAACCTTAATCCACATTTCCTGATATGGTGAAAGAAGTTAGTTCATCAGATCCATAAGTGTCTACTTGTTATTTTGATTATTTGTCTTATTAAAAATAATCGTGAATTATCATTTTTTGGTGTTGTGGGTGTGACTTAAAATCTTACATTTTCAAATAAATATTTTAAATATAAAGAATGGTTAAAGTTTTGAAAAAAGTTAATAGTGTCACATATTTGTGAACAAAGGGAGTAATATTTTCTTATCATGTACTACTTTCTTATCTTGTACGTACACTGCTTGCACTTCCACAAGTTGGTAAAAAGTCTCACTACCCATAGTATCTTCATAAGAAATTACCCAAAACCGGTTAGTACTGGTTTTTAAAAAGTCAGATTTTTGGAAACTGGAGGGATCCAAAACCGGCCTATGTCCAGCAAGTCAGCAACCATGTGCCCGGCGCTGTCAGAGTAGCAGTCGAGGTGCTTTTTAGTCCGTACGGGCGCACCGCTGCTTGGTGATTCCTTCCCCTTCCCTCGCGCCAACCGAGGTATCGTACTTTTCACCGATCCCTACGGTCCACGCAGGAGGAGGAGAACGCTCGCTGCAATGGGGAACCTCGCCACGATGCGCACCTGAGTACCTGACGCTGACGGGCGACGACGCAGGTCATGGGCAGATGAGCTCTCGTCTCGGGACTCTGGAGAAGTAGAGATTACACTAGGTAAGTATGATAAATAACGGTAGATAATTATCTATTGTCTATTAGGTATAAGTACGATGGAATTCGCTATCCACATATATAAGTATTGATATAATAAGGTATAGGTAGATAATTTTTTTGTGTGCATATGGATGGATATCCATACTCATTACTGAATAGATATATGACATGTGAGCCATCTAAATTCAATACATTATCCTAAATTCCTATATTTAATTTTTCATCCATGACATGTTATTTGTTGCTAAAATTATTGTTTGATGCTACTTGAATGATAAAATTTTGAAATGCGATAAAATTGTTGTTTGATGTTTAATGCTAAAATTGTAGCGGACAGTGGCGGAGCTCCGTAAAAATAACGTCTCGGGCCACTCTACAAATATAACGATGTACTACTCGTCTTTTAATTTTTCGCATTTTTAGGGGTAGAAACATTTAAAACAATTCAGTGGAACTGTGGTAGATAGGAAATGAGATCAGATATTCGGGAACAATTACTCACAATAGAGGAGAATCACGGATACATAGCAGCAGACAGTCAACACTCACCACACAGCGCTCAGCACTCAGGTGGTTGCTACCCATTGGCCAGGGAGGCGCTCCGCCCTCGCCTATGAATAAGAAAAGAAAGGGAATCAGATTGAGTAAGTTGTATATTTTGGGAGAAGATGTAATGGCAGGGGCGGATTTGGGTGGTGGGGCGGCGCCAGTGCAAGCCGCGCGTGTCATTGCTACATGATCGTAGCGATGCTGGCGGATGAGGTGGAGGTCGGACTGGCGGTGGCGGATGTCTGAGTCAGAGCCCGTCCGGTCGACTCGGAGGTTGCTGCCTTGTGCCCTTGCCGGATTCATAGAGCCTGAAAGCGTGGAGAGCGATAGAGGACTGAATGAAGGCGGCACGCCACTGGCAACATAAGAAATGCAATCGCACATGTTTACGAAATAATTGGAAGAGGTGAGTGAGGTAGGCTGCCAGCGCCAAGCTCAATCGGTGCAAGCAGAAGATTTTGTGGCCACATTTTTAGGCTAAAATGTATTTTAGGCTAAATTTTTTGATTGAAAAAATACCTATAAACAAGAGTATTTTTGGGCTTCGCCCCGGATCACGGCCTAAGTGGCTCGGGGCCCAAATCCGCCCCTGGTAGTGGACGGACGCGTAACGAGTATCCGCCAAGTATCAGATATCCAGCGTGTATGAATATACTCCTAAATACAGATTTTTACCGATGAACGTATCTATATATGATCATAAATTTAATTTTGTCTTCCACTTATAAATTAACGAACCATACATATGTGTGTCCTACCTACTTGATTGTCATCCATAAATATAGGGTGGGGTGCACGGGTCTTTGATTGATGATTAATTACCATAATCATATTTTTATCAACCATGAACGATTATATCGAAGGTTAACACATACGATTTTTTTATCAAGAAATGACCTATACTATAAATCCAAAATAATTTATGGCAAGAAAACATATGTGAGTGTCGTCTGCAACATTTTACTCATAGTTTATAAAAAATACTATTTTTTACTCTTTTGCAATGTTCGTAAATTAAAGTTAAGTTTGAATATAGTTAAGCTCGAGTGACGGGCACGTCGCTGCGCCCCGCGTGGGTCTCCTGTAATCACACGGTGCGTCGGCGCCATCATTCCAAATTAAAATACGATGTACACCCTCAGTCCCAGTTAGAGAGGGCAATTGGTACCCGCGATCCGATACCCGATGGGTATTTACTCCACTAGGATATATATGTGGGCTAAATATTCTACCCGTGGGTCTGTTATCGGGCAAAAATCTTCACCCAACGGGTAAACGGGTATTAGAACGTTCCACCTTCACCCATACCTGTTAACCCGTGGTATAAAATACCTAATATAAACTTAGCCCAAGCATGATCTTGGAATAATGTCATAGCTGCTTAACGACAATTTAATAACCATGTAATGAAACATTAATGTGCTATATAGTACTGTCATATTGTTACTACTTTATCCAATTATCTTTGGTGTGTTGAATGAATGGTTAAATGATGCTAGAAATTTTACAATGGTATTTAGATGGATATACTTGATATTTATATAATATAATATTTTGATAGATATTTAATTTTTGTGGGTACGGGTGACCCGACGGGTGGCCTATACCCACGTGGGTATGAGTATGAGGGTAAATCTATACCCACCAGTGTATATGGGTGACTCGATGGAGTTATTTTTTTATCGTGGGTATGTGTATGGGGTAGTAATACCCGGTAGGTATTTACCCATTGCCATCTTTAGTCCCAATGTATAATTTATTTAACTTTTCCCAATTTTAATCAACTATTCAATTATCTTGAAAAATTAAAAAAATTAAAAGTCATACTCAAAACATATTATACATTAAACAATATCACAATAAATAATAATAATAATAATAATAATAATAATGAAATTAGATGTCGGTTACACTTAAGATAAAAGGGTTAAACAAATTATAAATTAAAATGGATGTAGTACAATACTACAAGCGCATGAGAACAACAAAAACCGTCCAAGAACAACTTGTTAGAACATCGTAACACTTCCTGGTCAAACCCTCGTAGCGATGCCGTTTCGACTTGGAATCTCTCTAAATAATTAAGGTCTAAACATTCTAGTTCGAACAAGTCTATAGTACTAATTTGAACCAAACTCCCAAATCCAGACTCCTCTTGCGGTGACGCCGACGGTAGCTTCCATCTTTCATGGCGACGACGAGGACAGGGCGTCGGCGTCGACCCCGTCCGCCCACCGCTTGACGAGCTGCAGCAGTATCTCGTTCCACGTGTCGATGGGCCCCGGCAGGCACCAGTGCACGCAATCGTTGGGCACCCGCTCCCTCGCGCCGCCGGCGAACGGGAACGGGTGCATGTACGCTCCCGGGTGGCCGTCCGCGCGCAGCCCGGCCATCCGCGTCACCTGCAGCGTCTCCACCGTCACGCCGGCCCGGCGCGCCCGCGCGTCCGCCGCGGCCGCGGCCGCCTCCTCGGCCTCGGCGCGGAGCATCTCGCCGTCCATGTACTCCATCGCCCGCTCCCCGGGCGCGTACGGCACGGTGCGCGCGCACGCGGTGGGGCTGTCCCAGTCCCCCTCGAAGTGCGCGGGCGAGAACGTGGTCAGCACGGCCAGCTTCGGCCTGCGACCCTGGCGCCGCGCCCTGGCGCCGCGGAGGACGACCTCGCGCAGCGCGCCGCGGACGGCGAGGCGGAACGCGCCGAAGAAGCCCGTCTCCGTGCGGTTGGGCTCCGGGCAGTGGTGGCACCCGACCACGGCACCGCGGTCGTAGAAGAGGGCCGAGTGCAGGAACCAGTGCCCCGCGGAGAGCACCACCACGTCGATGCCGGGCACCTCCGCCGCCCACCGCTCGTTCGGCTGGTCCAGGTACAGCCGGTTGTGGTCCAGCCCCACCGCCGCTCCCTTGGCCTTCTCCGTGCCGTTCACCAGGAACGGAGACCAGAACACGGACACCGTGGCGTTGTGCGACGGGAACACCCAGCGCCGGAACTTGCGGAGCTCGTCGCCGTCCCCATCCCCGTCGCCTCCGCCGGCGCCGCGCACGAGCTGGGCCGGGAACGCGGAGCTGAGCAGGCACACGAGGGACTCGCACTGGTTCCGCGCGAGCGAGTCGCCCACGAAGGCGACGTGGCGGCCGCGGACGAGGCGCAGGAACTCGGCGGGGTCGAACGGCGGGAGCGCACACCCGCGCGGCCGCCACCGCCACCGGAGGTACCCCGTGTCGGGCCGCCCGTGCGCCTCGCAGTTCTGGGCGGCCTTGATCGTCTCGCCGCAGCTCGTGCCGTTGTACAGCGGGCCCGCCTCGCTCCGCTCCCACGCCCCATCCGAGTAGTCGCACCTTGGCGCCGCGATCTTTCTTGCTGCTCCGCCGGCGGCGGCAGCAACTTTGGGCGGTGGCGGGGAGGAGGTGGTTGGGGCTGGAATGGGAGGGAAGGAGAGGAGGTAGTGGAGGAGGGCGAGCGGGACCAGGGCGTATAGAGCCAAGGTGATGATCCGCTTGGAGAGGAGGGATCGCTGGAAGGGGGAGCTGGGATGGTGGCGAGGAGTGGAGGCGCCCATGGGTGTCACGGGATCGAGGACCGATCCAGCTGATGGCGCTGTTCCAGACAGTCAAGGGCCTTCGGGAGTTCGGGGGGATGCGGTGCGGGGTTTGGGGAAAGAGAAAGGGCAAAGTGGATACAGCTAGTTGAAGTGTCATCGGACTGGCTGCTAAAAAAAAGTTTCGACGGACAGCATCTATGGCCTATGGGTAGGCAATTGGCCCAACAATAGACTTTGATCGGCTCATTTATTTTCCTCAAAATAGGAAACTACTTGTTTGCACAGTATCAAGCTATCGCAGTAGAGGACTTAGCAGATTACTAGGTTAGTGCCCGTGCGTTGCAACGGGAACATATAATATCATGATAACTTATATATAAATGTGTTATATTGTTATGAGAAAAAAAAATTAATCCATTGGTGACTGGTGAGGACCCAAGACCAAGATGGTTTTTTAATAATGTATTATCTTTTTTTTCTTCCATACTATTCATATGCTTATACTTATCAACCATTACTAAGCAAAGAAAGGAGTAGGAAATGTGCATAAACAATCATACTAACCTTTGATAGTAGAACAGAGCACCTCTAAAATGCTTCAGTGGATCCAAAAATGAGAGAGCCTCTAATTGTCGACAAGCTAGGAAATTATTCAAAAAAATAAAAGTTATATTAGGGGAAGCATAAGAACAGCAAGAGGCTACTTTCATGTCAGAAATGAACCAAGACAAAGTTGTTTTTTTAATAATGTAACACAACAAAAGAGTAGCCCAAATACTGCTCAATTCATGCTTTAATAACAGTTCAAGGCTACCCCTTACCAGTACATGCTGACTTTGGGATAGCGCTCGGGCTGTGGCAGCCGGCGGCGAAGGCCGAAATGCTGCTGCTCAATTTGTGCACTATCCCACAGTATGTCCCTAGCTGAGTAGCAGTTGTTGCGTCTGTTCTCTATTTTTTGGTCCTAATTACTTGTTCGATAATCTGTCAATAGCAGTAGTACTTGTGAAGATAACTCTTATCTTTTGTTTCTCTGTTTGCATTATTTGAACTTAGACTATCAGAATGCCTCGAGGACAATGCTCTTCTGTGTCAACCCGTGAGAATTCCAAAGTTGATCGGGCAACTGATTCAAATGATGACAGCCTCAAGATAGGAGGGGTGCTTATTTGCTACTGGGATTGCTGATAGTGTTCCTTCATGGATCATGGTCTGTTTATCATATCCAGTTTGGAAGCCTTCCTTTGCCCCTTGATGCTGAGCAGGCTGGAAAGAGGGGTTTCTCCGAAGCTTCGGCGCTGAAGCATGTTAAGTATTTGACAGGCTTGGGTCCTCACCCAGTCGGTTCAGATCCCCTCGATCATGCTATTCAGGTTGTTCATTCGTGCAACCTACTTTCATAGTTTTAACACTTGCGATCTTCTAGTTTCTACAGCATAGAATTAGTTTCATTGAACCCACCATGAAATATGTCTTAATTGTGCCTTTTGTTTAGGTTTGTAGATGTTAATAGATTAATAAATTTTTCTATGAGCTTGATCAAAATTAGAGTAATTAATGGCCGCTAGGCTGCTGCAAACTCGGTAACAAGAAAATCCAAATTGAAGTTAGGATTCATCCATTTAATTCTTCCTGTCTCTTTTTTACATGTTCATGATTTGCCATTTTCTTCCTTACCCACAATAGTGTTGTCTCTGCACCTTATAATACATGGTAATTAACATTAGTGAAGCTGAGTCTTTTTTTTGTGGAACTCTATATCCTATCCTATTTTGACATGCCCATGGTGTAGTATGTATATGCAGTAGCAGAAAAAATAAAGAAGATAACTCATTGGGAGGTTGATGTTCAATTGGAGTTGTTTCACACAGATATAGGCGCAAATCGTCTATCTGGTGGTCTTTTCAAGGGAATCTGAACATGCGGCACGCATTTTCCAACCAGTCCAAGCGTGCAGCATCAATGATACACTAATGATATGGAACTCAAGAGTGTGTACAAAAGAGAATAATTAACTCCCCCCAAAGAATAAAATGTGTTTTCGATATATAAACACAATTTCTGCTGTAATTTTACAACCCAAAAAGAACTAAAATCTGTACTGCTAAAGTTCGTGTATCAGCTCAAAGAGAAAAAAGTGAACTCTATGGTACAAACCGTATGAAGTGAGCCAATCCTTCACCTTTCTAGGATATGGGTTACTTTACCAAGCCTAAGTTCCATCAGTTCAAGTTTTAGTTGTCTCCGTTCGAGTCTTTCTTGCAAGTCAGGCAGATGGAAGTATCTTCTATCTCACTTGACAGACCCATTCAAAGTTCTTCTGTAGGAGCTTAGTCATCCCAATCCACGTTCCAGCCATCTTTGCTATTCGTCTGTGATCTCAACGGAAGGCCATTTGTTGCTGCTTCATCATCCAAGTCATCATCCCAGTTGTCTTCCCAGTCGTCTGTGGTGGTTGCAGTGTTGTCTAAACCTGAAGAGTTCGGTGCCTGACCTCCCATCTCAAGCTGTTGGTAAGGGATTCCATCATTGCCTCTCCTCTTTGCAAAATTACAAAAGGCACATATAATGCTAACCAAAACAACAATGAAAACAAAACAAGAGGCTCCATAAATTGGATTCAAATGCATTGCATAGGCTGCAACCTGCTGAAACTGTTTTTGCAAATCAGAAATTGATTGCCTCTACTGTCCGCCCAATATGTATGATGCAGTCCACCTTTTTCCCATCACTTAAAGTAATATTCCCACCATCTGAAGCGGTATATGTTATGTTCATCTGTTAATATAAATTGGACCAAGAAATTAGTGCACAATTAAATAAAAATGACAACGCAAATACTAAAATTTCAAACAAAAATCTTGGAACAGTACTGTTTTATTGAAAAAGTGTCTAAATCTGAACCTGAATAACGCCAATCAAGGTGGTCCCAAGTTTTCCAGAAAATCCTGAAGTTTAGAAAGAGTTGTAGATACCTCGTTTTTTAAGAGGACAAAATTTATCTAGCTTGGATACCTGTAGAGGAAAAAATATAGCTTGTATAGAAACCTAAGACATTAATTCCTCCCAGTTGCTGAAAAATCATCAGGCCAACACCCACCTGAATAACAAAGTTATAGAATTAGTTCTGAACTTCTTTTGTACTTTTCAGGAAACAATAACTGGCACCATTAATTTATGGATTTTTGTTAGCTAACAAGAAAGCAATACGGTATTTTTAAGAAAATAAAATTCTTACCGTGACTGCATACATGTTTTTTCTCTGAAATAAATCTTGAATCATGGCCTTAGGCAATCAACAAACTGATTCTATATAATCATGGATAGAATGTTAGTTTGAATATCGGTCTACATTGTTTGATAGATGGAAGCTATGTTCAGAATAAATTTGATCTCAGTAGCCTTTCAGAAATGTCAGAATCTCCCCCCTAAACTCCTGTAATGAAGCATGAAATTCTCTTTTTTCCCTATGTTGGCCTACCATATTATCAAACTGAGGTTTAGAAAGAAGTGCATAATTAGAAACTAAAATTTAATCAAGATTTTCTATGCACAAAAGAGGTTATATTTCATATTTTCAACACTATCTAAAACTTAAAAAATTTAAAAAAAACTCGCTTAAAGCATTCAGAATTTCAGATACACAAAGTGAGTCGCCTCACCTTATCCTTGACAAGCTCCAACTCGTTTACAAGCTATTGCTTCCATTCTAACTGGGACGTGACTATGAGTACCACCAACAGGAAGACAAGCACTACAGGCTTTGACACCATTATATTGTATGAACGCACTAATATGTAGACATCGCTATTCATCTGAAAATTACGAAGTGCTTTTAAAAATAATATAGAGAAGTGAATAAAAGGTACGCAAACCAAATCACGACCTTTCCTTTAGTACTTGTTTCAATGAGCTACATACAAGAACAAGGTACGCAAACCAACTCACGACCTTTCCTTCTGGCTGAGGGGGCTATCAGAGCTATCCAGAGACCTTAAAACTATCAAAGGAAAGAAGACACCAATTTCCCCCTCTGCCAATATTTTAAAATTTCAAAGAATACAATGTTACCAAAAGCAACACAACAAACAATACTTCCATACATAATAACAATTTTACCTTCAGACTCTCTCCAAACCGGAGCAACAGAACTGAAAACATACCACAAGCATACTGTAATAAAAGAAGAAAAGTCAACTTAGCATGATAGCCCACTCTTATTACATAAATGATCATACTGTCACACCAAGTATGATGAAAACCAAAACTAAATGAATTTCAAATGTTTACCTGAAAAACAACTGGAGATGAAGAGACAGATGCTCGCAGAAGAGCATACGAAAGATATGCTTTGACTGAATCAAAGAAGTGAAATTTTTTATGAACACATTGCTGACTCCCTCTAGCAATCCCTAAAGAGAATGACTACAAATAACATCAAAACAAACAAAAATGAACATTAGCAACCCCAGAGAAGTAAGCTAACCTGGAGCAGTTCAAGTGATAGCAGCCTTGTCTTGGTAGATACCGTCTCGGGCCTAAATAACTGCGATGCACGAAAAAAAAACTATAACCGAATTTTATAGCAGGAGCAGTAGAGGAAAATTGACCTAAATATATAATGGCGACATCTTTGCTGTCTAGAATAGTCCTAAATCTAGAGTATTCTGAAATTGGCATGAGTTGTAGATTATGCAAAAATTCCAACAGCGACAACAGTAGAGGAAAATAGATTTCACTTTTGAAAGAATCCCAACATAACCTACAAAACATCAAACTGATATATATAAATAAGAACTATCAAGAAAGAATAATATACAACTAAAATCACATAACAAATATAGGTTTGCATAATAGAAAGAAAAGGTTGCCTTACTTCTGTGAGTCAATAATTGACAGACGTGCACATGCTACTATAAGTTTAAAGTATACTTCAATCAAGTCATATGCTTGCATGAACTTCTCTTCCCTTGTGACGTGTTCGACCTATTGGAGAAATAAAATAGAGCCAGTAAAAATAATGAGTTCCATGCAAGCAAACTGAAAATAATAGCTTTAGTAAGCCAAGGACAGTTTATATGTTATACTTTAATCACATAGAGAGATAGATAGAGAGAGAGAGTGAGAGAGCGGGAGGGCAGGCAACACTGTTAATATAAGCTATAAATCAAGAATTCTTTTTTGTAAATTCAGAAGTAAAACAGACACGTTCCTGTTGAAGGGACCATATGAACTCTTAAGGCAATCAACAATCAATTTTCTATATCTGTAGTCTGAAAAATGAGCTAGTAGATATATTCTAGTGAACAATATCTTAAGTTTCACTATATTTGCAGTTTGAATAATCTCATGAGCTATCGTCAATAATTTTGTTGATAATATGTTCACTTCCATTAGCGAGGAGATACTCGATCACAGCCAATACCTGTAAATGAGATACAACAAGCAGTTAGATCATGTACGAATAACCAATCTAAATAATGTATTCTGATGCATGTAGTCGTGTTTGCAAGATTTTTTTAAAAATAATATTGAAATATTTTTGGAAGCAGTTCCCTACTCACTTCAAAGAAGTATATATAACTGGATGCTAATTGTTGTAGCAAACCAAAGCTCAATATTAGCTTGGCCACAACAGTTGAAGAGAGATGAGAAACAAAATACTTGCCCATCCTATGAACAAAAAAGGCAAGTGTGATTGTATCCTTTGAACATTGTGTCATTCTCTTTATCTAAACACGAGAGAAATATTCCAGAATCAAACTTGATCGACTGAAAAAATATACAAACATATAGGTCACAATAGCACCGTCTGACTTTTGTTTGGCTAAATGCACAGACTATAAGGATGTTAGCCTGTAAGCTATATAAACATCCTCATGAGAAAGTAGTAACTAAATAATAGATTTGAACTTCTGCACTATCTATATCAGGATATCAGTTAAGAGGACTGCAAAAGTTATGATTCATCCAATTAACAATGACGAGTTGCTGTGAGCATCCAATTAACAATGACGAAATTCCCACCAAGGAAGGAAGAAGCTTCAGTTCATATCTTGCTGTGAGCAGCAGCGACTTTGGGCCTGGAGGCCGTCATCCACTGCCTCCCGATGGCCACCAGCTCGCCGGATTCCTTCTTCCGGATCTCCACCGCCACCGCCGTCATCCGCACTTTCTGCTCCACCACCCGACCATCCATCTCCACTTCATCCTAGACGCACAACATTTAAGTGTGGTTCATAACCCTCCTTTGCTCCAACCTAAGCAAACTTTGGTTGCCCTGCTGTTACCCCCATTACCTAGAAAGCAGTAACGGTGTTGCTTCTGGGAAACAAAAGCTTCAAAAAGAAGCATGCCCTCTACTTCCCAGATAGAATAGAATGGACCTGAGACCTTTCTTCCTTGTGCTCAAGAATGTGCATCTAATGCTAACTGTGTGCCCGAGGAATTAAAGAGGCTATTACTTGAAAGACCAGGCTCACCAAACTGGACCCGATTTCTGTGAAAGGTGTGCCGTGAAAAAGAAAGATGTTCACAGCAAGTTTCATCTTCTGAGGAGTAATTTGATCAGAATCAGAATAGAGAAAAAGAAAAAAGATTGTACTCTGCATGAACACCCCGCAATAATGTGCTCTGCTGACTGGCATCCATCCATGATGCCCTCTACTTATTGTTTCTTTTCTCGCTCACGGCTCACTCCAGTGTTAAAGACGCAGACTTATGCGAGAAACTGGAGAGGAGAGCGGTGTCGTGTGTACGCACATGGAGCTTGGCCGTTGTAAAGTAGGAGATGTCGTAGTGGATGGAGACCTTGATGATGCCCTCCACGGACATGATGGCCGCGGCGCACACGTCGTCCGCCGCCGCCGCGATGGCGCCCGCATGCCAGTTCCCCTCCGCGTCCTGACCAGGGGTAGGGGAGGGAGAGAGCCAAGCCAAGAACCTATCACACGACCTTTGGTCTCCACGAGAGCTGGGATGGGAGGAAGGAGGGACGGAGAGGCACGCACCGTGAGGTGGGGCGGCACGTGAAGCGAGCAGAGCGCGCGGCCGCGCTCCGCGAGGGACACACGCACGCCGGAGAGCGGCAGCGCGTTGAAGCCTCGGCCCGGGGCGTCCTCCACCGTGGCGCCGGCGTTCTCCAGCCACCTGCGCGCCGCGGCAGACATCCACGCCGGCGGCTCCACCGCGCCCATGCTGCCGAATGTTGTGTCGCGGATGACCACGCTGGCTACCTAACTTGTTTGTTTGACCGTCTGCGGTCTGCTTCGACCGTCGCCACACGCTCGCGTGAAGGGGGTTGTTGCACACGACGCGTGATGAGAACGGAGGAGGAGGAGGAGGCGGCGGGACGGGGGATATGGGGAGAGGTTAGCGAGTGTCTGAATCCCCTTCCATGGAGGTTGGGGCGCGCAGATCTGGGGCGGCGTCAGACGCTCCCCTTCCATGGAGGCTGGGGCGCGCAGATCCGGAGCGGCGTCTGATTCTCCTTCCATGGACGACGCAGACACGTCGATTCTGGAGATCTCCAGCTGGAGAGAGCGGACGATCACAATAGCGCGGACACGGCTGCCATGGATGCAGCTGCAATGGAGGGGAAGAATCTTGCGCGGGCGCGGGGCGGCGGCGGGGGCTACGGGCGCGGGGAGGGGAATCACGAGCGGGGGCATGCGACCGCGGATTTCGCCGGAAAGATAGCGAGGGCACACTGTACCGATTCGCTATCTGGGCCGCACCAAACATCGCTGGAATACGGGCCACATGAAGATTTTAGCCCAGGACACGAGCATTGTTTGTGGTGCTTTCTTTACTATTGTGGTTAGTGCCATACCGGCTAGTGAAACAGGCAGAGAACGGCTTATAAGCGTTGGTGCAGCCCCAAATGTTAACTTGCTAGCGGCTCAATGGCGTTGGTAGAGAACGATTTAGGTAATGTTGTAGATATTTGTTTTGCTTGGCGAGGAAATGGGCCTGCTGGGTTGCATGCGTTGGGAGGGCGAGGGAGCAGAGCTGACGTGGGAGCCTAGCCTTGGAGGCAGAACCGTGAGGAAATGGACCTGCTGGTTTGCATGCGTTGGGAGGGCGAGGGAGCAGAGCTGCACGTTGGGCCCGATGTAGGAGCCTGGGAGGCAGAACCGTGCACCATCTGAGGTGTGGACGTCTACACTATCCTCTTATATAGTAGTAGAGATTATACCGTGTCAAGTAGATTACCTATATACTTTTACACTGATAGAATGTGTATGTTGGAGATAGTCTTAAGCCTTAAATTTCAATATATTATTAGTTTTATATTTGACAGGATTTTTTTTTGCAGACTCAGTCCTTTGAGATGGGTATGAGCTGACAGGGATATATGATCTTCAATCTTTGAGAAGCAGAAGTGTCGTGGAGAAACCAATGACATGAAAGAAGTTTATTTATTTAAATAGTAAAGACTCTTTTAGTAAGGGGTTTTTAAAGGCTCCTTCAACCACTTCTTCAAAAATTATCATATCCTTGTTATAAAGGCCATCCGAATTGTGTTCGATGCTAAAAAGGAGAGATATTATTAGTCCAAAACAAATGGACCGCACCGCTTTTAAATTTTAAAACATTTTCATTTTTAAAAACTTATAAAAACCCTCTTAGCTTTCAGGAGAAGACACCTTTTATGACAACTGGGAGGTAACTGTTTTGGTCAAAACAAAAGTATTTGAAATGGGAGGAGAATTTTAAACTTAAGAAATGCTTGCAAATAAGGAAGACTTTCAAAAGATTTCAAAAACTTTGCAAAAAGAAAATACATTGTGGTGCAAACTTGGCTCAATATGTTCAAATTACATACAACTCATATTCGGCTCGGAATTGAACTTAACTTTGTATCTTATGAACTCATTATGAATAGCAAAAAAAAGTTACTGATTCTGAAGTTCAATTTTTGCTTTATTATGTGTTGGCGTCAATTACCAAAAAAAAGGAGAGATTGAAAGACAAATAGGCTCAAGGTCATTTCTATATTTAGTTTTGGTGATTGAATGACCAACACAACACAATGGCTAACTGGTTTGCTAAGTGATTGAATACATGCTCGTAAGATAAGAAAAGACGTTTCAAAGATTGACAAATCTCAAATTCTGAAAAAACTACTAGGTCTCAGATCGTTCGGACTATCAGGCCACATATTGGTTGGCACCAATGTTCGAACCGTCTGAAGTACAATTGACAAAATCTGGACATGAACTATGTTGATTCACACATTTATGTTGTGGGCCGTCCAAATCCAAGTCAAGTACTGTCCGAACCCTTTCACATATCGTCCAACTATAATTTGTGAATCGTCCATAGTTCAATTCTGATTCAACACGAAGGTGACACATTCAAAAAATGAGTTTTAGAGCCAATCGTGGCCCGTCGAGGCCTAAAGGGCGGACCGTCACGTGACGTCATCAAGAGCATATAACAGTTGATCAGTAATAACCATTGATCTGTTAGTTATAACCGTTGAAATGTTAGATTCGATCGTTGTGAGAGGGGCAGACCATCTGAGCCTAGGCGTGGACCGTCCGCCAGTGCGCAGAAATGGTAGAAAAGGCATAACGTGGTGGTTGAGGGCTATAAATATCCCCAACCAGTCCATTCAAGACATACAAACATTCATTGATTCACATTCAACACAAGAGCTGGAGCATTCACTCCAAAGAAACACCTCTCAAGCGATCAAGTCTCCAAGTGCTAAATTTGAGTGATTAGCGAGTTGAGATAATAATAGTGACTTGTGAGAAAATTAGTGGAGCTTTCTTGTGTTCTTGAGCCTTGAGTTTTTGACTCCCATACATTGTAAAGGCTAGCGAGAGGCTTCAACGTGTGAAGTACCTCGCAGAGACTTATGTCTCTTAATTGAGAAAAGAGAGAGGACTCAAGCTTGATCTTTGGAATCGCTTGAAAGGGTTAAAAGGGTCTCAATCCTTAGGGACACATCAACGAAGGCATATGTTGCATTAGGAAACCGAACTATGGTAAACAAGTCATGTTTCTTTGTGTTTGCTTGTTTACGATTTGATTCTTTCATTTCCCTCTCTAAGTTCTCTTGCTTGATCTTCATCTGAAATCATATTGTGTTGTACCCCAAAGATAATTTCGTATTCATAAGTGCAATACGTGCAAGAAGAACTACTCTCCCTTATTTCAATTCTATTACTTCTCATTCTATCGCCTAACGGAGGATCAAATCTTTTGTTTAAAGTGTTAACTTTCAGGTTTTTCCTATTCACTCCCTCTAGGCAACTTTCATGCATCATGAACCATCATGTTCTAGGTAATTTTGCTTCGTATGTCATAGTGCCTATGATTTTGGTGATCTGTGACAAGCGTCGCGACTTCCCATGTCTCCTTTAGAGGCTTGGAGGGCATGTACCTCCATCTACAACATCCCTATTGTCGGGTATCATAATTAGGGGTACCTAGATTATGCCCCTAAACATGCTTAAATACTTAAGTGCCGAAAAACCATAAGACACCTTCTCCAAGGTCAAGCGGGTTTGAATCATGATTCGCACGAGACTCCACTCAACGGTCGCTCAGAACTCCGCCTCGTCTGAGCCCATCCTCGGGCGGAGGCAGCGCTCGGGAGAAATTCTCGTCTTGCCCAACAGCCCTCCTCTATGGAACGGTAACGCCCGAGCTTGTCTCGGACAGGAGGACGACCCTGAGCCCAGCCTCAGCCAAAGGCCCTAGGAACCGTGTAGACCTGCGCATTAAATGCGATGATTCAGATATCTACCCCACATGACGTCGTAGTTAAACAGGGAGTGATGGGATTGTGGTCCCATCCGCTTTCACCGACTACGATGACGCACACCCGCGAATAACGAACACTGCTCCCCCACGCCAGCTACTGTTCTCGAACAACTCTGGATAGGACGTGCACCCGCCCGAAGACAGCCTCATCCTCTTGAGAGAACTCTGCCTCACCCGAGGACAGCTCCAGCCTCAGGAGAAAACTCTGCTTCACCCTAGCTCGGCCTCGGCCAACAACTCCCCGTAAAACCCGTAGTAGGCCACTCCTTCTACTCTTCCGTACATGACTGCATGCCCCGACGCAGGTCTGACCATGTGTAACATCCCAAAATTTGACCCCAAGGTTTGAAACCCTAATCTCCTAACCCCCCTTAATTGCTCCCTAGACTCCACCTCATAGGACATCTCATCATATGCATACACTATGATTGTTAGAAGCACCTCACATAGAATATATTTTTTTAGCACCCAAGATTATTTAGCTAATTATTTGTTCAAAAGAAAAGGAGATAAAAGAAATAGAAATAGAAATAAGAATTGGAAATAGAAAAAGGAAAAATCCTCCCCACCCGGCTGGGCCGTTTCTGGCCCAACCTTCTCCCGCGCGCCTCGCTCCCCGTCCGGCCCACGCGGCCCGTTCCACGCGCCCACCCGCGCTGGCGCCGCGCTCCCCTCCCCCGCTGACCGGTTGGCCCCACCCGGTAGCTGCGCATCCCCTCTCTCTCTCATCGCTCTCCCGCTGGCATCCCGGGCCCGCTCGTCAGACCCTTCGTCCCGCCCGTGACTTCACCGGCACAATCCCCGTCGATGACCCCCTCGCCCCGTCTCCTCACCATAACTCCTGCGCCAGTGAAGTTAGGCACCGCTCCGCCCCTCAGCTCACTGTGCTCGCAGCCTGCCCGTGAGGTCTTGTCCCCAGCGCTGTTCGCCCCCCATCGCCGCCGTGGCATCCCTCGCCGGCGCCAGCTGGCCTTTGGCCGCTTCCCGCCCCGGGCGCCTATAAAAAGAACCACCGAGCTCCGCCTTTCCCCACACCAGCCTCGGCCACTCCCCTTCCCCGAGCTCGATTGAGCCAGCGCCGCCGCACCCCCCCGCTCTGGTAAGCTCCCCCTCCATCCTCTGGTAGCCTAGCATTCAATTGGGTAGGCTCGCAAGGTTCACCACTCCCTCATGATCATGTCACACCTTTTTCCTTCCACCTATTGCTCCGGTAACCCCGCCAGCGATCCCCCGCCGCGGACGCCCACCACCTCGCCGTGGACCGGCCACCCCAAGCACCCTCCGGCCAAATTGGCCCTACCACCGTGATCCCCTATTCTCGCCCGTGCCTTGCCACCACTCCGTCGTCGCAGAACCGGGACCCCGGCGGAGAACCGTCGCGGGCCTCACCAGCGGTCGAGCTCCGACCGGTTTGCCCCCCCCTCCGTGACCCCCCGTCACCCCCAGTGCCGTCAGCCTCCCCCTCCCTCTGGCACGTGGGCCCACGCCCACGGCACCGTCCCCGCGCCGTTCCCCTCGCTGGCGCGCCAAGTGGGCCGCCTGCCCACGCGACCGCGCGCGCCCACGCTCTACTGGGCTAAATTTCCCTCCAGCCCAGCTAGCTGAGGAAATCCCTTTTCTTTTTCTTTTCCCTTTTTCTTTTCCTATTTTTATATATATGTATATATATTGATATTTTATGCACCAAAAATAGTCTAAATAAATTATAGGACACAAAATAATAATGTCTAAAAATTGACACACCCCACCAAGTCACCATGATTGATGTACTGTTCATTACCTATTTTTGCTAGAAGAAGAGGGATCCGATCCTCTAGAATTTGTAGCTCCGGAAGAAGGGCAGGAACCCGACCCCTCTGAAATAGATCTTTTATGCCAGGAGAACTTCGACGAAGGCAAGTCCATTCTTCCCATGCATAATTTACCTACTCTTTCTACCACTACCTAAGCCGGGAATAAGGGATGGATCTTTTGTATTGTGAGCAGAGAGATAGCCCGCATTAACAAACATCTTTTGAGTACAAAATGTGGGGCAGTGTTTTTACTAAATGATGTTTTTCAAAAAGTGTATGATGAAGGGTATTCACCCTCATCACCTTTTGAGTGGGATGATCAGGGACTCCCTGGTTTAGGGGAGGGCCTAAGGTGATGGCTCAGTCGGGTTAGGTGTGAGCAGAAGGATTGTACCCTCATGTAAGGACCGGTTTGTCATCCTTCACTACCTGTACTCATGAAAAGTACAACCACTCGAGACTGTATGGGCAGTCACTCAAGCTGAACTCGTATGGACCAAACCGGTTTGTCATCCTTCACTACCTGTACTCATGAGGATTGTCCCCTCATGTAAGGACCGGTTATGAAGGCTGGGGACCACCGGGAGGATAAGGAGGGGGAATGTTTTGTCCGGTTTTGACATGGTGGTGGCCTGACTCCTTCCGGTATAACCGTTAAGGTAAGGACATGTGAGGAAAGAAAGAGATTCGGCATTCGGGTCTCACGACGGTGAGATCGCAGAAACCGGACTAGTGGGTAAAGTGCACCCCTCTGCGTAGAGTTCAAACCTATTCGAATAGTCCGTGTCCACTGGAATGGACGAGTCTGGTGTGGTATGACAATTAGTGTTTTATAACCTCTGGAAACAGAGAAATGTGTGAGTGGGTGTGTTTTTGGAAATGAAAACGATGCCACGGGAGCGGGAAGCTCAGTGGTGGTTGAGTGTGAAAATGTGCTACTTCCTTCTTTGGGAAAAATCATCAAAGTATTGCCTTTCTCTGGAAAAAGAAGAGTGACTTCAACTCCACCATATAAAGCATGTATTATATAGGTCCCTTTCTCTCTACGGGCGGGATGGGCTTGCAGAATACCTAGTGTTGGGGACTTGTTCTCAAATGCTATGAGTTAAGAACAAGGCAACACAGAAAATGTTAAACGGTAAAGTCCTTCGTCCTTCGAAGCATTATTTCCCTTAGGATATAATGATTTTCGGACGAAGGTTATGAAGGGCGCACCTTCATAAACACAACATACGATGATGAAGAATGAACCATATGAAATATGAAAGATAACATAGACAATTATATATTATTATCAACTTATTTTTGCATTATTATTATGAAGAAATAGAAATGACATCAAATTACAAATGTACCTTCGGCTTGGAAGGAGATGAAAGTACAAGTGTGACGCAAAAGCAAATGCCAAGTCAGCGTGAACAGTACGGGGGTACTGTTCACCTATTTATAGGCACGGGACACAGCCTATATAAAATTACATTCATGCCCTTTACATTTGGTAGTAATTCTATAGTAATCCACCGAGGTCTGAATAGCCTTTTCATCTTTAAGTCGGTTTCCTTTTCTGCTACCATGCCGAAGCTTTCCCGCTCACATCTTCGGCGCTGTATCAACCTTCGTATTATTTTGGGCTTCTCCTACTGTGATATCGACTCGAGTCCGAAGATACCTGTTCACACATTATACTCCAGAAACACTGTTAAATCATGTTTTTGAGGACCTTCGGAAGCCGAAGGCCCCCAACAGTAGCCCCTCGCAATATTAATTTGTTAAAATAATAAATTTAGATTGCGACATGGACGAAGGCTTTAAGCCGAAGGTCCGAAAAAACACCTTCCCTTTGCTAGAATAGCAACATTCACTGACAGGCGGGGTCTTTCAATTTTCAACGCACTGGGCGTATAAATAAGGGCATACCGTGAGCTCATTTGGTACGCTTTCTTGCCATCTGCTCTCGCTCACTCAATTTTTAGCTCTTGCGCACCAAGATTTGCTTAGCTTTTTAAGTTTTGAAGCTTTGGCGTTGAAAACAGTTTTTTAGTGTTTCCGAAGATGTCTGAAGATAAGAAGGCTGCTGCCGAGATGAAGCTGAGTCTCTCTAAAGAGAAGAATCTGGGGTTTCTTATAGCAATGTCGAAGACCAATACAGAAAAAATCACCAAAGAGATTTTAGAAGGTTTGTCTGAAGATACTGATGACAGTGACAGTTATGATGTGGATAGTGGTGGTGAAGACTCCGAAGATCGCCCTTGGCGACCAAGCCATGCGGTTTTCGGCAAATCAAGTATCAAAGAAAATCATCTTGTCAACATGAGAGGAAGATATTTCCGGGACTTGTCCGTTGTGAGGGCCGACGAAGGAGAAAAGACTTGTCCGAACCCTGAAGAAAATGAAGTCGTAGTGTACCGAAGCTTTTTGAAAGCTGGACTTCGATTTCCCCTGAGTAACTTTGTCGTAGAGGTGCTGAAAATATTTGAAGTCTATCTTCACCAACTTACCCCCGAAGCAATCATAAGGCTGAATATCTTCGTGTGGGCCATGAGAAGCCAAGGTCTGGAACCTGATGCAAAAAGTTTCTGCAACATACACGAATTATCATACGAGACAAAACCTTGGGGTAAGGAACAGTATCACAATAATTTTGGCTGCTATAGTTTCGTTTCTCGGTCTGGGTCAAGCTGTCCCGTGCCAACCTTTCGGAAGAGATGGCCCGGCGACTGGATGACAGAATGGTTTTATGTGAAGAATGACCTGAAAACACGGGAAAATATTAAAGGTATAATTATGCGCCCTATTTGGCAAAGCTTCGGCCTGCGGAGGCCGAAGGTTGAAATGAATGAAGCTGCCGAAGAATGCCAGAGAGCCTTCGGAGTTATTTGTTCTTTTATTGGAACGAGAGATTTGGTCCAAGAGCATATTGCCTTCAGAGTATGGCCGCTCGCGGAAAAATGGGAAATGCCGCAAGAGACCATAAAGGAGGCTGACGAAGGTGGACTTATTAGGCTGAAGTATACTTTCAAGTTCGGAGATAAATTCGTTGAGCCAGATGATGACTGGCTAAAAAGCATTGAAAATTTAAGTGATGAACTACTTGGGGCTTACTCGAAGGCCGAAGATACTGCATTGTCAGCAGCCTTCGGAGGCCGGAAAAAGAAAAGACTGAACCGAGTGTTTGACGCAATCGGGTTCGTCTACCCTGACTATCGTTATCCCATTCGAGGGCAGAAAAGAAAAGGCACGACCTCTGCGAAAGAAGAAGCTGCAGCTGCTCCTAGTGAGCCAGCACCGAAAAGAAAAAGGATAAAGGTCCTCACACATCGGCCACGCTATATTGAACCAGCCTCGGTGCCTGAGTTCACCGGAGAGACCTCTTCGGCCACCGAGGCTGAACAGCCAACCTTGCTGCCAGAAGTCGCAGAAATGGCCGAAGCGCCATCGACAGAAAAAATGGAAGAAGCAAAATGATCAACCGAGGGATCAAAAATATCAGAAGTTTTAAGTCCTTCAGCAAATGTTGAGACAATAAAAAACCAAAAGGGGCCAGCGGTAACTCCGAAAAGAAAAAGAATGGCCAATGTGCTAGATGTTCTGGAGACAATTAAGTCCTCAAGCACAACTCCGAAGAAGACTGTTGAAACTTCCGAAGCGAAAACTAAGATTTTTGATACTAAGGCTCCAGAGCAAGAAACTGAGGCTGAAGCTGGGCCCTCAGAGCCCACGAAGGTAAAATCCTTGGAAACCGAGGAAGAAAAAATGACGGAGCCAATTCTTGTTGAAGAAATCAGTGCTGTTGCCCCCGAAGCATCCCCCAAAGTCCTTGATTATATTGTTCGACATGCTTCGGGGAAAAAATTATCAGAAAAAGAAAAGCAAGAGGCCCAGCTTTACGCCCAAAAACTAAAGTATCCAAAGGGGGCGTTAATATTCAACGGCAGCGGAGAAGAAGACTTCCTGTATTGTCTCCCTGACAGCAAGGAGATTTCTGTCTGTCGGGAGATGAGCAAGAGCTTCGGATTCCCAACACTAGAAGACGGGCTCTCGGTGCTGTCGAAAAACGAACTGGCCGACAGCCTGGCATACAATAGCTTAAAGGTGCAAAAAATGAGATCTTTGTATTTTTTCTTGAGACCAAAATTTTTCGTTTGCTTAAATTTATTAACGCACACACATTTTTCTTTGCAGGGCCTTATACTTAGCAATGCCCTCAGGGCCCAAAAAGACGTCGAAGACGAAGGATGCGCTATAGCCCTGAGCAACCTTCGTTCCGAAGTAATTGAACTAAGGAACGAAGGTCTCGAAAAAGATAAAATATTACATTCATTGATAAATAGAATAAAAGAAGACGAAGCTACTTTTAAAGGTCAAGCTGAGGCTCAGAAGCGTGAAATTGAAGATCTTCGAAAACAACTGGCCAGAGCTAAAGAGGAACACATACTTGAAGAAACGAAGCGAGAACTTAGCGACCAATGGGCAAATCATTTAGAAGGAACCGTTGAAGAGCTTCGTTCGTCCAAGAAAAGATGCTATGATAAATCTATGCAGTGTGTTAAAAAGATGAAAGCTAGCTTCGCCAGCGTCGGCGCATTCTCAAGCGAAGAAAACTTTACAAGAGGCAACCCCGAAGGTCCCATCGAATGGATCAATCACGAAGCTGAGGCCTTTGAGGAAATTTTAAATAGCCGCGGAGACATATGTGCTTTCTAGGGTGCCAGGGGGATTGCCACCATTTTGGAGAAAAAGGGCTGCGAGCATGTAAAGATTTTAGCGCAATCCGAAGCTGCCTTGCCCTTCGAAGATGCAAAAGATCCTTCAGCCGAAGCTAGCATGGTTGGTGGAAAATTTTTCACCGATGTCTGGGATAATGGTGGTCGAGAAATGGCCTGAGAAATTATCCAAAAAAGCGAAAAGGGTATTCACGATGCTAGAAAAGTAGCAGAGGCTGCTGAGAAAAGCGCAGAGCCCGAAGGGCAAATAGGTATTAACTAATGGTTTTTATTGTGTTGTAATTTTTGGTTTTAAACTTCTTTCGCAATTTGTAATAGCAATGTAGCCGTATCCTGTCCTCCTTCAGATCCTACTAAAGCGTCTCCGGGCCCTCACCCGAAAGGAGACGACGAAATTAAAAAGATGGCTGAAGCTATCATGGATGAAGTTGTTAATCGGCTCCTGAACGAAGCTGCGGAAGTTGTACTTAGAGAAGATTAAGTGATATTGTAAAAACTTCTGAAATGTAATATGTGTAACATCTTGTAATCCTGAATATAATATACTTGTTTTTATGGTTCAATTCTTTACGATGCATGAAATTTTACATACGTACCGTTTTTGAGTCTTTGACGAAAAAAACACCTTCCCTTCTTTTCATGCTTCGTGAAGAAAAATTATAACAATATCCGTAGTGTTCTGATGAAGAATATCCAAGCTTCGTGAAGATATTTTCCGAAGCTACACATCCGAAGATCAATAGTGTATCCCCTTCTTGTGCCATATGCAGCATGATGTATGATGCTTATGCCATGCGAAATGATGTGATGATGTTATGCTATGTAAGATGGTATTTATTCCGAAGATACACGCACATCCCTGTAATAAAACACATAATCTTTTTAAATCAGCGTTGACTTTTCGCTGTAAGCCTCCCTTAGGAGCTTCTTCGCCTTTTACTTCAGCGGAATCAGCGTTTATTTTTCACTGTAAGCCTCCCTTGGGAGCTTCTTCGCCTTTTACTTTCGGCGGTATTCACGTTGACTTTTCGCGCTTCGCCTTTTACTTAGGCGGTATCAACGTTGACTTTTCGCTGTAAGCTCTGCATTCCTTTTGGAACGACTTTGGAGCAGAAAACTTACACCGTGCTCCCTTTGGAACGGCTTTTTGTAGCTTCAGCAAACTTACTCTGCGTTCCTTAGAACGACTTTTTGTTGCTTCGAAGAATTCATACCGTGTCTTTTTAAAATAATTTTTTGATAATTCGAAGGTCCTCCTTGCTATTGCAAATCTTCAAGCTCCGACAACTTAAACCTGTGGAGAAGATATATTTTCCTTATGGCAGACAACAAAACTATTACTTGAAATTTAAAAACTGTCCTTTATTACACAGAAAATAAAACTGAAATGAAGAAAACTGCTATCAAAATAGGATATTTGTCAATAGATGTGCTTCGACTCTGGCACAATGCTATTGACTGTGCGAGCTTCGGATTGTTCTCTGAAGTCCCTTTGGTGTGGAGCATATTGGCTCCCTTCTGGCTGTTGGCCTTGTTGCAGCGGTGGTGGAGGCGGAGGCTGTTGCCAGGAAGCTTGAGGTTGACTCGCCGAAGCAACAGAAACTGCAGGGTGGTTGCCTACATATTCTGGGATGTAAGGCGAATGATACGAAGCAGTGTGCATGACCTGCTTCGGCTGAGCCTGTTGTGCTGCAGCTTCGGCTATTTCCTTTTGCTTCTAGATGGTAACATGGCACATCCTGGTGGTATGGCCCTTGTTCTCACCATAGAACAAGCAAAAAATTCTTCTTGGTTGATCTCCAAATCTTCCGCCGAAGCCCCTGGCGCCTCTGCCTCTTGGAGCTGGCGGTCGGAAGGAGCTTTGCTGTTCCCCCGAAGCCTGTGAGGAGCACTGTGGCCTTTGCTGCTGGCTCCCCCTATCATCATTTTGAGTAGAGTTGTGAATTGACCTAACATGCCTCAGATAGAATCTTCCTCCGAAGCCCCTGGTCATTTCAGAAAACCTGAAAGCCTCCTCCCTTCTTTGACGAAAATCATTATCGGCCCGAATATACTCGTCCATCTTTTGGAGCAGCTTCTCCAAAGTTTGAGGAGGCTTCCTAGCAAAGTACTAAGCTGAAGGTCCTGGCCGAAGCCCCTTGATCATGGCCTCAATGACAATTTCGTTGGGCACTGTTGGTGCCTGTGCCCTCAAACGCAAGAACCTCCGGACATACGCCTGAAGGTATTCTTCGTGATCCTGGGTGCACTGGAATAGAGCTTGAGCAGTGACCGGCTTCGTCTGAAACCCTTGGAAGCTGGTTAACAACAAGTCCTTCAGCTTTTGCCATGAAGTGATCGTTCCTGGTCGAAGGGAGGAATACCAGGTTTGAGCAACACTCCTGACAGCCATAACAAAAGATTTTGCCATGACTGCAGTATTGCCACCATACGAAGATACTGTTGCTTCGTAGCTCATCAAAAACTGCTTCGGGTCTGAATGGCCGTCGAATATGGGAAGCTGAGGCGGCTTGTAGGACGGAGGCCAAGGTGTAGCCTGCAGCTCAGCGGACAGAGGAGAAGCATCATCAAAAGCAAAATTTCCATGATGGAAATTGTCATACCAGTCATCTTCGTTGAGGAAACCCTCCTGATGAAGGTCTTGGTGCTGAGGCCTTCGGTTTTGCTCATCCTGAGTAAGATGACGAACTTCTTCAGAGGCTTCGTCTATCTGCCTTTGCAGTTCAGCTAGCCTGGCCATCTTTTCCTTCTTCCTCTGCACCTGTTGATGAAGCATCTCCATGTCTCTGATTTCTTGGTCTATCTCATCCTCTGGCGGTGTCGGGCTGACAGCCTTCCTTTTCTGGCTTCGGGCCTCCCGAAGGGAGACAGTCTCCTGATTGGGGTCCAGCGGTTGCAGAGCTGCAGCCCCAGTTGCTGAAGCTTTCTTCGGCGCCATAGCGAAGGTTTATGATCGCCGAAGGTGTTCAAAAACTCAAAGAGTGGAAGTGAGTTCACCGGAGGTGGGCGCCAATGTTGGGGACTTGTTCTCAAATGCTATGAGTTAAGAACAAGGCAACACAGAAAATGTTAAACGGTAAAGTCCTTCGTCCTTCGAAGCATTATTTCCCTTAGGATATAATGATTTTCGGACGAAGGTTATGAAGGGCGCACCTTCATAAACACAACATACGATGATGAAGAATGAACCATATGAAATATGAAAGATAACATAGACAATTATATATTATTATCAACTTATTTTTGCATTACTATTATGAAGAAATAGAAATGACATCAAATTACAAATGTACCTTCGGCTTGGAAGGAGATGAAAGTACAAGTGTGACGCAAAAGCAAATGCCAAGTCAGCGTGAACAGTACGGGGGTACTGTTCACCTATTTATAGGCACGGGACACAGCCCATATAAAATTACATTCATGCCCTTTACATTTGGTAGTAATTCTATAGTAATCCACCGAGGTCTGAATAGCCTTTTCATCTTTAAGTCGGTTTCCTTTTCTGCTACCACACCGAAGCTTTCCCGCTCACATCTTCGGCGTTGTATCAACCTTCGTATTATTTTGGGCTTCTCCTACTGTGATATCGACTCGAGTCCGAAGATACCTGTTCACACATTATACTCCAGAAACACTGTTAAATCATGTTTTTGAGGACCTTCGGAAGCCGAAGGCCCCCAACACCTAGTGTATTCACCCAGATTTATTTATGTTTTTCAGCAGCTGAAGACTTCTTTTCTGCTATGCTTGATTAAAGGGGGCTGTGTTTGCACCCAGTTCTGCCTGTGGCTTGGGCTAGTTTATCTTCTACTGCGCTTTGTAATTTTGGCTCTCTCAAGCTTATACTCTGGTATTGTAATAACTTCTATTCGAACTATGTACTATTTGAAGTAAGGAATGTGGTTACTAGCCTCCTGAGACTAGTAATTGTATCACATTTGAGTCCCAAAGGATCGGGGCGCTTCAGGTGGTATCGGAGCCATAGGACTGGCCATAGATCGCAGCCTCGACCTTAAAAGTTTGCCTTAAAAAGAAAAGACCTCTTACCTCTAAGAAAAATCTTCTCTCCTTTCCCTCGATATTAACAGACCCTTCTTTTCTTCTACCAGATGGAAGGCTCCTTGGTCATTAGGACATCCTACTGCTCAGAGGTGGAAGGATTCCCTCACCTGTTGCGGAGTTGCGCGCTTCACATGGGGATCTGCAAGAAGCCGGAGTACGTCTGGAAAGAATATCACGAGAATGGAACTGAGAAGTGCTCTATGGCAGCCTATCTGGGAGAAAGCCGAAGCTACCCGAACCACCCTCCCTTCCAAGTCACCTTCACTAGACACCGCTTCCCATATACTTGCCAAAATGTTGCCCGAAAAGCCCTCCGACAGCTATGCCAAAACTACAACAGGGAAGTCTTTGAGACCCCCCTTCGATACTTTCCATCTAGCAACAAAAATACCCCTACTTGGAGGAAAAGACTTCAGGCCCTGTCAGGAAGAGATCCTATTGAAGATGACCCCACCATAGTCTACATGGCCGGATACCTCCACACACTCGATAACCACTATGACGACCTTTTCTTCCACTGCACCCACCTAAACTCTCGGGTGGAAAGCTTAGAGCAACAGGTCAAGGAACTTAAAAGAGAGAAGGCGTCTCTCCAAGAAAGTCTCGAAATAGTAGAAGGGGAAGAGGCTAACACCCGTGAAGCCTACCGAACCCTGAAGATGGATTACGATAAGAAGCTAAAGAAGCTCGCCCCCATGAAGAATATCTGGAAGAGGACCAAGAGCCAAGGGTGCCAGACTAAGGAAGCCCCTCCATCACTACCTCCCTCCAGGATAGAGAACTTGTCTGACGTCGAGAATTTGTCCCTAGCTAGCCTTGTTGACCTTCTCAAGGAATTTGGGGACACTTTAGAAAGAGAGTTCGGAAGCACCTTAGAAAGCACTCGCGTGTAGTGTGACTTGTGGTAACTGTATGCTTGTAATGAACTTATGTGATGAATAAAATAACATGGTTGAAAAAAATTTGGCATATGCATAGTAGTAATTCTCTCCCCCTGGCAGATGACTTCGGATAAAACCACGCCTACCGCCTCTGGGATTGGAGCCAGGTTTCCCCTAGGAGCTGAAGGAGAAGCCGGTGGAGAAAGGAGTGAGACCCACCTCCCCGCACCTCCAGAGCTGCCATTAGATTTAGCCCAAGTTCTGGCCAACCAAACCCGACTCATTGAAGTCCTCACTAGAAGTTTGGAGAATCAGCGCCCGAATGGTGGAAGACCTCAGGACAGGATGGGAGATTTTCTAAGGTTCAAGCCTCCCACATTCGCTGGATCCAGCAATCCACTCGATGCTGATGACTGGCTACGCACGATAAAAAGGAAATTAGAAGCCATCGGATGCCCTGAGAGCTAGCGTGTCCATCTGGCTGCTCATCAACTTTCCGGGATGGCCCTATCCTGGTGGGATACCTTTAGTGCTACCGTCAGAGATGCTACCTTGGCAGAATTTGAAGCTGCTTTTCAAGAACATCGTGTGCCCCAAGGGATCATTTAGCTCAAGGAAGATGAATTTTGGGAACTAATTCAAGGCGGAAGATCTGTCAGTGAAGCCTGACGACGTCAGCACAGAAGCCAAGAAGATGGCCCGCTTCTTGAAAGGGCTAAGATCAGAACTCAAGACTATCCTTGCCAGCCAAGATTTCCTCAGCTTTTCGCACCTCTCAAACAAAGCCATACAAGTGGAAAGGGCAAGGGAAGAAGAAAAAGGTCACCTCAAGAGGAAATTCCAAGTCCTCTGAGCTCAGCAGCAAGACCGGCACCAGAGAATTCGACCCTTTGGGTTTCCACCCAAGGGACCAAGCTTCAATAAGCCAACTGGACCACACCGTCACGTTTCAGTCAGCAGGGTCAAAGCTCCTTTCAGGCTCCCTCCGTTGCAAGCAACCAACCACCAGCTAATGCCTGTTGGCACTGCGGAGACCCCAGTCACTTCAAGAATAACTGCCCCCAGTTGAAGGCATCAGGACCTACTTACTCCAACTCGGTGAATGGCCCCAAGAATGCCCCAGCACCCGCCTCCAAGGCACCCTCCTCCTACAGCCAACAGAGCAAGACCCAGTATCATGGCAGGGCACGAGTAAACCACGTCGATGCTCAAGAGGCTCAGCAAGCTCCGGGAGTAGTGCTCGGTGAGTTCCTAGTTGAATTTACTCCCGCTACTGTACTTTTTGATTCAGGAGCATCTCATTCGTTTATAACCACTAGTTTTGTGGAAAAGCATGGCATTCCCTCTACACACCTAGAAATTCCCTTGGTCACCCGAACCCCAGGGTCAGACCTTCTATGCCAGCTCAAATGCTCCCAAGTCAGAATTCTTTTAAGTGGGGTAGTGTTCTTGGCAGACTTAATCGTCTTGCCATCCCAAGGGATTGATGTGATCTTAGGAATGGATTGGTTAACCAAACACAAGGGCATCATAAGTTGCGCAAATAAGACCGTTCTTCTCACTGACTACCAAGGAAAGTCAGTTTCATGTCAGGCTCAACCACCCGCCAAAGACCCAATGGTGTTTAATCTAGCAGCAGAAAGCATATCTGTGGTAGAAGAATTCATGGATGTATTCCCAGAAGAATTGCCAGGAATGCCGCCAGAAAGAGAAGTGGAGTTCTACATAGATCTAATCCCTGGCACTGCGCCCATCGCAAAGAGACCATATCGCATGGCTCCTACCGAATTAGCAGAACTAAAACTCCAGATCACATAGCTTCAACAAAAAGGATACATTCGTCCCAGCTCATCTCCTTGGGGAGCACCAGTCCTCTTCGTCACCAAAAAGGATGGAAGTATGAGGATGTGTATTGATTACCGATCCTTGAATGAGGTTACAATCAAAAACAAGTATCCACTCCCTCGGATCGACGACCTCTTCTACCAGCTTCAAGGGGCCAAGTATTTCTCCAAGATAGACCTAAGGTCAGGATATCACCAGCTGGGAATCAAAGAAGCAGATATTTAGAAGACTGCATTTGTCACCTGGTACGGATAGTATGAGTTCACAGTAATGCCCTTCGGACTAACCAACGCACCCGCCTTTTTCATGAACCTCATGAATAAGGTATTTATGGAAGAGCTGGATAAGTTTGTCGTAGTCTTTATTGACGACATCCTTATCTACTCCAAGAGTCGCAAAGATCATGAGCATCACCTCCGGATTGTCCTCGAAAGACTCAGAGCACATCAACTCTATGCTAAGCTTAGCAAATGCGAATTCTGGTTAGAAAAGATAGCCTTCCTTGGGCATATCTTGACTACGGAAGGAATAGAAGTAGACCCGTCCTAGGTAGAAGCAGTATCCAAATGGAAGTAGCCATCCAATGTCAGTGAAGTTCGAAGCTTTCTGGGAATGGCAGGATATTACCACCGTTTTATCAAAGGATTCTCCAGCATAGCAAGACCGATGACCGAGCTCCTCAAGAAGGACAATAAGTTTGTATGGACCCCGAAGTGTGAAGAAAGCTTCCAAATCATAAAGAAGAAGCTCACCACTGCACCCGTTTTGACACTGCCAGACATCCATCAGGATTTCGTCGTCTTCTGTGATGCTTCAAGGCAAGGCTTTGGGTGTGTACTAATGCAAAATGAGAAAGTCATTGCCTATGCATCACGCTTACTCAAGTCGCATGAGCAGAGTTATCCCACACATGATTTGGAATTGGTAGCCATAGTGCATTCCCTAAAAATATGGAGGCACTACCTAATTGGGAACAAATGTCACATCTTCACCGATCACAAGAGCCTGAAGTACATTTTCACTCAACCAGACCTCAACCTCCGTTAGCGAAGATGGCTGGAATTGATCAAAGATTACGACCTTGAGATCCACTACCACCCCGGGAAGGCCAACATGGTAGCAGATGCCCTCAGCCGAAAACCTTTCGGGAAGAAAGAAACCAACTTCTTGGAAGATTGGAAGGAAGAATCAGCTCAACTGAATGCATGTCTGGGAGACAATGGCAGCCTAGAAGTCAAGCCAGTGCTAGAAGACCTCATATGCAAGGCTCAACGCCTGGACACTGAGACAACAGGTCTTATGGAAAAAACTCGCAAAGAACAACTTCCGGACTTCAGGACAAATGAGGAAGGAGTCCTTTGGTTCAAAAACCGTCTGTGTGTACCAAAAGGAGAGGCTCGAGAAGTTCTGCTTGACGAAGCTCACAACTCAGCCTACTCCATCCACCCAGGGACCACCAAGATGTACTTAGACCTCAAAACCAGATACTGGTGGAGAGGAATGAAGAAAGAGATAGCACAGTATGTGGCCCGGTGCGACACTTGCCAACAAACTAAGACCGAGCATCAGAAGCCTACAGGTCTACTGCAACCCCTTCCAGTGCCCGAATGGAAGTGGGAAGAAATAGGCATGGATTTCGTAACTGGACTGCCTCGGACCCAAAAGGGGAACGACTCTATCTGGGTGATAATAGACCATCTTACCAAGGTAGCCCATTTCTTCCCAGTAAAAATTACCTTCGGAGGAGCCACCCTTGCCCGGATATATCTTAAAGAGATAGTCAGACTCCATGGTATTCCACAGAAGATAGTGTCAGACAGGGGAACACAGTTCACCTCAAAATTTTGGATGAGCCTTCAGCAAGCTATGGGCACCAAGCTAGACTTCAGCACCGCCTATCACCCCCAGTCAGATGGTCAGACAGAAAGGGTCAACAAGGTCCTCGAGGATTTATTAAGAGCCTATGTGTTAACGTTTGACAGAAATTGGGAGTCCAGTTTGCCATATGCAGAGTTCTCGTATAACAACAACTACCAGGCCAGTATCAAGATGTCATCGTTCGAAGCGTTGTATGGATGGAAGTGTCAGACCCCTCTAATGTGGTACAACGTAGGGGAAAAGACACTAGAAGGACCTGCCTTCGTTAAAGAGTCAGAAGAGAAGGTTGCCCTGATCCGCAAAAGATTACTTGAAGCTCAGAGTCGGCAGAAGAGTTATGCGGACAACAGGCGGAGAGAACTCAGGTTTGAGGAAAGATACTTCGTCTACCTCAAGGTCTCCCCGATGCGCGGAGTCAAAAGGTTTCAAGTGAAAGGGAAGCTAGCTCCGTGGTTCGTCGGCCCCTATCCTATCATTGGCAGAGTAGGACCCGCAACATACCGCCTTGAATTGCCAGAATCCATGTCAGATATCCACAATGTGTTTCACGTGTCCTAGCTCCGCAAATGCCTGCAAGTACTAGAAAATCACATCGAAGAATAGACAATCCAGATTCAGAAGGATCTTCAGTACCGAGAAAAGCCAGTAAAGATTCTTGATTTGGCAGTCCGAAAGACCCGCAACTCAGAAGTAAGACTGTAAAGTTGAGTGGAGCAGAGAAGGAGAAGAGGAAGCTACCTCGGAGAGTGAGGGCTCTTTGAGGAGGGAATACCCTTACCTTTTCTCAAACCTAGTCTGAATCTCGAGGGCGAGATTCCTTTAAGTGGGGTAGGTTTGTAACATCCCAAAATTTAACCCCAAGGTTTGAAACCCTAATCTCCTAACCCCCCTTAATTGCTCCCTAGACTCCACCTCATAGGACATCTCATCATATGCATACACTATGATTGTTAGAAGAACCTCACATAGAATATAATTTTTTTAGCACCCAAGATTATTTAGCTAATTATTTGTTCAAAAGAAAAGGAGATAAAAGAAATAGAAATAGAAATAAGAATTGGAAATAGAAATAGAAAAAGGAAAAAATCCTCCCCCCCGGCTGGGCCGTTTCCGGCCCAACCTTCTCCCGCGCGCCTCGCTCCCCGTCCGGCCCACGTGGCCCATTCTGTGCCCCCCCTCCGCGCTGGCGCCGCGCCCCTCCCCCGCTGACCGGTTGGCCCCACCCGTTAGCTACGCATCCCCTCTCTCTCTCATCGCTCTCTCGCTGGCAGCCCGGGCCCGCCCGTCAGACCCTTCGTCCCGCCCATGACTTCACCGGTGTAATCCCTGTCGATGACCCCCCTCGCCCCGTCTCCTCGCCATAACTCATGCGCTAGTGAAGTTAGGCATCGCTCCACCCCTCAGCTCACTGTGCTCGCAGCCTGCCCGTGAGGTCGCGTCCCCGGCGCTGCCCCATCGCCGCTGTGGCATCCCTCGCCGGCGCCAGCTGGCCTTTGGCCGCTTCCCGCCTCGGGCGTTTATAAAAAGAACCACCGAGCTCCACCTTTCCCCACACCAGCCTCGGCCACTCCCCCTCCCCTTCCCCGAGCTCGATTGAGCCAGCGCCGCCGCGTCCCCCCCTCTGCTCCGGTAAGCTCCCCTTCCATCCTATGGTAGCCTGGCATTCAATTGGGTAGGCTCGCAAGGTTCACCACTCCCTCACGATCATGTCACACCCTTTTCCTTCCACCTATTGCCCCGGCTGCCCCACCGGCGATCCCCCGCCGCGGACGCCCGCCACCTCGCCGTGGACCGGCCACCCCAAGCACCCTACGGCCAAATTGGCCCTACCACCATGATCCCCTATCCCCGCCCGTGCCTTGCCACCACTCCGTCATCACAGAACCGGGACCCCAGCGGAGAACCGCCGCAGACCTCACCGGCGGTCGAGCTTCGACCGGTTTGCCCCCCGTCACCCCCAGCGCCATCAACCTCCCCCTCCCTCTAGCACGTGGGCCCACGCCCACGACGCCGTCCCCGCGCCGTTCCACCGCTGGCGGGCCAAGTGGGCCGCCTGCCCGCGCGGCCGTGCGCGCCCGCGCTCGGCTGGGCCGAATATCCCCCCGGTCCAGCTAGCTGAGGAAATCCCTTTCCTTTTTCTTTTCCCTTTTTCTTTTCCTATATTTATATGTATGTATATATATTGATATTTTATGCACAAAAAATAGTCTAAATAAATTATAGGACACAAAATAATAATGTCTAACAATTGACACACCCCACCAAGTCACCATGATTGATGTACTATTCATTACCTATTTTTGCTAGAGGAAGAGGGATCCGATCCTCTGGAATTTGTAGCTCCGGAAGAAGGGCAGGAACTCGACCCCTCCGAAATAGATCTTTTGTGCCAGGAGAACTTCGATGAAGGCAAGTCCATTCTTCCCTTGATGCATAAATTACCTACTCTTTCTACCACTACCTAAGCCGGGAATAAGGGATAGATCTTTTGCATTGTGAGCAGAGAGATAGCCCGCATTAACATACATCTTTTGAGTACAAAATGTGGGGCAGTGTTTTTACTAAACGATGTTTTTCAAAAAGTGTATGATGAAGGGTATTCACCCTCATCACCTTTTGAGTGGGATGATCAGGGACTCCCTGGTTTAGGGGAGGGCCTAAGGTGATGGCTCAGCCGGGTTAGGTGTGAGCAGAAGGATTGTCCCCTCATGTAAGGACTGGTTTGTCATCCTTCACTACCTGTACTCATGACAAGTACAACCACTCGAGACTGTATGGGCAGTCACTCAATCTAAACTCGTATGGACCAAACCCCAGGGTTATGAAGGCTGGGGAGCACCGGGAGGATAAGGAGGGGGAATGTTTTGTCTGGTTTAGACATGGCGGTGGTCTGACTCCTTCCGGTATAACCGTTAAGGTAAGGACGTGCGAGGAAAGAAAGAGATTCGGCATTCGGGTCTCACGACGGTGAGATCGTAGAAACCGGACTAGTGGGTAAAGTGTACCCCTCTGCGCAGAGTTCAAACCTATTCGAATAGTCCGTGTCCACTGGAATGGACGAGTCTGGTGTGGTATGACAATTAGTGTTTTATAACCTCCAGAAACAGGGAAATGTGTGAGTGGGTGTGTTTTTGGAAATGAAAACGATGCCACGGGAGCGGGAAGCTCAGTGGTGGTTGAATGTGAAAATGTGCTACTTCCTTCTTTGGGAAAAACCATCAAAGTATTGTCTTTCTCTGGAAAAAGAAGAGTGACTTCAACTCCACCATATAAAGCATGTATTATATAGGTCCCTTTCTCTCTACGGGCGGGATGGGCTTGCGGAATACCTAGTGTATTCACCCAGATCTATTTATGTTTTTCAGCAGCTGAAGACTTCTTTTCTGCTATGCTTGATTGAAGGGGGCTGTGTCTACACCCAGTTCTGCCTATGGCTTGGGCTAGTTTATCTTCTACTGCGCTTTGTAATTTTGGCTCTCTTGAGCTTGTACTCTGGTATTGTAATAACTTCTATTCAAACTCTGTACTATTTAAAGTAAGGAATGTGGTTACTAGCCTCCTGGGACTAGTAATTGTATCACATTTGAGTCCCAAAGGATCGAGACGCTTCACCATGGCCTCTGGAGGACTTCTATCTCGCCCGAGCGTGGCCTCGACCTAGATAACATCGACAAAAGGACGCCCGACATCACCAACCCCTCCATAGAGACTGCTGACAGCGAGATGGCTACAAAAGCAACAAGACTGATGTTAGGACTGCTTTATGCCATATGGGACGGACTACCAAGTGATTTTCACCATACTTATCACTATTTCGACAACTATGACTCCGACAACACATCCACAAGGCGGGCTCGGGTACAGATCTGAGCCCCTGATCTAGGCCTCTGCTCTATGCTTGGTCAAGATGCGAGATACAGGGGCCGGACGTCCTCCCCCTAATCCACAAACCAAAGCAAATATATAAGCGCAGAATTGAACTAGTTTGCATAAGGTAAGTGCATAGGTTACTTGGAATTAAACCAATTTATAGTTTCACTAGATATGCATGGATTGCTTTCTTATATTTAACATTTTGGACCATGCTTGCACCACTTGTTTTGGTTTTGCAAATTCTTTTTTGGAAAGTCTTTTCAAAATCTTTTGCAAATAGTCAAAGATATATGAATAAAATTGTAAGAAGCATTTTCAAGATTTGAATTTTCTCAACCTGTTTCAAATGTTTTTCCTTTGACTAAACAAAACTCCCCCTGAATGAAATTCTCCTCTTAGTTTTCAAGAGAGTTTTATCAATTTTTGAAAATACTAACCAATTGAAAATAAACATACCAATTTGAAATATATCAATTAAAATTTTTGAAACGTGGTGGTGCGGTCCTTTTGCTTTGGGCTAATACTTTCTCCCCTTTGGCATTAATCGCCAAAAACGGAGACTTTGAGAGCCCTTTTTACTTTCTCCCCATTGGTACAAGTAAATATGAGTGAAAAGATTATACCAATCGAAGAGTGGTGTGGAGTAACAACGAAGGATGAAAGATATCAGTAGAGTGGAGTAGAAGCCTTGTCTTTGTCGAGGACTCCATTTCCCTTTCAATCTACGACTTAGCATAGAATTACACTTGAAAACACATTAGTCGTAGTCATGAAAGAGATATGATCAAAGGTATACAAATGAGCTATGTGTGCAATGTTTCAATCAAAATTCCGAGAATCAAGTATATTTAGCTCATTCCTAAGTTTGCTTAAGGTTTTCTCATATAATGGCTTGGTAAAGATATCGGCTAATTGTTCTTTGGTGCTAACATAAGCAATCTTGATATCCCCTCTTTGTTGGTGATCCCTTAAAAAGTGATACCGAATGTCTATGTGCTTAGTGCGGCTGTGTTTAACGGGATTATCCGACATGCGGATTGCACTCTCATTGTCACATAGGAGAGGGACTTTGCTCAATTTGTAGCCATAGTCCCTGAGGATTTGCCTCATCCAAAGTAATTGCGCACAACAATGGCCTGCGGCAATGTACTCGGCTTCGGTGGTGGAAAGAGCTACTGAGTTTTGTTTCTTTGAAGCCCAAGACACCAGGGATCTTCCCAGAAACTAACAAGTCCCTGATGTGCTCTTTCTATCAATTTTACACCCTGCCCAATCAACATCTGAATATCCTATTAAATCAAAAGTGGATCCCTTGGGGTACCAAAGTACAAACTTAGGAGTATAAACTAAATATCTCATTATTCTTTTCATGGCTCTAAGGTGAAATTTCTTAGGATCGGCTCGGAACCTTGCACACATGCATACGAAAAGCATAATATCTGGCCGAGATGCACATAAATAGAGTAAAGATCCTATCATCGACCGGTATACCTTTTGATCTACGGATTTACCTCCCGTGTCGAGGTCGAGATGCCCATTTATTCCCACAGGTGTCTTGATGGGCTTAGCATCCTTCATTCCAAACTTGTTAAGTATGTCTTGTATGTACTTTGTTTGGCTGATGAAGTTGTCGTCTTGGAGTTTCTTGACTTGAAATCCTAGGAAATACTTCAACTCCCCCATCATAGACATCTCGAATTTTTGAATCATGATCCTACTAAATTCTTCACAAGTACATTTGTTAGTAGACCCAAATATGATATCATCAACATAAATTTGGCATACAAACAAATCTTTTGCAATAGTTTTAGTAAAGAGAGTAGGATCGGCTTTACTGACTTTGAAGCCATTAGTGATAAAGAAAACTCGCAGGCATTCATACCATGCTCTTGGGGCTTGCTTGAGCCCATAAAGCGCCTTTGGGAGTTTATAAACATGGTTAGGGTACTCACTATCTTCAAAGCCGGGAGGTTGCTCAATGTAGACCTCTTCCTTGATTGGTCCATTGAGGAAGGCATTTTTCACGTACATTTGATAAAGCTTAAAGTCATGGTAAGTAGCATAGGCAAGTAATATACGAATTGACTCAAGCCTAGCTACGGGTGCATAAGTTTCACCAAAGTCCAAACCTTCGACTTGTGAATATCCTTTGGCCACAAGTCGGGCTTTGTTACTTGTCACCACACCATGCTCATCTTGCTTGTTGCGGAATACCCATTTGGTACCTACAACATTTTGATTAGGACATGGAACTAAATGCTATACCTCATTCCTCGTGAAGTTGCTGAGCTCCTCTTGCATTGCCAGCACCCAATCCGAATCTCTTAGTGCATCCTCTACCCTGTATGGCTCAATAGAGGAGACAAAAGAGTAATGTTCACAAAAATGAGCAAATCGAGATCTAGTAGTTACCCCCTTATGGATGTCACCAAGAATGGAGTTCACAGGGTGATCTTGTTGAATTGCTTGGTGGACTCTTGGGTGTGGCGGTCTTTGACTCTGAATCTCTTGATCATCTTCCTTGTCTTGATCAACTTCATCTCCCCCTTGATTATTGTCCTCCTCTTTAGGTGGCTCATCCTCTTGATCTTCATTTTCATCATCTTGAGCCTGTTTCTCATCTTGAGTTGGTGGAGATGCTTGGTTGGAAGATGACGGTTGATCTTGTGCTTGTGTGGGCTCTTCGGATTCCATAGGACACACATCACCAATGGACATGTTCCTTAGTGCTACGCACGGAGCCTCTTCATCATCTAGCTCATCAAGATCAACTTGCTCCACTTGGGAGCCATTAGTTTCATTAAACACAATGTCACAAGAAACCTCAACTAATCCAGTGGATTTGTTGAAGACTCTATATGCCCTTGTGTTTGAGTCATAACCAAGTAAAAAGCCTTCTACAGCCTTAGGAGCAAATTTAGATTTTCTACCTCTTTTGACAAGAATAAAACATTTGCTACCAAAGACTCTAAAATATGAAAAAATGGGCTTTTTACCGGTGAGGAGTTCATAAGATGTCTTCTTGAGGATTCGGTGAAGGTAGAGCCGGTTGACGGAGTAGCAGGCGGTGTTAATCGCCTCAGCCCAAAATCGATCCAGAGTCTTGTACTCATTTAGCATGGTCCTCGCCATGTCTAGTAGAGTTCTATTCTTCCTCTCCACTACACCATTTTGTTGAGGTGTGTAGGGAGAAGAGAACTCATGCTTGATGCCCTCATCCTCAAGAAATCCTTCTATTTGTGAGTTCTTGAACTCCGTCCCCTTGTCGCTTCTTATCTTTTCGATTCTCATTCTGAACTCATTTTGAGCCTGTCTCAAGAATCCCTTCAAAGTCTCTTGGGTTTGTGATTTTTCCTGCAAAAATAATACCCAAGTGAAGCGAGAATAATCATCCACAATTACTAGACAGTACTTACTCCTGCCGATGCTTATATAAGCTATCGGGCCGAATAGATCCATGTGGAGTAACTCCAGTGGCCTGTCCGTTGTCATTATGTTCTTGTGTGGATGGTGGGCGCCAACTTGCTTTCCTGCTTGACATGTGCTACAAACCCTGTATTTCTCAAAATGAACATTTGTTAGTCCTAAAATGTGCTCTCCCTTTAGAAGCTTGTGAAGATTCTTCATCCCAACATGGGCTAGTCGGCGATGCTAGAGCCAACCCATATTAGTCTTAGCAATTAAGCAAGTATCGAGTTCAGCTTTGTTAAAATCAACTAAGTATAGCTGACCCTCTAATACTCCCTTAAATGCTACTGAATCATCACTTCTTCTAAAGATAGTAACACCTACATCTGTGAATAAACAGTTATAGCCCATTTTGCATAATTGAGATAAAGAAAGCAAGTTATAATCTAAAGAATCTACAAGAAAACATTGGAAATAGAATAGTCAGGTGATATAGCAATTTTACCAAGTCCTTTGACCAAACCTTGATTTCCATCCCCGAATGTGGTAGCTCTTTGAGGATCTTCGTTTTTCTCGTAGAAGAAGAACATTCTTTTCTCCCCTGTCATGTGGTTCATGCATCCGCTATCAATTATCCAACTTAAACCCCCGGATGCATAAACCTGCAAAACAAATTAGGCCTTGTTCTTAGGTACCCAAACAATCTTGGATCCTTTCACGTTAGAAACAAGCACCTTGTGTCGGTGTTTTGGGTCCGACCGCACACCCGGGGTTGCCCCTCAAGGTGTTTTTAGGAGTAGGACGATGTCGATGACTGTAGCAAAATGGTTCGTGCCAGATGCACGAGGGACGATGGACAATGTATACAGGTTCGGGCCGCTTAGAGATGCGTAACACCCTATGTCCTGGTGAGTATGCTGGGTGAACAAGGTTACAAGGGCGCTCTCTGAGTTGAGAATGCAGAGAGTTGAAGTGGGTGGCTAAGTAATAGGGTCGATCGTTCTGAAGGGGTGCCCCTAGGCCTTATATACTCGACCGTGGGGCAATACATGTGGATATGATAACTATGTGTAGCTACAAGATAGTGAACTGTTTGAGTTTATCTCCCTATAGTTCTGCCGACCTATCCTCGCATGGCTCCATTGCATGGGGGCTCCAGCGCGGGAAAGTCGGATCTTTGCTGTGGTCGCTCGCTCGACGTTGTGGGCCGTCCGGGTTTGCACCAATCCGGCCTTGTGTCAAACTGCTTTGCTGATTGTTCCTCCCCAGGCCCACGAAAGAATGACCTTATGATTTATTGGGCCCCTGGGCCTTTCGTGAGGTCTTTTACTCTTTTAGTGGACCCAGGGGATATCTATCCCCCACAAGCCCCCGATCTTTGGGTTAATTTAGAGGTAATCAGCCCAAATATCCCAGGTCCAGCTTGCAGGTGATTTGAAAAGAATGACTTCTTACTGTCTCCTCCTCCTTTGATCACTCGTAAACCAAAGCTTTGTTTCGTGCTTGTGCCTTAGAGGTCGGCATTTCGTTTTGTAGGACCCTGAACTTCATTGGGTGCACCGGAGGTGCACCCAATGGGTGTAACCCCCGAGCTTCGAGTAGATTTTAGAAGATAATCTACTCGAAGGTCTTTACCAAATTTTTATTTATTTTTAATTCTGCACTTTGGTTGAGGGCCAGCCTTGTCTTTAATCTTGTCCCATGCCTTAGAAGTCGGCACTATCTTGGCTTGGAATGATGATCCATGGGGTGCACCGAAGGTGCACCCAATGGGTGTAGCCCCCGACCTTCAAGTGGATTTTTGAGGATAATCCATTCGAAGGTCTTCCTTTTGTGTCTTTTTGCTGAAGATTATCCTTTCTGCTTGTAAAAATTGGCCCGATGCTATCCGCATTATGCTTTGGAGGTCGGCATTATGTCATCAATATTATGCTTCAGAGGTCAGCATGTATTTTGTCTTTAGCAGCCGAGTTCGCAATCCATCCATATCTTGCTAGGTAGTGCAATTTATTTGCTCTGCGACTGATTGGACGTTTGATGGACGTTCTCTGTCTAGTCTTCACGTCGCTTCTGTCGGCCATATTTTGTACTTCACTGGCTATATTTGGCTTTCCTCTGATCCTTACTAATATCTCATTTTTGTCTTGGGGGATTCACTACATGCCCTGCACAGATGTGACCGTTTTGAAAAATATACTGATAATTCCTGGGCGTCCCCCCCAATGGGTGTGGGCAAGGGACGACTTGGTACGCTGAGTGTTTTAGCCGGCTGCTTCTGAGTAGTAAAGTGATGTGACGGCGGGTGTAATCATATCCTCCGCGCTGTTGACTGGAGTCCCAATGGGTGTTGTGTTGCGTGAAACGGCGTCAGCCGCCTGACGTGTCTTCAGACGGGTTGAAGTGCTTATTGAATGCTTTGCGACTGTTCAGTGACCGCGGTTGGAGGTGAGCGGTTGCCTTCTCCTTCTATAAATAATGTCGTTGTCTCTCCGGTTTTTCCACATCTCTTGCTATTCTCTGTTGCTTGCTTTTCTTCTCTCCCTCTCGCTTCCACCATGGGCAAGAACAACAAGCGCAAGTGTGAGCCAACTCCTCCATCGGAGGATTTTGGTGACTCGGAGTACTCAGAGGAGGAGTTCTCCTCTGAGTTTGAGGGGTCTCCGGCTCCCATTCCCCTGCGTGAGTCGTCTGACGATTCAGACGACTCCCAGGGGCTCGCGGCGGAGGTCTGGACGTACATCCGGGTCGTCGAGCGCTCTGGGCTCGAGGGCTCGGATGAGTCAGAGTACTCCTCGGATGAGGAGGACTCGGACGGCGACAGCGAGGACGAGGACGACGACGACGACGACGACGAAGGCGGCGGCGACGGTGACGGTGACGGCAGCGGCAGGGGCGGCAGCAACAACGGCACGGACGGTGACGGTGGCGGCAGCAGGGGCGGCAGCAGCAGAGGCAGCACCAGGGGCGGCAGCGGCGGCGGCAGCAACAGGGCCAGTGGCTAGATGCCACTTGTCTTTTAGATATTAGTATAGTATAGTTAGAATAATGTAGTAGTATTTAGTAGTGTAGAGTAGTATAGTGTAGTGTAGTAGTAGTAATGTAATGTAATGTAGTAGTAGTGATAGGGAAGTATCAACTCATAATGAGTTGATTTGTAAGTATGTTATCTTCCCTTTAATGAATGAAATGATGTTGGTTTCTCTGTGATGATTTCTCTTTGATATTCATAACTCGAAGTTCTTGAATCATTCCTCTTCCTGGCTTTTTCTTGAAGTTGATTCCTTTGAGACAGTAAGTGAATAACTCGGGCATCATACTGATGCTTTTAGAAGTAGCCGCCGAGCGACTTGTAGATGATGCCAGAGAGCTTTTAGAGATAATTGCCGAGTAACTTGAGGGCGATGTCGGCGTTTTAGAGGTAACGCCGAGCGACTGAACACAATGTCGGAGTTTTTAGAGATAACTGCCGAGTGACCTGAGGGCGACGTCGGCGTTTTAGAGGTAACGTCGAGCGACTGAACACGACATCAGCGTTTTAGAGGTAACGCCGAGTGAATGGAGGGCGACGTCAGCGTTTTAGAGGTAATGTCGAGCGACTGAACACGATATCAGCGTTTTAGAGGTAACGCCGAGTGACTGGAGGGGATGCCAGCGTTTTAGAGGTAACGTCGAGCGACTTGAAGACGATGTCAGCGTTTTAGAGGTAACGCCGAGTGACTGGAGGGGATGCCAGCGTTTTAGAGGTAACGCCGAGCGACTTGAAGACGATGTTAGCGTTTTAGAGGTAACGCCGAGTGACTGGAGGGCGACGTCAGCGTTTTAGAGGTAACGCCGAGTGATAGCAGGCTGCGTGGGCCACTTTGAGGATGATAGCCGAGTGATGAGGTGGCGTACCGGTGTTCTGGAAATAACTGCCGGGTGATCACATGGCACACCGGCGTTTTGGAAATAACTGCCGGGTGCTGACTGGGCACTTTTTGAAACGGTATCCGGCTCGGGAATATCCCATAAGTGTTGCGCTTTTAGCCGCCTCTGCTTTCCGTGCCCTAGTTCTTGCTTTCTTGCTTCCGAATCCCTTCCGCAATTCGCCTTCCACTCTGCTCGCCGATAGAATCGAGATGGCGCCCAAGAGGAAAACCTCGAGTTCGTCTACCGTGGTGATTCCTCCAATCGACCCCAACAGCCAGTTGCCTTTCGCAGGTAACCACATGTCCGTCATCTCTGAGCCTGAACTTCTCCACCTCGTGTCCATCGGGGTTCTTCCTCCGCGGGAACTCTGTTCTTGGCGGATTTGCCATGGGTTTACTGTTCCAACTGAGGATACCCATGAGTCCGTTGTTTATGCCCCTTTCCTTCTCCGCGGCCTTGGCCTTCCCATTTCTCCCTTTTTCCGTGGCCTCCTTGATTTCTACCATCTTAACTTGACCCATTTGAACCCCAATTCTATCCCGCAAATCTCCATTTTCGTTCATTTATGTGAAGCCTTTCTCGGCGTGCTGCCACATTTCGGGTTGTGGAAATACTTGTATCATTGTTGCACTGGGATGGCCGGGGGACAACATCAGTTGGTTGGGGTGCCAGCTTGGAGATGCGCCGCGGGAGGAAGACTGAGTATCTTGAAATCCCCCTCAAAGACAACATCAAGGGATGGCGCTTGGAGTGGTTCATAGTTGAGAATTATGGAAACTCTCTCCCCCCTCGGTCGGGAAGACAACCGGATGTTCGCACCCCAAGCTGGACCGAGTCCCCCACAGATCAGGAGGTAGCTGAGGCAGATGCTTTGCTGGCTGAAGTTGGGTTGCTGAAGGAGAGGGGTCTGACTGCTGAAGCTGTTGTTGCTGATTTTGTCTTCAAGAATATTCAGCCGCTAAAAGACAGGGCGCACCCGGCTTATTTGTATCGAGGCCTAGCGGACTCAACCCGGGTTACCAACAGAAGAATTCCCTCTGCAGACTTGGTGAGCCGACTTGAGATGATCCTTAGAGGCAAGGTGTCAAATGTTGGTGCCCCAGTGGCATACTCGGCCTGGAACCTGCCTCCTCCCAAAGCCTTCACCCTTTTTGTGTCGAATCCACCTGTTACTGATGGCAGTTTGGGTCTTAGAGTGCGACCCTCTGCTGAAGAAGTTAGCGCCTTGGTTGCCTCGCTCGGGGAGATTCCTGATGATGAACGACAAGTCCACTTTGAGGTGCCCCTGAATCCTAGCGATGCAGAGATAAGTGCTATGCTTGATTTGCTGGCTGAGGACTCTTCCGATGCTGCTCCTGCTGAGACATCGGTAGTGGCTCCCCTCCCAGAGGCTGATACAACCTTGGATACTCAGAAGCCTGCCAGTACTCGCCCGAGGCGCCCTTGCCGAACCAATCAACCTGATCCTTCTGCTGATGAGCATAAAAAGAAAAAGAGACGCCTCCGACGAGTATCTAGTTTGGTTCGGGACGTTGGTACCTCGGTTCCTGCTGCTGAAGAAGTGCCTGTGACTGAATTTACTGATGCTGACCCCAATGGGTGTACCCAGTCTGCTGTTGATCCCAATGTGGGTGCTCCATCTGTTGTTGATCCCAATGTGGGTGCTCCATCTGTTGTTGAACCCAATGGGTGTGCTGCCTGTGTTGCTAAAGTGGATGACGAGGAGGAAGAAGATGAAGTTCCTTTGACTCGGAAAAATAGTCGGCAGTTCATTGCTGGTGGTGAAAGTAGTGGAGTCCCTTCTCCTGCTTTGTCTGCTCTCATTGGCCTGCAAGAACTGTCCCTGGCCAATTTTGATCAGACTCTTGAGGATATGGTTCCAGAGGATTTGTTATCGGAGCCAGTGGATGATGGTGTGATGGAGGTTTGTGCTGATGTGCTTGATGTTGGGTTGAGGTCATCCCATGCCTCGTCGACCTTGGAGCGCGATCTCGAGGGTCGAGAGACTGAATTGGATCGTTCTGGTCCCATGGAAGTAACTGAGGGCCCATCAGCCTTAGAAGTGGCTACCGCAGAGAACCTGGACCCCCAGGGTGGTGTTGACACATGCCCAACCCCCGAGGATGTCGCCGGGGATGACTTGGCTCGGGTGGGAAGTGTAAGCCACTGCCCAGCCCCCGAGGGTGCTGCCGGGGATGATCCGGCTCAAGTGGGCAGTGCAAACTATGACCCAGCCCCCGAGGGTGTCCAAGCGGGGTCTCCCTCCTGTACTTCCATGGACGTTCATGCAGGATCGCCTCCTCACTCCGGCTGTATGGTGGTAGCCCAAACCTTGGACCAGGGAGTCGCTTTAGAGGGCAGCGTTCCTGCTGACCGAGTGTTGGGCTCTGTTGATGGTACCGTGTTGATTCTTGTTGGTTTGTTGCAAGCTGCTTCGGGTAGTGGCCTTATGCCCAATTATCAATTGATCTCTCCTGATTTGGGAATCCCTTCGTTCTTTTCCAACCTCTAGGTACTATGATGTATTTTAGCTTGGTTTTTACATTGCACAAACTGTTGTCATTACGCTCATTTGTTCTTCTCCTTAGGCTTTGGTGGATGGGATGGCTAGCCAGCTGAGGTTACAGGGTGCTTCTGTCCCAGAAGTAGCTTCGTCACTTGCATGTTGGAATCCAGTGTCACTTCAGCATCGTGTCTCTGAATTGGAGGCGACCAACGCTGGTTAGTGCTTTTTTGCTTCTCCTTGTCTTCACTGTAGACTGCTTTACATTCTGACCCCTTCTTATTTGATTGTCTCTTGTTAGGTATGACTCGGCAGATCTCCACTCTTGAGGAGAAACATTCCCGATATCAGGCTGAATTGGTCCAGCGGTGCGCTGACTTCGAGGAAAAATACTCTCAAAGTCAGACCGAACTTACTCAGGTCTCGGCTGCCTTGGATGATGCCAATGCACTGAGTTCTTCTCTTCACGCTCAGCTCAACTCTGAAAAGGTGATTTATGAAACTGTGCTTTGCCTCGTTGTGCTCCTATTACTTGCTTGGTTTTTGAGGTAGTTGTCTTTTGTTTTCAGGAAGAAAAACGTATCCTTGCTGCTTCTCATGACAGTCTTGACAGATTGTATCGTGATTCTAGCAACTCGCTGACCATCTTGGAGAGGAGTCATCGCTTTACTATGGAAGAATTGGAGAATCAACGCTGTAAGCTGCAAGAATCCACGGATGAAGTGACCCGGCTCAAGCAGTTGATATCAGCGAAGGACGCTACTATCAAAGAACTCCGAGCTTCCAAGAAATCCATCGCCCAAGAATTAGAAACTGCACAGTTGGCTGCCAAGGTTGCCGAAGAAACTTCTGTTACTCTTAGAGCTCAGTGCGATAGAGCCATGGACAAGGCTATTCGGGCGGGGCGAATCTTGATGAGGAGACCCGGCGTGGTTGTTCCCGAAGATATAAGGGCTGATGTGAATGCTGCCCCTGATTCCTCGAGTCGTCCTTCCTCATCGATTGCTCCTAAGAAAAATATCACAAAATAGAGAGACATTTTGCGTGCTTTGAGCGCGCGGTTAGCATGGTCAGACACTTGTTAGAAGACGTCATTTCAGTGTTTGAACGATATTGTTATTCTCGTATTGTTTCAGAATTCATCAGTTCGCAAATTTGCAGTAGTAAAATGATGCACGATGGTTATGAAATTTGTTTGCGGGATATAGAAGTCATCCTTATATGAGTAATTGTAATTACGTCAGATCGCCTTAAGTCGCTGCTGACTTAAGTCGATTGCTTTTGTTAATAGGGCGTAGTGGTCACCCCGAATTGTGTAGGCGTGAGCATGTTGCACCGCCTTAAGTCATTGCCGACTTAAGCCGATTGCTCCGTTAGCAGGGCATAGTGGTCACCCCGAGTTAAGTAAGCGTGAGCATGTTGCACCGCCTTAAGTCATTGCCGACTTAAGCCGATTGCTCCGTTAGCAGGGCATAGTGGTCGCCCCGAGTTAAGTAAGCGTGAGCATGTTGCACCGCCTTAAGTCGTTGCCGACTTAAGCCGATTGCTCCGTTAGCAGGGCATAGTGGTCACCCCGGGTTAAGTAAGCATGAGCATGTTGCACCGCATTAAGTCGTTGCCGACTTAAGCCGATTGCTCCGTTAGCAGGGCATAGTGGTCGCCCCGAGTTAAGTAAGCGTGAGCATGTTGCACCGCCTTAAGTCGTTACCGACTTAAGCCGATTGCTCCGTTAGCAGGGCATAGTGGTCGCCCCGAGTTAAGTAAGAATGCAAGTCAATCGTGAACAAACTGAGTATCTTTGAAACCCCTTTTTTATTGATGACATATTTCCACTTTACAGAGTACATTGTCGTCTCGATAGCTTTTGAAATTCAGCTAGGGATAAAACTTCCTGAGGTGTTCTATGTTCCAGGAGTTTCCGACTTCTGTGCCATCCATCTGAGTGAGACGATATGATCCTGGCCGGGTGACATCTGCTACTATGAAGGGTCCTTCCCATAAGGGCGATAACTTGTGTCGTCCCTCCCCCGTTAGAATTCGGTGGAGGATGAGATCTCCTACTGAGAAGGATCGCTGTCGTACAACCTTGTCGTGATAGCGCCTTAGAGTCTGCTGGTACCGTGCTGATTGGATTACCGCGTTCAGCCGTTCTTCTTCAAGTATATCAATGTCCTCCAGCCTGGCGGCCTCGACTTCTGCTATGTTTTCGAAGATCAACCTTGGCGCCCCGAACTTGAGATCTGCGGGTAGCACTGCCTCCGACCCATAGACCATGAAGAAAGGGGTGTTTCCATGCAGAGCTCGGCTTGGTTGGGTTCTTAGGCTCCAAACGACATAAGGCAATTCTCTTATCCACTTTCCTGCGAATTTTTCATTCTTATCGAAGACCTTTTTCCTGAGTGCCTCCAGTATCATCCCGTTGGCTCGCTCAACCTGCCCGTTGGCTCTTGGGTGTGCTACAGATGCATACTTGATCTGAATGCTTTTTTGCTCGCAGAAGTCGAAGAACTCTGAACTTGTGAAGTTAGATCCTAGGTCAGTTATGATGATGTTTGGTATCCTGAATCTGAATATTATGTCTTGTATGAATTCCACGGCCTTAGCTGAGGTTAAAGAAGCAATGGGCTTGAACTCTATCCATTTAGTGAATTTGTCGATTGCTACCAATACATGAGTGTATCCTCCTTGAGCTTTCTTGAAAGGTCCAATCATATCCAGTCCCCAGCATGCGAAAGGCCAAGTTACTGGTATGGTCTGCAGTTGATGTGCTGGTAGATGTTGTTGTTTTGACAAGTATTGGCAACCTTCGCACCTCCGAACTAACTCGACTGCATCACTCTTCGTTGTTGGCCAATAGAATCCTGACCTGAATACCTTCCCAACTAGTGTTCTGGATGCTGCATGTATTCCACATTGCCCAGCATGGACCTCCTCCAGAAGTCGCTTCCCAGCGGATGAGAGAATGCACTTCATGAGGACGCCCGATGCACCCCTTCTGTACAATGTCTCCCCAATGAGTGTGTAGTGAGCCGACTGTTTGGCAATGCGCTCGGCTGAGTTCTTGTCATCTGGTTCTTCTTCATTCTTTATATACTTGATGATTGGCCTTCTCTAGTCATCAGAGTCTGACTCGGGTTGATCTATAATGTTGCACTCTTCTATTTGATCCATTGAGATGCTCGGCTGTAGTATTTCTTGCACAAAGACTCCGGGTGGGACCTGAGTTCGACTGGATCCTAGCTTGGACAGTACATCGGCTGCTGTGTTCCGATCTCTTTCTACATGATGAAATTCCAGACCCTCAAATTTATCTTCCAGCTTTCAGACGGCAGTGCAGTATTTTCCCATTGAATCGCTTGAACAATCCCACTCTTTGTTTATCTGACTAATGACTACCAGAGAGTCTCCGTATACCATCAATCTCTTGACGCCCAATGATATGGCGATGTTCAATCCATGGATCAGAGCTTCATACTCGACTGCATTGTTGGAGGCCGGAAACAGCAACTGGAGGGCATATTTGAGGTGCTCGCCTCCAGGTGCGGTGAAGAGAATCCCTGCTCCTGCTCCCTGCAGCTTCAGCGAGCCATCAAAATACATTCACCATACTTCTGCAGTCTCTGGGTTATCTGGTACTTGCTGTTCAGTCCACTCTGATACGAAATCAACCAGTGCTTGAGTTTTGATGGCAGTGCGAGGTCGGAACTCGATGTCATGAGATCCCAGCTCACAAGCCCACTTTGCTATTCGGCCAATGGCCTCCTTGTTGTGAAGAATATCCCCTATCGGAAAACCAGTGACTACTATGACTTTGTGGTCATCAAAGTAGTAACGTAGCTTGCGGGCAGTTAGAAGTACTGCATATAATAGCTTCTGAACTTGAGGATACTTTTTCTTTGAGGGGCCTAGAACTTCACTGATGAAGTAAACAGGATGTTGCACTGGGTAGGCATGTCCTTCTTCTGCTCGCTCGACTACCAACGCGGTGCTTACCACGTGAGTCGTGCAAGAGATATACAGTAGCAGATCTTCGGCTGGTTGAGCTGACGTAGCCTGTCGGGGCGGCTTCAGCACTGGTGGTGTTGTCAAGAATTTCTTCAGTGCATCTAGAGCTTCCTGTGCCTCTGAAGTCCACTGAAACTTATCTACCCTCTTGAGTAGCTTGTAAAACGGTAAACCTTTTTCCCCTAGCCTGGATATAAATCTGCTCAGAGCTGCCATACATCCAGTAAGTCGCTGAACCTTCTTTTGTGATCGAGGTGCTTCCATCTTCATGATAGCTTCAATCTTATCCGGATTAGCCTCAATTCCCCGGTGGGTGACAATAAACCCGAGTAACTTTCCTGCTGGTACCCCGAAAACACATTTTTCGGGATTAAGCTTCCATCTATACCGTCTCAAACTATTGAAAACCAGCTGTAAGTCTTCGATGAAGTTTTCTGAGTTCTCCGTTTTGATTACCACATCATCTACGTAGGCCTCCACACGCTTGCCCCAGTGATCAACTAAACACGTTTGAATGGCTCTCTGATAAGTCGCTCCAGCGTTTTTGAGGCCGAACGACATGGAGGTATAACAGAAAGCACCAAACGGAGTGATGAATGCTATTTTTTCCTCGTCTTCCTTCGCCAAACTGATCTGATGGTATCCGGAATAGCAATCCAAGAAAGACAGCACAGAACATCCAGCGGTGGAGTCCACCACCTGATCTATCCTCGGGAGCCCGAAGGGATCCTTCGGACAGTGTTTGTTGAGATCAGTATAGTCGACGCACATGCGCCAATCCACTTTATTCTTTTTTAGTACAAGAACAGGGTTGGCTAACCACTCGGGATGTAACACTTCTCTAATGAATCCAGCCGCGACCAAGCGGGCTAACTCGGCACGAATGGCCTCTCTCTTGTCGGGCGTGAAACGACGTAGTTTTTGCCGGATCGGCCTCGCCTGGGGATAGACCTTCAATTTGTGCTCGGCCAGTTCTCTTGGGACTCCCGGCATATCCGCGGGTTGCCATGCGAATACGTCTCGGTTATCTTGCAGAAACTGGACGAGCGCGCTTTCCTATTTGTCGCCTAGGCTGGAGCTGATGATGGCGGTCTTGCGTTCATCAGCGAACCCCAGGTTGATCCTCTTAGTTTCTTCAGTCGGCCGCATAGAGGTCGCGGCCTGAGCTTCATTTGCCGGTACCGCAAGGTCCTCCTCAAGCTTAGAGTTCGCCTGTGTTGAAGAGACCGTCGACGGCTTGGTGGTGAGGGCTACTTGGATGGCCACTCGGAAACATTCTGCGGCGCCTTGGAAGTTGGCGCGCACAGTTATGATTCCTTGCGGTCCTGGCATCTTCAGTATCATGTACGTGTAATGTGGAATGGCCATGAATTTGGCCAATCCCGACCTCCCGATGATGGCGTTGTACCCGTAGTTGAAGTTCGCCACCTCGAACCTCAGGAACTCGGTTCTGTAGTTCTCCGGAGTTCCGAAGGTGACGGGCATGTAGATGTGGCCCAACGGGTATTCCCCTTCCGTCGGCACGATGCCGAAGAAAGGAGTGTCCGACTCATGGAGCTCTTTGAGTTGAACTCCCAAGCCTTGGAGTGTCCGGGGGAAGGTGACGTTGATGCTGCTCCCCCCGTCCACTAGCACCTTCTTCACCCGGCTCTCTCGGATCACCGGATCGACGAGGAGCGGGTATTTGCCTGGATGGTCGAAGTTGAGCCATTGATCCTCCTGAGTGAAAGTGATCGGGTGCTCCGACCACCGGTATGGGGCGGGTGGACCGGTGGTCGCCACCAGTATCTGGCGGTCGTTGAGCTTTTGTTGTCTTTTGTTCTCCTGCGACCCGTGCACGCCGAAGATGAGGTTGACCTCCCTGTCAATGCGCGGGAAAGCTCCTCCTCCTCCCTCCTCCTGCTGATGGGGTTGTCGTGGTTCATTTGGTCCTCCCCTTGGCAGAGGAGGAGGTAGAGGTTGGAAGGGTCGGCCGTGCCCGACGGAGTGCTTGAAGTCCCAGCAGTTACGAAGAGTGTGGCGCATGTCCTTGTGGTACGGGCACTGGGCGTCGAGGATGTCGTCCAGCGTGCGCTCGCCTCCGCGAGGTCCTCCTCGGGCGCGAGATGCAGGTGGTCCGGCGGCGTGCACTTCTTCGCGAGGTCTCTTCTCCCAGCGCTTGTCGGGTTGCTGGTTCGCGTCACGTCGTGGTGCTGCCGGTGCAGGCTTTGCTCCTCCGATGAGGTCCTGGGCCCGCTCGTCGGCGGTGATGTAGAGGTCGGCTTCCCAGAACAGCTCCTCGGAGGTAGTCGGCGCCTTTTGTAATATGGCTCGGACGAAAGCCGAGTCGTTGGATCCTCTGTAGAAGTCCTCGATCACGGCCGCCTCCGTGACCTCGGGGATACAATTTCTCATGGTCTGGAACCTTTTGAGGTATGACCGGAGAGTTTCGTCCCCCCGGCGCTTGATGGATTTGAGGTCCCATGGTTGCGCCGGTTTGTTGGAGAGGGACTGGAAATTGGCGGTGAAGCGCCGACTGAAGTTGCCCCAGTCGTCGATGCAATGTCGGGGTAGATGTCACAGCCATTGCAGCGCGTCTTGCCCAAGGACAATGGGTAAGTACGCAGTCATCATGTCTTCGGACGCCCCAGCAGCTCGAGCAGCGGTGGTGTAGACAGCTAGCCAACCCCCTGGATCCTGCTTAGGTTCATATTTGTCGACATTGGATACCTTGAAGTTGGGAGGCCATTGGATGGCCCTAAGGCGCGGAGTAAGAGCAGACACTCCGCAGGTGTCCTCCTGTCGTCGGGGATGATGTCTGTCCCGGGGAGGGGAGTAGTTGTTGTGGTTCCTCGACCGTCCCCGGGTTGTACCGCCAGTTGAGGCCGTTGTCGACTCAGTTCTGGTGGCCTGGCTCCGAGCTGGGATGCCATGATCCCTGTCGTACTCCTCCCGACGACGGATCTCGTTCTCATGCCGCCGTTCACGCGAAGCATTGATGGAGCTTCGCGCGTCTCGGCGACTGTTGATGGCGTGTCGTAGATCGTTTGGCGGGTGAGCAAGCGGTAGAAGATGGTTGGCTGCCTGGGTGAACAGTCGTCGGTAGCCCTTAGCGTCGGGAGTCTGAGGGAGTCCATCAACTATCCGAGCTAGTACTCCTCCGACTTCGCTCGGCGTGTCCATGGCTCGTGCGAAGTCGGGGTTCAGGTTGCGCCCGAAGAATGGATTTTCCCGGCGTTGCCTTGCATCTTGCTCGGCCTGTTCCTGAGCCCGACGGTGATCACGTCGTCGGGAGTTCCTTCGTTCTCTGAAGACGCGTTCTTCCGGAGTTTCTCCTATCTCTGACACCTCGTCTCGCGAGACAGGTTGCTCCGGATCCCGTTCTCCGACCGCGTGATGTCGTCGAACGTTCCTGCGCCGGTTCCTCCGTCGGCGGGATTCTCGTTGAGACGGTTCTTCTCCGGGTGCGGTCGGCTCGTCGTCGGAGACGGTGGGCGACTCCGCTCTCCCGATGAAGAGGACGTCGGGATAGAATGGTGCTGCTGTCGTGGCGACCTTCTTTCTATTCTCCTTTGAGGGCGGAGGAATGGAAAGAACAACTTGCTTCCCCTTGGTTTCCTTCTTCCTCGCGATCTGTGTCCATTCTCTTGTCGGGGAAGTAGACAATGGAGTTCTCCGGGTCAGCGGGCCCTCGGCCCCCGACTTTCCTGAGACGATCTTTTCCCGGAGAGCTGGAGGTTGTGCTTCTCCGGCATTTTCGGAGTTTGTTGGAGGAGACTTCTTTTCCGGCGGATCCGCAATGCGGTGTAGAGTTCCCTCTTCATCTGCTACGGATGAAATTGTTCCGAAGCAGAATACGGATCCGGAACGAAGGGTGATCTTGCTGTGGAAGGTGATGGCCATTGAGCTAGCTTGGATCGTCGACACACCCCCTACCTGGCGTGCCAGCTGTCGGTGTTTTGGGTCCGACCGCACACCCGGGGTTGCCCCTCAAGGTGTTTTTAGGAGTAGGACGGTGCCGATGACTGTAGCAAAATGGTTCGTGCCAGATGCACGAGGGACGATGGACAATGTATACAGGTTCGGGCCGCTTAGAGATGCGTAACACCCTACGTCCTGGTGAGTATGCTGGGTGAACAAGGTTACAAGGGCGCTCTCTGAGTTGAGAATGCAGAGAGTTGTAGTGGGTGGCTAAGTAATAGGGTCGATCGTTCTGAAGGGGTGCCCCCTAGGCCTTATATACTCGACCGTGGGGCAATACATGTGGATATGATAACTATGTGTAGCTACAAGATAGTGAACTGTTAGAGTTTATCTCCCTGTAGTTCTGCCGACCTATCCTCGCATGGCTCCGTTGCATGGGGGCTCCAGCGCGGGAAAGTCGGATCTTTGTTGTGGTCGCTCGCTCGACGTTGTGGGTCGTCCGGGTTTGCACCAATCCGGCCTTGTGTCAAACTGCTTTGCTGATTGTTCCTCCCCAGGCCCACGAAAGAATGACCTTACGATTTATTGGGCCCCTGGGCCTTTTGTGAGGTCTTTTACTCTTTTAGTGGACCCATGGGATATCTATCCCCCACACCTTGGGTACCCAAACACAAGTCTTTGACCCCTTGTGTTTGCCCCCAACATATTTGGCAACTATTTTGCCTGATTTGTTAGTTAAAACATATGATGCATCAAAAGTATTAAATGAAATGTTAGGTTCATTTGATGCAATAGGAGTTTTCTTTTTAGGCAATTTAACATGGGTTGATTGCCTAGTGCTAGAAGCCTCATTCTTATACATAAAAGCATGGTGAGAAACAGAATGAGATTTCTTAGCATGAATTCTCCTAATCTTATGCTCAGGATAATTAGCAGGATATAAAATATATCCCTGATTATCCTGAACCATGGGAGCTTTGCCCTTAACAAAGTTAGACAATTTCTTAGGGGCATTAAATTTGTCATTGCTTCCCTGTTGGAAACCAATACCATCCTAGATGCTAGGGTGTCTCCCATTATAAAGCATGCTTCTAGCAAATTTAAAATTTTTTTATTTTCAATCTCATGCTCATTAATTTTTGCAGTTAATTGAGCTATATGATCATTTTGTTGTTTAATTAAAGCAAGGTGATCAAGAATAGCTTCTACATTAACATCTCTACATCTAGTACAAATAGCAGTATGTTCAACAGTAGATGTAGAGGGTTTGCAAGATTTTAATTCCTCTACCTTAGCATTCAAAATTGCATTCTCATCTTTAAGACATGAAATAGAATCATTGCAAACATTTAAGTCTATAACCTTAGAAATTAAACTAGCATTTTTAGTTCTAAGGCTAGAAATTGATTCATTCAATTTATCAATCTTAGCATTTAAACTAGCATTTTCATTTCTAAGATTGGTGATTGAATCATGGAAAATGCTAAGCTCCTTAGTCAAGTTTTCATTTTTCTCTACTTCCTGAGCATAAGCATTTTTTACTTTAACATGCCTTTTGTTTTCTTTAATAAGGAATTCCTCTTGGCTATCCAAAAGTTCATCCTTCTCATGAATGGCTCCTATCAATTCATTTAATTTTTCTTTTTGTTGCATGTTAAGGTTGGCAAAAAGGGTAAGCAGATCATCTTCATCATCACTAGAACTACCCTCATCACTAGATGTAGTATACTTGGGGGTGGTTCTAGTTTATACCTTATTCTTTTTGCCATCCTTTGCCATGAAGCACTTGTGGCCGACGTTGGGGAAGAGGAGTCCCTTGTTGACGGTGATGTTGGCGACAACCTCGTCGGAGGAGTCGGTGGAGCTCTCATCGGAGTCCCATTCCCGACACACGTGGGCATCGCCGCCCTTCCTCTTGTAGTACTTCTTCTCCTTCTTCTTTCCCCTCTTGTCGTCGCCACTATCACTATCACTAGACATTGGACATTTAGCAATAAAATGAACGGGCTTACCACACTTGTAGCAAACCCTCTTGGAGCAGGGTTTGTAGTCCTTCCCTCCTCCTTTGCTTGAGGATTTGACGGAAGCTCTTGATGATGAGCGCCATCTCCTCATTGTCGAGCTTGGAGGCGTCGATAGGGAGCCTACTTGATATAGACTCTTCTTTCTTCTCTTCCGTTGCTTTGAAGGCGACGGGTTGCACCTCAGGTGTTGAGGTGACGCCTTTCTCCAAATTGACAATGTGTTTGGAGTCTTTGATCATAAGTTCAAAGCTCACAAACTTGCCAATTACTTCCTCAGGAGACATCTGTTTATATCTAGGGTCTCCACAGATTAGTTGCACTTGAGTGGGATTACGAAAGTCAAGTGATCTAAGAATAACCTTGACCATTTCATGGTCATCCCACTTGGCGCTCCCGAGGTTGCGCACTTGATTGACCAAAGTCTTGAGCTGGTTGTACATCGCTTTTGGCTCCTCTCCTTGGTTGAGGACGAATCGACCGAGCCCCCCCCTCGATCGTCTCCCGCTTGGTGATCTTGGTCACCTCATCTCCTTCGTGTGTGGTCTTTAGGACGTCCCAAATCTCCTTGGCGTTCTTTAACCCTTGCACCTTATTATACTTCTCTCGACATAGAGAGGAGAGAAGTATAATAGTTGCTTGGGAGTTAAAGTGCCGTATTTGGGCGACCTCGTCCGAGTCATAGTCCTCGTCCCCCACCGTAGGTACCTGCGCTCCAAATTCAACAATGTCCCAAATACTTGCGTGGAGTGAGGTTAGGTGATGCCTCATTTTATCACTCCACATACAATAATCCTCACCATCAAAATATGGTGGTTTGCCTAATGGAACAGAAAGTAGAGGAGCGCGCTTAGAAATACGGGGATAACGAAGCGGCATCTTACTATACTTCTTGCGCTCTTGGCACTTAGAAGTGACAGACGCCGCGTCAGAGCCGGATGTGGATGGCGACAAAGAGTCGGTCTTGTAGTAGACCACTTTCTTCATTTTCTTCTTCTTGTCGCCACTCCGATGCGACTTGACGCGGAGAGGGGATCCCTCCTTGGCTTTGGTGCCGGACTCCCTTGATGGAGCCTTCACGTGACTTGTGGCCTTCTCGCCGGTTTCCATCTCCCTCTTGGCGGATCCTCCCAACATCACTTCGAGTTGTTAGACTCTAATGAAGCACCAGACTCCGATACCAATTGAAAGTTGCCTAGAGGGGGGGTGAATAGGCGGAATCTGAAAATTATAAACTTAAGCACACACTACAAGCCGGAGTTAGCGTTTAGAAATGAATCTGAGTCCGAAAGAGAGGGGAAAACAAATCAACCAAGAAATAAAGCGGATGAACACGGTGATTTGTTTTACCAAGGTTCGGTTCTAAAGAACCTAGTCCCCATTGAGGTGGTCACAAAGACCGGGTCTCTTTCAACCCTTTCTCTCTCTCAAACGGCAACCTAGATTGAGTGAGCTTTCTTCTTACTTCTCACGGGTCACTTAGACCCCGCAAGGACCACCACACAATTGGTGTCTCTTGCCTTGCTTACAAAGCACTTAAGAGTAACAAATGAAAAGAAAAGAAATCCAAGCCAAGCAAACAAGAGCAACAAGGAACACAAGGGATCCTCTCACAAGTCCTAATGCGCTAGAGTTGAATTGGGGACTTTGAGTGGATCGATCGCTTTGATTGTGTCTTGGAGTGGAGTCTATTGCTCTTGTATTGAATGCAAAGATCAGAAATGCTTGGGTGGTTGGAGTGGATTTGGCACTTGGAGAGGCTTTGATTCTTTTGATTTGTGTCTAGGAGTGAATGCACTAGCTCTTGTATTGAATGAGAACCTCAGAAAAACTTGGATGCTTGGAATGGAGGTGGTTGGGGTATTTATAGCCCTCAACCACCAAACAACTGTTGGGGGTGGCTGCTGTCGATGGATGCACCGGATAGTCTGGTGCGCCACCGGATACTGTCCGGTGCGCCAGCCACGTCACCCAACCACTAGGGTTCGGGAGGAGTCGACCGTTGGAGGCTTTGTCTTCTAGTGGCACTGGACAGTCCGGTGCCGCACTGGACATGCACTGTTCACTGTTCGGTGCGCCTCCGACCTCTATTCAGACTTCTGCCCGCACTGTAGCACTATCAGGGGCACTGTTGCGCTAGTAGTCGTTACTCCGCTGGGGCACCGAACAGTCCGGTGGCACACCATACAGTCCGGTGATTTTTAGCGGCGTGCGCCTGGAGAAACCCGAGAGTGGCTAGTTGATTCTTGTACGGTTCTGGTGCACCGGACACTGTCCGGTGGCACACCAGACAGTCCGGTGCGCTAGACGAGGGCACACTCGGTTTCTTGCTCCTTTTATTTGAACCCTAACTTCAATCTTTTATTGGTTTGTGTTGAACCTTTATGCACCTGTAGAATATATAACCTAGAGCAAACTAGTTAGTCCAATATTTGTGTTGGGCATTCAACCACCAAAATAAATACTGGGAAAAGGTTAACACTATTTCCCTTTCAATTATGCAGTATGATCTCAAGTTTGGTGTGATGTTAATTTCTCCTATACCATGTTTGTTTGTATTGTTGCGAGTAGACGAGCAAGCCACTGAGGACCCAGGTGTTCGGCATGTGGATAATTCTAAGCAGGAGCTCGCTGAAGGCAAGTTGTGCCCTTGACCACTTTTATTTACCCAATAATGTTCTCAATAATCACTATGGCATGATTAGGCTTAATCTTGATGGGACCCAATAGGTCACCCTAGTTTGCTTTATCTTGTGCCTTGATCACCACTGAACTTTTTGGGTAGTCTTGCTATTGCTATATGTGGTTTTGGGTATTGAGATAAATTTGACACATGATCATTCTTTATTATTACTATTGATTATTTATTGTTCATGATAAGTTTACTGTGTTAATTGGAACATGGAGAACCACCCGAAAAAACAGTGCTACCACAAGGGTGGAATGAGACACCCTTGGCAAAGTAATTAGGAAAGCTAGGGAGAGATTACCTTACCTGAAAGGGGCAAGCATCGTTGTAGAGTATAGGGAGGTTCTCGGGTCGGACTGCCTGGCATTCCAAACGGGGGATTCCTATGCTTCCTTCTTCCTAAATTCGTAGCGGGTTTTCTTGAACTAGTGGAACTTTGGAAAGTCCTCATAGTGCTACCCTGCATCGTCTCCTAAGTACAGATGAATGGGAAGTCGCGATCCCTTGGCAAATGGGTAACACGACTTGTGGGTAAAGATGTGCAACATCTCCAGACTGTAAAACGAGTATATTAGTCGTGCTCGCGGTCATGAGCAGCTCAGACACTCACATGATTAATTTATGGAAGTAAATTTAATTTTTTTCATTTGCATCGCATTGTGGTTTATTATTAATTTTGATCTACTATTACTGTGGGTTGGTATATACTTACATCTATTAACTGCTAATAAAATTTGACCAACTTATTAAAAGCAATGCTCAACTTCAACCATTATTTATTGATCAGCGTTACACTTCATATGGGCTCCCACCTTTGGTGATTTCATGAACATTATTCCCCACAACTTGTTGAGTTATGATCTTTTGTGAGCTTGCCCTGGCGATATATAAACCCCCTAGGAGAAGAACAGGTGGTCTAGGAGGAGACCTACAACGAGGAGTACGAGTTGATCTAGGTGATGTCTCCCAGTCAGCTTGATGGCGCCAAGGAATAATACTTAGTTCGTTTTATTGTTCTCATTTATTTTTTGTAAGACTTTCGCTATGTAATAATGATACTTGTGACATTTATCTCTATACACTTTGTTGTTATATGTGATGTTCTTCTTTGGCGCACATATGAGACGCACTCGGCTTTATCCCTTAAACCCGGGTGTGACAAGGGTACGGCGGCACACGCCTCGGAAGATGACTCCACAGAGGCTACGAGGCCCAGAAGCATGACCCAATAGACGAGACCATAGGGGCTACGAGGCCCAAAAGCGGGAGGCCAAACTCCAACCTAGTAGAATACTGGTCCTCATTATAAACGTCTTCCCTTGGGCTATAAAAGGGCAAGACAACCCCCATCCAAACATCATCCCATATCTCTACAACTTTGCACAAGCACTCAGTTGTAACAGCTTGCAAGCAATACCATGATCAGCACTGCATTGGACTAGGGCTCCGGCCTGAACTAGTATAACCTACTTGCCTCAGATGCACCCTCAAGCCCCCCGTAGCTCACCATTCGGAGTGAGTCTGTGCTAACACCCCTACCGAACACAAATCTTATTGTCCCCCGGTTCCAGAAATCATGATAGTTGGTGCGCCAGGTAGGGGAGCCGTTAGCGTGCCAAGCGACATCCTTCACTCTGATGGCCAGTTCATCAGCGTTCACCCCTAGGAGCCGCATCAAGTTTAGCGCCCTCGACTCCTTCGCCATCGCCACGGGGTCACTCTGCCTTGCCAACCCCAATGAACCTGCCAATGCGGATACGATGCCCCAGCGTTCCTTGGGGAACGAAGCGGAGAAGCGAAGTTTCGGCCAACCTGCCACTACCATTAAGCGACAAGCGGGGGAGGCCCCACCACCGACCCCTAAGATTGTCGGCATCAAGCATTGTTACAGACCAAGCAACTAAGAGGTGGATGCAGCGGAACCATCCAGTCCCCCGTGCCACCGCTGGATGGAGATCTTGATCGCCTTCGATCGACGTGATCATCCAGGCAAGATCCCGCATTCCAGAACTTACCCCCTCGTTGTCAAGCCCACCATCGGCACAAAATGCCTCTCTAGGGTCCTCATGGATGGGGGGGAGCACCCTCAACATCATGTATGCCGAAGCTTTTGATGCCCTAGGAATCGCACGCTCCGCGTTGCACCCCAGCATTGCACCGATCCGCAGCATCATGTCAGACTGGCCCCCACAAGGTCATTACGAGGTCTACCTCATTCGAAGTGGATTATGCATGTGAATGGGCCAACTGTTAGCTTGCATTAGCGTAGGTCGCCATAAGGGAATTAGCTGAACTACAGAGAGGCATCAACCTACAAGATAGGTCTAACGCCCCAAAGCCATTTCTGGCATGTTCAAGTCAGCACAAGACACGAAAAAACATTCTGGTCGATGACACCAACACCTCAAAGTATGTGTAGGTTAGGGCGGTGCTCTCTGATAAACAAGAAAACACACTCATCAATTTTCTTCGGGTCAACCATGACGTCTCGCCTAGAAGCATGCTGACATGCTACGAATCTCGAGGGAGATTGTCAATCACTCCCTGAATATCTGACCTACGGCAAGACCAGTCACTAAACCCTAAACTCCATCGTTTTGATGAGGAGAAGCGCAAGGACATTGGCGAGGAAATCACAAAACTCTTAGTGGTTGGGTTTGTGAAAGAGATTAACCACCTAGTATGGGTTACGAACCCCGTTCTCATAAAAAAGAAGAATGGGAGCTGGAGGACATGCGTTGATTACACGGGGCTGAACAAGGCATGCCCAAAGGATCCTTTTCCTCTCCCACGTATCGGTCGAGTAGTAGATTCCACCGCTGGGTGTGAACTCCTCTCTTTCCTAGATGCATACTCAGGCTACCATCAGATCGCTATGAAGGAGGCCGACCATCACTCTACGACATTCATCACCCCCTTTTGGACATTCTGCTAAGTCTCCATGTTGTTCAGCCTGAAGAACGTTGGGCCACGTATCAATGACGTACGCTCCAATCCTTCACCAACCAGGTCGGGCACAACGTGGAAGTCTATGTTGATGACATCGTTGTGAAAACCAAAAAGTTCGACGACCTCATCAACGACCTATAAGAGACGTTTGCGAACCTCTGAAGGTTTTAGATCAAATTAAACTCAGAAAAGTGTGTCTTCGAGGTCCCCAAAGTTAAACTCCTAGGTGGAAAAGTAAGTCTTTGGGTTCCGAATCAAATTACTTTGAGGACCTTTGACATAGGCAAACTCCCAAGTGTGCCTATTACAGGAGGCTTATGAGAGCCTAAGAGTGAAAACGTGTGGAGTTATGTAAAAAGTTAGGACTCGATAGAAGCATGTGTGTCCCTAGTAAGGGAGGCCAGGATTACAACTATCAAATGGGGTTGGACCTACTGTCTGACCCACCCCACTGAAATGGAAGTCATGTTTACACCAGTCCGAGGTCTTGCAGGAATGTCCAAGGCATCGTAGTCTCATGCCCTACCCATACCGGATATCCCGGGTGCGTGCAGAGTGTGTGTCGTTTTCTAAAATCATAGATGTCGGTGTTTTAACCCAAGGGTCCTAACCAACTAGTGAAGTAGTGTTGCGTGTTCCACTCCAGATGGGTGATATAAGAAGACACATGTTTTATCATGGTTCGAAGAATGGAAGGCCCTACTTCCAGCAGAGGGGATGATATTTATATTATCTTGCACCTAAGTGCTTGTAGTAGGGGGTACAAGCAAGTTGAGAGAGGGAGTGGATCCCAAGTTCCTGAAGATGATTGAGGCAAGTGCCAATATCGATCGTGGGAGTAAAAACATGTAAATTGTTTTCCCCTTGGAAGCCCTGGACTCCTCCTTTTAAATTAAGCCTCAAGGAGGGACCCCAGGAGTGCTAAGGTTTGTCATGTTGAGGAAAGGAGGCAAGCCCAAGCCCATGTTGCAGTATGGTCGCCGGGATGGCCTTTGTACTTACGGTTGACTTGTTGGCATCAATCACCAAAAAGGGGGAGATTGAAAGGGAAACAGGGTTAACATTTTCCCAATATTTATTTTGGTGGTTGAATGCCAACACAAATATTGGACTAACTAGTTTGCTCTAGATTATATATTCTACAGGTGCATAAAGATTCAACACAAACTAATAAAAGATTGAAGTTAGGGTTCAAATACAAAGGAGCAAGAAACCGAGTGTGCCCTGGTCTGGCGCACCGGACTGTCCGGTGTGCCACCGGACAGTGTCCCATGCACCAGGACCGTACAAGAATCAATTGGTCACTCTCGGGTTTCTCCAGGCGCACTCCGCTAAAAATCACCGGATTGTCCGGTATGCCAGCGGAGTAACGGCTACTAGCGCAACGGTCGACTGCAACAATGCCCCTGACAGTGCTACAGGGCGCAGCAGAAGTCAGAATAGAGGTCAGAGGCACACCGGACAGTGAACAGTGCCTGTCCGGTGCGGCACCGGACTGTCTGGTGCCACTAGAAGACAAAGCCTCCAATGGTCGACTGCTCTCGAACCCTAACGTTTGGGTGACATGGCTGGCGCACCGGACTGTCCGGTGCGCCCATCGACAGCAGCCAGCCCCAACGGTTGTTTGGTGGTTGAGGGCTATAAATACCCCCAACCACCTCCATTCCAAGCATCCAAGTTTTTCTGAGGTTCTCATTAAATACAAGAGCTAGTGCATTCACTCCTAGACACAAATCAAAAGAATCAAAGCCTCTCCAAGTGCCAAATCCACTCCAACCACCCAAGCATTTCTGATCTTTGCATTAATACAAGAGCAATAGACTCCACTCTAAGACACAATCAAAGCGATCGATCCACTCAAAGTCCCCAATTCAACTCTAGTGCATTAGGACTTGTGAGAGGATCCCTTGTGTTCCTTGTTGCTCTTATTTGCTTGGCTTGGCTTTCTTTTCTTTTCATTTGTTACTCTCAAGTGCTTTGTAAGCAAGGAAAGAGACACCAATTGTGTGGTGATCCTTGCGGGGTCTAAGTGACCCGTGAGAAGTAAATAGAATGCTCACTCGGTCTAGGTGACTGTTTGAGAGAGGGAAAGGGTTGAAAGAGACCCGGTCCTTGTGACCAGCTCAACGGGGACTAGGTTCTTTAGAACCGAACCTCGGTAAAACAAATCACCATGTTCATCCGCTTTATTTCTTGGTTGATTTGTTTTCCCCTCTCTTTTGAACTCGGATTCATTTCTAAACGCTAACCCCAACTTGTAGTGTGTGCTTAATTTTATAATTTTCAGATTCCGCCTATTCACCCCCCTTTAGGCGACTTTCAATAATATTTTATGCATCACAACGAGATTGTAGGAACAAGAATCACTAAATTCGGAGTTACGGTTATCGAGTTATGATTTTCTGAAGTTACTAAGTGATTGATATAGATGAAACCAAATGAAAAAAATTAATCTATGTCTCATGACAAAACAAAGTTACCAGGTGATAAACAATATTAATACAAAATTAATGCAACTGGAATGGATAAAAATGAATTAAAATGGATTTATTATGATTCAAACAAGTTTCTATAATTATTTTTATACAAAAACTCTTTTCTATAATTTTTATTCCATTTAACATCTCTCTAGATTGCGCACAGGAATACTGAAGAGTACAGGGGCTAACTCATAAAATTTCCCAGACTCTTCTTAAACCTGTGATGGACTGCGGTTTGATTCCTATTTTGCGCGGGGTCTCTTTTGTAAAATGTGAGGAAATGGTACCGGTTGTTCTAAGCCGTCCGATCGCGTGCCAGAGGTTAGGATTAGATCCCTGAGATACCCAAGCCAGTATGCGCCTACAGCCATCGGATTGAGCCCCAACAACCAAGATTTTATTAAGCCCGAATGGTGCACATGCCAGATCGGGTCTGTCCGCTTGCACTTCGACGATCCATATTTTAATGGATCCAAGGGATATGCCTTAATATAATCACAACCGTTGATTTGTGACCAACGATCCCAGATCGAACTCAAGGTGAATGATCAACTTTGGATCTGGACCGTTCGCTGGAGTATCAACGGCCTCCCCAACCGTCACTGACCTCCCGACATGGAGCACGGTGGTGCCAATTTCCCCCGCTCGCGGCCACGCCAGAGACACGAATTGACCCATGGCTTAACCAAACCCTTACACCCACCGACAACATCCCACGTAGAGGCGAGCGCTAAACAGATGGAGGGTGGCCGATTACCGTATTTTGGGAGGGTGGTGCTTCAACTCCAGTGGCACGGTGGTCCCGTGGTGCCCCGGGTCGCCGATGAGCAATCACAATGCTACACCAACGATCTCTCCGAGAAAAGTAATGGGAATCCCCCACACACAAAACGACTAATCTCCCAGACCCGCTACCAGAGCCTCCACGCCGGCGTAGGTTCTCTCTCCTCCTCTGCCCGCGACAATGCTTGATGCGCTACGGCGGCAATAGGTTCTTGGGTCCGGGATAGTGGTCGAGGGATATGGAGGGACTCGAGGGGGGGGGGGGGTCGTGTAAATACTCCCCTAGGTTATGAGCTCGGCTGACTACCTCGGGATCCAAATCTCATTACCCATGGCGAATTTGGCGTATGCTGTTGCGATTGCGTGAGGGAAGAGCGTTGACGGGTGGGCCCCTGATATCAGCGCACGAGCCTGGCGAAAGAAGTGGGTGCGCATGGGTGGATGACGGGGTGGGCCCGCATGTCAGCGCGCATGCTCCCCAACCGAGCCGCGCGGACGAGCAGCGCAAACTGGGCTGGCGGTGATGGCTTGAGTGGGCTAGGTTGTGGAGGAATTTGGCCCACGCTTTCTTTCCTCGTTTTATTTTATTTTATTTTTTGGTTCCTATTCTATTTCAATTGCAAATCTCCAAATTCAAACATGAGTTCTAGTTCCAATTTCAAACTCAATGCACAATAAAAAATCTCCAGCATGATGCACTATTTTCTTTATTTAATATAATTGATGCAAAAATGAGAAAATCAACATATATATTCAATTAAACCTTTTATATTTCCCAATTCTTGTACATTTTATAACTTCAACTATTTGGGTATTACAAATCCTACTCCCCTTAAAAATAATCTCAACCTCGAGATTAAGATGGACTACGGAAAAGGTGGGGAAATTCTATTTGTAGCTCTTCTTCTCTCTCCCAAGTAGCTTCATCTTCACCATGATGACTCCATTGCACTTTGCACATTTTTATCACCTTATTTCTTGTAACACGAGTCAAAGTGTCAAGGATTTTGATAGGATGCTCAGTGTAGGTTAGGTCTCCTTGCACACTAAGTTCTTCCATTAGCAACTGTTCTTCCGGGACACGGAGACACTTCTTTAGTTGAGATACGTGGAATACATCATGTACATCAGACAGATGATCTGGTAGCTCAAGCTGGTAGGCCATCTCCCCAACTCACTTAAGCATTTTGAAGGGTCCAATAAAGTGAGTGGATAACTTGCCTTTAACTTTAAACCTCCTCATTCCACGAATTGGTGACACCTTTAAGTATACGTGATCACCCTCTTTGAATTCCAGTGGTCTGCTTCTGTTATCAGCATAGCTCTTCTGCCGAGTCTGTGCTATCCTCAAGTTCTCCCGGATCATACGGACTTGTTCTTCTGCCTCTTGAATAATTTTAGGCCCAAATAACTGTCTCTCACCAGTTTGATCCGAATACAGAGGGGTTCTGCATTTTCTGCCATATAAAGCTTCAAATGGAGACATCTTGAGACTAGCCTGATAACTGTTCTTGTAAGAGAACTCTGCATATGGTAGACTCTTGTCCCAACTGCCACCATGCTTCAGAGCACAAGCTCTCAACATATCTTCTAGTACTTGGTTAGTTCTCTCAGTCTGGCCATCAGTTTGAGGATGATAGGCCGAGCTGAAGTTCACTTCATGTCAAGGCTCTCATGTAGCTTCTGCCAGAATCGAGATGTGAACTAGGATCCTCGGCCAGACACGATCTTTTTAGGTACTCAGTGCAGACAAGCTATTCTTGCAATATACAACTCAGCTAGCTTGGCACCCGTGTAAGTAGTCCTCATAGGGATGAAGTGAGCTACTTTGGTTAGTCTGTCCACGATTACCCAAATAGAGTCATACCCTGCAGAAGTGCGGGGTAGACCAACGATGAAGTCCATACCAATTTCTTCCCACTTCCACTCGGGTATCTTTAATGGGTGAAGTAATCCAGCTGGTTTCTGATGTTTAGCTTTTACCCTCTGGCAAACATCACAAACTGCCACATGTGAGGCTACATTCCTTTTTAGCCCATACCACCAGTACTTTTGCTGCACATCTTGATACATTTTGGTGCTACTAGGATGAATAGAGTAATCAGAGTCATGGGCTTCCTTCAAAATGGTTTCATGGAGGCTGTCAATCTCAGGAACACATATCTTGTTCTTGAACCATATTGTGCCTTGTTCAACCTCCGTGAATTCTGGACCTCTACCTTCTGCCATCAGATCTTTGATTTCTTGAATTTTAACATCTACGATCAGGCACTTGCGTATTTCTTGCTCTAAGGTAGGTTTCACTTCTATGGTGATCCCTTCAGCATGTACAACTATTCCCATGTTGAGTCTTTTAAAGTCCTCTACTAACTCATCGGGTAATTGGGTGACTATAGTTGCATGAACGTGTTCTTTCCGACTCAAGGCATCCGCAACCAGATTCACCTTGCTCGGATGGTAATGGATCTCCAAGTCGTAGTCTTTGATGAGCTCCAACCAATGGTGTTTCCTAAGGTTGAGATCTTTCTGAGTGAAGATATACTTTAAACTCTTGTGATCAGTATAGACTTGGCATTTGGTCCACATAATATAATGCCTCCAAATCTTGAGAGTGTGCACTACGGTTGCTAGTTCTAAGTCATGAGGGGGTAGTTCAGCTCATGTTTCCGCAACTGGCGAGTCGCGTAGGCAATGACATGTACTTCTTGCATAAGAACACACCCCAAGCCCTGGCGACATGCATCACAATATATGTCAAATCCCTTCTGCAGATCTGGCATAATCAACACTGGGGGTGACAGCAATTTAAACCTGAGTTGATTGAAACTCTATTGACATTCATGAGTCCACTTAAACTCTTTCCCTTTCTCCAATAGTGAGGTCATAGGCTTCGCTATCTTGGAGAATCCTTCAATAAAACGCCGATAATAACTCGTGAGTCCCAGGAAACTTCGGACCTCAGTGACTGATTTTGGTATCTTCCAACCTACTATCTCGTTACTTTAGCCGGTTCCACTGAGATTCCACCATTCGAGATGATATGCCCAGGAATGGTACTTCATCAAGCGAGAACTCACACTTGCTAAACTTGGCATAGAGTTGATTATCCCTCAGCTTTTGTAGTACCAATCACAAATGTTCCTCATGATCACTATCATTCTTGGAATAAATCATAATATCGTCGATGAATACCACGACGAACCTATCAAGATACTCCATGAACACCTTGTTCATAAGATTCATGAAGTAGGCTGGTGCATTAGTTAAGCCAAATGACATGACTGTGAACTCATATAGACCATATCGGGTAGAGAAAGCCGTCTTGGGAATATTAGATGGCCTAATCTTCATTTGATGGTATCCCGATCTGAGATCAATTTTAGAGAATACCCCTAGCTCCTCTCATCTGATCAAATAAGTTTTCAATACGAGGTAAAGGATACTTATTCTTGATTGTTACATCATTAAGTGATCTATAATCCACACACATCCTCAGTGATCCATCTTTCTTCTGTACAAATAGAACCGGTGCTCCCCAAGGTGAGGAACTCGGTCGAATGTACCCTGCTTCCTGTAATTCTGTTAGTTGTTTCTTAAGTTCTTTTAATTCTTCCACTGACATCTTGTATGGTCTTTTAGAAATAGGAGTGGTCCCAGGTAAGAGATCAATCACAAACTCAACCTCCCTATCCGGTGGCATTCCGGGTAACTCCTCTGGAAAGACGTATGGGAAATGTCTAACAATTTTGATGTGATCTCCCACAAATTTACCGTTGATCATGTATACAACAGGTTTGTTAGATGTGGGTGGTGCAACCGTGACTTCAAATCTATCTCCATCAGGACTAGAAAGTTCTACTGTTCCTCTAGCATAATGTATTACTGCCTTCCATTGTTTTAACCAGTTCATGCCTAGGATTAAGTCTATTGCACTCTTTTCTAGTACTATAGGCATAGCCCAAAAATTTCTTCCCAAAAATTGTTACTTCTATTTTATGACTCATATATGTTGCTTCATAAGCCCCTTTAGGTGTAATGACTATCATAGGTCTATGCAGTGCAAGGTAAGGTAGATTATTTGCATGAACATAACGAGCAAATATGAAGGAATGCAAAGCTCTAGAATCAAAAAGTATAGTAGCGGGTACGAAATTAATGAAAAATGTACCAATGACAATGTTAGGACCATCCTCAGTAGCTTCAACATTAATTTGGTTAACTCTGGCAATGTTGTAACCATAGTTGCTGCCTGGAGTCTGTGTCTGCTTGCCCTAAACCCTAAACCCTAAACCATAAAGCCCTGAAAATTACCACGAGCCGATGTGTTGGGGTTCCTCATTGGACAAACATTAGCATAGTGACCAGCCACACCACACTTGAAGCATGTGGTGCATGTAGCAGTGCCCTGGCCTGTAGGTCTCGCCGTGGTGCCAGTGGGGGCAGCTTGACGAGTATGCAGAGTCTGCGGTGTCGCCAGTGGTGTCTGTTGAGCAGATCGCTAATAGGACTGTTGCCCACCTCTGAGACGAGCTGGTGTACCCTAGGGTGGAACATAGAGAGGGTGAATGCTACTTCTTCCTTGTCCCTGGGTAATACCCTTCCTTTTCATCTCGCCTAGCTGAACACGTTTGTGTTCAATAGCTATAGCCTTGTCCAGAAGCCTCTGGAAAGATGGGAATGTTTGGGATACCAACTGGTACTGGAGTGGCCCAATGAGTCCCTCCATGAAATGATCCTGCTTTCTTTCATCATCAGCAACCTCATCTGGAGCATACCTCGACAGTTGAATAAATTTGTCACGATATTCACTGACTGACATGTTGCCTTGCTTCAGTGATAGAAATTACTTCTTTATTTTCATAAAGCCAGCAGGAATATGGTAGTTTCTGATCTGTGTAGCAAATTCTGCCTAGGTAATAGTATTGGCAGTATCATGAGCAGCAGTGTAGGAGTCCAACCAATCAACAGCGGGGCCAGTAAGACGAATTGAAGCATAGAGCACCTTCTCCCGATCAGAGCATTGAGCGATATTAAGAATCTTCTCCACTAATTTCAGCCAATCATCAGTGTGTAAAGGATCTGGAGAGCTGGAGAATGTAGGTGGTTTGTGACTCATGAATTCCCGGTGCTTGTCCTGGGGGTGAGCTGGTGCTGGTGGTGGAGGTAGTGGTGGTTGTTGTTGTCGCTCCAATCACTCTTGCCTCATTTCCTATCGCATCTCCTACCTTTCCTAATGCATCTCCTAACGTTCTTGCCTCATCTTAGCTTGTATTTCATTCATTGTGTTTGCCATCTATTGTAGCATCTGCATATGAGCGGGAACCACTGGATCTGTCCCAGCTAGTTGAGGATTCAGAGGATTCATTTTTGGTTGGGGTTGTCTAGCGATCCTCCTGCTATGGTGGTTGGCTGGTAGATCGATTCCGCCTCCCTTCCTGGTATTGACCATTTGAGTTAGAAACACATGGTAAGATAGAATTGTAGATACGACGAGTAATGATCTTTCAGGGGTTTTATTAGCTCAATAGATTAGTGTGTCACCTACTAATACTAATATACTACCTTATGGTGGTACATGCTAGAATGCCCTGTTATACTATTTCAGTCAATCAAAGAAGCAAATCAATCATTTATCATCATAATAAACATCCAAACACTTTAGATAGAGAATATATATATATATATTTGTCTTATGTCTCCTATCTTATTAGAGAGTTTGTAGTTGTAGGATTCCAAGGTGTGAAATCCTTCTTGTCTTTCTAGAGTAGAAAAGGTAAGAGTAGTCAGAGTAGAACAACAAAAGGTGAGACAGGATCAAGATAAGTATAGAAAGAATTAGAGTGAAGGTAAGGTAAGGGTTTTGTCCAGTTCTATCTAGGTTTCATCTTACAGTCAACATTTCCTCTAATACCACTTCTGTCACACCCGAGTTTAAGGGATAAAGTCGGTTGCGTCTCATATGTGCGCCAAAGAAGAACATCACATATAATGACAAAGTGTATAGAGATAAATATCACAAGTATCATTATTACATAGTGGAAGTCTTACAAAAGTAAATGAGAACAATAAAGCGAACTAAGTATTATTCCTTGGCGCCATCAAGCTGACTGGGAGACGCCACCTAGATCAACTCATACTCCTCGTTGTAGGTCTCCTCCTGTACCACCTGTTCTTCTCCTAGGGGGTTATATATCACAAGGGTGAGCTCACAAAAGATCATAGCTCAACAAGTTGTGGGGAATAATGTGCATGAACTCACCAAAGGTGGGAGCCCATATGAAGTGTAAGGCTGAAGTTGAGCATTGTTTTTAACAAGTTGGTCAAATTTTATTAGCAATTACTAGATGTAAGTATATACCAACCCAAAGTAATAGTAGATCAAAATTAATAATAAACCACAATGCGATGCAAATGACAAAATTAAATTTTCTTCCATAAATTAATCATGTGAGTGTCCGAGCCGCTCATGACCGTGAGCACGACAGATATACCAGTTTTACACTCTGCAGAGATTGCACATCTTTACCCACAAGTCGTGTTACCTATTTTCCAAGGGATCACGACTTCCCATTTATCTCTACCGAGGAGACGAGGCAGGGTAGCACTACGAGGCCTTTCCAAAGTTCCACTAGTTCGAGAAAACCCACTACGGATTCAGGAAGAAGGAATCATAGGAATCCCCCGTCCGGAATGCCAGACAGTCCGACCCGAGAACCTTCCTATACTCTGCAGCGACGCCTCCCCGCTTGCCCCTTTCAGGTAAGGTAATCTCTCCCTAGCTTTCCTAATTACTTGGCCAAGGGTGTCCCATTCCACCCTTGTGGTAGCACTGTTTTCCCGGGTGGTTCTCCATGTTCCAATTAACACAGTAATCTTATCATGAACAATAAATAATCAACAGTAATATAAAGAATGATCATATGTAAATTTATCTCAATACCCAAAACCACATATAGCAATAGCAAGACTACCCAAAAAGTTCAGTGGTGATCAAGGCACAAGATAAAGCAAACTAGGGTGACCTATTGGGTCCCATCAAGATTAAGCTTAATCATGCCATAGTGATTATTGAGATCATTATTGGGTAAATAAAAGTGGTCAAGGGCACAACTTGCCTTCAGCGAGCTCCTGCTAAGAATTATCCACATGCCAAACACCTGGGTCCTCAGTGGCTTGCTCGTCTACTCACAACAATACAAACAAACATGGTACAGGAGAAATTAACATCACACCAAACATGAGATCAAACTGCATAATAATATTTTACGTATCACAACGAGATTGTAGGAACAAGAATCACTAAATTCGGAGTTACAGTTATCGAGTTACGATTTTCTGAAGTTATTAGGTGATTGATATAGATGAAACCAAATGAATAATTTTAATCTATGTTTCATGAAAAAATAGAGTTACCAGGTGATAGACAATATTAATACAAAATTAATGCAACTGGAATGGATAAAAAATGAATTAAAATGAATTTATTATGATTTAAACAAGTTTCTATAATTATTTTTATACAAAAACTCTTTTCTATAATTTTTATTCCATTTAACATCTCTCTGGATTGCGCACATGAATACTGAAGAGTACAGGGGCTACCTCATAAAATTTCCGAGACTCAGCTTAAACCTGTGATGGACTGTGGGTTGATTTCTATTTTACGCGGGGTCTCTTTTGTAAAACGTGCACAGTGAAAGGGTACTGGCTGTTCTAAGCTGTCCGATCGCGCGCCAGAGGTCAGGATTAGATCCTCGAGATACGCAGGACGGTATGCGCCCGTAGCCATTGGATCGAGTCCCGATGGCCAGGTTTTTATTTAGCCCAAACGGTGCACATGCCAGATCCGGTCCGTCCGCTTGCACTTCGACGATCCATATTTTAATGGATCCAAGGGATATGCCTTAATATAATCACAACCGTTGATTTGTGACCAACGATCCCAGATCGAACTCGAGGTGAATGATCAACTTCAGATCTGGACCGTTCGCTGGAGTATCAACGGTCTCCCCAACCATCACTGACCTCCCGACATGGAGCACGACGGTGCCAATCGAACTCGAGGTGAATGATCAACTTCAGATCTGGACCGTTCGCTGGAGTATCAACGGTCTCCCCAACCATCACTGACCTCCCGACATGGAGCACGACGGTGCCAATTTCCCCCTCCCACGGCCACACCGGAGACACTAACTGGCCCATGGCTTGACCAAACCCTTACACCTACTGACAACATCCCACACAGAGGCGAGCGCTAAATAGATGGAGGGCGGATTACCGTATTCTGGGAGGGTGGTGCTTCAATTCCAGTGGCGCGGCGGTCCCGTGGTGCACCGGGTCGCCGGCGAGCAATCACGACGCTACACCAACGATCTCTCCGAGAAAAGTAATGGGAACCCCCACACACAGCACGGCTAATCTCCCAGACCCACTACTAGAGCCTCGATGCCGGCATAGGTTCTCTCTCCTCTGCCCGCAGCAATGCTTGATGTGCTACGATGGCAACAGGTTCTTGGGTCTAGAATAGTGGTCGAGGGAGAAGGAGGGGCCCGAGGGGGGGTCGTGTAAATACTCCCCTAGGCTAGGAGCTCGGCCGACTGCCTCGGGATCCAAATTTCATCACCCACGGAGAATTCGGCGTATGCTGTTGCGATTGTGTGAGGGAAGAGCGCGGACGGCTGGCCCCCCTGATGTCAGCGCGCGAGCCTCGCGAAAGAAGTGGACGCGCATGGGTGGATGACGGGGTGTGTCCGCATGTCAGCGTGCACGCTCCCCAGCCGGGCCGCACGGACGAGCAGCGCAAACTGGCCCGACGGTGATGGCTTGAGTGGGCTGGGTTGTGGAGGAATTTGGCCCACACTTTCTTTCCTCTTTTTATTTTATTTTATTTTCTGGTTCCTATTCTACTTCAATTGCAGATCTCCAAATTCAAACATGAGTTCTAGTTCCAATTTCAAACTCAATGCACAATAAAAAAATCTCTAGCATGATGCACTATTTTCTTTATTTAATATAATTGATGCAAAAATGAGGAAATCAACACAAGTATTCAATTAAACCTTTTATATTTCCCAATTCTTGTACATTCTATAACTTCAACTATTTGGGTATTACACTCTGGTATGGCATTGTGTCATGTTCGCCTTCGTGTAGTTACTCCGATTTAGACGTTGCGGTGCGTGGCAGGTTCTGTTGAGTCAGCTCAGGGAGTGGTTTAGGGATTTCATCATTACAACTTCATCTTCTGTCATCCCTCCAACGTCATCTTTCATCATGCGTAGACGCATGCCTGGTACGATGTATTGCTCCACCTCCTCCGGTGTATGGGCCACTGTAGAGACCCCAATGTTGAGGTTTCTATGGCCGGGGTTGTCTGGTCCCACTAGTCAGAGGGATACGTATATGTCGTCGTGCTTGATATAGACCCCTCGGTGTCGCTTCCACGGTCCGGGCATGGCTCGGTGATGTCCCGTCGTGTCGATGTGGCTTGATAGTACTAGGTCGGCTCTTCCTGAGAGTCGGATGTCGTCTTGCAGGGTTGCTCGGAGGACCGATTGGTCGGTAGTCTTGCCTCGCTAGTTCGCTCGGCGGGCAGGTTGCTTGGCAGCCTCGCCTCGCTAGGTTGCTCGGTGGGCAGGTTGGTCGGCAGCCTCACCTCGCTGGGTTGCTCGGCTGGCAGGTTGCTCGACAACCTCGCCTCACTGGGTTGCTCGACGGATATTTGTTCGATGGGCCGGTCGGCTTGGCGAGCCGTACCCGGGTGACCTTTTGGGCCTTCCTGCCGAACTGCCTAACAGGCGGGCCGTTTTCGGGAGGTCTTGGGGCCTTCTTTAGGTACACTGTTCCTAGGTACCTAACACATACATATGAAGGGACAAAGGAAAACCTAAACAACATGGACGATGCGTAAGGGCGTTTCCTTACGGAAATGGCGGCAATGCCCTCTACAGACTTTGTAGATCATGTGTATATGGTATTTGAGGACATAAATACAATTTTATATGAAGTTGTACGCTGTGTTGTCCCTATAAATAACGATACATTACCCATATGTGGGGGGCCTTCGGCTTACGAAGGTCCTCAAAAACAGGATTTAACAGTATTTCTGGAGTATAATGTGTGAACAGGTATCTTCGGACTCGAGTCGGTATCATAGCAGGAGAAGACCAAAATCATACGAAGGTTGATACAGCGCCGAAGATGTGAGCGGGAAAGCTTCGGCGTGGTAGCAGAAAATGAAACCGACTTAAAGATGAAAAGGCTATTCAGACCTCGGTGGATTACTATAGAATTGTTATCAAATGTAAAGGGCATGAATGTAATTTTGTATGGGATGTGTCCCGTGCCTATAAATAGGTGAACAGTACCCCCGTACTGTTCACGCTGATTTGGCATTCGTTTTTGCGTCACACCTGTACTTTCATCTCCTTCAAGCTAAAGGTACTTTTGTAATTCAATGTTATTCCTGTTTCTACATAATAATAATGCAAAAATAAGTTAATAATAATATATAATTGTCTATGTTATCCTTCATATTCCTTATGATTCATCCTTCGTCACTATATGCTGAGTTTATGAAGGTACGCCCTTCATAACCTTCGTCCGAAAATCATTATATCCTAAGGGAAATAATGCTTCGAAGGACGAAGGACTTTACCGATTAACATTTTTTGTGTTGCCTTGTTCTTAACTCATAGCATTTGAGAACAAGTCCCCAACATTGGCGCCCACCTCCGGTGAACTCACTTCCACTCTTTGAGTTTTTGAACATCTTCGGGCCACTCAGACCCGAAGCAGTTTTTGATGAGCTACGAAGCAACAGTATCTTCGTATGGTGGCAATGCTGCAGTCATGGCCAAATCTTTTGTTATGGCTGTCAGGAGTGTTGCTCAAACCTGGTATTCCTCCCTTCGACCAGGAACGATCACTTCATGGCAGAAGCTGAAGGACTTGTTGCTAACCAGCTTCCAAGGGTTTCAGACGAAGCCGGTCACTGCTCAAGCTCTATTCCAGTGCACCCAGGATCACGAGGAATACCTTCAGGCGTACGTCCGGAGGTTCTTGCGTTTGAGGGAACAGGCACCAACAGTACCAAACGAAATTGTCATTGAGGCCATGATCAAGGGGCTTCGGCCAGGACCTTCAGCTCAGTACTTTGCTAGGAAGCCTCCTCAAACTTTGGAGAAGCTGCTCCAAAAGATGGACGAGTATATTCGGGCCGATAATGATTTTCGTCAAAGAAGGGAGAAGGCTTTCAGGTTTTCTGAAATGACCAGGGGCTTCGGAGGGAGGTTCTATCTGAGGCACGTTAGGTCAATTCATAACTCTACCCAAAGTGATGATAGGGGGAGCCAGCAGCAAAGACCACAGTGCTCCTCACAGGCTTCGGGGCAACAGCAAGGCTACTTCCGACCACCAGCTCCAAGAGGCAGAGGCGCCAGGGGCTTCGGCGGAAGATTTGGAGATCAACCAAGAAGAACCTTTTGCTTGTTTTGTGGTGAGAACAAAGGCCATACCACCAGGATGTGCCATGTTACCATCCAGAAGCAAAAGGAAATAGCCGAAGCTGCAGCACAACAAACTCAGCCGAAGCAGGTCATGCACACTGCTTCGTATCATTCGCCTTACATCCCAGAGTATGTAGGCAATCACCCTGCAGTTTCTGTTGCTTCGGCGAGTCAACCTCAAGCTTCCTGGCAACAGCCTCCGCCTCCACCACCGCTGCAACAAGGCCAGCAGCCAGAAGGGAGCCAATATGCTCCACACCAAAGGGACTTCAGAGAACAGTCCGAAGCTCGCACAGTCAACAGCACTGTGCCAGAGTCAAAGCACATCTATTGACAAATATCCTACCTTAATAGCAGTCTTTTTCATTTAGTTTTATTTTCTGTGTAATAAAGGACATTGTTTAGATTTCATGTAAATAGTTTCGTTGTTTGCCACAAGGAAAATATATTTTCTTCACAGGCTTAAGTTGTTGAAGTTTAAAGATTTGTGATAACAAAGAGGACCTTCGAATTATCGAAAATTCTTCGAAGCAACAAAAAGTCGTTCTAAGGAACGCAGAGTAAGTTTGCCGAAGTCACAAAAAGCCGTTCTAAAGGGAGCGCAATGTAAGTTTTCTGCTCCAAAGTCGTTCCAAAGGGAATGCAGAGCATACAGCGAAAAGTCAACGCTGATACCGCCTAAGTAAAAGGCGAAGCGCGAAAAGTCAACGCGAATACCGCTGAAAGTAAAAGGCGAAGAAGGTCCTAAGGGAGGCTTACAGCGAAAAATAAACGCTGATTCCGCTGAAGTAAAAGGCGAAGAAGCTCCTAAGGGAGGCTTACAGCGAAAAATAAACGCTGATTCCGCTGAAGTAAGAGGCGAAGAAGCTCCTAAGGGAGGCTTATAGCAAAAAGTCAACTCTGATTCAAAAAGATTATGTATTTTATCGCATGGATGTATGTTTGTCTTTGGAATAAATATCATCTTGCATAGCATAACATCATCACACCATTTCGCATACCATAAGCATCATACATCATGCTGCATGTGGCACAAGAAGGGAGCACAATATCGAACTCCAGAAGAAGGTTTTGAAAAAGGAGAAAATCATACTAAGTTGTAAGGAGATACACTATTGATCTTCGGAAGTGTAGCTTCGGAAAATATCTTCACGAAGCTTGGATATTATTCATCAAAACACTACGGATATTGTCGCGATAAATAAAAAGTCTTCTTCACGAAGCATGAAAAGAAGGGAAGGTGTTTTTTCGTCAAAGACTCAAAAACGGTACGTATGTAAAATTTCATGCATCGTAAAGAATTGAACAATAGAAACAGGTATATTATATTCAGGGTTACAAGATATTACACATGTTACATTTCAGAAGTTTCTACAATAATACTTAATCTTCTCTCAGAACAACTTCCGCAACTTCGTTCAGGAGCCGATTAACAACTTCATCCATGATGGCTTCAGCCATCTTTTTAATTTCGTCATCTCCTTTCGGGTGAGGGCCCGGAGACGCTGTAGTAGGATCTGAAGGAGGACAGGATACGGCTACATTGCTATTACAAATTGCGAGCGAAAAAACCAAAAATTACAACACAATAAAAACTATCAGTTAATACCTATTTGCCCTTCGGGCTCTGCGCTTTTTTCAGCAGCCTCAGCTACTTCTCTAGCATCATGGATGCCCTTCTCGCTTTTCTGGATAATTTCTCGAGCCATTTCCCGACCACCATTATCCCAGACATCGGTGAAAAATTTTCCACCAACCATGCTAGCTTCGGCTGAAGGATCTCTCGCATCTTCGAAGGACAAAGTAGCTTCGGATTGCGCCAAAATTTTTACATGTTCGCAGCCCTTTTTCTCCAAAATGGTGGCAATTCCCCTGGCACCCGAGAAAGCACATATGTCTCCGCGGCTATTTAAAATTTCCTCGAAGGCCTCAGCTTCGTGATTAATCCATTCGATGGGACCTTCGGGGTTGCCTCTTGTAAAGTTTTCCTCGCTCGAGAATGCACCGACGCTGGCGAAGCTAGCTTTTAACTTCTTAACACACTCTATAGATTTGTTATAGCATCTTTTCTTGGACGAACGAAGCTCTTCAACAGTTCCCTCTAAATGATTTGCCCATTGGTCGCTGAGTTCTCGCTTCGTTTCTTCAAGTATGCGTTCCTCTTTGGCTCTGGCCAGTTGTTTCCGAAGATCTTCAATTTCATGCTTCTGAGCCTCAGCTTGACCTTTAAAAGTAGCTATGTCTTCTTTTATTCTATTTATCAATGAATGTAATATTTTATCTTTTTCGAGACCTTCGTTCCTCAGCTCAATTACTTCGGAACGAAGGTTGCTCAGGGCTATAGCGCACCCTTCGTCTTCAGCATCTTTTTGGGTCCTGAGGGCATTGCTAAGTATCAGACCCTGCAAAGAAAAATGTGTGTGCGTCAATAGACTTAAGCAAACGAAAATTTTAGTCTCAACAAAAATTGCAAAGATCCCATTTGTTGCACCTTTAAGCTATTATATGCCAGGCTGTCGGCCAGATCGTTTTTCGATAGTACCGAGAGCCCGTCTTCTAGTGTTGGGAATCCGAAGCTCTTGCTCATCTCCCGACAGACAGAAATCTCCTTGTTGTCAGGGAGACAATACAAAAAGTCTTCTTCTCCACTGCCATTGAATATTAACGCCCCCTTTGGATACTTCAGTTTTTGGGCGTAAAGCTGGGCCTCTTGTTTTTCTTTTTCTGATAATTGTTTCCCCGAAGCATGACGAACAATATAATCAAGGACTTTGGGGGATGCTTCGGGGGCAATAACACTGATTTCTTCAACAAAAGTTGGCTCTGTTATTTTTTCTTCCTCGGTTTCCAAGGATTTTATCTTCGTGGGCTCTGAGGACCCAGCTTCGGCTTCAGTTTCTTGTTCTGGAGCTTTAGTATCAGAAATTTCAGTTTTCGCTTCGGGAATGACAACAGTCTTCTTCGGAGGTGTGCTTGAAGATTTAATTGTTTCCAGAACATCTAGCACATTGACCATTCTCTTTCTTTTCGGAGTCACTGCTGGCACCTTTTGATTTTTTACTGTCTCAACATTTGCTGCAGGACTCAAAACTTCTGATGTTTTTGATCCCTCAGTTGGTTCTTTCACTTCTTCCATTTTTTCTGTGGATGGCGCTTCGGCCATCTCTTTGGTTTCTGGTAACAAAATCTTCGGTTCTTCCAATTCTATCCTTGTTGGCGCTTCGGCCATTTCTGCGACTTCTGGCAGCAAGGTTGGCTTGGTTGGCTTTTCAGCTTCGGTGGTCGAAGAAGTTTCTCCCGTGAACTCAGGCACCAAAGCTGGTTCAATATAGCGTGGCCGATGTGTGAGGACCTTTATCCTCTTTCTTTTCGGTTCTGGCTCGCTAGGAGCAGTTGCAGCTTCTTCTTTCGCAGAGGTTGTGTTTTTTCTTTTCTGCCCTCGAATGGGATAACGATAGTCAGGGTAGACAAACCCGATTGCGTCAAACACCCGGTTCAATCTTTTCTTTTTTCGTCCTCTGAAGGCTGCTGACAATGCAATATCCTCAGCCTTCGAATAAACCCCAAGTAGCTCATCACTTAAATTTTCAATGCTTTTTAGCCAGTCATCATCTGGCTCAACGAATTTATCTCCAAACTTGAAAGTATACTTCAGTCTGATAAGACCACCTTCGTCAGCCTCCTTTATGGTCTCTTGCGGCATTTCCCATTTTTCCGCAAGCGACCATACTCTGAAGGCAATATGCTCTTGGACCAAATCTCTCGTTCCAATAAAAGAACAAATAACTCCGAAGGCTCTCTGGCATTCTTCGGCAGCTTCGTTCATTTCAACCTTCGGCCTCCGCAAGCCGAAGCTTTGCCAAATAGGGCGCATAACTATACCTTTGATATCTTCTCGTGCTTTCAGGTCATTCTTCACATAAAACCATTCTGTCATCCAGTCGCCGGGCCATCTCTTCCGAAAGGTTGGCACGGGACAGCTTGACCCGGACCGAGAAACAAAATTGTAGCAGCCAAAATTATTGTGATACTGTTACTTACCCCAAGGTTTTGTTTCGTATGATAATTCGTGTATATTACAGAAACTTTTCGCATCAGGTTCCAGACCTTGGCTTCTCACGGCCCATACGAAGATATTCAGCCTTATAATTGCTTCGGGGGTAAGTTGATGAAGATAGACTTCAAACATTTTCAGCACCTCTACGACGAAGCTGCTCAGGGGAAATCGTAGTCCAGCTTTCAAAAAGCTTCGGTACACTACGACTTCATTCTCTTCAGGGTTTGGACAAGTCTTTTCTCCTTCGTCGGCCCTCACAACGGACAAGTCCCGGAAATACCTTCCTCTCATGTTGACAAGATGATTTTCTTTGATAGTTGATTTGCCGAAAACCGCATGGCTTGGTCGCCAAGGGCGATCTTCGGAGTCTTCACCACCACTGTCCACATCATAACTGTCGCTGTCACCAGTATCTTCAGACAAACCTTCTAAAATCTCTTTGGTGATTTTTTCTGTATTGGTCTTCGACATTGCTATGAGAAACCCCAGATTCTTCTCTTCATCGAGACTCAGCTTCATCTCAGTAGTAGCTTTCTTATCTTCAGACATCTTCAGAAACACTAAAAAACTGTTTTCAACGCCGAAGCTTCAAAACTTAAAAGCTAAGCAAACCTTGGTGCGCAAGAGCTAAAAATTGAGTGAGCGGGAGCAGATGGCAAGAGAGCGTGCCAAATGAGCTTGCGGTATGATCTTATTTATACGACCAGTGCGTTGAAAATTGAAAAGCCCCGCCTGTCAGTGAATGTTGCTATTCTAGCAAAGGGAAGGTGTTTTTTCGGACCTTCGGCTTATAGCCTTCGTCCATGTCGCTATCTAAATTTATTATTTTTAACAAATTAATATTGCGAGGGGCTACTGTTGGGGGCCTTCGGCTTACGAAGGTCCTCAAAAACAGGATTTAACAGTATTTCTGGAGTATAATGTGTGAACAGGTATCTTCGGACTCGAGTCGGTATCATAGCAGGAGAAGACCAAAATCATACGAAGGTTGATACAGCGCCGAAGATGTGAGCGGGAAAGCTTCGGCGTGGTAGCAGAAAATGAAACCGACTTAAAGATGAAAAGGCTATTCAGACCTCGGTGTATTACTATAGAATTGTTATCAAATGTAAAGGGCATGAATGTAATTTTGTATGGGATGTGTCCCGTGCCTATAAATAGGTGAACAGTACCCCCGTACTGTTCACGCTGATTTGGCATTCGTTTTTGCGTTACACCTGTACTTTCATCTCCTTTAAGCTGAAGGTACTTTTGTAATTCAATGTTATTCTTGTTTCTACATAATAATAATGCAAAAATAAGTTAATAATAATATATAATTGTCTATGTTATCCTTCATATTCCTTATGATTCATCCTTCGTCACTATATGCTGAGTTTATGAAGGTACGCCCTTCATAACCTTCGTCCGAAAATCATTATATCCTAAGGGAAATAATGCTTCGAAGGACGAAGGACTTTACCGATTAACATTTTTTGTGTTGCCTTGTTCTTAACTCATAGCATTTGAGAACAAGTCCCCAACACCATACATAGGAACATAACATTTTATCATTGCCAAGCGTATTCACTCTTGGATCGATCAACATCCGAAGCTGTAAAGTGCACTCTTTCAAACCTCCTTTGGTCAATACAAATGAATCTTGACAGGTGATCAATATGCACTTAGTCACTTCCCCGCATTCAATCTACCCAAGAAGAACGTAGGGTATTTTGCCTCAACGGTTCGAACCTTTATAAAACTCTTGTCTCACTCGTTTTACTCGAAAGTGTTAGTTGTGGTCATCTCTTGACTCCCGGTAACTGGTCTAGGCCTCTTATGCCCGGTGAGAGTAGAGCAGCACAAGATCACATGTTGAATCTCTACTGTGGTATTATCTCTATGCATTTGACTGTTAGCTACATTGGTTTATTGTTGTATACACGATCTACTAACCACATCTAAGGCTGTGTTCAGCAAATCGTACATATGGTTGTGCAAAACACTGTTTTATAATATAGATAGTAATATTTGTAGAGTGAAATTTGAAATAGGAGGTAAGATAGACAACGTGGAGCTGCTTCCCCTTCCCACCGATCAACGGTGCCGACCACGACACCTGCTAGGCGAAGGATCACAACTAGAGATGGCAATGGGTACCCGCGATCCGATATCCGATGGGTATTGACTCCATTAAGGTATGCATACGGGCTAGATATTGTACCCATGAGTCTCTTATTGGGCAAAAACCTTCACCAGTGGGTAAAGGGTATTAGAACGTTCCACTCTTACCCATACATGTTAACCCATGGGTATAAAATACCCAGTATAAAAGCGTGAACTTGGGCTTTGATATTCCATTTATTTTGACTATTTGACAAACTTTTTTGTGATAATGTCATACAAGGTTTAACAACTATTTGATGGTCATGTAATGGAACATGTAATGTGTTATGTGGTACTATCCTAGTATTGCTACTTTATTCAATGATCCATGATATTATTGAATGGATGATTGAATGATGCTCAATCTTTTGTAATGATATTTAGATTGATATACTTGATGTTTGTATATTGTATTATTTTGATAAAGTTTTAATCTTTATGAGTACAAGTGACTCGATGGGAGACCCATACCCACATGGGTATGAATATGGGGATAAATCTATTGTCATTAGTGAATATGGGTGATCCGACGAGTTTATTTTTTTACAGGTATGGATATGAGATAGCATTGCCAATGCCGTCTCTAATCACAGCTCCAAACGATAAAAACCGAACGTCTCAGAGCTTTGCCTGGGCCAAGCAGCCTTTGTTCCTTCGAAACCCTGCCTGGCTCGCTTTTGGTAGCCCACGCGAACCGGGCCGCTTTTCAGCCCTCCGCTCCTGCGTCCTCCCCTTCCACTCGTATACAACCACCCACCTGAGCCGCACCCACGCTCACCGTACCTCCTCCGAATCCGCCGACCGCCGGCGAGCCCCTCCTCCTCCACGACACGCGCTTCCCCGGTAAGCCGCCTCGCGGTCCCTCTTGAGCTTCGTCTCCCGTGTTTTTTTTTTGTTTGAATTCGTGCATCCTCGCGTCACCCGCGAATCTGCTCCTACTGCACAGCCCCCTGCGCCCACATCGCGCGAGATGCAATCTGCCGCCAGGCTCTTCGCTGCGGCCGCGCCGGGAAGCCCGCGTTCTCTCCTATTCCTGCGCGGCCTCTGCTCTGCCTCGCCGGCTGGACAGCCGGATCCGCGGCCCTATCCGGCCCCGGACCCCGACCCCGACCCCGACCCGCGGCTCGTTGGCGCTCTCTGCCGTGTGCTCAGCGACTTCCGCGGGCCGCGGCACGACCTCCGCGCCGCGCTCAGCGGATTCGCGCCCCGCCTCACGCCCGCGGCGGCGGCTGCCGTCCTGCGCCGCTGCCGTAACCTTCCCGTGCCCTCCCTCCGGTTCTTCCTCTTCGCGGCTGCGATGCCGGGGTTCACACACCTTCCGGACTCGCTCCTCATCCTCGCCGGCTCGCTTGCGGGGGCGCGGCTCTTCCCGCTTCTGCGCTCTCTGCTCTCCGATCTCCCGCGGTCTGCGCTCTCGCGGGACCTGTTTCCGCTGCTGTTCCGCGCGTACGCCCGCGCCGGTCTACCCGAGGATGCCATCCGAGCTTTCTCCTCCATGGAGAGGTTCTGTTTCCTGCCGACGGTCGCTGATCTCCACTCGCTGCTCTTCACGTTATCGCATAATGGCCTGGTGGAGCACGCAGAGGCATTCTTTAGGGAGTCGCCATTTCAGTTTGATCTCTCGGCCAAAACTTATACCATCCTGATCTCTGGGTGGGCTGTTGTTGCGAGTCCAGTGAAGGCCCAAAAGCTGTTTGACGAAATGATTGAGAGAGGGGTCCAACCTGATGTGCCTGCCTATAATGCGTTGATTGACGCCTTGTGTCGAGGAGGGGATGTTGCACTTGCTCAGGAGCAGCTAAAAGATATGCAACGCAGCCGTGGGCTTGCCCCTGATGCTGCCACTTACGGCCCATTCCTTCGATCTGCATGTGCGTCAAAGGATGCCCGTGCTGCTCTTCGAGTGCTAGATAGGATGCGTGCACGCAGCCTTACACCAAATGTATTCACCTATAATGCTGTCATTCGGTTACTGTGTGAGTTGGGAGAGGTTGATGAGGCTTATAATATCCTCAATGAGATGGCAACTTATGGGGAGAAGCCTGATGTCTGGAGCTACAACACTCTGCTTAATACACATTGTAAGCTGAAAGAGGTGAATAAAGCGTTGCGGCTCATTTCAAGGATGGATGATAGCTCATGTTTGCCTAATCGGCACTCTTACAACATGATTCTGAAAATGTTGCTTGCGATAGGAAGGGTTGATAGGGCAATTGAGGTTTGGGATGGGATGGAAAAACATGGTTTCTACCCAGGAGCAGCTACTTATGCTGTTATGATCCATGGGCTGTCTTGCAAGAAGGGTAGAGCAGAGGAGGCCTGCAGTTATTTTTTGAGGATGGTAGATGAGGGTATCCCTCCTTACCAGGCTACTTGTCAGGTTCTGAGGGATAGGCTGCTCAGGCTTGGCTTGCGAGATGATCTTGAGATGCTCACTGATAGGATGCGACGGAGCACATCCTGCACAATACAAGATTTGGCAAGTATCATGTGCAGTAAGAGGGCAGAGGAAACTAGAAATCTGAAATGCGACCATGAATTCTCTTGCCTTGATCTTGCTGAGAGCCAGTGGATGGAGAAATGGAAAATAGGAGACACCTCCTCGTAGGGGGAGGTTTAATGGGTATAAGAATCTCTGTTATCCCGTTGATGATGGCACTCATAACTTGGCTAGTTGGCTCTGCAATTTCTTACTGGGTATTTTTCTAGTGTATAATTACATTTTTTTTATTCGCAATGTTTTGACATTTGCTATACACTTGTTTGTTAGGAATGTTGAATGGTTCCATCATTACAACCATTTTATAGTCCCTGTAACATGTTTTACATAGTGTTCACTTCGTAACCAGTCCTTTTACAAATTGTGACCATACTTGAATTTCATTATTTCCAGTTCTTACATTTGTTGGTATGGAAACTGAAAAAGGAGCTATCCTGATGCTATGTAATATGTATAGAGTTTATTTTGATTTGTATGCAAGTCTGCTGCGGTATACTGCTGTTTGTTCACCCATTTTCTGAACCTGGTCTTGTAGGCTATCATGGATTCAGATCCATCATCACAGAACCCAACAGATATGACTGCATTTGTAAGTTCTGATTTTTATGTGGTTATGCATCATATGATCTATTAGCACACATCATTTATATGTAAAATTTTACTGTTTCCTGGCACAGTAGTGGGATGGAACATAAAACTTTGGGTCTCTTAAACAAAGTCTAAACTGCTTTTAATATCACGTGGCAGTGTAGTTTGGACCATTTAGATAAGAAAATGAAGTACAACATTGGATTATTTATAAAGCCAGAAAATAGGGTTAAGATATTAACGTTCGACTTTATTTTTTGGTTTTGTACTGCCAAAAAGTCGAGGAGTCTGTAATTGCTGATTGTTAGCTTTCCATTTCAGGTCCAGAACCTCCTTGGACAGATGGTGAGTGCCTTTGGATAAGGTTTCATTAGCATCTCCTTCAAATAATTTACCACCGTCTCCCACTCACTTGAACGCTGATAATTGCAGCAAACAAGGTTCGAGTCCATGTCGCAGAACATTGTGTCAAAGAATATCCTTATCTGCTTTAAATTTATTATCTTTATTCTGTTTGTCTTTTCAAGAAAATGTGAAAAATAGAGCTCCGAGATAAGTTTCTACCAGTGCAGTCATTATTGTTTTGATGTTCTTTAATATAGTAATATCTGATGCCATGCTTCTGTAATGCCAATATGCATTTTGGATGCTGGTATATTTAACAAATCATTGCCCATGGACGATATTTTTTAGGTGTGTTTGTGCAAGCTTGTAACGTTCTATAACTGAAACAAACCAGCTATACATACACACAAAATATACCATTATCCATACAATATTCTTGTTCCATTTTGAGAATCTGTCTCCTGACCTTGATAACTGTTTTTTTGTGCTCTTCTGTTAGCCCTGTAGTTATTGTTTTCTTGGAGCATACACATGCTCCATACAAAATAACGAAAAGTCGAAAACCATGGCTATATTTTGCTTACGTTTTTCTAATATATTTTTCTGGTCTATAAAAGAATAAAACAGAAGTCTGAGACATGCAAAAGAATATTTCTTACAAAGTGATATTGCGTGATTTTTTTGCCAAGCTATTCAGAACCAAACGTTCCATTAGGATTGAAGGAAAATACCACTTTTGCTGTTATAATTGTATCATCATGATTTGTTAAACTGCACGATGACCATTCTTAGTTACACTCAAGTATGTTCAAGAGATTAAATTGAAGGTTCTAATGCATTCTTGTAGTATAATGTTGAGTCTGCTGGTGCACTGAGATTTCACAATTGTTTTGCCATCGCACTATCACAGTATGATCCAACGACATCATTTTACTTGTTGATAATTTGAAGCGCTTATTTGTGGAATTTACATAGGAATGACAGAAGTTATTGAAAATCTATTTTATCATTAGCTATATATGCACTTGTCTGCCACAATCTTCCGTTTTCTTTAACTACACTTCACTAGATGAAATGGGAACCAAGATTGATGAGCTCGAGCAGAGCATCAACGATCTCAAAGCTGAGATGGGCACTGAGACGCCGGTCAAGAAGCCTGATGAGCCAAAGCCTGCTGACTCTGCCTAACTTGGGTGTAACCCAGAGATTGTTGTGTGAAGATTTGATGATGGTGTGACAAATTTCAGCAGTACGTGATCGTATCTGTTTTCATGAGTCCTGGCAGTTATGTAGACACGAACCCATCGTATGAAAGATGAATCCATGTTTGGGCTCTCCAGACATCAACGCATGTTCTTAGCTTTTCTGTCATCTTTCGGCAACTATTTGTTTGACTGTTATAAGATGTTATGCAACATCTACTCCATTTGAAGTAATTGTCTTGTGTAGAGCAGTCTGCTGCTGCTTGTTTGCTGATAACTCATGGCGGCTGTTGTCTGTTTTGTCCAAATGACATCGAACGTACGAGTCATATGAGCTTATGTCGGTTGTGCCGTTTATTGGCACAATCTGGCGCTGCAATACTGGCAAATTTACCGTGTGGTTGTGGTGGACTGATACTTTGGATATCATACGAATATCCTCGACTTGTGGAGTGGGGAACCATGATAAAAAAAGCAGGGCTTTTGAGGGCTGGTTTGGTGGATAGTGAACCTCCATTTTTTTGTTTACCGAACCAGCTCTAACGTGGATTGAAGGGGCTAAAATCCTTTCATATTTTAAAATTAAATGGCATGAGGATTTTAGCTCATTCAATCTTCTTCATTTCTCTTGTTCCTAAACAAGGCTTTAATAGTAGCCCTAGAATCGATAGATCAATACCCTTATGTAGGACATCGAGAACTTAGAACAAGTATAGTAAATGATTAGTAGAATATCAATAGAAGGTGTAGATTTTTGAAAAAATAATTATAGCTCTGAGAAAACTGTTGTGAACTGATGGGTATGAAAAAGCTAAGATATGTTTGGTTGAAACAACGGTTTAGATTAAGAGCATGATAATTTAGTAAGATGGATGTCAGGAATGTAGAAAATCTGGGATAGAAGATAATTCTACATCGAACTAGAGGAACATATAGAATTTTAGGAATCTATTGTGTTGTTGTACTTGTTTGGTTGAGATTTAAGATTTTTGGCAGCGAATTTGGTTTAGAAGTTAAACCAAACACACCCATAGAACAAGTATAGTAAAGGTTAAAGTACTGCTTTGAATTAGGGAGTGTTTAGGACCGCTCAAAATTCATAAATTTGTGCTCCACTCAACTCTAGCTGAAGCAGCTTCACGTGGAGTTGGAGCTAGTTGGGAGAGATGTTTGACTAAGAGGGTATCCTCAGCTTAAAAAAACTGATTACATGATGAATTGTCGTTGTTGCCTCTTATTTAGTACCCACATGCCACCCGCCCTCTCTATCACCGTCTCTTCTTCCCTGCGCAGCTCGGTGTGGCGACTGGTGATGGGTCGCTCAACGAACTCTCGCACAACACGAGCGGCCTCCTCAAGCATGTTGTTGAACTCACGCGCGACGCGCTTTCCGGACTGCATCTCGGTGAGGTGCCCTGATGTGGGCGCGGAGCTAGAGGAAGATCCGTGCACTCCGGACGGTCTGTGAGGACACTAAAAATGCATTTTACCGAACCTGTCACCTTCGGGTTTTTCTGGTTTTACAACGACCGGACGGTCCGCGCATAGGTTTTTTTTCAAAAAAAACTTCTCTTGTCCGGAATAATCTACGGTATTCCGGACAGTCGATTTAGACTAGTTGTATATAAACTTATGCACCTGAGAAATGATCAACTAGGCAAACTAGTTAGTCCACGTGGTTTGTGACGGACGTCAAACACCAAAAACAATTATAGGAAATGTTTAAGTCCATTTCCCTTTCAATCTCCCCCTTTTGGTGATTGATGCCAACACAAATCAAAGCAAATATAAAAAGTAGAAATGAACTAGTTTGCAATTTTTGACAGATGTGCATAAGTCACTATGAATTAAACCAATTGAAAGTATTTCTCAGCATATATGATTGCTTTCTTCTAGTTTAACATTTTGGACACATTTGCACCACTTAGGTTGTTTTTGCAAATCTTTTGTAAAAAGTCTTTTCAATTTTTTTTTACAAATAGCCAATGGTATAAGAATATGATTTCAGACATCATTTCCAAGATTTCTGAAAATTCTCCTCCGTTTCAAATGCTTTTCCTTTGGCTAAATAAAAGCTCCCCCTGAAAAAGTTCTCTTAGCTATCAAGAGGGTTTTTGCAATTGAAATAATTTCTTCCCTTTTGTGAAACAAATACTAGTTGAAATAATTTCTTCCTTGTTGTGAAATAGTTTTTGAAAATTTAAAAATGAGTGGTGGTGCGGTCCTTTTGCTTTGGGCCAATAAATTCTCCCCCTTTGGCACTAATCGCCAAAAACGAAGAATCTTGAGAGCCCTACAATTCTCCTCCTTTGGGGCCCTATTTTCTCTCCCTTTGGTAAAAGAAATATGAGTGAAGGTTTATACCAATTGGAAGTTGATAAGTAAGGCAAAAGATAAATGATACCGACAGAGTTGGAGTGGAAGCCTTGCCTTTGCCGAATTCTCCATTTCCCTTTCAATCTAAGACTAACCATAGAGAAACTCATGGAAGCACATTAGTCTTAGCTTTGGCACAAGAAAAATAAGCAAGATGCATTTGTACCAAATGAAAGAGACATGATCAAAGGTATATAAATGAGCTATGTGTGCAATGTTTCAATTAAAGTTCCGAGAATCTAAAATGTTTAGCTCATTCCTAAGCTTGCTAAAAGTCTTTTCATATAGGGGCTTAGTAAAGATATCGACTAATTGGTTGTGTGTGCTAAAATATGCAATTTCGATATCCCTCTTTTGTTGGTGATCTCTCAAAAAGTGATGCCGAATGTCTATGTGCTTAGTGCGGCTGTGTTCAACGGGATTATCCGCCATGCGTATTGCACTCTCATTATCACATAGGAGAGGGACTTTGCTCAACTTGTAGCCATAGTCCCTAAGAGTTTGCCTCATCTAGAGTAATTGTGCACAACAGTGTCCTGCAGCAATATACTCGGCTTTGACGGTGGATAGCGCTACTGAATTTTGTTTCTTTGAAGCCCAAGAGACCAGCGATATTCCCAGAAACTGACAAGTTCCTGATGTGCTCTTCCTGTCAATTTTACATCCAGCATAATCGGCATCGGAATACCCAATTAGATCAAAGGTAGAGACCTTGGGGTAACAAAGCCCAAACATAGGAGTATAAACTAAATATCTCATGATTCTTTTCACGACCCTAAGGTGAACTTCCTTAGGATTTGCCTGGAACCTTGCACACATGCATACATAAAGCATAATGTCCGGTCGTGAAGCACATAAATAGAGTAAAGATCCTATCATCGATCGGTATACCTTTTGATCTACAGATTTACCTCCCATGTCGAGGTCGAGGTGCCCATTTGTAGCATCCCAAAAATTCAAATTCTGAAATATTCTAAAAACTCGCTCTAAATTCAAAATGAATTTCAAATTTTGTTTCAAAATGTTTGTTTGCAAGTTGATATCAACAAGTAAAATATAGTGGTCTATATTCTCTCTAAAATCCTCCTCAAAATATCCTACAAATATTTCCCCAGTGATCATCCTCAAACTCTTTCAGAAATACTGCCCAAATATTCCACCGATATATCTCCAAGTATTTTCTTCCTGAGAAATACCTTCAGAATCATTTTTGAAATCCCTACAAATATTTTCTTCATAACTTTCCTCATGCTCACACGTATACGTATGCCTCCGGTGTCATACGGTGAGCTCTACAAGCTAATTACACTCATATAAGACAAATCCATGCTAATCTCCCACTAATCCTCTCATCCTCCCACTAATCCTCTCATCCCTCCCCCTAATCCTCCCACCATGGCTATAAATAGAGGGGCAAGGGCCTCCTCTCATCCCACCCCAAGCCATTTCATGGCAACTCCCTCCCCCCCACACGCCCACTCCCACTTCACCTCCCACACAAGCACCCACTAGCACAAGGATCGTTCGTCCCCCTGTTCTTAATTTGTTCGTTCGTTCGTCCGATCGTTCGATCGTTCATGGTTCGTTCGTCCGTTCGTCCGATTGTTCGATCGTTCGTCCGTTCGTTCGTCCAAATAATCTTTTTCCTGCCGTTATGCTGCAAAAATTCCGATCGTTCGTTTATCGTTCGTTCATAGTTCCTATTTATCGTTCATCGTTCGTTCATTGTCACTATTCACCGTTCATCGTTCGTTCATACGAACTATTCACCATCAATATTCACCATTACTATTCATCGTTACTATTCATCGATCATCCGATCACCCCAAATTTCAACTACTCATCCATCATGCTGTCCAGTCCACCTAAGACCAGCCAGACCCATATTCCAGTCATACGAACTCCGGTGACTGTGATTTTCATTCCAGTAAGGAACTTCCCATCTGGTCACCCATCCTAAGATTTCTCCAAGTTGAGCACGCTTAACTTTGGGATTCTTTCAAACCAGACTTCCAAAAAGAAAGGCAAACCATGTTTGTATGGTTATGTCTTCAATCCTATAAAACATGGCCCAAGATACCACAGCCCACTCGGACCAGAATACCACAACATTCCACCTATTTGGGTCCCGCCTCACTGCTGTCTGATGTGACACAGTAGGTAGGAACAGTTTCCACCAACATAAACCTCTGTCCAAGAAAAGCCCAAAAATAATTCCTCGCACCCCGCTCAAAAATACATTTGTATTTTTGATTTTCCAAATATCTCTAAATATTCAAATTCTAGAATATTCCTTTCCTTTTCTTTTTCTCCCTATGATTATAAAATCCAAAACTCCTCCATCCAAACTCAGATTTCAGTCATTCTTGTTTCTAAAATTCTTGTCAAACTATTCCATATCCAACCATGTCATCCCTTAAGCATGGTTCATATTCCAGAAAACTCCCAAAATACTCTTGTCCCATATTCTGCCTATAACTCTCCTATTCATATTAAGTCAGACGATTCATTCGTCACTATTCTCACCAACAGTGAACTTCACTGTGCTACACCACATACACCCAGCTATAAATACACCCAGCTACCCTCTCCCACTTCACACACTCAACACCCTCATCCAAGGCAAACACCCCACCCACTCAGTTACTCCGCTCTGCCGGCTACACGCATAGTGTCGGCGTTTCGAGACAGGGGGGTCCCTAAGCCGACGAGTGAGTGTGCTGCGTGCCCCAGCCCAGATGGGTCGAGCGCGTGGGCGAGCGCGAAGGGGGGAGAGGCGAGGTGGCCGGAGTCGAGCGTGAGAGAGGTGGAAGTCCCGCGGCCTTCGTGTTCGTCCCGCGCCCAGGTCGGGTGCGCTTGCAGTAGGGGGGTTACAAGCGTCCACGCGGGTGAGGGAAGCGAGCGGCCCCAAGAGAGCGCCTGTCCCGTCCTCGGTCCCGCGCGGCCAACCTTCTCTAAGAAGGCCCTGGTCCTCCCTTTTATAGTCGTAAGGAGAGGATCCAGGTGTACAATGGGGGGTGTAGCAGAGTGCTACGTGTCTAGCGGAGAGAGAGCTAGCGCCCTAGGTACATGCCAATGTGGCAGCCGGAGAGGTCTTGGCACCTTGCTGGCGTGATGTCGTGGCTGTCGGAGGTGCGACGGAGCCTGGCGGAGGGACAGCTGTTGGAGCGGTCGAGTCCTTGCTGACGTCGCCCTGCTTCCGTAAGAGAGCTGGGGGCCGCCGTCGTCACAGAGCTTGTGGAGCGCCATCATTGCCCATCCGACGGAGCTGGCCGGATGGGACGCCGGTCTTGTTCTCCGTAACCCGAGTCGATTCGGGGTAGGACGATGATGGCGCTTCCTGTTGACGTGGCGGGCCTGTGCCCTAGGCAGGGTGACATGGGGGCTCCTCCGAAGCCGAGGTTGAGTCTGTCTTCTGTTGCCGAGGCCGAGTCCGAGCCATTGGGTCGGGCGAGGCGGAGGTCGCTCGGCCGAGGCCAGGGCGGAGTCCGAGCCCTGGGGTCGGGCGAGGCGGAGTTTCGTCGTCTTCCGGGTCTTAGCCCGAGTTCGAGCCCTGGGGTCGGGCGGAGCGGAGTTCGCCGTCTTCCGGGTCTTAGCCCGAGTCCGAGCCCTGGGGTTGGGCGGAGCGGAGTTCGCCGTCTTCCGGGTCTTAGCCCGAGTCCGAGCCCTGGGGTCGGGCGGAGCGGAGTTCGCCGTCTTCCGGGTCTTAGCCCGAGTCCGAGCCCTAGGGTCGGGCGGAGCGGAGTTCACCGTGGCGCCTTTGGCAAGGCCTGACTGCCTGTCAGACTCACTCTGTCGAGTGGCACCGCAGTCGGAGTGGCGCAGGCGGCGCTGTCCTTCTGTCAGACTGGTCAGTGGAGCGGTGGAGTGACGGCGGTCACTTCGGCTCTGCCGGGGGGCGCGTGTCAGGATAAAGGTGTCAGGCCACCTTTGCGTTAAATGCTCCTGCAAATTGGTCAGTCGGTGTGGCGATTTAGTCAGGGTTGCTTCTGAGCGAAGCCAAGGCCTCGGGCGAGCCGGTGGTATGTCCGCCGTAAAAAGGGGGGCCTCGGGCGAGACGGAAGTCTCTCGAGGTCGGCTGCCCTTGGCCGAGGCTAGGCTCGGGTGAAGCGTGATCGAGTCACTCGTGTGGACTGATCCCTGACTTAATTGTACCCATCAGGCCTTCGCAGCTTTATGCTGATGGGGGTTACCAGCTGAGAATTGGGCGTCTTGAGGGTACCCCTAATTATGGTCCCCGACAGTAGCCCCCGAGCTTCGAAGGGAGTGTTAGTACTCGCTTGGAGGCTTTCGTCGCACTTTTTTGCAAGGGGACCAGCCTTTCTCGGTTGCATTTTGTTCCGGTGGGTGCGCGCGAGCGCACCCGCCGGGTGTAGCCCCCGAGGCCTCGGAGGAGTGGTTACACTCCTTCGAGGTCTTAATACCTTGCGTAATGCTTCGGCTGGTCTGGTCGTTCCCTCATGCGAACTGGCCGTAGCCCGGGTGCACGGTCGGGGCCCAAGCTCCCGGGCTGGTATGTTGACGCTGTCAACGGTTTGGCCGGAGCCGGTTTTTGCGAGAGCAGCCCCCGAGCCTCTGCACAGGGCGAGAGGACGATCAGGGACAGACTCGGCTTTTTTACATACGCCCCTACGTCGCCTTTCCGCAAGGAGGAGGGGGGGAGAGCGCCATGTTACCCTCGATGGGCACCGAACATGGTGTCTCCGGTGAGCTGCAAGCGGGTAATCCGAGTGGACGTCCGTGCCCCGTTCGTTGGGGGTCGGCTAGGGACCCAGAGGCACGCCCAAAAGTACCTGCGGGTGATTTGCCGGACCCGGTCCCCTGGCGACGGGGTCCGAGGGCTCGATGCCTCCCTCTGATGGGATTCCGTTATAAGATCGTTCCCGCTGGTCTCGGAAATGTCCTAGGGTACCTCGGGAGCGCAGCCCGAGCCTCGGTTATGTATCGAACGTACCCCTGGTCATCCCTCGCTCGGTGTCTGACTACTGTGAACCCTTCGGGGGCCAGCCTTCGAACCCCTGATCAGTAATGGGCGCGGAGCCCGAGTAGCCTGAGGCGGCCATGGAACCCTTCGGGGGGCTGGCCTTCGAACCCCTGACCAGTAGTGGGTGTCGGGCCCACGCGATCTGAGGCGACTGTTGAACCCTTCGGAGGGCCAGTCTTCGAACCCCTGATCAGTAGGGGGGGCTCGGAGCCCGTTTCCTTCGCGGAGAAGGATCCTTTTCGGGGTATCCCCCTTTCCCGGTCCCTGTTGCAAGAGATAGAGAAAGAGGAAAAAGGAAAAGGATACAAAATCGAACGACGTGGCGTACCTCTTTTTGACGCGGTTATTACGGCGAAGGCGAAGCGTCGCGCGCTTCTCCCGCCAGAGGCGCCGCGTGTCCCGCTGCGGAGTTAATGTGACGGAGCGAGTGGTTGGCGGGGCGGCCGTTGTGCGTGCGCGAGCCGTTCGAGGAACGGGTCACGGGTGCACCGTCTTCACGCCGTGGGAGGAGGCTCTCTTGCTGTCCCAGGATGGGACGTGAGCCTGGCTGACGACGTGACTGCTGCGCCCGCCCGCCTGCCACCGCCATTACTGCCGGCCCACTTTCGGTCGCTGTCGGGGACCATAATTAGGGGTACCCTCAAGACGCCTAATTCTCAGCTGGTAACCCCCATCAGCATAAAGCTGCGAAGGCCTGATGGGTACGATTAAGTCAGGGATCAGTCCACACGAGTGACTCGATCACGCTTCACCCGAGCCTAGCCTCGGCCAAGGGCAGCCGACCTCGAGAGACTTCCGTCTCGCCCGAGGCCCCCCTTTTTACGGCGGACATACCACCGGCTCGCCCGAGGCCTTGGCTTCGCTCAGAAGCAACCCTGACTAAATCGCCACACCGACTGACCAAGTTGCAGGAGCATTTAACGCAAAGGTGGCCTGACACCTTTATCCTGACACGCGCCCCCCCCGGCAGAGCCGAAGTGACCGCCATCACTCCACCGCTCCACTGACCAGTCTGACAGAAGGACAGCGCCGCCTGCGCCACTCCGACTGCGGTGCCACTCGACAGAGTGAGTCTGACAGGCAGTCAGGCCTTGCCAAAGGCGCCACGGCGAACTCCGCTCCGCCCGACCCCAGGGCTCGGACTCGGGCTAAGACCCGGAAGACGGCGAACTCCGCTCCGCCCGACCCCAGGGCTCGGACTCGGGCTAAGACCCGGAAGACGGCGAACTCCGCTCTGCCCGACCCCAGGGCTCGAACTCGGGCTAAGACCCGGAAGACGACGAAACTCCGCCTCGCCCGACCCCAGGGCTCGGACTCCGCCCTGGCCTCGGCCGAGCGACCTCCGCCTCGCCCGACCCAATGGCTCGGACTCGGCCTCGGCAACAGAAGACAGACTCAACCTCGGCTTCGGAGGAGCCCCCACGTCACCCTGCCTAGGGCACAGGCCCGCCACGTCAACAGGAAGCGCCATCATCGTCCTACCCCGAATCGACTCGGGTTACGGAGAACAAGACCGGCGTCCCATCCGGCCAGCTCCGCTGGATGGGCAATGATGGCGCTCCACAAGCTCTGTGACGACGGCGTCCCCCAGCTCTCTTACGGAAGCAGGGCGACGTCAGCAAGGACTCGACCGCTCCAACAGCTGTCCCTCCGCCAGGCTCCGTCGCACCTCTGACAGCCACGACATCACGCCAGCAAGGTGCCAAGACCTCTTCGGCTGCCACATTGGCATGTACCTAGGGCGCTAGCTCTCTCCCCGCTAGACACGTAGCACTCTGCTACACCCCCCATTGTACACCTGGATCCTCTCTTTACGACTATAAAAGGGAGGACCAGGGCCTTCTTAGAGAAGGTTGGCCGCGCGGGACCGAGGACGGGACAGGCGCTCTCTTGGGGCCGCTCGCTTCCCTCACCCGCGTGGACGCTTGTAACCCCCCTACTGCAAGCGCACCCGACCTGGGCGCGGGACGAACACGAAGGCCGCGGGACTTCCACCTCTCTCACGCTCGACTCCGGCCACCTCGCCTCTCCCCCCTTCGCGCTCGCCCACGCGCTCGACCCATCTGGGCTGGGGCACGCAACACACTCACTCGTCGGCTTAGGGACCCCCCTGTCTCGAAACGCTGACAGTTGGCGCGCTAGGTAGGGGCCTGCTGCGTGCTGACGAACAGCTCCCCGTCAAGCTCCAGATGGGCAGTCTCCAGCAACCTCTCCGGCCCGGGGCGGTGCTTCGTTTTGGGACTCTTGAGTTCATGTCCTTCGACGACAGCTACGACATGATACTTCTTCCACCGCCGCGCGACAACGACAATGGCGGCCGACAACCCGCTCGCCGGCAGCGGAATCGACGACACCTTCCCCGCGTGGTGGAAGAACAACATTCGAGCTCGCTCCGTTCTCTCCCCCGCCAACGGAGGAGGAGGCGGGGCCATCAAGGCCAAGCGGGAGGCCGCGCTTCTTTGGCCGTCGAACGAATCGACGCCCCCAGCGCCCCAACGGAAGGCACGCCGGACGTCGACCTCGCGTTCAAGACGAAGGCAAGCGCCGTCCCCCCGCGACACGCTGACCCCGAGCAAGAAGACGACGCCGGCGCGCTCGCGGAAAGCCTGCAGGACGTCGCCCTCGTACCTGAGATGACGGTGCAACCAGTCCCCGATGTGACTACGTCGCTCCTCGTCGACCAAAAGGTACCGACTAACTCCCATCTTGCGTCATTTCGACTCGGCCTCAATCCGCCAAACGACCTCATTTTGGCGGGCGCTCTCATTGAGGCGAGTGCAACCCCACTGGGGTTTCGTATGTGGTCGCCTTGGGACCGACTAACGGACGTCTCGACCTACGGGCCCTCTGGGTCCGAGGAAGATGACAATCCCAGCATCTGTTGGGATTTCTCCGGACTTGGCAACCCCAGTGCCATGCGGGACTTCATGACCGCATGTGACTACTGCCTCTCCGACTGTTCCGACGGAAGCCGCAGCCTTGGCGACGAGAGCTACGGCCCAAGCCGCGAATGTTTCCACATCGAGCTAGGGGATCCCTCCGAAGGCAACCACCTCGGCATGCCGGAGGACGGTGATCTTCCTAGGCCGGTGCCTCGCGCCGACATCCCACGAGAGCTAGCTGTGGTCCCCGCTCCGGCGGGGGGTTACGACCCACAACTCGAGCAAGTCCGCGAGGCGCAGGCCAGGCTCAACGAGGGAACAGGAGCGCTTGAGCCGATCCGTCGGGACGTCGGGCAGGTATGGGCGGGCCAACCCCTGGCCGGAGAAATACGTCACCTGCCCCAAGGTCTCCAGCACCGCGTCGCCAACGATGTCAGGGTCAGGCCGCCGCCCGCATCCAGCGGGGTTGGTCAGAACCTGGCAGCCGCAGCGATGCTCCTCCGCGCGATGCCGGAGCCATCAACCACCGAGGGTCGGCGAATCCAGGGAGAGCTCAAGGATCTCCTGGAAGGCGCTGCGGCCCGACGGGCCAAGAGCACTGCCTCCCAAAGGCAGGGATATCCCTCGGAACCTCATGCCGCGACTTCCCGATTCATGCGGGAAGCCTCGGTCTACACCGGGCGCACGCGCAACACCGCGCCTGCGGCCCCGGGCCACCTCGGCAACGAGTACCATCGACGCGACCGTCGGGCTCACCTCGACAAAAGGGTGCGCCGAGGCTACCACCCCAGGCGTGGGGGGCGCTACGACAGCGGGGAGGATCGGAGTCCCTCGCCCGAACCACCCGGTCCGCAGGCCTTCAGTCGGGCCATCCGACGGGCGCCATTCCCGACCCGGTTCCGACCCCCGACTACTATCACGAAGTACTCGGGGGAAACGAGACCGGAACTGTGGCTCTCGGACTACCGCCTTGCCTGCCAACTGGGTGGGACGGACGACGACAACCTCATCATCTGTAACCTCCCCCTGTTCCTCTCCGACACTGCTCGCGCCTGGTTGGAGCACCTGCCTCCGGGGCAGATCTCCAACTGGGACGACTTGGTCCAAGCCTTCGCTGGCAATTTCCATGGCACATACGTGCGCCCCGGGAATTCCTGGGACCTTCGAAGCTGCCGACAACAGCCGGGAGAGTCTCTCCGCGACTACATCCAGCGATTCTCGAAGCAGCGCACCGAGCTGCCCAACATCACCGACTCGGATGTCATCGGCGCGTTCCTCGCCGGCACCACTAGCCGCGACCTGGTGAGCAAGCTGGGTCGCAAGACCCCCACCAGGGCGAGCGAGCTGATGGACATCGCCACCAAGTTCGCCTCTGGCCAGGAGGCGGTCGAGGCTATCTTCCGAAAGGACAAGCAGCTCCAGGGCCGCCCATCGGAAGAGGCTCCCGAGGCGTCCGCTCCACGCGGCGCCAAGAAGAAAGGCAAGAAGAAGTTGCAATCGAAACGCGACGCTGCTGACGCGGACCTTGTCGCCGCCGCCGAGTACAAGAACCCTCGGAAGCCCCCCGGAGGTGCAAACCTCTTCGACAAGATGCTCAAGGAGCCATGCCCCTACCATCAGGGGCCCATCAAGCACACCCTCGAGGAGTGCGTTATGCTTCGGCGTCACTTCCACAGGGCCGGGCCACCCGCCGAGGGTGGCAGGGCCCGCGACGACGACAAGAACGAAGATCACCAAGCAGGAGAGTTCCCCGAGGTCCGCGACTGCTTCATGATCTATGGAGGGCATGCGGCGAATGCCTCGGCTCGGCATCGCAAGCAAGAGCGCCGGGAGGTCTGCTCGGTGAAGGTGGCGGCGCCAGTCTACCTAGACTGGTCCGACAAGCCCATCACCTTCGACCAGGCCGACCACCCCGACCATGTGCCGAGCCCGGGGAAATACCCGCTCGTCGTCGACCCCGTTGTCGGCAATGTCAGGCTCACCAAGGTCCTGATGGATGGGGGCAGCTGCCTCAACATCATCTACGCCGAGACCCTCAAGCTCCTGCGCGTCGATCTGTCCTCCGTCCGAGCAGGCGCTGCGCCCTTCCACGGGATCATCCCTGGGAAGCGCGTCCAGCCCCTCGGGCGACTCGACCTCCCCGTCTGCTTTGGGACGCCCTCCAACTTCCGAAGGGAGACCCTGACGTTCGAGGTGGTCGGGTTCCGAGGAACCTACCACGCCGTATTAGGGAGGCCATGCTACGCGAAGTTCATGGCCGTCCCCAACTACACCTACCTGAAGCTCAAGATGCCGGGCCCCAACGGGGTCATCACCGTCGGCCCCACGTACAAACACGCGTTCGAATGCGACGTGGAGTGCGTGGAGTACGCCGAGGCCCTCGCCGAGTCCGAGGCCCTCATCGCCGACCTGGAGAACCTCTCCAAGGAGGTGCCAGACGTGAAGCGCCATGCCGGCAACTTCGAGCCAGCGGAGACGGTTAAGGCCGTCCCTCTTGACCCCAGTGGCGACACCACCAAGCAGATCCGGATCGGTTCCGGGCTCGACCCCAAATAGGAAGCAGTGCTCGTCGACTTTCTCCGCGCAAACGCCGACGTCTTTGCGTGGAGTCCCTCGGACATGCCCGGCATACCGAGGGATGTCGCCGAGCACTCGCTGGATATTCGGGCCGGAGCCCGACCCGTCAGGCAGCCTCTACGCCGATTCGACGAGGAGAAGCGTAGAGTGATTGGCGAAGAGATCCACAAGCTAATGGCAGCAGGGTTCATCAAAGAGGTATTCCATCCCGAATGGCTTGCCAACCCTGTGCTTGTGAGGAAGAAAGGGGGGAAATGGCGGATGTGTGTAGACTACACTGGTCTCAACAAAGCATGTCCGAAGGTTCCCTACCCTCTGCCTCGCATCGATCAAATCGTGGATTCCACCGCTGGGTGCGAAACCCTGTCCTTCCTCGATGCCTACTCAGGGTATCACCAGATCCGGATGAAAGAGTCCGACCAGCTCGTGACTTCTTTCATCACGCCGTTCGGCATGTACTGCTATGTCACCATGCCGTTCGGTTTGAGGAATGCGGGCGCGACGTACCAGCGGTGCATGAACCATGTGTTCGGCGAACACATCGGTCGCACAGTCGAGGCCTACGTCGATGACATCGTAGTCAAGACAAGGAAGGCTTCCGACCTCCTCTCCGACCTTGAAGTGACATTCCGATGTCTCAAGGCGAAAGGAGTCAAGCTCAATCCTGAGAAGTGTGTCTTCGGGGTGCCCCGAGGCATGCTCCTAGGGTTCATCGTCTCCGAGCGAGGCATTGAAGCCAACCCGGAGAAGATCGCGGCCATCACCAGCATGGGACCCATCAAGGACTTAAAAGGTGTACAGAGGATCATGGGATGCCTCGCGGCCCTGAGCCGCTTCATCTCACGCCTCGGCGAAAGAGGTCTGCCTCTGTACCGCCTCTTAAGGAAGGCCGAGTGTTTCGCTTGGACCCCTGAGGCCGAGGAAGCCCTCGGGAACCTGAAGGCGCTCCTTACAAAGGCGCCTGTCTTGGTGCCCCCGGCGGATGGAGAAGCCCTCTTGGTCTACGTCGCCGCGACCACTCAGGTGGTTAGCGCCGCGATTGTGGTCGAGAGGCAAGAGGAAGGGCATGCATTGCCCGTTCAGAGGCCGGTCTACTTCGTCAGCGAAGTACTGTCCGAGACCAAGATCCGCTACCCACAAGTTCAAAAGCTGCTGTATGCTGTGATCCTGACAAGGCGGAAGTTACGACACTACTTCGAGTCTCATCCGGTAACTGTGGTGTCATCCTTCCCCCTGGGGGAGATCATCCAGTGCCGAGAGGCCTCGGGCAGGATCGCAAAGTGGGCGGTGGAAATCATGGGCGAAACGATCTCGTTCGCCCCTCGAAAGGCCATCAAGTCCCAGGTGTTGGCGGACTTCGTGACCGAATGGGTCGACACCCAGTTGCCGACGGCTCCGATCCAACCGGAGCTCTGGACCATGTTTTTCGACGGGTCGCTGATGAAGACAGGAGCCGGCGCGGGCCTGCTCTTCATCTCGCCCCTTGGAAAGCACCTGCGCTACGTGCTGCACCTCCATTTCCCGGTGTCCAACAATGTGGCCGAGTACGAAGCTCTGGTCAACGGGTTGCGGATCGCCATCGAGCTAGGGGTCAGACGCCTCGACGCCCGCGGTGATTCGCAGCTCGTCATCGACCAAGTCATGAAGAACTCCCACTGTCGCGACCCGAAGATGGAGGCCTACTGCGACGAGGTTCGGCGCTTGGAAGACAAGTTCTTCGGGCTCGAGCTCAACCACATCGCTCGGCGCTACAACGAAACCGCAGACGAGCTGGCTAAAATAGCCTCGGGGCGAACGACGGTCCCCCCGGACGTCTTCTCCCGGGATCTGCATCAACCCTCTGTCAAGATCGACGACGCTCCCGAGCCCGAGGTACCCTCGGCTCAGCCCGAGGCACCCTCGGCACAGCCCGAGGTACCCTCGGCCCCCGAGGGCGAGGCACTGGACATCGAGGAAGAGCAGAGCGGGGCCACGCCTGATCGAGATTGGCAGGCCCCGTACCTGCAATATCTCCGTCGAGGAGAGCTACCCCCCGACCAAGTCGAGGCTCGGCGGGTAGCGCGACGCGCCAAGTCATTCGTCTTGCTGGGCGATGAAGAGGAGCTCTACCATCGCAGCCCCTCGGGCATCCTCCAGCGATGCATCTCCATCGCCGAAGGTCGGGAACTGCTGCAAGAAATACACTCGGGGGCTTGCGGCCATCACGCAGCACCCCGAGCCCTTGTCGGGAATGCTTTCCGGCAAGGCTTCTACTGGCCAACGGCGGTGGTTGACACCACTAGAATTGTCCGCACCTGCGAAGGGTGCCAATTCTATGCGAAGCAGACCCACCTGCCCGCTCAGGCTCTACAGACGATACCCATCACCTGGCCCTTCGCTGTATGGGGTCTGGACCTCGTCGGTCCCTTGCAGAAGGCGCCCGGGGGCTACACGCACCTGCTGGTCGCCATCGACAAATTCTCCAAGTGGATCGAGGTCCGACCTCTGAACAGCATCAGGTCCGAGCAGGCAGTGGCGTTCTTCACCAACATCATCCATCGCTTCGGGGTCCCAAACTCCATCATCACCGACAACGGTACCCAGTTCACCGGCAAAAAATTCTTGGATTTTTGCGAGGATCACCATATCCGGGTGGACTGGGCCGCCGTGGCTCATCCCATGTCGAATGGGCAAGTAGAGCGTGCCGACGGCATGATTCTACAAGGGCTCAAGCCTCGGATCTACAACGACCTCAACAAGTTCGGCAAGCGGTGGATGAAGGAACTCCCCTCGGTGGTCTGGAGCCTAAGGACGACGCCGAGTCGTGCCACGGGTTTCACGCCGTTTTTCCTGGTCTACGGGGCTGAAGCTATCTTGCCCACTGACCTGGAATACGGCTCCCCGAGGACGAGGGCCTACACCGATCAAAGCAACCAAGCTAGCCGAGAAGAATCGCTGGACCAGCTGGAGGAGGCTCGGGACAGGGCCTTACTACACTCGGCGCGGTACCAGCAGTCCCTGCGACGCTACCACGCCCGAGGGGTCCGGTCCCGAGACCTCCAGGTGGGCGATCTGGTGCTTCGGCTGCGGCAAGACGCCCGAGGGAGGCACAAGCTCACGCCCCCCTGGGAAGGGCCATTCGTCATCGCCAAAGTTCTGAAGCCCGGAACATACAAGCTGGCCAACAATCAAGGCGAGATCTACAGCAACGCTTGGAACATCAAACAGCTACGTCGCTTCTACCCTTAAGATGTTTCCAAGTTGTTCATATACCTCGCACCTACGCAAAGTTTAGTCGTCAAGGAAGGGTCGGCCTAGCCTCGGCAAAGCCCGACCCTCCCTCGGGGGCTAAAAGGGGGGAGACCCCCTCTGCGTCGAATTTTTCCTCGAAAAAGGATCTCTTTTTAGCAGGATTACTTTCGTGCTTCTTGACTACTTCGGAAAGCGGATCCTGGAAACGACGGAGTACACGGAAGCAGCCAAGGCTGACCGAGCCGAGGGACTCCTACGCCTCCGGGATATGGATACCTCACTCATCACCTTCTGCGATAAGTAACTCGCGTTCGGATAAAGCGACTCCGTGGACCGAACAAGTCTTCACGTTCGGAAGCTCTCCTGCCGAAGCAGTCCTTCAAGCTTTCTCGACTAAGTCGGGGACAGGGCCTCATGAACGGGTGAAAGTACGCGTAAGCGGCAAGGCCGACCGAGCCGAGGGATTCCCACGCCTCTGGGATACGGATACCTCACTCGTCCCTTCCGCGAGAAGCAACTCTCGCTCACACAAACATCCCTGTTACCGACAGAGAGTCCAGATGCTCGAAACAAGAGGAAAAAAGACGCAGCTTCGCAAGCACGGCGAGGGTGTGTTATTCTGGCCTCGGCGGCCGCAGAAGGCACACGCTACAAGACGATCTGATCCTGCAAGCTCGGGTCTTCACGCTGAAGGGAGCCGTAGCACCCTCGGCATCGACGACGTCTTCAGCAAAGTCCGACCCAGCCTCGGACGGCGACGCAGTCCAGGGACTCCTCCGGGAATCCGGCCCGAGCAGGCGGCTCGGCCGGTTACCCCTGGGGCCTCGGCCAACCGGATTTCAAGGGCGCCAGCCCGACCCGAGGCCTCGACTGATCGACTTTGGCGTCGGCTCCGCTGACGGACAACACGGCTAGGCTCCGGCCAACCAGGTTCCCATTCTCGAGCCAACTCCGCCTCTGTTCATACTGATATCGCTACCCCTGGCCTCGGCTCATCGAAGGGCGGCCGAAGGGTCTCTTTAACTAAGCTAGAGGAGCCCCAGACAACAAGGCCGATCGGGCCGAGGGATTCCTACGCCTCCGGGATACGGATACCTCACTCGTCACCTTGACACGGGGCGACTCATGCTTGGTAAAGCGGTTCAGATAATCAACAGGCGAGACTTAGCGCTCGAAAATGAGGAAAAAACACGGCTCCGTGCCGAAATTACATACATGTTCAGGCCCCGACAGCCGCAATGAACAAACACACCGGCATTCGAGATGCCATTACAAACGGAACTCCGGTTCCCCCTCCGCAGGTACGAACAACCCCACTCCGAGGGGGAAGGCCTGCGGAGCAACGGAAGGCCGACGAATGGCGCGCCGTCACCTGCCCCAGCAGCGGCGACGACGACGACTTCTGCTCCGGGGGGTCGAACAGCGGCAGCACTGACCCTAGGGCGGATGCTGCTGCCAGGAGGCCCCCGCCCACGACAAAACTCGTGAGGCAAGGACGGGCAGAAGGCCGTAGAGTTGGAGGTCAGTCCGTGGCCGGCCCCGGCTATCGCGCCGGCGGAAGAACCTCTTCCAGCTGCCGTGGCGGACGCCGGCGCCGCGAGCGGCTCCGAAGCCACTCGCGTCTGAAGACCGGGCACGCTGCAGCTGACAGCGCCACGGACAACAACCGCTCCTCCCCCCCATCACTGAGTGAAGGAGCGGGCCGCCGCCCACGCGGGGGCCGACCTCAACTCGGCGCACTCCCCTCCCCAGCCCTGGTGATGAAAATCCTTGAGGCTGAGGGAGGGGCAGAGGCCGCAGCCCGGCTCGCTTTCCCCCACCATCAAGCCGGAGGTCACCATCTCGGGTGACCGCCGGTGGAGGGGAGCAGCCGGGCTGCATGATGAAAATCCTTGAAGCCGAACGATGGCTGAGAGGTACCAACTCCCATGGGGTTGCATTCCTCCAACGAGGAGGCGGAAAGGCGGCGGATACCCCCCATCCGGGGGCTTGGAAGATGGAAAGACACGACGCATAAGGGAGGAAGAAGACATGGTTGCCTTCTGAAAGGAGTCTCCCTCCTTTTAAAGGCAACTCTCCCTACGTGCGCCCCCAGACGCCACGGGCTGAGTCTTCTCCAACACGCTCCAAGGCCCTCCCCTGCGACTCGGGGGCTGGGTCCCGCATGTCATGCAAACCGGCTCAGGGCAGAAGAAGCCAAACCGCCGCGCGTGGTGCGCACGACCGCCCAGCGGTTACGAGCGACCCCCCACTTTTGCCCAGACCAACGGGCGGAAGGGGCGGGCAGCCATGCAGGTGGCATGCAACCGCGCCAGGTGGACGCGCTTCTCCGACTTCTGACACGCCAGCTTGGAAGCCCAGGCCCACGCGTCAAGCAACCGGCGCGCCAGTTGCTGCATGCAAGCAACCGCACCGCCACTTGTGCCACCGTCGCGCCTCTTCGGTTGCGGAGCCTATGCCGCGACTCGAGGCGACCCAGCGCACGACCCAGCAGCGCCAGCCTGGCGCGTTGGTCAAAGCGACCGAAAGTGGGCCGGCAGTAATGGCGGTGGCAGGCGGGCGGGCGCAGCAGTCACGTCGTCAGCCAGGCTCACGTCCCATCCTGGGACAGCAAGAGAGCCTCCTCCCACGGCGTGAAGACGGTGCACCCGTGACCCGTTCCTCGAACGGCCGCCCCGCCAACCACTCGCTCCGTCACATTAACTCCGCGGCGGGACACGCGGCGCCTCTGGCGGGAGAAGCGCGCGACGCTTCGCCTTCGCCGTAATAACCGCGTCAAAAAGAGGTACGCCACGTCGTTCGATTTCGTATCCTTTTCCTTTTTCCTCTTTCTCTATCTCTTGCAACAGGGACCGGGAAAGGGGGATACCCCGAAAAGGATCCTTCTCCGCGAAGGAAACGGGCTCCGAGCCCCCCCTACTGATCAGGGGTTCGAAGACTGGCCCTCCGAAGGGTTCAACAGTCGCCTCAGATCGCGTGGGCCCGACACCCACTACTGGTCAGGGGTTCGAAGGCCAGCCCCTCGAAGGGTTCCATGGCCGCCTCAGGCTACTCGGGCTCCGCGCCCATTACTGATCAGGGGTTCGAAGGCTGGCCCCCGAAGGGTTCACAGTCGCCTCAGACACCGAGCGAGGGATGACCAGGGGTACGTTCGATACATAACCGAGGCTCGGGCTGCGCTCCCGAGGTACCCTAGGACATTTCCGAGACCAGCGGGAACGATCTTGTAACGGAATCCCATCGGAGGGAGGCATCGAGCCCTCGGACCCCGTCGCCAGGGGACCGGGTCCGGCAAATCACCCGCAGGTACTTTTGGGCGTGCCTCTGGGCCCCTAGCCGACCCCCAACGAACGGGGCACGGACGTCCACTCGGATTACCCGCTTGCAGCTCACCGGAGACACCATGTTCGGTGCCCATCGAGGGTAACATGGCGCTCTCCCCCCCTCCTCCTTGCGGAAAGGCGACGTAGGGGCGTATGTAAAAAAGCCGAGTCTGTCCCTGATCGTCCTCTCGCCCTGTGCAGAGGCTCGGGGGCTGCTCTCGCAAAAACCGGCTCCGGCCAAACCGTTGACAGCGTCAACATACCAGCCCGAGAGCTTGGGCCCCGACCGTGCACCCGGGCTACGGCCAGTTCGCATGAGGGAACGACCAGACCAGCCGAAGCATTACGCAAGGTATTAAGACCTCGAAGGAGTGTAACCACTCCTCCGAGGCCTCGGGGGCTACACCCGGTGGGTGCGCTCGCGCGCACCCACCGGAACAAAATGCAACCGAGAAAGGCTGGTCCCCTTGCAAAAAAGTGCGACGAAAGCCTCCAAGCGAGTACTAACACTCCCTTCGAGGCTCGGGGGCTACTGTCGGGGACCATAATTAGGGGTACCCTCAAGACGCCTAATTCTCAGCTGGTAACCCCCATCAGCATAAAGCTGCGAAGGCCTGATGGGTACGATTAAGTCAGGGATCAGTCCACACGAGTGACTCGATCACGCTTCACCCGAGCCTAGCCTCGGCCAAGGGCAGCCGACCTCGAGAGACTTCCGTCTCGCCCGAGGCCCCCCTTTTTACGACGGACATACCACCGGCTCGCCCGAGGCCTTGGCTTCGCTCAGAAGCAACCCTGACTAAATCGCCACACCGACTGACCAAGTTGCAGGAGCATTTAACGCAAAGGTGGCCTGACACCTTTATCCTGACACGCGCCCCCCGGCAGAGCCGAAGTGACCGCCGTCACTCCACCGCTCCACTGACCAGTCTGACAGAAGGACAGCGCCGCCTGCGCCACTCCGACTGCGGTGCCACTCGACAGAGTGAGTCTGACAGGCAGTCAGGCCTTGCCAAAGGCGCCACGGCGAACTCCGCTCCGCCCGACCCCAGGGCTCGGACTCGGGCTAAGACCCGGAAGACGGCGAACTCCGCTCCGCCCGACCCCAGGGCTCGGACTCGGGCTAAGACCCGGAAGACGGCGAACTCCGCTCCGCCCGACCCCAGGGCTCGGACTCGGGCTAAGACCCGGAAGACGGCGAACTCCGCTCCGCCCGACCCCAGGGCTCGAACTCGGGCTAAGACCCGGAAGACGACGAAACTCCGCCTCGCCCGACCCCAGGGCTCGGACTCCGCCCTGGCCTCGGCCGAGCGACCTCCGCCTCGCCCGACCCAATGGCTCGGACTCGGCCTCGGCAACAGAAGACAGACTCAACCTCGGCTTCGGAGGAGCCCCCACGTCACCCTGCCTAGGGCACAGGCCCGCCACGTCAACAGGAAGCGCCATCATCGTCCTACCCCGAATCGACTCGGGTTACGGAGAACAAGACCGGCGTCCCATCCGGCCAGCTCCGCCGGATGGGCAATGATGGCGCTCCACAAGCTCTGTGACGACGGCGGCCCCCAGCTCTCTTACGGAAGCAGGGCGACGTCAGCAAGGACTCGACCGCTCCAACAGCTGTCCCTCCGCCAGGCTCCGTCGCACCTCCGACAGCCACAACATCACGCCAGCAAGGTGCCAAGACCTCTCCGGCTGCCACATTGGCATGTACCTAGGGCGCTAGCTCTCTCTCCGCTAGACACGTAGCACTCTGCTACACCCCCCATTGTACACCTGGATCCTCTCCTTACGACTATAAAAGGGAGGACCAGGGCCTTCTTAGAGAAGGTTGGCCGCGCGGGACCGAGGACGGGACAGGCGCTCTCTTGGGGCCGCTCGCTTCCCTCACCCGCGTGGACGCTTGTAACCCCCCTACTGCAAGCGCACCCGACCTGGGCGCGGGACGAACACGAAGGCCGCGGGACTTCCACCTCTCTCACGCTCGACTCCGGCCACCTCGCCTCTCCCCGCTTCGCGCTCGCCCACGCGCTCGACCCATCTGGGCTGGGGCACGCAGCACACTCACTCGTCGGCTTAGGGACCCCCCTGTCTCGAAACGCCGACAGTCGCTTTGACCAACGCGCCAGGCTGGCGCTGCTGGGTCGTGCGCTGGGTCGCCTCGAGTCGCGGCATAGGCTCCGCAACCGAAGAGGCGCGACGGTGGCACAAGTGGCGGTGCGGTTGCTTGCATGCAACAACTGGCGCGCCGGTTGCTTGACGCGTGGGCCTGGGCTTCCAAGCTGGCGTGTCAGAAGTCGAAGAAGCACGTCCACCTGGCGCGGTTGCATGCCACCTGCATGGCTGCCCGCCCCTTCCGCCCGTTGGTCTGGGCAAAAGTGGGGGGTCGCTCGTAACCGCTGGGCGGTCGTGCGCACCACGCGCGACGGTTTGGCTTCTTCTGCCCTGAGCCGGTTTGCATGACATGCGGGACCCAGCCCCCGAGTCGCAGGGGAGGGCCTTGGAGCGTGTTGGAGAAGACTCAGCCCGTGGCGTCTGGGGGCGCACGTAGGGAGAGTTGCCTTTAAAAGGAGGGAGACTCCTTTTAGAAGGCAACCATGTCTTCTTCCTCCCTTATGCGTCGTGTCTTTCCATCTTCCAAGCCCCCGGATGGGGGGTATCCGCCGCCTTTCCGCCTCCTCGTTGGAGGAACGCAACCCCATGGGAGTTGGTACCTCTCAGCCATCGTTCGGCTTCAAGGATTTTCATCATGCAGCCCGGCTGCTCCCCTCCACCGGCGGTCACCCGAAATGGTGACCTCCGGCTTGATGGTGGGGGAAAGCGAGCCGGGCTGCGGCCTCTGCCCCTCCCTTAGCCTCAAGGATTTTCATCACCAGGGCTGGGGAGGGGAGTGCGCCGAGTTGAGGTCGGCCCCCGCGTGGGCGGCGGCCTGCTCCTTCACTCAGTGATGGGGGGGAGGAGCGGTTGTTGTCCGTGGCGCTGGCAGCTGCAGCGTGCCCGGTCTTCAGACGCGAGTGGCTTCGGAGCCGCTCGCGGCGCCGGCGTCCGCCACGGCAGCTGGAAGAGGTTCTTCCGCCGGCGCGATAGCCGGGGCCGGCCACGGACTGACCTCCAACTCTACGGCCTTCTGCCCGTCCTTGCCTCACGAGTTTTGTCGTGGGCGGGGGCCTCCTGGCAGCAGCATCCGCCCTAGGGTCAGTGCTGCCGCTGTTCGACCCCCCGGAGCAGAAGTCGTCGTCGTCGCCGCTGCTGGGGCAGGTGACGGCGCGCCATTCGTCGGCCTTCCGTTGCTCCGCAGGCCTTCCCCCTCGGAGTGGGGTTGTTCGTACCTACGAAGGGGGAACCGGAGTTCCGTTTGTAATGGCATCTCGAATGCCGGTGTGTTTGTTCACTGCGGCTGTCGGGGCCTGAACATGTATGTAATTTCGGCACGGAGCCGTGTTTTTTCCTCATTTTCGAGCGCTAAGTCTCGCCTGTTGATTATCTGAACCGCTTTACCAAGCATGAGTCGCCCCGTGTCAAGGTGACGAGTGAGGTATCCGTATCCCGGAGGCGTAGGAATCCCTCGGCCCGATCGGCCTTGTTGTCTGGGGCTCCTCTAGCTTAGTTAAAGAGACCCTTCGGCCGCCCTTCGATGAGCCGAGGCCAGGGGTAGCGATATCAGTATGAACAGAGGCAGAGTTGGCTCGAGAATGGGAACCTGGTTGGCCGGAGCCTAGCCGTGTTGTCCGTCAGCGGAGCCGACGCCAAAGTCGATCAGCCGAGGCCTCGGGTCGGGCTGGCGCCCTTGGAAGCCGGTTGGCCGAGGCCCCAGGGGTAACCGGCCGAGCCGCCTGCTCGGGCCGGATTCCCGGAGGAGTCCCTGGACTGCGTCGCTGTCCGAGGCTGGGTCGGACTTTGCTGAAGACGTCGTCGATGCCGAGGGTGCTACGGCTCCCTTCAGCGTGAAGACCCGAGCCTGCAGGATCAGATCGTCTTGTAGCGTGTGCCTTCTGCGGCCGCCGAGGCCAGAAAAACACACCCTCGCCGTGCTTGCGAAGCTGCGTCTTTTTTCCTCTTGTTTCGAGCATCTGGACTCTCTGTCGGTAACAGGGATGTTTGTGTGAGCGAGAGTTGCTTCTCGCGGAAGGGACGAGTGAGGTATCCGTATCCCAGAGGCGTGGGAATCCCTCGGCTCGGTCGGCCTTGCCACTTACGCGTACTTTCACCCGTTCATGAGGCCCTGTCCCCGACTTAGTCGAGAAAGCTTGAAGGACTGCTTCGGCAGGAGAGCTTCCGAACGTGAAGACTTGTTCGGTCCACTGAGTCGCTTTATCCGAACGCGAGTTACTTATCGCAGAAGGTGATGAGTGAGGTATCCGTATCCCGGAGGTGTAGGAGTCCCTCGGCTCGGTCAGCCTTGGCTGCTTCCGTGTACTCCGTCGTTTCCAGGATCCGCTTTCCGAAGTAGTCAAGAAGCACGAAAGTAATCCTGCTAAAAAGAGATCCTTTTTCGAGGAAAAATTCGACGCAGAGGGGGTCTCCCCCCTTTTAGCCCCCGAGGGAGGGTCGGGCTTTGCCGAGGCTAGGCCGACCCTTCCTTGACGACTATACTTTGCGTAGGTGCGAGGTATATGAACAACTTGGAAACATCTTAAGGGTAGAAGCGACATAGCTGTTTGATGTTCCAAGCGTTGCCGTAGATCTCGCCTTAATGGTTGGCCAGCTTGTATGTTCCGGGCTTCAGAACTTTGGCGATGACGAATGGCCCTTCCCAGGGGGGCGTGAGCTTGTGCCTCCCTCGGGCGTCTTGCCGCAGCCGAAGCACCAGATCGCCCACCTGGAGGTCTCGGGACCGGACCCCTCGGGCGTGGTAGCGTCGCAGGGACTGCTGGTACCGCGCCGGGTGTAGTAAGGCCCTGTCTCGAGCCTCCTCCAGCTGGTCCAGCGATTCTTCTCGGCTAGCTTGGTTGCTTTGATCGGTGTAGGCCCTCGTCCTCGGGGAGCCGTATTCCAGGTCAGTGGGCAAGATAGCTTCAGCCCCGTAGGCCAGGAAAAACGGCGTGAAACCCGTGGCACGACTCGGCGTCGTCCTTAGGCTCCAGACCACCGAGGGGAGTTCCTTCATCCACCGCTTGCCGAACTTGTTGAGGTCGTTGTAGATCCGAGGCTTGAGCCCTTGTAGAATCATGCCGTTGGCACGCTCTACTTGCCCATTCGACATGGGATGAGCCACGGCGGCCCAGTCCACCCGGATATGGTGATCCTCGCAAAAATCCAAGAATTTTTTGCCGGTGAACTGGGTACCGTTGTCGATGATGATGGAGTTTGGGACCCCGAAGTGATGGATGATGTTGGTGAAGAACGCCACTGCCTGCTCGGACCTGATGCTGTTCAGAGGTCGGACCTCGATCCACTTGGAGAATTTGTCGATGGCGACCAGCAGGTGCGTGTAGCCCCCGGGCGCCTTCTGCAAGGGACCGACGAGGTCCAGACCCCATACAGCGAAGGGCCAGGTGATGGGTATCGTCTGCAGAGCCTGAGCGGGCAGGTGGGTCTGCTTCGCATAGAATTGGCACCCTTCGCAGGTGCGGACAATTCTAGTGGCGTCAACCACCGCCGTTGGCCAGTAGAAGCCTTGCCGGAAAGCATTCCCGACAAGGGCTCGGGGCGCTGCGTGATGGCCGCAAGCCCCCGAGTGTATTTCTTGCAGCAGTTCCCGACCTTCGGCGATGGAGATGCATCGCTAGAGGATGCCCGAGGGGCTGCGATGGTAGAGCTCCTCTTCATCGCCCAGCAAGACGAATGACTTGGCGCGTCGCGCTACCCGCCGAGCCTCGACTTGGTCGGGGGGTAGCTCTCCTCGACGGAGATATTGCAGGTATGGGGCCTGCCAATCTCGATCAGGCGTGGCCCCGCTCTGCTCTTCCTCGACGTCCAGTGCCTCACCCTCGGGGGCCGAGGGTACCTCGGGCTGTGCCGAGGGTGCCTCGGGCTGAGCCGAGGGTACCTCGGACTCGGGAGCGTCGTCGATCTTGACAGAGGGTTGATGCAGATCCCGGGAGAAGACGTCCGGGGGGACCGTCGTTCGCCCCGAGGCTATTTTAGCCAGCTCGTCTGCGGTTTCGTTGTAGCGCCGAGCGATGTGGTTGAGCTCGAGCCCGAAGAACTTGTCTTCCAGGCGCCGAACCTCGTCGCAGTAGGCCTCCATCTTCGGGTCGCGACAGTGGGAGTTCTTCATGACTTGGTCGATGACGAGCTGCGAATCACCGCGGGCGTCGAGGCGTCTGACCCCTAGCTCGATGGCGATCCGCAACCCGTTGACCAGAGCTTCGTACTCGGCCACATTGTTGGACGCCGGGAAATGGAGGCGCAGCACGTAGCGCAGGTGCTTTCCAAGGGGCGAGATGAAGAGCAGGCCCGCGCCGGCTCCTGTCTTCATCAGCGACCCGTCAAAAAACATGGTCCAGAGCTCCGGTTGGATCGGAGCCGTCGGCAACTGGGTGTCGACCCATTCGGCCACGAAGTCCGCCAACACCTGGGACTTGATGGCCTTCCGAGGGGCGAACGAGATCGTTTCGCCCATGATTTCCACCGCCCACTTTGCGATCCTGCCCGAGGCCTCTCGGCACTGGATGATCTCCCCCAGGGGGAAGGATGACACCATAGTTACCGGATGAGACTCGAAGTAGTGTCGTAACTTCCGCCTTGTCAGGATCACAGCATACAGCAGCTTTTGAACTTGTGGGTAGCGGATCTTGGTCTCGGACAGTACTTCGCTGACGAAGTAGACCGACCTCTGAACGGGCAATGCATGCCCTTCCTCTTGCCTCTCGACCACAATCGCGGCGCTAACCACCTGAGTGGTCGCGGCGACGTAGACCAAGAGGGCTTCTCCATCCGCCGGGGGCACCAAGACAGGCGCCTTTGTAAGGAGCGCCTTCAGGTTCCCGAGGGCTTCCTCGGCCTCAGGGGTCCAAGCGAAACACTCGGCCTTCCTTAAGAGGCGGTACAGAGGCAGACCTCTTTCGCCGAGGCGTGAGATGAAGCGGCTCAGGGCCGCGAGGCATCCCATGACCCTCTGTACACCTTTTAAGTCCTTGATGGGTCCCATGATGGTGATGGCCGCGATCTTCTCCGGGTTGGCTTCAATGCCTCGCTCGGAGATGATGAACCCTAGGAGCATGCCTCGGGGCACCCCGAAGACACACTTCTCAGGATTGAGCTTGACTCCTTTCGCCTTGAGACATCGGAATGTCACTTCAAGGTCGGAGAGGAGGTCGGAAGCCTTCCTTGTCTTGACTACGATGTCATCGACGTAGGCCTCGACTGTGCGACCGATGTGTTCACCGAACACATGGTTCATGCACCGCTGGTACGTCGCGCCCGCATTCCTCAAACCGAACGGCATGGTGACATAGCAGTACATGCCGAACGGCGTGATGAAAGAAGTCGCGAGCTGGTCGGACTCTTTCATCCGGATCTGGTGATACCCTGAGTAGGCATCGAGGAAGGACAGGGTTTCGCACCCAGCGGTGGAATCCACGATTTGATCGATGCGAGGCAGAGGGTAGGGAACCTTCGGACATGCTTTGTTGAGACCAGTGTAGTCTACACACATCCGCCATTTCCCCCCTTTCTTCCTCACAAGCACAGGGTTGGCAAGCCATTCGGGATGGAATACCTCTTTGATGAACCCTGCTGCCATTAGCTTGTGGATCTCTTCGCCAATCACTCTGCGCTTCTCCTCGTCGAATCGGCGCAGAGGCTGCCTGACGGGTCGGGCTCCGGCCCGAATATCCAACGAGTGCTCGGCGACATCCCTCGGTATGCCGGGCATGTCCGAGGGACTCCACGCAAAGACGTCGGCGTTTGCGCGGAGAAAGTCGACGAGCACTGCTTCCTATTTGGGGTCGAGCCCGGAACCGATCCGGATCTTCTTGGTGGTGTCGCCACTAGGGTCAAGAGGGACGGCCTTAACCGTCTCCGCTGGCTCGAAGTTGCCGGCATGGCGCTTCACGTCTGGCACCTCCTTGGAGAGGTTCTCCAGGTCGGCGATGAGGGCCTCGGACTCGGCGAGGGCCTCGGCGTACTCCACGCACTCCACGTCGCATTCGAACACGTGTTTGTACGTGGGGCCGACGGTGATGACCCCGTTGGGGCCCGGCATCTTGAGCTTCAGGTAGGTGTAGTTGGGGACGGCCATGAACTTCGCGTAGCATGGCCTCCCTAATACGGCGTGGTAGGTTCCTCGGAACCCGACCACCTCGAACGTCAGGGTCTCCCTTCGGAAGTTGGAGGGCGTCCCAAAGCAGACGGGGAGGTCGAGTCGCCCGAGGGGCTGGACGCGCTTCCCAGGGATGATCCCGTGGAAGGGCGCAGCGCCTGCTCGGACGGAGGACAGATCGACGCGCAGGAGCTTGAGGGTCTCGGCGTAGATGATGTTGAGGCAGCTGCCCCCATCCATCAGGACCTTGGTGAGCCTAACATTGCCGACAACGGGGTCGACGACGAGCGGGTATTTCCCCGGGCTCGGCACATGGTCGGGGTGGTCGGCCTGGTCGAAGGTGATGGGCTTGTCGGACCAGTCTAGGTAGACTGGCGCCGCCACCTTCACCGAGCAGACCTCCCGGCGCTCTTGCTTGCGATGCCGAGCCGAGGCATTCGCCGCATGCCCTCCATAGATCATGAAGCAGTCGCGGACCTCGGGGAACTCTCCTGCTTGGTGATCTTCGTTCTTGTCGTCGTCGCGGGCCCTGCCACCCTCGGCGGGTGGCCCGGCCCTGTGGAAGTGACGCCGAAGCATAACGCACTCCTCGAGGGTGTGCTTGACGGGCCCCTGATGGTAGGGGCATGGCTCCTTGAGCATCTTGTCGAAGAGGTTTGCACCTCCGGGGGGCTTCCGAGGGTTCTTGTACTCGGCGGCGGCGACAAGGTCCGCGTCAGCAGCGTCGCGTTTCGATTGCAACTTCTTCTTGCCTTTCTTCTTGGCGCCGCGCGGAGCGGACGCCTCGGGAGCCTCTTCCAATGGGCGGCCCTGGAGCTGCTTGTCCTTTCGGAAGATAGCCTCGACCGCCTCCTGGCCAGAGGCGAACTTGGTGGCGATGTCCATCAGCTCGCTCGCCCTGGTGGGGGTCTTGCGACCCAGCTTGCTCACCAGGTCGCGGCAAGTGGTGCCGGCGAGGAACGCGCCGATGACATCCGAGTCGGTGATGTTGGGCAGCTCGGTGCGCTGCTTCGAGAATCGCCGGATGTAGTCGCGGAGAGACTCTCCCGGCTGTTGTCGACAGCTTCGAAGGTCCTAGGAATTCCCGGGGCGCACGTATGTGCCCTGGAAATTGCCAGCGAAGGCTTGGACCAAGTCGTCCCAGTTGGAGATCTGCCCCGGAGGCAGGTGCTCCAACCAGGCGCGAGCAGTGTCGGAGAGGAACAGGGGGAGGTTACTGATGATGAGGTTGTCGTCGTCCGTCCCACCCAGTTGGCAGGCAAGGCGGTAGTTCGAGAGCCACAGTTCCGGTCTCGTTTCCCCCGAGTACTTCGTGATAGTAGTCGGGGGTCGGAACCGGGTCGGGATTGGCGCCCGTCGGATGGCCCGACTGAAGGCCTGCGGACCGGGTGGTTCGGGCGAGGGACTCCGATCCTCCCCGCTGTCGTAGCGCCCCCCACGCCTGGGGTGGTAGCCTCGGCGCACCCTTTCGTCGAGGTGAGCCCGACGGTCGCGTCGATGGTACTCGTTGCCGAGGTGGCCCGGGGCCGCAGGCGCGGTGTTGCGCGTGCGCCCGGTGTAGACCGAGGCTTCCCGCATGAATCGGGAAGTCGCGGCATGAGGTTCCGAGGGATATCCCTGCCTTCGGGAGGCAGTGCTCTTGGCCCGTCGGGCCGCAGCGCCTTCCAGGAGATCCTTGAGCTCTCCCTGGATTCGCCGACCCTCGGTGGTTGATGGCTTCGGCATCGCGCGGAGGAGCATCGCTGCGGCTGCCAGGTTCTGACCAACCCCGCTGGATGCGGGCGGCGGCCTGACCCTGACATCGTTGGCGACGCGGTGCTGGAGACCTTGGGGCAGGTGACGTATTTCTCCGGCCAGGGGTTGGCCCGCCCATACCTGCCCGACGTCCCGACGGATCGGCTCAAGCGCTCCTGTTCCCTCGTTGAGCCTGGCCTGCGCCTCGCGGACTTGCTCGAGTTGTGGGTCGTAACCCCCCGCCGGAGCGGGGACCACAGCTAGCTCCCGTGGGATGTCGGCGCGAGGCACCGGCCTAAGAAGATCACCGTCCTCCGGCATGCCGAGGTGGTTGCCTTCGGAGGGATCCCCTAGCTCGATGTGGAAACATTCGCGGCTTGGGCCGCAGCTCTCGTCGCCAAGGCTGCGGCTTCCGTCGGAACAGTCGGAGAGGCAGTAGTCACATGCGGTCATGAAGTCCCGCATGGCACTGGGGTTGCCAAGTCCGGAGAAATCCCAACAGATGCTGGGATCGTCATCTTCCTCGGACCCAGAGGGCCCGTAGGTCGAGACGTCCGTCAGTCGGTCCCAAGGCGACCGCATACGAAACCCCAGTGGGGTTGCACTCGCCTCAATGAGAGCGCCCGCCAAAACGAGGTCGTTTGGCGGGTTGAGGCCGAGTCGAAATGACGCAAGATGGGAGTTAGTCGATACCTTTTGGTCGACGAGGAGCGACGTAGTCACATCGAGGACTGGTTGCACTGTCATCTCAGGTACGAGGGCGACGTCCTGCAGGCTTTCCGCGAGCGCGCCGGCGTCGTCTTCTTGCTCGGGGTCAGCGTGTCGCGGGGGGACGGCGCTTGCCTTTGTCTTGAACGCGAGGTCGACGTCCGGCGTGCCTTCCGTCGGGGCGCCGGGGGCGTCGATTCGTTCGACGGCCAAAGAAGCGCGGCCTCCCGCTTGGCCTTGATGGCCCCGCCTCCTCCTCCGTTGGCGGGGGAGAGAACGGAGCGAGCTCGAATGTTGTTCTTCCACCACGCGGGGAAGGTGTCGTCGATTCCGCCGCCGGCGAGCGGGTTGTCGGCCGCCATTGTCGTTGTCGCGCGGCGGTGGAAGAAGTATCATGTCGTAGCTGCCGTCGAAGGACATGAACTCAAGAGTCCCGAAACGAAGCACCGCCCTGGGCCGGAGAGGTTGCTGGAGACTGCCCATCTGGAGCTTGACGGGGAGCTGTTCGTCAGCACGCAGCAGGCCCCTACCTGGCGCGCCAACTGTCGGCGTTTCGAGACAGGGGGGTCCCTAAGCCGACGAGTGAGTGTGCTGCGTGCCCCAGCCCAGATGGGTCGAGCGCGTGGGCGAGCGCAAAGGGGGGAGAGGCGAGGTGGCCGGAGTCGAGCGTGAGAGAGGTGGAAGTCCCGCGGCCTTCGTGTTCGTCCCGCGCCCAGGTCGGGTGCGCTTGCAGTAGGGGGGTTACAAGCGTCCACGCGGGTGAGGGAAGCGAGCGGCCCCAAGAGAGCGCCTGTCCCGTCCTCGGTCCCGCGCGGCCAACCTTCTCTAAGAAGGCCCTGGTCCTCCCTTTTATAGTCGTAAGGAGAGGATCCAGGTGTACAATGGGGGGTGTAGCAGAGTGCTACGTGTCTAGCGGAGAGAGAGCTAGCGCCCTAGGTACATGCCAATGTGGCAGCCGGAGAGGTCTTGGCACCTTGCTGGCGTGATGTCGTGGCTGTCGGAGGTGCGACGGAGCCTGGCGGAGGGACAACTGTTGGAGCGGTCGAGTCCTTGCTGACGTCGCCCTGCTTCCGTAAGAGAGCTGGGGGCCGCCGTCGTCACAGAGCTTGTGGAGAGCCATCATTGCCCATCCGGCGAGCTGGCCGGATGGGACGCCGGTCTTGTTCTCCGTAACCCGAGTCGATTCGGGGTAGGACGATGATGGCGCTTCCTGTTGACGTGGCGGGCCTGTGCCCTAGGCAGGGTGACGTGGGGGCTCCTCCGAAGCCGAGGTTGAGTCTGTCTTCTGTTGCCGAGGCCGAGTCCGAGCCATTGGGTCGGGCGAGGCGGAGGTCGCTCGGCCGAGGCCAGGGCGGAGTCCGAGCCCTGGGGTCGGGCGAGGCGGAGTTTCGTCGTCTTCCGGGTCTTAGCCCGAGTTCGAGCCCTGGGGTCGGGCGGAGCGGAGTTCGCCGTCTTCCGGGTCTTAGCCCGAGTCCGAGCCCTGGGGTCGGGCGGAGCGGAGTTCGCCGTCTTCCGGGTCTTAGCCCGAGTCCGAGCCCTGGGGTCGGGCGGAGCGGAGTTCGCCGTCTTCCGGGTCTTAGCCCGAGTCCGAGCCCTGGGGTCGGGCGGAGCGGAGTTCGCCGTGGCGCCTTTGGCAAGGCCTGACTGCCTGTCAGACTCACTCTGTCGAGTGGCACCGCAGTCGGAGTGGCGCAGGCGGCGCTGTCCTTCTGTCAGACTGGTCAGTGGAGCGGTGGAGTGACGGCGGTCACTTCGGCTCTGCCGGGGGGGCGCGTGTCAGGATAAAGGTGTCAGGCCACCTTTGCGTTAAATGCTCCTGCAACTTGGTCAGTCGGTGTGGCGATTTAGTCAGGGTTGCTTCTGAGCGAAGCCAAGGCCTCGGGCGAGCCGGTGGTATGTCCGCCGTAAAAAGGGGGGCCTCGGGCGAGACGGAAGTCTCTCGAGGTCGGCTGCCCTTGGCCGAGGCTAGGCTCGGGTGAAGCGTGATCGAGTCACTCGTGTGGACTGATCCCTGACTTAATCGTACCCATCAGGCCTTCGCAGCTTTATGCTGATGGGGGTTACCAGCTGAGAATTAGGCGTCTTGAGGGTACCCCTAATTATGGTCCCCGACACATAGTGTCTCAACACCACATGACACAGATTCTACTCAAGACTCTACCCATTCATATATCGCTATTCTGACCACTATACTAAATATTTGTTGGTACACTTGCTGGTTTGTATGTTTGCTTGTTCATGTTGCATAGTTATCGGAGCGTTCGTGCCGCCTCGTGGAGGCCAGATCTGCAAGTCTACGCCAGGCGGTGGAGCTAGAAGCCAGTTCCGCGAGCTCCTCTTCCCCCTTCGCCGGATAAGCACGACAAGCTCACTGGATCCCTTTGATGCATAAATTACCTATGTTTTTCAACCACAACCCTCAGCCTGTTATTTTATGCATGATATGATTTTGAGACAAGTTATTATGGCCACCCAGCCGCTTGCCTCAATCAATCCCTGATATATTTGTTACAAATGATTTGAGGAAAGGTGTGAGTTTTCAAAAGAAAATGCTTTTCAAAATGTGTATGATGAAGGGTTTTCACCCTTATCACCTTTGAGTAGGGATGATCAGGGACTCCCTGGTTTAGGGGAGGGCCTAAGGTGATGGTTCAGCTGGTTTAGGTGTGAGCAGAAGGATTGTCCCCTCACATAAGGACCAGTTTGTCATCCTTCACTACCTGTACTCATGATAAGTACAACCACTCGAGACTGTGTGGGCAGTCACTCAATCTAAACTCGTACGGTCCAACCCCAAGGTTATGAAGGCTGGGGAGCACCGAGAGGATAAGGAGGGGGAATGTTTTGTCCGGTTTGGACATGGCGGTGGCCTGACTCCTTCCGGTATAACCATTAAGGTTAGGACATGCGAGGAAAGAAAGAGATTCGGCATTCGGGTCTCACGACGGTGAGATCGCAGAAACCGGACTAGTGGGTAAAGTGTACACCTCTGCGCAGAGTTTGAAAACCTATTCGAATAGTCCGTGTCCACGGGAATGGACGAGTCTGGTATGGTATGGCAATTAATGTTTTGTTTTCATAAAAGGGTGCATTTGAGAAAAATGGTTTTTAAAAGGCCCGGCAGTTGAGCCGTGAGCTATGGTGGACGGGAAGTCCAGTAGCTGTTTTTGAAAATGAAAACCAGTGGGAAACTGCTGAGATACCTGGATGGTTTAGTCCAGGAGATTTTGTTCTATATTGAAAAACTTCCTGCTCCTTTGGGAGAGGATACGCTTTGCAAAATACAAAATGTTTTACAAAACAACCCTGCATCAAATATTGTTGTTTCTGCAAAATATCCTGAGCTCCAGATATTCCATGCATTATATCTGATTTCCCCATTCCGCGGGTGAAGGTGGGCTGCTGAGTACGTTTGTACTCACCCTTGCTTATCTGTTGTTTTTCAGAAAAAGGAGATCGGGTAAGAGTTACGACTGTTCCCAACCTTGCCTGTGGCTGTTGGACCGCTGATTTGCTTCGCTGCGTATATTGGGCTGCTTCAGCCCCACTCTGATGATATGTCCCGAATTGTGGACCAACTCTTAAAGTTGTTCGCCACCTTTATAGGTTTGTCTCGTTTAAAGCAGATATGAAATCATCTGTTGTATAAATGTGTTTACTAGCCTCCTGGGACTAGTAATTGTATCACATTTGAGTCCCAGAGGATTGGGGCGCTTCACCATTTGTTCCCATGGGAGTCTTGATGGGTTTAGCATTCTTCATTCCAAACTTCTTGAGTATATCTTGAATGTACTTAGTTTGGCAGATGAATGTTCCCTCTTGGAGTTGCTTGATTTGAAATCCAAGGAAATACTTCAACTCCCTATCATGGACATTTCGAATTTCTGTATCATAATCCTACTAAACTCTTCACAAGATGACTTGTTAGTAGATCTAAATATAATATCATCAACATAAATTTGGCATATAAACAAGTCTTTAGCGATTGTTTTATTGATGAGAGTAGGGTCAGCTTTACCAACTTTGAAGCCATTAGTGATAAGAAAGTCTCGCATGCATTCATACCATGCTCTTGGGGCTTGCTTGAGCCCATAAAGCGCCTTTGAGAGCTTATAAACATGAGAAGGATACTCACTATCTTCAAAGCCGGGATGTTGCTCAACATATAGCTCTTCCTTGATAGGGCCATTGATGAAGACACTCTTCACGTCCATTTGATACAACTGAAAGCTATGGTAAGTAGCATAGGCAAGTAATATACGGATTGACTCAAGCCTAGCTATGGGTGCATAGGTTTGAAAGGGAAATGTGCCCTTGGGCAATTTATATAATGTTTTGGTGATTAAGTGCCCAACACATTTAATTAAGTTCTCATGTGCCAAATAAAGTGAGAAGTACAAATCAAGGCAAAAGGTATGTTTCTAGACTTGGTGAATTGTTTTATGTACTAACATGGTTATCCAAGTGCTAGAAACAGTGACTAAAGAAGAAGAGAGGAAAAGGGAAGACTTGGCTCTGTGCAGCCAAACTTCAGCTCGGTCTGGCACACCGGACTGTCTGGTGGTGCACCGGACAGCGTCCGGTGCGCCAGGCTGGTCCCCAGTGAACTCGCTGCTCTCGAGATTCGACGGCGACATATGGCTAAAAATCACCGGACTGTCCGGTGGTGCACCAGACTGTCCGATGAGTCATCCGCGGCGAACTCGTCGCTCTTGGGGAAAGCATCAGGGCGACATGGCTATAATTCACCGGACTATCCGGTGAGCCAACGGTCGCCAGCTCCAACGGTCGACCGCGCAATCTTCGTGCGACACGTGGTTGCGCCAACAGTCGGTTGGGCACACCGGACTGTCCGGTGTGCACCAGACAGTGTCTGGTGCGCCAACCGATTCCGGGGACGAACGGTCGGCTAGTCTCCGTATGGAAAGAAATCGAGCACCGGACATAAACAGTAGCTGTCCGGTGGTGCACCGGACTGTCCGGTGCACCACCTGACAGAAGGCAAGTTTGGCCTTCCAAGTTTGCCTCCAACGGCTCCTAGCTACCTTGGGGCTATAAAAGGGACCCATAGGCGTATGAAGGAGTCACTCAAGCATTCACTAAGCATTCTAAGACTCCCACACTTCGCCTCCGCGCATTCTTGTGTCTTCTTTGTGATCTTTATTGTAAGGGCGAGAGGCTCCAACTTGTGGAGATTCCTCGCAAACAGGAGAAGAACTATAAGGAAGAAAGCCATGGTATTCAAGTTGGTCATTGGATCACTTGAAAGGGGTTGAGTGCAACCCTCATCCATTGGGACGCCACAACGTGGAAGTAGGTAAGTGTCACTTGGCCGAACCACGGGATAAAAACCACGTGTCTCTTGTCTTGCCTTCTCTATGGTTGTTTTATCCACAAGAACTCGCTTCAAAACTACTTAGTCGCGCTAACACCTTAATAACTAAGTTTTGTGGCTATTTAGTGTTTGATCTTACAGGATCACCTATTCACCCCCCCTCTAGGTGCTCTCAATTGGTATCGGAGCCATACTCTTCATCTAAGGGACTAACCACCCGAAGAGATGGATCCTAAGGGAAAGGGGATGATGGTTAACGACAAGGAAAAAGAGTCCGTCTTCAACGAGCCAAGAGACGACAAGCCTACTGACTCAGGCTTGAGTCAAAGGAAGAAATACAGGAAGAAGAAGAGGCGCATCAAGAAGATCATCTACTACGACAATGATGCCTCGTCTTCTTCACCACACGACGAAGACGACGACTCTTCAAAAAGGAAAACGATTAATCAAAATTATTCATTTGATTATTCCCGTATTCCATTTAATTCAAATGCTCATTTGCTATCAATTCCACTTGGGAAACCTCAACACTTTGATGGAGAAGACTACTCTTTCTGGAGTCATAAAATGCGTAGTCATTTATTTTCTCTCCGTCATAGTATCTGGGAGATTGTTGAAAACAGAATGCATTTTGATAGTACTAACAATCCCGTTTTTATAAATGAAAAAATTCATAAAAATGCACAAGCTACTACTGTCTTGCTAGCTTCACTTTGCAGGGATGAATATAACAAGGTGAGCGGCTTGGACAATGCCAAGCAAATCTGGGACACCCTCAAGATATCTCATGAGGGAAACGACGCCACCATGATCACCAAAATGGAGTTGGTGGAAGGCGAGCTGGGAAGATTCGTGATGATCAGGGGAGAGGAGCCAACACAAACCTACAACAGGCTCAAGACCCTGGTCAACAAGATTCGAAGCTATGGAAGCACAAGATGGACGGACCATGACATCGTCCGACTCATGCTAAGGTCATTTACTGTAATTGACCCCCATCTGGTAAATCTTATTCGTGCAAATCCTAGGTACACCAAAATGACACCCGAAGAGATCCTTGGAAATTCGTGAGCGGGCGCATGATGGTAAAGGAGGCTCGATACGTGGACGATGCACTCAACGGTCCACTACCCGTCTACGAGCCTCAACATGTTGCTCTTAAGGCAACCAGTAGCAGGGAGGTGCTTCCAAGCAAGGTGGCACAAGTAGAGGCTGCTGGCCTCAACGAGGATGAGATGGCGTTTATCATCAAGCGCTTCAAGACCACGCTTAAAGGACCAAGGAATACCCCAACAAGAACAAAACAAGGGGAAATCGCTCCTGCTTTAAATGCGGTAAGACTGGTCACTTTATTGCAAATTGTCCCGATAATGATAGTGACCAGGGACAAGAAAAGAGCGGGAAGAAGGAGAAAAAGAAGAACTACAGGAAGGCAAAGGGCGAGGCGCACCTTGGAAAGGAATGGGACTCAGACTGCTCCTCTTCTGACTCCGACAACGAAGGACTTGCTGCCTCAGCTTTCAACAAATCCTCACTCTTCCCCAACAAACGCCATACATGTCTTATGGCCAAGGAGAAAAAGGTACGTGTTCGGGACACACCCAAGTACACTTCATCTAGTGACGAAGAATCCTCCGATGATGAAGTAGATTACTCTAGTTTATTTAAAGGTTTAGATAGAGCCAAAGTAGAAAAAATTAATGAATTGATTGATGCTCTAAATGAAAAGGATAGACTTTTAGAAAAGCAAGAGGACATTTTATATGAAGAACATGATAAATTTGTCAGTGTTCAAAAATCTCTTGCTGTAGAAATTAAAAGAAATGAAATGCTATCCTCTGAGTTGTCTGCTTACCATGAATCTGTTTCTAGCTTAAAGAGTTTAAATGATGAATTAAATGCTAAGCTAGATGAAGTTTGCTAGCGATGCCTACACTATTGGTAGACACCCCTCAATAAAGAATGGACTTGGTTTTCAAAAGGAAACCAAGAACTTAACAAGCCAAAAGGCTCCCGTTCTCAACAAGGAGAAAGGGAAGGCCCCTATGGCTAGTAGTCCTCAAGGGAATCATGCTTTTATTTATGATAGGAAAATTGCTAGTCGTTCCAATTATAATAAGAATTATGTTCATACTGCTTATAATAATTCAAATGCTATGTTTGCCTCCAGCTCTACTTTTGTGCATGGTAGAAGTATGCCTAGGAAAAATCATGTTGTGCATCATGTGCCTAGGAAAATGTGTAATAAACCTACTACTGTTTTTATGCTTGCAACACTTCGTTTGTACTTTCATGTAAGAATGAAAAAGTAGTTGGTAGGAAGTTGGGATCCAAATGCAAGGGAGACAAGACTTGTATTTGGGTTCCAAAAATTATTGTGACTAACCTTGTAGGACCCAACAAGAGTTGGGTACCTAAAACCCAAGCGTAAATTGCTTTACATGTTTATGCATCCGGGGGCTCAAGCTGGATTATCGACAGCGGATGCACAAACCACATGACGGGGGAGAAGAATATGTTCACCTCCTACGTCAAGAACAAGGATTCCCAGGATACGTTCATCTTTGGAGATGGGAACCAAGGCAAGGTCAAAGGCTTGGGCAAGATAGCCATCACCAACGAGCACTCCATATCGAATGTATTTCTAGTAGAGTCGCTTGGTTACAACCTTCTGTCTGTAAGTCAATTGTGTCACATGGGTTACAATTGTCTTTTTACAAACGTTGATGTATCTGTCTTTAGAAGGAGTGATGGTTCATTAGCTTTTAAGGGTGTATTAGACGTTAAACTCTACCTAGTTGATTTTTCGAAAGAGGAGGCCGATCTAGATGCATGCTTAATAGCTAAGACTAGTATGGGTTGGTTGTGGCATCACCGTCTAGAACATGTTGGGATGAAGAACCTTCATAAAATTCTAAAGGGAGAACATGTGTTAGGACTAACCAATGTTTGTTTCGAGAAAGATAGGCCTTGTGCAGCATGTCAGGCAGGGAAACAGGTGGGAAGCACTCATCATAGCAAGAATGTGATGACAACATCAAGACCACTGGAGCTTCTTCACATGGACCTCTTCGGGCCCGTTGCCTACCTTAGCATCGGGGGAAGTAAGTATGGTCTTGTAATTGTTGATGATTTTTCCCGCTTCACTTGGGTGTTCTTTTTGCAGGATAAATAAAAAACCCAAGGGACCCTAAAGCGCTTTCTAAAGAGGGCTCAAAATGAATTTGAGCTAAAGGTGAAAAAGATAAGGAGCGACAACGGGTCCAAGTTCAAGAATCTGCAAGTTGAGGAGTATCTTGAGGAGGAAGGCGTCAAGCACGAGTTCTCCGCTCCCTACACACCACAACAAAACGGTGTGGTAGAGAGGAAGAACAGGACGCTTATCGACATGGCGAGAACGATGCTTGGAGAGTTCAAGACGCCCGAGCGGTTTTGGTCGGAAGCTGTGAACATAGCTTGCCACACCATAAACCGGCTCTATCTGCATCGCCTTCTCAAGAAGACCTCCTATGAACTCCTTACCGGAACAACAGGAGCAAGATCAGCCATCTTCCTCCACAATGGTGCATCCTCCAACTCAAAACGGTGAACAGGTACCTCAAGAAGAGGGACAGGATCAAGGGGGAGCACAGGAAGAACAAGTGATGGAGGAAGAAGCACCACATGCCCCTCCAACTGAAGACCGAGCAACGATCCAAAAACATCACCCCGTTGACCAGATTCTGGGTGACATAAGCAAGGGAGTAACTACTCGCTCAAGATTAGCTAACTTTTGTGAGCATTACTCGTTTGTCTCTTCTATTGAGCCTTTCAGGGTAGAAGAGGCCTTGCAGGATCCGGATTGGGTATTGGCCATGCAGGAAGAGCTCAACAACTTCAAGAGAAATGAAGTTTGAAGTCTGGTGCCACATCCAAAGCAAAATGTTGTGGGAACCAAGTGGGTGTTCCGCAACAAGCAAGACTAGCACGGGGTGGTGACAAGAAACAAGGCTCGACTTGTGGCAAAAGGTTATGCCCAAGTCACATGTTTGGATTTCGAGGAGACCTTTGCTCCTGTGGCAAGGCTAGAGTCTATTGAAATTCTATTAGCCTAAGCCGCTCACCACTCTTTCAGGCTATTTCAAATGGATGTGAAGAGCGCTTTCCTCAATGGGCCAATAAAGGAGGAGGTATACGTGGAACAACCCCCTGGCTTTGAGGATGACAGGTACCCCGATCATGTATTCAAGCTCTCTAAGGCGCTCTATGGACTTAAGCAAGCCCCAAGAGCATGGTATGAATGCCTTAGAGATTTCTTAATTGCTAATGCCTTCAAGGTTGGGAAAGCCGATCCCACTCTTTTTACAAAGACTTGTCATGGTGATCGTTTTGTGTGCCAATTTATGTTGATGACATAATATTTGTTTCTACTAATCAAAAGTCTTGTGAGGAGTTTAGCAGGATGATGACACAAAAGTTCGAGATGTCAATGATGGGCGAGTTGACCTACTTCCATGGGTTCCAAGTGAAGCAACTCAAGGACAGCACCTTCATCTCCCAAACGAAGTACACACAAGATTGTAGCATCCCAAAAATTCAAATCCTGAAATTTTCTCAAACCGCTCTAAATTCAAAATGAATTTCAAATTTCATTTCAAAATGTTTGTTTGCGAGTTGATATCAGCAAATAAAATATAGTGGTCTATATTCTCTCCAAAATCCTCCTCAAAATATCCTACAAATATTTCCCCAGTGATCACCCTCAATTTCTTTTCAGAAATACTGCCCAGATATTTCTCTAGTGATCCCCCTCAAATTCTTCCAGAAATACCGCCCAGATGTTTCCCGAGTAATCCCCTTCAAGTTCTTTCCAGAAATACTATCCAAATATTCCACCGATATATCTCCAAGTATTTTTCTCCTGAGAAATAACTTCAGAATCATTTTTCAAGTCCCTATAAATATTTTCTTCATAACTTTCCTCATGCTCATACGTATACGTATGCCTTCAGTGTCATACGGTGAGCTCTACAAGCTAATCTCACTTATACAAGACAAATACATGCTAATCTCCCACTAATCCTCTCATCCTCCCACTAATCCTCTCATCCCTCCCCCTAATCCCCCCACCATGGCTATAAATAGAGGGGCAAGGGCCTCCTCTCATCCCACCCCAAGCCATTTCATGGCAACTCTCTTCCCCCCCACACACCCACTCCATGTTCCACACAAGCACACACTAGCACAAGGATCGTTCGATCGTTCGTCCCCTGTTCTTAGTTTGTTCGTTCGTTCGTCCGATCGTTTGATCGTTCATCCGATCGTTCATTGTTCGTTCGTCCGATCGTCCGATCGTTCGTCCGTTCGTTCGTCCAAATAATCTTTTTCCTACCGTTATGCTGCCGAAATTCCGATCGTTCGTTCGTTCGATCATTCGATCGTTCATCGTTCGTTCATAGTTCCTATTCATCGTTCATCGTTCGTTCATAGTCCCCATTCATCGTTCTTCCAGATAATCTTTGTCCTGCCGTTATGCTGCCGAAATTCCGATTGTTCGTTCGTCCGATCATTCGATCGTTCGTTCGTTCGTTCATAGTTCCTATTCATCGTTCATCGTTCGTTCATAGTTCCTATTCATCGTTCATCGTTCGTTCATACGACTATTCACCGTCACTATTCATCGTTACTATTCACTAACACTATTCACCATCGTTACTATTTTGTGTTACTATTCATCATCGTTACTACTCATCGATGATATCTATGTAACTTTTTTGTCGTCACTATTCATCGTTACTATTCATCGATTAGCCGATCACCCCAAATTTCAACTACTCATACATCATGATGTCCAGTCCACCTAAGACCAGCCAGACCTATATTCCAGTCATACGAACTCCGGTGACTATGATTTTCCTTCCAGTAGGGAACTTCCCATCTGGTCACCCATCCCAGGTTTCTCCAAGTTGAGCATGCTTTACTTTGAGATTCATTTGAACCAGGCTTCCAAACTCAGATTCCAATAATTCTTGTTTCTAAATTCTTATCAAACTATTCCCTATCCAACCATGTCATCTCTTAAGCCTGCTCCATATTCCAGAAAAACTCCCAAAATACTCTTGTCCTATATTCTGCCTATAACTCTCCTGTTCATACTAAGTCAGACGATTCATTCGTCACTATTCTCACCAACAGTGAACTTCACTGTGCCACACCACATACACTCAGCTATAAATACACCCAGCTACCCTCTCCCTCTCCACACACACTCAACACCCTCAGCCAAGGCAAACACCCCACCCACTCAGTTACTCTGCTCTGCCGGCTACACGCATAGTGTCGCTTCGCCTCCAGTCCACCCTCCTGGTAAGCACCTCCGCTCCACAACCAGTAATATCACAACACCACATGACACATATTCTACTCAAGACTATACCCATCCATATATCACTATTCTGACCACTATACTAAATATTTGTTGGTATACTTGCTCGTTTGTATGTTTGCTTTTTCATGTTGCATAGTTATCGGAGCGTTCGTGCCGTCTCGTGGAGGCCAGATCCGCAAGTCTACGCTAGACGGTGGAGCTAGAAGCCAGTTCCGCGAGCTCCCCTTCCCCCTTCGCCGAATAAGCACGACAAGCTCATTGGATCCCTTTGATGCATAAATTACCTATGTTTTTCAACCACAACCCTTAGCCTGTTATTTTATGCATGATATGATTTTGAGATAAGTTATTATGGCCACCCAAGCCGCTTGCCGCAATCAATCCTTAATATATTTGTTACAAATGATTTGAGAAAAGGTGTGAGTTTTCAAAAGAAAATGCTTTTCAAAATGTGTATGATGAAGGGTTTTCACCCTTATCACCTTGTGAGTGGGATAATCAGGGACTCCCTGGTTTAGGGGAGGGCCTAAGGTGATGGCTCAGCTGGTTTAGGCGTGAGCAGAAGGATTGTCCCCTCGTATAAGGATCGGTTTGTCATCTTTCACTACCTGTACTCATGATAAGTACAACCACTCGAGACTGTGGGAAGTCACTCAATCTGAACTTGTACGGTCCAACCCTAGGGTTATGAAGGCTGGGGAGCACCGGGAGGATAAGGAGGGGGAAAGTTTTGTCCGGTTTGGACATGGTGGTGGCATGACTCCTTCCGGATAACCGTTAAGGTTAGGACGTGCGGGGAAAGAAAGAGATTTGGATTCAGGTCTCACTAGCTATGAGATCGCAGAGCCGGACTAGTGGGTAAAGTGTACACCTCTGCGCAGAGTTTAAACCTATTCGAATAGTCTGTGTCCACAGGAATGGACGAGTCTGGTGTGGTATGACAATTAGTTTTGTTTTTAAAAAAGGGTGCATTTGAGAAAAGTGGTTTTTAAAAGGTTCGGCGGTTGAGCCGTGAGCTATGGTGGACGGGAAGTCCGGTAGCTGTTTTTGAAAATGAAAACCAGTGGGAAACTGCTGAGATACCTGGATGGTTTAGTCCAGGGGATTTTGTTATAATACTGAAAAACTTCCTGCTCCTTTTGGAGAGGATGCGCTTTGCAAAAATACAAAATGTTTTTCAAAACAACTCTGCATAAAATATTGCTGTTTCTGCAAAATATCCTGAGCTCCACATATTCCATGCATTATATCTGATTTCCCCATTCCGCGGGTGAAGGTGGGTTGCTGAGTACGTTTGTACTCCCCCTTGCTTATTTGTTGTTTTTCAGAAAAAGGAGATCGGGCAAGAGTTACGACTGTTCCCAACCTTGCCTGTGACTGTTGGACCGCTGAATTGCTTCACTGCGTATATCGGGCTGCTTCAGCCCCACTCTGATGATGTCCCGAGTTGTGGACCAACTCTTAAAGTTGATCGCCACCTTTATAGGTTTGTCTCGTTTAAGCAGATCTGGAATCATCTGATGTATAAATGTGTTTACTAGCCTCCTGGGACTAGTAATTGTATCACATTTGAGTCCCAGAGGATTGGAGACGCTTCAAAGATCTTCTCAAGCGGTTTGGGATGAAGGACGCCAAGCCCGTGAAGACACCTATGGGAACCAACGGGCATGTTGACCTCAACAAAGGAGGTAAGTCTGTTGATCAAAAAGCATACCGGTCCATGATAGGTTCATTGCTTTATTTATGTGCTAGTAGACCGGACATTATGCTAAGTGTATGCATGTGTGCAAGATATCAATTCGACCCCAAGGAATGTCACCTTGTGGCCATTAAGTGAATTCTTAGATATTTAGTTTCTACGCCTTGCTTCGGGATCTGGTATCCAAAGGGGTCTACCTTTGACTTGATTGGATACTAAGACTCCGATTATGCCGGGTGCAAAGTTGATAGGAAGAGCACATCAGGGACGTGCCAATTTCTAGGAAGGTTCCTGGTGTCCTGGAGTTCAAAGAAACAAACATCCGTTGCCCTATCCACCGCTGAGGCCGAGTATGTTGCCGCAGTACAGTGTTGCGCGCAACTACTATGGATGAGGCAAACCCTCCGGGACTTTGGCTACAATATGAGCAAAGTCCCACTCCTATGTGACGATGAGAGTGCTATTCGCATGGCGGATAATCATGTTGAACACAGCCGCACTAAGCACATAGACATCCGACATCACTTCCTAAGAGACCACCAACAAAAGGGAGATATCGAGGTGTACCATATTAGCACCGAGAACCAACTAGCCGATATCTTTACCAAGCCGTTGGATGAGAAAACTTTTTGCAGGTTGCGTAGTGAGCTAAATGTCTTAGATTCGCGTAACTTGGATTGATCTATAGCATACATGTGCTCTATGCCTTTGATCATGTTACTTTGAAGCATTTACATTACTAGTTGTATATTTTTGGTGCTCAAGTTGTACAAGACCTCCCCGGACCTCACAAGTACATATGCGAATGATGCACATATTAAGGGGGAGATGTGCTACAACTTGACCCTTTGAGACTAACCTGTGTGTTTGAGTACTCTTGATGTAGTCTTAAAGGTGCATTGAAAGGGAAAATGGACTTGGACGTTGCAAAGACTTCCACTGCACTCCGGTATTGGTGTATTTCATTCCAAGTTCATTCTTACGCTCTATTTGCCTTTTTGCGCTTAATTGACATTTTTGGTAAGGCAATGGGGTTAAAGGGCCAATAATGATCCCGTTTTGGTGCTTAATGCCAAATGGGGAGAAATTAAGGCCATAGCAAATGGATCAGCTACCACTTGTGAATTTCAAAAATAATAGAGTTAGAATTTTTGATTTGTCCAAAATGCTCTTATTGTAAAATTTGGTCTCTTGTGGGGGAGAATATTGATTATGGGAAAAAGGGGGAGTTTTTGACACTTGATCAATTTCACTCTTGGATTATCTCTCTTTGTGCCCAAACAAGTGTGTTTGACTTAGAGATAGGAAAATGAATTTGATTTGCAAAAACAAACCAAGTGGTGGCAAAGAATGATCCAAATATGTCAAATCTTGTGCAAAAATGATTTGGTCCTCATTTGCATTGAAGTTGCACTTATTTTGGTTGCTTTTTGATGTGTTCGCCTAAATCACCAAAAAGGGGGAGATTGAAAGGGAAATGTGCCCTTGGGCAATTTCTATAATGTTTTGGTGATTAAGTGCCCAACACATTTAATTAAGTTTTCATGTGCCAAATAAAGTGAGAAGTACAAATCAAGGCAAAAGGTATGTTTCTAGACTTGGTGAATTGTTTAATGTACTAACATGGTTATCCAAGTGCTAGAAACAGTGACTAAAGAAGAAGAGGAAAAAGGAAGACTTGGCTCTGTGCAGCCAAACTTCAGCTCGGTCTGGCACACCGGACTGTCTGGTGGTGCACCAGACAGTGTCCGGTGCGCCAGGCTGGTCCCCGGTGAACTCGCTGCTCTCGGGATTCGACGGCGGCGTACGGCTAAAAATCACCGGACTGTCCGCTGGTGCACCGGACTGTCCGGTGAGTCATCCGCGGCGAACTCGTTGCTCTCGGGAAAAGCATCAGGGTGACGTGGCTATAATTCACCGGACTGTCCGGTGGTGCACCGGACTATCCGGTGAGCCAACGGTCGCCAGCGCCAACGGTCGGCCGCGCAATCTTCATGCGACACGTGGTCGCACCAACAGTCGGTTGGGCACACCGGACTATCCGGTGTGCATCGGACAGTGTCCAGTGCACCAACCGATTCCGGGGACCAACGATCGGCTGCTCTCCGTATGGAAAGAAATCGTGCACCGGACATGAACAGTAGCTGTCCGGTGGTGCACCTGACTGTCCGGTGCACCACCCGACAGAAGGCAAGTTTGGCCTTCCAAGTTTGCCTCCAATGGCTCCTAGCTGCCTTGGGGCTATAAAAGGGACCCCTAGGCGTATGAAGGAGTCACTCAAGCATTCACTAAGCATTCTAAGACTCACACACTCTGCCTCCGCGCATTTGATCGATTGTGTTAGTGATTTGAGCTCCTTTCGAGTTGTGAACTCTCTGTGCTACATTTCGAGCTCAAGTCTTGGCTTGTGTGCATGTGTGTGCTGCGGATTTGTGTGTTGTGTGTGTCGCTCTCCTAGCCTTACTCTTGTGCCTTCTTTGTGATCTTTATTATAAGGGCGAGAGGCTCCAACTTGTGGAGATTCCTCGCAAACGGGAGAAGAACTATAAGGAAGAAAGTCATGGTATTCAAGTTGATCATTGGATCACTTGAAAGGGGTTGAGTGCAACCCTCGTCCATTGGGACGCCACAACGTGGAAGTAGGCCAGTGTTACTTGGCCGAACCACGGGATAAAAATCGCGTGTCTCTTGTGTTGCCTTCTCTGTGATTGTTTTATCCACAAGAACTCGCTTCAAAACTACTTAGTCGCGCTAACACCTTAATAACTAAGTTTTGTGGCTATTTAGTGTTTGATATTACAGGATCACCTATTCACCCCCCTCTAGGTGCTCTCAAGGTTTCATCAAAATCCAAACCTTCGACTTGTGAATAACCTTTGACAACAAGTTGGGCTTTGTTCCTAGTCACCACACCATGCTCATCTTGTTTGTTGCGGAATACCCACTTGGTACCTACAACATTTTGGTTAGGATGTGGAACTAAATGCCATACCTCATTCCTCGTGAAGTTGTTGAGCTCCTCTTGCATTGCTACCACCCAGTCCGGATCTCTTAGTGCATCCTCTATCCTGTATGGCTCAATAGAAGACACAAAAGAGTAATGTTCACAAAAATGAGCAACTCGAGATCGAGTGGTTATCCCCTTGTGAATGTCACCAAGTATAGAGTTGACGGGGTGATCTCTTTGAATTGCTTGGTGGACTCTTGGGTGTGGCGGTCTTTGGTCTTGAATTTCTTGATCATCTTCCTTGCCTTGATCATCTTCATCTCCCCCTTGATTAATGTCCTCCTCCTTAGGTGGCTCATCATCTTGATCTTCACCCTCTTCTTCTTGAGCCTTATCATCATCTTGAGTAGGTGGAGATGCTTGTATTGAAGATGATGGTTGATTTTGTGCTTGTAGAGGCTCTTCGGATTCTTTTGGACACGCATCCCCAATGGACATGTTCCTTAGCGCAACACATGGAGCTTCTTCATCATCTAGTTCATCAAGATCAACTTGCTCCACTTGGGAGCCATTAGTCTCATCAAACACAATGTCACAAGAAACTTCAACTAATCCAGTGGACTTGTTGAAGACTCTATATGCCCTTGTGTTTGAGTCATAACCAAGTAAAAAGCCTTCTACTGCCTTAGGAGCAAATTTGGAATTTCTACCTCTCTTAATAAGAATAAAGCATTTGCTCCCAAAAACTCTAAAATAAGAAACATTGGGCTTTTTACCGTGAGGAGTTCATTAAAATCTTAGCAATTAAGCAAGTGTCTAGTTCAGCATTGTTATCATTAAAATCAACTAAATATAGCTGACCATCTAACACTCCCTTAAAAGCTATTGAATCACCACTTCTTCTAAAGACAGTAACACCAACATGAGTAAAAAGATAGTTGTAGCCCATTTTACATAATTGAGAAACTGAAAGCAAGTTGTAATCTGAAGAGTCTATAAGAAAAACATTGGAAATGGAATGATTAGGAGATATAGCAATTTTACCCAAACCTTTGACCAAACCTTGATTTCCATCCCCGAATGTGATTGCTCTTTGGGGATCTTCATTTTTCTAATATGAGGAGAACATCCTTTTCTCTCCTGTCATGTGGTTTGTGCACCCACAATCGATTATCCAACTTGACCCGTCGGATGCATAAACCTACAAAACAAGTTTAGGCCTTGTTCTTAGGTATCCAAATGGTCTTGGGTCCTTTAACATTAGAAACAAACACCTTAGGTACCGAAACACAAGTCTTGGGACTCTTGTGTCTGCCCCCAACAAATTTGACAACTACTTTGCCTGATTTGTTAGTTAGCACAAAAGATGCATCAAAAGTCATAAATGAAATGCAATGTTCATTTGATGCATTGACAGTTTTCTTTTTAGGCACTTTGATATGAGTTGAATGACTAGAGCTAGAAGCCCCATTACTATACATGTAAGTATGATGAGAACTAGTATGAGATTTTCTAGCATCAATTTTCCTAATTTTGTGCTCCGGATAGTTCTCAGGATATAAGATATAACCCTCTTTATCCTGAACCATGGAAGCCTTACCCTTAACAAAATTTGAAAGCCTGTTCTTAGGGGCATCAAGTTTGATGTTGCTTTGGCTTCCTCGTTGGAAGCCAATGCCATCCTTAATGCCAGGGCGTCTCCCATTATAAAGTGTGCTACGAGCAAATTTAAAATTTTCATTTTCTAACTAATGCTCAACAATTTTAGCATTTAATTTAGCTATGTGATCATTTTTTTCTTTAATCATGGTAAGGTGATCATTCATAGCATCTACATTAATATCTCTACATCTAGTGCAAGTAGTGACATGCTCAACGGTAGATGTAGAAACATTGCAAGCATTCAATTCTTCTATCTTAGCATTTAAACTAGCATTTTTAGTTCTAAGACAGGAAATTGAATCATTGCAAATATCAAGCTCTTTAGATAAATTTTTACATTTTTCTACCTCTAGAGCATAAGCATTTTTTAACTTAACAAATTTTTTTATTTTCCTTAACGAGCAAGTCCTCTTGGCATTCCAAGAGATCATCCTTCTCGTTAATGGATTCTATCAATTCATTTATCTTTTTCTTTTGGTCCTTGGTGAGGTTTGCAAAAAGAGAAGTTAAATCATCTTCATTATCACTAGAGCTACCCTCATCATCGCAAGTAGTATATTTGGGGGTATCTCTAGAATGTACCTTCTTATTTTTGTCGTCCTTAGCCATGAGGCATTTATGGCTGACGTTGGGGAAGAGAAGGCCCTTGTTGATGGCGATGTTGGCGGTGTCCTCATCGGAGGAGGAGTCAGTGGAGCTCTCGTCGGAGTCCCATTCCTGTCCCACATGCGCCTCGCCACCCTTCTTCTTGCAGTATCTCTTCTTTTCCATCTTCTTCTTCCCTTTCTTGTCTTCATCCCTGTCACTGTCACTTGTATATGGACATTTTGCAATGAAGTGACCGGACTTACCACACCTGTAGCAAACCCTCTTGGAACGGGGTTTGTAGTCCTTCCCCTTTGCTTGAGGATTTGCCAAAAGCTCTTGATGATAAGAGCCATCTCCTCATTGTTGAGCTTGGAGGCATCAATTGGGAGTCTACTTGGTGTAGACTCTTCCTTCTTCTCTTCCGTTGCTTTGAATGCAACGGGTTGTACCTCAGGCATGGAGGTGTCACTTTGCTCCTAGTTGACAATGTGTTTGGAGTCTTCGATCATAAGTTCAAAGCTCACAAACTTGCCAATTACCTCCTCAAGGATCATCTGTTTGTATCTAGAATCTCCACGAATTAATTGAACTTGAGTAGGATTACGAAAAACAAGAGATCTTAGAATAACCTTGACCATTTCATGGTCATTCCGTTTGGTGCTTCCGAGGTTGCGGACTTGGTTGACCATTGTTTTGAGCCGGTTGTACATTGCTTGTGGCTCCTCTTCTTTGTTGAGGACGAATCGACCGAGTTCTCCTTCGATTGTTTCTCGCTTGGTGATCTTGGTCAACTCGTCCCCTTCATGCGCCGTTTTGAGGACATCCCAAATTACTTTGGCATTCTTCAACCCTTGCACCTTATTATACTCCTCTCGACACAAGGAGGCGAGGAGTATAGAAGTTGCTTGGGAATTAAAATGCCTTACTTGGGTGGCCTCATCGGAGTCATAATCCTCATCTCCCACCTGTGGTGCCTGCGCTCCAAACTCAACAATATCCCATATGCTTTCGTGGAGTGAGGTTAGATGGTGCCTCATTTTATCACTCCACATACAATAATCTTCACCATCAAAATATGGTGGTTTGCCTAGGAGTACTGAAAGTAAAGGAGCGCGTTTTGGAATGCGAGGATAGCGTAGAGGCATCTTACTATACTTCTTGCGCTCTTGGCGCTTCGAAGTGGTAAACTCAGTGCCGGATGTAGAAGATGATGAAGAGTCGGTCTCGTAGTAGACCACCTTCTTCATTTTCTTTTTCTTCTTGTCACCTTTCCTATGTGACTTGATGGAGGAAGCAGATTCCTCCTTGTGCTTGTCGTCGGCCTCCTTTGACGGAGTCCATTCGTCGTTCTTCCTTCCCAAGCCTTCGGGTTTTCGTCGGTAACCATCGCCCTCTTGGCGTGTTCTCCTGACATCACTTTGAGTTGTTAGACTCTAATGAAGTACCAGGCTCTAATACCAATTGAAAGTTGCCTAGAGGGGGGGGGTGAATAGGCGAAACCTGAAAATTGTAAACTTTTGAACACGCACTATGCCCGAGGTTAGTGTTAGAATTAATTCGGAGTGTGGAAGATAGTTCTCCTTGCAAGGAGTTGCTCAATCAATGCGGATAACTTTGGGAGCCAACTCAAATCAATATGAGTAAGGGAACTTTTAGAGAGAGGAGAGGGGATAAACAAATCGAATGGAGATCAACACAAATGAACACGACGATTTGTTTACCGAGGTTCGGTTCCAAAGAACCTAGTCCCCGTTGAGGAGGCCACAAAGGTCGGGTCTATTCCAACCCTTTCCCTATCTCAATTGGTCACTTAGACCGGTCGAGTGCTTCTTCTTAATCACACGGGTTACTAAGACCCTGCAAGGATCACAACACAATTAGGTGTCTATTGCTTGCTTTATAATTCACTTTGAAGGTTGAGAAAGAGATGAAGAAAGCACGATTGCGAAAGCCAAGCAACAAGAGTGACAAATAACACACGGATCACACTCTCTCAAGCCACTAAGTACTAGTGATCACTTGTCTTAATTGTGATACTTGGAGAGTTTGGAAGCTTGAATGTGTCTTGGAATGGATTGCTAGCTCTTGTATTGAGTATGAATGAGTAGAGTGCTTGGATATCTTGAATGGAGGTGGTTGGAGTTGTATTTATAGCCTTGAACCACTTCCTAGCCGTTGCTCCAATTCAGCCGACTGCCGGCGGTCCGCGCTCCTGGTTCGGATGATCCGTCCCTGCACATCAACGGCTGAAATCGCAACGGTCAGCAGTAACGGCTATATCAACGACTATAGGGCATTTAATGCGCCGTCAAATGTCAGATAAAGCAGTCGCGGACAGTCTGGCCGTGCACCCCGGACGGTCCACGAGGACGCTAAAAATGCATTTTACCGAACCCTCCACCTTCAGGTTTTTTTTCTTCTAGTTTTACAACGACTGGACGGTCCGCGCCTGAGGCCGGACGGTCCGCGCCTGAGGCCGGACGGTCCGCACATAGTTTTTTTTCAAGATAAACTTCTCTTGTCCAGAATTCCGGACAGTCGATTTAGACTAGTGTAGATAAAGTTATGCACATGAGAAATGGTCAACTAGGCAAACTGGTTAGTCCACGTGGTTTGTGATGGACGTCAAACACAAAAAACGATTATAGGAAATGTTTAAGTCCATTTCCCTTTCAATCTCCCCCTTTTGGTGATTGATGCCAACACAAATCAAAGCAAATATAAAGAGTAGAAATGAACTAGTTTGCAATTTTTGACAGATGTGCATAAGTCACTATGAATTAAACCAATTGAAAGTATTTCTCAGTATATATGATTTCTTTCTTCTAGTTTAACATTTTGGACCACATTTGCACCACTTAGATAGTTTTTGCAAATCTTTTGTAAAAAGTCTTTTCAAATTCTTTTGCAAATAGCCAATGGTATAAGAATATGATTTCAAACAACATTTCCAAGATTTTTGAAAATTCTCCCCCTGTTTCAAATGCTTTTCCTTTGGCTAAATAAACCCCCCCCTAAAAAAGTTCTCCTCTTAGCTATCAAGAGGGTTTTTGCAATAGAAATAATTTCTTCCCTTTTGTGAAACAGATACTAGTTTAAATAATTTCTTCCTTGTTGTGAAATAGTTTTTGAAAATTTAAAAATGAGTGGTGGTGTGGTCCTTTTGCTTTGGGCCAATAAATTCTCCCCCTTTGGCATTAATCGCCAAAAACGAAGAATCTTGAGCCCTACAATTCTCCCCCTTTAGGGCCCTATTTTCTCTTCCTTTGGTAAAAGAAATATGAGTGAAGGTTTATACCAATTGGAAGTTGATAAGTAAGGCAAAGGATAAATGATACCGACAGAGTTGGAGTGGAAGCCTTGCCTTTGCCGAATTCTCCATTTCCCTTTCAATCCAAGACTAATCATAGAGAAACTCATGGAAGCATATTAGTCTTAGCCTTGGCACACGAAGAATAAGAAATATGCATTTGTACAAAATGAAAGAGACATGATCAAAGGTTTATAAATGAGCTATGTGTGCAATGTTTCAATCAAAGTTCCAAGAATCTAAGATGTTTAGCTCATTCTTAAGCTTGCTAAAAGTCTTTTCATACATGGGCTTGTTAAAGATATCGACTAATTGGTTGTGGATGCTAACATATGCAATTTCGATATCCCTCTTTTGTTGGTGATCTCTCAAAAAGTGATACCGAATGTCTATGTGCTTAGTCCGACTGTGTTCAACGGGATTATCCGCTATGCAGATTGCATTCTCATTATAACATAGGAGAGGGACTTTGCTCAACTTGTAGCCATAGTCCCTAAGAGTTCGCCTCATCCAGAGTAATTGTGCACAACAGTGTCCTGCAACAATATACTCAGATTCGGCGATGGATAGAGCTCCTGAATTTTGTTTCTTTGAAGCCCAAGACACCAGGGATCTTCCTAGAAATTGACAAGTCCGTGATGTGCTCTTCCTATCAATTTTACATCCACATAATCGGAATTGGAATACCCAATTAGATCAAAGGTAGATACCTTGGGGTACCAAAGCCCAAACTTAAGAGTATAAACTAAATATCTCATGATTCTTTTCACGACCCTAAGGTGAACTTACTTAGGATTTGACTGGAACCTTGCACACATGCATACAGAAAGCATAATGTCCGGTCGTGAAGCACATAAATAGAGTAAAGTTCCTATCATCGACCAGTATACCTTTTGATCTACGGATTTACCTCCTGTGTCGAGGTCGAGGTGCCCATTTGTTCCCATGAGAGTCTTGATGGGTTTGGCATTCTTCATTCCAAACTTCTTGAGTATATCTTGAATGTACTTAGTTTGGCAGATGAAGGTGCCCTTTTGGAGTTGCTTGAATTGAAATCCAAGGAAATACTTCAACTCCCCCATCATGGACATTTCGAATTTCTATATCATAATCCTACTAAACTCTTCACAAGATGACTTGTTAGTAGATCCAAATATAATATCATCAACATAAATTTGGCATATAAACAAGTCTTTAGCGATTGTTTTAGTGAAGAGAGTAGGGTCAACGTTACCAACTTTGAAGCCATCAGTGATAAGAAAGTCTCACAGACATTCATACCATGCTCTTGGGCCTTTGAGAGCTTATAAACATTAGAAGGATACTCACTATCTTCAAAGCCGGGAGGTTGCTCAACATATACCTCTTCCTTGATAGGGCCATTGAGGAAGGCACTCTTCACGTCCATTTGATACAACTTAAAGCCATGGTAAGTAGCCTAGGCAAGTAATATATGAATTGACTCAAGTCTAGCTAAGGGAACCCACTATTCAGTGCTTTCAATACAGGGACCGAAGATAAGTAATTCTTAATAAGATCAAAAGCATGATGTTGTTCTGACCCCAAGTGAAATTGACATTATTCTTGAGTTGAAGAATAGGAGTGAAAGCATCATCTTTCCTAGCAAGGTTAGAAATAAACCTTTGACACATCTTGTTAAAGGCTTTGCGCAAATCAACTAGATGGGAATCGAACTCAATTGATTTGACTACTATATCATCAATATAAACTTCCACGATGTTGAAATCAACATTATTCTTGAGTCGAAGAATAAGAGTGAAAGCATCAACTTTTCTAGCAAGGTTAAAAATAAACCTTTGACACATCTTGTCAAAGGCTTTGCACATATCGGCTAGATGGGAATTGAACTCAACCGATTTGACAACTATATCATCAATATAAACTTCCATGATGTTCCCAACAACTCATGGAAGGTCAAATTCATAGCTCTTTGATAGGTGGCACCGACATTATTTAACCCAAACGTCATAACAACCCACTCAAATATATCAATAAAGCCTAAACATATAAAGGCTATTTTAGATGCATCCTCTTCGACCATAAAGATTTGATTATATCCGACATGACCATCAAGAAATCCTGAAGCATTATCAATCAACAATGTCGGCTATAGGCATAGGATATTCATCTTTAGAAGTTGCTCTATTTAAATTACAAAAAAGCAGTACATACCTAGCTTATCGAAGTTCTTTTTCTCTGCTAGCACAATATTAGAGACCCAGTCTGCATAACTGTAAGGTCTAACAAAGTTATCCTCTAAGAGCCGGTGGATTTCGTCCTTGATCTTGGGATGAAAGTCTAGACAAAATGTTCTTGGCCTTCGTTTGAATGGCCTGAAACCGGGTTTGATAGGTGTTGGGGGCCTGCTTCGTCGCCGAAGGTCCCATAAGAAGAAACACCTTCGGAAGACTGGCAAAAAGCAGAAGCCATCAATCAAAGGGCTTCTAAGTACATTTCCAAATGCACTGACTTAAAGATGAAATGACCAATCGGTCCGTGATAACTTGTATTATGTTTGTAAACCTTTGTAAAGGACATGAATGTAATTTCTCACAGGCTGTGTCCTGTGCCTATAAATAGATGAACAATACCCCTGTACTGTTCACGCTATCTTGTACTCGCTCGTGCGCAACGCTTGGATTTTTTACCTTCTGTCAAGCCGAAGGTATAAATGTGATTAAATATTTTATTTAAATACTTGAATTTATGTAATGAAGATATGTGAATAATGTTATATGATTGTTCATGTTATCTTTCATGTTTCATATGCTTTGTCTTTCATTACCACTTATCATGATGATGAAGGTATGTCCTTCATGACCTTCGTCCGAAGATTGTTATATCCTAAGGGAAATAATGCTTCGAAGGACGAAGGATATTAACCTTTAACATTGTGTTGCCTTGTTCTTGATTCATAGCATTTGAGAACAAGTCCCCAACATTGGCGCCCACCTCCGGTGAACTCACTTCCACTGATTGAGCTGATGGCTTCGTTCAACAATGAAGCTGAAGTAGCTTCGGCTACGAAGATGGTGCTCCCGATAACAGGCGGTTCATGTTCAGAACCAGCCAACAAGAAGCAGAAGAAGGAGGCTCAGAGAAGGTTGCATCATGTTGGGGTGCAGGGACCCTTCATCAAGTCAAAATGGTCCCACATCCCAATCACCTTCTCCCAGGAGGACCTTCAGCTCAAGGATTACCCTCACAATGATTCTATGGTTATATCTTGTGTCATCAAGGGATTTCTGGTCCACAATGTTTTGGTTGATACATGCAGTGCAGCGGATATCATATTTGCTAAGGCCTTCAGACAGATGCAAGAGCCAGAGGACAAGATTCATGATGCTACACACCCTCTTTGTGGCTTCGGAGGAAGGCAGATCGTAGCACTTGGCAAGATCACAATGCCAGTGACCTTCGGATTTGTCCACAACACAAGGACTGAACAGGGTGTGTTTGATATTGTTGACATGGAATACCCCTACAATGCAATTATTGGACGTGGGACACTTAATGCTTTCGAAGCAATTCTTCATCCAACATACCTATGCATGAAGATACCTTAGGAACAAGGGCCTATTGCAATTCATGGAAGTCAGGAAGCTGCCAGGAAGGCTGAGGGAAATTGGACAGACTCAAAAGCCATCCACAATATAGATGGAGTCGAAGCCTGTGAGCAGTACAAGTACAGAAGAGAGAAGGCTGCTTCGGTTGATCAGCCAAAGCCCATGCTTCTGTGTGAAGACATAACAGAGCAGAAGGTACTGCTGGGGTCTCAATTATCTGAAGAGCAGGAAAAAACTTTGATAAGATTTTTATTCAACAACAAAGATGTTTTTGCATGGTCGGCCAATGATCTCTGTGGTGTCAACAGGGATGTCATTGAACATTCACTCAATGTCGATCCATCCTTCAGGCCCAGAAAGTAAAGGCTTCGGAAATTGTCTGATGATAAAGCCTCGGTGCTCAGAATGAAGTAAAAAGACTTCTCAGTGCTGGTGTCATCAGAGAAGTAAAATATCCAGAGTGGCTAGCCAATACTATTATGGTGAAGAAGGCTAATGGCAAATGGAGAATGTGTATTGATTTCACAGATCTCAACAAGGCCTGTCCGAAGGACGAATTTCCATTACCAAGGATAGACTCTCTTGTGGATGCAGCAACTTCTTTAGAACTTATGAGCCTTCTGGATTGCTACTCAGGATATCATCAAATATGGATGAAGAAGGAGGATGAGCCGAAGACTAGCTTCATAACTCCCAGTGGAACCTATTGCTATCTTTGGATGCCTGAGGGGCTCAAAAATGCTGGAGGCAATTTCAGCAGGATGACGGCCAAGGTCCTTCATTCCCAGATAGGCAGAAATGTGCTAACATATGTTGATGATATCATAGTAAAAAGCACGAAGCCAGAAAATCACATCATTGATTTGCAAGAAACATTTGCTAATTTCAGACAAGCTGGCCTGAAATTAAATCCTGAAAAGTGTGTCTTTGGAGTGAAGAAGGGTAAGTTCCTTGACTGTCTAGTTTCAACGAAGGGGATTGAAGCTAATCCAAGCAAGATCGAAGCCATCATTTGAATGGAACCGCCGAGCACAAAGAAGGGGGCCCAACAGCTGGCAGGAAGGCTGGCTTCATTGAATAGATTTATATCTAGATCAGCAGAAAGAAACTTGCCATTCTTTGAAATACTTAAGTCAGCCAAAGTCTTTCAATGGGGCCCAGCTCAACAGAAAGCCTTCGAAGAGCTGAAGCAATACTTAATTGATATAACAACATTAACTCCACCTACGCCAGAGGCTCCGTTACTGTTGTATGTGGCAGCTTCACACTCTGTAGTGAGTGCGGCGTTTGTGCAGGAGAAATTGGAAGGACAAATCAAAAAGCAAGCCCCAATATACTTTGTCTCTAAAGTTCTAAGCTTATCAAAGAAAAATTATACAGAGTTGGAGAAGGTGTTGTATGCTGTCTTAATGGCCTCTAGGAAGCTTTGGCATTATTTTCAAGCATTCCATATAATTGTTCCTTCATCACAGCCTCTGAAGGATATCATGAGGAACAGAGAAGCTACCGGAAGAATTGGAAAGTGGGCTGTAGAACTCAACGAATTCAGCATTGATTATGTGCATAGATCCTCAATTCAGTCCCAGGCGTTAGCAGACTTCATCGCTGATTGGACGCCAGGGGCTCAGGAAGAAGAAGCAAATAAAGATGCCGAAGCTTGGACAGTGTTCTGCGATGGTTCCTAGGGAACCTTCGGGGCAGGTGCGGCTGTCGTCTTAGTTGCACCTTCCAAAGTCAGAACATGCTATGCAATAAAGCTTGACTTCAGATGCACAAATAATATTGCTAAATACGAAGCTTTGCTTTTGGGGCTTCGGAAGTTAAAAGCAATGGGGATAAGAAGGGTGGTCCTTAAAACCGATTCCCAAGTTATTTCTGGTCACGTTGACAAGAGTTGCAGGGCAAGAGACCCAAAGCTTGAGAAATACCTCGACACAGTTCGAAGGCTTGAAGCTTCTTTCGAAGGGTTTTCTGTCAAGAATATTCCAAGAGGAGAAAATGAGCATGCTGATCTGCTAGCCAAGTCAGCGGCACAGGGGCTGCCTCTACCTTCGGAAGTATTCTTTGAGACAATAAGAGCACCTTCGGTGGAACTTCTCGAAAGAGCAGTGCTCAATATATCTCCTGTTCATAGTGAGGATTGGAGGACTGAGATTATATCTTTTCTCCAAGGTAACTGCCTTTCAGATGACGAAGCTTATAATAAGAGAATGGAGGCAAGAACAAGACCATATGTAATAATAGAAGGGGAGTTATACAAACATGGAGTCTGCTCTCCACTTCTCAAGTGTCTATCCAGAACCGAAGGTATAGAGCTGATGAAGGAAATACACGCAGGCTTGTGTGGATCTCATATTGGATCTAGACCTTTGCTGGGGAAAGTCTTCAGATAAGGATTTTATTGGCCGAAGGCAGCTTCGGATGCAACAGATCTGGTTCAAAAGTGTGAAAATTGTCAGAAATGTGCAAGAGACCAGAAACAACCTTCGTCGCTAATCTAATTAATACAACCAACTTGGCCATTGCAAAGATGGGGCCTGGATTTATTAGGTCCACTTCCACCAGCACAAGAAAATTTAAGATATGTTGTGGTGGCTGTGGAGTATTTTTCTAAGTGGATTGAAGCAAAGCCTTTGGCCACAATAACTTCGGTCACAGTCCAGAAATTCTTTTGGCAAAACATTGTTTGTCGTTTCGGCGTACCAAAGGCTATAACTGTGGACAACGGAACACAATTTGATGCCGAAGCTTTCAAGGAATTCTGTGATCAAATCGGCACGAAGATTCATTTTGCGTCAGTCAGACATCCAAAGTCAAATGGACTTGTCGAAAGAGCAAATGGTATTATAGTGACAGGAATAATGAAGTTAATTTTTAATCAGCCCAGAGGAAAGTGGTCAAAAGAGTTGATTAAAGTGGTGTGGAGCCACAAGACGACTGTATCAAGATCAACAGGTTTCACGCCATTCAAGTTACTATTTGGCGACGAAGCTATAACTCCAGAAGAAGCTAAAACAGGGTCAATAAGAACAACAGCTTCGGCAGAAGACGAAGCTGATTATCATGTGGCAAAAGACACTATAGAAGGGGTCAGACTTCAGGCTATGGAAAATATTAATAAATATCAAGCCGAAACAATAAAATGGCGTGACAGAAAAGTTCGACTGAAAAATATCAAGCCAGGACATTTGGTGCTTCGGAGAGTGGCTAATCCGGACATGTAGGCAAACTACAGCTGAAGTGGGAAGGACCTTTTTTGGTAGTATCTTCGTCAAGGCCCGGTTCTTACAGATTAAAGGATATGGATGGCAATGACATTCCTAGATCTTGAAACGTGGATGAGCTTCGATGGTATTATGTATAGATTGATGTAATCTTTTTCGTTTTTCTATGGCACCCTTTTCCTTTCTAAAGGGGGAGAAAGGTTTTTAATGGGGCCATAGTTTGAAATTTTTTCTTTTCTTATTCAGCTCCATGAGAGCAATATCCCCCAAATATGTAAATGTAAAATCTGAGCATGCACCATCGAGTGCAGAGAAAAAGAAAAACAGGGAGAAGCTCGAAAGTCGTCCCTAAGGGTATGCAGAGCATGACGAAGCTACAAAAAGTCGTTCCTAAGGGAGCACAGCGTAAGTTTTCTGCTCAAAAGTCGTTCCTAAGGGAATGCAGAGCCAAATACCGCCGAAATATAAGGCGAAGCGCGAAAAGTCAACGTGAATACTGCCGAAATAGAAGGTGAAGAAGTTCAAAAGACATTCCTAAGGGGATGCAGAACTTACACCAAAAAATAAGCGGTGCAGCCGAAAAATAAATGGCAAAGAGATTTCAGTCATTCCTAAGGGAATGAAGTTTGTGGATGAAGCTTCGAATGTGTGTGTTTGGGCATTCATTTGCACGATACATTACATCATACATTGCATTCATAAACATTCATTTAGACATACATAGGATCATCATCACATCATACAGATACAGACAGTTGCTTTGGCTCTAAGCATACAACTTTAAGAAGAAGATTCATGCTTCGTTGTGTACGAAAAAAAGGGAAGGTGTTTTTCGCCTTTGGCTCAAAAATACAGGTTTCGACCACATCAAAGCATTTCATACATCGATGGAAAGGTAAAAATATATTACAAGGTATGGACAAATTTATAGAGTTGAATCTGATTCTTAAATTACAATATTCTTTACAAGGGTTAATACAAAAAATTTCTTAGAATATTTCCACAGCTAGATATTCCAGCTTCATCACCATTTGTTGAGCTTCGGGTTGCCTACTAAGCTTCGGCTCTGTGTTCTTCGGCTTCGTCATCCTGTACATATCGAAGCATTATAAGGAAAATTCAAGTTTCAAGAAAAAGGTAAGCACAAGGTATGATTTTATTACCGGCTTAAGATGACTTCGAGCTGCGTCACCAGCTAGGCTTCGCCCACCCTTCGTCCATATTTGCTTTATAAATCTGTTTCCTATGCTTCGAGCTAGGCTGGGGATATCAATCAAATCTGCTGGTGATAAGCTGAAGTTTGGTCTATTAACAATTTTTCCATGTGTGCAACCAGACTTCATGAAGGCAACAGTTGTGCCCCGAGAAGCTAGTAGGGCACAAAAATCACCGTGTCCAGCTATAATTTCATCAAGAGCATCAACTTCGCCCTCAATGTGTTCGAAGGTCCCTGGCAGGTCTTCAACCGAATGACTAAATTTCTCAGAGCTGGCTCCAACCGAGTTGAAGATCTGCCTTAGCCGCTGCACGCATCGGTTGCTGAACTCTAGACATTTATCTTAAAGCTCTTTCAATGATTTTTGCAAATTTGAACTTTTTTCAGCCTCAGCCACAAACTTTGTATCAAATTTCTGTTTTTCTTGTTTGAAACTCTCTGATTTTGAGAGAAGCTCCTTATCCAACTTTGCAATTTTGGCTTCAGCTTCTGCTAGTAAACTTTCCATTGTCCGAAGTTCGACATCTTTCTTTTCAAGAGTAGCTGTTTGATCTTTTATTTTGCTTTCTAACCCTTCAATTATAACTTTAAGGTCCTGTTGCATCCTCAAAGCTTTGCTCAATAACATACTCTGTATAGAAGCAACCTTCGTTAGAAAATACCTTCGTTGTTAAAAATAATGAAGAGTCAAAGAAAAGTTTTTAACTTGAAATTGGAATAGAATAAACTACCAACGATATGCTGTCGTCGGTAGCGGCTGATATCGGTCTCAAGCTTCGGAAAACCAATACTCTTCGACAGAGTACCGATAACCTTCGCCCCGGTTTGGTCTCGGACACAACCTAAGCTCTCATCGTCAATGCCGCCGAAGAGTAGCACCCCTGGTTGATACCCGTAGGATATGGCATAGTCTCCAATTCTTCTTTTTCAGCTTTCGACAATTCTTGTCCAATTAAGTTTTGAAAGTTGAAATCTTCTGAAGTATCTTCGACTATTTCCTTTTCTTTCCCAGGCACTGTAGCCATGGTTTCTTCGGTGGCTGTAGCAGCTTCTTCTGCGGCCATATCCAGAAGTATTTTATCTATATCAGAAAGTGTGCTTTCTAAGTTTGCATCCTTGGCCGTTGCAGCTTCGGCAATTGTGGCTTCAGCAGGTGCAGCTTCGGTAGATGCAGCGCTCTCAACAGCTGGTGCTTTTAACGCCAAAGCTGGTGGTGGTGTTTCTTCAATGGCCTCTGTCACAGTAATAATTCTTTGTTTTTTCGGCCCAGCAGACTTCTTCGTTGCCGAGGGCTCCTTCTTCTTCTGTAAAAGCTTCGTCAGATGTGGCCCCAGTGGACTTAGCTTGTTAGGCAAGGATTCAGTCATTACCTTTAGAATTTCTTCCACATCGGCAGCATAAGGTGTTGAAGGAGCCTCTTCTTCCTTATCAGTTGCCTTCTGTTTCGGGGCCGTAGCTTTTCTTTTCTTCGGAGTGACTACCTTCGGCTCAGGGCTCAATTTTCTCTTCTTTAGGATTTCTTCATCCTATTTCACCATTCTAGCAGCCTGTCTGCCCACAACACTAACAATTCCTTTTCTTTTCTATCCTTCGGCACCCTTGTTCAATTGCTCATAGTCTGGATATTCAAAATTCAGGGCATCCATTACCCGATTCAATCTTTGCTTCGGTCGGGTGCCGAAGGCTGTAGTCATCAACTGATCTTCTTTTCTCATATAATTGCCCAAAATCTCGTTGCACATAACTTCAATTGTATCCAGCCATTCTTGGCAAGGCTCTTTGAAGTGTTTTTTGAACTTGAAATGATAGGGCAGCCGAACGAGCTCATTCTTCTTCTTCTCTCCTTCAAGCTTCGGCATACCCCATTCCCTTAGCGTTGGGAATACTCAATTGTCCAAGTATTCTTGAACTAAATCCCTAGTTCCAATGTGTTCAGATACAACTCTAAACTCATACACAGCATCTGGGCATGGTGCCCCCGGCGTCATGTTGCACTGAGGTCTAGTCAGCCCGAAGGTTAACTCCAGCGGGCTCTGTACTAGCTTCTTTTTTTTCTCATCAATCTTAACATAAATCCATTCAGATTTCCAACCAGTCGGCCATTTAGTGCGATAGCTGACCACTGGTGTCTTCATGTCTTTGCGATAAGCAAAGTTGTAGCAGCCGAAGTTCTCATGCAGTCCGTCTTCCCTAGCCTTCGTCTGATAGTGAAGTTCATGTACTTGGCAGAAGGCTTCGGCGAGTGGCTCCACCCCTTGACTTCGGAGGGCCCAGATGTAAACGCTGCGCCTAACAATGGCGTTAGGGGTCAGCTGATGAAGGTAATTCTCAAAAATTTCCAAGACATCTCCAATCATCCCGTGCAGAGGAAATCTCAGCCCTGCTTTGAAGAAGCTCTTAAAGACCACCACTTCATCATTTTCTGGTTTCGAGATAGTTTCTTCCCCACCAAAGCGAATCAACCCCTTGTCGGCTTCTCTGAAGTAGCCTAGCTTCGTCATCATAGCCATATCAGCTTCAGACAAAGTTGACTTTCCAAAATCCAAATGGCTGGGCTTCGATGGCATAGCGGTGTTATAATCAATCTCTTCTTCACCAATATCACCTTCTTCAATGTCTGCCTGCTCCGCTTTAGTAGCAGGGGCGCCTTCGTCAGGAGCGCCCTCCGTTACAACTAGTCCCGACCGCCTCATAACTTCGGAGATCGGAGCAGTTTCAGTAGCTTCGGTTTCTTCTCCGTCGTGTGTAACCCTAGCTGTTGAGCGCACTCTGGCCATTTGATGTTGAATTTCTTGCGTTTTAACGAAGTTGAGTATTTTTGACGAAGCTCCCTCTTTTCACGAAGCTAGAGCAAAGTGATCCTTTGCCTGAGAATACGGTGAATAAGCTTCGGCGGTGGTCAAATTTTTCGGCAGCACAACAATACAATAGCAGTAAATGATGTGGTAACTTCACAACTACCCGTCTATTTATATAGTGCTACAGGTGGGAAGGTGAATCGTCAAGTCGCTCGCACCCGCTGAACAGTCACTCGCACTCGCTGAACGGTGGACCATAGTGCCCAAGAAGCTGAATCACCAGATCACGCGTACCCGTTGCATGGTGGGACCATCCTTCACTTGAAATATTTAAATCGTTTCCCGGCAACGAGCTCAGGGAAGGTGTTTTTCGGACCTTCGGCAATCCGAAGCCTGAGAGAGTTTTTCATGGGTCGAGCTCGTTACGAAAAACGATCTGGCACCGTGAAGGGGCTACTGTTGGGGGTCTGCTTCGTCGCCGAAGGTCCCATAAGAAGAAACACCTTCGGAAGACTGGCAAAAAGCCGAAGCTATCAATCAAAGGGCTTCAGAGTACATTTCCAAATGCACCGACTTAAAGATGAAATGACCAATCGGCCCGTGATAACTTGTATTATGATTGTAAACCTTTGTAAAGGACATGAATGTAATTTCTCATAGGCTACGTCCTGTGCCTATAAATAGATGAATAGTACCCCTGTACTGTTCACGCTATCTTGTACTCGCTCGTGCACAACGCTTGGATTTTTTGCCTTCTGTCAAGCCGAAGGTATAAATGTGATTAAATATTGTATTTAAATACTTGAATTTATGTAATGAAGATATGTGAATAATGTTATATGATTGTTCATGTTATCTTTCATGTTTCATATGCTTTGTCTTTCATTACCACTTATCATGATGATGAAGGTATGTCCTTCATGACCTTCGTCCGAAGATCGTTATATCCTAAGAGAAATAATGCTACGAAGGACGAAGGATATTAACCTTTAACACTGTGTTGCCTTGTTCTTGATTCATATCATTTTAGAACAAGTCTCCAACAATAGGTAACCGATGCTCTACTAGCTCTCGGCTTAAGACTAGCATCCAGTATAACTCCAAGTGAAGCAATCAGAGAACTCTAGTAATAACCATATCATTTTATTTCTAGAATCAGATTTTAGGTTTTGTTTACAAAAGTCGGTCTTGGAGTGCTACCATCTTCTATGTCAATTTCCTCTAAAGGTCTGGCCAAAGTAAACCCCTACCCTAACTTGTCTAAATCCTAAAGTCCTGTGTTGTCTATACACTAGAATAGAGTGTCGTTCTCTGGTCATAGACGAACGGACCGGCCGGCACGCCCAAACAGTCTATAACACCCTGAATTTGGGGGTATAAATTTTTTTCTCTAAATGTCTACCAAATTCAGGTGCTACCTCTTGTCTCTCTCTAAACTACTCTCTTCCTTTTGATTATAATTAGGTTGATTAGGTGAGGGATTAACTATTTATTTATCTTATCAAAACCAATGTGAGTCATGAAATGTTGCATCATGTTGAGCCTAAATTATTCTTTTGTTTGATGCACATGTTTGAAATTGTTTGAATTTGGTTTGAATTTGATTTGAATTCCCTAGAGAAAATAAAAAGAAAAGCATTTCAAAATTTGGAGAAAAGGAAAACGGAATTCGGCTCAGCTAGCCCAGCCCAGCCTAGCCAGTCCACGCGTGCGCGCCCGCAGCGCCTGACAGGTGGGTCCCACCTGTCAGCGACGGCCGCGTCCATGAACTCACTCCCTCTCTCCCTCTCACTCCCTAGTGGGGCCGACCTGTCGGCGCCGGTTTCCTTCGCGCATGCACCCTGCGCTCTCTCTGCCTTGCGTGCTCGCACTCGTCAGCGCTGACTGCCCGTTCGCTCACCCACTCTCGCTGATCCGTGGGTCCCACTCATCAGATCCATCCGTCCCGAACCGCCCACGCACGACCCGTGCGTCGCCGTGGACTCCACGCCCACAACGCACGCCAAGTCCACGCCCGTCCGGCTTTTTCTAGCTGCCCAATACCCCCACTCACTCTCCTCCTCCCTCACTCGCGCACTCCCAGCACCCCAGCACTCACCTCGCATCGCGCGCGCACCCAGGGAACTCCACCGCCCTTCACTGTGTTCTAGGGACTATTCCGCAGCCACCATCGGGTCCCCGTCATGTCTGTTACCCCGATGAGCTCTGCCTCCTCGCCAGCAACCCGGGACACCCCTCGATTTGCCCATTTCCCCTCTTTCCTTCACTGTTGGCGCTCACCAGACCCTCACCGTGCAGCCGGAGCTCCGCCGCCGTCGACCCAAGGCCTCCCTGCGTCCTCGTCATTGCTCAAGCACTCTAGAGTCCCCTCTCGAGGTGAGCAAACTCCCCACACCCTTAATTTCCTGTTTACTGCCCTATTGTCCACGCAATCGCTCGCCGGAGTTGAGTTGCACCGCCGTTGGGCTATGTGTTCATGCGTGCTCTTTCCACATTCATCAAAAAAATTAGAAAAATCTAGTATTCTGGCCATTGTGGATAAGAAATTGTATCAAATAGGTGATCATATGCTTTCGATATGACACTCTTAAATTGGTCATACTAATTCTTAACCTTTCTTGAAATAATTTGACTATATCTTCTCGAATCTTATCCATAGTGGCTAGCGATATAGGACCGAAACCCGAAACGTGAAGTTCGGATGGTCGGATGTAGTTATGCCGGAAGTCTACAACGTGTGGTGATGGGAACCATTCTACATGTGTTGGGAGGTATTCGGTCTTAGGAGCGGGAACACTTTGACTTTGATGGGCTGAAGGTGGAGGGTGGTAGTGTTGCTGCGACGTAGAGTATGTTTGTGTATTGTAAGTATTATGTCATTATTTGTACTACCCACCGGATGATCTATGTTGAGTTACCGGTCGGTCTAGAATAGGCCCGGACGGTCCAAGATTATACTTGAACAGTCCGACCACTACAAGAGGTGCTGCTGTGTCAACTAAGTGTTGTGAGGGCAGGGGTTGACCTGGGTATGAATTCATCTATATACCATACAATGGTTGGTACAGTATAAGTCCATTTGTTGTCGATGCATCTAGCGAGGTTGCCTCTACTGTGACATCATGGAATGGAAAACTAGGAACAACAAATTTCTCAAACGCATGTGTGAGTTTTTATGATAGTTTCTTCTATCACCCTATTTGCTATTCTACTTTATCCCATTACAAATCCATAAGATGCATAATAGATTGATTAACACTGGAATTACTTACATTGCTATCATGGGGCAGAGGCCTAAGGGAGTCGAGTTGGATTTCTCCTTGCTTGATGAACTTCTGGTGTCGATCCACCATGAAGTGGGATAGGAACTTCTCCTTTGATCCTCCCACATCTTGTTCATGAGATCTTCAAACTGTTGTTGCTCGTCGGTAGACAAACTCTCAAGAGCTATCCTCATGATGTTGTTTGTGGAGACTTCGGTGTAATCCTTGGAACATTGGAAGCCTGATTTTAGTAGATCAAAACACCTTCTTCCCCACTGGAGTCACCAAAAGGTGTGTTTGCGCTCTTTTAGGCCAATCAACTAGCACACCCTGATCTCTGCATGAGCACAGACCATTCAATCTAGGCGGCCCAACCATCCGTGACTTGTGCAGAGGGCTCCGTTCCTCTCTGCGGGGTGGTGGACCGTCCGTGTGTGCATAGAGGCTACCATGATCTCCTACAAAACATAGATATCACCCCTAGGAGGGATCCCGTCAGGCTGGAAAGATCTTATAGTTGTCTTAGGGTTAGCAGGCCACCCAAGACGCTTCTAAACGACGTCTAGCTGAGGATAGGTAAAGATTGGGGATGAGGAAGACTAAGTTATTGCTACTCCTAGGACAAAAATGTAAAGGAACTGATTAATAGATTGATTTGATCAATTGGGTGGTACCTCAATCGACCGTACCCTTCATATATAGGGGTAGGGGTCTAGACCCGTTCCTAGGCGCTTCCCAACAGATTCCCGCGTGATTAGCCAGATAAGCACGCACGGGGTAAGAACTCTCGCCTTAATCAATCTAATCCTAGATGAAAGGGAATTAGGCTTACACCTTTTTCCTAATTGATTTTGGTGGTTGAATTGCCCAACACAAATAATTGGACTAACTAATTTTCTCTAGTCTATAAGTTCTACAGGTACCAAAGGTTCACAATAAGCCAATAAAAAGACCAAGAAAGGGTTCAAACAGAGAGAGCAAAAGACAACCCAAAGGCACCCTGGTCTGGCGCACCAGACTATCCGGTGAGCCACCGGACAGTGTCCGGTGCACCAGGGCACTCGACGCTGAACTCGCTACCTTCGGGAAAATGGGAGGCCGCTCCGCTATAATTCACCGGACTGTCCGATGAAGCACCGGACAGTGTCCGGTGTGCCAGCGAAGCAACGGCTACTTCGCGCGCAACGGTCGACTGCAACGCATTTAATGCGCGCCTGCGCGCGCAGAGGACAGATCATGCGCAGAAGGCGCACCGGACAGTCTACAGGACCTGTCCGGTGCACCACTGGACAGCCTAGAGGCCCCACAAGTCAGAGCTCCAACGGTCGAACCCCAACGGTCTGCTGACGTGGCTGGCGCACCGGACAGTGTCCGGTGGCGCACCGGACTGTCCGGTGCGCCATGCGAAAGCAGGCTTCCAACAACCATTTTTGGTGGTTGAGGCTATAAATACCCCAACCACCCCACATTCAATGGCATCCAAGTTTTCCACCTTCAACACATTACAAGAGCTATAGCATTCAATTCTAGACAGTCCAAAGAGATAAAATCCTCTCCCAAGTCCGGAATCACTCCAAATCAAATAGTGACTAGAGAGAGCGACATTTGTGTCCATTTACGCTCTTGCGCTTGGATCGCTTCTTTTCTTTCTCACTCTTCTTGTGATTCAACTCAATTGTAACCAAGGCAAGAGACACCAATTGTGTGGTGGTCCTTGTGGGAACTTTGTGTTCCGTTTGATTGAGAAGAGAAGCTCACTCGGTCTAAGTGACCGTTTGAGAGAGGGAAAGGGTTGAAAGAGACCCGGTCTTTGTGACCACCTCAACGGGGAGTAGGTTTGCAAGAACCGAACCTCGGTAAAGCAAATCATCGTGTCTCGCTCTTTATTTGCTCATGATTTGTTTTGCGCCCTCTCTCTCGGACTCGTTTATATTTCTAACGCTAACCCGGCTTGTAGTTGTGCTTAAGTTTATAAATTTCAGATTCGCCCTATTCACCTCCCCTCTAGGCGACTTTCAATTGGTATCAAAGCCCGGTGCTTCATTAGAGCTTAACCGCTCGAAGTGATGTCGGGAGCATCCGCCAAGAGGGAGTTCGGGACCGGCGAGAAGCCCGCCACAAGCCATGGGAAGGCTCCATCCGGGGAGTCCGCCAACAAGATAAAGGGATCCCCTTCACACAACAAGTTGCGTCGGACCGATGATAAGAAAAAGAAGATGAGGAAGGTGGTCTACTACGAGACCGATTCTTCGTCACCATCCACTTCCGGCTCCGACACGCCGTTCGTAACTTCTAAGCGCCATGAGCGCAAGAAGTTTAGTAAGATTCCCCTACGCTACCCTCGCATTTCTAAGCGTACTCCATTACTTTCCGTCCCATTAGGCAAACCACCTATGTTTGATGGTGAAGATTATAATACGTGGAGTGATAAAATGAGGCATCACATAACCTCACTCCACACTAGCATTTGGGATGTTGTTGAGATTGGAGTACAGGTACCATCGCCGGGGGATGAAGACTATGATTCGGACGAGGTCGCCCAAATCCGGCATTTCAACTCCCAAGCCACCACTATACTCCTCGCCTCTCTAAGTCGAGAGGAGTATAACAAGGTTCAAGGGTTAAAAAGCGCCAAGGAGATTTGGGACGTACTCAAGACCGCGCATGAAGGAGATGAGGTGACCAAAATCACCAAGCGGGAGACGATCGAGGGGGAGCTCGGTCGCTTTCGGCTTCGCCAAGGAGAGGAGCCACAAGAGATGTACAACCGGCTCAAGACCTTGGTGAACCAAGTGCGCAACCTCGGAAGCACAAAATGGGATGACCATGAGATGGTCAAGGTTATTCTAAGATCCCTCGTTTTTCTTAATCCTACGCAAGTTCAATTAATTCGAGGTAATCCTAGATATACACTAATGTCTCCCGAGGAAGTAATAGGGAATTTTGTGAGCTTTGAGTTGATGATCAAAGGCTCAAAGAAAATCATCGAGCTAGATGGCCCCTCCGCGCCCGAAGCGCAACCGGTTGCATTCAAGGCAACGGAGGAGAAAAAGGAGGAGTCTACATCAAGTAGACAACCCATCGACGCCTCTAAGCTCGACAATGAGGAGATGGCGCTCATCATCAAGAGTTTCCGCCAAATCCTCAAGCAAAGGAGGGGGAAGGATTACAAGCCCCGCTCCAAGAAAGTTTGCTACAAGTGTGGTAAGCCCGGTCATTTTATTGCAAAATGTCCACTATCTAGTGACAGTGACAGGGGCGACGACAAGAAGGGAAAGAGGAGAGAAAAGAAGAGGTACCACAAGAAGAGGGGCGGCGATGCCCATGTGTGCCGCTAGTGGGACTCCGATGAGAGCTCCTCCGACTCTTCCTCCGACGAGGACGCCGCCAACATCGCCGTCACCAAGGGACTTCTCTTCCCCAACGTCGGCCACAAGTGCCTCATGGCAAAGGACGGCAAAAGGAAGAAGGTAAAATCAAGATCCTCCACTAAATATGCTTTCTCTAGTGATGAAGAAAATTCTAGTGAAAATGAGGAGGATAACTTGCGCATCCTTTTTGCCAACCTAAACATGCAACAAAAAGAAAAATTAAATGAATTAATTAGTGCTATTCACGAGAAGGATGAACTCTTGGACACCCAAGAGGACTTCCTAATTAAGGAAAATAAGAAGCATGTTAAGGTCAAAAATGCTTACGCTCTAGAAGTAGAAAAATGTGAAAAACTATCTAGTGAGCTAAGCACTTGCCATGATACTATTATCAACCTTAGAAATGAGAATGCTAAATTAATTGCTAAGGTTGATTCAAATGTATGTGATGATTCCATTTCCAATCTTAGAGATGATAATGCTAATTTGCTTGCTAGGATTCAAAAATTAAATGATTCTCTTGCTAGCCTTAAGATTGAAAATGAAAAATTAATTGCTAAGGCTAAAGAATTAGATGTTTGCAATGCTTCCATTTCCGATCTTAGAGATAACAATGATATTTTACGTGCTATGATTGTTGAACTTAATTCTTGCAAACCCTCTACATCTACCATTGAGCATGTCACTATTTGCACTAGATGTAGAGATATTAACATTAATGCTATTCATGATCATATGGCTTTAATTAAACAACAAAATGATCATATAGAAAAATTAGATGCAAAAATTGCCGAGCATGACTTAGAAAATGAAAATTTTAAATTTGCTAGAAGCATGCTCTATAGTGGGAGACGCACTGCATCAAGGATGGCATTGGCTTCCAAAAGGGGGACAATGTCAAACTTAATGCCCCTCCTAAAAGATTGTCAAACTTTGTTAAAGGCAAGGCTCCCATGCCTCAGGATAACGAGGGTTACATTTTGTACCCTGTCGGTTATCCCGAGAGCAAAATTAGGAGAATTCATTCTAGGAAGTCTCACTCTGGTCCTAATCATGCTTTTATGTATAAGGGTGAGACATCTAGTTCTAGGCAATCAATCCGTGCAAAATTGCCTAAGAAGAAAACTCCAACTGCATCAAATGATCATGACATTTCATTTAAAACTTTTGATGAATCTTATGTTTTAACTAACAAATCTGGCAAGATAATTGCCAAGTATGTTGGGGGCAAACACAAGGGATCAAAGACTTGTGTTTGGGTACCCAAAGTTCTTGTATCTAATGTCAAAGGACCCAAAACCATTTGGGTACCTAAAGTCAAGAACTAAACTTGTTTTGTAGGTTTATGCATCCGGGGGCTCGAGTTGGATCATCGATAGCGGGTGCACAAACCATATGACAGGGGATAAGAAAATGTTCTCCTCCTATGAGAAAAACCAAGATCCCCAAAGAGCGATCACATTCGGGGATGGAAACCAAGGTTTGGTAAAAGGATTGGGTAAAATTGCTATATCTCCTGACCATTCCATTTCCAATGTTTTTCTTGTAGATTCTTTAGATTACAACTTGCTTTCAGTTTCGCAATTATGTAAAATGGGCTACAACTGGCTTTTTACAGATATAGGTGTTACTGTCTTTAGAAGAAGTGATGATTCAGTAGCATTGAAGGGAGTGTTAGAGGGTCAGCTATCCTTGGTAGATTTTGATAGAGCTGAACTCGACACATGCTTAATTGCTAAGACTAACATGGGCTGGCTCTGGCATCGCCGACTAGCACATGTTGGAATGAAGAATCTTCACAAGCTTCTAAAGGGAGAACACATTTTGGGACTAACAAATGTTTATTTTGAGAAAGACAGGATTTGTAGCGCATGTCAGGCAGGAAAGCAAGTTGGTGTTCATCATGCACACAAGAACGTCATGACGACTGACATGCCACTCGAGCTCCTGCATATGGACCTATTCGTCCTGATTGCTTACATAAGCATCGGCGGGAGTAAGTACTGTCTAGTTATTGTGGATGACTATTCTCGCTTCACTTGGGTGTTCTTTTTGCAGGAAAAATCTCATACCCAAGAGACCTTAAAGGGATTCTTGAGACGAGCTCAAAACGAGTTTGGCTTAAGGATCAAGAAAATAAGAAGCGACAACGGGACGGAGTTCAAGAACTCTCAAATTGAAGGCTTCCTTGAGGAGGAGGGCATCAAGCATGAGTTCTCTTTTCCCTACACGCCACAACAAAATGGTGTAGTGGAGTGGAAGAATAGAACCCTATTGGACATGGCAAGGACCATGCTTGATGAGTACAAGACTTCGGATCGGTTTTGGGCTGAAGCGGTCAACACCGCTTGCTACGTCATCAACCGGTTATATCTACACCGAATCCTCAAGATGACATCATACGAACTCCTAACCGGTAAAAATCCCAATGTTTCATATTTTAGAGTTTTTGGTAGCAAATGCTTTATTCTTGTTAAAAGAGGTAGAAAATCCAAATTTGCTCCTAAGGCTGTAGAAGGCTTTTGACTAGGATATGATTCAAACACAAGGGCATATAGAGTCTTTAACAAGTCTTCTGGACTAGTTGAAGTTTCTTGTGACATTGTGTTTGATGAGACTAACGGCTCTCAAATAGAGCAAGTTGATCTTGATGAGATAGGCGATGAAGAGGCTCCGTGCGTCGCGCTAAGGAACATGTCCATTGGGGATGGGTGTCCTAAGGAATCCGAAGAGCCTCCAAATGCACAAGATCAACCATCCTCCTCCACGCAAGCATCTCCACCAACTCAAAATGAGGATGAGGCTCAAGATGATGAAGGAAAAGATCAAGAAGATGAGCCACCTCAAGATGACGGCAATGATCAAGGGGGAGATGCAAATGATCAAGACAAGGAGGATGAAGAACCAAGACCGCCACACGCAAGAGTCCACCAAGCAATCCAACGAGATCACCCCGTGAACACCATACTCGGCGATATTCAAAAGGGGGTAACTACTCGATCTCGTGTTGCTCATTTTTGTGAACATTACTCTTTTGTTTCCTCTATTGAGCCACACAGGGTAGAGGAAGCACTACAAGATTCGGATTCGGTAGTGGTGATGCAAGAGGAGCTCAACAACTTCACTAGGAATGAGGTATGTCATTTAGTTCCACGTCCTAATCAAAATGTTGTAGGAACCAAGTGGGTCTTCCGCAACAAGCAAGATGAGCATGGTGTGGTGACAAAGAACAAAGCCCGACTTGTGGCCAAAGGATATTCACAAGTCGAAGGTTTGGATTTCGGTGAAACCTATGCACCCGTAGCTAGGCTAGAATCAATTCGCATTTTACTTGCCTATGCTACTTACCATGGCTTCAAGCTTTATCAAATGGACGTGAAAAGTGCCTTCCTCAATGGACCAATCAAGGAAGAGGTCTATGTTGAGCAACCTCCCGGCTTTGAAGATAGTGAGTACCCTAAGCACGTATATAAACTCTCTAAGGCGCTTTATGGGCTCAAGCAAGCCCCAAGAGCATGGTATGAATGCCTAAGAGATTTTCTTATCACTAATGGCTTCAAAGTCGGAAAGGCCGATCTTACTTTATTTACTAAAACTCTTGACAATGATTTGTTTGTATGCCAAATTTATGTTGATGATATTATATTTGAGTCTACTAACGAATCTACTTGTGAGGAATTTAGTAGGATCATGACATAAAAATTCGAGATGTCTATGATGGGGGAGTTGAAGTACTTCTTAGGATTTCAAGTAAAGCAACTCCAAGAGGGCACCTTCATTAGCCAAATGAAGTATATTCAAGACATTCTAAACAAGTTTGGGATGAAGGATGCCAAGCCCATTAAGACACCCATGGGAACCAATGGGCATCTCGACCTCGACACGGGAGGTAAATCCGTCGATCAAAAGGTATACCGATCGATGATAGGCTCTTTACTCTATTTATGTGCATCTCGACCGGACATAATGCTTTCCGTATGCATGTGTGCAAGATTCCAAGCCGACCCTAAGGAAGCTCACCTTACGGCCGTAAAACGAATTTTGAGATATTTGGTTTATACTCCTAAGTTTGGGCTTTGGTACCCTCGGGGATCCACATTTGATTTAATTGGTTATTCGGATGCCGATTGGGCGGGGTGTAAAATTAATAGAAAGAGCACATCGGGGACTTGCCAGTTCTTGGAAAGGTCCCTGGTGTCTTGGGCTTCAAAGAAGCAAAATTCTGTAGCTCTTTCTACCGCCGAAGCAGAGTATATTGTCGCAGGCCATTGTTGCGCGCAACTACTTTGGATGAGGCAAACCCTTAGGGACTATGGTTACAAATTAACCAAAGTTCCTCTTCTATGTGATAATAAAAGTGCAATCCGCATGGCGGATAATCCCGTTGAGCATAGCCGCACTAAACACATAGCCATTCGGTATCATTTTCTAAGGGATCACCAACAAAAGGGGGATATCGAGATTGCATATATTAACACTAAGGAACAATTAGCCGATATCTTTACCAAGCCACTAGATGAACAAACTTTTAACAAACTTAGGCATGAGCTAAATATTCTTGATTCTAGGAATTTCTTTTGATGTTTTGCACACATAGCTCATGAATATACCTTTGATCATGTCTCTTTTATATGCTATGACTAATGTGTTTTCAAGTGAATTTCAAACCAAGTCATAGATTGAAAGGGAATTGGAGTCTTCGACAAAGACAAAGGCTTCCACTCCACTCCATAACATCCTTCGCTGTCGCTCCGAGCAACTCTCCAATTTGGTATAATCTTCACTCATATATTATTTGCCAAAGGGGGAGAGAAAGAAGAAGGGCTTATATTTCACTCAAAGTATCCGTTTTTGGCGATTCGTGCCAAAGGGGGAGAAAGTATTAGCCCAAAGCAAAAGGACCGCACCACCACAAATTTTTGAATGTGGGGTGGTTGGGGTATTTATAGCCCCAACCACCAAAAGGAAAAGCATTTGAAACAGGGGAGAAAATTTCAAATCTTGAAAATGCTTCTCAAAATCTTATTCATTTACCTTTGACTATTTGCAAAAGGACTTTGAAAAGAATTTGCAAAAACAAAACGTGTGGTGCAAGCATGGTCCAAAATGTTAAAAATAAAGAAACAATCCATGTGTATCTTATGAAAATATTTATTGGTTCAATTCTAAAGTAACCTTTGCACTTACATTATGCAAACTAGTTCAATTATGCACTTCTATACTTGCTTTGGTTTGTGTTGGCATCAATCACCAAAAAGGGGGAGATTGAAAGGGAATTAGGCTTACACCTTTTTCCTAATTGATTTTGGTGGTTGAATTTCCCAACACAAATAATTGGACTAACTAGTTTGCTCTAGTCTATAAGTTCTACAGGTACCAAAGGTTCACAATAAGCCAATAAAAAGACCAAGAAAGGGTTCAAACAGAGAGAGCAAAAGACAACCCAAAGGCACCCTGGTCTGGCGCACCGGACAGTGTCCGGTGCACCAGGGCACTCGACGCTGAACTCGCTACCTTCGGGAAAATGGGAGGCCGCTCCGCTATAATTCACCGGACTGTCTGGTGTCACACCGGACTGTCCGGTGTGCCAGCGGAGCAACGACTACTTCGCACGCAACGGTCGACTGCAACGCATTTAATGCGCGCATGCGCGCGCAGAGGACAGATCACGCGCAGAAGGCGCACCGGACAGTCTACAGGACCTGTCCGGTGCACCACCAGACAGCCCAGAGGCCCCACAAGTCAGAGCTCCAATGGTCGAACCCCAACGGTCTGCTGACGTGGCTGGCGCACCGGACAGTGTCCGGTGGCGCACAAGACTGTCCGGTGCGCCATGCGACAGCAGGCTTCCAACGACCATTTTCGGTGGTTGGGGCTATAAATACCCCAACCACCCCACATTCAATGGCATCCAAGTTTTCCACCTTCAACACATTACAAGAGCTATAGCATTCAATTCTAGACACTCCAAAGAGATAAAATCCTCTCCCAAGTCTGGAATCACTCCAAATCAAATAGTGACTAGAGAGAGCGACATTTGTGTTCATTTGAGCTCTTGCGCTTGGATCGCTTCTTTTCTTTCTCACTCTTCTTGTGATTCAACTCAATTGTAACCAAGGCAAGAGACACCAATTGTGTGGTGGTCCTTGCGGGAACTTTGTGTTCCGTTTGATTGAGAAGAGAAGCTCACTCGGTCTAAGTGACCGTTTGAGAGAGGGAAAGGGTTGAAAGAGACCCGGTCTTTGTGACCACCTCAACGGGAAGTAGGTTTGCAAGAACTGAACCTCGGTAAAACAAATCATCATGTCTCGCTCTTTATTTGCTCACGATTTGTTTTGCGCCCTCTCTCTCGGACTCGTTTATATTTCTAACGCTAACCCAGCTTGTAGTTGTGCTTAAGTTTATAAATTTCAGATTTGCCCTATTCACCCCCTCTAGGCAACTTTCACTAGATCTTCGACCTACACCCGTGGACCGTCTAGGACACGGACCATCTGAGCCACATGGCCGGACCGTCTGACCATGCCCATATGCCAAATTTGGTGCTCAACAGTTTCAAGTACAGTGTGGAGTACGACCTCCACACAATGTATCACATATTTTGGTTCTTGGATTAATGGCATGGATGTAAAAATGAGATGATTATTACTCCTAGTGGTTTCATCTATATGTTGGGCAATCTGGTTGAGTAGAATGATGTAGTCTTTGATAATGCTTCATTGAAAATTCCTATGTAGGTGGTATTTTGAACTACACATTGGCTTGGCTTTTGGACCAACTTCACTGTAAGGAAGACGATCAAGAGAAAATGAAGACTACTTGATGAAACATGGAGGTGTTGGTGATGCAGATTTTCTAACATCATGGATGGGGATCTAATTATAGCATGTGTATTTATATTTCTTTATTCAGTTGTGTGGTGTCTGGTCTAGTGACGTGTAAGACGACAATTTTTTCTATCCTGTTTTGTAGTAAGTGGTTATAGCCTCTATGGAGACAAATGTTGGGTACTTTTTGTTGGTCACTTGTTCTCAATTACTGTGGATCAAGAACAAGGCAACACAATTGTTAAACGTTAAGGACCTTCGTCCTTCGAAGCATTATCTCCTTTCGGATATAATGATCTTCAGACGTCATGAAGAACATGTTGGGGGCCTTCGTCTTCCGAAGGTCCTCAAAAACATGATTTAACAATGTTTCTGGAGTGTAATACATGAACAGGTACCTTCAGACTCGGATCAGAACCACAGTATGAGAAGCACGAATAATACGAAGGTTGATGCAGCGCCGAAGCTACGCGCAAGGGAGCTTCAGCATGACAGCAGGAAAGGGAACCGACTTAAAGGGGAAAAGGCTATTTAGACCTCGATGGATTACCTTATAGTTATTAGCAAATGTAAAGGGCATGGATATAATTTCACATGGGCTGTGCCCCGTGCCTATAAATAGATGAACAGTACTCCCGTACTGTTCACGCTGACTCGACATTTGCTTTTGCGTCACGCTTGTACCTTTATTTTCTGTCAAGCCGAAGGTGCCAAATGTAATTCAATATTGTCCTTATATTAATTTACGATTATATACTGAAAAATATATATGATAATGTCATTGTTCACATTGTTTCTTATGCTTTACATGCTTCATTTGTTGTTAATAATCATACATATATGTATGTTGAGATGCTTCGTTCGAAGATCATTATATCCTTGGGGAAATAATGCTTCGAAGGATGAAGGGCATTAACAAGTAACCTTCAGGAGTAGGAGTCTATAGCTTCTTCCTCCGCTGCCTTTTAGAGAAAAGGCAGCGGAGGAAGAAGCTATAGAACAGATTTTGCCTGAAAAAGCTGTCGCTCCTACTCCCGAAGCACCTTCCAAAGACCTTGATTATATTATTCGACATGCTTCGGAAAAAAGAATATCTGAAGAAGAAATTTTTGAAGCTAAACACTATGCCCGTGAACTGAAGTACCCAAAAGGGGCCTTAGTGTTTAATGGTACAGATGAAGATGATTTCTTGTATTGCCTCCCAGACAACAAAGAATTATCCGTCTGCCGGGAAATGGCCAGAAGTATGGGCTTTCCGAAGCTCAAAGTTGGCCTCTGTGCCATGACGAAGGACGATCTTGCAGATAGCCTTGCATACAACAGTCTGAAGGTATGAAAATTGTGAATTTGGAAGTTTATGAATTTTTAATTAGTCTTTTGTTCTGATGTTAATCCATTCATTCTTTTGTATAGGGCTTAATACTTAGCAATGCCTTAAGGGCACAAAAGAATGCTGAAGATGAGAGCTGCACTATTGCTCTCAACAACCTTCGAACAGAGGTTATCAAGCTGAGAAACGAAGCCTGGGAAAAAGACAAAATTCTACTTACATTGGTGGACAAAGTAAAGGGGGATGAAGCTAACTTCAAGGCTCAATCTGAAATCCAAAGGAATGAGATTGAAACCTTCAAAAACAACTGGCTGAAGCCAAATTAAAATGCGCTATTGCTGAAGCTGAACGATATGCTAGTGATTACTAGAAAATTTATTGTGAAAAAACAGTTGCAGAACTTTGCTCATCAAAAGAAAGATGTTTTGAAAAATCTGTGGAATGTGTAAAAAAGATAAAGACTAGCTTTGCCAACGTGGGCGCATACTCAAGTGAAGACAACTTCATATTGGGCGATCCTGAGGGCGTAATTGAGTGGATCAGCGGTGAGGGTGAAGCCTTTGAAGAGATTTTGAGTGACCGCGGGGACGTCTGTGCCTTCTCTAGTGTGAGGGGAGTTGCAGCTATTTTGGAGAAGGCAGGGTGCGAACATGTTAAAACTTTGGCCCAAGCCGAAGCTGCCTTCTCTATTGACGACACGAAGGACCCCTTGGCCGAAGCAAGCTCAATAGGCGGAAAATTTTTCACTGATATCTAGGAAAATGGCGGCCGAGGGATGGCCCATGAAATAATGAAAAAGAGCGAAAAAGATATTCATGATACTCGAGAAACAGCGAAAGCAGCTGAAAAAGCTGCGGAACTTGAAAGACGGATAAGTATTACTTAATGTCTTTTAACTTTATTGTTGTTTATTTTTGTGACTTCGAACTAATTCATGTCGTCTACCGCAGCTGAACTATCTCCTCCCCCAGAGCCATTCGACCCACTGGCCGACCCAGAGACAAAGAAAACAATAGAAATTATTAATATGGCCGAAGCTATTGTAGACGAAGTCGTTACCAAATTGCTGACCGAAGCTGAATATAAAGTTTTGAAGGAAGAAGAGTAGTTATTGTAAAAACATTTCTAGAATATTATTGTAACATTTGCTAAACTATGCTTGTAATATTCGATGTTTGTATCTTTGAATGTAATATGTAAATTGTTTGTAATTCAGTTCTTTACGATGCATGAAACTTTACGTACATACCGTTTTTTAGCCTTCGGCGAAAAAACACCTTCCCTTCTTTTCATGCTTCGTGAAGAAAAACTTTTATGTCTCGTGGGAATATTCATACTTCGTAAAGGACATCCAAGCGTCGTAAAAACATTAATGCTTCATAAACAATAGATTTCCTCCTCCACATTAGAGCCGATAAAGTTGTACTTCTTCAAAACTTAGCACAATTTCATTTTTTCGAAGCATTCTCCAAAGATCAACATTGTATCCCCTTCTTGTGCCATTGATGCAATATGATGTATGATGTTATGTTATGCGAAATGATGTGATGATGTTATGTTATGCGAAATGATGTTTATGCCGAAGACACACACTCACACCCCCATAGTGGAATACACAATCTCTTTGCCGCTTATTTTTCGGCTTGACCGCTTATTTTTCGGTGTATCAGCGCTGACTTTTCGCTGTAAGTTATGCATTCCCTAAGGAACGTCTTTTGAACTTCTTCGCCTTCTATTTCGGCGGTTGTAACACCCCTGGTGTTACTGTAACTAAAACTTGAGCATGGCATCATAAACATTGGCATTACATATGTTTGACACACCTAGAGTGCATTCACTAGGTAAAAATTTCAAACAAGTTGTATTGTTATAACACTTTGCAAATAGAACCCTGGCTAGGGAACTTAACCCTAAATAGGGATTAAAGGCGTAAAACTTAACCCAAGTTGAGAAAACCTAAAAGCTTTAGGGGAATAGTTATAAAATGTTTCCAAGAATGAACTTGAATCACTTTTATACCCCTGAAATACCAAAAAAAAACCCCATTGGAACCCTGGAAAACCCTAAGTCCAAACCCTAGGGGCATATGTGCAAAAACAGTGCACATTTGGACTAAAGTGTAAAAACTACTATGTTAAAGCACATAAAGTCACATGGTTCACATTTGGGAAGATTTACAAGCCAAACCCTAAGTTTTGGACTTAATTGCAAAATAGACCTCAATTGAGTTCTATACTAAGTCTGAATTTCAGGTTATAAGCTCAACTTTGGAGCTGTGTAACTTCCAAACCAGTAAGAATTTGCCCTAGGCCACCACATAAATTTTGTAAACCTATTATAGGAGAACAACTTTGATGCAGATAACTCCTGTTGTTGTTATACAAAAAATTAGAAAAAACACACCCAAAGTCAGGCTGTCAGGCTGATTAAGTCTGAAATTTAGACTGACAGAAAGATGACATGAACTTAGGGCTTAATTTTAAGCAAGATCCAGTGACTTTTTGTGGGAGCACATTGTAGCAAAGTTATAGCTGGATTATAGTTCTACAACTTTGCTGTAGAGCATTGGTTAGGTTGCCATTGAAAATTGGGAGTAAATTAACGCCAAACCTGCTCTGTCAGGTGCACTGAATACGCTTTGCGATGGTACAGTGCCTGGAGGATAAGGATCAGGACCTCACCGGCGATAAGAATGCCACGGCGGTCGGGATGGTCATCGACGGCTGCGGTAAAGATCTGGCGCGACGTGGCTTCAAAGCGTTGAGGTGGCGCTACCCGGTTAAACGACAGCCAACGGACTTTCGCCGTGGCTCTGCCGCGCGGGTGAGCTCGCCAGCGCGGTCACTGCTCGGTGAATCTCATCCGTCTCCAGCCAACAGCCTATAAATTGAGCCCTGGCGCTGCTTCTTCACCACATCGCAAGCACGAGTGCTTGTGCAATTGACTCACGTTAATCGGAGAGTTTACACAGTCCGCAAATTCCTTTTCTCCCTGTTCTTAACTCCGTCGCGAAGAACCCCTCCGTGGCCAGCATTCCTCGGGTTAGTACTTACCCAATTGCTTCATGTTCTTGCTTGTTGTTAGCCTCCTATTGCTCTTAGTGCCAACCAATCGAAATTCGGCCGAAGCCTTTCACCGGAACACGCGCCTGCTCCGTAGAACGCCGCCGGGCCACCCTCACCGTCGACCTGCTCTTCGGCTCTTATTCTGCCCAAACCAAAGTGTGTGCATAACTCCTGGTGAACCCGTGAACCCTTCCCCAGCCTCAATTTAGTCATCCCCGCCGTCGTTTGGCCGAAACGCGTTCGTCCCTATAACCATCCGCCTGTCACCATGAACCAGTTGTTTCAAAGCCCCGGTTATAAAATTGATTGGGGGGAAATGGTCCTTAGAACTTGAATTTGGCTTCGGCCAAAGTAGGACACCGGTCGCTGAGCGAAATAGCCGGTTCACGTGCTCGTAGGAGCCCTGCGCATCGCCGTCCGCCGTCGAGGGCTTCAAGGTGTAAAGAATTAGAACTACAGGGACGTTTCTACAAACCGTCAGCGACTGTGCAATAGTAAATGAACCCATTTCGGGTTAGCCGTTAAGTCGAGGGCCTTTCTGTAAAGCCGCCATCGCGGGCGCGGGTGCGCGCGCATTTTCCTTAGGCTTGGGCTGTTTCGGCTGTTTCTGGCCCGATACTGTTCAAACCTTTTCCTTTTCTTTTTCCAGCAGGACTCCAACAATTTTATAAAATTGTAGAAAAATCCTAAAAATATGAGACCAATTTTGTTAGATCCCTAATTTCCTGCAGTATTTAATAAAAATAGTACCATGATTTTTAGGTCACATAGGGAATTTTGGGGTATCTAAAATAGCCTAAAGAATTGATTCTGGATTTTTAAAAATAGATAATAAGTCCAAAAATGCCCAAACTTTTTATATGAGCTCTACACATTATTTAGAAGCCTTGGGTAGAGTTTGGTTTGATTTGGACCTTGTTTGATAACTAGAACCCAAAACCCCTACCCCTGCCCTTTGAACTCCTTTACTGACTCTGGAAACCCTAAGTTCTCGGAGTTCCGTGAAGGAAAGTTGTATTCAAGACTTAGATAATAAATTTTTATTATCTTTGCACTCTCATGAGCATTACATGGCATTCATTCTTATATATACCTATATGGTTATATTTAGAAAACGAAGAAGAGATCGAAGTGACCGAAGAGAAGACACCACCACCTTCGGAATCTCAGGCCGGAAATTGTTTCTACTTTGATATCTGCGGGTCCGAGCCTGACTCACCTATTAACGAAGGCAAGCCCCGGTGCATTTGCCACCTTCCTTGATGTTTTTAAAATCTTTCTCACTTGATTGCTGCATTAGGTGATAGGAGTTGAATGCTTAAACAATTCCTGCATTACCTTCCTTGAACTTGATCACCTTCCTTGAAACCCTGTTTTTACAAAAAGGTTTTACTATGCTTAGTATTGCTCTATAAAAACAAAAGGATTTGTTTTACAAAAGATGATTGGCAAAGTGGGAGGGTTGTTTTCAAAAATAAAACTTGATGGTGGATCCATCATGGCCGTGATGGGTTCAACATTGGAAAAGATGTACCTCTGCCAGGTACCAAGTTTTTGGGTTAAAATGATTAAGTTGAGACCGGGCGGGTGACTTGCACGAGAAGAGAGTCTCGGTGTAGTGTCTCCGTCTGAGTCGATTAAGGACCGTGTCGATGTAGGCTTGATGACCAAGGACCCTTTAACTGGTCACATGCCTCGTCATGGGTAAGCCTTGCCTCGGGCAGACTAAGGCCAGAATAAGATAACACGAAATGGGCGTGGAGCGGTGGCAGGAGTAGCGTGTACCCTCCGTAGCAAGAGGCTGGACGGTGGTGTATCTGTGCTCTCGGTTTGCGTGAACCTGATCTGGTCTTAAGAACCCCGGTGGCGGGTTGACATATGCAAGGGTTCAGTCCTACATATGTCGTGTGATTGGAGATCCTCAGCTGAGTATAATCGATTCGGATCGTCGTACCTTCGCGGTTATGAAGACTTGGTCACTGCCCTATACGTCGAACTCCAGTAAAGATGAAAGGTTTTGTTAAGAAATTGGCTAGTGTAGGTCAAGTGATTGAACTAGGGTAGAAAGAACTCTAGTTGCAGGTAATTTTACTTAACTTGACAAATAAAACTGGATTTTTAAGGATCCACTTTAGTAAGCATTTCTGCAAAACAGAGTCTTTGATTATTGAAAAGCCTTACCTTGACTCCCTTAACCAGCATACCCTTGAGAGTCTTTTCTTTAGTCAGGTAAGACTTGCTGAGTAATTCCATACTCAGGGTTTATTCCCCCGTTGTTTTTAGGTGAGGAAGCGACAAATTTTTGTTGCTTTTGCTCTATGGTGGTGCCAAAGGAAGAACACAAGGAATGAAGTACGGGAGGAAAGGATCCTCCATTAGAACCTTTGTTTAAAAACTTTATGGGAGGAGTTTTTACCTCCCTTGGTATTGTAATAATACTACTCAGCACTCGTTTTATAACTCTGGTCTATAATAACCAACTTGATCTTATTTCTAAATAAATGTAAGTTTATGTAATCGCTTCCGCATTTCTATATCTCCGATGTTCTGTAATGTCTGCAAGACAGGTGAAACGTTCCTGGAAAGGTAAGAAAGAAGATACCGAACCTGTCGAGTGATTCAGGAACATCTACAGGGTTGTCTGATGTCTGTTGGACAAGGACAACTGTAGTGGGCCTAATTACTTGGGAGGTTCCGTCACAGCTGGTATCGGAGCGAATCCCTTCTCTGCAGATATTATGAGGCATCTTCAAAAGGATTTTCTAAAAGACTTACCTAGAAACTCTCTTCCCTTCATACCTAAGTATTCTGAAGAGTTTATCTTAAAGACCAGGTAGTAAGAGTGCAACATATAGAAGGTGTGAATCAACTAAGGTTGATTCTGTAATTATACATGCATCATGCTAAGAACTATACTAATCAAATTTCCCCCCTTAGAAAATGCCGCCGCGCACAAGGAGAACAGCGCGCAAACATACTGGACCGATTGGTGTGCCGTGTCACCAGCTGGCCCCAAGACATGATAATAGTAGTAGTGGATGCAACGATCCTATAGGGGATCTTGAAGCTGAAGTGAGTCGGCTCCAAGCGGAACTCCGCCGCAGGACAGCTATATGGGTCGTAGATGGCGACCGAATAAATGAGTTGAGAAGAGACGTCCGCCATCTGCGAGATCAGCTCGCGGACCAGGATTTGGCACTCGACTGGGTTGTTCAATCTCGTTCGCTTGCATGGGACAAGGAGCAAAAAGCTCAAGCTCGAGTAGCAGAGCTCAACTTGGCCGTTGATGACCTGCAGACATATTGCAATACCTTACATGAAGAAGTTCATGTATTATATTCGCAACTGCATCCCAGTGAGCCTACGGATCCTGTCGAGTCGGAAGCCAGACCCTCGCATGTTGCGGGAGAAGCGCTTGGTGGTGAGTTGGACCTTTTTCAGCCCCCTCCTTCTATGAGGCTGGTCGATGAATGGTCTCCCACACCCGACGACGAGGCTACCAAAAGAGAAAAGAAGTGGCTTATCAAGTGCCCGTAATATTGGCCGGACGGGACTTTCCTACTAATATGGTTGTTCTGAAAGGCCAAGACATAGATGTCATCTTGGGCATGAACTGGTTAGCCCAGCATAAGGCAATTCTCAACCCTGATCTGAGAACCATCAGGTTGAGTTATGGCCAATAGAGAGTTGGTAACTTGATTTCCTAAACCCAAAATTGGGCTATTCGTATTTAGTGAACCATGACCAAACACATACAAATAAATGCCTAGATAATTTCTTTGTCGGACCTAAAATGTACCTGGACTTCAAACAAGGATCTCAAGTCATGTCTCCTTTTAGCACCATTCTCCTGTTCAGCTGATGCAGGTTGAGGTCTCCATTGTATTTGGCCTCTCCTTGCGGATCGCCATGTTGCTTTATTAACCCAACCTAGGAAAGACATGTCCGACCATTTTCTTGAATTTGATGCCTTTGGTTTCTTTGAAGGCATACCAACTTAATCCTTGACCTTGTGCTCTCTGCAATGGGCATAGAAATTTGCTTGGGGCTGAAATAACAGTCTCCCATCGTACTCCTTTCATTTAGTTAGGTTATGGCCATGTCTTGATTCACTTCATCGGGCCATGATCTATTTGGCTCTCTACTGGTAACCATCTTTACTGGTGGAGTATCTCTTTGTATATTGTCACCCTTACCCAATCCATTAGTGTCACGCGAGATTTCTTATTGGTTACATCTAGCAATGGCGTTATGACTAAAACCGATGGCACCGCGATGAAACTGAGGGCCTCCTGTCGATGCACACACATGGTTGCGCTACTTGGCACCCGTTGGTATCACCGTTAATAGTCATAATCCATTATTAGACTATATCGATATGTTATCTTTGCGCAAATTGTTCTTACCTCGTGAGATTCATTATTGGTGCTAGTTTTGTAATGGTGTCATGGTTAAGGACTTATGGTACCGCGGCGAAACTGAGAGCCTCCTGTGAATGTGCACACAGGATTTTGTTGCTTGGCGCATGTCGGTATCGAGGTCTCTAGTCATGATCCATTATGGAATTACACTGATGTGTTATCTTCCATTGACCTTTCCTTGAAACAATTTCTATGTTGTTTAGAGATCAAGCAACATCTGTCATTCCCGTTGGATCAAAAGGGCATACCACTTTCATGTGTGGTCTTATTTCTTTTGATCTTGGTAGTGACTACTCATACAAGTTCCCTTTACATCCTTTGTGTAAAGGTGAAGCCTTGGAGCTTTTTAGTGTAAGAAAACAACTGATTAGCTCTCAAAATAGAGATATGTTTCCCCTACTGCTGAAATGCAGGAGTTTGTTCATTCGCTCTCTTATTTAATCCATGTATTCCCTAACCAAGTGGATAATTCATCTTGCATGAGAAAAACGGATGAACAACTTGACCAAATAATTTTTTACCCACATACATAATCTCTTATTAACAAAGAGTGAACTCTCAACCCCTTGGCTTACCAATGGTACTGAGAGGATTTGCTTAATGTCAAAAGTAGTTCAACAAGTTGGTTTTGACTAACTTGTAACTGCCTGTTGAACGAAGGCTGAGTTTAGAGATCGTTTTATCGAGTTGTCTAAACTCACTTTGGTTCAACCCACCCTAAAGAAAGTACTTACCAAAATTAAATTAAGTCGACCAGTAAATTATCGCTCTAGTCGCGCCTCGACCGCCTCACGCGTGCTTTTCCTGCGTGTGTGATCATGCCGATCCATAACTAGTGCCGGATAAAATGGACTGGTTACAAGGTCCGCATTTATAGATCCCTCCGCTGGTGATTTTTCATGAATCTATCTCACCTTTCGTGGGCTTGGATTCCCTGGCTAACACAAGTTGACCGTGATGTTATTCGACATTCACACCCGTCTCATGTGCTATGAACTTACTGCAACCACTTGTTGGTAAACCTCTTCCTGTGTGTTTTACCCAAGATGGTGCATCTGATTCTGTTTGGGTAAAATTGCATAATTGTCGCCCGCCCAACAGACTCAGATAGTACAGTGTCATCAGAAGAAGCAAATTGCACACATGGAACCTTATGTGTTCTTCTGGCTGACATCGTCTTTATGGGTGGGCAAAGATGAAAATTGAAATTGCACGCTATGTGGCTAGATGTGACACTTGTAAACATGTCAAGGCCATATACATGAAGACTGCTGGTCCATTACAATCTTTACCTATCCCAACATGGAAATGGGAAGATATTAGTATGGACTTCATTGTGGGATTACCCAGGACTACAAAAGGGTATGATTCTATCTGGGTTATAATTGATCAGCTTACGAAAATTGCTCATTTTCTGCCAGTCAAGACAGATCACCCGATTACTATCTATGCCCAATTGTACATTGCTCGTATTCTTAGTCTGCATGGTGTTCCAAAAACCATAGTGTCGGATCATGGACCTCAATTTGTAGCCAAGTTTTGGGAAGCACTTCACAAATCCTTGGGTACTAAGTTGATCCACAGTTCGGCCTACCATCCTCAAACCAGTGGGCAGACTGAGAGAGTGAACCAAATACTTGAAGATATGTTGCGGGCATGTGTTTTGGAATTCCCACAAAAATGGGATGAATGTTTGCCGTTAGCGGAGTTCTCATATAATAATAGCTATCAAGAAAGTATCAAGATGGCACCCTTCGAAGCTTTATATGGACGACGATGTCGTACTCCGCTAAATTGGTCTGAACCTGGTGAAAGGTACTTTTTCAGGCCTGATATGGTGAAAGAGACCGAAGAAAAGGTTCAAAGAATAATTCATAATTTGAAGAAAGCTCAAGCTCGTCAAAAGAGTTATGCAGACAAACGGCGAATGCCCTTATACTTCCTTGTGGGAGACTATGTCTACCTAAAGGTTTCGCCAATGAAGGGGGTATCACGTTTCGGGGTTAAAGGAAAGCTTGCACCCCGGTATATTGGTCCTTTCCCTATACGTGAGCAATGTGGACCAGTGGCATACCGACTCCAACTACCCAAAACATTGTCTATTGTGCATAATGTGTTCCACGTGTCACAATTGAAGAAGTGTCTTCGGGTTCCCGATCGAACCATTGAAGTGACAGATGTTGTCCTTGAGCCAGACTTAACATATTCTGAGCATCCCATTCGAGTCTTGGATCAAAAGGACAGGATTACCCGAAGAAAAACTCTCAAGTTTTATAAGATACAGTGGAACCAACATTCCGAAGATGAGGCTACATGGGAAACTCAAGACTTTTTAGATAAGAATTTCCCAGGCTTTTTAGCCTCTTGTAATTTGTAAAGCATGTATAACTGTTGTAATAATGGAATGAGTCCCAAACCACCCCTGCCTTGTACCAAGAATAAGGAAATAAAAATGTGATGTGTTTCCTTTACCATTACTTACCCTAGGACTTTTAATCTCGGGACGAGATTCTTTTATGGGGGGAAGGATGTAACACCCCTGGTGTTACTGTAACTAAAACTTGAGCATGGCATCATAAACATTGGCATTGCATATGTTTGACACACCTAGAGTGCATTCACTAGGTAAGAATTTCAAACAAGTTGTATTGTTATAGCACTTTGCAAATAGAACCCTGGATAGGGAACTTAACCCTAAATAGGGATTAAAGGGGTAAAACTTAACCCAAGTTGAGAAAACCTAAAATATTTAGGGGAATAGTTATAAAATGTTCCCAAGAATGAACTTGAATCACTTGTATACCCCTGAGATACCAAAAAACCCCATTGGAACCCTGGAAAACCCTAAGTCCAAACCCTAGGGACCTATGTGCAAAAACAGTGCACATTTGGACTAAAGTGTAAAAACTACTATGTTAAAGCATATAAAGTCACATGGTTCACATTTGGGAAGATTTACAAGCCAAACCCTAAGTTTTGGACTTAATTGCAAAATAGACCTCAATTGAGTTCTATACTAAGTCTGAATTTCAGGATATAAGCTCAACTTTGGAGATGTGTAACTTCCAAACCAGTAAGAATTTGCCCTAGGCCACCACATAAATTTTGTAAACCTATTATAGGAGAACAACTTTGATGCAGACATCTCCTGTTGTTGTTATACAAAAAATTAGAAAAAACACACCCAAAGTCAGGCTGTTAGGCTGATTAAGTCTGAAATTTAGACTGACAGAAAGATGACATGAACTTAGGGCTTAATTTTAAGCAAGATCCAGTGACTTTTTGTGGGAGCACAGTGTAGCAAAGTTATAGCTGGATTGTAGTTCTACAACTTTGCTGTAGAGCATTGGTTAGGTTGCCATTGAAAATTGGGAGTAAATTAATGCCAAACCTGCTCTGTCAGGTGCACTGAATACGCTTTGCGATGGTACAGTGCCTGGAGGATAAGGATCAGGACCTCACCGGCGATAAAAATGCCTCGGCGGTCGGGATGGTCGTCGGCGGCTGCGGTAAAGATCTAGCGCGACGTGGCTTCAAAGCGTTGAGGTGGCGCTACCCGGTTAAACGACAGCCACCGAACTTTCGCCGTGACTCTGCCGCGCGGGTGAGCTTGCCAGCGCGGTCACTGCTCGGTGAATCTCATCCGTCTCCGGCCAGCAGCCTATAAATTGAGCCCTGGCGCTGCTTCTTCACCACATCGCAAGCAGGAGTGCCTGTGCAATTGACTCACGTTAACCGGAGAGTTTACACAGTCCGCAAATTCCTTTTCTCCCTGTTCTTAACTCCACCGCGAAGAACCCCTCCGTGGCCAGCATTCCTCGGGTTAGTACTTACCCAATTGCTTCATGTTCTTGCTTGTTGTTAGCCTCCTATTGCTCTTAGTGCCAACCAATCGAAATTCGGCCGAAGCCTTTCACCGGAACACGCGCCTGCTCCGTAGAACGCCGCCGGGCCACCCTCACCGTTGACCTGCTCTTCGGCTCTTATTCTGCCCAAACCAAAGTGTGTGCATAACTCCTGGTGAACCCGTGAACCCTTCCCCAGCCTCAATTTGGTCATCCTCGCCGTCGTTTGGCCGGAACGCGTTCGTCCCTATAACCATCCGCCTGTCACCATGAACCAGTTGTTTCAAAGCCCCGGTTATAAATATGATTGGGGGGAAATGGTCCTTAGAATTTGAATTTGGCTTCGGCCAAAGTAGGACACCGGTCGCTGAGCGAAATAGCCGGTTCACGTGCTCGTAGGAGCCCTGCGCATCGCCGTCCGCCATCGAGGGCTTCAAGGTGTAAAGAATTAGAACTAGAGGGACATTTCTGCAAACCGTCAGCGACTGTGCAATAGTAAATGAACCCATTTCGGGTTAGCCGTTAAGTCGAGGGCCTTTCTGTAAAGCCGCCATCGCGGGCGCGGGCGCGCGCGCATTTTCCTTAGGCTTGGGCTGTTTGGGCTGTTTCTGGCCCGATAATGTTCAAACCTTTTCCTTTTCTTTTTCCAGCAGGACTCCAACAATTTTATAAAATTGTAGAAAAATCCTAAAAATATGAGACCAATTTTTTTAGATCCCTAATTTCCTGAAGTATTTAATAAAAATAGTACCATGATTTTTAGGTCATATAGGGAATTTTGGGGTATTTAAAATAGCCTAAAGCATTGATTCTGGATTTTTAGAAAATAGATAATAAGTCCAAAAATGCCCAAACTTTTTATATGAGCTCTACACATTATTTAGAAGCCTTGGGTAGAGTTTGGTTTGATTTGGACCTTGTTTGATAACTAGAACCCAAAACCCCTACCCCTGTCCTTTGAACTCCTTTACTGACTCCGGAAACCCTAAGTTCTCGGAGTTCCGTGAAGGAAAGTTGTATTCAAGACTTAGATAATAAATTTTTATTATATTTGCACTCTCATGAGCATTACATGGCATTCATTCTTATATATACCTATATGGTTATATTTAGAAAACGAAGAAGAGATCGAAGTGACCGAAGAGAAGACACCACCACCTTCGGAATCTCAGGCCGGAAATTGTTTCTACTTTGATATCTGCGGGTCCGAGCCTGACTCACCTATTAACGAAGGCAAGCCCTAGTGCATTTGCCACCTTCCTTGATGTTTTTAAAATCTTTCTCACTTGATTGCTGCATTAGGTGATAGGAGTTGAATGCTTAAACAATTCCTGCATTACCTTCCTTGAACTTGATCACCTTCCTTGAAACCCTGTTTTTACAAAAAGGTTTTACTATGCTTAGTATTGCTCTAGAAAAACAAAAGGATTTGTTTTACAAAAGATGATTGGCAAAGTGGGAGGGTTGTTTTCAAAAATAAAACTTGATGGTGGATCCATCATGGTCGTGATGGGTTCAACATCAGAAAAGATGTACCTCTGCCAGGTACCAAGTTTTTGGGTTAAAATGATTAAGCTGAGACCGGACAGGTGACTTGCACGAGAAGAGAGTCTCGGTGTAGTGTCTCCGTTTGAGTCGATTAAGGACCGTGTCGATGTAGGCTTGATGACCGAGGACCCTTTAACTGGTCACATGCCTCGTCATGGGTAAGCCTTGCCTCGGGCAGACTAAGGCCAGAATAAGATAACACAAAATGGGCGTGGAGCGGTGGCGGGAGTAGTGTGTACCCTCCGTAGCAAGAGGCTGGACGGTGGTGTATCTGTGCTCTCGGTTTGCGTGAACCTGATCTGGTCTTAAGAACCCCGGTGGCGGGTTGACATATGCAAGGGTTAAGTGCTACATATGCCGTGTGATTGGGGATCCTCAGCTGAGTATAATCGATTCGGATCGTCGTACCTTCGCGGTTATGAAGACTTGGTCACTGCCCTATACGTAGAACTCCAGTAAAGATGAAATGTTTTGTTAAGAAATTGGCTAGTGTAGGTCAAGTGATTGAACTAGGGTAGAAAGAACTCTAGTTGCAGGTAATTTTACTTAACTTGACAAATAAAACTGGATTTTTAAGGATCCACTTTAGTAAGCATTTCTGCAAAACAGAGTCTTTGATTATTGAAAAGCCTTACCTTGACTCCCTTAACCAGCATACACTTGAGAGTCTTTTCTTTAGTCAAGTAAGACTTGCTGAGTAATTCCATACTCAAGGTTTATTCCCCCGTTGTTTTTAGGTGAGGAAGCGACAAATTTTTGTTGCTTTTGCTCTAAGGTGGTGCCAAAGGAAGAACACAAGGAATGAAGTACGGGAGGAAAGGATCCTCCATTAGAACCTTTGTTTAAAAACTTTATGGGAGGAGTTTTTACCTCCCTTGGTATTGTAATAATACTACTCAGCACTCGTTTTATAACTCTGGTCTGTAATAACCAACTTGATCTTATTTTCTAAATAAATGTAAGTTTATGTAATCGCTTCCGCATTTCTATATCTTCGATGTTCTGTAATGTCTGCAAGACGGGTGAAACGTTCCTGGAAAGGTAAGAAAGAAGATACCGAACTTGTCGAGTGATTCAGGAACATCTACAGGGTTGTCTGATGTCTGTTGGACAAGGACAACTGTAGGTGGGCCTAATTACTTGGAGGTTCCGTCACAGCGGTATTCGCGTTGACTTTTCATGCTTCGCCTTATATTTCGGCGGTATTTGGCTCTGCATTCCCTTCGGAACGACTTTTGAGTAGAAAACTTACACTACGCTCCCTTGGGAATGACTTTTTGTAGCTTCGGCAAACTTACGCTGCGTTCCTTTGGAACGACTTTTTGTAGCTTCGGTGATACTTGCAATGTGATTTTTAGCCCCGCATTCCCTAAGGAAGGACTTTTGAGCTTCAACAATTTTTGGACTTCGTGAGTCTGTGGAGAAGATATATTTCACTGTGGCAAGAACGGAGCTATTACAAGAAATTGAAAATGGCAAGAAAACTAGATTTACAATAATTGTTCCTTATTAAAAAAGAAAATGACAATGAATGTAAAAATTGTTTTCGGGGTAGGATATCTCTCAATAGATATGTTTTGATTCTGACACAGTACTGTTGACTGTGCGAGCTTCGGACTCCTCCCTGAAATCTCGCTGGTGGTGGGTCTGTTGGCTCCCTTCTGGCTGCTGGCCTCATGAATATGTAGGTTGTAGTGGCGGCGGAGGTGGAGGCTGTGACCAAGATGCCTGTGACTGGCTAGCCGAAGCAACAGAAGCTGCAGGATGATTACCCACATACTCTGGTATGTAGGGTGAGTGATACGAAGCAGTGTGCATGACCTACTTCGGCTGGTTCTGCTGAGCTGCGGCTTCTGCTATTTCCTTTTGTTTCTGAATGGTGACATCGCACATCCTTGTAGTATGGCCCTTGTCCTCACCACAGAATAAGCAATAATTTTTTCTAGGCTGATCCCCGAACCTTCCTCCGAAGCCCCTGACGCCTCTGCCTCTTGGAGCTGGCGGCCGGAAAGAGCTTTGTTGCTGCCCCGAAGCTTGCGAGGAATACTGTGGCCTTTGTTGTTGACTTCCTCTGTCATTACTCTGAGTAGAGTTGTGAATTGACCTGACGTGCCTCGGGTGGATTCGTCCTCCGAAGCCCCTGGTCATTTCAGAGAACCTGTATGCTTCCTCCCTTCTTTGGCGGAAGTCATTGTCAGCTCGGATGTACTCATCCATCTTCTGGAGCAGCTTCTCCAAAGTCTATGGAGGCTTTCTAGCAAAATACTGGGCAGTAGGTCCTGGACGAAGCCCCTTGATCATGGCCTCAATGACAATTTCATTGGGCACTATGGGCGCTTGTGCTCTGAGACGCAAGAACCTTCAGATGTATGCCTGGAGATACTCCTCATGATCTTGCGTGCATTGAAACAGAGCTTGAGCTGTGACTGGCTTCGTCTGAAAACCCTGGAAACTTGTCACTAGCATATCCTTGAGCTTCTGTCATGAAGTAATAGTTCCGGGCCGAAGAGAAGTTTGCCACGTTTGGGCCACATTTCGAACTGCCATGACGAAGGACTTGGCCATGATAGCTGCATTGCCTCCATATGAAGATATAGTTGCTTTATAGCTCATCAAAAACTGCTTCGGGTCTGAATGGCCATCATACATGGGGAGCTGAGGTGGCTTGTATGATGGGGGCCATGGGATAGCCTGCAGTTTTGCTGCCAAGGGAGAAGCATCATCAAAAGTAAAGGTATCATGATTAAAATCATCATACCATCCATCGACGTTGAACAAGCCCTCTTGATGAAGCTCCCTGTGTTGGGGCCTTCAATCTTGTTCGTCTTGAGCAAGATGGCGTACTTCTTCATTGGCTTCGTCAATTTGCCTTTGAAGATCAGCCAGTCGGGCCATCTTCTCCTTCTTCCTTTGTACTTGTTGATGGATTATCTCCAGGTTTCTGATTTCTTGGTCCAATTCCTCCTCTCGGAGTGTTGGACTAGTGGCCTTCCTCTTCTGGCTTTGGGCCTCTCGAAGAGAAAGGGTCTCCTGATTTGGGTCTAGTGGCTGCAGCGCGGCAGCCCCTATCGCCAAAGCTTTCTTCGGTGGCATGACGAAGGTCAGTGCTTGCCGAAGGTGGTCGAAAAGGGTTCACCGGAGGTGGGAGCCAATGTTGGAGACTTGCTCTCAAATGCTATAAATTGAGAACAAGGCAACACCAAAATAGGTTACTTGTTAATGCCCTTTGTCCGAAGATCATTATATCCTTGATATTGTTCCTTACCCCAGGGCTTCGTCTCATACGAAAGCTCGTGCATACTGCAAAAACATCTTGTGCTTGGCTCTAGACCTTGACTCCTCATAGCCCAGACGAAGATCCCCATTCTGATAATTGCTTCGGGAGTGCTCTGGTGAAGGAAAATCTGATATATCTTTAAAACTTCAACTACAAATCTGTTCAATGGGAACCGAAGTCCAGCCTTGAAGAAGCTTCGGAAGATCACAACTTCGTTTTCTTCGGGAGCAGGAACGGCTCTGTCTGCGTCAGCCCTCACAATAGACATATCTCGAAAATACCTTCCTCTCATATTATTAAGATGACTCTGTTTGATAGTTGATTTCCCGAAGACTGCATGACTTGGTCGCCAGGGCCAATCTTCAGAGTCTTCGCCCCCACTCTCCACATCATAGTTGTCACTATCATCGGTATCTTCAGACAAGCCTTCCAGAATTTCTTTAGTAATCTTCTCTGTATTCGTTTTCGCTATTGACTCAACAAATCCAGCAGTCTTCTCCTCAAGAAGCTTCTCCTCTTCGCTCAGCTTCGTCTCAGCAACAACTTTTTTTGTCTTGAGACATCTTTTCTTCGGGTATGACGAAAACGCGTCCTTAAAACCGAAGCTTAGGGAGTATGAGAAGCTAAGCAGGCAGTGGCAAGCAAGAGCTAAAAAACTGAGTAAACAAAACAAGCGGCAACTAGCGTACCAAATGTGCTCAGGGTGAGTTCCTATTTATACGATCGACGCGCTCCAAGTTGGAGGGTCCCGTTTGTCATTGACTGTTGCTATTCTAGCAAAGGGAAGGTGTTTTTTCGGACCTTCGGCTTAGGGCCTTCGTCCATATCGCAATCTAAATTCGTTATTCTAACAAATTAATATTGCGAGGGGCTACTGTTGGGGGCCTTCGTCTTCCGAAGGTCCTCAAAAACATGATTTAACAATGTTTCTGAAGTGTAATACATGAACAGATACCTTCAGACTCGGATCAGAACCACAGTATGAGAAGCACGAACAATACGAAGGTTGATGCAGCGCCGAAGCTACGCGCAAGGGAGCTTCGACATGACAGCAGGAAAGGGAACCGACTTAAAGGGGAAAAGGCTATTTAGACCTCGATGGATTACCTTATAGTCATTAGCAAATGTAAAGGGCATGGATGTAATTTCACATGGGCTGCGCCTCATGCATATAAATAGATGAACAGTACTCTCGTACTGTTCACGCTGACTCGACATTTGCTTTTGCGTCACGCTTGTACCTTTGTTTTCTGTCAAGCCGAAGGTACCAAATGTAATTCAATATTGTCCTTATATTAATTTACGATTATATACTGAAAAATATAATGATAATGTCATTGTTCACATTGTTTCTTATGCTTTACATGCTTCATTTGTTGTTAATAATCATACATATATGTATGTTGAGATGATGAAGGTATGTCGTTCATGACCTTCGTCCGAAGATCATTATATCCTTGGGGAAATAATGCTTCGAAGGACGAAGGGCATTAACAAGTAACCTGTTTTGGTGTTGCCTTGTTCTCAATTTATAGCATTTGAGAGCAAGTCTCCAACAGAACACATCTTCATGATTCATAAAAATAAGGACTTATATACACGAAATGTAATGTCCATTCACCTATTTATTCCATAATAAATGTATAGACATTATCAAAATATATATTACATTGATACCTTCGGCTTGTTTGAAGGTGATGACGCGAGGGCAATTACCGTTCAGCGTGAACAGTACGGGGTACTGTTCATCTATTTACAGGCAATTGTAAGGGTTTGTGCGCTATTACATTCATGCCCTCAACAATTACACACAGAGTTTACAGAATGTCACAGAGAAAATATCGCCATTTGTACTTATTAACTTCAACATCTTCTCCTTACGTTGACTTCCCGTTTCACCGTGACGAAGCCTATTAGACGAAGCTTGCTTCGTCGTACTCCTCTTGTGTTTTGTCGAAGCTTTTCCGGTGACGAAGCTCCTGTAATATTCAGTAGTATGCTAGAAGAAAATGGTTAGCCGTGTTTTTTAGGACCTTCGGAAGAGGAAGGCCCTCAACAGTAGCGCCTCGCAGTATTAATTTGTTTCTTCGTAACAAATTTAGACTACGAAAAGAATAAAGGCCTTTAGCCAAAGGTCCAAAAAACACCTTCCCTTCACTATATTAGCGAGACATTCTGCATTGTGGGACCCACTGCTCAGTGGTGTTTTGCGTATATATACAAGGGTTCGGGTTGAAAATATTTTTCGTGCTATCAAGCTTTGTGTTGGGTTTGTCATTTTAGCTTTCTAATTCTGCGACCACAATTCCTTTTGAGCTTTAGCTTTTTGTTGCAATCATCGCTGAAATGGCCGAAGAGAAGAAAATTATGGATCCCGCACTCTCTGGTTTTTACGAAGCCATAGAGAGGACCAATGTTGAAAAAAATTACTGATGAGATGTTAGTTGGGCTATCTGGGGACTCAAGTGACAACGAGAGTTTTGATATTGAGAGTGACAACAATGATGCCAAAGATCGGCCCTGGAGGCCAAGTCATGTTGTGTTTGGAAATTCTACCATCAAGAAGGGATAGATTGAAGCAATAAAGGGAAAATATTTTCATGATATATCTATTGTGAGGGTTGGTGGGGAGAACACTATTCCGCTTCCTGAGGTTGACGAAGTGGTTGTTTTCAAGAGTTTTATGAAGGCTAGCCTTCGGTTCCCTCTACATAAAATGCTGGTTGAAGTGCTAAATCGATTTGAAATATACCTTCATCAACTTACTTCTGAAGCTTTGATTAAAATTAAAAATTTTATTTGGGCAATGAGGAGCCAGGGGTTGGAACTGGACGATGATTGTTTTTGCAACATTCATGAGTTGTCTTACTAAATGAAGGCCACTGGGAAGGAGCAATACCATAACAACTTCGGATGTTATAGCTTCGTGTATCGGTCTGATGCGAGGTGTCCTATGCCAACGTTTAGGAAAAATGGTCAGGCTCATGGATGAAGAAATGGTTTTATGTTAAGAATGATTTGAGTGAGATGGAGGATGTGAAGAGCGTAATTCAGCGCCCCATAAGATCGCGCTTTGGAATTAGGAGACCTTCGATCGCGGGTGGTAACAAAGCACAAGCATGTCTGATGGCCTTCAACATAGTGTGTAGCTACATTGACACGAGAGATTTGGTCCAGGAGCATATTGCTTTCAAGGTATGACCCCTTGTTAACGATTGGGAGATGCCAAAGGAAACTGCTGTTAGTTCGAGTGTAGGCGGCCTTGTTTATCTAAAATACACCTATCGTTATAGAAGTCAGTTCGACGAGCCAGATGATGAATGGCTTGAAGCTGTTGAGGCGACCAGTGATGAATTGTTGGGGGCTTATTCGAAGGCAGAGGACGAAGCTATGAATAATGCGTTCAGTGGTCGAGGAAACAGAAGGCTAAACATAGTTTTTGATGTAATTGGATTTGTCTATCCTCACTATTGCTTTCTCGCGCGAAAACAAGGAACGAAGAGAAAGTCCACAACTACGACCTCTTCCGCCGCGCCGAAGCCAAAAAGGAGTAAAGTTTTGACTCATCGGCCGAAGTTGTATTCTTTAGAGAGGGCTCCTGCCCTGCCTGCTACATAAAAGACGGAAGTTGTTGAATGTGCTAAAGCTACCCCTCGGCTTTGAAGATAATTCACGCTGAGGCTACCGAAGCTGCCACTGCTCAGCTAGAGAAATCAGGGCCAGGAAGTTCTAGGGCCGAGGGGCAACCAAAGCTGTAGAGTCCTACAACGTTGACGAGGTTGTCAAAGATAGCAGCCGCTCCAGCGATAACTCCTAGGAAGGGGAGAAGAATGGCCAGTGTTCTGGACGCTGTCCTAAAATCTTTGAAGGTGTCTACTCCTACTTCCACTAAGGTTTTCGAGGACAAAATTGAAGAATTGGGAGAAGCTATTGCTCTAAGCGCCTCTCCTGCCTGTGCTGAAGTCGAACCTTTAGAGACTGAGCTAGTGGAGCAAGTTAAGGAAAGTCTTCCAGAGAAGCTAACATTGCTGATACCCGAAACGTCTTCTCGTGGCGACTTTGGATACATTGTTCGCCATGCTTCAGGGAAACAATTATTGGAACAACAAATTGTCGAAGTGTAATATTATGTAAAGGGCCTGAAATATCCCCGAGGATCCTTAATATATGGAGGAAATGACGAAGATGATTACCTTTACTGTCTGTCGGATAACAAAGAGATAGATGTTTGCCGGGAAATAATGGATAATATGGGTTATCCGAAGCTTGAACTTGGTTTATCTGCAATGCCTAAGGATCAACTTGCAGACAACCTTGCCTACAACAACTTGAAGGTTTGCATATTTTTTTGTATTTGTTAATTTATGTTAGGAAGGTTTGTGGTAATCATTTTGTGGTAATGCTTATTTCTATTTATTTGTATGTTTTTTGTTTATCAGGGTCTTATTCTTAGCAAGGCTTTGAAAGCTCAAAAAGATGCTGAAGACGAAGGTACCTGGATAGCCTTCGAAAATCTGCATTCAAAAGTTATATCACTTCAGAATGAGGGCCTTGAGAAAGACAAGATCCTGCTTTCTTTATTCGAGAGACTAAATACTAGCGAAACTAAATTGGCTAGATTATCTGAAGTGGAACAAAAATTCCTGAAATTTGAGGAGGAGAAAGAAGCAGATGCAAAGTGTATTGCTGATTTAGAATATGCTCTGACCATTCAAGTGGGATTACATAGATTCGAAGTAGAAGGACTGGAGAAGAAGCTTGATGAAATTACTAAAAACTTCAACGTTGAACAAACAAAACGTGAGATATCCGATACCAAACGGTTGAGGGTTCAGAGGAATGTTGAGGAGCTTCGTCGGGCGAAGGAGGAGTGCTACAACATTGCTATGCAATGATGCAACAAGATGAAGAGTAGTTTTGCTAAGGTTAGCGCGTTCTCTACTAAACAAGACTTTATTCGCGGTGATACTAACGGGGTTATTAGATGGATTGAGGGCGAAGCCGAAGCTTTTGATGAAATCCTTAGCGATAGGGGAAATCTTTGTGCCTGTATTGACGCTTGAGGAGCTGTCTCTCTGCTTGAAAGAGCTGGTTGTGAACATGCAAAGGCAGTAATTGAGCCAGAATTCTCAGCTTCAGCGAGTGACGTCAAGGATCCTTCAGCCGAAGCCATAGCCCTTAGTGGAAAATTTTATTCTGAAGTATGTGTTGGGGGCCTTCGTCTTCTGAAGATCCTCAAAAACATGATTTAACAATGTTTCCCAAGTGTAATATACATATAGGTACCTTCGAACTCGGAATAAAACTATACATGATATGGAAAGCATGGTCAAGACGAAGGTTGATGCAGTTCCGAAGCTACGCGCAAGGGTGCTTCGGCTCAACGGCAGAAAGAGAAACTGACTTAAAAGGGAAAAGGCTATCTAGTCCTCGGTGGATTGTCCTTAAGACAATAGTAAACATAAAGGGCATGAATGTAATTTTACACAGGCTGCGCCCTGTGCCTATAAATAGATGAACAATACCCCCATACTGTTCCCGCTGACTTGTACTCGCTCGTGCGTCACGCTTGTACTTTCACCTTCTGTCAAGCCGAAGGTACAAATATAATTCATATTGTTCTTATTCATCCATGATTATATAATAAGGACATGTAAATAATGTTATGTGATTATTCATGTTATTCTCTTATGTTTCATATGCTTCTCCTTTTATCAATATAAACTATGATGATGAATGTATGTCCTTCATGACCTTCGTCCGAAGATCATTATATCCTAAGGGAAATAATGCTTCGAAGGACGAAGGGCATTAACCATTAACTTCTTTCTATGTTGCCTTGTTCTTAATTCCGAAGCATTTGAGAACAAGTGCCCAACATTGGCGCCCACCTCTGGTGTACTCACTTACACAACCTTCGGCAAAACATCGACCTTCGTCATGCCGCCGAAGAAGATAACAGCGCTAGGGGCTACACTGCAGCCACTGGACACAAACCAGGAGACTCTCTCTCTCCGAGAGGCCCGAAGCCAAAAGAGAAAGGCCACCAGTCCAACATTCTAGGAGGAGCAGTTAGACCAGGAGATCAAGGACATGGAAATCATCCAACAGCAGGTGCAAAGGAAAAAGGAGAAGATGGCTCGGCTAGCTGATCTTCAAAGGAAGATCGATGAAGCTACTGAAAAAGTGCGTCATCTTGCTCAGGATGATCATGACAGAAGGCCCCAACACAGGGAGCTTCGTCAAGAGGGCTCATTCAACGAAGATGAATGGTACGATGATTTTAATCATGGTACCTTTACTTTTGATGATGCTTCTCCCCTGGCAGCAGAATTGCAGGCTATCCCATGGCCACAACCCTACAAGCCACCCCATCTACCCATGAATGATGGGCACTTGGACCCAAAGCAATTCCTGATGAGCTATGAGGCAATAATATCCTCATACGGAGGCAATGCAGCTGTCATGGCAAAGTCATTCGTCATGGAAGTCCGAAACGTGGCCCAGACATGGTATTCTTCCCTTCGGCCAGGGACAATCATGTCGTGGCAGAAGCTCAAGGACATGCTGGTTACCAGTTTTCAAGGCTTTTAGATGAAGCCAGTCACAGCTCAGACCTTGTTCCAGTGCACACAAGACCATGAGGAATACCTTCAGGTGTATGTCCGAAGGTTCTTGCGACTGAGAGCACAAGCCCCCATAGTGCCCAATGAAATTGTCATTGAGGCCATGATCAAGGGTCTTCGGCCAGGACCCATGACTCAATATTTCACCATGAAACCTCCCCAAACTCTGGAGAAGCTGCTTCAGAAGATGGATGAGTACATCCGGGCTGACAATGACTTCCGACAAAGAAGGGAAGAAGCTTACAGATTTTCTGAGATGACTAGGGGCTTCGGAGGAAGAATCCACCCTAGGCATGTCAGATCAATCCACAGCTCTAGTCAGAATGACGACAAAGGAAGCCGGCTTCAGAGGTCACAGCACACTTCACAGTTTTCGGGACAGCAGCAAAGCTCCTTCAGGCCACCAGCTCCAAGGGGCAGAGGTGGCAGGGGCTTCGGAGGAAGATATGGGGATCAGCCCAGAAAAATTTATTGCTTATTCTGTGGTGAGGACAAAGGCCACACTACAAGAGCTTGCCAGATCACTATTCCGAAACAAAAAAAGATTGCCGAAGCAAAAGCACGGCAGAATCAGCCGAAGCAAGTCTTACATACTGCTTCGTATCACTCTCCCTACATACCAGAATATGTGGGCAATCATCCTGCAGCTTCTGTTGCTTCGGCAAGCCATTCACAGGCTTCTTGGCCTCAGCTCCCACCGCCACCACCACTGCAACCTACTTATTCCCGAAGCCAGCAGCCAGAAGGGCGCCAGCACTCGCAACAGCAACGTGAATTCAGAGAGGAATCCGAAGCTCGTACAGTCAACATATTGTGCCAGAATCAAAGCACATATACTGAACGATATCCTACCTCTGAAATACTTTTATGTTCTATGCCATTTTTCTTTTTAATAAGGAACAAGCAATGTAAATTTAGTTTTAATTTCTTGTATCAGAATGGAATATATCTTCTTCACAGATTTACGAAGCTCAAAAGTTACGAAGCTCAAAAGTCGTTCCTATGGGAATGCAGAGCTAAAATTACGAAGCTACAAACAGTCGTTCCTAAGGGAGCGCAGCGTAAGTTTTGTGCTCAAAAAGACGTTCCTAAGGGAATGCAGAGCTAAAATTGCCGAAGCTACAAAAAGTCGTTCCTAAGGGAGCGCAACGTAAATTTTCTGTTCAAAAGTCGTTCCAAAGGGAATGCAGAGCCAAATACCGCCGAATATATAAGGCGAAGAAGTTCAAAAGTCGTTCCTAAGAAGATGCAGAACTTATACCGCCAAAATAGAAGGCGAAGAAGTTCAAAAGACGTTCCTAAGGGGATGCAGAACTTACACTAAAAAATAAACGGTGAACACCGAAAAATAAACGGTGAAGAAGACTCCAATGTCGTTCCTAAGGGAATACAGAGCTTGTGTGTTCCAGTGTGGGCGTGTGGGTGTGTGTCTTCGACATCCTCATCATTTTGCATCATATCATCACATCATTTCGCATAACATCACATCATACATCATATCGCATCAACGACACGAGAATCGAATACGGAGTTGATCTTCGGCGAATGCTTCGTCAAAATGAAAATGTGCTAAGGCACGAAGTAAGCTTCGGGAAATACAGCTTCATTAGCTTTGTCACAAAAGAAGGGATCCCTCTTTGCAAAGCATGGATATTTTTACGAAGCATGAATTTTTTTCTTCACGAAGCATGAAAAGAAGGGAAGGTGTTTTTTCGCCGAAGGCTTAAAAACGGTATGTATGTAAAGTTTCATGCCTCGCAAAGAAATAAATTGCAATAATTTACATATTTGATTCAAAGTTACGCACATCAAATATCATAGTTTTGTTACAATACAAACCTAATCTTCCTTCATCTGTTATATACATCAAACTTTTCAAAATGTTTATTACAACACAATCTATCCCTCTTTAAGAACTTTCTCTGCAACTTCGTTCAGCAATTTGTTGACGACTTCGTTGTCACACCCGGTTTTAGAAGGCAAACCGAATGCGAACCATGTACGTGCCAGGATCAGTTATTCACGTACACAGTAGTTACATAATATGGACATCATCACACAGTGCTCAAAATAGTATTAATAAGGGAAATAGTCGATTACATCATACGTCTGAGACGTCCATATAGGTCTTACAATAAATCAAAGTGCGGAAAAGAAACGTAGATAACCGCGGCCTTCACAGGCAGCCGACTGGGGGTTGCCGCTAACCCACACCTAGAACTCGTCGTAGTCTTGGAACTCCTGGAAGTCTCCTTCCACAGCTTCATCTTCGCCTGAGCAGTGGTTGCAATGCTGACAACCTGGGGGGGGGGTTTGGTGTGTAGAGCAAGGGTGAGTACACATCAACATACTCAGCAAGCATCCTGTTTGGCTGTAGTGGACTAGCTGTATGTGGGGATAAGTCAAGCAGTTGCTTTTAGTTGGTCAGATTATTACTTACTAGTAGAAAGCCAAGTTTTAGCATTAACCCAAGTTATTAACCCAAACGTACTCCTTTCCAAACGGAAAGAGTACCACTTACCAGCACCATAATCATGATCAAAACCATCAATCTCATATCCACCTGTACCAAAGTATCTCTGATCAAGTACCACTAATCACTGGAGCTCCCTTGGCCGCTCGTAACCGTGAGCACGGCTGATATATCAGTTTCATAACACTCTGCAGAGGTTGTGCACTTTACCCACAAGCCGTGATTCCCTCTCTGGCCCGGGCTTGCAAGACCCTTATTCACTCCCGAGGTGAATGGCCAGGGATTCACTACGAAGCCTTTACAAAGATTCCCCGGGGCTGTAGCCACCCGTTAGGTTTCCTAAATGCACCGCACTCCTCCCCAAGGGGCGAACCCAAACTTGGCAGAGCGAGCCGCATACACCGAGCCCCATTGACGGCACGACGGCTAAGTGAACTACACCCTGGATCCTCTAATTATTCAGCTAAGGGCACCCCATTCCACCCTTATGGTTGCACTGTTTTCCCGGGCGGTCATCCATAGAACAGGTCCTTACGGAGAGGCACTCGAGAAACCGCTCGAGCCCCCTTGAAGACCACAAGCACCACATCATAATAAGAGAAGGGAAAACAGCGTATCATAGATAATCTCATCATGTTCATTGATTATAGTTGAGCAATAGCATAAAGCTAAACAGTAATAATCCAACCCAGATAGGTAAACAAGGACATGGATAACAAAAGCTAGTCAATCCTTAGGCATAAATGTGTAAAGCGGGAGGTGAATTAAATAATGAATAGGACATAGATAGGTCAAGGGACACTTGCCTCCACCAAACGACTGCTGCTCAGGGGCTTCTCCTGCGAATTCCTCGGGCTCTTCGACCGGATCGTTCTCTATGCGATTGCAAGCATACATACATTCATCCATTCAAATTGGGAAACAAACAGTACATCATACAAGGGAACAAATAAAGTGAATATGCATCAAGTATGACATTCGATATCGCATTCATTATGGTTAGAAAGAAACGGGAAAGGGTCTCGCAGGGGGTTAAATCTTATGCACTAACGATCAATTACAATTGGTTCTTAACAAAAGAATTCTGTTACATATACACTAATGGAAACCCAATCACTTTAAGTTGATCAACATTGCACGAGATACACAATTAACTACATGAATCCACTAGCATAACGGAATTTTAAATTAAACTTCCTATTTCAATGGCATGAACAATGATTAGCCTACTTAAAATAAAATAGTTATGATCACAGAAAGTAAATAAAATAAAATAAAAAAATAAAAAAAAACAGAGGGGGGGCGGTTGAACCGGCCCTAGGGGATGGTTGAACCGGCCGGCTGGGCGGCCGAGCGCGCAGGGTGGGGGCGCGGCCGGGCGGGCGGCCGGGGCTGGGGCGCGGCCTGGGGGCGCGGCCAGGGCGGGCGGCCGGGCGGCCAGGGCGCGGCCGGGGGGGGCGGTCCGAGCCGGCCATGGCGGCGGCCATGGCGCCGAGCGGCGAGGGGAAAGGGGAGGGGGGATGGGGGGGAGAGGGAGGAGGGGGGGGGCTCACCGGCGTTGGGGAGCGACGGCGAGGGGCGGCCGACAGGGGGCGGCGGCCGAGCAGGGGGCGGCGGCGGCTTAGGGCAGGGGCGGGTAGGGGCGGCGCTAGGGGAGAGAGAGGGAAAATGAGGGAGAGGGAGAGGGATTGGGGGGTTTTGGGGAAAATAAAGGGAGGGGGGCGGCATGGGCCAATTGGGCCCAAAGGGGGGCGCCAGGGGCGGCTGGGCCGGCCGGGGTCGGCCCACGGCGCGGGAGAGAGAGAAAAAGAGGAGAGAGAAAGAGAGAGAAAAAAGAAAGAAAAGATCTTCTCCTCATTTTCGAAATCCGATCTTTCTACATGAATGCATTTGCACTTTCAAAGCAATCAAAAGAAATGCAAGGTTCGGCATGGTGCATCAAACAACATAAAGTATTCAGGGTTTTTCATTACACGGGAATTCCAAACCGAATCCCGCTAAAACTTTGGAAAAGGTCAAGGTTTAGCGAGGGGAAAAAGAAAAAGAAAAGGTAACGCCCGAATTTTGGCGAGTAAAGAAAAGAAAAAATTCAACTGCAAAATTCGGGGCGTTACAAACCTATCCCCCTTAAAAGAATCTCGCCCTCGAGATTCAGGGTTGGCTAGCAAAGAGCTCTGGGTACTTGGCCACTAGATCATCTTCACGCTCCCAGGTTGCTTCTTCCTCAGAGTGGTGATTCCATCTGACTTTGCACATTCTGATGGTCTTCCTTCGGGTGACTCTATCTGCAATCTCAAGGATCTGAGCTGGCTTCTCAACATAGGTCAAGTCCTCCTGGACTTCCAGACCTTCCACTGGCAACTGCTCTTCTGGCACACGCAAGCACTTCTTCAACTGAGACACATGAAAGACATTATGCACAGCAGACAAATTCTCTGGCAAACTGAGCTGATAAGCCACTTCTCCTCGTCTTGCAAGAATCTGATACGGACCAATGTAGCGGGGTGCTAGCTTGCCTTTCACTCCGAACCTTCTGACTCCTCTGATCGGTGACACTTTCAGATAAACAAAGTCTCCGACTTCTTCAAAACTCAGCTCTCTTCTTCTTGTGTCTGCATAGCTTCGCTGCCTTGATTGCGCTATCTTCAGATTCTCTCGAACCATCTTGATGTTCTCTTCGGCTTCAAGCAAAATGTCTGGCCCAAATACTTGCTTTTCTCCAGGCTGATCCCATTGCAACGGAGTTCTACAACTCCTTCCATAAAGCGCTTGAAATGGTGACATCTTCAAACTGGCCTGATAACTGTTGTTATAGGAAAACTCTGCATAAGGCAATCTCTTATCCCATCCGGACTGATCTTGCAACGCACAGGCTCTCAACATGTCTTCAAGAATTTGGTTGGTTCTCTCGGTCTGACCATCTGTCTGCGGATGATAAGCTGAACTGAAGTTCAGATGTGTGCCCAAAGCTTCATGCAACTGCTGCCAGAAATGAGAGGTGAACTGTGTTCCTCTGTCTGACACTATCTTCTTTGGCACACCATGAAGACAAACGATCCGAGACATATACAATTCTGCCAATACTGCACTGTTGTAGTTGGTCTTGACAGGTATGAAGTGGGCTGACTTGGTCAAACGGTCCACTACTACCCAAATGGAATCGTAGCCGGCTCGAGTGCGAGGCAATCCGACTATGAATCCATACCAATTTCATCCCATTTCCACTAAGGGATCTGCAACGGTTGCAACAATCCAGCTGGTCTCTGGTGTTCTGCCTTAATTCTTCGGCAACTATCGCACATAGCCACATGTTCTGCGATTTCCCTCTTCATTCCGTACCACCAGAATTTCTTCTTCAGATCCTGATACATCTTCTCACTGCCAGGGTGAATCGAATAAGCTGTCTCATGAGCTTCCTTAAGAATCAACTCCCGAATAGACTGGACATTGGGAACACACAAGCGGTCTCTGAACCTTATCACGCCTTCTGCATCTTCTCAAAAATCTTTGCCTTTGCCTTCTAGAATCAGTCGCCGGATCTCACTGATTTTCTCATCATTCTTCTGCGCTTCTTTGATTTCGCGCTCCAAGGTAGGTTCCAATTCAACTGTGACTCCTCGCGAATTGTTCAGAAATCCGAGACTCAACCTGTCAAACTCTTTGGCCAACTCATAAGGCATCGGACGAGCGACCATCAGATTGACTTGACTCTTTCTGCTCAAAGCATCTGCCACTACGTTTGCTTTGCCTGGATGGTAATGAATCTCCAACTCATAGTCTTTGATCAACTCTAACCATCTTCGTTGCCTCATGTTCAACTCTGACTGAGTGAATATGTACTTCAGACTCTTGTGATCTGTGTAAACATCGCATTTCTGTCCATACAGATAGTGCCTCCATGTCTTCAGTGCGTGAACCACTGCTGCCAACTCTAGATCATGGATCGGGTAATTCTTCTCATGAACCTTCAGCTGTCGGGACGAGTACGCCACAACTCTTCCCTCTTGCATCAACACACATCCCAAACCTGTGTAGCAAGCATCACAATACACCGAGAAGGGCTTGTGTACATCAGGCAAGACTAGGACAGGCGCTGTAGTCAACTTCTCTTTCAGCGCTTCAAAGGCCTCTTGGCATTTCTGGGTCCACTTGAACTCAACTTTGTTGCCTAGCAACGCTGTCATTGGTTTCGCAATCTTCGAAAACCCTTCAATGAATCGCCGATAATATCCGGCCATTCCAATGAAACTCTTGATTCCTCTAGCATCTGTTGGCGCTTTCCAGTTCAAAATGTCTGCCACTTTCTTCGGATCCACAGACAATCCTTCTTTGTTGATTATGTGACCCAAGAACAGGACTTCACTGATCCAGAACTCACACTTGCTCAACTTTGCATACAACTGGTGCTCTCGCAATCTCTGCAATACCATCCTCAAATGATCTGCGTGCTCTTCTTCGCTTTGGGAATAAACCAGAATGTCATCAATGAATACCACCACAAACTTATCAAGATAATCCATGAATACACTGTTCATCAAGTTCATGAAGAATGCGGGCGCATTGGTCAAACCAAAAGACATCACTGTGAACTCATACAAACCATACTTGGAAATGAATGCCGTCTTCGGAATGTCCGAAGGCCGGATCCTGAGCTGATGATAACCTGATCTCAGATCAATCTTGGAGAACACACTGGCTCCTCTCAACTGGTCGAACAGATCTTCTATTCTGGGCAAAGGATACTTGTTCTTGATCGTGACCTCATTCAAAGCTCGATAATCGATACACATCCTTTTGGTGCCATCTTTCTTCTCCACAAATAAGACAGGGGCGGCCCAAGGCGAGGTGCTTGGCCGGATGTAACCTTTCTCTGACAGCTCATCAATTTGCTTCTTAAGTTCATCCAACTCTGGTCCAGATATTCTGTAAGCTCTCTTGAAGATAGGGGCGGTTCCAGGAAGAAGCTCTATAGCAAACTCAACTTTCCGCTCTGGTGGCATACCCGGTAAGTCCTTTGGAAACACATCCGGGAACTCAGACACAACCTTGATACTCTCGATCGGGTCTGCTTCACTGCTATCAACAGCTATCTGATAACAACTTCCTTTCTTTGGCTCAGGCGGGACTAACTCGGTCACCACTTCCTCTCCTAGTGGGGACACCAACTTGATCGTCCTTTTATCACAACTGATAACTGCCTGATACTTATCTAGCCAATTCATCCCTAGGATGACATCTATTCCCTGAGTACCCATTACTATAAGGTTGGCGGGAAACGCTATCCCCCTTATTTTCACACTTATATTCAAACAAATGCTATCGGCTCGAATTCTACCACCAGCTGAGTCAATTTGAATGGGGGTTGACATGGTAGTTATTGGAAGATTATGTGCTTCTACCCATGATGTAGTAATGAAAGAATGCGTTGCTCTAGTATCAAATAACACTTCTGCAATATGGGAGTCGACTGGGAACATACCTACTATCATGCCGGGGGTCTCCTGAACTGCTTCAGCCTCCAAGTGGTTCAGTCTTCCATGATTATAACGCGGCTGAGAGCGATTGCCTGCTCCAGGCTGAGGCACATTCTGCTTTGCTGGGGCATTGGGGCCTGACTGCTGCTGGGCTGCCTTCTTCGGACATTGCATCGCCCAGTGGCCTTGCTCTCCACAGTGGAAACATGCTCTGTTTCCAACCTGAGCTGGTGCTGCCTGACTGTTCTGCTGGTTCGCTGGGGCAGGAAGGCGAGGTGCCTGCTGATTCTGCCTCGGAAACTGACCTCCTGACTGGTTGCTCTGACGGTTCTGGTACTGATTCTGAGGATACTGCCTTTGAAACTGCTGATGCTGCTGAGGTGGACGCTGGTTCTGCCTGAACTGTTGAGGTTGATTGCTTGAGAAACGAGGACGGCTGCTGCTTCCAGGCTGGGGTCCACTGATCTTGCGCTTACGATCTTCCATCTCCTTGCGCTTCCTCTCCGTCATGATTGCTCTGTCAATCAGGTGCTGGAATGTCGGGAAGGTGTGATTCATCAGTTGGTACTGCAGAGGGTCAACCAAGCCTCTCAGAAAACGGTACTGTCGCTTGGCGTCGGTGTTGACATCTTCAGGAGCATAGCGAGACAATTGCAGAAACTTGTCCCGGTACTCACTGACAGACGATGGCCCTTGCTTGAGAGCCAGGAACTCCTCCTTCTTCACTGTCATCAGACCTGCAGGGACATGGTACTGACGAAAGCTACCTCTAAACTCTTCCCAGGTGATGGCGTCAGGGTGGGCATGGGTGGCGAGGTAAGACTCCCACCATGACTGGGCTGCTCCTCTCAACAGACGGGGACCATACAGAACTTTCTCCCTGTCATCGCACTGAGCGGTATGCAACTCCTGCTCCACAGTGCGCAGCCAATCTTCAGCATCCATGGGGTCAGAAGAATGAGCGAACGTTGGTGGATGACCTCTCATGAATTCAGCACGCTTGTCTCTGGGCATCTGAGGCATCTGAGGCTGAGGTGGTGCTTGCTGCTGCTGCTGCTGAATGGCGGCCAAAGTCTGACCGATGGCTTGAACTGCCTGAGTCTGCATCAGAAACATCTGTTCGATGGACATCGGGGGCGGGGGCGGCAGGTGCTGTTGCTGGGGCACCTCCTCCTGTTGAGCGGCTCGCTCCTGCTGAGCACGCCTTCCTCCTCTGCGCCTATTCTCTGACATCTGCAGAATGCAACCACACATCAGAACTGATCTGGCAAATCTTGCAGCATAAGGAAAGAGAATAGAATTCTTCAACAGCACTGAACAGATGAGCATCTTCACTGATCTCCAACACAGACCACACAGCTTCTCAGATAAAGAGGAAAGTGGAATAAAAGGGGTTTCCCAACTATATAACTAACTTCATTAACATAATAGGTAAACCAAAATGCAGGGGATACCCACACTCTGGTGACAATCATTACAAAGATCCAAACCAAACATGGTTCATCATGACAAACATAGATGCACAGGATATAGCAAACTACCCTGTCTAACTAAGACTAACTAAGACCGAGACTAACGCTAAGACTGAAGCTTCTATGTATATAATTCGTATTAATTACAAGATCCAACTCTAATGAGCTTATGGTTCTAGATTTATCTTGGTCTTGCAGTCGGGATTGCCATAAGACTGGTGTCCACGCTGAGGTGAGCGGTACGGGTGCTGAGTCCCGACGGGAGCGGGGGAACCACCATCCAGATGACGACGTTCCGCGCGCTCAGCCCGCAGCAGGGCGATCTCAGCACGAGCCCTACTCAGCTCATCTAATGCATGGTCCAGCTCCGTGTTTAGCACGGCAGCTAGGTTGACTGTGCTGCTCAACCTAGGATTGCCCTCACCGACAGGTGAGACAATCACGCCTCCTGTGCTGCCAGATGGACGGCGGGGGTAATACTTCAGGTCAAGACCGTCAGCTGCCCCACCGAAAACCGAGCAGTAGTGCGAAAGCGCACGCCGTGCAGCATCTTGCATGGCTGCCTCAGCTGAGTCCCGTTCAGAGATAGAATAGTGCTCTAAGCAGGCCTCCGCACCCTGGAAACTGTTCTCCGGGCAGCGCACCAAGCAAGTTGCCTCCCAGCGGTCCGGGTAGACCCCGCGACTGTGCTGGTAGACCACACAGCGATACTCGACGGACCAAGTATGCCGGTCGAATGCCCGACGTAGCAGGGTGTCGAGCGCATCGTGGAAGTGACACCCGTGAGCAGCGTCGCGAGTGATGGGTCGAGCAACCCATCCTTCCGGCTCAGGATTAGCAGAGAAGTCGGTGTCGTGGCTCGAGCTGTCGTCGCCATCTCCGTCGTCTGGGTCTCCTCCAGCAGCTACTCCAGAAGCTGGGGCGCCCAGTGGTGGTGCAGGGGGCGCCTCCAGAGGAAGCACAGGGGAGCAGCTCCTCACAGACTCTATCTCCTGGTGGAGCGAGAAGGAAGAGCTCTGCTGCTCCTGTCGTCGACGCTCCTGCTCCTCACGCAGGCGGTGGTGTAGTCTCTCCAAGTGGCTGGACTGTCCGGCCACGGGACGGCGAAGCGGACGCTCAGCAAGGCGGGAGGGTAAGAAGGGGATGACTGACTTTCGTGCAGTGTGTCTAAGTTGAGCCATCTACAAAAGACATCGCAAGCAAAAGGGTGAGAACAGAATTAATATGACCAGCAAATAATGAATCATAAGTAAATGAAGGATTAGAATAAAACATGATTTTCAGCAAGGTATAATATATAGTAGAACATAGGTTTGGTCGGTATGACCAACTTTTGAAGGGATATCAAAGTCAAGGCAGAGACAGAGGTCTATAGTCCTTAGAACGACCATTCTACTCTAGGTTAGCGGTCCTACAGTCAGCACGGCTTTGATACCACTTATGTCACACCCGGTTTTAGAAGGCAAACCGAATGCGAACCATGTACGTGCCAGGATCAGTTATTCACGTACACAGCAGTTACATAATATGGACATCATCACACAGTGCTCAAAATAGTATTAATAAGGGAAATAGTCGATTACATCATACGTCTGAGACGTCCATATAGGTCTTACAATAAATCAAAGTGCGGAAAAGAAACGTAGATAACCGCGGCCTTCACAGGCAGCCGACTGGGGGTTGCCGCTAACCCACACCTAGAACTCGTCGTAGTCTTGGAACTCCTGGAAGTCTCCTTCCACAGCTTCATCTTCGCCTGAGCAGTGGTTGCAATGCTGACAACCTGGGGGGGGGGGGGTTTGGTGTGTAGAGCAAGGGTGAGTACACATCAACATACTCAGCAAGCATCCTGTTTGGCTGTAGTGGACTAGCTGTATGTGGGGATAAGTCAAGCAGTTGCTTTTAGTTGGTCAGATTATTACTTACTAGTAGAAAGCCAAGTTTTAGCATTAACCCAAGTTATTAACCCAAACGTACTCCTTTCCAAACGGAAAGAGTACCACTTACCAGCACCATAATCATGATCAAAACCATCAATCTCATATCCACCTGTACCAAAGTATCTCTGATCAAGTACCACTAATCACTGGAGCTCCCTTGGCCGCTCGTAACCGTGAGCACGGCTGATATATCAGTTTCATAACACTCTGCAGAGGTTGTGCACTTTACCCACAAGCCGTGATTCCCTCTCTGGCCCGGGCTTGCAAGACCCTTATTCACTCCCGAGGTGAATGGCCAGGGATTCACTACGAAGCCTTTACAAAGATTCCCCGGGGCTGTAGCCACCCGTTAGGTTTCCTAAATGCACCGCACTCCTCCCCAAGGGGCGAACCCAAACTTGGCAGAGCGAGCCGCATACACCGAGCCCCATTGACGGCACGACGGCTAAGTGAACTACACCCCGGATCCTCTAATTATTCAGCTAAGGGCACCCCATTCCACCCTTATGGTTGCACTGTTTTCCCGGGCGGTCATCCATAGAACAGGTCCTTACGGAGAGGCACTCGAGAAACCGCTCGAGCCCCCTTGAAGACCACAAGCACCACATCATAATAAGAGAAGGGAAAACAGCGTATCATAGATAATCTCATCATGTTCATTGATTATAGTTGAGCAATAGCATAAAGCTAAACAGTAATAATCCAACCCAGATAGGTAAACAAGGACATGGATAACAAAAGCTAGTCAATCCTTAGGCATAAATGTGTAAAGCGGGAGGTGAATTAAATAATGAATAGGACATAGATAGGTCAAGGGACACTTGCCTCCACCAAACGACTGCTGCTCAGGGGCTTCTCCTGCGAATTCCTCGGGCTCTTCGACCGGATCGTTCTCTATGCGATTGCAAGCATACATACATTCATCCATTCAAATTGGGAAACAAACAGTACATCATACAAGGGAACAAATAAAGTGAATATGCATCAAGTATGACATTCGATATCGCATTCATTATGGTTAGAAAGAAACGGGAAAGGGTCTCGCAGGGGGTTAAATCTTATGCACTAACGATCAATTACAATTGGTTCTTAACAAAAGAATTCTGTTACATATACACTAATGGAAACCTAATCACTTTAAGTTGATCAACATTGCACGAGATACACAATTAACTACATGAATCCACTAGCATAACGGAATTTTAAATTAAACTTCCTATTTCAATGGCATGAACAATGATTAGCCTACTTAAAATAAAATAGTTATGATCACAGAAAGTAAATAAAATAAAATAAAAAAAATAAAAAAAACAGAGGGGGGGCGGTTGAACCGGCCCTAGGGGCGGTTGAACCGGCCGGCTGGGCGGCCGAGCGCGCAGGGCGGGGGCACGGCCGGGCGGGCGGCCAGGGCGCGGCCAGGCGGCCAGGGCGCGGCCGGGCGGGAGGCCGGGGCTGGGGCGCGGCCAGGGGGCGCGGCCAGGGCGGGCGGCCGGGCGGCCAGGGCGCGGCCGGGGGCGGGGGGGGCGGTCCGAGCCGGCCATGGCGGCGGCCATGGCGCCGAGCGGCGAGGGGAAAGGGGAGGGGGGATGGGGGGGAGAGAGGGAGGAGGGGGGCTCACCGGCGTTGGGGAGCGACGGCGAGGGGCGGCCGGCAGGGGGCGGCGGCCGAGCAGGGGGCGGCGGCGGCTTAGGGCAGGGGCGGGTAGGGGCGGCGCTAGGGGAGAGAGAGGGAAAATGAGGGAGAGGGAGAGGGATTGGGGGGTTTTGGGGAAAATAAAGGGAGGGGGGCGGCATGGGCCAATTGGGCCCAAAGGGGGGGCGCCAGGGGCGGCTGGGCCGGCCGGGGTCGGCCCACGGCGCGGGAGAGAGAGAAAAAGAGGAGAGAGAAAGAGAGAGAAAAAAGAAAGAAAAGATCTTCTCCTCATTTTCGAAATCCGATCTTTCTACATGAATGCATTTGCACTTTCAAAGCAATCAAAAGAAATGCAAGGTTCGGCATGGTGCATCAAACAACATAAAGTATTCAGGGTTTTTCATTACACGGGAATTCCAAACCGAATCCCGCTAAAACTTTGGAAAAGGTCAAGGTTTAGCGAGGGGAAAAAGAAAAAGAAAAGGTAACGCCCGAATTTTGGCGAGTAAAGAAAAGAAAAAATTCAACTGCAAAATTCGGGGCGTTACATTCGTTGACGATGGATTCAGCCATATTTATGGTGTCCAACGCTTCCTTCATTTCTGGATTGGCTAGGGGATCGAACGGTTCCGGTGGAGGAGATAATTCAGCTGAAGTAGGAAAAATTAGTTAGTCCGAAGCCACAAAAACAAATGCCAAAGCTGAAAACCAAAAAATAATACCTATACGCTTTTCGCGCTCTGCAGCTTCTTCAGCTTGTCTTGCTTCTACTCGGGCATCATGGGTGTCTTTTTCACTTTTCTTTATAATTTCATGGGCCATCTCTCAGCCTCCATTCACCCAGACATCATTATAGAATTTTCCGCCCATCAAGGTTGCTTCAGCTGAAGGATCCTTCGTATCATCTATGGAGAAGGCAGCTTCGGTCTGGGCCATGGTTTTAATATGGTTGCATCCCGCCTTCTCTAAGATGGCTGAAATTCCCCGCGCACCGGAAAACGCGCAAACATCCCCATGATCACTTAAAATTTCTTCGAAGGTCTCGGCCTCTCCACTTATCCATTCAATAACGCCTTCGGAGTCGCCTCGTATGAAGTTTTATTCGGCAGAATAGGCACCCACTTTGGCAAAACTAGCTTTTATTTTCTTCACACAATCCAAGGATTTTTCAAAGCACCTTTCCTTGGATGTGCGAAGTTCTGCAACATTGTTCTCTAGATATTTTTTCCAATATTCGCTGATTTCTTGATTAGTTTGTGCGACTCCGCATTTTTCCTTAGCTTCGGCCAGCTGCCTCCGAAGATCTTCAATTTCTGTTTTCTGGGCTTCGACCTGAGCTTTATAGTTAGCCTCGTCTTCTTTTACTTTATTTACCAATGAAATTAAGATTTTGTATTTTTCCAGACCTTCGTTTCTTAATTCAATAACTTCTGAACGAAGGTTATTCACAGCCATTGTATAACCTTCGTCTTCAATATTCTTCTGTGTCCTCAGGGCATTACTAAGAATTAAGCCCTAAAAATAAGAAGAAAGAGTTAAGTATGGCAATGAAATATGCTAAGTTTCCAACTTAAAAGTAAACTTTTATACCTTTATACTATTGTATGCTAGACTGTTAGCAAGTTCATCCTTCGATAAAATCGATAGGTCGTCTTCTAGCTTCGGGAATCCGATGCTCTTACCTATCTCCCGGCAAACGGATATTTCTTTGTTATCCGGGAGACAGTACAGAAAATCTTCTTCATTACTACCATTGAACACTAACGCCCCCTTCGCATATTTCAATTTTTGGGCATAGTGTTGGGCTTCTAGTATTTCTTCTTGCGATAATTCTTTTCACAAAGCATGTCGAAGGATGTAATCAGTGCCTTTGTTCGAAGCTTCGGGAGCAGCAGCTTCGATTTTCTCAGGTGCAATCTGCTCTATCATTTTTTCCTTAGGAGCAGCAGGCTCCGTCTCGATGGGCACTGAAGGCCCAGTTTCTGATTCAATTTGAACTTGCGCAGTTTCGGTTTCTGCTGGCTCGGTTTTAGCTCTGGTCTGCATTTTTGTAGCTTTGGCAACTTTCTTTGCAGTAGCAGGGCTCAAGACCTTCATAGTTTCCAGCACAACATCTAGCACGTTAGCCATCCTCCTCCTCTTGGGAGTTGTCGCAGGAGTTTTCTGCACCTTTGGCAGTTTCGCCTCCGTCGGAGGGCTCAGAATTTTTGGCACCTTTATTATTTCTTCAACTTTTGCCTTTTCAACCTTACCAACCTTATCCTTGACTGACTCGGCTATGGGTATCTTCAGCGTTACGGTCGCCTCTTTAGTGCTCTGTGCAATCGAAGCAGTTTCTGTTGCTTCGGCTGCTGAGGAGGACCCTACGCCGAATTCAGGCACTACGGCCGGTTCAATATAACGTGGCCGGTGGGTCAGAACCTTCACCTTTTTACTCTTCGGCACAGGCTCAGCTAGGGTGACCGAAGCAGCAATTTTCCTCTTTTTCTCTTGCCCTCGCAGTGGGTAGCGATAATCGGGGTATATGAAGCCTATCGCATCGAAAACTCTGTTGAGTCTTTTCTTTCCTCGACCTCCGAAGGCTGCGGACAGAGCGTTATCTTCAGCCTTGGAGTATGCTCCAAGCAGCTCATCACTGGTAGCTTCGATGCACTTTCAGCCAGTCGTCGTTCGGCTCATCAAATTTTCCCCTAAATCTAAATGTATACTTCAGCCGGACCAGACCACTATCACTAGAATCAGTGGTGGTCTTCTTCGGCATTTCCCAGCTTTCCACAAGCGGCCATACCCTAAAGGCTATATGTTCTTGAATCAAATCTCTTGTGCCAATGAAGAAGCAAACAGTGCTGAAATCCCTCTGACACGCTTTGACAGTGTCATCAATGTATGTATCCCTTTATAATTTTGATGGATAAAGTCAAGCAAGGATTGATAAACCATCCAAAAATGGATATATGAGGCTATTTCTAGTAGCTCTCTTATTCATTCCTTAATCCACCTTAGATTTTAAACTTCACTTTACAAACAATATTATCTACAATGCAAAACAATGTTTTACACAATCATATGCATGATCCAATAGACACAACCCGACATAATGAGTCATTAAGTCCATACCATAGCAACACTGAGATGACTTCAATGTGCAAATTCCACACCAAGCAAAATTGTTGTTTGACGCGTTCAGTACTACTCCCTCAGTCCCAAATTAGTATTCGTTTTAGCTCTTGGTTTTTATGTTTATATTCAAATGGATGATGGTGAATCTAAACATATATATAAAAAACATACATCAATTATTATATGAATATACTAAATACCTAGAACAAATTTTAATTTGTGATAGAGGGAGTACATTGCAGAATGTGGGTGCATGGCATGCTCCAGGTAAACCATGTTCGTCGTGTTTATCATTCAGTACTACTTTATAGGTACATCTGATGTTTAGAACGGTACTAACATAGGACAACAACTGCATAAAGCTGCTGACGAACCATGTTACATTTAGCATTTAGCTATTGATTATTTATGCGTGGAGTATCAGGGAGCTTCCATAGTTCCATGCCCCGGATATTACAAATAATCAGATTTGAATGTGATTATAATTGGTTATCACCGCCCCACGGGAGGAGCGGCCATATTTGTTTTCTTTTAGGATTACATAATCTAGCTCATGGCCGAGCTGACGTAATCGGAGACCCTATACATAATTTTAAATTGGGGCCTATGTCCCTAAAAATATATAATAATAATGTATATTATCGGCGTTTCAAACCCGGGGGGTCCCTGGACCGACGAGTAAATTGTTGCCGCGTGCCCCAGACCAGATGGGTCGGCGCGAGATGGAGCGCGAAGGGGGGAAGAAGCCGGAGGGAGACGGGCGTGAGAGGTGAAATCCCGTGGCCTTCGTGTTTGTCCCGCGCCCCAGGTCGTGTGCGCTTGCAGTAGGGGGTTACAAGCGTCCACGCGGGAGGGAGCGAGTGGCCTCACGCGAGCGCCGTCCCGTCCTTCCCCGCGCGGCCAACCCTCGTAAGAGGGCCCTGGATCTTCCTTTTATAGGCGTAAGGAAAGGATCCAGGTGTACAATGGGGGTGTAGCAGTGTGCTAACGTGTCTAGTGGAGGAGAGCTAGCGCCCTAAGTACATGCCATTGTGGCAGCCGGAGAGGTTTTGGCACCCGGTTCGTGTGATGTCGTGGCCGTCGGAGGAGCGCCGGAGCCTGGCGGAAGGACAGCTGTCGGGGCTGTCGAGTCCTTGCTGACGTCCTCTTGCTTCCGTAAGGGGGCTGAGAGCCGCCGTCGTCATAGAGCGTGCGGGACGCCATCATTACTCGTATAGTAGAGCGAGCCAGATGGGATGCCGGTCTTGTTCCCCATAGCCTGAGTCAGCTTGGGGCAGGGTAATGATGGCGCCTCCTATTGACGTGGTCGGTCCGTGCCCTGGGTTGGGCGAGGTGGAGGCTCCTCCGAGGTCGAGGTCGAGTCTGTCTTCCAAGGCCGAGGTCGAGTCCGAGCCCCTGGGTCGGGCGAGGCGGAGACCGTCGGCTGATGCCAGGGCTGAGTCCGAGCCCTAGGGTCGAACGAAGCGGAGTTCGTCGTCCTTCGAGGCTGAGCCCGAGTCCGGGCCCTGGGGTCGGGCGAAGCGGAGTTCATCGTCTTCCGGGGCTGAGCCGGAGTCCGAGCCCTGGGGTCGGGCGAAGCGGAGTTCGTCGTCTTCCGGGGTTGAGCCCGAGTTCGGGCCCTGGGGTCGAGCGAAGCGGAGTTCGTCGTCTTCCGGGGCTGAGCCCGAGTCCGAGCCCTGGGGTCAGGCGAAGCGGAGTTCGTCGTCTTCCGGGGCTGAGCCCGAGTCCGAGCCCTGGGGTCGGGCGAAGCGGAGTTCGTCGTCTTCCGGGGCTGAGCCCGAGTCCGAGCCCTGGGGTCGGGCGAAGTGGAGTTTCCCATGGCGCCTAGGGCCGGACTTGGCTGCTGTCAGCCTCACTCTGTCGAGTGGCACAACAGTCAAAGCGGCGCAGGCGGCGCTGTCCTCTTGTCAGGCTGGTCAGTGGAGCGGCGAAGTGACTACGGTCACTTCGGCTCTGCCAACTGGAGGGCGCGCGTCAGGATAAAGGTGTCAGGCCACCTTTGCATTAAATGCCCCTGCGATTTGGTCGGTTGGCGTGGCGATTTGGCCAAGGTTGCTTCTTGGTGAAGACTGGGCCTCGGGCGAGCCGAAGGTGTGTTCGTTGCTGGAGGGGGTCCTCGGGCGAGACGTACATCCTCCGGGGTCGGCTGCCCTTGCCCGAGGCTGGGCTCGGGCGAGGCGTGATCGCGTCCCTCGAATGGACCGATCCCTGACTTAGTCGCACCCATCAGGCCTTTGCAGCTTTGTGCTGATGGGGGTTACCAGCTGAGATTTAGGAGTCTTGAGGGTACCCCTAATTATGGTCCCCGACGGTAGCCCCCGAGCCTCGAAGGGAGTGTTAATACTCGCTTGGAGGCTTTTGTCGCACTTTTTTGCAAGGGGACCAGCCTTTCTCGGTTGCGTCTTGTTCCGGTGGGTGCGCGCGAGCGCACTTGCCGGGTGTAGCCCCCGAGGCCTCGGAGGAGTGGTTTGACTCCTTCGAGGTCTTAATGCATTTCGCAATGTTTCGACCGGTCTGGTCGTTCCCTCATGCGAGCTGGCCGTAGCCCGGGTGCACGGTCGGGTCCCAAGTTCTCGGGCTGGTATGTTGACGCTGTCAATGGTTTGGCCGGAGCCGGGTTTGCGAGAGCAGCCCCCGAGCCTCTGCACAGGGCGAGAGGACGGTCAAGGACAGACTCGACTTTTTTACATACGCCCCTGCGTCGCCTTTCCGCAAGGAGGAGGGGGGGAAAGCGCCATGTTGCCCTTGGAGGGCGCCGAACATGGTGTCTCCAGCGAGCTGCTGACGGGTAATCCGAGTGGACGCCTGTGCCCCATTTGTTAGGGGTCGGCTAGAGGCCCGGAGGCGCGCTCCAAAAGTACCTGCGGGTGATCTGCCGGACCCGGTTCCCTTTTGACGGGGTCTGAGGGCTCGATGCCTCCCTCTGATGGGATTCCGTTACAAGATCGTTCCCGCTGGTCTCGGAAATGTCCTAGGGTACCTCGGGAGCGTAGCCCGAGCCTTGGTTATGTATCGAACGTACCCAGGGTCATCCCTCGCTCTGTGTCTGAGGCGGCTGTGAACCCTTCGAGGGCCAGCCTACGAACCCCTGATCAGTAGTGGGCGCGGAGCCCGAGTGGCCTGAGGCGGCCGTTGAACCCTTCCGAGGGGCCGGCCTTTGAACCTCTGACAAGTAGTGGGCGCGGAGCCCAAGCGCTCTGAGGCGGCTGTTAAACCCCTCCGAGGGGCCAGCCTTTGAACCTCTGATCAGTAGGGAGGCTCGGGGCCTATTTCCTTCGCGGGGAAGGATCCCTTTTCGGGGTATTCCTCTTTCCTGGTCCCTATTGCAAGAGAGAGAAAGAGGAAAAAGGAAAGAATACGAAATCGAGATGACGTGGCGCACCTTTTTGACGCGGTCATTATAGCGAAGGTGAAGTGTCGCTCGCTTCTCCTGCCAAAGGTGCCGCTTGTCCCGCCGCGGAGTTAATGCGACGAGGCGAGTGGTTCGCGGGGCAGCCGTTGCGCGTGTGCGGGCCGTTCGAGGAACGGAACACGGGTGCATCGTCTTCATGCCATGAGAGAGGGTTCTCTCACTGTCCCACGAGGTGACGTGAGCTTGGCTGACGACGTGACCGCTGCTTCTGCCCGCCTGCCACTGCCATTACTGCCGGCCCATTTTTGGCCGCATCGACAGTCGTGCCTTCTCCCGCGGCTGGCTGGCCCGTGATCAATGCGCTTGGCTGGCACTGTTGGGTCATACGCAGGGTTGCCTCGAGTCGCGGCACTGGTTCCGCAGTCGAGGAGGCGCGGTAGTGGTGCGAGTGGCGGTGCAGTTGCTCGCACGTAGCAACCGGTTGCATGACGTGGAAGTTGGTACCTTTCAGCCATCGTTCGGCTTCAAGGATTTTCATCAGGCAGCCCAGCTGCACCCCCTCGCCAGTGGTCACCCAAGACGGTGACCTCCAGTTCGATGGCGGGGAAAAGCAAGCCGGGCTGCGGCCTCTGCCCCTCCCTCAGCTTCAAGGATTTTCATCATCAGTGCTGGGGAGGGGAGTGCGCCGAGTTGGGGTCGGTCCCTGCGCGGGCGGCGGCCCGCTCCTTCCCTCAGTGATCGGGGGGAAGGGCGTTCGCCGTTCGTGGCGCTGGAAGCTGCCGCGTGCCTGGCTTTCTGACCCGAGTGGCTTCGGAGCCGCTCCCGGCGCCGCCTTCCGCCACGGCAGCCGGAAGAGGTTTCTCCGCCGACGAGATAGCCGGTGCCGCCCACGGACTGACCTCCAACTCTACGGGCTTCTGCCCGTCCTTGCCTCTCGAGTGAGGGCATGGGCGAGGGCCTCATGGCAGCAACATCCGCCCTGAGGTCATCGCTGCTGCTGTTCGGCCCCCCGGAGCAGAAGTCGTCGTCGTCGCTGCTGTTGGAGCGGGCGACGGCAAGCCATCTGTCAACCGGAGTTCCGTTTGTAATGGCACCTTGAGTGCCGATGTCTTGTTCATTGCGGCTGTCAGGGCCTGAACATGTATGTAATTTTGGCGCGGAGCCGTGTTTTTTCCTCATTTCGAGCACTAAGACTCGCCTGTCGGCTATCTGAACCGCTTCACCAAGCGTGAGTTGCCTCGTGCAAAGGTGACGAGTGAGGTATCCGTATCCCGGAGGCGTAGGAGTCCCTCGGCTCGGTCGGCCTTGCTGTCCGAGGCTTCTCTTGCTTAGTCAAATGAACCCTCGGCTGCTCTTCGATGAGTCGAAGCCGAAGGTAGCGGTGTGAGCACGGACAGAGGCTGAGTTGGCTCGAAAAGAAGACTTGGTCGGCCAGAGCCTGGCCGGGTCGTCCACTGGCGGGACCGACGCTGGAGTTGAATTGTCGAGGCCACAAACTGAGCCGATGTCCTCGGGGGCCAGCTGGCTGAGGCTTCGGGGTGACCGGCCGAGCCGTCTGCTCGAGCCGGATTCCTGGAGAAGACCCTAGCGGCGATGGCCCGGGCGTGGTGCTGATGTCGTCCTTCGGGGTGGAGATCCTCCGACCGTGTCGCCGTCCGAGGCTAGGTCGGACCTCACCGAAGGTGTAGTTGACGCTGAGGGTGTTGCTGCTCCCTTCAATTGTCAAGATCCGAGCCTGCAGGATCGGATTATCTTGTAGTGTGTGTTTTCTGCGGCCGCCGAGGCCCAAACACACCATCGTTGTGTCGTAAAGTTGTGTTTCTTTTCCCCTTGTTTCGAGTATCTGGACTTATTTGTCGGTAACATAATTGTTTGTGCGAGCGAGAGTTACTTTTCATGGAAGGTGATGAGTGAGGTATCCGTATCCCGGAGGCGTAGGAATCCCTCGGCTCGGTCGGCCTTGCCGCTTACGCGCACTCTTACTCGTCCATAGGGTTCTGTCACCGACGCAGTCGAGAAGGCCCGAAGAAACGTTTCGGCAGAGGAGCTTTCGAGCGTGAAGACTTGTTCGGTCCGCGGAATCACCTATCCGAGCGCGAGTTACTTATCGCAGAAGGTGATGAGTGAGGTATCCGTATCCCGAAGGCGTAGGAATCCCTCGGCTCGGTCAGCCTTGGCTGCTTACGTGTACTCCGTCGTTTTCAGGATCCACTTTCGAAGTAGTCGGAAAGCACGAAAGACATTCTGGCAGAAAAGATCTTTTTCCGAGGAAAATTTTGACGTAGAGGGGGTTCCCCCCCCCTTTAGCCCCCGAGGGAGGGTCGGGCTTTGCCGAGGCAAGGCTGACCCTTCCTTGATGACTAAACTTTGCGTGGGAACGAGGCATGCGAACAACTTGAAAGCATCTTAAGGGTAGAAGCGACGTAGCTGTTGGATGTTCTAAGCGTTGTTGTAGACCTCGCCTTGACTGTTGGCCAGCTTGTACGTTTCGGGCTTCAGAACCTTAGCGACGACGAACGGCCCCTCCCAAGGAGGCGTGAGCTTGTGCCGCCCTCGGGCGTCTTGTCGCAGCCGAAGCACCAGGTCGCCCACCTGGAGGTCTCGGGACCGAACCCCTCGGGCGTGGTAGCATCGCAGGGACTGCTGGTACCGCGCCGAGTGTAGTAAGGCCATGTCCCGAGCCTCTTCCAGCTGGTCCAGTGAGTCTTCTCGATTAGCTTGATTGCTTTGGTCAGCGTAGGCCCTCATCCTCGGGGAACCGTATTCTAAGTCTGTGGGCAAGATGGTCTCGGCTCCATAGACTAGAAAGAACGGTGTGAAGCCCGTGGCCCGGCTCGGCGTCGTCCTCAGACTCCAGACCACCGAGGGGAGTTCCTTCATCCACCGCTTGCCGAACTTGTTGAGGTCGTTGTAGATCCGAGGCTTGAGCTAGTCCTTGTAGAATCATGTCGTTGGCACGCTCTACTTGCCCATTCGTCATGGGGTGGGCCACGGCGGCCCAGTCCACCCGGATGTGGTGATCCTCGTAGAAGTCCAGGAACTTTCTGCCGGTGAACTGGGTGCCGTTGTTGGTGATGATGGAGTTCGGGACCCCAAAACGATGGATGATGTTGGTGAAGAACGCCACCGCCTGTTCGGACCTGATGCTGTTTAGGGGTCGGACCTCGATCCACTTGGAGAATTTGTCGATGGCGACCAACAGGTGCGTGTAGCCCCCAGGTGCCTTCTGCAAGGGGCTGACTAGGTCCAGACCCCACACAACAAATGGCCAGGTGATGGGTATGGTCTGCAGGGCCTGAGCAGGCAGATGGGTCTGCCTTGCGTAGAACTGACACCCTTCGCAGGTGCGGACAATTCTAGTGGCGTCGGCCACTGCCGTCGGCCAGTAGAAACCTTGTCGGAAGGCGTTTCCAACAAGGGCTCGAGGTGCTGCGTGATGGCCACAAGCTCCCGAGTGTATCTCTTGCAGGAGCTCCTGGCCTTCGGCGATGGAAATGCATCGCTGGAGGATGCCCGAGGGGCTGCGGTGGTAGAGCTCCTTCCCATCTCCCAGCAAGACGAACGACTTGGCGCGCTGCGCCAACCGCCGAGCTTCGGCCTGGTCGAGGGGTAGCTCTCCTCGGTGGAGATATTGCAGGTACGGGGTCTGCCAGTTTCGATTAGGCGTGACCCCGCTCCGCTCCTCCTCGACGCGCAGTGCCTCACCCTCGGGGGCCGAGGGTACCTCAGGCCGAGCCGAGGGTGCCTCGGGCTAGGCCGAGGCCTTCTCGGGCTCGGGCGTGTTGTCGGTCTTGACGGAGGGTTGGTGCAGGTCTCGGGAGAAGACGTCCGGGGGAACCGTTGTTCGCCCCGAGGCTATTTTAGCCAGCTCGTCCGTAGTCTCGTTGTAGCGTCGGGCGACGTGGTTGAGCTCGAGCCCGTAGAACTTGTCCTCCAAGCGCTGAACCTCATCGCAGTAGGCTTCCATCTTCAGGTCGCGGTAGTGGGAGTTCTTCATGACTTGGTCGATGACGAGCTGCGAGTCACCGCGAGCGTCGAGGCGTCGGGCCCCCAGCTCGATGGCGATGCGCAACCCGTTGACCAGAGCCTCGTACTCAGCCACATTGTTGGACGCCGGGAAGTGGAGGCGTAGCACGTAGCATAGGTGCTTCCCGAGGGGCGAGATGAAGAGCAAGCCTGCACCTGCTCCTGTCTTCATCAGCGACCCGTCGAAGAACATGGTCCAGAGTTTCGGTTGGATCGGAGCTATTGGGAGCTGGGTGTCGACCCATTCAGCCACGAAGTCCGCCAAGACCTGGGACTTGATGGCCTTCCGAGGGGCGAACGAGATCGCTTCGCCCATGATTTCCACCGCCCACTTTGCAATTCTACCCGAGGCCTCTCGGCACTGGATGATCTCCCCCCAGGGGGAAGGATGACACCACAATTACCGGATGAGACTCGAAGTAGTGTCGCAACTTCCGTCGCGTCAGGATCACCGCGTACAGTAGCTTCTGAATTTGTGGGTAGCGGATCTTGGTCTCGGACAGTACCTCGCTGATGAAGTAGACTGGCCTCTTGACGGGCAATGTATGCCCCTCCTCTCGCCTCTCAACTACGATCGTGGCGCTAACCACCTGAGTGGTCGCGGCGACGTAGATCAAGAGGGCTTCTCCGGCAGCGGGAGGCACCAAGATGGGCGCGTTCGTGAGGAGCGCCTTCAGGTTCCCGATGGCTTCCTCGGCCTCAGGGGTCCAAGTGAAGCACTCGGCCTTCCTTAAGAGGCGGTACAGAGGCAGGCCTCTTTCGCCGAGGCGCGAGATGAAACGGCTCAGAGCCGCAAGGCATCCTGTGACTCTCTATATGCCTTTCAAGTCCTTGATGGGCCCCATGCTGGTGATGGCCGCGATCTCCTCTGGGTTGGCCTCGATGCCCCGCTCGGAGACGATGAACCCCAAGAGCATGCCTCGGGGAACGTCGAAGACACACTTTTCGGGATTGAGCTTCACGCCTTTTGCCTTGAGACATCGGAATGTCACTTCAAGGTCGGAAAGGAGGTCGGAGGCTTTCCTTGTCTTGACTACGATGTCATCGATGTAGGCCTCGACCGTTCGGCCAATGTGTTCGCCGAACACATGGTTCATGCACCGTTGGTACGTTGCACCCGCATTCCTCAAACCGAACGACATGGTAACATAGCAGTACATGCCGAAGGGTGTGATGAAAGAGGTCGCGAGCTGGTCGGACTCTTTCATCCTGATCTGGGGATACCCCGAGTAGGCATCGAGGAAAGACAGGGTTTCGCACCCAGCAGTGGAATCCACGATTTGGTCGATGCGAGGCAGAGGGTAGGGAACTTTCGGACATGCTTTGTTTAGACCAGTGTAGTCTACACACATCCGCCATTTCCCTCCTTTCTTTCTCACAAGCACAGGGTTGGCAAGCCATTCAGGATGGAATACCTCTTTGATGAACCCTGCCGCCATTAGCTTGTGGATCTCCTCGCCTATGGCTCTGCGCTTTTCTTCGTCGAATCAGCGCAGAGGCTGCTTCACGGGTCGGGCTCCAGCTCGGATATCCAGCGAGTGCTCGGCGACATCCCTCGGTATGCCGGGCATGTCCGAGGGACTCCACGCAAAAACGTTGGCGTTTGCGCGGAGAAAGTCGACGAGCACTGCTTCCTATTTGGGATCGAGCTCGGAGCCGATCCGGATCTGCTTGGAGGCGTCGTTGCTGGGGTCGAGAGGGACGGATTTAACCGTCTCCGCTGGCTCGAAGTTGTCGGTGTGGCGCTTCACATATGGCGCCTCCTTAGAGAGGCTCTCCAGGTCGGCGATGAGGGCCTCGGATTCGGCGAGGGCCTCGGCGTACTCCACGCACTCCACGTCACATTCGTACGCGTGTCGGTACGTGGGGCCGACGGTGATGACCCCGTTGGGGCCCAGCATCTTGAGCTTGAGGTAGGTGTAGTTGGGGACGGCCATGAACTTTGCGTAGCATGGCCTCCCCAGTACTGTGTGGTAGGTTCCTCGGAACCCGACCACCTCGAACGTGAGGGTCTCCCTTCGGAAGTTGGAGGGCGTCCCAAAGCAGACGGGAAGATCGAGTTGTCCGAGGGGCTGGACGCGCTTCCCGGGGATGATCCCGTGGAAAGGCGCAGCGCCTGCCCGGACCGAGGACAGATCAACACGCAGGAGCCCGAGGGTCTCGGCGTAGATGATGTTGAGGCTGCTGCCTCCGTCCATGAGGACCTTGGTGAGCCTGACGTCGCCGATGACGGGGTCGACAACGAGCGGGTATTTCCCCGGGCTCGGCACGCGGTCGGGGTGGTCGTCTTGGTCGAAGGTGATGGGCTTGTCGGACCAGTCTAGGTAGACTGGCGCCACCACCTTTACCGAACAGACCTCCCGACGCTCTTGCTTGCGGTGCCGAGCCGAGGGTTCGCCACTTGCCCACCGTAGATCATGAAGCAATCGCGGACCTCGGGGAACTCTCCTGCCTGGTGATCTTCCTTCTTATCATCGTCGCGAGCCCTGCCACCCTCCGCGGGTGGCCCAGCCTTGTGAAAGTGGCGCCGAAGCATGGCGCACTCCTCAAGGGTGTGCTTGACGGGCCCCTGATGATAGGGGCACGGCTCCTTGAGCATCTTGTCGAAGAGGTTGGCACCTCCGGGAGGTTTTTGAGGGTTCTTGTACTCGGCGGCGGCGACAAGGTCTGCGTCGGCGGTGTCGCGTTTCGCTTGCGACTTCTTCTTGCCCTTCTTCTTGGCGCCGCGCTGAGTTGATGCCTCGGGGACATCTTCCGGTGGGCGGCTCTGGGGCTGCTTGTCCTTCCGGAAGATGGCCTCAACGCCTCCTGGCCAGAGGCGAACTTGGTGGCGATGTCCATCAGCTCGCTCGCCCTGGTGGGGGTCTTGCGACCCAGCTTGCTCACCAGGTCACGGCAGGTGGTGCCGGCGAGGAACGCGCCGATGACATCGGAATCGGTGATGTTGGGCAGCTCGGTGCGCTGCTTCGAGAATCGTCGGATGTAGTCCCGGAGAGACTCTCCCGGCTGCTGGCGGCAGCTTCAGAGATCCCAGGAGTTTCCGGGGCGCACGTACGTGCCCTGGAAATTGCCGGCAAAGGCTTGGACCAGGTCGTCCCAGTTGGAGATCTGCCCCGGAGGCAGGTGTTCCAGCCAGGCACGAGCGGTGTCGGAAAGGAACAGGGGGAGGTTGCGGATGATGAGGTTGTCATCATCCGTTCCACCCAGTTGGCAGGCTAGCCGATAGTCCGCGAGCCACAGTTCTGGTCTCGTTTCCCCCGAGTACTTTGTGATAGTAGTCGGGGTTCGGAACCGAGTCGGGAACGACGCCCGTCGTATGGCGCGACTGAAAGCCTGCGGACCGGGTGGCTCGGGCGAGGGACTCCGATCCTCCCCGCTGTCGTAGCGTCCCCCACGCCTGGGGTGGTAGCCTCGGCGCACCCTCTCGTCGAGGTGGGCCCGACGGTTGCAGTGATGGTGCTCGTTGCCGAGGCGACCCGGGGCCGCAGGCGCTGTGTTGCGCGTGCGCCCGGTGTGGACCGAGGCTTCCCGCATGAATCGGGAAGTCGCGGCGCGATGTTCCGAGGGGTACCCCTACCTTCGGGAGGCGGAGCTTTCGGCCCGTCGGACCGCGGCGTCCTCCAGGAGATTCTTGAGCTCTCCCTGAATTCGCCGCCCCTCGGAGGTTGATGGCTCCAGCATCGCGCGGAGAAGCATTGCCGTTGTAGCCAGGTTCTGGCCGACTCCACTGGAAGTCGGTGGCGGCCTTACCCTGACATCGTCGGTGATGCGGTGCTGGATACCCTGGGGTAGATGACGCACTTCTCCGGCCGGAGGTTGGCCCGCCCATTCCTCTTGGTCGACGGGCGGTGACGAAGTCACGTCAGGGGCTGACTGCACCGTCGTCTCAGGCACGAGGGTGACGCCCAGCAAATCCTTCGCGAGCATGCTGGCGTCGTCCGTTTGCTTGGGATTGGCGTGTTGCGGGGAGACGACGCTCGTCTTCGTCTCAGACGTGAGGTCGATGCCCGACGTGCCCCCTGTTGGGGCGCCGGCGCCGTCGACTCGCTCGACAGCCGACGGGGTGCCGCCTTCTGCTTGGCCTTGGTTGCCCCGCCTCCTCCTCCGTCGGCGGGGGAGGGGACGGGGCGAGCTCAAATGTTGTTCTTCCACCACGCGGGGAAGACGTCGTCGATTCTGCCGCCGGCGGTCGGGCTGTCGGCCACCGTTGTTGCTGTCGCGAGGCGGGGGAAGGAGTATCATGTCGTAGCTGCCGTCGAGGGACATGAACTCAAGACTCCCGAAACGGAGTACCGTCCCGGGCTGGAAAGGTTGCTGAAGACTGCCCATATGGAGCTTGACGGGAAGCTGTTCGTCAACACGCAGCAGGCCCCTACCTGGCGCGCCAACTGTCGGCGTTTCGAACCCGGAGGGTCCCTGGACTGACGAGTAAATTGTTGCCGCGTGCCCCAGCCCAGATGGGTCGGCGCGAGACGGAGCGCGAAGGGGGAAGAAGCCGGAGGGAGACGGGCGTGAGAGGTGAAATCCCGCGGCCTTCGTGTTTGTCCCGCACCCTAGGTCGGGTGCGCTTGCAGTAGGGGGTTACAAGCGTCCACGCGGGAGGGAGCGAGCGGCCTCACGTGAGCGTCGTCCCGTCCTTCCCCGCGTGGCCAACCCTCGTAAGAGGGCCCTGGATCTTCCTTTTATAGGCGTAAGGAAAGGATCCAGGTGTACAATGGGGGTGTAGCAGTGTGCTAACGTGTCTAGCGGAGGAGAGCTAGCGCCCTAAGTACATGCCATCGTGGCAGCCGGAGAGGTTTTGGCACCCGGTTCGTGTGATGTCGTGGCCGTCGGAGGAGCGCCGAAGCCAGGCGGAAGGACAGCTGTCGGGGCTGTCGAGTCCTTGCTAATGTCCTCTTGCTTCCGTAAGGGGGCTGAGAGCCGCCGTCGTCATAGAGCGTGCGGGGCGCCATCATTACTCGTATAGTGGAGCGAGCCAGATGGGACGTCGGTCTTGTTCCCCGTAGCCTGAGTCAGCTTGGGGCAGGGTAATGATGGCGCCTCCTGTTGACGTGGTCGGTCCATGCCCTGGGTTGGGCGAGGTGGAGGCTCCTCCGAGGTCGAGGTCGAGTCTGTCTTCCAAGGCCGAGGTCGAGTCCGAGCCCCTGGGTCGGGCGAGGCGGAGATCATCGGCTGATGCTAGGGCTGAGTCCGAGCCCTGAGGTCGGGCGAAGCGGAGTTCGTCGTCCTTCGGGGCTGAGCCCGAGTCCGGGCCCTGGGGTCGGGCGAAGCGGAGTTCGTCGTCTTCCGGGGCTGAGCCTGAGTCCGAGCCCTAGGGTCGGGCGAAGCGGAGTTCGTCGTCTTCCGGGGCTGAGCCCCAGTTCGGGCCCTGGGGTCGGGCGAAGCGGAGTTCGTCGTCTTCCGGGGCTGAGCCCGAGTCCGAGCCCTGGGGTCGGGCGAAGCGGAGTTCGTCGTCTTCCGGGGCTGAGCCCGAGTCCGAGCCCTGGGGTCGGGCGAAGCGGAGTTCGTCGTCTTCCGGGGCTGAGCTCGAGTCCGAGCCCTGGGGTCGGGCGAAGCGGAGTTTCCCATAGCGCCTAGGGCCGGACTTGGCTGCTGTCAGCCTCACTCTATCGAGTGGCACAACAGTCAAAGCGGCGCAGGCGGCGCTGTCTTCTTGTCAGGCCGGTCACTGGAGCGGCGAAGTGACTACGGTCACTTCGGCTCTGTCAACTGGAAGGCGTGTGTCAGGATAAAGGTGTCAGGCCACCTTTGCATTAAATGCCCCTGCGATTTGGTCGGTTGGCGTGGCGATTTGGCCAAGTTGCTTCTTGGTGAAGACTGGGCCTCGGGCGAGCCGAAGGTGTGTCCGTTGCTGGAGGGGGTTCTCGGGCGAGACGTAGATCCTCCGGGGTCGGCTGCCCTTGCCCGAGGCTGGGCTCGGGCGAGGCGTGATCGCGTCCCTCGAATGGACCGATCCCTGACTTAGTCGCACCCATCAGGCCTTTGCAGCTTTGTGCTGATGGGGGTTACCAGCTGAGATTTAGGAGTCTTGAGGGTACCCCTAATTATGGTCCCCGACATATATATTATAATGGTACATATAGCATAGGAAAAAGAAACATACCTATTCAACTCTTTGCTGTATAATATCTATTTCAACAACATCATTCTTTTGATGTTCCTTGAAATGAAGTCTTCAATGATATGCTCATATTCGATCTTCTCCAACAATTCGCTCTCAAGTGATATCTGGGCTAAATCAGTAAGTCTTTGTTGTAACATTGTAGAACATAAATATGACTTCAATTGCTTCAATTTAGAAAAGCTTCGTTCTGCCGATGCAACCGTTACTGAAATGGTCAATAGAACTTTATATGCAATACTTGCATTAGAAAAAGATTGTGTCACTTCAGAAACTTTAGAATCTCCAAAGGTCCCATATTTTGTTTTGGAATAAAATTTTGGAGAAATTTCAACTCTGCACACAATTCATTGGCATCAATATCAGATTTTCCATCCTTTTTAAGGGCAGCTTCTAGATTATCACAAGAGGACTTTAAATTATCATTATCCAATGATTGCAATGTTTTAGAAGTAAATAAGAAACCAAACATTCTATGATAACCTTGGTATTGTTCAAATCTCATTGTAAGTGAGGAAATTGCTTGATCAACAATAGGTATTTGAGAGCACCTAGAGGGGGGGGTGAATATGTGATCCTGCAATATTAGCTCTAAACAACACAAACTTGGTTTATAATATATGTTAGTGAAACCTAAAACCAAGTTAGGATGAGAGAGAAGAGGAGAGAACTCTTCACTGGATTGCTCATTTAAGATGTGTATTAAACTTAGGAGCAATAATGCAAGTGAGTAGAGAACTCAAGAAGATAGTAATCGCAATAAGTAAAATGGACAAGAGACACAACGACTTTTACTGTGGTTCAGCCAATGCCTACTCCATGTTGTGGTGACCTTCTTGTAATACCCAATTTGTAAAATTATGAAGAAAGTGGATCTCCTTCCATGATTTGCCATCTACTCCTTGAGACATGTGACTAATCATATTTAAAAGTGAATAATTCTTTACTAAGACACAAATAAGCCATGCATCATATTGGAGTTTTGTTTATGCATTTATAATAATAACAATAACACTAATAAAAATATAATAATGAGTTGAAGATTTGGATTAAAACCTAAATTTGAATTGAAAATGGAAAAGAAGAGAGAAATACTATAAAATACCAAAATAAATTTATAAATAAATAAATTTATCCCATAATGGCATGACTAAAATTATACATTCAACATTTAGTACAAATTCGCCACAAAAGTTTGGATTCAAATCTAGAATCTAAAAGTAAAAAGAAAGAAAATAGAAAATAAGAAAGAAAAAAAAGAAGACTGACACTGGGCCCATTGCTCTTCCCGCGGCCCATCTCCTTCTTTCCCCCTTAAACGCGCGCCGACCCAACCACTTCTCAGCCCGGACGATTTGCGCGTCGACAGGCGAGCCCGCGCCGTCAGTCACGGGTGTCGCGCGCGCTGAGCAACTCCCTCTGCCTTATGGCCCCAGCCGTCATCTCGCTCATGTTTCGCTGCCATGTGGACCCCAACGGTTAGGCTGCCACTCCCTTCTTCCTCGGATCGTTACATCGGGCGCCAACTTTCGCGCGCCATACCCACCGCGCGAGAACCGCGGGCTCTGGGGACCCACGACTCCACCTCCCGATTCATCCGCGCGGGAGATAAAGGGTGTGTTTGGTTTGACTTTTAACTTTGGCTTTTGTCCCCCTAAAAGCCAAAAGCCAACCAAAGGGCTGGATTTAGAAAGCAGCTTTTTCTAAAAGCTGACTTTCTCGTAGTGCAAATCTGAAAGCACCCCTGGACCTGCTTTTAGTGGCTTTTCGGATGGAACTGTGAAAACATATATCGAAGAATTTTTAATGACTTTTAGTGGTTTTCACCAAACGATTTTTAGCATTTTAACAGCTTACAGCCTACAGCAGCTTTTTCCACAGCTCACAGCCCACAACAACTTTTTTCACAGCCACAGCCCAACCAAACAGACCCAAAAGCTCTCTTGGAGACTCAAAAAGTTGCACGTACCCGTCTCTCTGCCATCACAGGGAACTAAGCGAGTGAAACCCCGCCGTCGCTACTGTCCTTCGCCGGCGTCGTGACTAGACTTTCCATGCTGAAACCCGAGGGCCTGTTGGGCGCGGACAGGCTTCGGCTCCCACCGAATTTGGCGAATCTTGCCCCGGAGTCGAGCAATTCCTCGTCGTGGTGCTCCTCTACTGCGGCAGCCGCTGTACCGCGTGGTCAGTCCTCGTCGTCGCTCCAGCCCCTCGGTATGACCCTCGACCACCTTCACCGCGTTTGTAGGAATGTGATACACCTGTCCATAGTGACTCGGAGCACCATAGCGCCATGAGGGGGGGGGGGGCTCGCCAGACTTCTCTGCCATGGTAACGCGGTGCCGCCGCCGTGTTCAGTGGAGGGATTGGGGGAAATACCTGGAGCCGTTGACCTTGGGATGATCGGCTCTGATTTAAACCTGGGATACCTCTTCGTAGCAGCGAATCCTGGCCAAGGATCGATGGATGGGCAATCGTGATTAGGTTCTTTTAGTATTCTTTCAGCTGGCAAGATCTTGACCGTACATTGTTGATCTAACGGATGCAGTAGATCGTACGTTAATAAAACCCAGACCGTGGATCTCGGATCCTACGGTCGACATAACGTACCGGTTCATTTTTAAAGGACATCTAATCCAGGCCGATGCGTGGAGATCTAACGGCCTACAGCTCTGCGTACCCCCTTGGCCTCTGTACATTTATAAAAGAGTCCTTGAAGATTATCTGAATCAACCCGTGGTCCAACTCTGAGTAAGCTGAGTCTAGGGAATTTCACGAGTTAGCCCCCAAACTTTCTGGTTATCGTATGCGCAGTCCAGAGAACAAAGAAATCGGATAAATGATTATAGAAATTGATTTTTAGTATATAAGTAATTCCATAAACTCATTTAATTCATAGAAAATTCATTTTAGTTCCTTTTTACTCCATTCCAATTGCAATAATTCTGTAATAATATTGTTCATCACCTAGTAACTCTGTTTATCCATGAAACTTAGGTTAAAATTATTCACTTGAGTTATTCCACACCAAGCACTTAATAACTTCGGAAATTCATAACTCGATAATCGTAGCTCCGAATTTAGTGATTCTTATTCCTATGATCTCGTTACGACGCGTAGAATATTATCATGCATTATGTTCTACTGTTTAGTGTGATGTTAATTTCTGCTATACCATGTTTGTTTGTACTGTTACGAGTAGACGAGCAAGGCACAAAAGATCCGGGTGTTCAGTAGGTGGAGACTGCTGAGCAGGAGCTCGTTGAAGGCAAGTTGTGCCCTTGATCACTTTTATTTACCCAATAATGTTCTTATTAATCATAATGATCTGCATAGGTTAATTTTGATGGGACCCAATAGGTTACCCTAGTTTGGCTATCTTATACCTTTTTTGCCACTGAATTTTTGGGTAGTACCTGCTATTGCTTTATGTGGTTTTAGGTATAGAGATACACATTATTGATGATCATGCTTTTATGATGAGTTTTTATTTACTGTTCATGATAAGATCATTATGTTAATTGGAACGTGGTGCGACCACCCGGGAAAACAGTGCTACCACAAAGGTGGTATAGGACGCCCTTGGCTGACTAATTAGGAAAGCTAGTAGAGTACTGCCTTACCCGAAAAGGGCAAGGGGGGAGTGATCAGTGTAGGGAGGTCCTTGGGTTGATTTTGCTGCGATGGCGGTTGGGCGAGGGATCCCTACATTGGAGCTTTATAGAACTGTAGCAGGTTTTCTGAAGCTAGTGAAACTTTGTAAAGGCCTCGTAGCGTTACCCTGCCTCGCTTCCTTGGTAGAGGTGTATGGGAAGTCGCGATCCCTTGGCAGATGGGTAACATGACTTGTTGGTATAGATGCGCAACCTCTGCAGAGTGTAAAACTGGTATATCAGCCATGCTCACGGTCATGAGCGGCTCGGACCCTCACATGATTAATTTATGGAATTAAATTTAGTTTGTCATTTGCATCGCATTGTGGTTTATTATTAATTTGATCTATTTATTACTCTGGTTTAGTATTTACTTACATTTAGTAACTACTAATAAAATTTGACCAACTTATTAAAAGCAATGCTCAACTTTAACCATTATCTGTTGATCAGTCTTACACTTCACATGAACTCCCACCTTTTGTGAGTTCATGCACATTATTCCCCACAACTTGTTGAGATATGATTTTTTGTGAGCTCACTCTTGCGATATATAAATCCCCCACAGGTGAAGAGCAGGTGGTCCAGGAGGAGTCCTATAATGAGGAGTACGAGTTGATCTAGGTGGCGTCTCCCAGTCAACTTAATGGCGCCAAGGAATAATATTAGTTTGTTTTATTGTTATCATATATTTTTGTCAGACTTCCGTTATGTAATAATGATACTTGTGACATTTATCTCTATACACTTTGTCATTATATGTGATGTTCTTCTTTGTCGCACATATGAGACGTACCCGACTTTATCCCTTAAATCCGGGTGTGACACTCCTTTGGTCAAGAGTTGCACTCAACCCCTCTCAAGTGATCTAAAGATCAAACTTGAGTGCAACTCTTGACCAAAGGAGGTCACAACAAGGTGGAGTATGCATTGGCCGAACCACGGTAAAAATCGCTGCATCTCTTGTCCATTTTACTATTGTGATTACTGTCTTTTTGAGTTCTTTACTCACTTGCAATATTTGCAATATTGCTCCTAAGTTTAATACACATCTTAAAGGAGAAATCAAGTGAAGAGTTCTCCTTCCTCTCTCTTCTCATCCCAACTTGGTTTTTGTTCTCACTAACACTTTGTATAAACCAAATTTATGTTTTTTAGAGTTAATATTGTAGAATCACCTATTCACCCCCTCTAGGTGCTCTCAATTGGGGGCTTGTATGGCCGACCTGTGGCACATGCATGTGCTCGAGCCTAATCTAGCTTATAGATTATATAAGCACCTAGATTATTATAACCTAGTTATCTAGATTATATAATCCACTAATAATCTATGTTGTTTGTTTGTCTCTTAACTTATTTAAGTTGAATTATATAATCTAGAGTATAAACAAAATGGGCCAAAGTCACCAAACTCAAGTAACTATGCCATAAATGGTGGTTCGGGGCATAGCCATGATTCTTGCATAGATGGGGTCATAAATAATATTTAATAGATTATATGTAGTATATGAGTGTATGATTTAAGTTTAAATTTAACTTAATAAACTACATGTTTTTATCAAAAACACAAATAAAGGAATAACCAATATTTATTGAATCAATCATTGTTTTTTATATACTTAACTACTTAAAAGTTAAATGCCTCTTTGGGAGAGCTTAGCAGGGCTCCGGTTTCCAGCTGACCAGCCTCCGACAACCTATGTATTTAGCAGACTAGCTCCAGCTCCATTTAATTCTATAAATTATGGTCTCACATAGAATGGCTCCTTCGGAGGAGCCATACGAAGGTGTCTCTATGACTAGAGCTGGAATGGCTCTTCCGAAGCGAAAGCGCTCCTAAAGAGACCCTAATAGTAATTAGTATTCTCTCCGTTCTAAAATAAAATTCGTTCTACCTTTTAAGTTAATTCATACCATAATTAATATATTTGTTTTATATATGTGTCTAGATTTATCATTATTTATTTGAACATAAACATAAAAATCAAAGAGTAATACGACTAATATTTTAGAACTGAGTAAGTATATATTTATATGTTTACACAAACATTAGGCACAGGGCCCTGCCAGCTCCCCTCCTTATTTACGCCACTAATGGTGGTAAACAGCATATGCTCGCGTCACGTCACGTGACGGGCACCTGCTCGCAGTTCTCAGAAGTCAGAACAAGCTCGGAGCTCGCCCTCCCAGTCCCACCGGCCACCACCGCCACCGGACTGCGGACCGACCCACCCTGGCCGCGCGCCACCACAAAGGCCAACGGCGTACAAACCATAAACGACCAGCGAAAGCGGCAGACTCTCAATGACACGCGGGCACCATATGCCACCTGCCGTCCCTCGCCCCCACCGGCACCGACCCCCGCCTTCTTCAAAAACTTTATTCGCCGAAACCCCTTGCCACCTCGCCGCCACCGCCCAACAAACAGGCGCGACGACCTCTACTCTACCTCGTCGCCACCGCCGTCACCGGTCACCGCCGCCATATAAGTAAACGCTCGCCTCGTCCTCCTCCCAGACTCGCCACCCTCCGCCTCCGACACATGGCCCAGCCGCACCTCGTGCTCCCCTCGCCGAGGCCCCTCCTCCCCGCCGCCGCCACTCCATCGCGCCGCGCCGTCGCCGTCCGCGCGGCGCTCTCCACCGCTTCGCCGCCCGCCAAGGCCGCGGCGGGAGCGGAGGCGGTGCGGTCGATCCGCGCGCGCCAGATCGTGGACAGCCGCGGGAACCCCACCGTCGAGGTCGACCTCGTCGCCGGGGACGGACGCCTCCACCGCTCCGCGGTGCCCAGCGGGGCGTCCACGGGGATCTACGAGGCGCTCGAGCTCCGCGATGGTGACAAGGCCGTGTACGGCGGCAAGGGCGTTCTCCAAGCTGTGCGCAACATCAACGAGGTTATCGCGCCTAAGCTCGTGGGCGTCGATGTGAGGTGAGTTGGATATCACTATCTCAGATTGATTTCTGTTCAAATTATGGATATGGCCGTTTGATCACCAGTGTGACTGCTGTGAAGTGGGGTAGTTGGGAAACGTGGTGTGTCTTCCCTGGTGAACGGTGATCCACGGTTGAACTGCCTCAGTTCATGCGGGGTTTAGTGAGCTGACTAGCTTGACTCCTACCTATCTGACAATGATGCTTTGGATCTTCTGGTGACCATCCTAAAAGTTTGAAGTAAAATGTGACTAAATTTGTGGAAGTGAATGTTTATGCCATACTTTATTCACATATGTCATGGAGCAAATTTATCTGTAGTTTGGTCATATAGGAAATAGGTGCTTTTGTACTTGTAATATGCATTCCCGAACAACAACATTTTACAGAAAGCAACAGGGAGAACCCTAATGTCCTAAATAACTTGGCATGCATTCCTGAACAACAACTTTTTACATAAAGCAACAAGGAGAACCCTAATGTCCTAAATAACTTGACATGCATTCCCAAGCAACAACATTTTACAGAAAGCAACAAGGAGAACCCTAATGTCCTAAATAACTTGGCATGCATTCCTGAACAACAACTTTTTACAGAAAGCAACAAGGAGAACCCTAATGTCCTAAATAACTTGGCATGCATTCCGGAACAACAATCTTTACAGAAAGCAATAAGGAGAACCCTAATCCCTAATGTCCTAAATGATTTGATGTCAAAGTATGTTTGATGAGAGATGTAGAAGCTTTTCCAGTTTTGGGATTATTAAGGGTTTTCTCACTGTGTAGGGTGGGAAGTGTGATGTGCACCCGTTGGGTGATTGCCCGATCTTTCGATGAGAGGGTGTGGAATAACTCGATTGGGGGAGGAGACGACGTTCACGGCCCGACTACAGCCTTCCAAAGACGCTGCGCCTTAGCAACCGATACACCACCTCCTATGGCTGTCACGATCTTGTGGAGCGTGACACCCTGGCCACTAGGGCACTCGTCCTGCAAGCAATCGAAGAACTAGCAAGAACAAGTAGAACAAGTACTGAATTACCAGATCTAAATGTAGGTTTAAAGATCAAACTACAATATGGTGGGGTTCCGAAGACAAGAAGACGGGCGGCTGAACTAGCACGCGCGCTTGCAAGCAAGTAGCGAGAGCTAAACTTGATCTAAACAAAACCCGCTGTTCTTGGTGGCGGCTAGGGGGTTTATAAACATGGGAGGACGACCACAAGGGTATTGGGGTCGTGCTGCAACCCTAGGATGCGTCCCTAATGGACCTAACTTGATACACGACCCATTGGGCCAAAATAGGGTGACGCAGCACCATGGGCAGAAAAGGCAGGAAATGTCTCGGTAAGAAAACAATGATTACGGCGGCCTCAGAACAGATATGACTATAATTCCGGATCCATATGAAAGTAGACTTGATAAGCTTTCCATGTTGTGCTTGAACATTCCAATCCGAGCCCGCATCTGACCGTGGTGACCGTCACAAGTTGGTGTTCTTCTGCAGTCCGAATCCAGCATGTTCAAATCCTTTTCCCTTTCGGTCTTCTCCCTGATTCCTAAGCAAAACAAGAGTGCACGGGTCTCCATGGTCTAAATATGATGGACATGAACTCAAGAGTGTAATCACCTGATGGTTGAGTTGACGAGCACGAGCGCGAGTAATGGGACCAGAAATTGGTACTTGTATTGGTATAGATGCATCAGTAGTGTGGATGTCTTCATCATTCTCCCCTTCTTGCATTTGAGTCGTCCTCGACTCAAGCTCAACTTCCTCTCCCAAGTAGGGCTTTAAATCTGCAATGTTAAATGTGGGGCTAACCCCAAAGTCTGCAGGCAGATCTAGCCTATATGCATTGTCGTTAATTTTCTCTAGCACTTTAAACGGTCCATCGGCTCGAGGCAACAATTTAGATTTTCGTAATTCAGGAAACCTTTCCTTTCTCAAATGCAACCAAACTAAATCTCCAGGTTCAAAATTTATTTCCTTTCTACCTTTATCACTAGCAAACTTATATCTAGCATTCATACGCTCTATGTTTTCTTTAGTAGTTTCGTGCAGTTTTAACATCAATTCAGCACGCCTAGTAGCATCAAAATTTAGTTTTTCAGAAGATGGCAAAGGCATTAAATCAATAGGAGCACGAGGTAACAAACCATATACAATCTGAAATGGGCACATCTTTGTAGTAGAATGCAATGATCGATTATAAGCAAATTCAATATGAGGCAAACAGTCCTCCCACATCTTAATATTCTTCTTTAGAACTGCCCTTAACATAGTAGACAAAGTTCTATTCACAACTTCAGTTTGACCATCAGTTTGAGGATGACATGTAGTAGAAAATAAAAGCTTAGTCCCCAATTTTGCCCACAAAGTCCTCCAAAAATGACTAAGAAATTTAGCATCACGATCAGAAACGATTGTGTTGGGCACACCATGCAAGCGAACAATTTCACGAAAGAACAAATCAGCAATATGAGTAGCATCGTCAGTTTTATGACATGGTATGAAATGTGCCATCTTAGAAAATCTATCAACAACCACAAACACACTATCACGTCCCTTCCTAGTCCTAGGCAATCCCAGCACAAAATCCATAGAAATATCTTCCCAAGGAGCACTAGGAACGGGTAGAGGCAAATACAAACCGTGTGGATTTAACCGTGACTTCGCCTTTTGGCATGTCGTGCAACGAGCAACCAATCTCACCACATCTCTTCTCATCTTGGGCCAAAAGAAATGACCAGCAAGTATGTCCTCCGTTTTCTTTGCTCCAAAATGTCCCATTAAGCCACCTCCATGTGCTTCCTGTAACAACAACAAACGAACGGAGCTAGCTGGAATGCATAGCTTGTTAGCTCTAAACACAAACCCATCACTAACGATATATTTGTTCCATCCTTTCCCATCTTTACAATGCAGCAACACATCTTTAAAATCAGCATCATGAACATATTGGTCTTTAATCGTCTCTAATCCAAAGATTTTGTAGTCAAGTTGATTCAGCAAAGTATATCTCCTAGACAAAGCGTCAGCAATGATATTCTCTTTTCCTTTCTTGTGCTTAATAACATAAGGAAACGATTCGATAAATTCAACCCACTTAGCATGTCTACGGTTCAGTTTTCCTTGACTACGAATATGTTTCAAAGATTCATGATCAGAATGAATAACAAACTCTTTGGGCCACAAATAATGCTGCCATGTTTCTAATGTTCGCACAAGAGCATATAATTCCTTATCATAAGTAGAATAATTTAGAACAGACCCACTCAATTTTTCACTAAAATATGCAACAGGTTTGCCTTCTTGTAACAAAACACCACCCAATCCAATTCCACTAGCATCACATTCAAGCTCAAAAGTCTTATTAAAATCAGGAAGTTGGAGGAGAGGTGCATGTGTCAACTTATCTTTCAGCACGTTGAAAGCGTGCTCTTGTACTTTGCCCCAACTAAAATGCACTCCCTTCTTCGTAAGCTCATTCAAAGGTGCAGCAATGGTGCTAAAGTCCTTCACAAAACGGCGATAGAAGCCAGCAAGTCCTAGGAAACTCCGCACCTGTGTGATAGTCTTTGGCATAGGCCATCCATGTATCGCTTCTACCTTGGCTTGATCAACCTCAATTCCCTGTGGAGTCACAACATAACCAAGAAACGAAACTCGATCGGTGCAAAATGTGCACTTCTCAAGGTTACCAAATAAACGTGCATCTCGTAAAGCATTAAAAACAGCACGCATGTGATCAACATGTTCATCCATAGATTTGCTGTAGATCAATATATCATCAAAGTATACTACCACAAATTTTCCAATGAAGGCACGCAAAACCTCGTTCATTAATCTCATGAAAGTGCTAGGTGCATTAGTTAACCCAAAAGGCATGACTAACCACTCATACAATCCGAACTTAGTTTTGAAAGCAGTTTTCCATTCATCTCCCAATTTCATACGAATCTGGTGGTACCCACTACGCAAATCAACTTTAGAAAAGACAATGGCACCACTCAATTCATCAAGCATATCATCTAAACGTGGAATAGGGTGTCGATAACGTATGGTGATATTATTAATAGCCCTACAATCAACACACATACGCCATGTTCCATCTTTCTTAGGCACTAAAATAACCGGAACAGCACACGGACTAAGAGACTCACGCACGTAACCTTTGTCGAGTAGTTCTTGCACTTGTCGCTGAATTTCTTTTGTTTCCTCTGGATTTGTCCTATATGGCGCACGATTCGGCAAAGATGCACCAGGAATAAGATCAATTTGGTGCTCAATCCCTCGTATAGGTGGCAGCCCCTCTGGTATCTCACTTGGAAATACATCAGAATACTCCTGCAAAATGTTAGTAATAACAGGAGGCAAAGAATGCTGCATATCTTGAATTGAAATCAAAACATCCTTGCATACCAAGGCGTAGGCAACAGTAGTGGAAGCAAATAATTCATTAACATCAGTTTTTGTTGCAAGCAAGCAATGTCCTTTCAATTTTATCCCATCTTTGTTATTACCAACAGCTTTAATATTCTTGTTGTTCTCAGTTTTAGCTTTGGTAGCTTTAGCAACATCATCACACACAATAGCCTCAGGGGACATGGGAAGCAAAATAATTTTCTTATCATGGTGTATGAGAGAATATTGATTTGATCTACCATGATGCATACAATCTGAATCAAATTGCCATGGTCTACCTAGCAGAATATTACAAGCATCCATAGGCACAACATCACAGTCAACAACATCACGATATGAACCAATAGCAAAATTAATTCGTACCAGCTTGGTTACCTTGACCTTACCACTATTGTTAAGCCATTGAATGTGATATGGATGCGGGTGCGGTTTGGTCGTAAGTGCAAGCTTCTCCACCATGTCGCTGCTAGCCAAGTTGTTGCAGCTACCTCCATCAATGATCAAACGACATGAACGCTCCTTAATGACACACTTTGTTTGAAACAACGTATGTCGCTGATTCTGCTCTGCCTTCTCCATTTGTGCACTAAGCACACGCTGTACAATGAGGCTCTCATAATGCTCTGCATCATCTGCACCAATCTGTTCTTCGGGTGGTTCCTTAGTGCCTGCATCATCAGCCGCAAGCAAAGCAAGTGTAGCTTCATCCAAATCACTAGCAGAGGAATACCCACCATCGTCTTTTACCACCAAAACACGCTGATTAGGACAATCACGCTGCACGTGTCCATAGCCCTTGCATCGATAACACAGAACATCTCTTGTTCTACCCGTGGAGGCTACTGAAGAGGCACTACCTGCTGGTTTCTGGGCAGATTTGGTTGCTGAATTTGTGGAAGATGCACGTGGTTTGTCGCCGGAGGAAGGCGGGGGTGCTGGTCGACTTGGCGAGGGAGTTGGTGCTAGTGTACGACCGGTCATGGACGTAGTCGTGCGCTGTTGCCATGGTGTAGATTTTCCTGCAGAAACATTAGACCTTGCACTAGCACGTCGTCCCTGCACTTCCCTTTCAGCTTTGCAAGCAAGATGAAACAATCGGGTTACATTAGCATAATCTTTATAAGCAAGGATGTCCTGAATTTCCCTATTTAACCCGCCCAAAAATCTAGCCATAGCAGATTCCTCACCCTCCTCTATGTTACAACGCAGCATACCCATTTGTAATTCCTGATAATATTCTTCTACACTTTTAGTACCCTGTCTCAATTGTTGCAACTTGTTTAACATATCACGTGCATAATAAGAAGGAACAAATCTAGCCCGCATGACCCGTTTCAACGCATCCCAAGTTTGTGGCATGTTATTAGGATTCTTCTTACCATGTTCTATCCACCAAACAGAAGCAAATTCAGTAAACTCACTAGTAGCAGCTCTAACCCGCGCATTCTCAGGAAATTCATGGCATGCAAACTTTTGATCAACCGCAATCTCCCAAGTAATGTAAGCATCAGGGTCATATTTACCATCAAAAGGAGGTATTTTAAATTTAACCTTACTAAAAGCATCATCATTACCATGTACCTCACGTCGGCGAAAACCACCCATACCTCTACGGTTAGTACGTAGTCGCCGGCGATTAGGTGCTTCTTGGTCATCTTGTTCAGTATCAGCAACATAGTCATCCCAGTTACCTTCGGCGCCCTCATCACGCCCACCATTGATATTAGCATGCATCTCATCAAACCGCCTCAAGAGTGCGACAAGGCTCTTGTCAATATGAGCAACTGTCATTTCCACATTTGCAAGTTTGGTGTTCGTGTCGATCTGTGTGGCCTCCAATTGCCCTATCTTTTCATTCGTCACCTGCATGTCATTATCAAGACCTTCCGTGTGCGTCTTCACTAGCCTTACAAAGTGTTGTATGATACCCTTGGTGCGAGGAGAGTGTGGCATATTACGAGAAGCATCATCAACCTCCAATCCTGCCATGGTTAGACGAACAGAGGCAACAAGAAAAAAAAACGTGAAGGAATAAAAACTCTACAACTATTAGGATGTAGCTACTGCAAGGCGCTCACTCTCAACCTGCCACACAAGCTCTTACCAATTCTTACCTTGCACAACAGGAGGGGTCAGCAACCAACAAGTCTGCAACCGTGGAATAAGTGTATCGGTGCCGCAGCAACACGACCTGTCAAACTGTAGTCGAAATATGTAGAGTTGTAGGTGGGCTGAAGCAAGGAATACACTAGTACCACGTTAGTTACAAAAGCAAGCTGAATAATCGTTCAACGGTGGTACTGTGCTGGTCCTAGGCTAAACCAGGCTAGAGACGTGAGCCTAGGCACAAAGGTAGTCACTGAAAAAGAACAACTAGCACAGCACAAAGAGAAACAACAGATTTAGAGATTCAGCCCCCTTCTTCTTCTTTTCCTTTTTTTTCTTTTCTATTCTTTTTTTTTCTTCTTCTTCTGTTTTTTTTGCAGGGGCCTAAACCCTTTTTTTTCACTATGACAACCCAAACAATAAAGATATTGCTAACAACCCCTTTAAATCAGATTTAACAAATCTTGTTAATATAGGAAGTCCAGAAATCTCTACGATGATTGCGGAGCGCTCAGAACGAATTTTGAGATAAGGTCAGATCCGTTGGAAAGAAGATAAGATAAGCTTTCCAGATTGTATTTAAACTTCCAAATCGGATATGATATGTATCCGTGGTGGCAAAAACGAACCAGAGATGTTTTTGGTGATGGTGGATCTCGTGGTGACCAAAACGTGGTAGAACTCAAAACTCTAAAGGAATAAACTAAGACCAGCAACTCGACACAACCGATGCAACCAAAAACTCAACAAGCCCTAACTAAGTAGTACTAGTAAATGCTCAATGGTTTATAGGATTGCGGTAAAACTAATCTACTATTTTTTTGGCTTTTTCTGGACTATAGGAGATAAGAAAACAGCGAAGAAAAGTAAATCTCTCACCGATAAACCTTGCTCTGATTACCAACTGATGTGCACCCGTTGGGTGATTGCCCGATCTTTCGATGAGAGGGTGTGGAATAACTCGATTGGGGGAGGAGACGACGTTCACGACCCGACTACAGCCTTCCAAAGACGCTGCGCCTTAGCAACCGATACACCACCTCCTATGGCTGTCACGATCTTGTGGAGCGTGACACCCTGGCCACTAGGGCACTCGTCCTGCAAGCAATCGAAGAACTAGCAAGAACAAGTAGAACAAGTACTGAATTACCAGATCTAAATGTAGGTTTAAAGATCAAACTACAATATGGTGGGGTTCCGAAGACAAGAAGACGGGCGGCTGAACTAGCACGCGCGCTTGCAAGCAAGTAGCGAGAGCTAAACTTGATCTAAACAAAACCCGCTGTTCTTGGTGGCGGCTAGGGGGTTTATAAACATGGGAGGACGACCACAAGGGTATTGGGGTCGTGCTGCAACCCTAGGATGCGTCCCTAATGGACCTAACTTGATACACGACCCATTGGGCCAAAATAGGGTGACGCAGCACCATGGGCAGAAAAGGCAGGAAATGTCTCGGTAAGAAAACAATGATTACGGCGGCCTCAGAACAGATATGACTATAATTCCGGATCCATATGAAAGTAGACTTGATAAGCTTTCCATGTTGTGCTTGAACATTCCAATCCGAGCCCGCATCTGACCGTGGTGACCGTCACAAGTTGGTGTTCTTCTGCAGTCCGAATCCAGCATGTTCAAATCCTTTTCCCTTTCGGTCTTCTCCCTGATTCCTAAGCAAAACAAGAGTGCACGGGTCTCCATGGTCTAAATATGATGGACATGAACTCAAGAGTGTAATCACCTGATGGTTGAGTTGACGAGCACGAGCGCGAGTAATGGGACCAGAAATTGGTACTTGTATTGGTATAGATGCATCAGTAGTGTGGATGTCTTCATCATTCTCCCCTTCTTGCATTTGAGTCGTCCTCGACTCAAGCTCAACTTCCTCTCCCAAGTAGGGCTTTAAATCTGCAATGTTAAATGTGGGGCTAACCCCAAAGTCTGCAGGCAGATCTAGCCTATATGCATTGTCGTTAATTTTCTCTAGCACTTTAAACGGTCCATCGGCTCGAGGCAACAATTTAGATTTTCGTAATTCAGGAAACCTTTCCTTTCTCAAATGCAACCAAACTAAATCTCCAGGTTCAAAATTTATTTCCTTTCTACCTTTATCACTAGCAAACTTATATCTAGCATTCATACGCTCTATGTTTTCTTTAGTAGTTTCGTGCAGTTTTAACATCAATTCAGCACGCCTAGTAGCATCAAAATTTAGTTTTTCAGAAGATGGCAAAGGCATTAAATCAATAGGAGCACGAGGTAACAAACCATATACAATCTGAAATGGGCACATCTTTGTAGTAGAATGCAATGATCGATTATAAGCAAATTCAATATGAGGCAAACAGTCCTCCCACATCTTAATATTCTTCTTTAGAACTGCCCTTAACATAGTAGACAAAGTTCTATTCACAACTTCAGTTTGACCATCAGTTTGAGGATGACATGTAGTAGAAAATAAAAGCTTAGTCCCCAATTTTGCCCACAAAGTCCTCCAAAAATGACTAAGAAATTTAGCATCACGATCAGAAACGATTGTGTTGGGCACACCATGCAAGCGAACAATTTCAGTGTTTGCTTTTGTGTATAATCATCTTGAATGGGATTAGTCAATTCTAGCTTGAGCAACCACTATGTGTTTGCAGGGGCGGATCTAGTATCATAGGGCTTCAGCTAAACTTCCAAGCTTTTTGCAACCCAAACAGATAGTTCTAATGCTATTGTTTAAATACTTGTTCGGCTGCACGAAAGCAGGCTGCAGCTGCACAAACCGCACTGTAGCAGCTGTAGCCCTCCAGCCGACTGTCCAGCCACTGCTGCAACGGTTGGTTCAAACAAGTGGCGGCAATTGTAAATCAAATTCACAACCAGAGCAAACATGGCGGGAATGGCCCAGGCACAAATGAGTACATACACAGCCAAGTCCGTTCCACAAATGAGTACATACATAGCCAAGTTCATTACCAACACGAATAGTGAAAATACCTGTGAGCATAGTACATACACAATCATCTAACTAGTGCAAAGCAAGCCAATAAGCCAGTTCCATAACAGATTACTTCATACCACAATAGATTTGAACATAAACACGTCCACCCAACTACTTGATAACATCGGCTAAGGAACATCACTTACCCACATTGTTAAACAAAACTTTCAAAATAGCTCCATTTCAGATTCATTTGTCAATAATATGCATATTGCATGCAATTGAAAAACTCTTAGTATTCTGTGCACACCCACCCAATATGACAAGAAAACATACTTCACTAACATTACTACCTGTTCACTACATCAACGACACTCCGACAACGATCCAATTTCTCACTATTGTCATTTCTTCAGCTGCATTAACACTGACCCAATCTGACAGCTTAGCCATTCGAGCTACTCCCTGATCCTTCTATCTAGTCCTCAGACTCGAGTGGTGCAAAGCAAAACAAACAATTACAATCTTCACTTGCCTGCTTCTTTCGTACATTGAGAGTCCTTGTAGCACATGCCACCTTTATTTCAGAAGTCTAAAAACCCGTTCAACTACATTTCGCAGACTCGAGTGGTGGGAATTGAACTCTTCCTCCACAGTTTCTGCTCCTCTTCGATGTAAATCTTTTAAGTGATATCTCATATCTATGATTTTGATATGAGGGAAAGTAACCTTCGTGGATTGCATAACCAACATCCACTAGATAATACCTCCCTGTACACAAACAAATAAAGTTAGAAAAACACTGACTAGAACGTAATGAAGACAATGTATGCAATGTCAACATAACATGCCACCATACCTGCTGGTGGGTGTGGATAATTCGCTTGTCCCATGCAATCCCTGAGCAAGTATAGTGGCATGTTATGTTGACATTGCATATGTTGTCTTCATTACGTTCTAGTCAGTGTTTTTCTGACTTTATTTGTTTGTGTACAGGGAGGTATTATCTAGTGGATGTTGGTTATGCAATCCATGAAGGTTACTTGCCCCTATATTGGAATCAGAGATATCACTTAGAAGAGTTCCATCGAAGAGGAGCAGAAACTGTGTAGGAAAAGTTCCACCACTCGAGTCTGCAAAATGTAGTTGAACGGGCTTTTGAACTTCTAAAATCAAGGTGGCATGTGCTACGAGGACTCCCAAGTCCCAATGTACGAAAGAAGCAGACAAGTGAAGATTGTAATTGCTTGTTTTGCTTTGCACAACTATTTGTTGTGCCGAGGCTAGATAGGAGGATCAGGGAGTAGCTCGAATGGCCAAGCTGACTACGATGTGTCAGATTGGGTCAGTGTTTATGCAACTGAAGAAATGACAGTAGTGAGAGATTGGATCGCTGCCGGAGTGTCGTTGATGCAGTGAAGTTTGTTTTCTTGTCATATTGGGTGGGTGTGCACAAAATACTAAGAGTTGTTTTTAACTGTATACAGATTATTGACAAATGAATCCGGAATGGAGCTATTTTGGAAGTTTTGATTGAAACAATGTGGGTAAGTGACGTTCCTCAGCGGATGTTATGAAGTAGTTGGGTGGACGTGTTTGTGTTCTAATCTATTGTGGTACAGAGTAATCTGTTGTGGAACTGGCTTGCTTTGCACTAGTTAGATGATTGTGTATGTACTATGCCCACATGTATTTTCACTGTTTGTGCCTGTGTTGGTAATGAACTTGGCTGTGTATGTACTCATTTGTGGAACGGACTTGGCTGTGTATGTATTCATTTGTGCCTGGGCCATTCCTGCCATGTTTGCTCTGGTTGTGAATTTGATTTGCAATTGCCGCCACTTGTTTGAACCAACTGCTGCAGCAGTGGCTGGACAGTCGGCTGGAGGGCTACCGCGCTACAGTACGGTTTGTGCAGCTGCAGCCTGCTTTCGTGCAGCCGAACAAGCTAGCACCTTTAGGTTTGGGCAGCTTTGGAACTTGATCATCTTGTGTCAGAACACACAACAAAATTTCTAGCTCGAACTGCTGTCTAAGAGGGTAGTATGGTAGGTCCAATGACGACTTGTTTAGAAACTTATGTGATTTTTATGCTATGATGCATAGAGCACAATTTCTTGGGTGCCAATTATTATTTTTTCTAATAGCTAACCGGGTTTAGATTACCAAAGTTACTAACATCCGTTGATATGTGAAACTTATTTTACAGTTATAAAACTTTTTTGGATATTGAAAACCACCATTTCTGGTGGACTTCATCCCTCTTAGTTTTATGCTGATAAAATGTCACAAATTAGCTAAAAAGACATAAACGATGTGATTTATGTTACAGTTATTAAACATTTTTTATATGGAAAACCACCATTTATGGCAGACTCCTATCCTCAGTTTTTATAATAATATATTTGCCAATTTTACGGACGAAAGGATGCAATACACCAGACCACTTCATTGTCACCAAAAGAAATGTAAAAGAAAATGCCAACTCATAGTATTGTCTGCTATTTCAACCGACATTTTTGTATCCAGATATATGCTTACATGTTGGAAGGTGTTGCAACATTATTCTTTACCATATCCGGCTTCATATTAGTATGTTATGTCTAATGCAAACTGCACCTTCCATTTTATCAGGAACCAAAGTGATGTTGATGCAATCATGCTAGACATTGATGGAACTCAGAACAAATCCAAGTTGGGTGCCAATGCTATTCTCGGAGTCTCCTTGAGTGTGTGTAGGGCAGGCGCTGGCGCAAAGGGGGTTCCTCTGTATAAACATATTCAGGAGCTTGCAGGAATTAAGGAGCCTGTCATGCCTGTTCCTGCTTTCAATGTAATAAATGGAGGTAGCCATGCTGGCAACAATTTGGCCATGCAGGAGTTCATGCTTTTACCTGTTGGAGCAGCTACATTTGCTGAAGCTCTTCGTATGGGCAGCGAAGGTAATAATGTTTTGGTGCACCCCTCCATCTCAAAATGTAGGCCATTTTAGTTTTGTCCTAACTCAAACTAAATCTATGTAAAAAATATGTTAATGTCTATAATAACTATACAGAATAAATGCACTATCGAACATATTTCATGGTAGATTTAATGAAACTAATTTGTTGTAGATGATAGTGTATTTTTCTTTAAACTAGGTTAGAGAAGTTTGAGTTGCACAAAACTAAAACTACGGACATTTTGGAGTTGTCGGAGTATATTTTAGTGAATTTATGATCAGCTAGATGATTATTTTGCTCTTTTGTTCTTTTTTGACAATTTTGTGCTCTTTTTACTCATGCCACACCTTTTTATTTCCTAGTGTATTTCATGTTTATTGAAAGTCATCTTTGTTATAAAAGTAAACATCTATATTTGGGATTTTTGCTTCTTCTAGCTGGTCACTTCATCTTCTATCCTCACTTGGAATATCCTTGTTATGGTAACAGTTTACCATGTCCTGAAGGGCATCATTAAGGCAAAATATGGTCAAGATGCATGCAATGTCGGAGATGAAGGAGGTTTTGCTCCTAATGTTCAAGACAACAGAGAGGGTCTTGTCTTGCTTATGGATGCCATTGAGAAGGCAGGCTACACTGGAATGGTGTGATATCATCTAACTAGTTTCATTGGCCACTTGTTTGATTGTTCTCTTGATTTTATTTTGAATTTTAAAACAAATCCTAATGCAGATCAAAATTGGAATGGATGTTGCGGCATCAGAGTTCCTTACAAAGGATGGGAACTATGATCTAAACTTTAAGAATCAGCCTAATGATGGAGTCCATGTTCTTTCAGCCCAGCATCTGGGTGATCTGTACAGAGATTTTGTCAAGGATTTCCCTATTGTATCAATTGAGGACCCTTTTGATCAGGATGACTGGAGTTCATGGGCATCATTGCAGTCCTCAGTTGGTATCCAAATTGTGGGTGATGATTTACTTGTCACAAACCCAAAACGAATTGCAGACGCTATTGACAGGAAGGCTTGCAATGCTCTTTTACTAAAGGTAACCATTTTCTAAACAATTTGAAATGGAGTACGATATGCCTTTTTTTGCATCCTTCCAGTGCTGAACATCATGACTGCGGAATAACTCGAGATAAGCTTGCACTGAAAAACTAAATGTCTTTGTTAAAATTGGTGTGCCTTTTCCAGGTCAACCAGATTGGTACTGTCACTGAATCAATTCAAGCTGCCCTGGATTCAAAAGCTGCTGGTTGGGGTGTGATGGTCAGCCACAGAAGTGGTGAAACCGAAGACAACTTCATCGCAGATTTGGCTGTTGGCTTAGCAAGTGGGCAGGTAAAGGACTGGCAGAAACTCTAGCTGAGTAGCTGAGACATTGTATTTCCACCTGTCTTCCCCAGATGATAATGGCGGAACCCATTATATGTTTCAGATTAAAACTGGGGCTCCATGCCGCAGCGAGAGGCTGGCCAAATACAATCAGGTAAGAACGCCCTCCGCATTTCACCATTTGTGACATTTTTCTCTGTGGATCGTATATTTCTCTTTGTTCATTTGCAAATCATCCTAGTTATGTTTTGTTTCTGTACAGCTTCTGCGGATTGAAGAGGGGCTTGGCAACGTGCGCTATGCAGGGGAGGCATTCAGGTCTCCATAAGAAATAGACTTTAAATCACCGCGCGTGTGTGAGAAAGTGCCAGCTTTATATGGACAAGACTATTCAGAGAGGATAATGAATGAGAGCTAATAATTTTTTTACACAAAATCAACCTTGGCTTGCTTCCTAAATTCTCTCTCAATTCTTCAAAACACCAGAACTCTTTCAAATGAGATGCAGGTGGTTACAAGTTCTTGGTGATGATCGACGAATACAACGAAGCACTCAAACCAACAAAAAAAACATGTTTAGGGCTTATTCGGTTTGAGATGGATTCAATCCATCCCTAACTGAACAGGCCCTTATGGGAAAATCCTCCAAAATGTGACTTGAGCTCTTTAACAAAAATAAAGAAGATGCCAAAACCAAAAAGAGTGGATGTTTTGGAATTTTGTTAGGGTATATAAGAGCCTAAGGAAACAAAAGAATCGTAAAACGAATACGGAGTTCTAAAAAGAATCGTAAACATCAGTGAACTATCTATGACAGCGTACAGTGCTGCTCTTTTAGACCCTCTCCAACGGTACCCTCTAGACTACTCGCGTCGGTGAACTGATCATCCCCTCCGCATCCAATCGTTCATGCACTTGTCTCCCCCTCCACATCGCGTGAGTACTTTTCCCTATGCCCGGTGAACTCTCTCACCCTCGCCACTCGGCCATTGGTGCGCGCGGGCGTCGAGGAATCACCACGCAAGCGACAGGAGTCGGGACTGGCGTCGGACGACAAGGATTCGAATTGACGACGACAACGATCGTGTTTGGTGCGTCATGCGGTTGAGTTGTTGGCTAGGTGTCCCTCCCCCATCGCCACCGGATCGAGCGGCGGTGGTCCAGGGAAGCGCGGATCCGGCGGAGTCCATCGGCTCGCGCGACTCTGCAACGCTAGATCCTCGACGCCGTCGACGTCCATGAGCTGCGTCGACGACCGGCGAGGTGGAGCGTAGAAGAAGCATTCATCGATCCACACGACATCGTCGTAGATCTCCTTCCTCCAACAATCACGGCCAAGCGAAACACCTTCGTCTCGGATGGTATGCACTCATCCTTCTGCTCCCGCAATGCATGAGGCAAGGTGATTGATTTGGGAGGTGGATCTAGGGTTACACGCCGTGGACACATCGATCTACTCCCCAATCTAGGCTTGATGCTTGTGATTGAATGTGGCATCAATACTTAGTTGTTTTCAATACTATACATACGTTGTAGTGAGAAACGACACCATATTTTGGTTCATGTTCATTGTTTGTTGTTTTATTAGGGTTTGTACGTATTGAATACAATTTTCATTGTCTAGGTTTAGGTTGTGTTCAATACTTTACATGCGTTGTAGTTCACTTCATTCTTTGAGATACACCAAAAGTATTAGGTTGCTTAAGGAATTGTTGTTGTGTTAGGTTTTTGTCTGAATTCATTCTATGTAGTCATTATTCATTTATTGTACTTTTGTTTCTGTTAATCGACCAATAGCCTCAACCATTTCCCTGAACTCATCATTGTCACAAGCATGGAATGGAATACCATGTGTGTACACCCATCTAGTAACATATTGCTGCACCTGGTGTGTTCTATCTTTCCAAAGAGCCTCATTAATGTTTTGTTGCCTTCTGGCTTCAGCCTGATTTGCTTTAGGATCAATGCGACGAGCAAAAATGTCCATGGGGCCAAGTTTGCTTAACGAGTCTGAGCTCCCAACAAGAGACTGCACATATGTGGGTTCATCATCAATCAATTGCACATTGTCTCTAACATCTCTATCATGTTGCAGCTTCTCTCTTTTTTTGAATTGCTGATTCCAAATCTTTCTTGCACTTGGCCTTAACATCATCACTCACTTTCTTGCATTTTGCAATAGCACTACCAACATGACCAAGATGCTGTTTGAACCTGTGTATTCCTCATGTGCTCTCATAGCCACAAAGTAGACACTTCACTCGGTTCTTGTCATTTGGATCAACTAATCGCCCCCATTCCCATCCTATGTCACTTGATTTCCTCTTTAATTGACTCTCAGGCTCAGTGGTTGCATCAACTTGAGGCTCAGATGAAGTCATCCTACACAAAGCATGTGCATGCACTAATTAAACATCCAAGCCAAAGTGTCCATGTTAAACATTGCATAGAACATAACAGAAGAGGTGGAGGAGCAGCAGAAAAATAGCAAAGGATGGAGAGGGAAGAACGCCTGGAATACTGGATTATTGAGGGAAGAGGAGAATGGCTGTGCTGACCTGGACGATTGGGGAAGAGCCGAAGAGGACAATCCGGCAAGTGGCAACAACAGACTTGGATAAAGTGGAAATGCAGCAGCTCCCGCTTTTTTCCCTCCTCTGTCCTCTCCCACACAACAGCTCCCACCACTTTTCCCTACTCTCAAATGCAGCAGCGAGCAGATAAAGTGGAAATCCCGCCACTTTATTTCCCGCCACCCTTATTTTTCCTGCCACACTTCTTTTCCCTGCGCAGAAACTGCATGCGCTTTCTGCATGCACTTTTACTGCATGCGCTTTTCCCTGCGCCTAGGACTGCTTTAGCGCGCGCTTTTCCGCTTTAGCGCGCGTAGCTCAAATTAGGCGCCGCCTAAGCGCGCCCGACGCTGAAAGCAACGCCTTTAGCCTAAGCGCAGCGCTAAGGCACCACTTAGCATCTAATCATGACTAAGTGGACGCTTAAGCGCGCTTTTTTGAACATTGATTAACATGAATGGATTATTCTACAATTGGTCTTTAGTTCATGTGTTATGTGTTAAATGATTTTCCAGCAATTGGTGTTTACTTCATGTGTTTATGTGTGAATTCAAAGTTGTCATAGTTTGTTGGGGCTCGGTCTCCCAAATCAGGAAGAGGTTCAAGGTAACAAGGCTGTCCTTATATTTTATTGTTGTTTTGTGAAATGACCTGTGTATATGCAAGAAGATGGTATGATTCCACTTATTCTGTAAAAATGTCCACCTATGTTGGTCACATACATACTTGCACTCTGTTTGGCAGTACTAAACATTACACTTACCATATTTTAAGTCTAATTAGCTAACTATGTCATAACCTGATTGTCTACATTTACTGCAACAACTTCTGTGTAATTGTAATTTCTTTTGACTTGTTTAGATCATGGAATTTGAGATTGAGAAGCTCAAAAAGGCCATTGCTGTCTTAACTTCCATGGTTGAGGATACAAGTTCCAAGGTTTGCGATATGTGCCAAGCTACTTGTAGCCCTATGTCTCTTACAGAAGTGTAGGAAATGAACATTGCTTTGCTAACTATCCAAGAACTAGTCACTGATCTAGCTAATTCAGCAACAGACTGTCATATTGCTACTTTGCCTCCTCTCCTTCGGACGACGAAAGGCATGAAGACCCTAATGATTGTCTACTCATAGATTAGGAGTCTCCTAACGATGGTGATCTTTACAGTGCACATGATCGTTAATGGCACCTAGGCCAATCTAGTTAGTTGTAAGGCTGTAGTAATGAATTTTAGTTTGGATGTCTAAGTTGTGGAATGTCATGGACCTTCGGTCCATGGGGATAGTTGTCTTCTCCGGCGAGGTTATACCCCTCTGCCGCAGGCTTGGTTCTAGGGTAGCAGCCCTAGGCGCTTGAGAGGGTCATTGCAAGGGAGAGAGATTGGTTTGTTAATGATCTTGCTTGATTTATTCCCTGCTGCCATGCGGCTTATAAATAGCCCTATGGCTAACCAACTTCTCCTACAAACTCTCAACTAACTCCTACTTTCTTGGACTTATCTGATGCTAACCAACTCTCCACAATTCTCCCATTTCAATCTTATTCTCTAACCTTATCCCAGTTCATCTCAATCTTATTCTCTAGCCTTATCCCAGCCTGGCCGTTGCCTCTCGCTCCCTATTATGCCCATGACATCTCCCCCTCCCTTGAGGACCAGCTCGTCCTCGAGCTGCCATAGACTTACCTGACACGACTTAAGGTTAAGCCTTTTACATCTCGGCTTACCTTTATTATTTAAGACGAAAATACAAAATAATTGTGGAACTAAAATATAAATTTGAACTGCAACTATGTCCTCCTGTCCTCCTGGATCCCAAGGAAAGAGCTGAACTGCGGACTTCACGTTGGATGAAAGGTGAAGGAGGAACCAGCCCTTGGGTCTGTCCAGCACCAAGGAAGTTGCCCGAATGAGGGAGACGACCCTCTTTGGCCGTGCAGGGGGGCTGCATACCCAGATCTCGACTTCTGCAGGGGGTTCAAAAAGTATAGACGAGACCTGGTGGTTGGACGCGCAGGCTACGAGTTGGTGCAGCGATGAGCTGATCAGCAAGTGCAGCTTCCGCACCGCCCGCCTAACAAGGAAGCCGCGCACTGTGGCTTGCAGGCGCACCACGGCCTACTCATGTGATGACGGCCAATGGGGTGGCCCTGGAGGCCACAACAAGGTGCTTCTCCCCACGAAGGGACTATACCTGGCGGCGTGCCAGGAACCCTCGCGCAGCCGCCTGAAGCCGCACCGCTGCTTGGAGTTCCTTCTCTGTCTTCTCCTTGTAGCGGTGGAACATCACAACGAATTGATCCCACTTCTCTTCGAGCCGAGTGAATGCATCTGGAGTTGGAGAGGGCGGGTGGGAGGGCGTTGCGGCGGCAGATGGCGCTGCGGCTGGTGGTGGTGAGGGATGGGCGGCTGATGGTGGTGAGGATAACCTGGAGCTGATACCAGGTGTCATAGACCTTCGGTCCATGGGGATAGCTGTCTTCTCCGGCGAGGTTATACCCCTCTGCCGCAGGCTTGGTTCTAGGGTAGCAGCCCTAGGCGCTTGAGAGGGTCATTGCAAGGGAGAGAGATTGGTTTGTTAATGATCTTGCTTGATTTATTCCCTGCTGCCATGCGGCTTATAAATAGCCCTATGGCTAACCAACTTCCCCTACAAACTCTCAACTAACTCCTACTTTCTTGGACTTATCTGATGCTAACCAACTCTCCACAATTCTCCCATTTCAATCTTATTCTCTAACCTTATCCCAGTTCGTCTCAATCTTATTCTCTAGCCTTATCCCAGCCTGGCCGTTGCCTCTCGCTCCCTATTATGCCCATGACATGGAACAATGTCATTGCTTTCTTTTGCTGTGAAATCGAACATCATGGTTGCATTTGAATAAAATCTTTGGCTTATGTGTGAACAATTTCTTTTGAGGAAATGAACCTTGCCTTGCCAATATTTGGCCTGTATGAAAATGGACAACCAGTGGGATTTTCTGCAATCATTTGGGGACATGCAACAGGTTAATCCCATGCAATTTACACAACTCATGCAAATGGGAGTAGAACCTGTCAGGGATGCAAACCTTGGAGACCCACCAGTTTTCCCATAGTCACAAGCAGAACAACCAAGTGGAAATCAACCTTCAAGGTGTAACCAGAGGGGGAAGCAATACCACTTCAGTATTGAGGAGTACAAAATCTTGGTTTCTTGCTGGCTTAATGTCAGCCTTGATCCTATATTTGGTACTACTCGTCTATTTGTCTATTATTATGTTTTTCTTTTGTAGTTGTGTGTTACTAAAGGTGGTCTTTATGTGTCAATGCTTATGTAGGTGCTGGACAATGGAAGGCGTCATTTTGGAGGACTATAGAATAAAACTACAACTCTCAGAAATCAACAGGACATCCAGTCCGCACACTTAGGAGTTTGGAATGGAGGTGGGAGCAAGACAACGAATTCGAAAGCCATTATATTTTAGTTTACATGAAAATCGAAGTGGGCACAACGACAGGGACAAACTAAGATTTCAGTCCTTAATGTTATGCTTAATGTATTGTGAAATAATCAAGTACCTACTTCCTATTGTATGCACCTATTGATTGCAGGTAACTACAGCTATAAACCTTTACAATAGCATCGAATGCAAGCCTATAATCACCACCCATTGCTGGGAGATTCTTAGAAATGAGGCAAAATGGTTGGATTTGTAGAGGAAGGCTACTCAAGGTCATGGAAGAGTTGGTAAAGAGAAAGTAGTATATGTTCCAGACTCCATAAATGGCGATGACGAAACTGATGACACTAGTCGAGGAACTTAGAGGCCCATGGGAATGGACGCTGCAAAGGCTACAAAAAGAAACGTTTCCAATGAAACCTTCATCCAATCTAGCTCAGAGTACACGAGTTTGATGTTAAACTTGCATCTGGAGCGGATTTGAGCATATAAAGAAGTGCAAGGTGTTATGGCTGTGAACGTTGACCAACTTATTACAGTTCAAGAGAAATCTTTCACCCAAAAACAGGAGATTGTCAAGCAGGTGGTTGAATTGAAAAAGGAAATGGGAGGTCGAAGCAGCTGAGAAGGCAACTCTCGAAGAAGATAGAATCATGAATCTTGATCGAAACACCCTAAGTGGTCCGCAAAGGGCCTACTATGAGGCTCAACAATGTCGTATTTTGCAATGTGTTTACATACTTTGTGAGCGTTATTTATGTTCTTACATACTTTGTTTTGAATTCATGCATTGCAAACATTTATAGCTGGCTTCGTCCAACTATAAGCTTGTATTTGTGAGACTCAGTTTTGTGACAAATTAAGTATTTCGAACGATGGCAACTATATTGCATTTGAATCACTCACCCCTTACGTACGCAAACATTATTTGTTGGGATTACATCTAATTGTTTCCAAACATGGCCCACACATCCTCGATAGAGTCATGCATGAGCCTACGATATGCGTCCATGTCTCACAGGTCGCAGCTATGATGTCATGCTCGTCGCGTTCATCAGTAATGTAGTCGTGATGCTCACAAGTAGTGGTCGACAGAGCCTAAACTAGAGTTCCCATCATATTGTAGTGCACTGGAAGGTTGGAGCCACGCTCGTCATCGATAATCATGTTGTGAAGGATTATGCAAGTATTCACGATATTCTTTAGGTTCTCACGATCCAACAATAAGTAGGTCCACAGATAAATGCCCACCTTGCTTGAAGAACCCCGAAAGCACGCTCGATATCTTTCTGATCCCCTTCTTAAACTTGGGAGAACCTCCTTGCCTTGTTTGTGGTTGGGTTTCAAATAGTCTTCAAAAACCCAGGCCACTCGGGGTAGATGTCGTCCGCAAGATAATAGCCATATTGTACGTGTTGCCATTAACCTCAAAGTGAACAGGGGATGCCCGTTGCTAACCTGCATGCGAAACAAAGGTGAGCGATGCAATACATTTATGTCGTTATTGCTTCCATGCCAAATCCACAAGTCATATGTAGAAACTGCCTCGAGCACCATGGAGGGATGGCTACCGCGACCAGTTAACATGCCTTTCCAAGAAGTTGGATAGTTGCGCCACTTCTAGTGCATGGAGTCAATGCTACCAAGCATGCCCGGGAAACCACACATCCCGTTAAATGCAAGTAGCGCTTGAACTTTTAATGCATTCGTAGGCCTAAGGTAACGCTACTAAAAACATTCACGATAACAGCACAAAACCTGTTTAGTGCCTCCAAAGCGGTGGATCCGGAAATGCGTACGTACTCGTCCACCGCATCGGCGGGTGAACCATATGCCAAGATCCACAGAGCGAAAATACACTTCTAAATGGGAGAGTCCCATCTCCCCGGTCGCATCAGGACGACAAGTGAACCACGGGTCGTTCACTGTTATGAACTCCATGATTCACACCAACATGTGACGATGCATTCAATACCTATATTTGGATTCAACATGTTATGAAAACGAATAGATCGATGATGCCAAGAAAGTAAAGATGTACGTTAATTGTACCGACGACGGAATTGTTGCTCCGTGTAAATGGGGTTCAGGCCGAAGTAATCGGCCATAATGCGCTAGTGACCGGTGGCATGGTCCCTATTTACGACGACATGGTCGGGCATAGACCCTCGCCTCCTATGTCTCCTCCTTCGGGACTCCTCTTTGTGGACGTGGTGCTCCAAAGCATCCATTTCATCATCAAATAGGAACTCGTTGCTTGCATTGCTATTGCTAAGAATGAGGAGCAACTTGGTGAGAGTGTTGTTTTCCATTATTGGTGAGAGTGGAGGGGATGAGGAAGGCAACATGGCTCCTAGTTTTATAGCTATGGTTGGCTTCAGGAGGAAGAATCTTGCGATGTTAGCCAGAGCATGTCTTCCGTCCGAAGCCTCATTGACAGTAAAAGGAAATGTCTTGCATCGCACGGTTCGTCGAAAAATCGATAAATAAGACGTACGTGCAGAAGTGCGATTGTAAATTTACATATTTTTTGGGTACAAATGACCGAACGGAATTTGTATTTTTAGCACTATTCAAAATTAATATTGGCGACACAACAATATTGTCGTTTCCGTACTCCAAGTGGTACAATTTTTACAAATACGACGTTTCGTATAAATACATCAAGAATACAGGGATTTAGTTTCTTTATTTTAAATAGAGTTAGTTGGTTTAGGGTGAAGTGTGAGGAGGAATGGTTGGAGATGAGATAAAATAAGGGGAGTAATAAAATGGACAAAGGTATTTAAATATGCTGGAATAATACAAATATGGGGAGATAGAAGGGTGAACTGTTGGAGTGAGTTTCAACGGTTGCTGCATCTACGAGAACTTAATCGTTAGTACCTTTTTGTAAACACTATCCACGTGATTGGATGCTTGCATCCGTCCATCAGGACTGACGGTATGCATTGACTAAGTGATAGACTCAGTTTGGTTACTGAAAGTCGCCTAGAGGGGGGGTGAATAGGGCGAAACTGAAATTCACAAAATTAATCACAACTACAAGCCGGGTTAGCGTTTAGAAATATAATCGAGTCCGCGAGAGAGGGTGCAAAAGAAATCGCAAGCGAATAAAGAAGTGAGACACAAGGATTTGTTTTACCGAGGTTCGGTTCTCGCAAACCTACTCCCCGTTGAGGAGGCCACAAAGGCCGGGTCTTTTTCAACCATTTCCCTCTCTCAAACGGTCCCTCGGACCGAGTGAGCTTTCTCTTCTCAAATCAACCGGGAACAAAACTTCCCCGCAAGGACCACCACACAATTGGTGTCTCTTGCCTTGGTTACAATTGAGTATTGATCACAAGAAAGAATGAGAAAGAAGAAAGCGATCCAAGCGCAAGAGCTCAAAGGAACACAACAAATCACTCTCACTTAACACTAAAGCTTTTGTGGAATTGGGAGAGGATTTGATCACTTGGGTGTGTCTTGTATTGAATGCCTAGCTCTTGTAAGTGGTTGGGAGGTTGAAAACTTGGATTACTTGAATGTGGGGTGGCTGGGGGTATTTATAACCCCAACCACCAAACTAGCCGTTTGGTGGAGGCTGTCTGTCGCATGGTGCACCGGACAGTGTCCGGTGCGCCAGCCACGTCACCAGGCCGTTGGGTTCCGACCGTTGGAGCTCTGACTGCTGGGCCCGCCTGGATGTCCGGTGGCACACCGGACATGTACTGTAGAATGTCCGGTGCGCCACATCGCGCGTGCCTGACTTCTGCGCGCTCTGGCGCACATTTAATGCTTATGCAGGTGACCGTTGGCGCGAAGTAGCCGTTGCTCCGCTGGCTCACCGGACAGTCCGGTGTACACCGGACATGTCCGGTGAATTATAGCGGAGCAAATTTCCGAAGCTGGCGAGTTCCAGAGACGCTTCATTCCGGAGCACCGGACACTGTCCGGTGTACACCGGACAGTCCAGTGAATTAGAGCGAAGCGGCTCTGAGTTTTCCCGAAGGTTAAGAGTTCAGCGTGAAGTCCCCTGGTGCACCGGACACTGTCCGGTGGCACACCGGACAGTCCGATGCGCCAGACCAGGGCTGCCTTCGGTTATCCCTTGCTCACTTTGTTGAACCCATTTCTTGGTCTTTTTATTGGCTAAGTGTGAACCTTTGGCACCTGTATAACTTATACACTGGAGCAAACTAGTTAGTCCAATTATTTGTGTTGGGCAATTCAACCACCAAAAACAATTAGGAAAATAGGTGTAAGCCTAATTCCCTTTCAATCTCCCCCTTTTTGGTGATTGATGCCAACACAAACCAAAGCAAATATGGAAGTGCATAATTGAACCAGTTTGCATAATGTAAGTGCAAAGATTGCTTGGAATTGAGCCAATATAAATACTTATAAGATACGCATGGATTGTTTCTTCATTTCTAACATTTTGGACCACACTTGCACCACATGTTTTGTTTTTGCAAATTCTTTTGTAAATTCTTTTCAAAGTTCTTTTGCAAATAGTCAAAGGTAAGTGAATAAGATTTTGCGAGGCATTTTCAATATTTGAAATTTTCTCCCCCGGTTTCAAATGCTTTTCCTTTGACTTGAACAAAACTCCCCCTTGATAAATTCCTCCTCTTAGTGTTCAAGAGGGTTTTAAGATATTGACTTTGAAAATACTATTTCTTCCCCTTTTTAGCACAATAAGATACCAATTTGAAATTTCCAAGAATCATTTTTAAAATTGAGGTGGTGGTGCGGTCCTTTTGCTTTGGGCTAATGCTCTCTCCCCCTTTGGCATGAATCGCCAAAAACGGAGTCATTAGAGCCCTTTGAACTACTTTCCTCCCCTTTGGCAAATAAAACATATGAGTGAAGATTATACCAAAGATGGAGTCCTTTTGGCTCTCTCCCCCAAGGATGGAGAGTTGCCCGGAGCGACGGCGAAGGATGAGTTACAGAGTGGAAGCCTTTGTCTTCGCCGAAGACTCCAATTCGCTTTCAATATACCTATGACTTGGTTTGAAATATACTTGAAAACACATTAGTCATAGCACATGAAAGAGATATGATCAAAGGTATATTTATGAGCTATGTATACAAGACATCAAAAGAAATTTCTAGAATCAAGGATATTTAGCTCATGCCTAAGTTTGTTAAAAGTTTGTTCATAAAGTGGCTTGGTAAAGATATCGGCTAATTGATCTTTAGTATTAATGTATGAAATCTCAATATCTCCCTTTTGTTGGTGATCCCTTAAGAAGTGATACCGAATGGCTATGTGTTTAGTGCGGCTATGCTCAACGGGATTATCCGCCATGCGGATTGCACTCTCATTATCACATAGAAGAGGAACTTTGGTTAATTTGTAACCATAGTCCCTAAGGGTTTGCCTCATCCAAAGTAGTTGCGCGCAACAATGGCCTGCGGCAATGTACTCGGCTTCGGCGGTAGAAAGAGCTATGAAATTTTGCTTCTTTGAAGCCCAAGACACCAAGGATCTTCCCAAGAACTGGCAAGTCCCTGATGTGCTCTTTCTATTAATCTTACACCCTGCCCAATCGGCATCTGAATAACCAATCAAACCAAAAGTGGATCCCCTAGGATACCAAAGCCCAAACTTAGGAGTATAAACTAAATATCTCAAGATTCATTTTACGACCGTAAGGTGAGCTTCCTTAGGGTCGGCTTGGAATCTTGCACACATGCATACGGAAAGCATAATATCCGGTCGAGATGCACATAAATAGAGTAAAGAACCTATCATCGACCGGTATACCTTTTGATCCACGGACTTACCTTCCGTGTCGAGGTCGAGATGCCCATTGGTTCCCATGGGTGTCTTGATGGGTTTGGCATCCTTCGTCACAAACTTGCTTAGAATATCTTGAGTATACTTCGTTTGGCTTAGGAAAGTGCCTTCTTGGAGTTGCTTCACTTGGAATCCTAAGAAGTACTTCAACTCACCCATCATAGACATCTTGAATTTCTGTGTCATGATCCTACTAAATTCTTCACATGTAGACTCGTTAGTAGACCCAAATATAATATCATCAACATAAATTTGACATACAAACAAGTCATTTTCAAGAGTTTTAGTGAACAAAGTAGGATCGGCCTTTCCGACTTTGAAGCCATTTGCAATAAGAAAATCTCTTAGGCATTCATACCATGCTCATGAGGCTTGCTTAATCCCATAAAGCGCCTTAGAGAGTTTGTATACATGGTTAGGGTACTCACTATCTTCAAAGCCGGGAGGTTGCTCAACATAGACCTCTTCCTTGATTGGTCCATTGAGGAAGGCACTCTTCACGTCCATTTGGTAAAGCTTAAAGCCATGGTAAGTAGCATAGGCTAATAATATACGAATTGACTCAAGCCTAGCTACGGGTGCATAGGTTTCACCGAAATCCAAACCTTCGACTTGGGAGTATCCCTTTGCCATAAGTCGTGCTTTGTTCCTTGTCACCACACCATGCTCGTCTTGCTTGTTGCGGAACACCCATTTGGTCCCTACAACATTTTGATTAGGACGTGGAACCAAATGCCATACCTCGTTCCTAGTGAAGTTGTTGAGCTCCTCTTGCATCGCCACCACCCAATCCGAATCTTGTAGTGCTTCCTCTACCCTGTGTGGCTCAATAGAGGAAACAAAAGAGTAATGCTCACAAAAATGTGCAACTCGAGATCTAGTGGTTACCCCCTTATGAATGTCGCCGAGGATGGTGTCGACGGGGTGATCTCGTTGGATTGCTTGGTGGACTCTTGGGTGTGGCGGTCTTGTTTCTTCATCCTCCTTGTCTTGATTATTGGCATCTCCTCCTTGATCATTGCCGTCATCTTGAGGTGGCTCATTTGCTTGATCTTCTCCTTCATCAACTTGAGCCTCATCCTCATTTTGAGTTGGTGGAGATGCTTGCGTGGAGGAGGATGGTTGATCTTGTGCATTTGGAGGCTCTTCAGATTCCTTAAGACACACATCCCCAATGGACATGTTCCTTAGCGTGATGCACGGAGCCTCTTCATCACCTATCTCATCAAGATCAACTTGCTCTACTTGAGAGCCGTTAGTCTCATCAAACACAACGTCACAAGAAACTTCAACTTGTCCAGTGGACTTGTTAAAGACTCTATATGCTCTTGTGTTTGAATCATATCCTAGTAAAAAGCCTTCTAAAGTCTTAGGAGCAAATTTAGATTTTCTACCTCTTTTAATAAGAATAAAGCATTTGCTACCAAAGACTCTAAAATATGAAATGTTGGGCTTTTTACCAGTTAGGAGTTCGTATGATGTCTTCTTGAGGATTCGGTGTAGATATAATCGGTTGATGGCGTAGCAGGCGGTGTTGACCGCCTCGGCCCAAAATCGATCTGATGTTTTGTACTCATCAAGCATGGTTCTTGCCATGTCCAATAGAGTTTGATTCTTCCTCTCCACTACACCATTTTGTTGTGGCGTGTAGGGAGAGGAGAACTCATGCTTGATGCCCTCCTCCTCAAGGAAACCTTCAATTTGTGAGTTCTTGAACTCCGTCCCGTTGTCGCTTCTAATTTTCTTGATCCTCAAGCTGAACTCATTTTGAGCCCGTCTCAAGAATCCTTTTAAGGTCTCTTGGGTGTGAGATTTTTCCTGCAAAAAGAACACCCAAGTGAAGCGAGAATAATCATCCACAATAACTAGACAGTACTTACTCCCGCCGATGCTTATGTAAGCAATCGGGCCAAATAGGTCCATGTGTAGGAGCTCCAGTGGCCTGTCAGTCGTCATGATGTTCTTGTGTGGATGATGGGTTCCAACTTGCTTCCCTGCTTGGCATGCGCTACAAATCCTGTCTTTCTCAAAATGAACATTTGTTAATCCTAAAATGTGTTCTCCCTTTAGAAGCTTATGAAGATTCTTCATCCCAACATGGGCTAGTCGGCGGTGCCAAAGCCAACCCATGTTAGTCTTAGCAATTAAGCAAGTGTCGAGTTCAGCTCTATCAAAATTCACTAAGTATAGCTGACCCTCTAACACTCCCTTAAATGCTACTGAATCATCACTTCTTCTAAAGACAGTGACACCTACATCAGTGAATAGACAGTTGTAGCCCATTTTGCATAATTGAGATACAGAAAGCAAATTGTAATCTAAAGATTCTACAAGAAAAAACATTGGAAATGAAATGGTCAGGTGATATAGCAATTTTACCCAATCCTTTGACCAAACCTTGATTTTCATCCCCGAATGTGATAGCTCGTTGGGGATCTTGGTTTTTCTCGTAGGAGGAGAACATCATCTTCTCCCCTGTCATGTGGTTTGTGCACCCGCTGTCGATTACCCAGCTTGAGCCTCCGGATGTATAAACCTACAAAACAAGTTTAGTTCTTCACTTTAGGTACCCAAATGGTTTTGGGTCCTTTGGCATTAGATATAAGAACTTTGGGTACCCAAACACAAGTCTTTGATCCCTTGTGTTTGCCCCCAACATACTTGGCAACTACCTTGCCGGATTTGTTAGTTAAAACATAAGATGCATCAAAAGTTTTAAATGAAATATCATGATCATTTGATGCACTAGGAGTTTTCTTCTTAGGCAACTTAGCACGGGTTGGTTGCCTAGAGCTAGATGTCTCACCCTTATACATAAAAGCATGATTAGGGCTAGAGTGAGACTTCCTAGAATGAATTCTCCTAATTTTGCTCTCAGGATAACCGACAGGGTACAAAATGTAACCCTCGTTATCTTGAGGCATGGGAGCCTTGCCCTTGACAAAGTTAGATAATTTCTTAGGAGGGCATTAAGTTTGACATTGTCCCCCTTTTGGAAGCCAATGCCATCCTTAATGTCAGGGTGTCTCCCACTATAAAGCATACTACGAGCAAATTTAAATTTCTCATTTTCAAGTTCATGCTCGGCAATTTTAGCATCTAGTTTAGTTATATGATCATTTTGTTGTTTAATTAAAGTCATGTGATCATGTATAGCATTAATATCAACATCTCTACATCTAGTGCAAATAGTAGTGTGTTCAACGGTAGATGTAGAGGGTTTGCAAGATTTTAATTCTACAACCTTAGCATGTAATATATCATTTCTACTTCTAAGGTCGGAAATAGTAGCATTGCAAACATCAAAGTCTTTAGCCTTAGCAAGAAATTTTTTATTTTCATCTCTAAGGCTAGCAAGAGAAATGTTCAATTGTTCAATCTTAGCAAGCAAATCATTATTATCATTTATAGGATTGGGAATTGAAACATTACAAACATTTGAATCAACCTTAGCTAACAAATTAGCATTTTCATTTCTAAGGTTGTCAATGGTTTCATGGCAAGTGCTTAGCTCACTAGACAATTTTTCACACTTTTCAACTTCTAGGGCATAAGCATTTTTAACCTTAACATGCCTTTTGTTTTCCTTGATTAGGAAGTCCTCTTGGGAGTCCAAGAGATCATCCTTTTCATGGATAGCACTAATAAGTTCATTTAGTTTTTCCTTTTGTTGCATGTTTAGGTTGGCAAAAAGGGTACGTAAATTATCTTCCTCATCGCTAGCATTGTCATCACTAGAGGATTCATATCTAGTGGAGGATTTAGATTTAACCTTCTTCTTTTTGCCGTCCTTTGCCATGAGGCACTTGTGGCCGACGTTGGGGAAGAGAAGTCCCTTGGTGACGGCGATGTTGGCGGCGTCCTCGTCGTCGGAGGAGTCGCTAGAGCTTTCGTCAGAGTCCCACTCGCGACAAACATGGGCATCACCGCCCTTCTTTTTGTAGTACCTTTTCTTCTCCTTCCTTCTCCCCTTCTTGTCGTCGCCCCTGTCACTATCACTAGATAATGGACATTTTGCGATAAAATGACCGGTCTTACCACATTTGTAGCAAACCTTCTTGGAGCGGGGCTTGTAGTCTTTCCCCCTCCTTTGCTTGAGGATTTGGCGGAAGCTCTTGATGACGAGCGCCATTTCCTCGTTGTCGAGCTTTGAGGCGTCGATTGGTTGTCTACTCGGTGTAGACTCCTCCTCCTTCTCCTCCGTCGCCTTAAATGCGACCGGTTGTGCTTCGGACGTAGAGGGGCCGTCAAGCTCGTTGATCTTCCTTGAGCCTTTGATCATAAACTCAAAGCTCACAAAATTCCCGATTACTTCCTCGGGAGTCATTAGTGTATATCTAGGATTGCCACGAATTAATTATACTTGAGTAGGGTTAAGGAAAATAAGTGATCTTAGAATAACCTTAACCACCTCGTGGTCATCCCATTTCTTGCTCCCGAGGTTGCGCACTTGATTCACCAAGGTTTTGAGCCGATTGTACATGTCTTGTGGCTCCTCCCCTTGGCGAAGACGGAATCGACCGAGCTCCCCCTTGATCGTTTCCCGCTTGGTGATCTTGGTTAGTTCATCACCCTCGTGCGCGGTCTTGAGCACGTCCCAAACTTCCTTGGCGCACTTTAATCCTTGCACCTTGTTGTACTCCTCCCTACTTAGAGAGGCGAGGAGTATGGTTGTGGCTTGGGAGTTGAAGTGCTCGATTTGGGCCACTTCATCCACATCATAATCTTCATCCCCTACGGATGGTACCTGTACACCAAACTCAACAACATCCCATATACTTTTGTGGAGTGAGGTTAGATGAAATCGCATTAAATCACTCCACCTAGCATAATCTTCACCATCAAAAGTTGATGGTTTGCCTAATGGGACGGAAAGCAAAGGTGTATGTTTAGGAATGCGAGGGTAGCGTAGGGGGATCTTACTAAACTTCTTGTGCTCATGGCGCTTAGAAGTGATGGATGGCGCGTCGGAGCCGGAGGTAGATGGCGATGAGGTGTCCGTCTCGTAGTAGACCACCTTTCTCATCTTCTTTGTTTGGTCGCCACTCCGACGCGTCTTGTGGGAAGAGGATTTCTTCTCCTTCCCCTTCCCTTTGTTGCGGGACTCTTCCGATGAAGTTTTCCCATGGCTTGTAGTGGGCTTGTTGCCGGTCTCCATCTCCTTCTTGGCGTGTTCTCCCGACATCACTTCGAGCGGTTAGGCTCTAATGAAGCACCGGGCTCTGATACCAATTGAAAGTCGCCTAGAGGGGGGGTGAATAGGGCGAAACTGAAATTCACAAAATTAATCACAACTACAAGCCGGGTTAGCGTTTAGAAATATAATCAAGTCCGTGAGAGAGGGTGCAAAACAAATCGCAAGCGAATAAAGAAGTGAGACACAAGGATTTGTTTTACCGAGGTTCGGTTCTCGCAAACCTACTCCCCGTTGAGGAGGCCACAAAGGCCGGGTCTTTTTCAACCCTTTCCCTCTCTCAAACGGTCCCTCGGACCGAGTGAGCTTTCTCTTCTCAAATCAACCGGGAACAAAACTTCCCCGCAAGGACCACCACACAATTGGTGTCTCTTGCCTTGGTTACAATTGAGTATTGATCACAAGAAAGAATGAGAAAGAAGAAAGCGATCCAAGCGCAAGAGCTCAAAGGAACACAACAAATCACTCTCACTTAACACTAAAGCTTTTGTGGAATTGGGAGAGGATTTGATCACTTGGGTGTGTCTTGTATTGAATGCCTAGCTCTTGTAAGTGGTTGGGAGGTTGAAAACTTGGATTACTTGAATGTGGGGTGGTTGGGGGTATTTATAACCCCAACCACCAAACTAGCCGTTTGGTGGAGGCTGTCTGTCGCATGGTGCACCGGACAGTCCGGTGCACACCGGACAGTGTCCGGTGCGCCAGCCACGTCACCAGGCCGTTGGGTTCCGACCGTTGGAGCTCTGACTGCTGGGCCCGCCTGGATGTCCGGTGGCACACCGGACATGTACTGTAGAATGTCCGGTGCGCCACATCGCGCGTGCCTGACTTCTGCGCGCTCTGGCGCGCATTTAATGCTTCTGCAGGTGACCGTTGGCGCGAAGTAGTCGTTGCTCCGCTGGCTCACCGGACAGTCCGGTGTACACCGGACATGTTCGGTGAATTATAGCGGAGTGAATTTCCGAAGCTAGCGAGTTCCAGAGACGCTTCATTCCGGAGCACCGGACACTGTCCGGTGTACACCGGACAGTCCGGTGAATTAGAGCGAAGCGGCTCTGAGTTTTCCCGAAGGTGAAGAGTTCAGCGTGAAGTCCCCTGGTGCACCGGACACTGTCCGGTGCGCCAGACCAGGGCTGCCTTCGGTTATCCCTTGCTCACTTTGTTGAACCCATTTCTTGGTCTTTTTATTGGCTAAGTGTGAACCTTTGGCACCTGTATAGCTTATACACTGGAGCAAACTAGTTAGTCCAATTATTTGTGTTGGGCAATTCAACCACCAAAAACAATTAGGAAAATAGGTGTAAGCCTAATTCCCTTTCAGTTACCTGCATACGCGCCATCTAGACTGCATCTGCAGCTGCAGCAGAAGCCAAAAATATCGTTTCTAATTGCATGCGCAGATACGCGAGCAACGTCCGGTTTTCAGCGGGTCAAGCTTGTATGAGCCAGGCCACGCTCAGCCACAGAACCAATCAGACGCTATGAGTATCTTGGTGGACGTGCCAACATTTGACTTATGGTGATTTTATGAGCATTAAGCGTCATGTTGCTTCTAGTATGCTCGAAGAAGGAATTTCAACCTTAATCTTATGGTATGTCAACTCCATTTAATATGGAGTCTTTTGGCAGAGTCAAGGGGGGCGGTAGGGCCATGGTCCCTCCCAAGGTTGTGGCATGCGGCAAATTATCTCTATCTATCTATACACACACCAAACTTTGTGTAGCCTAGTTTATAGCAAATAAGACACTATAGTTTCAAATATAGTTAACTTATATACGACTACATTAATCTTGTGTAGGGAATGAGATCATGGTCGATCATCACTATAGATATGATATTTTAACTGTTCAGGTTGATTAACAATCACAAGATCTGAATTACAGGTTCAGTGAACAAGCCATAGAGCTTCTAACGAAATGTTGCTAGTGGGATTAGCTAACTAAGAGCATCTCCAATAAGAAGTATTATATTTCAGTCCCAAAAATTAAAACATGGCCTAATTTGAAGTATTTAGGGCCACAAAAAATATTTACATCAACAGTGAGACATATGTCATGTTATTAGTAAATATACCATGTTATTTAGAAAATAAAAAATATAAATAATATACAAAATAGGATAGAGCTCCAGCATATGAGGTCTTATATTTAGGACCTGAGAGGTTGAGTCCTATAATTATTTGATGAACTTTTGTAAAATTGGACTCATGTTGGAGCAGGTTTTGATGTTAGACTATCTACAACAGCTTATCCATCCCAATACCCATATTCAAACTCCACTATATAAACAGTGTAGTCTATAATGCAAAAACAGTGTTTTGGGTAAACTATGGGTATACTGCTGGACACGGTCTTAGAGTCCTATAATTCAAAATATAACTCCATTTAGAACTCATGTTGGAGAAGCTCTAACAAATAGTTGGTTAACTATTAGCTAATTATAGCTAGGTTGAACTAACTAATAACTAATGGGTAGGTGATGGTGTAGCTAATAGTTAGCTGGACTATTAGCTTTGGGTGTTTGGATGTCTCCAACCAAAACTAGCTAATAGCTAAACTATTAATTGGATTGTTTGGATGTCTTCATCTAATTTTAGCAACTAACTATTAGCTCTATGTATTCAGCATGACATAAAGTAGCATCTTGTTCCTAACTATTTTCTAACAGAATCATAGGCATGTTGTCTCATCTTACAATTGAATCTTGTACGTCATTATCTTATTCTATTTTTTAATTAGGGATGAAAACGAGTACCTATTTGGATACTTGTTTTTAGTCTTTTTTCTTTAATGGTGAATAAATATGATATAGAATCTGCTATACAAATTTATATTCTTGTTTTTAACATTGAGTTTGTAAAAATTTATAAAAGATAAACCTCAAATTTATCATACACATTCTCAAATGATATATATAAAATGTGTGTCCCATTCGAATACGGATACATTTTCATTTTTGTTGTTGTAGAGAGCAAATAATGTATTAAACAATTTAGCAAAATTTTATTCTTATATGTAATAATGGGCTAGATAACATAAAAAAGATTAACATCAAATTCCGTTCATATCTATTTTAAAATATTAGATTTATCCTAAGAGTTCGAGTACCCGTTTTCATCCCTATTTTTAATATTACTACGCCAAAAATAGGTTAGTCTACTCTCTCCTTAACTTAAGATATGAATATGTTCTATTCTAAAAACCAAAGACATACCACTTTATTCTTTCTCGTCTCTAAACCCAATACTATCTAAATAGCCCACATACAAGTTTGGACATTGTTGGATGGCTGACTTAGCTGAAGGTACACAAACTAACAAGTTTCAACATTGTATTGTATTTCACTTTCATAACAACCTTTGTCATAGTGACTATAGCCGAAGGTCGGGGAAGCTTCGGTTATGACACTCAACTAAAGTTCTTTGGCACGATTGGAGCGACAAAGAAGTGAGAAAGAAGTCGAGCAGCGTGCACACCACGTCTTCAAAAGGAAAAGACGATGTTGCCCTCAACAGACCCAATAGTTCATGTGTATAGGATTTTGGGTCATGGTTGTAATTTTATACAAAGTTGTACGTCGCACTGCCCCTATAAATAGAGGTATAGTTCTCATGCATTTTCACCTTTTGTTGGACAGACACTCGTGTTTGCGGGATCGTTCATCCTACGAAGATATATGGTTTTCTTACCTTGGGATTGCTACTCAGATCCCGGAAGGTATCACTGTAATCATTTGTAATGAAAGGAAGATAAACAAAAATAGCAAGCTTGTAGTGATATGTTCAACTACCTTCTTATGATAATTTATGAGTACTAACCCATTTTTTATCATTTCCCATTAATTCTATCCTTCTCCTAGGAGTAATTAAAGGGAAGGAAATCCTATTATTCTAATTGTGTTGCCCTATTATGGTTCTCTTCAGGAACCTTGATAGGTGACCAACATTGGCGCCTACCTCTGGTGAATCCACGACAGCAAGGCAATCCTTCATCTTGACTCCAAAGAAAGTGCAGCTGCTAGTTTTGTTCTTGCTCTAATAGATCATAACCAGGTTGGAGAAACAGAAACTCATTCTCTCAGGGTCCACAATTTGGGGATGGGAAAGAGGAAAGCCAAATACCTCCCACCACAAGATGACTTAGATCAAGAAATTAAAAAACTAGAGGCATTCGGCAACTGGTGGAGAAGTGGAAAGAAAAAATGTTTGGGGACAGCCAATTACATCGACAGATTGACGAAACAGCAAAAGAATTGTGTTATATGATGCAACAAGATGAAGCAAGGGAGCAATATCACAACAACTTCAGAAACCCTCACCTCGAAGGTCAATCATGATGCCTTCCTATATGATGACACATATCCCTTGGCAACAAATTTGCAGGCCACGACCCTAGCTCGCAACATACGATGAATTGACAAACTCTAAGTGGTTCTTGATGAGCTATGAAGCCATTATGTCTTCGTATGGAGGCAACTCAACTGTAATGACCAAGTCGTTTGTCATGGCAGTCAAGGATGTGGCACAAACCTGGTATTCTGCTCTTCGGCCAGGCTTTGTGTCATCATGGCATAAGCTCAATAACCATGTTATCACCAGTTTCCAGGGTTTTCAAATGAAGCCCATAACTGCTCAAGTCCTATTCCAGTGCGCTCAAGATTAGGAAGAATATATCCAAGCCAATGTCCGAAAGTTTCTTCGACATCAGGCTTAGCCACCAAATGTACCAGATGACATTGTCATTGAAGAAATGATCAAGGGGATTTGCCTAGGTCCAGTGGCACTGTATTTTGCAAGCAAGTCACACCCACTCTCTAGATAAGTTGCTATAGAAGATGGATATATACATTAGAGCAAACAATGATTTTTGGCAACATCGACAAGAAGCACATAAGTATATGGAGGCGACTAGGGGCTTCACAGGGAGATTTCACCCTAGGCATGTCCAAAGCATTCATAACTTGCCAACATGAAGAGAGGTCATGCTAGTCTCAAGGGCAACATGCCCAGTCGCAAGACTTGCCTCAGTCATCAAACACATAACAATAACCTTCACAAGGCAACTTTCGACAACTAGCTCCAAGAGCGGAAAGTGGAGGTTGAGGCTTCAGATGCTGCTTCAATCAAAATACACAACCACGAAAGTTGTATTGTGTTTTATATGGAGAAAACAAAGGGCATACCACTAAAATTTGCCAAATTACAATACAAAAGCAAAAAGAACTTGTTGCTACAACACAAATAGCCCAACCCAAAGAGTTTTTTCATGCATTATCACATTACTCATCCTATGTACCTCAACATATTCAGCATCAAAAGCCAAAGACACAACCTTCGGTCTCCACTGCTTCATCCAGCCTACAATCCAGCCACTGGGAATTCCTCAACCTTTTATTCCAGTACCTCTACCCTATGAGCAGGTGACCGTAGTCCATCCATAGTCCCATTGCAGGACATGCACCAGCAGAACAGAAAGGAGCCTTCCGATGCTTGAATAGTAAACAACATGGTACCCAACTCAAAACACATATACTAGGGCCAACGGGGCCGTGAAAGTGAAGAGAAGCTTTGAGAAGCTGAAGCTTTAATATTTTTTGTTTTCTGATTTTTACCTTCATTTCAATAGACAAGTATTAAGTGTAAACAATATAAAAATATAATTTTAGAGTTATACTTGAGTGTAACGATACTCCAAAGTCCTTCAGACGGAAGGTAGAGTTAGAAAGAAAATCACCCAATAATGGTGATAAGACTCCAAAGTCCTTCATATGGAAGGAAGAGTCATAAAGAAAATCACCTAGTAATGGTGATAAGACTCTGAAGTCCTTTAGATGGAAGGCGGAGTTAGATCCTGAAGACCTTCGAATGAAGACATGATCATTTATTATGGTTGTGATGCACTTTCATCATAATATCTTCGGTACCACGCATTCAGTATCATAACATCATTTCATCATGCCATTATGCACAACATCATTCATACTCGATCGCCCGTAGAACACAAGAAGGGAAGATGTCCCTTTTATTTTTCAATTCACATGAAAGATAGAATTGACAAAGATCTTGAAGCCCTTTAGTGTAAGGCATGATCATGATGGGTAACATGTCTGCTTAACGATATTATTTGTCTCAAAATAATGTGTGGTATTTTGATCTTTTACATCTTCGGCAGTGCGTGGTTACTGCGGCTTTGTAATTTGTGAAGCTCTTCGTATCACACATGAATAAGGGTGTAGCCCATTCCTGATATTAGCTACTGCTTGATCTATTGTTTCGCTCTTTGTTATATGTGAAAAGAAGGGAAGATGTTTTTCGCCTTTGGCTCAAAAACGTTTTTTGGTTCCACACAACACAAAGAACAACCAAGAACAACAAATAACATACATCCTTTATAACATCGCACAAGGTTTTTTATTGTTTATGGGTCCTCCTTCAGAACCTCTTTGGCAACTTCATCACATATTTGCAATATTACTTTGTCTATTGTTTTATTTACGCACTCGATCATAGCTAATGCTTATTTCCAAGTTTCATTGTCACCCTCAGCGGTTACATACTCCTTAGTTTCCTACAAAAGATCATCTTTTCTAAAGTCTTACCAAGCATATGCATATAACCAAAGCTAAGAGTTTAATTAAGGTTTGGAATTAGTACTTTCGAGTTTGGTTTTTTCCTTTGTGCCACTCTGATTGCTTCAGCCTCCTTTGCGGCCTTCACCGGCAAGTCAAAATGCATGTAGGCAATCAAATTGACAAATATGAAGCATAGCTATTGTGAGTAAAAACCTTTTTAAGTTCTTCTTAGCTGCTTCATCAGCCAATTCTTTTCCCCCAGTACTCAAATCTTTTGTAAAGAATCTTTTTCTTACGTCGGAGGCTTCATCCAATGGACTCTTGATGTCATCCAAAGAGACATCGAAGTCAGGCTGACCCATAGTTTTTATATGCTCACACCCATCCTTTTCTAGCATTGAAGCTACGCCTCGGGCACCTATCCATGTGCACTAATCCCCTCGAATTGATAAGATTCGATCTAAGGTTTCCACCTCTCCATCAATCCATTTCACTGCCCTAGCTACGTCACCATGTACATAGTCTGTCTCGCTGGAGCTAGCCCTAATCGAGAAGAAGGTGTCTCTTAACCTCTAGCAACACTGACGATGATGGAGAAGCATCTCTCCAAGGAGCTTCATAGATTATCAATAATATTTTTAAATCATGTTCTTATCATCAGTGAGAATCTCTTTTTGCTTTCTCCACCTCAAAATTTTCATGAACACTTCCGAGCTCCTATTTTAGTCTAGACACTTCGGCTTTATGAGCTTTGACATGTTTCTTCATTTGTCTTTCAAGATCCTCAGCCCGCTTCAAGTGCTGAAGACTTTATGCTTTTAGCGCTACAATCTCGTTGTCTTTAGACTTGATATCTTCTAGTGTTTTCCTTTTCCTCAATGGTAGAACGAAGCTTTGACCGGGTTTTCACCAGATCATTAGATAAAGTATTGAGCATGTTTTCCTTTTCCCCATTTTTGTGTTGAAGTTTGATTACTTTAGATCGAAGGTTATTGATGGCCATTTGAGAACTACCTTCTTCAAAATCTTTTTGTGTCTTCAACGCTTTACTCAGTATAAACCCCTGTGTGATGCAAAAGGAGTTAATGTTTTGTTGCTTGAGGCCAAACATACAAGTGTCCAAAGCCAAAGCAAAGTGAAAAGTGCTTACTTTATGCTAGTGTAGGCCAGGTAGTCTGCTAGATCTCGTTGGGGCATCGAAGACAACCCTTCTTTGAGCTTTGAGTACCCAATATTGTTCATTATAGTTCAGCAGGCGTCAATTTCCATATTGTATAGGCAACAATATAACTGATCCTCTTTGTTGCCACCAAACATAGTGGCTCTTGTTGGGTACCCTATCCCTTCGGCATATGATTGCACTTCACCAATCTGCTTGATAGTGAATTTTTTGTTGGCTGCATGACAAAACACGTGTTCAACACCCTCTAGCAAAGGTGTTCCTTTTTTGTTCTTTAGCCTTTCAGCTTCTCCATCCTCATTGTCTTCATCACCCTCTGGAGTGGTTTTCTTCTCAGAAACATTGACTTCTATTCCGGCTGGCTTCTGCGACATTGCTGCCACCGCATCAACAACGTCATCCCTCTTCGGGGGGATTGGCTCAACATGGGAAGACTCTTTAATGGAGGTGGCACCAAAGAGTACGTACATAATTGAGGTCATTCGATTGCTTTTCTTTGGTGTTTTTTGCATGGGCGCCTCTAGCTTTGGCTTAGGCTTCATGTTGGCCAGAGGGACTCGTCTTGGATGGCACATCCACCACTTTGTCCTCCTCTTTATCTTTTTCCTTCTCATTTGCCTATGAAAGAAGAAAACTATTTAGCACCCCTTAAAGCAGGTCCTATTTCCTAGAATGGAACATGTGTTGTTGTTACCTTTGTCATTTCTGAAGTCCCCATGCCCAAGGCTAGGAGGGTTTTATCTTTGTAGAGAACTTCAACTCAATGATAGTTCTTTTTTTGTCATCAATCCTAAACTTATTCTTGTCATCGGCCCCTGAAGTCGCTCTAGGTCACTTCATGGTAACATTTGCTTTCTTCTACTTCGTCTCTCCTAATTGTGCTTTGCTAGTTCCTTCCATTTTCCTTCTGAAACCCTATGCTAGATGATGATAGTCCGGATAGAAAAACTCAATCATGTCAAATACGCGGTTCAACCTTTGTTTCCCCTAACCCTGAAGGTGGTCGTCAAGGCTTGGTCTTCCTTCGCAACAAAGTTGCCAAGTACTTTGTTGCATTTTGCTTCAATGGTGTCCAACCATTCATCACAAGGCTCTCCAAACTCTCTTTCAAACTTATACTTATATTTCAACTCTACAAGGCTTTTGATTACTGCCCTTACTTTGTTGTCTCATCATCCTTTGGCGCTAGCATAATCCATTTAGCTTTAAGCGGCTAGACATTGTATGCAAGGTGTTCCTGAATTAGGCCTCTTGTACCAATGTAACTACAAACATTATTGAATGCGACCATGGCGGACTGAGCTTCGTCATTAATAAAGCACACTAATTTCTTAGTACCGAAGTTAGGTTTGATGGGCCTATGGATAATGCCTTGGATATCCTCTCTCTTACATAGGCCATTCTTCACGTAAACCCACTCCTTCATCTAGGAGTTGGGCCATTTGCTATGATAAGCCAAGACAGGGAAGTGAGCATCTTGATAAACCAAGATAGGGAAGTGAGCATCTCTCTAATATTTAAAATTGTAACATCCAAAGTTTTTATGTAGTCGCTCTTTCCCTGTCGCCTTCGTTTGATAATGAAGCTCGTGAATTTTGCAGAAACATTCTGCATTTGTCTCTGTTCCTTGGCTTTGTACAACCCAAATGAAAACCCCAAACCTCATTATTGCATTGGGGTCAGTTGATGAAGGTATATTTCATATTTATTCAATACCTTCACGACCATCTTGTGCAACGGGCACTGAAGGCTAGCTTTAAAGAAGCTTCAGAAGGCTACTACTTCATCCTTCTCTGGTTGGGGGATGGTGTCTTCTCCACCAAGTATGACCATATCAATGCTATCAATGTAATTCAACATCTTCATCACCTTGATATGTCTTTTCTTTATCACTGACTTCCCAAAGGTCACATGGCTTGGCTTTGAGGGAGAATTGTTACTGTCATTATCTTCAATCTCAAACACCTCACTCTCATCGTCAGACTCATCTTTAGCCAGGTCGACCAAGATGTCCTCAACTTTTCCCTCTTCGGTTGGTGCAGGGGAGCGACACTGCTATCAATGATCGGAGCTTCTTCTTATTTTCTAGCACTAGCCGAGTACGCCACAATGGCAAGCTCAGAACCCATTCCTTCTCCAGCCATTTTCAAGGCTAAGAAAGCGGCAAGATCCAAAGTTCGCGAAAGGAAGCGAGCGAAGTAGCTTCGAGAGGCATAGAAAATGACAGCAATAGGTTGGCAAGAATAATAAATAATGTGCCTAGCTGTCAGTGTCGTATCTCAATTTATAGTTAAAAGCATAGAATTCGAGGAGTCCAAAAGGGCCCCATTCACAAGTGGGATAGTCACATTTTCAACTAAAAGAATATATTTAGCAAAGTTTGTTTTTAATAATGAGCTCTAGGAAGGTGTTTTCGGAACTTCGGCATAAGGACTCCTTCGTATATTTCGTAATCTGAGTCTGTTTAAGAAAATGACCTAATACCACAAGGGGCTACTATTGGTCGGGTGCCTCAACCAAAGATCCTCAAACTAACAAGTTTCAACATTGCTTTGTGAAAGGGAATTAGGCTTACACCTTTTTCCTAATTGATTTTGGTGGTTGAATTGCCCAACACAAATAATTGGACTAACTAGTTTGCTCTAGTCTATAAGTTTTACAGGTGCCAAAGGTTCACTATAAGCCAAAAAAAAGACCAAGAAAGGGTTCAAACAAAGAGAGCCAAAGACATCCCAAAAGGCACCCTGGTCTGGCGCACCGGACAGTGTCCGGTGCACCAGAGAACTCGAACCTGAACTTGCCACCTTCTGGAAAATGGGAGGCCGCTCCGCTATAATTCACCGGACTGTCTGGTGTCACACCGGACTGTCCAGTGTGCCAGCGGAGCAACGGCTACTTCGCGTGCAACGGTCGTCTGCAACGCATTTAATGCGCGCCTGCGCGCGCAGAGGACAGAGCAGCGCCAAACGGCGCACCGGACAGTCTACAGGACTTGTCCGGTGCACCACCGGACAGCCCAGAGGCCCCACCAGTCAGAGCTCCAACGGTCAGAACCCAACGACCGACTGACGTGGCTGGCGCACCAGACAGTGTCCGGTGGCGCACCAGACTGTCCGGTGCGCCATGCGACAGCAGCCTTCCAACGGCCACATTTTGGTGCTTGGGGCTATAAATACCCCAACCACCCCACATTCAATGGCATCCAAGTTTTCCACCTTCAACACATTACAAGAGCTATAGCATTCAATTCTAGACACAACCAAAGAGATCAAATCCTCTCCCAAGTCCGGAACCACTCCAAATCAAATAGTGACTAGAGAGAGTGACATTTGTGTTCTTTTGAGCTCTTGCGCTTGGATCGCTTCTTTTCTTTCTCATTCTTCTTGTAATCAAACTCAATTGTAACCAAGGCAAGAGACACCAATTGTGTGGTGGTCCTTGCGGGAACTTTGTGTTCAGTTTGATTGAGAAGAAAAGCTCACTCGGTCTAAGTGACCGTTTGAGAGAGGGAAAGGGTTGAAAGAGACCCGGTCTTTGTGACCACCTCAACGGGGAGTAGGTTTGCAAGAACCGAACCTCGGTAAAACAAATCCTTGTGCCTCACTCTTTATTTGCTCACGATTTGTTTTGCGCCCTCTCTCTCGGACTCGTTTATATTTCTAACGCTAACCCGGCTTGTAGTTGTGCTTAAGTTTATAAATTTCAGATTCGCCCTATTCACCCCCCTCTAGGCAACTTTCAATTGGTATCAAAGCCCGGTGCTTCATTAGAGCCTAACCGCTCGAAGTGATGTCTGGAGCATCCGCCAAGAGGGAGATCGAAACTGGCGAGAAGCCCACCACAAGCCATGGGAAGGCTCCATCCGGGGAGTCCGCCAACAAGGTGAAGGGATCCCCTTCACCCGACAAGATACGTCGGATCGGTGACAAGAAGAAGAAGATGAGGAAGGTGGTCTACTACGAGACCGATTCTTCGTCGCCATCCACCTCCGGCTCCGACACGCCGTCCGTAACTTCTAAGCGCCATGAGCGCAAAAAGTTTAATAAGATTCCCCTACGCTACCCTCGCATTCCAAAACATACTTCATTACTTTCTGTCCCATTAGGCAAACCTCCCATGTTTGATGGTGAAGATTATAATATGTGGAGTGATAAAATGAGGCATCATCTAACCTCACTCCACACTAGCATTTGGGATGTTGTTGAGATTGGAGTATAGGTACCATCACCGGGGGATGAAGACTATGATTCAGACGAGGTCGCCCAAATCCGACACTTCAACTCCCAAGCCACCACTATACTCCTCGCCTCTCTAAGTCGAGAGGAGTATAACAAGGTGCAAGGATTAAAGAGCGCCAAGGAGACTTGTGACGTGCTCAAGACCGCACATGAAGGAGATGAGGTGACCAAAATCACCAAGCGGGAGACGATCGAGGGGGAGCTCGGTCGCTTTCGGCTTCGCCAAGGGGAGGAGCCACAAGACATGTACAACCGCTTGAAGACCTTGGTGAACCAAGTGCGCAACCTCGGGAGCACCAAATGGGATGACCATGAGATGGTCAAGGTTATTCTAAGATCCCTTGTTTTCCTTAACCCTACGCAAGTCCAATTAATTCGAGGTAATCCTAGATATACACTAATGTCTCCCGAGGAAGTAATAGGAAATTTTGTGAGCTTTGAGTTGATGATAAAAGGCTCAAAGAAAATCATCGAGCTAGATGGCCCCTCCACGCCCGAAGCACAACCGGTTGCATTCAAGGCAACAGAGGAGAAAAAGGAGGAGTCTACATCAAGTAGACAACCCATCGATGCCTCTAAGCTCGACAATGAGGAGATGGCGCTCATCATCAAGAGCTTCCGCCAAATCCTCAAGCAAAGGAGGGGGAAGGATTACAAGCCCCGCTCCAAGAAAGTTTGCTACAAGTGTGGTAAGCCCGGTCACTTTATTGCAAAATGTCCACTATCTAGTGACAGTGACAGGGATAACGACAAGAAGGGCAAGAGGAGAGAAAAGAAGAGATACCACAAGAAGGGCGGTGATGCCCACGTGTGCCGCGAATGGGACTCCGACGAGAGCTCCACCGAATCCTCCTCCGACGAGGACGCCGCCAACATCGCCGTCACCAAGGGCCTCCTCTTCCCCAACGTCGGCCACAAAATGCCTCTTGGCAAAGGATGGCAAAAGTAAGAAGGTAAAATCAAGATCCTCCACTAAATATGCTTCCTCTAGTGATGAAGATAATTCTAGTGAAAATGAGGAGGATAACTTGCGCACCCTTTTTGCCAACCTAAACATGCAACAAAAAGAAAAATTAAATGAATTAATTAGTGATATTCATGAGAAGGATGAACTCTTGGACACCCAAGAGGACTTCCTAATTAAGGAAAATAAGAAGCATGTCAAGGTTAAAAATGCTTACGCTCTAGAAGTAGAAAAATGTGAAAAACTATCTAGTGAGCTAAGCTCTTGCCATGATGTTATTACCAACCTTAGAAATGAGAATGCTAGTTTAATTGCTAAGGTTGATTCAAATGTTTGTGATGCTTCAATTCCCAATCTTAGAGATGATAATGTTAAATTACTTGCTAAGATTGAAGAATTAAATGTTTCTCTTGCTAGCCTTAAGATTGAAAACGAAAAATTAATTGTTAAGGCTAAAGAATTAGATGTTTGCAATGCTTCCATTTCCGATCTTAGAGATAACAATGATATTTTACGTGCTAAGATTGTTGAACTTAATTCTTGCAAACCCTCTACATCTACCATTGAGCATGTTACTATTTGTACTAGATGTAGAGATATTAACATTGATGCTATTCATGAACATATGTCTTTAATTAAACAACAAAATGATCATATAGCAAAATTAGATGCTAAAATTGCCGAGCATGACTTAGAAAATGAAAATTTTAAATTTGCTAGAAGCATGCTCTATAATGGGAGACGCCCTGGCATCAAGGATGGCATTGGCTTCCAAAAGGGGGACAATGTCAAAATTAATGCCCCTCCTAAGAGATTGTCTAACTTTGTAAAGGGAAAGGCTCCCATGCCTCAGGATAACGAGGGTTACATTTTATACCCTGCCGGTTATCCCGAGAGCAAAATTAGGAGAATTCATTCTAGGAAGTCTCACTCTGGACCTAATCATGCTTTTATGTATAAGGGTGAGACATCTAGTTCTAGGCAATCAACCTGTGCAAAATTGCCTAAGAAGAAAACTCCAATTGCATCAAATGATTCTAAAATTTCATTTAAAACTTTTGATGCATCTTATCTTTTAACTAACAAATCCGGCAAGGTAGTTGCCAAGTATGTTGGGGGCAAGCACAAGGGGTCAAAGACTTGTGTTTGGGTACCCAAAGTTCTTGTATCTAATGTCAAAGGACCCAAAACCATTTGGGTACCTAAAATCAAGAACTAAAATTGTTTTGTAGGTTTATGCATCTGGGGGCTCAAGTTGGATCATCGATAGCGGGTGCACAAACCATATGACAGGGGAGAAGAAGATGTTCTCCTCCTACGAGAAAAACCATGATCCCCAATGAGCTATCACATTTGGGGATGGAAATCAAGGTTTGGTCAAAGGATTGGGTAAAATTGCTATATCTCCTGACCACACCATTTCCAATGATTTTCTTGTAGTCTTTTTAGATTATAACTTGCTTTCCATTTCGCAATTATGTAAAATGGGCTACAACTGTCTTTTTACGGATACTGGTGTCACTGTCTTTAGAAGAAGTGATGATTCAATAGCATTTAAGGGAGTGTTAGAGGGTCAGCTATACTTAGTAGATTTTGATAGAGCTGAACTCGACACTTGCTTAATTGCTAATACTAACATGGGCTGGCTCTGGCATCGCCGACTAGCACATGTTGGAATGAAGAATCTTCACAAGCTTCTAAAGGGAGAACACATTTTGGGACTAACAAATGTTCATTTTGAGAAAGACAGGATTTGTAGCACATGTCAGGCAGGGAAGCAAGTTGGTGTTCATCATCCACACAAGAACATCATGGCGACTGACAGGCCACTCGAGCTCCTTCACATGGACCTATTCGGCCCGATAGCTTATATAAGCATCGGCGGGAGTAAGTACTATTTAGTTATTGTGGATGACTATTCTAGCTTCACTTGGGTATTCTTTTTGCAGGAAAAATCTCATACCCAAGAGACCTTAAAGGGTTTCTTGAGACGGGCTCAAAATGAGTTTGGCTTAAGGATCAAAAAGATTAGAAGAGACAACGGGACGGAGTTCAAGAACTCTCAAATTGAAGGCTTCCTTGAGGAGGAGGGCATCAAGCATGAGTTCTCTTCTCCCTACACGCCACAACAAAATGGTGTAGTGGAGAGGAAGAATATAACTCTATTGTACATGGCAAGGACCATGCTTGATGAATACAAGACTTCAGATCGGTTTTGGGCCGAGGCGGTCAACACTGCCTGCTACGCCATCAACCGGTTGTATCTACACCGAATCCTCAAGAAGACATCATACGAACTCCTAACCGGTAAAAAGCCCAATGTTTCATATTTTAGAGTCTTTGGTAGCAAATGTTTTATTCTTGTTAAAAGAGGTAGAAAATCTAAATTTGCTCCTAAGGCTGTAGAAGGCTTTTTACTAGGATATGATTCAAACACAAGGGCATATATAGTCTTTAACAAATCCTCTGGGCTAGTTGAAGTTTCTTGTGACATTGTGTTTGATGAAACTAACGGCTCTCAAGTAGAGCAAGTTGATCTTGATGAGATAGGTGATGAAGAGGCCCCGTGCATCGCGCTAAGGAACATGTCCATTGGGGATGTGTGTCCTAAGGAATCCGAAGAGCCTCCAAATGCACAAGATCAACCATCTTCCTCAATGCAAGCATCTCCACCAACTCAAGATGAGGATGAGGCTCAAAATGATGAAGGAGAAGATCAAGAAGTTGAGCCACCGCAAGAGGAGAGCAATGATCAAGGGGGAGATGCCCATGATCAAGATGAGGAAGATGATCAAGTTCCAAGACCGCCACACCCAAGAGTCCACCAAGCAATTCAACGAGATCACCCCATGAACACCATCCTCGGTGATATTCAAAAGGGGGTAACTACTCGATCTCGTGTTGCTCATTTTTGTGAACATTACTCTTTTGTTTCCTCTATTGAGCCACACAGGGTAGAGAAAGCACTACAAGATTCGGATTGGGTGGTGGCGATGCAAGAGGAGCTCAACAACTTCACTAGGAATGAGGTATGGCATTTAGTTCCACGTACTAACCAAAATGTTGTAGGAACCAAGTGGGTCTTCCGCAACAAGCAAGATGAGCATGGTGTGGTGACAAGGAACAAAGCCCGACTTGTGGCCAAGGGATACTCACAAGTCGAAGGTTTGGATTTCGGTGAAACCTATGCACCCGTAGCTAGGCTTGAATCAATTCGCATTTTACTTGCCTATGCTACTTACCATGGCTTCAAGCTTTATCAAATGGACGTGAAAAGTGCCTTCCTCAATGGACCAATCAAGGAAGAGGTCTATGTTGAGCAACCTCCCGACTTTGAAGATAGTGAGTACCCTAATGACGTTTACAAACTCTCTAAGGCGCTTTATGGGCTCAAGCAAGCCCCAAGAGCATGGTATGAATGCCTAAGTCATTTTCTTATCACTAATGGCTTCAAAGTCGGAAAGGCCGATCCTACTTTATTTACTAAAACTCTTGATAATGATCTGTTTGTATGCCAAATTTATGTTGATGATATTATATTTGGGTCTACTAACGAATCTACATGTGAGGAATTTAGTAGGATCATGACACAGAAATTCGAGATGTCGATGATGGGGGAGTTGAAGTACTTCTTAGGATTTCAAGTGAAGCAACTCCAAGAGGGCACCTTCATTAGCCAAATGAAGTATATTCAAGACATTCTAAACAAGTTTGGGATGAAGGATGCCAAACCCATCAAGACACCCATGGGAACCAATGGGCATCTCGACCTCGACACGGGAGGTAAATCCGTCGATCAAAAGGTATACCAGTCGATGATAGGCTCTTTACTCTATTTATGTGCATCTCGACCGGACATAATGCTTTCCGTATGCATGTGTGCAAGATTCCAAGCCGACCCTAAGGAAGCTCACCTTACGGCCGTAAAACGAATCTTGAGATATTTAGTTTATACTCCTAAGTTTGGGCTTTGGTACCCTCGGTGTCGGGGACCATAATTAGGGGTACCCTCAAGACTCCTAATCTCAGCTGGTAACCCCCATCAGCACAAAGCTGTGAAGGCCTGATGGGTGCGATTAAGTCAAGGATCGGCCGACTCAAGGGACACGATCTCGCCTCGCCCGAGCCCAGCCTCGGGCAAGGGCAGCCGACCCCGGAGGATTTACGTCTCGCTCGAGGACCCCCTCTAGCAACGGACACACCTTCGGCTTGCCCGAGGCCCAATCTTCACCAAGAAGCAACCTTGGCCAAGTCGCCACGCCGACCGACCGTATCGCAGGAGCATTTAATGCAAAGGTGGCCTGACACCTTTATCCTGACGCACGCCCTTCAGTCAATAGAGCCGAAGTGACCGCAGTCACTTCGTCGCTCCTCTGACCGGCCTGACAAAAGGACAGCGCCGCCTGCGTCGCTCCGACTGCTGTGCCACTCGACAGAGTGCGGTCGACAGCAGCCAAGTCCGGCCTCGAGTGCCATAGGAAGCTCCGCCTCGCCCGACCCAGGGCTCGGACTCGGGCTCAGCCCTGGAACACGACGAACTCCGCTTTGCCCGACCCCAGGGCTCAGACTCGGGCTCAGCCCCGGAAGACGACGAACTCCGCCTCGCCCGACCCAGGGCCCGGACTCGGGCTCAGCCCCGGAAGATGACGAACTCCGCTTTGCCCGACCCCAGGGCTTGGACTCGGGCTTAGCCCCGGAAGACGACGAACTCCGCCTCGCCCGGCCCCAGGGCTCGGACTCGGGCTCAGCCCCGGAAGACGACGAACTCCGCCTCGCCCGAACCCAGGGCTCGGACTCGGGCTCAGCCCCGGAAGACGACGAACTCCGCTTTGCCCGACCCTAGGGCTCGGACTCGGGCTCAGCCCCGGAAGACGACAAACTCCGCTTCGCCCGACCCTAGGGCTCGGACTCAGACCTGACCTCAGCTGACGGTCTCCGCCTCGCCCGACCCAGGGGCTCGGACTCGACCTCGGCCTTGGAAGACAGACTCGACCTCGACCTCGGAGGAGCCTCCACCTCGCCCAACCCAGGGCTCGGACCGACCACGTCACAGGAGGCGCCATCATTACCCTACCCCAAGCTAACTCAGGCTACGGGGAACAAGACCGGCGTCCCATCTGGCTCGCCCCGGTAAACAAGTAATGATGGCGCCCCGCATGCTCTGTGACGACGGCGGCTCTCAGCCCCCTTACGGAAGCAAGGGGATGTCAGCAAGGACTCGACAGCCCCGACAGCTGTCCTTCCGCCAGGCTCCAGCGCTCCTCCGACGGCCACAACACCACACAAACCGGGTGCCAAAACCTCTCCGGCTGCCACGATGGCATGTACTTAGGGCACTAGCTCTCCTCCGCTAGACACATTAGCACACTGCTACACCCCCCATTGTACACCTGGATCCTTTCCTTACGCCTATAAAAGGAAGATCCAGGGCCCTCTTACAGAGGGTTGGCCGCGCGGGGAAGGACGGGACGGCGCTCGCGTAAGGCCGCTCGCTCCCTCCCGCGCAGACGCTTGTAACCCCCTACTGCAAGCGCACCCGACCTGGGCGCGGGACAAACACGAAGGCCGCGGGTTTCCCCTTTGACGCCTGTCTCCCTTCGACTTCTTCTCCCCCCTTCGCGCTCCGTCTCGCGCCGACCCATCTGGGCTGGGGCATGCGGCGACAATTTACTCGTCGGTCCATGGACCCCCCGGGTTCGAAACGCCGATAGTTGGCGCGCCAGGTAGGGGCCTGCTGCGTGTTGACGAACAGCTTCCCGTCAAGCTCCAGATGGGCAGTCTCCAGCAACCTTTCCAGCCCGGGACGGTGCTCCGTTTCGGGAGTCTTGAGTTCATGTCCCTCGACGGCAGCTACGACATGATACTCCTTCCCCCTCCGCGCGACAGCGACAATGGCGGCCGACAACCTGCCCGCCGGCGGCGGAATCGACGACGTCTTCCCCACGTGGTGGAAGAACAACATTCGGGCTTGTCCCGTCCCCTCCCCCGCCGACGGAGGGGGAGGCGGGGCAACCAAGGCCAAGCAGGAGGCGGCACCTCGTCGGCTGTCGAGCGAGTCGACCGCGCCGACGCCCCAACGGGGGGCACGTTGGGCATCGACCTCGCGTCTGAGACGAAGACGAGCGTCGTCTCCCCGCAACACGCCAACCCCAAGCAAACGGACGACGCCAGCACGCTCGCAAAGGACTTGCTGGGCGTCACCCTCGTACCTGAGACGGCGGTGCGATCTGCCCCTGACGTGACTTCATCACCGCCCGTCGACCAAGAGGTACCGACCGATTCCCATCTCGTGCCTTTTGGATTCAGCCTCGACCCACCAAGCGACTTTGCTTTGGTGGACGCTCTCATAGAGGCGAGTCCAAACCCTCTAGGGTATCGTATGCGGTCACCCTGGGACCGGCTGACGGCCGTCTCGACCTACGGGCCCTCGGGTTCCGAGGAAGATGACAAGCCCAACTTCTGTTGGGATTTCTCCGGACTTGGTAACCCCAATGCCATGCGGGACTTCATGACCGCATGCGACTACTACCTTTCCGACTGTTCCGACGGTAGCCGCAGCCTCGGCGACGAGGACTACGGCCCAAGTCGTGAATGTTTCCACGTCGATCTAGGGGGTCCCGACGAAGGCAACCATCTTGGTATACAGGAGAACGATGATCCCCATAGGCCTGTGCCTCGCGTTGACATCCTTCGGGAGCTAGTTGTGGTCCCCGTCCCGGCGGGGGGTCATGACCCACAGCTCGAGCAAATCCGCGAGATGCAGGCCATGCTCGACGAGGGAGCAGGAACACTTGAGCCGATCCACCGGGACATTGGGTAGGAATGGGCGGGCCAACCTCCGACCGGAGAAGTGCGTCATCTACCCCAGGGCGTCCAGTACCACATCGCCGACAACGTCAGGGTAAGGCCGCCACCGGTTTCCAGTGGGGTCGGCCAAAACCTGGCTGCAGCGGCAATACTTCTCCGCGCAATGTCGGAGCCATCAACCACCGAGGGGCGACGTATCCAGGGAGAGCTCAAGAATCTCCTGGAGGATGTCGCGGTCCGACGGGCCGAAAGCTCTGCCTCCCGAAGGCAGGGGTACACCTCAGAACATCGCGCCGCGACTTCCCGATTCATGCGGGAAGCCTCGGTCCACACCGGGCGCACGCGCAACACAGCGCATGCGGCCCCGGGTTGCCTCGGCAACGAGCACCATCACCGCAACCGTCAAGCCCACCTCGACGAGAAGGTGCGCCGAGGCTACCACCCCAGGCGTGGGGGACGCTATGACAGCGGGGAGGATCGGAGTCCCTCGCCCGAACCACCCGGTCCGCAGGCTTTCAGCCGGGCCATACGACGGGCGCTGTTCCTGACCCGGTTCCGAACCCCGACTACTATCACAAAGTACTCGGGGGAGACGAGACCGGAACTGTGGCTCGCGGACTATCGGCTGGCCTGCCACCTGGGTGGAACGGACGATGACAACCTCATCATCCGCAACCTCCCCCTGTTCCTCTCCAACACTGCTCGAGCCTGGCTGGAGCACCTACCTCCGGGGCAGATCTCCAACTGGGACGACCTGGTCCAGGCCTTCGCCGGCAACTTCCAGGGCACGTACGTGCGCCCTGGGAACTCCTGGGATCTCCGAAGCTGCCTCCAGCAGCCGGGAGAGTCTCTCCGGGACTACATCCGGCGATTCTCGAAGCAGCGCACCGAGCTGCCCAACGTCACCGACTCGAATGTCATCGGCGCGTTCCTCGCCGGCACCACCTGCCGTGACCTGGTGAGCAAGCTGGGTCGTAAGACCCCCACCAGGGCGAGCGAGCTGATGGACATCGCCACCAAGTTCGCCTCTGGCCAGGAGGCGGTCGAGGCAATCTTCCGGAAGGACAAGCAGCCCCAGGGCCGCCTACCGGAAGATGTCCCCGAGGCGTCAACTCAGCGCGGCACCCAGAAGAAAGGCAAGAAGAAGTCGCAAGCGAAACGCGACGCCGCCGACGCGGACCTTGTCGCCGCTGCTGAGTACAAGAACCCTCGAAAACCCCCCGGAGGTGCCAATCTCTTCGACAAGATGCTCAAGGAGCCGTGCCCCTATCATCAGGGGCCCATCAAGCACACCCTCGAGGAGTGCGCCATGCTTCAGCGCCACTTTCACAAGGCCGGGCCACCTGCGGAAGGTGGCAGGGCCCGTGACGACGATAAGAAGGAGGATCACAAGGCAAGAGAGTTCCCCGAGGTCCGCGACTGCTTCATGATCTACGGTGGGCAAGTGGCGAACGCCTCGGCTCGGCACCACAAGCAAGAGCGTCGGGAGGTCTGCTCGGTAAAGGTGGCGGAGCCAATCTACCTAGACTGGTCCGACAAGCCCATCACCTTCGACCAGGGCGACCATTCCGACCTCGTGCCGAGCCCGGGGAAATACCCGCTCGTTGTCGACCCCGTCATCGGCAACGTCAGGCTCACCAAGGTCCTCATGGACGGAGGCAGCAGCCTCAACATCATCTACGCCGAGACCCTCGGGCTCCTGCGGATCGATCTGTCCTCGCTCCGGGCAGGCGCTGCGCCTTTTCACGGGATCATCCCCGGTAAGCGCGTCCAACCCCTCGGACAACTCGATCTACCTGTCTGCTTTGGGACACCCTCCAACTTTCGAAGGGAGACCCTCACGTTCGAAGTGGTCGGGTTTCGAGGAACCTACCACGTAGTGTTGGGGAGGCCATGCTACGCCAAGTTCATGGCCGTCCCCAACTACACCTACCTCAAGCTCAAGATGTCGGTCCCCAACGGGGTCATCACCGTCGGCCCCACGTACCGACACGCGTATGAATGCGACGTGGAGTGCGTGGAGTACGCCGAGGCCCTCGCAGAATCCGAGGCCCTCATCGCCGACATGGAGAGCCTCTCCAAGGAGGCGCCAGACGTGAAGCGCCACGCCGGCAACTTCGAGCCAGCGGAGACGGTTAAATCCGTCCCTCTCGACCTCAGCAGCGACGCCTCCAAGCAGATCCGGATCGGCTGCGAGCTCGACCCCAAATAGAAAGCAGTGCTCGTCGACTTCCTCCGCGCAAACGCTGACGTTTTCGCCTGGAGTCCCTCGGATATGCCCGGCATACCGAGGGATGTCGCCGAGCACTCGCTGGATATCCGAGCTGGAGCCCGACCCGTGAAGCAGCCTCTGCGCCGATTCGACGAAGAAAAGCGCAGAGCCATAGGCGAGGAGATCCACAAGCTAATGGCGACAGGGTTCATCAAAGAGGTATTCCATCCTGAATGGCTTGCCAACCCTGTGCTTGTGAGAAAGAAAGGAGGGAAATGACGGATGTGTGTAGACTACACTGGTCTAAACAAAGCATGTCCGAAAGTTCCCTACCCTCTGCCTCGCATCGATCAAATTGTGGATTCCACTGCTGGGTGCGAAACCCTGTCTTTCCTCGATGCCTACTCAGGGTATCACCAAATCAGGATGAAAGAGTCCGACCAGCTCGCGACTTCTTTCATCACACCTTTCGGCATGTACTGCTATGTTACCATGCCGTTCGGTTTGAGGAATGCGGGTGCGACATACCAAAGGTGCATGAACCACGTGTTCGGCGAACACATTGGCCGAACGATCAAGGCCTACGTCGATGACATCGTAGTCAAGACGAGGAAAGCCTCCGACCTCCTTTCCGACCTTGGAGCGACATTCCGATGTCTCAAGGCGAAAGGCGTAAAACTCAATCCCGAGAAGTGTGTCTTCGGGGTCCCCCGAGGCATGCTCTTGGGGTTCATCGTCTCCGAGTGGGGCATCGAGGCCAACCCAGAGAAGATCGCGGCCATCACCAGCATGGGGCCCATCAAGGACTTGAAAGGCGTACAGAGGGTCACGGGATGCCTTGCGGCTCTGAGCCGTTTCATCTCGCGCCTCGGCGAAAGAGGCCTGCCTCTGTACCGCCTCTTAAGGAAGGCCGAGTGCTTCACTTGGACTCCTGAGGCCGAGGAAGCCCTCAGGAACCTGAAGGCGCTCCTCACGAACGCGCCCATCTTGGTGCCCCCCGTTGCCAGAGAAGCCCTCTTGATCTACGTCGCCGCGATTGTGGTTGAGAGACGAGAAGAGGGGCATGCATTGCCCGTCCAGAGGCCAGTCTACTTCATCAGTGAGGTACTGTCCGAGACCAAGATCCGCTACCCACAAATTCAGAAGCTGCTGTACGCGGTGATCCTAACGCGGTGAAAGTTGCGACACTACTTCGAGTCTCATCCGGTAACTGTGGTGTCATCCTTCCCCTGGGGGAGATCATCCAGTGCCGAGAGGCCTCGGGTAGAATTGCAAAGTGGCGGACGAGCTGGCTAAAATAGCCTCGGGGCGAACAACGGTTCCCCCGGACGTCTTCTCCCGATACCTGCATCAACCCTTCGTCAAGACCGACGACACACCCGAGCCCGAGAAGGCCTCGGCCCAGCCCGAGGCACCCTCGGCTCGCCCCGAGGCACCCTCGGCCCCCGAGGGTGAGGCACTGCGCGTCGAGGAGGAGCGGAGCGGGGCCTCGCCTAATCGAAACTGGCAGACCCCGTACCTGCAATATCTCCACCGAGGAGAGCTACCCCTCGACCGAGCCGAGGCTCGGCGGTTGGCGCGACGCGCCAAGTCATTCGTCTTGCTGGGAGACGGGAAGGAGCTCTACCACCGTAGCCCCTCAGGCATCCTCCAGCGATGCATTTCCATCGCCGAAGGCCAGGAGCTCTTACAAGAGATACACTCGGGGGCTTGCGGCCATCACGCAGCACCTCGAGCCCTTGTTGGAAACGCCTTCCGACAAGGCTTCTACTGGCCGACCGCGGTGGTCGACGCCACTAGAATTGTCCGCACCTGCCAAGGGTGTCAATTCTATGCAAGGCAGACACACCTGCCCGCTCAGGCTCTGCAGACGATACCCATCACCTGGTCGTTTGGTGTCTGGGGTCTGGACCTCGTCGGTCCCTTACAGAAGGCACCCGGGGGCTACACGCACCTGCTGGTCGCCATCGACAAATTCTCCAAGTGGATCGAGGTCAGACCCCTAAACAGCATCAGGTCCGAACAGGCGGTGGCGTTCTTCACCGACATCATCCATCGCTTTGGGGTCCCGAACTCTATCATCACCGACAACGGCACCCAGTTCACCGGCAGAAAGTTCCTGGACTTCTGCGAGGATCACCACATCCGGGTGGACTGGGCCGTCGTGGCTCACCCCATGACGAATGGGCAAGTAGAGCGTGCCAATGGCATGATTCTGCAAGGACTCAAGCCTCGGATCTACAACGACCTCAACAAGTTCGGCGGGCGATGGATGAAGGAGCTACCCTCGGTGGTCTGGAGTCTGAGGGCAACGCCGAGCCGAGCCACGAGCTTCACACCATTCTTTCTAGTCTATGGGGTCGAGGCCATCTTGCCCACAGACTTAGAATACGGTTCCCCGAGGACGAGGGCCTACGATGGCCAAAGCAATCGAGCTAATCGAGAAGACTCCCTGGACCAGCTGGAAGAGGCTCGGGACATGGCCTTACTACACTCGGCGTGGTACCAACAGTCCCTGCGACGCTACCACGCCCGAGGGGTTCGGTCCCGAGACCTCCAGGTGGGCGACCTGGTGCTTCGGCTACGACAAGACGCCCGATGGCGGCACAAGCTCACGCCTCCCTGGGAAGGGCCGTTCGTCATCGCCAAGGTTCTGAAGCCCAAAACGTACAAGCTGGCCAACAGTCAAGGCGAGGTCTACGACAACGCTTGGAACATCCGACAGCTACGTCGCTTCTACCTATAGGTGTACATTCGGGCCGCCCGGCCCGGCCCGGCCCAAGCCCGAAAAGGCCCGTATTGTTTGAATTTCGGGCCGGCCCGGCCCGTTTGAATTTTGGGTCGTGCCGGGCCGGCCCATGGGCCTCGCCCTCGGCCCACGGCCCGGCCCGTAATTGCTTAAACGTGCCGGGCTTATTTCGGGCGGCCCGAAATTATAAAAGCCCGGAATTCAATTTTTGGCCCGAAATTCACATTAGGGCCCGAAATTCAGTTTTTGGCCCGAAATTCAGTTTTAGGCCCGAAATTCACATTAGAGCCCTAAATTCAAAAAAAATAAAACAAATAAAAGATAAGACAAATAAATTTGAACAAAATCAAACTTAATATTTGTATTAAAGTTACCACAGCTATGCAATGACTACCTCGTTTATAAATCATTTTGTTAGAAGAAAAAAGAGTATAATCAGCTCTATACAAAGTTCGTAAGTTCAGTTTATTGTCTAATGTTCATAACAAAAGTAAAATTACACCACACACTCTAATTCAAAGATACGAAAAACATCTAACTAGCATTATCTCTAGCTTTGTGTTCTTTATCAAGTATATGAAAGTGTGCAATGAAGTGTGTTTTAATAAATATATGGGCCTTTTCGTGCCTCTATATGGGCCTTTTCGTGCCTGCCTTAAACGGGTCGTGCTCGTGCCCGCCCATGGGCCGTGACCTCGGCCCAAACCCGACCCGATATAACGGGCCGTGCCGGCCCGGCACTAAATTATTTCGGGCCGTGCCGTGCCTGGGCCGTGCTTTTTTTTCCGTGCTTCGGGCCGGCCCATCAGGCCCGGCCCAAATGTACACCTATACTTCTACCCTTAAGATGCTTTCAAGTCGTTCATACACCTCGGTCACATACAAAGTTTAGTCATCAAGGAAGGGTCAGCCTTGCCTCGGCAAAGCCCGACCCTCCCTCGGGGGCTAAAAGGGGGGAACCCCCTCTGCGTCAAAATTTTCCTTGGAAAAATATCTTTTCGGCCAGAATGTCTTTCGTGCTTTTCGACTACTTCGAAAGTGGATCCTGAAAACGACGGAGTACACGTAAGCAGCCAAGGCTGACCGAGCCGAGGGACTCCTACGCCTCCGGGATACGGATACCTCACTCATCACCTTCTGCGATAAGTAACTCACGCTCGGATAAGTGATTCCGCGGACCGAACAAGTCTTCACGCTCGAAAACTCCTCTGCCGAAACAATTTTTCGGGCCTTCTCGACTACATCGGTGACAGAACCCTATGGACGAGTAAGAGTGCACGTAAGCGGCAAGGCCGACCGAGCCGAGGGATTCCTACGCCTCCGGGATACGGATACCTCACTCATCACCTTCCGTGAAAAGTAACTCTCGCTTGGACAAACAATTCTGTTACCGACAAATAAGTCCAGATACTCGAAACAAGAGGAAAAGAAACACAACTTTACAACACGACGACAGTATGTTTGGGCCTCGGCGGCCGCAGAAAACATACGCACACTACAAGATAACCCGATCCTGCAGGCTCGGATCTTGACAGTCGAAGGAAGCAGCAGCACCCTCGGCGTCAACTACACCTTCGGCGAGGTCCTGCCTAGCCTCGGACGGCGACACGGTCGGAGGATCTCCACTCCGAAGGACGACATCAACACCATGCCCGGGCCATCGCCGCCAGGGTCTTCTCCAGGAATCCGGCTCGAGCAAACGGCTCGGCCGGCCGCCCCGAAGCCTCAGCCAGCTGTCCCCCGAGGACATCAGCCCAGCTCGTGGCATCGGCGACTCAACTCTAGCGTCGGTCCCGCCAGTGGACGACCCGGCTAGGCTCCGGCCGACCAAATCTTCTTTTTGAGCCAACTCTGCCTCTGTCCGTGCTGACGCCGCTACCTCCAGCTTCGGCTCATCGAAGAGCGACCGAGGGTTCCTTTAACTAAGCAAGAGAAGCCTCGGACAACAAGGTCGACCGAGCCGAGGGATTCCTACGCCTCCGGGATACGGATACCTCACTCGTCACCTTCACACGAGGCGACTCACGCTTGGTGAAGCGGTTCAGATAGCCGACAGGCGAGTCTTAGTGCTCGAAATGAGGAAAAAACATGGCTCCGTGCCAAAAATACATACATGTTCAGGCCCCGACAGCCGCAATGAACAAGACACCAGCACTCAAAGTGCCATCACAAATGGAACTCCGGTTCCACCTCCGCAGGCACGAACAACCCCACACGATTGGGGGGCCTGCGGAGCAACAGAAGGCCGACGGGTGGCTCGCTGCGGCCCGCTCCAACAACGACGACGATGACTTCTGCTCCGAGGGGCCGAACAGCAGCAGCGATGACCTCAGGGCGGATGCTGCTGCCATAGGGCCCTCGCTCACTTCCTCACTCGAGAGGCAAGGACGAGCAGAAGGTCGTAGAGTTGGAGGTCAGTCCGTGGGCGGCACCGTCTATCTCGTCGGCGAAGAAACCTCTTCCGGCTGCCGTGGCGGAAGGCGGCGCCGGAAGCGGCTCCGAAGCCGCTCGGGTCAGAGAGCCGGGCACGCGGCAGCTGCCAGCGCCACGAACGGCGAACGCCCTTCCCCCCGATCACTGAGGGAAGGAGCGGGCCGCTGCCCGCGCAGAGACCGACCCCAACTCGGCGCACTCCCCTCCCCAGCACTGATGATGAACATCCTTGAAGCTGAAGGAGGGGCAGAGGCCGCAGCCCGGCTTGCTTCTCCCCACCCAGGGGCTGGTGGTCACCGTCTTGGGTGACCACCGGTGAGGGGACGTGGCCGGGCTGCCTGATGAAAATCCTTGAAGCCGAACGATGGCTGAAAGGTACCAACTTCCACGAAGTTGCGTTCCTCCAACGGCAAGGCGGAAGGATTGCGGGTGTTCCCCGTCCGGGGGCTCGGAAGGTGGAAAGACGCGATGCATAAGGGAGCGCGAAGACATGGTCGCCTTTCAAGGGGATCACCCTCCTTTTAAAGGCGACTCTCCCCACTTGCGTCCTCAGCCATCGCGGGCTGAGTCTTCTCCAACACGCTCCAAGGTCCTCCCCCTACGACACGGGGGCTGGGTCCCACGCGTCATGCAAGCTGGCCCAGGGCAGAAGAAGCCAAACCGCCGCGCGCGGTGCATGCAACTGCCCATCGGTTACAAGCATTCCTCCACTTTTGCCCAGACCAGCGGGTGAAAGGGCAGACAGCCATGCAGTCGGCATGCAACCGCGCCAAGTGGGCGCACCCCTCCGACTCCAACGCGCCCAGCATGGAGGCCCAGGCCCACACGTCATGCAACCGGCGCGCCGGTTGCTACGTGCGAGCAACTGCACCGCCCCTCGTGCCACTACCGCGCCTCCTCGACTGCGGAACCAGTACCGCGACTCGAGGCAACCCTGCGCATGACCCAACAGCGCCAGCCAGGCGCATTGGTCACGGGCCAGTCAGCCGCGGGAGAAGGCGCGACGGTCGATGCGGCCAAAAATGGGCCGACAGTAATGGCGGTGGCAGGCGAGCGGAAGCAGCGATCACGTCGTCAGCCAAGCTCACGTCCCCTCATGGGACAGCGAGAGAATCCTCTCCCACGGCGTGAAGACGGCGCGCCCGTGTTCCGTTCCTCGAACGGCTCGCGCACGCGCAACGGCTGCCCCGCGAACCACTCGCTCCGTCGCATTAACTCCGCGGTAGGACAGGCGGCACCTTTGGCAGGAGAAGCGGGCGACGCTTCGCCTTCGCCATAACGACCGCGTCAAAAAAGGTGCGCCACGTCGTTTCGATTTCGTATCCTTTTCCTCTTTCTCTCTCTTACAACAGGGACCGGGAAAGGGGGATACCCCAAAAAGGATTCTTCTCCACGAAGGAAACGGGCCCCGAGCCCCCCCTACTGATCAGAGGTTCGAAGGCTGGCCCCTCGGAGGGGTTCAACAGCCGCCTCAGAGCACTCGGACTCCGCGCCCACTACTGGTCAGAGGTTCGAAGGCTGGCCCCTCGGAAGGGTTCAACGGCCGGCTCAGGCCACTCGGGCTCCGCGCCCACTACTGATCAGGGGTTCGTAGGCTGGCCCTCGAAGGGTTCACAGCCGCCTCAGACACAGAGCGAGGGATGACCCTGGGTACGTTCGATACATAACCAAGGCTCGGGCTACGCTCCTGAGGTACCCTAGGACATTTCCGAGACCAGCGGGAACGATCTTGTAACGGAATCCCATCAGAGGGAGGCATCGAGCCCTCGGACCCCATCAAAAGGGGACCGGGTCCGGCAGATCACCCGCAGGTACTTTTGGAGCGCGCCTCCGGGCCTCTAGCCGACCCCTAACAAATGGGGCACGGGCGTCCACTCGGATTACCCGTCAACAGTTCACTGGAGACACCATGTTCGGCGCCCTCCAATGGCAACATGGCGCTTTTCCCCCCTCCTCCTTGCGGAAAGGCAACGCAGGGGCGTATGTAAAAAAGTCGAGTCTGTCCTTTATCGTCCTCTCGCCCTGTGCGGAGGCTCGGGGGCTGCTCTCGCAAACTTGGCTCCGGCCAAACCGTTGACAGCGTCAACATACCGGCCCGAGAACTTGGGACCCGACCGTGCACCCGGGCTATGGCCAGCTCGCATGAGGGAACAACCATAATTAGGGGGCTACTGTCGGGGACCATAATTAGGGGTACCCTCAAGACTCCTAATCTCAGCTGGTAACCCCCATAAGCACAAAGCTGCGAAGGCCTGATGGGTGCGATTAAGTCAAGGATCGGTCCACTCAAGGGACACGATCTCGCCTCGCCCGAGCCCAGCCTCGGGCAAGGGCAGCCGACCCCGAAGGATTTACGTCTTGCCCGAGGACCCCCTCCAGCAATGGACACACCTTCGGCTCGCCCGAGGCCCAGTCTTCACCAAGAAGCAACCTTGGCCAAGTCGCCACGCCGACCGACCGTATCGCAGGAGCATTTAATGCAAAGGTGGCCTAACACCTTTATCCTGACGCGCGCCCTTCAGTCAACAGAGCCGAAGTGACCGCAGTCACTTCGCTGCTCCTCTGACCGGCCTGACAAAAGGACAGCGCCGCCTGCGCCGCTCCGACTGCTGCGCCACTCGGCAGAGTGCGGTTGACAGCATCCAAGTCCGGCCTCGAGCGCCATAGGAAGCTCCGCCTCGCCCGACCCAGGGCTCGGACTCGGGCTCAGCCCCGGAAGATGACGAACTCCGCTTCGCCCGACCCCAGGGCTCGGACTCGGGCTCAGCCCCGGAAGACGACGAACTCCGCCTCGCCCGACCCCAGGGCTCGGACTCGGGCTCAGCCCCGGAAGACGACGAACTCCGCTTCGCCCGACCCCAGGGCTCGGACTCGGGCTCAGCCCCGGAAGACGATGAACTCCGCTTCGCCCGACCTCAGGGCTCGGACTCAGCCCTGGCCTCAGCCGACGGTCTCCGCCTCGCCTGACCCAGGGGCTCGGACTCGACCTCGACCTTGGAAGACAGACTCGACCTCGACCTCGGAGGAGCCTCCACCTCGCCCAACCCAGGGCTCGGACCGACCACGTCACAGGAGGCGCCATCATTACCCTACCCCAAGCTAACTCAGGCTACGGGGAACAAGACCGGCGTCCCATCTGGCTCGCCCCGGTAAACAAGTAATGATGGCGCCCCGCATGCTCTGTGACGATGGCGGCTCTCAGCCCCCTTACGGAAGCAAGAGGACGTCAGCAAGGACTCGACAGCCCCGACAGTTGTCCTTCCGCCAGGCTCCAGCGCTCCTCCGACGGCCACGACACCACACGAACCGGGTGCCAAAACCTCTCTGGCTGCCACGATGGCATGTACTTAGGGCACTAGCTCTCCTCCGCTAGACACGTTAGCACACTGCTACACCCCCCATTGTACACCTGGATCCTTTCCTTACGCCTATAAAAGGAAGATCCAGGGCCCTCTTACAGAGGGTTGGCCGCGCGGGGAAGGACGGGACGGCGCTCGAGTAAGGCTGCTCGCTCCCTCCCGCGCGGACGCTTGTAACCCCCTACTGCAAGCGCACCCGACCTGGGCGCGGGACAAACACGAAGGCCGCGGGTTTCCCCTTTGACGCCTGTCTCCCTCCGGCTTCTTCTCCCCCCTTCGCGCTCCGTCTCGCGCCGACCCATCTGGGCTGGGGCACGCGACGACAATTTACTCGTCGGTCCAGGGACCCCCCGGGTTCGAAACGCCGACACTCGGGGATCCACATTTGATTTGATTGGTTATTCGGATGCCGATTGGGCGGGGTGTAAAATTAATAGAAAGAGCACATCGGGGACTTGCCAGTTCTTGGGAAGGTCCCTGGTGTCTTGGGCTTCAAAGAAGCAAAATTCCGTAGCTCTTTCTACCGCTGAAGCCGAGTATATTGCCGCAGGCCATTGTTGCACGCAATTACTTTGGATGAGGCAAACCCTTAGGGACTACGGTTACAAATTAACCAAAGTTCCTCTTCTATGTGATAATGAGAGTGCAATCCGCATGGCGGATAATCCCGTTGAGCATAGCCGCACTAAACACATAGCCATTCGGTATCATTTTCTAAGGGATCACCAACAAAAGGGAGATATCGAGATTGCATATATTAATACCAAAGAACAATTAGCCGATATCTTTACCAAGCCACTAGATGAACAAACCTTTAACAAACTTAGGCATGAGCTAAATATTCTTGATTCTAGGAATTTCTTTTGATGTCTTGCATACATAGCTCATTAATATACCTTTGATCATGTCTCTTTTATATGCTATGACTAATGTGTTTTTTCAAGTATATTTCAAACCAAGTCATAGATTGAAAGGGATTTGGAGTCTTCGGCGAAGACAAAGGCTTCCACTCCACTCCATCGAATCATTCACCCTTCGCCGTCGCTCCGAGCAACTCTCCAACCTTGGTATAATCTTCACTCATATTTTGTTTGCCAAAGGGGGAGAAAGTAGTTAACAAAGGCTTATATTTCACTCAAGTATCCGTTTTTGGCGATTCATGCCAAAGGGGGAGAAAGTATTAGCCCAAAGCAAAAGGACCGCACCACCACCATTTTTCAAAATTTGAAGTTAAGAAAAGGTTTTGAAATGATGAATTTTTCAATCGGTATCTTATTTTTGATACAATTTCAAATTGGTACACCCTCTTCAAAAACTAATATCTAAAACCCTCTTGAACACTAAGAGGAGGATTTTATTAAGGGGGAGTTTTGTTTAGTCAAAGGAAAAGCATTTGAAACAGGGGGAGAAAATTCCAAATCTCGAAAATGCTTCTCAAAATCTTATTCATTTACCTTTGACTATTTGCAAAAGGACTTGCAAAAACAAAACATGTGGTGCAAGCGTGGTCCAAAATGTCAAAAATAAAGAAACAATCCATGCATATCTTATGAAAATACTTATTGGTTCAATTCTAAGAAATCTTTGCACTTACATTATGCAAACTAATTCAATTATGCACTTTTATACTTGCTTTGGTTTATGTTGGCATCAATCACCAAAAAGGGGGAGATTGAAAGGGAATTAGACTTACACCTTTTTTCCTAATTGATTTTGGTGGTTGAATTGCCCAACACAAATAATTGGACTAACTAGTTTGCTCTAGTCTATAAGTTTTACAGGTGCTAAAGGTTCACTATAAGCCAATAAAAAGACCAAGAAAGGGTTCAAACAAAGAGAGCCAAAGACATCCCAAAAGGCACCCTGGTCTGGCGTACCGGACTGTCCGGTGTGCCACCGGACAGTGTCCGGTGCACCAGGGAACTCGAAGCTGAACTTGCCACCTTCGGGAAAATGGGAGGCCGCTCCGCTATAATTCACCGGACTGTCCGGTGAAGCACCGGACAGTGTCCGGTGTCACACCGGACTGTCCGGTGTGCCAGCGGAGCAACGGCTACTTCGTGCGCAACGTTCGTCTGCAACGCATTTAATGTGCACGCAGAGGACAGAGCAGCGCCAGACGGCGCACCAGACAGTCTACAGGACTTGTCCGATGCACCACCGGACAGCCCAGAGGCCCCACCAGTCAGAGCTCCAACGGTCAGAACCCAACGGCCGGCTGACGTGGCTGGCGCACCGGACTGTCCGGTGCGCCATGCGACAGCAGCCTTCCAACGACCACATTTTGGTGGTTGGGGCTATAAATACCCCAACCACTCCACATTCAATGGCATCCAAGTTTTCCACCTTCAACACATTACAAGAGCTATAGCATTCAATTCTAGACACAACTAAAGAGATCAAATCCTCTATCAAGTCCGGAATCACTCCAAATCAAATAGTGACTAGAGAGTGTGACATTTGTGTTCTTTTGAGCTCTTGCGCTTGGATCGCTTCTTTTCTTTCTCATTCTTCTTGTAATCAAACTCAATTGTAACCAAGGCAAGAGACACCAATTGTGTGGTGGTCCTTGCGGGAACTTTGTGTTCCGTTTGATTGAGAAGAGAAGCTCACTCGATCTAAGTGACCGTTTGAGAGAGGGAAAGGGTTGAAAGAGACCCGGTCTTTGTGACCACCTCAACGGGGAGTAGGTTTACAAGAACCGAACCTCGGTAAAGCAAATCCTTGTGTCACACTCTTTATTTGCTCACGATTTGTTTTGCGCCCTCTCTCTCGGACTCGTTTATATTTCTAACGCTAACCCGGCTTGTAGTTGTGCTTAAGTTTATAAATTTCAGATTCGCCCTATTCACCCCCCCCTCTAGGTGACTTTTACTTTGTAATTCACTTTCAGAACAACCTTCATCACAACAACTCTAGCCGAAGATCGGGGAAGCTTCGGTTCTTCGACGCGGTTGGAGCAGCAAAGAAGTGAATAAGTGATCGAGTCGCTTGCGCACCACGTCTTTTGAAGGAAAATATGATGTTTCCATCAGTAGGCCCAATATTCATGTGTTGTAGTTTTATACGAAGTTATATTTCGCACTACACCTATAAATAGAGGTACAATGCCCATGCATTTTCACCTTTTGCTGGACAGACACTCTCGTGCTTGCGGGATCGCTCTTCCTTCAAAGATATATGGTTTTCTTACCTTCCATTGCTACTTAGATCCCCAAAGGTATAATTGTAGCGATATGTTCAAGTACCATCTTCTGTTAATTTATTAGTACTAACTGACTTTTGATCCTTTTCCTTTAATTATCTCCTTTTCCTAGGAGTACTAAAGGGAAGGAGATCATATTATTCTAATTGTGTTGCCCTATTATGGTTCTCTTTAGGAACCATGACAGATGACCAGCACACATGAAACAAACTTACACTATTGTATCTTCAAAAAGTTTTACAAAAAGGAGACGTTAGAATTCATGATTTAATATGAGATATCTATGGATGCATAACTATTGTTTTTCCTTTCTTTTTTCAAAACATGGAGATGTTTGTTTGCTTTTTATAAATGAAATTTAAACTAAATCAATCGCCTAAAAAGATTTTCTCCTATGCGATGCTACAATAAACAATTGCTGATCATGGATTAATTAGGCTTAATAAATTTGTCTCGCCATTTAGTGTACATCTGTGTAAATACTCATAATTGATATTCAAACATCCAATATGGTATGACTAAACTTTAGTTAGAGGAACCAAACACCCCCTTAATCATTTAATCCATCCTCTCTAAATGTAGCCTAAACGAGGGTGCCACAAATTTAATAACGATTGATTCTCATTTCTCTGTGCATAACGCTTACATCACATACGTTCAGAGAAGAAGAGACCTTTATCTCATTCACATAATCACAATTGAGAATTAAATAAACCTTGTCTTGTCTGATGGCAAGATCAACATTAATATAATTGCACTTAATAATGCACTTTCTATTCTCAAAATGGCAGTGCATGTTACTATCATCTAAACACAAATTGAAATCAATTCCTTCTCGTCAAAAGCACACATAAAATATTATTTACTTAGGGAACAAAGCCACCATATAACTCTAATGCAATATCTCTAATGGCTTCAACATCAACTTTGAACCTTTTAGCGACTCTAATACTTTTTCTCCTCTTTAAACAATCTTCTTTGTATGGAATCAAGTATCGATTGACAAATCTAAATACATAGTTCATCTATGAATGCAATTTTATTCTTATTGTTCTTGTTCATCCATTTGAGGAACTGAATATAATCCTTCATCTGATGCACATTCTAGCAACATCATCTGCAGGTGTCATAATTTATCTCTTCTGGGTGATCTATGGAGAATGTCCTTTCTGCAATGAAACTTGTTTCCTTGTTATGTGACTTTGAAAAAAATATTCATTTGAGCTTAAGCCTCCATGATGAGACATAAATATTTTTATCTTGGTTCTCAAATTGAGGGTCAAAAGGCTTCTTAAAATATTGTTTCTTATGGGGTGACCCTTAACTTATGACGAATTCTTAACTAGATTCACATTGCCAGTCTTCATAGCCTTAAATTTGTCCACTTTATGGACACACATGGCAATCAACTTGTGCATCGTCCATTTTTAGGACTCATGTTATAGTTTATGACATAAGTCTTAATTTCTTTGAGTAGAGACACTAATATTAAGTGGACAACAAAGTTATTTTTAATTTCATATTAAAAGATTTAAGCGTATTAATAAGATTGGTCATCTTGAGTATGTGTTCCCTCATGCCAAAGCCATTATACTTATCATCTATAATTTTCTTTGTTATGGTTCTAGCATATGCTTTAGAAGAATGATTGAATTGTTGTTGAATCTTGTTAAGGTACTCAGTGCCACTCTGACATTCTGGTATTGCTCCCCTTATAGATTATATGATAGGGCTTATAATGACCATCATGCATTTCTTCTTTGATTTCTCACCCTTAACACATTCGAGACGACACATCATTGTCAACTCTACACTATTAGCTGCCTGGCATTCCTTCTGTTGACAACACAGGACCAACAAGCTTCGAGTTATCAATGACATAATCTATCTTAGTCAATGCCAGTGGCATGCCTAATTTCTCCTTCCAAGGGGGATAATTAGATCTATTTAATGTTTTTAAGTCTAAAGATTGTGTTCAAAGCATTTGAGATCTTAGATGGTGGTGCTTGAAATTTAAATCATCATGCATATAAAAATGTAACATTGGTTTAAATTAAAAATGCATAATACTAAAAAAATATTTCAATTCTAAGTTACCTTTGGTAGAATTAAAACATAATAAAATCTTTAAAATAAATTAGCATCAACATACCATAGTATTCTCGAATTAAATACACCCTTTGGTTCCAAGTTAATGGGACGATAAAATAAGTACTAGAAAAGTGATTGTCCCATCAAAGCTTGAATTGAACATTTATGGACAACTGCCAATCATGTGGTTCTGTGATACTCTTTGGGTGGCTGAAGGGTTCCAAGATAAGTTGTCTTCAAGTCTAGTTATGTTTCTGTAGGCAGCTATAGCATTTTGCAACAGATTATAAGTTGAAATCAACTTGACCAATTTCCTACACTTATTATCCAGTCGGCAGACTCATGTAATTTATGTATAGTATTCGATAAATGGATGACATTACATCAACTATTTCTAGGTACATTGTTTCACCATTTGAGTATGCTCTTCGTGAATCTGAAGGAAGCCTGTAGCTTGCCATTGTCAACGGGCAATTGAAATGGTCAGCAGCACCCGAACCTCCTTAGGTTGTCTCCAACAATTTCCCCTATACAAAATCCCCTTAGGCCTTGTTCGGTTGGATCCGGAACGGAGGGGATTGGAAGAGATTAATTGCTCTTCTATTCAATTTTTACTAGAAAGAGATTTAATCTTCTCTAATCCCCCTCAATCCACCTCTAACCGAACAAGCCCTTGTGTATATTTTTCTATTATGCTCCATTTGGATGTTGATATTGGAGGGCATGGAATTGAATTGGGTTCAATACCAAATTAGTCATGGTATTGAAATGAGATGCAATTCTAATTCTATTGTTTGGATTCCACTGAATTGGAGTTTGGAATTGTGTGGATTAATTCCACTCAATGCAATACATATGGGTGATGCTCTGTATTATGAGAGGCAATTTCAAGTTATAGTCCAATTCTAGAGAATTGGGTATTCGATTTCAAATCTCAATTCCATGTGCAACCAAGCAATAGAATTCTGGAAAGCCGATTCAATTTCTAATTCCATGCTCCAATATCTACATCCAAACATGATACTATATTTAACTATTTCCTTTAAAAGATTCTCCCCTATATTCAGTGTCTCCAACAATTTCCCCTATCCATCTCCCCTACACCAACTAACTCATATATTAAAAAATCTTTTTAACAATATTTCCAAATACGCAAGCAGTTACAGTGCTTCCGGGAGCTAAGGTGCCCGCACAGATGAGGGGAAATCCACATCCCCCAAACATCCAGGGAGCAAATACGGGGAAGCGTTTGACTCGTTCAGGGGCTACAGTGCTCCCTGTACGTGTGGTTGGGGGAGCCTGTAGTTACTGAGCGTTGGACTCGTTCAGGTAGTGCTGGGAATACGAGCCGAGTTTTTTGGATCAGCACGAGCATGATCCAAAAACAGTAGCCCAAAGCACGGCCCGACACGAAACAATATGGGTCGGGCTAGCACGACCCGAAGGAGAGCCTGGGTCGAGTCTCAAATTCCAGCTCGTCGGGCCTCGGGCACGACCCACACAAATGGGACGGGTTTGGGCCGACGCGGCCCAATGAAGCCCATATTGTTTAATTTCTTTAATTTAGTAAGCTACATACTTTATATTGTTGTGATATTTAGAATTTATGTAGTCAAATGATGTTAGAATTGTTTAATATCTTTAATTTAGTAAGTTATGGAATTTATGTGGTAGTAATATTTTGATTTTATGTGGTCAAATATATAGGCCAGCACGACCCAACGAAGGCACGACGTGGTTTAGAGCCGGACTGGACTACTATTTTTATACTTCGGTCTGGTACGACACGACCTTTTTTTGAGCTTTCTTGGCCTGAACCTGTTTGGCACGAAGCATGACGAGCCCAACCCAATTCCTAGCACTAGTTCAGGGCTACAGAGCCTTACTGATGAGCTTCACCAATCACCAGTATCTTACCTATGTGTTTCTTCACGTTGACAAACTCATTGCAACATACTTGCCCTAGACCAGCTTGTAGTTTCAATTGTCTCATTTCTTTATTATACATTACAGAGTGAAAATGATGTAAAACTGGCTCATGCTTGACGTCATTCAGTCCTTGGGTTGGATAGGCTCAATAGTGATTCTTTGTAGAACTTTCAGGTTATTACATCCGTCTAATGTTTGGGGATCTTTATTTCTCAGGGTGTCATAAATGTCAATTGAACGTCAAAGCTGCTATAAAGCTGCTATATGATACTCCCTCCGTCTTAAAATAGGTCTTTCTACTTTTTTTTTTCTGTCCACATTCATCCAAATGATAATAAATATAGACATATATAGAAACTACATTCGTATGTTACTTAATAAATATGTGATTAGTCTAAAACGAATTATATTTTAGGACTGAAGGAGTATATGTTATTGCCTTTGCACTTAGGCTTCTTCGCTATGCTCTTATTAGAATATTTAGGAGCTTATCTTTGTTGGACAATTGTGGCAGAAAAACAGGGTCCTCCAGAAATAAAAGTACAAATGTTACATTCTTGTTGGGAACTTCTTCCCAAGATTTCCATTTCCATCACAATGAATGATACACCAAGAAATCAACTAAGCTTCTGTAGCAAATTACATGATTTGAAAGCAAATCAACTGTCTAGCTACAAGAATGGATGAACAAGGGATCATTCTGTATCTCTTATAAATGATGGTTTAGTGAAATAAATACAATGCACTTCTGTTTTGATAAAAAGCATCCGATAGGCGGCTTCATTGACAACTCCCAAATGATGGTTGTCATCTTCTATGCTGAACGAATGATATGACCTAATGAATTACAATATCTGGATATCTTCTGTAAAAGAAAAAAAAAAGGTTCAGAAGGTGTGCCTTGCTGCAGGTATCACACAATGTAGTTCTTCAGTTAATCATTCAACCTAAAAAGTTAATCTTCATGCTCATCTTCGCCTTCAGAATCTGTACAATAGTATATCGTTTTTAGTAAATAAGATGCTGCTGAAGTAAAACATCTAACACCATGAAGGAAAAAGAGACAATGGTCACTGACCGGATCGAACATCATCACCAACACGCCCTTTCGATTGAATCTGTTTAACTAGCATCCGCCATATCAGTACCCACCAATATATGTGAAGAACTAGGAGTGAGAACAGAAGACAGTTGAAAACATAGTAGTATATGGGGCCATAAAATCGATGCTTCTCCCTATCCAAGGTCAGCAGCACTTCATAGCTGAACAAAAGAAGGAAGAGATAGATCAAATCATCAATGATAGAATATGCCAGTGATTTTAGTGGTACTGTGAAATGGCTAGAAGTAGCACTAGATGCCAGAAAACCTACATGATATAATTGCTGTTTACCTTGTGCTTCTTAGGATCCAGAAAGGGAACATAACGAGCCGAAGAAGTATCCACGATGCCACAAAAAGAAGAAATGCCATAACTGCTAGCCACTCGCAGCTACTGTACTTGGCCATCTTCCCAATCTCTAGGAATATATCACTTGCATCATGAAGGGCTAAAACAACAGTGCCAACACGAGCGAATCTGTTTGATAGGCACAACAACAATACAGCTAGGTCATGATGCTAGTATCAGTTTGCAAAAGAATGGCAATCACCCTCTCCTAGGAAATTTTATTAAAAAAATACCGGAAAATGTAGGAAAGAATAATCAGAACAACAGTTGCTATATGGTGGGACATTGATACTCCAAAGTCCGAACGTCTTGTTTCCCAGAACAGGAGAGCGAAAATTGAATATGTGTAAAATCCAGCAGCATACATGTAGACAGCTTTGAGCTTCAGTCTGGAAGAAGGAAAATGGAACGTTGAAGATGGATCTTCTTGGGGGGAAACATAATTTGGAAGAGCAAGAGAAGACATGCTTTCTTACTTTATCTTTTGATCAGGCCAGATCTGGTCACCAGGGCCTATCCAAAAGTATCTTGTGTTCTTAAACCATGGCTCATTGTATGTTACAGATAGTGAAAGCAGTTCGCCAGAAAGAAAAAAAACAAACTTCCATGCTGATTCCTTAAATTTATTGATTTTCTTTCTACTGTCATCTGTTTCAGAAAGCTTATCATGTCCCTTTCCAAATATAAATTTTCGTGCTAAAACCTGTAAATATTATGAGAAAGTATTATGATCCACAACCACTTGGAAGGCAGATTTTTAACTCACCCCACATTTGGTCAGTAATAACCAGTAAGCAGGAAGTTTCCATAAAAGTACAACACATGATGTCTAGATTCTACATCCTAAGGAATACACACTTTACAGCAGAAAATGCTTAAATATGTCACCTTATGCAAAAGAAGATGCAAATGGCATCTAAAAACGGGACTCCTAACATCCCAAGGCAGGCGAAACATATCGAAAGGAAGGCATCGTTGATGCACTAAAGGAGGCCAGTGCTACTTGAAAACAAAATCTAACACATTGTGAGCATACCTTTCCCAAACCCACTCCAGCACAAATCTAATAACAAAAGGTAGACCATGCAGTACTTTTCAGTTTCTACTACTTAATTGATCCACCAAAAATTTGGTATAGCGGTGGCATGTAAGACTTGCACAATTGCAGAGATGAATGCAAAAGGCAAATTCTTTTATGATCTGGTTCATCTAACTGATCCATGAACAGTTTCAGGAGTGTACCAAACCAAGTTAATCCAAATGAATGCTGCTAATCCGCACAAACCACAATCCCCGAATGACGCAACCTAGCATGGGCATTTCGGATACAAGAACCTCTGAGATGCAAGAAAGCAGCTGATTACCTCGAAGACGAGTCGGTCGAGGAGGAACCGGACGGCGGGGAAGAAGGCGACGAGTAAGGGGAGTACGGCGAAGTCCCCGTACGCCGGGTAGACCTCTGCCTCCCAGTCCACCGGCGTGGGAGAGGAGCCCAGGAACAGCTCCAGGAGCGCCGCCATTGCGGGAGGAGATCCAACCAAGAAGGCCGATCACTTTCTTGGATCCAAACCACTCCTCCGGGGCAACAATAGCGCGAAATGCGCGCAAGATTCGGCGCCGACACAATACGCTGGTGCGTGTCCCTGAGCCGATCCAAGGAGTCACTGAATGGAGGAAGAGGCGAGTCAACGCGAGCAGCGGTAGCTGGAACTGGAAGGAGGTGAGATTTGGGACAGGAGGGAGGAAACAACGAGGTCGACTTCTGGGTGGAGAGAACTAGGAACAGCAGCGGATGAACTGCCGCCTTTTTCTGTGGGTTGGCAAACAAAATAACGCATAAAATCGGAGGAGGATAAGAATTTTTTTATTAAGATCTGGGCGCCCATTAGTATTATTACACTGGTGTCCAAGCTTACTTGTTTTTTATATGTGGGAAATGATTCAATGCGAACGGGCGAAAAAGTGCAAAACTTTGGGTTGCAGCTAATGAAGAGCATTTCCAACTACTTTCTTCTAAAAACCTCCAATCCTTATTTGTCAACTTTTTTTAAAGCAATGGCAGACCTAGGTAACAGAAAGGGTATACACCTGACTTACACCCAAAAAGGTCGAATGATACTATTCTAACTTTTTTTCTTGTCCAAAGCACAAAATTTCATTTTTGTTAAAGTTGATCTTTACACCTAATAATTGTTCAAAAAGCTCAAATTTAACTTGAAATTTTTTCCTTGCTCAATATCATGGTCTAAAAAATAACAGAATCATCTGCATATTGAAGGATCGACAATCCACCGTCTAATAGGTGAGTTACAACCCTTCCACTTGATCACCCTCTTTGGTCATCTCTAAAATACTCTCTCCATCCTATAAAATATGGTGTATATTTTTTGACAAAGTCTTTAAAGTGAAACTTTGACCATTAATTTCTTTCAAAATATAATATCAAAAAATACAAATTTAGCTTTATATTATTTTTTGAATATAAATTCAAGTATATAACATGCATACACTAAAACTATATGTTTTTGTTGAATTGCATTTTAAAGTTTTAAAATGTTGACTTTTCTAAAAACATGTGCGCCTTGTTTTATGAGATGGATAGAGTAATGACTAGCATATCCACGATTGTATTAAACAAAATTAGAATGAAAATCCAACGCGAAGACGAACACAGGCTTACCTAGCTTGTTGCCATCAAAATAACTAGGTTACAGACCGAAGATATAAATATACTATGCAGACTTTAGAGAAGAGCGATGACTACAACGACGACTGAAGATGTGGGCCACAGCGGCTACTTGGCTAGAGATCCAAATTCACGTGAGGCGCTCTAGATGATGGATGCTTCAGTTCTGCAGGACCTAGCGTCTAACTAATGGGCCCAAGGCTATAACCTGATGGGCTAGAACCTATCCATATGCTATAAATATATACATACTTGGGCCTCTTGACTTTGGGGCCTGGGTGCTCGCCCACCCAGCCCCCTCTAAGGACCGGCCCTGCATTCTAGGAGACCAAATGAAAAGGCTTAGAATTCGGACTTGTCATTCGTAGACATACAGACACCCAGAACCAAAGACGAGGGAGCACAAGTAGGGGGAGCAGGATCGATGTTCCTGCACTTGCCGTCAAAATGTTGCGAGATGGCTGAGTGTTCTTGCACTAGTGTGGGGACTGCAATGGCGATCAGGGTGTCACCCTGACTATGGTCGCGACAGCGCACGCTAGAGCGGGAAGGTCGCATGGGCTGATGGCCTTCACCTTCCTACGTAGGATGCCGCACGCCGCGACAGTGATATGCAGCTCCTTAGAGCAAGTTCCCCTTGTGTCCTTCAGCACATGGAGTCGGATCGCCTTCGCTGTGGAGTCAACGAAGTTGCCTCGTTCAATGGGGTGGATTGAGGGGAAATTGGAGAGGATTAAATTGGGATTTAATTTCCTCTAATTACATTCAATTCACTTCAAACCGAACAAGTAGAATATAAGCCAGGATTACATTGAGAGATAGGTAGAGATGGCAATGGGTCCTGATCCCCGATTCTCTACGGGGAATTCCTACATTAGACGATGGGGATGGGGGAGTTTTTTTTCTCATAGGGATGTAAACGGAGAAAATTATTTCCCCGCCGGGTAAATGGGGATGGGGACGAGGAAGCATTCCGCATCCCCGTTCCCCACTGGACCCGTTAAATTAGCATGTGACCATATTTTTCGTATACTAGTTAATGATAAAAATAAATAATTGCCTTATCAAGACATCACTCTCTGTTCAAATATGTTCATTTTGATGTACGCATAATGATTTTTTAAAGCTAATAATATGCATAAGTGATGATGTTTTACATTAATAACAAAATATATATATATATATTCTAATTATAATTTAAGTAGGGATTTTGATCCCGTCGGGGATTTATCCCCACGGGGAACGGGGTTGGGAGAAACGTCCCCCGCAAGCCTTCGCAGAATCCCCACAGGGAAATTTTTTGTCACGTGGACGCAGATGGAAAGCTATTACCCGACAATAAAATCCCCATTGCCATTCCTAGAGATAGTCGGGAAGAGAGCAGCGCACCAAGAGACTGCAAGGAATCTCAACTCATTAGACGACAAGCCCACAGACGGGTATCGCAGCTCTTCACGGGTGTCGGGTTTTTGGTGGGAGGCGAAGGAAGGGCGTGCGGGGTGAGGAGAGCTTGAAGGTAACTGTAGCTTGCCCGTTTTAAAGGCGTTGGGGCAGTAGGGGCATGCGTGTGCGACGGCTCGGGGAAAGGCTCACGTGACACCTGTGAAGCGATGTGACCATCGGGAGAGACAGATGGAGGGGCAACCTGGGCAGGATCTTTGGCCCTGACCACTTCGGTGGTTGTTGAAATGGAAATGGTCTCAACATTTCCTATAATCGATTTTGGTGTTTGACGTCCATCACAAACCATATGGACTAACTAGTTTGCCTAGTGAATGATTTTCTCAGGTGCATAAAGTTCAACATAAACATACAAAGAAAAAGACTTGAGGGAATTCTATATAGTTTGGAGCATACAAGACTTGGTGTAGCCAGTGCCACACCGAACACTGTTCGGTGCTCAGGCTGTAGCTCTCCGCGAACTGGCCGCTCTCGGGTTTTCTCAGCGCGCGTCTGCTAAAATTCACCGGACTGTCCAGTGAGCCAAAGAGGCAACGGTCAACTTCGCCCAACAGTCGACTACGCTGACTGCAACGTAGTCAGTACTACGCTGACTGTTGTGTGGTCAGTAGAGCAGAAGTCAGAAGTCAGTCTGCAAAGTCAGAATGCACCAGACTGTCTGATGTGCCACCAGACTATCCGGTGCCGCAAGAGTATAGAAGACTTCAACGGTCAACAGCTCTAAACCCCAACGATCGGCTGACGTGGAACTCACCGGACAGAGAACAGTGCAGTGTCCAGTGTGCCCATCGACAGCAACGACTGGAATAGTGTTTGGGGCTATAAATACCCTTCAACCACCACCATTCAAACCATCCAAGCTTTCCAACCTTCTCATTCAATACTAGAGCAAAAGCATACACTCAAAGACACAATCAAAGCATCAAATTCTCTCCAAGCTCCAAAATCAAATCAAGTTCTTAGTGACTTGAGAGAGGGTGATTTGTGTTTCTTTTGTTGCTCTTGTTGCTTGGATTGCTTTCTTCTTCTCGAGAGCACCTAGAGGGGGGGTGAATAGGTGATCCTGTAAAAACATGAAACTTATAGCCACAAAAACTTGGTTAAGTGTTAGTAGGCTAAATAGCGAGCTCTTGTGAACACAAGTACCACAGAAAAGCAATCACAAAAGACACGCGAGTTATCCCGTGGTTCGGCCAAGTACAACACTTGCCTACTCCACGTTGTGGCGTCCCAATGGACGAGGGTTGCACTCAACCCCTTTCAAGTGATCCAAGGATCCACTTGAATACCACGATGTTTCTTTCTTTCACTATATCTCGTTCGCGAGGAATCTCCACAACTTGGAGCCTCTCGCCCTTACAAATGATGTTCTCAAAGAAGCACGGATGTAAGGGAGGGAAAAGCAACCCACACACAAGTCTCAAAAACAATAGCTCGAACACGCACACTAGTCACAACTTGAGCTCTAAGTTCACACACGAAGTTCTCAACTCAAAAGGAGCTCAAATTGCTATCACAAGGAATCAAACGCGCTAGAATGAAGACTTGGTGCTTAGAGATGATCAAAGAATGCTTGGTGTACTCCTCCATGCGCCTAGGGGTCCCTTTTATAGCCCCAAGGCAGCTAGGAGCCGTTGAGAGCAATCCAGGAAGGCTATCCTTGCCTTCTGTCGGGTGGTGCACCGGACAGTCCGGTGCTGATTGCTATCCTATTCTGGCGTAGCCAACCGTTGAAGATTTGGAGCCGTTGGCGCACCGGACACTGTCCGGTGCATACCGGACAGTCCGGTGCCCCCATCAGATCGTTGGCTCGGCCACGCGTCACGCGCGGATTGCGCGGCCGACCGTTGGCGCAGTCGACCGTTGGCTCACCAGACAGTCCGGTGCACCACCGGACAGTCCGATGATTTTTAGCCGTACGCCGCCGACGAATTCCCGAGAGCAGCCTTTTCACCAGAGCTAGCCTGGCGCACCGGACACTGTCCGGTGCACCACCGGACAGTCCGGTGCACCCAGACTGAACAACAGTTGACTGTACACACCCAACTCTTTTTCCTTTTGTCTTTTCTCTGATTCTATCACTTAGACAAATATGTTAGTACACAAAAACCAATGTACTAAGTCTAGAATCATACCTTTGTGTTGATTTGCACTTCTTCCACCATTTGGCATAATTTCACACTTAAACCATTTGTGTTGGCACTTGATCACCAAAATACTTAGAAATGGCCCAAGGGCTCATTTGCCTTTCAATCTCTCCCTTTTTGGTGATTTATGCCAACACAAAAAAACAACTAAAAGAAGTGCAACTTCAATACGAATGCATACACAAATTTGTTTTGATTCAAATTGGGCATATTTGGATAATTCTTTGCTACCACTTGGTTTGTTTTTGCAAATCAAACTCAATTTCCTATCTCTAAGTCAAATTCACTTGTTGAGGCATAGAGAGAGGTATTCCAGGAGAAATTAATCAAAGATTCAAAAACTCCCCCTTTTCCCATAATCAAACATTCTCCCCACAAGAGACCAATTTTTGACAATAAGAGACCATAAGAGTATTTTGACAAATCAAAAGCTCTAACTCTACAATTTTCAAAATTCTCAAGTGGTAGCTGATCCATTTCTTGCTTTGGCCTTAATTCCCCCCCTTTGGCATCAAGCACCAAAACGGGATCATTTGTGGCCCTTAAACCCCATTGCCTCACCAAAATCTTCAAATAAGAGTAAAAGGCAATAAGAGTATGGAGATGAACATGGAATTAGTTACTCTCTTATCGGAGTGCAGTGGAAGTCTTTCATGGTCCAAGTCCACCTTTCCCTTTCAATCCACTTTTGAGACTAAAACAAATAAACTCAAACACAAGGTTAGTCTCAAAGTGTCAAGTTGTAGCATGCCTCCCCCTAAATAAGTGCATCACTTGCAAATGGACTTGTGAGGTCCGAGGATCATGGGTACAACTTGAGCACCATAAATAAGCAACAAAATGCATAAAGGAACATGATCAAAGGTATAAAACACATGTATGCTATAAATCATTCCAAGTTCCGCGAAACTAAGACATTTAGCTCACTGCGCAGCCTGGAAAAGGTCTTCTCATCTAGAGGCTTGGTAAAGATATCGGCTAGCTGGTTCTCGGTGCTAACATAAAACACTTCGATATCTCCCTTTTGCTGGTTGTCTCTCAAAAAGTGATGTCGGATGTCTATGTGCTTTGTGCGGCTGTGTTCAACAGGATTGTTCGCCATGCGGATAACACTCTCATTATCACATAGGAGTGGGACTTTGCTCAGATTGTAGCCAAAGTCCCGGAGGGTTTGCCTCATCCAAAGTAGTTGCGCGCAACACTGTCCTGTGGCAACATACTCAGCCTCAGCGGTGGATAGGGCAACAGAAGTTTGTTTCTTAGAACACCAAGACACCAGGGACCTTCCTAAGAATTGGCACGCCCCTGATGCACTCTTCCTATCAACCTTGCATCCAGCATAATCAGAGTCTGAGTATCCAATCAAGTCAAAGGTTGACCCCTTTGGATACCAGATCCCGAAGCAAGGCGTAGCAACTAAATATCTAAGAATTCGCTTAAAGGCCACAAGGTGACACTCCCTTGGATCGGATTGAAATCTAGCACACATGCATACACTTAGCATAATATCCGGTCTACTAGCACATAAATAAAGTAAAGACCCTGTCATAGACCGGTATGACTTTTGATCAACGGACTTACCTCCTTTGTTGAGGTCGACATGTCTGTCGGTTCCCATTGGAGTCTTTGCGGGCTTGGCGTCTTTCATCCCAAACCGCTTGATCAAATCTTGCGTGTACTTCGTTTGGGAGATGAAAGTGTCGTCCTTGAGTTGCTTCACTTGGAACCCAAGGAAGTAATTCAACTCGCCCATCATCGACATCTCAAATTTTTGAGTCATCACCCTGCTAAACTCTTCACAAGACTTTTGGTTAGTAGAACCAAATATTATGTCATCGACATAAATTTGGCACACAAATAAATCGCCATCACACGTCTTAGTGAATAAAGTTGGATCGGCTTTCCCAACCATGAAAGCATTGGCAATTAGAAAGTCTCTAAGGCATTCATATCATGCTCTTGGGGCTTGCTTAAGTCCATAGAGCGCCTTAGAGAGCTTACACACGTGGTCGGGGTACCGTTCATCCTCAAAGCCAGGGGGTTGCTCTACGTACACCTCCTCCTCGATTGGCCCGTTGAGGAAAGCGCTCTTCACATCCATTTGGAACAACCTGAAAGAGTGGTGAGCGGCATAGGCTAACAAAATGTGAATGGACTCTAGCCTAGCCACAGGAGCAAAGGTCTCCTCAAAGTCCAAACCTGCGACTTGGGCATAACCTTTTGCCACAAGTCGTGCCTTGTTCCTTGTCACCACCCCGTGCTCGTCTTGTTTGTTGCGGAACACCCACTTGGTTCCCACAACATTTTGCTTTGGACGTGGCACCAAGGTCCAAACTTCATTTCGCTTGAAGTTATTGAGCTCTTCCTGCATGGCCAACACCCAGTCCAGATCTAGCAAGGCATCTTCTACCCTGAAAGGTTTAATAGAAGAGACAAAAGAGTAATGCTCACAAAAATTAACTAATCTAGAGCGAGTAGTTACTCCCTTGCTTATATCACCCAATATTTGGTCGACGGGATGATTCCTTTGAATCGTCGCTCGGACTTGAGTTGGAGGGGCCTGTGGTGCTTCTTCCTCCATAACATGATCATCTTGTGCTCCCCCTTGACCACACGCCTCTTCTTGATGAACCTGTTCATCATCTTGAGTTGGGGGATGCACCATTGTTGAGGAAGAAGGTTGACCTTGCTCCTTTTGTTCATGTGGTCGCACATCTCCAATCGCCATGGTGTGTATTGCGGCCGTTGGAACATCTTCTTCATCTACATCATCAATATCAACTTGCTCTTTTGGAGAGCCACTAGTCTCATCAAATACAACGTCGCTAGAGACTTCAACCAAACCCGATGATTTGTTGAAGACTCTATACGCCTTTGTATTTGAGTCATAACCTAACAAAAACCCTTCTACAGCTTTGGGAGCAAATTTGGAATTCCTACCTTTCTTCACTAGAATATAACATTTACTCCCAAATACACGGAAGTATGAAACGTTGGGTTTGTTACCGGTTAGAAGCTCATACGAAGTCTTCTTGAGGAGGCGATGAAGGTAGACCCAGTTTATGGCGTGGCAAGCCGTGTTCACGGCTTCTGACCAAAATCGCTCGGGCGTCTTGAATTCTCCAAGCATCGTCCTCGCCATGTCTATGAGCGTCCTGTTCTTCCTCTCTACCCCACCATTTTGCTGTGGTGTGTAGGGAGCGGAGAACTCGTGCTTGATTCCTTCCTCCTCAATGTACTCCTCCACTTGAAGGTTCTTGAATTCGGACCCGTTGTCGCTCCTTATCTTCTTCACCTTGAGCTCAAACTCATTTTGAGCTCTCCTTAGGAAGCGTTTAAGGGTCCCTTGGGTTTCTGTTTTATCCTGCAAGAAGAATACCCAAGTGAAGCGGGAAAAGTCATCAACTATAACAAGACCATACTTACTTCCCCCGATGCTGAAGTAGGCGACGGGTCTGAAGAGGTCCATATGCAGCAGCTCCAGGGGTCTTGATGTGGTCATCACGTTCTTGTTGTGATGAGCATTTCCCACTTGTTTACCTGCTTGACAAGCTGCACAAGGTCTATCTTTTTCGAAAGTTACATTTGTTAGACCTAACACATGTTCTCACTTTAGAAGTTTGTGAAGGTTCTTCATCCCCACATGTGCTAAACGGCGATGCCACAGCCAGCCCATGCTAGTCTTAGCAGTTAAGCATGCATCTAGACCGGCCTCTTCCTTTGCAAAATCAACTAAATAGAGTTTGTCGTCTAGTACACCCTTAAAAGCTAATGAACCATCACTCCTTCTAAAGACAGACACATCTACATTTGTGAATAAGCAATTATAACCCATATTACAAAGTTGACTAACGGACAACAAGTTATACCCGAGCGACTCAACTAAAAACACATTAGAAATGGAGTGCTCGGATGAAATAGCAATCTTTCCTAGTCCTTTAACCTTGCCTTGATTCCCGTCACCGAATATGATTGAATCTTGGGAATCTTTGTTCTTGACGTAGGAGGTGAACATCTTCTTCTCCCCCGTCATGTGGTTTGTGCAGCCGCTGTCGATAATCCAGCTTGAGCCCCTAGATGCATAAACCTGCAAGGCAATTTAGGCTTGGGTTTTAGGTACCCAACTCTTGTTGGGTCCTACAAGGTTAGTAACAATGGTCTTAGGGACCCAAATGCAAGTTTTATTTATCTCCCTTGCATTTTGCCCCTAATTTCCAAGCAATCACTTTCTTATTCTTCCTACAAATTGCAAAAGAAGCATTGCAAAGCATGATAAATTGTAGAAGGTTCATTACTTGGTTTTCTAGGTACATGAACAACATTTCTTCTAGGCATATCTCTACCATACACAGAGGAAGAACTTGAAGCAAACATGACATTTGAATCATAAGCATTACAACTCCTATCATGATGAATATTTCTAGAAAATTTCCTATCGTAAATAAATGCATGATTCTTTTGATTACTACTAGCCATAGGAGCCTTCCCTTTTTCCTTGTTGAAAATGGGAGCTCTTTGGTTTGTTAAGTTCTTGGTTTCCCTTTGAAAACCAAGACCATCCTTAATAGAGGGATGTCTACCAATAGTGTAGGCATCCCTAGCAGATTTTAGTTTATCAAAGTCATTCTTGCTAGTCTTAAGTTGGGCATTAAGACTAGCCACTTCATTATTTAATTTGGAAATGGAAATTAAGTGTTCATTACAAGCATCAACATTAAAATCCTTACACCTATTGCAAATCACAACATGTTCTACAAGAGAGCTTGATTTATTAGCTATTTCTAACTTAGTATTTAAATCATCATTAATACTTTTTAAGCTAGAAATTGATTCATGGCATGTAGATAGTTCACATGAAAGCATTTCATTTCTTTTAACTTCTAGAGCAAGAGAATTTTGCGTACTAACAAATTTATCATGCTCTTCATATAAAAGATCCTCTTGTTTTTCTAACAATCTATTCTTCTCATTTAAAGCATCAATTAATTCATTGATCTTATCAATTTTGGTTCTATCTAAGCCTTTGAATAAGCTAGCGTAGTCTACTTCATCATCACTAGACTCATCATCACTTGAAGAAGCATATGTAATGGTACTTCGAGTACTTACCTTCTTCTCCTTTGCCATGAGGTAGGTGTGATGCTCGTTGGGGAAGAGAGACGACTTGTTGAAGGCTGAGGCGGCGAGTCTTTCGTTGTCGGAGTCGGACGAGGAGCAATCCGAATCTCACTCCTTTCCAAGGTGTGCCTCGCCCTTCGCCTTTTTGTAGGTCTTCTTCTTTTCCCACTTTCCGCTATTCCCTTGTTCCTGGTCACTATCATTATCGGGATAGTTAGCAATAAAGTGACCAATCTTACCACACTTGAAGCAGGAGCACTTTCCCTTCGTCTTGCTCTTGTTGGGATGCTCCTTGCGACCTTTGAGCGCCGTCTTGAAGCGCTTGATGATGAGGGCCATTTCGTCCTCATTTAGCCCGGCCGCCTCAACTTGCGCCACCTTGCTAGGTAGCGCCTCCCTGCTACTTGTTGCTTTAAGAGCAACGGTTTGAGGCTCGTAGATCGGCATTGGGCCATTCAATGCATCATCAACATATCTTGCCTCCTTGATCATCATTCGCCTGCTTACAAACTTTCTGAGTATTTCCTCGGGCGTCATCTTGATGTACCTAGGATTCTCACGAATAGAATTTACAAGATGAGGATCAAGGACAGTGAAGGACCTTAGCATAAGTCGGACGACGTCGTGGTCCGTCCATCTCGTGCTCCCATAGCTCCTTATCTTGTTGACCAGAGTCTTGAGCCTATTGTACATTTGAGTTGGCTCCTCTCCCCTGATCATTGCGAACCTTCCTAGTTCGCCTTCCACCAACTCCATCTTGGTGAGCATGGTGGCGTCGTTCCCCTCATGCGAGATCTTGAGGGTGTCCCAAATCTGCTTGGCGTTGTCCAAGCCGCTCACCTTATTGTACTCTTCCCTGAACAAGGATGCTAAAAGAACAGTAGTAGCTTGTGCATTTTTATGGATTTGTTCATTGATAAACATGGAGTTATCCGAACTATCAAATTGCATTCCATTTTCTACTATCTCCCATATACTTGGATGAAGAGAGAACAAGTGGCTACGCATTTTGTGACTCCAAAATCCGTAGTCCTCTCCATCAAAGTGTGGAGGTTTACCAAGAGGAATGGAAAGCAAATGAGCATTTGAATTTTGCGGAATACGAGAATAATCGAAAGAAAAGTTCGAGTTAACCGTTTTCTTTTTCTCCTCGTATTCGTCGTCTTTTTGAGAAGAGGAAGATTCGTCGCTGTCGTAGTAGACAATCTTCTTAATGTGCCTCTTCTTCTTTCCATCCTTCTTCTTTTGACTCGAGCCGGAGTCGTTGGCTTTGTCGTCCCTTGGCTCGTTGAAGATGGACTCCTTCTCATTATCGTTGACCACCATCCCCTTTCCCTTAGGATCCATCTCTTCGGGCGATTAGTCCCTTTCTTGAAGAGAACGGCTCCGATACTGAAAGTCGCCTAGAGGGGGGGTGAATAGGGCGAAACTGAAATTCTCAAAAATAATCACAACTACAACCGGGTTAGCGTTTAGAAATATAATCGAGTCCGCGAGAGAGGGTGCAAAACAAATCGCAAGCGGATAAGGAGTGAGACACGTGGATTTGTTTTACCGAGGTTCGGTTCTTGCAAACCTACTCCCTGTTGAGGTGGTCACAAAGACCGGGTCTCTTTCAACCCTTTCCCTCTCTCAAACGATCCCTCGGACCGAGTGAGCTTTTCTTCTCAATCACTTGGAACACAAAGTTCCCACAAGGACCACCACAAGATTGGTGTCTCTTGCCTCAATTACAAGTGAGTTTGATCGCAATGAAGAATCAAAGGAAGAAGAAAGCAATCCAAGCGCAAGAGTTCAAAAGAACACAACAAATCTCTCTCACTAGTCACTAAAGCCTTGGGTGGAATTGGGAGAGTATTTGATCACTTTGAGTGTGTCTAGAATTGAATGCTAGAGCTCTTGTAAGTAGTTGGAAGGTGGAAAACTTGGATGATTTGAATGTGGGGTGGTTGGGGGTATTTATAGCCCCAACCACCAAACTAGCCGTTTGGTGGGGCTGTCTGTCGCATGGTGCACCGGACAGTCCGGTGCACACCGGACATGTCCGGTGCGCCAGCCACGTCACCAAGGCCATTGGGTTCCGACCGTTGGACCTCTGTCTTCTGGGCCCACCTGGATGTCCGGTGGCACACCGGACATGTACTGTAGAGTGTCCGGTGTGCCAGCGCGCGCGTGCCTGACTTCTGCGCGCTTCTGGCGCGCATTAAATGCGCCTGCAGGTGACCGTTGGTGCGAAGTAGCCGTTGCTCCGCTGGCTCACCGGACAGTACGGTGTACACCAGACACGTCCGGTGAATTATAGCGGAGCAAATTCCCGAAGCTGGCGATTTCCAGAGTCGCTCTTCCCTGGGGCACCGGACACTGTCCGGTGTACACCGGACAGTCCGATGAATTATAGCGGAGCGTCTCTGGATTTTCCCGAAGGTGACGAGTTTGACTTGGAGTCCTCTGGTGCACCGGACACTGTCCGGTGGCACATCGGACAGTCCGGTGCGCCAGACCAGAGGTGCCTTCGGTTATCCCTTGCTCTCTTTGTTGAACCCAATTCTTGGTCTTTTTATTGGCTAAGTGTGAACCTTTGACACCTGTATAACTTATACACTAGAGCAAACTAGTTAGTCCAATTATTTGTGTTGGGCAATTCAACCACCAAAATCAATTAGGAACTAGGTGTAAGCCTAATTCCCTTTCAATCTCCCCCTTTTTGGTGATTGATGCCAACACAAACCCAAGCAAGTATAGAAGTACATAATTGAACTAGTTTGCATAATGTAAGTGCAAAGGTTGCTTGGAATTGAGCCAATATAAATACTTATAAGATATGCATGGATTGTTTCTTTATTTTTAACATTTTGGACCACGCTTGCACCACATGTTTTGTTTTTGCAAATTCTTTTGTAAATCTTTTCAAAGTTCTTTTGCAAATAGTCAAAGGTAAATGAATAAGATTTTTCGAAGCATTGTCAAGATTTGAAATTTTCTCCCCCTGTTTCAAATGCTTTCCCTTTGACTAACAAAACTCCCCCTAGATGAAATCCTCCTCTTAGTGTTCAAGAGGGTTTTGATATAGATTTTTAAAATAATACTTTTCTCCCCCTTTTGAACACAATAAGATACCAATTTGAAATTTCCAATTGAATATCATTTTAAAATTAGGTGGTGGTGCGGTCCTTTTGCTTTGGGCTAATACTTTCTCCCCTTTGGCATGAATCGCCAAAAACGGAGTCATTAGAGCCCTTACAATTACTTTCTCCCCCTTTGGTCATAAATAAATGAGTGAAGATTATACCAAAGACGGAGTCCTTTCTCTCCCTCAAAGATGGAGAGTGGCTTGGAGCGACGGCGAGGGATGAGTTATGGAGTGGAAGCCTTTGTCTTCGCCGAAGACTCTAATTCCCTTTTAATATACCTATGACTTGGTTTGAAATAGACTTGAAAACACATTAGTCATAGCATATGAAAGAGACATGATCAAAGGTATATAAGAGAGCTATGTGTGCAAATCAACAAAAGAAGTTCCTAGAATCAAGAATATTTAGCTCATGCCTAAGTTTGTTAAAAGTTTGTTCATCAAGAGGCTTGGTAAATATATCGGCTAATTGACCTTTAGTGTTAATATATGAAATCTCGATATCTCCCTTTTGTTGGTGATCCCTTAAAAAGTGATACCGAATGGCTATGTGTTTAGTGCGACTATGCTCAACGGGATTATCCGCCATGCGGATTGCACTCTCATTATCACATAGAAGAGGAACTTTGGTTAATTTGTAACCATAGTCCCTAAGGGTTTGCCTCATCCAAAGTAGTTGCGCGCAACAATGGCCTACGGCAATGTACTCGGCTTCGGCGGTAGAAAGAGCGACCGAATTTTGCTTCTTTGAAGCCCAAGACACCAAGGATCTTCCCAAGAACTGGCAAGTCCCCGATGTGCTCTTTCTATTGATTTTACACCCCGCCCAATCGGCATCCGAATAACCAATCAAATCAAAAGTGGATCCCCTAGGATACCAAAGCCCAAACTTAGGAGTATAAACCAAATATCTCAAGATTCGTTTTACGGCCGTAAGGTGAGCTTCCTTAGGGCCGGCTTGGTATCCGGTCGAGATGCACATAAATATAGCAAAGAACCTATCATCGACCGGTATACCTTTTGATCGACGGATTTACCTCCCTCGTCGAGGTCGAGATGCCCATTGGTTCCCATGGGTGTCTTGATGGGTTTGGCATCCTTCATCCCAAACTTGCTTAGAATATCTTGAGTATACTTCATTTGGCTTAGGAAGGTGCCCTCTTGGAGTTGCTTCACTTGAAATCCTAAGAAATATTTCAACTCCCCCATCATAGACATCTCGAATTTTTGTGTCATGATCCTACTAAATTCTTAACATGTGGACTCGTTAGTAGACCCAAATATAATATCATCAACATAAATTTGGCATACGAACAAGTCATTTTCAAGAGTTTTAGTGAATAAAGTAGGATCGGCCTTTCCGACTTTGAATCCATTAGTGATAAGAAAATCCCTAAGGCATTCATACCATGCTCTTGGGGCTTGCTTGAGCCCATAAAGCGCCTTAGAGAGTTTATACACATAGTTAGGGTACTCACTATCTTCAAAGCCGGGAGGTTGCTCAACATAGACCTTTTCCTTGATTGGTCCATTGAGGAAGGCACTCTTCACGTCCATTTGGTAAAGCTTGAAGCCATGGTAAGTAGCATAGGCTAATAATATTCGAATTGACTCAAGCCTAGCTACGGGTGCATAGGTTTCACCGAAATCCAAACCTTCGACTTGGGAATATCCCTTGGCCACAAGTCGAGCTTTGTTCCTTGTCACCACACCATGCTCATCTTGCTTGTTGCGGAAGACCCATTTGGTTCCTACAACATTTTGATTAGTGCGTGGAACTAAATGCCATACCTCATTCCTAGTGAAGTTGTTGAGCTCCTCTTGCATCGCCACCACCCAATCCGAATCTTGTAGTGCTTCCTCTACCCTGTGTGGCTCAATAGAGGAAACAAAAGAGTAATGTTCAAAAAAATGTGCAACACGAGATATAGTAGTTACCCCCTTATGAATGTCACCGAGGATGGTGTCGACGGGGTGATCTCGTTGGATTGCTTGGTGGACTCTTGGGTGTGGCGGCCTTTGCTCTTCATCCTCCTTGTCTTGCTCATTTGCATCTCCCCCTTGATCATTGCCGTCATCTTGAGGTGGCTCATTTGCTTGATCTTCTCCTTCATCCATTTGAGCCTCTTCCTCATTTTGAGTTGGTGGAGATGCTTGCGTGGAGGAGGATGGTTGATCTTGTGCATTTGAAGGCTCTTCGGATTCTTTAGGACACACATCCCCAATGGACATGTTCCTTAGCGCGATGCACGGAGTCTCTTCATCACCTATCTCATCAAGATCAACTTGCTCTACTTGAGAGCCATTAGTTTCATCAAACACAACGTCACAAGAAACTTCAACTTGTCCAGATGACTTGTTAAAGACTCTATATGCCCTTGTGTTTGAATCATATCCTAGTAAAAAGCCTTCTACAGTCTTAGGAGCAAATTTAGATTTTCTACCTCTTTTAACAAGTATAAAGCATTTGCTACCAAAGACTCTAAAATATGAAATATTGGGCTTTTTACCGGTTAGAAGTTCGTATGATGTCTTCTTGAGGATTCGGTGTAGATACAACCGGTTGATGGCGTAGCAAGCGGTGTTGACCGCCTCGGCCCAAAACCGATCCGAAGTCTTGTACTCATCAAGCATGGTTCTTGCCATGTCCAATAGAGTTCGATTCTTCCTCTCCACTACACCATTTTGTTGTGGCGTGTAGGGAGAAGAGAACTCATGCTTGATGCCTTCCTCCTCAAGAAAACCTTTGATTTGAGAGTTCTTGAACTCCGTCCCGTTGTCGCTTCTAATTTTCTTGATCCTTAAGCCGAACTCATTTTGAGCCCGTCTCAAGAATCCCTTTAAGGTCTCTTGTGTGTGAGATTTTTCCTGCAAAAAGAATACCCAAGTGAAGCGAGAATAATCATCCACAATAACTAGACAGTACTTACTTCCGCCGATGCTTATATAAGCTATCGGGTCGAATAGATCCATATGTAGGAGCTCCAGTGGCCTGTCGGTCGTCATGATGTTCTTGTGTGGATGATGAGCACCAACTTGCTTTCCTGCTTGACATGCGCTACAAATCCTGTCTTTCTCAAAATGAACATTTGTTAATCCTAAAATGTGTTCTCCCTTTAGAAGCTTATGAAGATTCTTCATCCCAACATGTGCTAGTCGGCGGTGCCAGAGCCAGCCCATGTTAGTCTTAGCAATTAAGCAAGTGTCGAGTTCAGCTCTTTCAAAGTTCACTAAGTATAGCTGACCCTCTAACACTCCTTTAAATGCTATTGAATCATCACTTCTTCTAAAGACAGTGACACCTACATCAGTAAATAGACAGTTGTAGCCCATTTTGCATAATTGAGAAACGGAAAGCAAATTGTAATCTAATGAATCTACAAGAAAAACATTGGAAATAGAATGGTCAGGAGAAATAGCAATTTTACCCAATCCTTTGACCAAACCTTGATTTCCATCCCCGAATGTAATAGCTCGTTGGGGATCTTGGTTTTTCTCGTAGGAGGAGAACATCTTCTTCTCCCCTGTCATGTGGTTTGTGCACCCGCTGTCGATTACCCAGCTTGAGCCTCCGGATGCATAAACCTACAAAACATGTTTAGTTCTTGACTTTAGGTACCCAAATGGTTTTGGGTCCTTTGGCATTAGAAACAAGAACTTTGGGTACCAAAACACAAGTCTTTGACCCCTTGTGCTTGCCCCCAACATATTTGGCAACTACTTTGCCGGATTTGTTAGTTAAAACATATGATGCATCAAAAGTTTTGAATGAAATGCTATGTTCATTTGATGCACTAGGAGTTTTATTCTTAGGCAACTTATCATGGGTTGGTTGCCTAGAACTAGATGTCTCACCCTTATACATAAAAGCATGATTAGGGCCAGAGTGAGACTTCCTAGAATGAATTTTCCTAATTTTGTCCTCGGGATAGCCGGCAGGGTACAAAATGTAACCCTCGTTATCCTAAGGCATGGGAGCTTTGCCCTTAACTAAGTTAGACAATTTCTTAGGAGGGGCACTAAGTTTAACATTGCCTCCCTGTTGGAAGCCAATGCCATTCTTGATGCCAGGGCGTCTCCCGCTATAGAGCATACTTCTAGCAAATTTAAATTTTTTGTTTTCTAAGTTATGCTCGGCAATTTTAGCATCTAATTTTTCTATATGATCATTTTGTTATTTAATTAAAGACATGTGATCATGTATAGCATCAATGTTAACATCTCTACATCTAGTGCAAATAGTAGTGTGCTCAACGGTAGATGTAGATGGTTTGCAAGATTTTAGTTCAACAATTTTAGAACGCAATATATCATTTTTATCTCTAAGATCGGAAATAGTAGCATTGCAAACATCAAAATCTTTAGCCTTAGCAAGCAAATTTTCATTTTCATCTGTAAGGCTAGCAAGAGAAATGTTTAATTCTTCAATCTTGGCAAGCAAATTATCATTATCATTTCTAAGATTGGGAATTGAAACATTACAAGCAATAGAATCAACCTTAGTTAACAAATTAGAATTCTCATTTCTAAGGTTGTCTATAGTCTCATGGCAAGTGCTTAGCTCACTAGATAATTTTTCACATTTTTCTACTTCTAGAGCATAAGCATTTTTAACCTTAACATGCTTTTTATTTTCCTTGATTAGGAAGTCCTCTTGGGTGTCCAAGAGGTCATCCTTCTCATGGATGGCACTAATTAATTCATTTAACTTTTCTTTTTGTTGCATGTTTAGGTTGGCAAAAAGAGTGCGTAAGTTATCTTCCTCATCACTAGCATTTTCATCACTAGAGGATTCATATCTAGTGGAGGATTTAGATTTAACCTTCTTCTTTTTGCCATCCTTTGCCATGAGGCACTTGTGGCCGATGTTGGGGAAGAGAAGTCCCTTGGTGACGGCGATGTTGGCGGCGTCCTCGTCGTCGGAGGAGTCGCTAGAGCTTTCGTCGGAGTCCCACTCCCGACAAACATGGGCATCGCCGCCCTTCTTCTTGTAGTACCTCTTCTTCTCCTTTCTTCTCCCCTTCTTGTCGTCACCCCTGTCACTGTCACTAGAAATAGGACATTTAGCTATAAAGTGACCGGGCTTATCACATTTGTAGCAAACCTTCTTGGAGCGGGGCTTGTAATCTTTCCCCCTCCTTTGTTTGAGGATTTGGCGGAAGCTCTTGATGACGAGCGCCATTTCCTCGTTGTCGAGCTTGGAGGCGTCGATGGGTGTTCTACTCGGTGTAGACTCCTCCTTCTTCTCCTCTGTCGCCTTAAATGCGACCGGTTGTGCTTCGGACGTGGAGGGGCCGTCAAGCTCGTTGATCTTTCGTGAGCCCTTGATCATAAATTCAAAGCTCACAAAATTCCCGATTACTTCCTCGGGAGTCATTAGTGTATATCTTGGATTACCACGAATTAATTGTACTTGAGTAGGGTTAAGGAAAATAAGAGATCTTAGAATAACCTTAACCACCTCGTGGTCATCCCACTTTTTGCTCCCGAGGTTGCGCACTTGATTCACCAAGGTTTTGAGCCGGTTGTACATATCTTGTGGCTCCTCCCCTTGGCGAAGACGGAAGCGACCGAGCTCCCCTTCGATCGTTTCTCGCTTGGTGATCTTGGTGAGTTCATCACCCTCGTGCGCCGTCTTGAGCACGTCCCAAACTTCCTTGGCGCCTTTCAGTCCTTGCACCTTGTTGTACTCCTCCCTACTTAGAGAGGCGAGGAGTATGGTTGTTGCTTGGGAGTTGAAGTGCTCGATTTGGGCCACTTCGTCCTCATCATAATCCTCATCCCCTACGGATGGTACCTGTGCTCCAAACTCAACAACATTCCATATACTTTTGTGGAGTTTTCATTAAATCACTCCACCTAGCATAATCTTCACCGTCAAAGGTTGGCGGTTTGCCTAATGGAACAGAAAGTAATGGAGTATGTCTAGAAGTACGAGGATAATGTAAGGGAATCTTACTAAACTTCTCGCGCTCATGGCGCTTAGAAGTTATGGAGGGCGCGTCGGAGCCGGAGGTAGAAGGTGATGAAGTGTCGGTCTCGTAGTAGACCACCTTCCTCATCTTCTTTATTTTGTCGCCACTCCGATGCGACTTGTGAGAAGAAGTCTTCTTTTCCTTCTTCTTCTCCTTCTTCTTCTCCTTGTTGTGGGACTCTCCTGATAGAGCTTTCTCGTTGCTTGTAGTGGGCTTTTCGCCGGTCTCCATCTCCTTCTTGGCGTGATCTCCCGACATCACTTCGAGCGGTTAGGCTCTAATGAAGCACCGGGCTCTGATACCAATTGAAAGTCGCCTAGAGGGGGGGTGAATAGGGCGAAACTGAAATTCTCAAAAATAATCACAACTACAAGCCGGGTTAGCGTTTAGAAATATAATCGAGTCCGCGAGAGAGGGTGCAAAACAAATCGCAAGCGGATAAGGAGTGAGACACGTGGATTTGTTTTACCGAGGTTCGGTTCTTGCAAACCTACTCCCCGTTGAGGTGGTCACAAAGACCGGGTCTCTTTCAACCCTTTCCCTCTCTCAAATGATCCCTCGGACCGAGTGAGCTTTTCTTCTCAATCACTTGGAACACAAAGTTCCCACAAGGACCACCACAAGATTGGTGTCTCTTGCCTCAATTACAAGTGAGTTTGATCGCAATGAAGAATCAAAGGAAGAAGAAAGCAATCCAAGCGCAAGAGCTCAAAAGAACACAACAAATCTCTCTCACTAGTCACTAAAGCCTTGGGTGGAATTGGGAGAGGATTTGATCACTTTGAGTGTGTCTAGAATTGAATGCTAGAGCTCTTGTAAGTAGTTGGAAGGTGGAAAACTTGAATGATTTGAATGTGGGGTGGTTGGGGGTATTTATAGCCCCAACCACCAAACTAGCCGTTTGGTGGGGCTGTCTGTCGCATGGTGCACCGGACAGTCCGGTGCACACCGGACATGTCCGGTGCGCCAGCCACGTCACCAAGGCCGTTGGGTTCCGACCGTTGGAGCTCTGTCTTCTAGGCCCGCCTGGATGTCCGGTGGCACACCGGACATGTACTGTAGAGTGTCCGGTGTGCCAGCGCGCGCGTGCCTGACTTCTGCGCGCTTCTAGCGCGCATTAAATGCGCCTACAGGTGACCGTTGGTGCGAAGTAGTCGTTGCTCCGCTGGCTCACCGGACAGTCCGGTGTACACCGGACACGTCCGGTGAATTATAGCGGAGCAAATTCTCGAAGCTGGCGAGTTCCACAGTCGCTCTTCCCTGGGGCACCGGACACTGTCCGGTGTACACCGGACAGTCCGGTGAATTATAGCGGAGCGCCTCTGGATTTTCCCGAAGGTGACGAGTTTGACTTGGAGTCCTCTGGTGCACCGAACACTGTCCGGTGGTGCACCGGACACTGTCCGGTGGTGCATCGGACAGTCCGGTGCGCCAGACCAGAGGTGCCTTCGGTTATCCCTTGCTCTCTTTGTTGAACCCAATTCTTGGTCTTTTTATTGGCTAAGTGTGAACCTTTGACACCTGTATAACTTATACACTAGAGCAAACTAGTTAGTCCAATTATTTGTGTTGAGAAATTCAATCACCAAAATCAATTAGGAACTAGGTGTAAGCCTAATTCCCTTTCAGATACCAATTGAGAGCACCTAGAGGGGGGTGAATAGGTGATCCTGTAAAAACTTGAAACTTATAGCCACAAAACTTGGTTAAGTGTTAGTAGGCTAAATAGCAAGCTCTTGTGAACACAAGTACCACAGAAAAGCAATCACAAAAGACACGCGAGTTATCCCGTGGTTTGGCCAAGTACAACACTTGCCTACTCCACGTTGTGGCGTCCCAATGGACGAGGGTTGCACTCAACCCCTTTCAAGTGATCCAAGGATCCACTTGAATACCATGGTGTTTCTTTCTTTCACTATATCCCGTTCGCGTGGAATCTCCACAACTTGGAGCCTCTCGCCCTTACAAATGATGATCTCAAAGAAGCACGGATGTAAGGGATGGAAAAGCAACCCACACACAAGTCTAAAAAACAATAGCTCGAACACGCACACTAGTCACAACTTGAGCTCTAAGTTCACACACGAAGTTCTCAACTCAAAAGGAGCTCAAATTGCTATCACAAGGAATCAAACGCGCTAGAATGAAGACTTGGTGCTTAGAGATGATCAAAGAATGCTTGGTGTACTCCTCCATGCGCCTAGGGGTCCCTTTAATAGCCCCAAGGCAGCTAGGAGCCGTTGAGAGCAATCCAGGAAGGCTATCCTTGCCTTCTGTCGGGTGCCGGTGCTGATTGCTTTCCTATGCTGGTGTAGCCGACCGTTGAAGATTTGGAGCCGTTGGCGCACCGGACAGTCCGGTGCCACCCATCAGACCGTTGGCTCGGCCACACGTCACGCGCGGATTGCGCGGTCGACCGTTGGCGCAGTCGACCGTTGGCTCACCGGACAGTCCGCTGATTTTTAGCCGTACGCCACCGACGAATTCCCGAGAGCAGCCTTTTCACCAGAGCTAGCCTGGCGCACCGGACACTGTCCGGTGCACCCAGACTGAACAGCAGTTGACTGTACACAGCCAACTCTTTTTCCTTTTGTCTTTTCTCTGATTCTAGCACTTAGACAAATATGTTAGTACACAAAAACCAATGTACTAAGTCTAGAATCATACCTTTGTGTTGATTTGCACTTCTTCCACTATTTGGCATAATTTCACACTTAATCCATTTGTGTTGGCACTTGATCACCAAAATACTTAGAAATGGCCCAAGGGCACATTTCCCTTTCACTTCTCACTCTAAACTTCTCAAGTGTTTTGTAAAGCAAGCGAGAGACACCTAATTGTGTGGTGATCCTTGTGTGGTCTTAGTGACCCGTGTAATTAAGAAGAAGCACTCGACTGGTCTAAGTGACCGATTGAGAGAGGGAAAGGCTGGAATATACCCGGCCTTTGTGGCCTCCTCAACGGGGAGTAGGTTCTTTCAAATCGAACATCAGGAAACAAATCATCATGTTCTTTTGTGTTGATCTTCATCACTCGATTTGTTTCTCCCCACTCCTCTCTCTAAATTTCCCTTGCTCATATTGTTTTGAGTTTGCTCTTAAAGTTATCCGCATTGATTAAACAACTCATAGCAAGAGGAGCGATCTTCCGCACTCTGAATTTATTTCTAACCCTAACCCCGGGCAAAGTGTGTGTTCAAAGTTTATAATTTTCATGTTTCGCCTATTCACCTCTCCCCCTCTAGGCGACTTTCAACTATCCAGAAAACATGGGCGACACATGTAGTTGTAGTCTGATGATCCCGAGAGAAGAAAGGCCCGGGTTGTCGTGTGGTGCCCACAGTCGGGCAACGTCTAGTTCCTCGACTCATGTGACACGCTGGCGCGGGAAGAAGGCGAGTTTGAATTTTTAGGCCCGCATAGTTTTTGTCTCCATCGTCTTCCAGCTGGGCCACAGCAGCAGACGCCACTTCCAGGGACAAGTGTAGGAGAAAACATGGGAGTACAGGTGAAGGGAACCGCGAGGCGAGCCCTGACGAACGCGGCGATCGCCTTGGAGGCATCCAAAGCCGAGAAAACGTGGGGGCAGACGCAAGACGCCGGTAGGCGCCCGGGGCGGAGCCGTGAACAAGAAATTGAGCATGTTGGAGATGAGGAAGATGTTGAAGCGGGTCGCGCAAGAGGGAGAGTGGGCCAAATCGAAGCAGGTGGAAGTTAGGTGGGTCGCGCAAGAAATTGTTATTAATGTTAAACAATGTCACTTATACACATCGTCAGATGTAAGTAATCATTATGCATACATCAAAATGAACACATTTGTACAATTAGTAGTCTCTTGACAATGTAATTATATATTTTTGTCGTTAACTAGTACATAAAAACATAGTCACATGCAAGTTTAACGGGTCCCCACGGGGAACGGGGATGAGGAATGATTCCCCGTCCTCATCCCTGTTTACCCGTCGGGGATAATTTTTCCCCGTTTATATCCCCGTGGGGGAAGTTTCTTCTCCATCCCTATCCACATTCACTAATGGAGGAATTTCCCGCGGGGAATCAAGGATCGGGTTCCGTTGTCATCTCTAGATGCGAGAGAGCAGGATGGAACGACGGAACCTGGGACGGCTTTGGAGCAGAAGTCATGGAGCAGGCGAGCTTCCATGGCGATTGCCTAGCCGTACGCGGTCCCCCGTAAGGCCTTGTTCAGTTACAAAGGAATAAATCCCACCATGGATTTAATCCAAGTTTGGATTGGGTGAATCCATATGTTACACCCAATCCCATGGTAGAATTAAATCCACCATTTAATCTATGTATCTCTCAAAGCTAGCTATTCTTTTGATCCATGGATTCTAATAAAAACTTGTGCAATATCTTTATGGATTTGTTCCATACCTAATTAGCTATGGATATAATCCATAAATTCCATAGTTTAAAAAATTCTCAAATCCTTGGTTTATAATCCATGATGGGTTTAACCGAATAAAAAAATCGAGTAGACTTGGATTATTTTAGGGTATGGATTATGGTATGGATTTAATTCCAATCCATGCTAATTCAGAGCTGAATTGGTGTAAACGAACAAGACTTAAGCAGTGCCTAAGCAGTGGCGTGCATTTGCACCACCGTGGCGAGACGAGCGCGGCGAGGTCTAATCTTGGGGAAGGTGAGAGCGGCCTGCGAGTATAGGTGTACATTTGGGCCGGGCCTGATGGGCCGGCCCGAAGCACGGAAAAAAAGCACGGCCCAGGCACGGCCCGATCCAAAATAATTTAGTGCTGGGCCGGCACGACCCGTTATATCGGGCCGGGTTTGGGCCGAGGTCACGGCCCATGGGCGGGCACGAGCACGACCCGTTTAAGGCAGGCACGAAATGGCCCATGTAGAGGCACGAAAAGGCCCATATATTTATTAAAACCACACTTCATTATACACTTTCATATACTTGATAAAGAACACAAAGCTAGAGATAATGCTAGTTAGATGTTTTTTATAGCTTTGAATTAGAGTGTGTGATGTAATTTTACTTTTCTTATGAACATTAGACAATAAACTGAACTTACGAACTTTGTATAGAGCTGATTATACTCTTTTTCCTTCTAACAAAATGATTTATAAACGAGGTAGTCATTGCGTAGCTGTGGTAACTTTAATACAAAAATTAAGTTTGATTTTGTTCAAATTTATTTCTCTTATCTTTTATTTGTTTTATTATTTTTTTGAATTTAGGGCTCTAATGTGAATTTTGGGCCAAAAACTGAATTTCAGGCCAAAAATCGAATTTCAGGCTAAAAATTAAATTTCGGGCTTTTATAATTTCGGACCGCCCGAAATGAGCCCGACACGTTTAAGCAATTACGGGCCGGGCCATGTGCCAAGGGTTAGGCCCATGGTCCGGCCCGGTACGGCCCGAAATTCAAACGGGCCGGGCTGAAATTCAAACAATACGGGTCTTTTCGGGCTTGGACCGGGCCGGACTGGGCCGGGCGACCCGAATGTACACCTATACCTGCGAGCGTGTTTGTGGGTGCTAGATGGTGGTGGTGGTCTGGCGGCCGTGCGGCGGGAAAGATGTGGTTTTCTTGTGAACAATGAAAAGAAAATGTAATAAACAAGGGGTGAGCGAGTTGAAGGAATTTTGGAACTTATCAATTTTATACTGTAATTAATTGTGTGGTTGTCAGTTATTTTTATTCCAATTTTATACCGATATTGTAGCGTTCCCTCTACTTGTCTTGCATGGAGTAGGCTAACTTGATTCTGCGCTTGTTGTTTACTTTGGAAGGTTCTTTGTTAATGTCAATCCACTCATTACAAATAGTTGACGTGTTATATTTGTGGTTTCTGCAACCACTTATGAGAGTGATTTTTTAAAAGCAACAAATAACGAAAAAATAACTAGAGAATTATATATGTGCGCCTGCACATACTCCAACGAATTGTGCAGAAAATTGCCGTAAACTGATATTATTATTATAATAAAATTACAACCAATATGCCTCTCTTTAGATGGAAATTAACCCTAATTAAGCAAGAGATCTACGAGCAAACTTGAAAATACATTAAAGATCCGGTTAGCTGCTGGAAGGACCGAGAGACTGCCATCGATCTATCTAGTAAAAAACAAAGAGCTGGATTTGATCAAAACAGTTAGAAAATGCTTAGAATGCTTGTTTTAAAACAAGCATATATGCCCTAGCAGACACTGTGCATTCAGGCATTCTGGTCGTCGTTGTCCTGTTTGGTGATGTATTGTCGTCTCGCCTTGGCGGCCACGGCTTTGGCCCAGAGCTTGAGCTTCTCCTTGACGTCGTCCTCCCGGCCGTGGCCTGGGCGCCGGGCCCTCGTGCTCTGCTCGCGCCCGAACGCCAGCACCATGTCCAGCGGCACCACCGTCTCAACGAAGGCCTCGAAGGCGCGCAGGTGCTCCGGCGGCGTGTCCTGGTCGTCGTCGTGGAAGGCGCGGTCGTCGTACCGCGCCCAGTCGACGTCCGCCATTGCCAGCGTCTCAGTGGACGGCCTTCTGATCATGGACATTGCGGTCGCGCGCGCGGTAGGCGTTGCTGCTGGCTAGCTGCTGCTTGTGGTCGACGCACGTATCCCGGTGGATGATGGTGTACGCTGTTCTAAGGGTCGTGTCGTGTACTCGTGTGTAGCAGCTAGCACGAATCGATATGATAATAATAATAATAATACAACACACGCCCGATTTGTATTTATAGTGGTTGCGATTTGACGGTGACACGATATGCATGAGAAGCTTAAGCAGCAGTAGACAAGACTCGATGGGATTTAATTCACGGACGGCGCGTGGACTTGGAACTGTAGCACGTTTCCAAATCGGAGTACCGATCGAGTACGTACGTTGTTCATGTGTGACACGTGACTCTATTTTCGTACGTGCGTACGTCACGGTGCGGTGCGTTCATTCCTACGCAGCACGCAGCTAGGCAGCACCTGCTGACAGCTCGTGTATATATAAAGTATTCAGCTGTGACGTTCGTAATCGTGTACGCGCGTGTGCAAACGTTCCCCGCACGCGGTACAGATGTGCTGCTGTGCATGCGTAGCTTTTGGTTTTCAATGCACTTATGAACAGCACGGCCAGGTGACACCACCAGAATCGCGTTCTTTGTTGACTGTCGACCCTCGGCAAAAGATATTTTACACTCGACAAATATTTTATCGGCAAAAGATTATTTACCGAGTACATTTTTTCGCACACTCGATAAAGAATTTGCCGAGTGTCGAAAAGCACTCGAAAAAGAAAAACACTCGACAAATTAAGAATCGAAAAAATATAAAAACAGTAAAATATTTTTTAAAATTATAGGAACAACTCTAGCCCTATCATTTTTACTAGCCCTATCATTTTTACTATTATTTCGAAACAAATTTATATGTTTTGTGAATAATGAAATTCGAACTCGTAACCTCTCTCTCGCGCATACACTCCTATACCACTACACTACTAAACCAATTATACCTATATTACGTTTTTATTCCCCATGTAATATAACAAACCGAGAGTAATTTGATTTTTAAAGCAATAAATGAGTTCATTTGAAAATGTAACCAACTATAAAGTTGCATAACTTTTTAAGATCTACAAGTTATATTTTAATAGTTTCTACATCCGAGACCGTTTACAAAATTTGAATTTTAAATTTGAAAACTTCACGCGAATTTTTCAATGATAAGATGATTTTCAAATCAAAACGTTGTCAATTACAAAGTTTCATTACATTTCAAGACCTACAACTTTTATTTTGGTGGTTTTCCCATTCGAGATAGTTTGAAAAATTCAAAATTCAAACATAGTTTTGCATAACAAGATCATTTCAAACCAAAACATTGTCAACTACAAAGTTTTATAACTCTTTAATACCTACAACTTTCATGTTGGTGGTTTTTTCTTTCGAGGTCGTTTTCAAAATTCAAAATTTAAATTTTTTAAAGTCAGACGTAGTTTTCGTTGACAATATGACTTCAAATGAAAAAGTTGTCAACTATAAACTTCGATAACTTATCAAGATCTACAAAGTTTATTTTGGTTGTTTGGTCATTTGTTCATCTCACATGATGATTCTAACAATATGCACAAATTCTATATATCTCTCTCGTAGTTTCATAAACTACGAGAGAGATACAGGTTTTATGGACAAATTTATTTTTATTTTGTCATATGAAGAAATGTTCAATATATAAATTGTACATCATGATGAGTTATACAAATTTGTAGTTGAAAACTTTTTCATTTGAATTAATTTACTGCTTTAAAATGTGATTTTTAAATTGTCTTTGCCTAGTGTTGGAAAAAAAGCACTCGGCAAAGAGCTCTTTGCCGAGCGTTGTATTTCTGACACTCGGCAAATAGCTCTTTGCCGAGTGTCAAAAATAAAACACTCGGCAAAGAGCTTCTTGGCCGAGTATTTTCTTTTACCAAGAGTTTTTTGTGTGGTACTCGACAAAGAGATTTTTTGCCGAGTGCCCGAAAAAAAACACTCGGCAAAGAATTTGGCACTCGGTAAAGAGCCAAATTCCGGTAGTGTCAGTTGTCACGTACGTACGAAACCAGTGGAAATATTTTGCTTATATCGACTTGAATATCTCTCCTTATTAGCATGTATCATGTCATGCTTGCTTTGATATTTAAACAAAATATGTGATGTTAAAAAATTCTATTAATTATTGAGTCATCTTTGTTTGTGTAACATCGCTATTCTCCTTCGTGGAATAGTGGCTAGTGAAAACTACATGACAAATCTCCAATGTCAGAAAATAAGGATAAACCGACACTCAGGGTGCGCTTGGTTTGTAGGTTCAGCTGTGAGTTATGAAAAATTTGCTATGCGCACCTGAGAACCAGGTACCCAAAGACGGCACGCCAAGCCGACCGACCCGACCATCGAGTGACCCGACGAGACGGGATTGTCGACCAACCCGCCCGCCGAACAAATGTTGTCAAGAAACCCAGCGAAGCGGGGCTGCCGATCAACCTATCTACCGAGCAAGGCAGGGTTGCCGACCAACTGTCTGCCGAGTAACCCAGCGAGGCGGATCTACCAACCAACATGTCCGCCGAGCAACCCAGCAAGGCGGGGCTACCGACCAATCTGTCCGCCGAGCAACCTAGCCGAACACAAATCTTATTGTTGAAAGGGAAACAGGCTTACACCTTTTCTTAAATTAATTTTAGTGGTTGAATTGCCCAACACGAATAATTGGACTAAATAGTTTGCTCTAGTCTATAAGTCTTACAGGTGCCAAAGGTTCACAACAAGCCAATAAAAAGACCAAAGATGGGTTCAAATTAAGAGAGCTAAAGACTTCCCAAAAGGCACTCTGGTCTGGCGCACCGGACTGTACGGTGTGCCACCGGACAGTGTCCGGTGCACCAGGGCACTTCAAGCTGAACTCCTCACCTTCGGGAAAATGGGAGGCCGCTCCGCTATAATTCACCGGACTGTCCGGTGAAGCACCGGACTGTCCGGTGTGCCAGCGGAGCAACGACTACTTCGCGCCAACGGTCGACTGCAACCGCATTCAATGCGCTACAATGCGCGCCAGAGTCAGAGCACGCGCAGTTGGCGCACCAGACCGTCTACAGGACCTGTCCGGTGCACCACCGGACAGCCCAGAGGCCCCACCAGTCAGAGCTCCAACGGTCAGAACCCAATGGCCGGCTGACGTGGCTGGCGCACCGGACTGTCTGGTGCGCCATGCGACAGCAGCCTTCCAACGGCCACATTTTGGTGGTTGGGGCTATAAATACCTCAACCACCCCACATTCAATGGCATCCAAGTTTTCCACCTTCAACACATTACAAGAGCTATAGCATTCAATTCTAGACATAACCAAAGAGATCAAATCCTCTCCCAAGTCCGGAATCACTCCAAATCAAATAGTGACTAGAGAGAGCGACATTTGTGTTCATTTGAGCTCTTGCGCTTGGATTGCTTCTTTTTTTCTCACTCTTTCTTGTGATCAAACTCAATTGTAATCGAGGCAAGAGAAACAATTGTGTGGTGATCCTTGCGGGAAATTTGTGTTCCGTTTGATTGAGAAGAGAAGCTCACTCGATCTAAATGACCGTTTGAGAGAGGGAAAGGGTTGAAAGAGACCCGGTCTTTGTGACCACCTCAACGGGGAGTAGGTTTGCAAGAACCGAACCTTGGTAAAACAAATCATCGTGTCTCACTCTTTATTTGCCCGCGATTTGTTTTTCACCCTCTCTCTCGGACTCGTTCATATTTCTAACGCTAACTCGGCTTGTAGTTGTGCTTGAGTTTATAAATTTCAGATTCGCCCTATTCACCCCCCTCTAGGCGACTTTCAATTGTCCCCCAATTCTAGAAACCATGATAGTTGGCGCGCCAGGTAGGGGGAGGGGCGCTCAGCCTGGCCCCTTACCGATGACACTCCATTCATCCACCGACGAGCTCGACCGAAGAGGATTCGTCGACGTATGGCAAAGGGCGAAAAAGCGACATCTCAAGATGCTTGACGGTGATCTCAAGCGTCGCCTCAATAGTCGCGCCGACGCCATCAAGAAGAAGGCGGTGAAATCCTCAAGCACTTTGCTTGAGGTTACCACCGTAGGCTCTCCCCCAGGCTCCGTCATGCCCGGGGTCGCAAGCGGCGACCTACGGCAGAGCGTAGTGGTATCTGAGGTGGCCACTGCCATCCTGCAGCCAAGCAAGAGCAAGGCCGCTATGCTCCATAGTAGGTGGAGTCATCTCCCCCGCTCGTGGGGAGTGACTTCTTCAACCTGCCAATGGGTTTGAGGAAGCCATAATAACGAAGGCTATGCATTCGTTAACACAACTTCCCTAGAATCCATTGGTAGGGCCCATGGGCCAGGAAAAGGGGTTGGCCCCGTCCATTGCGCTGGTCTGTATCCTGGTCCCCCAACGCGTGCGGTGACCAACATCGGCTGCCGCACAAACTCATGGTTAAGTCCCAAATCCCTCGGCGTGCTGGTGGAGACCAGCAAGCAAACCATTAATGGGTTGCGCCTTCGGCAACCTCATCATGCATTAGGTGGCCAGCCGTGGCGAGGAGGGCCCATGGAAGCTCTCCACGCATGCCTATGTTTCCAAGAACCAACCCATCGGCCACAAGCTCCAATGTGTTCGGGGTAGCAGCCAATAACCTCCATAGGATGTTGCCTACCTTTCAAGGCAGACGCGCAACGGAGCTCATACAGTTTAGGGCGGCCCCGAACCTTACTCCCGAAAGGTAGCATGATAACGAACTCTTCCTTTGTAATGGGGTTACATTTATCCATGTCTCAGTCCGGTATGGCCAGCTATCATAAACCCGGTTTCTAGCGCCATGCAAGGCCTGGCTTGGTGAGAGCCGCCCTTATAAACACGGTCTCGGGTGATACATGTATCCCATTGTGAAGAAAAAGTTAGTCCTTATCCATCGGTTTATTTTCTTGTTTACGCATGTTGATTCCTTTTACTCCACTTCAGGGATCCAATGGAAACTCTCACGACCTGCCATAATTTTTGGATCTACATAGAAATAGGAACCGCAAACATGTGCCTATAGTGGTCACCATAATTTTTGGATCTGCATAAAAATAGGAACCACATGAATGTTGGATGAGTATTTGCACTCATATCTGCATGTGTTTACGCTCAAAATTGAAGGTTTTTACTCTCGAACATGGAGATACGTCCACTAGTGAATCGCATGCCATATTTTTACTCATGTACCGTATTGCATAAATATCTACACTATGTAGCATAATTAGTATCAATATATATCATAAAGTGGTTCTAATGAAACTAACTGCATGGTTGTTTGAACGATTCTATATTTATGGAAAAAATAAAGCATTTAAATAAGACTTTCTGTTTCCATGCATGCCAATCCATTTCCTTTCATCGCACAATACTGTCATCCTAAATTTGTGTGCATGCAGCAGGAAACATATTTTTATGTAGTATACTGATTTGCATAAACACATACACCGTGTAGCATAATTACTATCAGTATATATCATAAACTGGTTCTAACGAGCCTAGTTGCATGGCTGCTAGAGCGATCTTATATTTATGGAACCATCCATTTTTGCGTGCATGTAGCAGAAACAAAAATGCATCCAAAATTTGCGCACATGCAATCGAAACTCTCACGATTTACCATAATTATCGGATCTACCATAAAAACCGAATCTTCTTGCATGTGCCTAGGCGTGTGGTCGTGATCTAGTGTCTGGGCGAGGTTTTTTATGCTATCGCTATGAACTGTTTATGCTATTTCTATGGACTATTTACGTTATTTGCGCAAAAACGGTACCGTAATTTATGGCTTGTGTCCCACGCAGGAGGTTCGGTGTTTGACCGGAGGTTTGACTTACGCGTGTGGGGAGGTTTGACCCGGTGCATGGTAGTGGGACATGCCAGACCGCATGCACCTAGTCGTCGGGCGCGGATGAGAGGGTGGTTGAGCTTCATATAAGTATTGGAAGCCCAGTGCTTCCAATATATCGACAATATATATATATATATATATATATATATATATATATATATATATATATATATATATATATATATATATATATATATATATATATATATATATATATATATATATAGGTGAAGCATCATCCGAGCACAAAACGACCGAGCAGCCCGCATGCGCGCGGGGGGCGGTCCCCACACGCGCCGCACCTCATTTCACGCATGTTGGGGAGGTCTGGCTTTTTCCTTTTTTGTGCATGCATTGTTAGACTTTTTACTTTTTTGTGGCACACATCACACATTTTTCATTTTTCATGTATGCTGCTTGGTTTTTTATGCACATACACTCAATAATTTTATAGTAATCGCTTTGTAATAGATGCAATCCGTAATATTGCAGTCGCCAGTCAGTAATTTTACAACAGTAGTCGCTCAGTAACAGATGCAATTAGTAATTTTATTGAGTCATCACTCAGTAATAGATGCAGTCAGTAATATTGCACTCATCAGTCCGTAATTTTACTGCAGTCATCGCTCAGTAATAAATGCAATCAGTATGTAATATTGCTGTCATCAGTCAGTAATTTTACAACAGTAATCGCTCAGTTATAATTCCAGTAGTGAAGAAGTGTTCGGTTATTACCAACGAAACGTTGGATTATTTACTAACAAAACGTAAGATTATTACTGACGAACCGTTGGGTTATTATCGACGAAACGTTCGATTATTACAGATGAAGCATTGGGTTATTACCGACGAAACGATCGGTTATTACCGGCAAAGCGTTGGGTTATTACCGATGAAACATTTGGTTAGCATCAACGAAGCATTGGGTTGTTACCGACAAAACGTACCGACGAAACATTCGATTATTACAGACGAAGCATTGGGTTATTAGGATGAAACGATCGGTTATTACCGGCAAAGCGTTAGTTTATTACCGACGAAGCGTTGAGTTATTACCAACGAAACATTTGTTTAGTACCAACGAAGTATTGGGTTATTATCGACGAAACGTTCGGTTATTACTAATAAATCTGAACTACCGACGAATATCACCTACAAAGTGAATGCATGCAAAAAAAGAAAAAATGTGCAAGGTGTTACTTGATCCGACAAAAAAGAAAAAGAATTAATGCGCATGTGGGTTGTACGGTAGAAAAAAAGAAAAAAAGTGCGTCCAAGGGAGGCAGGGCTTGCGTTGGGCATGCATGGGTGGGTGACCACGTCGGACGCCGCGCAGGACGACCGACGAGACTGGTCCGGGTGAAGCTTCACCTTAGGTGACAAATAGCGCTAGTATATTTGTACTGACTGCTAAGTCAGGGAGCCTTTGTGCCAAGGCCGGACGGTCCGCGCTTGGGGTGATAAGTTTGGGGAATATCAGTGCCCCAATAATCAGTATGAGAAAAATAAGATGAAGTCGGTATCATATGCTTCAACTATCGGAAGTATTATGTATGCTCAAGTATGTATTCGTCCTGACTTAGCATTTATCACCGAGGTGTTTGGATGCTATCAGAAGAATCCAGATATAGATCACTGGTAAGTAGTCGCTATCAGAAGAATCCAGATATAGATCACTGATAAGCAGTCAAGAAGTCTCTAAGATACTGCAAGGTACTAAAGGTCAATTTCTATAAAACAGTTTCTTTAAAACAGGGTGCATCCAAACAGTGCCTTAATAGGAAAGTTCTTTGTAAATAATGTTTTCAATCCACTCATTACAAATAATTGACGTGTTATTTTATGGTTTGTGCAAGCACTTATTATTATTGAGCTATTCAAAGGCAAGTAAATATTTAATCTCTACAACTATTAAGACGATAGTGTAGACCAAATTTGTGCCTCCGCCTCCCCCCGCGCTATCCCCCGCCTACCCCCGCGCCCGTCCCCGCGAATGTCGCCCCTGCACCCACCCCGTGATGCAATCCCCACCCCCTCCGCCTCCCCCGTGCCATCCCCCGCCTACCCCCGCGCCCGTCCTCGGGAATGTCGCCCCTGCACCCACCCCACGATGCAATCCCCACCCCCCGACGCCCGCTCATCGCGCGCGCCTGCTACATAGCCATGAGAGTGAGGGAGGCGTAGGGACCAGGGAGCGGTGGCAGCGTGAGAGATCGATGGCCACGAGGGCAGGGCGGGGACCAACATCGTCTTCAAGCCCCGCTCGCCTTCCTCCTCCTCTTCTTCAGCGACGACCACCACCTCGCCACCATTGCCGTTGTAGGAAGCAAAGGTGGATCCGGCGCCCTCTGCCCCCGCACCTGCGATGCAAATCTCCCCCGCCCCCATCCCCTTCTTTGTTGCATCTCCGCAATGGCGTCGGGCTCATCTCGCCCCCAAATTGACCAGGTAAAACCCTAACTCATGCTCCAAATCCGCCCCCGACAACCTCGCGCACGGCGTAGGCCTACCGCCGCGACCTCGCCGAGTTTGGCACCGACCTGCGCCACGAGACCGAGGTGCTCGGCGAGGCCGTCGCCCGGGCCGCGCGGGACCTGCCATCCTCCGTGCGCGTCCAAGATAGACTCGCACAACTCCGTCCCCGCCGCAGATCTCACCATGCTGGAGCGCACCTCGGGCCGCAGCTCCATGCCCCCGCTCCACATCTGTCTCCCTCCCATGTCTCCCATTGTGCCCCTGTCCTCAACGCCTTTCCTCCGTCCGCCTGAGATGCCACACGCGATACCCGCCTGAGAATTTGTTAAAAAGTCCAAGTGCTGCCAGTACTAACTCACCATCATATATCGTCCATGACCTTGGGAACAGGGCGTGGTAAGTGCACCTGTCCTCCTTCAACCTCCAGTCCCAAGATCCAATGCCGGCTTTGCCAACTCCCCTGCAAATTCAGTTTTCCATCACACATCCTGCCTACTGATCAGGTGCACACAGTGGTCAAGAGTTCTGGTGCTCACTTGAGAAGGTCAGTGGTCGGCGCCGATAGCACCGTGGAGTACTTATTCCCGTTCGGGCACGAAACAAATGCCTAGGGTGTGAGAAAAACAATGGCTGCTGTCAGTTGCCCTCCGGCCCGCTCGCTACTCCTGCCGCCCCACACCCGCTCCTCCCGCCCTCTCATCGCATTCTCCACTATTTGGTTTTCGCATCGCCTTCCAAATCCAAAAGACCCAAACCCTAGCTGTAGCCGCCCCCTAAGGTCATCAAGATGTCTCAGCGCGGTGAGACGGGAAGTGGAGACCGGCCGCCGCATCGGCGTCGTCGCGCGATCAAGGGGTACAATGATGCCATTGCCGACATCCTCCACGACCACATGGTGAGATTGCTCCCCTCCCCTTTGCTAGAACTCCCACTAGGCGTCCCCTTCTGCTTGCCCAAATCTGAACATAGGGCAGGTCTGGGGCACGAATTGAACATGGTTCTATTTTAGCTTGGGAGTCTGCCAGTCTTTGACACACGCGATACGCTTCAATCGACTTCGCCAACCACTGCACGTCGTAGGGGGAGGAGAGATGAAGTGGGGACTAGCAGCCATCATGGCTTCCACGACGACTGTTGCACGGTTAGACCGTTTTAATCATTGTGTGCTACTGTTTTGTATTTTTTAGGAAGGAGTATCCACATTGTTTTATTTTCCATTTATGTCATGCAATGCTATTAATTTGAGTTTTCAGGATATATAATTCTTGTGTTCAAACTAATTTGTGGCACATGTATCTGTTTGGTGCAGTGATTTCTCGGGGGATAAATGCAGGAGAAGTGAGGAAACTGCAGGATACAAGGATTTACAGTTGCAATTGCCTTCTAAATCAGATTTATAGCCACCAGCTACACCGATGGCTGTCATGCCCTCCAGAGAGACAGTAAGGTGCATCACCTTCCATGATATAATTGAATGAGTGCTACTTGCAGCTGTCATATCTTATTATTATGTTTCATACGTGTAGGACAATATTGCAGAACACGGACACAATGCAGCCAAGCATGTAGCTTCATTAATCAGTGTAGATACGCCTAAAGTTGGCCCTAACATACAACAACGTACGACCAAGAAAAGGTTAGTATAGCTTATCAAATCAGCCTTAAGTTAATTCATTTACTCCCTTGACATTGTATACTTATATACCAGAGCGTTCGATCTGTTAGAGCTCGATCATCGCCGATAAAAAGGCTATGAAGAAACTGTTTGTAAGTCAACTTGAATGTAAAGACACTCCTGATGAGCCCAGGTATGTACTTCCTTACTGATAAACAATTAGCAGATTGCAATCGCCAATTGTTTTGTTCAACAAACATACATACATCTACTACGGTTGAACTTCTACATTCCAAATTAGAGGCTCTAGAATTTATAAAACGGAACTAGGAAAGGAATACTCTCTTCTAAAAAAAACTACATGTGCGTCTGTAGATAACTTCATCTAACATCACAAAGTGTCACCTTAACACAAAGAATTAAAGGCTATGTCAAAGTTTACGATACTATACATCTAAGCTCCTCGAGCTGTTGTTATTTTTGGCTTGACTGGACTGCTAGATGGTTAGATTTAGATCAACTCTGAATTGATTTTGATGTATATCAAAAAGGGCTTTGTTGTATGTATATAGAATTTTTCGAATATGAACTAGCTCAGACATTTAAGAGTCTTGTTCAAATGTTTAGATATTTCAGCCATTGCACAATCTGGTAGTCTTCAGGCCATTACCTGTGTTGTATAGTCATACCAACCACTGCAGACTCAACCAGTCTTTTGAACATTTTTGTACGTATAAATAGAGTAGGATAGTAACACATTTGTCTTGATGCTAACAAATAGCGATCATCGAGTATCTACCAAAACAATATTATTGGTTCTTTTTATGTGAGCATAGATAATAACTTTAAAAAATATGTCTAATGATGGGAAAATATGTCTCTGACAAAAATGACTTCTACCCTAGACAACACACTTGGGTTGTTGGTTTTAGTAATATCTTCATTTTTTGCATTATATTTTAAGAGTAGCAAATTTCTTAAATTATATTATAAATGCGGAGCATTTCATCAAAAGGCATATAACTTAAAATTTTAAGTATCACCTGATGACAGAAAGGTGTGCCACATTCCATGTACCTAGCAGATTATGTGTTTAGTAGTTGTCGGGTACCGTAATTAGGGGTACCCCCAATACTCCTAAACACGGCTGGTAAACACCCTCAGCACAAACTGCAAAGACTGATGGGCACGGTTCAGGTCAAGACCTCGTCTACCAAGGGACACAATCTCGCCTCGCCCGAGCCCGGCCTCGGGCGGGAACAGTAGTCCCGGACGAATTCACGCCTCGCCCGAGGGCCTCCTCAGACGGTGGGCGCACCCTCGGCTCGCCCGAAGCCCAGCTCGGGTAGGCTTCGTCGAGAAGCAACCTTGGCCAAGTCGTCTTACCAACCGACCGTATCGCAGGCGCATTCAATGCGAAGACCGCCTGACACCTTATCCTGACACGCGCGTCTCAGTCGGCAAGGTCGAAGTGACCGCAGTCACTTCGCCCTTTCAGTGACTGACCTGACAGGAAAATAGCGTCGCTCGCCCCGCTCCGACTGCTGTGCCACCCACCAGAGTAAGACTAACAACAGCCGAGTTCAGCCTCAGGTGCAACAGGAAGCTCCGCCTCGCCCGACCTTAGGCCTCGGCCTCAGGAGGAGGTCTCCGCCTCGCCCGACCTTAGGGCTCGCCCTCAGCCTCAGCCTCGAGAGGAATCACGTCCTCGCCCGACCCCGGCCTCGGCCTCAGGAGAAGTCTCCGCCTCGCCCAACCTTGGGCTCAGACCGACCGCGCCATAGGGGATACATCATTACCCTACCCCTAGCTAGCTTAGGCTACGAGGGAACAAGACCGGCGTCCCATCTGGCTCGCCCCGGTAACAGGTAATGATGGTTACCCGCGTGCGTCCATGACATCGGTGGTTCTCAGCCCCCTACGGAAGCAAGGAGATGTCAGCAGAATCCCAGCCGCACCGCCAGCTGTGCCTCTATGGGGCTCGGGCACTTCTCCGACGACCACATTATCGCGTACACAGGGCTCAAGCATCTCTCCGGCAGCCACGTTGGCATGTACACAGGGCCCAGGCACCTCTCTGCTAGACACATTAGCGCCTAGCTACACCCACATTGTACATCTGGACCCTCTCCTTGCATCTATAAAAGGGAGGTCCAAGGGCCTTCCTGCGGGGGGGGGGGGGGGGTCGCGCGGGGAGAACGAGCAAACGAACAGGCTCACTCGCTCTCTCTCTCTCTCTCTCGCGACGCTTGTAACCCCTACTACGAGCACACCCCCGGTGCGAGATAATACAAGCCGCGTTTTCCCCTTGTGTTCCATCTTGGGCCAACCCATCTGCGCAGGGGCACACAACGACAAATTTACTGGTTGGCCTACGGACCCCCCGGGTCCGAAACGCCGACAGTTGGCGCGCCAGGTAGGGGCCTGCTGCGTGTTAACGAACACCTTCCCGTTGAGTTCCAGATGGGTAGTCTTCAGCAACCTCTTCAGCCGAGGACGCTGCTCCGCTTCGGGAGTCTCGAGTTCATGTCCCTCGATGGTAGCTACGACATGGTACTCCTCCCCCAGCAGCGCGACAGCAACAGCGACGGCAGTCAGCTCGCCCGGCGGCGGCGAACTCGATGACGTCTTCCCCCCGTGGCAGAAGAGCAGCACCCGGGTTTGCCCCGCCACCCTCGTCACCGCAGGAGGAGGAGACGGTGCAACTGTGGCCACGCAGGAGGCGGCACCTCGTCGGTTGTCGGTCCAGAGCGAGTCGACGACACCGGCACCCCAGCGGGGGACATGTCAGGCGTTGTCCTCGCACCTAAGACAACGACGGATGTCATTTCCCCGCAACGTGCCAACCCCAAGCGGACTGATGACGCCAGCACTCTCGCGAAGGACTTGCTGGGCGTTAGCCTCGTACCTAAGATAACGGTGCAGTCCGTCCTCGACGTGACTTCCCCACTGTCCATCGACTAAGAGGTACCGTCCGTTTTCCACCCTGTGCCTTTTAGATTCAGCTTCGATCCACCAAGCGACCCTGCTTCCGTAAGCGCTTTCGTAAAGGCATACCCTAACCTTCTGGGGTACCATATGTGGTCATCTTGGGACCGACTGACGGCCGTCTCAACCTATGGGCCCCCGGGTTCCGAGGAAGAAGACGACCCCGACTCCGGTTGGGATTTCTCCGGGCTCCGTGATCCTAGTGCCATGCGAGACTTCATGACTGCATGTGACTACTGCCTCTCCGGTTGCTCTGACGATGGCCACAACCTTGACGACGAAGGTTGTGGCACAAGTCGCGAATGTTTCCACGTCGATCTGGGGGATCGCAACGAAGGCAACCACCTCGGTATGCCGGAGGATGGCGATCCCCCTGGGCCTGCTTCTCGCGTTGACATCTCGCGGGAGCTAGATGTATTCCCAGTCCCTGCGGGGGGTTAGGACACACAGCTTGAGCAAATTCGCGAGATGCAGGCCAAGCTCGACGAGGAAGCAGGCAACTTGTGCAGCTCCGGCAAAACATCGAGCAGGAGTGGGCAGGCCGAGCACTCTTCGGAGAAGCACATCATCGGGCCTGGGATGTCCAATGCCGTATCGTTGACGATGCCATGGCAAGGCTGCCCCCGGCCTCCATTGGGGTCGGCCAGAATCTAGCTGCAGCAGCGATGCTATTCCGAGCAATGCCGGAGCCATCCACCACCGAGGGGCGGCGTATCCAGAGAGAACTCAAGAATCTCCTAGAGGATGTCGCGGTCCGATGGGCCGAAAGCTCTGCCTCCCGAAGGCAGGGGTGCCACCCGGAGCATCGCGCAACGACTTCCCGACTCATGCGGGAGGCTTCGGTCCACACCGAGCGCACGCGGGACGAGACGCCTGCAGCCCCGGATCGCCTCGGCAACGAGCACCACTGCCGCGACCGTCGAGCCCGCCTCGACCATCGAGCCCGCCTCGACGAGAAGGTGCGCCGAGGCTACCACCCCTGGCGCGGAGGACGCTGCGACAGTGAGGAGGATTGGAGTCCCTCGCCCGAACCACCAGGTTCGTGAGCCTTCAGTCTGGCCATACGACGGGCGCCGTTCCCGGCTCGGTTCCGGGCCTCGACTACTATCACCAAGTACTTGGGGGGAAACAAGGCCGGAGTTGTGGCTTGCGGACTACCGGCTGGCCTGCCAGTTGGGAGGAACGGACGACGACAACCTCATCATTCGCAACCTCCCTCTGTTCCTCTCCGACGTCGCCCGGGCCTGGCTGGAGCATCTGCCTCCCGCGCAGATCTTTAACTGGGAGGATCTGGTCAAGGCCTTCGCTGGAAATTTCTAGGGCACGTACGTGCGCCCTGGGAACTCATGGGATCTCCGAAGCTGCCGCCAGCAGCCAGGGGAATTCCTGCGAGAGTACATCCAACGGTTTTCGAAGCAGTGCACCGAGCTGCCCAACATCACCGACTCGGATGCCATCGGGACGTTCCTCGCCGGCACCACTTGCCGCGACCTGGTGAGCAAACTGGGGCGCAAGACTCCCACCAAGGCGAGCGAATTGATGGACATCGCCACCAAGTTCGCCTCTGGTCAGGAGGCGGTCGAAGCCATCTTCCGGAAGGACAAGCAGCCTCAGGGACGACAGCAGGAAGACGTCCCCGAGGCGTCCGCCCATCGTGGCACGAGGAAGAAGTCCAAGACTAAGTCACAAGCGAAACGCGACGCCGCTGACACAGACCTTGTTGCTGCTGTCGAGCACAGGAACCCTCGGAAGCCTCCCGGAGGGGCCAACCTGTTTGACAAGATGCTCAAGGAGTCGTGCCCCTACCACCAGGGTCCCGTCAAGCACACCCTTGAGGAATGCGTCATGCTCCGGCGCTACTTCCATAAGGCCGGGCCCCCGGCTGAAGGTGGCAAAGGCCAAGACAACCACAAGAAGGAGGTCGACAAGGAAGAGGAGTTCTCGGAGGTCCACGGCTGCTTCATGATCTATGGTGGGCAAGTGGCGAACGCCTCGGCTCGGCACCGCAAGCAGGAGCGCCGAGAGGTCTGCTCGGTGAAGGTGGTGGTGCCAGTCCACCTAGACTGGTCCGACAAGCCCATCACCTTCGACCAAGGCGACCACCCCAACTGCGTGCCGAGCCCAGGAAGGGACCCGCTCGTTGTCGACCCCGTCATCGGCAACGCCAGGCTCACCAAGGTCCTCATGGACGGAGGCAGCAGCCTCAACATCATCTACGCCGAGACCCTTGGGCTCTTGGAGATCGATCTATCCACGATCCGGGCCGGTGCGGCGCCTTTTCATGGGATCATCCCCAGAAAGCGTGTCCTGCCCCTTGGACAACTCGATTTGCCCGTCTGCTTCGGAACTCCCTCCAACTTCCACAGGGAAACCCTCACGTTCGAGGTGGTCGGGTTCCGAGGGACCTACCACGCGGTGCTGGGGAGACCGTGCTACGCCAAGTTCATGGTCGTCCCCAACTACACATACCTCAAGCTCAAGATGTCGGGCCCCAACGGGGTCATCACCGTCGGATCCACGTACCGACACGCGTACGAATGCGACGTGGAGTGCGTGGAGTACACTGAGGCCCTTGCCAAGTCCGAGGCCCTCATCGCCGACCTAGGGTGCCTCTCCAAGGAGGTGCCTGATGCGGAGCGCCACGCCGGCAACTTCGAACCGGTTGAGGCGGTTAAGTCCATCGCCCTCGACCCCAGCAACGACGCCTGTAAGCAAGTCCGGATCGGCTTCGAGCTCGACCCCAAATAGGAAGCAGTGCTCGTTGACTTTCTCCGCGCAAACGCTGAAGTTTTTGCGTGGAGTCCCTCGGACATGCCCGGCATACCGAGGGATGTTGCCGAGCACTCATTGGACATCCGAGCCGGTGCCCGACCCATGAAGCAGCATCTGCACCGTTTTGACAAAGAAAAGCGCAGAGCCATAGGCGAGGAGATCCACAAGCTGATGGCCGCAGGGTTCATCAAAGAGGTATTCCATCCCGAATGGTTAGCTAACCCTGTGCTTGTGAAAAAGAAAGGTGGGAAATGGAGGATGTGCGTAGACTACACTGGTCTAAACAAAGCATGTCTGAAGGTTCCCTACCCTCTGCCTCGCATCGATCAAATTGTGGACTCCACTGATGGGTGCGAAACCCTGTCATTCCTCGACGCCTATTCAGGTTATCACCAAATCAAGATGAAAGAGTCCGACCAACTCGCGACTTATTTCATCACACCTTTTGGCATGTACTGTTATACTACTATGCCATTTGGCTTGAGGAATGCAGGTGCGACATACCAAATGTGCATGAACCAAGTGTTCGGGGAGCACATCGGCCGAACGGTCGAGGCTTACGTCGATGACATCGTTGTCAAGACAAGGAAAGCCTCCGACCTCCTCTCCGGCCTTGAAACGACATTCAAGTGTCTGGGAGCGAAGGGCGTGAAGCTCAATCCCGAGAAGTGTGTCTTCGGAGTCCCCCGAGGCATGCTCCTGGGGTTCATCGTCTCCGAGCGGGGCATCGAGGCCATCCCGGAGAAAATCGTGGCCATCACCAACATGGGGCCTATCAAAGATTTGAAAGGAGTATAGAGGTTCATGAGATGCCTTGCGACTCTGAGCCGCTTCATCTCGCGCCTCGGCGAGAAAGGATAACCCTTGTACCGCCTCTTAAGGAAGGCTGGGCGCTTCACTTGGACCCCTGAGGCCGAGGAAGCCCTCGGAAACTTAAAGGCACTCCTTACAAATGCGCCCATCTTGGTGCCCCCCGCTGCGGGAGAAGCCCTCTTGATCTACGTAGCCGCAACCACTCAGGTGGTCAGCGCCGCGATCGTAGTCGAGAGACGAGAAGAAGGGCATGCACTGCTCGTCCAGAGGCCGGTCTACTTCATCAGTGAGGTGCTATCCGAGACCAAGATCCGCTACCCACAAATCCAGAAGCTACTGTACGCAGTAATTCTGACGCGGCGAAAATTGCGACACTACTTCGAGTCTCATCCGGTGACTGTGGTGTCATCCTTCCCCCTGGGGGAGATCATCCAGTGTCGAGAGGCCTCAGGTAGGATAGCAAAGTGGGCAGTGGAACTCATGGGCGAGACAATCTCGTTCGCTCCTCGGAAGGCCATAAAATCCCAAGTCTTGGCGGACTTCGTGGCTGAATGGGTCGACACCCAATTGCTGACAGCCCCAATCCAACCTGAACTTTGGACCATGTACTTCGATGGGTCGCTGATGAAAACAGGAGCAGGTGCGGGCCTGCTCTTCATCTCACCCCTCGGGAAACATGTGCGCTACGTGTTGCGCCTCCATTTTCCGGCATCAAACAACGTGGCCGAGTACGAGGCTTTGGTTAACGGGCTGCGCATCACCGTCGAGCTAGGGGTTCGACGCCTCGACACTCGTGGCGACTCGCAGCTTGTCATTGACCAAGTCATGAAGAACTCCCACTGCCGCAACCAGAAGATGGAGGCCTACTGCGACGAAGTTCGGCGCCTGGAAGACAAGTTCTACGGGCTGGAGCTCAACCATATCATTCGACGATACAACGAGACTGCGGATGAGCTGGCAAAAATAGCCTCGGGGCGAACGACGGTTCCCCCGAACGTCTTCTCCAGAGACATACATCAACCCTTCGTCAAGATCGATGACACGCCCGAGCTCGAGGAGGCCTCGGCCCAGCCCGAGGTACCCTCGGCCGCCGAGGATGAGGCCCTGCGCGTCGAGGGAGAGCGGAATGGGGTCACGCCAAACCCGAACTGGCAGACCCCGTACCTGGAATATCTCCTCCGAGGAGAGCTGCCCCTCAACAAGGCCGAAGCTCGGCAACTGGCGCGGCGCGCCAAGTCGTTCGTCTTACTGGGTGATGAAAAGGAGCTCTACCACCGCAGCCCCTCAGGCATTCTCTAACGATGCATTTCCGTCACCGAAGGATAGGAGCTGTTGCAAGAGATACACTCGGGGGCTTGCGGTCACCATGCAGCACCTCGAGCCCTCGTCGGAAACGCTTTCTGACAAGGTTTCTACTGGCCGACCGCGGTGGCCGACGCCACTAGTATTGTACGCTCCTGCCAAGGGTGTCAATTCTACGCAAGACAGACGCACCTGCCCGCTCAGGCCCTGCAGACAATACCCATCACCTGACCATTTGTCGTGTGGGGTCTGGACCTCGTCGGTCCCTTGCAGAAGGCACCCGGGGGCTTCTCGCACCTGCTGGTCGCCATCGACAAATTCTCCAAGTGGATCGAGGTTTGACCCCTAACCAGCATCAGGTCCGAGCAGGCGGTGGCGTTCTTCACAAACATCATCCATCGCTTTGGGGTCCCGAACTCCATCATCACCGATAATGGCACGCAGTTCACTGGGAAGAAGTTCCTGGACTTCTGCGAGGACCACCACATCCGTGTGGACTGGGCTGCCGTAGCTCACCCCATGACGAATGGGCAGGTGGAGCGTGCCAACGGTATGATTTTGCAGGGACTTAAACCGAGGATCTACAACGACCTCAACAAGTTTGGCAAGTGGTGGATGAAAGAGCTACCCTCGGTGGTCTAGAGTCTGAGGACGACGCCGAGCCGAGCCACGGGTTTCTTGCCGTTCTTTCTAGTCTATGGGGCCGAGGCTATCTTACCCACAGACTTAGAATACGGTTCCCCGAGGACAAAGGCGTACGATGACCGAAGGAACCAGACCAGCCGAGAAGATTCATTGGACCAGCTGGAAGAGGCTCGGGACATGGCCTTGCTACACTTGTCACGGTATCAGCAGTCCCTGCGACGCTACCACGCCCGAAGGGTTCAGCCCCGAGGCTTCCAGGTGGGAGACCTGGTACTTCGGCTATGACAAGAAGCCCGAGGGCGCCACAAGCTTACTCCTCCCTAGGAAGGGCCGCTCATCATCGCCAAGATTTTGAAGCCCGGGACATACAAGCTGGCCAACAATCACGCTTGTAACATCCAACAGCTACGTCGCTTCTACCCTTAAGATGTTTCAAGTCGTTCATATACCTCGTTTTCTTTACATGCATAAATAAAGTCTAACCGTCAAGGAAGGATCAGCCTTGCCTCGGCAAAGCCCGACCCTCCCTCGGGGCTAGAAGGGGGGAACCCCCTCTGCATCAAAAATTTTCTACCAAGAAAGATTTTCTACCAAAGCAACTTTTGTGCCTTCTCGACTATATCGATAACAGAATCCTGCAAACGAGTAAGAGTGCACGTAAGCGGCAAGGCCGACCGAGCTGAGGGACTCCTACGCCTCCGGGATACGGATACCTCACTCATCACCTTCCGCGAAAAGTAACTCTCGCTCGGATAAGCGATTCTGCTACCGACGAACAAGTCCTGATACTCGAAACGAGAGGAAAGGAAACACAACTTTATAACACGACGATAAAAGTGTTTAGGCCTCAGCGGCCGCGAAAAACACATGTATACTGCAGACAAACTGTTCCTGCAGGGATCAGACGTCGACAGGGGAGCAGCGGCACCCTCGGCATCGTTTCCACCCTCGGTGGAATCTGGCCCGGCCTTAGACGGCGACACGAGCGGAAGGATCTCCACCTCGAAGGAGGACGCCAGCACCGCGCTTGGGCCCGCAATGGCCATGTCAAGCCTCTGGACCTCGGCTAAGGCAGCCACATCTTCGTCGGGTAGGCAGTACCCCTCGCTGACCCGCTCCAGATCCACGTCGTAATGGGAAGCGAGCACGGCGAAGGCCCGCCTAACGCCGTGGTGCAGCGCCCCACGGAGTCTGTTGCGCACATGGCCACCCAAGGCCCGCAGGTGACTCTGGGGGGAGCTACCCGAGGGGACGTCGTCGAGGTCAAAGGCCTGGCAAAAGGCCGAGATGACCTCGGACATAGCCACGCGGTCGACCTCTTTCTGCTCAGCCGCCTGGGAAAGAGCCTTGACGGACTCGTGAAGAGCCGTCTCGAACTCTGCAGATAGCCGAACAAAATTCTTTAGACACAAGTTGAAGAATGAAGCTGAATTGAGGTCACAAAGCGGTCGAAACATACCTTCGGCCCGGGCACGCTCCTGCGAGGCCACGACTTGGGCGGACTGGGCAGACCCGACGGCCACGACCAGATCCTCAGCAAGGGTCCTGGCCCGAGCGGACGCCTCGGCTAGCTGCTCCGTAGCCTCAGCCAGCTAACCCCTAAGGGCCTCAGCCCGGCCCACGGCCTCGGCAGCTTGGCTCCGAGATTGGTCCCGCTCGCCGATGACCTGGCCAAGCTCCAGCTGCCGCTGCTGCATATCCGTCCGTGCCAACGCCGCCTCTGCCCATGCCGCCGCTACCTCCGACTTCAGCTCATCACAGAGCAGCCGAAGGTCTACCACCTCGGTGCTCCGTTGGGCAAGGTGTTCATTAGCCTCGGCAAGCGCAGCCTTCTGGGACCGCAGCGAACCCCAGACGCCGCTCTCACGGCGGATGAACAGCGACTTGGCGGTGCTCATATCCGCAAGTTCCTGAGGAAGGAAAACAGGATATTACAAAGAATGCCCTGGTCACGTAAGGTGTACGCCTAAATCCTTACCTGGCAGACCTTGGGAACGTCCCTGGAAAGGACCTCCATGGTCAACCGAAGCGACCTCATCGCCGCCTCGGCATGCTCACGGAGCTCATTCTGAGACTGCTCCTCCCGCTCATCGTTGAGGAAAAGGAGGAGCTCCGAGGCGCCGTGGCTCCAGAACCGGAACGGCTGCTCGCGCCACTCATTTGGGTTGCGCTGCGCGGGGATAAGACCACTGCTCCCCAAGACAGGCCGCAGTTCTGCGCCCCCCTCCACTAAGGCGTCGGGTCCCCCTGCAGTCGACACGTCGGACACCATCGCCGTCGACGTGCTGGGCCTCCCCTCGGCTAAGGTGGCTGGCCTCCGATCACCAACCACGGCAACGGCGGCCGCCCTCTCCTCGTGGCCGAGAACGGGGAGGACGGGGACGACCACGAGCGGTGGCACCTCAACCATCCCGACATCGGAAGTGATGGGCGGCTCCGCGGGCGAATCAGCGATGGCCCCGGCGAGGGTCGATGTCGACGCCGGCAACAGGTCAGGCGGGCTTGGAGCCGCGGCCGCATCAGCAGTCTCCCCCGGCACGATGGCCGCCCTGACGGAGGGGTCAGCTTGGGAGGCTTGCCCCATGGCAAGTCGCACCGCCTAGGCTCCTCGCTCGAGGGCACCTTGCGCGGAGGCCAGCCAACCGGCATGGCGCGCCGTGGCACCAGCTGCAGAAGCCGGTTCCGTCTTGAGGGCCTTCCTGGGGGCCAGACTGGCCAAGCCCTGCCTCCGCTTGCCGAAAGGAAAAGAGAGAGGGCAAGATCAAGACACACGGAGAAAAAACCAAAACAGAGGTATCCTCAGATACTTACCCGCTCCGGACCAAGGCCAATCGTGCTTGCGGGGAGGCCCCTCGGGCCTCGGTCCCCGCAGGCGCTGCCAATGGTTGCCCTGCTGCCGACTCCGGCGCCGCCTCCACCTCGGGCGCCCGAGGCGCCGAAGGGGCAACCTGCCCAGGCGTCGTCACGATGACCGGAGGATCAACCCCCTGTGCAGCCGGCACGGGCGCTTGCTCTTGGGGAACAAGCAGATCGGCCTGACTCCCCGGAGTCACCTCAATTACCTCGGCCAAGGGGTCAAGTACCCCCTCGGCTTGCCTCCGCTCCTCGGACCGGGACCTTGATGTCCCGGCCCCAGATACTGATGGCGCCAGCCCACTTGGAGGCTGGCTCGGCGACCCCTGGCCCAGCCTCAGATCCGGGCTAAGGCTAAGACGGGCCGCCATGTCGTCGTCCTCGTCATCATCGTCGTCATCGTCGTCGTCAGGCGTCTCCGGCGATGGCTCCCTCGGGAGCTCGTCCCTCTCCTGTCTCCGACGACGCTTCTCCAAGGCTTCCCGAGCCCGCGTCCGCTCGCGGGCCCGGGCCTTTTCCGCGTCCTTCTTCCCCTTTTTCTTCTCCGCGGCGATCCTCCGCGCGGCTCGGCCCACCACGTCCTCCGGGACCGGTGGCAGGGAGAGTTTAAAACCCCTCAACCCCTGGGGATGAACGGAGATCCCAACGGTAAGAATCAAAGGCAACTTGGCGCAAAAGTGGAGAAGGAACAGACACTCACCAGGGACACGTACCCACGCTCGGGACGCATCACGGGCTGGGTAAGGGCGCCGACATCTAGCCTCCCTACCATACCCGCTACCCGCCTGCGGAGATCGTCGGCGGAGAGGGAAGACGAGGACATATGCGAGCCCTTCTTAAAGGGAAATAGGCTTACACCTTTTTCCTAATTGATTTTGGTGGTTGAATTGCCCAACACAAGTAATTGAACTAACTAGTTTGCTCTAGATCATAAGTTCTACAGGTGCCAAAGGTTCACAACAAACCAATAAAAAGACCGAGAAAGGATTCAAAAATAGAGAGCAAAGTCAGCCAAAGTGTGCCCTAGTCTGGCGCACCGGACTGTGCACCAGGGACTCCTACTCCGAACTGCTCACATTCGGGAATTCTGGAGGCCGCTCCGCTATAATTCACCGGACTGTCCGGTGTGGCACCGAACAGTGTCCGGTGGCGCACCGGACTGTCCGGTGTACCAGCGGAGCAACGGCTACTTCGCGCCAACGGTCGTCTACAGAAGGCATTAAATGCGCTACAATGCGCGCCAAAGTCAGAGCAGAGCCAGATGGCGCACCGGACACTGAACAGTGCCTGTCCGGTGGCCCAGAAGACAGAAGCTCCAACGGTCGGAATCCAACGGTTTGGTGACGTGGTAGGCGCACTGGACAGTGTCCGGTGGCGCACCGGACTGTCCGGTGCGCCATGCGACAGCAGCCTTCACCAAACGGCTAGTTTGGTGGTTAGGGCTATAAATACCCCCAACCACCCACCATTCATTGCATCCAAGTTTTCTGACTTCCCACACCTTACAAGAGCTATAGCATTCAATACAAGACATGCCAAAGAGATCAAATCCTCTCCCAAGTCCATAGATCATTCCCAATCAATTAGTGACTAGTGAGAGAGTGACTTGTGTACATTTGAGCTCTTGCGCTTGGATTGATTTTTTTCTCATTCTTTCTTGTGATCAACTCAATTGTAACCGAGGCAAGAGACACCAATTGTGTGGTGGTCCTTGCGGGGACTTTGTGTCCCATTTGATTGAGAAGAGAACCTCACTCGGTCTAAGTGACCGTTTGAGAGAGGGAAAGGGTTGAAAGAGACCCGGTCTTTGTGACCACCTCAAAGGGAGTAGGTTTGCAAGAACCGAACCTCGGTAAAACAAATCATCGTGTCTCACTCTTTATTTGCTTGTGATTTGTTTTTCACCCTCTCTCTCGGACTCGTTCATATTTCTAACGCTAACCCGGCTTGTAGCTATGCTTAAGTTTTTAAATTTCAGATTCGCCCTATTCACCCCCCTCTAGGCGACTTTCAATTGGTATCGGAGCCTGGTGCTTCATTAGAGCTTAACCGCTCAAAGTGATGTCGGGAGATCACGCGAAGAAGATGGTGATTAGCAGTGAGAAATCTGCTACAAGCCACGGGAAGGCCCCATCAAGGGAGTCCGCCAACAAGAAGAAGGATGGATCCCCTTCACGCATTCGATCGCACAAGAGTGGCGAGAAGAAGAAGAAAATGAAGAAAGTGGTCTACTACGAGACCGATTCTTCCTCGCCCTCTACATCCGGATCCGACGCCGCATCCGTCACTTCTAAGCGCCAAGAGCGCAAGAAGTATAGTAAGATTCCCCTACGCTATCCTCGCATTCCTAAGCATACTCCATTACTTTTTGTCCCATTAGGCAAACCACCGACATTTGACGGTGAAGATTATTCTAGGTGGAGTGATATGATGAGATATCACCTAACCTCACTCCACAAAAGTATATGGGATGTTGTTGAGTTTGGTGTACAGGTACCATCCGTAGGGGATGAAGACTATGATGAGGACGAGGTGGCCCAAATCGTGCACTTCAACTCCAAAGCCACCACTATACTCCTCACCTCTCTAAGTCGAGAGGAGTATAACAAGGTGCAAGGATTGAAGAGTGCCAAGGAGATTTGGGACGTACTCAAGACCGCACACGAAGGAGACGAGGTGACCAAGATCACCAAGCGGGAGACGATCGAGGGGGAGCTCGGTCGCTTCCGGCTTCGCCAAGGGGAGGAGCCACAAGAGATGTACAACCGGCTCAAGACCTTGGTGAACCAAGTGCGCAACCTCGGGAGCAAAAAATGGGATGACCATGAAATTGTCAAGGTTATTCTTAGATCACTCGTTTTTCTTAACCCTACGCAAGTACAATTAATACGTGGTGATCCTAGATACACACTAATGTCTCCCGAGGAAGTAATAGGAAAATTTGTGAGCTTTGAATTGATGATCAAAGGCTCAAAGATAATCATCGAGCAAGATGGCCCCTCCACGACCGAAGCACAACCGGTCGCATTCAAGGCGACGGAGGAGAAGAAGGAAGAGTCTAGATCAAGTAGACTCCCCATCGACGCCTCCAAGCTCGACAATGAGGAAATGACGCTCATCATCAAGAGCTTCCGCCAAATCCTCAAGCAAAGGAGAGGGAAGGACTACAAGTCCCGCTCCAAGAAAGTGTGCTACAAGTGTGGTAAGCCCGGTCACTTTATTGCAAAATGTCCAATATCAAGTGACAGTGACAGGGGCAACGACAAGAAGGGAAAGAGGAGAGAAAAGAAGAGATACTTCAAGAAGAAGAGCGGCGATGCCCATGTGTGCCGCGAGTGGAACTCCAACGAGAGCTCCTCCGACTCCTCCTCCGACGAGGACGCCACCAACATCTCCGTCACCAAAGGACTCCTCTTCCCCAATGTCGGCCACAAGTGCCTCATGGCAAAGGACGACAAAAGGAAGAAGGTAAAATCAAGATCCTCCACTAAATATGCATCCTCTAGTGATGGAGATAATTCTAGTGATGAGGAGGATAATTTGCGCACCCTTTTTGCCAACCTAAACATGCAACAAAAGGAAAAATTAAATGAACTAATTAGTGCTATTCATGAGAAGGATGAACTCTTGGACTCTCAAGAGGACTTCCTAATTAAAGAAAACAAGAAGCATGTTAAGGTTAAAAATGCTTACGCTCTAGAAGTAGAGAAATGTGAAAAACTATCTAGTGAGCTAAGCACTTGCCATGATATTATTGCCAACCTTAGAAATAAAAATGCTAAAATAATTGCTAAGGTTGATTCAAATGTTTGTGATGTTTCAATTCCCAATCTTAGAGATGATAATGTTAGTTTACTTGCTAAGATTGAAGAATTGAATGTCTCTCTTGCTAGCCTTAGGATTGAAAACGAAAAATTAATTGCTAAGGCTAAGGACTTAGATGTTTGCAATGTTACCATTTCCAATCTTAGAAGTGAAAATGACATTTTACATGCTAAGATTGTTGAACTAAAATCTTGCAAACCTTCTACATCTACAGTTGAGCATGTTTCTATTTGCACTAGATGTAGAGACATTAATGTTGATGCTATTCATGATCACCTAGCCTTAATTAAGAAACAAAATGATCACATAGCTCAACTTAATGCCAAAATTAATGAGCATGACTTAGAAAATGAAAAATTTAAATTTGCTACAAGCATGCTCTATAGTGGGAGACGCCCTGGCATCAAGGATGGCATCGGCTTCCAAAAGGGAGACAATGTCAAACTTAATGCCCCTCCTAAAAGATTGTCTAACTTTGTTAAGGGCAAGGCTCCCATGCCTCAGGATAACGAGGGTTACATTTTGTACCCTGCCGGTTATCCCGAGCACAAAATTAGGAGAATTCACTCTAGGAAGTCTCACTCTGGCCCTAATCATGCTTTTATGTATAAGGATGAGACATCTAGTTCTAGGCAATCAACCCGTGCTAAATTGCCTAAGAAGAAAACTCCTTTTGCATCAAATGATTCTAATATTTCATTTAATACTTTTGATGCATCTTATGTTTTGACTAACAAATCCGGCAAGGTAGTTGCCAAATATGTTGGGGGCAAACACAAGGGGTCAAAAACTTGTGTTTGGGTACCCAAAGTTCTTGTATCTAATGTCAAAGGACCCAAAACCGTTTGGGTACCTAAAATCAAGAACTAAATTTGTTTTGTAGGTTTATGCATCCGGGGGCTCAAGTCGGATCATAGATAGCAGGTGCACAAACCATATGACAGGGGAGAAGAAGATGTTCTCCTCCTACGAGAAAAACCAAGATTCTCAACGAGCTATCACATTCGGGGATGGGAATCAAGGTTTGGTCAAAGGATTGGGTAAAATTGCTATATCACCTGACCATTCCATTTCAAATGTTTTTCTTATAGATTCTTTAGATTATAACTTGCTTTTAGTTTCGCAATTGTGTAAAATGGGCTACAACTGTCTTTTTACGGATATAGGTGTTACTGTCTTTAGAAGAAGTGATGATTCAATAGCATTTAAGGGAGTGTTAGAGGGTCAGCTATACCTAGTAGATTTTGATAGAGCTAAACTCGACACTTGCTTAATTGCTAAGACTAACATGGGCTAGCTCTGGCATCGCCGACTAGCACATGTTGGAATGAAGAATCTTCACAAGCTTCTAAAGGGAGAACACATTTTTGGACTACAAATGTTCATTTTGAGAAAGACATAGTTTGTAGCGCATGTCAGGCAGGGAAGCAAGTTGGTGTTCATCATCCACACAAGAACATCATGACGACTTACAGGCCACTTGAGCTCCTACACATGGACCTATTCGGCCCGATAGCTTACATAAGCATCGGCGAGAGTAAGTACTGTCTAGTTATTGTGGATGACTATTCTCACTTCACTTGGGTGTTTTTTTGCAGGAAAAATCTCATACCCAAGAGACCTTAAAGGGATTCTTGAGACGGGCTCAAAACGAGTTCGACTTAAGGATCAAGAAAATAAGAAGCGACAACGGAACGGAGTTCAAGAACTCACAAATCGAAGGCTTCCTTGAGGAGGAGGGCATCAAGCATGAGTTCTCTTCTCCCTACACGCCACAACAAAATGGTGTAGTGGAGAGGAAGAATAGAACTCTATTGGACATGGCAAGGACCATGCTTGATGAGTACAAGACTTCGGATCGGTTTTGGGGGGAGGCGGTTAACACCGCGTACTACGCCATCAACCGATTGTATCTACACCAAATCCTCAAGAAGACATCGTATGAACTCCTAACCGGTAAAAAGCCCAATGTTTCATATTTTAGAGTCTTTGGTAGCAAATGCTTTATTCTTGTTAAAAGAGGTAGAAAATCCAAATTTGCTCCTAAGGCTGTAGAAGGCTTTTTACTAGGATATGATTCAAACACAAGGGCATATAGAGTCTTTAACAAGTCCTCTGGACTAGTTGAAGTTTCTTGTGACATTGTGTTTATGAGACTAACGGCTCTCAAGTAGAGCAAGTTGTTCTTGATGAGCTAGATGATGAAGAGGCTCCGTGCGTCGCATTAAGGAACATGTCCATAGGGGATGTGTGTCCTAAGGAATCCAAAGAGCCTCCACAAGCACAAGATCAACCATCTTCCTCCATGCAAGCATCTCCGCCAACTCAAGATAAGGATGAGGCTCAAGATGATGAAAGCAAAGATCAAGAAGATGAGCCACCTCAAGAGGAGAGCAACGATCAAGGGGGAGATGCCCATAAGGAAGATGAACAAGTTCCAAGACTGCCACACCCAAGAGTCCACCAAGCAATTCAACGAGATCACCTCGTGAACACCATCCTCGGCGATATTCAAAAGGGGGTAACTACTCGATCTCGTGTTGCTCATTTTTGTGAACATTACTCTTTTGTTTCCTCTATTAAGCCACACAGGATAGAGGAAGCACTTCAAGATTCGGATTGGGTGGTGGCGATGCAAGAGGAGCTCAACAACTTCACTAGGAATGAGGTATGGCATTTAGTTCCACGTCCTAATCAAAATGTTGTAGGAACCAAGTGGGTCTTCTGCAACAAGCAAGACAAGCATGGTGTGGTGACAAGGAACAAAGCCAGACTTGTGGCCAAGGGGTATTCACAAGTCGAAGGTTTGGATTTCAGTGAAACCTATGCACCCGTAGCTAGGCTAGAATCAATTCAAATTTTACTTGCCTATGCTACTTACCATGGATTTAAGCTTTACCAAATGGACGTGAAAAGTGCCTTCCTCAATGGACCAATCAAGGAGGAAGTCTATGTTGAGCAACCTCCCGGCTTTGAAGATAGTGAGTATCCTAATCACGTATATAAACTCTCAAAGGCGCTTTATGGGCTCAAGCAAGACCCAAGAGCATGGTATGAATGCCTAAGAGATTTCCTTATCACTAATGGCTTCAAAGTCGAAAAGGCTGATCCTACTTTATTTACTAAAACTCTTGACAATGATTTGTTTGTATGCCAAATTTATGTTGATGATATTATATTTGGGTCTATTAACGAATCTACATGTGAGGAATTTAGTAGGATCATGACACAAAAATTCGAGATGTCTATGATGGGGGAGTTGAAGTACTTCTTGGGATTTCAAGTGAAGCAACTCCAAGAGGGCACCTTCATTAGCCAAACGAAGTATATTCAAGACATTCTAAACAAGTTTGGGATGAAGGATGCCAAGCCCATCAAGACACCCATGGGAACCAATGGGCTTCTCGACCTCAACACGGGAGGTAAATCCATAGATCAAAAGGTATACCGGTCGATGATAGGTTCTTTACTTTACTTATGTGCATCTCGACCGGATATAATGCTTTATGTATGCATGTGTGCAAGATTCCAAGCCGATCCTAAGGAAGCTCACCTTAAGGCCGTAAAACGAATCTTGAGATATTTAGTTTATACTCCTAAGTTTGGGCTTTGGTATCCTAGGGGATCCACATTCGATTTAATTGGTTATTCGGATGCCGATTGGGCAGGGTGTCAAATTAATAGAAAGAGCACATCGGGGACTTGCCAGTTCTTGGGAAGGTCTCTGGTGTCTTGGGCTTCAAAGAAGCAAAATTCCATAGCTCTTTCTACCACCGAAGCCGAGTACATTGTCGCAGGCCATTGTTGCACGCAATTGCTTTGGATGAGGCAAACCCTTAGGGACTATGGTTACAAATTAACCAAAGTTCCTCTTCTATGTGATAATGAGAGTGCAATCCGCATGGCGGATAATCCCGTTGAGCATAGCCTCACTAAACACATAGCCATTCGATATCATTTTCTAAGGGATCACCAACAAAAGGGGGATATCGAGATTGCATATATTGACACCAAAGAACAATTAGCCGATATCTTTACCAAGCCACTAGATGAACAAACATTTAACAAACTTAGGCATGAGCTAAATATTCTTGATTCTCGAAATTTCTTTTGATGCTTTTGCACACATAGATCATTAATATACCTTTGATCATATCTCTTTTATATGCTATGACTAATGTGTTTTCAAGTGTATTTCAAACCAAGTCATAGATTGAAAGGGAATTGGAGTCTTCGGCGAAGACAAAGGCTTCCACTCCACTCCATCAAATTACTCATGCTTCGCCGTCGCTCCGAGCAACTCTCCAACTTTGGTATAATCTTCACTCTTATGTTATTTATCATAGGGAGAGAAAGTAAGGGCTTATATTTCACTCAAGTATCCATTTTTGGCGATTCATGCCAAAGGGGGAGAAAGTATTAGCCCAAAGCAAAAGGACCGCACCACCACCAATTTTCAAAATTTTGAGTTAAGAAAAGATTTTTCAATTGATGATTTTTCAATCTGTATCTTATTGTTGATATAATTTCAAATTGGTTCAACCTCTTCAAAACTAATATCTAAAACCCTCTTGAACACTAAGATGAGGATTTGATTGAGGGGGAGTTTTGTTTAGTCAAAGGAAAAAGCATTTGAAACAGGGGGAGAAAATTTCAAATCTTGAAAATGCTTCTCAAAATCTTATTCATTTACCTTTGACTATTTGCAAAAGGACTTTGAAAAGAATTTACAAAAGAATTGCAAAAACAAAACATGTGGTGCAAGCGTGGTCCAAAATGTTAAAAATAAAGAAACAATCCATGCATATCTTATGAGAATTTATTGGTTCAATTCTAAGTAACCTTTGCACTTACATTATGCAAACTTAGTTCAATTATGCACTTCTATATTTGCTTTGGTTTGTGTTGGCATCAATCACCAAAAAGGGGGAGATTGAAAGGGAAATAGGCTTACACCTTTTTCCTAATTGATTTTGGTAGTTGAATTGCCCAACACAAATAATTGGACTAACTAGTTTGCTCTAGATCATAAGTTCTACAGGTGCCAAAGGTTCACAACAAACCAAAAAAAAGACCGAGAAAGGATTCAAAAATAGAGAGCAAAGTCAGCCGAAGTGTGCCCTGGTCTGGCGCACCGGACTGTCCGGTGTGCCACCGGACTGTGTCCGGTGCGCCACTGGACAGTGTCCGGTGCACCAGGGACTCCTACTCCGAACTGCTCACCTTCGGGAATTCTGGAGGCCGCTCCGCTATAATTCACCGGACTATCCGGTGTGCCAGTGGAGCAACGGCTACTTCGCGCCAACGGTCGTCTGAAGAAGGCATTAAATGCGCTACAGTGCGCGCCAGAGTCAGAGCAGAGCCAGATGGCGCACCAGACACTGAACAGTGGCTGTCCGGTGCACCACCGGACTGTCCGGTGGCCCAGAAGACAGAAGCTTCAATGGTCGGAATCTAACGGTTTGGTGACGTGGCAGGCGCACCGGACAGTGTCCGGTGGCGCACCGGACTGTCTGGTGCGCCATGCGACAGCAGCCTTCACCAAACGGCTAGTTTGGTGGTTGGGGCTATAAATACCCCCAACCACCCACCATTCATTACATCCAAGTTTTCTGACTTCCCACACCTTACAAGAGCTATAACATTCAATACAAGACACACCAAAGAGATCAAATCCTCTCCCAAGTCCATAGATCATTCCCAATCAATTAGTGACTAGTGAGAGAGTGACTTGTGTTCATTTGAGCTCTTGTGCTTGGATTGCTTTTTTTCTCATTCTTTCTTGTGATCAACTCAATTGTAACCGAGGCAAGATACACCAATTGTGTGGTGGTCCTTGCGGGGACTTTGTGTCCCGTTTGATTGAGAAGAGAAGCTCACTCGGTCTATGTGACCGTTTGAGAGAGGGAAAGGGTTGAAAGAGACCCGGTCTTTGTGACCACCTCAACGGGGAGTAGGTTTGCAAGAACCGAACCTCGATAAAACAAATCATCGTGTCTCACTCTTTATTTGCTTGCAATTTGTTTTTCACCCTCTCTCTCGGACTCGTTCATATTTCTAACGCTAACCCGGCTTGTAGTTGTGCTTAAGTTTATAAATTTCAGATTCGCCCTATTCACCCCCCTCTAGGCGACTTTCACCTTCAAATCAACCCCCGGCTTCATCTCCGAGAGCTACAACCGCCGCTCTGCCAAAGGGAGCACCCTCCGGCGATGGATGGCGGCAACAACCCCCGCAGCGGTGAGCCCCTCATCTCTTAACTTCTGCAAGGTATCCAGAAGAGGCTGGAGCATCTCCTGTTTCTCGTGCGTGGCCCCCCAGCGCCAGTTACTGTCGGCGGCGGTCACCACTCGTTGAGAAAACGACGGAAGCCTCCCGTCATCGTTCCAGAGATAAAACCACCGGCGCTGCCACCCCTTGTTCGAAGACATAAGGGTGGCGGGGATGTACTGCTGCATGCGCCCTGGCCTCAGCTGAAAGGTGCAGCCACCGGCCCGCATCGCCATACAAACCTTCTTCGCCTCCATCGTCGAGGCAAAGAGCTCCGCGGAGAAGAGATGAGTCCATAGATCCCTGTGAGGGTCAATCCCCAAAAAACCCTCGTAAACCGCCGCGAAGATGGCCGCTTGCACAATGGAGTTGGGGTTGAAGTTGTGCAGCTCCACCCCGTAGTAGTGCAGGAGCGCCCGCATGAAACGGCTCGCTGGCACTCCAAACCCCCGCTCGTGGAAGGGGATGAAACTAACCACATACCCCGGCGGTGGAGTCGGGTCGGCCTCACTCGCGGGGGTCATCCACTCCGGCTGCGGCTCACCGGAGAGGGGACGGAGCAAACCATCGGCAACAAGGGCCTCCAGATCCTCCACAGCGACGGCGGAGAAAGGCCACGGGTCGCGCGGCGGAACGACGGTCACCTTGTCAGCCATCGCTGAACGAAGGGGGTGGAGGCGGAGGGGATAAGGTGCACAGTTTTCTTTTCTCTGGCTATTCTCTTAGGTTGCGAAAACCAAAGCAGAAGGCAAGCGCAAATGGCAGAGTAAAGAACCACCACCAGCCCTTCTTCCGGGTATATAAAGGCCCAGGCGAGATCCATTCAAAACTTCGCCCGAACTCGCCGTGAAATTCAAACTCGAAGGTGAAACGCCTGTTCCTCGAACGACTCGCGCACGCGCAACGGCTGCCTCGCGAATCGCCCGTCCCGTCGCATTAACTCCTCGGCAGGGCAAGCGACACCTTTGGCAGGCGAAGCGGGCGTCATTTCACCTCCGTCGTGATGACCGCGTCAAAAAAGGTGCACCGCACTATTTAAATTCATATCCTTTTCCTCTTCGTATTTTTCTCTCTTGCTATAGGGACCGGGAAAGAGGATATTTCAAAAAGGATCCTTCTCAGCGAAGGAAACGGGCCCCCGAGCCCTCCTACTGATCAGGGGTTCGAAGGATGGCCCCTCGGAAGGGTTCGACAGCCACCCCAGAGCAGTTGGGCCCCGAGCCCATTACTGATCAGGGGTTCGAAGGCTGGCCACTCGGAAGGGTTCGACAGCTGCCCCAGAGCACTCGAGCTCCGCACCCTTTACTGATCAGGGGTTCGAAGGCTGGCCCCTCGGAAGGGTTCGACAGCCGCCCCAAAGCATGCAAAGTGAGGGATGACTTTGGGTACGTCCGTTACATGGCCGAGGCTCGGGCTACGCTCCCGAGGTACCCTAGGACATTTCTGAGACCAGCAGGAGCGATTTTGTAACGGAATCCCACCAGAGGGAGGCATCGAGCCCTTGGACCCTATCGAATGGGTCCAGGTCCGGCAAATCACCTGCAGGTACTTTTGGAGCGCGCCTCTAGGCCACTAGCCGACCCTTATCAAACGGGGCATGGGCGTCCACTCGGATCACCAGTTAGCAACTCACTGGAGACACCATGTTCGGTGCCCTCCGAGGGCAACATGGCGCTTTCCCCCCTTCCTCCTTGAGGAAAGGCGACGAAGGGCGTATAAAAAAGTCGAGACAGTCCTTGATCGTCCTCTCGCTCCGTGCAGAGGCTCGGGGGCTGCTCTCGCAACCCGGCTACGGCCAAACCGTTGACAGCATCAACAAACCAGCCTAAAAACTCGGAACCTGACCATGCACCCGGGCTACGACCAGGCCGCATGAGGGAACAACAAAGTCGACCGAGGCATCACAAAAAGCATTAAGACCTCAGAGGAGTCAAACCACTCCTCCGAGGCCTCGGGGGCTACACCCGGCGGGTGCGCTCGCACGCACCCACCGGAACAAAGTATAACCGAGAAAGGCCGGTCCCCTCAAAAAAATGCGGCAAAGCCTCCAAGCGAGTACCAACACTCCCTTCGAGGCTCGGGGGCTACTGTCGGGTACCGTAATTAGGGGTACCCCCAATACTCCTAAACACGGCTGGTAAACATCCTCAGCACAAACTGCAAAGACTGATGGGCACGGTTCAGGTCAAGACCTCGTCTACCAAGGGACGCAATCTCGCCTCGCCCGAGCCCGGCCTCGAGCGGGAACAGTAGTCCCGGACGAATTCACGCCTCGCCCGAGGGCCTCCTCAGGCGGTGGGCGCACCCTCGGCTCACCTAAAGCCCAGCTCAGGCAGGCTTCGTCAAGAAGCAACCTTGGCCAAGTCGCCTTACCAACCGACCGTATCGCAGGCGCATTCAATGCAAAGACCGTCTGACACCTTATCCTGACACGCGCGTCTCAGTCGGCAAGGTTGAAGTGACCGCAGTCACTTCGCCCTTTCACTGACCGACCTGACAGGAAAACAGCGCCGCTCACCCTGCTCCGACTGCTGTGCCACCCACTGGAGTAAGACTAACAACAGTTGAGTTCAGCCTCGGGCGCAACAGGAAGCTCCGCCTCGCCCGACCTTAGGCCTCAGCCTCGGGAGGAGGTCTCCGCCACGCCCGACCCCAAGGCTCGGCCTCAGCCTCGGCCTCGAGAGGAATCGTGTCCTCGCCCGACCCCGGCCTCGGCCTCAGGAGAAGTCTCCGCCTCGCCCGACCTTGGGCTCGGACCGACCGCGCCACAGGGGATACATCATTACCCTACCCCTAGCTAGCTCAGGCTACGAGGGAACAAGACCGGCGTCCCATCTAGCTCGCCCCAGTAACAGGTAATGATGGTTCCTCGCGTGTGTCCATGACGTCGGTGGTTCTCAGCCCCCTACGGAAGCAAGGAGACGTCAGCAGAATCCCAGCCGCACCGCCAGCTGTGCCTCTACGGGGCTCGGGCACTTCTCCGACGGCCACATTATCGCGTACACAGGGCTCAAGCATCTCTCTGGCAGCCACATTGGCATGTACACAGGGCCCAGGCACTTCTCTGCCAGACACGTTAGCGCCTTGCTACACCCCCATTGTACATCTGGACCCTCTCCTTGCATTTATAAAAGGGAGGTCCAGGGCCTTCCTGCGGGGGGGGGGGGGGGGGGGTCGCGTGGGGAGAACGAGCAAACGAACAGGCTCACTCTCTCTCACTCACTCTCTCTCTCTCGCGACGCTTGTAACCCCTACTACGAGCACACCCCCGGTGCGAGATAATACAAGTCGCGTTTTCCCCTTGTGTTCCATCTTGCGCCAACCCATCTAGGCAGGGGCACGCAACGACAAATTTACTGGTTGGCTTACGGACCCCCCGGGTCCGAAACACCGATAGTAGTGGCCTAGAAACCAATTCATTTGTAGCTTCATCCCACTTTTTAACACGCTCATTTTCATCTATATAAGAGATCCCCTCTCGCTTGAATTTTACGAAACCTCAAGGTTTTTCAGCATTGAAAACTTGTGTTGGTTGGCTAGATGACTTTTTTGTTTTGTACTTCCTGCATACCAAAATGATCAGAAGTCTGACCCAGATACCATTTGCAATAAACTCAATCAATATTTTTCAGAAGGATAAAATTAACTTCCATCACCAAATCGACCTGATGGTTGTGTTCTGATGGTTAAGTTCCTCCTGCTAAGCGACCGTCTGACCTTCCCCCTCACCGCTGCTAGCTTTTTCTGCTCTCACTTGCGTTGTGCGGTTCTTCTCGCTGTGCTCGTCTCGTGCAGATCTGCTCGACGTGTGAACCACCGCGTCGCCGAGAAGGAGATCGTCGTCGTCCTCTCCTTCGCCTCCGCGGCCCTTGTCGAGAGCAGTGTTGCCGTCGTCGACCACCTCACCTTCCTCGTCTCTCACCTTCCTCCCCTCCAAAATATCACAGTCGCTTCCTCCTCTTCCTTGCAGAATCCAATCGTACATGGCCTGTTGAAGATCTTAGGGATTTGATTTACCGTTTTCTATTTCTGATTTTCGCTGAAGAAAAAATCATGTCTTTGTGGTGTTTCTTGAGCGATGTGTTGGGTTATTTATGCCTTCTAGATGGAGGAGGGAGCACGGGCAGAGGAAGTGCCAGTGCGACGGTGCACATTACCAAATGCACCAGATACTGTATTTATTTCAATAAATGGTAACTCCACGCCACAGACATGCGAAACATTTAAAAAGAAAACATCATTTCTCATAATAAAAAATATCCTAAATAGGTGTAGTTGGCATATCTTCAGTAGCACCTGTTTGTTTAGTATGCTTGCTTGCCGTGAGTCTAACTAGATATCTTGCTAGGTGATCTATTTTGAACTGCATCCTTTGCGTGGTGTTCCTTTCTTTTGATCTACTGCATTGAGTGTGCTGTTGACAATGACCCATTGTAAAAAGAACTTGTGGTGCTATGCACTTGCTTTTGGACTTAGTAGACTTGGTTGATGCACTGTTATTTTGGAGAGGTTAGATTTTTCATTCATCAAGCTACGGATTTTGAGAGGTTTTCAAACGTCAATTCATCTTCAGCAACATTTCTCCGTCCCGGATAGTGATGATCCATCTAAACAATTTTTCTTTTTGGTAAAAGGAAACACTTGAGGAATCTGAATGGTGAAATATATAGACACTTAGTCTGAGATTCTTCATTGTTTGATGTTTTCCAGATTTTCAGTTATACTAAATGATGATGCAAGGTTGAATTTTGGATCAACTTATACAACACGCTGATGATGCACATACGTGGTTTTGAAAACTTTAGTTCTTATTAGGGTAGCTGAATGTCTGGAAATATTTCTCTTTTTTCCCTGATGTATAGGAGAGCACATGTTGAACATTTCTTCATCCATTTACAGGATTACCTAGCTTATGGTGATCCATGAAGTGACATAAAATTGTTTTCACTGATGCAAAAGATTTGCTGAAAGAACTCTTGCACATTAGATTCGTTCCTATGTTTGCTGGTAGTAAATAGCATGCCAGCGGTTCAATTTTTTAATTTTTCTCTCTCTTTTGCTTGCTGTGTAACACACTTTTCTTTCCAAAAAATCATATCGCATTACTTGTTTTCTGTCTAGGCTGCATACAACATTGGTTCAAGGCTCTGCTTCTTGCCCTCCAGAAGATTAAGGTATCTCAGGAGCAGAAAAATTCTGCATTGCGACAGCTGAGCCACTTTTGATGTTTGCCCTTAGCTGTGGAATGTATTCTTCTCCCGAGGTAAGCTGTCAAAGCATCTTGGGTTTTGACTTCTCAGATGACAATGAAGGTAACATATCTTGATCCAAATGCACCGTTGAAAGCAATAAACATGCATCTCTACTCTAAAATGACATTATTGATGATATTATTCTATTAAATATTTCATGACACTCTTTTGCATGGAAGCCATCTTCTCAGAGGTGCTAACTGAATGGCAAACACTTTATGCCAAGGCCACGAGTTGAGGATCCAGGTTGATTCTTTATGGTTTTTATTAAATAGCATGCTTTTTGTGTTGATGAATTATCACAGCCCAAAAAATGGAAATGAATGACCGATTAATGTGTATAAAATCAATCATAAGTTCTCCTTCCATCATCAGATGGTGAATATCAGTAAGTTCTTATGCTATTATTATGAGTTAATTATTGTATAAATACCCATGAATAAGTTCTTCATAACCGGCTGCCTGGTGTGGATACAGATAGACAGGAATCTGATGAACCACCATCAGTATATATCTTCATCAACAAAAGCATGTGTCACCTTGCTTCTATAGAGAAGTATGTGGTATGTCTACAATATGCTTCATTTGTTGGTGATGTGCTTGTATGTGTCATATGCACAGTCAGTTGATTCTGTGTTCGTGCTTTTGCTAATTTTAGGAAAATTTTGCCACATTTGTTCCAATTCTTCTATTCAATCTTGAACTAGATACATTTCGGTATGTCTCATATATCCCAAACCATTGCTTATTTATGAGGCAGTGGCTTATGCAATTCATGATACAATTCTACCGGGGGCTTATGGGGTTTCCCCAAAAGGTTTGCACTACCGGTTTCTTTCTTAGTTCATCCCAGTATTTTATATCAGACGACATGACTATTACAAGGTATTCATTTGTCTTATTTTTATCCCGTCTAGACACATGTTTGTGTTTATTACTTATACCATCTGTGACTACTTTCCCTTCTCAACCGTGTAGACAATCACAGTTGATCCATACATATTGAATTATAGTGGACTTGTATTCTGCCAATAGTAATGTAAATACTGGAGAGGTTTATTTGGATTTCTTCACTTGAAAAGATTATAGTGCTGAGCATGGAATAGAAGATCAAACTAAATAATTATGCGAAGTCATTTGGTTGGTAATGTCATCCCTATTTATCAGCACTGACAACTACTGATCTACTGAATTACTGTTTGTAAAGGCCCCGTCATGCTGAAGCAAGCTGATGGTTCATATGCATGTTTCGTAGATAGTGAAGCTCGGTTCACTTTGGGACAGGTCATACCATAAGCTACTTGAATACATTTGCTCTACCGTTTTTCTGCTCGCTTGTGTGTTTGTGGGGAAAAGATACTAACTTCGTTGAACTTGTTGGGTTTGCAATGCAATTTATCTTCATTTAGGCGAAAGAACTATTGAGAGTTATTGGTTTACAAGAAGAGGGAAGCTCCCTTGAATTTCTAAGAGGATACAAGGTTCATCTCATCCTAGCTAAAAACTTGGCTGTAGCTTCAAAGTGTCTGCTTGCATAAATTACATTTCACTATAACACATAATGGAGGCATCATGAGTCACAATAATCGAGTTTCTGTGCTGCAGAATGCTACATGGTGGGAATAGGACGTTGATCAGTGATCAGGAGAAGTCGCATGCCTGGCGAACTTGAGGTGCTGCACCTGCTCGCTGGATGCTTTTCTGATTTGGAACTGGGAATAATTTTTTTCCCAACGAGTGTCCATGTCTTGTTGTATGTAACAGATAAATATGAAATTACACACAAAGAAGTCCATGTATAGCGTAAAAGACATGAAAAGTTGAAAATTCAATCAAGCATATTGTTTGATCCGTGAATTTATATGCGAGGGTTTATTTACCTTTTTATGATACATATATTGTAGGGGTGCATCAAATCAGTCGCTGGTGGCTGATGTTTGTGGTGTGAGGCCCGCTTGTGTTAACTTATTGTCGGGGACCATAATTAGGGGTACCCCCAAGACTCCTAATCTCAGCTGGTAAACCCCATCAGCACAAAGCTGCAAAGGCCTGATGGGTGCGATTAAGTCAAGGCTCGGTCCACTCAAGGGACACGATCTCGCCTCGCCCGAGCCCAGCCTCGGGCAAGGGCAACCGACCCCGGAGGATTCACGTCTCGCCCGAGGGCCCCCTCAAGCAACGGACACACCTTTGGCTCGCCCGAGGCCCAGTCTTCGCCAAGAAGCAACCTTGGCCAAATCGCCACGACGACCGACCGTATCGCAGGGGCATTTAATGCAAGGATGGCCTGACACCTTATCCTGACACGCGCCCTTCAGTCGATAGAGTCGAAGTGACCGCAGTCACTTCGCCGCTCCACTGACCGGCCTGACAAGAGGACAGCGCCGCATGCGCCGCTCCGACTGCTGTGCCACTCGACAGAGTGAGGCTGACAGCGGCCAAGTCCGGCCTCGGGCGCCATAGGAAGCTCCGCCTCGCCCGACCTCAGGGCTCGGCCTTGGCCTCGGCCCCAGAAGACGACGAACTCCGCCTCGCCCGACCCCAGGGCTCGGACTCGGCCTCGGCCCCGGAAGACGACGAACTCCGCCTCGCCCGACCCCAGGGCTCGGACTCGGCCTCGGCCCCGGAAGACGACGAACTCCGCCTCGCCCGACCCCAGGGCTCGGACTCGGCCCTGGCCTCAACCGACGGTCTCCGCCTCGCCCGACACAAGGGCTCGGACTCGACCTCGACCTCGGAAGACAGACTCGACCTCGACCTCGGAAGAGCCTCCGCCTCGCCCTACCCAGGGCTCGGACCGACCACGTCATAGGAGGGGCCATCATTACCCTACCCCTAGCTAGCTCTGGCTACGGGGAACAAGACCGGCGTCCCATCTGGCTCGCCCCGGTAAAACAAATAATGATGGCGCCCTGCGTGCTCCATGACGACGGCGGCTCTCAGCCCCCTTACAGAAGCAAGGAGACGTCAGCAAGGACTCAACAGCTCCGATAGTTGTCCTTCCGCAAGGCTCCGGCGCTCCTCCGACGGCCACGACATCACACAAACAGGGTGCCAAAACCTCTCCGGCTGCCACGACGGCATGTACCTAGGGCACTAGCTCTTCTCTGCTAGACACGTTAGCACAGTGCTACATCTCCCATTGTACACCTGGATCCTCTCCTTATGCCTATAAAAGGAAGGTCCAGGGCCCTCTTACAGAGGGTTGGCCGCACGGGGAAGGACGGGACGGCGCGCGCATAGGCCTCTCGCTCCCTCCCGCGCGGACGCTTGTAACCCCCTACTGCAAGCGCACCCGACCTGGGCGCGGGACAAACACGAAGGCCACGGGTTTCCCCCTTTTACGCATGTCTCCCTCTGGCTTTTCCCCCCTTCGCGCTCCGTCTCGCGCCGACCCATCTGGGCTGGGGCACGCGGCGACAATTTACTCATCGGTCCAGAGACCCCCGGGATCGAAACGCCGACAGTTGGCACGCCAGGTAGGGGCCTGCTGCGTGTTGACAAACAGCTTCCCGTCAAGCTCCTGATGGGTAGTCTCCAGCAACCTTTCCAGCCCGGGACGGTGCTCCGTTTCGGGAGTCTTGAGTTCATGTCCCTCGACGGCAGCTACGACATGATACTCCTTCCCCCGCCGCGCGACAGCGACAATGGCGGCCGACAACCCGCCCGTCGGCGGCGGAATCGATGACGTCTTCCCCACGTGGCGGAAGAACAACATTCGGGTTTGTCTCGTCGCCTCCCCCGCCGACGGAGGAGGAGGCGGGGTAACCAAGGCCAAGCAGGAGGCGGCACCTCGTCGGCTGTCGAGCGAGTCGACGGCGCCGGTGCCCCAACGGGGGACACGTCGGGCATCGACCTCGCGTCTGAGACGAAGACGAGCGCCATTTCCCCGCAACACGCCAACTCCAAGCGGATGGACGATGCCAGCACGCTCGCAAAGGACTTGCTGGGCGTCAGCCTCGTACCTGAGACGACGGTGCAGTCTGCCCCTGACGTGACTTCGTCACCGCCCGTCGACCGACCGATTCCCATCTCGTGCCTTTTGGATTTAGCCTCGACCCACCAAGCGACTTTGCTTCGGTGGACGCTTTCACAGAGGCGAGTCCAAACCCTCCGGGGTACGGTATGCGGTCACCCTGGGACCGGCTGACAGCCGTCTCGACCTACGGGCCCTCGGGTTCCGAGGAAGATGACGAGCCCGACTTTTGTTGGGTTTCTCTGGACTTGGTAACCCCAGTGCCATGCGGTACTTCATGACCGCATGCGACTACTGCCTTTCCGATTGTTCCGACGGTAGCCGCAGCTTCGGCGACGAAGACTGCGGCCCAAGTCGTGAATGTTTCCACGTCGATCTAGGGGGTCCTGGCGAAGGCAACCATCTTGGTATACCGGAAAACGGTGATCCCCTAGGCCTGTGCCTCGCGTTGACATCCTTTGGGAGCTAGCTGTGGTCCCAGTCCCTGCGCGGGGTCAGGACTCACAGCTCGAGCAAATCCGCGAGATGCAGGCCAGGCTCGACGAGGGAGCAGGAACGCTTGAGCCGTTCCGCCGGGACATCGGGCAGGAATGGGCAGGCCAACCTCCGGACGGAGAAGCGCGTCATCCACCCCAGGGCATCCAGCACCGCATCGCCGACGATGCCAGGGCAAGGCCGCCACCAGCTTCCAGTGGGGTCGGCCAAAACCTGGTTGCAGCGGCAATACTTCTTCGCGCGATGCCGGAACCCTCAACCACCGAGGGGCGGCGTATCCAGGGAGAGCTCAAGAATATCCTGGAGAATGCCGCGGTCCGACGGGCCGAAAGCTCTGCCTCCCAAAGGCAGGGGTACCCCTCGAAGCATCGCGCCGCGACTTCCCGATTCATGCAGGAAGCCTCGGTCCACACCGGGCGCACGCGCAACACAGCGCCTGCAGCCCTGGGACGCCTCGGCAACGAGCACCATCACCCCAACCGTCGAGCCCACCTCGACGAAAAGGTGCGCCGAGGCTACCACCCTAGGTGTGGGGGACGCTACGACAGCGGGGAGGATCAGAGTCCCTCGCCCGAACCACCCGGTCTGCAGGCTTTCAGCCGGGCCATACGACGGGCGCCATTCCCGACCCGGTTCCGAACCCCGACTACTATCACAAAGTACTCGGGGGAGACGAGGCCGGAACTGTGGCTCGCGGACTACCGGCTGGCCTGCCACCTGGGTGGAACGGACGATGACAACCTCATCATCCGCAACCTCCCCCTGTTCCTCTCCGACACCGCTCGAGCCTGGCTGGAGCATTTGCCTCCGGGGCAGATCTCCAACTGGGACGACCTGGTCCAAGCCTTCGCCAGCAACTTCCAGGGCACGTACGTGCGCCCTGGGAACTCCTGGGATCTCCGAAGCTGCCGCCAGCAGCCGAGAGAGTCTCTCCGGGACTACATCCGGTGATTCTCGAAGTAGCACCGAGCTGCCCAACATCACCGACTCGGATGTCATTGGCGCGTTCCTCGCCGGCACCACCTGCCGCGACCTGGTGAGCAAGCTGGGTCGCAAGACCCCCACCAGGGCGAGCGAGCTGATGGACATCGCCACCAAGTTCGCCTCTGGCCAGGAGGCGGTTGAGGCCATCTTCCGGAAGGACAAGCAGCCCCAGGGCCGCCAGCCGGAAGATGTCCCCGAGGCGTCCACTCAGCGCGGCACCAAGAAGAAAGGCAAGAAGAAGTCGCAAGCGAAACGCGACGCCGCTGACGTGAACCTTGTCGCCGCCGCTGAGTACAAGAACCCTCGGAAACCTCCCGGAGGCGCCAATCTCTTCGACAAGATGCTCAAGGAGCCGTGCCCCTATCATCATGGGCCCGTCAAGCATACCCTTGAGGAGTGCGCCATGCTTCGGTGCCACTTTCACAAGGTCGGGCCACCTGCGGAGGGTGGCAGGGCCCGCGACGACGATAAGAAGGAGGATCACAAGGCAGGAGAGTTCCCCGAGGTCCACGACTGCTTCATGATCTACGGTGGGCAAGTGGCGAACACCTCGGCTCGGCACCGCAAGCAAGAGCGTCGGGAGGTCTGCTCGGTAAAGGTGGCGGCGCCAGTCTACCTAGACTGGTCCGACAAGCCCATCACCTTCGACTAGGGCGACCATCCCGACCGCGTGCCGAGCCCGGGGAAATACCCGCTCGTTGTCGACCCTGTCGTCGACAACGTCCGGCTCACCAAGGTCCTCATGGACGGAGGCAGCAGCCTCAACATCATCTACGCCGAGACCCTCGGGCTCCTGCGGATCGATATGTCCTCGGTCCGGGTGGGCGCGACGCCTTTTCACGGGATTATCCCCTGGAAACGCGTCCAGCCCCTCGGACAACTCGATCTACCCGTCTGCTTCGGGACTCCCTCCAACTTCTGAAGGGAAACCCTCACGTTCGAGGTGGTTGGGTTCCGAGGGACCTACCACGCAGTGTTGGGGAGGCCATGCTACGCCAAGTTCATGGTCGTCCCCAACTACACCTACCTCAAGCTCAAGATGTCGGGCCCCAACGGGGTCATCACCGTCGGCCCCACGTACCGACACGCGTACGAATGCGACGTGGAGTGCGTGGAGTACGCCGAGGCCCTCACCGAATCCGAGGCCCTCATCTCCGACCTGGAGAGCCTCTCCAAGGAGGCGCCAGACGTGAAGCGCCATGCCGGCAACTTCGAGCCAGCGGAGATGGTCAAATCTATCCCTCTCGACCCCAGCAACGATGCCTCCAAGCAGATCCGGATCGGCTCTGAGCTCGACCCCAAATAGGAAGCAGTGCTCGTCGACTTTCTCCATGCAAACGCTGACGTTTTCGCGTGGAGTCCCTCGGACATGCCCGGCATACCGAGGGATGTCGTCGAGCACTCGCTGCATATCCAAGCTGGAGCCCGACCCGTGAAGCAGCCTCTGCGCCGATTCGACGAAGAAAAGCGCAGAGCCATAGGCGAGGAGATCCACAAGCTAATGGCTGCAGGGTTCATCAAAGAGGTATTCCATCCCGAATGGCTTGCCAACCCTGTGCTTGTGAGAAAGAAAGGAGGGAAATGGCGGATGTGTGTAGACTACACTGGTCTGAACAAAGCATGTCCGAAGGTTCCCTATCCTCTGCCTCGCATCGATCAAATCGTGGATTCCACTACTGGGTGCGAAACCCTGTCTTTCCTCGATGCCTACTCAGGGTATCACCAAATCAGGATGAAAGAGTCCGACCAGCTCGCGACTTCTTTCATCACACCTTTCGGCATGTACTGCTACGTTACTATGCCGTTTGGTTTGAGGAATGCGGGTGCGACATACCAAAGGTGCATGAACCACATGTTCGGCCAACACATCGGTCGAACAGTCGAGGCTTACGTCGATGACATCGTAGTCAAGACGAGGAAAGCCTCCGACCTCCTTTCCGACCTTGAAACGACATTCCGGTGTCTCAAGGCGAAAGGCGTAAAACTCAATCCCGAGAAGTGCGTCTTCGGAGTCCCCCGAGGCATGCTCTTGGGGTTCATCGTCTCCAAGCGGGGCATCGAGGCCAACCCGGAGAAAATCGCGTCCATCACCAACATGGGGCCCATCAAGGACTTGAAAGGCGTACAGAGGGTCATGGGATGCCTTGTGGCTCTGAGCTGTTTCATCTCGCGCCTCGGCGAAAGAGGCCTGCCTCTGTACCGCCTCTTAAGAAAGGTCGAGTGCTTCACTTGGACCCCTGAGGCCGAGGAAGCCCTCAGGAACCTGAAGGCGCTCCTCACGAACGCGCCCATCTTGGTGCCCCCCGCTGCCGGAGAAGCCCTCTTGATCTATGTTGCCGCTACCACTCAGGTGGTCAGCGCCGCGATCGTGGTTGAGAGACGAGAAGAGGGGCATGCATTGCCGGTCCAGAGGCCAGTCTACTTCATCAGTGAGGTACTGCCCGAGACCAAGATCCGCTACCCACAAATTCAGAAGCTGCTGTACGCGGTGATCCTGACGCGACGGAAGTTGCGACACTACTTCGAGTCTCATCTGGTGACTGTGGTGTCATTCTTCCCCCTGGGGGAGATCATCCAGTGCTGAGAGGCCTCGGGTAGGATTGCAAAGTGGGCGGTGGAAATCATGGGCGAGACAATCTCATTCGCCCCTCGGAAGGCCATCAAGTCCCAAGTCTTGGCGGACTTTGTGGCTGAATGGGTTGACACCCAGCTCCCAACAGCTTCGATTCAACCGGAACTCTGGACCATGTTTTTCGACGGATCGCTGATGAAGACAGGGGCAGGCGCAGGCCTGCTCTTCATCTCGCCCCTCGGGAAGCACCTACGCTACATGCTACGTCTCCACTTCCCGGCGTCCAACAATGTGGCCGAGTACGAAGCTCTGGTCAACGGGTTGCGCATCGCCATCGAGCTAGGGGTCCGACGCCTTGACGCTCGCGGTGACTCGCAGCTCGTCATTAACCAAGTCATGAAGAACTCCCACTGCCGCGACCCGAAGATGGAAGCCTATTGCGATGAGGTTCGGCGCCTGGAGGACAAGTTCTACGGGCTCGAGCTCAACCACATCGCCCGACGATACAACGAGACTGCGGACGAGCTGGCTAAGATAGCCTCGGGGTGGACAACGGTTCCTCCGGACATCTTCTCCCGAGACTTGCATCAACCCTCCGTCAAGACCGACGACGCGCCCGAGTCCGAGGCACCCTCGGCCCAGTCTGAGGCACCCTCGGCCTAGCCTGAGGCACCCTCGGCCCCGCCCGAGGCACCCCCGGCTCAGCCCGAGGCGGCCTCGGCCTAGCCCGAGGCACCCTCGGCCCCCGACGGTGAGGCACTGCGCGTCGAGGAGGAGCGGAGCGGGGTCACGTCTAATCGAAACTGGCAGACCCCGTACCTGCAATATCTCCACCGAGGAGAGCTACCCCTCGACCGAGCCGAAGCTCGACGGTTGGCGCGGCGCGCCAAGTCGTTCGTCTTGCTGGGGAACGGGAAGGAGCTCTACCACCGCAGCCCCTCAGGCATCCTCCAGCGATGCATATCCATCGTCGAAGGCCAAGAGCTCTTACAAGAAATACACTCGGGGCTTGCGGTCATCCCGCAGCGCCTCGAGCCCTTGTTGGAAACGCCTTCCGACAAGGTTTCTACCGGCCGACCACGGTGGCCGACGCCACTAGAATTGTCTGCACCTGCCGAGGGTGTCAATTCTAAGCGAGGCAGACACACTTGCCCGCTCAGTCCCTGCGACGCTACCACGCCCGAGGGGTTCGGTCCCGAGACCTCCAGGTGGGCGACTTGGTGCTTCGGCTGCGACAAGACGCCCGAGGGCATCACAAGCTCACGCCTCCCTGGGAAGGGCCGTTCGTCATCGCCAAAGTTCTGAAGCCCGGGACGTACAAGCTGGCCAACAGTCAGGGCGAGGTCTACAGCAACGCTTGGAACATCCGACAGCTACGTTGCTTCTACCCTTAAGATGCTTTCAAGTCGTTCGTACACCTCATTCACACACAAAGTCTAATCATCAAGGAAGGGTCAGCCTTGCCTCGGTAAAGCCCGACCCTCCCTCGGGGGCTAGAAGGGGGGAACCCCCTCTCGACAAAATTTTCCTCGAAAAAAGTCTTCCATCAAAAAGGTTTCCGCGTCTCCCGGCTATATCAGTAACAGGACCCCAAGAAACGAATAAGGGCGCATGTAAGTGGCAAGGCCGACCGAGCCGAGGGACTCCTATGCCTCTGGGATACGGATACCTCACTCGTCACCTACCACGAAAAATGACTCTTACTTGGGCAAGCTACCCTGCTACTGGCGAATGGGTCCGGATACGCAAAACGGAAGGAAAAGGAGCACAACCTTATATTACGATAATAAAGTGTTCGGGCCTCGGCGGCCGCAAAAGACACATATGCATTCAAAGAAAACTGCTCCGGTAGAGTCAGGCGTCGCCTAGAGAAGGAGTCGTGCCCTCGGCTTCGTCCCCACCTTCGGCAAGGTCCGCCCCGGCCTAGGACAACGGCGCAGGCGGGAGGATCTCTGCCTCGAAGATGGATGCCAGCATCGCGCTTGGGCCCGCGGCGGCCACGTCGAGCCTCTGGACTTCGGCCAGGGCAGCTTCATCTTCGTCGAGGAGGCAATACCCCTCGCTGACTCGCTCCAGATCCACGACATAGTGGGAAGCAAGCACGGCGAAGGCCCGCCTGACACCGTGATGCAGAGCCTCGCGGAGTCTACTACGTGCATGGTCGCCCAAGGCCTGCAGGTGACTTTGAGGGGAGCTTCCCGAGGGGACGTCGTCAAAGCCAAAGACCCGGCAGAAGGCCGAGATGGCCTCGGACATGGCCGCGTGGTCGGCCTCCCTCTGCTCGGCCACCTGAGCAAGCGCCTTGGTGGACTTACCAAGGGCAGACTCGAGCTCTGTGAACAGCCAAAGCGGAAGACCTCAAACACAAGTTGAGGAACTGAGCTAAAACAAAAACTTAAAACAGCCAAGACATACCTCCGGCTCGGGCACGCTGCTCCGAGGATGCGGCTTGGGCCATGGCTAGGTCTGCTGCAAGGGCTCCGGCCCGAGCAGACGCCTCGGCTAACTGGACTCCAAGAGCCTCAGCCCGGCTTTCGGCCTCGGCGGCCCGGCCCCGAGATTGGTCCCGCTCGTCGGTGACCTGGTCAAGCTCCGACTGCCGCCGCTGCGCCTCTGCGCGTGCCGCTGCTGCCTCTGCTCCCAGATCGACACAGAGCAACCGAAGGTCCGCCACCTCGGCGCTCTATTGGGAGAGGCGCGCGGTAGCCCTGACAAGCGTGGTCCTCCGGGACCACAGTGAACCCCAGACATCAACCTAGGCGAATGAACGACGACTTGGCGCCGCTCAGATCCGTCAGATCCTGAGGGAACGAAGCGGGGCATCACAAAGAACGCCTTGATCACGAGAAAGGTATGCCTGAAATCATTACCTGGAGGATCTTGGGAACGTCCCTGCAAAGGACCTCCAAGGTCGATCGGAGCGACCCCGCCGTTGCCTCGGCACACTCACGAAGCCCGTCCCAAGACTGCTCCTCCCGCTCATCGTCAAGAACGAAGAGGGGATCCGAGGCCCCACGGGTCCGGAACCGAAGCAACTGGCGCCGCCCCTTGGAACTGCGCCGCGCGAGGACAAGGCTGCCGCTCGACGGGACGGGTCATGGTCCCGCGCCCCCCTCCTTCGAGGCGCCAAGTAGCGACGCCTCGGCCATCTCAGCGTCGGCAGCGACGGGTGGCTCCATGGCCAGAACGGGAACAGCCTCGGCAGCAGCCGGCGCCAGCGCCGGCAGCATGTCTAGTGGGCTCGAGGCCATGGCCGCGCGAGCAGCCTCCCCCAGTGTGACAGCCGCCTCGACAGAAGAGCTAGCCTCGGGAGCTCGCTCCACGGCAACTGGTGCCGCCTGAGCCCCACGCTGTGGGGCATCCTGCGAGGAGGTCAGCTGGCCGGCGAGGCCCGGTGCGGCACTAGCTGCGGAAGCCGACGCCGTCTTGAGGACCTTCCGGGGAGCCAGATCGGTCGGACCGTGACTCCGCTTGCTAAGGATAAAAGGAAAATCAGGGTTGGGACATACGAAGGAGGAGCCAGGACGAAGATATCCTAAGATACTTACCCACTCCGGGCCATAATCAACCGTGCATGTGGGGAGGTCTCTCGAACCTCGACCCCCGAAGGTACCACCGAGGTCTGCCTCACTGCCAGCTTCGGTACCATCCTCGCCTTCGGCGCCCGAGGCACCCAAGGGACGGACTGCCCAGAAGCAGCCACGACGACCCGAGGATCGCCCTCCTGTGCAGCCGGCACGGGCGACGGTTCTCGGGGAACAGGCAGCCCGGTCTGACTCCCCGGGGTCACCTCAACTTCCCCGGCCAAGGGGTCAAGTACCCCCTCGGTCTGCCCCCGCTCTTCGGACCAGGACCCCGACATCCTGGCCCCGGATACCGACGGAACCAGCCCGCTCGGGGGCTGGCTTGATGACCCCTGGCCCAGCCTCAGATCCGGGCTAAGGCCAACGCGGGCAGCCATATCGTCGTCTTCATCGTTGTCTTCATCGTCGTCGTCGTCGTCAGGCGTCTCCGGCGACGGCTCCCTCGGGAGCCCATCCCTCTCCTGCCGATGACGGAGCTTTTCCAAGGCGTCCCGAGCCCGCATCCGCTCGCGGGCCCGAGCCTTCTTCGCGTCCTTTTTCTCCTTCCTCTTCTCCGCGGCAACCCTCTGCGGAGCTTGGTCCACCGCGTCCTCCGAGACCGGTGGCAGGAAAGGCTTGTGATGCTCTACCTCCTGGAGACAGACGAGAAGTCTCGGCTGCGAGAACCAAGTGCAATCTGACGCAAGGAGAAAGAAGGAGCGGACACTCACCAGGGACACACACCCGCGGTCAGGATGCATCAAGGGCTGGGAAAGGGCGCCGGCGTCCGGCTTCCCCAACGTGACGGCTACCCGCCTGTGGAGGTCGTCGACGGGAAGGGGATCCGAGGACATCCGCAAACCCTCCAAGTCGGCCTCCGGCGTCATCTCCCAAAGCGGCAGCCGCCGCTTCGTCAAGGGAAGCACCCTCCGACGATGAATGGCGGCAACCACTCCCGCAGCGGTGAGCCCTCCTTTCCGCAACTCCTCCAGGGCCTTCAGAAGGGGCTGGAGATTCTTCTGTCTATCGTGTGGGGTCCCGTAGCGCCAGTTATCGGCGGCGGCGGTCACCACTCGCTGAGAAAACGAGGGGAGCCTCCCGTCGTCATTTCGGAGATAGAACCACCGGCGCTGCCACCCTTTGTTCGAGGACACAAGGATGGCGGGGATATACTGCGGCGCCCGCGACTGCCTCAGCTGGAGGATACAGCCACCAGCCCGCACTGCCGTGCGGACCCTTCTCTCCCCCGTCGGCGAGGCAAAAAGCTCCGCGGAGAAGAGATGAGTCCACAGGTCCCAGTGAGGGTCAATCCCCAAGTACCCTTCACAAACCGCCGCGAAGATGGCAGCTTGTGAGATGGAGTTAGGACTGAGGTTGTGCAGCTCCACCCCGTAGACATGCAGAATCGCCCGCATAAATCGGCTTGCCGGCACTTCGAACCCCCGCTCGTGAAAGGAGACGAAGCTCACGACATACCCCGGCGGCGGGGACGGGGCGGCTCCGCTCGTGGGGGCCATCCACTCCGGCTGCGGGTCACCGGAGAGAGGGCGAAGCAAACCCTCAGCAATGAGGGCCTCTAGGTCATCCGCCGTGACGGTGGAGAAAAGCCACGGGTCACGCGGCGGAACAATGGTCACCCGGTCGGCCATCACCAAGCAGAAGAGGTGGCGGCGGCAAGGGCTGGGTGAGCGGTTTCCTTTCTCTAGCTATTCCCTCGGGTTGCGAAAACCTAAGAAGGAGGCAAGTAGCAGAGCAAAAAACCGTCACCGGTCCCTCTCCCGAATATATAAAGGCCCAGGCGAGACCCATTCAACACTTCACCCGAACCCGCCGCGGGATTCAAAACTCAAAGCAAAACGCTCGTTCCTCGAACGGCTCGCGCACGCGCAACGGCCGCCCCGTGAACCACTCGTCCCGTCGCATTAACTCTGCGGCAGGACGGGCGACACCTTTGGCGGGCGAAGCAGGCGACGCTTCACCTCCGCCATAATGACCGCGTCAAAAAAGGTGCGCCACGTCATTCGATTTCGTATCCTTTTCCTCTTCCTCTTTCTCTCTCTTACAACAGGGACCGAGAAAGGGGATACCCCGAAAGGGATCCTTCTCCGCGAAGGAAACGGGCCCCGAGCCCCCCTACTGATAAGAGGTTCGAAGGCTGGCCCCTCGGAGGGGTTCAACATCCGCCTCAGAGCGCTCGGGCTCCGCGCCCACTACTGGTCAAAGGTTCAAAGGCCGGCCCCTCGGAAGGGTTCAACGGCCGCCTCAGGCCACTCGGGCTCCGCGCCCACTACTGATCAGGGGTTTGTAGGCTAGCCCTCGAAGGGTTCGACAGTCGCCTCAGACGCAGAGCGAGGGATGACCCTGGGTACGTTCGATACATAACCAAGGCTCGGGCTACGCTCCTGAGGTACCCAAGGACATTTCCGAGGCCAACGGGAACAATTTTGTAACGGAATCCCATCAGAGGGAGGCATCGATCCTTCGGACCCCGTCAAAAGGGGACCGGGTCCGGCAAATCACCCGCAGGTACTTTTGGAGCGCGCCTCCGGGCCACTAGCCGACCCTTAACAAATGGGGCACGGGCGTCCACTCGGATTACCCGTTAGCAGCTCACTGGCGACACCATGTTCGGCGCCCTCTAAGGGCAACATGGCGCTTTTCCCCCCTCCTCCTTGCGGAAAGTCGACGCAGGGGCGTATGTAAAAAAGTCGAGTCTATCCTTGACCGTCCTCTCGCTCCATGCGGAAGCTCGGGGGCTGCTCTCGCAAACCCGGCTCCAGCAAAACCGTTGACAGCGTCAACATACCAGCCCGAGAACTTGGAACTCGACTGAGCACCCGGGCTACGACCACCTCGCATGAGGGAACAATCAGACCGGTCGAAGCATCACGAAACGCATTAAGACCTCGAAGGAGTCAAACAACTCCTCCGAGGCCTCGGGGGCTACACCCGGCGGGTGCGCTCGCGCGCACCCACCGTAACAAAATGCAACCGAGAAAGGCCGGTCCCCTTGCAAAAAAGTGCGACAAAAGCCTCCAAGCGAGTATTAACACTCCCTTCAAGGCTCGGGGGCTACTGTCGGGGACCATAATTAGGGGTACCCCCAAGACTCCTAATCTCAGCTGGTAACCCCCATCAGCACAAAGCTGCAAAGGCCTGATGGGTGCGATTAAGTCAAGGCTCGGTCCACTCAAGGGACACGATCTCGCCTCGCCCGAGACCAGCCTCGGGCAAGGGCAGCCGACCCCAGAGGATTCACGTCTCGCCCGAGGGCCCCCTTAAGCAACGGACACACCTTCGGCTCGCCCGAGGCCCAGTCTTCGCCAAGAACCAACCTTGGCCAAATCGCCACGACGACCGACCGTATCGCAGGGGCATTTAATGCAAGGATGGCCTGACACCTTATCCTGACGCGCGACCTTCAGTCGACAGAGCCGAAGTGACCGCAGTCACTTCGCCGCTCCACTGACCGGCCTGACAAGAGGACAGCGCCGCCTGCGCCGCTCCGACTGATGTGCCACTCGACAGAGTGAGGCTGACAGCAGCCAAGTCCGGCCTCGGGCGCCATAGGAAGCTCCGCCTCGCCCGACCTCAGGGCTCGGCCTTGGCCTCGACCCCGGAAGACGACGAACTCCGCCTCGCCCGACCCCAGGGCTCGGAATCGGCCTCGGCCCCGGAAGACGACGAACTCCGCCTCGCTCGACCCCAGGGCTCGGACTCGGCCTCGGCCCCGGAAGATGACGAACTCCGCCTCGCCCGACCCCAGGGCTCGGACTCGGCCTCGGCCCCGGAAGACGATGAACTCCGCCTCGCCCGACCCAGGGCTCGGACTCGACCCTGGCCTCAGCCGACGGTCTCTGCCTCGCCCGACCCAAGGGCTCGGACTCGACCTCGGAAGACAGACTCGACCTCGACCTCGAAAGAGCCTCCGCCTCGCCCTACCCAGGGCTCGGACCGACCACGTCACAGGAGGGGCCATCATTACCCTACCCCTAACTAGCTCTGGCTACGGGGAACAAGACCGGCGTCCCATTTGGCTCGCCCCGGTAAAACAAATAATGATGGCGCCCCGCGTGCTCCATGACGACGGCGGCTCTCAGCCCCCTTACGGAAGCAAGGAGACGTCAGCAAGGACTCAACAGCTCCGACAGCTGTCCTTCCGCAAGGCTCCGGCGCTCCTCCGACGGCCACGACATCACACGAACAGGGTGCCAAAACCTCTCCGGCTGCCACGACGGCATGTACTTAGGGCACTAGCTCTTCTCTGCTAGACACGTTAGCACACTGCTACACCTCCCATTGTACACCTGGATCCTCTCCTTACGCCTATAAAAGGAAGGTCCAGGGCCCTCTTACAGAGGGTTGGCCGCGCGGGGAAGGACGGGACGGCGCGCGCATAGGCCTCTCGCTCCGTCCCGCGCGGACGCTTGTAACCCCTACTGCAAGCGCACCCGACCTGGGCGCGGGACAAACATGAAGGCTGCGGGTTTCCCCCTTTTACGCCTGTCTCCCTCTGGCTTTTCCCCCCTTCGCGCTCCGTCTCGCGCCGACCCATCTGGGCTGGGGCACGCGGCGACAATTTACTCGTCGGTCCAGGGACCCCCGGGGTCGAAACGCCGACACTTATTCATCTAAACAAGAACTCTAAATGTTTCGTGTACATTGTGGATCAGGAATCATCGTCCTTATTTGTGTAGAAGCATGTTCTTGTTGTTTAGGTTTGGTCTAGCTTGTATTATGATGTCCTTTTGTGGGCCTTATATCATATTTAGATGGACACATTTGATGGTAAAAAGTGTCCTCGTAGATGTACTATATGTATTGCCTAGATGTCTTCTCAGGGAAATGACCTAAATGTCATCCAAGATGTATTGTATTTGTATGTATTGCCTAAGTGTCATCCTAAAAGTGTCATTTGACAGATATCTTCTCAGCATTCTTGGAAATGACCTGACTAGAGTTGTCACAAATCGATAGTTCCCTATCGTCATCACTGTTTGAAGGAGTACATGCGCCTCGAACTTGTTGTTCGGTATCTGTCTTGAGTGTTACAATTTCATGATCAGAAGCATCCTCCGTGCTGATTGACAAAATTTATGTATGGCTAGGATTACAAATAGATTACAAAACATTTTTTATATAGTATAACACACATTTTTATATAAGTTATCGTGATATTATATGTTTCCGTTGCAACGCACAGACACTCACCTAGTAATAAATTATGAGTCATTTTTTAAAAGCAACAAATCATGACAAAAATAACTAGAGAATTATGTGCGCCTACTTCATGGAATTGTGCAAAAAAAATTGCCCTAAATTGATATTATTAAAATAAAAAAATAACTACCTTGCCTCTCTTTAGATATATGGGAACCCTAATAAGCAAGAGATCTAGGAGCAAACTGGAAAATACATTAAAGATCTGGTTTGCTGCTTAGTGAATCGTCCTCGGAAAAACCGAGAGACTACCATCTATCTAGTAAAAAAACAAAGAGCTGGAATTGATAGAAAATGGTTAGAAAATGTTAGAATACTTGTTTTTTTTTAAAAAAAAGCAAGCATGCCCTCTAGACATGGTGCACGCAGACATTCTGGTTGTCGTGTTTGATGATGTATTGTCGTCTCGCCTTGGCGGCCACGGCTTTGGCCCAGAGCTCGAGCTTCTCCTTGACGTCGTCCTCCCGCCGGTGGCCTTGGCGCCGGGCTTTCGCGCTCTGCTCGTGCTCGAACGCCAGCACCTTGTCCAGCGGCACCACCCACTACTACAGGTATCCTCTATACAGGCGGTCCGGTTAGCCTCTACACAGGCGGTTCCAAGAACCGCTTGTGCTGCACCGCCTGTGATGTAAAACAACATCACAGGCGGTCAATCAAAAACCGCCTGTGATAGTCACACATCACAGGCGGTCCGGTTTAAAAGAACCGCCTGTGATAGTCACACATCACAGGCGGTCCGGTTTAAAAGAACCGCCTGTGATAGACACACATCACAGGCGGTTTTAATTATAAGCCGCCTGTATTTCCCAGATTCATATACAGAAGCAGATTCATATATATTTTCCAGATTCATATACAGAAACAGAATTAATAACAGCCTGTGATTCAAACACAGATTCAAACACAGATTCAGCAGGTTCCATAAACAGATTCATCATACAAAAATTCAAACATCCCCATATACATACACAGATTCATCCACATATATATCAAGTTCCATCATACACAGATTTATACACATCAAGTTGCATAACAACTCAACATCTCAAAGTTCCATAGACAACTAAACATCTAAAGTTCCTAACTAAAGACCTAAACACTGTGTGATATTGTGTACAAACTTAGTTCTGGGAATTTTTGCAAATTTCCATTTACATTGTAGAATAGCCCTTGTTGATGAAGAACTTCACGGCGCATAAAGTAAAGCAAGTCTCTTACAACCTTAGCCACGCCGTTGGAAACCATATCTCTTTCTAACCATTCAGCATTGATCTTAGATTTAGGAACCTGCAATGAAAGCAAAAAGCAATCGGTGCTAAGAGTAATGTGATGAGCAACAATATAACATAAAAATTGCAATATAGACAATGATAGCGAACTTACATCCTCACGATTGACCATGTAATGGAAGGTGACACGACACCATTCGCATACATAATAACCGCACAGGACAGTACCCGGAGGTTGTTTGTCACCATATGGAAATAATGATATTGACAAATTAGGCTTGTCCTCTGGATGTTCGCCGCCAAGATCTTTCCAATAAAAACGGTATGCACTGCATATAAGAATAGCATTGTGAGATTAAGAATACATTTGTTAAGATGTAATAAGTACAAGTGTGCAATAATAATCATACTTCTCTAAAATCTTCAAGAAGTCATTATACGTAGCCTTTTCCATTCTCAGTGAGTCGAAGACCACGACTTTACCATCCTTTGGCCAGATCATGATACAAATGTAGTGGTCACTATATAGACATAGACGAAAACACATGTTAATATCACGATTGCCATAATTTATAGTTCAAAATTAAACCATGTCGATAACTTACTTAAAGTGGTGCGGAGCTATTATTAAGTCCTTGCCATGTTGTACATGATTGTACATGGCTCGTCCAATGTATGCCGCCATTACCTTCATTTTCTTTCTCTGATTCTGTTTGACGGCTTTCTCAAATTCAGCATCGTCCAAGTCTTTGTATTCTTCTCCTTGCCTCCGAGCAACTACTTTGTAGCGAGCTTGGGATATCATCAACGGGTCAAGAAACCTTGTCTTAAGTTGTTTCTTCTTATCATCCATGTATTGCATCCTATGTGTAATAGTGTTAATCGTTAGACTCTCGTTTATGTGTGCGTGTACAAAACTAACAAATATGAAAGTTTAGAGGTACTTACAAGCAGAAGAGGGTTAAGTAGTTCGTTTCCATCCTTTGTCGGTGGTACAACGACCAGAGATCGTCAAAGAATAAATGCCGCACAGGATTTATATGATCATTGCTCCAAAATGCATCTTCTGGCACAACAAATGTGAATTCCCCGAGTTTGTATTTGTTGCTAGCCACCATGTACCACTCATGCATTCTAATCTCCGGAGTCGACAACTTAGAAAGTTGCATCGTCGTTAAGAACGGTCTCCCATTCACAAATTTAGGAGGAACATCCTCCTTCTTGTATACCGAGATATTGGTTTTAAGACGTAATGATTCTCGAGTATGAATCATTCCATCTTCTTCCCATACTTCGAAATTGTCTATTTGGGCCGGCCGTGTGCCTACTCCATGAGATGCTGATACTGCTTTTGATTGATTAGTCATAACTCTCTGCAATTTATGCAGGTAGCGTGCCACTGATTCTGACGGTTTCTTGACATCGTCTGTGGCGATTCGCTTATGAATCTTCTTTGAAATAGTTGGCCCTTCAACATTGGTGCCAACCTTTGGTTCCTTTTTTATGTTGACGTCGACATTCTGAGGAACAATTTTGTCTACGCCCCCCTCGTCGAGTTCCTTCGCAAGAGGCGATATGATTGTTTCAACGATTTTTTTGGAGGTCGGTGTCATATCTTCCTGCACCATGGGGTGTGGAATGATCGAACTAGCTTTTTGTTGCATTGGTGTTGAATTCGGCTCATCACCAAACTTGATGTCGCGTCAATGCCAAAGGACCAACTCGTTAATTGCCTCATGCAAAGTTATGATCCCCTCAACTGGAAAATCTATCTCCCAATCTTCACAACCATTGTCTGTGATTTCTAGAACTTCGACCACAGCATAGTGTGGCGGGACAGGATTGTCCTTGTAGTTAACAAGTCCTGGTTTTACCAAACCAGTAGCAGCTTGCTTTGTTTTTGTCCCAGATCGATTGATTGGAATATGAAGAAAGCAAGGCTTGTCCTCAACAATATCGTCTACAGGGTACTTGGTCAAGTCTTGCACAGATCCAACGCTGCTAGGGACTATAGGTGGACTCATGTGGCTTGGCTTGAGTTCAAATGATATGCATTCTGTTTTTTTTCATTTTGTTCATCACGTCATTAATAGCCTTTTGTACCCTTTCATCAATAGTCTCTTCAAGGGTCCTTTTCGACTTCTCGTGTTTCCTATATGACGACGCATACTCTGGAAACGCCTCTCTCCAGGAAATCTTAGAAGAGATTCCCCGAGCCCGTCCAGTGTGTTCAGGATTGCCTAGGGCTGCAGTTAGTATGTCATTCTCCCTCCGAGGCTTAAATTCTCCTTTTTTTCTCTTATCTGCATATTCTTGAATTTTTGACGAAACTTCGCCTACCAATTCTGGATGCACAAGTTTGCCGTCCTCACTCAAACCTGCTCGACCTAAGATCCAACGAATAGCTCTCTCATCGATATCTTTTAATATTGGGTCCAAAGTGCCGTTAGTTATAGCTTCCTCGATAATCTTGTTCCACTGCACAACTTTATGGTGATATCCGCTTGACCCCAGGCGATGGGGGTGTTTGTTCATCTTCGCTCTCTGAGAATTAGTTTCGCCCAGTTCTTTGGCCTTTAGTTCGGTCTTCTGACGAACAAATTCCTCCCACTGAGCTTGAGTGATTTTCCCCATTTTCTTGGGCGGAGGAACCTTATTCTTCTTAACAAAGTCCCTATTCATCTCGGCCTTCCACCCACGAAACATCTTGGCCATAGCAGAGAGCATCGACTTCCTTACTGCATCCTCTGTGCCTTTTGGGAACTTGAATGACTCAGACAACTTAACCCATAGCTTGTTGCGGGTGTCTTCATCTAAATCCTTCCATTTTTGAAGTGTGATTGGCACTATATCTCTAACAGTAGCCCCGCAGGAATTTCGAAACTTTGTAACCACGTCAAGTGGTTCTTCAGGAAACCCCTCTGCATTTAGTTTTGTTACATACATAACTGCACCTTCTTTCATCTGATTTGGACCTCGTCGCCCTCGTTTTCGCTTATGTGAAACGGATGATTCAGGCATCGGAGCATCCTCCGTGTTTCGTGTAGAAGATGCATCCTCTTTCTTCTCTTCATTTGAAATCTATATAGTGAAAAAATTAATGGCCTTTCATATATGAACATTATTTTACAATATAGTCCACATATTTCTATTTACCTCTTCATCGTTGGGAATATAGTCGGCATCAAGCTCATCTGATGTTTTTTTCTTCCTTGGAGGTATAGGAGTACAAGGATTGTCGTCACTAGTACTATCCTCCCCGCTCCCTTCACTGGAGCTGCTCGTTGTCTGCCATTCAAGTTTGGTCGCGTCTTCATCAACTTTGTTAGACGCACCGGTGCAGACCACATCCATACTAGGCTGCTCGTTGTCTGCCATTCAAGCTGGTTCCATCGATAAAGGGATATACTGTTAGTGTGATATACTGGTTCCATCAATAAGGGAACTTGGAGAAAAGGCACTTTCCAATGCAGTTAGACAGAGAAGGCATGGCTGTGATGTTATAATGCTGAAGGACCCCAAGAAGAGATTATGCCCTATAGTCTACCACCTCTCGTTATTTGTGGGCTTCACCGAGGGCGGGAAACATTTGGTGACATCAAACGACCTTCGGGCTGGGGACGTCTGCGAGCTTGTTAAGGGGCCAGACGATGGTGAGCCGGTGTACTCTGTCCGGATGTGTGGTCACAAAATTTAAAGCCGCCCCGGCTTCATCTGTGCGCTTCTCTTCTCTTATGTCGGCTACTAAGATCACTTAGCGACCCACCTAAGAGAAGAGAAGCACACACATGCAGCCGGGGCAGATTTTAATTTTGTGACCACACATCCGGACATAGTACACCGGCTCAACATCGTCTGGCCTCTTAACAAGCTCGCAGACGTCTTTAGCCCGAAGGTCGTTTGCTATCACCAAATGTTTCCAGCCATCGGTGAAGCCCACAAATAACGGGAGGTGGTAGACTACAGGGCTTAATCTCTTCTTGGGGTACTTCAGCATTATAACATCACAGCCATGCTGAAGGACCCCAAGAAGAGATTAAGCCCTGTAGGACCCCAAGAAGATATTAAGCCCTGTGGACTACCACCTCCCGTTATTTGTGGGCTTCACCGAGGGCGGGAAACATTTGGTGACATCAAACGACCTTCAGGCTGGGGACGTCTGCGAGCTTGTTAAGGGGCCAGACGATGGTGAGCCGGTGTACTCTGTCCGGATGTGTGGTCACAAAATTTAAAGCCGCCCCGGCTTCATCTGTGCGCTTCTCTTCTCTTATGTCGGCTACTAAGATCACTTAGCGACCCACCTAAGAGAAGAGAAGCACACACATGCAGCCGGGGCAGCTTTTAATTTTGTGACCACACATCCGGACATAGTACACCGGCTCACCATCGTCTGGCCCCTTAACAAGCTCGCAGACGTCTTCAACCCGAAGGTCGTTTGCTATCACCAAATGTTTCCAGCCATCGGTGAAGCCCACAAATAACGGGAGGTGGTAGACTACAGGACTTAATCTCTTCTTGGGGTCTACACACTTAAGATTGTAGGAGCTAGTGCTCAACTACTAGCATCTATAGATATGGACACAAGTCCAAATTTGGTGCTACTCGGCACCATCGATATCACTAGAAAAAAAATACATCAAAGAGATACACTTCCCAATAGTACTCGAAGATAGTTCATTGACTTGACACTCTCTAAGAGGTTCATACAAAATACATTATCTCTAAGAGTGAAACCTACGATACTCATATCGTGTTGTTTAGGACTAAACATCAACAACCCCTTGACTGGTCGCTATCATACTCAATTCCAAAATATTTTTCCAATATGTCGGCTTGAGTAAGGAAATCTGGGCATGGGAGTTCCTCCAAATCATCTGCAGCTTCATCATCATCTTCAGCATATTGCAGGGCTTCATCTTGAATAATTTTAGCCCTCTTGGAGTCAGCATACTTTTTGATGGACAGAGCACACTTCTCAAGCATGTCGCATACATCTCCAATTTGAAACAAAGTGGTCTTAAGTGTGTACACCGATTCCGGTTCACTAGTATCCACAACCCCATCAGTCACTAGACTGCGAATGATGTCAACATGTGTCTCGATGACTCGAACTGAGCTCTCAACCATGTCAAGTGGCTCTTTTTCCATCTCTAAAACTGAAAATGGCCAAGCCTCACAATCAACATTGAGATCGCAACAAAGGCAGGGATCAGAGGGAAAACAAGGATGTGGCTTATAGGGCAAAAAGAGGGGTCCAAATAACATTGTCATGGCTATGAACAAGTCAAAGATGGGAGATAAGAACAAGTCTTATAACATAGGGTTGGGAAGCAAAGATAGGTAGTCAAAAAACTAAGAAGGGAGATAAGAACAAGTCTTATAACATAGGGAGATAATAACATTGCCATGGCTATGTACTTCCATGATGTATGTGGCCATAAACACTAAAAATAGACTTGTTTCCCCAATCACTATGGAGATTTTCTACCAAGAAGGGGTCCTAGTAGTTGCATCAACTATCCATGACAAAATTCTTCATAAGCATAATTACCAACATTTAATCACAAGGGATACAAGCTACTAAAGCAAAAATGGTGACCTTAACAAAATATGTAAGTGAAAACACCAACAATATAAGCATAATGACCAACATTAACAATATAAGATTAACAATAATTAAGGCAGGGGTCCTAGTAGTTGCATCAACTATCCATGACAAAATTCTTCATAAGCATAATTACCAACATTTAATCACAAGGGATACAAGCTACTAAAGCAAAAATGATGACCTTAACAAAATATGTAAGTGAAAACACCAACAATATAATTATAATGACCAACATTAACAATATAAGATTAACAATAATTAAGGCAGGACTAGCAAAAACAAGTAATGAAGGCATGAATTTTTAACAAGTAATTAAGGCATGATCAAGGAGTGCACCGAGGGCTCGGAGATGGGCACGGCGGCGCACTCGGCGCTCGGGCTCGGCGGCGCTCGGGCTCGAGGATGGGGACGGCGGCGCTTGGCCTCGGAGACGGTGGCGCTTGGGCTCGGGGACGGGGAAGGGGACGGTGGCGCACTCGGAGATGGGCACGGCGGCGCGCTCGGGCTCGGGTACGGGGAAGGGGACGGTGGCGCACTCGGAGATGGGCTCGGCGGCGCTCGGGCTCGGGGACGGGGAAGGGGACGGTGGCGCACTCGGAGATGGGCTCGGCGGCGCTCGGGCTCGGGGACGGGGTGGAGGGCGCCTCGGATGACGGTGGCGCTCGGGGACGGGGACGGGCGCCCAGCTCGGAGACGGTGGTGGTTGGGCTCGGGCTCGGCGACGGCGTGGAGGGCGCTCACGGCTCGGAGACGGGGACGGGAACGGCGGCGCAGCAGCCTGGCGGCGTAGTATCAGGGCGAAAACACTAAACCCTAAGCCACCGTACCGACGCTTTTATATAGTAAAAACATCACAGGCGGATTTTAAGAAAAACCGCTTGTGATGTATAACATCACAAGCGGTTTTCTATGTCGACCGCCTGTGATATGTAAACATCACAGGCGGTCGACATAGAAAACCGCTTGTGATGTTATACATCACAAGCGGTTTTTCTTAAAATCCGCCTGTGATGTGTATGTAGTATAAAAGGCTCGGTTCCAGCGCAGGAACCCTAACTTCCGGAGCCCGACGCCGCTAGGCTGCACAGTACTGTAGCGGCGGCGGATTTTTTTGATCTACGGGGAAAAGGTTTTGTTTTTGATTTTCGGGCTTGATTTCAAGAGTTTATGCATATATATGATCTCCGTTTGTTTTATTTCTCATTTTGATACGATTTTTTGCCTCAATTTTGTAATATAGACCGGAATTGAAGAAAAACTCAGGAATTCCAAGATTTAGACTTGTAGTTGATCTGATTTAAAGATTTTTTTGAAGAGTTGTCTCACCTCAAGGTACCTATATTGCTGCAATCTTGTTTCATTTTCATGCACATTAATTCGTTCATGATTTAGGGATTAAATTCAATTAATTAGGGATATTTTAAAAAATTTTGTCTCATATACTAGGTACATCTCGATATGATCTTGTTTCACTTTCATGAACATTTATTTTTTCATGTTACATCTCGATATTGACGTTAATCAATATAGGGATAGGTAATGGCGGACCGAGGTTGGATGTACAATGTGCCAAGACCACATCCGTCGTACATTCGAAATTTGAGAAGCTTTATTGAAGCGGCCAACAAGCACGCGAATTTGCGAAAGAGCAAGGAGATATTATGTCCGTGCATCGATTGTGATAATAAGATAGCTTGGAGAGATATAGGAGTAATCCAATCACATCTGCTAAAAAGAGGGTTTAAAAACAATTACACGATATGGTCAGAACATGGTGAGTTGGATCCGTGTGAAGTGCCTCGTAATGACGAGAGAGTTGTCGGAATTTTAGATCTTAAAGTTGATGGTGAAGTGGATAATGTGGATGCTAATCAAGAATTTGAAGAATTTGATTGTGAAGAGATGTTGCGCCATATGGAACCAGAAATGTTAAGTTCTGTGGGATCGCAGAAAGGGCTATCTAAAATGGAGGGACTGGAAAGTGCCTCAAAAGAACCTTTATATGATGAATCAAAGGGTTGTGACAAAGAGTTTACTACACTGCGTACAGTTCTAGAACTTCTGAAGTTGAAGGCTAGCGCCGGATGGTCTGATACTAGCTTCACAGATCTTTTGAATTTTCTGTCTCAATTACTACCAAAACCCAACAAACTACCAACAAGCACTTATAAAGCGAAGAAGCTTATATCTCCCATAGCTCTGGGTGTGCAAAAAATTCATGCATGTCCGAACCATTGTATTCTGTATCGTGGCGATTTTGAGAACGCATCAAGATGCCCAGTTTGCAATGTCAGTCGATACAAGAAGAGCTACAATCAAGACTGTGTAAAAAAATTCCCGAAGAAAAATAAAAACAAGAAATCCACTATTGGACCTGAAAGTGACGATGACACTTTTGATGACATGGATGGGAAAAAGAAGTCAAAGAACCCAGCTTTGGTGATGTGGTATCTTCCAGTAATTGATCGCTTAAAACGTTTGTTCTCAAACCCTAGGGAGGCTGAGCTTATGCGTTGGCATGCTGAAAATCGCAAGCAGAATAACAAACAGATTCGACACCCTGCTGATGCATCACAATGGAAAAATTTTGATCTTATGTATCCTGAGTTTGCCAAAGAAACCAGAAATGTAAGATTTGCTTTGGGTACAGACGGAATGAATCCATTTGGTGAAAAAAGAAGTGTACATAGCACCTGGCCCGTGACTTTAACGATGTACAACCTTCCATCATGGCTGTGTCACAAAAGAAAGTATATTATGTTGACTATTCTTATTCAAGGTCCGAAATCAGCTGGTGTTGATATTGATGTGTTCCTAGAACCTCTTATGGAAGATATGACAAAGCTCTGGAATGAAGGAGTTAGAATATGGGATGAGTATTGCCGTGAGTATTTCAACTTAAGAGCAATTATATTTGTTACCATCCATGATTCTCCCGGTGGCGCCACACTATCAGGGCAAAAGACTAAAGGAAAGAATGGTTGTGTAGTGTGCGTCGATGGAACTGCTTCCATGTACCTTAAATCATCCAAGAAGTTGGTGTTCATGGGACACAGACGGTTCTTGATGAAGCAGCATAAGTACCGAAAGATGAAAGAGGAATTTAACAATCAACTGGAAAGTGAAGGTGCACCAAAGCCTTATAGTGGGAAACTTGTTTTTGAAATTGTAAAGAACATTCATGTTGTATTCGGAAAGGGAAAAAACAAAGGAGAAAAGAGAAAGAGAACTGACCCTTCAACTTACACAACTTTCAAGAAGCAATCAATATTTTTCAAGTACCTCCCATACTGGAAGGATATGGAAATTTGCCACAGCATTGATTTGATGCATGTAACAAAAAATGTTTTTGACAGCATCATTGGAACCTTGTTGGGCATGCCGAGTAAGACAAAAGACGGACTTAAATCACGCAATGATCTAGTAGATCTTCAAATCAGACCAGAACTTCATCCAGTGGATAGTGGCAAAGGGAAGCCTTACCTCCCCCCAGCTAGCTACAACTTGTCAGTTGAGGAGAGAACAAAGATTTGCAAATGTTTGCGTGGGGTCAAAGTGCCCACCGGTTTCTCATCCAATATCAGCAGACTAGTCAGGATGAAGGACTTGTCTCTATTTGGCTACAACTCTCATGACTGTCATGTGATGATGACGGTGTTCCTCCCAATTGCGGTAAGAGCCCTCAAAACAGAGCATGTCAAAGTTGTCATCACACGCTTGTGTTACTTTTTCAATGCGGTTTCACAAAAAGTAATAGCTTTAGAAGACTTGGACTATCTAAAGGCATACATCATCGAGACTATGTGCAAGCTTGAAATGTGTTTTCCTCCATCATTTTTTGATATGCAAGTACACCTAATCATACATCTCGTGGATCAGATAAAAATATTAGGGCCACTATATTTACATCATATGTTTCAGTTGGAGCGATACCTGGGAGTATTAAAAGGTTATGTGCGAAATCGCGCTCACCCAGAGGGTTCAATCATGGAGGGATACACTACAGAAGAAGTGATTGAGAGCTGTATAGATTACATCAGTGACGGAACAATGATAGGTGTGCCTGTACCTAAACATGAGGGTAAACTATGTGGGAGAGGGAGAATGGGCAAGAAAACTTTTCGCGTTGAGGATTACAAGCTAGTACATTGTGCTCATGGTAGTGTACTACAACATCTCACGATAGCCGAGCCTTACATAGAGGAACACCTGAATGAGCTTCGTAAAGAAAATCAGAACCGCACAGAGGACTGGATCATGAGGGAGCACAAACATCGTTTCAGCGAATGGTTAATGGACAAAAACATCCCATTCGGAGACTCTTCGGATGAGAAAACAATGAAGAATTTGGCTTCTGGGCCATCGTGTTTTGTGACATCATGGCAAGCATATGACATCAATGGGTACACATTCTACACTAAATCAAAAGACATGAAAAGTGTTGCACAAAATAGCGGTGTTCGTATCGATGCTTTTGACCTACATGGACAGAAGACCACATATTTTGGATTCATAGAGGAAATATGGGAACTTGATTATGGCCCAAGCATGAAAATACCCTTGTTTAAGTGCCAATGGGTACAACATCCCGTGGGGGTGATAGTGGATAACTACGGACTCACACTGGTAGACTTAAAGAAAGTAGGATATAAAGATGACCCGTGGGTTCTTGCCGAATGTGTTGCACAAGTGTTCTATGTACTCGATCCAGCAGATGAGAAGATGCATGTAGTTATTTCTGGAAAGCAAAAAATTGTTGGAGTTGAGAATGTGGGAGACCAAGATGAGGAATACAATAAGTATGAAGAGATGTTCGTCTTTAACGGTCCAGAGAGAATCAAGCGTGTGGAAAAGAAAATTGATAAGAACTTAAAGCCATACATGCGGAAAAATGGTAGTTCATGAAAAATTGTATGAATCAAATTGTATTTGTTATCATGTATGATCGACTATGAATTGTGGTTGCCAATTAATTTAAAATCTCTCTAGTTATCTATGTGTGCTATTATAATTCATTTAGATTGTATTTGCATATTATTGTTAAAAATTAAATATTAATTCATTTAAATTGTATTTGCATATTTCTGTTAAAAATTAAAATTATTTTCATATTTAAATTGTATTTTCATAATTTTACAATCACATGCAGTTTTGTCTTAGGGTCCGCTTGTGAAAAGGATAGAGCATCACAGGCGGTCCTAAACAAAAACCGCTTGTGATACTATTACATCACAGGCGTACTAAACCGCCTGGGACATCACAGGCGGTTTTCTAACCGAACCGTCTGTGATGTAAAAATCCTACCGCTTGTATAGAGCCAAATTGTACTAGTGACCGTCTCAATGAAGGCCTCGAAGGCGCGCAGGTGCTCCGGCGGCGGCGCGTCTTGGTCGTCGTCGTCGTCATCGTTGAAGGCGCAGTCGACGTCCGCCATTGCCAGCGCCTCGATGGACGGCCTTATTCTCATGCCCTTCGCGGTCGCGGTAGCCATTGTTGCGCACTTGCGCTGCTGCTTCTCGTCGATGCACGTATCACGGTGTGGATGATGGTGTTCTTAGGGCACGTCCTGGATGTCGTGTGTACAGTAGCGTTGATAGATTTGATGATAACAATAGAACAGCACGCCCGATTTGTATTTATAGTGATTGTTTGGGACTGCAGATCTGGAATCGGATTTGACGGTGACACGATATGTGAGACAGGCCGTATGTGGTTCATGTGACTGACCTCTGAGTGACACGTGACTCGCTTGGTTTATTCGTACGTGCGTACGTCACGGCACGGGTCAGTGTTCCTACGTACGCAGCAGAGGGCAGCACGTACGTGCTGACCGATCGTGTAGTGTTCTATCTCAGATGCGGCGTTCGTAAACGTGTACGCGTGTGTGCAAACGTGCGGGGACGTACGCGGGACAAACGCGTGCATAGCTTTTGGGTTTCAATGCACTTGTGCACGCATGAACAGCACGGGTCAGCTGACTGCTGGTCGAGTACGTACGTACGTGTCAACGCAGCATGGGCTTCACCGTTGACTCCGAGGATGCTACAACTTGATTCTGTTTGGTTGAGCTGTGATTGTGAAAAAACTGTTGTATATTGTGAGCTTTGAAAAAAACCGTTGTAAGCTGTGAGCCATTCCAAATCCTAAAACCGCTTGATAGAACCCACTAAAACCACTAAAAGTCTTTAGATATATATTTTCACAGTTTCATCCGAAAGCCGATAAAAGAAGTTTTAGAGGTGCTTTCAGTTTTGCACTGCGAGAAAGTCGACTATTATAGAAAGTTGCTTACTAGATCTAGCACTTTGGTTTGTCTTTTGGATTTTAGGGGGAATAAGTAAAAGCCAAAAGCCAAATAAACACACCCTCCCTCTCTCTATATATACCATATAGGACACTACCGGAAATGAGTTTGCCAAGTGGCAAGTAATTTGTCGAATGTTTTTTCGGCGCTCAGCAGAGAAACTATTTACCGAGTGCTAAATATAAAACGCTCGCTAAAAGAAAATACTATGCAAAGAGCTTCTTGTTGAGTGTTTTCTGTTTAGCACTCGTTAAATAATTTTCTTAGCCGAGTGTTCTCTTTTTACACTAGATAAATACAACTTTCAAATCACATTTTGAAGCAGAAAATTAATTAAAATGTAAAATATTTTAACTATAAAGTTGTATGACTCATCAAGATAAACAATTTTTATTTTAGTCATTTCCTATATGAGAAAGTAAAAATAAATTTATTCACAAAACTTACATCTCTCTTATAGTTTATGAAACTACAAGATATATATATAAGATTTATTCACAAAACTTACATAGCTCTTATAAGATGTGTATTGTACGCGTGTGTGCAAACATGCGGGGACGTAGGCCGTACAAACGTGCATGGTTTTTGGGTTTCAATGCACTTGTGGACGCATGAACAGCACAGCACGGGTCGTAAGCTCACTGCTGGTCACGTAGGTACGTGTGATCGCAAGCTGGGCTTGACCGTTGACTCAGAGAATGCTACAACTAGTAGTCTATATATATACCCTATTGTTGATATTTCGACGGGAGAGTTCTAATCAAATAGTGAATTTATGTTACGTATTCCGATCCAGATGAGTGATACAAGAAGATACAAGATTTATCCTGATTTGGACAATAGAAGGCCTTACTTCTAACGTGAGATGAGACTTATATTATCTTGCACTCGTTAAAGAATTTTCTTAGCCGAGTGTTATCTTTTTACACTAAGTAAATACAATTTTTCAAATCATATTTTGAAGCAGTAAATTAATTTAAATATAAAATGGTATAACTCATAAAAATAAATAATTTTTATTTTGGTCATTTCTTATATGACAAAGTAAAAATAAATTTGTTTACAAAACTTACATATCTCTTATAAGATTTATTCACAACTTACATAGCTCTTATAAGATGTGTATGGTACGCGTGTGTGCAAACGTGCGGGGACGTGCGCGCGTACAAACGTGCATGGCTTTTTTGGATTCAATGCACTTGTGGACGCATGAACAACACGGGTTAGCTCACCGTTGGACAGCCACATACTTACGTGTGATCGCAAGCTGGGCTTGACCGTTGACTCGGAGAATGCTACAACTACTAGTCTATATATATACCCTATTATTGGTATTTTGACCGGAGAGTCCTAACCAACTAGTGAATTTGTGTTACCTGTTTCGGTCCAAATGTGTGATGCAAGAAGACACAAGATTTATCCTAGTTCGGACAATAGAAGGCCTTACTTCTAGCAGGGTATGGGACTTATATTATCTTGCAACTAGGTGCCTGTAGTAGAGGATACAAGCTGATCGAGAGAGGGCATGGATCTCAAGTCTTCGTGCGCGATTATGACTAGTGCCAATATCGATTGTGGGGGCAAATGGTGAAGTGTTGTTCTCTATCCCTTGGAGTCTCCGGACTCCCTTTATAGCTGCAAGGAGGGAACCCAGGAGTACATGTGTTGTCGTAGTTGTCGACAGGGGGAGATCTCGAGCCCTTGTAGCAGTATGGCCCCTGACTTGGCTGATCTGGAGGAGGGTGTCTGACCCCTTTATCTCGTATCTTGACCAAGCATAGAACCGAGGCTAAGGTTGGGGGCTCGGATGCGTACACGAGCCCATCTTGTGAACGAGATGTTTGAGCCGTAGTTGTTGAAATAGCGAAGAGTATGGTGAAAAGTGTACGGTAACCCGTCCCATATGGCGTAAAGCGGACTTGACACCAGCCCTATGATTTCTGTAGCCATCCCGTTGTCAGTGGTTTTGCGGAAAGGTTGGTGGCGTCGGGTGTCCTTCTGTCGATGTTATTTGGCTGAGGCCATGCTCGGGCGAGGCGGAGATTTCTCTCGAGGCCATGATTGGGCCTGCGCCTAGACATACAGTCATACTGGGAGTGGTCAGAACAGTAGTCGGAGTGGTCTTCTGCGAGATTCATGAGGAGTTGGTAGCATTTAATGTGTTACTACCAGTGCAGTTGGCCGAGACTAAGCTCGGGCGAGGCGGAGTTTCCTCTCGAGGCCGAGGCCGACTTTGGGCGATGCGGAGTTCTCTTCTGAGGCTGAGACTGTGCCCAGACGTCGCAAGTCCCATCCGGAGTAGTTAAGAACAGTGATCGGAGCGAGGGAGCAGTGCCCGAAATTCGCAGGTAGGCGTCATCTTAGACGGTAAAAAGTAGATGGGACCGCGGTCCCATCATCCTCTGTTGACTGCGGTATCATTTGTTGGAGCAGGTATTTGTATCGATTGCATTTAATGCGCACACCTTTGTGGTTCCCGATAACTTGGGTCGAGGCCAAGCTCGAAGTTGTCCTTCGTCCATGCCCTCGGGTGAGTCGAGGATCCACGCGAGCGCAGCCTTCACCCAAGGATGGGCTCGGGTGAGGCGTAGTTTTGAGCAGCCGTTGGGCGGGGTCTCAAACGAATCGTGATTCGATCCTGCGTGTCCTCGGGGAGCGCATTTTTTGGGTTATGGTTTCCTAGTACTCAGGTGTTAGGTATGCGTAGGGGCATAATTCGGGTTCCCCTAATTATGATACCCGATAGTAGCCCCCGAGCCTCTAAGGGAGTGCATGCACTTGCTTGGGGGTTCTGCCAAACTCTCACAGGCGTGTTGCTTAACCTTTTGAAAGGTAGTAGATTTATTTCCGATGGGTGCGCGCGAGTGCTCCCATCGGGTGTATCCCCCAAGGTCTCGGAGGAGTGGTTACTCCTTAGAGGTCTTTATGTTTCCCTCCATGGACCTCGTTGATCTATCCATTGCACGTCTCCTGGCTGCAGCATGGGTGCAAAGGCATCCCTGACTCTCTGTGTTGGTTTGTTGGTGCTACCAACAATTCCACCACAACAATTGTGCAAGGATAGCCCCCGAGCCTCTTCACAGGACGAGAGGGCGACTAGGAACACCTTGACTTTTAATGATACACCTCTTTGTTGCCTTACTACAAGGAGGAAGAGGGGAAGGCACCATGCTACCCTCAATGGGCAACGAGCATGATGTCTCCTGTGAGCTGTTAGCTGGTGATCCGAGTGGAGGCCCAAGCCCCGTTTGATAGGGGTCGGCTAGTGGTCCGGAGACGCACCCCAATATACATGCGGGTGATTCGCTGGCCCGGACCTGTTTGATGGGATCCAAGGGCTCGATGCCTCCCTCCGATGGGATACCATCTCGATCATTCTCGGGGGGGTCCCGGATATGTCTTAGGGTACCTTGAGATTGTATCCTGAGCCTCGGCCATGAACGGACGTACCCATGGTCATCCCCGACTCTATGTTCTAGGGTGGTTGTCGAAACCCTACGAGGGTCCAACCTTCAAAGCTCTGATCAGTAAAGGGCTCGAAGCCCGTGTGCTCTAGGAAGCTAGCGAACCCCGACTAGGGGCCAACCTTCGAGCCCTTGATTAGTAAGAGGCTTGGGGCCCATTTCCTTCGCTGGGAGAGCGATCCCAAGAGATATCCTTTCCCATCACCTGTGGAGAAGGAGAAGTGGAGAGAGAGAGAGACACACACACCTTTTGAGGCGCCTACCTTGAGGAGGCGGAATGGCGCCCGTTGGTTGCGTCAGCTGGATGGGATGTGTGTCCCCTATGTGGGAGTTAATGTGATGGGACGAAAAGCCGGTGGGCTATCCGCTGTGGCGCGCGTGCTTACGGGGTTCGAAGAGACGAAATCTATTTCCAAATTCGATCTTACAATGCGGGGAGCTCGGTCCTGACCTTGGTGGGTTCGCTGGTCCATATATATATATACACATAAATATATTTATATATATCTAGAAGGGCCCCCTCCCGGCTCTTAGCTTGCTCTCGCCTTCCCAGCCTTAGCTACTGCTGTCCTTTCTGGTCGCGTCCAAGGATTGCGCTCCGAGACAAAAAAAAACGCATACCTTTTCGTCGCTTCCTTCCTGTTTCGCCATGGCCAAGAAGTTGAAAGTCCTTGCTCCCCGCAACCCATGGCCTTACTCTTCCGTGATCGATGAAGATTTACAGAGCCTGATCGACGAGGGGCTGCTCCACTCCCGCACCTTCGGAGCATACCCCAAGTAGCTTGCCCCTAGGGATGAGGAGGAGCCAACCCCGTCCACGGGCTACATCATCAGCTTTGTACCCTTCCATGAGTGGGGGTTTGGGGTGCCGGCGAGCTGCTTCATGCGGGCGCTCCCGCACTACTATGGGGTGGAGCTTCATAACTTCAACCCCAACTCCATAGCCCAGGCGGCGATCTATGCGACGGTCTGGAGGGGTACCTCGTGGTCAATCCCCACTAGGATCTGTGGCTCTAGCTCTTCCACGCGGTGCCAGTTTCTCTCCCTTCAGGGGTGAATAAGATCTGCCTTGCGATGAGGGTTGGCGGCTCCACGCTCCAGCTGCACTCGGATCGGGTGCAGCTATACATCCCTGTGTCCCTTACCTCTTCGAACAAGGGGTGGCAGAGCCGCTGGTTCTACCTTCGCAATGACGACGGGAGGCTACCTGCGTACACCAAGCGGGCCGTGACCACCACGGGGGAAAACTGGCGGTGGTGCGCACTGTAGGAGCATCAGTCTTAGCTGCGGTCCCTCCTGGATGCCCTGCGGAAGGTCCACTACCAAGGGCTTACTACAGCCCAGGTCGTCGCCGCCTTCCACCGTCGGAGGGTGCTGCCGCTAGTGGAGCGGCGCCTGTGCCTGGACGAGATGACGCTTGAGGCCTCTGTAGAGATTTCTCGGATGGCGTCAGCCACCCTCACCACCGACGACCTCCTCAAGCGGGTCAAGGGCACAGTGGGGAAGGTCGATTACACCGCCCCTGTCCCGATGCGCCTCGAGCGCGGCTACGTGTCCCTAGTAAGCCGTAGATCCTACTTCCGTTTTTGTCCTCGTTTCTTCATCTCAACATGACCTCCTGTTCATCCATAGGGGCTACAAGGTTACCGAACTGCCTTGCCCTCGGTCCCAAAAGACGTGGCTGGTCGGGAGACATGTAGGTTGGCTGCAGAGCATCAAAATAGGAAGAAGGACGAGGAGAAGAAGCGGTCCACTAGAAAAAGGCAGCTCGTGATGCTCTCGAGAGGCACCGTCGAGCACAGGAGAGGGAGGGCTGCCACTGGAGGCATCCATGATAACGATCAGCGAAAACGATGATGACGACAACAATGAGGGGATGGAGATCTAGCTTGGCATCAGTCCTGAGGTTAGGCTCTAGTCTGAGCCATCTTTAGTGGGCCCATCCGTTGGTCCGGATGCGCCGACGATGCTTGGGCTCGAGGTGTTTGCACCTTTGCCCGAGACGCAGACGTCTGCTGAGCCGGGGTCTATCCCCACGGTGGAGGAGGCGGTGGCGGAGCGGCCTGCCGACCCACTTCCGGTGCCGACCTCGGGGACCAAGGGCCTGAGGGGTCTGGATCCAAGGAGGTTAGGCCTGCCCGGGTCTGGGTAAATTGCCGTGAGATATCCGAAACTTGGTCTTTTGGGATCATTGGAATTGAATTCCATTCTAATAATAGTAATTTAGGCATATATCAATTAAGATAATTCGGTTTTATATAAAATATATTTGTATATTATTATTAGCAAGATGTCGGAGATATTTATGTGCTACATTTTTACTATAGATGAGTGAGATGAAGAGTGTCATGTAAGTTACAGAGTAGAAACAAATTTTACTAATGCATAAAATCATTTATCATCTTCCACCCCATGAATTTGAGATGTGTTTATATCTGAACTTTGGAAAGTGGTGGAATGTCAAATTCCAAACTAAATAAGTTACTTTATTGAATGAATTCTAATTCCTCTAAAATGAAGGGATCCAAACGCCCCGTGAGTATTTTGCATGAATTTCTACTCCTGTGCTCTTCATCCTGAAGCACAAAGTGGGTGCGCCGATCCTGACCCCCACGAAGGTCGTGAAGAGAGTCATGGGTTTGTCAGCTGAGGCTGCGGCTCACCCGATTCCTTGGGGGTGATGACACCCAGGATGCTCTCCAACGGGGGTCGAGACGGCGTGGTAAATTCTAATTTGCATGCAAATAGATTTTATTTATTCCATTATAGCTTTAATATAATTCTATACTAACAAAAAAACTAAATTAGGATGATCATCCATGGTTTCATATCACCAGAGATAGAAACTATATTCAGCAAAATAAATAAAGTAATAAAATATTCTCAATTTCATCTGGGACAAAAAATAAAGGCAGGAATTTGTATCAATAAGATCTTGAGACATCAATCCTCCCAAAGAAAGCACTAAGCTAATCACAACTAGCAACGTAACTGAATAATCACTTAACGCTTACAACACTTGAACAACATGTAGCTAACTGCAAAGGTAACACAATGCCTGAAGTCTCCAGCACATGCCACAATCCACACAAGCACAAAATGGTTCTGACACCTGGTACCTACTTCACAATACCTGCAGAAAGCGAAAGACCATAGTAGAAAATCATCTGCTCAATTGCAATTTGCTACTTCAAAATTCTCTGCCTGGATGTTTAAATATCAATATGGTATCAATTAAAACTATGTCAATATAGATTTTCAAAGTATAGTTTACCTCAAAAGATTCCGTTAAATAAACCTAAATTTGGCTAATATGCTAAAGATCTTCGTACAGTGTTGATTCCGTATAATGATATTTTGGGAAAGGATGGCATTTGCCAAGATGTTTCGGAGAGGAACCTGGAGAAGATAAACAAATGAGTGACCACTTAACATGTTACAATAGCAGTAGCAGGACTAAATTTGCAAACTTACCTCGCATGTTTGAAGAGCAGTAGAGAGAGCAAAATTGGCAAACTCGTCTGTCACCAGATCTCTGAAGTGAGAATAGCTAATGAATTCATATACAATGACTGATCTCTCTTCTTCGTGGAATACCCTTAAACACCATTCGACTACATTGCTGCTATACTTATTTTTTGCGAGTGTCACGTAATGATTTCTCAGGCAGGAAGCAATGATTTCAATGTGGGAGGGATCTCCCCTCCGCAGAACGTCCTGAACAATCCAGTTTCTGTGGAAGAACATAAAAGATATCAGAAACATCAATGCAGACATGAAGCAAGGCAAAAGAACTTTATGCACATTAAGGTTTTGGATGTTTGGAACAGTGCTATATATCCACATTCATACCCACTGGAATCTTGAGCAAGGAAAAGGCTCTCATAAGAGAGTTGTGTAAAAATATAATCCTTTTGTTTCTGGCTGACACGATCTAGGCAATTCTGTAGTAGGCGCAGTCCATTTTGTTGATATGCAAGTCTTGTACAATTCTGAGCAACTGCTTCGAAAATGAACTGCTAACACAAAAACGTCAAATAATGGAAATTAGAGTGCATATGAACACATACAGGAGCGAATTGTTGAAATGCATTACAGAAATGCAATAAGGTTTACAGATACTGCTTGTTTAGAATGGGAAGGGAATATATAAGCTAGTTTGCCATGAAGGTTGGACGCTGAATTAGGATTTTTTTTCTTTTTCTGAGAGAGAGAAGGAGAGAGAGCCTAAGTATTATTGTGGCTACTAGTGAGACGGCATGACTGTCTGAACTGAAGTCAATAGTTGTTGTATACTCTCTCCCAAAATATTTGTCTTAAGTCTACTAGATACCATTGTTGCTAGACTTTCGGCCATAACTTGAATGAATCAGAAAACTACCATTTGTTCCACTGGGACACACATTTATCACACAGGAAAGTACCTGAGCAATATCTGGAGGAGATCTCAATATGAAAGTCTGCAGCACTTCTAATCTTTTTGAATCCGACAGGAGGTACCTCATCTGATTATGTGCCATCCATTGCAGCATGGCATCTCCAAGAAGCTGCATTGATCTCCGAGTTGCACAGGAACTGATTATATGAACAACTTCATCTGGCCTGAAAAGACATAATCTATCAGTTAATTTATTGGCTGAAATAATAACAAAAAAAAAACTGGAAGATAACCGAAGTACGGTATTTGATAAGAACCTCCGGGTGCAAAGGCTACTGAAACTCTTCTTGTCCCGGGTGATCGTAGCAACGATCCCATCCCGCAGCTGCTGGTTGCAGTGATTGAACACCAGACGGAATAGCCGCTGCCCATGTCTGCTCTCTAAGAGGTGGCAGGCGTACGACACGATAATCTCGGGGGTTTCTTCGGAGAGCGCGAGGAGCAAGGCTTCCTCGTTCCCACGATGGAACGAGTTGGGGTAGTTGACAGACATCGTGCCACCTAGGTATGGCGGCGGCGCCATATACGCGTGGGCGTGGCCGTCAGGGCGGGGGCCGCGAGCTGCGGCGATTATTGCGGCAGGCGGCACGGCCGGCTCGTTCCGGGCCCCACGAGCTATGCTGCGCCCTTCCGCAAAGGGCCGCGCGTCTGGTACGCTAAGGTCGCAGGGCGGCAGCGGCATCCACACCGATGCAGGATGCATCTGCGACGGCGCTGACGGACCGGCTTCCTGCCCTATCGGAGGCGCTGGCGCGTATGCGCGCGGATAGATGATGTCGCGATCGCGATGATGCCCCAGAAAAGCAGGTGAGAAGCGATCCGCCGCTGCCGCTGCCGCCGCCCCCGCCGCGTCGTCGTCCTCTTCCCGACGCCCTTCCCGCATCCGCGGCAGCGCCAAGGCGGACTGCTGGTTGTTTATGGAAAGGCTCACCATCATCTCAAGCAGCTTGCCGTACTCCACCATGACGCTAGCTTGCTTCTCCTGATCACGATGATCCTGCGGCGGCGCAATGAATCGCACCCACGAGAACCCCGGGCTTACATACAGGAGACCAAACAGTCCACGACTAAGGGCTAGAGATTAGGATGTAGACTGCCCTTTTAAACTATTTCCCCTTCCCCATCTTCCGTAGAGCCCAAGAGAAGGAAGCCAGAGCGAGCGGCCAACAAAGTGGGTCCGAGGGAGGATTTCTGGTTAACAGAACGGGCTGGTCTGGTTGTTAATGTTTTGATAGGATTAGAAAGAGATTGTTGCGGGCGCTTTTTTGGGTGGTTTGGGAGAAAGGTATTGAACCGGATTTAGGAGGATAGGCAACTACGTCTCCTAACAAAATGTCATACTCGTATAATTTAAAAATGTAACACCCTTAAAGCACCAGTATGTTAAAAAGCGGTGTAGAAGGTGGGGTTTGAACCCACACCCTAAAAATGGAAGAAAGGGTGGAAGACACTAAACAAAGTTGTCTAACCAATAGAACATCATGTTCTAGTGTTTATAATATTAAATATAAATTGTACATATGTATATATGATTTTTTGTAAAATAAAAATAAATCGTGCCGGACCGGGCCAACACTACGGGCCGAGGCTACGGTCCAAGTATCGCACGACGCTCATGTCGGATTGGCCCAGCCTCTATTAAATGGGTCGTGCCTCGAGCCGGCTGGCCAAATACGACCCATTTGACCATCTATACTTACGCACGATAATGATGGTCCTCGCCTCAGTTGCTGCCACCTCGTTCGTCATTCTACTTCTTTTCTCTCTCCCCTCATGCCTCCACCTCCGCGCCACCCCATTCTCGGCAGAGGGCGTAAGAGCAGGCGCCTCCTTCCCGTATTCGTCCGACACCAGCCCCGACACCGACTCGCGCAGTGGCCAATGCATGTCCACGAGGACGTTGCACATCATGCACGAACCATCGTTTTCGTCGTCATCGTACGTCCCATTCGTATTCCCTGCCTTCGCCCTGTTCTTCCACCCCAACCTGCTGCCCCCGCCCACGGGCGCAGCCGCGAGCCGACCGACGCTTGACGCGGGTACGGGGCGAGTCGGTCATGCTCCTAGCCTTTCTCCGTGCGTGCCGTGGAGGAGGACATGGTGGTGTCTGCCACACTTAAGTTATCTTAGTGATGAGGAGTCCATGTCTAAGATATTGGGCAACTAAGGCTCGTAACGTGGCAGCAGTCGGCATATGCTACAGAGTTGTTGGTGGTGTTGTGTCGCTTCGGCGAGTCCAGGGTTGGTGAGAGCACCTAGAGGGGGGGTGAATAGGTGATCCTGTAAAAACTTGAAACTTAATCCACAAAGCTTGATTAGAGGTTAGCACAATATTGCCAAGTGGCTAGAGAGGAGTTCTTGCACAACACGATAACCACAAGAATATCAACACAGAGATGGCACAGTGGTTTATCCCGTGGTTCGGCCAAGTCCAACACTTGCCTACTCCACGTTGTGGCGTCCCAATGGACAAGGGTTGCAATCAACCCCTCTCAAGCGGTCCAAAGACCCACTTGAATACCACGGTGTTTTGCTTTGTTTACTATATCCCGTTTGCGAGGAATCTCCACAACTTGGAGCCTCTCGCCCTTACACTTTGATGTTCACAAAGAAGCACGGAGTAAGGGAGGGATGAGCAACGCACACAAGACACAAAATCAGAGCAACAATACGCACACAAGTCACAACACGAGCTCTCAACACAACTCAAAGAGTTCTCTACTCAAATGGAGCTCTAGTTGCTATCACGAAGAATCGAATGCGCGGAATTAAAGTCTTAGTGCCTAGGAATGCTTAGAGAACGCTTGGTGTTCACCTCCATGCGCCTAGGGGTCCCTTTTATAGCCCCAAGGCAGCTAGGAGCCATTGAGAGCATTCCAGGAAGGCATTTCTTGCCTTCTGTCGCCTGGCGCACCGGACAGTCCGGTGCACCACCGGACACTGTCCGGTGTGGATTTCATTCCTTCTTTGGCGAAGCCGACCGTTGGCGATTCAGAGTCGTTGGCGCACCGGACACTGTCCGGTGCACACCGGACAGTCCGGTACCCCCTTCTAACCGTTGGCTCTGCCACGCGTCGCGCGCGGATTACGCGGCCGACCGTTGGCCCGGCCGACTGTTGGCTCACCGGACAGTCTGGTGCACCACCGGACAGTCCGGATATTTATAGTCGTACGCCGCCGTCAAAGCCCGAGAGCAGCCAGTTCGCTAGAGCCAGTCTGGCGCACCGGACACTGTCCGGTGCACCATCGGACAGTCCGGTGCACCCAGACCGAGCTGCATTTTGGCTGTACTTAGCCAACTTTTCTTCAAAACAATTTCTCCTGTTTCTAGCACTTAGACACAATATATTAGTCTTCAAAACCATGTACTAAGTCTTAGAAACATACCTTTACTCTTGATTTGCACTTCTTGAGTCCTTGACAATTTAAACACTTAGGCACTTGTGTTGGACACTTAATCACCAAAATACTTAGAAATGGCCCAAGGGCACATTTCCCTTTCAATCTCCCCCTTTTTGGTGATTTATGCCAACACAATAAAAAACAACTAAAAGAAGTGCAACATCAATGCAAATGAAAACTCAAATTTGTTTTGATTCAAATTTGGCATATTTGGATCATTCTTTACCACCACTTGGTTTGTTTTTGCAAATCAAACTCAATTTCCTATCTCTAAGTCAAAGACACTTGTTGAGGCATAGAGAGGGACATTCCAAGAGAAATTGATCAAGAATTCAAAAACTCCCCCTATTTCCCATAATCAACCATTCTCCCCACAAGAGGCTAACTTTTGACAAAAGAGACAATAAGAGATTTTTGACAAACCAAAAGCTCTATTCTACTATTTTCAAAATTCTCAACTGGTAGCTGATCCATTTATTGCTTTGGCCTTATTTTCTCCCCCTTTGGCATCAAGCACCAAAACGGGATCAATCTTGGCCCTTTTAACCCTATTGCCTCACCAAAATCTTCAACTAAGAGTAAAAAGGCAATACGAGTACAAAGATGAACTTGGAATTATTTACTCTTTAATCGGAGTGCAGTGGAAGTCTTGCATGGTCCAAGTCCACCTTTTCCCTTTCAAATCTCCTTCGAGACTAAATTAAGCAAACTCAAGCACACGGTTAGTCTCAAGGAGTCAAGTTGTAGCACGTCTCCCCTAGATATGTGCATCACTTGCAAATGGACTTGTGAGGTCCGGGGAGTGCTTTTACAACTTGAGCACCATAAATAAACAACAAAATGCATAAGGAACATGATCAAAGCATAAAACACATGTATGCTACAAGTCAATCCAAGTTCCGCGAATCTAAGACATTTAGCTCACTACGCAGCCTGCAAAATGTCTTCTCATCTAGAGGCTTGGTAAAGATATCGGCTAGCTGGTTCTCGGTGCTAACATGAAACACTTCGATATCCCCCTTTTGCTGGTGGTCTCTCAAAAAGTGATGTCGGATGTCTATGTGCTTTGTGCGGCTGTGTTCAACAGGATTATCCGCCATGCGAATAGCACTCTCATTATCAGATAGGAGTGGGACTTTGCTCAGATTGTAGCCAAAGTCCCGGAGGGTTTGCCTCATCCAAAGTAGTTGCGCGCAACACTGTCCTGCGGCAACATACTCGGCCTCAACGGTGGATAGGGCAACGGAAGTTTGTTTCTTAGAGCTCCATGATACCAGGGACCTTCCTAAGAATTGGCACGTCCCCGATGTACTCTTCCTATCGACCTTACATCCAGCATAGTCAGAGTCTGAATATCCAATCAAGTCAAAGGTAGACCCCTTTGGATACCAGATCGCGACGCAAGGCGTAGCGACTAAATATCTAAGAATTCGCTTCACGACCACTAAGTGACACTCCTTTGGATCGGATTGAAATCTAGCACACATGCATACACTTAGCATAATATCTAGTCTACTAGCACATAAGTAAAGCAAGGAACATATCATAGACCGGTATGTTTTTTGATCAACAGACTTACCTCCTTTGTTGAGGTCGGTGTGTCCGTCAGTTCCCATTGGAGTCTTTGCGGGCTTGGCGTCCCTCATCCCAAACCGCTTTAGCAAATCTTGCGTGTACTTCGTTTGAGAGATGAAGGTCCCATCCTTGAGTTGCTTCACTTGGAACCCAAGGAAATAGCTTAACTCGCCCATCATTGACATCTCAAACTTTTGAGTCATCACCCTGCTAAACTCTTCACAAGACTTTTGGTTAGTAGAACCAAATATTATGTCATCGACATAAATTTGGCACACAAATAAGTCACCATCACAAGTCTTAGTAAAAAGAGTTGGATCGGCTTTCCCAACCTTGAAAGCATTAGCAATTAAAAAGTCTCTAAGGCATTCATACCATGCTCTTGGGGCTTGCTTAAGTCCATAGAGCGCCTTAGAGAGCTTACACACATGGTCGGGGTACCGTTTATCCTCGAAGCCAGGGGGTTGCTCCACGTACACCTCCTCCTTGATTGGCCCGTTGAGGAAAGCGCTCTTCACATCCATTTGGAACAACCTGAAAGAGTGGTGAGTAGCATAGGCTAACAATATGCGAATTGACTCTAACCTAGCCACAAGAGCAAAAGTCTCCTCAAAGTCCAAACCTGCGACTTGGGCATAACCTTTTGCCACAAGTCTAGCCTTGTTACTTGTCACCACCCCGTGCTCGTCTTGTTTGTTGCGAAACACCCACTTGGTTCCCACAACATTTTGCTTGGGACGAGGCACCAGTGTCCAAACTTCATTTCTCTTGAAGTTGTTGAGCTCTTCCTGCATGGCCAACACCCAGTCCGGATCTAGCAAGGCCTCTTCTACCATGAAAGGCTCAATAGAAGAGACAAAAGAGTAATGCTCACAAAAATTAACTAATCTAGAGCGAGTAGTTACTCCCTTGCTAATATCACCCAAAATTTGGTCGGCGGGATGATTCCTTTGAATCGTCGCTCGAACTTGAGTTGGAGGTGCCGGTTGTGCTTCTTCCTCCATTTCTTGATCATCTTGTGCTCCCCTTGATCACATGCCTCCTCTTGATGAACCTGTTCATCGTCTTGAGTTGGGGGATGCACCATTGTTGAGGAAGAAGGTTGATCTTGCTCCTTTTGTTCCTGTGGCCGCACATCTCCAATCGCCATGGTGCGTATTGCGGCCGTTGGAACGTCTTCTTCATCTACATCATCAAGATCAACAACTTGCTCTCTTGGAGAGCCATTAGTCTCATCAAATACAACGTCGCTAGAGACTTCAACCAAACCCGATGATTTGTTGAAGACCCTATACGCCTTTGTATTTGAGTCATAACCTAACAAAAACCCTTCTACAGCTTTGGGAGCAAACTTGGAATTTCTACCTTTCTTCACTAGAATGTAGCATTTACTCCCAAATACACGAAAGTATGAAACATTGGGTTTGTTACCGGTTACAAGCTCATACGAAGTCTTCTTGAGGAGGCGATGAAGGTACACCCTGTTTATGGCGTGGCAAGCCGTGTTCACGGCTTCCGACCAAAACCGCTCGGGCGTCTTGAATTCTCCAAGCATTGTCCTCGCCATGTCTATGAGTGTCCTGTTCTTCCTCTCTACCACACCATTTTGCTGTGGTGTGTAGGGAGCGGAGAACTCGTGCTTGATTCCTTCCTCCTCAAGGTATTCCTCCACTTGAAGGTTCTTGAACTCGGACCCATTGTTGCTTCTTATCTTCTTCACTTTGAGCTTAAACTCGTTTTGGGCTCTCCTTAGGAAGCGCTTGAGGGTCCCTTGGGTTTCAGTTTTATCCTGCAAAAAGAATACCCAAGTGAAGCGGGAAAAATCATCAACTATAACAAGACCATACTTACTTCCTTCAATGCTTAGATAGGCGACGGGTCCGAAGAGATCCATACGAAGTAACTCCAGGGGTCTTGATGTTGTCATCACATTTTTGGCATGATGAGAGCTTCCCACCTGTTTACCTGCTTGACAAGCTGCACAAGGTCTATCTTTTTCGAAAGTTACATTAGTTAGACCTATCACGTGTTCTCCCTTTAGAAGCTTGTGAAGGTTCTTCATCCCCACATGTGCTAAACGGCGATGCCACAGCCAGCCCATGCTAGTCTTAGCAATTAAGCATGCATCTAGACCGGCCTCCTCTTTTGCAAAATCAACTAAATAAAGTTTGTCGTCTAGTACACCCTTAAAAGCTAATGAACCATCACTTCTTCTAAAGACATACACATCTACATTTGTGAATAAACAGTTATATCCCATATTACAAAGTTGACTCATAGACAACAAGTTATATCCAAGCGACTCAACTAAGAACACATTAGAAATAGAGTGCTCGGATGAAATAGCAATTTTTCCTAACCCTTTCACCTTGCCTTGGTTCCCATCACCGAATATGATTGAATCTTGGGGATCCTTGTTCTTGACGTAGGAAGAGAACATCCTCTTTTCCCCCGTCATGTGGTTTGTGCATCCGCTGTCGATAATCCAGCTTGAGCCCCCGGATGCATAAACCTGCAAGGCAAATTTAGGCTTGGGTCTTAGGTACCCAACTCATGTTGGGTCCTACAATGTTAGTTACAATAGTCTTAGGGACCCAAATGAAAGTCTTGTCTCCCTTACATTTGGCCCCTAATTTCCTAGCAATTACCTTCTTATCCTTTCTACAAATAGCAAAGGAAGCATTGCAAGCATAATAAATTGTAGAAGGTTCATTCATTACTTTCCTAGGAACATGAGCAATATTTCTTCTAGGCATATGATGAACAACATTTTTCCTAGCCAAATTTCTATCATGCATAATAGAAGAACTAGAAGCAATCATGGCATGAGAATCTAAAGCATCATAACTTCTATAAGCATTCCTAGAATGTCTCCTATCATGATACATGAAAGCATGGTTCTTTTGAGCACTACTAGCCATAGGGGCCTTCCCTTTCTCCTTGGTGGAGATGGAAGCCTTATGGCTAGTTAAGTTCTTGACTTCCCTCTTGAAGCCAAGACCATCCTTAATTGAGGGGTGTGTACCAATCATGTAGGCATCCCTTGCAAATTTTAGTTTTTCAAATTCACTCTTGCTAGTCTTAAGTTGGGCATTAAGACTAGCCACTTCATCATTCAAATTAGAAATTGAAACTAGATGTTCACTACAAGCATCAACATTAAAATCTTTGCACCTATTGCAAATTGCAACATGTTCTACACAAGATGTTGATTTATTAGCTATTTCTAACTTAGCATTCAAATCATCATTTATGCTTTTTAAGCTAGAAATGGAGTCATGGCATGTAGACAATTCACTAGAAAGCATTTCATTACTTTTAATTTCTAAAGCAAGGGATTTTTGTGCCTCTACAAACTTATTATGTTCTTCATACAAAAGATCCTCTTGCTTTTCTAATAACCTATTCTTATCATTTAATGCATCAATTAATTCATTAATCTTATCAACCTTAGTTCTATCTAGGCCCTTGAATAAACATGAATAGTCTATTTCATCATCGCTAGATTCTTCATCACTTGAGGAAGCGTAAGTACTAGTATTATGAGTTCTTACCCTCTTTTCCCTTTCCATGAGGCAGGTGTGATGCTCATTGGGAAAGAGGGCCGACTTGTTGAAGGCGGTGGCGGCGAGTCCTTCGTTGTCGGAGTCGGACGACGAACAATCCGAATCCCACTCCTTTCCAAGGTGTGCCTCGCCCTTAGCCTTCTTGTAAGCCTTCTTCTTTTCCCTCTTGTTCCCTTATTCCTGGTCACTATCATTATCGGGACAATTAGCGATAAAATGACCAATCTTACCACATTTGAAGCATGAGCGCTTCCCCTTCGTCTTGGTCTTGTTGGGATGTTCCTTGCGACCCCTTAGCGCCGTCTTAAAACGCTTAATGATGAGGGCCATCTCTTCCTCATTGAGTCCGGCCGCCTCTACTTGAGCCACCTTGCTAGGTAGCACTTCCTTGCTCCTCGTTGCCTTGAGAGCAACGGTTTGAGGCTCGTGGATTGGACCGTTCAACGCATCGTCAACGTATCTAGCCTCCTTGATCATCATCCGCCCGCTTACAAACTTTTCAAGGATCTCCTCGAGCGTCATCTTGGTGTACCTAGGATTCTCACGAATATTGTTCACAATATGTGGATCAAGGATAGTAAAAGACATTAGCATTAGGCAGACGACGTCGTGGTCCGTCCATCGCGTGCTTCCATAGCTCCTTATTTTGTTGACGAGGGTCTTGAGCCGGTTGTATGTTTGGGTTGGCTCCTCGCCCCTGATCATTGCGAATCTCCCAAGTTCGCCCTCCACCAACTCCATCTTGGTGAGCATGGTGACGTCGTTCCCCTCATGCGAGATCTTGAGGGTGTCCCAGATCTGCTTGGCGTTGTCCAAGCCGCTCACCTTATGGTATTCATCCCTGCACAATGATGCTAGAAGAACAGTAGTAGCTTGTGCATTTTTGTGAATTTGCTCATTGATAAATGTGGGACTATCAGTACTATCAAATTGCATTCCACTCTCTACTATCTCCCATATGCTTGGATGGAGAGAGAACAAGTGACTACGCATTTTGTGACTCCAAAATCTGTAGTCCTCTCCATCAAAGTGAGGAGGTTTCCCAAGTGGAATGGAGAGTAAATGAGCATTTGTACTTTGCAGAATACGAGAGTAATCAAAAGAAAAGTTTGTATTGACCGTTTTCTTTTTCTCGTAGTTGTCATCGTCCTTTTGGGAAGAAGAGGACTTGTCGCTGTCGTCGTAGTAGACGATCTCCTTGATGCGCCTTGTTTTCTTCTTCTTCCCGTCTCTTCTTTTGTGGCTCGAGCCCGAGTCAGTAGGCTTGTCATCTTTCGGCTCATTGAAGATGTACTCCTTCTCGTTGTTGTTGACCACCATCCCCTTTCCCTTAGGATCCATCTCTTCGGGCGATTAGTCCCTTTCTTGAAGAGAACGGCTCTGATACCAATTGAGAGCACCTAGAGGGGGGTGAATAGGTGATCTTGTAAAAACTTGAAACTTGATCCACAAAGCTTGATTAGAGGTTAGCACAATATTGCCAAGTGGCTAGAGAGGAGTTCTTGCACAACACGATAACCACAAGAATATCAACACAGAGATGGCACAGTGGTTTATCCCGTGGTTCGGCCAAGTCCAACACTTGCCTACTCCATGTTGTGGCGTCCCAATGGACAAGGGTTGCAATCAACCCCTCTCAAGCGGTCCAAAGACCCACTTGAATACCACGGTGTTTTGCTTTGTTTACTATATCCCGTTTGCGAGGAATCTCCACAACTTGGAGCCTCTCGCCCTTACACTTTGATGTTCACAAAGAAGCACGGAGTAAGGGAGGGATGAGCAACGCACACAAGACACAAAATCAGAGCAACAATACGCACACAAGTCACAACACGAGCTCTCAACACAACTCAAAGAGTTCTCTACTCAAATGGAGCTCTAGTTGCTATCACGAAGAATCGAATGCGCGGAATTGAAGTCTTAGTGCTTAGGAATGCTTAGAGAATGCTTGGTGTTCACCTCCATGCGCCTAGGGGTCCCTTTTATAGCCCCAAGGCAGCTAGGAGCCGTTGAGAGCATTCCAGGAAGGCATTTCTTGCCTTCTGTCGCCTGGCGCACCGGATAGTCCGGTGCACCACCGGACACTGTCCGGTGCGGATTTCTTTCCTTCTTTGGCGAAGCCGACCGTTGGCGATTCAGAGCCGTTGGCGCACCGGACACTGTCCGGTGCACACCGGATAGTCCGGTGCCCCCTTCTGACCGTTGGCTCTGCCACGCGTCGCGCGCGGATTACGCGGCCGACCGTTGGCCCGGCCGACTGTTGGCTCACCGGACAGTCCGGTGCACCACCGGACAGTCCGGTGATTTATAGCCGTACGCCGCCGTCGAAGCCCGAGAGCAGCCAGTTCGCCAGAGCCAGTCTGGCGCATCGGACACTGTTCGGTGCACCACCGGACAGTCCGGTGCACCCAAACCGAGCTGCATTTTGGCTGTACTTAGCCAACTTTTCTTCAAAACAATTTCTCCTGTTTCTAGCACTTAGACACAATATATTAGTCTTCAAAACCATGTACTAAGTCTTAGAAACATACATTTACTCTTGATTTGCACTTCTTGAGTCCTTGACAATTTAAACACTTAGGCACTTGTGTTGGACACTTAATCACCAAAATACTTAGAAATGGCCCAAGGGCACATTTCCCTTTCAGTTGGGAAGCACTCGTATTCTCTCGTCCTTCTCGGACTGACGCCTGGTGCGGGTGCCTCTTGGTTTGGAGATGCTCCGGCTGGGCTTCTTTCTCCGCTTGCGTGCTCTCCCTATATATCTAGCGGTATACTACCTATGTTGTCTTCAGATGCCCAGGGCTTCGTCGTGTCCTTCTCCGGCAACGAACAGGTATGCCCGCCTCTTTCCTTCCCCTCCTGCTATACGAAACCTTGGAAGTGTGGGAGGCGAGGGATGAGGGTCTCTGATTTGCTGTCTATGGTACTCGTGCGTTCATAAAAATATTATGCGAAGAGCGGAGACAATCAATAAAAAATCTTGAGATCTTTTTGGTGGATAATTTACGTGGATATTGTTGTGAGCCATCGCAACGCACGGATAACCGACTAGTATATATATATCCTTGGAACTTCTCCTAAAATGAATAGAAATAATGATATTGGCTTAATGGTAGTTTAAACATTTATAAGATAAAAAGGCAATACATTGGAATATCCTCACGTGGATATTGGACTACTATTTTATTTAGTAATCATATTTTTCTAGTGAAAGGGATTAAATAAAAAGATATTGAAATATTGAATGTATCTTTTGACTCCACATTCAAGTACTATCTTAAGTGACTAATGTATATTTCCTTTGCACAAATGAATGAATAGATAGAAAAACATCAAGCCTGCATTCATGCTGGGATTTGCTTGTGCATCTTTGAAGTTTAAACTTAGTTTGAATTTTAGAAAATGGGACTAGAAGAGAAATGCAAAACAAAAAAAGAGAGAAAAAGAAAACAGAAAATAGAAGAGGAAAAAAGAAAAGTTAAAAAGAAGAAAAACCTACGTTTGGGCCAGGGTCGCCCTAGCTGCCCACTTTCTCCACATCCCACAACGGCCCAATTGCCTTGTCCGCTTTTATTTTTCATTGGGTCTACATAGGTCCTGTTTGTTTCGGATTATAATCTCTCCAGATTATATAATCCAGCGTAAATAATCTAGTAGTTAAACAAACACCGAAATTATGAATTCAGATTATAAAATCTAAAGCCCAGATTATGATAATCTCGTAATCTCCTCAAGAGTAACTTATTTGAGATTATTTTTGGCAAAAGACCCGCTACCCATGGTTATGTAAATAGAAATTACAATATATGCCATCCTTTTTTTCTCACCTCAAATAAACAAACAAGGGTAATGTTGTCTTTATGAATAATCTACATTTATGTAATCTACACTATCAAACAATTACATGTAGATTATATTTGTCTAGATTATAATTTGGATTATATAATTTAGACTATAATCTAGATTATATAATCTATAAACTGAAACAAACAGGCCCATAGGAGTATAAAGTCGAGCCCCCTCGTGACCCCATCCTCACCCGTCCTACCACAACAATCTCTACTACACCATATGATTCTAACGAGGGCGTCCACAGCCTGGCATGCCCCCGCCTTTCTCCCCACGCGCGGCGCGTCTGCAACGCCAGCGGCGCCGGAGCCCCCGCTACCATACCCATTCACACCGTGGACCATGCCACCGCCCACGACAACCCCGCAGAAATCACGCCCGCGAGATTCGCCGCGGCCGTCGCACCCCCGGAAATCTACCCAACTGCTGCCTTTCACGCCGTGCCTCACCCATGCCTTGACCACGGCCACCCCCGCCTCCTTGCCTCCCGCAAGCCCACCCCTGCGCGGGCCCATACTGGCGACGTCTCCCTCCTCTCCAGCTGCTATGGCAGGGGAGAAGTACCCCTGCAGCGGTGGTTCTGTTCCCGTCGGCACGTGCCCGCTCTTGGTAGGCGAGCCCTATCGACGCCCTCGTGCTTGCGGTGTCCACTGTCCTCATCCTCCTCCACGCAGCGTCCCCGTGCCTCACGTCGACCCACGCAACAACCCGTCGTGTCCTCCTCCACGTGGCGTCCCCACCGCAATGACCTCCTACTCCATGCGGTGTGTCCGGATTCAGTCGCGGATCGATCTCCACTTGTGGCTATTCCACAATCTACATCCTCAACTAATTGGCGGCACTCCCCTCCGATTCGTGCTCCCCACCACCGGCAGCGACGGTGCCGCCCCCGTCGCGTCCATGGACGTCGCATCACCTTCTGACGACCACGCCACGTCGCTGCTCCAGGAGGAGGCGTCAAGCGCCGGCATCGACGTCGGGGAGTGTGAGATGGTGGATCTGGGGGACCTCTTCTCCAAGCTCAATCCCATAGCCCGCTGCTCCGCCAAACAAAAATGGTGTCTCTCCTCGAAGATCTCATTTGGTACTCCCTGAGCTCGTCGCACGCCTCTCCCTGCCTCCTGTCGCCGACGTTTCCTCCTCTGTAGACCCTCTCGGCCTCCATATCCTGCCTCGTGTCCGGACCACATAGCCCTGTACTTCTTTAAGAAATGCGCTGCTTATTCTTGCATTGGGTTTACCACCTCACAAATCCTCTGTCGTGGGGCGGGCCACATCCCGCCGCCACCGTCGTCTGCAACCCACATTGCGCTACCACGAGCCGATTCAATGGCGCTGTTGTCTAGGTTGTCTCTAGGAATCAAGAAGGCCTCCTGATCCCACGCGTGCCACCGCCGCGGTCTGTGGGCAATCAAGGCCAAGCATAATGACGCCTTCCCCAAGGCTAAGAAGCCCACCGCACGAATGAGATCTACGACAAGAAATGGTCTCCACCAGAAATCCAAGAAGCCACAAGTTTTACCCCGCCGATGACATGAAGCCACACAAGCCCTGTACCCGCAAGCCGAATCCCACCAAGCTTATCTACCTGCGTGTGGATGTGGATTGCGCCATTTCTTCAGTAATATTTGTTTGCCATGAGCTGTGGGTCCTGACGGTTTCTGTTGCGTGCAAGTCGTCAATCACTCCCAGCAGCGTGTTGTATTACAAATGCATTGTTTGTCTTCAATAACTACATTAGTTGTTTTCTCTCAACATCTCCTTGCCTTTATTCTGCACTGGAACGTTCTGGATTGAACATTCTGGTCATATTTCATTTTCTTGCCTTTTTAGATGATGGAACAAAGCCAGTTCTGGCCTTTTGCAGATGCTTGCATACAACCTTATTTTATTTTCTTGCTTATATTCGTATGAGTGTGAAATTGTGAATATTGCAGTGATATTGATTATTAGTAGGAATAGGTTGGGATGAATTTGTACTAAACTTTTGTTTTACTACCTGCATCATCTTTTCCTTTATTGTTTTATAGAATGGGTGAATTCTCATTGTTCCAACATCCAATGAAAATCTTGAATGGATTATCATGCTCTGTTGAGTGTTCTGATCTTATATCATCAAGCAATCTGATACTGTCACTGTTACAGACCTTATTAGATTACCTTTTTACACATATTACAATGTCATTGTAATGTTTTGAACAACTATCCCATTTAAACAACATGTAAAATTACAATAATTGTTTAAATGGGATAGTTGTTCAAAACATTACAATGACACTGTAATACGTGTAAAAAGGTAATCTAATAAGGTCTGTAACATTGTCAGTATCAGATTACGGTGATATATAAAAGTCGTAGCAACACACGGGCACCTAACTATAATCCTATAATGTAGGAGTTTCTTTGTGCGTCACAACATTTTTGCAGAAACCCCTTTCAGTTTTCCTTCGATCAACCTAGAGTCCTCTTTCTTCTTTTATTTTCTTCTGTCACATATGAAAATATATAATGTCCCCCTTTAGCGTTATGGCACGCCAACAATTGGCAAGATATTTCTTAAGACATGTAAAATTGTTGTTGTACAGTGAAGAATTGGCCTTATTCTTGTGTTAAAACTGATCATGAGAGGGCTCGTGGGAGAATCTTAGTATAATGTGATTGTTAATGCAGTGCTCTCTTCTTCGATACCACTGATCGAGATATTTAGGAAAGGAGACTATTTTCAGTTCAGCGAGGGGGAGGCATCTTTCTTGCACCGTCTTTAATAATTCTACAGAGATTAAAAATGCAAACTATCTGAAAACTGATAACATCGTCAGGTAATTGATCTATGATCAATATGTTGTTTTGTCCTATTTAATCATTTGAGCTATAATTTTCTAATGTGTTGGAGGAGTTATGTCCCCTGCACTGTCAAATTTAAAACATTAGAAACATTGACATTTGAAATAATGCATGTATAGTAGCTCCCTGCCCGGTCAGGGTGTGCCGATGTCTGTGTTCCCAAGCACCCTCGTCGTGAAATGCCGTCGGAGCTACAAGTCGATTCAGGCGCTTGAGGTTGCTTTCCCCAGCACAAGTTTTTGGGTTCCTATTTACTCTGAAGATAAGTGTTTTAATACAAGTAAAATGGTAGTACTGATGAGTTAGTGTGCAAAATCTTCAATCCATACACTACTACTTGGCTCTGGTTGCACACTGATCACAGCCACTGCAGCATCCTAGAAGGAATGTTACTTGGTACAAGTATTTCAGATCCGTTGTGTTACCTTCTGCTTATCTACTTTGTTTGTTACCTTCTGTTTATCTACTTTGTTTGTTACCTTCTGTTTCTGCCTTCATCAAGCATTGTTTATCCTGGTAGGTGCACTTGGTGCTACTCTGACTCTAATGGTACTCAATTTGATGGATTTCAATGAAGCCGAAAGATAATGTTGCCTTGCAGAATGATGTCTGTTATCTTTAGGTGAGTTCTAACTCGTACGGGGGAATAAACTCCATTGTCATGTTAGTTAGAGGGAAGTGGATCTACATACTGCTTAGTTAGATTAATTGTGATAGTAAGGGGTATTTTGCTGCTTTGTCAACAGTTTCAATTTAGACGCTTGTTTTTTGGAATGAGCTGCTAAAAATGTATGATGTGTCCCTGGTCAGTGCTTACATTCATTGGTTACATATTTGATTGAGTTGAAGGCTGCTAATGCAGAAAGTGTTGTGGACATGCTTGTTCAAAGAATATATGTGAACAATGCTTCCGAGACCGTTTCCTTAGATGAAGTGCACAGACCTGCTCCTGTGTGGCTGAGTACATCGGTCGTTGTCTGAACTGTAGTTCTTACTGAAGTATTGTATAATATTCTTTTGAATGTACTAAGTGTGCTGGGAGCCAGAACAACCATGAATCCTTTGGCAACCCTTGACGACAAAGTTTGCTAGATCAAACACTGCATCCAATTGTCTGATCTGTAGAACAAATCTTAGTGTTCTATTTGTTTCTTATCCAACCTTTAAATGAAGATATTCGAGTACCTAAGATTTTTTATCTGGTTAGCCAATATATTTCTGTAGATATAACTGCCAAACAACATAAATTATGATCGACAAGCTAGCCCAAATTATTGATATCATATGTTGCCTCATCGTTGGAGTTCTTTCAACTAGGATTCTCTTGCCTGCGATGAGTTCTACCAAGTTTTTGATGTTTTCAAAGGGTTTTGGCCCTATAGTGTATGATATTTCTGTGCAGAACACAATGTTGTGTGTACTCTATTTATGTATTAGTTATGACTGCATGTTAAGCCACCGCCCGCCACCCGCCGCAACCACATCAACGTCGTTCCACGCCTGCCACCGACGGCGAACACTGGTAAGATCTCCACCCCCGCCTGTCACCTCTACGTGTCGTGCACTTATTTATGCGCCCTGTCTCTACGGAGGCTTCCTCACCTCTCAATTTTATTCAATGTAAACAACAGTTATTTTAATCTGCCCATTTTTGGATGCAAATTGTTTGTGAAACCAATCTAATCAGTCATGAGACTCTTTGATGCATTTGTTATGTAAATAGATATATGGATGAATCTTTCTTAATGTTTCTTTACATGTGGAACCTATATTGTGGGAATCATTGCTCTTGCAATAACTGGCCTCTGATTGTCTGATAATTGAACATATGGGTTTCTTTGTGAGTCAATCTCTTAACTCCTCTCGCAATCAGGTAGTTTATGCTTCTTTAGGTGAAAGGACTTATAAGCATCGAAGGAAGCAAAGTGCAAGCCCACCAAAGTGTAGATTGTTACTACAAATTTCTTCAGGAATGCATAAGCTTATACGAACCATGTTACCTTTTGTTTTGGTTTTTGCTATATTCATGTGATAAGTCATTAACAAACATCCGTTAAAGCAATTCTCAAACTATCTAGCATGAAGTAGCATATTACTATGAAAGGATCCAAAGGAAATATCTTCTTAGCTGTTGGTTATATCCAATGCATACAAAATTTTATACAAAAAAGAGTATCACTAATTCACTATGTGGTGTAGGTATCCATTGTCTAACTTTGTTGGACTAAAGAGCCTACCATTTTCATGGAGATCGTCATCCTTCTTTGTTGAGCCATCTGGGTGACCTTGCAAATTGGATAAGTTCCATAGAATACCTACTGCACATGAATTTTGAGCCTTTGTCAGGAGCTGAATAAGAACTTTGTTCATAGAACCACACTATTTATCTATAGACACACAGTTCATAGAATACCTACTGCTCATTATGGTGAAAACATTCATGTGATAGCCCTCACATGGCAGCTGCATAGTTGTTTAATTCTACCATCACTTAAGCATTCATTTTACTGTTAGTTTGAATTGACAATCCCTCATAATTTTATCATGTGCGCTTATGCATACATATTTTGATAGGATTTTGTATGAAACTGCAAAGACTGTTTTAAGAAAAGTTCTAGCAAAATTCTGGATGTACAATCGACACCTCAAAACTCTCTCTGCTTTGTAACCTTCAGTTACATTTCTCTGAACCTTTGCTTCAATCATGTGATTTATTTATCTATGTGCCTTCAATTACTACAAAAGGTTTGCCTGGCCATGACTCCTTATTGTTTATGTTTGTTTTTTCTTTGTTTTTTTCATGCCATGACAAAGAAAACACTATCATTATCAAATATTCAAACACGTAGAGTTGGTAAAAGTTTGACTATGATATTGATGATCTTTCTTGGTTTGAATGGAGTTTTTGCACCTATTCACAGGCTATGATATTTTAGCTATTGGAGGCTCGTCAATTTGTGTTCCGTTGCAATGCGAGATATCTGTCTCGAGTGTCACAATGTCATGTTCAGAAGCATCCTCCATGTTGATTGACAAAATTTGTGTATGGCTAGGATCACAAATAGATTACAAAACCTTTTTCATAACAGTATAACACTCATTTGTATTTAAGTTATCGTGGTATTATATGTTTCCGTTGTAACGCACGGGCACTCACCTAGTCGTCATTGAAGAAAGACCGAGAAGAGCTGAGAGGGAGAGTTCCGTGCAACCACCGTTGACCCGTGCAATCCTCGTCATAGGAGTCCTGGAGTGAGGCCATGAAACTTCACCAAGCCGAGCAGAGAATGTCTATGGCCTCGCCTGGGCGAAGCTATGCTTTGGATCCCCTAAATTGTTCGTCGACGACCTGGCGTCGCTACGGAGCCGCCGCATAGTGTGGGCAGAGATCTCCGTGCCAGAAAATCCGGTAAGAACACCACCGGTTCGTGATCTAATGGTCACCAGTCAAGCAGAACAGCCATTTTGGCCCAACCCATCACCACCGTAGAACTCAAATCCAAGGGTTGCGGGCTAATCATCGGGTAATTAAATCCTCGGCGTGGACCCCGGATCCAATGGTGGAGCACACGTACGGGTTCGCGCCCTGTGCGCTTTAATTGGGACCGTCCGGGTTGCATCGCACGACCTAGATGTCATGATACCCTTTCCATCGAGACCTTTTTCATAAGAGACCCTGTGCTCTTACAAAAATAACATGTCATCCTCACATGTATAGAAGATATTATATGTAGGTCCTCGGATTTTGCCAATTAGTCCCTAGACATTTTGAAATGCTTAGTTGCGGTCCAGATGTCTAGTGAACTTATAAAATAACACGAGAAATTGATTTTTAATGTGAAAATAACTCTAAAAACCTTGGAAAATCATATCTCCCTCATTTTAGCTCTGAGTTAACTCATTCCAGTTGCTCTAACTTCGTAAATAAATTGCCTACACGTTAACAACATTATTTTATCATACAACATGTTTGTGAAAATGTAACGCCCCGAATTTGAGAGTTGAATTTTTTTCTTTCTCCAGTACTCACCAAATTCTGGCGTTACCTTTCCTCTTTTTTTCTTCTCGCTATGCCTTGTTCTTTTTCAAATATTCTAGCGAGATTTAGCTCGAGATCTCGTGTAAGTAAAACCCTAGAGTTAAATCTTTTGGTTGTTGCACCATGCCGGTCCATGCATCTATTTTGTTCATTGAGTGAATTTGTGAAAGCATGCATTTGAAAATAGATTAAAATGGGAAAATTAGGAAAAGAATAAAAAGGGGAAAGCATGCATTTGAAAATAGATTAAACGGCCCTGCCCCTCCCCTCCCCACTGTGGGCCCCGCTTGGCGGCCCAGCCGGCGCGCGGCCCAGCGCCCCGCCTCGTCCCCCCCCCCCCCCCCCCCCCCGCGTGCAACGCGCGGTTGAAACCACCGCCGCCGCCGCCACCCCCTGGTGGGGCCCGCACGTCAGCCCCACCCCACCCCAAACTGCCTCCCTCTTTCTCGCTCTCTCCTCTACCCCTCGCACGTTCTTTTCCTCCACCCCCCCCCCCCCCGCGCGACTCGTCTCTCCCCTGGCTTGCCCGCCGCTCGGACCGTCGCCCGCCTGCGCCGTTTGCTCGACGCCGACATCGCCCCTGCGGTCAGCCCCCTCCCTCCTCTTCTCCTCGCTTCCCCCTCCTTCCCTTCCCCAGCCGCGGCGCCGTTCGGCCATGGTGCGGACCGGCTCGGCGGCCCCGGCGCGACGCACTCGCCTCGCCCGACCGTGGCGCGGCTCGGCCCTCCGTTCCGGCGCGGCTCCCTCTCCCTCGGCCCCCCGTACCGGCACGGCCGGCCATGGCGTGGCTGTGGCGCTTGCGCCCGCGTCGGCGGCCCTCGGCGCAGCGCGCTCGCCCGCCCGGCGTGGCTCCCCCCGCCCCAGCGCAGCTCCCCACCTCGGCCTCGTTCCCCGGCCCGGCCCCTGCCCCGGCGCGCGCGGCTCGTGGCGGCCCCGCCCTGGCCCCCCTGCCCCTGCACGGCGTGGCCCCTGCACAGCGTGGCCCCGGCACGGCGCGGCTTCGGCTCGCGCGGCCGCGGTGCCCCTGCATGGCGCGGCCCCCTGCCCGCTGCTCGGCCTCGGCGTGTGCGCGACTCGTTCGTGGCGCGTAAGCGCGGCCTTGCGCGTGCGCATGCTCGCGTGGTGCGTGCGGCGCCTTGACGCGGCTCGTCGTGCTCTCGGTGCGACACGTAGCGCCCTGCCACGTTCGTGACGTGCCCGTCTATCCCTAGACATCCGTCTACCCCCCATGTATTTTATGCGCGTTGATCATGTTATTTATATTAATGAAATGGAACTCTACTCAGAAATTGATCACGTTAATTATCTCACATAGTTAATCATCGACTTTGTTTAATGTCGACCAATTGGAAATATTTGTAACTCTATTAGTGCATGTGATTAATATCTGTTAGTATGGCTAAGTACAGCTGAGCTAGACAAAGTAATGATTAAATGCACACCTACACGTTATACACTTCGACTATAGCTTTAACCACTGCGAGACCTTCCTTCTTCTCTTTCTAACAGTTGCGAATGCAAATCGTATGTCATATCTTATGCATATTCAGTTTATCTGCTCTCTTGTATGGTGTACTGTTTATTTCCTAATTCAAAGAGATGGATGTATGTTTGACTCGCATAGATAACGGTCTGGTTGAGGAGTCCGAAGAACTCGCAGGAGAAGCCCCTGAGCAGCAGTTGGTTGGTGGAGGCAAGTGTCCCTTCACCCATCTATGTCCTATACAATTCTATAATTCACTTTCCGCATTTACACAGTTTATACCTAAGGATTGACTAGCATTTGTTATCCATGTCCTTGCTTACCTATTTGGGTTGGATTATTATGGTTTAGCTTTATGCTAGTGCTTAACATTAATCAATGAACATGATGAGATTTATCTATGATACGCTGTTTTCCTTATTATTTATGATGATATACTTGTGGCATTTAAGGGGACTCGAGCGGTTTCTCGAGTACCGCTCCGTAAGAATCTATTCGTTGGATGACCGCCCGGGAAAACAGTGCAACCATGAGGGTGGAATGGGACGCCCTTAGCTTAATAATTAGAGGAACCAGGGTGTAGTTCGCTTCGCCGTCGTGCCGTTAATGGGGCTCGGTGTATGCGGCTTGCTCTGCCAAGGTTGGTTCGCCCCTTGGGGAGGAGTGCAGTGCATTTAGAAAACCTAACGGGCGGCTACAGCCCCGAAGAATCTTTGTAAAGGCTACGTAGTGATACCATGTTGGGTCACCTTGGTAGTGATCAATGGAGAGTCATGATCTCCAGGCGGAAAGGGAATCACGACTTGTGGGTAAAGTGTGCAACCTCTGCAGAGTGTTTGAAACTGATATATCAACCATGCTTGCGGTTATGAGCGGCCTAGGGAGCTCCATTGATTAGTGATACTTGATCAGAGATGTTTGGATTACAGGTGGTGATGAGAATGATGGTTTTGGTATTGACTCTGGTGATCGTAAGTGGTATTCTTTCCGTTTGGAAAGGGTACTTTTGGGTTAACAACTTGGGTTAATACTAAAATCTGGCTCTCTCTCTCTACTAGTAATAATAATCTGACCAACTAAAAGCAACTGCTTGACTTACCCCCACATAAAGCTAGTCCACTACAGCCAAACAGGACATTTGCTGAGTATGTTGATGTGTACTCACCCTTGCTCTACACACCAAACCCCCCCTTCCCCAGGTTGTCCACGTTGCAACCACTGCTCAGGAGAATATGAAGCCGAGGAGGAAGACTTCCAGGAGTTCCAAGATTATTACGAGTTTTAGGCGTGGGTTAGCGGCAACCCCCAGTCGGCTGCCTGTGAAGGCCGCGTGTATCTATGTTTCGTTTTCGCACTTTGATTATTGTTAAAGACTATGTGGATGTCTCAGACACTATGATGTAATCGACTATTATTGCCCTTTTATGTTATTATTTGAGCATTGTGTGATGATGTCCAGTTATGTAATTGTTGTGTACGTGAATTGCTGATCTTGGCACGTACATAGTTCGCATTCGGTTTGCCTTCTAAAACCGGGTGTGACATAGGTGGTATCAGAGGCCGTGCTGACTATAGGACCGCTAACCTAGAGTAGAATGGTCATTCTAAGGATTATAGACCCATATTCTCACCTTGACTTTGGTATCCCTTCAAAAGTTGGTCATATTGACCAAACCTATGTTCTACTATATATTATACCTTGCTAAAAATCTTGTTTATTCTAATTCCTCATTTATTTATGGTTTACTTGCTGGTCATATTAGTTATGTTCTCACTCTTTTGCTTACGGTGTCTTTTGTAGATGGCTCGTCTTAGACACACTGCACGGAAGTCAGTCATCCCCTTCTTGCCCTCTCGTCTCGCTGAGCGTCTGCTTCGCCGTCCAGTGACTGGTCAGTCTAGCCACTTGGAGAGGCTGCACCACCGCCTGCACGAGGAGCAGGAGCGTCGACGACAGGAGCTGGAGCAGCAGGGCTCTTCTTTCTCGCTTCAGCAGGAGATAGAGTCCATGAGGAGCTGCTCCCCTGTGCTCCCACTGGAGGCGCCCCCTGCACCACCACTAAGCGCCCTAGCCGCTAAAGTAGCTGCTGGAGGAGACCTGACGACGGAGGCGGCAACAACAGCTCGAGCTTCGGCACCGACCTTTCACCCGACCAGGAGCCGGAAGGATGGGTTGCTCGACCCATCACTCGCGACGTCGCTCGCGGGTGTCACTTCCACGACGCGCTCGACACCCTGCTACGCCAGGCACTCGACCGGCGTACTTGGTCCATCGAGTATCGTTGTGTGGTCTTCCAGCACAGTCGCGGGGTTTACCCGGACCGTTGGGAGGCGACCTGCTTGGTGCGTCGTCCGGAGAACAGTCTCCGGGGTGCGGAGATCTGCTCAGAGCACTACTCTATCTCTCGGGACTCAGCTGAGGCGGTCATGCAAGATGTCGCACGGCGTGCGCTTTCGCACTACTGCTCAGTGCTCGGCGGGGAAGCCGATGGTCTCAACCTGAAGTATTACCCCCGCCGTCCATCTGGCAGCATAGGAGGCGTGATTGTCTCACCTGTTGGTGAGGACAATCCTAGGTTGAGCAGCACAGTCAAACTAGCCGTCGTGCTAAACACGGAGCTGGACCATGCATTAGACGAGCTGAGTAGGGCTCGTGCTGAGATCGCCCAGTGGTACCTCTCACCTCGGCGTGGACACCAGACTTATGGCAACCCCGACTGCAAGACCAAGATAAATTTAGAACCATAGATCGTTAGTGTTGGGTTCTGTAATAAATGCTTAAATATAGAAGTTCTAGTCTTAGTCTTAGTCTCAGTCTTACTTTTAGTTAGTCTTAGTTAGACAGGGTAGTTTGCTTATCCTATGCTTTTATGTTTGTCATGATGAACTATGTTGGATTTGGATCTTTGTAATGACTGTCACTAGAGTGTGGGCATCCCCTGCACCTTGGTTTACCTGTTAAATGTTAATGAAGTTAGCTATCTAGTTGGGAAGCCTTTTTTTATTCCACATTCCTCTTTATCTGAGAAGTTGTGTTGGCCTGTGATGGAAATCAGTGAAGATGTTCATCCGTTCAGTGTTGTGGACGAATTCTATACTCTTTTCTTATGCTGCAAGTTGCAAGATCAGTTCTGATGTGTGATTGCATTTTGCAGATGTCAGAAAACAGGTGCAGAGGAGGAAGGTGTGCTTAGTAGGAGCAGGCAGCCCCGCAGGATGAGGCACCCCATCAGCAGCTGCCACCCTGCCCCCAATGTCCATCGAGCAGATGTTCCTATTGCAGACTTAGGCAGTTCAAGCCATTGGTCAGACTCTGGCCGCCATTCAGCAGTAGCAGCCACCACCTCAGCCTCAGATGCCCAGGGACAAGGGTGTTGAGTTCATGAGAGGTCATCCCCCAGTGTTCGCTCATTCTTCTGACCCCATGGATGCTAAAGACTGGCTGTGCACTGTGGAGCGGGAGTTACACACCGCTCAGTGTGATGACAAGGAGAAAGTTCTATATGGTCCTCGTCTGTTGAGAGGAGCAGCTCAGTCTTGGTGGGAGTCTTATCTTGCCACCCATGCCAACCCCGACGCCGTCACCTGGGAAGAATTCAGAGATAGCTTCCGTCAGTACCATGTTCCTGTAGGTTTGATGACAATGAAGAAGGAGGAGTTCCTGGCACTCAAGCAAGGGTCAATGTCTGTCAGTGAGTACCGAGACAGGTTTCTGCAGCTGTCTCGCTATGCTCCTGAAGATGTCAACACTGACGCCAAGAGGTAGTATCGTTTCCTGAGAGGCTTGGTTGACCCTCTGCAGTATCAGCTGATGAATCACACCTTCCCCACATTTCAGCACCTGATTGACAGAGCAATCATGACAGAGAGGAAGCGCAAAGAGATGGAGGATCGCAAGCGTAAGATCAGTGGACCCCAGCTTGGAAGCAGCAATCGCCCTCATTTCTCAGGCAACCCACCTCAACAGTTCAGGCAGAACTAGCGCCCACCTCAGCAGCAACAGTTTCAAAGGCAGTATCCTCAACACCAGCCTCAGAATCGCCAGAATAATCAGTTAGGAGGAGGTCAGTTCCAGAGGCAGAATCAGCAAATACCTCATCTTCCTGCCCCAGCAACCCAGCAGAACAGTCAAGCAGCACTAGTTCAAGGCGGAAGCAGAGCATGTTTCCACTGTGGAGAGCAAGGCCATTGGGTGATGCAATGTTCGAAGAAGGCAGCCCAGCAGCAGTCAGGCCCTAGCGCCCCAGCAAAGCAGAATGTGTCACAGCCTGGAGCAGGCAACCGCTCTCAGCCACGCTACAATCATGGAAGACTGAACCACTTGGAGGCTGAAGCAGTTCAGGAAACCCCCGGCATGATAGTAGGTATGTTTCCAGTCGACTCCCGTATTGCAGAAGTGTTATTTGATACTGGAGCAACGCATTCATTCATTACTGCATCATGGGTAGAAGCACATAATCTTCCAATAACTACCATGTCAACACCCACTCAGATTGACTCAGCCGGTGGTAGAATTCGAGTCGATAGCATTTGCTTCAATGTAAGTGTGGAAATAAGGGGGATAGCATTTCCCGCTAATCTCATAGTAATGGGTACTCAGGGAATAGATGTCATCCTAGGGATGAATTGGCTAGATAAGTATCGGGCAGTTATCAGTTGTGATAAGAGGACAATCAAGTTGATATCCCCACTAGGAGAGGAAGTGGTGACCGAGTTAGTCCCGCCTGAACCAAAGAAAGGAAGTTGTTATCAGATGGCTGTCGATAGCAGTGAAGCGGACCCAATTGAGAGTATCAAGGTGGTGTTTGAGTTCCCAGATGTGTTTCCAAAGGACTTACCAGGTATGCCACCAGAGCGGAAAGTTGAGTTTGCCATAGAGCTTCTTCCTGGAACCGCCCCCATCTTTAAGAGAGCTTACAGAGTATCTGGACCAGAGTTAGTTGAACTCAAGAAGAAGATCAATGAGCTGTTAGAGAAAGGTTACATCCGGCCAAGCACCTCGCCTTGGACCGCCCCTGTCCTATTCGTGGAGAAGAAGGATGGTACTAGGATGTGCATCGATTATCGAGCTCTGAATGAGGTCACAATCAAGAACAAGTACCCCTTGCCCAGAATAGAAGATCTGTTCGACCAGTTGAGAGGAGCTAGCGTGTTTTCAAAGATAGACCTGAGGTCAGGTTATCATCAGCTCAGGATTCGACCCTCAGACATTCCGAAGACAACATTCATTACCAAGTATGGGTTGTACGAGTTCACTGTGATGTCTTTTGGCCTAACGAATGCACCAGCCTTCTTTATGAATCTGATGAACAGTGTATTCATGGATTATCTGGACAAGTTTGTGGTGGTATTTATTGATGACATTCTTATATATTCTCAAAGCGAAGAAGAGCACGCAGATCATTTGAGGATGGTATTGTAGAGATTGCGAGAGCACCAGCTATATGCAAAGTTGAGCAAGTGCGAGTTCTGGATTGATGAATCCTGTTCTAGGGTCACATAAAAAACAAAGAAGGATTGGTTGTGGATCCGAAGAAAGTGGCAGACATTCTGAACTAGAAAGCGCCAACGGATGCTCGAGGAATCAAGAGCTTCATTGGAATGGTCGGATATTATCGGTGATGCATTGAAGTGTTTTCGAAGACCGCAAAACTGACGACAGCTTTGCTAGGCAACAAAGTTGAGTTCAGGTGGACCCAGAAATGCCAAGAAGCCTTTGAAGCGCTGAAAGAGAAGTTGACTACAGCACTTGTCTTAGTCTTGCCTGATGTGCACAAGCCCTCCTTAGTGTATTGTGACGCTTGCTACACTAGTTTGGGATGTGTGTTGATGCAGGAGGGAAGAGTTGTGGCTTACTCGTCCCGACAGCTGAAGGTTCATGAGAAGAATTACCCAATCCATGACCTAGAGCTGGCAGCAGTGGTTCACACACTGAAGACATGGAGGCACTATCTGTATGGGCAGAAGTGTGATGTTTACACAGACCACAAGAGTCTGAAGTACATATTCACTCAATCGAAGCAGAATGTGAGGCAACGAAGATGGTTAGAGTTGATCAAAGACTATGAATTGGAGATTCATTACCACCCAGGCAAAGCGAACATAGTGGCAGATGCTTTGAGCAGGAAGAGTGAAGTCAATATGATGGTCGCTCATCTGATGCCTTAAGAGTTGGCCAAAGAGTTTGACAGACTGAGTCTCAGATTTCTGAACAATATGCGAGGAGTGACAGTTGAGTTAGAGCCTACCCTAGAGCGGGAAATCAAAGAAGCACAGAAGAATGATGAGAAGATCAGTGAAATCCGGCAACTGATTCTAGAAGGCAGAGGTAAATACTTTCGGGAAGATGCATAAGGTGTGATATGGTTCAAAGACCGCTTGTGTGTTCCCAATGTCCAGTCCATTCGGGAATTGATCCTCAAGGAAGCTCATGAGACAGCTTATTCTATACACCCTGGATGTGAGAAGATGTATCAGGATCTGAAGAAGAAATTCTGGTGGAACGGAATGAAGAGGGAAATCGCAGAGCATGTAGCTATGTGTGATAACTGTCGACGGATCAAGGCAGAGCATCAGAGACCAGCTGGGTTGTTGCAGCCGTTGTGAATCCCTCATTGGAAATGGGATGAAACTGGTATGGATTTCATAGTCGGATTGCCTTGCACTCGAGCCGGCTATGATTCCATTTGGGTAGTGGTGGACCGCTTAACCAAGTCAGCCCACTTCATACCTGTCAAGACCAACTACAGCAGTGCAGTATTGGCAGAGTTGTACATGTCTCGGATCGTTTGTCTTCATGGTGTGCCAAAGAATATAGTGTCAGACAGAGGAACGCAGTTCACCTCTCATTTCTGTAGCAGTTGCATGAAGCCTTGGGTACACATCTGAATTTCAGTTCAGCTTATCATCCGCAGACAGATGGTCAGACCGAAAGAACTAATCAAATCCTTGAAGACATGTTGAGAGCTTGTCTGTTGCAAGATCAATCCGGATGGGACAATAGGTTACCTTACGTAGAATTCTCCTATAACAACAGCTACCAGGCCAGCTTGAAGATGTCACCATTTCAGGCGCTTTATGGAAGGAGTTGTAGAACTCCGCTGCAATGGGATCAGCCTAGAGAAAAGCAAGTGTTTGGGCCAGACATTTTGCTGGAAGCTGAAGATAACATTAATATGGTTCGAGAGAACCTGAAGATAGCACAATCAAGGCAGCAAAGTTATGCAGACACAAGAAGAAGAGAGCTGAGTTTTGAAGTTGGAGATTTTGTCTACTTGAAAGTTTTGCCTATCAGAGGAGTCAGAAGATTCGGAGTCAAAGGCAAGCTAGCACCCCGCTACATCGGTCTGTATCAGATTCTCGCAAGGCGTGGAGAAGTGGCCTATCAGCTCAGCCTGCCAGAAAATTTGTCTGTCGTGCATGATGTCTTTCATGTGTCTCAGTTGAAGAAGTGTCTGTGTGTGCCAGAAGAGCAGTTGTCGGTGGAGGGTCTTGAAGTCCAAGAAGACTTGACCTACATTGAGAAGCCAACGCAAATTATTGAGACTGCAGACAGAGTCACCCGAAGGAAGACTATCAGAATGTGCAAAGTCAGATGGAGTCATCACTCTGAAGAAGAGGCAACTTGGGAGCGTGAAGATGATCTGATGGTTAAATATCCTGAGCTCTTTGCTAGCCAACCTTGAATCTCGAGAGCGAGATTCTTTTAAGGGGGATAGGTTTGTAACGCCCCGAATTTTAGAGTTGATTTTTTTCTTTCTCCAGCACTCACCAAATTCGGGCATTACCTTTCCTCTTTCTTTTTCTTCTCGTTATGCCTTGTTCTTTTTCAAATATTCTAGCGAGATTTAGCTCGAGATCTCGTGTAAGTAAAACCCTAGAGTTAAATCTTTTGGTTGTTGCACCATGCCGGTCCATGCATCTATTTTGTTCGTTGAGTGAATTTGTGAAAGCATGCATTTGAAAATAGATTAGAATGGGAAAATTAGGAAAAGAATAAAAAGGGGAATTTCTCTCCCCCCCCTTTTTGGGTCGGCTTCCAGTCGCGGCCCAGCCGGCGCCCCACCCCTCCCCTCCCCATCATGGGCCCCGCTTGGCGGCCCAGCCGGTGCACGGCCCAGTCGCGGCCCAGTGCCCCGCCGCGTCCCCCCCGCCCGTCAGCCCCACCCATCCCCAAACCGCCTCCCTCTTTCTCTCTCTCCTCTACCTCGCGCACGTTCTTTTCCTCTCCCCACCCCCCCCCCCCCACCCCGCGCGACTCGTCTCTCCCCCGGCTCGCCCGCCGCTCGGACCGCCACCCACCTACGTCGTTTGCTCGACGTCGGCCTCACCCCCGCGGTAAGCCCCCTCCCTCCTCTTATCCTCGCTTCCCCCCTCCTTCCCTTCCCCGGCCGCGGCGCCGTTCGGCCCGGCGCGGCCATGGCGCGGCCCGGCCTCGGCGGCCCCGGCGCGGAGCGCCCGCCTCGCCCGGCCGTGGCGCGGCTCGGCCCCCCGTCCCGGCGTGGATCCCTCTCCCTCGGCCCCCCATCCCGGCGCGGCTCCCCCCGCCCAGGCGCGCGCCCCCGCCCGATGCAGCTCCCCGCCCCAGCGCGGCCTTGCTGTGGCACGGCCCGGCCCCTGCCCCTACGCGCGGCTCGCGGCGGCCCCGCCTTGGCCCCCTGGCGCATGGCCCCCTGCCTCTGCACGGTGTGGCCCCTGCGCAGCGCGGCCCCAGCACGGCGCGACTTCGGCTCGCGCGGCCGCGGTGCCCCTACGTGGCGCGGCCCCCTGCCCGCTGCTTGGCCCCGGCGTGTCCGCGACTCGTTCGCGGCGCGTAAGCGCGTCCTTGCGCGCGCGCATGCTCGCGTGGTGCGCGCGGCGCCTTGGCACGGCTCGCCATGCTCTCGGCGCAACGCATAGCGCCCTGCCACGTTCGTGACGTGCCCGTCTACCCCTAGCCATACGTCTAACCCCCCCCCCCCCCGTGTATTTTATGCCCGTTGATCATGTTATTTATATTAATGAAATGGAACTCTACTCAGAAATTGATCACATTAATTATCTCACATAGTTAATCATCGACTTTGTTTAATGTCGACCAATTGGAAATAGTTGTAACTCTATTAGTGCATGTGATTAATACTTGTTAGTATGGCTAAGTAGAGCTGAGCTAGACAAAGTAATGATTAATTGCACACCTACACGTTATACGCTTCGACTATAGCTTTAACCACTGCGAGACCTTCCTTCTTCTCTTTATAACAGTTGCGAATGCAAATCGTATGTCATATCTTAGTCATATTCAGTTTATCTGCTCTCTTGTATGGTGTACTGTTTATTTCCTAATTCAAAGAGATGGATGTATGTTTGCGCTCGCATAGATAACGGTCTGGTTGAGGAGTCCGAAGAACTCGCAGGAGAAGCCTCTAAGCAACACCTCGTTGGTGGAGGCAAGTGTCCCTTGACCCATCTATGTCCTATACAATTCTATAATTCACTTTCCGCATTTACACAGTTTATACCTAAGGATTAACTAGCTTTTGTTATCCATGTCCTTGCTTACCTATTTGGGTTGGATTATTATGGTTTAGCTTTATGCTAGTGCTTAACATTAATCAATGAATATGATGAGATTTATCTATGATACGTTGTTTTCCTTCTTATTTATGATGATATACTTGTGGCATTTAAGGGGACTCGAGCGGTTTCTCGAGTACCTCTCCGTAAGGACCTATTCGTTGGATGACCGCCCGGGAAAAGAGTGCAACCATGAGGGTGGAATGGGACGCCCTTAGTTGAATAATTAGAGGAACCGGGGTGTAGTTCGCTTCGCCGTCGTGCCGTTAATGGGGCTCGGTGTATGTGGCTCGCTCTGCTAAGGTTGGTTCGCCCCTTGGGGACGAGTGCGGTGCATTTAGGAAACCTAACGGGTAGCTACAGCCCCGGGGAATCTTTGTAAAGGCTACATAGTGATACCCTGCTGGGCCACCTTGGTAGTGATCAATGGAGAGTCTTGATCTCCGGGCGGATAGGGAATCACGAAACTTGTGGGTAAAGTGTGCAACCTCTGCAAAGTGTTTGAAACTGATATATCAGCCATGCTCGTGGTTATGAGCGGCCAAGGGAGCTCCATTGATTAGTGATATTTCATTAGAGATGTTTGGATTATAGGTGGTGATGAGAATGATGGTTTTGGTATTTACTCTGGTGATGGTAAGTGGTATTCTTTCCGTTTGGAAAGGGTACTTTTGGGTTAACAACTTGGGTTAATACTAAAATCTGGCTCTCTCTCTACTAGTAATAATAATCTGACCAACTAAAAGCAACTACTTGACTTACCCCCACATAAAGCTAGTCCACTACACCCAAACAGGACATTTGCTGAGTATGTTGATGTGTACTCACCCTTGCTCTACACACCAAACCCCCCTTCCCCAGGTTGTCCACGTTGCAACCACTGCTCAGGAGAAGATGAAGCCGTGGAGGAAGACTTCCAGGAGTTCCAAGATTATGACGAGTTTTAGGCGTGGGTTAGCGGCAACCCCCAGTCGGCTGCCTGTGAAGGCCGCATGTATCTACGTTTTGTTTTCGCACTTTGATTATTGTTAAAGACTATGTGGATGTCTCAGGCATTATGATGTAATCTCCTATTATTCCCCTTTTATGTTATTATTTGAGCACTGTGTGATGATGTCCAGTTATGTAACTGTTGTGTACGTGAATTGCTGATCCTGGCACGTACATGGTTCACATTCGGTTTGCCTTCTAAAATTGGGTGTGACAGAAAATAAATAACTAATGTATTTAACCTATGGTTGTTAAAGTAACATGTCTAATCTAAGTCTTCTAAGTGGTTCATCTATAACTTGACTAAAATATAATAAATTAGATTAAAGTTAAAATGGCTTATTTCTTTAGAGCATCTTTATTACATAAATTATAACCAATATAGAATATGGTTTCATACTTAATCACGTAGTACTTCTGAAAACTATATCTTTTTAACTGTAACTCCGATTCTAGTGATTCTCGAACCCACGATCTCGTAGCAACGCGTAGAATATTTTTACGATGCTTGTTCTCATGTTTGGTGTACTGTTATTTTTGTGTGATCCATGTTTATTTATATGTATTGCTACAAATAGCAGTGAGGTCACGAAAATCTGAAGACCAACATGATACCTGGGAAATCTCGAGTCATAGGCAAGTTGTGCTCTTGATCACTTTTCTTTACCTAATAATGTTCTCGTTAATCACTGTGACATGCTCAGTTTAATTTGATGGGACCCAATAGGTTTCCCTAGCATTGTTTATCCCCTACCTTGCAAACAAAAGCACTATTGGGTAGTTTCTCTATTGCTCTACCTGGTTTTGGGAAATTAATGTTATATTATGATCATGTTCTAGTTATACTGTTGTTTTAATTATTGTTCATGACAAGATCATTCTGTTAATTGGAACATGGAGCGACCACCCGAGAAAACAGTGCTACCACAAGGGTGGTATGGGACGCCCTTGGCTGACTAATTAGGAAAGCTAGTGGAGGACTACCTTACCCGAAAGGAGCAAGGGCGGTAGAGGATCTGCGTATAGGGAGGTTATCGGGTCGATCATGCTGTGATGGCTTTTCAGACGAGGGATTCCTATATTGCCCTTCTCAGAAATCGTAACAGGTTTTCTGAAGCCAGTGGAACTTTGTAAAGGCCTCGTAGTGGTACCCTGCCTCGTCTCCTCGACAGAGATGAATGGAAAGTCGTGATCCCTTGGCAAATAGGTAACACAACTTGTGGGTAAAGATGTACAACCTCTGTAGAGTGTAAAACTGGTATATCAGTCGTGCTCACGGTCATGAGCAGCTCGGACCCTCAAATGAGTAATTTATGGAACTAAACTTAATTTGTCATATGCATTGCATTGTGGGAGTTGTTATTAATTTTGATCTCTTACTTAATTTGGTTGGTATCTACTTATACTTATTAACTGCTAATAAAATTTTGACCAACTTTAAAAGCAATGCTCAGGTTCAACCATCTTCTTTGGTAAGCCTTACACTTCACATGACCTCCCACCTTTGGTGAGTTCATGCTCATTATTCCCCACAACTTGTTGAGCGATGAACGTATGTGAGCTCACCCTTACTGTACTCACATCTCCCCATGTCAAGGACAGATACCACAGGACGAGACGCGTGAAGGATGGCGTGATGAGTTCATGAGTGGTCTAGGCCGTTGTCTCCTAGTCAACTGTGGTTGCTGGATCGTTGTCTTCGTATGATGTAATTATTTAACTATTTTGTACAGAACTCTGTTATATATAAATGATGTGACATTCGTTTCTGTACCATGAGTCATCATATGTGTGAGACTTGATCCCAGCACACTTGGTGATTATTTCGCTCACGGGTTTTGGGACCCCTGAAACCCGGGTGTGACAAAAAAAATATTTTATATGATTAAGTGCACCAACAAAATATTTTGCTCCAATCGTAAAGCTCTAATTCTAAATTATAGGGCAGCCTAGTAGGATGTAGTATATTTAAGGCACTTGAGAGTGTGCTCTATATGTTTTTGATAAAATCCTAACGTTGGAGTAGTTTTTTCGTGTACGGCCCTATATCTCTATCTCTTCTCTACTATATTAAAGCATCATTTTCATCGGTCGTTCCACGTCATCTTTTTAAAAATAACCCCTCACATCTATTTCAAATTAACCCGCTGCAGTCCGTCCCCTCAGCGCAACCAACCTCCATGTCCTAAACCACACCTCCGCATATAGATGGCCAAACGGCGGCCCGGCACGAGCCGCTATGCTGCTGCTGCGTCCCAAGCACGACATGTTGTCCATGTCGGGCTGGCCCATTAGCCCGTCAGGCCATTTGATTAAATCAGCATAAAAAGTAAAAAAACGATGCACGAGGTGGGGTTCGAACCCACACCCTAATGAAAGAAGGGCGGGAGACACTGAGTGAAGTCGTCTAACCAATATAACATCATGCTCAGGTATTTTTTATATTGAATATAAATTGTACATATGTATATACGATTATTTGTAAAATAAAAATATATAATTGTGCCGTGGCGGGCCACAACTACGGGTTGAGGCTTGCCCAACCACTATTAAATGGTTCGTGCCTCGGGCTGGCCCGAAAGACACCCCCCATTTGGCCATCTATACTTCAGCATGATAATGATGGTCCTTGCCTCAGTTACCGCCACCTCGTTTGACATCCTGCTTTTTTCTCTCTCCCATCATGCCTCCGCCTCCGCGCCACCCCATTCTCAGCACAGAGAGTGGGAGCAAACACCTCCCCATATTTGTCTGGCACCAGCCCCAACACTAACCCGCGCAGTGGCTATTGCACGTCCATGAGGACGTTTCACGACATGTGCGCACCATCGTTTTTGCCGTCATCGGACATCCCGTTCGTCTTTTCGGTTGTTGCCATGTTCTTCCTCCCCAACCTATTGCCCCCCAGCCCACGGTCGCAGCCGCGAGCCGACCGACGCTCGTCCACGTGGGTACGGGGCGAGTTGGTCTTGCTCCTGGCCTTTCTCCGTGCATGCCGCCAAGGAGGACGCGATGGCGCCTGCCACGCTTAGGTTATCTTAGTGATGAGGAGTCCAGGTATGAGATATTGGACAAGCAAGGATCGTAGCAATGCAGCAGTCAGCATATGCTATGGAGTTGGTGGTGGTGTTATGTCACCTCGGCGGGTCCAAGGCTAGGAAGGCACTCACATTCTCTTGCCCTTCTCGAACTGACGCCTGGTGCGGGTGCCTCTCGGTTTGGAGCTACTCTGGTCTTTGGCTAGGCTTTTTTCTCCGCTTGCGTGCTCTCTCCCTATATGTATCTAGCGGTATACTACCTATGCGCCTCGAGATGCCCAGGTCTTCGTCGTGTCGTTCTCCGGCAACGAACAGGTATGCCTGCCTCTTCCCTTTCCTTCCTGCTTTACGAAACCTTGGAAGTGGGGGAGGCGAGGGATGGGGTTCTCTGATTTGCTGCATATGGTACCTGTTCGATGGCTCGACATCGCCTGTCTACATGGACTTTCCCTTACCACGGTGTTGACTCGGTATGCTTCTACCACTTCTATGTACCTGTCACCCATCCTTCTGTCATTGCAAAAATTATTGTGTTGTTCCTCTGTTGTTTTTGGTGTTAGTTTTTGTGCTAAGGACTGAACATAATTTGGATGTGTTAATACTTTATGTATTGTCTACATATGGTTTGTGTTCTTCTGATGATGGCTCATGGATCCTGCAAAACATGTGTTAGGATTTGGAGATCCATGCGGACACTACCACAGGGTGCTCGTCCCTTGTGTTCTCGGCTCTTACATGCATTAGGTCGTTTCTGAGACCACATTGGCGCAATGGAGTCCATGGTGTTTGAGGTTGCTGAATTGGATGGAGCAGCAATGATTTGCCATGCTAACAGTAAAAGTAAAGGTTATTTGTTGGTTTTAAACGTTGGTAATTGCTACGAAGTACCATAATTTGTATGAAGCACATCCAGTTTTTATTGATGTCTGACTTTAGCAACCACTCCATATTTTGATCTATCTTTTTTATAAGTTTGAGTTCATGTGACTTATTTTAGAAACTTGAGCTCACAAACTTTATCTTATTTGGTCTCTGTATGGTGAAATTATGTCCTTCTATAATCTCTATTCGTTCAGTCAATCGTTGTGAACTCTCTTCAAATCGCTCCCTTCATTGGCCGTGTTGTAGCAAGACATATTGGATGGAGTAAACAACATCATCAGTTAATCAAACCAAAAAATATTATGCGGAGAGCGGAGACTATCAATAAAAAATCTTGAGATCTTTTTGGTGGATAGTATACGTGGGTATTATTGTGAGCCGTCGCACGCACGGGCAACCGACTAGTTTCTATTTGAAGCACTAGTTTGTGGCATTGTTGGAGATGCTCTAAGAGCAACTCTAAAAACATGCTAAAAAGTTTCTCTCATAAAATGATTGTTGGGGTAGGCTAAAAAATTTTAGGAGTGCTCTTAGCATGTATAGTCCAATAGCTCCTTCAAATCTCTACTACTTATTAAAGTTGTAAGGGGTAGGCTGTCATTCCCTATTCCGCCATTCCTGGTTCTGCCATTCCCATCCATTCTTTGTTCTGTCTTTTCCATTCCCATCGAGTGCATGTGGAAACAAGCGTCTCCTCCATTCGCTTCCCACGCGCGCTGCATGCTTCTTCACTCCCACCCTCCCATCCACTCACCCACCCACCAAGTACGCAACCACTCAGCTCACGCTCCATCCCGCACCCATTCGGGATGCCATGTAATGCCTTTGTCGTTGGCTTCTTCTACGTCCGTGCGTGTGGTCTTGCCATCACCACGAGCGCGCAGGTGTCAGAAGCAGAGCAGAATTACGACATAGGGGGCATGTAATTTGTTGAGATTATAATATAAAAATTATTGTATGATATATACACCTATCTTTATTAATTTTTATATAGCATAGATAATAATCTAATCAAAGAAATTTGCATCACACAATTCTATATTAGTTAACTTCAGCACAGGTCAAAATTAATAATTTGTTTGCTCTTACCTGGCTCCCTCTCAAATGGAGATGTTTTTTGTTCTATGACAAGAGCTTTCTCAATCGAGTCAACACCTTGATCATTGTTCACATTACAATTTTTAGTAGAAGCAACCGACTTATACCAGTTATCAAGATATCGCCTAAAGACCGTGAAACATACCACCTAAAACTGTAGACAATGATTTAAAAATTAGAACACTGAAGGATGGTGGTGGGATGACCTTTTTGGGTTCAGATGGATTAAATTTAAACGATAAAGATATGGGGTAGAATGGTTTGAAGAGTCAATTTCTTATGAGTTGGAATGGGGGTATGAGGTGGAATATGGTATATGTCCCCAGTCAGCGATGGAGTGGAGTCAACGTGGTCACGTTCATCCAACCTGGGACGGGCAGGGAACCGTGGCGCACAGTGACCACGGGGCGGGCCGATGCCTGGCACGCTGCTTTCAATTTCAACCGTAATTCTAGCGATTGTCCGTGGCTATATTGTATTTGGCCATAAACCAAACATAGCTTAATTTTGGTGTAGCCTAGCTTTGGTCAGCTCCAAAGTTCACATAGCCGGCGCAGCGCCAGGCCAGTCGCCACTGCCCCCACCTGTTCGTATTCCCCCTCGCCATTAGGGCAAGTTCCAGTTTTGGTCTTCATGCTCACACTGTCATGACGCCATGGGTACGCTCCCAGGGACCTAGACAGGCCGGACGATCAGGTGGGACCGTAGATGTAGTTGTATGCTTGCATGTATATCTAATGTCTTTTTCTTTCCTTGAGCCTCCTTTGACAGTTTGACTGACCTCTTGGGTCTCCTTGGGCCTTGGCTAGTCTGCACCGGACGCTTGTGATTAATTTCAACGTTCTTTCAGGGCTCAAGGCCAATGATTCTGCCATTTTAGATTCAACACTATCCAAATAAATGTGCCGACCTGTTTGGATGGATCCTCTAGACTAATTGTTTGCCGATTGCTAACAATTAGCCGACAAATAATTAGCTATCAACAACTAACTAGGATATGTTTGGAATCTTGGTGTCGGGGATCATAATTAGGGGTACCCCAAGACTCCTAATCTCAGCTGGTAACCCCCGTCAGCACAAAGCTGCAAAGGCCTGATGGGCGCGATTAAGGTCAAGGCTTAGTCCACTCAAGGGACACGATCTCGCCTCGCCCGAGCCCAGCCTCGGGCAAAGGCAGCCGACCCCGGAGGATTCACGTCTCGCCCGAGGGCCCCCTCAAGCAACGGACACACCTTCGGCTCGACCGAGGCCCAGTCTTCGCAGAGAAGCAACCTTGGCCAGATCGCCACGCCAACCGACCGTATTGCAGGAGTATTTAATGCAAGGATCGCCTGACACCTTATCCTGACGCGTGCTCTTCAGTCGACAAAGCCGAAGTGACCGCAGTCACTTTGCCGCTCAACTGACCGACCCGACAAGAAAGCAGTGCCGCCTGCGTCGCTCCGACTGATGTGCCACTCGACAGAGTGAGGCTGACAGCAGCTAAGTCCAGCCTCGGGCGCCATAGGAAGCTCCGCCTCGCCCGACCCCAGGGCTCGGCCCCCGTCTCGGCCTCGGAAGATGGACTTCGCCTCGCCCGACCCCAGGGCTCGGACTCAACCACGACTCAGAAGACGACGGACTCCGCCTCGCCCGACCCCAGGGCTCGGACACAGCCTCGGCTTCGGAAGACGGTCTCCGCCTTGCCCGACCCCAGGGCTCGGGCTCAACCTCGACGCTGGACGACGAACTCCACCTCGCCCAACCCCAGGGCTCGGACACAGCCTCGGCCTCGGAAGACGGTCTCCGCCTCGCCCGACCCGGGGCTCGGACTCGACCTCGACCTCAGAAGACATACTCGACCTCGACCTCGGAGGAGCCTCCGCCTCGCCCGACCTAGGGCTCGGACCGACCACGTCACAGGGGTGCCATCATTACCCTACCCCTAGCTAGCTCAGGCTACGGGGAACAAGACCGGCGTCCCATCTGGCTCGCCCCGGTAAACAAATAATGATGGCGCCCTGAGTGCACCATGACGACGGCGGCTCTCAGCCCCTTACGGAAGCAAGGAGACGTCAGCAAGGATTCGACAGCTGTCCTTCCGCAGGGCTCCAGCTCTCCTCCGACGGCCACGACATCACATGAACAGGGTGCCAAAACCTCTCTGACTGCCACGGTGGCATGTACTTAGGGCTCTAGCTCCTCTCTGCTAGACACGTTAGCACACTGCTACACCCCCCATTGTACACCTGGACCCTCTCCTTACGCCTATAAAAGGAAGGTCCAGGGCTCTCGTACGAGAAGGTTGGCCACGCGGGAGGACGGGCCGGCGCATAAGGCGCTCCCTCTCTCTCTCCCACGCGGACGCTTGTAACCCCCTACTGCAAGCGCACCCGACCTGGGCGCAGGGCAACACGAAGGACGCGGGTTTCCTCTTTGCCTGTTTCTTCCCCCTTCGTGCTCCGTCTCGCGCCGACCCATCTGGGCTGGGACACGCGGCGACAATTCACTCGTCGGTCCAGGGACCCCCCGGGGTCGAAACGTCGACACTTGGCTAATATATGTCTTTTCTGTCCATACGATCTATTAGCACCTATTAGCAATGTCAAATGCATGATGAGCAAACTGTTTGTCAACTCTTCGGCTAACAATTACCTAATTTATTAGCCATTCTATTTGGAGACTAAGATACTAAAATTAACCGGCAAATTATTTCACCACACGCATCCAAACATGCCATAATGTAACATCTCTTTATTTGTAAGAAACCGCACCCGATGGTACAAGTGATAAAGCGGGAAAAAAGAACACACGCGACCTACTATGCAAAATTCGAGGCGAAATTTGGAAGTACGCGAGATCGATGGGGGGGCAGGGGGCACAATAATTCTACGTCGGTGCTTGAGTGGTGGAACTAGGATGCGCGTTAGAAATGCTGAAGGCCTATCGTTCTATCCTAATCCTCGTAGAATGGAAAATCTAGAAGGAGCAAAACGATACGTTTTTTAACAAGAGATTTTTTTTTCTACGATATCTCTCATGATATAAATAAAATAGGAAGAGCTGACAATTTGGGTAGCTGTGAGACCAAATTTAATAGAGGTTTTATCGGAACTGCATAGATAATACATGAGAGCTAATATTGAAAAGAGATAAAATGAAATTTTCATGGGATAAAATGAGTCTCATAATAATAGAACATGTTTATACCGATGGCATAAAATCCTCGCTAAGATGTCTGTACCAAGGATTTGTATCCTCTTGATGTAATGACTTGGTATTTTCAATATAAGCTTCCTTTATTAAAAAAAAAAGATGGCGTGCCCCTTCCATGCTAATTCTAACAAGCTATGGAAAATGGATTGGCGTATGTTCTTTTTTTTCATGGTTTAGTTTAAAAATAAACTAGCGAGCGATAAATATTCGTCGATGTAGTATTATAGTAGAAAAGGACAACGTACACACTTCCTACAGATAACATGGTGGAAACAACCGAAATTGTTTACATTTCCTAGGATGATCTCGATCCCGGCCCCCCTCTTGGCTTTCAAGGGCCTTTCAGGCAGTTGCTTTTCTGCCCTCTCCTTATGATGTCAGCTTCGTGCGTGTGTGTGTGCGCGCTCCTTTCCTAGACAAAACGTCTTTCAGGGTCACGTCCGTGCGTTGGGCTTTTGCCGGGCGAAAGGAGCGGTGCCGCCTGATGATGATGGACGCAATATGGATGGGCTCGCGTGATTGGGTGTCATCGGGAACCGCAGGCCGAGGGCTCGGTGCTCGCATCTGGTGCGGTGGTGCCCCAGATGTGCAAGTTCCAAACGCTTCGTTCGGACTGTTCGACCCTCTTACACCTTTTTTTAAGACATAAATCAAAATCGAATACTAGCATTTGTATTTTGTACAATAGTTTCCAGTGTCCTCCAACGATCACCGGGCATGGCCTGATTGACAGGCTCACCACTCTAATCGATGGGTGACGGGTGGCACGTCCATCAGACGGACGGGTACCGGTGCGATGATTACCGGTTCCGCTTCTGCCTGGCGAGCACGGAGCACCGATACCGCCACCCCAGTCAACAGGCCAAGCATGCACAGGGTATGTTTGGTTAGCGACTCATTTTTTTTAAAAAAAAATCCTATTGTAGAATCTTCAATGTTAATCAGACAGCTCTTCTTGTATTTTGCATTAAATTTTGTGTCTAGAATCTCAGTATCTCTTCATAGGAACAGATTCTTATTCAAACTTCATTCTATAAAAATATCCTCTACAGTGCAAGTCTTCTTCTATTTTACACGATTTACAGGCTGATTTTTAAGAATCCTATACGCCGCGTACGATTGCTACATCTGCAGCCTAGGGATGGCGACGAAAAAAATTTCCCCACAGGAATCCACACGAACGTTTGTGGGGGAATATTTCTTTCCCATCCCTGTTCCCCGCAGGGATAAATCCTCAACAGAGATCTCCATCACCGTTTAAATTATAATTAATACTCATTGTCAGATGTTAAGAAATCATTATGTAACATCAAAATAAACACATTTATATAATTAGTGACCTCTTGATAAGATATTTATTTATTTATTATTGTTAATTGGTACACAAAAATATAGTCACGTAAAGTTTAACGGGTCCCCATGAGAACAGGGACGAGGAACAGTTCCTCGTTCCTATCCCCGTTTACCCATCCGAGAATAATTTTTTCCTATTTATATTCCCGCTGAGTAAGGGGGTGTTTGGTTTCTAGGGACTAATGTTTAGTCCCTTCATTTTATTCCATTTTAGTATATAAATTGACAAATATAGAAACTAAAATAGAGTTTTAGTTTCTATATTTGATAATTTTATAACTAAAGTGGAATAAAATGTAGAGACTAAAAATTAGTCCCTACAAACCAAACACCCCTAAGTTTGTTTTTCATCCTCATCTCCTAATGGAGAATCGGCGATCAGGTCCATCTCTACTGCCGCGTTCATCTGCGGCGGCAGGGCCATGGCCATCATGCCGAGCTTGACCAGGGTCAAGGGCCCGTGCGGCGTGGTAGGCTACTAGTCTTCCGCTTCTTGCAAGTTGCATGTGCTAGCTTCTGGTCACGTTGCATCATTTTCTGTGCGCGAGGGCCGGCCCGTAGTAGTACGTACGGTGGTCGCATTCTCCTGCCCTCCCTCCCTCCTGGCGCCTGGCCATGGTTCGAGTTCAATGCTCTGTTCCCGCTGCTGCTGCGGTGTGCTTTGCTTGTAGGGCTAAAAAAAAAGCTCAGGCTCGATGAGTTGGCTCGGGCTCGCAACAGCACGGTTCGGACCAGCTCGATGTTTAGAACGAGCTCGAACCGAGCTTATTTTTGTGACTCGTGAAAAGAGCGAGCCAGCTCGGTGCAGCTCGCGAGCTGGCTCATGGCTCGATCTAACAACAACTTGTTAGATAAATTCTTAATTAGTATATAATATTAATACCAAGTAAACAATAATTTATATTATTTTTCGAGCTCGCCAGATGGACGAGTCGAGCTCGCTCGTTACATGAGCGAGCCGAGCCGAGCCTCGTTTCCACCCCTAGTGCGTACGATCGATTGGCTGCCAGCAAACTCCGGGCATTGAATGCATGGAGAGGCTTGGAGCGACACGGCAGCCGTCGGTCGGTCACCGCCCGACGGTTGGGCGCCTGCTCTCTTTGCCGAACGGCTCGCCCTTCTCTTTTCTGCCTGACGCGACACGTATAATACTTGCACTATATACATGTCGCGTCAGGTAGAAAAGAGAAGGGCGAGCCGTTTGACAAGGAGAGCAGGCGCCCAGCCGCCGGGCGGTGACCGACCGACGGCTGCCGTGTCGCTCCAAGCCTCTCCATGCATCCGATGCCTGGAGTTTGGTGGCAGCCAATCGTACGCACTACGCAGAGGCAGAGCCAGACCGGGCGGCCGGCGACGGCGACGGCGACTATTCTCTTCTCTGTTCCCCCCACAGCTTCTCCCACGGACCCGGGCAGGCGCGTGCGCCGTGCGGCATGCCTCACGCTTGGCGTGAACAGTTGGCGCGCGTGACTGTGCGCTGCCCGGCGATCGGCTATCAACAATCGCGTGTGCCGGTTACAAGTACAATGTGCTTTAAATAAATGTGATTTAGCACACAAGTGAAGTACAGTAATCTGTGTGAGCGGGCTACAATCGGAATGAAGCTGCAGCGTCCTGGCAGTGGCAGCAGGAGAGGAGCCATCATCGCAGGCGCAGGAGCAGTGGCGTGGCCTGCTGCTGTGCTGTGCTGTTGCCGGCCAGACTTCGGGCTCTGAAAAAAAGCCCCTTAACTTTTGGGTCTTGGCTCGAAATTTCACGCGCGCGGCCACTGGTCTGGTCCAGGATCAGGGTGCTGTGCGAGAGATCACCGGCATCATCACCTGCAGCAAACAGGGAGCAGAGAGAGATCAGCAACGCATTGTAGCAGCGAACGAGAGGCAAGAGAGAGAGAGAGGAATCATTGCAGCAGAACAGAGGTACATCTCCTGCGGAATGGACGACCATGATTCATTCTAGCGAGTGTGGTTCACATGTTACCTTGCTAGGCAGCGTGACAAGCAACAATCCTCTGAATTCTGGTCCATTTTTTTTTTGACTAGAGATATATTTGATCTCTCGTTTCTATCCTTCTCTATATGTTCATATTAAATTTTCATATAAATAGACGACTAACACATCAAGGAAAAATAAGTCGTGGTTGTATAACACCAAAAAATTCCCAGAGTGCTCGCCGTGTTCTTGAGAGTCAGTGATGAACGTCCTCACCGGAGCTTCAATCATCACCGGAGAACTTCAATCATCACCGAAGAAGAGTTCCAGGGATGAATCGCTAATATGCTGCACCAGGCTACGGTCATAGCGCGACGAGGTCGCCACGTCTCACCCCTCATCCGTCGATCGTCGCATAGATGGTGCGCGTGAGGTGATGGCCCGCTACACCCATGGAGACATCCGCCACCGGAACTCGCGGGATGACGTTGATGAAGAGTTGAGCCTAGAGGCGCGGGGGGGGGGGGGGGGGGGGCAGAGTGGTGGTACACTGTCGAGTCAGAGGAAGGCAAGGAGACCGTCTACAACCATAACTGCCTTGCGCTTGCCGCAATCCTACGCTTTGTCCCGTCTGACATGCCGGTCGATCTTGGAGAGAGGAGAACGGCGTCAGCAGCGTGGGCGTCGATCAAGAAGATCCATCTCGGGGCCCAGCAGCTGCGCGAGCCCAATGTGTTACAGCTCTGTCGTGCGTTCGGTGCCTTGATATGGAAAGAGGTATAGAATGAGAAAGATTTCATGAACTACATCAACTGGCAATGCCACCACCGATGTGTGGGTCTTCATGTTGACAATGTCACTGGTGACAAGGTAGTGTGGAAGATGTTGTAGGTCGTGCTAGAACACCCTGGATCATATGGCGATTTTCCATCCAGACCCCGCTGACATCAGCATCTCCATCGAGGAGGTGACCGATAGGATGTGCGCCATTGAGTAGCGACGCAAAGCCAAACGCACGTCCTCGGTAAATAAGGCTAATTGATTCTCTATAAAGAGAACTAGCTCATTAGAATCAAACTCCACAAGATCCGAGAAGAGGGGTAGTGGGAGTAGCTCGAACCGTGTCAACGACAAGAAGCACGGTGGACACAAGCAAGGTCCTAGGCATAGTAAAGATGGTAGCTTTGGTTTCACATCGCATAACATCTACAAGGGTAGTCCGATGGTGGACAAGCACACAATCGAGCAAGGCATATGTCGTCGAGCACCAAGTGGTGCCGACAAGCATAGGGTGTTGACGAAAAGCACTAGGCTACGCTTGTGTGAGAGAAAAAGGAATCGAGGGAGACGAACGAGTGCATCCGAGCCAGAGCTTTACATAGCTCATTTTCGACGTCTATAGGAGGATGGCGACAATAATGTCCTTACTTTCAATCACTGAAAATAACTTGAGTATTTTCCGCGGCCACGTATCAGCCGCCAAAAATTCATTTTTTTGGTAGCCTAGTGTTGGTCACTAGTTCTCAAATGCTATAAATCAAGAACAAGACAATACAATTGTTAAGTATTAAGGACCTTCGTCTTCCGAAGCATTATCTCCCCATGGACATAATGATCATCAGACAAAGATCATGAAGGACATGCCTTCATCATCTTATAGATAAACAAGGATACAAAGAGATGAGAATAACAAGTATAACTCATTGATCCATTCATATTTACATTCCACAAAATATGTATGAATATTAACAAAATTTGTATTACATTGATACCTTTGGCTTGCTCGAAGGTGTTGATGCGAGAGAGATTACAAATCAGCGTGAACAGTATGGTACTATTGTTCATCTATTTATAGGCACGAGACGCAGCCCGAGTAAAATTACATTTGTGTCCCTGACATTTACTCATAACCATGGCATGAATCGTTAAGGACTAAAGCAGTCTTTTTCCCTTTCGGTCAGCATCATCATCAGTCTTCATCACCATTATAAGCCAAAGTTGTCACTCTGGCAATAGCTTCGACGTTTATTCTTATCATCCTTAGATCATATCTTCATCTCGTATGCCTTCATCATGAGGGAAACACTTCCTCCTGAATACGAAGCTCCCTGTTGTTGAGCACCAGAAATACACTGCCGGATAGTCCGCGCGTGCGCAGAGTCAGTTAGGGTTCCAAGTTTCTCATGGGATTGGTTACCTAAAACCGTGGGATTAGCTCAGAAACAACTTTTAGCGGATCCAGACCTCCCCTTTATATAGATGAAGGGCTACGGCCGATTGAACCCCCCCACAACCGATCAAATCAAGTCTATTTCTCGTTTTACTTATGTGTTAGTAGTTCTAGTTTAGTTCTAGGTTAGCATTTCCCTACCTCAAATTCTTCGCTTCTCTTTAGCTCTATGTTGATTAGAGGAGTCTATGGTGGCCTGCCAACCCTAGACGAAGCCTAGGATCTATCCTCCCCGACGGGGTCCCTCTCGGGAGTGGGATTCAGGCGCCGCCAGCGAACTCCACCGCCCTGCGCACGCGTGGACCGTCTGGCCTCTAGGCACGGACTGTCCGACCCGACAGACAGGGAAACTGAGCCCTGCGCCAGATCGTGGACCGTCTGGCCCCTGGCCGTGGACCGTCCGCGCCTGTGCAGAGAGCACCGCCTCAGGTTCTCAACGCAGTGATTAGCGTCCGGATCGGCGCCAACACACTTTTTGGCGACTCCGCTGGGGACAGGTGTCTAGATCTACTAAAAAATCAGGCCCTCAAATGGCCGGTTCTAAAGATCACACCGATATTTTCCCAGGCAATATCCTGAAGCCGGCTGTTGAAAGTCTGACGGTCGATGAGCAACAGCAATACAAGGACTACATGCGTCAAGTGAAGGAGAAATTCTTGTCACAATACACGGTGGATCGCCACCAGAAAGTTGTCAAACATGGAGAGACCGACGTCGCATCTCTTCTATCTTCGCTTCAAGTCTCCAACGTAAGTAAACCCGACGACATCCAATCTATTAAACAGTATGTAGATCATCAGCAGAATCAAATGAAACAATAGATTGGAGGGTTAGAAGAATAAATTAGAAAATTAACGTGTATGTTGGAGAAGTTTGTTGCTCCTAGTTTTCCATCATATGAAACTAGTAACATGATATCTATGTCTAATACATCGGCGACAAATGGGGATTTGCAGCCCCAGTCATTATATGGTATGTCGATGAACTCATATCCAGGGCAAGTACCACCACCGCCGTCCCTGCTTGCCAGATTGGCGCCCCTGGACACGGTCGGACCGCCCGAGCTTTTGCCCGGACAGTCCGGCCCTTACGCAGACCATCCGGCTTTCCCTGTCAGACAGTCTGGGACCGTACCAGGGCTACCACGTGGCGCCCCAATAATAGCGAACACAACCGGCCAGTTCGGATGTACCACTGTACAGACCGGATACGCATACGCAGAACCTACTGTCGCACACTACGCACCAAATTATTATGCACCACAGCAGCAGTATATTCCGCCCCCTACATATTTAAAGCACAACACGCCATACGATCACAGACCGATCAATATTATCGATCGGTCACGGCAAGAAGGTCGGCATAACAATGCCCGACCGAATGAACCCCACAGCCTAGGACCCGGTGGTTTGCCACCTGGCGCGATGGAGAAAATTAGGAAAGAGATGACTGAACTATTTCGAGATAGGCTTGGAGTTAGTGTAGCTAGAGTGGGGCAATCATATCTGAAGCCATATGATCACCGGTTTGACATTGTCCCATATCCACAAGGGACAAGGATACCAAAGTTTTCTAAATTTTCTGGTGAAAATGGGAGAAGCACACATAAACATATAGGCCAATTCCTAGCACACCTAGGCGAATTGGCCGATGGGAAAACATTTCGTGTTCGTTTATTTTCTTTATCCCTTACTGGTACCGCTTTTGCATGGTACGCCGCCCTGCCTCCTAATTCCATAATTCCTGGAATGATTTAGGGAGTAAATTTCATGAACATTTCTTTTCTGGGGAATATGAATTAGGTCTAGTGGATTTAGCTTCAGTCCAATAGGGACGCGAAGAATCGGTTAACGATTATATCTGGAGGTTCCGGGACACTAGAAACCGATGCTTTCGGATCCATGTCGCGGATAAAGAGCTAGCAGGGATGGCTTTTAATGGGTTGCTATCCTACTTAAGAGACAAATTAGATGGGACCCAGTTTTTTCAATAGATCAGCTACATCTGCGGGCTTTAGCCTGTGAAAGCCGTTTTAAAGAGACATCAAAATCGGCCGCCTGTACTATACATCTAGTAAAGCGTGATAATTTAGATGATGAATCCATAAATGTATATACCGCTGAGTTTGTTTGGCCAACAAAGGCCAAATCTTCTGTATGTTCTTCCTTACAATCGGTTCAAAAGAATCGACCAGTGATTTCAAGTCGTCCGACTAATCGCGATTAGTCGCGATTAGTCGGACTAGTCGGTCCTGTTAACACGACTAGGGAGGCCGACCCGATCAGCTCGACTAATCGTCCGGTCGTCCGATTAGTCGTCGACTAAACACGATTAGTCGTCCAGTTTAGGTCGGGACGATTAATTTTCCAGGGCTCCTGTTTCGGCCTGTTTGGGATATGGGCTGGACGGCTGGGCCCATTAGTGTAACAGTAAAACACACATTAGGGTTTAGGTCACCTTCTCCTCTCCTGTTCCGGTGGCTTTTTGCTCTTCTCTCCTGTTCAGGTGGCTGTGCCTGTGCGGCGGCTCACCTCTCCCTGTCCAACACCGGTGGGTACCCTCTGCCCCCTCCTTGTTCCTCAATGTGCTCACCTGCTCACCCTTTTCCTCGGTGGCGGCAGCCCTGCACCTTCCTCCTCGGTGTCAGCATCTCACCGTCCTCGACGGCGGCGGCCCAGCAGCAGTCTGCAGCGGCGGCGGCCCAGCAGCCATTAGCACCAAGATGAGTACATCAACCGACGGTAACTTCAATCACTGCACCTTTCTTTTGATCTGTCCCCTCTCTTGAATCCCCTCTACACCTTTCTCTTGATCTGTCCCCCCCTCTTGAATCCCCTCTTCAATCTGCTGCTGCCTTAGCCACGATTAGTCGACCTAGTCGTCGTCCTAATCGCGATTAGTCGCCTAGTCGCTCGACTTGAAATCATTGGAATCGACAACAAGAGATTAAATTTACCTTTAATGTTGCCAAATGCGATAGGATATTTGACGAACTACTAAAAATGGCAACATTAAATTAACTCATTCTATTCCTCCTATGGAAGAATTAAAGAGACGTGCTTATTGTAAGTGGCATAATTCTTTTTCTCATGCCACCAATGATTGTAATGTTTTTTGTCGATAGATACAATCGGTCATAAATGAGGGTCGGTTGGCTTGTCAGAAGATGCAAGTGGACACGCAACCATTTCCTATCAATATCATAGAACCCACATGTAAAGAGGTCTTGGTTCGGCCCGAAGTGGCCGATAAAGGCAAAGGCGAAAATATCGTCATTAGCGATCCTCACACGTCAAATATATCACAAGAAGAGATTGCTTGTAAGGCACCGGACAAGAAGACTAGCAAGTCCGGAGGCACCAAGCGCAGACTCAATTGAGGAGCCGAGCACGACAACCTGACCCGAGCATCGCAGACGGTTCGACACCTACGTGCGGATGGTCTGGTGCTCAGACAGACGATCCGGCTGACTCAGCTAGACAGTCCGCCAATGGCCAAAGGCGTCAGCATCCACACAAAGAAAGGAAAGAGACGCAAGGGCAAAGACAACATGATGCACATGGTCGGCTGGTAAAAGTCGGTCGTACATTCAATCAATTGCTAGCCAAATATGCTGGCAAGAAGGCCATTCTATGCGATCGGCCAACAAAGAAACCCCGGTCACCCACTAAAACAAAATGGCCGAGTAAAACGGTCCGAAAGACGATGCAACAGGCATCGCCTGTTCATCCTGTCATGTCAGGATGCTTCCCACCCACCTACTCATCGTCGATGTATTGTCATGTTCAAATATGGAATGGTATGATGATGAACCCATGTTACATGCATACTCCCTTTGTCTATTCAGGCTAGGGGACACCTCCATTATATTCCTTTTGATCCATTGATCAAATGGTCACGACCGAGAAAGATGCAATCATAAACGACCTTTTTGCATTGGGGCTCTATTGAATGATCTCCATATTGGATTGAAAAAGCCGGTGGCTTGCATCAGGCTTAGTTCATATGCTTTTGGTCCGTCAACCTCCACCAAAAGGCAGGGGCATATGTTGAGCACTAGAAATACACTGTCGGACGGTCTGGCCCTGACGCCAGATGGTCCGCGGTCCGAACGGTCCGCGGTGGTGGCGCAAACGGTCCGCGCGTGCGCAGAGTCAGTTAGGGTTCCGAGTTTCTCACAGGATTTGTTAGAAAAAACCATGGGGTTAGCTCGGGAAACAACTTGTAGCGGATCCAGACCTCCCCTTTATATAGATGAAGGGCTACGGCCGATTAAACCCCCACAATCGATCAAATCAAGTATATTTCCTGTTTTACTTATGCGTTAGGAGTAGTTCTAGTTTAGTTATAGGTTAGCCTTTCCCTACCTCTTCTACGCTTCTCTTTGGCTCTACGTCAATTAGAGGTGTCTAGGGTGGCCTGCCGACCTTAGACAAAGCCTATGATCTCCTCCCCGACGGGGTCCCTCCCGGGAGCGGGATTTAGGCGCCGCCGGTGAACTCCGCTGCCCCTGCGCACGCGCGGATCGTTCGACCCACAGGCAGGGAACCCGAGCCCTGCGCCAGGTCGCGGACCGTCCGGCCTCTGGCCGCGGACTGTCCACGCTTGTGCAGAGAGCACCACCGCAGGTTCTCAACGCAGTGATTGGCGTCTGGATTGGCACCAACACCTGTAATAGTTTATACTGAAAGTAAATGGTTAATTATGTTTTTGAGCACATTCGGAAGAGGAAGACCCCAACACCTAGCCACTCGAAATTATGGCTTGGAAAACTTTATCGATTTTCTTTAGTGTATTTTTTAATCAAGATGTATATGAATATATAAGCCATTTAAGAAAAAAGTTTAGTTGTACAACAAAAAAACAAGATTATTCATCGTGTTTAAAAGAGTCCGTGATAATCAATTTATCCTCGATGAAGCTTGAACCATTACCACAGAAGAGTTCTGGATAACAATAGACAGTGGCGGACCTACAGGGGGTCCGGGTGGGCCCTGGCACACCCTAAGCCAGGCCCACCAGGGACCCCACCCGTACAGTCGCAAGTCCAAGGCTAGCCGCAAGTCCAAGGTTGTTTGCCTGTTTCAACTTCTTCTCTCCGATCCTTCAGGCTTTAGCTGTCACAACGGAACGGCTTTTCGCCTGCCTATTTGTAGCGGCGTAGCGCCCTGGTGGCTGGAGATCGGAGAATTGGCTGCTGGCACTGCGTGGCTGTCCACCAGACCGCCCAGACGGCAGACGGCGGTTGCTGGTCTGCTGGAGCCTGGAGACGCCACGCCACCGACGACACCGAGACGGCACCGAGACCGACGCTGGTGAAAGGGAAATGTGCCCTTGGGCCATTTCTAAGTATTTTGGTGATTTAGTGCCCAACACAAGTGCCTAAGTGTAAAAAGTTGGACAAAGTACACATCAAGGATAAAGGTATGTTTCTCAGACTTAGTACATTATTTTATGGACTAATGTATTGTGTCTAAGTGCTGGAAACAGGAAAAATCCAATTGAAAATGTCTTGGCTCGAGCAGCCAAGATTCTGCTCAGTCTGGGAACACCGGACTGTCCGGTGGTGCACCGGACAGTGTCCGGTGCGCCAGGCTGGCTCGAGCGAAGTGGCCGCTCTCGGGAATTCACCGGCGACGTACGGCTATAATTCACCGGACTGTCCGGTGTGCACCGGACTGTCCGGTGAGCCAGCGGTCGGCCGGGCCAACGGTCGGCCGCGCAATCTGCGCGGGACACGTGGCCGAGCCAACGGCTAGAAGGGGGCACCAGACTGTCTGGTGTGCACCGGACATGTCCGGTGCGTCAACGGCTCTCAGGCTGCCAACGGTCGACTGTGCCATTTTTGGAAGGAAATCGGGCACCGGACAGTGTCCGGTGTGCACCGGACTGTCCGGTGCGCCAGTCGACAGAAGGCAAGATCAGCCTTCCTAGAATGCTCTCAACGGCTCCTAGCTGCCTTGGGGCTATAAAAGGGACCCCTAGGCGCATAGAGGAGCAGACCAAGCATTCCTACAACATTCCTAAGCACCAAGACCTCGATTCCGCGCATTTGTTTCATTGTGATAGCATATAGAGCTCTAGTGGAGTTGTGAACTCATTGAGTTGTGTTGCGAGCTCTTGTTGCGACTTGTGTGCGTGTTGACACTCTGATTCTTGTGTCTTGTGTGTGTTGCTAATCCTTCCTTGCTCTGTGCTTCTTTGTGAACTTCAAGTGTAAGGGCGAGAGGCTCCAAGTTGTGGAGATTCCTCGCAAACGGGATTGAGAAAAGCAAGCAAAACACCATGGTATTCAAGTGGGTCTTTGGACCGCTTGAGAGGGGTTGATTGCAACCCTCGTCCGTTGGGACGCCACAACGTGGAGTAGGCAAGCGTTGGTCTTGGCCGAACCACGGGATAACCACTATGCCATCTCTGTGATTGATTTCTTGTGGTTATTGTGTTTTGTTGAGACTCCTCTCTAGCCACTTGGCATTTACTGTGCTAACGCTTAACCAAGTTTTTGTGGCTTAAGTTTTCAAGTTTAACAGGATCACCTATTCACCTCCCCCCCCTCTAGGTGCTCTCAATTGGTATCAGAGCCGTTCTCTTCACAAAGGGACTAATCGCCCGAAGAGATGGATCCTAAGGGGAAGGGAATCGTGATCAACGACAAAGAGAAGGAGTCCTTCGTCAACGAGCCTAAGGATGATAAGCCTACCGACTCGGGCTCGGTCCATAGACACAAAGATGGAAGGAAGAAGAAGTCGAGACGCATCAAGGAGATCGTCTACTACGACGACAGTGATGAATCCACTTCTTCTCATAAGGACAACGACGACAATGACTACGACAAAAGAAAGACGGTTAACTCAAACTTTTCTTTCGATTATTCGCGTATTCCTCAAAGTTCAAATTCACATTTGCTCTCCATTCCTCTCGGCAAGCCTCCACACTTTGATGGGGAGGACTACGGATTTTGGAGCCACAAAATGTGTAGTCACCTATTCTCTCTCCATCCAAGCATATGGGAGATTGTTGAGAATGGAATGAAGTTTGATAGCTCGGATAGTCCTATTTTTATTAATGAACAGATTCATAGAAATGCACAAGCCACTACTGTGTTGTTAGCATCCTTGTGCAGGGACGAATACCATAAAGTGAGCGGCTTGGACAATGCCAAGCAGATTTGGGACACCCTCAAGATTTCTCATGAGGGGAACGACGTCACCTTGCTCACTAAGATGGAGTTGGTGGAGGGAGAGCTTGGACGATTCGCGATGATAAGGGGCGAGGAGCCAACCCAAACATACAACCGGCTCAAGACCCTTATCAACAAAATAAGGAGCTACGGAAGCACGCGATGGACGGACCACGACGTCGTCCGATTGATGCTAAGGTCCTTTACCGTTCTTGATCCTCATTTGGTGAATAATATTCATGAGAATCCCAGGTACACCAAAATGTCGCCCGAAGAAGTCCTTGGAAAATTCGTAAGCGGGCGAATGATGATCAAGGAGGCAAGATACGTGGACGACGCATTGAATGGTCCAATCAACGAGCCTCAACCCCTTGCTCTCAAGGCAACAAGAAGCAAGGAGGCGCTACCTAGCAAGGTGGCACAAATTGAGGCGGCCGGACTTAATGATGAAGAGATGGCCCTCATCATCAAAAGATTCAAGACGGCGCTAAAGGGTCACAAGGGGCAGCCAAGCAAGACCAAGACAAAGGGGAAGCGCTCATGCTTCAAATGTGGTAAGCTTGGTCATTTTATTGCTAATTGTCCCGACAATGATAGTGATCAGGATCAAGGGAACAAGAGGGAGAAGAAGAAGAACTATAAGAAGGCAAAGGGCGAGGCACATCTTGGCAAGGAGTGGGATTCAGATTGCTCCTCGTCCGACTCCGACAATGAAGGACTCGCCGCCACCGCCTTCAACAAGTCATCCCTCTTCCCCAACGAGCGTCACACATGCCTTATGGCAAGGGAGAAGAAGGTATGTACTCGAAACTCTACTTATGCTTCTTCAAGTGAGGACGAATCTAGTGATGAGGATGAAATAGATTATTCATGTTTATTTAAGGGCCTAGATAGAACCAAGGTAGATAAAATTAATGAATTGATTGATGCCTTGAATGATAAGAATAGGCTTTTAGAAAAACAAGAGGACTTGTTGTATGAAGAACATGACAAATTTGTAGAAGCACAAAAATCCCATGCCTTAGAAGTTAAGGGAAATGAAATGCTTTCTTGTGAATTATCTTCTTGCCATGAGACAATTTCTAGCTTAAGAAGCATTAATGATGATTTGAATGCTAAGTTAGAAATAGCTAGTAAATCAACAACTTGTGTAGAAAATGTTTTTATTTGTAATAGATGTAAAGATTTTGATATTGATGCTTGTAGTGAACACATAGCTTCTATTGCAAAGTTAAATGATGAAATGGCTAGTCTTAATGCCCAACTTAAGGCTAGCAAAAGTGATTTTGATAAACTAAAATTTGCTAGGGATGCCTACACGATTGGTAGACACCCCTCAATTAAGGATGGGCTTGGCTTCAAGAGGGAAGCCAAGAACTTAACAAGCCATAAGGCTCCCATCTCCGCCAAGGAGAAAGGGAAGGCCCCTATGGCAAGTAGTACTAAAAAGAACCATGCTTTTATGTACAATGATAGAAGACAGTCTCATAGGAGTTGTAATGCTTTTGATTCACATGCCTATGATTCTTATGCTATGTTTGCTCCCAGTTCTTCCTATATGCATGGTAGAGATATGCCTAGGAAAAATATTCATCATGTGCCGAGAAAGAATATTGTTCATGTTCCTAGAAAAGTTATGAATGGACCCTCTACAATTTATCATGCTTTAAATGCTTCCTTTGCTATTTGTAGAAAGGATAGGAAGATAGTTGCTAGGAAATTAGGGGCAAAATGCAAGGGTGATAAAACTTGCATTTGGGTCCCTAAGACAATTGTGACTAACCTTGTAGGACCCAACAAGAGTTGGGTACCTAAGACCCAAGCCTAAATTTGCCTTGCAGGTTTATGCATCTGGGGGTTCAAGCTGGATTATCGACAGCGGATGCACAAACCATATGACGGGGGAGAAGAAGATGTTCACCTCCTACGTCAAGAATAAGGATTCCCAAGATTTAATCATATTCGGTGATGGGAACCAAGGCAAGGTGAAAGGCTTAGGCAAGATTGCAATATCAAATGAACACTCTATCTCTAATGTGTTTTTAGTTGAGTCTCTTGGATATAATTTACTATCTGTTAGTCAATTATGTAATATGGGATATAATTGTCTATTTACAAATGTAGATGTGTCTGTCTTTAGAAGAAGTGATGGTTCATTAGCTTTTAAGGGTGTATTAGACGGCAAACTCTATTTAGTTGATTTTGCAAAAGAGGAGGTCGGTCTAGATGCATGCTTAATTGCTAAGACTAGCATGGGCTGGCTGTGGCATCGCCGCTTAGCACATGTGGGGATGAAGAACCTTCACAAGCTTCTAAAGGGAGAACACGTGATAGGTTTGACTAACGTGCAATTCGAAAAAGATAGACCTTGTGCAGCTTGTCAAGCAGGTAAACAAGTGGGAGGAGCACATCACAGCAAGAATGTGATGACCACTTCAAGACCTCTGGAGCTGCTGCATATGGACCTCTTCGGACCCGTCGCCTATCTGAGCATAGGAGGAAGTAAGTATGGTCTAGTTATTGTTGATGACTTTTCCCGCTTCACTTGGGTGTTCTTTTTGCAGGATAAGTCTGAAACCCAAGGGACCCTCAAGCGCTTCCTAAGGAGAGCTCAAAATGAGTTTGAGCTCAAGGTAAAGAAGATAAGAAGCGACAATGGGTCCGAGTTCAAGAACCTTCAAGTGGAGGAGTTCCTTGAGGAGGAGGGGATCAAGCACGAGTTCTCCGCTCCCTACACACCTCAGCAAAATGGTGTGGTAGAGAGGAAGAACATGACGCTCATTGATATGGCGAGGACTATGCTTGGAGAGTTCAAGACCCCCGAGCGTTTTTGGTCGGAAGCCGTAAACACGGCTTGCCACGCCATCAACAGGGTCTACCTTCACCGCCTCCTCAAAAAGACTTCATATGAGCTGCTAACTGGTAACAAACCCAATGTGTCTTACTTTCGTGTATTTGGGAGCAAGTGTTATATTCTTGTGAAGAAAGGTAGAACCTCTAAATTTGCTCCCAAAGTTGTAGAAGGGTTTTTATTAGGTTATGACTCAAATACAAAAGCGTATAGGGTCTTCAACAAATCGTCGGGTTTGGTTGAAGTCTCTAGCGACGTTGTATTTGATGAGACTAATGGCTCTCCAAGAGAGCAAGTTGTTGATCTTGATGATGTAGATGAAGAAGACGTTCCAACGGCCGCGATACGCACCATGGCGATTAGAGATGTACGGCCTCAGGAACAATTGGAACAAGTCAACTGTCTTCCTCAACTATGGTGCATCCCCCAACCCAAGATGACGAACAGGTACCTCAAGTGGAGGCACATGATCAAGGGGGAGCACAGGATGTTCAAATTGAAGAGGAAGAAGCATCTCAGGCACCTCCAACCCAAGTTCGAGCGACGATTCAAAGGGATCATCCCGTCGACCAAATATTGGGTGATATTAGCAAGGGAGTAACTACTCGTTCAAGATTAGTTAATTTTTGTGAGCCTCTTTTGTCTCTTCTATTGAGCCTTTCAGGGTAGAAGAGGCCTTGCTAGATCCGGACTGGGTGTTGTCCATGCAGGAGGAACTCAACAACTTCAAGCGCAATGAAGTTTGGACACTGGTGCCTCGTCCCAAGCAAAATGTTGTGGGAACCAAGTGGGTGTTCCGCAACAAACAGGACGAGCACGGGGTGGTGACGAGAAACAAGGCTCGACTTGTGGCAAAAGGTTATGCCCAAGTCGCAGGTTTGGACTTTGAGGAGACGTTCGCTCCTGTGGCTAGACTAGAATCAATTCGTATATTGCTAGCATATGCCGCTCACCATTCTTTCAGGTTGTACCAAATGGATGTGAAGAGCGCTTTCCTCAACGGGCCGATCAAGGAGGAGGTGTACGTGGAGCAACCCCCTGGCTTCGAGGATGAACGGTACCCCGACCACGTGTGTAAGCTCTCTAAGGCGCTCTATGGACTTAAGCAAGCCCCAAGAGCATGGTATGAATGCCTTAGAGGCTTTTTAATTGCTAATGCTTTCAAGGTTGGGAAAGCCGATCCAACTCTTTTCACTAAGACTTGTGATGGCGATCTTTTTGTGTGCCAAATTTATGTCGATGGCATAATATTTGGTTCTACTAACCAAAAGTCTTGTGAAGAGTTTAGCAGGGTGATGACGCAGAAATTCGAGATGTCGATGATGGGCGAGTTGAACTACTTCCTTGGGTTTCAAGTGAAGCAACTCAAGGACGGCACTTTCATCTCCCAAACAAAGTACACGCAAGACTTGCTAAAGCGGTTTGGGATGAAGGACGCCAAGCCCGCAAAGACTCCGATGGGAACCGACGGACACACCAACCTCAACAAAGGAGGTAAGTCCGTCGATCAAAAAGCATACCGGTCTATGATAGGGTCTTTACTTTATTTGTGTGCTAGTAGACCGGATATTATGCTTAGCGTATGCATGTGTGCTAGATTTCAATCTGATCCTAAGGAGTGTCACTTAGTGGTTGTTAAGCGAATTCTTCGATATTTAGTCGCTACGCCCTGCTTCGGGATCTGGTATCCAAAGGGGTCTAACTTTGACTTGATTGGATATTCAGATTCCGACTATGCTGGATGTAAGGTCGATAGGAAGAGTACATCAGGGACGTGCCAATTCTTAGGAAGGTCCCTGGTGTCGTGGAACTCTAAGAAACAAACTTCCGTTGCCCTATCCACCGCTGAGGCCGAGTATGTTGCCGCAGGACAGTGTTGCGTGCAACTACTTTGGATGAGGCAAACCCTCCGGGACTTTGGCTACAATCTGAGCAAAGTCCCACTCCTATGTGACAATGAGAGTGCTATCCGAATAGCTGAAAATCCTGTTGAGCACAGCCGCACAAAGCACATTGACATCCGACATAACTTTTTGAGAGACCACCAGCAAAAGGGGGATATCGAAGTGTTTCATGTTAGCACCGAGAACCAGCTAGCCGATATCTTCACTAAGCCTTTAGATGAAAAGACCTTTTGCAGGCTGCGTAGTGAGCTAAATGTCCTAGATTCGCGGAACTTGGATTGATTTATAGCATACATGTATTTATGCCTTTGATCATGTTACTTATGCATTTTTGTTGCTTACTTGTGGTGCTCAAGTTGTACAAACACTCCCTGGACCTCACAAGTCCTTTTTGCAAGTGATGCACATATTTAGGGGGAGCTGTGCTACAACTTGACCCTTTGAGACTAACTGTTTGCTTGAGTTTGCTTGATTTAGTCTCAAAGGAGGTTTAAAAGGGAAAGGTGGACTTGGACCATGAAAGACTTCCACTGCACTCCGATGAGAGGGTAACTTATTCCAAGTTCATCTCATGTACTCTTATTGCCTTTGTATTCTCATTTGAAGATTTTGGTGAGACAATGGGGTTAAAGGGCCAAGATTGATCCCGTTTTGGTGCTTGATGCCAAAGGGGGAGAAAATAAAGGCCAAAGCGATAAATGGATCAACTACCACTTGAGAGATTTTGAAAATAGTAAAATAGAGCTTTTGGTTTGTCAAAACTCTTTTATTGTCTCTCTTGTCAAAAGTTGGCTTCTTGTGGGGAGAAATGTTGATTATGGGAAAAAGGGGGAGTTTTTGAAATTCCTGATAAATTTCTTTAGGAATACCTCTCTTTATGTCTCTACAAGTGGATTTGATTTAGAGATAGGAAATTGAGTTTGATTTGCAAAAACAAACCAAGTGGTGGCAAAGGATGATCCATATATGTCAAAATTGAATCAAAACAATTTTGGGTTCTTATTTGAATTGATTTTGTACTTGTTCTACTTGCTTTATGTTGTGTTGGCATAAATCACCAAAAAGGGGGAGATTGAAAGGGAAATGTGGACTTGGGCCATTTCTAAGTATTTTGGTGATTTAGTGCCCAACACAAGTGCCTAAGTGTAAAAAGGTGGACAAAGTACACATCAAGGATAAAGATATGTTTCTCAGACTTAGTACATTATTTTATGGACTAATGTATTGTGTCTAAGTGCTGGAAACAGGAAAAATCCAATTGAAAATGTCTTGGCTCGAGCAGCCAAGATTCTGCTCAGTCTGGGAACACCGGACTGTCCGGTGGTGCACCGGACAGTGTCCGGTGCGCCAGGCTGGCTCGAGCGAAGTGGCCGCTCTCGGAAATTCACCGGCGACGTACGACTATAATTCACCGGACTGTCCGGTGTGCACCGGACTGTCCGGTGATCCAACGGTCGGCCGCGCAATCTGCGCGGGACACGTGGCTGAGCCAACGGCTAGAAGGGGGCACCGGACTGTCCGGTGTGCACCGGACATGTCCGGTGCGTCAACGGCTCTCAGGCTGCCAACGGTCGACTGCGCCATTTTTGGAAGGAAATCGGGCACCGGACAGTGTTCGGTGTGCACCAGACTGTCCGGTGCGCCAGTCGACAGAAGGCAAGATCAGCCTTCCTAGAATGCTCTCAACGGCTCCTAGCTGCCTTGGGGCTATAAAAGGGACCCTAGGCGCATGGAGGAGCAGACCAAGCATTCCTACAACATTCCTAAGCACCAAGACCTCGATTCCGCGCATTTGTTTCATTGTGATAGCATATAGAGCTCTAGTGGAGTTGTGAACTCATTGAGTTGTGTTGCGAGCTCTTGTTGCGACTTGTGTGCGTGTTGACACTCTGATTCTTGTGTCTTGTGTGCGTTGCTAATCCTTCCTTGCTCTGTGCTTCTTTGTGAACTTCAAGTGTAAGGGCGAGAGGCTCCAAGTTGTGGAGATTCCTCGCAAACGGGATTGAGAAAAGCAAGCAAAACACCGTGATATTCAAGTGGGTCTTTGGACCGCTTGAGAGGGGTTGATTGCAACCCTCGTCCGTTGAGACGCCACAACGTGGAGTAGGCAAGCGTTGGTCTTGGCCGAACCACGGGATAACCACCGTGCCATCTCTGTGATTGATTTCTTGTGGTTATTGTGTTTTGTTGAGACTCCTCTCTAGCCACTTGGCATTTACTGTGCTAACGCTTAACCAAGTTTTTGTGGCTTAAGTTTTCAAGTTTTACAGGATCACCTATTCACCCCCCTCTAGGTGCTCTCAGCTGGTCTGCTGGTCTGCTGGCCGACCCGGCTTCCTAGCGAGTTGCCGAGTTAGCGAGTTGCTGCCTGCTGCTTCTGGTGATTGGTATTTTGGTACGAGTTGCTGCCTGCTGGTTTAGGATTTAGGATTTTTGTCTTATTGATTGTTGATTTACTACCATTGTTTTTGTAGTGACTAAAATATGAAGAAGCAGAGAGATATTGCCTCTCTTTTTCGTAATCATGCTGCAAAAAAACAGAAGTTTATTGCTTCTTCGTTATCTCCGGATGTTACTCAAGCGTCGACACCTCAAGAACAAGAGAAAGAAAGGATAAATGAAGAAATTGTGAATCCAATGCCATCTGCGCCGCCACCGCCAACACTTTATGATGTCAGTCGTCTTCCACATGATCTAGGTGAAAGACAACCTATTACAAGTTACCATGCTAATGATCATGATGCAATTCGAAGAGCATATATTCTTAGAGGTCCATTTCAACCATATGCACATGAATTCCCAAATAGGAAAATTGGAGATAGAGATCGCCATTTTAATTTTGTGTGGTTTCAAAATTTTCCTTGGATTGAATATAGTGTCAAGAAAGATGCTGCATTTTGCTTTATGTGCTACTTATTCAAAAGTAAAGCAAATAAGGGCAAAGGGACTTCTGCATTTACTTCAGATGGTTGGAATAATTGGAATAAAGGGTCTGAAGCACTTCTAAAACATGTGGGTTCTATGTCACATAAGACAACCGAAGAGAAATATCTTGGCTTTATAAATCCTAATGCAGCAATTGATAACAAAATTGAGAAGTGGAGTGATGATGATCGCAATCTTTATAAGATAAGGTTGACAAAATTGAGAAGCGGATGAGTCTAGTGACATATCACACAAAGAACAACTAGCTCTTTGCTTGCGTTATGTTGATGCATTGGGAAGGCCATGTGAGCACTTCATTGGAGTTGTTCATGTAGATGATACTAGCTCTTTATCACTTAAGGATGCAATTGAAGCTTTACTTGTTAGTCATGGCTTGACTTTGACACGAATTTGTGGACAAGGTTATGATGGGGCTAGCAACATGAGAGGTGATATTAAAGGCTTGAAAACATTGATCATGCAAGAGTCACCTTCTGCTTATTATATCCATTGTTTTGCACATCAGCTCCAACTAGTTCTTGTTGTTGTTGCCAAGGGAAATAATGATTGTGTGTGGTTTTTTGATCAAGTAACTCTCTTATTGAATATTGTTGGAGTTTCTTGTAAGCGTCACGGTATGCTTCGAGATGCTAGACTTGAGAACCTCATGAAATCACTTGAATGTGGTGAACTTGAAACTGGGAGAGGATTGAATCAAGAGATGGGGTTGCCTAGGCCTGGTGAGACTCGATGGGGCTCTTATTACAAAACTATATGCAACATAATTACTATGTATCCTGTAATCCGAGATGTTCTCATGATTCTTGGAGAGGATACTACAATTAGAAGTGATTGGACAATAATACATTCTATGCTTGGAGCATTTGAGTCATTTGACTTTATTTTTGATGCACACTTAATGTTTGTTATTCTTGGATATACAAATGATTTATCAGTGTGTTTGCAAAGAAGGGAGCAAGATATTATCAATGCAATTTCACTTGTTAATGTGGCAAAGAGAAGAATGCAACAGTTAAGGCTTGATGGTTGGGATCAATTCCTTCAAAGAATCACTTCATTTTGCAACAAACATGATATCCAAGTTCCTGCTATGGATGGAAATTATAAGCCTTATGGAAGATCATCACGATTTGTTCATAACCAAACCAATGATGACCACTTCAGAAGAGAAGTATATATTGGGGTCATTGATCAAATCAGCCTAGAGCTTGATAGTCGGTTTAGTGAGGCTAATATGGAGCTGCTTTCTTGTATGTCAGCCTTGGATCCTTCCAACTCTTTTGCTTCTTTTGATGCACACAAGGTACGAAAGCTAGCTGATTTTTATCCTAATGACATGTCAAGCACTGACTTGTTAAAACTTGACTTGCAACTTGACAATTATATTGATGACATAAGAGAAGATGATAGATTCAAAGACATAACTAATCTTGTTGACCTCTCGGTTAAGCTTGTTGAAACAAAGAGACATAAGGTGTTTGATATGGTTTATTTGCTTCTCAAATTGGTATTGCTTTTGCCGGTGGCGACAGCAAGTGTTGAAAGGGCATTTTCTGCAATGAGTTTGGTGAAGACTAAATTGAGAAACAAGATGTGTGATAGTCTTTTGGATGATTGTCTTGTTACATACATCGAGAGGGATATTTTCTTCCAAGTGAATGAAGAAGATATAATTGAAACTTTTATGGCGTTGAGGAAGCGCAGGCCAGATAAGTAGTATTATTGCAATTTTTATGTTTAAATGTATGCAATTTTCATGTTTATTTGTTGAGTGTCAAACTTTATATCTATATATCAAATTGTTTACCAAATTTACTATAAAATTATATGTACATTAGATAGAATTCTACATGAAAATTTTGTTGCGGCACACCCTATATAAAAATTCTAGGTCCGCCATTGACAATAGACGACCCAGCTAGGAGCCGAATCACCCCGGAACGGTGAAAGCAGGGGAGATGCATGGATCTGCCCTTTGCGGACGAGCTAATCATGCCGTCGCTCGTTGCATCAATCATACGACGTGCGCTTTACATCTGGGCGATGGTTAGTGTTAGGCGCTGGTTTCGTCAGGTAGTAATCACTGCCACCGATCCAACCAATGCAGCGCCTAATCATCGATCTAGATGATTACTCATTCACCCCCGGTCGATCTCCTCAAAAGTTGCACACACCTAATGATATCTTAGCTTTGTTAAAGAGAGAGAAAAAAAAGGAAATAAAACAATTGGTGTCACTTTCATGGCAGGTAACCGTAAAACTTCGAGCTAGAATATTACGCTAGAACGTTGCCACTAACTAGTACGGGAGCATGCCTGAACAACAATAATGTGAAACCAGATGATTCCGGAGAGGTGATCAATCATTATATGTTTATTATCTTTTTTTTGTTTAGGGGAAAAAAGGTTACAGATACTTAGCTAGAACTAAAGAGTAGATAGCGTGGTACCGTGCACACGTACTGGTGACGTACGTAGACATGGACGACGTGAAGCTTGAGAAAGCGCCGAGTGTGATTCTTTAGCAGCTAGCTATACAGCCTATACTAGTAATGTGGCTTAGGATATAAAGACTTGTACGAATTGCAATCAAGCCATCAAGTGCAGAGATCAAATGCGATCCCGTCTTGAATGTAGAATCCAAACGGAGCTGACAGCGCCCATGGGTCTGATGAACGCGAGAGAGAGAGAGAAAAAAAGTACCTGTCCATCTGAGTGCAATCGAGTGCAGGGAAGGGCGGGGACACATGCAACAACTGGTTACCCCACACCTCCCTCCATTCCTCCTACGGCCTAACCTAGCTGATGGCCCCCGAAAAACACATCACGTGCTACCAAAAAAAAACCTGGCACGGATTTAAAAAGATCCACATCGGCATATCGCCTCCCTCACACACACACACACTCATCAGTGACAGTGAGCCGTGGCGATTGAGGGTCGCGGGTTGATTAGGACCGTGACGGCCCATCACGTGCTGCGATCGTTTTTTTTATTAATGCATGCCGCGGCTAGCACGGCCAGCCCGCGGGAGGTACACGCCACACGCGCGCGCACTCCCATTGGTCTCCTCCCCAGACCCCCATCCCCTCCTTCCTTCTCTCCTAATCCCCTCCCCGGCCCCCAGCCCCCCACCAATCAATATCCATCTTCGTCTTCCTCCCTCCATCTCTCAACGAACCGATCGCTCTCGAGAGTGGGGTGGGGTGGTTAGCGTTAGCTACTTCGCTTCCATCCAAGAACCATCCATTCCGAAGCCGGTAGGCGACCGCCACCGCCGATCTATCGCTTTCCGACTTTTTTTGTAGCCAAGCGTCTCCCCGCCCTTGCAGTCGCCGTCGGCTCCTTTGGGAGCGCGCGGCGCCTTCGCGTGCAAGTAGCGGCAGGTGCGGTTTGCATGTACACGCAGACGAGAACTAGTACGTATGCATCGGCAGTTTGGTGAGCGACGGTTGGGACCGGTGGAGCTACTAAATTCGCAGCCAGGAGGGAAACTTGGCGCCGGAAATCTCGCCGTCAATCGCTGCCGGCCCGCCGCCGGTGGGGATTACTTGTTTGCACTCATGTTTGGGACCGGGCCCCCGGGATTACGCACCAAATAAAACGGAATCGGCGCGGCGAGCTCGACAGCAACTGCAGCTTCGACTCGTGCACAGTGCCGGCGACAACACATGACGCTGGAGAGCACTGGCTGGACAACAAGTAGCTTGTACACCTAGTTGCTTTGGCATTGAAATTGCCTCTCTCTCTCTCTCTCTCTCTCTATGTGTGTGTGTGTGTACGACAGTATCTATGATGCATTATTTCATTTGCACGTCTAAATCGTGTGTGATTATAACTCAAGAATCTAATCTAAAGTGAGATCATGCCGATGATGAGCTACGTTTTTAATGTACAAAGGGGGGCTACAATAACTGCATCATCAGCAAACAAGTGATTAATAAGTAATAAAAGGTATAAGGCCAAAAGGCTAATCAGACCTTTGTTTGTTATGCATGGCGGATTTGGCTTTGGTTCGTCTCCGTAGGCGGCCCCGTACCTCAGCAAAGCATGCATCCCCTACTCCGATGTACAAATCCACGGATCCAGGCCCTCGCCCCGTCCCGGCCTTCCGGGAGCGCCGGCACCGCCGTCGGGTGGCTTGTCGGCGCTGGCTGCGCCCGGTGACGAGGTGGCGGCCGCGCCGGCGTGGGAGTAGTTCAGCTTGCAGCTGCCGCCCGCGACCACGCCCGACAGCTCGTCGCCGCCGTGCCCGTGGACGTCGCTCCTTGGGTGGTGCAAGTGCAGGCCCTCGGAGCCCAAGAGTCCGCCGTGAAAATCCGATGGCGACGGCGCCGGATCGTGCAGTCTGGACGCCGCCTGCCCGAATCCACCGTCCGCCGCGCCGAAAATGGACTGCGTTGACGGCTGCGAGTCCAGGAGGTTCTGGAAGGAGAGGTAGCTGCTGCTGGGGTCCTGCAGCCGGAGAAGCGCCGAGGACGTCAGCTGCTGGAAGGTGTCGGGCGCGACAGGGTTGGAGGGTGCGGCGGCCGTGCCCGTCGGGGCACTGGCATTGGCGGCGCCTAGGTTGGATGAGGACAGCGTGGACGACGACGACGACGACGAAGACGCCGTCGTGAAGGGCGGGAAACTGGAGGACACGGTCGGGAGCTTGTGTGGGAAAGGGCGCAGGAGGTACGGCGGCAGCGAGGCCGTGGCGTCCGCGGCGGAGCGCAGGGAGGAAGGCGGGGAGAAGATGTGGTCGAAGCGGGTGCGGAGCGACGCGGCGGGGCCCCCGACCCCGACGCCCGCGCCGAAGGGCGGGGACGGGATGCCCGTGAACTCCTGCACCATGGCGCGGAAGTTGGAGGTGTCGGTAGTGAGCACCGTCGTGGGCGCCCGCCGCGATGCGCGCGTCCGCTTCCGCGACCCCCTCGGTGGCTGCGCGAGCGCGCCCATCGCGGCGCCCTGCCCCGGCGCCGGCGCCGCCGCCACGGTCGCGTCACCAGCCTGCTGGCGCCCGCCCGAGCCCGAGTCGGGTTGCGCGACGAGCGGGGACGAGGAGGAGGATAGCCCCGAGGTACCGGCGAACGACCCAGATGACCAGGTACCCGCCTGCTGCTGCGGCAGCGGCAGCGGCGGCGCGGACGTCAGCTCTTGGAGGCCGAAGTAGGAGCCGTGGAGCGAGAACGCGGCGGCCGAGGGGGACGGCGACGGGCGGAGCAGTGCGGAGAGCGGAGAGGAGTCGACGCCCCCTCCACCGCCGCCGGCCCGCGAGTCGAACTCGTCGTCGCCGCCGCTGGACGACTGGAGGCTCCCGCTGTTGCCGGAGTCCATCGGGACGCCACCGCAAAGCGCGAACCCACCAACCCTTGGCTTCCCCTCCACTCCCTCTCCTGCCCCGCTTCCTGGTGGTGCAACTCCCCAAAAACAACCAACAACCACCACAAGGAGCTAAAAAGGCCGGATCTTCCACTCCGGGACTCGCTGATCAAGGAGGGACGAGTGGCAGGCGCAGAAAGAGGAGAAGCTTTGCGTCGGGCCGGCGACGCGGTATAAAAAGGGGAGGGGAGTAGTAGAAGAGATCGGTGAGGGAAGCGAGAGCAGGAGAGGAGAGGAGAGGAGGGGAGGAGACGGCTGCTGCTTCGGAGCACGTTCCCGTAAAAGGGACGGCGACTGACTGACGGGCGGGACGGGCCGGTCCGGAGGAAGCTATCGTTGGTTTGGTCTGGTATGTTGCTGTGCGCGAGTGCGACCTGGCTGGCCGGGACCGGGAGTGCGTGCGTGGTGTCCGGGACTCCTCCGGGTCTGGGGAACAGCGTCGCTCCTCGCCCAGCCCATAATTGGTCGCCGGGGGAAAAGGAAAAGGAGCGGAGAAAAGGCTGCGTGCGCGGCAGCTGACGACGGGCCCGCTGGCTGCCATCCACGGGCTTGTTCCCGTCTGGTCTGCCCGCCACCGCCAGTTTGTCCCCGGGCCAGGGCCTTCGTCGACTGGTCATTGTAGCTAGCTTGCAGTGCCCACCAATGATGCGAAGCAACATGTATCTCTGCTGCTAGGCAAACATTAGCTCACACAAAAGTTAAGCTGACACTTAAAGTAGAATAATCTAATTCTTTTTTACTTTTTAACTGCAAAACAAGACACTATGTATATGCAAACATCCGTCTACTGAATATGAGATAAATAAATAAAAAAACACCAACATATATAACAACTCTGCCTAGCTAGGTTTATTTCCTTCATCTAACAAAGCCACTTACCACAGATAATTTTGACACGCCAGACGACGCTGATTTCACAGTGAAAAAGTTGAAGGTAGAACTTTCGGGATACGTACCCGGATATGTCAAAAAAAATAACACAGTCTCCATGCGTAGAATGATCAACCGTACGTCAGCTCTGTACATATTGCATATCACATGGGCGCATGCATGGCAACTACCATATATTATATTTATGTCATTATATGGACCATGTATATGCATAGCAGGTTGCACTTGTACGGTTCCCATATCAAACTGGTTGGCCGGAGGATACCTACTCCCTATGAAGTCTGAACTCGAGATGAGATGCCACTAGAGCAGTAGCTAGAAGAACAACTGGGCTCAGTGGCTACGCTTCTGCATGCATATTAGACTCAACTGACGAGCAGGTTTTACTACTAGAAGCCGGTGAACGACGACGATGGCCTCAGCTTCACGTCGCCGCCAGCATTTGCAATAAAACAACGAAGGTTCCTGGCACACGCGGTGAAACCACTGGTCCAGCAGCAGTACATGTGCAGCTCTGTTAGTCAGTGGTTAAATAGTCGCAGCAAATCCAAGCCTACGCCGGCGCGGCCACGGCTAACTAATCAGGCGTGCGGCTCTGAAGTTTACTCCTGCTGACGTCGGTGCGCGAGATGCTGACGAGACACGCGGGGCTCGTCTCGTCAAAGTTTTACATGATGGAATACCGAATACACAATACAATACGCGGCTCGCGCTTTCCTCCGCGTCCCTGTCATCTCAAGTTCAGCGCCAACCCGGCGCGGACGCGTGAAAATTCCTTCTAGAACAGCACGACCTGTGCCGATAGCAACGGTGGTCAATGGTCGCCGGGGAGGGGGAGCGCCCCCCTTTCCTCTGCCCTTCCTCGGAGGGGAGCCGGCGTGGGATCTGTCTGGCTTTCCCCGGCCGGTTCCTTTTTCACGTCGGATAGGATAGGAGATCGAAACCTGCTGCCGCTTTCAGCTAGTAACTTGAGTCGATTGTTTCTCAGCTCCATGAAACGGCCCACGACAGCCCATGATTGTTGCCTGTTTTCAGTTCCAAAAACAAAAATCGCAAAAAACAAAAAAAAAACGCTATGGGCCGAGCCGACTGCTGCCTCGCATCGCTCCACCCGTCGCGCCATCCCGGCGTGCCGCGGCAGACGTGTCGACAGAGCTGGCACGTGCCGTCGCGGGGCGCATCCTTATAACTCACTTCCTTCCTCGCCACTCGCCAGCCACTCTCTCAGGCTCTCTGCAAGCGAGCAGGATGCTGCGGAGGACGCTGCCGGCGTTGCGCTCGGCGAAGGATGGCGTGGCAGGCGCGGCTCGGCAGGCCGGCGGCAAGGGAGACACGCACTTCCCGTCGCTGCGTGGACACCCGGCCGCGCGCGCCAACGCCCGCGAGGCCGCCGAGGGGCAGGCGCGGCTGTCGGCGGCGGAGGAGGAGCGCGGGCGCGGCGGCAGGCCGCCGACCACGGTGAAGGAGTTCCAGGTGTACCGGTGGAACCCGGACTCGCCGGCGGGGCGGCCGTTCCTGCAGTCCTACCTGGTGGACCTGGCCAGCTGCGGGCCCATGGTGCTGGACGTGCTGCAGAAGATCAAGGCGGAGCAGGACCCGACGCTGGCGTTCCGGCGGTCGTGCCGGGAGGGCATCTGCGGGTCGTGCGCGATGAGCGTCGACGGCGTGAACACGGTGGCGTGCCTCAAGCCCGTGGACGCGGACGCGTCGCGGCCGAGCATGGTCACGCCGCTGCCGCACATGTACGTGGTCAAGGACCTGGTCGTGGACCTCACCGCCTTCTACCAGCAGTACAAGTCCGTCGAGCCGTGGCTCAAGACCAGGGGCCCGCCGCCCAAGGACCGCGAGCACCCGCAGTCGCCGGCGCAGCGGAAGAGGCTGGACGGGCTGTACGAGTGCATCCTGTGCGCGTGCTGCAGCACGGCGTGCCCGTCCTACTGGTGGAACTCGGAGGCGTTCCTGGGCCCCGCCGCGCTGCTGCACGCCTACCGCTGGGTCTCCGACAGCCGGGACCACTACGGCGAGCAGCGGGTGCAGTCGCTGTCGGAAGGCTGGGACAAGATGTACAGGTGCAGGATGATCAAGAGCTGCACGGCGACGTGCCCCAAGAGCCTCGACCCCGCCGCGGCCATCTCGGCCATGAAGGCATTGCACCAGCTCCGAAAGGCCTGACTAGTCAGGAGACAGCCCTGAAACACGGACAACGTGTGTGTTCATCTGGGAACAAAAATGTTTCGCGTTACCGAATTTCATTACTACGTACCTGCACAGTTAGGGCTTGTTCGATTCTACCCCAATCCATATGGATTGAGGGGGTTTCAATCCCTAGCAAGTCAAAATCCCTCACAATCCGTATCAATCCCCTTCAATCCATATGGATTGAAAATAACCGAACAAGCCCTTACTGGGAAACAACAAATTTTATTTCGGTGGTAGTATCTGAATAGGCGGCAACTAACTGGGACACTAATCATTCAACTGAAAGCCACAATTCCAGTCAATCCTCCCATGGGAGCTTGACATCGCCAGTATTATGCTGTCTCCAGCATATATGGTCGCGTGTAAAACAGTTTCACATTTAATGAAGCAGGTTATTAGGAGCGAGTAGGGTCGCGTGTAAAGCAGTTTCACAGGTAATGACTAATGAAGCAGGTCCTTAGGTGGAGCTTGCAATGCCAAACATCCCGTACACTATACTATCGGTTAGAGTAAAGTTTAAAATAAAAGTTTGATAAGTGATAAAATGAGTATGTAGAGTAATCTTTAAAATAAAAGATATGATAAGTGATAAATGGGTAAGTTTCTGGAGAGAGACTTAGGTGAACAAGCAGGGCCGACCCTGATGGGGTGCGGTGGGTGCGGCCACATCGGGCCTCAAAAAACAGAGGGCCCCCTAGCCACTAGACGCTAGTACTTTTTTTGTTAAACATATCTATTCTAGACACAAATACGCAAAAAACGATGCGCTATCGAGTTATCGACTAGTCTCGTTTATATTGTTAAACTAATGTCTCAATTACTTATCGAATACTCCATCCGTTTCAAAATAGTATTTGGTTTAGCTCTTAATTTTTATGTTTATATTGATGATGATAAATCCACTAAATAAGCAAAACAAATTTTATTTTGATATAGAGATAGTATTATAAACTATACATATGATGGTTACTTCGATAGAGAGAAGCTTTTTTAAATAGCTTGGCGATTCTATATATCGAAAAAAAGTTGTTGGATGAGATTGATCTCGATGATATAAGCGATGACTGTGGGGGACAGATATCCCCGAGTCCACTAGAAGGCTAAAAGGCCTCGCGAAAGGCTTTGGGCCTATTGTTTCGCAAGGCCATCCCTTCGTGAGCCAGAGAAGAACTGCTGGTAGAGTGGGCCGACGTAGGGAATGAGCGAACGCGGGCCAAGGCGGCTCGTGAGGTTTGAGTGTTATCCACAACTTTGATCTAATTCTCCCGCGCGACTACCTTGGACATCGGAACCAAGTGAGAATAAGTCAGCAACATTGTAGGAAAATAAGTTCGGTCGGTTCACTATTACTTAGGCATACATCGTTATCATACACGCATGTAAGTGCCCCATGGTCGGATATATAAGGGCTAGGGGGCACCCCATCAAAAACAGGTCATTCATTAGCCATCCATTTAGTTCTCTAGCATTCTCCATACTAGATAATTCCCCTGTAACCTACCACATAAAGATCCACACCAGGAAATAGGGTGTTACGCCTCTCAAAGCGGCCCGAACCTGCAGAAAAATGTCTATCGTCTCTCGTGCGTCTCGCACGAACCATTAAGCTACAATCAGCGATACCGTCCTACTCAAAAGCACCTCGAGGGGTAACCCCGGGTGTGCGGTCGGGCTCCAAACACCGACAATGACTTTGTATCACAAAATGTATTTTTAATAATATAATATAACAAGTAAGCGTTTTTTGCTATATTTTATATCTGTTATCTTATAAACTTTAAAACAGTGCATAATAATTTTTATACGTCAAATATTCGGTAATATATATATAATTATATATATTTATGTGTGGATGGGGCCTTTATATCGAATTTCGCACTGGGCCCCTGAAAAGCCAGGAACGACCCTGTGAACAAGTAGATCCAACGGGAGGGGAGGAGAATGTTTGCAAAGTTCAACGGGGAATAGTAATAGCTCCGTTAATCTGCCTCCTCAAGGGTACTGTATGGGGATATTTATAGGTGGCCGACTGCCTACCGCTCTGAAACAAGGACATTTATGCCCTCGGGAACCCAGAGTATCCTCAGAATATTCTCCCAAGGGAAGGTTACAGACCGCCATTACAGAAAAGACTATTACGGATAAGGCCTGTAACACGCTTATCCCTACGGGGCCCGTTATAGTGGGCCGAATCCCACTTGGGCTTCCGGACCCGATGAGGACATGAGGCTAGCAGACATCGTCGGAGTCTTGCCTTCGTCTCGCGATGGATAAGAGCGAAGGGCGCCCGCGAAGTCCAGTTGCGAAGTCCTCATCGGACCAGCGTCCTTGGCGTCGTTGGTGGAGCGAGGCGACGAAGTCGACGAAGGCATCGAGCGAAGGGTGTCGTCTTCGCCTTCGCCCTAACATTTGCCCTCTGAGGGACCAGTTCGACTGAGTCATCTGGTGCCGAAGACGTCACTAGATGGTGGAGATACTGCCCTCGCTCGAAGTGGTCCCGCGGGGGTTTTTGAGGTGACCTTTGATGGACGTGGCACTGTTGGATTGCGGGTTTCCCGAAGCGCCGCGTCGTGTGTATAAAAAGGGGCGGCGTGGCTCGGGTTGTCTCTTACCTTTTCGTACGCCGGAAAACCCTAAACTTTTGAAACCGCTCGCCCGCTCGCCTGCCCTCCTTGTTCCTCTGCATCGGAGATCTGGCCCGCGTCAAGCAAACCGTGCGCCGCCACCGACGGTACGTGGCAATGTCGTCTTCTTCCTCATCTGTTGCGAATGCGCCGTCAGGCGATTCGTCGTCCGAAGATACCTTGAGCGATTTGGCGGCGGTGGAGTTACAGCCGGGCCACACGGTGGAGTTCGGCGTTTCGAGGATTTCCTCGGTTCGCGTGCAGGATATGCAATAGTTGGGGTACTTTGGGAACGGTGTTGGCCGCGTCCCGGGGGCGGAAGAGATTCCCGAGCATGAGGGCGAGTTAGTCGTGTTTGAGGCATTCTTTATCGCCGGCATTCGCCTACCTGCGCATCGTTTCGTGGCGGAGGTCTTGCCAAGGTTTGACGTCTAGGTCCACTAGTTGACACCTAACGTCGTGGTGGCCCTGGCGAAGTATGTCTGGGCGGTGACTTCGTACGGCGGTCAGCCCTCTGTAGAGGTCTTCGCCAAGAATTATTGTCTACACTAGCAAAAGAGAAAAAGTGGAAGTAAGATTGCACAGTTTGGATCGTGCACCTTCATGCCAAGGACCGGAAAGACTTCGACGGAAGTCGTGGAATTAGTTCCCTGTGCTCGCAACAAGTGGGGCAACTGGTGGGATTATTGGTTTTATGTTTCGGGAGGCGAAGTCGAAGACCTCCCAGGGCTCCCTGTGGCCGTAATGTGCTCCCACTGTTATGTGGCATTCCCACCGTTTGAGGTGGCGGAGGACGATGAGGACGAAGGAGCCCTCCGGTGCACTGCCCGCATGAGCAGCGGGCGCGATTTAGTTGAGGAATTCATCGGTTATGGAGTGTGGCCCATGGCGCATGGCTGGGTGCTTGGCGAAGTATGCCCTCGCCAGATGCCTACCTTGGGCAAGCAGCTGGTGTGAAGTCCAGCCTTCACTTTGGATCTACGCGGCTGAGACCCAGCCGTGTTCGTGCATGAAGTGGAGGATGGGGCTGTGAGGATTGTAGGGCGGTATGCGCCGAGGACGGAGACTCTGTGGAGTTGGGATATTTGTGGATCCAATGTTCGCTTGAATCGTGTCTTCGAGTTAAACCGTTTGCCATATGGCGCCTACCCTGGAGATGACGCTGTTGCAGCTGTCGATCGCCGCGGGAAAAAGCCAGCGGCTGTGGCTGAGGAAGGCCCTTCGCGGGAGGCTGTCCCGGCCATTAAGAAGAGAAAACTAGGTACTGCAGCTGAGGGGTTGGGGTCTCTGATCGTTTTGCTGTGGAGTTGATGGGGACTTGTGCGGCCCTCGGGGGAAGGATGTCTTTGCTCGAGCTCCGGGAGTCTTCGGCGCGAATGCTGAAGGTTACCGGGGGTCGATGGCCAAGGAACGTTTCGATTCCTCGGGCGACCGACGAGGACATATTTACGTCTCGTTTGGCCCGTGAGATGAAGATTTTCCTTATGGATAGAATATTGATGCTGTTGTATCGGCAGTGATGGACAAGGATCGTCAAGATGCGGCACGGAAGCGCCGGGCGTTCACTAGGGTCGGGGACCCTAGTCGCGAGGTGAAGAGGGCACGGGGAGGCGCGAAGTCCACCGTCGGCTGCGAAGCCAGCTGTCCTCGGGCCCAGCAAGTCTTCAGCGGGTGCTAGGGCTGTCGCTTCCGGTGCGGGCAAGCCGCCCTCGGCTGATCCCACGAAGGAGCGAAGGCCACTGTCGCCGGTGCGCACCGATGAAGCGGCAGCGGGTGGTGCCGACTTCGAGATGGACATCAGCGTGGATGATTACCGCATAGGTGGTGTCATGATGTTTGATGCGCACACGGGCCGGGGACTCGTTGGTGAGTTTTTTTAACACGGGGACTGGGTCTTGAACAAGATTATGGTGCAGGGTCGGATGCTGGGCAGCTGGTTGTTGTCCCGGCTCCGGTAGGGCCACTCCGCCTACGACGGCGGTTGGAGCAAAGGGTACTTCGCAGGACCCATGGTCCAAATTCTGCGCAAGCGGCGAGATTTCGTCGGCCGCCGCCGCTAAAGACGTGGCGGGCTCTGTGTCCCAGCAGCTGAAGCATGCATCGCAGCAGCCGAAGCACGTAAGTCGTCTTGGACTTCGTTAGTTCGTTGTTTTTATGTGGTTGCGAATATGATGGGTTTTTCGTGGCAGGTGGCCGCCTTCGCCGACCATGTTGCGTCGGGCGCCCTGACTTCGGAGTTCGCTGCTGAGAGGCAACGACTCGAGGGAAGGATCGAGCGCCTCCGGGCGAAGCATACGGATGCTGTTCGGAACAAGTCAGCTGCGGAAAACAAGAGCCGCAGGCTGACGGAGCGGTTGGCGGCTGCGGAGGCCGAGAAGGAGGATCTCAGGCGTCAGTTAGCGGAGGAGAGGAAGGACGCAAATAGAGCCTATATTGAGGCGCAGGCTGCACAAGCCGAGGCCAAACTTGCACGGGCGGAGGCCAGTCTCGCCCGCCAACGTGCCGAGGAGATGGAAACGAGCTTCGGCGGCCTGCGCGACCGCCTGGACAAAGCGAAGGCCTCTACGCGCGCGAAGGTCGACCAGATGCACACGCAACTCGTGGACGCGTACCGGGAGCTTGGTGCGCGGACCGCTCCCTTTGAAGCGTTCGGTCAGGAGGTGGGCCTCTGCTTCCTTGGGTGGCTACATGAGGAGCTGGAGGTGCTCCCGACGATTGTGACGGGCCTCATGTCCTTCACCTCCCTCATTACCTGCGAAGGGGCCGTGAATGCCTTGTTCCACGAGGGATGCAGACACTTCAAGGTCTTCGACCGATCGGACGAAGACTTCGAGCGTAGAATCTTCCAGGTTGAGGACCCGGTGCTGAAGCGGTCGGTTGTGGCGCTTTACGATAGGATGTGGGGTCCTCACGGCCGTGAGACTGTCCGGGAGAGGTCCGACCGGGCGATGGATCAGGTAAAAGTGCATGTGTGTGATTATATGTGTGTGTATGTGTGTGTATTTGTGTGGTTGTTGAATGAATGTGTTATTGCTGTAGATGGCGCATGATGAAGAGGTCGAGGACCTCGGTGATCTGGATAGCACACTGCCCGAGGCATCGGGGGTGGAGCTGGCGCCGCCATCCGATGCTGGCGAGGGCCCCTTGGTGACCCCCATGCCAACTGGAGCTGGCGAAGACCCCATGCCGGCCACTGCGCCGACGGGTGAGGACACTTCGATGGTGATGGGCGAACCAGCTGCCGAAGACCCAGCGGCGTCGGCATGGCCTTCGTAGGTGGCGGAATAGGGGCTAGGGCTTTTGGTGTAAACTTTTGTTTTTGTGATACTGAACCTCGGTTGCTGCGCAGGTTCCGACGTTTGGGCCTGCGCAAGCAATCGCTTCTGGCAATACTAATTTTGTGGCGGCCGCAACCGTTGTGCCTGCCGATGATAATTTATCTGGTTCTGGATCTGAGTGTTTTGAGTCTGATGGTGAGTCTAGGAGTCCGTTTTCCTGGACTGAAGAGTTCTCGGATGATGGCTTGGATTATTTTGCTGCATTAGATGTGGCCGCAGCGGAGTCCTCGCCGCGTGTGGAGGTTGTCGAGGCGGTTGATCTTCCTAGTGCGAGGACTAAGTACAGGCGGCGAAGGGTGGTGTCGAAGCACAGCATGGGTGAGGTTTCGCGAAGTGGTAGGCGCCGTCGTATTGGGATGGAGCGGGGCCGTCTTCGAGTAGACCAGATTGGTAAACGAGAACTGTTGTCCTCGCCGATTGGGACGAGCATAGGTGAGGGGGATCTGCGAAATCTTTTTGAGGGTGAGGAATTGAGAATAATGTTGTTCAATTATAGGGAGTTGGGTATCTGAAAGGGAAATAGGGTCAAACATTTTCCTAAATGATTTTGGTGGTTGAATTGCCCAACACAAACAATTGGACTAACTAGTTTGCTCTAGATTATAAGTTCTACAGGTGCCAAAGGTTCAACACAAACCAATAAAAAGTCCAAGATAGGGTTCAAAAAGAAAGGAGCAAAACCAACCGAAGGCTGCCCTGGTCTGGCGCACCGGACTGTGTCCGGTGCACCAGGGAGATCAACTATGAACTGCTCAGCTTCGAGTTTTTGGAGAGTCACTCGGCTATAATTCACTGGGCTGTCCGATGTAGCACCGGACTGTCCGGTGTGCCATGCGGAGCAACGGCTACTGCGCCAACGGTCGTTTGCAAAAGGTGAACACTGTGTGAACAGTGCGCGGACAGCGCGCGCAGAGTCAGAGCAGGTGCCAGAAGGCGCACCGGACAGTGAACAGTGACTGTCCGGTGCACCACCGGATTGTCCGGTGGTCCAGTTGTCAGGGCTCCAACGGTCGAACCCTAATGGTTGGGTGACATGGCTGGCGCACCGGACAGTGTCCGGTGGCGCACCGGACTGTCCGGTGCGCCCATCGACAGACAGCCTCCCCAACGGCCATTTTGGTGGTTGGGGCTATAAATACCCCCCAACCACCACACTTCAAGGCATCCAAGTTTTCAGCCATTGCATTCAATACAAGAGCTCTAGACTTCACTCCAAGACACAAACAAGAGATCAAATCCTCTCCCAAGTCCGGAATCACTCCAAACAATTAGTGACTAGTTAGAGGGAGATATTTGTGTTCATTTGAGTTCTTGTCGCTTGGATCGCTTTTCTTCTTCTTCTATTCTTGTTCTCAAGCAACTTGTAATCAAGCAAGAGACACCAAGTTGTGGTGGTCCTTGTAAGGGGTCTAAGTGACCCGTTGATTAATAAGAAAAGCTCACTCGGTCTAGGTGACCGTTTGAGAGAGGGAAAGGGTTGAAAGAGACCCGGTCTTTGTGACCACCTCAACGGGGAGTAGGTTTGCAAGAACCAAACCTCGGTAAAACAAATCACCGTGTCACACTCTTCATTTGCTTGTGATTTGTTTTCGCCCTCTCTTTCGGACTCGGTTTTATTTCTAACGCTAACCCCGACTTGTAGTTGTGCTTAAAGTTTGTAAATTTCAAATTTGCATATTCACCCCCCCTCTAGGCGACTTTCAGTATCATCCCGAAGGTTGAGCCGATGTAGTATATGATGCCCTCGCTGTGTGTATGTAACTGCGACTTGTATTGTAATGTGGCCTGTTGGCCGTTTTCGCACGCCTGTGCTGATCCGGCTGCACCCGTAGGCGACTTTTGCGCGGAGTGTCGATTGACGTACTTGCTACACTTATCCAGCGGCACCCTTAGGCGACTTTGGCACGTAGTGTCTTTTTGGAGAAAGACTTCGATGGCGCACTTATTGTGACTGTCCGGCTGCACCATTGGGCGTCTTTTGCGTGGAGTGTCCTTTTAATAAAAGATTTCGATTGACGCACTTGTTGTGCTGCTCCGGCTGCACCCTTAGGCGCCTTTTGCATGGAGTGTCTTTTTAATAAAAGACTTCGAATAACGCACTTGTTGTGCTATTCCGGCTGCACCCTTAGGCGACTTTTGCACGGAGTGTCTTTTTTTAATAATAGACTTCGATTAACGCACTTGTTGTGCTATTCCGGCTGCACCCTTAGGCGACTTTTGCACGAAGTGTCTTTTTAATAAAAGACTTTGATTAACACACTTGTTGTGCTATTCCGGCTGCACCCTTAGGCGACTTTTGCGCGGAGTGTCTTTTTAATAAAAGACTTCGATTAACACACTTGTTGTGCTATTCCGGCTGCACCCTTAGGCGACTTTTGCGCGGAGTGTCGCACGCGAGGGTAGTTTATGCTACCTATCGCGGTGACTTCGGAGTGGTCGAATGCCGAAGACCGTCGATGCGGTCTTTTTCGACACGTTGCGTCTGAGTTTTTGTTTTTGCGAGGGCTTTTGCTGGTATATTACATGGCTCCACCTCGTTAAAAACCTCACCCCCCGGGAGGAAAAGAGTGCAGGCCGAAATAACATTGTTTGCTGGATTACAAGGGCGCGTGGGCCCTGATGGTTAGACAAAAAAATTTGCGGAGATTGTCAATGTTCCAGGAGTGCTCTAAGTCTTCGCCGGAAGGCGTTACTAGCTTGTACGCGCTGGGGGATGCCTTCGACTTGACGATGAATGGACCCTCCCATTTCGGCTTCAGCTTGCCCCGTGATTCTGTCCGGGTGGTCCGGACGAGTACGAGGTCTCCATTGTTGAACTCTCTTGGGACGACCGCATTGTCACGCCAAGCCTTGGTTTGAGCCTGGTATTTGTTGAGGGCCTGTAGGGCGAGGACGCGGTCTCCGTCGATGAGATCTTTAGATGTTGGTTCGTCGACGTCGGGGACCGCTGATGTGCTTGTTCGGGGCAACCCATGCTTTATCTCCTGCGGCGTCATGGCCTCGGATCCATATAATAGACGAAAAGGTGTGAATCTGGTTGCCCAGCATTCGGTCGTGTTTAGGGCCCAGACCACTTCAAGTAGTTGGTCAGCTCATTTACCCTTCTTGTCATCGAGAAGTCTTTTCTTGATGGCTGTGAAAATCTTGTCGTTGGCGCGCTCGACGACGCCGTTGGATTGCGGGTGGTATACCGAGGCGAAGACAGGCTTGGTGCCAATGGAGAAACAGAAATCCCTGAAGTCCTGGCTATCAAACTGTTTGCCATTGTCGATTGTGAGCTCAGACGGGACTCCGAATCGGCAAACAATGTTTTGCCAGAAGAACTTTTGGGCGGTCTTCGACGTTATTGTGGATACTACCCTGGCCTCGATCCACTTGGTGAAGTACTCGATGGCGACGAAGGTGAATTTGAGGTTCCCTTGAGCCGTAGGCAGTGGTCCGACAATATCCAGCCCCCAGCGTGGAAGTGGCCACGTGTGGGCGATCAGCTTGGTGAACTACGAAGGGTTGCTCGAGCGGGGAGAAAACTTCTGGCATGCTTCACAAGACCTCGTGACTCGATTCGCGGTACAGATTATCGTGGGCCAGTAGAATCCTTGACGGATTACCTTGGCAGCGAGGGCCCTGGGCCCTGAGTGGGACCCGCAAGTTCCGTTGTGGACTTCGCGAAGGATTTGAATGCCTTCGGTTTCGGTCACACACTTTAGCATGTGCTGACTGATCCCCTTTTTGTATAGCTGGCCCCGACTAGTACGAACTCCCAGCTTTGGTGCTTAAGGCGTTTGGCCTCATTGACGTCACTTGGGTGGTTATGTCCTTGCAGATACAAGGTTATTGGGGCCCGCCAATCTTCAGTCCTGATGAGGTTGACGATGCGATGGCCTTCGGCGTCATTAGTTACTTGTAAGCCCTCTGGGTTGCGGACAGGTGGTGTGCCGATGACGTGGTAGAACACGTCGGAGGGCAAGGTCTCGCCTCTGGCCGCTGCCTTAGCCAATGTGTCGGCCTCCTCGTTATTGGCGCGGTCCACATGCTGTAGGGTGAAGCCCTTGAACTGTCTCTCGAGACTGCGAACAACTGTGAGATACTGCATGAGCGCGGGGTCTTTTGATGAATATTCTTTTTCGACCTGGCCGACAACTACTTTGGAATCTGTCTTGACTATGCAGGTGGTGACACCGAGTGCTCGCAGTTTGCGAAGGCCCAGGATGACACCTTCATATTCTGCTATATTGTTGGTGCATCTGTCGGACTCCAAGGCGAAGCTAAGGCGTGTTGCGTATCTGTGCTTGACGCTTGTGGGTGACGTGATAATTGCTGTTGCGCCTGCCCCCGCATGGCACCATGCGCCGTCGCAGTGGATGGTCCACACCTTCTCTGGAGACTCTTCTTGCTACCGTGTTGGCCCTGTCCAGTCAACGATGAAGTCTGCCAGGACCTGTGTAACACCCGGTTTTAAGGAACAAAGCCGGGTGCATCTCATACATGCGCCAAAGAATACAACATATATAATAACAGAGTGTATAGAGATAAATGTCATAAAACATCAGAGTATTTATTACATAGCGGAAGACTTATTACAAAATAAAATAATAAATATAAAACGAACTAAGGATCGTCGGCGCCAATGTCAACTGAGAAACGCCACCTAGATCAGATCATACTCCTCGCCTTGTGGCTCCTCCTGAACCACCTGTTCTTCTCCTGTGGGGGGGTGTGAGACAGCAAGAGTGAGCTCACATACGTTCATCGCTCAACAAGTTGTGGGGAATAATGTGGCATGAACTCACCAAAGGTGGGAGTTCATGAAGTGTAAGGCTGATCAATGAAATAAAGGCTGAAGCTGAGCATTGCTTTTATAAGTTGGTCAAAATTTTATTAGCAGTTACTAAGTGTAAGTAAATACCAAACCTTAGAAATAATAAGTAAAAGTAATAATAAAATAATCCCAAATGCAATGACATGACAGGTTAAGTTTAAGTTCCATAATTTAATCATGTGAGTGTCCGAGCCGCTCATGACCGTGAGCACGGCTAGTATACCAGTTTTACACTCTGCAGAGGTTGCGCATCTTTACCCACAAGTCGTGTTACCCATTTGCCACGGAGTTGATCAGACTCCATACACCTCTACCTAGGAAGCGAGGCAGGGTACCACTACGAGGCCTTTACAAAGTTCCACTAGCTTCAGACTACCCGCTACAGTTTATAGGAAGTTCCAATGCAGGGTTCCTGACTGACTGCCATCGCAGCAAAATCAACCAGGGACCTCCCTACACTGACCACTCCCCTACTGCCCTTGCCCCTTTCGGGTAAGGTAGCCCTCCACTAGCTTTCCTAGTTAATCAGCCAAGGGCGTCCCATTAAACCCTTGTGGTAGCACTGTTTTCCCGGGTGGTTCTCCATGTTCCCATTAACAGAATGATCTTATCATGAACATAGAATAATGAACAAATAATAACAAGTGTAATCATGAGTAGTGAATATCTCCATACCCTAAACCATATAAAGCAATAGCATGTACTACCCAAAACTTTAGTAGTAAAACCAGTGGTGAAACAAGGTATAAAGATAGTCAAAATCTAGGGTATCCTATTGGGTCCCAGCAAAATTATCCTATGCAGATCATTATGAATAATAAGAACATGAATGGGTAAAAGAAGTGATCAAGGGCACAACTTGCCTTCAATGAGCTCCTGCTCAGCTATCTCTACTTGTTGAACCTCAGATTCCACAGTGGCTTGCTCGTCTACTCGCATCAATACAACACATACATAGCATAGCATAAATTAACATCACATCAAACATGCAAATAGAATATACAGTAATAAACTAGACATTAAAATAAGATCACATGAATTGGAATCATTAAATTTGGAGTTATATATTTTAAATTATGGATTTTCTAAGGTTTTATGCATTTAATACAAGATTAAGTGAAAGAATAATTTTAATGTGTTTGTCATGTCAACACAGAGGCACTAATGGGTAGACAATATTATTACAAAAATTTAGGAACTGGAATGGACCAATTTGGAGTTTCTATGCATTTTCTATGAATTATACAAGTTATAGGAATTGTTTTTATATTAAAAACTCATTTTTCTAATTTATTTCCTGATTTTATCAATCTCTGGACTGGGCCTCGAATACTGATAAACGCAGGGGCTCTTGCGCAAGAAACCAGAGACACAGGGCACCACTTGCGCGGACTGCGGGTTGTTTCTCTAAAATTATAAGGGGTTTTCTGCGAGGTGGCATGGCGAAGGGGTATTGAGCATTAGGAGCCGCCCGATCTAAATCCTGCGGTTCAGATTAAATTCAGATGTATACGAATCTGTATGCAATCACCACCCTCGGATCGGAGTTCAAAGGTCTGGATTTTATGCGCTTGAGCCCATCCCGAACCGTCCGATCAGAACAACGGCTCCGATCGAGTTGCACAGCGGATGAAGGTTTAGACCTAATCCGACCGTTCATTCGGGAATCAATGGCCATGAACTCGACCCCATCCCCTGACCTCAAGCCACGGCGGCGCGTCCAGCCACCCGGCGACCGAGCACGCCGGTGACCCCCCAACGAGTGATTCGGAGCGCCCACACCACGATTACCCAAGGCTACGAGAAATTGAGAGTGTGGCGGACCCAGGAGAGTGCTTATTACCGGCAACGATGAGGTGAAGGAGCCGCACCACGACGCGAGGGCAATTCCACGGCAGAGGAGGAGCGCGGGGAAGAAATCGCCGTCACACCGAGGCACCGAGTGCCCAAGTACTAGCGCGCACAGACACCACCCGTTGGCGAGCCCCAAGTTCTTCTCTGCCGACACCGGAAGGAGCGAGAGGAAGAAAGCTAGCGCGGCGGCGTTCGGATAGCTCGCGATGGGAGAAGGAGATAAGAGCAGAGAAGAATGCCGCGCCTGTGATTCTTATGGGGAGGTTCAAGAGGAGCTAGGTCCGCAGGAATCGGCATGGCGCCCGGAATCCTCGCGCCAGTGGTTGCCGGTCCGCCCATGGGCGCGTCAATGGCGGAGGAGCCGGCGTGGGTGGGGCCCGCCCGTCAATGACCCAGCGATTCTGTTGGGAGGGAACGAAGGTCGAGCTGACCACCTTGTCCCACCGCACAGCCTCACCCACGGAACGCGTGAGCCGGAGGTCTGACCAACCGACCCCGCATGTCGGCGCATTGGCACCACAGTCAGGCGCAAGGTCACTCTATTCGCGGGCCCGCGACGTCAGTGACTTCACAGGAAAGAAAAAAGAGGGAACGAGGAAATGGGCTGCCGTGGGTGAGTTTGTGTATTGGGCTGAAATGCTGTTCTGCGGCCCAGGTGAGGTTTTCCTTTTTTTTCTTTTTTTTTTCTTTCTATTTTCTTCTTCTTTTATTTCTAATCCCTTTGAACTTTAAATTCTGAATCCAACTTGAGTGCAAATTCGAATTCGTGTTAACTAAGTAATTTGGTCACACCATCATGTGATGAAGTTATCTAATTATATTATTATTTTATATCGGGTAATATCTCTTTCTATCCTCTATTTTCATGGTTTGTTTTCAAGTTAGAGGTTAAATCCCATGGGTCCACTGATATATTGTTAATGACACATTTATTTTATCAATCACAAATGCATGATCAAATAAAACTCAGCATGATGCAAGATTTAGTGATGTCCTTTGTTAGTCATTTATTGGTTTAAGTGATGTGCCCACATGATATGATAGATGGAGATGGCACACAAGTAATCAAAGGAATATGATTTTCCTCCTTCTAGTTTTTTTACAAAGTGGGTATTACAAATCCTACCCCCCTTAAAAATAATCTCGTCCTCGAGATTTAAGAAGATCTAGGGAAAAGATGGGGGAAGTCTATGCGAAGCTCTTCTTCTCTTTCCCAAGTAGCTTCATCTTCACCGTGGTGACTCCATTGTACCTTGCACATCTTGATCACCTTATTTCTTGTAACTCGAGTCAGGGTGTCCAGAATCTTGATTGGGTACTCAGCATAAGTCAGATCATCTTGAACACTGAGGTCCTCCATTGGTAGTTGCTCCTTAGGTACCCTGAGGCACTTCTTTAGCTGAGACACATGAAATACATCATGTACTTCTGATAGATGATCGGGTAACTTCAATTGATATGCAACTTCTCCCACTCGCTTTAAAATCAAGAAAGGTCCAATGAAGCGAGGGGACAACTTTCCTTTAACTTTAAATCTCCTCATACCCCGGAGTGGTGACACCTTCAAATAGACATGATCACCCTCCTGAAACTCCAGTAGCCTCCTTCTATTATCAGCATAACTCTTTTGCCTTGATTGTGCGATTCTCAAATTTTCTCTTATCATTCGAACTTGTTCTTCTGCCTCTTGTATAAGTTCAGGCCCAAAGAACTGTCTTTCTCCAGTTTGATCCCAATACAGGGGTGTCCTGCATTTCCTACTATACAGAGCTTCAAATGGTGACATCTTCAAACTGGCCTGATAGCTATTATTATAAGAAAACTCAGCATATGGTAAGCTCTTCTCCCAACTGCCACCATGCTTGAGAGCACAAGCTCTTAACATATCTTCCAGCACTTGGTTAGTCCTCTCTGTCTGTCCATCAGTCTGGGGATGGTAGGCTGAACTAAAATTCAACTTTGTATCCAAGCTCTCATGCAACTTCTTCCAAAATCGAGAAGTAAACTGTGATCCTCGATCAGACACGATCTTCTTAGGTACTCCATGTAGACAAACTATCCGAGTCATATACAATTCTGCTAGCTTGGCTCCCGTATAATTAGTCCTCACAGGTATGAAATGAGCCACTTTTGTCAATCTGTCCACAATTACCCAAATAGAGTCATATCCTGCTGGAGTGCGGGGTAGTCCAACAATAAAATCCATACCAATTTCTTCCCATTTCCACTCAGGTATCTTCAATGGGTGCAATAATCCAGCGGGTCTTTGATGTTCAGCCTTAACTCTTTGACACACATCACACTTAGCCACATGAGCAGCCACGTCTCTTTTCAGTCCATACCACCAATACTTTTGCTTCAAATCTTGATACATCTTAGTGCTTCCAGGGTGGATGGAGTAATCAGAATCATGAGCTTCTTTCAATATAGCCTCACGGAGGCTATCGATCTCTGGAACACATATCCGATCTTTGAACCATATAGTACCTTGCTCATCCTCCGTGAATTCCGGAACTCGACCTTCAGTAATAAGATCCTTGATCTCTTGAATCTTAGCATCACCAACCTGACCTTTACGAATCTCTTGCTCCAAGGTAGGTTCCAACTCAATGGTAATTCCTTCAGTGTGAGTAACAATTCCCAAGTTGAGTCTCTCAAAATCTTTTGCTAACTCATCAGGTAGCTGGACAACGAAAGCGGAGTGAACATGTTCTTTCCGACTCAAGGCATCTGCGACCAAATTCGCCTTGCCCGGATGATAGTGAATCTCCAAATCATAATCCTTAATGAGCTCCAACCAACGGCGTTGCCTAAGGTTGAGATCCTTCTGAGTGAATATATACTTCAAACTCTTATGATCCGTGTACACTTGGCACTTAGTCCCCATAATGTAGTGTCTCCAAATCTTAAGTGCATGCACAACGGCAGCCAATTCCAAGTCATGAGTGGGGTAGTTCAATTCATGCTTCCGCAACTGACGAGATGCATAGGCAATCACATGTCCTTCTTGCATAAGCACACATCCAAGTCCTTGGCCACATGCATCACAATAAATGTCAAATCCCTTCTGCAGATCTGGCATAATCAATACCGGAGGTGACATCAATCTCTCCTTCAATTGATCAAAGCTCTCTTGACATTTCTCATCCCACTTAAATTCTCTTCCTTTCTCCAAAAGCGATGTCATAGGTTTGGCAATTTTAGAGAATCCCTCAATGAATCTCCGATAATATCCTGCGAGTCCCAAGAAACTCCGAATCTCAGTAACTGTAGTGGGCACTCTCCACTCCATTATCTCTTTCACTTTAGCAGGATCCACTGCTATCCCTCCATTAGAAATAATATGACCAAGGAATGGCACCTTATCAATCCAAAACTCGCACTTGCTGAACTTAGCGTAGAGTTGATTATCTCGCAACTTCTGTAGCACCAACCTCAGATGTCCCTCATGATCACTTTCATTCCTAGAATAGATAAGAATATCGTCGATGAATACCACGACGAATCTATCCAAATACTCCATAAACACCTTATTCATCAAGTTCATAAAATAAGCTGGTGCATTGGTTAATCCAAATGACATAACAGTGAACTCATATAATCCATATCGAGTCGAGAATGCTGTCTTGGGAATATCCGATGGTCTAATCTTCATCTGATGGTATCCCGATCGGAGATCAATCTTCGAGAATACCCTGGCACCTCTCATCTGATCAAATAAATCCTCAATACGGGGTAATGGATACTTGTTCTTCACAGTGACTTCACTAAGGGTCTTATAATCCACGCACATCCCTTGTGACCCATCTTTCTTCTGTACAAATGGAACTGGCGCTCCACAAGGTGAAGAACTTGGACGATTGTACCAAACATCCTATAATTCCGTTAACTGCTTCTTAAGTTCCTTTAGCTCTTCTACGGATATCATGTATGGCCGTTTAGAAATAGGGGCAGTCCTAGGTAAGAGATTAATTACAAACTAAGCTTCCCTATCTGGTGGCATCCCTGGTAACTCCTCTGGAAAGACATCCAAAAAATCTCTAACTGCATGGATGTTGTCACCCACAAACTTCTCATCTACTAAGAATGCCGCTAGTCTGATGGTGGTAGTTACTGCAACTTCAACTTCAAATCTTTGTCCTTTGGAACTGGTGAGTTCTACGGTTCCTTTAGCACAGTGCATAAACTGCCTTTGCCTTTCTTAACCATGACATGAAGGATTACGTCTATAGTGCTCTCTTCTAACACTATAGGGGTAGCCCATCTGCGTTAGAAACATAGGGTACGAAAGAAAGAATTGTAGACAAGGCAGGTGATTACGAATTATGTTACTTTGGGGGATTCATTAACTAAGTGTGTTGCCTAATAAAGTTAATTCATTACCTTATGGTGGTACATGCTAAGATGCCCAACTATAATGATTCAATCAATCAAAGAAGCAAATCAAGCATTTACCATCAGAACAATCAACCAACATTTTTTTAGAGAAAATAGTTTTATTTTCGTCTTAGGTTCCCTATCTTTTAAGAAGTTCATAAATGTAGGATTCAAGGTGTGAAATCCATCTTGTTTTAGAGTAGAGAAGGTAAGAGTGATCAGAGTAGAACAGTAGAAGGTGAGATAGGATCAAGACAAGATGAGTATAGAAAGAATCAGAGTAAGATAAGTAGGTAAGGGTTTGTCCATTTCTATCTAGGTTTCGTCCTACAGTCAACATTTCCTCTGATACCACTTCTGTAACACCCGGTTTTAAGGAACAAAGCCGGGTGCATCTCATACATGCGCCAAAGAAGACAACATATATAATAACAGAGTGTATAGAGATAAATGTCATAAAACATCAGAGTATTTATTACATAGCGGAAGACTTATTACAAAATAAAATAATAAATATAAAACGAACTAAGGATCGTCGGCGCCAATGTCAACTGAGAAACGCCACCTAGATCAGATCATACTCCTCGCCTTGTGGCTCCTCCTGAACCACCTGTTCTTCTCCTGTGGGGGGGTGTGAGACAGCAAGAGTGAGCTCACATACGTTCATCGCTCAACAAGTTGTGGGGAATAATGTGGCATGAACTCACCAAAGGTGGGAGTTCATGAAGTGTAAGGCTGATCAATGAAATAAAGGCTGAAGCTGAGCATTGCTTTTATAAGTTGGTCAAAATTTTATTAGCAGTTACTAAGTGTAAGTAAATACCAAACCTTAGAAATAATAAGTAAAAGTAATAATAAAATAATCCCAAATGCAATGACATGACAGGTTAAGTTTAAGTTCCATAATTTAATCATGTGAGTGTCCGAGCCGCTCATGACCGTGAGCACGGCTAGTATACCAGTTTTACACTCTGCAGAGGTTGCGCATCTTTACCCACAAGTCGTGTTACCCATTTGCCACGGAGTTGATCAGACTCCATACACCTCTACCTAGGAAGCGAGGCAGGGTACCACTACGAGGCCTTTATAAAGTTCCACTAGCTTCAGACTACCCGCTACAGTTTATAGGAAGTTCCAATGCAGGGTTCCTGACTGACTGCCATCGCAGCAAAATCAACCAGGGACCTCCCTACACTGACCACTCCCCTACTGCCCTTGCCCCTTTCGAGTAAGGTAGCCCTCCACTAGCTTTCCTAGTTAATCAGCCAAGGGCGTCCCATTAAACCCTTGTGGTAGCACTGTTTTCCCGGGTGGTTCTCCATGTTCCCATTAACAGAATGATCTTATCATGAACATAGAATAATGAACAAATAATAACAAGTGTAATCATGAGTAGTGAATATCTCCATACCCTAAACCATATAAAGCAATAGCATGTACTACCCAAAACTTTAGTAGTAAAACCAGTGGTGAAACAAGGTATAAAGATAGTCAAAATCTAGGGTATCCTATTAGGTCCCAGCAAAATTATCCTATGCAGATCATTATGAATAATAAGAACATGAATGGGTAAAAGAAGTGATCAAGGGCACAACTTGCCTTCAATGAGCTCCTGCTCAGCTATCTCTACTTGTTGAACCTCAGATTCCACAGTGGCTTGCTCGTCTACTCGCATCAATACAACACATACATAGCATAGCATAAATTAACATCACATCAAACATGCAAATAGAATATACAGTAATAAACTAGACATTAAAATAAGATCACATGAATTGGAATCATTAAATTTGGAGTTATATATTTTAAATTATGGATTTTCTAAGGTTTTATGCATTTAATACAAGATTAAGTGAAAGAATAATTTTAATGTGTTTGTCATGTCAACACAGAGGCACTAATGGGTAGACAATATTATTACAAAAATTTAGGAACTGGAATGGACCAATTTGGAGTTTCTATGCATTTTCTATGAATTATACAAGTTATAGGAATTGTTTTTATATTAAAAACTCATTTTTCTAATTTATTTCCTGATTTTATCAATCTCTGGACTGGGCCTCGAATACTGATAAACGCAGGGGCTCTTGCGCAAGAAACCAGAGACACAGGGCACCACTTGCGCGGACTGCGGGTTGTTTCTCTAAAATTATAAGGGGTTTTCTGCGAGGTGGCATGGCGAAGAGGTATTGAGCATTAGGAGCCGCCCGATCTAAATCCTGCGGTTCAGATTAAATTCAGATGTATACGAATCTGTATGCAATCACCACCCTCGGATCGGAGTTCAAAGGTCTGGATTTTATGCGCTTGAGCCCATCCCGAACCGTCCGATCAGAACAACGGCTCCGATCGAGTTGCACAACGGATGAAGGTTTAGACCTAATCCGACCGTTCATTCGGGAATCAATGGCCATGAACTCGACCCCATCCCCTGACCTCAAGCCACGGCGGCGCGTCCAGCCACCCGGCGACCGAGCACGCCGGTGACCCCCCAACGAGTGATTCGGAGCGCCCACACCACGATTACCCAAGGCTACGAGAAATTGAGAGTGTGGCGGACCCAGGAGAGTGCTTATTACCGGCAACGATGAGGTGAAGGAGCCGCACCACGACGCGAGGGCAATTCCACGGCAGAGGAGGAGCGCGGGGAAGAAATCGCCGTCACACCGAGGCACCGAGTGCCCAAGTACTAGCGCGCACAGACACCACCCGTTGGCGAGCCCCAAGTTCTTCTCTGCCGACACCGGAAGGAGCGAGAGGAAGAAAGCTAGCGCGGCGGCGTTCGGATAGCTCGCGATGGGAGAAGGAGATAAGAGCAGAGAAGAATGTCGCGCCTGTGATTCTTATGGGGAGGTTCAAGAGGAGCTAGGTCCGCAGGAATCGGCATGGCGCCCGGAATCCTCGCGCCAGTGGTTGCCGGTCCGCCCATGGGCGCGTCAATGGCGGAGGAGCCGGCGTGGGTGGGGCCCGCCCGTCAATGACCCAGCGATTCTGTTGGGAGGGAACGAAGGTCGAGCTGACCACCTTGTCCCACCGCACAGCCTCACCCACGGAACGCGTGAGCCGGAGGTCTGACCAACCGACCCCGCATGTCGGCGCATTGGCACCACAGTCAGGCGCAAGGTCACTCTATTCGCGGGCCCGCGACGTCAGTGACTTCACAGGAAAGAAAAAAGAGGGAACGAGGAAATGGGCTGCCGTGGGTGAGTTTGTGTATTGGGCTGAAATGCTGTTCTGCGGCCCAGGTGAGGTTTTCCTTTTTTTTCTTTTTTTTTCTTTCTATTTTCTTCTTCTTTTATTTCTAATCCCTTTGAACTTTAAATTCTGAATCCAACTTGAGTGCAAATTCGAATTCGTGTTAACTAAGTAATTTGGTCACACCATCATGTGATGAAGTTATCTAATTATATTATTATTTTATATCGGGTAATATCTCTTTCTATCCTCTATTTTCATGGTTTGTTTTCAAGTTAGAGGTTAAATCCCATGGGTCCACTGATATATTGTTAATGACACATTTATTTTATCAATCACAAATGCATGATCAAATAAAACTCAGCATGATGCAAGATTTAGTGATGTCCTTTGTTAGTCATTTATTGGTTTAAGTGATGCGCCCACATGATATGATAGATGGAGATGGCACACAAGTAATCAAAGGAATATGATTTTCCTCCTTCTAGTTTTTTTACAAAGTGGGTATTACAACCTGTGACTTGTTTGCTGTCCTGGGTTCGAAGGTGATGTGGTACCCGGAGAGTTTGGCTACCCATTTGGCGATTCGAACGGACGCCTCCAGGTTTCTGAACAGTTCTCCCAGTCCCCTGTCCGAGGTGACCCGCACCTTGAACGCCTCGAAGTAGTGGCGCAGCTTGCGCAATGCCATGACAACTGCGTATGAGATTTTTTTTCTAATTCAGTCATGTTGCACTTGGAGGTCGTGAGGACTTCAGAGACGTAGTAGACTGGGCACTGCCGGGTCGTGCCCTCTCTGTCTTGCTCTTGGACTAGCGCTGCGCTGACTGCACATGGCGATGCTGCGATGTAGAGCAGCAGAGGCAGCGAGGGGTCGGGACTGGTGATAATTGCCAAGTCTGACAGGTGTTGCTTGAGTGATTCGAAGGCTGCCGCCTGCTCTGGTCCCCATGCGAAGTCTTTTGCACCGCGCAGTGTCTTGAGAAAGGGTAGACTCCGCTCTGCGGACTTGGAAATGAATCTGTTCAAGGCGGCCAATCTACCTGTGAGTCGCTGGACATCCTTGGTTGACTGCGGGGGTGTCATGTTGATGATTGCTTGAATCTTGGTTGGGTTGGCCTCGATCCCGCGGTGCGACAACAGGTAGCCCAGTATCTTCCCCTGGCAAACTCCGAAGACGCACTTCTCGGGGTTGAGGCGAAGTCGTGCGTCCCGCATGTTTGCGAACGTGTCCGCGAGGTCAACCAGGTGATCTTCTTTATTTTTGCTTGCGACAACGATGTCGTCCACGTACATGAAAATGTTGCGGCCCACTTGGCTTTCGAGCACCGTCTTGGTGAGGCAAGAGAAGGTTGACCCAGCGTTCTTGAGTCCCTCTATCATCCTGATGAAGCAGTACGTGCCGAAGGGTGTGATGAAGCTGGTGCTGGCCTTGTCTTCCTCCTTCATGTATATCTGGTGGGAGCCGGAGAAGCAGTCGAGAAGGGACATGACTTCGCATTCGGCTGCGCTATCGACTATTTTATCGATCCATGGTAGCGGGAAATTGTCCTTGGGACAGGCCTTATTGAGGCTGGTGAAGTCGATGCACATGCGCCACTTGCCGCTTTTCTTTTGTACCATGACTACGTTGGCGAGCCACGTAGGGTAGGCGATTGGTTCGATGAAGTTGGCTTCCAACAGGCGGTGCACTTCGGCTTTGGCGGCTTCCGTCTTTTCGTCGGACATTTTGCGCAGCCGCTGCTTTTTTGGTCGCACCGAAGGGTTGATGCCCAGACCGTGCTCAATGTCGGTGCAGCTGACTCTGACCAGGTCGAGGGCGGACCAGGTGAAGACGTCCTTATTTCTGGAGAGACAGGAGATGAGTTTCTCCTCGTCTTGTGAGGTCAGGTCTTCGCTTATTACGACCGTTTGCTTGGGCGTCGCCGGGTCGAGAGGAACTGTTTTCGTTCCGTCGTTGCTCTGCAGCTGCGCCTTTATTTTTTTGTTGGCGGCTGCGCGGGTCGCTTCGAAGACTTCGCGCTATGTTGTAAGGCAGTGTATGTTCCGTTGACCTGGAATGAAGTCTCGCTCAATATTGCACGCAGTCTGCTGGTTACCATAAACTGTTATCACGCCTTGCGGACCCGAAATTTTCATGTAGAGGTACAGTCCGTGAATGGCCGCTTCAAATTTATTGATGGAGCCCGACCCATTATAGCGTTGTAGGGATAAACCATGTCGACGATGTCAAAGGTGACCTGTTCACTTCGCGCATTGGGTGCTATGCCGAATGACAGGGGTAGTTCTATCTTGCCCACAGGGAAAGTGCCCTTGCCTCCGAAGCCATATAGGAGGTTGTCCGAAGGCTTGAGTAAGTTGTGGCTGATGCCCATGCGAACGAAGGCATGCATGAAGATGATGTCCGCTTGGCTGCCGTTGTCAACTAGGACTTTGGGCAGGTCCCAGCCTGCTACACTGCAGTTGATTACCATGGCGTCGACGTGGGGTGCGCTGCGCAGATCAACATCTCTGGCATCGAAAGTTAGTGGCACATGTGACCACCTCGTTTGTACCACTGGGCCGGTGAGGGCGACATGGTTGACACTCAGGTAGTGATCCCTCTTTTGTCGCTTCGTCTCGAAGTCGACGCTGGACCCTCCGGTGATCATGTGAATGACTCCGCGATACGGCTGATCGGCGAAGTCTTCCTACTTTGGTGCTTGGGGTGATTTTGGTGGTGTGGGTTCGGGTGATGCGGAGGCGGAGGTAGGGGTGGGACGACTTGTACTTCCTGATGGTGTGGATATGTGTGATTGGGTGGGTGCTGGACGTGGCTGTTGTTGTATGGTTGTGGGTGGTGGTGATGATATGTGTGCACGACAACTCTCTGGTTGTCGGTAGGTTGTGCTCGAGACATCCTGTCCCTGGTGGCCTTTGTTTCCGGGCAATCCCTTGTTGGGTGTGCGCAATCCTCGCCGTGAAACAGGCAGTAATATCTGCGCGGTTGCTGCGCCTGTCCCCGGCCCCGGCCTCGCGTGCCATTGCCGCGGCCCTGGGGGGATATTCCTGACGGCAAGCGGCCTCGCCAGCGGGCTGTTGGTTGGCTATGTTGTGCACCTGCTGCTGACTGCAGTTGTCCCGTCCGGAGTCTGACCGTGAAGGCCTTGTCCAGGTTCGGCTGGACTGCGAAGGGTCCTTGGGCTTTCTCTGGGACTCGACCTTTCGCTGATGGAGCTCTTCGGATCTAGCGTACTTCTCGAACAGCTGATAGAGCTCTTGTAGATTTTTGGGTGGGTACCTAATGCAGTGATTGTATAGGACGCCAGCCCGAATGCCGCTGATGGCGTAGTGTATCGCGATGTGGTCGTCGACCGTAGGCAATTGTGACTTAAGAGTCAGGAACTTGCGGTAGTACTCCCATAGGGTTTCCTTCTCTTGCTGTTTGCAGAGTGATAGCTCGGCCAAAGCATAGGTATCGGGTCGGTACCCTTGGAAGTTGAGTATAAACTTGTCTCGGAGTCCTTTCCAGGAGTTGATGGACAATGGCGGCAACCTGGTGTACCAGGTCAAGGCCGGACCCTCGAGGGCGATGATAAAAGACTTGGCCATTGTGGCGTCATCCCCTCCGGATCATGCGATGGTGACTTGGTAGCTCATGATGTACTATGCTGGGTCGGTGCTGCTGTTGTACTTGGGGTAGGTCCCTGCCCTGAAGTTGGCGGGCCACGGCGACGCTTGGAGTTGCGGAGCCAGGGGGCTTCGCTCATCAAGGTAGTTGATGCCTTGGAAAGCTGTGGCATGTGGGATGAAGAGCCCGCGCTGGGGTATGAATAAGTCTCCAGCTGGCGCACACTGTTGGAGGGGAGGGCCATGTTGTAGATCATGCTGGCCTTCACTCTGCATGAGCGCTATCTCTTGCTAGAGCTCTCGGGCTCTCTACTCCTCGTCTCGTATCATCTGGTGCACCTTGGCTTGCACGGTGACACGTTGGCGCTTGGCTTCGAGGATGTCTTTCTGTTTTTGGAGGTTGCAGTTCTTGATGCGCAGGGCCCGTAGTTGTAGCTGTTCTTTGGCTGAGATGCTGATGACTTCACCGTCCTCTATTGCGTCTTCGCCCTCTGGTGGAGCGAAGCCTAGGGGTGGTGCTTGTGGTAGTCCTCCGGAGCTGCATGTGCGTAGGGTGCCTTCGGGAGTGGGATGTTCGTGGCGCTGTCTCTTGCTGAGAGCTTCGTCTTCGCAGGCTTCTTGGGGGTGTTGTCTGCGAGGGCCTTGCCTTTTTTCTCGGCTAGCAGCGCTGCCTTGGCTGCTTCGTCGACGGATGGGGTTGCCTTCGAACTAGCTCTCTTGGGTGCCACCACGGGTGGTTTGTTCGTAGCACGAACAGTGGGCGCCAAATGTTGGTACTGGTTCAGGTGAACAAGTAGATCCAATGGGAGGGTGGAGATAATGTTTGCAAAGTTCAACGGGGAATAGCAATAGCTCTATTAATCTGCCCCCTCAAGGGTACTGTACGAGGGTATTTATAGGTGCCCGAGTGCCTACCGCCCCGAAACAAGGATGTTTATGCCCTCGGGAACCCAGAGTATCCTCAGAATATTCCCCCAAGGGAAGGTTATAGACCGTCATTACAGAAAAGGCTTTTATAGATGAGGCTCGTAACACACTTATCCCTGCGGGGCCCGTTACAGTGGGCCGAATCCCACTTAGGCTTCTGGACCCGATGAGGACGTGAGGCTAGCAGACATCATCGAAGTCTTGCCTTTGTCTCGCGATGGATAAGAGCGAAGGGCGCCCGCAAAGTCCAGTTGCGAAGTCCTCATCGGACCAGCGTCCTTGGCGTCGTTGGTGGAGCAAGGCGATAAAGTCGACGAAGGCATCGAGCAAAGGGTGGCGTCTTCGCCTTCGCCCCAACACTCCTTATTAATATATTTACTCTATCTCTAGAAGATTATCTCCCATACGTATAGTTTGACCTCAACAATTCTCTTTATACATCCGATCCCAGGATGTCTCCAGCAATTTATCCATACTATCTCTCACCACGTCTCTTATTTAAGCTTCACTTTATGAACATTATCTCACCATGTCTCTTATTTAAGCTTCACTTTAGGAACAGTAGAGTCTATTGTTTTGCATGTGCCGACGTTTCGAACCAGTTCCGAGAGGTAATTCTCTACTATACTTAAAGCACCAGTTTCAACGGTCGTCATACGTCATTTTTTTACAAATAACCCCTCGCAGTTATTTCAAATTAATCTGTTGCACGTCTATAGATGCCAAACGACACCCGACATGGGCTAGATGCACGCGGGCCACAACTATGGCACAGGCACGTCATGCCGGACTGCTAACTGTGTCGGGCCAGCCCGTTAGCCCGTCGATTCGTTTAATTAAATCAGCGTAAAATGTTAAAAACGGTGTTATTTCAAATTAATCCGTTGCACGTCTATAGATGCCAAACGATGCCCGACACGGGCAAGATGCACGTGGGCCACAACTATAGCACAGGCACGTCATGCCGGCCTGCTAACTGTGTCGGGCCAGCCCGTTAGCCCGTCGATTCATTTAATTAAATGAGCGTAAAATGTTAAAAACGGTGAGTGGGGTTCGAACCCATACCTTGATGGAAGAAGGGCGTGAGACACTGGGTGAAACTGTCTAACCAGTAGAACTTCACACTAAAATGTTTTTAATATTGAATATAAATTGTATAAAGGTATACACGTTTTTTTGTAAAATAAAAAATAATCGTGTCGGGCCGGGCCAGCACTACGGGCCGAGGCTACAGCCCAAGTACGACACTACGTTCTTGGCTCTTGCAAGCATTAGGCCATTTCTGAGATCACATTGGCGCAATGGACTATATGGTGTTTGAGGTTGCTGAATTGGATGGAGCAGCAATGATTTGTCACACTAACAGCAAAATAAAAGGTTATTTGTTGGTTTTAAACGTTAGTAATTGCTACGAAGTAGCATAATTTATTGATGTCTGACTTTAGCAATCACTCCATATTTTTATCTATCTTTTTTATAAGTTTGACTTCATGGGACTTATTTTAGAAACATGATCTCACAAACTCTCTTATTTGGTCTCTGTATGATGGAATTATGTCATTCTATAATCTCTGTTCATTCAGTCAATCGTTGTGAACTCTCTTCTAATCGCTCACTTCATTGGTCGTGTTTTACCAAGACATATTTGCATGGAGTAAACAATAACATCAGTTAGCCAAATAAAAAAATATATTATACAGAGAGCGGAGACAATCATAAAAAATCTTAAATTTTTTTTTATGAATAGTTTACGTGGGTATTGTTGTAAGTGATAGTCGCCTAGAGGGGGGGTGAATAGGGCGAAACTGAAATTTACAAATATAAACACAACTACAAGCCGGGTTAGCGTTAGAAATAAAACCGAGTCCGCGAGAGAGGGTGAAAAACAAATCTCAAGCAAATAAGGAGTGTGACACAAGGATTTGTTTTACCGAGGTTCGGTTCTCGCAAACCTACTCCCCGTTGAGGTGGTCACAAAGACCGGGTCTCTTTCAACCCTTTCCCTCTCTCAAACGGTCCCTCCGACCGAGTGAGCTTCTCTTCTCAAATCAAAGCCGGGAACAAAACTTCCCCGCAAGGGCCACCACACAATTGGTGCCTCTTGCCTTGATTACAATGGAGTTTTGATCACAAGAACAAGTGAGAAAGAAAAGAAGCAATCCAAGCGCAAGAGCTCAAAAGAACACGACAAATCTCTCTCGCTAATCACTAAAGCCTTGTGTGGAATTGGAGAGGATTTGATCTCTTTGGTGTGTCTAGAATTGAATGCCTAGCTCTTGTAAGTGGTTGAGAAGTGGAAAACTTGGATGCAATGAATGGTGGGTGGTTGGGGGTATTTATAGCTCCAACCACCAAACTAGCCGTTTGGTGGGGCTGACTGTCGTATGGTGCACCGGACAGTCCGGTGCGCCAGCCATGTCACCAAAGCCGTTGGGATTCGACCGTTGGAGCACTGTCTTCTGGGCCCGTCTGGATGTCCGGTGGCGCATCGGACATGTACTGTTGAGTGTCCGGTGCGCCAGTATGGGCGTGCCTGACTTCTGTGCGCGCTGGCGCGCAATAAATGCGCTGCAGGTAGCCGTTGGCGCCGAAATAGCCGTTGCCCCGCAGTTACACCGGACAGTCCGGTGTACACCGGACATGTCCGGTGAATTATAGCGGGGCAGCCGCTGCAGTTTCCCGAAGCTGGCGAGTTCCTGAGGCCGCTCTTCCTTGGAGCACCGGACACTGTCCGGTGTACACCGGACAGTCCGGTGAATTATAGCGGAGCGCCTCTGGAAATTCCCGAAGGTGACGAGTTTGAGTTGGAGTCCTCTGGTGCACCGGACACTGTCCGGTGGTGCACCGGACAGTCCAGTGTTCCAGACCAGAGGTGCCTTCGGTTGGCCCTTTGCTCTTTTGTTGAACCCAATACTTGGTCATTTTATTGGCTAAGTGTGAACCTTTGGCACCTGTGTAACTTGTACACTAGAGCAAACTAGTTAGTCCAATTTATTTGTGTTGGGCAATTCAACCACCAAAATTATTTAGGAACTAGGTGTAAGCCTAATTCCCTTTCAATCTCCCCCTTTTTGGTGATTGATGCCAACACCAACCAAAACAAATATAGAAGTGCATAATTGAACTAGTTTGCATAATGTAAGTGAAAAGGTTGCTTGGAATTGAGCCAATATAAATACTTACAAGCTATGCATGGATTGTTTCTTTATTTTTAACATTTTGGACCACGCTTGCACCACAGATTTTGTTTTTGCAAATTCTTTTGTAAATCCTTTTCAAAGTTCTTTTGCAAATAGTCAAGGGTAAATGAATAAGATTTTACGAAGCATTTTCAAGATTTGAAATTTTCTCCCCCTGTTTCAAATGCTTTTCCTTTGACTAAACAAAACTCCCCCTAAATGAGATCCTCCTCTTAGTGTTCAAGAGGGTTTTGATATATCATTTTTGAAATACTACTTCCTCCCCCTTTTGAACACAATAAGATACCAATTTGAAATTTACCAATTGAAAATCTCCAATTTTAAAATTAGGTGGTGGTGCGGTCCTTTTGCTTTGGGCAAATATTTTCTCCCCCTTTGGCATGAATCGCCAAAAACGGAGTCATTAGAGCCCTTTCAGTACTTTCTTCCCCTTTGGTCATAAATAAATGAGTGAAGATTGTACCAAAGACGAAGTTCTTTTGCTTTGAACTCTCCCCAAAAAGATGGAGAGATGCGTGGAGCGACGGCGAAGGATGAGTTACGGAGTGGAAGCCTTTGTCTTCGCCGAAGACTCCAATTCCCTTTCAATACACCTATGACTTGTTTTGAAATAGACTTGAAAAGCACATTAGTCATAGCATATAAAAGAGACATGATCAAAGGTATATAAATGAGCTATGTGTGCAATTTAGCAAAAGAAATTGCGCGAATCAAGAATATTGAGCTCATGCCTAAGTTTGTTAAAAGTTTGTTCATCAAGAGGCTTGGTAAAGATATCGGCTAATTGATCTTTAGTGTTAATGTAAGAAATCTCGATATCTCCCTTTTGTTGGTGATCCCTAAGAAAATGATAACGAATGGCTATGTGTTTAGTGCAGCTATGCTCGACGGGATTATCCGCCATCTTGATTGCACTCTCATTATCACATAGCAAAGGGACTTTGGTTAATTTGTAACTGTAGTCCCGCAGGGTTTGCCTCATCCAAAGTAGTTGCGCGCAACAATGGCCTGCGGCAATGTACTCGGCTTCGGCGGTGGAAAGAGTGACCGAATTTTGCTTCTTTGAAGCCCAAGACACCAAGGATCTTCCCAAGAACTGGCAAGTCCCCGATGTGCTCTTCCTATTGATTTTACACCCCGCCCAATCGGCATCCGAATAACCAATCAAATCAAATGTGGATCCCCTAGGATACCAAAGCCCAAACTTAGGAGTGTAAGCCAAATATCTCAAGATTCGTTTTACGGCCGTAAGGTGAGCTTCCTTAGGGTCGGCTTGGAATCTTGCACACATGCATACGGAAAGCATAATATCCGGTCGAGATGCACATAAATAGAGTAAAGAACCTATCATCGACTGATATACCTTTTGATCGACGGATTTACCTCCTTCGTCGAGGTCGAGATGCCCATTGGTTCCCATGGGTGTCTTGATGGGCTTGGCATCCTTCATCCCAAACTTGTTTAGAATGTCTTGAGTATACTTCGTTTGGCTAATGAAGGTGCCCTCTTGGAGTTGCTTCACTTGAAATCCCAAGAAGTACTTCAACTCCCCCATCATAGACATCTCAAACTTTTGTGTCATGATCCTACTAAATTCTTCACATGTAGACTCGTTAGTAGACCCAAATATAATATCATCAACAAAAAATTGGCATACAAACAAGTCATTTTCAAGAGTTTTAGTGAATAAAGTAGGATCGGCCTTTCCGACTTTGAACCCATTAGCGATAAGGAAATCTCTAGGCATTCATACCATGCTCTTGGGGCTTGCTTGAGCCCATAAAGCGCCTTAGAGAGTTTATAGACATGGTGAGGATACTCACTATCTTCAAAGCCGGGAGGTTGCTCAACATAGACCTCTTCCTTGATTGGTCCATTGAGGAAGGCACTTTTCACGTCCATTTGATAAAGCTTAAAGCCATGGTAAGTAGCATAGGCCAATAATATACGAATTGACTCAAGCCTAGCTACGGGTGCATAGGTTTCACCGAAATCCAAACCTTCGACTTGGGAGTATCCCTTGGCCACAAGTCGAGCTTTGTTTCTTGTCACCACACCATGCTCATCTTGCTTGTTGCGGAAGACCCATTTGGTTCCTACAACATTTTGATTAGGACGTGGAACTAAATGCCATACCTCATTCCTAGTGAAGTTGTTGAGCTCCTCTTGCATCGCCACCACCCAATCCGAATCTTGAAGTGCTTCCTCTATCCTGTGTGGCTCAATAGAGGAAACAAAATAATAATGCTCACAAAAATGTGCAACACGAGATCTAGTGGTTACCCCCTTATGAATGTCGCCGAGGATGGTGTCGATGGGGTGATCTCGTTGGATTGCTTGGTGGACTCTTGGGTGTGGCGGCCTTTGTTCTTCATCCTCCTTGTCTTGATCATTTGCATCTCCCCCTTGATCATTGTCGTCATCTTGAGGTGGCTTATTTGCTTGATCTTCTACTTCATCAACTTGAGCTTCATCCTCATTTTGAGTTGGTGGAGATGCTTGCGTGGAGGAGGATGGTTGATCTTGTGCATTTGGAGGCTCTTCGGATTCCTTAGGACACACATCCCCAATGGACATGTTCCTTAGCGCGATGCACGGAGCCTCTTCATCACCTATCTCATCAAGATCAACTTGCTCTACTTGAGAGCCGTTAGTCTCATCAAACACAACGTCACAAGAAACTTCAACTTGTCCAGAGGACTTGTTAAAGACTCTATATGCTCTTGTGTTTGAATCATATCCTAGTAAAAAGCCTTCTACAGTCTTAGGAGCAAATTTAGATTTTCTACCTCTTTTAACAAGAATAAAGCATTTGCTACCAAAGACTCTAAAATATGAAATGTTGGGCTTTTTACCGGTTAGGAGTTCATAGGATGTCTTCTTGAGGATTCGGTGTAGATATAACCGGTTGATGGCGTAGCAGGCGGTGTTGACCGCCTCGGCCCAAAACCGATCCGAAGTCTTGTACTCATCAAGCATGGTCCTTGCCATGTCCAATAGAGTTCGATTCTTCCTCTCCACTACACCATTTTGTTGTGGCGTGTAGGGAGAAGAGAACTCATGCTTGATGCCCTCCTCCTCAAGGAAACCTTCGATTTGAGAGTTCTTGAACTCTGTCCCGTTGTCGCTTCTAATTTTCTTGATCCTTAAGCCGAACTCGTTTTGAGCTCGTCTCAAGAATCCCTTTAAGGTTTCTTGGGTTTGAGATTTTTCCTGCAAAAAGAACACCCAAGTGAAGCGAGAATAATCATCCACTATTACAAGACAATACTTACTCCCGCCGATGCTTATGTAAGCAATCGGGTCGAATAGATCAATGTGGAGTAGCTCAAGCGGCCTGTCGGTCGTCATGATGTTCTTGTGTGGATGATGGGCTCCAACTTGCTTTCCTGCCTGGCATGCGCTACAAACCCTGTCTTTCTCAAAATGAACATTGGTTAATCCTAAAATGTGCTCTCCCTTTAGAAGCTTATGAAGATTCTTCATTCCAACATGTGCTAGTCGGCGATGCCAGAGCCAGCCCATGTTAGTCTTAGCAATTAAGCATGTGTCGAGTTCAGCTCTATCAAAATCTACCAAGTATAGCTGACCCTCTAGCACACCCTTAAATGCTATTGAATCATCACTTCTTCTAAAGACAGTGACACCTACATCAGTAAAGAGACAGTTGTAGCCCATTTTGCATAAGTGAGATACGGAAAGCAAATTGTAATCTAATGAATCAGCAAGAAAAACATTGGAAATGGAATGGTCAGGGGATATAGCTATTTTACCCAAACCTTTGACCAAACCTTGATTTCCATCCTCGAATGTGATAGCTCGTTGGGGATCCTGGTTTTTCTCGTAGGAGGAGAACATCTTCTTCTCCCGTGTCATATGGTTTGTGCACCCGCTGTCGAGTATCCAACTTGACCCCCGGATGCATAAACCTACAAAACAATTTTAGTTCTTGACTTTTGGTACCCAAACGGTTTTGGGTCCTTTGGCATTAGAAACAAAAACTTTGGGTACCCAAACACAAGTCCTTGATCCCTTGTGTTTGCCCCCAACAAACTTGGCAACTACTTTGCCAGATTTGTTAGTCAAAACATAAGATGCATCAAAAGTTTTAAAAGAAAGACTATGTTCATTTGATGCACTAGGAGTTTTCTTCTTAGGCAACTTAGCACGGGTTGGTTGCCTAGAGCTAGATGTCTCACCCTTATACATAAAAGCATGGTTAGGGCCAGAGTGAGACTTCCTAGAGTGAATCCTCCTAATTTTGCTCTCGGGATAACCGGCAGGGTACAAAATGTAACCCTCGTTATCCTGAGGCATGGGAGCCTTGCCCTTGACAAAATTAGACAATCTTTTAGGAGGGGCATTAAGTTTGACATTGTCTCCCCTTTGGAAGCCAATGTCATCCTTGATGACAGGGCGTCTCCCATTATAAAGCATACTACGAGCAAATTTAAATTTTTCATTCTCTAAGTTATGCTCGGCAATTTTAGCATCTAATTTTGCTATATGATCATTTTACTGTTTAATTAAAGACATGTGATCATGAATAGCATTGATATCAACATCTCTACACCTAGTACAAATAGATACATGCTCAACGATAGATGTAGAGGGCTTGCAAGATTTTAATTCTACAACCTTAGCATGTAACATATCATTCTTAGTTCTAAGGTCAGAGATAGTAGCATTGCAAACATCAAAATCTTTAGCCTTAGCAAGCAATTTTTTATTTTCATTTCTAAGGCTAATAAGTGAAATGTTCAATTCTTCAATCCTAGCAAGTAAATCATCATTATCATCTCTAGAATTGGAAGTTGAAACATGAGAATCAACCTTAGCTAACAAATTAGCATTTTCATTTCTAAGGTTGGCAATAGTGTCATGGCATGTGCTTAGCTCACTAGTTAATTTCTCACGTTTTTCTACCTCTAGAGCATAAGCATTTTTAACCTTAACATGTTTCTTATTTTCCTTAATTAGGAAGTCCTCTTGGGAATCCAAAAGGTCATCCTTTTCATGAATAGCACTAATTAATTCATTTAATTTTTCCTTTTGTTCCATGTTAAGGTTAGCAAAAAGGGTACGCAGGTTATCCTCCTCATCACTAGCATTATCATCACTAGAAGACTCATATTTAGTGGATGATTTGGATTTAACCTTCTTCCTCTTGCCGTCCTTTGCCATGAGGCACTTGTGGCCGACGTTGGGGAAGAGGAGTCCCTTGGTGACGGCGATATTGGCGGCGTCCTCGTCGTCGGAGGAGTTGGTGGAGCTCTCGTCGGAGTCCCACTCGCGGCACACGTGGGCATCGCCGCCCCTCTTCTTGTGGTACCTCTTCTTTTCTCTCCTCTTGCCCTTCTTGTCGTTATCCCTGTCACTGTCACTTGATAATGGACATTTAGCAATAAAGTGACCGGGCTTACCACACTTGTAGAAAACCTTCTTGGAACGGGATTTGTAATCCTTCCCCTTCCGTTGCTTGAGGATTTGGCGAAAGCTTTTGATGATTAAAGCCATCTCCTCGTTGTCGAGCTTTGAAGCGTCGATTGGTTGTCTACTTGGTGTAGACTCCTCCTTCTTCTCCTCCATCGCCTTGAATGCCACCGGTTGTGCTTCGGATGTGGAGGGATCATCAAGCTCGTTGATCTTCTTTGAGCCCTTGATCATACATTCAAAGCTCACAAAATTCCCGATAACTTCCTCGGGAGTCATTAGTGTGTATCTAGGATTACCACGAATTAATTGAACTTGAGTGGGGTTAAGGAAGATGAGTGATCTAAGAATAACCTTAACCACCTCGTGGTCATCCCATTTCTTGCTCCCGAGGTTGCGCACTTGGTTCACCAAGGTTTTGAGCCGGTTATACATATCTTGTGGCGCCTCCCCTTGGCAAAGACGGAAGCGACCGAGCTCCCCTCGATTGTTTCCCGCTTGGTGAGTTCATCACCCTCGTGCGCGGTCTTGAGTAGATCACAAATCTCCTTCGCATTCTTCAATCCTTGCACCTTGTTATATTCCTCTCTACTTAGAGAGGCGAGGAGTATGGTTGTGGCTTGGGAGTTGAAGTGCTCGATTTGGGCTACATCATCCTCATCATAGCTTTCATCCCCTACGGATGGTACCTGTGCACCAAACTCAACAACATCCCATATACTTTTGTGGAGCGAGGTTAGATGAAATCGCATTAAATCACTCCACCTAGCGTAATCTTCACCATCAAAAGTTGGTGGTTTGCCTAATGGGACGGAAAGTAAAGGTGTATGTTTAGAAATGCGAGGGTAGCATAGGGGAATCTTACTATACTTCTTACGCTCTTGGCGCTTAGAAGTGATGGACGCCGCGTCGGAGCCGGAGGTGGATGCCGATGAAGAATCGGTCTCGTAGTAGACCACCTTCCTCATCCTCTTTTTCTTGTCCCCACTCCGATGCGGCTTGTGGGAAGAGGATTTCTCCTTCTTCTCTTTGTGGTGTGAAGAAGATCTCTTCTCCTTCCCTTTGGAGGAGTCCTTCTTCTTCTCCTTCCTCTTGATGCGGGACTCTTCCGATGAAGTGCTCCCGTGGCTTGTAGTGGGCTTTTCGCCGGTCTCCATCTCCTTCTTGGCATGATCTCCCGACATCACTTCGAGCGGTTAGGCTCTAATGAAGCATCGGGTTCTGATACCAATTGATAGTCGCCTAGAGGGGGGTGAATAGGGCGAAACTGAAATTTACAAATATAAACACAACTACAAGCCGGGTTAGTGTTAGAAATAAAACCGAGTCCGCGAGAGATGGTGAAAAACAAATCTCAAGCAAATAAGGAGTGTGACACAAGGATTTGTTTTACCGAGGTTCGATTCTCGCAAACCTACTCCCCATTGAGGTGGTCACAAAGACCGGGTCTCTTTCAACCCTTTCCCTCTCTCAAACGGTCCCTCCGACCGAGTGAGCTTCTCTTCTCAAATCAAAGCCGGGAACAAAACTTCCCCGCAAGGGCCACCACACAATTGGTGCCTCTTGCCTTGATTACAATAGAGTTTTGATCATAATAACAAGTGAGAAAGAAAAGAAGCAATCCAAGCGCAAGAGCTCAAAAGAACACGGCAAATCTCTCTCGCTAATCACTAAAGCCTTGTGTGGAATTGGAGAGGATTTGATCTCTTTGGTGTGTCTAGAATTGAATGCCTAGCTCTTGTAAGTGGTTGAGAAGTGGAAAACTTGGATGCAATGAATGGTGGGTGGTTGGGGGTATTTATAGCCCCAACCACCAAACTAGCCGTTTGGTGGGGCTGACAGTCGTATGGTGCACCGGACAGTCCGGTGTATACCGGACATGTCCGGTGCGCCAGCCACGTCACCAAAGCCGTTGGGATTCGACCGTTGGAGCACTGTCTTCTGGGCCCGCCTGGATGTCCGGTGGCGCACCAGACATGTACTGTTGAGTGTCCGGTGCGCCAGTATGGGCGTGCCTGACTTCTGCGTGCGCTGGCGCGCAATAAATGCGCTGCAGGTAGCCGTTGACGCCGAAATAGTCGTTGCCCCGCAGTTACACCGGACAGTCCGGTGAATTATAGCGGAGCAGCCGCTGCGGTTTCCTGAAGCTGGCGAGTTCCTGAGGCCGCTCTTCCTTGGAGCACCGGACACTGTCCGGTGTACACCGGACAGTCCGGTGAATTATAGCGGAGCGCCTCTGGAAATTCCCGAAGGTGACGAGTTTGAGTTGGAGTCCTCTGGTGCACCGGACACTGTCCGGTGGTGCACCGGACACTGTCCGGTGTACACCGGACAGTCCGGTGTTCCAGACCAGAGGTGCCTTCGGTTGGCCCTTTGCTCTTTTGTTGAACCCAATACTTGGTCATTTTATTGGCTAAGTGTGAACCTTTGGCACCTGTATAACTTGTACACTAGAGCAAACTAGTTAGTCCAATTTATTTGTGTTGGGCAATTCAACCACCAAAATTATTTAGGAACTAGGTGTAAGCCTAATTCCCTTTCAGTAAGCCGTCGCAACGCACGGGCAACCGACTAGTTTATAATTTATACATGCGCATTCTGGATTCAGATGGTGTTCTCAGTGAGCGCAAGATTTATACTAGTTTGGGTGGAACATCCCTACTTTTAGTCTTCGGTGGCTCACGCTAGACACCTTGTTTCTCAATACTCGTAGTATGAGTTACAAGCGGATGAGAGAGTGAAGAGTTCCCAAGTCTCTATGGGGTTGTGTCGCTAAGGGTTTTACGTATCGGGTGTTTGCTACCGGCTAAGTCGCGAGTATCGTGGTCTTGTGTTCTGCTCTAACCTCTGGTCGTTGCCGACCCTCCCCTTTTATAGACCAAGGATGGGACCGGTTAAAAGTGGCTTCTCGTGGACAGAGTTACTGTGTCGTGGCAGAACGAAGCGTTTACCCCTAGCACAAACGTGCTCGTTGGTATTCGCCTCGGTCGTCTGAGCTCTCTAGCAGGACTCTTTAAGTCCAGTTGCATGTGGGCGATGATGAACTCATGCGTCATCATTAATCCTCCTAAGTCGTGTCGCGCTGACCCATGGCCTTCGTAGTCTGAGCCTCGTCGTTACTCGTCGATTTGCGGGCCTGTAGATCGTCAGGGGGCTCAGGCCTAGGCTCTGTAGGCTATAAGTGGGCCGCAGGTCTACGACCTCGTAGGTCATTAGTGGGGCTCTACCTGGGTTCGTAGGTCATGAGTAGGAGGACCAACTTCTCTACAATGGTTTGACGCTAGACATATTTAATGTGGTCAGTCATTTATGATGGGGCAGTCGTGGGCCAAATGTGGAATCCACTCAAGTGGCTTCCTCTCGCCTCGCCCAACCCCCCTTCTAGCTCTGCCTCGCTCGACCACCGAGTTCGATGTTCAGGGCTACTCAAGGGCGGGCCCTTCCGGGGGCGAACTCTCCTTTGGTACTACCTCTGAGTTGCGGGCCCAAGGGGCTCAGGGATCTGATCCTTGAGAGCACAACTATATGCATGATCTGCTGGAGACAGCCTTATAACAACTAACTCCATAAACAATTTCCCTTATATATCTCCCTATAACAACTAACTCCATCAAAAAAAGGAAAAAGTGGATCGCATGCTCATCTTCTTGTCCATCTTCCGATCCTTCCCAACGCCAAATCTAGGTTTTTCTCTCTACCCACACCACACCCTTCGCAACCCCTTTCTCTGGCAGTGCCCAACCCCAAGGACGTCTTTGCAACTGCCACCGCACAGGCCCCCGCCTTAGTGCCATGCACTTTCGTGACCTCTCTTGCTGCGACGGCATCATCGATGACCTCCCTGGCCAGCGTCCTACTCCCTCAACATCGGCTGCATCGTTTGCATTCCCGAGGATGACTTTTGTCACATGCTACAACAACGCCAGCGTGCCTCGAGTCCATAAACTTTCCTATGTGCTTTGAATCCACCGCGATGCATGCAGGGGTGGAGCCGATATTTTGGCATAGGGGTCGAGCAAGTCACCAATACTAAAAAAGTATGGCAAAGGTGGAAGCACCATGTCTTTGAAGGGGTTGGATTATCAACCAGGGATTAATTTTCAGGTTCTCATCTATAATAAGTTGAGGTGAACCTATATGTTGCCCTCCTAGTAACACGCACTCACAATTCTTTTTGGTTATTTCCTATGGATGTTGCAAGTTTCGGCTTTCTGTTGGTTTGGTTGGTTGTCTTATTCAATCATCTATTGGTGTGATTGCTGAGGCATTTTGGGTGATTCAGCTATATGAAAGAGTGTTTCGAGTATCAATTTTTTTTATCAAATCATGTTGGTTTTTCTATTTATAATCTAAGGTCTTATGAATGTGATGCTTCCAAGGCTTACTTTCGTCTTTGGAATTTTGGTGGTCCGAACTGGATCCATGAGATCAGGGATTACAAATTGGAAGAAGATTTGTCTTGGCATACAATATCTCAAAAGTCAAGATCTCCATTGACATATGAAGAGGTTGTTCACACTTCTATCATGACAAGAGCTAACTCCATTCCTCTCAGAAATAGAAGAAATCACTTCACTGGTAAAACTTTGCCTTCATCTAACTCGCATCAATCACGATTATCGGTCTTTCATCGATTATCATTCCCCAAGAATCAAGTCGCCACGGTGTTCAATATATTAAACTCCGATTTTGTCGGATTAATCAAGTGAAGAACATGGCAACACCCCCCAATTCAGGCAAGGAGTTTGAGAATTCAACTTTCAAATCTCTGGTATCATAGGGGCATTTATTCAAAATCTTTATTGGATTCTTTCAATCAAGCAAATAGTAAGAAGATTTATATTTCAAATTCTAGTCCTGAAATATCTCTTTTAGGTGAATTCCCTGGTAGGCGTTTTAATGAGAAACATATTCTGCACTACAGAATTCTTTATTATTTTGGAAGCCAAAAATTCCTTTTGGCACAAGTAAGGATAACATATGTATTTGATGTTTAATCCCATGGTATAGTAGAATGGAGTGTCGACATCCAATCTGATGCCTGGTACGTAAACAACCTGGTCACTCTCAATCCAGTTGTTAATTACCTAAACCAAAAATTGGTTTCCAACTAGGCGCTGAAATTATCGATTCATTTTCTAGTAAGTTCAGTGGCACATCGTGGGCCTCATCTCCCAATATCTGGTTCCAATCCAACCTTAGCTCTATGACATGTGGGCCATAAACACCTCCCTGGTTCACCACCTTTTCAAAAATTGTTGGGGCGATCAACTTTAGAGGTGGCCCTTTGTCTTCCATAGTCATGCTCGAACTTACACTGTTCCACAATACCCTCGTCGCACCAATTTACTCCTTACATCCACCACTTCCTCCACTCTCACACTCTCCGTCATTTGCTTCGGAACCAACTACTTCCATGGCGTATTGCTGGGTGGATCTTGCACCATTCTTGCCACAAGGTTTGGTTGCTGCTCTAATTCAGCACCCGAAAAAAGGTACTCGCGGTTACTCATTTACAACCCACACTTCATGAAGATTGGGGTATTATCCTAGTCCAGTCGTTGTCGGATCATGTGTTTCCGTTTCAAGGCATTGTTGTTGTTGTTCGTGAATTTTTGTAGGGTACTTGTACTTAAATATCAGATCCATTAAACGCTCTTATTTTGGGAAGGCTCTAGCAAGGGTTAGAAATGTCTTTGATCGTGACAACCTCGTTGTTTTAGGATCTCAACAAACCTTAGGTATCACATTCACAGTTATAAGGATAATGAGGCTTGAAATTTTCGTGCCCTTAATTTCAATAGAGAGTATTGGATTATGCTACTGGGCTTCCCTTTAGATTTTTGGGCCCATGATCATATCCAAAATGCGATTGAATCTTTTGGTAGACTATTAATGTGGGAGCCCAATCAAAACAAATCATGATGATTCACGTCGGAGTGACCCCGCTTGAGGAAGTTATTTAGCTCATTATTTTTAGTGTCTCAGAAGGTTTTCAAGGTTATGCCTGGATAATTCAATGTGATATTATTTAACTGTAACACCTCAAAAATCCTAATACTGGGAATTGGTAGAGTCCTCCAAAGATTTTGAATTAAACTGTCCTCTTATAAGAACTTTCTTACCTTCCAAGTTACATATCTTATAATAAATGTACTTGCTAATAAATACTAAACAAAAGATCCCAATATGAATTAGGTTTTTCCTTTTGTTGAACCATATATTTAATTTCCTAACAAAAGATATCTACTAGGAAACTCTACTATTTTTTTGTTGTGTGTTTATTAATCACATATCCAAAAGAATTTTCTTAAATAGACAATTAATAGAAAATTTGCATTCATGCTGATATTCATTGTTTTGTTGCATTTGAATTGTTAAACTCGAAACTGAATTTGAAACTAAAACTAGAAGTTTGAACTTGGAAAAAACAAAAGAAAACTAAAAAGGAAATAAGAAAAATTGGGAAAACTCACCTTCTTGGGTCATGAAACTTGCTTCCAGTCCAGCTTCTTGCCCCGCTTGGGCCAATTTCTTCTCTGACCACGAGGCCCAGATCTCTCGCACCCGCTCATGTGTAAGGCTGACTAGTGGGGCCACACTGTCAGGTCGACATCTCCTGACGTGCTCGTGTTTGTTTTCCATGTCACTGACTATGGGACCTGCTTGTCATCCCTTTCTTCTACCAGCCGTAGCAAACTGAAAAATATAAAAAAACGAACATCCACTGGGAGCAACAACCTTCCCGCGATATCCTTGTCTACAAATCCCGTCCACATCCAAACTCTTCCCATGCGGATATAAATCCCCAGCCGTGTTCCCTTATTCCTTCGCGAGCCCGAGGCCACCGAACCATAGCAACAGGATGTGAGTCCGAATAACCAGAGTGCGCCGCTCAAGCCGTGTCGTTGATGCGAGAAGAAAGAGGGCCGCTACAATTAGTTCGTGAGACATATAGGTCGTGGTCTCCCAGTCAACTATAGTTGCGGAGGATCGTTATCTTTATATGGTTTAGTTATTTAGTTATTTTGTACATAACCTCTACTATATAATAAAGATGTGACATTAATTTTAATAACATGAGTCATCATATGTGTGAGACTTGATCCTAACACACATTTGATTCGCGCCCGTGTTTGCCCTTAAATCCAGGTGTGACATCAACACAATATGTTAGGGATCAACCAGGAGATGAAGAACAGGATCCTCCCTACCAAAAATGGGCATGAAGTTCCTTTTGAGTTTATTAGGCTCGATAAATCGATGAATATTCTAGGTTTTGATCTCAAACTTCCACAATTGCTGCAAGAAACCAGTTAAATGATGTGAGAGGTGTGGCCTCAACCAGTGGAGGACATTCCAATTTTCCAGCTTAGCAACAACAAAATGCTAAACAGGAGAAACCTGAAGAGCAAATTAGCTATCAAGTATCAGGCCTGAAGATTTATAGTCATCTCACAAATCCATTGGACAGGGACTACAAGTTCTAATGCCTATGCATCCCCCAACCCCGTTATTCAGCTTGTGCAAGATCAAAACCAAGATATGGTCTTAGCTTTACCTGCCACCCCCCTATATCTGAAGTCAGAGAAAACATTCCTCAACTTGATGCAGCATTAGAGGATGAGTCTCAAGTCAATGTTGGCAATGCAGAGAATCAACTGCACATTGGATACATGCAAAGGCCGGACACATGTGAGGTGGACCCTGCACTGGAAGAGCATATGGCCAAAAACAATTTCACATGTGGTCCACATACTTCTCGAAGGCAAAGACTGACAGAAGGGTAAAGACACGTAAGGCATGTGCACCCTTTTTTATCAAGCATATTATGTCACACAAACCATTTTTTATAACAAATTCATTTAAAGTCAAAAAGTTGATCATACTCTTTTCACTAAAACTATCGACAATGATTTGTTAGTATGCCAAATATATGTTGATGATATTATCTTTTGGTCTACTGACAAATCATCTTGTGAAGAGTTTGGTAGAATCATGGTCAAGAAGTTTGATATGTCTATGATGGGTGAGTTAAGGTTTTTTTAGGATTATAAATCAAGCAACTCAAGGATAACACCTTCATCAGCCAAACGAAGTACACTCAGAATATTCTGAAGTTTGGAATGAAGGATACCAAACCCATCAAGACACCCATGGGAACCAACAGACATCTTGACCTTGACACGGGAGGTATATCGGCCTATGATAGGTTCACTTCTTTACTTATGTGCATCTAGACTGGACATAATGCTTTTCAGTTTGCATGTGTGCAAAATTTCAAGCTGACCTTAAATAATGTCACCTTAAAACTGTTAAGAGAATTTTTAAGATATTTAGTTCCAGCTAACTTTAGGGTTTAGTATCCTAAGGGTTCAAACTTTGATATCAAAAGATATTTCGATGCCAATTATGTCGGATATAAGGTTTGAAAGTCGCCTAGAGGGGGGGTGAATAGGCGGGATCTGAAAATTATAAACTTAAGCACACACTACAAGCCGGGGTTAGCGTTAGAACAAATATCAAGTCCGGGAGAGAAGGGAAAAACAAATCAATCAAGAAATAAAGCAGATGAACATGGTGATTTGTTTTACCGAGGTTCGGTTTTAAAGAACCTAGTCCCCGTTGAGGTGGTCACAAAGACCGAGTCTCTTTCAACCCTTTCCCTCTCTCAAACGGTCACTTAGACCGAGTGAGCTTTCTCCTTAATCAATTGGGTCACTTAGACCCTACAAAGACCACCACACACTTGGTGTCTCTTGCCTTGATTGCAAGTCACTTTGAGAACAAGAATGAGGAAGAAGAAAGTGATCCAAGAAACAAGAGCGCAAAGAACACGAACAAAACACTCTCTATAGTCACTAGGTGTTTGGAGTGAATTTGGGACTTGGAGAGGCTTTGATTATTTTTAATTGTGTCTAGGAGTGAATGCACTAGCTCTTGTATTGAATGTGAACTGCTGAAAACTTGGATGCTTAGAGTGGTGGTGGTTGGGGGTATTTATAGCCCTCAACCACCACAAAGCCGTTGGGGCAGGCTGCTATCGATGGGCGCACCGGACAGTCCGGTGCGCCAGCCACGTCACCCAACTGTTAGGGTTCGGGAGCTTCTGACCGTTGGAGGCTTTGTCTTCTAGTGGCACCGGACAGTCCGGTGCCGCACCAGATAGGCACTGTTCACTGTTCGATGCGCCTCTGACGACTGCTCTGACTTCAGCGCGCACGGTTCGCGCACTGTTCATCTGATCCGCGCTTTTGCAGTCGACCGTTGCGCTGGATAGTCGTTATTCCGCTGGTGCGCCGGATAGTCCGGTGAATTATAGCGGAGCGCGCCCTGAGAAACCCGAGAGTGGAGAGTTGGACACTGTCCGGTGGCATACCGGACAGTCCGGTGCGCCAGACCAGGGCACTTTTGGTTTCTTTTGCTCCTTTGATTTTGAACCCTTTCTTCAATCTTTTATTGGTTTGTGTTGAACCTTTATGCACCTGTAGAATATATAATCTAAAGCAAACTAGTTAGTCCAATATTTGTGTTGGGCATTCAACCACCAAAATTATTTATAGGAAAATGTTAAACCCTTTTTCCCTTTCAGTCTCCCCCTTTTTTGTGATTGATGCCAACACAAACCAAAGCAAATATATAAGTGCAAAATTGAACTAGTTTGCATAAGGTAAGTGCATAGGTTACTTGGAATTAAACAAATTTATATTTTCACTAGATATGCATGAATTGCTTTCTTTTATTTAACATTTTGGACCACATTTGCACCACTTGTTTTGTTTTTGCAAATCTCTTTGGAAATTCTTTTCAAAGTCTTTTGCAAATAGTCAAGGGTATATGAATAAGATTGCAAGAAGCATTTTCAAGATTTGAAATTTCTCCCCTGTTTCAAATGCTTTTCCTTTGACTAAACAAAACTCTCCCTGAATAAAATTCTCCTCTTAGTTTTCAAGAGGGTTTTAATAGATACCAATTGGAACTTATACTTAGATACTAGTTTTGAAATTCTATCTTTAAATATACCAATTTGAAAATATCATATCAACTGAAGAAATTTCTTATCACAAGATACCAATTGGAAAAACAAACTTTTATAAATAAATCAAAATTTTGAAGTTGGTGGTGCGGTCCTTTTGCTTTGGGCTAATACTTTCTCCCCCTTTGGTATTAATCGCCAAAAACGGAGATTTTGAGAGCCCTATACTTTCTCCCCCATTGGTAAATGAAATATGTGTGAAGATTATACCAATTTGAGAGTGATGTGGAGTGACGGCGAAGGGTAAATGATACCATTACAGTGCAGTGGAAGCCTTGTCTTCGCCGAGGGACTCCATTTCCCTTACAATATATGACTTAGTATAGAAATATACTTGAAAACATATTAGTCGTACCAAATGAAAGAGATATGGTCAAAGGTATATAAATGAGCTATGTGTGCAATGTTTCAATCAAAGTTCCGAGAATCAAGTATATTTAGCTCATTCCTAAGTTTGGTAAAGGTTTTCTCATCTAAAGGCTTGGTAAAGATATCGGCTAATTGTTCTTTGGTGCTAACATAAGTAATCTCGATACCCCCCCCCCCTTTGTTGGTGATCCCTCAAAAAGTGATACCGAATGTCTATGTGCTTAGTGCGGTTGTGTTCAACGGGATTATCAGCCATGCAGATTGCACTCTCATTGTCACATAGGAGAGAGACTTTGCTCAATTTGTAGCCATAGTCCCTTAGGGTTTGCCTCATCCAAAGTAATTGCGCACAACAATGACTGAGAGCACCTAGAGGGGGGGGTGAATAGGTGATCCTGTAAAACTTGAACTTAATGCCACAAAAACTTGGTTAAGCGTTAGCACAGTATTGCCAAGTGGCTAGAGAAGAGTCTTAGCGAAACACAATAACCACAAGAGAATCAACACAGGTAGACACAGTGGTTTATCCCGTGGTTCGGCCAGGTACAACACTTGCCTACTTCCATGTTGTGGCGTCCCAACGGACGAGGGTTGCAATCAACCCTCTCAAGCGGTCCAAAGACCCACTTGAATACCACGGTGTTTGCTTTTCTTCTCTATATCCCGTTTGCGATGAATCTCCACAACTTGGAGTCTCTCGCCCTTACAAAGATGTTCACAAGGAAGCACGGAGTAAGGGAGGGATTAGCAACTCACACAAGACACAAAGATCACAGCAAATACGCACACACAAGACCCAGACTTAAGCTCAAAAGACTAGCACACTAGAACGGAGCTCAAATCACTAGAATGTCGAACAAGTGCGCAAGAATGGAGTGTGAGTTATCAAGAGTGCTCAAGGAATGCTTGGTGTACTCCTCCATGCGCCTAGGGGTCCCTTTTATAGCCCCAAGGCAGCTCGGAGTCGTTGAGTGCATTCCAGGAAGGCAATTCTTGCCTTCTGCCGCCTGACGCACCGGACAGTCCGGTGCACCACCGGACACTGTCCGGTGCGGATTTCTTTCCTTCTCTGGCGAAGTCGACCGTTGGCGCCTGGGAGCCGTTGGCGCACCGGACACTGTCCGGTGCACACCGGACAGTCCGGTGCCCCCTCCCGACCGTTGGCTCGGCCACATGTCTCGCGCAGATCGCGCAGCCGACCGTTGGCCCGGCCGACCATTGGCTCACCGGACAGTCTGGTGCACACCGAACAGTCCGATGAATTATAGCCGTACGCAGTTAATTCCTTCCCGAGAGCAGCAAGTTCGCCTGAGCCAGCCTGGTGCACCGGACAGTCCGGTGCACCCAGACAGAGCTGGCTTTGGCTGAAACAAAGCTATCTCTCTCCAATTTGCTTTCTCCTGTTTCCAGCACTTAGACACAATACATTAGTCTCTAAAACAATGTACTAAGTCTGAGAAACATACCTTTATACTTGATTTGTACTTTGTCCACCATTTGACACTTAGGCACTCGTGTTGGACACTAAATCACCAAAACACTTAGAAATAGCCCAAGGGCACATTTCCCTTTCAATCTCCCCCTTTTTGGTGATTAATGCCAACACAACATAAAGCAAGTAGAACAAGTACAAAATCAATTCAAATAAGAACTCAAATTTGTTTTGAATCAAATTTGGCATATATGGATCATTCTTTGCCACCACTTGGTTTGTTTTTGCAAATCAAACTCAATTTCCTATCTCTAAGTCAAACACACATGTTGAAACATAAAGAGAGATATTTCACGAGAAATTGATCAAGGATTCAAAAACTCCCCCTTTTTCCCAAATTAAACATTTTCCCCACAGGAGACCAACTTTTGACAATAAGAGCAATTAAGAGTATTTTGACAAACAAAAACTCTAACTCTATTATTTTCAAAATTCACAAGTGGTAGCTGATCCATTTATTGCTTTGGCCTTATTTTCTCCCCCTTTGGCATCAAGCACCAAAATGGGATCAATTTTGGCCCTTTAACCCCATTGCCTCACCAAAAATCTTCAACTAAGAGTAAAAGGCAATAAGAGTACTAAGATGAACTTGGAAGAAGTTACTCGTTCATCGGAGTGCAGTGGAAGTCTTGCATGGTCCAAGTTCACTTTTCCCTTTCAATCCTCCTTTGAGACTAAATTAAGCAAACTCAAGCACACAGTTAGTCTCAAAGGGTCAAGTTGTAGCACATCTCCCCCTAAATTTGTGCATCACTTGCAAATGGACTTGTAAGGTCCGGGGAGTGCATGTACAACTTGAGCACCATAAATAAACAACACAATGCAAAAGAAACATGATCAAAGGCATAAACACATGTATGCTATAAATCAATCCAAGTTTCGTGATTCTAAGACATTGAGCTCACTACGCAACTTGCAAAAGGTCTGCTCATCTAAAGGCTTGGTAAAGATATCAGCTAGCTGGTTCTCGGAGCTAACATGAAACACTTCGATATCTCCCTTTTGCTGGTGGTCTCTCAAAAAGTGATGCCGGATGTCAATGTGCTTTGTGCGGTTGTGTTCAACAGGATTATCCGCCATGCGGATAGCACTCTCATTATCACATAGGAGTGGGACTTTGCTCAAATTGTAGCCAAAGTTCCTGAGGGTTTGCCTCATCCAAAGTAGTTGCGCGCAACACTGTCCTGCGGCAACATACTCGGCCTCAGCGGTGGATAGGGCAACGGAGGTTTGTTTCTTAGAACTCCATGACACCAGGGACCTTCCTAAGAATTGGCACGTCCCTGATGTACTCTTCCTATCAACCTTACATCCACCATAGTCGGAGTCTGAATATCCAATCAGGTCAAAGGTAGACCCCTTTGGATACCAGATCCCGAAACAAGGCGTAGCGACTAAATATCTAAGAATTCGCTTCACAGCCACTAAGTGACACTCCTTAGGATCGGATTGAAATCTAGCACACATGCATACGCTAAGCATAATATCTGGTCTACTCGCACATAAATAAAGTAAAGACCCTATCATAGACCGGTATGCTTTTTGATCAACAGACTTACCTCCTTTATTGAGGTCGGTGTGTCTGTCGGTTCCCATCAGAGTCTTTGCGGGCTTGGTGTCCTTCATCCCAAACCTCTTGATCAAATCTTGTGTGTACTTCATTTGGGAGATGAATGTTCCATCCTTGAGTTGCCTCACTTGGAACCCAAGGAAGTAGCTTAACTCGCCCATCATCGACATCTCGAATTTCTGAGTCATCACCCTGCTAAACTCTTCACAAGACTTTTGGTTAGTAGAACCAAATATTATGCCATCAACATAAATTTGGCACACAAAAACATCACCATCACAAGTCTTAGTAAAAAGAGTTGGATCGGCTTTCCCAACCTTGAAAGCATTAGCAATTAAAAAGTCTCTAAGGCATTCATACCATGCTCTTGGGGCTTGCTTAAGTCCATAGAGCGACTTAGAGAGCTTACACGCGTGGTCGGGTTACCGTTCATCCTCGAAGCCAGGGGGTTGCTCCACGTACACCTCCTCCTTGATTGGCCCGTTGAGGAAAGCGCTCTTCACATCCATTTGGAGCAACCTGAAGGAATGGTGAGCGGCATATGCTAGCAAGATACGAATGGACTCTAGCCTAGCCACAGGAGCAAAAGTCTCCTCAAAGTCCAAACCTGCGACTTGGGCATAACCTTTTGCCACAAGTCGTGCCTTGTTCCTTGTCACCACCCCGTGCTCATCTTGTTTGTTGCGGAACACCCACTTGGTTCCCACAACATTTTGCTTGGGACGAGGCACCAGTGTCCAAACTTCATTTCTTTTGAAGTTGTTGAGCTCCTCCTGCATGGCCAACACCTAGTCCGGATCTAGCAAGGCCTCTTCTACCCTGAAAGGCTTAATAGAAGAGACAAAGGAGTAATGCTCACAAAAATTAACTAATCGAGATCGAGTAGTTACTCCCTTGCTAATATCACCCAAAATTTGGTCGACGGGATGATCCCTTTGAATCATTGCTCGAACTTGGGTTGGAGGTGCCGGTTGTGCTTCTTCCTCCATTACATGATCATCTTGTGCTCCCCCTTGATCACACGCCTCCTGTTCATCATCTTGAGTTGGGGGTTGCACCATTGTTGAGGAAGAAGGTTGATCTTGCTCATCTTGTTCCTGTGGCCGCACATCTCCAATCGCCATGGTGCGTATTGCGGTCGTTGGAACTTCTTCTTCATCTACATCATCAAAATCAACAACTTGCTCTCTTGGAGAGCCATTAGTCTCATCAAATACAACGTCGCTAGAGACTTCAACCAAACCCGATGATTTGTTGAAGACTCTATACGCCTTTGTATTTGAGTCATAACCTAACAAAAACCCTTCTACGGCTTTGGGAGCAAATTTGGAATTCCTACCCTTCTTCACTAGAATGTAGCATTTACTCCCAAAAACCCGAAAATACGAAACATTGGGTTTGTTACCGGTTAGTAGCTCATACGACGTCTTCTTGAGGAGGCGATGAAGGTATACCCTGTTGATGGCGTGGCAAGACGTGTTCACGGCTTCCGACCAAAAGCGCTCGGGGGTCTTGAACTCTCCAAGCATCGTCCTCGCCATGTCTATAAGCGTCCCGTTCTTCCTCTCTACCACACCATTTTGCTGTGGTGTGTAGGGAGCGGAGAACTCGTGCTTGATCCCTTCCTCCTCAAGGTACTCCTCCACTTGAAGGTTCTTGAACTCGGACCCATTATCGCTCCTTATCTTCTTCACCTTGAGCTCAAACTCGTTTTGAGCTCTCCTTAGGAAGCGCTTGAGGGTCCCTTGGGTTTCAGATTTATCCTGCAAAAAGAATACCTAAGTGAAGCGGGAAAAGTCATCAACAATAACTAGACCATACTTACTTCCTCCTATGCTTAGATAGGCGACAGGTCCGAAGAGATCCATGTGAAGCATCTCCAAAGGTCTTGATGTGGTCATCACATTCTTGCTGTGATGCGCTCCTCCCACTTGTTTACCTGCTTGACAAGCTGCACAAGGTCTATCTTTTTCGAAAGTAACATTGGTTAGACCTATCACGTGTTCTCCCTTTAGAAGCTTGTGAAGGTTCTTCATCCCCACATGTGCTAAGCGGCGATGCCACAGCCAGCCCATGCTAGTCTTAGCAATTAAGCATGCATCTAGACCGGCCTCTCCTTTTGCAAAATCAACTAAATAAAGTTTGCCGTCTAATACACCCTTAAAAGCTAATGAACCATCACTTCTTCTAAAGACAGACACATCTACATTAGTGAATAAACAGTTATATCCCATATTGCATAATTGACTAACAGATAGCAAATTATATCCAAGAGACTCAACTAAAAACACATTAGAAATAGAGTGCTCGGATGAAATAGCAATTTTACCTAACCCTTTTACCTTGCCTTGATTCCCATCACCGAATATTATTGAATCTTGGGAATCCTTGTTTTTGACGTAGGAGGTGAACATCTTCTTCTCCCCCGTCATATGGTTTGTGCATCCGCTGTCGATAATCCAACTTGAACCCCCGGATGCATAAACCTGCAAGGCAAATTTAGGCTTGGGTCTTAGGTACCCAACTCTTGTTGGGTCCTCCAAGGTTAGTCACAATTGTCTTAGGGACCCAAATGCAAGTTTTGTCTCCCTTGCATTTTGCCCCTAATTTTCTAGCAACTATCTTCCTATCCTTTCTACAAATGGCAAAGGAAGCATTTAAAGCATGATATATGGTAGAAGGTTCATTAATTTTCCTAGGAACATTAACACCATTTCTCCTAGGCACATTTCTACCATGCATACAGGAAGAACTAGAAGCAAACATAGCATACGAATCATAAGCATCATAACTTCTATTTGCATTTCTAGCATGTCTCCTATCATGATACATAAAAGTATGGTTCTTTTTAGCACTACTAGCCATAGGGGCCTTCCCTTTCTCCTTGGCGGGGATGGGAGCCTTATGGCTTGTTAAATTCTTGGCTTCTCTCTTGAAACCAAGTCCATCCTTAATTGAGGGGTGTCTACCAATCGTGTAGGCATCCCTTGCAAATTTTAACTTATTAAATTCGCTTTTTCTAGTCTTAAGTTGGGTATTAAGACTCGCCACTTCATCACTCAATTTAGAAATTGAAACTAGGTGTTCACTACAAGCATCAACATTAAAATCTTTACACCTAGTGCAAACCACAACATGTTCTACACAAGATGTTTATTTATTAGCTATTTCTAACTTAGCATTCAAGTCATCGTTTATGCTTTTTAAACTAGAAATAGAGTCATGGCATGTAGACAATTCACAAGAAAGCATTTCATTCCTCTTTATTTCTAAATCAAGGGATTTTTGAGCTTCTACAAACTTATCATGTTCATCATATAAGAGATCCTCTTGCTTTTCTAGCAATCTATTCTTATCATTCAAAGCATCAATCAATTCATTTATTTTATCCACCTTGGTTCTATCTAGACCCTTGAATAAACATGAATAATCTATTTCATCATCATCACTAGACTCATCCTCACTTGAAGAAGCATAAGTACTAGTGTTACAAGCGTTTACCTTCTTTTCTCTTGCCATGAGGCAAGTGTGATGCTCGTTGGGGAAGAGGGATGACTTGTTGAAGGCAGTGGCGGCGAGTCCTTTGTTGTCGGAGTCGGATGACGAACAATCCGAGTCCCACTCCTTGCCAAGATGTGCCTCGCCTTTTGCCTTCTTATAGTTCTTCTTCTTCTCCCTCTTGTTCCCTTGTTCCTGGTCACTATCATTGTCGGGACAATTAGCAATAAAATGACCAACCTTACCACATTTGAAGCATGAGCGCTTCCCCTTTGTCTTGGTCTTGCTTGGCTGCCCCTTGCGACCCTTTAGCGCCGTCTTGAAGCGCTTGATGATGAGGGCCATCTCTTCATCATTGAGCCCGGCCGCCTCAACTTGCGCCACCTTGCTAGGTAGCGCCTCCTTGCTCCTCGTTGCTTTGAGAGCAATGGGTTGAGGCTCATGGATTGGATCGTTCAACGCGTCGTCGACATATCTCGCCTCCTTGATCATCATTCGCCTGCTTACGAATTTCCCAAGAACTTCTTCGGGCGACATCTTGGTGTACCTAGGATTTTCACAGATATTGTTCACCAAATGTGGATCAAGTACAGTGAAGGACCTTAGCATTAGACGAACGACGTCGTGGTCCGTCCATCATGTGCTTCCGTAGCTCCTTATCTTGTTGATGAGGGTCTTGAGCCGGTTGTATGTTTGGGTTGGCTCCTCTCCCCTGATCATTGCGAATCTTCCAAGCTCGCCCTCCACCAACTCCATTTTGGTGAGCAAGGTGACGTCGTTCCCCTCGTGTGAGATCCTGAGGGTGTCCCAGATCTGCTTGGCATTGTCTAAGCCGCTCACCTTATGATACTCGTCCCTGCACAAAGAGGCTAACAACATAGTAGTAGCTTGTGCATTTCTATGAATCTGTTCATTGATAAACATAGGACTATCCGAGCTATCAAATTTCATTCCACTCTCCACAATCTCCCATATGCTCGGATGGAGAGAGAACAAGTGACTACGCATTTTGTGGCTCCAAAATCCGTAGTCCTCTCCATCAAAGTGAGGAGGTTTGCCAAGTGGAATGGAGAGCAAATGAGCATTTGTACTTTGCGGAATACGAGAGTAGTCAAAAGAAAAGTTTGAATTAACCGATTTCCTTCTCTCGTAGTCGTCGTCGTCGTTGTCCTTTTGGGAAGAAGTGGACTCGTCGCTGTCGTCGTAGTAGACGATCTCCTTGATGCGCCTTGTCTTCTTCTTCTTCCCATCCTTTCGTTTGTGGCCCGAGCCCGAGTCGGTAGGCTTGTCATCCTTCGGCTCGTTGACGAAGGACTCCTTCTCCTTATCATTGATCACAATCTCCTTGCCCTTAGGATCCATCTCTTCAGGCGGTTAGTCCCTTTCTTGAAGAGAACGACTCTGATACCAATTGAGAGCACCTAGAGGGGGGGGTGAATAGGTGATCCTGTAAAACTTGAACTTAATGCCACAAAAACTTGATTAAGCGTTAGCACAGTATTGCCAAGTGGCTAGAGAAGAGTCTTAGCGAAACACAATAACCACAAGAGAATCAACACAGGTAGACACAGTGGTTTATCCCGTGGTTCGGCCAGGTACAACACTTGCCTACTTCCACGTTGTGGCGTCCCAATGGACGAGGGTTGCAATCAACCCCTCTCAAGCGGTCCAAAGACCCACTTGAATACCACGGTGTTTGCTTTTCTTCTCTATATCCCGTTTGCGAGGAATCTCCACAACTTGGAGTCTCTCGCCCTTACAAAGATGTTCACAAGGAAGCACGGAGTAAGGGAGGGATTAGCAACTCACACAAGACACAAAGATCACAGCAAATACGCACACACAAGACCCAGACTTAAGCTCAAAAGACTAGCAAAATAGAACGGAGCTCAAATCACTAGAATGTCGAACAAGTGCGCAAGAATGGAGTGTGAGTGATCAAGAGTGCTCAAGGAATGCTTGGTGTACTCCTCCATGCGCCTAGGGGTCCCTTTTATAGCCCCAAGGCAGCTAGGAGCCGTTGAGTGCATTCCAGGTGATAGTCGCCTAGAGGGGGGGGTGAATAGGGCGAAACTGAAATTTACAAATATAAACACAACTACAAGCCGGGTTAGCGTTAGAAATATGAACGAGTCCGCGAGAGAGGGTGAAAAACAAATCCCAAGCAAATGAAGAGTGTGACACGCGGATTTGTTTTACCGAGGTTCGGTTCTTGCAAACCTACTCCCCGTTGAGGAGGCCACAAAGGCCGGGTCTCTTTCAACCCTTCCCTCTCTCAAACGGTCCCTCGGACCGAGTGAGCTTCTCTTCTCAAATCACTTGGGAATCAAACTTCCCGCAAGGACCACCACACAATTGGTGTCTCTTGCCTCAATTACAAGTGAGTGTTTGATCACAAGAAAGAATGTGAAAGAAAAGAAGCGATCCAAGCGCAAGAGCTCAAATGAACACTACAAATCACTCTCTCTAGTCACTAAGGCTTTGTGTGGAGTTGGGAGAGGATTTGATCTCTTTTGGTGTGCTTTGCAATGAATGCTAGCTCTTGTATAGTGGTTGGAAGCTGAGAAACTTGGATGCAATGAATGGTGGGGTGGTTGGGGTATTTATAGCCCCAACCACCAAACTTGACCGTTGGTGGAGGCTGTCTGTCGTATGGTGCACCGGACAGTCCGGTGCACACCGGACATGTCCGGTGCGCCAGCCACGTCACCAATGCCGTTGGATTCTGACCCTTGGAGTTCTGACTTCTGGGCCCGCCTGGATGTCTGGTGCACACCGGACATGTACTGTTCAATGTCTGGTGCGCCAGTATGGGCGTGCCTGACTTCTGCGCGCTTCTGGTGCGCATTGAATGCGCCTGCAGGTGACCGTTAGCGCGAAGTAGCCGTTGCTCTGCTGGTTCACCGGACAGTCCGGTGTACACCGGACATGTCCGGTGAATTATAGCGGAGCAGCCGTTCCGATTTCCCGAGGCTGGCGAGTTCCTGAGGCAGCTCTTCCGTGGAGCACCGGACAGTCCGGTGAATTATAGCGGAGCGCCTCTGGAAATTCCCGAAGGTGGCGAGTTCGAATTGGAGTCCTCTGGTGCACCGGACACTGTCCGGTGGTGCACCGGACACTGTTCGGTGTACACCGGACAGTCTGGTGCCCTCAGACCAGAGGTGCCTTCGGTTGCCCCTTTGCTCCTTTGTTGAATCCAATACTTGATCTTTTTATTGGCTGAGTGTGAACCTTTGGCCCCTGTATAACTTATATACTAGAGCAAACTAGTTAGTCCAATTATTTGTGTTGGGCAATTCAACCACCAAAATTATTTAGGAACTAGGTGTAAGCCTAATTCCCTTTCACCAGGAAGGCAATTCTTGCCTTCTGTCGCCTGACGCACCGGACAGTCCGGTGCACCACCGGACACTGTCCGGTGCGGATTTCTTTCCTTCTCTGGCGAAGTCGACCGTTGGCGCCTGGGAGCCGTTGGCGCACCAGACACTGTCCGGTGCACACCGGACAGTCCGGTGCCCCCTCCCGACCGTTGGCTCGGCCACGTGTCTCGCGCAGATCGCGCAGCTGACCGTTGGCCCGGCCGACCGTTGGCTCACCGGACAGTCCGGTGAATTATAGCCGTACGCCGTTAATTCCTTCCCGAGAGCAGCAAGTTCGCCTGAGCCAGCCTGGCGCACCAGACACAGTCCGGCGCACCACCGGACAGTCCGGTGCACCCAAACAGAGCTGGCTTTGGCTGAAACAAAGCTATCTCTCTCCAATTTGCTTTCTCCTGTTTCCAGCACTTAGACACAATACATTAGTCTCTAAAACAATGTACTAAGTCTGAGAAACATACCTTTATACTTGATTTGTACTTTGTCCACCATTTGACACTTAGGCACTCGTGTTGGACACTAAATCACCAAAACACTTAGAAATAGCCCAAGGGCACATTTATATAAATGAGCTATGTGTGCAATGTTTCAATCAAAATTCCGAGAATCAAGTATATTTAGCTCATTCCTAAGTTTGGTAAAGGTTTTCTCATCTAAAGGCTTGGTAAAGATATCAGCTAATTGTTCTTTGGTGCTAACATAAGTAATCTCGATACCCCCCCTTTGTTGGCGATCCCTCAAAAAGTGATGCCGAATGTCTATGTGCTTAGTGCGGTTGTGTTTAACGGGATTATCAGCCATGCAAATTGCACTCTCATTGTCACATAGGAGAGAGACTTTGCTCAATTTGTAGCCATAGTCCCTTAGGGTTTGCCTCATCCAAAGTAATTGCGCACAGCAATGACCTGCGGCAATATACTCGGCTTCGGCGGTAGAAACAGCTACTAAGTTTTATTTCTTTGAAGCCCAAGACACTAGGGATCTCCCCAGAAACTGACAAGTCCCTGATGTGCTCTTCCTATTAATTTTACACCCTGCCCAATCGGCATCGGAATATCATATTAAATCAAAAGTGCATCCCTTAGGGTACCAAAGTCCAAACTTAGGAGTATAAACTAAATATCTCATGATTCTTTTCACGGCACTAAGGTGAACTTCCTTAGGATCGGCTTGGAACCTTGCACACATGCATACGAAAAGCATAATATCCGGTCGAGATGCACATAAATAGAGTAAAGATCCTATCATCGACCGATATACCTTTTGATCTACAGATTTACCTCTCGTGTCGAGGTCGAGATGCCCATTGGTTCCCATGGGTGTCTTGATGGGCTTGGCATCCTTCATTCCAAACTTGTTAAGTATGTCTTGAATGTACTTGGTTTGGATGATGAAGGTGCCATCTTGGAGTTGCTTGACTTGAAATCCTAGAAAATACTTCAACTCCCCCATCATAGACATCTTGAATTTTTGAATCATGATCCTACTAAACTCTTCACAAGTAGATTTGTTAGTAGACCTAAATGTGATATCATCAACATAAATTTGGCATACAAATAAATCTTTTGCAATAGTTTTAGTAAAGAGAGTAGGATCGGCTTTGTCGACTTTGAAGTCATTAGTGATAAGGAAATCTCTTAGGCATTCATACCATGCTCATGGGGCTTGCTTGAGCCCATAAAGCGCCTTTGAGAGTTTATAAACATGGTTAGGGTACTCACTATCTTCAAAGCCGGGAGGTTTCTCAACATAGACCTCTTCCTTGATTGGTCCATTGAGGAAGGCACTTTTCACGTCCATTTGATAGAGCTTAAAGCCATGGTAAGTAGCATAGGCAAGTATTATACGAATTGACTCAAGCCTAGCTACGAGTGCATAAGTTCCATTAAAGTCCAAACATTCAACTTGTGAATAACCTTTGGCCACAAGTCGTGCTTTGTTTCTTGTCACTACACCATGCTCATCTTGCTTGTTGTGGAATACCCATTTGGTACCTACAACATTTTGGTTAGGACGTGGAACTAAATGCCATACCTCACTCCTTGTGAAGTTGTTGAGCTCCTCTTGCATAGCCAACACCCAATCTGAATCTCTTAGTACATCCTCCATCTTGTATGGCTCAATAGAGGACACAAAAGAGTAATGTTCACAAAAATGGGCAACTCGAGATCTAGTGGTTACCCCCTTACGAATATCACCAAGGATGGAGTTGACGGAGTGATCTCTTTGAATTGCTTGGTGGACTCTTGGGTGTGGCGGTCTTTGACCCTGAATTTCTTGCTCATCTTCTTTGTCCTTATTGACTTGATCTCCCCCTTGATCATTGTCCTCCTCTTGAGGTGGCTCATCCTCTTGATCTTCATCATCTTGAGCCTGATCCTCATCTTGAGTTGGTGGAGATCCTTGCATGGAAGATGATGGTTGATCTTGCGCTTGTGTAGGCTCTTCGGATTCCTTAGGACACACATCCCCAATGGACATGTCCCTAAGGGCGATGCACGGAGCCTCTTCATCATATAATTCATCAAGATCAACTTGCTCTACTTGAGAGCCATTAGTCTCATCAAACACAATGTCACAAGAAACCTGAACTAATCCAGTGGATTTGTTGAAGACTCTATATGCCCTTGTGTTTGAGTCATAACCAAGTAAAAAGCCTTCTACAGCCTTAGGAGCAAATTTAGATTTTCTACCTCTTTTAATAAGAATAAAACATTTGCTACCAAAGACTCTAAAATATGAAACATTGGGCTTTTTACCGATGAGGAGTTCATATGATGTCTTCTTGAGGATTCGGTGAAGGTAGAGCCGGTTGATGGAGTAGCAAGCGGTGTTAATCGCCTCAGCCCAAAACCGGTCTGGAGTCTTGTACTCATCAAGCATGGTCCTCGCCATGTCCAGTAGAGTTCTATTCTTTCTCTCCACTACACCATTTTGTTGAGGTGTGTAGGGAGAAGAGAACTCATGCTTGATTCCCTCATCCTCAAGAAAGCCTTCGATTTAAGAGTTCTTGAACTCCGTCCCGTTGTCGCTTCTTATCTTTTTTATCCTTAATCCGAACTCGTTTTGAGCCCATCTTAAGAATCCCTTTAAGGTCTCTTGGGTTTGAGATTTTTCCTGTAAAAAGAATACCAAAGTGAAGCGAGAATAATCATCCATAATTACTAGATAGTACTTACTCCCGCCGATGCTTATGTAGGCAATTGGGCCGAATAGATCCATGTGGAGTAGTTCTAGTGACCTGTCCGTTGTCATTATGTTCTTGTGTGGATGATGAGCGCCAACTTGCTTTCCTGATTGACATGCGCTACAAACCCTGTCTTTCTCAAAATGAACATTTGTTAGTCCTAAAATGTGCTCTCCCTTTAGAAGCTTGTGAAGATTTTTCATCCCAACATGGGCTAGTCGGCGATGCTAGAGCCAACCCATATTAGTTTTAGCAATTAAGCAAGTATCGAGTTCAGCTCTTGTATTGAATGTGAAGTGTTGAAAACTTGGATGCTTGGAGTGGTGGTGGTTGGGGTATTTATAGCCCTCAACCACCACAAAGTCGTTGGGGCAGGCTGCTATCGATGGGCGCACCGGACAGTCCGGTGCGCCAGCCACGTCACCCAACCGTTAGGGTTCGAGAGCTTCTGACGTTGGAGGCTTTGTCTTCTAGTGGCACCGGACAGTCCGATACCGCACCAAACAGACACTGTTCACTGTCCGGTGCGCCTCTGACGGCTGCTCTGACTTTTGCGCGCACTGTTCGGGCACTGTTCATCCAATCCACGCTTTTGCAGTCGACCGTTGCGCTGGATAGCCGTTACTCCACTGGTGCATCGGACAGTCCGGTGGCACACCAGACTTTACATTGAATTATAGCGGAGCGCGCCCTAAGAAACCCGAGAGTGGAGAGTTGGACACTGTACAGTCCTAGGGCACCAGACAGTCCGGTGCGCCAGACCAGGGCACTCTTGGTTTCTTTTGCTCCTTTGATTTTGAACCCTTTCTTCAATCTTTTATTGGTTTGTGTTGAACCTTTATGCACCTATAGAATATATAATCTAGAGCAAACTAGTTAGTCCAATATTTGTGTTGGGCATTCAACCACCAAAAATATTTATAGGAAAGGGTTAAACCCTATTTCCCTTTCAAGGTTGATAGGAAGAGTACATCTAGGACTTGCTAGTTTCTAGGAAGATCCTTGGTGTCTTGGGCTTCAAAGAAACAAAACTTTGTTGCCCTATCCACCGCCGAGACCGAGTACATCGTTGCATGGTATTGTTTTGTACAATTACTTTGGATGATGCAAAGCCTCAAAGGATTTGGCTACAATCTGAGCAAAGTTCCCCTCCTATGTGACAACGAGAGTGCTATCCGTATGACGGATAATACTGTTGATCACGGTCGTGTTAAGCACATAGACATCCGATATCATTTTCTGAGAGATCAGTCACAAAGGGGAGATATCATAATTGACCATGTTAGCACCCATAAACAGCTAACCAATATCTTCACCAAACCCTTAAATGAAAATATATTTTGTGAGCTTAGGAGTGAACTAAATATTCTTGATTCTCAGAACATGGATTGAAATGTTGCACGTATTGCTTGTTTAATATACCTTTGACCAATTATCTCTATTTCAATTGGTACAAATTCATACTTTACAATCTTGTACCAAGATTTAAATTGTGAACTTGTCTCCTCGGGCCTCACAAGTCCAAGTGCATTGATTCACAGGTATTCATTACTTGTATGCACCTATTTAGGGGGAGTAACGCTCTACAATAAACCTTTGAGACCAACATTTTTTAAGTCTATGTTACACTTAGTCTCAAATTGAAAGGAAATAGAGTTTCGGGCAAGGGAAGCGCTTCCACTGCATACTCGATCGATATCAAGATCTCTTGCTCCAAACTCATGTTCTTAATTGCAAATCTTTGTTGAAACAAACCATACAAATGTCTTCATTTTTTGTGCTTAATGGCAAATGGGAGAAATTATTAGGCTAAAGCAAATGGACTGCACCATTTGAGTTTTTTTTTCAAAATATTAATTTGGTATTTCAAAAACTTCTAAAAACCCTCTTGAAAGCTAAGAAAAGACATCATTTATGCCAAAAAGGGAGAGAAAGATTTTGTGAAAATGGGAGAAAATTTCAGTATTGTGAAATGCTTGCAAAATCTTTCAAAAAAGAATTAAAAAACTTTGCAAAACAAAAATAAAGTGGTTGCACATGTGATCCAAAATTTTAAATATCATTACTATCACATACTCTGTCAAGTATCAAACAATTTCGATTCATATCATAAAAACATTTGAGAATTAGCAGACTACTTACAATTTTCAAGTTTCATATTTGCTTCGGTTGTGTTGTCATCAATCATAAAAAGGGAAGATTGAAAGGGAATTGTGCCTTAAATCTATTTCATAATTATTTTGGTGTTTGATGACCATCACAACCATGTGGACTAACTAGTTCACTAAAGTACATGATCACAGATCCATAAGATAACAAACATGGTTGAAAGATTGACAAAGAAAATCTAGTCTGGACGGACCGTCTGACACAACTTGCGGACCATCCGCAATACAAAGATCAAAAAATGGACAAGCTGTGCTGAATCAAGCTCTTGTACTACAAACTGTCTGGATTCAAGTCAAGTACCATCCGAACCCATGTGCGGACCGTCCGGCTATAATTCATGGACCGTTCGCTTGTTCAAATCTGGTGCAACGTGAATGTGACAAGTTGACGAAATGATTTTTAGATCAAGTCGTGGCCCGTCCGATACCAGAGGACGGACCGTCCGCGTGACGTTAATAAGGCTAGATAGCCTTGATATGTCAGTTATACCTGTTAAACTGTAAGGTCTAGCCGTTGAAGAAATAGTTGTAGAAATGATTAGCTTACCATAAAAATATCACCATAACTAGACCATAAAAATTATAGGGAAATTATATATCTAAAGCTATAGCAAAATAGTTGTACTAAAACATACCATAACATATGTTCACCATATAAATCTACTCACGTGGAGTTTAACGAAATTAGGTTTTCTATTTTATGTTTTATGTGATTTAGGTTCTGATTGAGAGAGCTTCAATTCAAGAATTTAAAATTTATTTCAATTTATTTTATTCAAACAGGTTTAGCTCCATGAACTCTAGCTTCAAAAAAACTGAAACCAAGGACCAATTTCATGAAATTTTCGAAGTTCCTTAAAGAGTGCTTCAAAAACATTGTTTTTATACCTTCTCATAAAATTATACAAAAATTACCCACCATGTCATTGATTACATGACCTAACAATTAATGTCTCTTTGTCCACCCGCATAAATTAATTATATTACAGAAGTTGGGAGTCTATGTGCAATCGAAACACTCTTAAATTCCGCCTTACCAATATGTTGAAACTGTTTCATGGTAAAGCTGAAAAACCGAAGCTATACTTTTTGAAGTGAAGTCCTCTCAAAAAGAGTCTTACTATAATTTTTAAAGGTTCAGTCAAAATGAAAAATAGAGAAAAACCACGGGAGAAAAATAGCTAGAGAGGTTATGTGTTTTTTAAAGTAATGAGTTAGAGCAACTCCAGTAGTTCTCCAAAAGATTCTCTTAATCAATAATTTAGGTAGCTAAACTAAAAACTCCTCTCTAACAACTCTCTAAATGAATTTACTAAATTTAGCTATTTCTCATCTAACCTCATTCTTTCCCTATATTTAGCAACCATTTACCAACTCTCTACACAAAAGTCTGGCGGTAATTTTTGTATTTTGGTGCCTTTTCCACTTTATAGTAAAGATATATTAACATAGTTCATGTATCGAACGTCGGTGATGTACAACATGGCAGATAGTCAGCTAGAGATTAAACAATTATCAATGTGAAGCCGCACGTGCACATGTCGGAAGTAAAGATATATTAACATAGTTCAATACAATCTGTCATTGTTGATGGTCCCACTTAAACCGGTGATATGCTAAATTTTAATATATTTAGAAAGTAATATATAGAGGACTGTCGGAAGAGATGAGTTTTTTTATTTTCTATATTATTTGAGGACTGGCTAAATCTAGGATTTAGGTAGTAAAATTATATATAACTACTGTAGTTGCTCTTATGTCCGATTTTGCAGATGAGCTAACCGATTTAGCAGATGAGCTAACTTTTGCAGTAGTCTCCGGCTTCTTTTCTTGGGTTACAAGACGACGAGGCTTCCTTTCTTGGACCCGAGGTAAGACCGCCCATAGAATTTTCATTTCGCCGCATTATTTTTTCCCCTTCTCACTCCCTGCTTCGGTCCTTCGCCTTCCTCATGTCCCCGACTCTCCGATACTAGTCGAGTAGTCCGGTACATCCCACCGCCTCGCACCGCGGCCATGTTGACACCGCGCGTCCTCAAGGCTTCGCTGCTCCGCTGCTTGCGCGCTACCGCCGAGCTGCCTCCGTTGCGGCGACCCCGGTACGCTTCTTCTCTCCTCTCCTCTCGGTTTTGGCGCGCGTGCTGCTGTTGTGCGACTGTGTGTGCGCGACAGGTGTTCGCGCTAACGCCGCAGCTGGCCGCATCCTACGGCGGTGACATCATCGGTTGCTGCAAGTGTTGTTTTGGTAATTAGGTTGGTAGGTTTGGCCGTTTGGATGGTTTGGAGTCGGGATTTGAGATTCGTCTCCGTTGGAGCGTCCCATGGAGCTGAGTGGGGAGGATTCCGGGAGGGACGTGTTTTTTTTGTTTCATGGAAGTCAGTTGAGTCAGCGTGGAAGTTGATATGAGTAACTCTAGTGTGTGTATGTACCTTGCGCATTTGATTCACAAGTTGCTATCTGGGACATTTTGCTGGATGTGCTACTCTGGGCGCAATATCGTTGTGGTGTGCCAACTGCAATTATATGCTAGCCTGAGATCTGCTAGTAATGTCATTAAGTGATGTGTTCAACGACAAAACCAGTGTTTGATGGCTGGGTTCCGTTATCATCATGCTGTGGCTGCTGGTTTTGCTTGTAGTAGGGCTCTAGGATCTGATGCTCATAATGTTTCACATTCCTTGTTGTAGATGTCATACTTGTTGTATTGTTGCATGTAGCTTTGTTGATGTCTCCTGCCTCCTGCTACACCATTTTGAAATTACACCATACATGGGAACCATACCTTTGACGTTTTACTTGTAGTTTGATTTGATGAATGCTGTTATGGTCGTTAGAGGGCCCATGATTGCCTTCCTAGATAATCTCAACTAATCTCCTAAATAATCTTAACTAATCTTCTAATCTTATCTCTAACTATCCTTATCTTATCCCCCTTAGAGGGCTCATGATTGCTGCTGTTGCAGCCCCTCCGTGGGCCTCCTTAGGCCCTGACACTACATCCCTCCTGGACAAGCAGCTTGTCCTCGAGCTGCAACATGATGGGGTCTCAAAGACCGAGTCTACTTGACCCAAAACCAGACACCTAGAAGACAAGCCTTTTACATCTCGGCTTATCTTATTATTCCGAATCTGATTTTTTTGACCCCATGAGATAAGGCGGACACCCTCCGTGCATTGGACTTGCACGTGTGCAGCCACCTGGATCCCATGGACGCCATCTGGATGAAAGGGGAGCACATGGATGGGCACCTGGAATAGGTCACAACAATAACCAGCGGAGGCGCCCTCGTGGCAGCCGGTAGCAGAATGTGGTGGCGCTAAACAGTGCGCCCTTGCCGATGACGAGGGGGGTGCTTTCCCTACCGCCGCTGCCGTAGAGTTGAAGTTCGTCGCCCGCGAGACACGTACCATGCTCGCACTTGGAGATAGCGGCCCGGTGCCGCTGCTGATGGCCGTCCGACAGGGCGAGGTCACGCCCCCATGTGTCGAGGTCAACTGTCACCAAGACTGCCTCGAGCATTCGTCGACGCATCTCCCGCACTCTCAGTCGTGCAAGGAAGCCATGAGCAGCAGCTTGTATGCCCACAACCGCCGACGTTTGGAGCCGTGTGGACAACGCCAGCTGGTGCTGCTCATGTTGCATTGCTGCCTTGATTTGCAACAGCCTTTGCTCAACCTTCTGGAGCGTGACTTGCATCTTTGCGAGATCAGCCCTTATGTTGGTCCACAAGTCCCCCATCGATGGAGCTGGTGATTGCTGAGTCGTGGCTACCCCTAGTGGCGTCGCCCATGGGGATGGAGACGCCGTCAACAAAGATGATGTGACGAAATTTGGCGTTGTTCCTAGGGATGGGCACGCCGGCGTCCAGGATGTGGTGACAAAATTGGCAGGCGATGGTGCTCATGGAGATAGGGACGCCGGTTGCCAGGATGGTGTGACGAAGGTGGCATGTGGCGCAGCCCATGGAGATGGGGACGTCGGTTGCCAGGACGACGTGATGAAGGTGAAATGCAGCGCAGTTCATGGAGATGGGGACGCCGGTTGCCAGGATGATGCCGCGAAATTGGCAGCAGAAGCCATGGGATCAGATCGAAACCCAAGCTAGCCGATACCAGATGTTATGGTCGTTAGATCGGTGAGGGATTGGAGAGGGGTATCGATTGGCATGAACGTCGCTGGGGGCCTCTGCCCACGGCCGAGCAAGAGGAGGGTTTCTCCCTTTTAATTCTTGACTCCTTTATTTCTCATCCATTGATTACATAAATAGATCGGCTTACCTCCCCTGTCTAGCTAGAGATCCTTATCTCCTTAAAACTCTCCTAAAAACTCTCAACAAACTAACTGATAACCTTCCTAGATAATCTCAACTGATCTCCTAAATAATCTCAACTAATCTTCTAATCTTATCTCTAACTATCCTTATCTAATCGCCCTTAGAGGGCTCATGATTGCTGCTGTCGCAGCCCCTCCGTGGGCCTCCTTAGGCCCTGACAAATGATATATGCCTTTTTGTATCCTCTACTCTCATCATGCTGTGTTGTTGGGAGCTATGGAAGCATCGACATGGCGTGGTGTTTCGAGCTAGGATTCCAGATCACAACCGCCTCATTGCTGTTTGCTGCGAGACGATAGAAATATGGTGTTGCTGTCTACCTAGACATAATTCTGCCTTGTTCTTCCTTCTGCTGTAACACCTTGACTATGTAAACTTCTGCCCCCTCACCATATAAACCTATGAAACAACTTTGCAATCGGGCGTTCGGCCCTCCACCCTCCGGGCTTGACCGGCATCAGACGCTCTCCAACGTTTCACTCTCCCCCTCCCCCTGCGTCGGCTCCTCTGTGCACGACACTTCCCTCCGCTCGTCCAACGGGGCCCCTCGCGCGCACCCTTGTGAGCTTGAGCTCGCCTGCGCACCCTTCGGACGAGGGAGTTTGTGGGGGATAGATATCCCCCGGGTCCTCATAACACATATTGGATCCATGGGCTGTTAGAAGGCCTTAGTGGACCGGACGACTGGTTTCGTGGGCTGGCCGGCTAACTTAGACCCAGAGACGGCGCAAGACTTGAAGTCCAAGGCATCATGGCAATCCTTTTCGATAAGGACGGCACGAAGCTCTGCGTCGCACACAAATCAGAACGGATTTCCGAGCATGCAAGATGGGTGATCAGGAAGAATGCCAATCTATAATCCTGAACTCGTCGTCTATATATGGCGGATTGGCTACCCCTACAAAAGATAGAGCACCTCTCGTAGCCTGAGAGAGCATTCTCATCTCTTAGATACTTTGTAACCTTGAACCTTGAGAAAGATCATCTCCAAAGCACACCAGAAGTAGGGTATTGTGTAATCCAGCAGCCCGAACCTATATAAACCCTCGTGTTCCGTCGTGTTAAGCACAAACCATTGAGCTGCAGTCGATCTCGTCGACCACAAAAGGCACTACACGACATACCAGTGTGTTGCTAGTACCAAACACCGACAGAGTTCTAATCTCCCCCTTTTGTTAATTAGCACTTTTAATTCTAATTCTTTTTAAGTTTAATTACCTGATAACAAGGTATATTACGGTACTATAAATATTGTATATTTTTTAAAATCCAAAAACTAATGTATACAAGTTAAATAACTTAGTTAAAGTGTATAGGGGGAATGGTTGGAGAGGAGGTGAAATAGGGGGAAGGGAGAGGTTTTTAAATATGAATAGAAATAGAAAGTACGAATATGGAGAAGATTTGAGATGGGGAACCGTTGGAACCGGATCATGTGCGGTTCTCCGGGAAACCCGGTCGTTGACCTCATCTCGCTTTCCTTCTCCCCACCCTCTTTCTGCCCCCCTCACTCTCTATATATCTGTATATCTATATATGTGTGTGTGCGTGCGTGCGCGCACTGCATGGGCGTGTGCATGCGCGCGCGTGTGTGACTGTGTGGATAGATAACCCCCTTCTAGATAGGCGCTACTGTTAAACTTTGATTTAATGCTATGAGTTGGTACTAAAAATATGACATAAACGTCTGAGGCTATTGAATTTTTCCATCTGTTTTGCCACTACCCCTAGCTTGTCCATGCAGCCACGCTTGTGCTTGTGTTACAGAGTTCTGATAATTCTGTTATTTCGGTTCTGTAGGATCCTACCTGTGCGGGTTTACCATTCCAGAGGCTATTCTAGTGGGGGAAGCTCCAAGTATGATAGGCCAATGAGACAGTTTTCCGAACAGAATGAGTCAACCTCTCAGCCATTAATATATTACATTGCTGTATGCTGTCTCTAAAGACTGCTTGTCTGATTTCTCTTATTATATTTAAGTTACGATGCTATCTAGAGTCTTGTCTAATGTCAAATAATCATTAATCAGCAAGAGATTCTTTGATGCTTATGCCTTTGGACACATTACGGTTATTTCTTTGGACATGTTCACAATATTTTGCCTAATTGAATCTTAGCACCATTCTACACTCACTTTTCTGAGTAAAGCCATAGTGAAAGGGACTCTATTTGAGTTGGTTAGGTGGTCTAAATACCACTCCTTAGGTCCTGAGTTTGACTTCCTGTGAGAGCAAATTTTAGGCTGGTGTTAACAAAATCCTATTGTTTGTCCCACATCAAAGCAAAGGTCTAAGATCTGGCCTCAATCGTGGTTGTTCTCACATGGGCTCAAGTTTTTTTGAGTAAAGTCATAATAGCATTTTAAGTAACACCGTTCTTTTGTAAATATGTTGGTTTTGCAGCCATCTGCTCTGCTTGCTTTTGCTGGGATAGCCACATTTGTTCATTACAATGATGAGAGGCGTGCAGTTCCCTTCGGTAAGAGTTCTCTATCACTGCAGCTTTATGTTGTTTTTTGGGTTACACATTTCAATGGTATTCATTCTTTGTTTCAGTTTTCACTCCCTCCATCCAAATTATAAGTCATTCCGGCCTTTTCTAGATACATAGCTTTCATTATAATCCAGACAGTCTATATCTAGATGTATAGCATGAACAAATGTACCTAGAAAAGTCAAAATGACTTATAATTTGGAACCTATGGAGTACTTGCTAACTTGTATAGATTAAATAGTAATAATAGTTCAGCTGGATGAAATGCCATATCGTGGTATGCAGATTCAATTTATGTATGCTTGGACGTCTCGTGGAACTTGATGATGTAGTTTGCTCTCGTGATAAGTTTGTTATCACACTGTGTCAATGTTAATTATGGTGTACATGACATCTTGGAGTTACCATTCCTGCTTTTTGCAAATTGCTGGTACAATTTTAATTTTTTTATTAGAGAAAAAGAATAGAAACTGCATGAAAACAAGTCTTAGTGGCGAATAGTACCTCATCTCAAACAAGTGGTTTAAATTGATACTTTAGTTTTCTAATAGTTGTATTCTCTGTTGCTGTTTTGCGTTTCATATCATGGTATTTTCAGCTAAAGTACCAGGACAGACCAATGTTCCCAAAAGATGTACTACCAATAGACCTGCAATAGGAGGGCCATTTAAGCTGTATGATACAGAAAACAGTGAGGTGACTGAATCAAAGCTTCGGGGAAAGTGGAATCTGATGTACTTTGGCTATACATCATGCCCAGATGTGGGTCCAGCTGAAGTTCAGAAGATAGCTGATGTTGTTAAACTGTTAGGTACATTGCTATTTCACCCTTCTTTCTCAGGAATACATATTTCATGGCACACTATGTATTAAATTTGTTCACTATCCTGTGTATTTTACCTTTACTCATTTTGTGATTAGCAGCTTATGTAGTTACATGAATATGACCTTCTGTATGTTGTCTGTGCATGTGCATGTTTAGTTTATCATATTCAGTTTGAAGGTTAAAAACTCATTTTATACAGAAACTGGCTTATGTCCCCCGTTTATTCACTTGCTCTGCAACCTTTCATAGCTGTTTCCAAATATATATATTATCTTTTGCTTAAAAGTGACTTGTAATGGTGTTTTCACTATTATGCTAGTGCACTTACTGTCTTGACTTCTGTCAGTCAGTGTCAAATCTGTGACCAGCTACTTCAGAAAATTTACAGTAGACTATAATTGGCTTGCAATGAATAAGTTTCTGATTCATCCATGTGCATTATTAATTTACGGTCTTCATAATTGCTTATGGTGCTTGATTTGTTTTTTTTACTAGAGTCAAAGTACGATATCAATATTACACCACTCTTTGTCACAATTGATCCACAACGTGATTCACCTGCTCAGCTTAAGGCATACCTTACTGGTAAGGTATTCTGCTACTGGGTTCAGAAATCGAGATTTTAGGCTATGCTGCAACTGATGATTCACCTCATTTTAACTGCAGAGTTTGACCCAAGAATAGTAGGACTAACAGGTCCCATCAGTGCAGTAAGACAGATAGCTCAGGAGTACCGTGTTTTCTTTAAAAGAGTAGAGGAAGTTGGTCAGGACTATCTTATAGAAAGCTCTCACAATATGTAAGTGCATATTGTGCACATTGCCAATGTTGATTTACGTTTCCAGACATTGACCATCTGAAGTTACAGGTACTTGCTAGATCCATGCTTGGAGACAGTAAGGTGCTTTGGAAGTGAGTACGAGGCATCAGACCTTGCTGAGGCTATAACAACAGAGGTTCAGAAAGCATCTGCCTCATCAACAAATTAGTCTAGCGGGTATTGGCACTTGGTGTACTATCTAATTTTTTGTTGATTGCACTTTGTGATACAAAAGCAAAGCTATGCATGTTTATAAATTTGCAAGCCTTTTTCCTACCTGAAAGTAAAACAATAGCTGCATTGTTAATATTTGGCCTTATGTTCCAACCTTTTATCTTATTAGAAACTTTTTGAAGTGGAAATGGTATTTCCTCTGATAGCGAGTTATTAATATGAAACCCACATGATTGTACCGTTCTAGTAACAAATTCTTCGTGTTATCTGCCTACCATATATATATATTTCAATCCACAGTTCATCTCTTCATCTTACAGACCTGAAAAGCAATCTGTTCTTATTGTTGCGTTCTTTTGATTAATGGTTTAATCCTGAATTCCTGATCACAATTCAAACACGCTGAATTTCCAAGCTATTTCTTGTCTTGTATTGATTTCAGTATATCCTGCACATCAAGTTATATTATGTAAATGTCTTTTTATGTCGTATAAGCCAACACAAGTTTACTACAATTTTTTTCCAGTATGGCAGCATCAGCAGTTTTCCAATCTTGCCGTGAAGCACCTCCTCGCCTGTTGCATAGCCCTCACAGAAGGGCGTGACTCACAGTGGGCTGGCCATTCAGCTCTGCCTGCAACCAACCGATTCAAGTTCTCCTATTCTCGCTCTTGTTGTGTCAGATCTGAGCTTAACTGTACAGAATGGTCTTCTTGCGACGAAGTCTCCTGGCAGTTCCAGATCACTTACAATTCTGCGAGATGAGAATGATCTTACAATTTCCAGCAAACATTAACCTGCTGCATTGGATGAGGCATATGACCTACAGACTTACCAGGTTGTTAGCACAGATTCATGAACCTGCTTTGCTCTCTCCTCTGGATGCTGAACAGGTAAACGATTGTGAGGCGTGACAGCGCTGTCCATGTTATGTCGGTAGTAGATCTATATCGTCGCTTTTGATTCGTGTCCGAACTCGCTTTTCCATGGGACGCACGGAATGCCACCTCGCTTTCGGCTTTCCCCTTTGCTTGCAGGTAGTACTCGATACGTGCTTTTTGTCTACCCGCCGGCACGACAGCAGCCACCTGCTGCCATTATGCCTGCCCGAGGCCGAGGGCCTCGCCATCCTCATTTCATATTCGCGGTTGTGTTTGTTCTAGGGCCTAGCTAGGTGTTGACATCGTGTGAGAGCCTCCTTTTGCCACTGGAGTGAGTAGAGTTAAGCCTGTTGTGCAGTAGTAGTGGACCAGTGTTAGCTGTAGCACCTTTTGTTTTATTTTATAGTCCCGTGTGCTCGTGCGTTTGGTGTAAGCTGACGCCTGCAATTTAGGCTTAGCCGGCGTGATCTTATGATGATTTTTGCCTTGTTAAATGTTGATGGCCTGCTTACTGTGACGCTGGTGGCCACCTGTTGTACGTTGGGGTTAAACTATGGTTTGCATTGCCTTGGAACCCGATGAGTAGATTCTTGAGTCTTGACGCTGCAACCTGCAGGCCTGCGACATAAAACAATCTATTCTTCGTTGCCAAGCTGTAGGGATGGAAAATGGAATAGATTCGAATTATGTGATGTCCGCAAAACTTCTAATTTAGATATCCATATTCATATCTATTTAGACCATATTCTAAACCTCTAGAGCTAATTGTTAGTTAGATAATAAGTTGTTAGCTAGTTTTAGTGCTACCTATTGGTTCTAGAGGTTTGGAACGGATCTTAATATGAATACTAAATGAATATTTTTCATATTCATTTTGAGTGTTTTCTGCGTCTGATTCTAAATCTGTATTTGAACGATAGTATTCGTATCCACAAAGAAAACAAAATATCATGAACCTATTTAAAAGTTCTCTTCGTAAAGAGTGGCAAAATATTTAATTTTATTATTACTAATGACGTGTCTATTAATATTTTTTAGTATTAATTTAAAATTATTAATGGCACATAAAGATTAACTAATTTTAGTATTTTTATGAAGTTTAAACTTATTTTATTTGTTGGTATAAATTATTTTAACACTTTAGCTTATTTATTTATTGGAGTACATTATTTTATACAATTTATAGTTTCATGATAATTATTTATACACATATGATATTGATTTATTAATTGAAATATCTTATTATTAAATAATTATTGACAGCCATGTTATTTTTATGAGATATTCTTGTCTATGTTTTACAAAAAAAAAACTCTAGCCTCTATTTGTGTAATGGTTTTACGATTTTGAGAATATTAATAAAACATAATGACTATTTGTTCTCTAATATTTTTATTTGAATTTCTTCGATTGACCTATTATTTTATTAAATATTATATATTGTAATTTAGTTTACTTCGACATTAGCAATTATTTGATGTGTACCTTCATTTAGTTACTTTGATTAATGATGAACTTGGTAGTAATTTTTTTATATATGTTAAATTTAACGATATACACTTTGATTTGAGTATCTATCTGAATAGAAATCCTAATTTGAGACATCCATTTTGTATCCATATTCATATATATATATATATATATATATATATATATATATATATATATATATATATATATATATATATATATATATATATATATATATATATATGTGTGTGTGTGTGTGTGTGTTTGTATTCATAGTCAAATTACAAAATGATAAAAAGTGAGATCCAGATTTATTTCATGTGAATATGATCTGTTTCCATCTCAGGCCACACGCTGACACACTTAGCATGTAGCCAGCATATCGTGCATATGATCATGGAAAATATTGTTTTGCACTGCGTCTGCAATGTTTATAGATTGGAGTTTTATGGTGTATTTAGTTTAGCTTTTGGCTTTAACTTTTGCCTCCTAAAAGCCAAAAGCCAAACCAAAGGGCTGGATCCACGAAACAGTTTTTTTTTTAAAATCCGACTTTCTCGGAGTGCAAAATTGAAAGCACAACTGAACTTGTTTTTAATGGCTTTCAGATAAAACTGTGAAAACATATATCGAAGAACTTTTAACAATTTTTAGTGGTTTCCACCAAATAATTTTTAGTTTTTTAAAAGCTCACAGCCCACAACAGCTTTTTTCACAGCACACAACAGCTTTTTTCACAGCCACAGCTCAACCAAACAGACCCTTAAATAGGAGGTTGGATATGCAAGGTTGTTGAAGACGGCCTTACATTAGTGGCATCAGTTTCTACTCTCTGGTTGAAAATATACTTCTCTATCCAAAAATAAATGTTCTTATGGTATTTATATAGATCAAATTTTCTGAAATTTGGTTAGATTTATAATATATATTAGCAACATTTATATCTCTAAATAAGTTTATTATAAAAATTGATTCATTGGTCTATTTAATCATATTAGATACTAAGTATATACTATAAACATTAATATTATATATATAATCAAAATTAAAGAACGATATTTATTTTGGGTTGGAGTACACTTTAGCTATGATTTAGATAGTTTTTTAGACTCATGGCATCTCATCTACTTTGAAAGAGTATATTTGAGCAGAGCGTCTGTTATCACTCCTATTTCAAAAGGAAAAGAAAATTCTCGGCAGGTAGCACGGTCGGGAGTCGGGACTCCAAACTTTTATGTTTTGAACAAAAAAACTTGCGTGATTTCACGAGGATCTTGCGGACGAATGCAAAGATTAAAACTCAAACATTTACGAAACATGAGTTTATATATGTTCCAGCACAGAAATTAGTGAAGCGATCTGTACAAGGCAGCACGATGGGTTCCGCCTCCACGTCATCCTCGTCGGCGTCGCGCATGCGGCGCATGTTGGCGCCTTGGCGTTGGCGGTCACCTCTTCCAGCTCCGGCTCCTCGCGATCGGGTCCCGGCCACCGACGACCCACGTCTCCTTGGCGATGTCCAGTGACAGCTTCATGAAGCCGGGCGCTGTGCACGTGAACGCCAGCTCCTCCTTGTCCTCCTCTGTTTCAGCGTCTCCCGGCACGCCGCCCGCGGCCCCTTTCCCTTGTTCGACCACGCCAGCCAACTGCTCACACGTCCTCCTTCTGGACATGGACAGCCCAGTCGCCGGCGCCGAGCGGCAGCGCATGAGCAGCAGCGCGTTCGGCGGCGGCGCGGACGTCGGCCCGTTCGTGCCCTCGTCCGTCTCCTTTCCCACCTGCCGCTCGACGTCTTCTCCCTGACCGAATTCCTCGTCGTACCTGGTTTCGTCTTGCTCCAGGGGCTCCTGGTCGCCTTCGAGCACCATGAGCCACTTGTAGAATACGCTGGCCGCGGCGCTCCCTCCGGCTCCGCGCTCACTTCCACGCCCCGCCGCGTCGTTGCCATTGCCGTTGCCGTCGGAGTCAACGGAGGAGTCCACGGCCGCGGCATGGAGGGAACCAAAGCAGCGTGCCTTGGACCGTAGGCTCCGGAGCGCGCCGCCTACGAACGGCAGCGCGTGCCGCCTGATCCCGAGGTTCTCGAGCCAGCCCGCCTTCTTCCTGCGGCCGTGAAGCCGCTCGATCTCCTCCATCACGGTGAGCCAGCTCCTGGCGCCGCCGGCGCCGTCGCTACTGTGCTTCGCCGCTGCCGTCGAGGCCGGCTTCACCTTCTTGGGCCGGCTGACCTTGATCTGGCCAGCGCACGTGACCTTGGGCGACTGCGGCTCCTCTTCTTCCTCCGCCCTCTGCTTCGCCTTGGACCCCCGGAACATCGGGCTACTCCCGCCGCGCACTCTCGCACCACCTGCAGCAGCGCTGGCGCCCGGCAGCTGGAGCTGGAGCTGGCGCCGGCGCGCGGCGGCTGCCTTGTCCATGGTGGCCCGAGACGGACTGCAGATGGGCTTGGGCATCAGCGCCAGGTGCTGCCGAGCGGCGAAGCAGACCAGGAGGTCCGTAGGGGCTGTGCCTCCCTTCCCACCTCCTCTCACTGACACCGCCTTCTTCATGCTGGCGATGGGTGCACTGTAGCAGGCCTGGAAATATAGAGCTTGCAGGAGCAGAAGCGGCGGCGGCTTGCTTTAGCAAGAAAGGGAGGGAGGGTCGAGGGTGAGGAGAAGCAGGCGCGCTGACAGGCAGCTTTGCGCTCGCTTTTGTTGGGTGCTACCTGCCCCGTGCTCGGCAGCTCGTACAGTTGTACGGCAGGCAGGCAGGCGGCCACTCTGTCAGCTTGAGGAGGCTCTTGCTTTTGCCATCGACGCATCGTTTTCGATTGCCGCTTTCTCGGTTTGATGTGCCCTCAGTGGAGTTCTCTCTGCCTGCAGCATTTAGGACGGCATACATTTCCTCGAGGGAGCGACAGACAAAGAGGTTGTCTCTCCTGGTGTCTTCCATAGTTTTATGATGTCATCTTTCATTGCGTTGCAAAATTGGACCATCTCAATTCCGAACAGAACAGGAGGGAACCATTTTTGATTTTTTTTTTTGAAGTTATTTGAGTTAGAAATTATTTTTAACTCTACTAGCAATCGTGCTCCTGCGTTAGAAACGGAATGTATAATTATTTACATCCTCATGTCAATGACAACTATTACAATATGCGTGTGTTACAACGACACACAATCATATTATTTAGTACCCATATAAAATAAATTTAATATTAAACTGAACGTATAGTCCACATATCAAATATTTAAACGATAAAAACAAATATCATACTTTATCTTAGCCAAAAGACGGAGAAATGTATGCGTTGAAAAGGAACCGATTTTTTTTATATGGCACTTGGTGGCTTGTCCTACATGAGCCAGCGAGGTGATACTGTGTAGGAGCGCCGCGCTACGTGTGTCATCCTATCGTGTTGGTATTGGATGGTTTCTCAAGAACCATCTACAGTATAATGGTTCATTGTTAGACGAAAAGCGGAGAAAAAGAATAGATCTACACGCTTCATAAGTCACGCACGAAACTGGTGGTTTAACACAGTAGGAGGGCTATTTGCTTTTATTAGATTTAGTTGAGCTTGCGCTAATCTTAAACAAATATAAATGAGTAAAATGCATTTCTAATCTTTAAACTTGTCGGCATGTGTCATTTTGGTCTATAAACTTTTAAAATATGAGCCTTAATCGCTGTTAGGTTATTTGTTAGGTACAAAATGATTCGCAACAAACACGGTAGCAGGTCTTTTCTTCTTCTTGCTCCGTCCATGTTGGTATGGCCCACATGTCATTTGCTTTGCATTGTTGCACCGTCTCTATTCGACTCTGTTCTTCTGCTAGCCGTCGGCTCTGTCCTCCACCATGGTGGTATGATTTTCAGTCATGTTGCCTTATTCAGTCATTTAATTAGTTTTCCAACTGATTTTAATCTGTTTCATATGTTTTTCAGACATTTTGTCTTACTCGGTGTTTATTATCTGTCCTTTAGTTTCCCAACTAATTTGAAGTCATGTCAAGTATTTTGAGACGTTTCATCTTACTTGGTGCTTGTTAATCGGCTGATGTTTAGACTTAGACATCCTAAGTCATTTCATCTGTTTTCTAGTCATTTTATCCTTTTCAATACTTTAATTAGCTTTTTTAATTGTTTTTTCAGCCATTTCATTATACTCGGTGCTTCTTTGGCCAAGTTAGCGGGCTGCTGCGCGGGCGGCTAGCCCGGGACCTGTGTTTCTGGCACTGGGCTCTATCGTGAAAATTGTTGCTGGACCCTGGAGGCTGTAAGGAGTGCTGCACAATTCCAGTTCTATAGAATATTAATTGTGTTTTTTTTGGGGGGTGGGCTAACAATATCGTCTGTACTCGATAAAAGAATATTTTATGATCTCTAAGAATTAATAAATGTCTGCTAACAAAATTTAATCCAAATTATTATATGGGGTTTGTTGTAAGAAACACAATGGTACGGTGTAATTATAATTTCAGTAGAACGTTTAGTTTGTAAACGACAGGTTCTTTTGAAAAACAATTTCCAAATGTTAACATGAACAGACAATAGTGTGCATGAATATTTATACTGTCGTCGTAAAGTGGGAACGCTCCCATGCCTGTCTTCTGTGTGTGTTGTGCAGGCCTTGAATCAATGGCAGAAATTCGTACGTACGTGCATGAGCAAGCCCGCGCTTCGAAGGGCCACATGTCGACGAGCGATAGGTAACCACCAAGAGAGCAGTCACTGGCGGGTGGGCCTCTGGGGAAATATCTTTGACCTGCTTGGCTGGATTATAATGTTGTTTGTCTGGCAGTTGAGTTGATGGCTCCCCGACCGTCCCCCCGGCCCGGAAGATCGCCCATGCGGCGGCGGCGGCAGCGGCAGCGGCAGTGGCTGGCGGCCCACCGCCACCGGTGATCGCATCAGCCCCCGGTCCCGCGGCCCAAGCAACCGCGCAGCCGTTTCGTTGAGTTCCGAGGTGGAGACTAGTCAGACGGCCCTCCGCCCTCTCTGAAAGGTGAAAGCCGCCGCCCCGTCCGTCCCGCGCCGGCGCCTCGCCACGCGTCCCGTGCCTGCACCGCGCGTGTCGACCGCCGGCGCACCACACGTCCAGCGTTGGCACCGGCAGCCGCCGCGGTGGGCGACCAGCTGACGGGCCTCTAGCTCCATCCCCGTGCGTGCGTCGAGACGGGGCCGCCGTTTACGCGCGTGACATCACCCGCGCTCGCTGCCATGCTGCCGTGCACAACCTAGAGAGCAGGGCATGGGTCCAACGCAGCGGAGATGGCTGGCTCCCGATCAATTGGAGCGCATCTCGAATCTATACGGACGGGATTCTCGCCTGATGCATGCGCAGCATCTATCGCTTTCTCTCGAGCCTGAGCAGGAGAGGAATATATACTACACCGCGATAGAACAAAGTGTTCTACCCTGGTAAAAACCAGCGCAACCACGTCGGTCCTGACGTTTTGGAGGACATGACTGAAAGTCTATATAGAGACCATACATACATACATACATACATACATACATACATACATACATACGTGTCTATATGTATATAATTGTTTATATACTCTTACAAATATATCACTAAACTACCAATAAAAATATTATTTGACGCAAAAAATAACTGATATATGAAAGGGAAATGACCTCAATATTTCATATAATTAATTTTGGTGTTTCACGTCCATCACAAACCATATGGACTAACTAGTTTGCCTAGTGGATATTTTTTCTCAGGTGCATAAAGTTCACATAAACATACAAAAAATGATCTTGGGGGAAATTCTACACACTTGGAGCAAAACAAGATTGTTGTAGCCTGTGACGCACCAGACACTGCCCGATGTGCACCAGATACTGTCTGGTGCCCTGGCTGGAGCTGGAGCACTCCGCGAACAGACCGCTCTCGAGAATCCTCGACGCTCGTCCACTAAAATTCATCGGACTGTTCGGTGTACCACCGGACTGTCCAATGATGGTTATCTTCGCCCAACGGTCGACTGTGCTGACTGCGGCATAGTTTGCAGCGCAGAAGTCAGAAGACAGTCTGCAACGTCAGGTTGCACCAGACTGTCCGGTGTGCCACCGGACTGTATGGTGCAGCAAAAGGGCAGAAGACTTCAATGGTCAACCGCTCCAAACTCCAACGGTCGGTGACGTGGCACTCATGGACAGTGAACAATGGAGTGTCCGGTGCACCACCGAACTGTCCAGTGTGCCCGTCGACAGAACAGTGAGCTAACGACTAGAATAGTGGTTGGGGCCATAAATACCCCCCAACCATCTCCATTCAAGCCATCCAAGCATCCCACACTCTTCATTCAATACAAGAGCAAAGAATACACTCCAAAGACACAATCAAAGCCTTTATTCCTCTCCAAAGTTCCAAAATCAAGTCAAGTGATCAAAAGTGTTTAGTGACTTGAGAGAGGGTGACTTATGTTTCTTTTGTTGCTTGGTTGCTTTCTTCTTCTCACTCTAATCTTTATAAGTGTTTTGTAGTGACCCGTGTGATTAAGAAGAAGCACTTGACCGGTATAAATGACTGATTGAGAGAGGGAAAGGGTTGAAATAGACCCGGCCTTTGTGGCTTCCTCAACGGGGAGTAGGTTCTTTGGAACCGAACCTCGGGAAACAAATCGCCGTGTCCACTTGTGTTAATCTTCACTATTCGATTTGTTTCTTCCCTCTTCTCTCTCTAAAGTTCTCTTGCTTACATTGTTTTGAGTTAGCTCCCAAAGTTATCCGCATTGATTGAGCAACTAATTGCAAGTAGAACTATCTTCCGCACTCTGAATTCATTTCTAACCCTAACCCCGGGTAAAGTGTGTGTTCAAAGTTTATAATTTTTAGGTTTCGCCTATTCACCCCCTCTAGATGACTTTCAATATATAATAATTTAATTAATATTTATAAATGATAAGTACAAATTATAATCATAAGCACTTACTTGCACTTGAAATCACCTAGAAAAATTCCTTCTGACATTTCATGATACAAAGTCATCAATTATACTATTGATATCAATCTCGACCAATACTTTTTCTTGATGCATAAAGTCGCCAAATGATTTAACCTTTCTTGAGTCATTGTTGGCCTCAAATAGTTCTTCAATAATTTCAATTTTGAAAAGATTCTTTCTGCTGATGCAACAGTCACAAACACAGTAAATAATATTCTATAACCAATGGAAACATTAAGATAACAATCCACCTCTCTCACATGCTCGAAAATCTCCATAGCAAACAATACTTCATCTAGCAAAGTGAATTTCATAATCTTCAATTTAGAAATAAGATCATGTACCTCAACATCAGATGGGCCATCATGAGAGAAAGTGTTTGCAAATTTGGTGCAATGCTCTTCAAGTTCAGTATCATTTAATGACTTTAGGGTGCTTGAGCTCAACAAAAATCCGAATATACCTTTAAACACCATGAGTTCTTCAAATTTAGTCTTCAAAGAAGTGATAGCCATATCAACCAAAACCAAAAAAAATTTAACTTCAAAAGCCCTCTCAACTTCTAGGATTTCCTCTTGGGAACTACTTTCATCAAATTGCTTCTTCCTTGAAACACTGTTTTTCTGGAAATGAAGCCTCTACACCCTTTTTATCTGCAATACTTTTGGCAATGATTATACTAGAAGAAAACCCCTCATTTCTGTACTTCTCAAAATATTGCATTATATCTTCCATTAACTTCAAAGTAGTGTCAATGTTCATGGCTGGTGACTGTAACATTTTAGTCACTTTGTTTACAACATATAGAACATCATGCCAGATAATCATACCAAGTAGAAACTCGAAGCTACCAAGTGCATCAAAAAAATTATTTGCATCACTTTTGTCTTTGGGTTCAACATCAGAAGCATGGCGTAACTGAAAGTCGCCTAGAGGGGGGGTGAATAGGGCGAAACTGAAATTCTCAAAAATAATCACAACTACAAGCCGGGTTAGCGTTAGAAATATAATCGAGTCCGCGAGAGAGGGTGAAAAACAAATCGCAAGCAAATAAGAAGTGTGACACGCGGATTTGTTTTACCGAGGTTCGGTTCTCGCAAACCTACTCCCCGTTGAGGAGGCCACAAAGGCCGGGTCTTTTTCAACCCTTTCCCTCTCTCAAACGGTCTCTCGGACCGAGTGAGCTTCTTCTTCTCAATCAAACGGGAACAATCTTCCCCGCAAGGACCACCACACAATTGATGTCTCTTGCTTTGGTTACAATTGAGTTGATCGCAAGAAAGATTGAAAGAAAGCACGATTGCAAAAGCCAAGCGACAAGAGCGGCAAATAACACACGAATCTTTCTCTCTCTCAAGTCACTAATCACTAATGATCACTTTTCTCAACTTTGGAACTAGGGATGGCAATTTTACCCGCGGGTTCGGATATCCACGGATATCCGACCCGTCGGATTCGGGTTCGGGTACGAAATTTAACCCGCGGGTCTCACCCATACCCGACCCGTGATAAAATCGGGTCGGGTACGGGTTTTAACTTTTACCCGCGGGTCTTGGCGGATATCCGAAATTATTTCAGTTTTCACTTTTCAGCCCACCAGAAACCGACGGACCGGCCCATTCTCCATCCTTATTCACCATAAACCCTAGTCTCCCACACGCAGTCACGGTCTCTCTCAGACTCTCACGGTCTCACCGTCTCTCTCTCAGCCAGCCACCACCAGCCGCCAGAAACGGAGCGCCGACCTCCAAGGCTCGCAGGGGGAGCACGAGCATCGGAGGCGTGGTGCCGCTGGTGCGTGGAGCAGGCTATAGGCATCACCGCGCAGGAAGTCGCTCCCACTCGTGCGCTCCGCTTAGGATCGCTCAGCCACTAGCAAGCAGTCGCACGCTGCCATGGGAGGCAGGCACAAGCCGCACAAGTATTCTCTTATGTTTTCTATATTTTGACGTTATCTGGTTGTAATCATATTTAAGTTTTACTAGGAAAGATGAGCTCAGAGAGCAGCACTGATGGATTGAGTAAGGGTGTGAGACCAAGACCATTGCTTCATTTATTTTGCAGAACAGTACTCATTTATTGTTTTGTAACAGTACTTATATATTGTTTGGTTCAAGTGTAAACGCTATGTACTCATATATTGTTTTGTCAACCTTCTGTAACAGTACTCATATATTGTTTTGTGATTATACCCACGGGTATCCGATACCCGCCCGATACCCGATGGGTATGGGCACGGGTACAAAATCCTACCCGCGGGTATAGTCGCGGGCGGGTATGAGTAATACCCGCGGGTATTGTCGCGGGCGGATATTTACCATACCCGATCCGAACCCGACCCATTGCCATCCCTATTTGGAACTTGGAGAGATTGGAGGCTTTGAATGTGTCTTGGAATGGATTGCTAGCTCTTGTATTGAATGTTGAAGGTTGGAATGCTTGGGTGTTGTAAATGGAGGTGGTTGGGGTTGTATTTATAGCCACCAACCACTTCCTAGCCGTTGCTCCATTCTGCCGACCGCGGACGGTCCGCCCGCCTGGCCCGGACGGTCCGCGCCTGTAGATCAACGGCTGAAAACGCAACGGTCAGCAGTAACGGCTATATCAACGGCTATATTGCATTTAATGCGTCGTCAGATGTCAGATAAAGCTAGTCGCGGACGGTCCGGTCGTGCACACCGGACAGTCCGCGAGGACGCTATAATTCATTTTTCCGAACCCGTCACCTTCGGGTTTTTCGGTTTCTCACCTACCGGACGGTCCGCGCCTGAGGCCGGACGGTCCGCGCCTGAGGCCGGACGGTCCGCGCAAGATCTCGGACGGTCCTTGCTTTTCCTCCGGACGGTCCGTAGTGTAGACTTGTATTTTTGCATTGGTTCTGTCCGAGGGTCATCCTGGTGTGGCGGACGGTCCGCCGCAAGGGCCCGGACGGTCCGCGCTTGGCCTGTTTTTCCAAAAAGCTTCTCCTGTCCGGAATAATCTACGGTATTCCGGACAGTCGATTTAGTATAGTTGTAGAAGAACCTTTTGGCACCTGTAGAATATATAATCTAGAGCAAACTAGTTAGTCCAATTATTTGTGTTGGGCAATTCAACCACCAAAATCATTTAGGAACTAGGTGTAAGCCTAATTCCCTTTCAATCTCCCCCTTTTTGGTGATTGATGCCAACACAAACCAAAGCAAATATGGAAGTGCATAATTGAACTAGTTTGCATAATGTAAGTGCAAAGGTTGCTTGGAATTGAGCCAATATAAATACTTATAAGATATGCATGGATTGTTTCTTTTATTTTTAACATTTTGGACCACGCTTGCACCATATGTTTTGTTTTTGCAAATTCTTTTGTAAATTCTTTTCAAAGTCCTTTTGCAAATAGTCAAAGGTAAATGAATAAGATTTTGCGAAGTATTTTTAAGATTTGAAATTTTCTCCCCCTGTTTCAATTGCTTTTCCTTTGACTAAACAAAAACTCCTCCTTAATGAAATCCTCCTCTTAGTGATCAAGAGGGTTTTGATAGTAATTTTGAAGAGGGTATACCAATTTGAAATTATATCACAAGTAAGATACCAATTTGAAAATTCTCTTTGAAAAACTAAAAATTTGAAAATTGGTGATGGTGCGGTCCTTTTGCTTTGGGCTCATACTCTCTCCCCCTTTGGCATGAATCGCCAAAAACGGAATCATTAGAGCCCTTAGAAATACTCTCTCCCCCTTTGGTCATAAATAGATGAGTGAAGATTATACCAAAGACGGAGTGATGCTCGGAGTGACGGCGAAGGATGAGTTACGGAGTGGAAGCCTTTGTCTTCGCCGAAGACTCCAATTCCCTTTCAATACACCTATGACTTGGTTTGAAATAGACATGAAAACACATTAGTTATGGCATATGAAAAGAAACATGATCAAAGGTATATAAATGAGCTACGTGTGCAATTTAACAAAAGAAGTTCCTAGAATCAAGAATATTTAGCTCATGCCTAAGTTTGTTAAAAGTTTGTTCATCAAGAGGCTTGGTAAAGATATCGGCTAATTGATCTTTAGTATTAATGTAAGAAATCTCGATATCTCCCTTTTGTTGGTGATCCCTTAAAAAGTGATACCGAATGACTATGTGTTTAGTGCGGCTATGCTCAACGGGATTATCCACCATGCGGATTGCACTCTCATTATCACATAGAAGAGGGACTTTGGTTAATTTGTAACCGTAGTCCCTAAGGGTTTGCCTCATCCAAAGTAGTTGCGCGCAACAATGGCCTGCGGCAATGTACTCGGCTTCGGCGGTAGAAAGAGCAACCGAATTTTGCTTCTTTGAAGCCCAAGACACCAAGGATCTTCCCAAGAACTGGCAAGTCCCCGATGTGCTCTTTCTATTGATTTTACACCCCGCCCAATCGGCATCCGAATAGCCAATCAAATCAAATGTGGATCCCCTAGGATACCAAAGCCCAAACTTAGGAGTATAAACTAAATATCTCAAGATTCGTTTTACGGCCGTAAGGTGAGCTTCCTTAGGGTCGGCTTGGAATCTTGCACACATGCATACGGAAAGCATAATATCCGGTCGAGATGCACATAAGTAGAGTAAAGAACCTATCATCGACCGATATACCTTTTGATCGACGGATTTACCTCCCTCGTCGAGGTCGAGATGCCCATTGGTTCCCATGGGTGTCTTGATGGGTTTGGCATCCTTCATTCCAAACTTGCTTAGAATATCTTGAGTATACTTCGTTTGGCTTAGGAAGGTGCCCTCTTGGAGTTGCTTCACTTGAAATCCTAAGAAATACTTCAACTCCCCCATCATTGACATCTCGAACTTTTGTGTCATGATCCTACTAAACTCTTCACATGTAGACTCGTTAGTAGACCCAAATATAATATCATCAACATAAATTTGGCATACAAACAAGTCATTTTCAAGAGTTTTAGTGAACAAAGTAGGATCGGCCTTGCCGACTTTGAATCCATTAGTGATAAGAAAATCCCTAAGGCATTCATACCATGCTCTTGGGGGTTGCTTAAGCCCATAAAGCGCCTTAGAGAGTTTATACACATGGTTAGGGTACTCACTATCTTCAAAGCCGGGAGGTTGCTCAACATAGACCTCTTCCTTGATTGGTCCATTGAGGAAGGCACTTTTCACGTCCATTTGATAAAGCTTAAAGCCATGGTAAGTAGCATAGGCCAATAATATGCGAATTGACTCAAGCCTAGCTACGGGTGCATAGGTTTCACCGAAATCCAAACCTTCGACTTGAGAGTATCCTTTGGCCACAAGTCGGGCTTTGTTCCTTGTCACCACACCATGCTCATCTTGCTTGTTGCGGAAGACCCATTTGGTTCCTACAACATTTTGGTTAGGACGTGGAACTAAGTGCCATACCTCATTCCTAGTGAAGTTGTTGAGCTCCTCTTGCATCGCCACCACCCAATCCGAATCTTGAAGTGCTTCCTCTACCCTGTGTGGCTCAATAGAGGAAACAAAAGAGTAATGCTCACAAAAATGTGCAACACGAGATCTAGTGGTTACCCCCTTATGAATGTCGCCGAGAATGGTGTCGACGGGGTGATCTCGTTGGATTGCTTGGTGGACTCTTGGGTGTGGCGACCTTTGCTCTTCATCCTCCTTGTCTTGCTCATTTGCATCTCCCCCTTGATCATTGCCGTCATCTTGAGGTGGCTCATTTGCTTGATTTTCTCTTTCATCAATTTGAGCCTCATCCTCATTTTGAGTTGGTGGAGATGCTTGCGTGGAGGAGGATGGTTGATCTTGTGCATTTGTAGGTTCTTCGGTTTCCTTAGGACACACATCCCTGATGGACATGTTCCTTAGCGCGATGCACGGAGCCTCTTCAATACCTATCTCATCAAGATCAACTTGCTCTACTTGAGAGCCGTTAGTATCATCAAACACAACGTCACAAGAAACTTCAACTTGTCCGGAGGACTTGTTAAAGACTCTATATGCCCTTGTGTTTGAATCATATCCTAGTAAAAAGCCTTCTACTGTCTTAGGAGCAAATTTGGATTTTCTACCTCTTTTGACAAGAATAAAGCATTTGCTACCAAAGACTCTAAAATATGAAATATTGGGCTTTTTACCGGTTAGGAGTTCATAGGATGTCTTCTTGAGGATTCGGTGTAGATATAACCGGTTGATGGCGTAGCAGGCGGTGTTGACCGCCTCGGCCCAAAACCGATCCAAAGTCTTGTACTCATCAAGCATGGTTCTTGCCATGTCCAATAGAGTTCTATTCTTCCTCTCCACTACACCATTTTGTTGTGGGGTGTAGGGAGAAGAGAACTCATGCTTGATGCCCTCCTACTCAAGGAAGCCTTCAATTTGAGAGTTCTTGAACTCTGTCCCATTGTCGCTTCTAATTTTCTTGATCCTTAAGCTGAACTCATTTTGAGCCCGTCTCAAGAATCCCTTTAATGTTTCTTGGGTATGAGATTTTTCCTGCAAAAAGAACACCCAAGTGAAGCGAGAATAATCATCCACAATTACAAGACAATACTTACTCCCGTCGATGCTTATGTAAGCTATCGGGCCGAATAGATCCATGTGGAGTAGCTCAAGCGGCCTGTCAGTCGTCATGATGTTCTTGTGTGGATGATGAGTGCCAACTTGCTTCCCTGCTTGGCATGCGCTACAAATCCTGTCTTTCTCAAAATGAACATTTGTTAGTCCTAAAATGTGCTCTCCCTTTAGAAGCTTATGAAGATTCTTCATCCCAACATGTGCTAGTCGGCGATGCCAGAGCCAGCCCATGTTAGTCTTAGCAATTAAGCAAGTGTCGAGTTCAGCTCTATCAAAATCCACTAAGTATAGCGACCCTCTAACACTCCTTTAAATGTTATTGAATCATTACTTCTTCTAAAGACAATGACACCTATATCAGTGAATAAACAGTTGCAGCCCATTTTGCATAATTGAGATACAGAAAGCAAGTTGTAATCTAATGAATCTACAAGAAAAACATTGGAAATAGAATGGTCAGGAGATATAGCTATTTTACCAAGACCTTTGACCAAACCTTGATTTCCATCCCCGGATGTAATAGCTCGTTGGGGATCTTGGTTTTTCTCATAGGAGGAGAACATCTTCTTCTCCCCCGTCATGTGGTTTGTGCACCCGCTGTCGATAATCCAACTTAATCCCCCAGATGCATAAACCTACAAAACAAGTTTAGTTCTTGACTTTAGGTACCCAAATGGTTTTGGGTCCTTTGGCATTAGAAACAAGAACTTTGGGTACCCAAACACAAGTCTTTGACCCCTTGTGCTTGCCCCCAACATATTTGGCAACTACCTTGCCGGATTTGTTAGTTAAAACATAAGATGCATCAAAAGTTTTAAATGAAAAGTTATGTTCATTTGATGCACTAGGAGTTTTCTTCTTAGGCAACTTAGCATGGGTTTGTTGCCTAGAACTAGATGTCTCACCCTTATACATAAAAGCATGATTAGGGCCAGAGTGAGACTTCCTAGAGTGAATTCTCCTAATTTTGCTCTCGGGATAACCGGCAGGGTATAAAATGTAACCCTCGTTATCCTGAGGCATGGGAGCCTTGCCCTTAACAAAGTTGGACAATTTCTTAGGAGGGGCATTGAGTTTGACATTGCCTCCCTGTTGGAAGCCAATGCCATCCTTAATGCCAGGGCGTCTCCCACTATACAGCATACTACGAGCAAATTTAAAATTTTCATTTTCAATTTCATGCTCGACAATTTTAGCATCTAATTTTGCTGTATGATCATTTTGTTTTTTAATTAAAGTCATGTGATCATGAATAGCATTAATATCAACATCTCTACATCTAGTACAAATGGAAGTGTGCTCAACGATAGATGTAGAGGGTTTGCAAGATTTTAATTCTACAACCTTAGCATGTAATATATCATTTCTACTTCTAAGGTCGGAAATAGTAGCATTGCAAACATCAAAATCCTTAGCCTTAGCAAGCAATTTTTCATTCTCAATCCTAAGGCTAGTAAGAGACATGTTTAATTCTTCAATCTTAGCAAGTAAATCATCATTATCATTTCTAAGATTGGGAATTGAAACATTACAAACATTTGAATCAACCTTAGCTAACAAATTAGCATTTTCATTTCTAAGGTTGTCTATAGTTTCATGGCAAGAACTTAGCTCACTAGAAAGTTTCTCACATTTTTCTACTTCTAGAGCATAAGCATTTTTGACCTTAACATGCTTCTTATTTTCTTTAATAAGGAAGTCCTCTTGGGAATCCAAGAGATCATCCTTCTCATGGATGGCACTAATCAATTCATTAAGTTTCTCTTTTTGTTGCATGTTGAGGTTGGCAAAAAGAGTGTGTAAGTTATCTTCCTCATCACTAGCATTTTCATCACTAGAAGACTCATATCTAGTGGAGGATTTAGATTTAACCTTCTTCTTTTTGCCGTCCTTTGCCATGAGGCACTTGTGGCCGACGTTGGGGAAGAGAAGACCCTTGGTGACGGCGATGTTGGCGGCGTCCTCGTCGTCGGAGGAGTCGCTAGAGCTTTCGTCGGAGTCCCACTCCCGACAAACATGGGCATCGCCGGCCCTCTTCTTATAGTATTTCTTCTTCTCCTTTCTTCTCCCCTTGTTGTCGTCGCCCCGGTCACTGTCACTAGATATAGGACATTTTGCAATAAAATGACCGGGCTTACCACATTTGTAGCAAACCTTCTTGGAGCGGGGCTTGTAGTCTTTCCCCCTCCTTTGTTTGAGGATTTGGCGGAAGCTTTTGATGACGAGCGCCATTTCCTCATTGTCGAGCTTGGAGGCATCGATTGGTTGTCTACTTGGTGTAGACTCCTCTTTCTTCTCCTCCGTTGCCTTGAATGCGACCAGTTGTGCTTCGGATGTGGATGGATCGTCAAGCTCATTGATCTTCCTTGAGCCTTCGATCATGCACTCAAAACTTACAAAATTCCCGATTACTTCCTCGGGAGTCATTAGTGTATATCTAGGGTTGCCACGAATTAATTGAACTTGAGTAGGGTTAAGAAAAATAAGTGATCTTAAAATAACCTTAACCATTTCGTGGTCATCCCATTTCTTGCTCCCGAGGTTGCGCACTTGATTCACCAAGGTCTTGAGCCGGTTGTACATGTTTTGTGGCTCCTCCCCTTTGCGAAGCCGGAAGCGACCGAGCTCCCCCTCGATCGTCTCCCGCTTGGTGATCTTTGTGAGCTCATCTCCTTCGTGTGCGGTTTTGAGCACATCCCAAACCTCCTTGGCGCTCTTCAACCCTTGCACTTTGTTATACTCCTCTCTACTTAGAGAAGCGAGGAGTATTGTTGTTGCTTGAGAGTTGAAGTGCTCGATTTGGGCAACCTCGTCCTCATCATAATCTTCATCCCCTATGGTTGGTACCTGTGCTCCAAACTCAACAACATTCCATAGACTTTTGTGGAGTGAGGTTAGATGAAATTTCATTAAATCACTCCATCTAGCATAATCTTCACCGTCAAAGGTTGGCGATTTCCCTAATGGAACGGAAAGTAATGGAGTATGTCTAGAAATGCGAGAGTAATGTAAGGGGATCTTACTAAACTTCTTGCGCTCATGGCGCTTAGAAGTTATGGAAGGTGCGTCGAAGCTGGAGGTAGAAGGTGATGAAGTGTCGGTTTCGTAGTAGACCACCTTCCTCATCTTCTTTATTTTGTCGCCACTCCGATGCGACTTGTGAGAAGAAGTCTTCTTCTCCTTCTTCTTTTCCTTCCTCTTCTCCTTGTTGTGGGACTCTCCCGATAGGGCTTTCTCGTTGCTTGCAGTGGGCTTTTCACCGGTTTCCATCTCCTTCTTGGTGTGATCTCCCGACATCACTTCGAGCGGTTAGGCTCTAATGAAGAACCGGCTCCGATACCAATTGAAAGTCGCCTAGAGGGGGGGGGTGAATAGGGCGAAACTGAAATTCTCAAAAATAATCACAACTACAAGCCGGGTTAGCGTTAGAAATATAATCGAGTCCGCGAGAGAGGGTGAAAAACAAATCGCAAGCAAATAAGAAGTGTGACACGCGGATTTGTTTTACCGAGGTTCGGTTCTCGCAAACCTACTCCCCGTTGAGGAGGCCACAAAGGCCGGGTCTTTTTCAACCCTTTCCCTCTCTCAAACGGTCTCTCGGACCGAGTGAGCTTCTTCTTCTCAATCAAACGGGAACAATCTTCCCCGCAAGGACCACCACACAATTGGTGTCTCTTGCCTTGGTTACAATTGAGTTGATCGCAAGAAAGATTGAAAGAAAGCACGATTGCAAAAGCCAAGCGACAAGAGCGGCAAATAACACACGAATCTTTCTCTCTCTCAAGTCACTAATCACTAATGATCACTTTTCTCAACTTTGGAACTTGGAGAGATTGGAGGCTTTGAATGTGTCTTGGAATGGATTGCTAGCTCTTGTATTGAATGTTGAAGGTTGGAATGCTTGGGTGTTGTGAATGGAGGTGGTTGGGGTTGTATTTATAGCCACCAACCACTTCCTAGTCGTTGCTCCATTCTGCCGACCGCGGACGGTCCGCGCCTGTAGATCAACGACTGAAAACGCAACGGTCAGCAGTAACGGCTATATCAACGGCTATATTGCATTTAATGCGTCGTCAGATGTCAGATAAACCTAGTCGCGGACGGTCCGGTCATGCACCCCGGACGGTCCGCGAGGACGCTATAATTCATTTTTCCGAACCCGTCACCTTCGGGTTTTTCGGTTTCTCACCTACCGGACGGTCCGCGCCTGAGGCCGGACGGTCCGCGCAAGATCTCGGACGGTCCTTGCTTTTCCTCCGGACGGTCCGTAGTGTAGACTTGTATTTTTGCATTGGTTCTGTCTGAGGGTCATCCTGGTGTGGCGGACGGTCCGCCGCAAGGGCCCGGACGGTCCGCGCTTGGCCTGTTTTTCCAAAAAGCTTCTCCTGTCCAGAATAATCTACGGTATTCCGGACAGTCGATTTAGTATAGTTGTAGATGAACCTTTTGGCACCTGTAGAATATATAATCTAGAGCAAACTAGTTAGTCCAATTATTTGTGTTGGGCAATTCAACCACCAAAATCATTTAGGAACTAGGTGTAAGCTTAATTCCCTTTCAGTAACTCACACAAAGCTAACCTTAACTCAATAGCTTGATATCTTATTATTGTAACACTTATGATTCGACTCTCCCAACGAGTATTGGACAAAGATTTGATAGTTAAATTAGGAACATGTTTAAGAAAAATATTCCACCTTTTCGTTGAACTAGCAAATAATACATATATGCGCTGAACAATCCCAAAAAAATGAAATAGCCTTCCTACAAGATTTTGCCATATCACAAAGAGTAAGATTGAGACTGTGGCATGCACATGGCATATACAATGCTCTTGGATTGATATCAATTAACCGTTTTTGTACCCCTTGGTGTTTTCCTTTCATATTAGAACCATTGTCATAGCCTTGTCCCCTAATATCATTAAGTTCTCCTTAGATATTTATTTTTGCAAATCTTTATCAATAGTTTCCTCTTTCTGAAGTCTAATCCTCAATTCATTCCACCTGTTCATATTACTAATATGCTCAACACTATTTTCATGATCTTTAAGCTTCTCACTGATATGCCTCCAATTTTTATATCCATCATATGCTAAGAAACTATGACTCTTGCTACCACTAGTCTTAAAAATCTTACAGTAGAAGCAAAAAAACTTTGTCAACATGCTTTGAATAAACTAGCCATTTTCTATCATGTACCTCTCAATTGCTTAATTATCTATCTAATGAGTATATGAAAAATGTCTCGAGGCATCATCTAGAGAAAACTCAATACCTTGCTCTCTTATAGGCCCTTTCTCATCTAATATATCTATTGCTTTATTATCAAGATGATCCCAATTTCTAGGATCATAGATATCATAAGTATAAATCGGCTCCTCATCAACACTAGTAGGTTGTGTTTGTGCATCTGATGAATTATTGGGATTTTGAGTGCCACTTACATTGTTATCATCGACGTTGTCGGTGTCAACGTTTCCCTCTTCTTCAGAAATCTCAATATCTGGTTCCTCTTCCTCCACAACAACTATCGCCAATTCATTGTTTGGATTCATCGATGCACTAGGATTACTCTTTACAAATTTATCCATAGCTCCTCTCTGTGATTCAATGAAATCATCCACCCGTTTTCTCTTTTTCCTTTTTTCACTACCGGATGGTTCCTTTCTTCGTGGCATGATTGCACAAAGCACTGCAATAAAAATTAACACATCAAGATATGAGTTAACAATAGGAAAAGAATTAAATATTAGAGTATTTCTTTATTTTTTATGGCTCACCTTTGCTCTTCTCGGTCACTTGGGTTGGGTGCCAAGGCCCAAGGCGACTAAGAGTTACAGGACATCAAGTTTAGAACAAGTAGAACAGGTATGGTTGTATCCTGTATACATCATTAAATTAATTAGACCACTTGAAAGAAAAAAATAACACTAAAGAACGCAAGCAAACAATGATTAACCTCCATGTGATAGTCTGATAGGTGCATACCATGCATACTGAAGTAGCGGCGACTGAACCAGATTCTAGAGTTGGGAATAGATGTAGCTACGACCGCGAGGCGTGAGCTGCGTTTGGCTGTGCGTGATAGGCTGGTGGCGCGATGTCACGATGGATGCCAGTCGTTAGGACTCACGTACTTGTGCCGCACGTCAGCCGCTGTCGAGGCGTCGAGGAACGGGGATCAAGGATTAGGGATTATAGGTCACGACACAGACGGACGGTTTGTTCTTTCTCTCGCATGGACTTTCCTCGTAGGGATGAATTGGGACAAAATGTTTTATATCTTGACACCTATAGACCTACTGTACATATCTAGGGGGCTCCACAAATTTTGAGGCCCAGGGCTGCCACACACCCTGCCCCCCGCCACGACTAGCCTTGGTTAAAACGTGCCCGACGGTATTCGCCGTTGTCCTCCGAGCTCGTCGGTATTCACCCTCACCCTCTTTGCATTCTTTAAGTCGTCTAGAATTACATGTGTGGGCGACGAGGAACCTAAACATCATCATTACTTCTTCTGTGCCACGCCGACCCCCTGTCCTCCGTAGCTCGAGCCTCACGTCTCTCGTCGTGTTGCGGGCTCTGTAGGTTGTCAGGAAACTTAGTCCTAGGCTTGGTAGGCATGAGTGAGCCGCCACAAGTGTGTGGCCTCATAGGTCATAACTGGAGCTTAGGTCTAGGTTCACAAGTCATGAGTGGACGGAGGACCAATCCTCCACTGCGGCTCAGCGCAAGGCGTATTAAATGTGGTCAATTATTTATGACGGGGGCAGTCCCTAGGCCAGGTGCGGAATCCACTCAAGTGGCCTCCTCTTGGTTCGCACGACCCCTAGGCTCGATGCCTTGGGGGTTACTCGGGTGGGTCCTGCCAGGGCAGACTCATTCTCCGTCCTCCCTCTGACTCATGGGCCCCAGGAGCCTAAGGATCTGATCCCCGGCAGTAGCCCCTAAACCCTTGTGATCTTTTCTATCATGAAAACATTGCCCCTCTCTTTTTGAGAGCACCTAGAGAGGGGTGAATAGGTGATCCTGCAAAACTTAACTCAAACAACACAAACTTGGTCTAAAGTGTGAGTTAGAGTGAAGTAAAACCAAGTTTGAGAGTAGAGAGGAAATGAGATGAGAACTCTTCACTTGATTTCTCTCTTGAGATGAGTATTAAACTAAAAGCAACATTTCAAGTGAATATGAGAACTCAAGAAGACAATAATCGCAATAAAGTAAAGAGATAAGAGACAACAATTTTTACCGTGGTTCAGCCAATGCCTACTCCGTGTTGTGGTGACCTTCTTTCGTCAAGGGTTGCACTCAACCCCTCTCAAGTGATCCAAAGATCAAACTTGAGCGCTACATATGTCTTCCTTATAACTCAATCGCATTTGTGAGGAATCTCCACATGTTGGAGTCTCTCACGCCTTACACATGTGATCACAATCAAAACCGGAGTAAGGGAGGGAGTAGAATACGCACACAAGAGCACAACACAGCAAAAACACACTTACAAGCAAAGAAGAGAGCACAACAACATAGCGACGGAGTAACAACTCAAAAAATGCACTCAAATCTCTCTCAAATACTTTGGAGGCGTGGTTGCAGAGTCTCGGAGTTGTAGTGTGCTCAAAGTATGCCTAGTGTGCTGCTCCATGTGTCTAGGGGTCCCTTTTATAGCCCCAAGAGGCCTAGGAGTCGTTGAAGTCCCATTTGGAAGGCGCTGATTGCCTTCTGTCCGCGGGTGCACTGGACAGTCCGATGGCACACCGGACACTCAGTCTGCAATGGCCACCAAATCATCTCATTGTCCGCCTTCCTTTTCGATTGGGCACCAGACAGTTCAGTGGCACACCGGACATATCCGGTGACCCACCCGACTATTGTCGTGCTGACACAGCCTACTAAAAGGGAAATGTGCCCTTGGGCAATTTCTATTATATTTTGGTGATTACGTGCTCAACACATTTAAAATAAGTTCTCATGTGCTAAATGAAGAGAGAAGTGAAAATCAAAGAGAAGGTATGTTTCTAAACTTAGTACATTGGTTTTTGTGTACTAATATATCTATCTAAGTGTTAGAAACAGAGAAAAGAAAAGAAGAAAAGAATTGCAAGTGACTTGGTTGTGTACAGCCGAAGTGCAACTCAGTCTGGCACAACGGACTGTCCGGTGGTGCACCGGATAGTGTTTGGTGCGCTAGGATGAACTCCGGTAAACAGGCCGCTCTCGGGAGAATTTGGCGGCGTACGGCTATAATTCACTGGACTGTCCGGTGAGCCAACGGCCGCCAGCGCAACAGTCGGCCGCACAATCCGCGGGCGACGCGTGACCCGCGCCAACGGTCGGCAGGGGCATCGGACTGTCCGGTGTGCACTGAACAGTGTTCGGTGCGCCAACCACCACGAATCTGCAACGGTCATCTGCGCCAGAATAGGAAGGAGATCGCGCACCAGACATGAACAGTGGTTGTCCGGTGGTGCACCGGACTGTCTGGTGCGCCACCCGACAGAAGGCAAGGATAGCCTTCCTTGTTGGCCTCCAACGACTCCTAGCTACCTTGGGGCTATAAAAGGGACCCCTAGGCGCATGGAGGAGTTATCCAAGCATTCAAGAAACATTCTGAGCCTCCAAGACTCCAACTTCGCGCATTTGATTCTTTAAGATAGTGACTTGAGCTCCATTTGAGTTGTGAACTCCGAGAGTTGTGTTTTGAGCTCAAGTTGTGACTTGGGTGCGTGATTGTGCTGTGATTTGAGTCTTGTGTGTGTTGCTCTCCCCTCCCTTACTTTCGTACATCTTTTGTGATCTTCATTGTAAGGGCGAGAGGCTCCAAGTTGTGGAGATTCCTCGCAAATGGGAGAAAGGCAAAGAAAGGAAAAACCGTGGTATTCAAGTTGATCATCGGATCACTTGAAAGGGGTTGAGTGCAACCCTCGTCCATTGGGACGCCACAACATGGAAGTAGGCAAGTGTTACTTGGCCGAAACACGGGATAAAAATTGCGTGTCTCTTGTGTGCTTTACCTTTGCTTATCTGTGTTCACAAGAACTCATTTCAAGCTACTTAGCCGTTCTAACTTACATAACAAAGTTTTGTGGCTATTAGTGTTGAATTTTTACAGGATCACCTATTCACCCCCCTCTAGGTGCTCTCACCTACGCTGATCGCGCGGCCGACCGCTGGAGTGAGCGAAGAGCTGTTACGCGCCTGGAATAGCGGACATGTCCGGTACACACCGGACAGTCCATTGAATTTTAGCCAGCGCTCCCTAGAACTTTCCGAGAGTGGCCAGTTGGCTAGCCTACCAGGCCGGGCACCGAACATGTCTGGTACACACCAGACTGTCCGGTGAGGCCCAGTCTAGCCCAACTTCGTCTCTTTTTAGCCAACCATTTTTGGTTATCTTTGTGTTGATGCCTAGCACTTAGACAAATATGGTTAGCAACAAAAAAATTGACTAAGAGCTAGAATCATACCTATTTCACTTTGTTCCATAATAGTTTGCAATATGCTCAAACTCAGTCCAAATGCCACTTTATCTGCACATAGAAGTTAGTAGCAAAATAGCAGTGCAAGGAACATAGCATAAAGTAACTGTAACTTATTTTAAACACTTAAGCGTCCTGTTTTTGTGGTTTTGCCCAAGGTTGTGCTTTTTGGTCCTTTAAACTAACTCATTTGGACTTTACACCTTTAATTTGCTCGATTACATCCTGTACTCATGCTCATACCAAGATGGTTAGTTCACAATGGTATGTTGATCAGTTAATTGCCAAAACACTTAGAAATGGCCCAAGGGACATTTCCCTTTCACTTTTTAGCAAAGGTGATGTGCTAGCTTCATTCTTGCGATATTTTTCGTTGTGAAAATGTTACCCTCTCTCTTTTTAGCAACAATGACATATTAGCTTTGTTCTCGCGACCTTTTTCTTTATGTAAACTTTGTCCCTCTATTTTTTAGGTAAGGCGATAGGTTAGTTTTGTTCTTGCATTCTTTTTCGTTGTTAAAACACTAGGCCCTCTATTTTTTTAAAAGATGACATGTTGTTTCTTTCTTATGTTTTTTGCTCATTGCTAGGTTTTTTGAGACCTTTGATCCTTGGAGCTTTTATTCTTCTTGCAAATATGCTTCTTAGAGACTTATTAAAGTATTTCTTATAAAACTTTGCTTCTTAAAGATTTGATTAGGGTTTTATAGTAGGCGTGCTCCTTAGAGCTTTGATTGCTTCCTATTGCATTTGTCCTCCTTAGAGTTTTATTAAGGTAGGTGTCGGCGTTTCGAAACCGGGGGGTCCCTAAGCCGACGAGTGAGTGTGTCGCGTGCCCCAGCCCAGATGGGTCGAGCGCGTGGGCGAGCGCGAAGGGGGGAGAGCGAGGTGGCCGGAGACGGGTGTGAGAGAGGTGGAAAGTCCCGCGGCCTTCGTGTTCGTCCCGCGCCCAGGTCGGGTGCGCTTGCAGTAGGGGGTTACAAGCGTCCACGCGGGTGAGGGAAGTGAGCGGCCCCAAGAGAGCGCCTGTCCCGCCCTCGTCCCCGCGCGGCCAACCTTCTCTGAGAAGGCCCTGGCCCTTCCTTTTATAGTCGTAAGGAGAGGATCCAGGTGTACAATGGGGGTGTAGCAGGGTGCTACGTGTCTAGCGGAGGGAGAGCTAGTGCCCTAAGTACATGCCAATGTGGCAGCCGGAGAGATCTTGGCACCCTGCTGGTGTGATGTTGTGGCTGTCGGAGGAGCAACGGAGCTTGGCGGAGGGACAGCTGTCGGAGCGGTCGAGTCCTTGCTGATGTCCCGCTGCTTCCGTAAGGGAGCTGAGGGCTGCCGTCGTCATAGGGCACGCGGGGCGCCATTATTGCCTATCTGGCGGAGCTAGCCAGATGGGACACCGGTCTTGTTCTCTGCGACCCGAGTCGGCTCGGGGTAGGGTGATGATGGCGCTCCCTGTTGACGCGGCGGGCCCGCGCCTGAGGCCGGGCGACGTGGGGGCTCCTCCGAAGCTGGGGTCGAGTCTGTCTTCCGTTGCCGAGGCCGAGCCCGAGCCCCTGGGTCGGGCGAGGCGGAGGTCGTTCGGCAGAGGCCAGGGCGGAGTCCGAGCCCTGGGGTCGGGCGAAGCGGAGTTCGTCGTCTTCTGAGCCTGAGTCCGAGCCCTGGGTCAGGCGGAGCGGAGTTCGCCGTCTTCCAGGGCTTAGCCCGAGTCCGAGCCCTGGGTCGGGCGGAGCGGAGTTCGCCGTCTTCCGGGGCTTAGCCCGAGTCCGAGCCCTGGGTCGGGCGGAGCGGAGTTCGCCGTCTTCCGGGGCTTAGCCCGAGTCCGAGCCCTGGGTCGGGCGGAGCGGAGTTTCCCATGGCGCCTTTGGCAGGTCCTGGCTGTCTGTCAGTCTTACTCTGTCAAGTGCACTGCAGTCGGAGTGGCGCAGGCGGCGCTGTCCTTCTGTCAGACCGGTCTGTGGAGCGGCGAAGTGACGGCGGTCACTTCGGCTCTGGGGGGCGCGCGTCAGGATAAGGGCGTCAGGCCACCTTTGCGTTAAATGCTCCTGCGACTCGGTCGGTCGGTGCGGCGATTTAGTCAGGGTTGCTTCTTAGCGAAGGCAAGGCCTCGGGCGAGCCGGTGATGTGTCCGCCGTTAAAGGGGGGCCTCGGGCGAGACGAAAATCCCTCGGGGTCGGCTGCCCTTGTCCGAGGCTAGGCTCGGGCGAGGCGTGATCAAGTCGCTCGTATGGACTGATCCCTGACTTAATCGCACCCATCAGGCCTCTGCAGCTTTATGCTGATGGGGGTTACCAGCTGAGAATTAGGCGTCTTGAGGGTACCCCTAATTATGGTCCCCGACAGTAGCCCCCGAGCCTCGAAGGGAGTGTTAGCACTCGCTTGGAGGCTTTCGTCGCACTTTTTTGCAAGGGGACCAGCCTTTCTCGGTTGCATTTTGCTCCGGTGGGTGCGCGCGAGCGCACCCGCCGGGTGTAGCCCCCGAGGCCTCGGAGGAGTGGTTTCACTCCTCCGACGGCTTAATGCCTTGCGTAATGCTTTGGCTGGTCTGGTTGTTCCCTCATGCGAACTGGCCGTAGCCCGGGTGCACGGTCGGGGCCCAAGTTCTCGGGCTGGTATGTTGACGCTGTCAACGGTTCGGCCGGAGCCGGGTTTGTGAGAGCAGCCCCCGAGCCTCTGCACAGAGCGAGAGGGCGATCAGGGACAGACTCGGCTTTTTTACATACGCCCCTACGTTGCCTTTCCGCAAGGAGGAGGGGGGAAAGCGCCATGTTACCCTCGATGGGCACCGAACATGGTGTCTCCGGTGAGCTGCAAGCGGGTAATCCGAGTGGACGTCCGTGCCCCGTTCGTTGGGGGTCGGCTAGGGGCCCAGAGGCACGCCCAAAAGTACCTGTGGGTGATCTGCCGGACCCGGTCCCCTGGCGACGGGGTCCGGGGCTCGATGCCTCCCTCCGATGGGATTCCGTTACAAGATCGCTCCCGCTGGTCTCGGAAATGTCCTAGGGTACCTCGGGAGCGCAGCCCGAGCCTTGGTTATGTATCGAACGTACCCCTGGTCATCCCTCGCTCGGCGTCTGAGGCGACTGTGAACCCTTCGGGGGCCAGCCTTCGAACCCCTGATCAGTAATGGGCGCGGAGCCCGAGTAGCCTGAGGCGACCGTGGAGCCCTTCGGGGGCCGGCCTTCGAACCCCTGACCAGTAGTGGGTGTCGGGCCCACGCGATCTGAGGCGACTGTTGAACCCTTCGGAGGGCCAGCCTTCGAACCTCTGATCAGTAGGGGGGGCTCGGGGCCCAGTTCCTTCACAGGGAAGGATCCCTTTCGGGGTATCCCCTTTTCCCGGTCCCTCTTGCAAGAGATAGAGAAAGAGGAAAAAGGAAAAGGATACGAAATCGAACGTCGTGGCTGAAAGGGAAATGTGCCCTTGGGCCATTTCTAAGTATTTTGGTGATTGGGTGCCAACACGAGTGCTTAAATGTGTATTTATGCTTCTGGAGGAACAAAGTGCAAATCAAGATAACAGGTATGTTTCTAAGTCTTAGTACATTGGTTTTGTGTACTAATATACTTGTCTAAGTGTTGGAAACAGAAAGTAGAAGAAAAGAGAAGCGGTGCAAATAGCTTGGCTGTGTACAGCCAAGACCTAGCTCGGTCTGGAGCACCGGACTGTCCGGTGTGCACCGGACAGTGTCCGGTGCGCCAGACTCACTCGGCGCAAACTGCCCGCTCTCGGGAATTTGCCGACGGCGTACGGCTATAATTCACCGGACTATCCGGTGTGCACCGGACTGTCCGGTGAGCCAACGGTCGGCTGAGCCAACGGTCGGCAGCGGAATCAGCGCGCGACACGTGGCTGGACCAACGGTCGGAAAGGGGGCACCGGACTGTCCGGTGTGCACCGGACTGTCCGGTGCGCCAACGGCTCCCAGATCTGCAACAGTCAGCAACGGTCGACTGCGCCATTTATGGAAATAAATCGGGCACTGGACAGTGTCCGGTGTGCACCGGACTGTCCGGTGCACCCGACGACAGAAGGCAAGGATGGCCTTCCAGATTTATTCTCAACGGCTCCTAGCTGCCTTGGGGCTATAAAAGGGACCCCTAGGCGCATGGAGGAGTACACCAAGCATTCCTACAACACTTCTAAGCACCAAGACATCGATCTCACGCATTCGTTTCATTGTGATAGCATATAGAGCTCTTGTGGAGTTGTGAACTCTTTGTGTTGCGTTGCGAGCTCTTGTTGCGACTTGTGTGCGTGTTGTTGCTCTGATTTTCGAGTCTTGTGTGCGTTGCTCATTCCCACCTTACTCCGTGCTTCTTTGTGAACTCAATTGTAAGGGCGAGAGACTCCAAGTTGTGGAGATTCCTCGCAAACGGGAAAAGATCAAAGGAAAGAAAAACACCGTGGTATTCAAGTTGATCATTGGATCACTTGAGAGGAGTTGAGTGCAACTCTCGTCCGTTGGGACGCCACAACGTGGAGTAGGCAAGTTTTGTACTTGGCCGAACCACGGGATAACCACCGTGTCAACTCTGTGATTGCTTTCTTGTGGTTATCGTGTTTTGACTTCTCTCTAGCCACTTGGCAATTACCGTGCTAACGCTTAATCAAAGTTTTGTGGCTATAAGTTTAAGTTTTTACAGGATCACCTATTCACCCCCCCTCTAGGTGCTCTCAATTGGTATCGGAGCCGTTCTCTTCAAGAAAGGGACTAATCGCCCGAAGAGATGGATCCTAAGGGAAAGGGGATGGTGGTCGACAACAACGAGAAGGAATCCATCTTCAACGAACCGAAGAATGACAAGTCTACCGACTTGGGTTCAAGCCACAAGCGAAAAGATGGGAAGAAGAAGAAGACAAGGCGCATCAAGGAGATTGTCTACTACGACAGCGACGAATCCTCTTCTTCCCAAAAGGACGACGACCACAACGACTACGAGAAAAGGAAACCGGTTAATTCGAACTTTTCTTTTGACTACTCTCGTATTCCGCAAAGTTCAAATTCGCATTTGCTCCCCATTCCACTTGGCAAGCCCCCTCACTTTGATGGAGAGGACTACGGATTTTGGAGCCACAAAATGCATACTCACTTGTTCTCTCTCCATCCTAGCATATGGGAGATTGTAGAGAGTGGAATGCAATTTGATAGCTCGGATAGCCCTATGGTTATTAATGAACAAATTCATAAAAATGCACAAGCTACTACTGTTCTCTTAGCATCTTTGTGCAGGGAAGAGTACAATAAGGTGAGCGGCTTGGACAATGCCAAGCAGATATGGGACACCCTCAAGATCTCTCACGAGGGCAACGACGTCACCATGCTCACCAAAATGGAATTGGTGGAAGGCGAACTTGGGAGATTCGCTATGATAAGGGGGGAGGAGCCAACCTAGACATACAACCGGCTCAAGACCCTTATCAACAAGATAAGGAGCTATGGAAGCACGCGATGGACGGACCACGACGTCGTCCGCCTAATGCTAAGGTCCTTTACCGTTCTTGATCCTCATCTCGTAAACAATATTCGTGAGAATCCCAGGTACACGAAGATGACGCCCGAGGAGGTACTCGGAAAATTCGTAAGCGGGCGGATGATGATCAAGGAGGCGAGATACGTCGACGACGCTCTAAACGGTCCAATCAATGAGCCGCAACCTTTTGCTCTCAAAGCAACAAGAAGCAAGGAGGCGCTACCTAGCAAGGTGGCACAAATTGAGGCGGCCGGACTGAATGATGAAGAGATGGCTCTCATCATTAAACGCTTCAAGACGGTACTAAAGGGTCACAAGGGGCAGCCAAGCAAGACCAAGACAAAGGGGAAGCGCTCATGCTTCAAGTGCGGTAAGATTGGTCATTTTATCGCTAACTGCCCCGATAATGACAGTGACCAGGAACAGGGAAATAAGAGGGAAAAGAAGAAGAATTACAAGAAGGCAAAGGGCGAGGCGCATCTAGGCAAAGAGTGGGACTCGGACTGCTCCTCTTCCGACTCCGACAACGAAGGACTCGCCGCCACCGCCTTCAACAAATCAACCCTCTTCCCAAACGAGCGTCACACATGCCTTATGGCAAGGGAGAAGAAGGTATGTACTCGGAACTCTACCTATGCTTCTTCAAGTGAGGACGAATCTAGTGATGAAGATGAAGTAGATTACTCATGTTTGTTTAAGGGTCTAGATAGAACCAAGGTAGACAAAATTAATGAATTGATTGATGCTCTAAATGAGAAGAACATACTTTTAGAGAAACAAGAGGATTTACTGTATGAAGAACATGATAAATTTATAGAAGCTCAAAAATCCTATGCTTTAGAAGTTAAAAGAAATGAAATGCTTTCTTTTGAACTATCTACTTGTCATGAAACCATTTCTACTTTAAAAGGTGTCAACAATGATTTAAATGCTAAATTAGAAGTAGCAAATAAATCCAATTCTTGTGTAGAACATGTCGCAATTTGTTCTAGGTGTAAAGATTTTGATATTAATGCTTGTAGTGAACGCTTAGTTTCTATTTCAAAATTAAATGATGAATTAGCTAGTCTTAATGCACAACTTAAGACTAGCAAGAGTGATTTTGATAAACTGAAATTTGCTAGGGATGCCTACACTGTTGGTAGACACCCCTCCATTAAGGATGGACTTGGCTTCAAAAGGGAAGCCAAGAACTTAACAAGCCATAAGGCTCCCATTCCCGCTAAGGAGAAAGGGAAGGCCCCTATGGCTACAAGCACTAAAAAGAACCATGCTTTTTTGTATCATGATAGAAGACAATCTAGAAGTGCTTATAGGGGTTATAATGCTTATGATGATTTTGATTCTCATCACATGATTGCTTCTAGCTCTTCCTTTATGCATGGTAGAAATATGTCTAGGAAAAATGCTATGCCTAGAAAGAATATTATTCATGCTCCTAGGAAAATAGTGAATGAACCTTCTACAATATATCATGCTTTGAATGCTTCCTTTGCAATTTGTAGAAAGGATAGAAAGGTAATTGCTAGGAAGTTAGGGGCTAAATGCAAGGGTGATAAAACTTGCATTTGGGTCCCTAAGGAGATTTGTGCTAACCTTGTAGGACCCAACATGAGTTGGGTACCTAAAACCCAAGCCTAAATTTGCCTTGCAGGTTTATGCATCCGGGGGTTCAAGCTGGATTATAGACAGCGGATGCACAAACCATATGACGGGGGAGAAGAAGATGTTCACCTCCTACGTCAAGAGTAATGATTCCCAAGATTCAATTATATTCGGTGATGGGAATCAAGGCAAGGTAAAAGGGTTAGGTAAAATTGCAATTTCTAATGAGCATTCTATTTCAAATGTGTTTTTAGTAGAGTCTCTTGGTTATAATTTACTATCTGTTAGTCAATTATGCAACATGGGGTATAACTGTCTATTTACGAATGTAGATGTGTCTGTCTTTAGAAGAAGTGATGGTTCACTAGCTTTTAAGGGTGTATTAGACGGCAAACTTTATCTAGTCGATTTTGCAAAAGAAGAGGCCGGTCTAGATGCATGCTTAATAGCTAAGACTTGCATGGGCTGGCTGTGGCATCGCCGCTTAGCACATGTGGGGATGAAGAACCTTCACAAGCTTCTAAAGGGAGAACACGTGATAGGATTGACTAATGTAAAATTCGAAAAAGATAGACCTTGTGCAGCTTGTCAGGCAGGTAAACAAGTGGGAGGAGCACATCACAGCAAGAATGTGATGACCACATCAAGACCCCTGGAGCTGCTGCATATGGACCTATTCGGACCCGTCGCCTATCTGAGTATAGGAGGAAGTAAGTATGGTCTGGTTATTGTTGATGACTTTTCCCGCTTCACTTGGGTGTTCTTTTTGCAGGATAAGTCTGAAACCCAAGGGACCCTCAAGCGCTTCCTCAGGAGAGCTCAAAATGAGTTTGAGCTCAAAGTGAAGAAGATAAGGAGCGACAACGGGTCCGAGTTCAAGAACCTTCAAGTGGAAGAGTTTCTTGAGGAGGAAGGGATCAAGCACGAGTTCTCCGCTCCCTACACACCACAGCAAAATGGTGTGGTAGAGAGGAAGAACAGGACGCTAATCGACATGGCGAGGACGATGCTTGGAGAATTCAAGACCCCCGAGCGGTTTTGGTCGGAAGCCGTGAACACGGCTTGCCACGCCATCAACAGGGTCTACCTTCACCGACTCCTCAAGAAGACGTCGTATGAACTACTAACCGGTAACAAACCCAATGTATCTTACTTTCGTGTATTTGGGAGCAAGTGCTACATTCTAGTGAAGAAGGGTAGAAATTCTAAATTTGCTCCCAAAGCTATAGAGGGGTTTTTGTTAGGTTATGACTCAAATACAAAGGCGTATAGAGTCTTCAACAAATCATCGGGTTTGGTTGAAGTCTCTAGCGACGTTGTATTTGATGAGACTAATGGCTCTCCAAGAGAGCAAGTTGTTGATCTTGATGATGTAGATGAAGAAGATGTTCCGACGGCCGCTATACGAACCATGGCGATTGGTGATGTGCGACCACAGGAACAAGATGAGCAAGATCAACCTTCTTCCTCAACTATGGTGCATCCCCCAACTCAAGACGATGAACAGGTTCATCAACAGGAGGCGTGTGATAAAGGGGGAGCACAAGATGATCATGTGATGGAGGAAGAAGCGCAACCGGCACCTCCAACCCAAGTTCGAGCGATGATTCAAAGGGATCATCCCGTCGACCAAATTCTGGGTGACATTAGCAAGGGAGTAACTACTCGATCTCGATTAGTTAATTTTTGTGAACATTACTCCTTTGTCTCTTCTATTGAGCCTTTCAGGGTAGAAGAGGCCTTGCTAGATCCGGACTGGGTGTTGGCCATGCAAGAGGAGTTAAACAACTTCAAGCGCAATGAAGTTTGGACACTGGTGCCTCGTCCCAAGCAAAATGTAGTGGGAACCAAGTGGGTGTTCCGCAACAAACAGGACGAGCACGGGGTGGTGACAAGGAACAAGGCTCGACTTGTGGCAAAAGGTTATGCCCAAGTCGCAGGTTTGGACTTTGAGGAGACGTTTGCTCCTGTGGCTAGGCTAGAATCAATTCGTATCTTGCTAGCATATGCCGCTCACCATTCTTTCAGGTTGTTCCAAATGGATGTGAAGAGCGCTTTCCTCAACGGGCCAATCAAGGAGGAGGTGTACGTAGAGCAACCCCCTGGCTTCGAGGATGAACGGTACCCCGACCATGTGTGTAAGCTCTCTAAGGCGCTCTATGGACTTAAGCAAGCCCCAAGAGCATGGTATGAATGCCTTAGAGATTTCTTAATTGCTAATGCTTTCAAGGTTGGGAAAGCCGATCCAACTCTTTTTACAAAGACTTGTGATGGTGATTTATTTGTGTGCCAAATTTATGTCGATGACATAATATTTGGTTCTACTAATAAAAAGTCTTGTGAAGAGTTTAGCAGGGTGATGACGCAGAAATTCGAGATGTCGATGATGGGCGAGTTGAACTACTTCCTTGGGTTCCAAGTGAAGCAACTCAAGGACGGCACCTTCATCTCCCAAACGAAGTACACGCAGGACCTGCTAAAGCGGTTTGGGATGAAGGACGCCAAGCCTGCAAAGACACCGATGGGAACCGACGGACACACCGACCTCAACAAAGGAGGTAAGTCCGTTGATCAAAAAGCATACCGGTCCATGATAGGTTCTTTGCTTTACTTATGTGCTAGTAGACCGGATATTATGCTTAGCGTATGCATGTGTGCTAGTTTTCAATCCGATCCTAAGGAGTGTCACTTAGTGGCAGTAAAGCGAATCCTTAGATATTTAGTTGCTACGCCTTGCCTCGGGCTCTGGTATCCAAAGGGGTCTACCTTTGACTTGATTGGATATTCAGACTCCGATTATGCTGGATGTAAGGTCGATAGGAAGAGTACATCGGGGACGTGCCAATTCTTAGGAAAGTCCTTGGTGTCATGGAAATCTAAGAAACAAACCTCCGTTGCCCTATCCACCGCTGAGGCCGAGTATGTTGCCGCAGGACAGTGTTGCGCGCAACTACTCTGGATGAGGCAAACCCTCAGGGACTTTGGCTACAATCTGAGCAAAGTCCCACTCCTATGTGATAATGAGAGTGCTATCCGCATGGCGGAAAATCCTGTTGAGCACAGCCGCACAAAGCACATAGACATCCGGCATCACTTTTTGAGAGACCACCAGCAAAAGGGAGATATCAAAGTGTTTCATGTTAGCACCGAGAACCAGCTAGCCGATATCTTTACCAAGCCTCTAGATGAGAAGACCTTTTGCAGGTTGCGTAGTGAGCTAAATGTCTTAGATTCGCGGAACTTGGATTGAATTGTAGCATACATGTGTTTATGCATTTGATCATGTTCATTCTGCATCTTGTTGCTTTTAGTGGTGCTCAAGTTGTACAAACACTCCCTGGACCTCACAAGTCCGTTGCAAAGTGATGCACAGTTTTAGGGGGAGATTTGTTACAACTTGACCCTTTGAGACTAACCATATGCTTGAGTTTGTTTGACATAGTCTCGAAGGAGAATTGAAAGGGAAAAGGTGGACTTGGACCATGAAAGACTTCCACTGCACTCCGATGAGAGGGTAACTAATTCCAAGTTCATCTCATGAACTCTTATTGCCATTTGATCTTAATTGAAGATTTGTGTGAGGCAATGGGGTTAAAGGGCCAAGATTGATCCCGTTTTGGTGCTTGATGCCAAAGGGGGAGAAAATAAAGGCCAAAGTGATAAATGGATCAGCTACCACTTGAGAGATTTTGAAAATAGTAGGATAGAGCTTTTGATTTGTCAAAACTCTTTTATTGCATCTCTTGTCAATAGTTGGCTTCTTGTGGGGAGAAGTAGTGATTATAGGAAAAAGGGGGAGTTTTTGAAATCTTTGATCAATCTCTTTTGGAATGACTCTCTTTATGCTTCATCATGTGTGTTTGACTTAGAGATAGAGATTTGAGTTTGATTTACAAAAACAAACCAAGTGGTGGCAAAGGATGATCCATATATGCAAAATTCGATTCAAAATAAAACTCATTTTATTTGAAGTGATATTGCACTTGTTCTTGTTGCTTTATGTTGTGTTGGCATAAATCACCAAAAAGGGGGAGATTGAAAGGGAAATGTGCCCTTGGGCCATTTCTAAGTATTTTGGTGATTGGGTGCCAACACGAGTGCTTAAATGTGTATTTATGCTTCTGGAGGAACAAAGTGCAAATCAAGATAACAGGTATGTTTCTAAGTCTTAGTACATTGGTTTTGTGTACTAATATACTTGTCTAAGTGTTGGAAACAGAAAGTAGAAGAAAAGAGAAGCGGTGCAAATAGCTTGGCTGTGTACAGCCAAGACCTAGCTCGGTCTGGAGCACCGGACTGTCCGGTGTGCACCGGACAGTGTCCGGTGCGCCAGACTCACTCGGCGCAAACTGCCCGCTCTCGGGAATTTGCCGACGGCGTACGGCTATAATTCACCGGACTGTCCGGTGTGCACCGGACTGTCCGGTGAGCCAACGGTCGGCTGAGCCAACGGTCGGCAGCGGAATCAGCGCGCGACACGTGGCTGGACCAACGGTCGGAAAGGGGGCACCGGACTGTCCGGTGTGCACCGGACTGTCCGGTGCGCCAACGGCTCCCAGATCTGCAACAGTCAGCAACGGTCGACTGCGCCATTTATGGAAATAAATCGGGCACCGGACAGTGTCCGGTGTGCACCGGACTGTCCGGTGCACCCGACGACAGAAGGCAAGGATGGCCTTCCAGATTTATTCTCAACGGCTCCTAGCTGCCTTGGGGCTATAAAAGGGACCCCTAGGCGCATGGAGGAGTACACCAAGCATTCCTACAACACTTCTAAGCACCAAGACATCGATCTCACGCATTCGTTTCATTGTGATAGCATATAGAGCTCTTGTGGAGTTGTGAACTCTTTGTGTTGCGTTGCGAGCTCTTGTTGCGACTTGTGTGCGTGTTGTTGCTCTGATTTTCGAGTCTTGTGTGCGTTGCTCATTCCCACCTTACTCCGTGCTTCTTTGTGAACTCAATTGTAAGGGCGAGAGACTCCAAGTTGTGGAGATTCCTCGCAAACGGGAAAAGATCAAAGGAAAGAAAAACACCATGGTATTCAAGTTGATCATTGGATCACTTGAGAGGAGTTGAGTGCAACTCTCGTCCGTTGGGACGCCACAACGTGGAGTAGGCAAGTTTTGTACTTGGCCGAACCACGGGATAACCACCGTGTCAACTCTGTGATTGCTTTCTTGTGGTTATCGTGTTTTGACTTCTCTCTAGCCACTTGGCAATTACCGTGCTAACGCTTAATCAAAGTTTTGTGGCTATAAGTTTAAGTTTTTACAGGATCACCTATTCACCCCCCCCCCTCTAGGTGCTCTCAGTGGCGTACCTTTTTTGGCGCGGTTGTTACGGCGAAGGCGGAGCGTCGCCCGCTCCTCCTGCCAGAGGCGCCGCCTGTCCCGCCGCGGAGTTAATGCGACGGGGCGAGTAGTTGGCGGGGCGGCCGTTGCGCGTGTGCGAGCCGTTCGAGGGACGGATCACGGGTGCGCCGTCTTCACGCCGGGAGAGGAGGCTCTCTTGCTGCCCCTGGATGGGACGTGAGCCTGGCCGACGACGTGACCGCTGCTCCCGCCCGCCTGCCACCGTCATTACTGCCGGCCCACTTTCGGCCGTATTGACCGTCGCGCCAGGCTGGCGCTGCTGGGTCGTGCGCTGGTCCGCCTCGAGTCGCGGTATTGGCTCCGCAACCGAAGAGGCACGACGGTGGCGCAAGTGGCGGTGCAGTAGCTTGCATGTAGCATCCGGCGCACCGGTTGCGTGACGCGTGGGCCTGGGCCTCCATGCTGGTGCGTCAGGAGTCGGAGAAGCGCGTCCACTTGGCGCGGTTGCATGCCGCCTGCCTGGCCGCCCGCCCCTTCTGCCCGTTGGTCTGGGCAAAAGTGGGGGGTGGCTTGCAACCGCTGGGCAGTTGTGTGTACCACGCGCGGCGCTTTGGCTTCTTCTGCTCTGATCCGGTTTGCATGACGTGCGGGACCCAACCCCCGCGCCGCAGGGAAGGGCCTTGGAGCGTGTTGGAGAAGACTTGGCCCGTGGCATTTGGGGGCGCACGCGGGGAGAGTTGCCTTTAAAAGGAGGGCGACCCCTTTCGGAAGGCAACCGCGTCTTCTTCCTCCCTTATGCGTCGCGTCTTTCCACCTTCCAAGCCCCCGGATGGGGGGTATCCGCCGCCTTTTCGCCTCATCGTTGGAGGAACGCAACTCCGCGGGAGTTGGTACCTTTCAGCCATCGTTCGGCTTCAAGGATTTTCATCATGCAGCCCGGCTGTACCCCTCCACCGGCGGTCACCCAAAATGGTGACCTCCAGCTTGATGGTGGGGGAAAGCGAGTCGGGCTGCGATCTTGGTCCCACCCTCAGCTTCAAGGATGTTCATCATCCTCGCTGGGGTGGGGACCGGGCTGAGCCGGCGCTCTATCTCCCACGTGGGTTCGCGGGTCACCCCTTCCTGCGGTGTTCGAGGGAGAGGGCGCTCACTGGCCCTGCGGGCGGCCCGGACTTCGACAACGCGGGGCTGGTTGACGGCGGGCGTCGTCACCTCCAGCGTGTCGGGCCCGTCGGCTTGGCTCCCGGCGGCCCCTCCTGCCGGAGGGCGACTGCCGCGCCGTGTGCACGGGAGGACCACCCAAGATGCCGCGCGCTGCTAGGGCGGCGTTCGTGTTCTGGGGTGGTCCTGCCTTTGCACCGGGATGGTGCCCTCACGTGGAGGTCGGTGCCCCACTCGCCCGGGAGGATTTGAGTGGGGATCTGCCGGGGAGCCGGTGGGCCCTGCCGTCGGTGGCGAGGCGGAGGCGGCTCGAGAAGTCCCCGTCGCCGACAGGATCACCGCCACCATCCGCGCCTCTGGCCTCCGGCTCTTCACGCTTGTCCTCGCCCCTCGAGCGTCGTTGTGGGCGAGGGCAAGATTGCAGCAGCGCCCATCCTGAGGCCTGCGCTGCTGCAGCTCGACCATCCGGAGCGGGGGTCGTTGTCGTCGTAGTCAGAACGGGCGACGGCGAGCCGCTCGTTAGTCTTCTGTTGCTCCGCAGGCCTCCCCCCATGGAGTGGGGTTGTTCGTACCTGCGGAGGGGGAACCGGAGTTCCGTTTGTGATGGCACTTTGAATGCCAGTGTCTTTTGTTCATTGTGGCTGTCGAGGCCTGAACATGTATGTAATTTTGGCACGGAGCCGTGTTTTTTCCTCATTTTCGAGCACTAAGTCTCGCCTGTTGATTGTCTGAACCGCTTTACCAAGCATGAGTCGCCCCGTGTCAAGGTGACGAGTGAGGTATCCGTATCCCGGAGGCGTAGGAATCCCTCGGCTCAATCGGCCTTGTTGTCCGAGGCTCCTCTAGCTTAGTTAAAGGGACCCCTCGGCCGCTCTTCGATGAGCCGAAGCCAGGGGTAGCGATATCAGCGCGAACAAAGGCGGAGTTGGCTCGGAAATGAAGACCTGGTTGGCCGGAGCCTAACCGGGTCGCCCGTCTGCGGGGCGGATGTCGAAGTTGATCAGCCTAGGCCTCGGACCGGGCTGGCGCCCTTGGAAGATGGTCGGCCGAGGCCCCTGGGGTAACCGGCCGAGCCGCCTGCTCGGGCCGGGTTCCCGGGGAAGTCTCTGGACCGCGTCGCCGTCCGAGGCTGGGTCGGACCTCGCCGAAGGTGCCGTCGATGCCGAGGGTGCTAGAGCCCCCTCCAGCGTGAAGGCCCGATCCTGCAGGATCAGATTGTCTTGTAGCGTGTGCCTTCTGCGGCCGCTGAGGCCAGAAAACACACCCTCGCTGCGTTGTAAAGTTGTGTCTCCTTTCCTCTTATTTCAAGTATCTGGACCTTTTGTCGGCAACAGGGATGTTTGCGCGAGCGAGAGTTGCTTCTCGCGGAAGGTGATGAGCGAGGTATCCGTATCCCGGAGGTGTGGGAGTCCCTCGGCTCGATCGGCCTCGCCGCTTACGCGTACTTTCACCCGTCCATGAGGCCCTGTCTCCGACTCGGTTGAGAAGGCTTGAAGGACCACTTCGGCAGAAGAGCTTCCGAACGTAGAGACTTGTTCGGTCCACGGGATCACTTTATCCGAACGCGAGTTACTTATCGCAGAAGGTGATGAGTGAGGTATCCGTATCCCGGAGGCGTAGGAGTCCCTCGGCTCGGTCAGCCTTGGCTGCTTACGTGTACTCCGTCGTTTTCAGGGTCCGCTTTTCGAAGCAGTCAAAAAGCACGAAAGATATTCTGCTAAAAGAGATCTTTTTTCGAGAAAATTTCGACGCAGAGGGGGTTCCCCCCTTTTAGCCCCCGAGGGAGGGTCGGGCTTTGCCGAGGCGAGGCCGACCCTTCCTTGATGACTAAACTTTGCGTGGGTGCGAGGTGTATGAATAACTTGAAAACATCTTAGGGGTAGAAGCGACGTAGCTGTTTGATGTTCCAAGCGTTGCCGTAGACCTCGCCTTGATTGTTGGCCAGCTTGTATGTTCCGGGCTTCAGAACTTTGGCGACGACGAATGGCCCCTCCCAGGGGGGCGTGAGCTTGTGCCTCCCTCGGGCGTCTTGCCGCAGCCGAAGCACCAGGTCGCCCACCTGGAGGCCTCGGGACCGGACCCCTCGGGCGTGGTAGCGTCGCAGGGACTGCTGGTACCGCGCCGAGTGTAGTAAGGCCTTGTCCCGAGCCTCTTCCAGCTGGTCCAGCGAGTCTTCTCGGCTAGCTTGGTTGCTTTGATCGTTGTAGGCCCTCGTCCTCGGGGAGCCGTATTCCAGGTCGGTGGGCAAGATGGCCTCGGCCCCGTAGACCAGGAAGAACGGCGTGAAACCCGTGGCCCGGCTCGGTGTTGTCTTCAGGCTCCAGACCACCGAGGGGAGTTCCTTCATCCATCGCTTGCCGAACTTGTTGAGGTCGTTGTAAATCCTGGGCTTGAGCCCTTGTAGAATCATGCCGTTGGCACGCTCTACTTGCCCATTCGACATGGGATGAGCCACGGCGGCCCAGTCCACCCGGATGTGGTGATCCTCGCAAAAATCCAAGAATTTTTTGCCGGTGAACTGGGTACCGTTGTCAGTGATGATGGAGTTTGGGACCCCGAAGCGATGGATGATGTTGGTGAAGAACGCCACCGCCTGCTCGGACCTGATGCTGTTCAGGGGTCGGACCTCGATCCACTTGGAGAATTTGTCGATGGCGACCAGCAGGTGCGTGTAGCCCCCGGGCGCCTTCTGCAAGGGACCGACGAGGTCCAGACCCCATACAGCAAAGGGCCATGTGATGGGTATCGTCTGCAGAGCCTGAGCGGGCAGGTGGGTCTGCTTCGCATAGAATTGGCACCCTTCGCAGGTGCGGACAATTCTAGTGGCGTCGGCCACCGCCGTTGGCCAGTAGAAGCCTTGCCGGAAGGCATTCCCGACAAGGGTTCGAGGCGCTGCATGATGGCCGCAAGCCCCCGAGTGTATTTCCTGTAGGAGCTCCCGACCTTTGGCGATGGAGATGCATCGCTGGAGGATGCCCGAGGGGCTGCGGTGGTAGAGCTCTTCCTCGTCGCCCATCAAGACGAACGACTTGGCGCGTCGCGCTACCCGACGAGCCTCGGCTTGGTCGAGGGGTAGCTCTCCTTGGCGGAGATATTGCAGGTATGGGGCCTGCCAATTTCGATCAGGCGTGGCCCCGCTCTGCTCCTCCTCGACGTCCAGTGACTCGCCCTCGGGGGCCGAGGGTACCTCGGGCTGAACCGAGGGCGCCTCGGGCCGAGCCGAGGGTGCCTCGGGCTGTGCCGAGGGTGCCCCGGGCTGTGCCGAGGGTGCCTCGGGTTGTGCCGAGGGTGCCTTGGGCTCGGGCGTGTCGTCGATCTTGACGGAGGGTTGATGCAGATCCCGGGAGAAGACGTCTGGGGGAACCGTTGTTCGCCCCGAGGCTATTTTAGCCAGCTCGTCCGCAGTCTCGTTGTAGCGCCGAGCGATGTGGTTGAGCTCGAGCCCGTAGAACTTGTCTTCCAGGTGCCGAACCTCATCGCGGTAGGCCTCCATTTTCGGGTCGCAGCAATGAGAGTTCTTCATGACTTGGTCGACGACGAGTTGCGAGTCACCGCGGGCGTCGAGGCGTCTGACCCCTAGCTCGATGGCGATCCGCAACCCGTTGACCAGAGCCTCGTACTCAGCCACATTGTTGGACGCCGGGAAATGGAGGCGTAGCACGTAGCGCAGGTGTTTCCCGAGGGGCGAGATGAAGAGCAGGCCCGCGCCGGCTCCCGTCTTCATCAGCGACCCGTCGAAAAACATGGTCCAGAGCTCCGGTTGGATTGGAGACGTCAGCAGTTGGGTGTCGACCCATTCGGCTACGAAGTCCGCCAATACCTGGGACTTGATGGCCTTCCGAGGGGCGAACGAGATTGTCTCGCCCATGATTTCCACCGCCCACTTCGCGATCCTGCCCGAGGCCTCTCGGCACTGGATGATCTCCCCCAGGGGGAAGGATGACACCACAGTTACCGGGTGAGACTCGAAGTAATGTCGTAACTTCCGCCTCGTCAGGATCACAGCATACAGCAGCTTCTGAACTTGTGGGTAGCGGATCTTGGTCTCGGACAGTACCTCGCTGACGAAGTAGACTGGCCTCTGAACGGGCAATGCATGCCCTTCTTCTTGTCTCTCGACCACAATCGCAGCGCTAACCACCTGAGTGGTCGCGGCGACGTAGACCAAGAGGGCTTCTCCATCAGCTGGGGGCACCAAGATAGGCGCCTTTGTAAGGAGCGCTTTCAGGTTCCCGAGAGCTTCCTCGGCCTCAGGGGTCCAAGCGAAGCACTCGGCCTTCCTTAAGAGGCGGTACAGAGGCAAACCTCTTTCGCCGAGGCGCGAGATGAAACGGCTCAGGGCCGCGAGACATCCCATGACCCTCTGTACGCCTTTTAAGTCCCTGATGGGCCCCATGTTGGTGATAGCTGCGATCTTCTCCGGGTTGGCCTCGATGCCTCGCTCGGAGACGATGAACCCCAAGAGCATGCCCCGGGGCACCCCGAAAACACACTTCTCGGGGTTGAGCTTGACGCCTTTCGCCTTGAGACATCGGAATGTCACTTCAAGGTCGGAGAGGAGGTCGGAAGCCTTCCTTGTCTTGACTACGATGTCATCGACGTAGGCCTCGACCGTGCGACCGATGTGTTCGCCGAACACATGGTTCATGCACCGCTGGTACGTCGCGCCCGCATTCCTCAACCCGAACGGCATGGTGACGTAGCAGTACATGCCGAAGGGCGTGATGAAAGAAGTCGCCAGCTGGTCGGACTCTTTCATCTGGATTTGGTGATACCCTGAGTAGGCATCGAGGAAGGACAGGGTTTCGCACCCAGCAGTGGAATCCACGATTTGATCGATGCGGGGTAGAGGGTAGGGAACCTTCGGACATGCTTTGTTGAGACCAGTGTAGTCTACGCACATCCGCCATTTCCCCCCTTTCTTCCTCACAAGCACAGGGTTGGCAAGCCATTCGGGATGGAATACCTCTTTGATGAACCCTGCTGTCATTAGCTTGTGGATCTCCTCGCCTATCACTCTGCGCTTCTCTTTGTCGAATCGGCGCAGAGGCTGCCTAACGGGTCGGGTTCCGGCCCGAATATCCAGCGAGTGCTCGGTGACATCCCTCGGTATGCCGGGCATGTCCGAGGGACTCCACGCAAAGACGTCGGCGTTTGCACGGAGAAAGTCGACGAGCGCTGCTTCCCATTTGGGGTCGAGCCCGGAACCGGTCCGGATCTGCTTGGAGGTGTCGCCACTGGGGTCGAGAGGGACGGCCTTAACCGTCTCCGCTGGCTCGAAGTTGCCGGCATGACGCTTCACGTCTGGTACCTCCTTGGAGAGGTTCTCCAGGTCGGCGATGAGGGCCTCAGATTCGGCGAGGGCCTCGGCGTACTCCACGCACTCCACGTCGCATTCGAACGCGTGTTTGTACGTGGGGCCGACGGTGATGACCCCATTGGGGCCCGGCATCTTGAGCTTCAGGTAGGTGTAGTTGGGGACGACCATGAACTTCGCGTAGCATGTCCTTCCCAGTACCGCGTGGTAGGTTCCTCGGAACCCGACCACCTCGAACGTCAGAGTCTCCCTTCGGAAGTTGGAGGGCATTCCGAAGCAGACGGGAAGGTCGAGTCGTCCGAGGGGCTGGACGCGCTTCCCGGGAATGATCCCGTGGAAGGGCGCAGCGCCTGCTCGGACGGAGGACAGATCGACGCGCAGGAGCCTGAGGGTCTCGGCGTAGATGATGTTGAGGCTGCTGCCCCCATCCATGAGGACATTGGTGAGCCTGACGTTGCCAACGATGGGGTCGACGACGAGCGGGTATTTCCTCGGGCTCGGCACGTGGTCGGGGTGGTCAGCTTGGTCGAAGGTGATGGGCTTGTCGGACCAGTCTAGGTAGACTGGCGCCGCCACCTTCGCCGAGCAGACCTCCCGGCGCTCTTGCTTGCGATGCCGAGCCGAGGCATTCGCCGCATGCCCACCGTAGATCATGAAGCAGTCGCGGACCTCGGGGAACTCTCCTGCTCGGTGATCTTCCTTGTTGTCGTCGTCGCGGGCCCTGCCACCCTCCGCGGGTGGCCCGGCCCTGTGGAAGTGGCGTCGAAGCATGACGCACTCCTCGAGGGTGTGCTTGACGGGCCCCTGATGATAGGGGCACGGCTCCTTGAGCATCTTGTCGAAGAGGTTAGCACCTCCAGGGGGCTTCCGAGGGTTCTTGTACTCGGCGGCGGCGACAAGGTCCGCGTCGGCGGCGTCGCGTTTCGCTTGCGACTTCCTCTTGCCCTTCTTCTTGGCGCCGCGCTGAGTCGACGCCTCGGGAGCATCCTCCGATGGGCGGCCCTGGGGCTGCTTATCCTTTCGGAAGATAGCCTCGACCGCCTCCTGGCCAGAGGCGAACTTGGTGGCGATGTCCATCAGCTCGCTCGCCCTGGTGGGGGTCTTGCGACCCAACTTACTCACCAGGTCGCGGCAGGTGGTGCCGGCGAGGAACGCGCCGATGACATCCGAGTCGGTGATGTTGGGCAGCTCGGTGCGCTGCTTCAAAAATCGCCGGATGTAGTCTCGGAGAGACTCTCCTGGCTGTTGTCGGCAACTTCGGAGGTCCCAGGAATTCCCGGGGCGCACGTACGTGCCCTGGAAATTGCCGGCGAAGGCTTGGACCAAGTCATCCCAGTTGGAGATCTGCCCCGGAGGCAGGTGTTCCAACCAGGCGCGAGCAGTGTCGGAGAGGAACAGGGGGAGATTACGGATGACGAGGTTGTCGTCGTCCGTTCCACCCAGCTGGCAGGCCAGGCGGTAGTCCGCGAGCCACAGTTCCGGTCTCGTTTCCCCCGAGTACTTTGTGATAGTAGTCGGGGGTCGGAACCGGGTCGGGAACGGCGCCCGTCGGATGGCCCGACTGAAGGCCTGCGGACCGGGTGGCTCGGGCGAGGGTCTCCGATCCTCCCCGCTGTCGTAGCGTCCCCCACGCCTGGGGTGGTAGCCTCGGCGCACCCTTTCGTCGAGGTGGGCCCGACGGTCGCGATGATGGTGCTCGTTGCCGAGGTGGCCCGGGGCCGCAGGCACGGTGTTGCGCGTGCGCCCGGTGTAGACCGAGGCTTCCCGCATGAATCGGGAAGTCGCAGCATGAGGTTTCGAGGGGTATCCCTGCCTTCGGGAGGCAGAGCTCTCGGCCCGTCGGGCCGCAGCGCCTTCCAGGAGATTCTTGAGCTCTCCCTGGATTCGCCGACCCTCGGTGGTTGATGGCTCCGGCATTGCGCGGAGGAGCATCGCTGCGGCCGCCAGGTTCTGACCGACCCCACTGGATGCGGGTTGCGGTCCGACCCTGACGTCGTTGGCGACGCGGTGCTGGAAACCTTGGGGTAGGTGACATATTTCTCCGGCCGGGGGTTGGCCCGCCCATACCTGCCCAACGTCCCGGCGGATCGGCTCAAGTGCTCCTGCTCCCTCGTCGAGCCCGGCCTGCGCCCCGCAGACTTGCTCGAGCTGTGGGTCGTGACCCCCCGCCGGAACGGGGACCACAGCTAGCTCCCGCGGGATGTCGGCGCGAGGCACCGGCCTAGGGAGATCTCCGCCCTCCGGCATGCCGAGATGGTTGCCTTCGGAGGGAGCCCCTAGCTCGACGTGGAAACATTCGCAGCTTGGGCCGTAGTCCTCGTCATCGAGGCTGCGGCTACCGTCGGAACAGTCGGAGAGGCAGAAGTCACATGCGGTCATAAAGTCCCGCATGGCACTGGGGTTGCCAAATCCGGAGAAATCCCAACAGATGCTGGGATCGTCGTCTTCCTCGGACCTAGAGGGCCCGTAGGTCGAGACGTCCGTCAACCGGTCCCAAGGTGACCGCATACGAAACCCCAGTGGGGTTGCACTCGCCTCAACGAGAGCGCCCGCCAGGGCAAGGTCGCTAGGCGGGTTGAGGCCGAGTCGAAATGATGCGAGATGGGAATTAGTCGGTACCTTTTGGTCGACGAGGAGCGTCACAGTCGCGTCGGGGGCTGGTTGCACCGTCGTCCCAGGTACGAGGGCGACGTCCTGCAGGCTTTCCGCGAGCGCGCGGGCGTCGTCTTCTTGCTCGGGACCAGGGTGTCGCGGGGGGGACGACGCTTGCCTTCGTCTCGAACGCGAGGTCGAAGCCCGGCGTGCCTTCCGTGGGGCGTCGGGGACGTCGATTCGCTCGACGGCCGACGAAGCGCGGCCTCCCGCTTGGCCCTGGTTGCCCTGTGTCCTCCTCCATTGGCGGGGGAGAGGACGGAGCGAGCTCGAATGTTGTTCTTCCACCACGCGGGGAAGATGTCGTCGGTTCCGCCGCCGGCGGGCAGGTTGTCGGCCGCCATTGTCGTTGTCGCGCGGCGGTAGAAGGAGTATCATGTCGTAGCTGCCGTCGAAATACATGAACTCAAGACTCCCGAAACGGAGCACCGTCCTGGGCCGGAGAGGTTGTTGGAGACTGCCCATCTGGAGCTTGACGGGAAGCTGTTCGTCAGCACGCAGCAGGCCCCTACCTGGCGCGCCAACTGTCGGCGTTTCGAAACCGGAGGGTCCCTAAGCCGACGAGTGAGTGTGCCGCGTGCCCCAGCCCAGATGGGTCGAGCGCGTGGGCGAGCGCGAAGGGGGAGAGCGAGGTGGCCGGAGACGGGTGTGAGAGAGGTTGAAAGTCCCGCGGACTTCGCGTTCATCCCGCGCCCAGGTCGGGTGCGCTTGCAGTAGGGGGTTACAAGCGTCCACGCGGGTGAGGGAAGCGAGCGGCCCCAAGAGAGCGCCTGTCCCGCCCTCGTCCCCACGCGGCCAACCTTCTCTGAGAAGGCCCTGGTCCTTCCTTTTATAGTCGTAAGGAGAGGATCCAGGTGTACAATGGGGGTGTAGCAGGGTGCTACGTGTTTAGCGGAGGGAGAGCTAGTGCCCTAAGTACATGCCAATGTGGCAGCCGGAGAGATCTTGGCACCCTGCAGGTGTGATGTCGTGGCTGTCGAAGGAGCAACGAAGCTTGGCGGAGGCACAGCTGTCGGAGCGGTCGAGTCCTTGCTGACGTCCCGCTGCTTCCGTAAGGGAGCTGAGGGCTGCCGTCGTCATAGGGCACGCGGGGCGCCATTATTGCCTATCTGGCGGAGCTAGCCAGATGGGACACCGGTCTTGTTCTCTGCGACCCGAGTCGGCTCGGGGTAGGGTGATGATGGCGCTCCCTGTTGACGCGGCGGGCCCGCACCCGAGGCCGGGCGACGTGGGGGCTCCTCCGAAGCTGGGGTCGAGTCTGTCTTCCGTTGCCGAGGCCGAGCCCGAGCCCCTGGGTCGGGCGAGGCGGAGGTCGTTCGGCAGAGGCCAGGGCGGAGTCCGAGCCCTGAGGTCGGGCGAAGCGGAGTTCGTCGTCTTCTGAGCCTGAGTCCGAGCCCTGGGTCGGGCGGAGCGGAGTTCGCCGTCTTCCGGGGCTTAGCCCGAGTCCGAGCCCTGGGTCGGGCGGAGCGGAGTTCGCCGTCTTCCGGGGCTTAGCCCGAGTCCGAGCCCTGGGTCGGGCGGAGCGGAGTTCGCCGTCTTCCGGGGCTTAGCCCGAGTCCGAGCCCTGGGTCGGGCGGAGCGGAGTTCGCCGTCTTCCGGGGCTTAGCCCGAGTCCGAGCCCTGGGTCGGGCGGAGCGGAGTTTCCCATGGCGCCTTTGGCAGGTCCTAGCTGTCTGTCAGTCTTACTCTGTCAAGTGCACTGCAGTCGGAGTGGCGCAGGCGGCGCTGTCCTTCTGTCAGACCGGTCTGTGGAGCGGCGAAGTGACGGCGGTCACTTCGGCTCTAGGGGGCGCGCGTCAGGATAAGGGCGTAAGGCCACCTTTGCGTTAAATGCTCCTGCGACTCGGTCGGTCGGTGCGGCGATTTAGTCAGGGTTGCTTCTTAGCGAAGGCAAGGCCTCGGGCGAGCCGGTGATGTGTCCGCCGTTAAAGGGGGGCCTCGGGCGAGACGGAAATCCCTCGGGGTCGGCTGCCCTTGTCCGAGGCTAGGCTCGGGCGAGGCGTGATCAAGTCGCTCGTATGGACTGATCCCTGACTTAATCGCACCCATCAGGCCTCTGCAGCTTTATGCTGATGGGGGTTACCAGCTGAGAATTAGGCGTCTTGAGGGTACCCCTAATTATGGTCCCCAACAGTAGGTTTTTCTAGGATTCTCTGCTCTTTAGAGTTTTGATTGCTACTTATTATAGGTGTGCTCCTTAGATCTTTTTTAAAGTAGGTTTCATCGGGCTTGTTGTGAAAGCTCTCCTTGGCCGCTTTGAGTAGCATATCATCTTCTGCTTCGCTCGGCCAAGCCATATACAAGCGGTTGTAGATGTCAACGAATAAGGTGACCTTGAGCGTGCTTGTCGACCATCGATTCTTCAAATTATGTCAAATTCATAAATATACATATATACTTATGAGTCCTTCGTCTTCCTTCTTTGTCTAGTTTTTCATTGTTGCAATTGAGTAGCAGACTAGTTCAAAGATGCATCACTGTGGCTGCTTGGGGTGCTATTGTGCTTGTAGGGGGACGAGCACCATATGGGAGGAGGAGCACCAAATGAAGGAGTGAACACAGGAGGAGCACCATATATAGCATCATATGGAGGAGTATCCAAGATCCATAAGGAGGAGCACCATATGAATACCCATACATGCATGGAGGAGTGTATGAATAAGCCAAAGGTTGAGGAGTGTCGCTGATAGGTGCTTTAGTGATAGGAGAAGTGTCAAAGATAGAATTTTCATTGGCAGGATGAGGAGCATCCACAAATGGTTTATATGGATACAAAGAGGATGATATGGATATGACAAAATAGGTTACAGGAAAATAAGATGAGTAGGAACATTCTCCGACAAGATAGATAGCAGAAAGCATTGAAGAAGACTTGCCCCACAACTGCAGGTGTCCCAAGACATTGTGAAGATTGCTCATTGAACAAGTCGATGAAAATTTTAAGGTTTAAACTCCACATGGGATCCATATTCAAACAAAGGTTGGAAGACTAAAATATGAAAGAAGATGAGAACGAGGGATGTGAATAAACTCAAACACCCCAAGCAGTCAAGATCATCTTCAACGATAAAAAAGAAATTGACATTGCAAAAACTACATACTAGTATAATAGAGGTTATTGTCTAATATTTTTATTTTATATTATTATGCATCATATTTCTTTTATTTTCTCCATGATTATACTAGGACTACAACGAGTCCGAATCTCCATCACACGATATAGTAATAAATATATTACAATTAAAAATCATACATAGTAGGTAGAGATCGTGTCAATACAAACCAAAGTCTATACAAACATAATTATATATGATATTATATTTAATACAAATAAAGTGGAGCACGCCTACTACTTTTGTTTACTATATTGGATAGGATAATTCGGATAGTTAGGACTAGTTTGGGAACACTAATTTCTCATGGGATTTTCATTTTCCCAAGGGAAAATGAACCCATTTTCCCTTGGGAAAATGAAAATCCCATGGGAAATTAGTGTTCCCAAACTAGCCCTTAGTTGGAAAAATTCCCTATGTACCATCAAAATTTATAACCATTTCTTGTGTGCCATTGAGTGGTATATAGGGAATTTTTTGTGTGTATGACATGTGGGGCCAGTGGCACATAAGGAATGAGTATGATTTTCAATGGCACACATACGCGACCTGCTGACATGACCGATGATAAGTGGCAAGATATTGATGAGAGAGCTTTATCCGCATACATCTCAATTTATATTTTGATGTTCTACGTGAAGTAATGCATGAAAAATCCGCAACAAAATTGTGGAAGAAATTAGAGGAGGTGTATATGACCAAGAGTTTTGCAAACAAGCTACGTCTAAAGGAGCGTCTTTACACTATTCACATGTCAAAAGGTATATATATGCAGTCACGTCTTAATGAATTTAATTCAATTATTGTGGTCCTTGAGAGTTTTGATGTGAAGATAGATGATGAAAAAAGGTAATTTTGTTGGTAGTCTCATTGCCCCTTCTTTTAAGCATTTTAAGGAAATTATGCTTTATGGTAATCATACTTCATTGTCCTTTGAGAATGTTAAGTCAAATTTGTTGTCCAAGAAAAAATTTGATGTTGATTCTCGTTCTGAACCCAAAGGTGAAGGTTTAATTGTTCGAGGATCTGGAGATCATAAATCCAACCTTTATTGTCGTTATTGCAGAAAAATACTCATCATATTTCTCAGTGCCCCAAAGTGAGAAATAAAGAGGAGATAAATAAAAAAGAATTGGATAAGTCTTCTATTGAAGTCAGTTTTGTTGAAACTTTGAATAGTGGAGAAGGTCTGTTTGTTGCCTCTGTTGAAAAGTGTTTTTCTTGAGTTCTCGATTCCGCTTGCACTTTCCGTATTTGCTCGCATAGAGATTGGTTTTTCTGATTATGTTCAGTATCATGCTGGTGAGATTGTTATTGGAGATGGATCCACATGTGAGATTATTGGAATCGGCTCTATTTATATCCAAGTTCATGATGGCAGTATTAAGAAAATTATCGATGTCCGTTTTGTTCCAAATTGAAGAGAAAATCTTATTTCTTTGAGCACTTTAGAAGCAATGAGATTCAATTTTGCTGCTATTGATGGTGTTCTTAAGGTTTCTTGTGGCAATCATATTATCTTGAAGAGCAACCATTTGAATAGTCTCTATTACTTGTAATGTTCAATAGTTGATGCGGAAACTATTTCTATTGCGTTTCAGAAGAGAAGTTATTTTGATGATACGAAGTCGTGCTCCAGTTCCAAGTCTAATGATTTCTTAGATTTGATTGATATTCAAATTTAGCATCCTAGAGATGTTTGGGAAACAGTTCTATGGATTTAGAGTCAAGGGGAGATTTGTTGGAATATTCCTCTAATTTCTTTTATATATTTGGAATATACCTTAGAATATACTTTCTTGTACGCCCTCTAATTTCTTTTATATATTTAGAATATGTTTTGAAATATGGTTTCATGTACGTCTATAAATACATGCACTCTTTGTAACTTGTACTCTGTGGTTGATAGTGATCTGTTTACTCGTGGTTGTTTGCTACTCTATATTAAAATATATTTTTCCACATAAATCTTTGTGTCTATATTATTCCCTATCATGGATTAAAATCCTGCTCTGCATTCGGCATTCGGCTGTTTCAGCCAAAATTTCGCGATCCTGGTACACGGGGATTGGTTTTGTGACCGTATCTTAGATATCGTTTAGAATTTTAAAAATCTGAAAAAATTATAAAAAACAAAAAAACAAGATAAAAAACTAAATATTTTCTGAGTGTTCTTATATTTAATTTTAAGTTTTTAAAAGCTATTTATTATCTTTTGGTTAACACAATAAATTTTGCCGAGAACACGTCGGTAAACCGTGATTTCTCGGCGAAAATGGGTGAAAACGCTCGGTTCTCCATTTAGCCTATTAGCCTCGATTAACTAACACGGCTACGACTGAGCTCGAATTGTTGCGTGAACTTATGTCCTAGGTACAACTTACGGATCAATGTGATGTCCAAAATAAGAATTGTTGCTTCTAGAAATATTTTCTCTTCTGGAGAAGCATGCATGCGGCACAGATCCCTAAAATCTTATTCGGTTGCATATGGGTTAAAGAAGATTGAGAAGAATTAAATTTCCTTCTATTCAGTTTTAAATAGAAATATATTTAATCTCCTCAATCTGCTCGCAAGAGATTTAATTCTCAATTCCCTAGCAAACGAACATGCTCTGGCTGGGGCGGATGGCGCCGCCCTGTCGCAGGTCTGGGATTTGAAGTTACCGAATAAAGTGACGATCTTTGGCTGTTCATTGCATACACAGGTGAATTTGTTCAAGAAGAAGATCCTTGCAGACCCCTCCGCCCGCGTTGTGACATTGATGTCGAAGATAGGCCTCACACTTTTCTGAAGTGTGCAAAAGTCAAAATTATATGGCGTTCACTTGGTCTACATATTGACTGCCTGGACGGACGGGTCATCTTTCTTTCATACGCGCTCGCCTTGGAGGTTGTTCCAAATGACATCCAGGTGGAAGTTTTTTGGGATATTCTATGTAGGATTTGGCAAAAAGCAGGAATAATCATATATTCCATCGTTTCCTAACACTATCGAAAGACGAGTCTTTACCGACTGTAAAGTAATTGTCGAATGTTTTTTTCACTCGATAAAGAAGTTTTTTAGTGAGTGCCGAACATAAAACACTCGGTAAAAAAAAACGCTCATCAAAGAGTATTTTTACCGAGTGTTTTTTTTTCGACACTCAACAAAGAGTTTCTTTGTCGAGCGTTTTCTTTTTGGCACTCGACAAAAAAATTCTTTGCCGAATGTTTTTTACACTAGACAAAGACAATTTTTAAATCGCACTAGTCGGTTGCCTGTGCGTTGCGACGGCTTACAACAATACACCCGTAAACTATCCACCAAAAAATTCAAGATTTTTTATTGATTGTCTCCGCTCTCCGTATAATATTTTTTTTATTTGACTAACTGATGTTATTGTTTACTTCATGCAATATATCATGGTACAACACGGCCAATGCAGTGAGCGATTAGAATAGAGTTCACAACGACTGACTGAACGAACAAAGATTATAAAATGACATAATTCCATCATACAGAGACCAAATAAGAGAAAGTTTATGAGCTCAAGTTTCTAAAATAAGTCACATGAACTCAAACTTATAAAAAAGATGGATCAAAATATGGAGTGATTGCTAAAGTCAGACATCAATAAAAACCGGATGTGCTCCATATAAATTATGCTACTTCGTAGCAATTACTAACGTTTAAAACCAACAAATAACATTTCATTCTACTGTTAGTGTGACAAATCATTGTTACTCCATCAACCTCAAACACCATGGAGTCCATTGCGCCAATATGGTCTAAGAAATAATCTAATGCTTGCAAGAGCCAAGAACGTCGTGCTGTGCTTGGGCTGTAGCCTTGGCTCGTAGTGCTGGCCTGGCCCGACACGATTATATTTTTTATTTTAAAAAAAACGTATATACATATATATAATTTATATTAAATATTAAAAACATCTGAGCATGATGTTCTACTGGTTAGACAGCTTCATCCAATGTTTCCTGCCCTTGTTCCATCAGGGCATGTGTTCGAACCCCACCTCATGCACCGCTTTTTAACATTTTACGCTGATTTAATCAAATGGATCGATAGGCTGGCCCGTCACAGTCAGCAGACCGCCATGACGTGCATGGGCCAAAGTTGTGGCCCGCGAGGGTCTGGCCCATGCTGGACCGTCGTGTTTGGCCATATATAGGCGTGCAACGGATTAATTTGAAATAACTGTGAGGGGTTATTTATAAAAAGATGATGCGTGACGACCATTGAAACTGGTGCTTTAAGTATAGTATAAATATAAATTTTGAAGCAGTAGATTAATTTAAATGAAAAAGGTTTTAACTACAAAGTTGTATAACTCATGAAGATGTACAATTTTTATTTTGGTCATTTCTTTATATGACAAATTAAAAATAAATTTATTCTCAAAGCTTACATATCTCTCTTGTAGAGTTTATTAAACTACAAGAGACATGTATAAGATTTGTGAACAATGTTAGAACCACCATGTTAGATGAGCAAATGACCAAACAAAAAAAATAAACTTTGTAGATCTTAAGAAGTTGTAGAGTTTTGTAGTTTGCAACTTTTTTTATTTGAAGTCATCTTGTCAACGAAAACTACGTATGAATTTTAAAAATTAAAAATTTGAATTTCATAAAAGACCTCGGATTTAAAAACACCAAAAAGAAAGTTATAGGTCTTGAAAAGTTATGAAACTTTGTAGCTGACAATTGTTTGATTTGAAATCGTCTTATTATGTAAAACTATGTTTGAATTTTTGAATTCAAAATTTTCGAGCGACCTCGGATGGAAAAACCGTCCAAATTAAAGTTGTAGGTCTCAAAAAGTTATAAAAATACGTTTAAAATTTTAAAATTTAAAATTTAAATTTTGTAAACGACCTTAGATTGAAGAAACTACCAAAATAAAAGTTGTAGACATAAAAAAGGTATGCAACTTTGTAGTTGACAAACTTTTTATTTGAATCTATTTAGTGCTCAAACAATCAATTTACTAACAAGAGGCAGGGAGTGCAGTGGTAGAGGAGTTTTTGCAAGAGAGAGGTCACGTGTTCTGTTCTCATTGGCCACGAGTGTTAAAAAAGCTAGTGGGGGTGGTGTCCCCTAATTAAAAAAAATGGTGTTGTTTTTTATTCTTCTTTGCTAAGTGTTTTTCTACACTTGGTAAAGAGTCCTTTGGCGATAAACTATTTGTTGAGTTTGAAAAGGTCTTTGTTAGATACCGGACAAAGAAGACGAGTTCGGTAGTACAATAAGTGCGAGGGATTTTATTATACAATAGTGTGTGCGCGCATGTAACCTTTAAGGTGCTGTTTAGTTCACATAATTGTAACGTGATGGTAACAGATAACGTTAACCCATATTTATTTAAGTCCAATCGTAATTAGATAACACACTCAAAACTAATACCAGTCTATTTAAATTTATTACCGCCGTCACTCGAATGCATTATCGTTGCCATTTAGATTACAATTGATGAACCAAACCGTACCTTACTATTTATCCCCTATTCCGCGTTCGCCTCGATTAGTTACAGGTTGTTAATGAATGGTGGGCATGGCTCCGCGCTTTATTAAAAAAAAATTATTATGGTGACAAGCACCTATGTATGTATGTATATATACGAGGGGGCGACTGCAAACTTTGCGTCGTATGCCTAAGCCGTCACTGTCAACTAAAATTCATATATATATATCCAGGTGATAGAAAACGACGTCACGAAAATTAGGCGACAAGAGTAGCTGTTGCCGGTTGCATGCATGCATTCACGTACTAGGTACGTACACATCCCAAGCCACGGTAGAGATGTTTTTTCCCGGACGTACGATCCGCTGTATAATTTCTCAACACCTCTCTGTAGCAGCTGACCCAAATAAGAATGTGTCAATGAGTGCAGTGCAGACCGCGGGCGCGAGGCCGGAGAGCAGCGGTCCGGTTGCACGGGCAAGTGCGCAACGCGGCACGCGGGGGTGCCAGCGCAGGCGGGCGCGTGGCCGTGGCGCCCGCCACGTCGCGCCGTGGGGGCCACGTGTTGCGGCGCGGGCCCGGGCCCCGGACGATGTGGCGCCTTGGCGGGGACACGGGCGACGGGCGCGTGCGAGGTGTCCCCCCGCGCCGTGCGTGGCGCGTGCATGCATTCCTGCATGGCCGCGGCTCCCACGTACGCACGCAGGCGCAAGCCCAGCAGCGCTAGCAGACTCGTTTCCCGCCCTTCCTTGGCCTCGTTGGGTGCGTTGCATTGCATGCCAATTGCCAAGGCAGAAGAGCTCTCTCTCTCTCTCTAGACGAGAGCGCGCGCGTCACCTGTAGCTGTGGGTCAGTCTTATTTAAGAGTGGGCAGGGCCGTTGCCTCAGCTCAGCCTCGTACTCACCATCACCAAGTACACTACAACCCCAGCGATCCCTGTATTCCTGATCTCTCTCTCTCTCTCTCTATCCCTCTGTTTCTTTGGGCTTTGCAGCAATATCTGAGGCCTTTGCTTTCTTCTACATCGCGTTAAGTTCTCATTCAGGATCTAACGTACGTGCTTCGTGCGTTGCCTCCAAGGAAAAAACCCTCTCCATCGTCGTGGGTAAGCACCAAGTAGAACTGTGCAAGGGTTCAGGCATATCATATGCAAAACATCTGAAAACTCGCTCGGTTTTGCCAGCTATATATATATAGTCGAATTCTCGTAGCAGAATGCACACGTCGTCGTGCGTGCATATATATGTAATATGTTTTCTTGTCCATGCATATGCATGCATCCCAGCGCATCCATCGCTTGCTCGTCGTCGCGCGCTAAACAACGGCAACGTGTGCGCGCGGTGTGTACGTACGTTCTAACAGCATGTTGGTTCTACCGACAGCATTGGCAACCGGCCGATGGCGTCTCGGGAAGGAGGAGGAGGTCCGCCGGCGGGCCGCGTGGGCCGGACGCGGGAGTACCGGACGGGCATGCAGACCGAGCTGCTGTCCATCGACGCCCCGCCGTCGGTGAGCCTCTTCGTGCTCTGCGGCGACCGCTTCGAGGCCGCGCACCTGTTCCGGTCGGGGGCCCTGTCGCTGCACATGGCCCGCGTGGAGGGCGTCCCGGTGTCCATGGCCACCTGCGCCGTCGGCGACCACCACTGGATGCTGGCGCGCGACGCCCTCGTGGCGCGCATCGACGCGCGCGCCTTCGTCTTCGAGCTCCCCGGCTTCTTCTACGCCGTCGTCGTGCCGCCCGGCGCCGCGGCGGACAGGAAGTGCGCCACGATGGCCGACATCTTCTCGCGCTTCTGCGCGTACCACGATCTTGCCACCGCCGCCGATGGTACGAGTTCAATGTTCATGGCAGGAGATCGGTACTTCGGATTATATATGCCATCAATGCGTACGTCTCACAGTTTTAGCTGCGCTCGATGGTGTTCTTCCACTCCAGATGGAAACGAACTTGCTGGCGAGGCGGTGAGCACAAACCCGTGGGTCCGTGCCCACGCCGTGATACAGCGCCTCAAGAGGCACGCCTCGCCCGCAGCAGGACGACAGGCCACCGCCGATGACGCGTCGCCGTCGTCCGACCGTGCCAGGCAGATGGAGCGCGCCGTCCGCACGTCCGCGGTCGTCAAGCTACTTACCCGATCCCTGCTGGCTGGCGTGCTCCAGCCCGGCCGCCACCTGACCATCACCACCGGAGGCGGCGGCGGCGGCGCCGCCAATGCCGGCACCAGCTCGCGGCCCTCCACCACAGCAGCGCTGCCAAGCAAATCGGCCGTGTCAGACCTCCTCGACGCTATCGAGACGAACCGGGCCGTGCCGCGCTGCGACACCCGCCGTGCATCCGGTGGCGGACTCGGGTGGTGGAGCCTCAACGTGGAGGGTGTAATGCTGCTGCTCAGGGTCGTCCAGGCGGTGCGGGGAAGGAAGAACCTAGCGGCGCCGGCGGCAGGGGAGAAGAGGCCACGGGACGCGGGACCTGGTCGCGACACCATGAGAGGTGGCGTTATGGGTGGCGGCGGCGCGGCTCGGCGGTGGTGCGGCGGGAGGCCGAGGAAGATTGGGAATACCGTTGGCGCCTGCGGGAGCTCTTAGAATCTTCGGCGCCCAAGGAATATAGTAGTACGAGATTACTACTAGTAACTAGCTAGGGGTTTAGGGTAATTAGGGAACGGTTCGATTTCTTGATCTACTCTTGTCTCTTGTAAGCATCAAATAGATGCATGCGTGGAGATCGGTATGCTTTCAGAATTCAATTATTTGAGTAGTTCTCGCCATCATCAAACAGAGATGCATGCTTGACGATTGGTATGCTTTCAGAATATACTCTTCCCAGCCTCAAATTAAAACGACTTCTAGATTTATGTTAAATCAAATTATTCTATTTTAACTAAATTTATAAAGAACTGCTTCAAATTAAATTCCTCTACTTCAGACTAAATGGACTTACCTCGATTTATCTTATATCAAATTATTCTTTTATAAAGAAAAGTACACATCTCCAACTGGTTTCTAAATATTAGGGTGTGTTTGGCATGGCTCTGCTCCACCACAGAGCAGCTCTACTCTAAAACTCTGGGTGGAGCAGCTCTGCTCCAGAGTTTAGATTGTTTCTCATAATCAGTGGCAATGGCGGGTAAATAACTCAAAACTCCATGACTAGGTTGCTTTTTTGGAGTTTTCAGAGCAGCAAAAGAGGTACTCCAAAAAATTGTACTGCAGCTCCAAAAACTCCATAGAGTTTACAACTCTGGAGTTAGGGTGTTTGGCATGCTCTGGCCAGCTCCTCCTTGGAGTTTTGCTCTGGAGCCATGCCAAACAGGCCCTTAGTTTAAGAAGTTATTACCAATAGTACTCTAATAGATGCTGCTAAACTTAAAAACTCGCTATTTTATTTCTGTTATTTAAAAAGTTCCTAAATCTAAGTTTAAGAAGTTATTACCAATAGTACTCTAATCCATGCTGCTAAACTTAAGAAGTCGCTATTTTATTTTATTTTATTTTATTTTTTGTCCCAAGTTTCTGAATCTTAATTAGTTTAATTAAAGAGTTACCAGAAAAAGCTAGTGTCGCTATTTTATTCTTTTCTCATCCCCACATTAGGTAAGCTGAAAGGACCCGAAAACACATTTCCATATGAAATTCGTGTTCTACGTCTTCTATTTTTATTCTCTTTTATTTTTATTAATAAAGTACTCCAGGAAAATATCTTTATATATACTAGAATTTTCTATTCTTGCAAGTTGCAACATTTTCTAGAGAATATCCGATCAAGCATTTTAGCCTATATTTAGAATCGATGAATCATATATATACCTAATTAGTTTATAACTTAAATTGTGCATCATATATGCACCTGATTAGTTTTGAACTTAAATTGTGCATACATATATATATTTGGAATCGATGAATCATATATGCACCTAATTAGTTTATAACTTAAATTATGCATACGTATTTCAGAACTATATATGCAAAATTTTCAACCGTCGCAAGAACAATATTATGTTTGATAAAAAGAATGTAAAACTTTCTTGAACGTGAGAGAAGTTTTTAGTTGACATAATTTAAAATATTTAGTAACTAAAAATAGAAAAATATTTGTGACTTTCTATTATCATTTAGCAAGTCTCCATATCTATTTTTATAGTTTTTTTTACAAACTGATATATGTTGGTCTTCCCAAACGCTTCCCAAACGCTATATCAAGAACAAGACAACACGATTGTTAATAGTTAAAGACCTTCGTCCTTCGAAGCATTAACTCCTCTCGAAGCTAATAATCCTCAGACAAAGGTCACGAAGGACACACCTTCATTATTTTATCATATAGATGTAAATACAAATAAAAAAGTAAAGGAACATGGAAAAATAGAAATAACAATTATTATATATCAGTAATTTATTTATTATTATCTTTATTAAAACATGAATAAACATTAACAATATTCATATTACGAGTGGAACCTTCGGTTTGCCAGAAGGTAGAAAAGCAGAGTGACACGAAAGCGATTATAATCCAGCGTGAACAGTACATTGCTACTGTTCATCTATTTATAGGCACGGGACGCAGCCCGGATAAGATTACATCCATGCCCCTAACATTTACTCTTAATCATAATGTGAGTTAACAAGGACGAAGTAGTCTTTTCCCCCTTAGGTCGGTTCCGTCCTTCATGCTTGCTATCATACCAAGCCGAAGCTCCTTTAGCCATAGCTTCGGCGTTCATCTATGTCACCTTCGGGTTGTATCTTCATATTTCACACACCTTTATCATGAGAACCTTCATTCCAAAGCCGAAGCTTCCTGTAATAGTCTATGTCATACTAAAAATATATGGTTAATCACGTTTTTGAGGACCTTCGGAAGATGAAGGCCCACAACAATAGATATGTTCTAAAACTGAAAGGGAAATGTGCCCTTGGGCCATTTCTATAATGTTTTGGTGATTAAGTGTGCAACACATAGTAAGTGAGTTATTATGTGCCAAACAAGCAAGAAGTGCAAATCATATATCAAGAGAAAAGAAGAAAAGAAAAGGATTGCAAAAGACTGGCTGTGTGTAGCCGAAGTTCAGCTCAGTCTGGCACACCGGACTGTCCGGTGGTGCACCGGACAGTGTCCGGTGCGCCAGGCTGGACTCCGGTGAAAAGGCCGCTCTCGGAGAAACTTCAGCGGCGTATGACTATAATTCACCGGACTGTCCGGTGAGCCAACGGTCGCCAGCGCAACGGTCGGCCGCGCAATCCACGGGCGACGCGTGGCCCGCGCCAACGGTCGATAGGGGGCACCGGACTGTCCGGTGTGCACCGGACAGTGTCCGGTGCGCCAACTGGCCCGGAGCTGCAACGGTCGTCTGCGCCAGAAAAGGAAGGAGATCGGCACCAGACCGTCTACAGTGACTGTCCGGTGGCGCATCGGACTGTCCACTCGACAGAAGGCAAGGATAGCCTTCCTTGTTGATCTTCAACGGCTCCTAGCTGCCTTGGGGCTATAAAAGGGACCCGTAGGCGCATGAGGAGCTACTCAAGCATTCACTAAGCATTCTAAGGCATCCAGACTCTGCATTCGCTTTGTTGTGTTAGAGATTTGAGCTCCATTCGAGTCGAGAACTCCCTATGTGTCATTTGAGCTCAAGTCTTCACTTGTGTGCGTTGGTGTACTGCGTTTTTTAGTCTTGTGTGCGTTGCTCTTCCCAACCTTACTCTTGTGTATTCTTTGTGATCAATCTTGTAAGGGCGAGAGGCTCCAACTTGTGGAGATTCCTCGCAAACGGGAAAAGTATATAAGGAAGAAAAGTCGTGGCATTCAAGTTGATCATTGGATCACTTGAAAGGGGTTGAGTGCAACCCTCGTCCATTGGGACGCCACAACGTCGAAGTAGGCAAGTGTTACTTGGCCGAACCACGGGATAAAATTGTGTGTCTCTTGTGATTGTTCTCTCTTTGATTGTTTGTGTTCTCAAGAGCTCGTCTCATTGACTTAATTAACCCGCACTAATATCTTTATAATCAAGGTTGTTGGAATTTAGTGTTGAATTTTACAGGATCACCTATTCACCCCCCCTCTAGGTGCTCTCAATTGGTATCAGAGCCGTTCTCTTCATCTAAGGGACTAATCGCCTGAAGAGATGGATCCTAAGGGAAAGGGGATGGTGGTTAACGACAAGGAGAAGGAGTCCCTCTTCAACGAGCCAAGAGACGACAAGCCCACTGACTCAGGATCGAGTCACAAGAAGAGGGACGGGAAAAAGAAGAGGCGCATCAAGAAGATCATTTACTACGACAGCAATGCCTCCTCTTCTTCACCAAGAGACGACGACGACGATGACTCGTCTAAAAAGAAACCGGTTAATCAAAACTATTCATTTGATTATTCTCGTATTCCATTCAATTCTAATGCTCATTTGCTATCAATTCCTCTTGGTAAATCTCCACACTTTGATGGAGAAGACTACTCTTTTTGGAGTCATAAAATGCGTAGTCACTTATTTTCTCTCCATCCTAGTATTTGGGAGATAGTTGAAAATGGAATGCATTTCGATAGTACGGATAACCCTGTGTTTATTAATGAGCAAATTCATAAGAATGCACAAGCTACCACTGTTTTGCTAGCATCTTTGTGCAGGGATGAATACAACAAGGTGAACAACTTGGACAACGCCAAGCAAATCTGGGACACCCTCAAGATATCTCATGAGGGAAACGACGCCACCATGATCACCAAAATGGAGTTGGTGGAAGGCAAGCTGGGAAGATTTGCGATGATCAGGGGAGAGGAGCCAGCGCAAACCTACAACAGGCTCAAGACCCTCATCAACAAGATTAGAAGTTATGGAAGCACAAGATGGATGGACCACGACGTTGTCCGACTTATGCTAAGGTCATTCACGGTAATTGACCCCCATCTTGTAAACCTTATTCGTGAAAATCCTAGGTACACCAAAATGATGCCCGAGGAGATACTCGGAAAATTCGTGAGCAGGCGTATGATGGTAAAGGAAGCGCGATACGTGGATGATGCTCTTAATGGCCCTCTACCCTTCTACGAGCCTCAACCCGTTGCTCTCAAAGCAACAAGCAGCAGGGAGTTGCTACCAAGCAAAGTGGCACAAGTTGAGGCTGCCGAGCTAAACGAAGATGAGATGGCCCTAATCATCAAGCGCTTCAAGACCGCACTGAAAGGACGCAAGGAGTACCCCAACAAGAACAAATCAAGGGAAAAGTGCTCCTATTTCAAATGTGGTAAGACCGGTCATTCATAACACAATGCCCCAATAATGATAATGACCAGGAACAAGAGAAGCATGGGAAGAGGGAGAAGAAGAAGGTTTACAAGAAGGCGAAGGGCGAGGCACACCTTGGCAAAGAATGGGATTCAGACTGCTCTTCATCCGACTCCGACGATGAAGGACTGGCAGCCTCAGCCTTCAACAAATCTTCGCTCTTCCCCAACGAACGCCACACTTGCCTCATGGCCAAGGAAAAGAAGGTAAGTGTTCGAGATACCCCTAAGTACTATACTTTTAGTGATGAGGATTCCTCTGATGATGAAGTAGATTACTCTAGTCTATTTAAAGGATTAGATAGAGCCAAAGTAAAAAAGATTAATGAATTAATTGATGCTCTAAATGAAAAGGATAGACTTTTAGAAAAGCAAGAGGATATTTTGTATGAAGAGCATGATAAATTTGTTAGTGTTCAAAAATCTCTTGCTCTAGAAACTAAGAGAAATGAAATGTTATCCTCTGAATTATCTGCTTGCCATGAATCTATCTCTAGTTTAAAGATTTTGAATGATGATTTAAATGCTAAGCTAGAGGAAGCTAATACATCTAGTTCATGTGTAGAGCATGTTAGTATTTGTAATAGATGTAAGGACTTAGATGTTGATGCATGTAATGAACATCTTACTACTATTACAAAATTGAATGATGAAGTGTCAAGTCTTAATGCTCAACTTAAGACTTGCAAAAATGATTTTGATAAGTTAAAATTTGCTAGGGATGCCTACACAATTGGTAGACACCCCTCTATTAAGGATGGACTTGGTTTTCGAAAGGAAACCAAGAACTTAACAAGCCAAAAGACTCCCGTTCTCAACAAGGAGAAAGGGAAGGCTCCTATGGCCAGTAGTTCTAAAAAATGTCATGCTTACATTTATGATAGAAAATTTTCTAGGAATGCTCATTATAATAGAAGTTATGATGCTTTTAGTTCACATGCTATATTTGCCTCTAGCTCTACTTTTGTGCATGGTAGAAGTAGGCCTAGAAAAAGTAATGTTGTGTCTCATGTGACTAAGAGAATGTGCAATGAACCTTCCACTATTTACCATGCTTGCAATACTTCATTTGCGCTTGTATGTAAGAATGAAAAAGTAGTTGCTAGAAAGTTGGGATCCAAATGCAAGGGAGACAAGACTAGTATTTGGGTTCCAAAAGCTATTGTAACTAACCTTGTAGGACCCAACAAGAGTTGGGTACCTAAAACCCAAGCGTAAATTGTCTTGCAGGTTTATGCATCCGGGGGCTCAAGCTAGATTATCGACAGCGGATGCACAAACCACATGACGAGGGAGAAGAAGATGTTCTCCTCCTACATCAAGAATAAGGATTCCCAAGATTCGATCATCTTTGGAGATGGGAATCAAGGCAAAGTTAAAGGACTGGGAAAGATAGCCATTTCATCTAAGCATTCTATCTCCAATGTGTTCTTAGTTGAATCGCTCAGGTACAACTTATTGCCTGTAAATCAATTATGTAGCATGGGTTATAATTGTCTATTTACAAATATAGATGTTTCTGCCTTTAGAAGGAGTGATGGTTTATTAGCGTTTAAGGGTGTATTAGACGGCAAACTCTACTTAGTTGATTTTTCGAAAGAGGAGGCCGATCTAGATGCATGCTTAATAGCTAAGACTAGTATGGGCTGGCTGTGGCACCGCCGTCTAGCATATGTTGGGATGAAGAACCTTCACAAACTTCTAAAGGGAGAACATGTGTTAGGACTAACGAATGTATGTTTCGAGAAAGATAGACCTTGTGCAGCTTGTCAGGCAGGGAAACAGGTGGGAAGCACTCATCATAGCAAGAATGTGATAACAACATCAAGACCACTGAAGCTTCTACACATGGACCTCTTCGAACCCGTTGCCTACCTTAGCATCGGGGGTAGTAAGTATGGTCTTGTAATTGTTGATGATTTTTCTCGCTTCACTTGGGTATTCTTTTTGCAGGATAAGTCAGAAACCCAAGGGACCCTAAAGCGCTTTCTAAGGAGGGCTCAAAACGAATTTGAGCTCAAGGTGAAAAAGATAGGAAGCGACAACGGGTCCGAGTTCAAGAATCTGCAAGTGGAGGAGTATCTTGAGGAGGAAGGTGTCAAGCACGAGTTCTCCGCTCCCTACACACCACAGCAAAACGGTGTGGTAGAGAGGAAGAATAGGACGCTTATCGACATGGCAAGGACGATGCTCGGAGAATTCAAGACGCCCGAGCAGTTTTGGTCAGAAGCTGTGAACACAGCTTGCCATGCCATAAACCGGCTCTATCTACATCGCCTTCTCAAGAAGACCTCCTACGAACTCCTTACCGGTAACAAACTCAATGTTTCTTACTTTCGTGTATTTGGGAGAAAATGCTACATTTTGGTGAAGAAAGGTAGAAATTCTAAATTTGCTCCCAAAGCTGTAGAAGGGTTTTTTACTAGGGTATGACTCAAATACAAAGGCGTATAGGGTCTTCAACAAATCATCGGGTTTGGTTGAAGTCTCTAGCGACGTTGTATTTGATGAGACTAATGGCTCTCCAAGAGAGCAAGTTGATCTTGATGACATAGATGAAGATGATGTTACGACGACCGCAATGAGCACGATGGCGATAGGCGATGTGCGACCACAGGAACAACAAGAGCAAGATCAACCATCTTCCTCTACAATGGTGCATCCCCCAACTCGAGATGATGGACATGTTCCTCAAGAAGAAGCACGTGATCAAGGGGGAGCACAAGAAGAACAAGTTATGGAGGAAGAAGCACCACTGGCCCCTCCAACTCAAGTCCGAGCAACGATCCAAAGAAATCACCCCGTCGACTAGATTCTGGGTGGCATAAGCAAGGGAGTAACAACTCGCTCACGTTTAGCTAATTTTTGTGAGCATTACTCGTTTGTCTCTTCTATTGAGCCTTTCAGGGTAGAAGAGGCCTTGCAGGATCCGGACTGGGTGTTGGCCATGCAAGAAGAGCTCAACAACTTCAAAAGGAATGAAGTTTGGAGCATGGTGCCACGTCCCAAGCAAAATGTTGTGGGAACCAAGTGGGTGTTCCACAACAAGCAAGATGAGCACAGGGTGGTGACAAGAAACAAGGCTCGACTTGTGGCAAAAGGTTATGCCCAAGTCGCAGGTTTGGATTTCGAGGAGACTTTTGCTCCTGTGGCTAGGCTATAGTCTATTCGAATATTATTAGCCTATGCCGCTCACCACTCTTTTAGGTTGTTTCAAATGGATGTGAAGAGCGCTTTCCTCAACGGGCCAATCAAGGAGGAGGTGTATGTGGAACAACCCCTTGGCTTTGAGGATGACAGGTACCCCGACCATGTGTTTAAGCTCTCTAAGGCGCTCTATGGACTTAAACAAGCCCCAAGAGCATGGTATGAATGCCTTAGAGATTTCTTAATTGCTAATTCTTTCAAGGTTGGGAAAGTCGATCCCACTCTTTTTCACTAAGACTTGTGACAGTGATCTTTTTGTGTGCCAAATTTATGTCGATGACATAATATTTGGTTCTACTAACCAAAAGTCTTGTGAGGAGTTTAGCAGGGTGATGACTCAAAAGTTTGAGATGTCAATGATGGGCAAGTTGAATTATTTCCTTGGGTTCCAAGTGAAGAAACTCAAGGATGGCACCTTCATCTCCCAAACTAAGTACACTCAAGATCTTCTCAAGCGGTTTGGGATGAAGGACGCCAAGCCCGCGAAGACACCTATGGGAACCGACGGGCATGTTGACCTCAACAAAGGAGGTAAGTCCGTTGATCAAAACGCATACCGGTCTATGATAGGGTCGTTACTTTATTTATGTGCTAGTAGACCGGATATTATGCTTAGCGTATGCATGTGTGCTAGATATCAATCCGACCCAAGGGAATGTCACCTTGTGGCCGTTAAGCGGTTTTTTAGATATTTAGTTTCTACGCCTTGCTTCGGGATCTGGTATCCAAAGGGGTCTACCTTTGACTTGATTGGATATTCAGACTCCGATTATGCTGGATGCAAGGTTGATAGGAAGAGTACATCAGAGACATGCCAATTCCTAGGAAGGTCCTTGGTGTCTTGGAGCTCAAAGAATCAAACCTCTGTTGCCCTATCCATCGCTGAGGCTGAGTATGTTGCCGCAGGACAGTGTTGCGCGCAACTACTTTGGATGAGGCAAACCCTCTGGGACTTTGGCTACAATCTGAGCAAAGTCCCACTCCTATGTGACAATGAGAGTGCAATCCGCATGGCGGATAATCCTGTTGAACACAGTCACACTAAGCACATAGACATTCGGCATCACTTTCTGAGAGACCACCAACAAAAGGGAGATATCGTGGTGTTCCATATTAGCACCGAGAACCAGCTAGCCGATATCTTTACCAAGCCGTTGGATGAGAAAACCTTTTGCAGGTTGCGTAGTGAGCTAAATGTCTTAGATTCGTGTAACTTGGATTGATCTATAGCATACATGTGTTATATGCCTTTGATCATGTTACTTATGCATTTATGTAATTTGTTGCTTATTTATGGTGCTCAAGTTGTGCAAGGGATCCCCGGTCCTCACAAGTCCATGTGTGAATGATGCACATATTTAGGGGGAGAAGTGCTACAACATGACCCTTTGAGACTAACCCCTGTGTTTGAGTATACTTGATGTAGTCTCAAAGGTGAATTGAAAGGGAAAGGTGAACTTGGACCATGCAAAGACTTCCACTGCACTCCGGTATTAGTGTACTCACCTCCAAGTTCATTCTTATGCTCTAGTTGCCTTTTTGCTCTTAATTGACATTTTTGGTGAGGCAATGGGGTTAGAGGGCCAATAGTGATCCCGTTTTGGTGCTTAATGCCAAAGGGGGAGAAATTAAGGCCAAAGCAAATGGATCAGCTACCACTTAAGAATTTTGAAAATAGTAGAGTTAGAATTTTTGATTTGTCCAAAAGACTCTTATTGCAAAATTTGGCCTCTTGTGGGGGAGAATTTTTTATTATGGCAAAAGGGGGAGTTTTTGGTACTTGATCAATCTTTCCATTGGAATATCTCTCTTTGTTCCTAAACAAGTGTGTTTGACTTAGAGATAGGAAAATGAATTTGATTTGCAAAAACAAACCAAGTGGTGGCAAAGAATGATCCAAATATGTCAAAACTTGTGCAAAGACAATTTTGTTCTCAACTACATTGATGTTGCACTTCTTTTGGTTGCTTTTGGATGTGTTGGCATAAATCACCAAAAAAGGGGAGATTGAAAGGGAAATGTGCCCTTAGGCCATTTCTATAATGTTTTGGTGATTAAGTGTCGAACACATAGTAAGTGAGTTATTATGTGCCAAACAAGCAAGAAGTGCAAATCATATTGTCGGGGACCATAATTAGGGGTACCCTCAAGGCTCCTAATTCTCAGCTGGTAACCCCCATCAGCATAAAGCTGCAAAGGCCTGATGGGTGCGATTAAGTCAGGGATCAGTCCATTCGAGGGACTCGATCACTCCTCGCCCGAGCCTAGCCTCGGACAAGGGCAACCGACCCCGGAGGATCTCCGTCTCGCCCGAGGCCCCCCTCCAGCGGCGAACATATTTCCGGCTCGCCCGAGGCCCTGTCTTCGCCAAGAAGCAACCCTGACCAAATCGCCGCACCGACCGACCAAATCGCAGGAGCATTTAATGCAAAGGTGGCCTGACACCTTTATCCTGACGCGCGCCCCCCAGCCGACAGAGCCGAAGTGACCGCCGTCACTTCGCCGCTCCACTGGTCGGTCTGACAGAAAGACAGCGCCGCCTGCGCCGCTCTGACTGCGGTGCCACTTGACAGAGTGAGGCTGACAGGCAGTCAGGCCCGGCCGCAGGCATCATAGGAAGCTCCGCTTCGCCCGACCCAGGGCTCGGACTCGGGCTAAGCCCCGGAAGACGGCGAACTCCGCTCCGCCCGACCCAGGGCTCGGACTCGGGCTAAGCCCCGGAAGACGGCGAACTCCGCTCCGCCCGACCCAGGGCTCGGACTCGGGCTAAGCCCCGGAAGACGGCGAACTCCGCTCCGCCCGACCCAGGGCTCGGACTCGGGCTAAGCCCCGAAAGACGGCGAACTCCGCTCCGCCCGACCCAGGACTCGGACTCAGGCTAAGCCCCGGAAGACGGCGAACTCCGCTCCACCCGATCCAGGGCTCGGACTTGGGCTCAGCCCAGGAAGACGGTGAACTTCGCTCCACCCGATCCAGGGCTCGGACTTGGGCTCAGCCCCAGAAGACGACGAACTCCGCTCCGCCCGACCCCAGGTCTCGGACTCCGCCCTGGCCTCAGCCGACGGTCTCCGCCTTGCCCGAACCAGGGGCTCGGACTCGACCTCGGCCACGGAAGACAGACTCGACCTCGGCTTCGGAGGAGCTTCCACATCGCCCAACCTAGGGCGCAGACCAGCCACGTCAACAGGAGGCGCCATCATCACCCTACCCCGAACTGACTTGGGCCACGGGGAACAAGACCGGCGTCCCATCTGGCTCGCTCCGACAGATAGGCAATGATGGCGCCCCGCATACTCTGTGACGACGGCGGCTCTCAGCCCCCTTACGGAAGCAAGAGGACGTCAGCAAGGACTCAACAGCTCCGACAGCTGTCCCTCCGCCAGGCTCCAGCACTCCTCCGACGGCCACGACATCACACCAGCTGGGTGCCAAAATCTCTCCGGCTGCCACGACGGCATGTACTTAGGGCGCTAGCTCTCCTCCGCTAGACATGTAGCACTCTGCTATACCCCCATTGTACACCTGGATCCTCTCCTTACGCCTATAAAAGGAAGGACCAGGGCCCTCTTACAGAGGGTTCGCCGCGTGGGGACAAGGACGAGACAGGCGCTCGCGTGAGGCCGCTCGCTCCCTCTCCCGCGTGGACGCTTGTAACCCCCTACAGCAAGCGCACCCGACCTGGGCACGGGACGAACACGAAGGCCGCGGGATTTCCACCTCTCTCACGCCCATCTCCGGCCACCTCACTTCCCCCCTTCGCGCTCGGCCTCGCGTCGACCCATCTGGGCTGGGGCACGCGACGACATTTCACTCGTCGACTTGGGGCCCCCCGGTCTCGAAACGCCGACAGTTGGCGCGCCAGGTAGGGGCCTGCTGCGTGTTGACAAACAGCTTCCCGTCAAGCTCCAGATGGGCAGTCTCCAGCAACCTCTCCGACACGGGACGGTGCTCCGTTTCGGGAGCCTTGAGTTCATGTCCCTCGACGCGGCTACGACATGATACTCCTTCCACTGCCGGACGACAGCGACAATGGCGGCCGACAGCCCGCCCGCCGGCGGCGGAATCGACGACGTCTTCCCCGCGTGGTGGAAGAACAACCTTCGAGCTCGCCCCGCCCTCTTCCCCGCCGACGGAGGGGAAGGCGGGGCAACCAAGGCCAAGCAGGGGGCGGCACCTTGTCGGCTGTCGAGCGAGTCGACAACGCCGGCACCTCAACGGGGGGCGCGTCGGGCATCGACTTCGAGCTTGAGACGAAGACGAGCACTATCTCCCCGCGACACGCCAATCCCGAGCAAGCGGACGACGCCAGCACGCTCGCGAAAGGCTTGCTGGACGTCACCCTCGGACCTGAGACTACGGTGCAGTCAGTCCCCGACGTGACTTCATCACCGCCCGTCGACCAAGAGGTACCGACCGATTCCCATCCCACGTCTTTCGGATTCAGCCTCGACCTGCCTAGCGGCTTCGCTTTGGCGGGCGCTCTCGTAGAGGCGAGTCCAAACCCTCTGGGGTTTCGTATGCGGTCGCCTTGGGACCGGCTAACAGACGTCTCGACCTACGGGCCCTCTGGGTCCGAGGAAGACGACGAGCCCAACTTCTGTTGGGATTTCTCCGGACTTGGCAACCCCAGTGCCATGCAGGACTTCATGACCGCATGCGACTACTGCCTTTCCGACTGTTCCGACGGTAGCCGTAGCCTCGGCGACGAGGACTGCGGCCCAAGCCGCGAATGTTTCCACGTCGATCTAGGGGGTCCCTCCGAAGGCAACCATCTCGGCATGCCGGAGGACGGTGATCTCCCTAGACCGGAGCCTCGCGTTGACATCCCACGGGAGCTAGCTGTGGTCCCCGTTCAGGCGGGGGGCCATGACCCACAGCTCGAGCAAATCCGCGAGGTGCAGGCCAGGCTCGACGAGAGAGCAGGAACGCTTGAGCCGATCCGCCGAGACGTCGGGCAGGCATGGGTGGCCCAACCTCCAGCCGGAGAAATACGTCATCTACCCTAGGGCTTTCAGCACCGCGTCACCGACGACGTCAGGGTCAGGCCGCCACCTGCATCCAGTGGGGTCGGCCAGAACCTGGCTGCAGCAGCAATGCTCCTCCGCGCGATGCCGGAGCCATCAACCACCGAGGGGCGGCGAATCTAGGGAGAGCTCAAGAATCTCCTGGAAGGCGCCGCGGTCCGACGGGCCGAGAGCTCCGCCTCCCGAAGGCAGGGGTACCCCTCGGAACCTCATGCCGCGACTTCCCGATTCATGCGGGAAGCCTCGGTTTACACCGGGCGCATGCGCAACACAGCGCTTGCGGCCCCGGGTCGCCTCGGCAACGAGCACCATCACCGCGACCGTCGGGCCCACCTCGACGAGAGGGTGCGCCGAGGCTACCACCCCAGGCGTGGGGGACGCTACAACAGCGGAGAGGATCGGAGCCCCTTGCCCGAACCACCCGGTCCGCAGGCCTTCAGCCGGGCCATACGACGGGCGCCGTTCCCGACCCGGTTCCGACCCCCGACTACTATCACAAAGTACTCGGGGGAGACGAGACCGGAACTGTGGCTCGCGGACTACCGTCTGGCCTGCCAACTAGGTGGAACGGACGATGACAACCTCATCATCCGTAACCTCCCCCTGTTTCTCTCCGACACCGCCCGCGCCTGGTTGGAGCACCTGCCTCTGGGGCAGATCTCCAACTGGGACGACCTAGTCCAAGCCTTCGCCGGCAATTTCCAGGGCACGTACGTGCGCCCCAGAAATTCCTGGGACCTCCGAAGCTGCCGACAGCAGCCGGGAGAGTCTCTCCGGGACTACATCCGGCAATTCTCGAAGCAGCGCACCGAGCTGCCCAACATCACCGACTCGGATGTCATCGGCGCGTTCCTCGCTGGCACCACCTGCCGTGACCTGGTGAGCAAGCTGGGTCGCAAGACCCCCACCAGGGCGAGCGAGCTGATGGAAATCGCCACCAAGTTCGCCTCCGGCCAGGAGGCGGTCGAGGCTATCTTCCGGAAGGACAAGCAGCCCCAGGGCCGCCCATCGGAAGATGCCCCCGAGGCGTCAACTCAGTGCGGCGCCAAGAAGAAGGGCAAGAAGAAGTCGCAAGCGAAACGCGACGCCGCCGACGCGGACCTTGTCGTTGCTGCCGAGTACAAGAACCCTCGGAAACCCCCCGGAGGTGCCAACCTCTTCGACAAGATGCTCAAGGAGTCGTGCCCCTATCACCAGGGGCCCATCAAGCACACCCTTGAGGAGTGCGTCATGCTTCGGCGCCACTTCCACAGGGCCGGGCCACCCGCGGAGGGTGGCAGGGCCCACGACAACGATAAGAAGGAAGATCACCAAGCAGGAGAGTTCCTCGAGGTCCGCGACTGCTTCATGATCTACGGTGGGCAAGCGGTGAATGCCTCGGCTCGGCACCACAAGCAAGAGCGCCGGGAGGTCTGTTCGGTGAAGGTGGCAGCGCCAGTCTACCTAGACTGGTCCGACAAGCCCATCACCTTCGACCAAGCCGACCACCCCGACCATGTGCCGAGCCCGGGGAAATACCCGCTCGTCGTCGACCCCGTCATCGGCGACGTCAGGCTCACCAAGGTCCTCATGGACGGAGGCAGCAGCCTCAACATCATCTACGCCGAGCCCCTCGGGCTCTTGCGTGTCGACCTGTCCTCCGTCCGGGCAGGCGCTGCGCCCTTCCATGGGATCATTCCCGGGAAGCGCGTCCAGCCCCTCGGACAACTCGACCTTCCCGTCTGCTTCGGAACACCCTCCAACTTCCGAAGGGAGACCCTGACGTTCGAGGTGGTCGGGTTCCGAGGAACCTACCACGCGGTACTGGGAAGACCATGCTACGCGAAGTTCATGGCCGTCCCTAACTACACCTACCTGAAGCTCAAGATGTCGGGCCCCAACGGGGTCATCACCGTCGGCCCCACGTACAAACACGCGTTCGAATGCGACGTGGAGTGCGTGGAGTACGCCGAGGCCCTCGCCGAGTCCGAGGCCCTCACCGCCGACCTGGAGAGCCTCTCTAAGGAGGTGCCAGACGTGAAGCGTCATGCCAGCAACTTTGAGCCAGCGGAGACGGTTAAGCCCGTCCCCCTCGACCTCAGCGGCGACACCTCCAAGCAGATCCGGATCGGCTCCGGGCTCGATCCCAAATAGGAAGCAGTGCTCGTCGACTTTCTCCGCGCGAACGCCGACGTCTTCGCGTGGAGTCCCTCGGACATGCCCGGCATACCGAGGGATGTCGTCGAGCACTCGCTGGACATCCGAGCCGGAGCCCGACCCGTCAAGCAGCCTCTGCACCGATTCGACGAGAAGCGCAGAGCCATAGGCGAGGAGATCCACAAGCTAATGGCGGCAGGGTTCATCAAAGAGGTATTCCATCCCAAATGGCTTGCCAACCCTGTGCTTGTGAGAAAGAAAGGTGGGAAATGGCGGATGTGTGTGGACTACACTGGTCTGAACAAAGCATGTCCGAAGGTTCCCTACCCTCTGCCTCGCATCGACCAAGTCGTGGATTCCACTGCTGGGTGCGAAACCCTGTCTTTCCTCGATGCCTACTCAGGGTATCACCAAACCAGGATGAAAGAGTCCGACCAGCTCGCGACTTCTTTCATCACACCCTTCGGCATGTACTGCTATGTCACCATGCCGATTCGGCTTGAGGAATGCGGGCGCGACGTACCAGCGGTGCATGAACCATGTGTTCGGCGAACACATTGGCCGCACAGTCGAGGCCTACGTCGATGACATCGTAGTCAAGACGAGGAAAGCCTCCGACCTCCTTTCCGACCTTGAAGTGACATTCCGATGTCTCAACGCGAAAGGCGTCAAGCTCAATCCCGAAAAGTGTGTCTTCAGAATGCCCCGAGGCATGCTCTTGGGGTTCATTGTCTCCAAGCGGGGCATCGAAGCCAACCCGGAGAAGATCGCAGCCATCACGCAGCGCCCCGAGCCCTTGGTTGAAGACACCCGGGGGCTACACGCACCTCTAGGAAGGGTCGCTTGTCATCGCCAGAGCTCTGAAGCCCGGGATGAACGAACTGGCCGACGGCCAAGGCAAAGTCTACACCAACACTTCGAACGTCTAACAGCTACGTTGCTTCTACCCTTAAGATGCTTTCGAGTTGTCCCCTTACCTTGCCCCCGCGCAAGTTTTAGTCGTCAAGGAAGGGTCAGCCCTGCCTCGGCAGAACCCGACCCTCCCTCGGGGGCTAAAAAGGGGGGAACCCCTCTGCGTTAAAATTTTCAATCGAAAAGGCCTTTGCGTTCCCCCGGCTATGTCAGAAGCAGGACCCCAAGGAGCGAACGCGGGTGCATGTAAGTGGCAAGGCCGACTGAGCCGAGGGACTCCTACGCCTCCGGGTTACGGACACCTCACTCGTCACCCGCCACGAAAAGTGACCCCTACTTGGGGAAGCCACCCTACTGCTGACAGGCGGGGCCGGACACGCAAAATGAAAGGGAAAGGAGTTCGACTTCATGCAACGGTAACAAAGTGTTCAGGCCCCAGCGACCGCAGAAAGACACACGCGCATCCAACAGAAACTGCTCCGACAGAGTTAGGCGTCGCCCCGGGAAGGAGCCGCGCCTTCGACTTCGTCCCCGACCTCGGCAAAGTCCATCCCGGCTTCGGACGACGGCGCAGGCGGGAGGATCTCTGCCTCAAAGGTGGTCGCCAGCACTGCGCTCGGACCCGCGGCGGCCGCATCGAGCCTCTGGACTTCTGCCAGGGCGGCTTCATCTTCGTCAGGAAGGCAATACCCCTCGCTGACCCGCTCCAGGTCCACAACATAGTGGGAAGCGAGCACGGCGAAGGCCCGCCTGACGCCGTGGTGTAGCGCCTCGCGGAGTCTGCCGCGCACATGATCGCCCAAGACGTGCAGGCGACTTTGAGGGGAGCTTCCTGAGGGGACGTCGCCGGAGCCAAGGACCCGACAAAAGTCCGAGACGGCCTCAGACATGGCCGCGTGGTCGGCCTCCCTCTGCTCGGCCGCCCCGGCAAGCGCCTCGGCAAGCGCCTTGGCGGACTCATCAAGGGCGGACTCGAGCTCTGCGAACAGCCAGAAGAAAGATCTCAAACACAAGCGGAGGAAACAAGCAGAAATGAAAACCGAAGATGGCCAAGGCGTACCTCCGGCTCGGGCACGCTGCTACGAGGCTGCGACCTGGGCTATGGCTAGGTCGGCTGCAAGGGCTTCAGCCCGGCTTTCGGCCTCGACAGCCCGACCCCGAGATTGGTCCCGCTCATTGACGATCCGGTCGAACTCCGACTGCTGTCGTTGCACTTCTGCGCGCGCCGCAGCCGCCTCCGCGCGTGCCGCTGCCGCCTCGGCTCTCAGATCGGTGCAGAGCAACCAAAGGTCCGCCGCATCGGCACCCTGCTGAGAGAGGCGTGCAGTAGCCCCGGCGAGCGAGGTCCTCAGGGATCGCAGCGAGCCCCAGACGTCGACCTCGTGGCAGATGAACGACGACTTGGCGGTGCTCAGATCCGTCAGATCCTGAAGGAAGGAAGCGGGGCGTCACGAAAGACGCCTTGGTCACAAAAGAGAAAAGGTATGCCTGAAACCGTTACCTGGAGATTTTTGGGACGTCCCTGCAGAAAACCTCCAGCGATGACCGGAGCGACCCCACCGTTGCTTCAGCACACTCGCGGAGCTCGTCCCAGGACTGGTCCTCCCGTTCATCGTCGAGAACGAAGACGGGATCCGAGGCCTCATGGGTCCGGAACCGGAGCAACTGGCGCCGACCCTCGGAGCTCCGCCGCACAGCGACAAGGCTGCCGCCCGGCGGGACGGGTCGCGTCTCCACACCCCCTCCTCCGAGGCACCAAGCGCCGATGCCTCGGCCGTCTCAGCGTCGGCAGCGACTAGTCGCTCCCCGACTGGGACGGTGGCGGTTTCAGTAGCGACAGGTGCCAGCACCGCCGGCACGTCCGGTGGGGCCGGGGCCACGTCCGCGTCAGCCGCCTCCCCTAGCACGATGGCCGCCTCGGTAGAAGAGCCGGCCTCGGGAACTCGCTCCGCGGCGACTGGCGCCACCTGAGCTCCCTGCTGTGGAGCACCTTGCGAAAAGGTCAGCTGAACGGCAAGGCCCGGAGCGGCGCCGGCCGCGCAAGCTGACGCCGTCTTAAGGGCCTTTCGGGGAGCCAGATCGGTCAGGCCATGGCTTCGCTTGCTGAGGGGAAAAGAAAAATCACGGCCAAGGCATACGAATGAAAAGCCAGGACAAAGACGTTCCAAGATACTTACCCGCTCCGGGCCATGATCAACCGTGCCTGGGGGGAGGTCTCTCGGATCTCGACCCCCGAAGGCGCCGCTGAGGTCCGCTCCGCCGGCAGCTTCGGCACCACCCTTGCTTTGGGCGCTTTGAACGCCCGGGGGGCGGACTGCCCAGGCACTGCCATGGCGACCTGAGGGTCGCTCTCCCGCGCTGCCGGCGTGGGCGACGGCTCTCGGGGAGTAGACGCCTCGGCCTAGCTCCTCGGGACCGCCTCAACTCCCCCATCCGAGAGGTCAAGTACCCTCTCGGATTGCCCCAGCTCCTCGGGTCGGGACCCCGGCGTCCCGACTCCGGGGACTGATGGCATCAGCCCGCTTGGGGGCTGGCCTGATGGCTTCTGGCCTAACCTCAAGCCAAGGCTGAGGCCAAGGCGGGCAGCCATGTCGTCTTCCTCGTCATCATCTTCATCATCGTCGTCGTCATCAGGCGTTTCCGGTGACGGCTCCCTCGGGAGCCCCTCCTTCTCCTGTCAACGATGAAGCTTTTCCAAGGCGTCTCGAGCCCGCATCCGCTCGCGGGCCCGGGCCTTCCCCGCGTCCTTCTTCTTCTTCTTCTCCTCCGCAGCGACCCGCCGCGCTGCTCGGTCCACCGCATCCTGTGGGACCCGTGGTAGGGAAGGCTTGTGCCACCCCACCTCCTGAAGACGGAGGGAAATCCCAACCGTAAGAACCAGGAGCAACCCGATGCAAGAGGAAGGAAGGAGCGGACACTCACCAGAGTCACGCACCCTTGGTCGGGGCGCATCGAAGGCTGGGAGAAGGCGCTGAGGTCCGGTTTCCCCAACGCGACGGCCACCCGCCCATGGAGGACGTCGAAGGGAAGAGGATCCGAGGACATCCGCGAGCCCTCCAAGTCAGCCTCCGGTGTCATCTCCCAAAGCGGCAACCGACGCTCCGCCAAGGGAAGCACCCTCCGGCGGTGGATGGCAGCAATCACTCCCGCGGCGGTGAGACCCCCTTTCCACAACGCCTCCAAGGCCTTGAGAGGGGGCTCAAGGTTCTTCTGTCTTTCGTGCGGGGTCCCGTGGCGCCAAGCATCGGCGGCGACGGTGACTACTCGCTGGGAGAACGGCGGGAGCAACTCGCCGTCATTCCGGAGGTAGAACCACCGGCGCTGCCACCCTTTGTTCGAGGACGCAAGGATGGCGGGAATATACAGCGACGCCCGCGACTGCCTCAGCTGGAGGATGCAGCCGCCGCCCCGCACTGCCGCGCGGACCCTTCTTTCCCTCGTCGGCGAAGCGAAAAGCTCCGCGAAAAAGAGATGGGTCCACAAGTTCCAGTGGGGGGCGATCCCCAAGAACCCCTCGCACACCGCTACGAAGATGGTGGCCTGCGAGATGGAGTTGGGGCTGAGGTTGTGTAACTCCACCCCGTAATGGTGTAGGATCGCCCGCATAAAGAGGCTCACCGGCACACCGAATCCCCGCTTGTGGAAGGAGACGAAGCTCACGATGTACCCCGGTGGTGGGGACGGAGCGGCTCCGCTCACGGGGGGAATCCATTCCGGCCGCCTCTCATCAGAGAGAGGGCGAAGTAAACCCTCAGCAACAAGATCCTCCAGATCACCCGCCGTCACTGTGGAGAAAGGCCATGGGTCGTGCGGTGAGATGATGGTCACCCGGTCGGCCATCACCTAGCAGAGGAGGTGGCGGCACAAAGGACAGGGTGGGCGGTTTCCTTTTCTCTGGCTAAGTCTCTCGGGTCACGAAAACCTAAGAGGGAGGCAGGAAGCAGAGCAAAGAACCATCGCCAGACCCTCCCCCGAGTATATAAAGACCAAAGCAAGACCGTTTCAACGCTCCGCCCGGACCGGCCGCGGGATTCAAAAACACAAAGCAAAACAGTCGTTCCTCGAACGGCTCGCGGCTCGCGCGCGCAACGGCCGCCCCGCAAACCGCATGCCCCTTCGCATTAACTCCGCGGCGGGACAGGCGGCGCCTCTAGGAGGAGAAGCGGGCGACGCTTCGCCTTCGCCATAATGACCGCGTCAGAAAAGGTACGCCGTGTCGATTCGATTTCGTATCCTTTTCCTTTTTTCCTCTTTCTCTCTCTTGCAACAGGGACCGGGAAAGGGGGATACCCCGAAAAGGATCCTTCCCCGTGAAGGAACCAGGATCCGAGCCTCCCTACTGATCAGAGGTTCGAAGGCTGGCCCCTCGGAAGGGTTCAACAGCCGCCTCAGAGCGCGTGGGCTCCACACCCACTACTGGTCAGAGGTTCGAAGGCCGGCCCCTCGGAAGGGTTCAACGGCCGCCTCAGGCTACTCGGGCTCCGCGCCCACTACTGATCAGGGATTCGAAGGCTGGCCCCCGAAGGGTTCACAGCCACCTCAGACACAGAGCGAGGGATGACCATGGATACGTTCGATACATAACCAAGGCTCGGGCTGCGCTCCTGAGGTACCCTAGGACATTTCCGAGACCAGCGGGAACGATCTTGTAACGGAATCCCATCGGAGGGAGGCATCGAGCCCTCGGACCCCGTCGCCAGGGGACCGGGTCCGGCATATCACCCGCAGGTACTTTTGGGCGCGCCTCTGGGCCCCTAGCCGACCCCTAACGAATGGGGCACGGACGTCCACTCGGATTACCCGCCTGCAGCTCACCGGAGACACCATGTTCGGCGCCCACCGAGGGCAACATGGCGCTTTCCCCCCTCCTCCTTGCGGAAAGGCGACGCAGGGGCGTATATAAAAAAGTCGAGTCTGTCCCTGATCGCCCTCTCGCCCTGTGCAGAGGCTCGGGGGCTGCTCTCGTAACCCGGCTCCGGCCACACCGTTGACAGCGTCAACATACCAGCCCGATAACTTGGGACCCGACCGTACACCCGGGCTACGGCCAGCTCGCATGAGGGAACGACCAGATCAGCCGAAGCATTGCGCGAGGCATTAAGACCTCGGAGGAGTCAAACCACTCCTCCGAGGCCTCGGGGGCTACACCCGGCGGGTGTGCTCGCGCGCACCCGCCGGAACAAAACACAACCGAGAAAGGCTGGTCTCCTTGCAAAAAAGTGCGATGAAAGCCTCCAAGCGAGTGCTAACACTCCCTTCGAGGCTCGGGGGCTACTATCGGGGACCATAATTAGGGGTACCCTCAAGGCTCCTAATTCTCAGCTGGTAACCCCCATCAGTATAAAGCTGCAAAGGCCTGATGGGTGCGATTAAGTCAGGGATCAGTCCATTCGAGGGACTCGATCACTCCTCGCCCGAGCCTAGCCTCGGACAAGGGCAGCCGACCCCGGAGGATCTCCGTCTCGCCCGAGGCCCCCCTCCAGCGGCGAACATATTTCCGGCTCGCCCGAGGCCCTGTCTTCGCCAAGAAGCAACCCTGACCAAATCGCCGCACCGACCGACCAAATCGCAGGAGCATTTAATGCAAAGGTGGCCTGACATCTTTATCCTGACGCGCGCCCCCCAGCCGACAGAGCCGAAGTGACCGCCGTCACTTCGCCGCTCCACTGGCTGGTCTGACAGAAAGACAGCGCCGCCTGCGCCGCTCCGACTGCGGTGCCACTTGACAGAGTGAGGCTGACAGGCAGTCAGGCCCGGCCGCAGGCATCATAGGAAGCTCCGCTTCGCCCGACCCAGGGCTCGGACTCGGGCTAAGCCCCTGAAGACGGCGAACTCCGCTCCGCCCGACCCAGGGCTCGGACTCGGGCTAAGCCCTGGAAGACGGCGAACTCCGCTCCGCCCGACCCAGGGCTCGGACTCGGGCTAAGCCCCGGAAGACGGCGAACTCCGCTCCGCCCGACCCAGGGCTCGGACTTGGGCACAGCCCCGGAAGACGGCGAACTCCGCTCCACCCGATCCAGGTCTCGGACTTGGGCTCAGCCCCAGAAGACGACGAACTCCGCTCCGCCCGACCCCAGGGATCGGACTCCGCCCTGGCCTCAGCAGACGGTCTCCGCCTCGCCCGAACCAGGGGCTCGGACTCGACCTCGGCCACAGAAGACAGACTCGACCTCGGCTTCGGAGGAGCTTCCACATCGCCCAACCTAGGGCGCAGACCAGCCACGTCAACAGGAGGCGCCATCATCACCCTACCCCGAGCTGACTTGGGCCACGGGGAACAAGACCGGCGTCCCATCTGGCTCGCTCCGCAAGATAGGCAATGATGGCGCCCCACATACTCTGTGACGACGGCGGCTCTCAGCCCCCTTACGGAAGCAAGAGGACGTCAGCAAGGACTCAACAGCTCCGACAGCTGTCCCTCCGCCAGGCTCCAGCACTCCTCCGACGGCCACGACATCACACCAGCTGGGTGCCAAAATCTCTCCGGCTGCCACGACGGCATGTACTTAGGGCGCTAGCTCTGCTCTGCTAGACACGTAGCACTCTGCTATACCCCCATTGTACACCTGGATCCTCTCCTTACGCCTATAAAAGGAAGGACCAGGGCCCTCTTAGAGAGGGTTGGCCGCGCGGGGACAAGGACGAGACAGGCGCTCGCGTGAGGCCGCTCGCTCCCTCTCCCACGTGGACGCTTGTAACCCCCTACAGCAAGCGCACCCGACCTGGGCGTGGGACGAACATGAAGGCCGCGGGATTTCCACCTCTCTCACGCCCATCTCCGGCCACCTCACTTCCCCCCTTCGCGCTCGGCCTCGCGTCGACCCATTTGGGCTGGGGCACGAGGCGACATTTCACTCGTCGGCTTGGGGACCTCCCGGTCTCGAAACGCCGACACATATATCAAGAGAAAAGAAGAAAAGAAAAGGATTGCAAAAGACTGGCTGTGTGCAGCCAAAGTTCAGCTCAGTCTGGCACACCGGACTGTCCGGTGGTGCACCAGACAGTGTCCGGTGTGCCAGGCTGGACTCCGGTGAAAAGGCCACTCTCGGGTAAACTTCAGCGGCGTACGACTATAATTCACCGGACTGTCCGGTGGTGCACCAGACTGTCCGGTGAGCCAACGGTCGCCAGCGTAACGGTCAGTCGCGCGATCCGCGGGCGACGCGTGGCCCGCGCCAACGGTCGACAGGGGGCACCGGACAGTGTCCGGTGCGCCAACTGGCCCGGAGCTGCAACGGTCGTCTACGCCAGAAAAGGATGGAGATCGGCACCGGACCGTCTACAGTGACTGTCCGGTGGCGCACCGGACTGTCCACTCGACAGAAGGCAAGGATAGCCTTCCTTGTTGATCTTCAACGGCTCCTAGCTGCCTTGGGGCTATAAATGGGACCCCTAGGCGCATGGAGGAGCTACTCAAGCATTCACTAAGCATTCTAAGGCATCCAGGCTCTGCTCCTGCGCATTCGCTTTGTTGTGTTAGAGATTTGAGCTCCATTCGAGTCGAGAACTCCCTGTGTGTCATTTGAGCTCAAGTCTTCACTTGTGTGCGTTGGTGTACTGCGTTTTTGAGTCTTGTGTGCGTTGCTCTTCCCAACCTTACTCTTGTGCGTTCTTTGTGATCAATCTTGTAAGGGCGAAAGGCTCTAACTTGTGGAGATTACTTGCAAACGGGAAAAGGATATAAGGAAGAAACGTCGTGGTATTCAAGGTGATCATTGGATCACTTGAAAAGGGTTGAGTGCAACCCTCGTCCATTGGGACGCCACAACGTGAAAGTAGGCAAGTGTTACTAGGCCGAACCACATGATAAAATCGTGTGTCTCTTGTGATTGTTCTCTCTTTGATTGTCTGTGTTCGCAAGAGCTCGTCTCATTGACTCGATTAACCCGCACTAATATCTTTGTAATCAAGGTTGTTGGAATTTAGTGTTGAATTTTACAGGATCACCTATTCACCCCCCTCTAGGTGCTCTAAAAAAACATGTCCAATAGTTTATTATTCATATGGTTACTAAAACACTGTTCTATATTATAGGCTACTCTGTTTGTTTAGTGAAGTTTAAATATAAGAATGTGGATAAGTAAGATATTGGAGATAATCTAATACTTATAACACTCTATCTTATAATAAGTTAGGTTTTAGAGTCGTACGAAATAAAAAATTAACAAAATTTACAAAAACACTAATATTTATGGCATAAATTTATATTATTAGAGTGCTCATGAAAAATATTTTCGTCTTATATTTTAGTGTTATAGATGATGTTACTCTTTCTTATACTACTAATCAAATTTATGATAATTTGAGTTTAATAATTCTAGAAATTGATTATTTTAAGACATATACATAAGTAGTTTTTTGTGAGGCCAACTGATTAGCTCTTTACATCATATGCATATATAGCACTAGAAGCATATCTATCCTGCGTGTTAATGTATGAAAATTGCATATTAGTGGATTGTGTGACATCCTGCACGTTGTTAACGTGTGGAAATTGTATACATGGATGTTTCACTCTTTGGGGGTCTAGGGCGAAATTTAATATGAAGGCCTTACCAATCCATATATTTATATGTATATACAAAATTATACACATGTTATCGAATATTCAACATATAAAAAACTTTTGTCCAATGTTTAAAAGTTTATATGACAAATTTAAAATATAACCATAAACACTTCCTACTTGATATTACACTAAAAATGTTTTCTAATATTTTGTGATACAAAGTCATCAATTATACCATTGCAACGATCCCATCCAACTTCAATTCTCGATGCATAGAATCGCCAAAACATTGAACCTCCTTATTGAACTTATTTAGTTCCTTAATAATTTCAATTTTAAAAGCTATACTTAGTGGAGGCAACCATCATAGATATAGTAAATAATATTCTATAATTAATTGAGACTTAGAATAACAATCTAAATCTGACATGTTAGCATCTAGCGGCTAGGGGCCCTCTGTTTTTGTGACGGCCCTGATTGTATATTAGTGGATTACGTGATGTTGATCATAGACAATGTCTGCCCCTGCAATATGACAGGAAATTTGTAGATTAGTGGATTGCATGACATGCTAACATGGACGACAAAATACATGTGTCTGGTTAAAGTGGCCATTGCAATTATATGCGCTAATAGATTTTAATTGCATGTAGTAGTATATTCTAGACCACAAAATACCTATTTGTCAAGCTGAAGTGGATATTGCAATTATATGAGCCGAGATTTAATTTGTATGAATGAGAGATGAGTTTAGGCTCTAGATTAGATCGAAGAGATTAATCTAAGTCTCTAGAGGATTAGAGAGGGTTGAGGCTAGTAGATAAGTAGATTAGATCTAATAGAATAACTATTTTATAGCTTTTAGAGATCTTGAGGAAAATTCTCTGTTGTTTTTGGAGGGCTCTTTTTTACCCAAATGTCGATGATTAAAGAATTGATTATGCAAGATCAATGTGGTAACATTGTTCCTCTCTCTTTGTTAGTTAATTGCTTTCTTTATTTTTGATTCTAGATTAAATCTTTGATTTTCAATTGTTGCTGTTGAAAATTGGTTCGTCTAGATTATTGCTAATTTATCTATTTACGGACCTACAAAGTTTGAGATATTAATCTTTTCTGATTATTGCTTAGTTTCGAAAATATATCTGGATTAATTTTCGTTCCTCTCTAGAACAGCAAGCTTGTTTCGTTAATAGCATTATATACGGAACTCCGATTGACGTGAATCTAGTTGGGTTAGATTCATAATTTTATCTAGTTTAATCTATTAAAATGTGAGATTAATCGGAGTTACGGATTTTGGTTAGCAAAGGTTGTACTAATATTACGACAATCTGTCTAGATTTATAAAAGTAGATTAAATTGGTCTCGTGATTAAGAGGAGGTGAGATATTTATTTTCAAGCTTCTATAATCATTCGCTCCGTCTAATTTCTTATTCTAGAGTCATATTGGTAATTTAGATGTGGGTTTAAATGGGTATTTTAGTTCAAATTTAATATGCTAGAAGTGGTAATTTAGATGCAAATTTATTAAATGGAAGTGGTTACTTTAGATTATGTCTCGTGAGGATATAAGTGAGTAATTTAGATGCAATTTTGATGGTTACTTTATGCTATTTCTCATAATGACATATGTGAGTAAATATTTAGAAAAAAAAATTATATATCTAATGGATATTATTATCTATGATCATTATAATCTACCAATGGATATTCAGACCTTTCTGATATTTTTTTTTCGTAGATTTCTAGGATCTCTTTTTTTTTCTAGTGTATCTAATAACGAGGATTAAGGAAGGGGCTCCTTCGGATGCCTCCGATTAGATGACCATTTGGTTCTTTCGATACGAGTAATTGATATCCATACCTTTTTTTATTCTATGACAATTTAGGATATATTATATTTTTTTCTATCGCGTCTTGTGATGACTAAACTACTGTAGTAGTTTTGTTTATGCCACTAACTAGTAACAGTAAGTTGAAATAGTTTTTCACAAAACAGAAATTAAGAGCTCTGTTTTTAAAAGAGAAGTTAGCAGTCTATTACTCGCTCCTTAGGCATTCATTGTGCATATATATTTAGATAGGATTTCGACCACGTGTCACTTGAAGATTTATGCTGAGAAGCGCCAGTGCAAGGAGGACAAGACGAGTAAAAATGACTGAAATCACTAGCTGGCGATGGCGTGCAAGAGTAGTAGTAGTAGCACTTTAGTTTGGTGACCGGATGGATGGATGGATGGACAGAGTTATTTTTGCCGATTGCTTTCCCAACAAATTGACAGCGAGTATCAGATAGCAGTGATTCGTCGATTAGGCATTCGACTCCCTGAGAATGCATTGAATGCCACCAGTAGCAGTAGCTAGTGGGTGCCTTTCAATTCCGCAGCTTTCATGGCTTGGCTTTGGCTCCAAAGCAGCACGCAAAGTGCGCGCACAACAACATTATCCTACAAATGGAAAAAAAATCGTGCGCACCTCTCTTCCGCTCTCGCTCTCGATCGCTCTCTCGTGGCATGCGTTATCCAAGATTCCAACGCGCTGTTCATCATCGGTGGCTTCATTATCGTGTTCTGCTGATGTGGCGGTGGCCAATGGGATTGCAAAGCTGGATTATCACCTCAACGTCAGGTTCGGCTTTGGATCAAATCGGCACAAATAGTGTGGATTCAAATATCATCTCAGGCAGGCATATTTTAAACCCCGGCCCCCACGCGCGCACTGATATAAGCGACGACAAAAAGACTTGCTTCGGAACACGTTGCTTGTCGATTTTTTTTTTCTTCTCTAGTGCCGCTGATACTTTGATATTTAGGTCCGTTTGAGATAGCTCCGGCTCTAAAAAATTTGGTGCAGCAGATTATTAGATGCTCTAGATAATCATAGAAATAAATTTTATAAGTTTTTATAAGACATTTAGATAAGTCATTTTGCTTATTATTTAGATTAAAAATATTTTTAAGACTATTTAAATTGATATTATAAACTATCACACTGAAGCTCAAGAGTGAGTGTGAATTAGGCTAATCTAAAATTTCTCGCAACAAATAAATTATATACTGAATATACCACTTCACCCCTTGTGCCTAAGGTGTTATCTGTTCCTATCACAAAAAAGTTTGCATCATGAGTTCTAACCCTATTCTAGCATGGAAATTCTAATAATGTAAAAACTAGAATTTAATAGCTCAAAAGTAAATGCTTAAAATAAATAAGGTTTAGGAACACAATGATATTTTCCTAAGATATCAAAGAATCGATAGTTCCCATTAGCCATCGTTGGAGCACCCAAGCAATGGTGTGCCTCTCTCTTGATCCACACAAGGACAAAATACTCTTTATGGCTTGATTCTTCACATGGTGAATCACCAATAATTGTTTACACCATAAGTTGGACTTCCACAAACTCTACCAGCAGGTGATGACCAAACTCCCGTTCAGCAGTATATATTAAGTATGTATTTATAGATTTTGTACATACTTATTTGGTCTTTATATTTCTTGAAGATTTAAATTATACTTGTTACTTTGTCATATTAGACATCGATATATCATTTAGTCTAGTCTAAAAAAACTAGCCTTTTCTTAATAGCCCCACTTTTGATTAATTCCTGGATCCGTAGTGGTCAGCATAATTCTATTTGTCAGGTTAGACCCAGATTATTTCGGTGCAGGTTGTTGCGAGACTTGATCTCGGGTGGTACTGGATCACGATCCAAACATTTATTCATAACAAGTTAGAGTCCTAAATTATATTTAGTTCAAAAATAAATAGAAATAGATAATAGAGCATTATTTTACTACACACGTATCAGTTCCTAGTGCAGGGGCGGAACCCGGCCTTATTTTGGGGTCAGCTGAGCCCGATAATTTTCTAAATACATAATAGAAAACGGTGTTAATAACAAGAGTTTTAAATTAAAGATCCAGTAGATAATACTGATAACCCCGATAAAATATTTGCTAGCTTCACAACTGTACCTGAGACTAGCCTGGTGAAACGTAAAAGGAGAGCACTCCTGACTCCAGTTTCTTTACGATGCTATAAATCGTTTGGGGTCTAATCTTCTAGTAGTTCGCCGCCTTTCGTTTGTTTGCAAATATTATCAAGACTTAATGATTGTTGCTTTGGTTGTAGTTCAGTGCGGTTTGGAAGAACCAATAACGCGACCGATTAAATCATGGTAATAATCTACGATCCAGTGCATGCATGGTGCTGGATTGTAGTATAATAGGCTGCACTAATCATTGCTTAGTTTGTCGTCCCCTCAACTCAACCTACTGTGGACGATGCAGTGCTTACATATATAGTGCTGGATTCGCCAGACAGGTTGTATTGGCATGTTCAGGCGGTACGAGGTGGGGAAGATCGATGTATGTACCTTTCATTTTGTCGATGTCTCGTGACTTTGAGTGCATGTCTCTAAGGACAAATTAAAGAGTCCCTTCAAGATGATTAACTGCAGCAAGCAAGCTGTGAATGAACTGAAAAAACATTTCGAGTTGTTTCTACTGCCCTAGTATATGAACCACTTCCAGCTGTGTCTGCAAATTCACGGTGTTGTTCTCCTCTTTTCCTGTATATTTCTATCACTTATCACTTATCAGTAGTATAGTAGTTATTAGCAGGTGTCTACTGAATTAAGGAACAATGATAATGACTGACACTTGGTCTTGGTCCTATTGATGCAAACAATTCGGTCCTACTTCCTACAGTGACCGACCGTGGACAATGAAGCTTCACTCCCACACCCACTGTCGTCGTACATACAGCAACTGGACAAGTCTGCACATGGCGTTTCGGGAACCACGAGAGGGATCACAAGAAGACAATAGCGAGTACACGTTGGATCCCTAAGAAAGGAAGGCAGGCCGTAGTGTTCGGGACATGTCAGACAGCGTACTTAGCTGTCCTAGCTACAAAGGTCAATTATATGTGATGTAAAAGCAGATCATCTATAGTCGCAAGAAACGAAGACATATATAATTAATTAGTGTTTGTCAGGATCTCGATCACCGTATATTGCCAGTACGACGTCTTGTTATTTTAGCTTTGTTCTAAGTTAAATATAAAACTCGCCTAACTTTAACAAAGTGTATAGATAACACTCAAAATATTGTCTGAGGACGTATCTATTGAACTTAGGATATTATGCGTATTTTTCTATAAACTTGGTAAAAACTATAAGACTACAATGATGTAACTCTATTAAAAATTGTCTCCTCCCTCTCTGTTTTTTTATTTGTCACGTTTTAGTTCAGAAATAAACTAGCCGGCAACAAATATTCGAGAATGGAGATAATACTATACAAATCTCTCTCTCTCTCCCCCATGTCTCTCTTTGTTGGGGCATGTTTTGGGGAGGGGTTCCTCTTCGGTCGGCGAAGGTACTCAAAACATTGATTTGTCAATTATTGCTAAGTCTGTTTGGATTGACGAAGTCTACCCTCGTTCGCATTTAAACGGCACACACGAACACGAAGCTAAAGATGCTTCGGCTCTGCGGTCTGAATACATGATGAAGAACCAGGAGGGATAAACAGTGAAATCTTTAAGTCTTGGACAACACGTTTGATGAAGGAAAGGACAATAGTACCCTTAAAAGATCTTGTAGCTTAAATGCAAAAGAACTAAGGGCACAATTGTAATTTTATACGAAATTTACCCTAGTCCGCTACTATAAATAGAGGTATAGTGCCATGCATACGAGCACCCTTTGGGGGGAGAATTGCATTGCTCTGCCTTCGAAGCTGTGATTTCCTATATCTTCGTATTAGTGTCTCAAGTCACGAAGGTATGCATGTATTTGTTTGTAATCAAGGAAAGATAATAAAGGAGACATAGTTTCGATATCTCTCTCACGTATATTAATTTCATTGCTCAAAGGTCTTGTTATTCTTCTTCCTTCATTCTTCTCTTGTAGAAAGAACGAAGAAACAAACCTCTTTTATTTTTAAGTTACCCTGTTTTGGTTTCCCTTAGGAGTCAAAACAGGTAATCAACAGGGGCGGCTCATGCGAAAACTATAACGCATGCGCTGCTGCCGCTACCCTTGCCCCCCTCCCCCTCTCCTGCCTCACCATCGCTTGCGACCATGAGGAAGGCAATAGTGGGGCTCTCGCATTCGGCAAGAGCAAGATTCAACAACCACTATGGTGCCGACTAGGTCAGTGACTCTAGTGTGTGGATCCATCTTTCCCCTTGGTAGGTCTACAGGCAGGGGAGGTCAGATCCGGTAGGCCAAAGCGCTCCATTTTTTGTATTTTGGATCGGATGGTATGTACAATGGAGCTAGCACAATGGCTCGACGTTAATCGCATACAAGAAGATGTGATTGTTGGGTGGCGGCTTTGCAGCGGTTTGAGGCTACGCACGGGACATCGTGACCGCCGTTTGCGGTCGCATGCCACTTTTTATTCTCTACAGGAGGCATATTTGAGTTTGGACTGAGTTGCAACAGCTCACCAATGGTGGGGGAGTCACAGGAGATCCGAAGGAAAGTGAAGAAAACGAGGATGGAAACTGCCCGGTACGTTCAACATATAGATGGCCAATAAGCACGAGGCCCGCGAGCCCGGCACGAAGCCCTCTGTTTTGGCCCGATCCGAGCCCGTCACGGCCCGGTTCTATGCCGGCCCGGGCCGGCTCGACACGAATAAGCGAGTCGAGCTCGGACAGGAAACTAGGCACTGTGGGCTAGCCCGGCACGACCCGTTTACCTTTAAGCCCGTTAAGCTCACTTTTTTGCACTAAATCGTGCTTACCGGACCGCTTAGCCCGTTTTTTGTCCCACTTTTTCCGTGCTAAACGGGCCGGTCCAGCACGTTTAGGCCCACTACGGGCTGGGCTCGGACAGGAAAACGAGCCCGCGGACTTAGACAGTCTGGTCCGATTTTCTAACCGTGTCTAACGGACTAAGCCCAAAATGGGTTAGGCCGGGCGGCCCGTTTGGCCATCTCTTGTTCAACACGATTTCAGTCGTTTCCATAGGTTTTGGTACACGTGGCGACTTGGTTTCTTAGGAGAGAAATCATTTCCTTCTCTTTCCTCATTAAAACTCTTACCACATCACTAAAATGCTGATATGGCAGTATAATAAATTATATAGAAACTGGATGATTCGCGTCCATTGCAATAATTGCATCGTACATGCATGCCCTTGGGTTTGCTTGTATGCATCCACGTTGATTAACAAGGGAACATATCTGCTGCAAAACAACTCCTCCGCGTAACCGTGAAAACTTATAATCTGAACCACATAATGTTGGTCCAAGGAGCCGTGCGGGGGGAGTGGGAGGGGGATTTGAAAAAGTGTGATTAGTAGTGGGTGGTTAAGTGTAAAATTATCTACGCCCCTTTGTCCATTTTATCAACATCATGTGGCCTAGATTAAAAGTTTGCATGTTTGCACAGAGGAGTTGATTTGCACCAGATATGTTCCCGATTAACAAACCCATGCTCTTGGCAGGTCGGTATATTAATAATTGAACACGCACTAGCTATTGGGCAATAATGTACGCGCATGCTTGCTTGTTAGTTGTTACACACACCCTACTAACTGGCACTTGGCCGCATCAGTTAGCTTGGTCCGTTGCGTCGATCGTCTCATTGCGTCCGACTCAGCCTGGAGAGGCGCTTCCACTCGACGAGCCGCAGCAAGAACTCCATCACCTGCGCGTCCACGAGCAAAAAAAAAAAAAAAAAAAAAAAAAAAAAAAAAAAAAAAAAAAAAAAAAAAAATCAGCGACGGCGGCGGAGTAGCAGGCGCATTAATTGGCGGCTGCACAGGACGACCGAAAGGGACAGTAGTGGTGGAGGAGGACGCGAGATGTGGACGTAGACACGGGCGGGGTCGGAACAGATAGATAGATAGAGATGCACCTCGGCGGGCTCCTGGAGCGAGTAGGAGGCGCTGGTCTCCTTGGGGTGCTTGGACACCAGGATGCCGACGCCTTGGCCCTGGCCCCGGCGCCGCAGCGCCCTGAAGGCGTCCTCGTCGGTGCGGTCGTCGCCGATGTACACGGGCAGGACGTTGGTGCAGCCCGCGAAGCCGAGCGACTCGAGCAGGAACTCGAGCGCCTTGCCCTTGTCCCACTTGATGGTGGGCCGCACCTCCAGCACCATCCGCCCCTGCGTCAGCCGCAGCCTGGGGTACTCCCGCAGAACGCCCTTCACCGACTCCCACAGCTCGCCCCACATCTGAACACCATCGATCGAATCGACCATAGATCATCATGTCAGTTAGGACGATGCGTCTCGTAGCTTATTTATTAGGTCTAGTGTTTGCCAATGGAGGGCGTATAGCAGCAATACGCACAAGTGGAGGGGGGCACGGGGGCGAGAGCAGCCAGCCAGATAAAGCTGAAAACGACGGCTGTTTTGGCTAATTATTGCGGGCGGGCGGGCGAACCTTTTCGTCGACGCATCTGAAGTGGACGGAGACGCAGAACCTGTTGTTCTCCACCTTGGCCCCGGGTATGCTGCGCGTCGTCTCTACCAGGCGCTCGTGCACAGCCTCTATCATGGGCAGGAACTCGCTCGCCGTTGCCGGTTGGAACAGGACTCCTTTTGCCTGTTAATTTGGTTCGATTCGGTTGTATAAAAGTTAATAAAGTTACAACAATGGATGAATAAGCTAGGCGATGATGTGTCACCTTGGCCTTCTCGTGCCGGGAAGAAGAGGCCTTGGCCGGACCCTTGATGTCCATGCCGTGGCTGCCGGCGTAGTAGAGCTCCGCCAGCTTCACGAACCCGAACACCTGCATGCATGCGTCGGAAGACCCCTCTCGGTTAGTTAGTTGCTGTTGTCAGTTAGTATATATGATGCAGTGAGGTGGGTGGGGTGGGTACCTTGTCGCGGCACCGGCCGCTCACGATCGCCGTCGGGAAATGCTTGGCGACGCTACGCACGGCCATCCGCATCTGCTTGGCCAAAACCAACAAGCTCTCGTGAGCATGAGCAAGTGAGCAGCATCGACCGACCACCGAACAGCAGGTACGCAACTAACTTACTAACGCGCTAGCTAGCTGGTTCGGCCTGCTCACCGTCTCGCTCATGAAGGCGGCGTCGGGGTCGTCCACGATGGGCGACAGCGTGCCGTCGTAGTCCAGGAACATGACGATGCGCCTGCCCTCGGACGCCGCCACGATCCTCTCGAACTTGCCCAGCGCCGACGGGTGCCGCGCCATCCAGGCGGCGCGCTCCTCCTCCTCGTCGGCGCCGGCGCCGGCGAGCGCGGCTGCGGCCCTGGCGTGCGTGGGCGACGACGCCCGCATGGACTCCACGCCCCAGCAGGCGCCGCCGCCCACCTCCGCCTGCAAGCACTTGCGGCGCACGGCGGCGGCTGCGATCCCGCTGGCGCCGCGCGGCGGCGGGTACGGGAACAGCGTCGTCCCCGGGCAGGGGCACGAGCACGACGCCTGCGCTGGGACGCCGGAAGCCTCCGCCACCGCCACGCTCGGCTTCGCCATCGGCATCCGATCGGTCGGTCGACGGCGATCAGAGGCTGGCTGCAGATTGGAAAGGAATGATTGGTGTTGTCGTCGTGGATGCGTTGAGGAGACTAGGCGGGAGGATCGCAGCTCGCTTTTTTTTATAGATGCGGCCTGCGGGAGGGGAGGCGACGGGGTGACGCGGATCCGGCGTGGGCCACTGCGGGCGGCCTTGGCCGAGTCCGGCCCAGCTCGGCGCCAGGTGCACGTGCCGGGCCCGCCGCGGCGCATACGTGTAGGCCTCAAGCGCGTGACGTCCTTTGGCGTTTCCTTCGTTCCACGACAAGGCTCTCGTTATTACGCTAGCTGTTTGCTATTGCGCAGGCCGAGCTTTACAGCTCCGTTTTCTTTTTGTCTTGGTGGGCTGAAGCACGTGCCTTTCTTATTCGTTTTCTGCTCCAGGTTTGGTTTCGAATCGCAGTTTCCTGACCTGGATATATAAAATATCCATGAAAATTATTTGGTTTGTAAACTTTGGTTTAAAACAAGTAAACACCACGGCGGCGGTTTCAGGTTCCAAGGTTCATTCCTTACTCGATCCTTTTGATACCAAATTAGCATCCATCTAGAAAATGCGGATTGGACTCCAAAAGCTCAATTGGACCTTTGTTGATGACTAGCAGAGATGGAGCCCTAAAAAATTTTCAGGAGTGGTCGTACTAAACCGCTACCACCACACAATCTTACTAAACCACCTATGATAAACAAATATAATAGTTTAAAGTAGCCGTATATTAAAACATCGATGGACAATAAAAATCATAAAATACATACAGAGAAATATAGGATGCCATTTTTAAGAGGGCTTTATGGAGCTCTATGAGCAATAGGGGCTAGGGGGGCTTCAGTCTCACCCGCCCTGCAACTGCCACCGTCCCTAATGATTATATTTAGACTTGGATAGTTGAAATCCAGCTGTAAATAGGGACATGCTTTTACCGACTTTGTACAATTAATCTTCACAACACCTAGGGACATGGTTTTACCGACTTTGGAGGTGAATTTTGAAGCTTGCAAATGATATTTGTCGGCGTTTTGACCCCGGGGTCCCTGGACCGACGAGTAAATTGTCGCCGCGTGCCCCAGCCCAGATGGGTCGGCGCGAGACGAAGCGCGAAGGGGGGAAAAAAGCCGGAGGGAGGCAGGCGTAAAAGGGGAAACCCGCGGCCTTCGTGTTTGTCCCGCGCCCAGGTCGGGTGCGCTTGCAGTAGGGGGTTACAAGCGTCCGCGTGGGAGGGAGCGAGAGGCTTACGCGCGCGCCGTCCCGTCCTTCCCCGCGCGGTCAACCCTCTGTAAGAGGGCCCTGGACCTTCCTTTTATAGGCGTAAGAAGAGTGTCCAGGTGTACAATGGGGGATGTAGCAGTGTGCTAACGTGTCTAACAGAGAGGAGCTAGTGCCCTAAGTACATGCCGTCGTGGCAGCCGGAGAGGTTTTGGCACCCTGTTCGTGTGGTGTCGTGGCCGTCGGAGGAGCGCTGGAGCCTGGCGGAAGGACAGCTGTCGGGGCTGTCGAGTCCTTGCTGACGTCTTCTTGCTTCCGTAAGGGGGCTGAGTGTCGCCGTCGTCATGGAGCATGCGGGGCACCATCATTATTTGTTTTACCGGGGCGAGCCAGATGGGACGCCGGTCTTGTTCCCCGTAGCCAGAGCTAGCTAGGGGTAGGGTAATGATGGCTCCCCCTGTGGCGTGGTCGGTCCAAGCCCTAGGTTGGGCGAGGCGGAGGCTCCTCCGAGGTTGAGGTTGAGTCTGTCTTCCAAGGTCGAGGTCGAGTCCGAGCCCTGGGTCAGGCGAGACAGAGACCGTCGGCTGAGGCCGAGGCCGGGTCTGAGCCCTGGGGTCGGGTGAGGCGGAGTTCGTCGTCTTCCGGGGCCGAGCCCGAGTCTGAGCCCTGGGATCGGGCGAGGCGGAGTTCGTCGTCTTCCGGGGCTGAGCCCGAGTCCGAGCCCTGGGATCGAGCGAGGCGGAGTTCGTCGTCTTCCGGGGCTGAGCCCGAGTCCGAGCCCTGGGGTCGCGCGAGGCGGAGTTCGTCGTCTTTCGGGGCTGAGCCCGAGTCCGAGCCCTGGGGTCGGGCGAGGCGGAGTTTCCTGTGGCGCCCGAGGCCGGTCTTGGCTGCTGTCAGCCTCACTCTGTCGAGTGGCACATCAGTCGGAGCGGCGCAGGCGGCGCTGTCCTCTTGTCAGGCCGGTCAGTGGAGCGGCGAAGTGACTGCAGTCACTTCGGCTCTATCGACTGAAGGGCGCGCGTCAGGATAAGGTGTCAGGCCATCCTTGCATTAAATGCTCCTACGATACGGTCGGTCGGCGTGGCGACTTGGCCAAGGTTGCTTCTTGGCGAAGACTGGGCCTCGGGCGAGCCGAAGGTGTGTCCGTTGCTGGACGGGGTCCTCGGGCGAGACGTAAATCCTCCGGGGTCGGCTGCCCTTGCCCGAGGCTGGGCTCGGGCGAGGCGAGATCGTGTCCCTTGAGTGGACCGAGCCTTGACTTAATCGCACCCATCAGGCCTTTGCAGCTTTGTGCTGATGGGGGTTACCAGCTGAGATTAGGAGTCTTGGGGGTACCCCTAATTATGGTCCCCGATAGTAGCCCCCGAGCCTCGAAGGGAGTGTTAATACTCGCTTGGAGGCTTTTGTCGCACTTTTTTGCAAAGGGACCGGCCTTTCTCGGTGGCGTTTTGTTCCGGTGGGTGCGCGCGAGCGCACCCGCCGGGTGTAGCCCCCGAGGCCTCGGAGGAGTGGTTTGACTCCTTCGAGGTCTTAATGCGTTTCGCGATGCTTCGGCCGGTCTGGTTGTTCCCTCATGCGAGCTGGCCGTAGCCCGGGTGCACGGTCGTGTCCCAAGTTCTCGGGCTGGTATGTTGACGCTATCAACGGTTTGGCTGGAGCCGGGTTTGCGAGAGCAGCCCCGAGCCTCCGCACAGAGCGAGAGGACGGTCAAGGACAGACTCGACTTTTTTACATACTGTCGGGGACCATAATTAGGGGTACCCTCAAGGCTCCTAATTCTCAGCTGGTAACCCCCATCAGCATAAAGCTGCAAAGGCCTGATGGGTGCGATTAAGTCAGGGATCAGTCCATTCGAGGGACTCGATCACGCCCCGCCCGAGCCTAGCCTCGGACAAGGGCAGCCGACCCCGGAGGATTTCCGTCTCGCCCGAGGCCCCCCCTCCAGCGGCGAACATATTTCCGGCTCGCCCGAGGCCCTGTCTTCGCCAAGAAGCAACCCTGACCAAATCGCCGCACCAACCGACCAAATCGCAGGAGCATTTAATGCAAAGGCGGCCTGACAACTTTATCCTGACGCGCGCCCCCAGCCGACAGAGCCGAAGTGACCGCCGTCACTCCGCCGCTCCACTGACCGACCTGACAGAAAGACAGCGTCGCCTGCGCCGCTCCGACTGCGGTGCCACTTGACAGAGTGAGGCTGACAGGCAGTCAGGCCCGGCCGCAGGCACCATAGGAAGCTTCGCTTCGCCCGACCCAGGGCTCGGACTCGGGCTAAGCCCCGGAAGACGGCGAACTCCGCTCCGCCCGACCCAGGGCTCGGACTCGGGCTAAGCCCCGGAAGACGGCGAACTCTGCTCCGCCCGACCCAGGGCTCGGACTCGGGCTAAGCCCAGGAAGACGGCGAACTCCGCTCCGCCCGACCCAGGGCTCGGACTCGGGCTAAGCCCCGGAAGACGGCGAACTCCGCTCCGCCCGACCCAACGCTCGGACTCGGGCTAAGCCCCGGAAGACGACGAACTCCGCTCCGCCTGACCCAGGGCTCGGACTCGGGCTAAGCCCCGGAAGACGATGAACTCCGCTCCGCCCGACCCAGGGCTCGGACTCGGGCTAAGTCCCGGAAGACGACGAACTCCGCTCCGCCCGACCTAGGGCTCGGACTCGGGCTCAGCCCCAGAAGACGACAAACTCCGCTTCGCCCGACCCCAGGGCTCTGACTCCGCCCTGGCCTCAGCCGACGGTCTTCGCCTCGCCCAAACCAGGGGCTCGGACTCGACCTCGGCCACAGAAGACAGACTCGACCTCGGCTTCGGAGGAGCTTCCACATCACCCAACCTAGGGCGCAGACCAGCCACGTCAACAGGAGACGCCATCATCACCGTACCCCGAGCTGACTCGGGCCACGGGGAACAAGACCGGCGTCCCATCTGGCTCGCTCCGCCAGAAAGGCAATGATGGCGCCCCGCATACTCTATGACGACGGTGGCTCTCAGCCCCCTTACGGAAGCAAGAGGACGTCAGCAAGGACTCAACAGCTCAGACAGCTGTCCCTCCGCCAGGCTCCAACACTCCTCCGACGGCCACGACATCACACCAGCTGGGTGCCAAAATCTCTCCGGCTGCCACGACGACATGTACTTAGGGCGCTAGCTCTCCTCCGCTAGACACGTAGCACTCTGCTATACCCCCCATTGTACACCTAGATCCTCTCCTTACGCCTATAAAAGGAAGGACCAGGGCCCTCTTAGAGAGGGTTGGCCGCGCGGGGAAGAGGAGGAGACAGGCGCTCGCGTGAGGCCGCTCGCTCCCTCTCCCGCGTGGACGCTTGTAACCCCCTACTGCAAGTGCACCCGACCTGGGCACGGGACGAACACGAAGGCCACGGGATTTCCACCTCTCTCACGCCTGTCTCCGACCACCTCACTTTCCCCCTTCGCGCTCGGCCTCGCGTCGACCCATCTAGGCTAGGGCACGCGGCGACATTCACTCGTCGGCTTAGGGACCCCCCGGTCTCGAAACTCCGACAGTTGGCGCGCCAGGTAGGGGCCTGCTGCGTGTTGACGAACAGCTTCCCGTCAAGCTCCAGATGGGCAGTCTCCAGCAACCTCTCCAACCCGGGACGGTGCTCCGGGAGTCTTGAGTTCATGTCCCTCGACGGCAGCTACGACATGATACTCATTCCACCGCCGGGCGACAGCGGCAATGGCGGCCGACAGCCCGCCCGCCGGCGGTAGAATCGACGACGTCTTCCCCGCGTGGTGGAAGAACAACCTTCGAGCTCATCCCGCCCTCTTCCCCGCCGATGGAGGGGAAGGTGGGGCAACCAAGGCCAAGCAGGAGGCAGCGCCTCGTCGGCTGTCGAGCGAGCCGATAGCGCTAGCACCCCAACGGGGGGCGCACCGGGCATCGACCTCGCGCTTGAGACGAAGACGAGCGCCGTCTCCCCGCAACACGCCAATCCCGAGCAAACGGACGACGCCAGCACGCTCGCGGAAGGCTTGTTGGGTGTCACCCTTGTACCTGAGACGACGGTGCATTCAGTCCCCAACGTGACTTCATCACCGCCCGTCGACCAAGAGGTACCGACCGATTCCCATCCCACGTCATTTGGATTCAGCCTCAACCCGCCTAGCGGTTTCGCTTTGGTGGGCGCTCTCGTAGAGGCGAGTCCAAACCCTCTGGGGTTTCGTATGCGGTCGCCTTGGGACCGGCTGACGGATGTCTCGACCTACGGGCCCTCTGGGTCCGAGGAAGACGACGAGCCCAACTTCTGTTGGGATTTCTCCAGACTTGGCAACCCCAGTGACATGCGAGACTTCATGACCGCATGCGACTACTGCCTTTCCGACTGTTCCGACGGTAGCCGTAGCCTCAGCGACGAGGGCTGCGGCCCAAGCCGCGAATGTTTCCACGTCGATCTAGGGGGTCCCTCCGAAGGCAACCATCTCGGCATGCCGGAGGACAGTGATCTCCCTAGGCCGGTGCCTCGCATTGACATCCCACGGGAGCTAGCTGTGGTCCCCGTTCAGGCGGGGGGCCATGACCCACAGCTCGAGCAAATCCGTGGGGTGCAGGCCAGGCTCGACGAGGGAGCAGGAGCGCTTGAGCCGATCCGCCGGGACGTCGGGCAGGCATGGGCGGCTCAACCTCCGGCCGGAGAAATACGTCATCTACCCCAGGGCTTCCAGCACCGCATCGCCGACGATGTCAGGGTCAGGCCGCCACCCGCATCCATTGGGGTTGCCCAGAACCTGGCTGCAGCAGCAATGCTCCTCCGCGCGATGCCGGAGCCATCAACCACCGAGGGGCGGCGAATCCAGGGAGAGCTCAAGCATCTCCTGGAAGGCGCCGCGGTCCGACGGGCCGAGAGCTCCGCCTGCCGAAGGCAGGGGTACCCCTCGGAACCTCATGCTGCGACTTCCCGATTCATGCGGGAAGCCTCGGTCTACACCGGGCGCACGCGCAACACAGCGCCTGCGGCCCCGGGTCGCCTCGGCAACGAGCACCATCACCGCGACCGTCGAGCCCACCTCGACGAGAGGGTGCGCCGAGGCTACCACCCCAGGCGTGGGGGACGCTACGACAGCGGGGAGGATCGGAGTCCTTTGCCCGAACCACCCGGTCCGCAGGCCTTCAGCCGGGCCATACGACGGGCGCCGTTCCTGACCCGGTTCTGACCCCCGACTACTATCACAAAGTACTCGGGGGAGACGAGACCGAAACTGTGGCTCGCGGACTACCGTCTGGCCTGCCAACTAGGTGGAACGGACGATGACAACCTCATCATTCGTAACCTCCCCCTGTTTCTCTCCGACACCGCCCGCGCCTGGTTGGAGCACCTGCCTCCGGGGCAGATCTCCAACTGGGACGACCTAGTCCAAGCTTTCGCCAGCAATTTCCAGGGCACGTACGTGCGCCCCGGGAATTCCTGGGACCTCCGAAGCTGCCGACAGCAGCCGGGAGAGTCTCTCCGGGACTACATCCGGCGATTCTCGAAGCAGCGCACCAAGCTGCCCAACATCACCGACTCGGATGTCATCGGTGCGTTCCTCGCTGGCACCACCTGCCGCGACCTGGTGAGCAAGCTGGGTCGCAAGACCCCCACCAGGGCGAGCGAGCTGATGGACATCGCCACCAAGTTCGCCTCCGGCCAGGAGGCGGTCGAGGCTATCTTCCGGAAGGACAAGTAGTCCCAGGGTCGCCCATCGGAAGATGCCCCCGAGGCGTCAACTCAGCGCGGCGCCAAGAAGAAGGGCAAGAAGAAGTCGCAAGCGAAACGCGACGCCGCCGACGCGGACCTTGTTGCCGCCGCCGAGTACAAGAACCCTCGGAAACCCCCCGGAGGTGCCAACCTCTTCGACAAGATGCTCAAGGAGCCGTGCCCCTATCACCAGGGGCCCGTCAAGCACACCCTTGAGGAGTGCGTCATGCTTCGGCACCACTTCCACAGGGCCGGGCCACCCGCGGAGGGTGGCAAGGCCCGCGACGACGACAAGAAGGAAGATCACCAAGCAGGAGAGTTCCCCGAGGTCCGCGACTGCTTCATGATCTACGGTGGGCAAGTGGCGGATGCCTCGGCTCGGCACCGCAAGCAAGAGCGCCGGGAGGTCTGTTCGGTGAAGGTGGCGGCGCCAGTCTACCTAGACTGGTCCGACAAGCCCATCACTTTCGACCAAGCCGACCACCCCGACCATGTGCCGAGCCCGGGGAAATACCCGCTCGTCGTCGACCCCGTCATCGGCGACGTCAGGCTCACCAAGGTCCTCATGGACGGAGGCAGCAGCCTCAACATCATCTACGCCGAGACCCTCGGGCTCCTGCGTGTCGATCTGTCCTCTGTCCGGGCAGGCGCTGCGCCCTTCCATGGGATCATTCTCGGGAAGCGCGTCCAGCCCCTCGGACAACTCGACCTTCCCGTCTGCTTCGAAACACCCTCCAACTTCCGAAGGGAGACCCTGACGTTCGAGGTGGTCGGGTTCCGAGGAACCTACCACGCGGTACTGGGAAGACCATGCTACGCGAAGTTCATGGCCGTCCCCAACAACACCTACCTGAAGCTCAAGATGCCGGGCCCCAACGGGGTCATCACCGTCGTCCCCACGTACAAACACGCGTTCGAATGCGACGTGGAGTGCGTGGAGTACTCCGAGGCCCTCATCGCCGACCTGGAGAGCCTCTCTAAGGAGGTGCCAGACGTGAAGCGTCATGCCGACAACTTTGAGCCAGCCGAGACAGTTAAGGCCGTCCCCCTCGACCTCAGCGGCGACGCCTCCAAGCAGATCCGGATCGGCTCCGGGCTCGATCCCAAATAGGAAGCAGTGCTCGTCGACTTTCTCCGTGCGAACGCCGACGTCTTCGCGTGGAGTCCCTCGGACATGCCCGACATACCGAGGGATGTCGCCGAGCACTCGCTGGACATCCGAGCCAGAGCCCGACCCGTCAAGCAGCCTCTGCGCCGGTTCGACGAGGAGAAGCGCAGAGCCATAGGCGAGGAGATCCACAAGCTAATGGCGGCAGGGTTCATCAAAGAGGTATTCCATCCCGAATGGCTTGCCAACCCTGTGCTTGTGAGAAAGAAAGGGGGGAAATGGCGGATGTGTGTAGACTACACTGGTCTGAACAAAGCATGTCCGAAGGTTCCCTATCCTCTGCCTCGCATCGATCAAATCGTGGATTCCACTGCTGGGTGCGAAACCCTGTCTTTCCTCGATGCCTACTTAGGGTATCACCAAATTAGGATGAAAGAGTCCGACCAGCTCGTGACTTCTTTCATCACACCCTTCGGCATGTACTGCTATGTCACCATGTCATTCGGTTTGAGGAATGCGGGTGCGACGTACCAGCGATGCATGAACCATGTGTTCGGCGAACACATTGGCCGCACGGTCGAGGCCTACGTCGATGACATCGTAGTCAAGACGAGGAAAGCCTCCGACCTCCTTTCCGACCTTGAAGTGACATTCTGATGTCTCAAGGCGAAAGGCGTCAAGCTCAATCCCGAGAAGTGTGTCTTCGGGGTGCCCCGAGGCATGCTCTTGGGGTTCATCGTCTCCGAGTGGGGCATCGAAGCCAACCCGGAGAAGATCGCAGCCATCACCAGCATGGGGCCCATCAAGGACTTGAAAGGCGTGCAGAGGGTCATGGGATGTCTCGCGGCTCTGAGCCGCTTCATCTCACGCCTCGGCGAAAGAGGTCTACCTCTGTACCGCCTCTTAAGGAAGGCCGAGTGCTTCACTTGGACCCCTGAGGCCGAGGAAGCCCTCGGGAACCTGAAGGCGCTCCTCACGAAGGCGCCTATCTTGGTGCCCCCAGCTGCCGGAGAAGCCCTCTTGGTCTACGTCGCCGCGACCACTCAGGTGGTTAGCGCCGCGATTGTGGTCAAGAGGCAAGAAGAGAGGCATGCATTGCCCGTTCAGAGGCCAGTCTACTTCGTCAGTGAGGTACTGTCCGAAACCAAGATCCGCTATCCACAAGTCCAGAAGCTTCTGTATGCGGTGATCCTGACACGGCGGAAGCTGCGACACTACTTCGAGTCTCATCCGGTAACTGTGGTGTCGTCCTTCCCCCTGGGGGAGATCATCCAATGCCGAGAGGCCTCGGGTAGAATCGCAAAGTGGGCGGTGGAAATCATGGGCGAAGCAATCTCGTTCGGTCCTCGGAAGGCCATCAAGTCCCAGGTCTTGGCGGACTTCGTAGCTGAATGGGTCGACACTCAGCTCCCAACAGTTCCGATCCAGCCGGAGCTCTGGACCATGTTCTTCGACGGGTCGCTGATGAAGACATGAGCCGGCGCAGGCCTACTCTTCATCTCGCCCCTCGGGAAGCACCTACGCTATGTGCTACGCCTCCATTTCCCGGCGTCCAACGATGTGGCCGAGTATGAGGCTCTGGTCAACGGGTTGCGAATCGCCATCGAGCTAGGGGTCCGACGCCTCGACGCTCGCGGTGACTCGCAGCTCGTCATCGACCAAGTCATGAAGAACTCCCACTGCCGCGACCCGAAGATGGAGGCCTACTGCGATGAGGTTCGGCGCCTGGAAGACAAGTTCTACGGGCTCGAGCTCAACCACATCGCTCGACGCTACAATGAGACTGCAGATGAGCTGGCTAAAATAGCCTCGGGGCGAACAACGGTTCCCCCGGACGTCTTCTCCCGAGACCTGCATCAACCCTCCGTCAAGATCGGCGACACGCCCGAGCCTGAGGCACCCTCGGCCCAGCCCGAGGTACCCTCGGCACAGCCCGAGGCACCCACGGCTCGGCCCGAGGCACCCTCGGCCCCCGAGGTACCCTCGGCCCCCGAGGGCGAGACGCTGCGCGTCGAGGGGGAGGAAAGCGGGGTCACGCCTGATCAAAACTGGCAGACCCCGTACCTGCAATATCTCCACCAAGGAGAGCTACCCTCCGACCGAGCCGAAGCTCGGCGGGTGGCGCGGCGCGCCAAGTCGTTCGTCCTGCTGGGAGATGAGAAGGAGCTCTACCACCGCAGCCCCTCCGGCATCCTCCAGCGATGCATCTCCATCGCCGAAGGTCAGGAACTCCTGCGAGAGATACACTCGGGGGCTTGCGGCCATCACGCAGCGCCTCAAGCCCTTGTCGGGAATGCTTTCTGACAAGGCTTCTACTGGCCCACGGCGGTGGCCGACGCCACTAGAATTGTCCGCGCCTGCGAAGGGTGTCAGTTCTACGCAAGGCAGACCCACCTGCCCGCTCAGGCTCTGCAGACGATACCCATCACCTGGCCTTTTGCTGTATGGGGTCTGGACCTCGTCGGCCCCTTGCAGAAGGCACCCGGGGGCTACTCGCACCTGTTGGTCGCCATCGACAAATTCTCCAAGTGGATCGAGGTCCGACCCCTAAACAGCATCAGGTCCGAGCAGGCGGTGGCGTTCTTCACCAACATCATCCATCGATTCGGGTTCCCGAACTCCATCATCACCGACAACGGCACCCAGTTCACCGGCAGAAAGTTCCTGGACTTCTGCGAGGATCACCACATCCGGGTGGACTAGGCCGCCGTAGCTCACCCCATGTCAAATGGGCAAGTAGAGTGTGCCAACGGCATGATTCTACAAGGGCTCAAGCCTCGGATCTACAATGACCTCAACAAGTTCGGCAAGCGATGGATGAAGGAACTCCCCTCGGTGGTTTGGAGCCTGAGGACAACACCGAGCCGAGCCACGGGCTTCACGCCGTTCTTTCTAGTCTATGGGGCCGAGGCCATCTTGCCCACAGACCTGGAATACGGCTCCCCGAGGACAAGGGCCTATGATAGCCAAAGCAACCAAGCTAGTCGAGAAGACTCGCTGGACCAGCTGGAAGAGGCTCGGGACAAGACCTTACTACACTTGGCGCGGTACCAGCAGTCCCTGCGACGCTACCACGCCCGAGGGGTCCGGTCCCGAGACCTCCAGGTGGGCGACCTGGTGCTTCGGCTGCGACAAGACGCCCGTGGGCGGCACAAGCTCACGCCCCCTGGGAGGGGCCGTTCGTCATCGCCAAAGTTCTGAAGCCCGGAACGTACAAGCTGGCCAACAGTCAAGGTGAGGTCTACAGCAACGCTTGGAACATCCAACAGCTACGTCGCTTCTACTCTTAAGATGTTTTCAAGTTGTTCATATACCTCGCTCCCACGCAAAGTTTAGTCATCAAGGAAGGGTCGGCCTCGCCTCGGCAAAGCCCGACCCTCCCTCGGGGGCTAAAAGGGGGGAACCCCCTCTGCGTCGAATTTTTTCCTCGAAAAAAGATCCCTTCTGCCAGAATGTCTTTCGTGCTTTTTGACTACTTCGAAAGTGGATCCTGAAAACGACGGAGTACACGTAAGCAGCCAAGGCTGACCGAGCCGAGGGACTCCTACGCCTCCGGGATACGGATACCTCACTCATCACCTTCTGTGATAAGTAACTCACGTTCAGATAAGTGATTCCGCGGACCGAACAAGTCTTCACGTTCGGAAGCTCTTCTGTCGGAGCGATTCTTCGAGCCTTCTTGACTGCGTCGGTGACAGAACCCCATGGACGGGTAAGAGTGCGCGTAAGCGGCAAGGCTGACCGAGCCGAGGGACTCCTACGCCTCCGGGATACGGATATCTCACTCATCACCTTCCGTGAGAAGCAGCTCTCGCTCGCACAAACAATTCTGTTACCGACAAAAAAGTCCGGGTACTCGAAGCAAGAGGAAAAGATACACAGCTTCACAACACGGCGAGGGTGTGTTTTGGCCTCGGCGGCCGTAGGAAACACACGCTACAAGACGATCCTATCCTGCAGGCTCGGATCTTGACGCTTGAAGGGAGCAGCAGCACCCTCGGCGTCGACAACACCTTCGGCAAAGTCCGACCCAGCCTCGGACGGCGACACGGTCCGAAGACCTCCACTCCGAAGGACGGCATCATCACCAAGCCCGGGCCGTCGCCGCCAGGGTCTTCTCTAGGAATCCGGCCCGAGCAGGCGGCTCGGCCGGTCACCCCGGGGCCTCGGCCAGCTGTCCTCCGAGGACGTCAGCCTGACCCGAGGCCTCGGCTGGTCAATTCCGGCGTCGGTCCCGCTAACGGACGACCCGGCAAGGCTCCGGCCGACCAGGTCTTCTTTTCAAGCCAACTCTGCCTCTGTTCGCGCTGACACCGCTACCCCTGGCCTCGGCTCATCGAAGAGCGGCCGAGGGGTTCCTTTAACTAGGCAAGAGAAGCCTCGGACAACAAGGCTGACCGAGCCGAGGGACTCCTACGCCTCCGAGATACGGATACCTCACTCGTCATCTTTACACGGGGCGACTCACGCTTGGTGAAGCGGTTCAGACAACCAACAGGCGAGTCTTAGTGCTCAAAAATGAGGAAAAAACACGGCTCCGTGCCGAAATTACACACATGTTCAGGCCCCGACAGCCATAATGAACAAAAACACTGGCATTCGAAGTGCCATCACAGACGGAACTCTGGTTCCGTCCCCGCAGGTATGAACAACCTCCGCACCGGGGAGCCTACGGGGCGACGAGCATCGGGGGACCCGCCAGCGACCTCTGCAGCAGCAGCCATGGTCCCAGGACGGACGTGGCCGCCGGAGGGCTCTCGTTCGCGTTCCCGCTCAAGGGACGCGAACCAGCTATTAAAGCCAAAGAGCGGGCCGCTCCAAAGCGCACCGGCAGGTCCTCGCTCCCGTCCTCGCCACGAAAGCGAGGAAGAGGGCGGAATGTTGCATCCTAGCTGGGCAGCAATAGTTCGCCTTCCCCGGCATGGCTGGAGGACGTCTCCTTCGCAGAGCTGGAGGATGGTTGCCACCACCAGAAGCTGGAAGAAGAGGTGGCCAGCCGGCCCGCGCGGGAGGTAGAGCCCCGGCTCGCCTCGCCCCCCGCCCCAGCAAGGATGACGAACATCCTCGAGGCTGAGGGCGGGACCAACATCACAGCCCGGTTCGCCTCTCCCCATCCAGGGGCTAGAGGTCACCGTTTTGGTGACCGCCGGTGGAGGGGTGCAACCGGGCTGCATGATGAAAATCCTTGAAGCCGAACGATGGCTGAAAGGTACCAACTCCCGCGGAGTTGCGTTCCTCCAACGACGAAGCGGAAAGACGGCGGGAATCCCCCATCTGGGGGCTTGGAAGGTGGAAGGACACGATGCATAAGGGAGCGCGAAGACATGGTCGCCTTCCAAGGGGGTCACCCTCCTTTTAAAGGCGACTCTCCCTACTTGTGTCCCCAGCCGTCGCGGGCTGAGTCTTCTCCAACACGCTCCAAGGTCTTCCCCTACGGCGCGGGGGCTGGGTCCCACACATCATGCAAGCCGGCTCAGAGCAGAAGAAGCCAAACCGCCGTGCGCGGTGCGTACAACCGCCCAGCGGTTACAAGCGACTCTCCACTTTTGCCCAGACTAGCGGGCGAAAGGGCAGGCAGCCATGCAGGTGGCATGCAACCGCGTCAAGTGGGCGCACTTCTCCGACTCCCAACACGCCCGACATGGAGGCCCAGGCCCACGCGTCATGCAACCGGCGCGCCGAATGCTTCGTGCATGCAGCTGCACCGCCACTTGCGCCACCACCGCGCCTCCTCGACTGCGGAACCAATACCACGACTCGAGGCGACCCAGCGCACGACCCAACAGCACCAGCCTGGCGCGACGGTCAATACGGCCAAAAATGGGCCGGCAGTAATGGCGGTGGCAGGCGGGCAGGAGCAGCGGTCACGTCGTCAGCCAAGCCTACGTCCCATCCAGGGGCGACGAGAGAACCCTCTCTCACGGCGTGAAGACAACACGCCCGTGTTCCGTTCCTCGAACGGCTCGCGCACGCGCAACGACCGCCTCGCGAACCACTCGCCCTGTTGCATTAACTCCGCGACGGGACAGGCGGCGCCTCTGGCAGGAGAAGCGGGCGACGCTTCGCCTTCGCCATAATGACCGCGTCAAAAAAGGTACGCTGCGTCGTTCGATTTCGTATCCTTTTCCTTTTTTCCTCTTTCTCTCTCTTGCAACAGGGACCGGGAAAGGGGGATACCCCGAAAAGGATCCTTCCCCGTGAAGGAACCAGGCTCCGAGCCTCCCTACTGATCAGAGGTTCGAAGGCTGGCCCCTCGGAAGGGTTCGACAGCCGCCTCAGATCGTGTGGGCTCTACACCCACTACTGGTTAGAGGTTCGAAGGCCGGCCCCTCGGAAGGGTTCCACGGCCGCCTCAGGCTACTCGGGCTCTGCGCCCACTACTGATCAGGGGTTCGAAGGCTGGCCCCCGAAGGGTTCACAGCCGCCTCAAACACAGAGCGAGGGATGACCATGGGTACGTTCGATACATAACCAAGGCTCGGGCTGCGCTCCCGAGGTACCCTAGGACATTTCCGAGACCAGCGGGAACGATCTTGTAACGGAATCCCATCAGAGGGAGGCATCGAGCCCTCGGACCCCGTCGCCAGGGGACCGGGTCCGGCAGATCACCCGCAGGTACTTTTGGGCGCGCCTCTGGGCCCCTAGCCGACCCCTAACGAACGGGGCACGGACGTCCACTCGGATTACCCGCTTGCAGCTCACCGGAGACACCATGTTCGGCGCCCATCGAGGGCAACATGGCGCTTTCCCCCCTCCTCCTTGCGGAAAGGCGACGCAGGGGCGTATGTAAAAAAGTCGAGTCTGTCCCTGATCACCCTCTCGCCCTGTGCAGAGGCTCGGGGGCTGCTCTCGCAAACCCGGCTCCGGCTGAACCGTTGACAGCATCAACATACCAGCCCGAGAACTTGGGACCCGACCGTACACCCGGGCTACGGCCAGCTCGCATGAGGGACGACCAGACCAGCCGAAGCATTACGCGAGGCATTAAGACCTCGGAGGAGTGAAACCACTCCTCCGAGGCCTCGGGGGCTACACCCGGCGGGTGCGCTCGCGCGCACCCACCGGAACAAAACGCAACCGAGAAAGGCTGGTCCCCTTGCAAAAAAGTGCGACGAAAGCCTCCAAGCGAGTGCTAACACTCCCTTCGAGGCTCGGGGGCTACTGTCGGGGACCATAATTAGGGGTACCCTCAAGGCTCCTAATTCTCAGCTGGTAACCCCCATTAACATAAAGCTGCAAAGGCCTGATGGGTGCGATTAAGTCAGGGATCAGTCCATTTGAGGGACTCGATCACGCCCCGCCCGAGCCTAGCCTCGGACAAGGGCAGCCGACCCCGGAGTATTTCCGTCTCGCCCGAGGCCCCCCCTCCAGCGGCGAACATATTTCCGGCTCGCCCGAGGCCCTGTCTTCGCCAAGGAGCAACCCTGACCAAATCGCCGCACCGACCGACCAAATCGCAGGAGCATTTAATGCAAAGGCGGCCTGACACCTTTATCCTGACGCGCGCCCCCAGCCGACAGAGCCGAAGTGACCGCCGTCACTCCGCCGCTCCACTGACCGGCCTGACAGAAAGACAGCGCCACCTGCGCCGCTCTGACTGTGGTGCCACTTGACAGAGTGAGGCTGACAGGCAGTCAGGCTCGGCCGCAGGCACCATAGGAAGCTCCGCTTCGCCCGACCCAGGGCTCGGACTCGGGCTAAGCCCCGGAAGATAGCGAACTCCGCTCCGCCCGACCCAGGGCTCGGACTCGGGCTAAGCCCCGGAAGACGGCAAACTCCGCTCCGCCCGACCCAGGGCTCGGACTCGGGCTAAGCCCAGGAAGACGGCGAACTCCGCTCCGCCCGACCCAGGGCTCGGACTCGGGCTAAGCCCCGGAAGACGGCGAATTCCGCTCCGCCCGACCCAAGGCTCGGACTCGGGCTAAGCCCCGGAAGATGACGAAATCCGCTCCGCCCGACCCAGGGCTCGGACTTGGGCTAAGCCCCGGAAGACGACGAACTCCGCTCCGCCCGACCCAGGGCTCGGACTCGGGCTAAGTCCCGGAAGACGACGAACTCCGCTCCGCCCGACCCAGGGCTCGGACTCGGGCTCAGCCCCAGAAGACGACGAAATCCGCTTCGCCCGACCCCAGGGCTCGGACTCCGCCCTGGCCTCAGCCGACGGTCTCCGCCTCGCCCGAACCAGGGGCTCGGACTCGACCTCGGCCACGAAAGACAGACTCGACCTCGGCTTCGGAGGAGCTTCCACATCACCCAACCTAGGGCGCAGACCAGCCACGTCAACAGGAAACGCCATCATCACCCTACCCCGAGCTGACTCGGGCCACGGGGAACAAGACCGGCGTCCCATCTGGCTCGCTCCGCCAGAAAGGCAATGATGGCGCCCCGCATACTCTGTGACGACGGCGGCTCTCAGCCCCCTTACGGAAGCAAGAGGACGTCAGCAAGGACTCAACAGCTCCGATAGCTGTCCCTCCGCCAGGCTCCAACACTCCTCCGACGGCCACGACATCACACCAGCTGGGTGCCAAAATCTCTCCGGCTGCCACGACGGCATGTACTTAGGGCGCTAGCTCTCCTCCGCTAGACACGTAGCACTCTGCTATACCCCCCATTGTACACCTGGATCCTCTCCTTACACCTATAAAAGGAAGGACCAGGGCCCTCTTAGAGAGGGTTGGCCGCGCGGGGACAAGGAGGAGACAGGCGCTCGCGTGAGGCCGCTCGCTCCCTCTCCGCGTGGACGCTTGTAACCCCCTACTGCAAGCGCACCCGACCTGGGCGCGGGACGAACACGAAGGCCGCGGGATTTCCACCTCTCTCACGCCTGTCTCCGGCCACCTCACTTCCCCCCTTCGCGCTCGGCCTCGCGTCGACCCATCTGGGCTGGGGCACGCGGCGACATTCACTCGTCGGCTTAGGGACCCCCGGTCTCGAAACGCCGACACATACGCCCCTGTGTCGCCTTTCCGCAAGGAGGAGGGGGGAAAAGCGCCATGTTGCCCTTGGAGGGCGCCGAACATGGTGTCTCCAGTGAGCTGCTAACGGGTAATCCGAGTGGACGCCCGTGCCCCATTTGTTAGGGGTCGACTAGAGGCCCGGAGGCGCGCTCCAAAAGTACCTGCGGGTGATTTGCCGGACTCGGTCCCCTTTTGACGGGGTCCGAGGGCTCGATGCCTCCCTGTGATGGGATTCCGTTACAAAATCGTTCCCGTTGGTCTCGGAAATGTCCTAGGGTACCTCGGGAGCGTAGCACGAGCCTTGGTTATGTATTGAACGTACCCAGGGTCATCCCTCGCTCTGCGTCTGAGGCGGTTGTGAACCCTTCGAGGGCCAGCCTACGAACCCCTGATCAGTAGTGGGCGCGGAGCCCGAGTGGCCTGAGGCGACCGTTGAACCCTTCCGAGGGGCCGGCCTTCGAACCTCTGGCCAGTAGCGGGTGCAGAGCCCGAGCGCTCTGAGGCGGCTGTTGAACCCCTCCGAGGGGCCAGCCTTCGAACCTCTGATCAGTAGGGGGGCTCGGGGCCCGTTTTCTTCGCGGAGAAGGATCCCTTTCGGTGTATCCCCTTTCCCGATCCCTGTTGTAATAGAAAGAAAGAGGAAGAGGAAAAGGATACGAAAATCGAATTACGTGGCGCACCTTTTTTGACGCGGTCATTATGGCGGAAGTGAAGCGTCGCCTGCTTCTCCTGCCAAAGGTGTCGCTTGTCCTGCCGCAGAGTTAATGCGACGGGACGAGTGGTCCGCGGGGCAGCCGTTGCGCGTGCGTGAGTCATTCGAGGAACGGAATACGGGTGCGCCGTCTTCACGCCGTGGGAGAGGGCTCTCTCGCTGTCCCAGGAGGGGACGTGAGCTTGGCTGACGACTTGACCGCTGCTTCCGCTCGCCTGCCACCGCCATTACTGTCGGCCCATTTCTGGCCGTACCGACCGTCGTGCCTTCTCCCACGACTGACTGACCCGTGACCGATGTGCCTGGTTGGCACTGTTGGGTCATTCGCAGGGTTGCCTCGAGTCGCGGTACTGGTTCCGCGGTCGAGGAGGCACGGTAGTGGCGCGAGTGGCGGTGCAGTTTCTTGCACGTAGCAACCGGCGCGCCGGTTACATGACGTGTGGGCCTGGGCCCCCATGTTGGACGCGTCGGAGTCGAAAGGGTGTGCCCCTTTGGTGCGGTTGTATGCCGCCTGCATGGCGGTCCGCCTTTTCACCCGCTGGTCTGGGCGAAAGTGGAGGATTGCTCGTAACCGCTGGGCAGTTGCGCGCACCGCGCACACGGCGGTTTGGCTTCTTTTGCCCCTTGCCAGCTTGCATGACGCGTGGGACCCAGCCCCCGCGTCGTAGGGGGGGACCTTGGAGCGTGTTGGAGAAGACTCAACCCGCGATGGCTGAGGACGCAAGTGGGGAAAGTCGCCTTTAAAAGGAGGGTGACCCCCTTGAAAGGCAACCATGTCTTTGCGCCCCCCTCATGCGTCGCGTCTTTCCAGCTTCCGAGCCCCCGGATGGGGGACACTCGCAGTTCTTCCGCCTTGTTGTTGGAGGAACGCAACTTCGCGGAAGTTGGTACCTTTCAGCCATCGTTTGGCTTCAAGGATTTTCATCAGGCAGCCCGGCCACATCCCCTCGCTGGTGGTCACCCAAGACGGTGACCACCAGCTCCTGGGTGGGGAGAAGCAAGCCGGGCTGTGGCCTCTGCCCCTCCCTCATCTTCAAGGATGTTCATCATCAGTGCTGGGGAGGGGAGTGCGCCGAGTTGGGGTCGGTCTCCGCGCGGGCAGCGGCCCGCTCCTTCCCTCAGTGATTGGGGGGAAGGGCGTTCGCCGTTCGTGGCGCTGGTAGCTGCCGCGTGTCCGGCTCTCCGGTCCGAGCGGCTTCGGCGCTGCTCCCGGTGCCACCTTCCGCCGTGGCAGCCGGAAGAGGTTTCTCTGCCGACGAGATGGTCGGTGCCGTCCGCAGACTAGCCTCCAACTCTACGGCCTTCTGCTCGTCCTCGCCCCCCAAGTGGGGACGTGGGCGAGGGCCTTATGGCAGCAGCATCCGCCCTGAGGTCATCGCTGCTGCTGTTCGGCCGCTCGGAGCAGAAGTCGTCGTCGCCGCTGCTGGAGCGGGCGGCGGCGAGCCATCCGTCGGCCTTCTGTTGCTCCGCAGGCCCTCCAATCGTGGGGGGTTGTTCGTACCTGCGGAGGTAGAACCGGAGTTCCGTTTGTAATGGCACCTTGAGTGCCGGTGTCTGTTCATTGTGGCTGTCGGGGCCTGAACACGCATGTACCTTTGGCACGGAGCCGTGTTTTTCCTCATTTCGAGCACTAAGACTCGCCTGTCAGCTATCTGGACCGCTTCAACAAGCGTGAGTTGCCTCGTGCAAAGGTGACGAGTGAGGTATCCGTATCCCGGAGGCGTAGGAGTCCCTCGGCTCGGTCGGCCTTGTTGCCCGAGGCTTCTCTTGCTTAGTTAAAGGAACCCTCGGCCGCTCTTCGATGAGCCGAAGCCGGAGGCAGCGGTGTCAGCATGGACAGAGGCAGAGTTGGCTCGAAAAGAAGACTTCGTCGGCCGGAGCCTGCCCGGTCCGTCCACTGGCGGGACCAGCGCCGGAGTCGAGTTGCCGAGGCCACAAGCCGAGCTGATGTCCTCGGGGGACAGCTGGCTGAGGCTTCGGGGTGGCTGGCCGAGCTGTCTGCTCGGGCCGGACTCCTGGAGAAGACCCTGGCGGCGATGGCCCGGGCATGGTGCTGATGTCGTCCTTCGGAGTGAAGATCCTCCGACCACGTTGCCGTCCGAGGCTCGGTCGGACTTTGCCAAAGGTGTAGTTGACGCCAAGGGTGCCGCTGCTCCCCCTCCGTCAAGGTCCGAGCCTGCAGGATCAGTTTACCTTGTAGTGTGCGTATGTTTTCTGCGGCCGCCGAGGCCCAAACACACTGTCGTCGTGTTGTAAAGCTGTGTTTCTTTTCCTCTTGTTTCGAGTATCTGGACTTATTTGTCGGTAACAGAATTGTTTGTCCGAGCGAGAGTTACTTTTCACGGAAGGTGATGAGTGAGGTATCCATATCCCAGAGGCGTAGGAGTCCCTCGGCTCGGTCGGCCTTGCCGCTTACACGTACTCTTACTCGTCCGTAGGATTCTGCTATCGATATAGTCAAGAAGGCCCGAAAAATCGTTTCGGCAGAAGAATTTTTGAGCGTGAAGACTTGTTCGGTCCGCGGAATCACTTATTCGAACGTGAGTTACTTATCGCAGAAGGTGATGAGTGAGGTATCCGTATCCCAGAGGCATAGGAGTCCCTCGGCTCGGTCAGCCTTGGCTGCTTACGTGTACTCCGTCGTTTTCGGGATCCCACTTTCGAAGTAGTCGAAAAGCACGAAAGACATTCTCGCAGAAAGGATCTTTTCCGAGGAAAATTTTGACGCAGAGGGGGTTCCCCCCTTCTAGCCCCCGAGGGAGGGTCGGGCTTTGCCGAGGCAAGGCTGACCCTTCCTTGATGGTTAGACTTCGTGTGTGAACGAGGTGTATGAACGACTTGAAAGCATCTTAAGGGTAGAAGCGACGTAGCTGTCGGATGTTCCAAGCGTTGCTGTAGACCTCGCCTTGACTGTTGGCCAGCTTGTACGTCCCGGGCTTCAGAACCTTGGCGATGACGAACGGCCCCTCCCAGGGAGGCGTGAGCTTGTGCCGCCCTCGGGCGTCTTGTCACAGCCGAAGCACCAAGTCGCCCACCTGGAGGTCTCGGGACCGAACCCCTCGGGCGTGGTAGCGTCGCAGGGACTGCTGGTACCGAGCCGAGTGTAGTAAGGCCATGTCCCGAGCCTCTTCCAGCTGGTCCAGCGAGTCTTCTCGGTTAGCTCGATTGCTTTGGTCGTCGTAGGCCCTCGTCCTCGGGGAACCGTATTCTAAGTCTATGGGCAAGATGGCCTCGGCCCCATAGACTAGAAAGAACGGTGTGAAGCCCGTGGCTCGGCTCGGCGTTGTCCTCAGACTCCAGACCGCCGAGGGGAGCTCCCTCATCCATCGCTTGCCAAACTTGTTGAGGTCGTTGTAGATCCGCGGCTTGAGTCCTTGCAGAATCATGTCGTTTGCACACTCCACTTGCCCATTCGTCATGGGGTGAGCCACGGCGGCCCAGTCCACCCTGATGTGGTGATCCTCGCAGAAGTCCAGGAACTTTCTACCGGTGAACTGGGTGCCGTTGTCGGTGATGATGGAGTTCGGGTCCCCAAAACGATGGATGATGTTGGTGAAGAATGCCACCGCCTGTTCGGACCTGATGCTGTTTAGGGGTCGGACCTCGATCCACTTGGAGAATTTGTCAATGGCGACCAGCAGGTGCGTGTAGCCCCCGAGTGCCTTCTGCAAGGGGCCAACGAGGTCCAGCCCCCACACAGCAAACGGCCAGGTGATAGGTATCGTCTGCAGGGCCTGAGCGGGCAAGTGTGTCTGCCTCGCATAGAACTAACACCCTTGGTAGGTGCGGACAATTCTAGTGGCGTCGGCCACCGCGGTCGGCCAATAGAAACCTTGTCGGAAGGCGTTTCCAACAAGGGCTTGAGGCGCTGCGTGATGACCGCAAGCCCCCGAGTGTATCTCTTGTAAGAGCTCCTGGCCTTCGGTGATGGATACGCATCACTGGAGGATGCCCAAGGGGCTGCGGTGGTAGAGCTCCTTCCCGTCCCCCAGCAAGTCGAACGACTTGGCGCGCCACGCCAACCACCGAGCTTCGGCTCGGTCGAGGGGTAGCTCTCCTCGGTGGAGATATTGCAGGTACGGGGTCTGCCAGTTTCGATTAGGTGTGACCCCACTCCGCTCCTCCTCGACGCGCAGTGCCTCACCCTCGGGGACCGAGGGTGCCTCAGGCCGAGCCGAGGGTGCCTCAGGCCGAGCCGAGGGTGCCTCGGGCTGAGCCGAGGGTGCCTCGGGCTGAGCCGAGGCCTTCTCGGGCTCGGGCGCGTTGTCGATATTGCCGGAGGGTTGATGCAAGTCTCGGGAGAAGACGTCCGGGGGAACCGTTGTCCGCCTCGAGGCTATCTTAGCCAGCTCGTCCGCAGTCTCGTTGTAGCGTCGGGCGATGTGGTTGAGCTCGAGCCCATAGAACTTGTCCTCCAGGCGCCGAACCTCATCGCAGTAGGCTTCCATCTTCGGGTCGCGGCAGTGGGAGTTCTTCATGACTTGGTCGATGACGAGCTGCGAGTCACCACGAGCGTCGAGGCGTCAGACCCCTAGCTCGATGGCGATGCGCAACCCGTTGACCAGAGCCTCGTACTCGGCCACATTGTTGGACGCCGGGAAGTGGAGGCGTAGCACGTAGCGTAGGTGCTTCCCGAGGGGCGAGATGAAGAGCAGTCCCGCGCCTGCCCCTGTCTTCATCAGCGACCCGTCGAAAAACATGGTCCAGAGTTCCGGTTGGATCGAAGCTGTTGGGAGCTAGGTATCGACCCATTCAGCCACAAAGTCCGCCAAGACTTGGGACTTGATGGCCTTCCGAGGGGCGAACGAGATTGTCTCGCCCATGATTTCCACTGCCCACTTTGCAATCCTACCTGCGGCTTCTCGGCATTGGATGATCTCCCCCAGGGGGATGACACCACAGTTACCGGATGAGACTCGAAGTAGTGTCGCAACTTCCGCCACGTAAGGATCACTGCGTACAGCAGCTTCTGAATTTGTGGGTAGCGGATCTTGGTCTCGGACAGTACCTCACTGGTGAAGTAGACTGGCCTCTGGACGGACAATGCATGCCCCTCTTCTCGTCTCTCAACCACGATCGCGGCGCTGACCACCTGAGTGGTAGCGGCGACATAGATCAAGAGGGCTTCTCCGGCAGCGGGGGGCACCAAGATTGGCGCGTTCGTGAGGAGCGCCTTTAGGTTCCCGAGGGCTTCCTCGGCCTCAGGGGTCCAAGTGAAGCACTCGGCCTTTCTTAAGAGGCGGTACAGAGGCAGGCCTCTTTCGCCAAGGCGCGAGATGAGACGGCTCAGAGCCGCAAGGCATTCCGTGACCCTCTGTACGCCTTTCAAGTCCTTGATGGGCCCCATGTTGGTGATGGCCGCGATTTTCTCCGGGTTGGCCTCGATGCCCCGCTCGGAGACGATGAACCCCAAGAGCATGCATCGGGGGACCCCGAAGACACACTTCTCAGGATTGAGTTTTACGCCTTTCGCCTTGAGACATCGGAATGTCACTTCAAGGTCGGAAAGGAGGTCGGAGGCTTTCCTCGTCTTGACTACGATGTCATCGATGTAAGCCTCGACCGTTCGACCAACGTGTTCGCCGAACACGTGGTTCATGCACCTTTGGTATGTCGCACCCGCATTCCTCAAACCAAACGACATGGTAACATAGCAGTACATGCCGAAAGGTGTGATGAAAGAAGTCGCGAGCTGGTCGGACTCTTTCATCCTGATTTGGTGATACCCTGAGTAGGCATCGAGGAAAGACAGGGTTTCGCACCCAGCAGTGGAATCCATGATTTGATCGATGCGAGGCAGAGGGTAGGGAACTTTTGGACATGCTTTGTTTAGACCAGTGTAGTCTACACACATCCGCCATTTCCCTCCTTTCTTTCTCACAAGCACAGGGTTGGCAAGCCATTCGGGATGGAATACCTCTTTGATGAACCCTGCCGCCATTAGCTTGTGGATCTCCTCGCCTATGGCTCTGCACTTTTCCTCGTCGAATCGGCGCAGAGGCTGCTTCACGGGTCGGGCTCTAGCTCGGATATCTAGCGGGTGCTCGGCGACATCCCTCGGTATGCCGGGCATGTCCGAGGGACTCCACGCGAAAACATCGGCGTTTGCGCGGAGAAAGTCGACGAGCACCGCTTCCTATTTGGGATCGAGCTCGGAGCCGATCCGGATCTGCTTGGAGGCGTCGTTGCTGGGGTCAAGAGGGACGGACTTAACCGTCTCCGCTGGCTCGAAGTTGCCGGCATGGCGCTTCACGTCTGGCGCCTCCTTGGAGAGGCTCTCCAGGTCGGCGATGAGGGCCTCAGATTCGGCGAGGGCCTCGGCGTACTCCACGCACTCCACGTCGCATTCGTACGCGTGTCGGTACATGGGGCCGACGGTGATGACCCTGTTGGGGCCCGACATCTTGAGCTTGAGGTAGGTGTAGTTGGGGACGGCCATGAACTTGGTGTAGCATGGCCTCCCCAGCACTCTATGATAGGTTCCTCGAAACCCGACCACCTCGAACGTGAGGGTTTCCCTTCGGAAGTTGGAGGGTGTCCCAAAGCAGACGGGTAGATCGAGTTGTCCGAGGGGCTGGACGCGTTTCCCGGGGATGATCCCGTGAAAAGGCGCAGCGCCTGCCCGGACCGAGGACAGATCGATCCGCAGGAGCCCGAGGGTCTCGGCGTAGATGATCTTGAGGTTGCTGCCTCCGTCCATGAGGACCTTGGTGAGCCTGACGTTGCCGATGACGGGGTCGACAACGAGCGGGTATTTCCCCGGGCTCGGCACGCGGTCGGGATGGTCGCCCTGGTCGAAGGTGATGGGCTTGTCGGACCAGTCTAGGTAGACTGGCGCTGCCACCTTTACCGAGCAGACCTCCCGACGCTCTTGCTTGCGGTGCCGAGCCGATGCGTTCGCAACTTGCCCACCGTAGATCATGAAGCAGTCGTGGACCTCGGAGAACTCTCCTGCCTTGGGATCCTCCTTCTTATCGTCGTCGCGGGCCCTGCCACCTTCCGCAGGTGGCCCGGCCTTGTGAAAGTGGCGTCGAAGCATGGCGCACTCCTCAAGGGTGTGCTTGATGGGCCCCTGATGATAGGGGCATGGCTCCTTGAGCATCTTGTCGAAGAGGTTGGCACCTCCGGGAGGTTTTCGATGGTTCTTGTACTCGGCGGCGGCGACAAGGTTCGCGTCGGCGGCGTCGCGTTTCGCTTGCGACTTCTTCTTGCCTTTCTTCTTGGTGCCGCGCTGAGTGGACGCCTCGGGGACATCCTTCGGCTGGCGGCCCTGGGGCTGCTTATCCTTCCGGAAGATGGCCTCAACCGCCTCCCGGCCAGAGGCGAACTTGGTGGCGATGTCCATCAGCTCGCTCGCCCTGGTGGGGGTCTTGCGACCCAGCTTGCTTACCAGGTCACGACAGGTGGTGCCGGCGAGGAACGCGCCGATGACATCCGAGTCGGTGACGTTGGGCAGCTCGGTGCGCTGCTTTGAGAATCGCCGGATGTAGTCCCGGAGAGACTCTCCCGGCTGCTGGCGACAGCTTTGGAGATCCCAGGAGTTCCCAGGGCGCACGTACGTGCCCTGGAAGTTGCCGGCGAAGGCTTGGACCAGGTCGTCCCAGTTGGAGATCTGCCCCGGAGGCAAATGCTCCAGCCAGGCTCGAGTGGTGTCGGAGAGGAATATGGGGAGGTTGCGGATGATGAGGTTGTCATCGTCCGTTCCACCCAGGTGGCAGGCCAGCCGGTAGTCCGCGAGCCACAGTTCCGGCCTCGTCTCCCCCGAGTACTTTGCCATATTAGTCGGGGTTCGGAACCGGGTCGGGAACGACGCCCGTCGTATGGCCCGGCTGAAAGCCTGTGGACCGGGTGGTTCGGGCGAGGGACTCTGATCCTCCCCGCTGTCGTAGCGTCCCCACGCCTGGGGTGGTAGCCTCGGCGCACCTTCTCATCGAGGTGGGCTCGATGGTTGCGGTGATGGTGCTCGTTGACGAGGCATCCCGGGGCCGCAGGCGCTGTGTTGCGCGTGCGCCCGGTGTGGATTGAGGCTTCCCGCATGAATCGGGAAGTCACGGCGCGATGTTCCGAGGGGTACCCCTGCCTTCGGGAGGCAGAGCTTTCGGCCCGTCGGACCGCGGCATCCTCCAGGAGATTCTTGAGCTCTCCCTGGATACGCCGCCCCTCGGTGGTTGATGGCTCCGGCATCGCGCGGAGAAGTATTGCCGCTGCAGCCAGGTTCTGGCCGACCCCACTGGAAGCCGGTGGCGGCCTTGCCCTGACATCGTCGGCGATGCAGTGCTGGATGCCCTGGGGTAGATGACGCGCTTCTCCGGCCGGAGGTTGGCCTGCCCATTCCTGCCCGATGTCCCGGCGGAACGGCTCAAGTGTTCCTGCTCCCTCGTCGAGCCTGGCCTGCATCTCGCGGATTTGCTCGAGCTGTGAGTCCTGACCCCCCGCAGGGACTGGGACCACAGCTAGCTCCCGTAGGATGTCAACGCGAGGCGCAGGCCTAGGGGGATCACCGTTCTCCGGTATACCAAGATGGTTGCCTTCGCCGGGACCCCTAGATCGACGTGGAAACATTCACGACTTGGGCCGCAGTCCTCGTCGCCGAAGCTGCGGCTACCGTCGGAACAGTCGGAAAGGCAGTAGTCGCATGCGGTCATGAAGTCCCGCATGGCACTGGGGTTACCAAGTCCGGAGAAATCCCAACAAAAGTCGGGCTCGTCATCTTCCTCGGAACCCGAGGGCCCGTAGGTCGAGACGGCTGTCAGCCGGTCCCAGGGTGACCGCATACCGTACCCCGGAGGGTTTGGACTCGCCTCTATGAAAGCGTCCACCGAAGCGAAGTCGCTTGGTGGGTCGAGGCTGAATCTAAAAGGCACGAGATGGGAATCGGTCGGTACCTCTTGGTCGACGGGCGGTGACGAAGTCACGTCAAGGGCAGACTGCACCGTCGTCTCAGGTACGAGGGTGACGCCCAGCAAGTCTTTTGCGAGCGTGCTGGCGTCGTCCGTCCGCTTGGAGTTGGCGTGTTGCGGGGAAACGGCGCTCGTCTTCGTCTCAGACGCGAGGTCGATGTCCGACGTGTCCCTCGTTGGGGCGCCGGCGCCGTCGACTCGCTCGACAGCCGACGAGGTGCCGCCTCCTGCTCGGCCTTGGTTGCCCCGCCTCCTCCTCCGTCGGCAGGGGAGGCGACGGGACAAACCCGAACGTTGTTCTTCCGCCACGTGGGGAAGATGTTGTCGATTCCGCCGCCGGCGGGCGGGTTGTCGGCCGCCATTGTCGCTGTCGCGCGGCGGGGGAAGGAGTAGCTGCCGCCGAGGGACATGAACTCAAGACTCCCGAAACGGAGCACCGTCCCAGGCTGGAAAGGTTGCTGGAGACTACCCATCTGGAGCTTGACGGGAAGCTGTTCGTCAACACGCAGCAGGCCCCTACCTGGCGCGCCAACTGTCGGCGTTTCGACCCCGTGGGGTTTATGGACCGACGAGTAAATTGTCGCCGCGTGCCCCAGCCAAGATGGGTCGGCGTGAGACGGAGCGCGAAGGGGGGGGGGGAAGCCGGAGGGAGGCAGGCGTAAAAGGGGAAACCCGCGGCCTTCGTGTTTGTCCCACGCCCAGGTCGGGTGCGCTTGCAGTAGGGGGTTACAAGCGAACGCGTGGGAGGAGCGAGAGGCTTACGCGCGCGTCGTCCCGTCCTTCCCCGCGCGGCCAACCCTCTGTAAGAGGGCCCTGGACCTTCCTTTTATAGGCGTAAGGAGAGGGTCCAGGTGTACAATGGGGGATGTAGCAGTGTGCTAATGTGTCTAGCAGAGAGGAGCTAGTGCCCTAAGTACATGCCGTCATGGCAGCCAGAGAGGTTTTGGCACCCTGTTCGTGTGGTGTCGTGGCCGTCGGAGGAGCGCTGGAGCCTGGCGGAAGGACAGTTGTCGGGGCTGTCGAGTCCTTGCTGACGTCTTCTTGCTTCCGTAAGGGGGCTGAGTGCCGCCGTCGTCATGGAGCATGCGGGGCGCCATCATTATTTGTTTTACCGGGGCGAGCCAGATGGGACGCCGGTCTTGTTCCCCGTAGCCAGAGCTAGCTAAGGGTAGGGTAATGATGGCTCCTCCTGTGGCGTTGTCGTTCCGAGCCCTAGGTTGGGCGAGGCGGAGGCTCCTCCGAGGTCGAGGTTGAGTCTGTCTTCCGAGGTCGAGGTCGAGTTCGAGCCCTTGGGTCGGGCGAGACGGAGACCGTCGGCTGAGGCTGAGGCCGGGTCCGAGCCCTGGGGTCGGGCGAGGCGGAGTTCGTCGTCTTCCGGGGCCGAGCCCGAGTCCGAGCCCTGGGATCGGGCGAGGCGGAGTTCGTCGTCTTCCGGGGCTGAGCTCGAGTCTGAGCCCTGGGATCGGGCGAGGCGGAGTTCGTCGTCTTCCGGGGCTGAGCCCGAGTCCGAGCCCTGGGGTCGGGCGAGACGGAGTTCGTCGTCTTCCGGGGCTGAGCCCGAGTCCGAGCCCTGGGGTCGGGCGAGGCGGAGTTTCCTGTGGCGCCCGAGGCCGGTCTTGGCTGCTGTCAGCCTCACTCTGTCGAGTGGCACAGCAGTCGGAGCGGCGCATGCGACGCTGTCTTCTTGTCAGGCCGATCAGTGGAGCGGCAAAGTGACTGCGGTCACTTCGGCTCTGTCGACTGAAGGGCGCGCGTCAGGATAAGGTGTCAAGCCATCCTTACATTAAATGCTCCTATGATACGGTCGGTCGGCGTGGCGACTTGGACAAGGTTGCTTCTTGGCGAAGACTGGGCCTCGGGCGAGCCGAAGGTGTGTCCGTTGCTGGAGGGGGTCCTCGGGCGAGACGTAAATCCTCCGGGGTCGGCTGCCCTTGCCCGAGGCTGGGCTCAGGCGAGGCGAGATCGTGTCTCTTGAGTGGACCGAGCCTTGACTTAATCGCACCCATCAGGCCTTTGCAGCTTTGTGCTGATGGGGGTTACCAGCTGAGATTAGGAGTCTTGGGGGTACCCCTAATTATGGTCCCCGACAATATTAAATAGGGGAAATTTTTATTTTGGAAGATGATCCAAAAAGGGAGGATGTGGATTATGGAGTTAGGGGAGGCTAAAATCTATTATATCATATAAGGTAACATTTATACAATGGCAAGTGCAAGGTAATAAGTATTTAAAATTCCTTACCAAATGATATTTGTTAGCATCTTATGATATTGCTCTTGCCTTGTATCCTAGCAAGTAGATTATGTGAGCTACAGTATAGGCGACTAGTGACAATGATTGCGGAGCAAATTGATGAAGAAATACAAATCTTGGTACAGATTCTCTCGAGCCTTTCTCCCCCATAGATGAGCCGTCCAGGTGAAGGCTCCGTTTCGTCTGGATTGAATTTTAATCTCGTATAAGTTGCTCATCACTCATGCAAGTTGATCAGGTAAGGCAGATTTCAGCTGGTAGCATAGGCTCGAAGGCTGAGATATTATAGAGATGCTTTTCACCGATACATTCAGAGAGGACAGGTTAATGCGTTTGGAGTGGTTCCATTCCAGTATTTGAGAATTGACACGTTCTATTCTGCATTTGACAAAAATAACAAAGATGTTCTATTTTTTGTTTGGTTAAAGAATAGAATATAGTAGAGCCGTTCCATTTTTTGTTTGGTTGGAGAGATATATGAGTGTAGAGGGGAGAAGGGGAGAGCGCTCGCGTCTGAAAGAGCGCTCATATTCGGTCATTTTTATGGAGCGAGAGTATTCCAACTATTTATGATAAATTTCTATATAAAGATCCAGGAGTCGCTCCAACCTTATTTTGTTAGAAACTAAACATCAAAAAAATTAGAATCAAATCACTCTATTCTCTCTCATTGCTCAACCAAACCCACGCAAGTGTACTACTACTAGCAGATGCATGGCGTAGCTACAGGCTTTAGAGCAACTCTAAAAGAACATATAAATTAATATTAAAACAGATATTAGTCAAGAATAATGGTTTTTCTTACTCCAACAGCTCTCTCATTCTTCAAAAAATTAGCGTCCCGCATGCACAGTCTCCTCTCCCTCATATTTTGGTGTGTTTCATCCCCTAATCCATTCCTCAACGTATCAGATCATCCACTGCCTCCCGACGATGATACAGATTGCGCCACATGTCACATTTAAATGAACTGTTGGAGTACCCATCATAATTCACTCTTAAAAACTTTTAGCTTGCTCTTAATAATCAATTTTTGGGGTAAAATTTTTAACATCCTTTTGGAGTTGCTCTTATAGATGTAGCTTGGCTCGGCCAGCTAGCGCCGTCTGATCACACCGCCTCACAAACATGTCGTTGGTGGTCGGTGAGTCGCCGGTGAATCGCAGGACCCTAAACGACAGGTCCGGTCCATCACACTGTTCAATGGCCTATAGCTGAGCGTACAGTACTGATAGGAGTAGGCTTGATGCATCGTCGTTTCTCAGCACCAGAAAAGAACGACCTAAACCCTGATGGAAAGCTGATTTGTTTGGTCTTCATCGCGCGCGGAACGACGGGACACAAGCACAGCTGGAGAAGTAGCGTCAATACAATCATCGGATTTCGATTCCACGTCTATTCAAACAATCTGAAATATCTTCATTTCAACTGCAAACATGCGATTTTCACATTCCGACTCACCTACCTTTTTGTTCTCGTGCACAAGGAAAAGCGGAGCCCTAAATCAACGCGGAATAAATTTTTTCCCCCTGCAAATGCACAGCCGTAATCCTAACCAAATCTGATCTTGGTATGATTGGTGCCGCCACTGCGCATAAACTAGGCTTTGTGTGACTGAGCAATGGATCGCCATAAACACATTCTTTGATGCCCAAATCTTTAGGATTCCTGACTTTACCGAGAAAGAGGAAAAGTAGTCATGTAACTTGTACTTCGTCTAATGTTTGATGGTTTACCACCTACCAAGTACTCTCTCAGTCCTAAAATATAGTTCCTTTTTAGCCTACTTTTTTTTTCTATCAGTATTCATTCAAATGATAATAAATTATGTTTTACTTAATAAATGTATGATTAATCTAAAACAGATTATATTTTGGGACATAGAGAGTATAATCTAAAGGATATTGTTGACAGTAAAACGGTCTTACACCGAGAGAGCTTGAGTGCTTGTCGACATCACCCCTCTGCATCCCCCTCCCCTCATCGGTAAGATACATTTTTCCATTCTTGATTTGTCGTTTGTATAATAATTGCTAGCTAGGGTTAATACTTTAGAAGTTAGAGTTGATTACTTACACTACCAGAATCGACATCTTTGTCGAGTGACTGAAGCACTCGGCAAAGCCTGAAAAACACTCGGCACAGGCTTTACCGAGTGTCGCACTCGGCAAAGAGGGCTCGGTGAACAGTACATCGGCAAAGCCTTTTTTGCCGAGTACTTTTTTTCGGGCACTCGGTACAGACTTTGTCAAGTGCCAGGTAGTACTCGGCAAAGAAAAGTCGCTGTCACGGCGCCGGTGTGATGAAGACGGCGTCTTTGCCGAGTGTCCTTGGTGACACTCGGCAAAGGAGTTACCTTTACCGAGTGTCTCCTAATACACTCGACAAAGAAGTTACCTCTTTGCCGAGTGTCTGCCATCCAGCACTCGGCAAAGAATCCGTCAGCGGGTCCCCATGTTAGGTTCTTTGCTGAGTGCTTTATATGGCACTCGGCAAAACGTGCCTCTTTGCCGAGTGTCAGGGCCACTACACTCGGCAAAGAACCTATACCGGTGCCCAGGTCTTGGTTCTTTGTCGAATGCTATGGTCCTGACACTCGGGAAAGCCCCTCTTTGCCGAGTGTAACACTCGGCAAAGTAACCAGTACACACCTTTTTTATTTTTTTTCCTATTCCGTCCAAACAAACAAAAGATACATCACATATATACATCACAGATATCATCACACACATAAATATCCAACACAAATATTAATATACAAGTTCTCAACACAAACAGTATCAACACAAGTTTAGAAGTACCAACACATAAGTCTCAAGCTCTGACATAACTATTCAACATAAGTTTTGTAGTCTGAACACTAATAACATAACTCTCATTGAGGTGGGCGGTTGGACTGGTACTGCGTTGGGCTGGGCGCTTCATGAGGGTTGTTAGATGCCGCCCCAGATTGACCCTGCACAGAGAAGAGATTGCATGTGTTATACCATATGCATTACCAACATCTAACTACAATTTTGATACTCACAGGAGTATGGAATAGAGCAGGGTCCATTGTAGGGAACAATGGAGGTGGCGGAGCGAAACCCTGTGCGGCACCAAGGCTCTTCATGTATTGAAACATCTCCGCCATCCTCTGCTAATCTGCCAAGCGTTCCCTCCTCTCTTCTTCTAGCTGGGTCGGTAATATTACAAGCCAACGTTATAGTAACTCAAAGAGAAGGTATATAACTCAAGGAATGACGAGTTACAGAAGCACTAACCTCGAGTTGCTGTATGCGAAGCTGTGAGCTGTCGTGCTGAGGTCGTATGGCTAGACTTGAGCCCGTGCTCCTTGCCCGCACCTGAGACAGAGTGGGAGTGGAGGACGAGTCGATTGCCCCATCGGCAATCCAGTACCGCCCATGTCTCTTGCCTCCTCCGACCCTCATGAGCACATCGGGGTCGATCTGCTCAGTGCTCGGATCATATTATGGGCCATGGACCTCCTGTGCCATGGCAGTGTAGTCATGAAGGCGGCTGTAGACGGCGGGATTGTTGTAGGCCTCGGGCCCGTCATCCGGGTTGTAGGTGACGTCGGACGTCGCCTTGCCCTTATGGGCCATAGCATAGGCCGAGAAGATGGAGCAAGGTCGGCCACCATGTGACGCTGACTGCAAGAAAATCAACGAGATAGTTAGAAATGATATCTAATCCAGTGTTATATACCTAAATAAAAAAGAGGGCTTACCCATGCTTCTGCATATTGGCCTAGGCTCCGGCTGCCTTGGTGGTGGGAGGGACCTTGCATCATCATACGTCGTTCCCGGCTAGCGTTGTGCGCCTCGTCCCACTCAGGCGAGCACCACCTATCCACCATCTGCTCCTAGCACAGAGGATGTGCGGCGCACCAATATGGAATCATCTACAAAGTAAACACATAAAGTGCATATGAGAAGATAAAATAAAATTCATGCATGGAGTACTGGTACCAAACATACATGACTTTAACTGCAGGTACTGGTCCCTGGTCAACAACATGGTTTGGGCTTGCTGCTTGGTCACCTTGTCCCCAAGGACGGAGCCGTGGTAGATGACGATGGCCTGGATTCGGGCCTCATAGTGCATGTCCACGACGAGCTTCTTACAGCTCGTGGTGGCCACCACATCCGCCCTAGCCTCGTATCCAGCCTCGCATCTGAATAAATCCTGCATACAAAAACGATGTATCCATACATTATTTCAAGAATTTGCAACGAATGCGACATATTTTATATTATACTCAGACTTACCCACAGCTCTTGCTTCACTCGCTCCGCCTTGTTATTGAATTCCCGGCCGTCCCGGTCTACTGCATCGGGGGCGACGGCGTAGTGGTCGAAGCTGTAGGCTGGGCCCGTCACTCCGGCGTACTCAACCACTCCAGGGAAGTGTTCCCTGCACATCAGGCCGAGGATGCCATTGGGGTTGCGACGATGACCCCCCAACATAATCCACAACCGTCCAAGACCTGTCCAAGTGATAAATAAAAAGTATTAGTTTATATTATGATTTTGAACACATAATATGAACAAGAATGAAGAACAAAAAGTTACATGCCTCTCCCCATCCGGCCGAATCAGCGGCCGCCTGTCCCGAAGTATGGGACGCTGAGGGAGACTCGCAGGACCTCGCAGGTAGACGCTCCTCGAACCTGAGGCGCCAGAACCTGAGGCGGTCTGCTGAGCTTCATCGTCGTCCTACTGCGCTGCCTGCTGCTGGACAAGGTCGTCCTGCTGCGCCGCGTGCTGTGCCTCGTCCTGCTCTGCCTCGTCCGCTGTCCTGCTCCTCCTCCCCCTCCTCGTCCTCGGCCAACCGCCCACCATATTTGTCCAACAACCTGCAATTAAGAGTAAACAAATAATCTTCATCGTTAGGAACAGGTAATCTCTCGTGCGGTGATACCTTATACACAACATCCCAACCCTTAAGATGTTCTTTCGTTTGGCACGCATATGGGAGATAATACACTTGTGTGGCCTGTTGGGCCACGATATAGACATCGTCTCCTGGTAAGGTGGAATCTTGTCGAATTTTGACTATCCCAACATTAGAATGTGTCCGTCTCGTCACTTGAGGGTCAAACCAATGACATTTGAATAACACTGGAGTAAGAGGTTAGGAACCATAAAAATTGAGCTCATATATTTCTTCGATTCGTCCAAAATAATCGACATCGTCAAGGCCGGGCGTAAAGACTCCAGAACACGTTGTTTTTTGATTGGGCCGACTTTGGTCGTAGTTTGTTATGCGAAAATGGTATCCATGGATGTCATACCCAGAATATTTCTTGACCCTATAAGCAAAGCCATTAGCTACTTGTCTCAACTCGGCACTCATAGATGAATCTCTTTGGCCTTGCAAGTATTCGCAAGTTAAAAGACGCTAAATTGAGTTCATAGACGGATCTCTTTGACAAACTAAGCACGTACCTTACGTTTGAACCAGGAAATGAAATCAGGCAATCCATTTCTCGCACCCTTTCTAAGAAGAGTGTCATATTCCTGTGGAGTAGGGTCCCTTGATCGACGCTAGAATTCATGAAGAAATTGTTCCATGTATGGCGTCACCTCTTCAAGGTTGGTCAATACATATAGCATGATATGCCGCCACTCTTCATGTGTCAGGGTCTTGGTAGTCGAGCCACTTGCGCTTCCGAGTTGGCCTCGAAATATGCTAAGGTTCGATTCATTGCCGCCAACATTGTAACGAGGGGTGGATTATGCACGCTCGGCAGTTTGTCACCATAATAAGTTGTTGTGAAGTTTGACACCTCCTCTAGAATGTATGCCTCTGCAATGGAAGCCTCGATTTTGCATTTATTTCTACATTTCTTTCGAATAGTCTTTAGACATCTCTCGATTGGATAGCACCAACGTCCCTGCACGGGCCCCCATTCGTGCCTCATAGGGGAGATGAAGAATCAAATGCTACATTGGATTGAAGAAGCTGGGTGGAAATATCTTCTCAAGCTTACACGGTAACACGGGTGCCAATCTTTCCAAGTCTGCAACCACAGTCCGAGATAACTCTTTTGCACAAAGCTGACGGAAGAAATAGCTCAACTCTGAAAGTGCTTGCCAGACATGCTCAGGGACATATCTTCAAACCATCGCAGGAAGAATCCGTTCAATCCATATGTGGAAGTCATGACTCTTCATCCCTAAGACTCGCATAGTAGATAAGTTCACTCCCTACTCAGGTTAGCTGCATACCCATCAGGGAACATCAACATCTTGATCCACTGAAGTACTTCCTTCCTCTGGGCCCTACTTAGGACGAAATCGTCCTTAGGCCTTCTCCATGTCTTTCCACCACTTGGCGGCTTCATCTCTTGGTTTGGTCTATCACATAACGCTGCCAGATCCACTCTTGCCTTTACGTTATCCTTTGACTTATCAGAAATGTCTATAATTGTTGCCCATAGTGCCTCAGCAACATTCTTTTCAGTGTGCATCACGTCAATGTTGTGTGGAAGGAGCAGGTCATCATAATAGGGGAGCCGAGTCAAGCCAGACTTATGTGTCCACATATGCTGCTCACCATATCCCACAAAACCACCTTCTGTATTGGCCACGAGCCCATCTATCTGTTGATGAATTTCGGCACCAGTCATCATTGCAGGTGGGCGGTCTGTCACTACGACACCTTTTGTAAAGTTATTGATGTCTAGGCGGAATGGATGGTCAGGAGGGAGAAATTGTTGATGTTTATCGAAGGACGAATATTTGCCACCTTTTTCAACCAAATGAACCTAAGAGCTTCCTTGCAAACTGGGCATGAGAACTTACCGTGAACACACCAGGCGCAAAATAGCCCATACGTCGGTAAGTCATGCATGGAGTACTGGTACCAAACATGCATTCTGAAGTTTGTCTTCGTAGCTCGGTCATACGTCCATACCCCTTCCTCCCAGGTACGTACCAATTCATCGATCAAAGGCTCCATGTACATGCTCATTTTATTCCCCGGGTGTCCGGGAATTATCAATGACACGGGTATATTCTACCTTTTAAAGCACACACTAGGGGGAGATTGATTGGGTAATAAACACGAGCCAACATGTGTACGTGACAGCGCTCATTCCATAGGGATTGAACCTATCTGTGGCCAGCGCAACACGTACATTATGAGCCTCTTCGGCGTTTCCATGCTTCACTATCTGATGTGTGCACCATCTTGTCAGGATTGTATCATTTTCCATTTTTGTGCCATGTCATCTGTTTCGCGGATTCCTCTATCATGTATAGACGCTGGATCCTTGGTATGAACGAAAGATGTCGTAGGATTGTCAAGGGGATGTCGAGCTGCCTCTTCTATCCATCACAAGAGTCTACCTCCATGAACCTAGACGATTTACATTTGGGACAGTACTTTACCTCCGCGTATTCTTTCCTAAATAGCACGCAGCCCTTCGGACAAGCATGAATCTGCTCATACATCATCTTGAGTGCACGAAGGAGTTTCTGTGCCTCGTACATGCTCTTTGGCAGGAAGTGATCATCCGGAAGCAGGCTCCCAATAACCGTCAACAAGCCATCGAATGTGTCTCTACTCATGTTGTACTGCGACTTGAACGCCATTACACGCCCAATGACATCCAGTTGAGAAACCTTTGTCTGGCCGTGAAGGGGCTTTTGTGCCGCGTCAAACATGTCGTAGAACGCCTTTGTAGTCGGCTCTGGCTCGTCATCCATACATCCTCTTGTGTACTGTGCCTCATGATAGTCATTCAACATATCTGCTACCCCCGCATCGGCATCATAATCCTCGGCACGTTGTCTCAGCACCTCCTCTCTCGTACGATGCGCTTCACCATAAAATATCCACCGAGTATAGCCCAGCGTAAATCCATTCTTCCAAATATGTTCTACCATGGCCTTCTTTGGTTTTCTTTTCTGGTTGGCACATTTGCTGCACGGGCATGGGACTAGACTCGCTCCTTTAGCAGCTTCGCCATATGCTCGTTCCATGAAGTTATCAGTCTTTCTAATCCATTCAGGGGTGACATTGTTCCTTCCTCTATGGCCCGTGTACATCCACTCATAGTCCTCCATCCTCTAACAGAAGCCTATCAACAGAAAATTTCGGCAGTACCTCCCCTGCACGGGGAAGTTTCGAAATCCTGCAAATAAAAGTATCAGCACAATGTCTCACATCCACGCATAATTCAACGGCATGATGGCCGACAATCACATCTATATATATTTAATCCATGAGAGATAACAAAACAAGACAACATATTAACCTAATCATACACGTATATAAATTTAACTCAATATTAAACCTAATCATTTCATATAAATCATACACGTAGAACGTAGAAGTTTTTTAATTACAATATCACAAAACGGAAGCAAGCAATTCACCTTGGAGGTTTGGTCGCGGGCGAGACGGCGGGTCGCGGGCGAGGGTGCGGCGGTCGAGGGCGTCAGCGGCGTGGGGGCAGCGGCGATCGAGGCGCGGCGGCGATCGAGGGGCGCGACGGGTGAGGGCGTGGTGGCATCGGGCGCAGTGGGCAAAGGTGCGATGGGCAAGCGCGCGGCGGACGAGGGCACGACAGAGGGTGAGGGCGCGACGCGCGAGTGAGGGCGCGGCTGGCGGGCAAGGGCGCAGGCGATGGCGCGGTGTGCGGGTGCCGACGAGGGCGCGGCGGGCGAGGGCAGGGGCACGGCGGCGGGCAAGGTGCAGGGGCGCAGCGGCGGGTGTAACACCCTGAATTTGGGGGTATAATTTTTTTTCTAATATCCATAAAATTCAGGTGTTACTCTCTCCCTTATCGCTTTTCTTCTCTTTTTTCTAAATAATGGAGAGTTATTTTATATAAGTTTTAAGCTGAGTAAAATAGAACCCAATAAGGGTCATGATTGTTGCACGACATGTGTAACGCCCCGAATTTTGCAGTTGAATTTTTTCTTTTCTTTACTCGCCAAAATTCGGGCGTTACCTTTCCCTTTTCTTTTTCCCCTCGCTAAACCTTGACCTTTTTCAAAGTTTAGCGGGATTCGGTTTGGAATTCCCATATGTATAAAAACCCTAAATACTTTATGTTGTTTGATGCACCATGCCGCCCTTGCATTTTTGGTTGTTTGAAAGTGCAATCGCATTCATCTAAAAGATCGGATTTCGAGAACAAGCGGAAAATCTTTTATCTTTCTTTCTCTCTCTTTCTCTCTCCCCTTTCTCTCTCTCTCCCGCGCCCTGGGCCGACCCCGGCCGGCCCAGCCGCCCCCTGGCGCCCCCCCTTGGGCCCAATTGGCCCAAGCCGCCCCCCCACCCCCTCTATTTTTCCCAATTCTCTCTCCCTCCCTCTCATTTTCTCTCATTTTCTCTCCCTCACCCTAAGCCGCCGCCGCCCCTGCCCCCTACCCTAGGCCGCCGCGCCGCCCCCTGCCGCCGGCCGCCCCTCGCTGTCGATCCCCGCCGGTGAGCCCCCTCCCCCTCCTCCCTCTCCTCCCTCCCCTCTTCTCTCCCCACCCCCGCGCGCCCCCTGGCCGCGCCGGCAGCCGCCCCAGCCCCGCTGTGGCCCCTGGCCGCCGCTGGCCGGCCCTCGGCCGCGCCCAGCCGCGCCCCGCCCGGCCGCCGCTGGCCCGCCCCGGCCGCTCCCCTGGCCGCCCTGGCCCGGCCGCTGGCCGCCCCCAACCGCGCCCCGCCCGGCCGCCAGCCGCCCCTAGCCCGCGCCCCGGCCGCCTGGCCCCCTGGCCGCGCCCCCCTGTCCCGGGCCGGTTCAGCCGGCCTCGGCCCCGGCTCAGCCGCCCCCGGCCCCAGCTCGGCCGCCCCCCGCGCTCGGCCGCCCCAGCTCGGCCGCCTGCCCCCGGGCCGGTTCAACCGCCCCTAGGGCCGGTTCAACCGCCCCCCCCCTCTGTTTTTTTTATTTTTTTTATTTTATTTTATTTACTTTCTGTGATCATAATTACTGTATTTTAAGTAGGCTAATCACTGTTCATGCTATGGGAAAATAGGAAGTTTAATTTAAAATTCCGTTATGCTATTGATTCACGTAGTTAATTGTTTACCCTGTGCAATGTTGATCAACTAAAAGTGATGAGGTTTCCATTAGTATATATAAATATATATAACAGAATTATTTTGTTAAAAACCAATTGTGTCATTAGTGCATAAGATTGAACCCCCTGCGAGACCTTTCCCGTTTCTTTCTAACCATAACAAATGCGTTATCGAATGTCATACTTGATGCATATTCACTTTATTTGTTATCTTGTATGGTGTACTGTTCTTTTGTATTAAATATGTGGATGGATGTATGTATGTTTGCGCTCGCATAGAGAACGATCCAGTCGAAGAGCCCGAGGAATTCGCAGGAGAAGCCCCTGAGCAGCAGTCGGTTGGTGGAGGCAAGTGTCCTTTGACCTATCTCTGTCCTATTCATTCTTTAATTCACCTCCCGCATTACACATTTATACCTAAGGATTGACTAGCTTTTGTTATCCATGTCCTTGTTTACCTATTTGGGTCGGATTATTACTACTTAGTCTGATGCTATTGCTCAACTCTAATCAATGAACATGATGTGATTATCTATGATACGCTGTTTTCCCGTTCTTCTTTATGATTATACTTGTGGTTTTCAAGGGGACTCGAGCGGTTTCTCGAGTGCCTCTCCGTAAGGACCTGTTCTATGGATGACCGCCCGGGAAAACAGTGCAACCATGAGGGTGGAATGGGGTGCCCTTAGCTGAATAATTAGAGGATCCGGGATGTAGTTCACTTAGCCGTCGTGCCGTCAATGGGGCTCGGTGTATGCGGCTCGCTCTGCCAAGTTTGGGTTCGCCCCTTGGGGAGGAGTGCGGTGCATTTAGGAAACCTAACGGGTGGCTACAGCCCCGGGGAATCTTTGTAAAGGCTACGTAGTGAAACCCTGCCTATTCACCTTGGTAGTGTTTAAGGGTTTGATCGGCCCGAGGCAAGAGGGAATCACGGCTTGTGGGTAAAGTGCACAACCTCTGCAGAGTGTTATGAAACTGATATATCAGCCGTGCTCACGGTTATGAGCGGCCAAGGGAGCTCCAGAGATTAGTGATACTTGATCAGAGATATTTTGGTACAGGTGGCAATGAGATTGATGGTTCTGGTTATGATTATGGTATTGGTAAGTGGTATTCTTTCCGTTTGGAAAGGATACATTGGGTTAATAACTTGGGTTAATGTTAAAACCTGGCTTTCTACTAGTAAGTAATAACCTGACCAACTAAAAGCAACTGCTTGACTGATCCCCACATAAAGCTAGTCCACTACAGCCAAACAGGATACTTGCTGAGTATGTTGATGTGTACTCACCCTTGCTCTACACACCAAACCCCCCCCCCCCCCCCAGGTTGTCAGCATTGCAACCACTGCTCAGGAGAAGATGAAGCTGTGGAAGGAGACTTCCAGGAGTTCCAAGACTACGACGAGTTCTAGGTGTGGGTTAGCGGCAACCCCCAGTTGGCTGCCTGTGAAGGCCGTGTTATCTACGTTTCGTTTTCGCACTTTGATTTATTGTAAGAACTATATGGACGTCTCAGACGTATGATGTAATCGACTATTATTTCCCCTTTTAATACTATTTTGAGCACTGTGTGATGATGTCCATATTATGTAACTGCTGTGTACGTGAATAACTGATCCTGGCACGTACATGGTTCGCATTCGGTTTGCCTTCTAAAACCGGGTGTGACATAAGTGGTATCAAAGGCGTGCTGACTGTAGGACCGCTAACCTAGAGTAGAATGGTCGTTCTAAGGATTATAGACCTCTGTCTCTTCCTTGACTTTGATATCCCTTCAAAAGTTGGTCATACCGACCAAACCTATGTTCTACTATATATTATACCTTGCTAAAAAAAATTGTGTTTCATTCTGATCCTTCATTTACTTATAACTTGCTGGTCATATTAATTCTGTTCTCACCCTTTTGCTTGCGATGTCTTTTGTAGATGGCTCGACTTAGACACACTGCACGAAAGTCCGTCATCCCCTTCTTACCCTCCCGCCTTGCTGAGCGTCCGCTTCGCCGTCCTGTGGCCGGACAGTCCAGCCACTTGGAGAGACTACACCACCGCCTGCATGAGGAGCAGGAGCGTCGACGACAGGAGCAGCAGAGCTCTTCCTTCTCGCTCCACCAGGAGATAGAGTCTGTGAGGAGCTGCTCTCCTGTGCTTCCCCTGGAGGCGCCCCCTGCACCACCACTGGGCGTCCCAGCTTCTGGAGTAGCTACTGGAGGAGACCCAGACGACGGAGATGGCGACGACAGCTCGAGCCACGACACCGACTTCTCTGCTAACCTTGAGCCGGAAGGATGGGTTGCTCGACCCATCACTCGCGACGCCGCTCGCGGGTGTCACTTCCACGATGCGCTCGACACCCTGCTACGTCGGGCATTTGACCGGCATACTTGGTCCGTCGAGTATCGCTGTGTGGTCTACCAGCACAGTCGCGGGGTCTACCCGGATCGCTGGGAGGCAACTTGCTTGGTGCGCTGCCCGGAGAACAGTCTCCAGGGAGCGGAGGCTTGCTCAGAGCACTATTCTATCTCTGAGCGGGACTCAGCTGAGGCAGCCATGCAAGATGCTGCACGGCGTGCGCTTTCGCACTACTGCTCGGTTTTCGGTGGGGCAGCTGACGGCCTTGACCTGAAGTATTACCCCCGCCGTTCATCTGGCAGCACAGGAGGCGTGATTGTCTCACCTGTCGGTGAGGGCAATCCTAGGTTGAGCAGCACAGTCAACCTAGCCGCCGTGCTAAACACGGAGCTGGACCATGCATTAGACGAGCTGAGTAGGGCTCGTGCTGAGATCGCCCTGCTGCGGGCTGAGCGCGCGGAACGTCGTCACCTGGACGGTGGTTCCCCCGCTCCCGTTGGGACTCAGCACCCGTACCGCTCACCTCAGCGTGGACACCGGTCTTATGGCAATCCCGACTGCAAGACCAAGATCAATCTAGAACCATAGATCGCTAGAGTTGGATCTTGTAATTAATACGAAATATATGCATAGAAGCTTCAGTCTTAGCGTTAATCTCGGTCTTAGTTAGTCTTAGTTAGACAGGGTAGTTTGCTATATCCTGTGCATTTATGTTTGTCATGATGAACTATGTCTGGTTTGGATCTTTGTAATGATTGTCACCAGAGTGTGGGTATCCCCTGCATTTTGGTTTACATATTATGTCAATAAAGTTAGTTATATAGTTGGGAAAACCTTTATTCTACTTTCCTCTTTATCTGAGAAGCTGTGTGGTCTGTGTTGGAGATCAGTGAAGATGCTCATCTGTTCAGTGCTGTTGGAGAATTCTATACTCTTTTCTTATGCTGCAAGCTTTGCCAGATCAGTTCTGATGTGTGGTTGCGTTCTGCAGATGTCAGAGAACAGGCACAGAGGAGGAAGGCGTGCTCAGCAGGAGCAAGCCGGTCAGCAAGATGAGGCGCCCCAGCAGCAGCAGCTGCCGCCCCCGCCCCCGATGTCGATTGAGCAGATGTTTCTGATGCAGACTCAGGCAGTTCAAGCCATCGGTCAGACTCTGGCCGCCATTCAGCAGCAGAAGCAGCAGCAGGCTCCACCCCAGCCTCAGATGCCTCAGATGCCTAGAGATAAGCGTGCTGAATTCATGAGAGGTCATCCACCAACGTTCGCTCACTCTTCTGACCCCATGGATGCTGAAGATTGGCTGCGCACTGTGGAGCGAGAGTTGCATACCGCTCAATGTGATGACAGGGAGAAAGTCTTGTATGGTCCCCGTCTGTTGAGAGGAGCAGCCCAATCGTGGTGGGAGTCTTACCTCGCCACCCATGCCAACCCCGACACCATCACCTGGGAAGAGTTCAGAAGTAGCTTTCGTCAGTACCATGTGCCTGCAGGTCTGATGACAGTGAAGAAGGAGGAGTTCCTGGCCCTCAAGCAAGGGCCATTGTCTGTCAGTGAGTACCGGGACAAGTTTCTGCAATTGTCTCGCTACGCTCCCGAAGATGTCAACACCGACGCCAAGCGACAATACCGTTTTCTGAGAGGCTTGGTTGACCCTCTGCAGTATCAGCTGATGAATCACACCTTCCCGACATTCCAGCACCTGATTGACAGAGCAATCATGACAGAAAGGAAGCGTAAGGAGATGGAAGATCGTAAGCGCAAGATCAGTGGACCCCAGCCTGGAAGCAGCAGCCGTCCCCATTTCTCAGGCAATCAACCTCAGCAGTTCAGGCAGAACCAGCGTCCACCTCAGCAGCATCAGCAGCGTCAGCAGTATCAGCAGTTCCAAAGGCAGTATCCTCAGCATCAGTACCAGAATCGTCAGAGCAATCAGTCAGGAGGAGGTCAGTTTCAAAGGCAGAATCAGCAGACACCTCGTCTTCCTGCCCCAGCAAATCAGCAGAACAGTCAGGCAGCACCAGCTCAGGTTGGAAACAGGGCATGTTTCCACTGTGGAGAGCAAGGCCATTGGGTGATGCAATGTCCGAAGAAGGCAGCCCAGCAGCAGTCAGGCCCCAATGCCCCAGCAAAGCAGAATGTGTCTCAGCCTGGAGCAGGCAACCGCTCTCAGCCGCGCTATAATCATGGAAGACTGAACCACTTGGAGGCTGAAGCAGTTCAGGAGACCCCCGGCATGACAGTAGGTATGTTCCCAGTCGATTCCCATATTGCAGAAGTGTTATTTGATACTGGAGCAACACATTCTTTCATTACTGCATCATGGGTAGAAGCACATAATCTTCCAATTACTACCATGTCAACCCCCATTCAAATTGACTCAGCTGGTGGTAGAATTCGAGCTGATAGCATTTGTTTAAATGTAAGTGTGGAAATAAGGGGGATAGCGTTTCCCGCCAACCTTATAGTAATGGGTACTCAGGGAATAGATGTCATCCTAGGGATGAATTGGTTAGATAAGTATCAGGCAGTTATCAGTTGTGATAAAAGGACAATCAAGTTGGTGTCCCCACTAGGAGAGGAAGTGGTGACCGAGTTAGTCCCGCCTGAGCCAAAGAAAGGAAGTTGTTATCAGATGGCTGTCGATAGCAGTGAAGCAGACCCAATTGAGAGTATCAAGGTTGTGTCTGAATTCCCAGATGTGTTTCCAAAGGATTTACCGGGTATGCCACCAGAGCGGAAAGTTGAATTTGCTATAGAGCTTCTTCCTGGAACCGCCCCCATCTCTAAGAGAGCTTACAGAATATCTGGACCAGAGTTGGTTGAGCTTAAGAAGCAGATTGATGAGCTGTCAGAGAAAGGTTACATCCGGCCAAACACCTCGCCTTGGGCCGCCCCTGTCTTGTTTGTGGAGAAGAAAGATGGCACCAAGAGGATGTGTATCGATTATCGAGCTTTGAATGAAGTCACGATCAAGAACAAGTATCCTTTGCCCAGAATAGAAGATCTGTTCGACCAGTTGAGAGGAGCCAGTGTGTTCTCCAAGATCGATCTGAGGTCAGGTTATCATCAGCTCAGGATCCGACCTTCGGACATTCCGAAGACGGCATTCATTACCAAGTATGGTTTATATGAGTTCACAGTGATGTCTTTTGGTTTGACCAATGCACCAGCGTTCTTTATGAACTTGATGAACAGTGTATTCATGGATTATCTTGATAAGTTCGTGGTGGTATTCATTGATGACATTCTGGTTTATTCTCAAAGTGAAGAAGAGCATGCAGATCATTTGAGGATGGTATTGCAGAGATTGCGAGAGCACCAGTTGTATGCAAAGTTGAGCAAGTGTGAGTTCTGGATCAGTGAAGTCCTGTTCTTGGGTCACATAATCAACAAAGAAGGATTGGCTGTGGATCCGAAGAAAGTGGCAGACATTCTAAACTGGAAAGCGCCAACGGATGCTCGAGGAATCAAGAGCTTCATTGGAATGGCCGGATATTATCGGCGATTCATTGAAGGGTTTTCGAAGATTGCGAAACCAATGACAGCGTTGCTAGGCAACAAGGTTGAGTTCAAGTGGACCCAGAAATGCCAAGAGGCCTTTGAAGCGCTGAAAGAGAAGTTGACAACAGCGCCTGTCCTAGTCTTGCCTGATGTGCACAAGCCCTCCTCGGTGTATTGCGATGCTTGCTACACAGGTTTGGGATGTGTGTTGATGCAAGAGGGAAGAGTTGTGGCTTACTCGTCCCGACAGTTGAAGGTTCATGAGAAGAATTACCCAATCCATGATCTAGAGTTGGCAGCAGTGGTTGACGCACTGAAGACATGGAGGCACTATCTGTATGGACAGAAATGCGATGTTTACACAGACCACAAGAGTCTGAAGTACATATTCACTCAGTCGGAGTTGAACATGAGGCAACGAAGATGGTTAGAATTGATCAAAGACTATGAGTTGGAGATTCATTACCATCCAGGAAAAGCGAACGTAGTGGCAGATGCTTTGAGCAGAAAGAGTCAAGTCAATCTGATGGTCGCTCGTCCGATGCCTTATGAGTTGGCCAAAGAGTTTGACAGGTTGAGTCTCAGATTTCTGAACAATTCGCGAGGAGTCACAGTTGAGTTGGAACCTACCTTAGAGCGTGAAATCAAAGAAGCGCAGAAGAATGATGAAAAGATCAGTGAGATTCGGCGACTGATTCTAGATGGCAGAGGCAAAGATTTTCGAGAAGATGCAGAAGGCGTGATATGGTTCAAAGACCGCTTGTGTGTTCCCAATGTCCAGTCTATTCGGGAGTTGATTCTTAAGGAAGCTCATGAGACAGCTTATTCGATTCACCCTGGCAGTGAGAAGATGTATCAGGATCTGAAGAAGAAATTCTGGTGGTACGGAATGAAAAGAGAAATCGCAGAGCATGTGGCTATGTGCGATAGTTGTCGAAGAATTAAGGCAGAACACCAGAGACCAGCTGGATTGTTGCAACCGTTGCAGATCCCTCAGTGGAAATGGGATGAAATTGGTATGGATTTCATAGTCGGATTGCCTCGCACTCGAGCCGGCTACGATTCTATTTGGGTAGTAGTGGACCGTTTGACCAAGTCAGCCCACTTCATACCTGTCAAGACCAACTACAACAGTGCAGTATTGGCAGAATTGTATATGTCTCGGATCGTTTGTCTTCATGGTGTGCCAAAGAAGATAGTGTCAGACAGAGGAACGCAGTTCACCTCTCATTTCTGGCAGCAGCTGCATGAAGCCTTGGGCACGCATCTGAATTTCAGTTCAGCTTATCACCCGCAGACAGATGGTCAGACTGAAAGAACCAATCAAATTCTTGAAGATATGTTGAGAGCCTGTGCGTTGCAAGATCAGTCCGGATGGGACAAGCGATTGCCTTATGCAGAGTTTTCCTATAACAACAGTTACCAGGCCAGTTTGAAGATGTCACCGTTTCAAGCGCTGTATGGAAGGAGTTGCAGAACTCCGTTGCAATGGGATCAGCCTGGAGAGAAGCAGGTGTTTGGGCCAGATATTTTGCTTGAAGCCGAAGAGAACATCAAGATGGTCCGAGAGAATCTGAAGATAGCGCAATCAAGGCAGCGAAGCTATGCAGACACAAGAAGAAGAGAGCTGAGCTTTGAAGTCGGAGACTTTGTCTATCTGAAAGTGTCACCGATCAGAGGAGTCAGAAGATTCGGAGTCAAAGGCAAGCTAGCACCCCGCTACATTGGTCCGTATCAAATTCTCTCAAAGCGTGGAGAAGTGGCTTATCAGCTCAGCCTGCCAGAGAATTTGTCTGCTGTGCATGATGTCTTTCATGTGTCTCAGTTGAAGAAGTGTTTGCGTGTGCCAGAAGAGCAGTTGCCAGTGGAAGGTCTTGAAGTCCAGGAGGACTTGACCTATATTGAGAAGCCAGCTCAGATCCTTGAGGTTGCAGATAGAGTCACCCGAAGGAAGACCGTCAGAATGTGCAAAGTCAGATGGAGTCACCACTCTGAGGAAGAAGCAACCTGGGAGCGTGAAGATGATCTGATGGCCAAGTACCCGGAGCTCTTTGCTAGCCAGCCCTGAATCTCGAGGGCGAGATTCTTTTAAGGGGGATAGGTTTGTAACGCCCCGAATTTTGCAGTTGAATTTTTTCTTTTCTTTACTCGCCAAAATTCGGGCGTTACCTTTCCCTTTTCTTTTTCCCCTCGCTAAACCTTGACCTTTTTCAAAGTTTAGCGGGATTCGGTTTGGAATTCCCGTATGTATAAAAACCCTAAATACTTTATGTTGTTTGATGCACCATGCCGCCCTTGCATTTTTGGTTGTTTGAAAGTGCAATCGCATTCATCTAAAAGATCGGATTTCGAGAACAAGCGGAAAATCTTTTATCTTTCTTTCTCTCTCTTTCTCTCTCCCCTTTCTCTCTCTCTCCCGCGCCCTGGGCCGACCCCGGCCGGCCCAGCCGCCCCCTGGCGCCCCCCTTGGGCCCAATTGGCCCAAGCCGCCCCCCCACCCCCTCTATTTTTCCCAATTCTCTCTCCCTCCCTCTCATTTTCTCTCATTTTCTCTCCCTCACCCTAAGCCACCGCCGCCCCTGCCCCCTACCCTAGGCCGCCGCGCCGCCCCCTGCCGCCGGCCGCCCCTCGCCGTCGATCCCCGCCGGTGAGCCCCCTCCCCCTCCTCCCTCTCCTCCCTCCCCTCTTCTCTCCCCACCCCCGCGCGCCCCCTGGCCGCGCCGGCAGCCGCCCCAGCCCCGCTGTGGCCCCTGGCCGCCGCTGGCCGGCCCTCGGCCGCGCCCAGCCGCGCCCCGCCCGGCCGCCGCTGGCCCGCCCCGGCCGCTCCCCTGGCCGCCCTGGCCCGGCCGCTGGCCGCCCCCAGCCGCGCCCCGCCCGGCCGCCAGCCGCCCCTAGCCCGCGCCCCGGCCGCCTGGCCCCCTGGCCGCGCCCCCCTGTCCCGGGCCGGTTCAGCCGGCCTCGGCCCCGGCTCAGCCGCCCCCGGCCCCAGCTCGGCCGCCCCCCGCGCTCGGCCGCCCCAGCTCGGCCGCCTGCCCCCGGGCCGGTTCAACCGCCCCTAGGGCCGGTTCAACCGCCCCCCCCCCTCTGTTTTTTTTATTTTTTTATTTTATTTTATTTACTTTCTGTGATCATAATTACTGTATTTTAAGTAGGCTAATCACTGTTCATGCTATGGGAAAATAGGAAGTTTAATTTAAAATTCCGTTATGCTATTGATTCACGTAGTTAATTGTTTACCCTGTGCAATGTTGATCAACTAAAAGTGATTAGGTTTCCATTAGTATATATAAATATATATAACAGAATTATTTTGTTAAAAACCAATTGTGTCATTAGTGCATAAGATTGAACCCCCTGCGAGACCTTTCCCGTTTCTTTCTAACCATAACAAATGCGTTATCGAATGTCATACTTGATGCATATTCACTTTATTTGTTATCTTGTATGGTGTACTGTTCTTTTGTATTAAATATGTGGATGGATGTATGTATGTTTGCGCTCGCATAGAGAACGATCCGGTCGAAGAGCCCGAGGAATTCGCAGGAGAAGCCCCTGAGCAGCAGTCGGTTGGTGGAGGCAAGTGTCCTTTGACCTATCTCTGTCCTATTCATTCTTTAATTCACCTCCCGCATTACACATTTATACCTAAGGATTGACTAGCTTTTGTTATCCATGTCCTTGTTTACCTATTTGGGTCGGATTATTACTACTTAGTCTGATGCTATTGCTCAACTCTAATCAATGAACATGATGTGATTATCTATGATACACTGTTTTCCCGTTCTTCTTTATGATTATACTTGTGGTTTTCAAGGGGACTCGAGCGGTTTCTCGAGTGCCTCTCCGTAAGGACCTGTTCTATGGATGACCGCCCGGGAAAACAGTGCAACCATGAGGGTGGAATGGGGTGCCCTTAGCTGAATAATTAGAGGATCCGGGATGTAGTTCACTTAGCCGTCGTGCCGTCAATGGGGCTCGGTGTATGCGGCTCGCTCTGCCAAGTTTGGGTTCGCCCCTTGGGGAGGAGTGCGGTGCATTTAGGAAACCTAACGGGTGGCTACAGCCCCGGGGAATCTTTGTAAAGGCTACGTAGTGAAACCCTGCCTATTCACCTTGGTAGTGTTTAAGGGTTTGATCGGCCCGAGGCAAGAGGGAATCACGGCTTGTGGGTAAAGTGCACAACCTCTGCAGAGTGTTATGAAACTGATATATCAGCCGTGCTCACGGTTATGAGCGGCCAAGGGAGCTCCAGAGATTAGTGATACTTGATCAGAGATATTTTGGTACAGGTGGCAATGAGATTGATGGTTCTGGTTATGATTATGGTATTGGTAAGTGGTATTCTTTCCGTTTGGAAAGGATACATTGGGTTAATAACTTGGGTTAATGTTAAAACCTGGCTTTCTACTAGTAAGTAATAACCTGACCAACTAAAAGCAACTGCTTGACTGATCCCCACATAAAGCTAGTCCACTACAGCCAAACAGGATACTTGCTGAGTATGTTGATGTGTACTCACCCTTGCTCTACACACCAAACCCCCCCCAGGTTGTCAGCATTGCAACCACTGCTCAGGAGAAGATGAAGCTGTGGAAGGAGACTTCCAGGAGTTCCAAGACTACGACGAGTTCTAGGTGTGGGTTAGCGGCAACCCCCAGTCGGCTGCCTGTGAAGGCCGTGTTATCTACGTTTCGTTTTCGCACTTTGATTTATTGTAAGAACTATATGGACGTCTCAGACGTATGATGTAATCGACTATTATTTCCCCTTTTAATACTATTTTGAGCACTGTGTGATGATGTCCATATTATGTAACTGCTGTGTACGTGAATAACTGATCCTGGCACGTACATGGTTCGCATTCGGTTTGTCTTCTAAAACCGGGTGTGACAACATGCTGGATCATATTTTCTTTTTGTATGTTGATTTATTCTAGTTATGCATTCATGTAATCCGGAAATTTGTGTTTGAAGTGGAATTTAAAAGAAAATAACATAAATTAGAAGATAGAAAACAAGAGCAAGAAATAGAGAAAATAAAAGAGAGAAAACAACTTTTCCCAATCATCCCTGCGGCCCAGCTTCCGAGCGCGGCCCAGCTCCCAGCCACAGCCCACGCCGCGCACCCCCTCGACCCATCTCACTCCCACACCTACACCCAACCGCCAGCAATCCTTGCTCCTCTCCTCCACGCCGTCTTCTCTCCCTCCCCATCCTCTCTCTCACAGCACTCCACCCCATCCCCTGCTCTTCCCCATGGCCGAGCACCCGTCCCTCTGTCCAGGGAGCATGAGCTCAAGCGCGCACCCTCCCCCTGCTCACCTCCGCCACTCAGCGCTCCGCGCCTTGGCATCGGCCACGCTCGACGTCCGCTCGAGCCTCAGCCGCGTTGCCCTGGGCTAGCACCTCTTCTTCCCCAGGCCGCGCCACCATCCTTACTCGGGTTCCTCCCTCGTCGGAGCTCGCTGGTCACCGTCCCTGGTGCGCTTCATCGCCGGCCAGACCACCACGCCCCTGCGCAACACCTTTACCTCCATGGTCTGCCGTGCTCCTTCCCCACCCGCCGCCTAGATTTGTGCCGTGTCAGGGTGTCCTTGCCGCGGTTCATGGCCGTGCACTACCTTCCTGTCCGCGTCGTGGTGTCCAGGACCGACCGTCCCCTGCTCCACCCCCCTCCATGGTGGACCTTCTGCTCCCCATGGCACTCTGCCTCTTCGCCCAGCGCAGGTGCTGCTCGGCCTACCACCAGCGTCCTCGCGCCCTCGCTTCGCGCCCCTCGTGTTCGAGGAAATGCAGAGCCAAGGCCGCTGACGATCCTCCCCGTTGTTACCTGCAGGCCCTTCCCTATTTTAGCGTCGGCCATGCCCCTGTTCTTCCCCGCCGTGGAGCAACTCGTCGTCGATCTTCGCTACTCCCCTTGTAGCCTGCGCAGTCCCGGTTGGCGGCCGAGCAAGCCCCTCCTCGCCTCTGCTGAGCGCCCCCTCGGTTCACTGCAGGCACGCTCGGACACTGTAGAGGCCTCGGCGCGGCGGCGTGGTAGCCAGCGCGGAGCGCGCGGCGGCCAGCCCCTGCTCGGGCCTGCACTGTGCAGCAGGGCGTGCTTCCCTGGCCCCTGCTCACCCATGCGGCTGCACGTCTCCCCTGCCATGCACCTTGCTCGCCGGCGATCCCAAGCAGCCGCGCCCCGGCCGTCCCCACGCGACCCTGACCGGCAACCGTTTTGGCGTGTGTGCGGTGCATGCAGGAGAACCAGTCAAACCACCTTGCATGCAGGTTCGTATTTCCTCCGCATTCCCAGCTGCGTGCATGCGAGATACGGCTAGGCTAGAGAGAATCAGGGAACCGCCCATACCCTGCGCTCCTGGCTGCATGTAGCAAAAATCAAGGGCATCTAGGAGAGAAAAAAAGAAACTACCGTTGGCCCCAATCACATGCCAGGATAGCCTCCACGATTCCATGCATACAGCCATCCAATAAAAATATTGCAGCCTCGCCGTTTAAAAGTTTAGCTCTGTGTTGTACCATGTCGCATTAATACACGGTTTATCAAATACACGTTAACTTTTGCGTTAGATTTCCTATTTATTCCGTTTCAGTCACGTTAACTTCTTAATAACGTTAACCGAGTATTAGTAACATTGTTTTATTGTAACACATGTTTAGTTAATTAATTAATAATTATTTGTTTATCCGATGGTAATTAAAATAGCAATTTAATTAAAACTAATATGTAGTTTTAATCTGTGCATTTATAAATACATGTTAACATAAATAATGCTGACTCAAATACATGGATCAAATAGTCGTCTAGTGTAAACACAATGTCTATTTAGTAGTTTTCGCGTGTCATTCACGCGCTGTTTTTGCGTCGTCGTCGTTCGTTCGCGCCACGCGTCTTGTTCGCGTGTTGTCGCATGTTGTTTGCGCGTCGTCCGTGCGCTAAGTCGAGAGTGTCCACGCGTTGTTCGGATGTGTTGTCGCGCACATTATTTCGTGTATCTATCGTGCGCCGTGTGCGCGTCATCGTGCTGTTCGCGCCGCAGCCGTGTCGCGCGCTGTCGTGCGTGTTGTTTCGCATGTGTCGCGCGTGCTGTTCCACACGTGGTGGCGTGCTGATTCGCGCGTCATTCGCGTTGGTCGCGCGCACTGTTTCGTGTATCGTCAGCATGCTATGTCGCGTGTGTGCGCGCGTCGGGTACATGCTGTCGTGTTGTTTCGTGTATCGTAAGTTCGCCTCGCGTAGAACCTTTCATGCTAATCACATTACTTATTTATTTGACAACTGTTAGTGTAGCAGATTAATCGAAACTAAAAGGTAGATATTATTTATATTTGATATTGTCGAATTAAACGCTATAGTTAGTATTTGTTTAGCGTAAACACGTTAACCTCTCGACCGTAGCTTCGATCGTCGCGTTTCTTATCCCCGCGCAACCGTAGAAGCGCTCTCTATTTTATATTGCTCGCTTTTATAATATTTTATCTTTATGGTGTAATGTTCTTATGCAAGTATATGTTTGTTTGTGCATGTTTGTATTCGTTGCGCGTCGCGAATAGACTGCGCTCACTCCGAGCTTCGAGGAATCGACGGTCAAGTTTCGGCGATCAAGAGATCGAACTCTTCGAGTTCGACGAGGCTGAAGATCCTGAGCATCTGTTTGGTGAAGGCAAGTGTCCTCTGACCTATTATGTCCAATTTACTTTATAATTCATCAACTCGCATACCATGATCAACCTAAGGATTGACTAGCTTTGTATTTACCTTGTCCTTGATTACCTTTCGGGTTATTATTGTTTAGCTTTATGCTATTGCTCAACTCTAATCAATGAACATGATGAGATTTATCAATGATACGCTGTTTCCCTTCTTTATTATGATGTTATACTTGTGTCATTCAAGGGGACTCGAGCGGTTTCTCGAGTGCCTCTCCGTAAGGACCTGTTCGTTGGATGACCGCCCGGGAAAACAGTGCAACCATGAGGGTGGAATGGGATGCCCTTAGCTGAATAATTAGAGGAACCGGGGTGTAATTCGCTTAGCCGTCGTGCCGTTAATAGGGCTTAGTGTATGCGGCTCGCTCTGCCAAGTTTGGTTCGTCCCTTGGGGAGGAGTGTGGTGCATTTAGGAAACCTAACGGGCGGCTACAGCCTCGGGGAATATTTGTAAAGGCTACGTAGTGAAACCCTGCCTATTCACCTTGGTAGTGTTTAAGGGTTTGATCGGCCCGAGGCAAGAGAGAATCACGACTTGTGGGTAAAGTGCGCAACCTATGCAGAGTGTTATGAAACTGATATATCAGCCGTGCTCACGGTTATGAGCGGCCAAGGGAGCTCTATTGATTAGATACTTGATTAGAGATGTTCGGATTACAGGTGGCAATGAGATTGATGGTTTTTGATATTGACTATGGTAATGGTAAGTGGTATTCTTTCCATTTGGAAAGGGTACTTTGGGTTAAGAACTTGGGTTAATGCTAAAACCTGGCTTTCTACTAGTAATAATAACCTGACCAACTAAAAGCAACTGCTTGACTTAACCCCACATAAAGCTAGTCCACTACAACCAAACGGGACATTTGCTGAGTACGTTGATGTGTACTCACCCTTGCTTTCACAAAACACCAGGTTGCCTTTGGTGCAATCTATGCTCAGGTAAAGAAGGCGTCGAGGCGGATCTCCAGGAGTTCTAGGACGTCGACGAGTTCGAGGATTAGGCTAGCGACCTCCCCCAGTCAGCTGCCTGTGGTGGGTTGTTTACGTTGGCTACGTTTCGATTCTGTGTACTTTGATTTATATTATGTAAATGACTCTAGTCTGTAATATTATTACTTACTCTTTATTATAATTTGAAGCATTGTGCTATGATGAGTCATTTATTTAATCGCTGTGTACGTGAATTACTGATCCTGGCACGTACATGGTTCGCATTCGGTTTACCTTCAAAACTGGGTGTGACAGCGGGCGAGGTCACGGCAGCGACCGAGGGTAGGGGCGTGGCGGGCGAGGGCGCAGCGGCGGCGACGAGGCGACGTGGAGGGCAGCGGCGGCGTGTGAGAAGAGAGTGAGAAAGAAAGGACTCACAGTTGCTATATACGAGTTCTTTGCCGAGTGCCCGTGATCTGGCACTCGGCAAAGATTTTTTTTAATTTTAAAATTGAAAGGGAAATAGGGTCAAACCTTTTTCCTATATGATTTTGGTGGTTGAATTGCCCAACACAAACAATTGGACTAACTAGTTTGCTCTAGATTATATGTTCTACATGTGCCATAGGTTCAACACAAACCAATAAAAAGAACAAGTTAGGGTTCAAAAAGAAAGGAGCAAAAGAAACCGAAGGCTGCCCTGGTCTAGCGCACCGGACTGTGTTCGGTGCACTAGGGAGATCAACTATGAACTCCTCAGCTTCGGGTTTTCTCTAGGCCACTCCGCTATAATTCACCGGACTGTCCGATGTGCCATGCGGAGCAACGGCTACTGCGCCAACGGTCGTCTGCAAAAGGTGAACAGTGCGTGAACAGTGCGCGGACAGTTCACGCAGAGTCAGAGCAGCGCCAGAAGGCGCACCGGACAATGAACAGTGCATGTTCGGTGCGGCACCGGACTGTCCAGTGCCCCAAGAAGTCAGAGCTCCAATGGTCGAAACTGTCAGAACCCTAACGGTTGGGTGACGTGGCTGGCGCACCGGACTGTCCGGTGCGCCCATCGACAGCAGCCTTCCCCAACGGTTGTTTTGGTGGTTGGGGCTATAAATACCCCCAACCACCACCATTCAAGGCATCCAAGTTTTTCAGACATCTCACTCAATACAAGAGCTAGTGCATTCAATACAAGACACAATTCAATTGAATCAAAGCCTCTCCAAGTCCCAATTCCACTCAAAGCAATTAGTGACTAGAAGAGAGAGTTTTGCTCGTGTTCTTTGAGCTCTTGTGCTTGGATCGCTTTTCTTCTTCCTCTTTCTTGTTCTCAAGCAACTTGTAATCAAAGCAAGAGACACCAAGTTGTGGTGGTCCTTGTAGGGGTCTAAGTGACTCGTTTGATTAAGGAGAAAAGCTCACTGGGTCTAGGTGACCGTTTGAGAGAGGGAAAGGGTTGAAAGAGACCCGGTCTTTGTGACCACCTCAACGGGGAGTAGGTTTGCAAGAACCGAACCTCGGTAAAACAAATCATCATGTCATCTGCTTTCATTTGCTTGTGATTTGTTTTCGCCGTCTCTAATGGACTCAATTTTATTTCTAACGCTAACCCGGTTTGTAGTTGTGCTTAAAGTTTGTAAATTTCAGATTTGCCTATTCACCCCCCTCTAGGCGACTTTCAATTGGTATCAGAGCCCGGTACTTCATTAGAGTCTAACCACTCGAAGTGATGTCGGGAGCATCCGCCAAGAGGGAGATGGAAACAGACACAAGCCACGGGAAAGCTCCATCGAAGGAGTCCGGCGCCAAAGGAAGGGAGGAATCACCTCCCCGCATCAAGTCGCATCGGAGTGGCGACAAGAAGAAGAAGATGAAGAAAGTGGTCTACTACGAGACCGACTCTTCATCGCCATCCACCTCCGGCTCCGACGCGCCGTTTGTCACTTCTAAGCGCCATGAGCGCAAGAAGTTTAGTAAGATCCTCTTACGCTACCCTCACATTTCTAAACGTACTCCATTACTTTTCGTCCCATTAGGCAAACCACCGGTTTTTACGGTGAAGATTATTGTATGTGGAATGATAAAATGAGGCATCACCTAACCTCACTCCACTCTAGCATTTGGGACATTATTGAGTTTGGAGCACAGGTACCATCCGTAGGGGATGAAGGATACGATTCGGACGAAGTAGCCCAAATCCGGCACTTCAACTCCCAAGCCACTACTATACTCCTCGCCTCTCTAAGTCGAGAGGAGTATAAAGTGCAAGGGTTGAAGAGTGCCAAAGAGATTTGGGACGTGCTCAAGACCGCACACGAAGGAGATGAGGTGACAAAGATCACCAAGCGGGAGACGATCGAGGGGGGAGCTCGGTCGGTTCGTCCTCAACCAAGAAGAGGAGCCACAAGCCATGTACAAAACCGGCTCAAGACCTTGGTGAATCAAGTGCGCAACCTCGGGAGCACAAAATGGGATGACCATGAAATGGTCAAGGTTATTCTAAGATCACTCATTTTCTTAATCCTACACAAGTTCAATTAATTCGTGGTGATCCTAGATACAAGCTAATGTCTCCCGAGGAGGTTATAGGAAAGTTTATGAGCTTTGAATTAATGATCAAAGGCTCCAAACAAATCATCGAGTGAGGCGTCACCTCCACACCCGAGGTGCAACCAGTCGCATTCAAAGCGACGGAGGAGAAGAAAGAAGAGTCCACATAAAGTAGGCTCCCCATCGATGCCTCCAAGCTCGACAACGAGGAAATGGCACTCATCATCAAGAGCTTTCGCCAAATCCTCAAGCAAAGGGGAGGGAAGGATTACAAGCCCCGCTCCAAGAAAGTTTGCTACAAGTGTGGTAAGCCCGATCATTTTATTGCCAAATGTCCATTATCAAGTGATAGTGACAGGGGCGACGACAAGAAGGGAAGAAGGAAGGAAAAGAAGAAGTACTATAAGAAGAAGGGCGGCGATGCCCATGTGTGTCGGGAATGGGACTTCGATGAGAGCTCCACCGACTCCTCCTCCGACGAGGACGCCACCAACATCGCCGTCACCAAAGGCCTCCTCTTCCCCAATGTCGGCCACAAGTGCCTCATGGCAAAGGACGACAAAAAGAAGAATGTAAAATCTAGAGCCTCCACTAAATATACAACATCTAGTGATGAGGGTAACTCTAGTGAAGATGAGGATGATTTGCTTAGTCTTTTTGCAAATCTTAACATGCAACAAAAGGAAAAATTAAATGAATTAAATAAGCGCTATTCATGAGAAGGATAAACTCTTGGATAGACAAGAGGACTTCCTTATTAACGAAAATAAAAAGCATGTTAAGGTAAAAAATGCTTATGCTCAGGAAGTAGAAAAATGTGAAAAATTAACTAGTGAGCTTAGCATTTGCCATGACACTATCTCTAACCTTAGAACTGAAAATGCCAAATTAATTGCTAAGGTTGAGAAATTAAATGTTTGTGATGATTCTCTTGTCAACCTTAAAAATGATAATGCTAGTTTGATTGCTAAGATTGATAAGTTGAATGAATCACTTTCTAGCCTTAAGATTGAGAATGATAAATTAATGTCTAAGACTAAAGATTTAAATGTTTGCATTGTTTCTATTTCCAATCTTAGAAATGAGAATGCCATGTTACATGCTAAGATTGATGAATTAAATGTTTGCAAACCCTCTACATCCACCGTTGATCATGTTTCTATTTGCATGAGATGTAGAGATATTAATGTTGATGTTATTCATGGTCACCTAGCTTTAATTAAACAACAAAATTATCACATAGCACAACTAACTAGCAAAATTAATGAGCATGAGATAGAAAATGAAAATTTTCAAATTTGCTAGAAGCATGCTCTATAGTGGGAGACGCCCTGGCATTAAGGATGGCATTGGCTTCCAACAAGGAGACAACGTCAAGCTTAATGCCCCTAAGAAATTGTATAACTTTGTTAAGGGCAAAGTTCCCATGGTTCAGGATAACGAGGGCTATATTTTATATCCTCCTGGTTATCCTGAACATAAGATTAGGAGAATTCATTCTAGGAAGTCTCACTCTGGCTCTCATCATGCTTTTATGTATTAGAGTGAGACATCTAGTTCTAGGCAATCCACTTATGCTAAATTGCCTAAAAAGAAAACTCCTACTGCATCAAATGAGTCTATTGTTTCATTTAAGACTTTTGATGCTTCATTTGTTTTAACTAACAAATCAGGCAAAGTAGTTGCCAAATATGCTGGGGGCAAACACAAGGGCTCCAAGACTTGTGTTTGGGTACCCAAGGTGCTTGTTTCTAATGTCAAAGGACCCAAGACCGTTTGGGTACCTAAGAACAAAGCCTAAACTTGTTTTGTAGGTTTATGCATCCGAGGGCTCAAGTTGGATCATTGATAGCGGGTGCACAAACCACATGACAGGGGAGAAAAGAATGTTCTCCTCCTATGAGAAAAATAATGATTCCCAAAGAGCTATCACATTCGGGGATGGAAATCAAGGTTTGGTCAAAGTACTTGGTAAAATTGCTATATCTCCTGACCATTCTATTTCCAATGTTTTTCTTGTAGATTCTTTAGATTACAATTTGCTTTCTGTTTCTCAATTATGCAAAATGGGTTACAACTGTCTTTTTACGGATATAGGTGTTAATGTCTTTAGAAGAAGTGATGATTCAGTAGCATTTAAGGGAGTATTAGAGGGTCAGCTATACTTAGTTGATTTTAATAGAGCTGAACTCGATACTTGCTTAATTTCTAAGACTAATATGGGTTGGCTCTAGCATCGCCGACTAGCCCATGTTGGGATGAAGAATCTTCACAAGCTTTTAAAGGGAGAACACATTTTAGGACTAACAAATGTTCATTTTGAGAAAGACAGGGTTTGTAGCGCATGCCAAGCATGAAAGCAAGTTGGTGCCCATCATCCACACAAGAACATCATGGTGATCGACAGGCCGCTTGAGCTACTCCACATGGATTTATTCGACCCGATAGCTTACATAAGCATCAGCGGGAGTAAGTATTGTCTTGTAATTGTGGACGACTACTCTCGCTTCACTTGGGTGTTCTTTTTGCAGGAAAAATCACAAACCCAAGAGACTTTAAAGGGATTCTTGAGACGAGCTCAAAATAAGTTCGGATTGAGGATCAAAAAGATTAGAAGCGACAATGGGACGGAGTTCAAGAACTCTCAAATTGAAGGCTTTTTTGAGGAGGAGGGCATCAAGCATGAGTTCTCTTCTCCCTACACGCCACAACAAAATGGTGTAGTGGAGAGAAAGAATAGAACTCTACTTGACATGGCGAGGACCATGCTTGATGAATACAAGACACCGGACCGGTTTTGGGCTGAGGCGATTAACAGCACATGCTACTCCATCAACCGGTTATATCTTCATTGAATCCTCAAGAAAACATCATATGAACTCCTCACCGGTAAAAAGCCCAATGTTTCATATTTTAGAGTCTTTGGAAGCAAATGTTTTATTCTTGTTAAAAGAGGTAGAAAATCTAAATTTGCTCTTAACGCTGTAGAAGGCTTTTTACTTGGTTATGACTCAAACACAAGGGCATATAGAGTATTCAACAAATCCACTAGATTAGTTGAGGTTTCTTGTGACATTGTGTTTGATGAGACTAATGGCTCCCAAGTGGAGCAAGTTGATCTTGATGAGCTAGATGATGAAGAGGCTCCATGCGTCACGCTAAGGAACATGTCCATTGGGGATGGTGTCCTAAGGAATCCGAAGAGCCTCCACAAGCACAAGATCAACCATCATCTTCCATTCAAGCATCTCCACCAACTCAAGATGAGGAACAGGCTCAAGATGATGAAGAATAAGATCAAGAAGATGAGCCACCTCAAGAGGAGGACAATGATCAAGGGGGAGATGATAATGATCAAGACAAGGAAGATGAACAGGGACAAAGACCGCCTCACCCAAGAATCCACCAAGCGATACAACGAGATCACCCCGTGAACTCCATCCTCAGCGATATTCATAAGGGGGTAACCACTCGATCTCGTGTCACTCATTTTTGTGAACATTACTCTTTTGTGTCTTCTATTGATCCATACCGGGTGGAAGACGCATTGAGAGACTCGGATTGGGTGTTGGCAATGCAAGAGGAACTCAACAACTTCACGAGGAATGAGGTATGGCATTTGGTTCCACGTCCTAACCAAAATGTTGTAGGAACCAAGTGGGTTATCCGCAACAAGCAAGATGAGCATGGTGTGGTGACAAGGAACATAGCCCGGCTTGTAGCCAAAGGATATTCACAAGTCGAAGGTTTGGATTTCGGTGAAACCTATGCACCCGTAGCTAGGCTTGAGTCAATTCGCATATTACTTGCCTATGCTACTTACCATGGCTTCAAGCTTTATCAAATGGACGTGAAGAGTGCCTTCCTCAATGGACCAATCAAGGAAGAGGTCTATGTTGAGCAACCTCTCGACTTTGAAGATAGTGAGTGCCCGAATCATGTGTATAAACTCTCTAAGGCGCTTTATGGGCTCAAGCAAGCCCCAAGAGCATGGTACGAATGCCTAAGAGATTTTCTTATCACTAATGGCTTCAAAGTCGGAAAAGCCTATCCTACTCTCTTTACTAAAACTATTGCAAATGATTTGTTTGTATGCCAAATTTATGTTGATGATATCATATTTGGGTCTACTAACAAATCTACTTGTGAAGAGTTTAGTAGGATCATGGTACAAAAATTCGAGATGTCTATGATGGAGGAGTTGAAGTATTTTCTAGGATTTCAAGTCAAGCAACTCCAAGAGGGCACCTTCATCAGCCAAACAAAGTACATTCAAGACATACTCACCAAGTTTGGAATGAAGGATGCCAAGCCCATCAAGACACCCATGGGAACTAATGGGCATCTCGACCTCAACATGGGAGTTAAATCCGTAGATCAAAAGGTATACCGGTCGATGATAGGATCTTTACTCTATTTATGTGCATTTCGACCGGATATTATGCTTTTCGTATGCATGTGTGCAAGATTCCAAGCCGATCCTAAGGAAGTTCACCTTAGGGCCGTGAAAAGAATCTTGAGATATTTAGTTCATACACCTAAGTTTGGTCTTTGGTACCCCAAGGGATCCACTTTTGATTTAATAGGTTATTCAGATGCTGATTGGGCAGGGTGTAAAATTGATAGAAAGAGCACATCAGGGACTTGTCAGTTCTTGGGAAGATCCCTGGTGTCTTGGGCTTCAAAGAAACAAAACTCAGTAGCTCTTTCCACCGCCGAAGCCGAGTATATTGTCGCAGGCATTTTTTGCGCGCAATTACTTTTTGGATGAGGCAAACCCTGAGGGACTATGGCTACAAATTTTGCAAAGTCCCTCTCCTATGTGATAATGAGAGTGCAATCCGCATGGTGGATAATCCCGTTGAACACAGCCGCACTAAGCACATAGCCATTCGGTATCACTTTTTGAGAGATCACCAACAAAGGGGGATATCGAGATTGCTTATGTTAGCACCAAAGAACAATTAGCCGATATCTTTACCAAACCATTAGATGAGAAATATTTTACCAAACTTATGAATGAGCTAAACATTCTTGATTCTCGGAATTTCGATTGATATTTTGCACACATCGCTCACTTATATACCTTTGATTATATCTCTTTTATGTCTATGACTAATGTGTTTTCATGTGTATTCTTATACTTAGTCATAGAATTGAAAGGGAAATGGAGTATTCGGCAAAGACAACGCTTCCACTCAACTCCATCGTATTATCTACTCTTTACCGGTATTCCGCCATCTCTCCACATTGGTATAATCTTTCACTCATATATTGTTTGCCAAAGGGGAGAGAATTTAAAAAGGGCTCACAAAGTCTCCGTTTTTGGCGATTCATGCCAAAGGGGGAGAAGTATTAGGCCAAAGCAAAAGGATCGCACCACCAAATTTTTAATTGTGTTTTGAAAAATTTATTGGTTTTATTGGTATATTTAAAATTGGTATTCCTCTAATGAGAAGTATCTCAATTGGTATATCCCAAAACCCTCTTGAAAGCTAAGAGGAGAATTTTATTTAGGGTGAGTTTTGTTTGAGTCAAAGGAAAAGCATTTGAAACAGGGGGAGAAAATTTCAAATCTTGAAAATGCTTCTTTCAATCTTATTCATATACCTTTGACTATTTGCAAAAGGATTTTGAAAAGAATTTTCCAAAGAATTTGCAAAAACAAAACTAGTGGTGCAAGCGTGGTCCAAAATGTTGAATAAGAAGAAAGCAATCCATGCATATCTATTAAAATAATTATATTGGTTTAATTTCAAGCAATCTTTGCACTTACCTTATGCAAACTAGTTCAATTCTGCACTTATATATTTGCTTTGGTTTGTGTTGGCATCAATCACCAAAAAGGGGAGATTGAAAGGAAAATAGGGTCAAACCTTTTTCCTATATGATTTTGGTGGTTGAATTGCCCAACACAAACAATTGGACTAACTAGTTTGCTCTAGATTATATGTTCTACAGGTGCCATAGGTTCAACACAAACCAATAAAAAGAACAAGTTAGGGTTCAAAAAGAAAGGAGCAAAAGAAACCAAAGGTTGCCCTGGTCTCGCGCACCGGACTGTCCGGTGTGCCACCGGACAATGTCCGGTGCACCACCGGACAGTGTCCGGTGCACCAGGGAGATCAACTCTGAACTCCTCAGCTTCGGGTTTTCTCTAGGCCACTCCGCTATAATTCATCGGACTGTCCGGTGTGCCATGCGGAGCAACGGCTACTGCGCCAACGGTCATCTGCAAAAGGTGAATAGTGCGTGAACAGTGCACAGAGAGTTTGCGTAGAGTCAAAGCAGCACCAGAAGGCGCACCGGACAATGAACAGTGCCTGTCTGGTGAGGCACCGGATTGTCCAGTGCCCCTAGAAATCAGAGCTCCACTGTCCGGTGCGCCCATCGACAACAGCCTTCCCCAACGGTTGTTTTTTGGTTGGGGCTATAAATACCCCCAACCACCACCATTCAAGGCATCCAAGTTTTTCAGACATCTCACTCAATACAAGAGCTAGTGCATTCAATACAAGACATAATTCAATTGAATCAAAGCCTCTCCAAGTCCCAATTCTACTCAAAGCAATTAGTGACTAGAAGAGAGAGTTTCGCTCGTGTTATTTGAGCTCTTGTGCTTGGATCACTTTTCTTCTTCCTCTTTCTTGTTCTCAAGCAACTTGTAATCAAAGCAAGAGACACCAAGTTGTGGTGGTCCTTGTAGGGGTCTAAGTGACCCGTTTGATTAAGGAGAAAAGCTCACTCGGTTTAGGTGATCGTTTGAGAGAGGGAAAGGGTTGAAAGAGACCAGGTCTTTGTGACCACCTCAACGGGGAGTAGGTTTGCAAGAACCGAACCTCGGTAAAACAAATCACCGCGTCATCCACTTTCATTTGCTTGTGATTTGTTTTCGCCCTCTCTAACGAACTCAGTTTTATTTCTAACACTAACCCGGCTTGTAGTTGTGCTTAAAGTTTGTAAATTTCATATTTGCCTATTCACCCCCTCTCTAGGCGACTTTCAAAAATGCACTTTTCTGAGTGCCCTCGATCCGACACTCGGTAAAGGTTTCTTTGCCGAATGCAGTCTAGGCAACACTCAGCAAACATTATTTCACTATACTTTGCCGAGTGTCAACCGACTGACACTCGGCAAAGTACATTTTTATTTTTTTTATTTTCCCAACCAAACTTTTTGTGGGATGTTCCTATACTATGTAGACCTACATGTACCATTTTGGGACAATTAGAAAAGTGTTTTCTATAGCTAGTAGATTTAGTTCATTTATTTGAATTTCTTCGAAAAATTCATATTTGAACTGCAAGTCACTCGAAACTTGGAAAACCGTGCATGCAAAAATAATATCCATGCTATTTAGCACAAGTTATGATCGATTTCAGGAGCGGACCGGAAACTTCAAGCACCATGCTCACTCAACATGGCCGTGAACTTGCCATCCAGCTGTTTAAAAATTGTATAAAACCCAAACAAAGTCAGAAAATCATGAAACTTGTCCACGTGTCATGATATCATATGTAGAGGTTGTGATAAAAATTTGAGAATGTTTCGAGAAAGTTGTGAGACACTATGTGTATAATTCTAGGAGAACTACACATGAAATCATAGAGTTTCAATGTAGTTTCCTAGGTTTCTACACATAGTGTCTCACAACTTTCTCGAAACATTCTCAAATGTTTATCACAACCTCTACATATGATATCATGACATGTGGACAAGTTTCATGATTTTCTGACTTTGTTTGTATTTTATAAAAAATTTAAACAGCTGGATGGCAAGTCCACGACTATGTTGAGTGAGCATGGTGCTCGAAGTTTCCAGTCCGCTCCTAAAATCGGTCGTAACTTGTGCTAAATAGCATGGATATTATTTTTGCATGCATGGTTTTCCAAGTTTCGAGTGACTTGCAGTTCAAATGTGAATTTTTCGAAGAAATTCAAATAAACGAACTAAATCTACTAGCTATAGAAAACACTTTTCTAATTGTCCCAAAATGGTACATGTAGGTCTATATAGTGTAGGAACATACCATAAAAAGTTTGGTTGGGAAAATAAAAAAATGTACTTTGCCAAGTGTCAGCCGGTTGACACTCGGCAAAGAATCTTCTTTGCCGAGTGCCAATGTTCGGCCCTCGGCAAAGGCTAACGGCCATCAGCTCTAGACGGCCGCTGACGACCCTTTGCCGAGCGCCGTCTTCGCCGAGTGTTCGGCACTCGGCAAAGAATACTCTGTCAAGTGTATTTCTATGCCGAGAGTCCTACACTCGGTAAACGAGCTCGTTACCGAGAGCAGGACTTTGTCGAGTGCGGCACTCGGCAAAGGCTTCTTTGCCGAGTGCCCAACAAAAAGCACTCGGCAAAGAGCCGAGCACTCAGTAAATGCCTGGATTCCGATAGTGTTAGTTAGTTTAAGGTATCATTAGTTTAGGTTTAATTATAGTTTAGGCTAGGTCTGGCGCATTAGAGGACTGTAATTGGTATAGGGTAGAGATAGAATGTAAATATGGTTGTAGAGAATTATGGTATAAATTAAAAAGACCGGCTAATACAGAATAATTTTTTAAGATAGAGAAACGAGATAGAACGAGTGTGGATAGCCTGAGATCATGAGCTGCAAGTATGCCTGCAAACGGGGTGGGTGGAAGTGGGTATTTTAGGTGGGTTTAAGAAATGGTTTTGTTTTGGTGGGTTGTGATGGGTTTTAATTGTGAATGGGTTGGGTTTGGTGGGTTTATTTTGTATTGTGGGTCGAAATGGTTGATACCCATGGGTGTAGATGGGTTTGCATAGGCGTGGGCTTCCATGGGTCTTCACCCATCCATAGACCGTAGGACTGTAATCGAGTCGACTCCCAACTTAGTCCCAATTCTCAACATACCCAACTCAACCCTAACTCTCCAAGTCTTCACCCGTGCACCGGCAGTCGCATCCTGCTTCCTGCCCCGGCGGCCGACACCCCCTCTCTCCAAGTCTTCGCCTCGGCGGACGGAGCTCCCCTGGCCCCTGCTGACGCCCGACGCTAATTAGACAATTTCACACTTAGACGCTGACGCCCCTGTCCCCTGGCGCACGCTCTTGCATACACTGTCGCCCCAGGGACCGTTCACACATGCTTCTTTTCTTTTCACTTCCAGGGAGATTTATGCATCGTTCGGTGGGCTTCTGATGCTACCTAGATGTGCCCTTCCATTGTTGCTAGCTTCGAGCTTGATCAGAGACTCTTTTCACAACTGCTAGTTTATGTTTCTTGCTAAAAAGATAATTGTTCATTAAAGATTGTCGGAGAGGGAATTCTCCGGCTGGGTGGTGGAACGCACCCACCCTAAATCCTTAGATGAGGAGGGGCCTAAGTGTTTTGCCTGTCTACTAAACGATGGATGAACACAAGAACACATAAGGGTTTAGAGTGGTTCGGGCCGCTGGAGCGTAATACCCTACTCCACTGTGTGTTGTATTGAGCTTGAGAGCTTGTATGAACTTGTGAGTCTGAGTGTCTAAGTTGGATCTGCCTTGTAACGTCGTGTGCCCTCCCTTTTATAGCTCAAGGGGGGTAGGTACAAGGGTGCTGAGCCCCGACATGTGGGCCTAGGGGCAAAATGGAAGGAAGAACTAATGCCTGCAATGCCCGGGCGATCTCCCGTGCACCATAATGTTCGTAGTGCATATAGTATTGATATGCCGTCGCTGTTTCTCCGGTATGCGCGAGTCATAATGAGCGCAGCGCATGCGGCCGCATGGGTGTACTGCCTGCCAACGGAATGGACAGGCACGCCGCCTGCAAGATGGCCTGGTCGCCGCCCGTTAGCGGAGTGGACAGGGCACATTAAATGCTGAGGTGGCACATCGCCTGCCAGTGGAGTGGACAGGGCTCATTAAATGCCGAGGTGGTACATCACCTGCTAGTGGAATGGACAGGCGGCGTGCCTTATCCGCAATAAATGCAGAGGCCGCGCGGCCCAGAGGCCTTACGTCAGGCTCCGCCCGCTGGTTTACGTCACGGGCAGCGTGCCACGTGGCAGCATCGGGGCTCCGCCTGAGCGGGGAGCAGAAGTGGACGAGGTACGGTCCGGACACGTGTTAGCTCCGGACCCCTGCCTGGCCTTGATTAAGGCCTGGGTATTCTTTGTCTCGGAATCCTGGGACCCTGCTGCCAGTGGCCCGGACCCCGCATAGAGGGGTCCGGGACCCATCCTAGGGTTTCGGTCTGCACCCGTGGAGGGCCTGGACCTAACTCGGGGGTCCGGTCTGCTTATACAGGGGTCCGGTACTTTCCCATGGGGGACCGAGCCCACTGTTGATACCTCAGAGGGTATTGTCTTCTCTGGCCACGTGGCGGCTCTGGAGGCATCCATGTGGTGGGGTCGGGTGCTGCTTATCACGCGACTAGATATAGCCACGCGGGCACCGCACCTTCATACTGTAGTAAGGGGTACCCCTATTCTAGGGTACCGACAGTGGCCCCTGGGCCCACCTCGGGGGAGGACACGAGCCTGCAGGTGGGGCCAAAGCTTGATTGGCGATTGGCGCATCGCTTCCATGCGCTTGCTGACGTGATCACTGCCAGTCTGCCTTCGGTCACGCCAACTGCCAAGTCTGTCCCCGCGGATGACTAACCCGCGGCCCCACGCCTGGTGGTTTTGCCGAGCCACGCGCAAGGCGCCTTGATACCGCTGCATTGGTTTAAAAATTCACCTTCTCAGTCTTTTGCGGCGGCCCCGAGGGGGCGCGGTACTGGCGCGAGCGGCGGTTCGCTCTTTCTGCACTCGGAAACCGACGCCCAAGGAGTATGACTCATGGGCCCGGGCCCCCATGTCAGAGACTGGGCCGTTGTTTTCGGCGGAGATGGAGAGGCGCACTACCGCGGGCGGCGGTTCGCTCCTCGCGTGGCGGTTTGCTTTCTTCACACTCGGAAGCCGACACCCAAGGAGTATGACTCGTGGGCCCGGGCCTTCGTGTCAGAGACTGGGTCGTCGTCTTTAGCAGAGATGGAGAGGCGCACTACCGCGAACGGCGGTTTGCTCCTCGCGTGGCGGTTCGCCTTCTTTGCACTCGGAGATCCGCATGCCAGCTGTATGACTTGTGGGCCCGAGCTCCCGTGTCATAGGCTGGGCTGCTTTGGTGCACGTCGGGCGAGATTTTCTGCGGCATCTCGGGGCACGAGCGGGAGAGTCTTCCTTGAAAAGGGATTCACCCCGCATGCAGCAGTTACGCTTTCGCATTCTCTCCAACTGTTGCGCCCTTTCGCCTTCGAGCTCTCCGCACCCATTGCATTTGTGCTCCTCTGCTTCCCGCCGCCGTAGTCGCCATGGCCTTGCTTGTCCATCCCGAGCGCTTCCAGTCCGAGGAGGCACTCAACCTGGTGCGCAACCTGCTCGGATGGGGCGCGCCGGCGTTCTCTAGAAGGATCCACGCCGGTGCCTCCCCCTCGACAATCTCGCCATAGGGGAGTTCATGCTCTTCGTCTCCTACCTCTCTTGCGGGTTGGCGCTGCCGATCTCGCCTTTCTTCCTACTGCTGCTGAGGAGCTTGGCCTCCACTTTTGGCACCTCACGCCCCACTCCATCCTCCAGGCGGGCATCCTTGCCCACCTCTGTGAGATGTACGTGGGGGTGGCGCTTCTTCCGCCAGTGCTCGGACGAAAGGGTGTTGCGCAGCGACCTTCCGGAGAAAGCGAGTTGAGCTGCGGCTCCATCTTTCGCATGAACTTCATTGCCTCCTGTAGCGGCTGAAAGTCGCCTAGAGGGGGGGGGGTGAATAGGGTGAATCTGAAATTTATCAACTTAAGCACAACTACAAGCCGGGGTTAGCGTTAGAAGTATAAACAAGTCCGAGAGAGAGGGTAAAAAACAAATCGCGGGCAAATAAAGAGTGAGACACGATGATTTGTTTTACCGAGGTTCGGTTCTTGCAAACCTACTCCCCGTTGAGGTGGTCACAAATACCGGGTCTCTTTCAACCCTTTCTCTCTCTCAAACGGTCACTTAGACCGAGTGAGGTTCTCTTTTCAATCAAACGGGACACAAAGTCCCCGCAAGGACCACCACACAATTGGTGTCTCTTGCCTCGGTTACAATTGAGTTGATCACAAGAAAGAATGAGAAAAAGAAGCAATCCAAGCGCAAGAGCTCAAATGAACACAAGGCACTCTCTCACTAGTCACTATTTGATTTGGAATGAAATATGAACTTGGGAGAGGATTTGATCTCTTTGGTGTGTCTTGTATTGAATGTTATAGCTCTTGTAAGGTGTAGGAAGTTGGAAAACTTGGATGCAATGAATGGTGGGTGGTTGGGGGTATTTATAGCCCCAACCACCAAACTAGCCGTTTGGTGAAGGTTGCTGTCGCATGGCGCACCGGACAGTCTGGTGCGCCACCGGACACTGTCCGGTGCGCCTGCCACGTCACCTGGCCGTTGGATTCTGACCGTTGGAGCTTCTGTCTTCTGGGGCACCGGACAGTCCGGTGGTGCACCGGACATGTCCTGTAGACTGTCCGGTGCACCTTCTGGCGCAAGCCTGACATCTGCGCGCACTGTAGCGCATTGAATGTTGTTGCAGGCGACCGTTGGCACAGAAGTAGCCGTTGCTCCGCTGGCACACCGGACAGTCTGGTGCACCACTGGACAGTCCGGTGAATAATAGCGGAACAGCCTCCAGAATTCCCGAAGGTGAGCAGTTCGGAGTTGGAGTCCCTGGTGCACCGGACACTGTCCGGTGCGCCAGACCAGGGCACACTTCGGCTGACTTTTGCTCTCTCTATTTGAATCCTTTGTCAGTCTTTTTATTGGTTTGTTGTGAACCTTTGGCGCCTGTAGAACTCATAATCTAGAGCAAACTAGTTAGTCCAATTATTTGTGTTGGACAATTCAACCACCAAAATCTATTTAGGAAAAGGTGTAACCCTATTTCCCTTTCAATCTCCCCCTTTTTGGTGATTGATGCCAACACAAACCAAAGCAAATATAGAAGTGCATAATTGAACAAGTTTGCAGAATGTAAGTGCAAAGGTTGCTTGGAATGAAACCAATAAGTTCTTATAAGATATGCATGGATTGATTTCTTCATTTTCATCATTTTGGACCTCGCTTGCACCACATGTTTTGTTTTTGCAAATTCTTTTCAAATTCTTTTCAAATTCTTTTCAAAGTCCTTTTGCAGATAGTCAAAGGTACATGAATAAGATTTTGAGAATCATTTTCAAGATTTGAATTTTCTGATTTGAATTTTCTCCCCCTGTTTTAAATGCTTTTCCTTTGACTAAACAAAACTCCCCCTCAATAAAGTCCTCCTCTTAGTGTTCAAGAGGGTTTTAGATATTAGTTTTGAAAGGGTTGTACCAATTTGAAATTCTATCAAAAATAAGATACCAAAAATCACCATTTGAAAAATCTTTTCTTAACACACATTTTTTAAATTGGTGGTGGTGCGGTCCTTTTGCTTTGGGCTAATACTTTCTCCCCCTTTGGCATGAATCGCCAAAAACGGATACTTGAGTGAAATATAAGCCCTTGCCTATAACTACTTTCTCCCCCTTTGGCAAACAATATGAGTGAAGATTATACCAAAGATGGAGAGCGACGCGGAGTGACGGCGAAGGATGAATAATTTCGATGGAGTGGAGTGGAAGCCGTTGTCTTCGCCGAAGACTACTTTTTTCCTTTCAATCTATGACTTAGTTTGAGATATACTTGAAAACACATTAGTCATAGCACATGAAAGAGATATGATCAAAGGTATATTAACTAGCTATGTGTGCAAAACATCAATAAAAATTCCTAGAATCAAGAATATTTAGCTCATGCCTAAGTTTGGTAAATGTTTGTTCATCTAATGGCTTGGTAAAGATATCAGCTAATTGTTCTTTGGTGTTAATATATGCAATCTCGATATCCCCCTTTTGTTGGTGATCCCTTAGAAAATGATACCGAATGGCTATGTGTTTAGTGCGGCTATGTTCAACGGGATTATCCGCCATGCGGATTGCACTCTCATTATCACATAGAAGACGAACTTTGGTTAATTTGTAACCATAGTCCCTAAGGGTTTGCCTCATCCAAAGCAATTGCGCGCAACAATGGCCTGCGGCAATATACTCGGCTTCGGCGGTAGAAAGAGCTACGGAATTTTGCTTCTTTGAAGCCCAAGACACCAGAGACCTTCCCAAGAACTGGCAAGTCCCCGATGTGCTCTTTCTATTAATTTTACACCCTGCCCAATCGGCATCCGAATAACCAATTAAATCAAATGTGGATCCCCGAGGGTACCAAAGGCCAAACTTAGGAGTATAAACTAAATATCTCAAGATTCGTTTTACGGCCCTAAGGTGAGCTTCCTTAGGATCGGCTTGGAATCTTGCACACATGCATACAGAAAGCATAATGTCCGGTCGTAGAAGCACATAAATAGAGTAAAGAACCTATCATCGACCGGTATACCTTTTGATCTACGGATTTACCTCCCGTGTCGAGGTCGAGATGCCCATTGGTTCCCATGGGTGTCTTGATGGGCTTGGCATCCTTCATCCCAAACTTGTTTAGAATGTCTTGAATATACTTCGTTTGGCTAATGAAGGTGCCCTCTTGGAGTTGCTTCACTTGAAAACCTAAGAAGTACTTCAACTCCCCCATCATAGAGATCTCGAATTTTTGTGTCATGATCCTACTAAATTCCTCACATGTAGATTATTAGTAGACCCAAATATAATATCATCAACATAAATTTGGCATACAAACAAATCATTTGCAAGTGTTTTAGTAAATAAAGTAGGATCGGCTTTTCCGACTTTGAAGCCATTAGTGATAAGAAAGTCTCTTAGGCATTCATACCATGCTCTTGGGGCTTGCTTGAGCCCATAAAGCGCCTTAGAGAGTTTATATACATAGTTAGGGTACTTACTATCTTTAAAGCCGGGAGGTTTCTCAACATAGACCTCCTCCTTGATTGGTCCATTGAGGAAGGCACTCTTCACGTCCATTTGGTAAAGCTTGAAGCCATGGTAAGTAGCATAGGCAAGTAAAATGCAAATTGACTCTAGCCTAGCTACGGGTGCATAGGTTTCACCGAAATCCAAACCTTCGACTTGTGAATATCCCTTGGCCACAAGTCGGGCTTTGTTCCTTGTCACCACACCATGCTCATTTTGCTTGTTGCGGAAAACCCACTTGGTTCCTACAACATTTTGGTTAGGACGTGGAACTAAATGCCATACCTCATTCCTAGTGAAGTTGTTGAGCTCCTCTTGCATTGCCACCACCCAATCCGAATCTTGAAGTGATTCCTCTACCTTGTGTGGCTCAATAGAGGAAACAAAAGAGTAATGTTCACAAAAATGAGCAACACGAGATCGAGTAGTTACCCCCTTTTGAATATCGCCGAGGATGGTGTTCACGAGGTGATCTCGTTGTATTGCTTGGTGGACTCTTGGGTGTGGCGGTCTTGTAACTTGTTCATCTTCCTCATCTTGATCACGGGCATCTCCCCCTTGATCATTGCTCTCCTCTTGAGGTAGCTCATCTTCTTGATTTTCTCCTTCATCATCTTGAGCCTCATCCTCATCTTGAGTTGGTGGAGATGCTTGCATGGAGGAAGATGGTTGATCTTGTGCTTGTGGAGGCTCTTCGGATTCCTTAGGACACACATCCCCAATGGACATGTTCCTTAGTGCGACGCATGGAGCCTCTTCATCATCTAGTTCATCAAGATCAACTTGCTCTACTTGAGAGCTGTTAGTCTCATCAAACACAATGTCACAAGAAACTTCAACTAGTCCAGAGGACTTGTTAAAGACTCTATATGCCCTTGTGTTTGAATCATATCCTAGTAAAAAGCCTTCTACAGCCTTAGGAGCAAATTTGGATTTTCTACCTCTTTTAACAAGAATAAAGCATTTGCTACCAAAGACTCTAAAATATGAAACATTGGGCTTTTTATCGGTTAGGAGTTTGTATGATGTCTTCATGAGGATTCGGTGTAGATATAACCGGTTGATGGCGTAGCAAGCGGTGTTGACCACCTCGGCCCAAAACCGATCCGAAGTCTTGTACTCATCAAGCATGGTTCTTGTCATGTCCAATATAGTTTGATTCTTCCTCTCCACTCCACCATTTTGTTGTGGGGTGTAGGGAGAAGAGAACTCATGCTTGATGCCCTCCTCCTCAAGGAAGCCTTCGATTTGTGAGTTCTTGAACTCCGTCCCGTTGTCGCTTCTAATTTTCTTGATCCTTAAGCCGAACTCATTTTGAGCCCGTCTCAAGAATCCCTTTAAGGTCTCTTGGGTATGAGATTTTTCCTGCAAAAAGAATACCCAAGTGAAGCGAGAATAATCATCCACAATAACTAGATAGTACTTACTCCCGCCGATGCTTATGTAAGCTATCGGGCCGAATAGGTCCATGTGTAGAAGCTCGAGTGGTCTGTCAGTCGTCATGATGTTCTTGTGTGGATGATGAACACCAACTTGCTTCCCTGCCTGACATGATGAACACTGTCCGGTGCTTCACAGGACAATTCGGTGAATTATAGCGGAGCGGCCTCCAGAATTCCCGAAGGTGAGCAGTTCGGAGTTGGAGTCCCTGGTGCACCGGACACTGTCCGGTGGCACACCAGACAGTCCGGTGCGCCACACCAGGGCACACTTCGGCTGACTTTTGCTCTCTCTATTTGAATCCTTTGTCGGTCTTTTTATTGGTTTGTTGTGAACCTTTGGCACCTGTAGAACTTATAATCTAGAGCAAACTAGTTAGTCCAATTATTTGTGTTGGGCAATTCAACCACCAAAATCTATTTAGGAAAAGGTGTAACCCTATTTCCCTTTCAGCGGCCTCATCAGCTCCTCCCTAAACTTCACCAGCACCTCGGGGTACGCCTCCATGAACTGGTCCAGCTCCGGCTCCGTCTCAGCGGCCAGGCCGCTGTCACACCCGGTTTTAGAAGGCAAACCGAATGCGAACCATGTACGTGCCAGGATCAGTTATTCACGTACACAGCAGTTACATAATATGGACATCATCACACAGTGCTCAAAATAGTATTAATAAGGGAAATAGTCGATTACATGATACGTCTGAGACGTCCATATAGTCCTTACAATAAATCAAAGTGCGGAAAAGAAACGTAGATAACCGCGGCCTTCACAGGCAGCCGACTGGGGGTTGCCGCTAACCCACACCTAGAACTCGTCGTAATCTTGGAACTCCTGGAAGTCTCCTTCCACAGCTTCATCTTCGCCTGAGCAGTGGTTGCAATGCTGACAACCTGGGGATGGGGGGGTTTGGTGTGTAGAGCAAGGGTGAGTACACATCAATATACTCAGCAAGTATCCTGTTTGGCTGTAGTGGACTAGCTTTATGTGGGGATAAGTCAAGCAGTTGCTTTTAGTTGGTCAGATTATTACTTACTAGTAGAAAGCCAAGTTTTAGCATTAACCCAAGTTATTAACCCGATGTACCCTTTCCAAACGAAAAGAATACCACTTACCAGCACCATAGTCATAACCAGAATCATCGATCTCATAACCACCTGTACCAAAGTATCTCTGATCAAGTACCACTAATCACTGGAGCTCCCTTGGCCGCTCATAACCGCGAGCACGGCTGATATATCAGTTTTCAAACACTCTGCAGAGGTTGTGCACTTTACCCACAAGCCGTGATTCCCATTCTGCCCGGAGATCATGACTCTCCATTGATCACTACCAAGGTGACCCAGCAGGGCATCACTACGTAGCCTTTACAAAGATTCCCCGGGACTGTAGCCACCCATTAGGTTTCCTAAATGCACCGCACTCCTCCCCAAGGGGCGAACCCAAACTTGGCAGAGCGAGCCGCATACACCGAGCCCCATTGACGGCACGACGGCTAAGTGAACTACACCCCGGATCCTCTAATTATTCAGCTAAGGGCACCCCATTCTACCCTCATGGTTGCACTGTTTTCCCGGGCGGTCATCCATAGAACAAGTCCTTACGAAGAGGCACTCGAGAAACCGCTCGAGCCCCCTTGATGACCACAAGTACAACATCATAATAAGAGAAGGGAAAACAGCGTATCATAGATAATCTCATCATGTTCATTGATTATAGTTGAGCAATAGCATAAAGCTAAACAGTAATAATCCAACCCAGATAGGTAAACAAGGACATGGATAACAAAAGCTAGTCAATCCTTAGGCATAAATGTGTAAAGCGGGAGGTGAATTAAATAATGAATAGGACATAGATAGGTCAAAGGACACTTGCCTCCACCAACCGACTGCTGCTCAGGGGCTTCTCCTGCGAGCTCCTCGGGCTCTTCGACCGGATCGTTCTCTATGCGATTGCAAGCATACATACATTCATCCATTCAAATTGGGAAACAAACAGTACATCATACAAGGGAACAAATAAGGTGAATATGCATCAGGTATGACATTCGATATCGCACTCATTATGGTTAGAAAGAAACGGGAAAAGGTCTCGCGGGGGAGGGGGGGGGTTAAAGCTTATGCACCAATGATTAGTTACAATTGGTTCTAACAAAAGAATTCAGTTATATGCACTAATGGAAACCTAGTCGTTTTTAGTTGATCAACATTGGACTGGATAAACAATTAATTGTATGAATATCTAGCATAACGAAATTCTAAGTTAAGTTTCCTATTTCAATAATATGAACAATGATTAGCCTACCTAAAATAAAATAAGTAACAGTAATGAAAGAAAATAAAATAAAAAAAAGGGGGGGTGGTTGAACCGGCCAGGGGGCGGTTGAACCGGCCTGGGGCAGGGGCGGGGGGCGGCCGAGCCGGCGGCGCGCAGGGGCGGCTGGGCAGGGGCGGCCGAACCGGCGGGGGGCGCGGGGCGCGGGGCAGGGGGCGGCCGAGCCGGCCAGGGGGCGGCCGAGCTGGCGCGCAGGGGCGGCCGAGCCGGCCGGGGGCGGGGCAGGGCGCGCAGGGGCGGCGGCGGCCGAGCCGGCCAGGGGCGGCCGAGCTGGGCGGCGGGCGGTTGGGCCGGGGCACGGGCGGCGGCGGCCGAACCGGGTGGGGGGAGAGGAGGGGAGATGGGGAAGGGAGGAGAGGGGGAGGGGGACCTCACCGGGGACGGGGACGGGCGGCCGAGCTGCAGGGGGCGGCGCTAGGGCAGGGGGCGGCGGTTGGGGTGGGGAAGAGAGAATGAGGGAGAGGGAGAGGGATTGGGGAAATTGGGGGAGAAAAGGGAGGGGCGGTTGGGCCGATGGGCCCAAAGGGGCGCGCGCGGGGGGCGGCTGGGCCGGCTGGGGGCGGCTGGGCCGGCCAGGGGCGGCCCACGGCGCGGGAGAGAGAAAAAGGGAGGGGAGAGAGAAAGAAAAAGAAAAGAAAGGAAAGGGTTTTTCTCCTTTTCGAAATCCGATCTTCCTAGATGAATGCACTTACATTTCTAAGCAATCAAAGAATGCATGGTTCGGCATGGTGCATCAAACAACATAAAGTAATTTAGGTTTTTTCTGTACACGGGAAAATCCAAGCCAAACCCCGCTATAACTTTGGAAAAGGTCAGGGTTTAGCGAGAGAACGAGAAAAGAAAAGGGTAACGCCTGAATTTGGTGAGAGAAAAGAAGAAAAAAATTCTACCCCCAAATTCAGGGCGTTACAAACCTATCCCCCTTAAAAGAATCTCGCCCTCGAGATTCAGGACTGGCTAGCAAAGAGCTCAGGGTATTTAGCCATCAGATCATCTTCACGCTCCCAGGTTGCTTCCTCCTCAGAGTGGTGATTCCATCTGACTTTGCACATTCTGATGGTCTTCCTTCGGGTGACTCTGTCTGCAACCTCAAGGATTTGCACTGGCTTCTCAACGTAGGTCAAGTCCTCCTGGACTTCAAGACCTTCCACTGGCAACTGCTCTTCTGGCACACGCAAGCACTTCTTCAACTGAGACACATGAAAGACATCATGCACAGTAGACAGATTCTCTGGCAGACTGAGCTGATAGGCCACTTCTCCACGTCTTGCAAGGATCTGATACGGACCAATGTAGCGGGGTGCTAGCTTGCCTTTCACTCCGAATCTTCTGACTCCTCTGATCGGTGACACTTTCAGATAGACAAAGTCTCCGACTTCGAAACTCAGCTCTCTTCTTCTTGTGTCTGCATAGCTTCGCTGCCTCGATTGCGCTATCTTCAGATTCTCTCGGACCATCTTGATGTTCTCTTCGGCTTCAAGCAAAATGTCTGGCCCAAACACTTGCTTTTCTCCGGGCTGATCCCATTGCAACGGAGTTCTGCAACTCCTTCCATAGAGCGCCTGAAATGGTGACATCTTCAAGCTGGCCTGGTAACTGTTGTTATAGGAAAACTCTGCATAAGGCAATCTCTTATCCCATCCGGACTGATCTTGCAACGCACAGGCTCTCAACATATCTTCAAGAATTTGATTGGTCCTTTCGGTCTGGCCATCTGTCTGCGGATGATAAGCTGAACTGAAATTCAGATGCGTGCCCAAAGCTTCATGCAACTGCTGCCAGAAATGAGAGGTGAACTGCGTTCCTCTGTCTGACACTATCTTCTTTGGCACACCATGAAGACAAACGATCCGAGACATATACAACTCTGCCAATACGGCACTGCTATAGTTGGTCTTGACAGGTATGAAGTGGGCTGACTTGGTCAAACGGTCCACTACTACCCAAATGGAATCGTAGCCGGCTCGAGTGCGAGGCAATCCGACTATGAAATCCATACCGATTTCATCCCATTTCCACTGAGGGATCTGCAACGGTTGCAACAATCCAGCAGGTCTCTGGTGTTCTGCCTTAATTCTTCGACAACTATCGCACATAGCCACATGCTCTGCGATTTCCCTCTTCATTCCGTACCACCAGAATTTCTTCTTCAGATCCTGATACATCTTCTCACTGCCAGGGTGAATCGAATAAGCTGTCTCATGAGCTTCCTTAAGAATCAACTCCCGAATGGACTGGACATTGGGAACACACAAGCGGTCTTTGAACCATATCACGCCTTCTGCATCTTCTCGAAAATCTTTGCCTTTGCCTTCTAGAATCAGTCGCCGGATCTCACTGATTTTCTCATCATTCTTCTGCGCTTCTTTGATTTCGCGCTCTAAGGTAGGTTCCAACTCAACTGTGACTCCTCGCAAATTGTTCAGAAAACCGAGGCTCAACTTGTCGAACTCCTTGGCCAACTCATAAGGCATCGGACGAGCAACCATCAGATTGACTTGACTCTTTCTGCTCAAAGCATCTGCCACTACGTTTGCTTTGCCTGGATGGTAATGGATCTCCAACTCATAATCTTTGATCAACTCTAACCATCTTCGCTGCCTCATGTTCAACTCTGACTGAGTGAATATGTACTTCAGACTCTTGTGATCTGTGTAGACATCGCATTTCTGTCCATACAGATAGTGCCTCCATGTCTTCAGTGCGTGAACCACTGCTGCCAACTCTAGATCATGGATTGGGTAATTCTTCTCATGAACCTTCAACTGTCGGGACGAGTAAGCCACAACTCTTCCCTCTTGCATCAACACACATCCCAAACCTGTGTAGCAAGCATCACAATACACCGAGAAGGGCTTGTGCACACCAGGCAAGACTAGGACAGGCGCTGTAGTCAACTTCTCTTTCAGCGCTTCAAAGGCCTCTTGGCATTTCTGGGTCCACTTGAACTCAACTTTGTTGCCTAGCAACGCTGTCATTGGTTTCGCAATCTTCGAAAACCCTTCAATGAATCGCCGATAATATCCGGCCATTCCAATGAAACTCTTGATTCCTCTAGCATCTGTTGGCGCTTTCCAGTTCAAAATGTCTGCCACTTTCTTCGGATCCACAGCCAATCCTTCCTTGTTGATTATGTGACCCAAGAACAGGACTTCACTGATCCAGAACTCACACTTGCTCAACTTTGCATACAACTGGTGCTCTCGCAATCTCTGCAATACCATCCTCAAATGATCTGCATGCTCTTCTTCGCTTTGAGAATAAACCAGAATGTCATCAATGAATACCACCACAAAATTATCAAGGTAATCCATGAATACACTATTCATCAAGTTCATGAAGAATGTTGGCGCATTGGTCAAACCAAAAGACATCACTGTGAACTCATACAAACCATACTTGGAAATGAATGCCGTCTTCGGAATGTCCGAAGGTCGGATCCTGAGCTGATGATAACCTGACCTCAGATCAATCTTGGAGAACACACTGGCTCCTCTCAACTGGTCGAACAGATCTTCTATTCTGGGCAAAGGGTACTTGTTCTTGATCGTGACCTCATTCAAAGCTCGATAATCGATACACATCCTCTTCGTGCCATCTTTCTTTTCCACAAATAGGACAGGGGCAGCCCAAGGCGAGGTGCTTGGCCGAATGTAACCTTTCTCTGACAGCTCATCAATCTGCTCCTTAAGCTCAATCAACTCTGGTCCAGATATTCTGTAAGCTCTCTTAAAGATAGGGGCGGTTCCAGGAAGAAGCTCTATAGCAAACTCAACTTTTCGCTCTGGTGGCATACCCGGTAAGTCCTTTGGAAACACATCCGGGAACTCAGACACAACCTTGATACTCTCAATTGGGTCTGCTTCACTGCTATCAACAGCTAGCTGATAACAACCTCTTTTCTTTGGCTCAGGCGGGACTAACTCAGTCACCACTTCCTCTCCTAGTGGGGACACCAACTTGATTGTCCTTTTATCACAACTGATAACTGCCTGATACTTATCTAGCCAATTCATCCCTAGGATGACATCTATTCCCTGAGTACCCATTACTATAAGGTTGGCGGGAAATGCTATCCCCCTTATTTTCACACTTATATTCAAACAAATGCTATCGGCTCGAATTCTACCACCGGCTGAATCGATTTGAATGGGGGTTGACATGGTAGTAATTGGAAGATTATGTGCTTCTACCCATGATGCAGTAATGAAAGAATGTGTTGCTCCAGTATCAAATAACACTTCTGCAATATGGGAGTCGACTGGGAACATACCTACTATCATGCCGGGGGTCTCCTGAACTGCTTCAGCCTCCAAGTGGTTCAGCCTTCCATGATTATAGCGCGGCTGAGAGCGATTGCCTGCTCCAGGCTGAGGCACATTCTGCTTTGCTGGGGCATTGGGGCCTGACTGTTGCTGGGCTGCCTTCTTCGGACATTGCATCACCCAGTGGCCTTGCTCTCCACAGTGGAAACATGCTCTGTTTCCAACCTGAGCTGGTGCTGCCTGACTGCTCTGCTGGTTTGCTGGGGCAGGAAGACGAGGTGCCTGCTGGTTCTGCCTTTGAAACTGACCTCCTGACTGATTGCTCTGACGGTTCTGGTACTGGTGCTGAGGATACTGCCTTTGGAACTGCTGATGCTGCTGAGGTGGACGCTGGTTCTGCCTGAACTGCTGAGGTTGATTGCCTGAGAAACGAGGACGATTGCTGCTTCCAGGCTGGGGTCCACTGATCTTGCATTTACGATCTTCCATCTCCTTACGCTTCCTCTCTGTCATGATTGCTCTGTCAATCAGGTGCTGGAATGTCGGGAAGGTGTGATTCATCAGTTGATACTGCAGAGGGTCAGCCAAGCCTCTCAGGAAACGGTACTGTCGCTTGGCGTCGGTGTTGACATCTTCAGGAGCATAGCGAGACAATTGCAGAAACTTGTCCCGGTACTCACTAACAGACAATGGCCCTTGCTTGAGAGCTAGGAACTCCTCCTTCTTCACAGTCATCAGACCTGCGGGAACATGGTACTGACGAAAGCTACCTCTAAACTCTTCCCAGGTGATGGCGTCAGGGTGGGCATGGGTGGCGAGGTAAGACTCCCACCATGACTGGGCTGCTCCTCTCAACAGACGGGGACCATACAGGACTTTCTCCCTGTCATCGCACTGAGCGGTATGCAACTCCCGCTCCACAGTGCGCAGCCAGTCTTCAGCATCCATAGGGTCAGACGAGTGAGCAAACGTTGGTGGATGACCTCTCATGAATTCAGCACGCTTGTCTCTGGGCATCTGAGGCATCTGAGGCTGAGGTGGGGCCTGCTGCTGCTGCTGCTGAATGGCGGCCAAAGTCTGACCGATGGCTTGAACTGCCTGAGTCTGCATCAGAAACATCTGCTCGATGGACATCGGGGGCGGGGGCGGCAGGTGCTGCTGCTGGGGCACCTCCTCCTGTTGAGCGGCTCGCTCCTGCTGAGCACGCCTTCCTCCTCTGCGCCTATTCTCTGACATCTGCAGAATGCAACCACACATCAGAACTGATCTGGCAAATCTTGCAGCATAAGAAAAGAGAATAGAATTCTTCAACAGCACTGAACAGATGAGCATCTTCACTGATCTCCAACACAGACCACACAGCTTCTCAGATAGAAAGGAAAGTGGAATAAAAGGGGTTTCCCAACTATATAACTAACTCCATTAACATAATAGATAAACCAAAATGCAGGGGATACCCACACTCTGGTGACAGTCATTACAAAGATCCAAACCAAACATAGTTCATCATGACAAACATAAATGCACATGATATAGCAAACTACCCTGTCTAACTAAGACTAACTAAGACTGAGACTAACGCTAAGACTGAAGCTTCTACGTATATATTTCGTATTAATTACAAGATCCAACTCTAACGATCTATGGTTCTAGAGTTATCTTGGTCTTGCAGGCGGGATTGCCATAAGACTGGTGTCCACGCTGAGGTGAGCGGTACGGGTGCTGAGTCCCAACGGGAGCGGGGGAACCACCATCCAAGTGACGACGTTCCGCGCGCTCAGCCCGCAGCAGGGCGATCTCAGCACGAGCCCTACTCAGCTCGTCTAATGCATGGTCCAGCTCCGTGTTTAGCACGGCGGCTAGGTTGACTGTGCTGCTCAACCTAGGATTGCCCTCACCGACAGGTGAGACAATCACGCCTCCTGTGCTGCCAGATGGACGGCGGGGGTAATACTTCAGGTCAAGACCGTCAGCTGCCCCACCGAAAACCGAGCAGTAGTGCGAAAGCGCACGCCGTGCAGCATCCTGCATGGCTGCCTCAGCTGAGTCCCGTTCAGAGATAGAATAGTGCTCTGAGCAGGCCTCCGCACCCTGGAGACTGTTCTCCGGGCAGCGCACCAAACAGGTTGCCTCCCAGCGGTCCGGGTAGACCCCGCGACTGTGCTGGTAGACCACACAGCGATACTCGACGGACCAAGTATGCCGGTCAAATGCCCGACGTAGCAGGGTGTCGAGCGCATCGTGGAAGTGACACCCGCGAGCAGCGTCGTGAGTGATGGGTCGAGCAACCCATCCTTCCGGCTCAGGGTTAGCAGAGAAGTCGGTGTCGTGGCTTGAGCTGTCGTCGCCATCTCCGTCGTCTGGGTCTCCTCTAGCAGCTACTCCAGAAGCTGGGGCGCCCAGTGGTGGTGCAGGGGGCGCCTCCAGAGGAAGCACAGGAGAGCAACTCCTCACAAACTCTATCTCCTGGTGGAGCGAGAAGGAAGAGCTCTGCTGCTCCTGTCGTCGACGTTCCTGCTCCTCACGCAGGCGGTGGTGTAGTCTCTCCAAGTGGCTGGACTGTCCGGCCACGGGACGGCGAAGCGGACGCTCAGCAAGGCGGGAGGGTAAGAAGGGGATGACTGACTTTCGTGCAGTGTGTCTAAGTCGAGCCATCTACAAAAGACATCGCAAGCAAAAGGGTGAGAACAGAATTAATATGACCAGCAAATAATGAATCATAAGTAAATAAAGGATTAGAATAAAACATGATTTTCAGCAAGGTATAATATATAGTAGAACATAGGTTTGGTCGGTATGACCAACTTTTGAAGGGATATCAAAGTCAAGGCAGAGACAGAGGTCTATAGTCCTTAGAACGACCATTCTACTCTAGGTTAGTGGTCCTACAGTCAGCACGGCTTTGATACCACTTATGTCACACCCGGTTTTAGAAGGCAAACCGAATGCGAACCATGTACCTGCCAGGATCAGTTATTCACGTACACAGCAGTTACATAATATGGACATCATCACACAGTGCTCAAAATAGTATTAATAAGGGAAATAGTCGATTACATCATACGTCTGAGACGTCCATATAGTCCTTACAATAAATCAAAGTGCGGAAAAGAAACGTAGATAACCGCGGCCTTCACAGGCAGCCGACTGGGGGTTGCCGCTAACCCACACCTAGAACTCGTCGTAATCTTGGAACTCCTGGAAGTCTCCTTCCACAGCTTCATCTTCGCCTGAGCAGTGGTTGCAATGCTGACAACCTGGGGATGGGGGGGGGGTTTGGTGTGTAGAGCAAGGGTGAGTACACATCAACATACTCAGCAAGTATCCTGTTTGGCTGTAGTGGACTAGCTTTATGTGGGGATAAGTCAAGCAGTTGCTTTTAGTTGGTCAGATTATTACTTACTAGTAGAAAGCCAAGTTTTAGCATTAACCCAAGTTATTAACCCGATGTACCCTTTCCAAACGGAAAGAATACCACTTACCAGCACCATAGTCATAACCAGAATCATCGATCTCATAACCACCTGTACCAAAGTATCTCTGATCAAGTACCACTAATCACTGGAGCTCCCTTGGCCGCTCATAACCGCGAGCACGGCTGATATATCAGTTTTCAAACACTCTGCAGAGGTTGTGCACTTTACCCACAAGCCGTGATTCCCATTCTGCCCGGAGATCATGACTCTCCATTGATCACTACCAAGGTGACCCAGCAGGGCATCACTACGTAGCCTTTACAAAGATTCCCCGGGACTGTAGCCACCCGTTAGGTTTCCTAAATGCACAGAACTCCTCCCCAAGGGGCGAACCCAAACTTGGCAGAGCGAGCCGCATACACCGAGCCCCATTGACGGCACGACGGCTAAGTGAACTACACCCCGGATCCTCTAATTATTCAGCTAAGGGCACCCCATTCTACCCTCATGGTTGCACTGTTTTCCCGGGCGGTCATCCATAGAACAGGTCCTTACGGAGAGGCACTCGAGAAACCGCTCGAGCCCCCTTGATGACCACAAGTACAACATCATAATAAGAGAAGGGAAAACAGCGTATCATAGATAATCTCATCATGTTCATTGATTATAGTTGAGCAATAGCATAAAGCTAAACAGTAATAATCCAACCCAGATAGGTAAACAAGGACATGGATAACAAAAGCTAGTCAATCCTTAGGCATAAATGTGTAAAGCGGGAGGTGAATTAAATAATGAATAGGACATAGATAGGTCAAAGGACACTTGCCTCCACCAACCGACTGCTGCTCAGGGGCTTCTCCTGCGAGCTCCTCGGGCTCTTCGACCGGATCGTTCTCTATGCGATTGCAAGCATACATACATTCATCCATTCAAATTGGGAAACAAACAGTACATCATACAAGGGAACAAATAAGGTGAATATGCATCAGGTATGACATTCGATATCACACTCATTATGGTTAGAAAGAAACGGGAAAAGGTCTCGCGGGGGGGGGGGGGGGGGGGTTAAAGCTTATGCACTAATGATTAGTTGCAATTGGTTCTAACAAAAGAATTCAGTTATATGCACTAATGGAAACCTAGTCGTTTTTAGTTGATCAACATTGGACTGGATAAACAATTAATTGTATGAATATCTAGCATAACGAAATTCTAAGTTAAGTTTCCTATTTCAATAATATGAACAATGATTAGCCTACCTAAAATAAAATAAGTAACAGTAATGAAAGAAAATAAAATAAAAAAAGGGGGGGGCGGTTGAACCGGCCTGGGGCAGGGGCGGGGGGCGGCCGAGCCGGCGGCGCGCAGGGGCGGCTGGGCAGGGGCGGCCGAACCGGCGGGGGGCGCGGGGCAGGGGGCGGCCGAGCTGGCGCGCAGGGGCGGCCGAGCCGGCCGGGGGCGGGGCAGGGCGCGCAGGGGCGGCGGCGGCCGAGCCGGCCAGGGGCGGCCGAGCTGGGCGGCGGGCGGTTGGGCCGGGGCAGGGGCGGCGGCGGCCGAACCGGGTGGGGGAGAGGAGGGGAGATGGGGAAGGGAGGAGAGGGGGAGGGGGACCTCACCGGGGACGGGGACGGGCGGCCGAGCGACGGGGGCGGCCAAGCTGCAGGGGGCGGCGCTAGGGCAGGGGGCGGCGCTAGGGCAGGGGGCGGCGGTTGGGGTGGGGAAGAGAGAATGAGGGAGAGGGAGAGGGATTGGGGAAATTGGGGGAGAAAAGGGAGGGGCGGTTGGGCCGATGGGCCCAAAGGGGCGCGCGCGGGGGGCGGCTGGGCCGGCTGGGGGCGGCTGGGCCGGCCAGGGGCGGCCCATGGCGCGGGAGAGAGAAAAAGGGAGGGGAGAGAGAAAGAAAAAGAAAAGAAAGGAAAGGGTTTTTCTCCTTTTCGAAATCCGATCTTCCTAGATGAATGCACTTACATTTCTAAGCAATCAAAGAATGCATGGTTCGGCATGGTGCATCAAACAACATAAAGTAATTTAGGTTTTTTCTGTACACGGGAAAATCCAAGCCAAACCCCGCTATAACTTTGGAAAAGGTCAGGGTTTAGCGAGAGAACGAGAAAAGAAAAGGGTAACGCCTGAATTTGGTGAGAGAAAAGAAGAAAAAAATTCTACCCCCAAATTCAGGGCGTTACAGCCGCCGAGCGTCGTGCGCTGCTGCGCCTCCATCTCTTTGGCTTTAATGGCTCTGACGTCGCCTCCAACGATGAGGACTCCTTCGTCATGACAGATGCATCGAGGAGGCCGCCGGTTGTTGGCAAGCAGTAGGACCGGGTGGCCGCTAGCGCCGCTGTTCCCAGTGGCCGCCACCGTGTTCAGGGTGAGCGGCAGGCCTGCGCCCAGCGGTGCTGGGGGAGGATGCCCACGGGCGGTGGTAGTGATCGCCGGTCTAGCTGCTGGTCCGGCTGCCGACACTGAAGACGCCACCTGGGAGGTCGCACAAGACACCGCGGAGACGGCGGCCGCGCGCTTCCAGCGCGACCCTGCTGATGTCGAATAGCTCATACCTGTAGAAATGAGGCTAGGGCTCTGCTTGAAGGCGGATGTAATAACTTTTGTTTTTGTAAGATACTTTTGGGAACTATTAATTAAAACAGCTCTTATGTGTATGGTATTTGTTCTTGCTGTGTGTGGCGCTACTAACTCCTCCCCTGGTACTTGGCCCCCCTAGGATGTAGGCTCGATGTGTCAAGGCTGGATACCAGCATACCTAAGAAAGAGTTGGTGACCCAGTCCCTAGGAGGTAGCCTCAACTAGGACCTGGACCTGTACACAGCTTCGGCTAGGAAGTATTAGTAGCACACCCACAGGGCCCATCGTCTGGTATCAGCCATCCTTTGATTCACACAACAGGACCTGCAGGATTTAGACCGGGAAGCCAAGCCGTGTGTCTGGACCCCCTGAATCACAGCTCCAGATACTAGGACACCCATCACAGAGTGGTGGAGCGTGCTTGCTTAGGGTATGGGACCAGGCTAAGCGGCTACACGGCTCCAGACCACCCCAGGAGACGTGCGTCCATTCTCCAGAACTGGACCCTAGGTTCCCGGACCCACAGGGCTATAGTTCCAAATAATAGGATACTTGTCGCAGGGTGGTGGAGCGTGCAGGCTTAGGGTACAGAACCAAGCTAAGCGGCTACACAACTCCGGACCACCCCAGGGAACGAGTACCCATTCTCTAGAACTGGCCCCCAGGCTGCCGGACCCCCCTTCTTTCGTAGAGGGGTCCTAAACTGCAAGCCTGGCTACTCAATTCGGATGTCATCATACCAGCAAGGATGGGAAACCGTACATATGGGTTAGATAAAAAATAATATCTGGAATCTGCAGCAGAATAAAACCATTACAGGAGCACATCTGAGGGGGTAAGTCTTTTCTTTATAACCTGACATGCATGGGTGCATGAAAGGGAAATAGGCTAAAACCTTTTCCTAATTGATTTTGGTGGTTGAATTGCCCAACACAAATAATTGGACTAACTAGTTTGCTCTAGATTATAAGTTCTACAGGTGCCAAAGGTTCAACACAAACCAATAAAAAGTCCAAGAAAGGGTTCAAATAAAAAGAGCAAAAGACAACCGAAGGCTGCCCTGGTCTGGTGCACCGGACAGTGTCCGTTGCACCAAGGAGATCAACTCCGAACTTGTCACCTTCGGGAATTTGGGAAGCCTCTCCGCTATAATTCATCGTACTGTCCGGTGTGCCAAGCGGAGCAACGGCTACTGCGCCAACGATCGTCTACAAAAGCAACAGTGAACAGTGAACAGTGCGACTGCGCGCGCAGAGTTAGAGCAGGCGCCAGAAGGCGCACCGGACAGTGAGCAGTGACTGTCCGGTGCACCACCGGACTGTTCGGTGGCCCCACTTGTCAGAGCTCCAACGGTCGAACCCTAACGGTTGGGTGACGTGGCTGGCGCACCGGACAGTGTCCGGTGCGCCCGTCGACAGAAGCCTTCCCCAACGGCCACTTTGGTGGTTGGGGCTATAAATACCCCCAACTACCAACACTTCAAGGCATCCAAGTTTTCAGCCAACACATTCAATACAAGAGCTAGTGCATTCAATACAAGACACAAATAGAGTGAATCAAAATCTCTCCAAGTCCCAACTCCACTCAAAGCAATAGTGACTAGAAGAGAGAGTTTTGTTGTGTTCCTTTGAGCTCTTGCGCTTGGATCGCTTTTCTTCTTCCCCATTTCTTGTTCCCAAGATCTTTGTAATCAAAGCAAGAGACAACAATTGTGTGGTGGTCCTTGTGGGGACTAAGTGTCCCAATTGATTGAGAAGAGAAGCTCACTCGGTCTAAGTGATCGCTTGAGAGAGGGAAAGGGTTGAAAGAGACCCGGTCTTTGTGACCACCTCAACGGGGAGTAGGTTTGCAAGAACCGAACCTCGGTAAAACAAATCACCGTGTCATCCGCTCTTATCCGCTTGTGATTTGTTTTCGCTCTCTCTTTCGGACTCGATTATATTTCTAACGCTAACCCCGGCTTGTAGTTGTGCTTAAACTTTATAAATTTCAGATTTGCCTATTCACCCCCTTCTAGGCGACTTTCAATTGGTATCAGAGCTCGGTACTTCATTAGAGCCTAACCGCTCGAAGTTATGTCGGGAGCTCACGCCAAGAAGGAGATGGTGACCGGCGAGAAGCCCGCCACAAGCCACGGGAAAGCTCCATCGGGAGAGTCCGGCAACAAGAAGAGGGAGGAATCACCTCCCAGTGTCAAGTCGCACCGGAGTGGCGACAAGAAGAAGAAAATGAAGAAAGTGGTCTACTATGAGACCGATTCTTCGTCGCCTTCCACCTCGGGCTCCGACACGCCGTTCGTCACTTCTAAGCGCCATGAGCGCAAGAAGTTTAGTAAGATCCCCTTACGCTACCCTCGTATTTCCAAACGCACTCATTTACTTTCCATCCCACTAGGCAAACCACATGTTTTTGACGGTGAAGATTATTGTATGTGGAGTGATAAAATGAGGCACCATCTAACCTCACTCCACGCTAGCATTTGAGACATTGTTGAGTTTGGTGCGCAGGAACCATCCATAGGGGATGAAGGCTATGACTCGGACGAGGTAGCCTAAATCCGACACTTCATCTCCCAAGCCACTACTATACTCCTCGCCTCTCTAAGTCGAGAGGAGTATAATAAGGTGCAAGGGTTGAAGAGTGCCAAAGAAATTTGGGACGTGCTCAAGACCGTGAACGAAGGAGATGAGGTGACCAAGATCACCAAGCAGGAAACGATCGAGGGGGAGCTCGGTCGCTTCATGCTTCATCAAGGGGAGGAGCCACAAGCGATGTACAACCAGTTCAAGACCTTGGTGAACCAAGTGCGCAACCTCGGGAGCACCAAATGGGATGACCATGAAATGGTCAAGGTTATTCTTAGATCACTCGTTTTTCTTAACCCTACTCAAGTTCAATTAATTCGTGGTGATCCTAGATATAAACTAATGTCTCCCGAGGAAGTGATAGGAAAGTTTGTGAGCTTTGAATTAATGATCAAAGGCTCCAAACAAATTATTGAGCGAGGCGCCACCTCCACACCCGAGGCGCAACCCGTCGCATTCAAAGCGACGGAGGAGAAGAAAGAAGAGTCTACGTCAAGTAGGCTCCCCATCGACGCCTCCAAGCTCGACAATGAGGAGATGGCTTTAATCATCAAAAGCTTTCGCCAAATCCTCAAGCAAAGGAAGGGGAAAGACTACAAGCCCCGTTCCAAGAAGGTTTTCTACAAGTGTGGTAAGCCCGGTCATTTTATTGCAAAATGTCCATTATCTAGTGATTGTGACAGGGGTGACGACAAGAGAGGGAAGAAGAAGGAGAAGAAGAGGTACTACAAGAAGAAGGGCGGCGATGCCCATGTTTGCCGGGAGTGGGACTCCGACGAGAGCTCCACCGACTCCTCTTCCGACGAGGACGCCGCAAACATCGCTGTCAACAAGGGTCTTCTCTTCCCCAACGTCGACCACAAGTGCCTCATGGCAAAGGACGACAAAAAGAAGGTAAAATCTAGAGCCTCCACTAAATATGCAACATCTAGTGATGAGGAGAACTCTAGTGATGATGAGGATAATTTGCTTGCCCTTTTTGCCAACCTAAACATGCAACAAAAAGAAAAATTAAATGAATTGATAGGAGCTATCCATGAGAAGGATGAACTCTTGGATAGCCAAGAGGACTTCCTAATTAAAGAAAATAAGAAGCATGTTAAGGTTAAAAATGCTTATGCTCAAGAAGTTGAAAAATGTGAAAAATTAACTAGTGAGCTTAGCACTTGCCATGACACTACTATTTCCAACCTTAGATGTGAAAATACTAAATTGATTGCTAAGGTTGAGAAATTAGATGTATGTGATGATTCGATTGTCAGTCTTAGAAATGATAATACTAGTTTAATTACTAAGATTGACAAGTTGAATGCATCACTCTGTAGCCTTAAAATTGAAAATGAAAAATTAATTGCTAAGGCTAAAGATTTAGATATTTGCAATGTTTCTATTTCCAATCTTAAGAATGAAAATGTTATTTTACATACTAAGATTGATGAACTAAATGTTTGCAAACCCTCTACATCTACCATTGAGCATGTTACCATTTGCACTAGATGTAGGGATATTAATGTTGATGCTATTCATGATCACCTAGCTTTAATTAAACAACAAAATGATCACATAGCTCAACTTAGTGCTAAGATTAATGAGCATGACTTAGAAAATGAGAAATTTAAATTTGCTAGAAGCATGCTCTATAATGGGAGACGCCCTGGAATTAAGGATGTCATTGGCTTCCAACAGGGAGACAATGTCAAGCTTAAAACCCCTAAAAGATTGTCTAATTTTGTTAAGGGTAAGGCTCCCATGGCTCAGGATAACGAGGGTAACATTTTATACCCTGTCGATTATCCGGAGCACAAAATTAGGAGAATTCATTCTAGGAAGTCTCACTCTGGCTCTCATCATGCTTTTATGTATAAGAGTGAGGCATCTAGTTATAGGCAATCCACTCATGTTAAATTGCCTAAGAAGAAAACTTCTATTGCATCAAATGAGCCTATTATTTCATTTAAGACTTTTGATGCTTCATATGTTTTAACTAACAAATCAGGCAAAGTAGTTGCCAAATATGTTGGGGCCAAACACAAGGGCTCAAAGGCTTGTGTTTGGGTACCCAAGGTGCTTGTTTCTAATGTGAAAGGACCCAAGACCGTTTGGGTACCTAAGAACAAGGCCTAAACTTGTTTTGTAGGTTTATGCATCCGGAGGCTCAAGTTGGATCATCGATAGCGTGTGCACAAACCACATGACTGGAGAGAAGAGGATGTTCTCCTCCTATGAGAAAAACCATGATCCCCAAAGAGCTATCACATTCGGGGATGGAAATCATGGTTTGGTCAAAGGACTTGGTAAAATTGCTATATCACCTGACCATTCTATTTCCAATGTTTTTCTTATAGATTCTTTAGATTACAACTTGCTTTCTGTTTCTCAATTATGTAAAATGGGTTACAACTGTCTTTTTACGGATATAGGTGTTACTGTCTTTAGAAGAAGTGATGATTTAGTAGCATTTAAGGGAGTGTTGGAGGGTCAGCTATACTTAGTTGATTTTAATAGACCTGAACTCAATACTTGCTTAATTGCTAAGACTAACATGGGTTGGCTCTGGCATCGCCGACTAGCCCACGTTGGGATGAAGAATCTTCATAAGCTTATAAAGGGAGAGCACATTTTAGGACTAACAAATGTTCATTTTGAGAAAGACGGGGTTTGTAGCGCATGTCAAGCAGGGAAGCAAGTTGGTTCCCACCATCCACACAAGAACATCATGACGACCGACAGGCCGCTTGAGCTACTCCACATGGATCTATTCGGCTCGATAGCTTACATAAGCATTGGCAGGAGTAAGTATTGTCTTGTAATTGTGGATGATTATTCTCGCTTCACTTGGGTGTTCTTTTTGCAGGAAAAATCACAAACCCAAGAGACCTTATAGGGATTCTTGAGACGGGCTCAAAATGAGTTCGGCTTAAGGATAAAAAAGATTAGAAGCAACAACGGGACGGAGTTCAAGAACTCTCAAATCTAAGGCTTTCTTGAGGAGGAGGGCATCAAGCATGAGTTCTCCTCTCCCTACACTCCACAACAAAATGGTGTAGTGGAGAGGAAGAATAGAACTCTACTTGACATGGCGAGGACCATGCTTGATGAGTATAAGACTTCGGACCGGTTTCGGGCGGAAGCAATCAACACCGCTTGCTACGCCATCAACCGTCTCTACCTTCACCGAATCCTCAAGAAGACATCGTACAAACTCCTCATCGGTAAAAATCCCAATGTTTCATATTTTAGAGTCTTTGGTAGCAAATTCTTTATTCTTATTAAAAGAGGTAGAAAATCTAAATTTGCTCCTAAGGCTGTAGAAGGCTTTTTACTTGGTTATGACTCAAACACAAGGGCATATAGAGTCTTTAACAAGTCCACTAGACTAGTTGAAGTTTCTTATGACATTGTGTTTGATGAGACTAACGGCTCTCAAGTAGAGCAAGTTGATCTTGATGAGCTAGATGATGAAGAGTCTCCATGCGTCGCGCTAAGGAACATGTCCATTGGGGATGTGTGTCCTAAGGAATCCGAAGAGCCTCCACATGCACAAGATCAACCATCTTTCTCCATGCAAGCATCTCCACCAACTCAAGATGAGGATCAAGCTTAAGATGATTAAAATGAAGATCAAGAGGAGCCACCTCAAGAGGAGGACAATGATCAAGGGGGAGATGCTAATGATCAAGACAAGGAAGATGATGAGGGTCCAAGGCCGCCTCACCCAAGAGTCCACCAAGCAATACAACGAGATCACCCCGTGAACACCATCCTCGGCGATATTCAAAAGGGGATAACCACTCGATCTCGTGTTTCTCATTTTTGTGAACATTACTCCTTTGTTTCTTCTATTGATCCATACAGGGTGGAAGACGCATTAAGGGATTCGGACTGGGTGTTGGCAATGCAAGAGGAGCTCAACAACTTCACGAGGAATGAGGTATGGCATTTAGTTCCACGTCCTAATCAAAATATTGTAGGAACCAAGTGGGTCTTCCGCAACAAACAAGATGAGCATAGTGTGGTGACAAGGAACAAAGCCCGACTTGTGGCCAAGGGATACTCACAAGTCGAAGGTTTGGATTTCGGTGAAACCTATGCACCCGTAGCTAGGCTTGAGTCAATTTGTATATTACTTGCCTATGCTACTTACCATGGCTTCAAGCTTTATCAAATGGACGTGAAAAGTGCCTTTGAGAGCACCTAGAGGGGGTGAATAGGTGATCCTGTAAAACTTAAAACTTAAGCCACAAAACTTGGTTAAGTGTTAGCACAATAATCACCAAGTGGCTAGAGAGAAGTCTTAGCAAAACAGAATAACCACAAGAGAACAATCACAGAGATGACACAGTGGTTTATCCCGTGGTTCGGTCAAGACCAACGCTTGCCTACTCCACGTTGTGGTGTCCCAACGGACGAGGGTTGCAATCAACCCCTCTCAAGCGGTCCAAAGACCCACTTGAATACCACGGTGTTTTGCTTTTCTTTTCTTAATCCCGTTTGCGAGGAATCTCCACAACTTGGAGCCTCTCGCCCTTACAATTGAAGTTCACAAAGAAACACAGAGCAAGGGGGGATTAGCAACTCACACAAGTCACAAAGATCACAGCAAATACGCACACACAAGACCCAGACTTAAGCTCAAAAGACTAGCACACTAGAACGGAGCTCAAATCACTAGAATGTCGAACAAGTGCGCACGAATGGAGTGTGAGTGATCACGAATGCTCAAGGAATGCTTGGTATTCTCCTCCATGCACCTAGGGGTCCCTTTTATAGCCCCAAGGCAGCTGGGAGCCGTTGAGAGCAATCTGGGAAGGCAATTCTTGCCTTCTGTCGCGTGGCGCACCGGACAGTCCGGTGCACACCGGACAGTGTCCGGTGCCCGATTTGTTTCCTTTTTCAGTGAAGTCGACCGTTGGCAGCCAGAGAGCCGATGGCGCACCGGACAGTCCGGTGCCCCCTTCTAGCCGTTGGCTCGGCCACGTGTCCCGCGCAGATCGCGCGGCCGACCGTTGGCCCGGCCGACCGTTGGCTCACCGGACAGTCCGGTGCACACCGGACAGTCAGGTGAATTATAGTCGTACGTCGCCGGTGAATTCCCGTGAGCGGCCAGTTCGCTCGAGCCAGCCTGGCGCACCGGACACTGTCCGGTGCACCACCGGACAGTCCGGTGCTCCCAGACTGAGCAGACTTTGGCTGAACAAAGCCATCTCATTTCCAATTCGATTTTCCCTGTTTCCAGCACTTAGACACAACACATTAGTTCATAAAATAATGTACTAAGTCTAGAAACATACCTCTAGACATGATTTCCACTTTGTCCACCACATTGCATAGATCAACACAAAAGCACTTGCGTTGGCACTCAATCACCAAAATACTTAGAAATGTCCCAAAGGCACATTTCCCTTTCAATCTCCCCCTTTTTGGTGATTTATGCCAACATAACATAAAGCAAGTAGAACAAGTGCAAAATCACTTCAAATAAAACTCCAATTAGTTTTGAATCAGATTTGGCATATATGGATCATTCTTTGCCACCACTTGGTTTGTTTTTGCAAATCAACTTTGAATTCCTATCTCTAAGTCAAACACACTTGTAAAGACATAAAGAGAGGTATTCCAAAAGAAATTGATCAAGGATTTCAAAAACTCCCCTTTTTCCCATAATCAACACTTCTCCCCACAAGAGGCCAACTTTTGAGAAGAGAGACAATAAAAGAGTTTTGACAAACCAAAAGCTCTATTTTACTATTTTCAAAATCTCTCAAGTGGTAGCTGATCCATTTATCACTTTGGCCTTTATTTTCTCCCCCTTTGGCATCAAGCACCAAAACGGGATTAATCTTGGCCCCCTAACCCCATTGCCTCACCAAAATCTTCAATAAGAATACAAAGGCAATAAGAGTACATGAGATGAACTTGGAATAAGTTACCCTCTCATCGGAGTGCAGTGGAAGTCTTTCATGGTCCAAGTCCACCTTTTCCCTTTCAATCCTCCTTCGAGACTAAATCATCAAACTCAAGCACATGGTTAGTCTCAAAGGGTCAAGTTGTAACACATCTCCCCCTAAACATGTGCATCACTTTGCAACGGACTTGTGAGGTCCAGGGAGTGTTTGTACAACTTGAGCACCATTATTAAGCAACAATATGCATAAGGAACATGATCAAAGGCATAAACACATGTATGCTATAAATCAATCCAGGTTCCGCGAATCTAAGACATTTAGCTCACTACACAACCTGCAAAAGGTCTTCTCATCTAGAGGCTTGGTAAAGATATCGGCTAGCTGGTTCTCGGTGCTAACATGAAACACTTCGATATCTCCCTTTTGCTGGTGGTCTCTCAAAAAGTGATGTCGGATGTCTATGTGCTTTGTGCGGCTGTGTTCAACAGGATTTTCCGCCATGCGGATAGCACTCTCATTATCACATAGGAGTGGGACTTTGCTCAGATTGTAGCCAAAGTCCCTGAGGGTTTGCCTCATCCAAAGTAGTTGCGCGCAACACTGTCCTGCGGCAACATACTCGGCCTCAGCGGTAGATAGGGCAACGGAGGTTTGTTTCTTAGAATTCCATGACACCAGGGACCTTCCTAAGAATTGGCACGTCCCCGATGTACTCTTCCTATCGACCTTACATCCAGCATAATCGGAATCTGAATATCCAAACAAGTCAAAGGTAGACCCCTTTGGATACCAGAGCCCGAAGCAAGGCGTAGCAACTAAATATCTAAGGATTCGCTTCACTGCCACTAAGTGACACTCCTTAGGATCAGATAGAAATCTAGCACACATGCATACGCTAAGCATAATATCCGGTCTACTAGCACATAAGTAAAGTAACGACCCTATCATTGACCGGTATGCCTTTTGATCAACGGACTTACCTCCTTTGTTGAGATCAGTGTGTCCGTCGGTCCCCATCGGAGTCTTTGCGGGCTTGGCATCCTTCATCCCAAACCGCTTTAGCAAGTCTTGCGTGTACTTCGTTTGGGAGATGAAGGTGCCGTCCTTGAGTTGCTTTACTTGGAACCCAAGGAAGTAGTTCAACTCGCCCATCATTGACATCTCGAATTTCTGCGTCATCACCCTGCTAAACTCTTCACAAGACTTTTTATTAGTAGAACCAAATATTATGTCATCTACATAAATTTGGCACACAAAAAGATCACCGTCACAAGTCTTAGTGAAAAGAGTTGGATCGGCTTTCCCAACCTTGAAAGCATTAGCAATTAAGAAATCTCTAAGGCATTCATACCATGCTCTTGGGGCTTGCTTAAGTCCATAGAGCGCCTTAGAGAGCTTACACACGTGGTCGGGGTACCGTTCATCCTCGAAGCCAGGGGGTTGCTCTACGTACACCTCCTCCTTGATTGGCCCGTTGAGGAAAGCGCTCTTCACATCCATTTGGAACAACCTGAAAGAATGGTGAGCGGCATATGCTAGCAAAATACGAATGGACTCTAGCCTAGCCACAGGAGAAAAAGTCTCCTCAAAGTCCAAACCTGCGACTTGGGCATAACCTTTTGTCACAAGTCGAGCCTTGTTCCTTGTCACCACTCCGTGCTCGTCTTGTTTGTTGCGGAACACCCACTTGGTTCCCACAACATTTTGCTTAGGACGAGGCACCAGCGTCCAAACTTCATTTCTCTTGAAGTTGTTGAGTTCCTCTTGCATGGCCAACACCCAGTTCGGATCTAGCAAGGCCTCCTCTACCCTGAAAGGCTCAATAGAAGAGACAAAGGAGTAATGCTCACAAAAATTAACTAATCGAGATCGAGTAGTTACTCCCTTGCTAATATCACCCAGAATTTGATCGACAGGATGATCCCTTTGAATCATCGCTCGAACTTGGGTTGGAGGTGCCGGTTGAGTTTCTTCCTCTATCACATGATCATCTTGTGCTCCCCCTTGATCACACGCCTCCTGTTGATGAACCTGTTCATCGTCTTGAGTTGGGGTTGCACCATAGTTGAGGAGGAAGGTTGATCTTGCTCATGTTGTTCCTGTGGCCGCACATCTCCAATCGCCATGGTGCGTATTGCGGCCGTTGGAACGTCTTCTTCATCTACATCATCAAGATCAACAACTTGCTCTCTTGGAGAGCCATTAGTCTCATCAAATACAACGTCGCTAGAGACTTCAACCAAACCCAATGATTTGTTGAAGACCCTATACGCCTTTGTATTTGAGTCATAACCTAACAAAAACCCTTCTACAGCTTTGGGAGCAAACTTAGAATTTCTACCCTTCTTCACTAGAATGTAGCATTTGCTCCCAAATACACGAAAGTAAGATACATTGGGTTTGTTACCGGTTAGAAGCTCATACGACGTCTTCTTGAGGAGGCGGTGAAGGTAGACCCTGTTGATGGCGTGGCAAGCTGTGTTCACGGCTTCCGACCAAAAGCGCTCGGGGGTCTTGAACTCTCCAAGCATCGTCCTCGCCATATCGATTAGCGTCCTGTTCTTCCTCTCTACCACACCATTTTGCTGTGGTGTGTAGGGAGCGGAGAACTCGTGCTTGATCCCTTCCTCCTCAAGGTACTCCTCCACTTGAAGGTTCTTGAACTCGGACCCATTGTCGCTCCTTATCTTTTTCACCTTGAGCTCAAACTCGTTTTGAGCTCTCCTTAGGAAGCGCTTGAGGGTCCCTTGGGTTTCAGACTTATCCTGCAAAAAGAATACCCAAGTGAAGCGGGAAAAGTCATCCACAATAACTAAACCATACTTACTTCCTCCTATGCTTAGATAGGCGACGGGTCCGAAGAGGTCCATATGTAGCAGCTCCAAGGGTCTTGATGTGGTCATCACATTCTTGCTGTGATGTGCTCCTCCCACTTGTTTACCTGCCTGACAAGCTGCACAAGGTCTATCTTTTTCGAATTGCACATTAGTTAATCCTATCACGTGTTCTCCCTTTAGAAGCTTGTGAAGGTTCTTCATCCCCACATGTGCTAAGCGGCGATGCCACAGCCAGCCCATGCTAGTCTTAGCAATTAAGCATGCATCTAGACCGACCTCTTCTTTTGCAAAATCAACTAAGTAAAGCTTGCCGTCTAATACACCTTTAAAAGCTAATGAACCATCACTTCTTCTAAAGACAGACACATCTATGTTTGTGAATAAGCAGTTATATCCCATATTGCACAATTGACTAACAGATAGTAAATTATATCCCAGAGACTCAACTAAAAACACATTAGAGATAGAGGTCTCATTTGAAATTGCAATTTTACCTAACCCTTTTACCTTGCCTTGGTTCCCATCACCAAATATGATTGAATCTTGGGAATCCTTATTCTTGACGTAGGAGGTGAACATCTTCTTCTCCCCCGTCATATGGTTTGTGCATCCGCTGTCGATAATCCAGCTTGAACCCCCGGATGCATAAACCTGCAAGGCAAATTTAGGCTTGGGACTTAGGTACCCAACTCTTGTTGGGTCCTACGAGGTTAGTCATAATTGTCTTAGGGACCCAAATGCAAGTTTTATCACCCTTGCATTTTGCCCCTAATTTCCTAGCAACTATCTTCCTATCCTTTCTACAAATAGCAAAGGAAGCATTTAAAGTATGATATATTGTAGAAGGTTCATTAACTTTCCTAGGAACATTAACAACATTTCTCCTAGTCATATGATGAACAACATTTCTTCTAAACACATTTCTACCATGCATATAGGAAGAACTAGAAGCAAACATGGCATGAGAGTCAAAAGCATTATAAGCATTACAACTCCTATCATCATGAACATTTCTAGAAAATTTTCTATCATGGTACATGAAGGCATGGTTCTTTTTAGCATTACTCGCCATAGGGGCCTTCCCTTTCTCCTTTGTGGAGATGGAAGCCTTATAGCTTGTTAAGTTCTTGACTTCCCTCTTGAAGCCAAGACCATCCTTAATTGAGGGGTGTCTACCAATTGTGTAGGCATCCCTTGCAAATTTTAATTTGTCAAATTCACTTTTGCTAGTCTTAAGTTGGGCATTAAGACTAGCAACTTCATCATTTAATTTTGCAATAGAGGCTATGTGTTCACTACAAGCATCAATATCAAAATCTTTACACCTATTGCAAATAACATCATTTTCTACACAAGATGTTGATTTACTAGCTATTTCTAACTTAGCATTCAAATCATCATTAATGCTCCTTAAGTTAGAAATTGTCTCATGGCAAGAAGATAATTCACAAGAAAGCATTTCATTTCTTTTAACTTCTAGAGCATGAGATTTTTGTGCTTCTACAAATTTGACATGTTCTTCATACAACAAATCCTCTTGCTTTTCTAAAAGCCTATTCTTATCATTCAAGGCATCAATCAATTCATTAATTTTATCTACCTTGGTTCTATCTAGGCCCTTAAATAAACATGAATAATCTATTCCATCCTCATCACTAGATTCGTCCTCACTTGAAGAAGCATAAGTAGTGTTTCGAGTATATACCTTCTTCTCCCTTGCCATAAGGCATGTGTGACGCTCGTTGGGGAAGAGGGATGACTTGTTGAAGGCGGTGGCGGCGAGTCCTTCATTGTCGGGGTCGGAAGAGGAGCAATCCGAATCCCACTCCTTGCCTAGATGCGCCTCGCCCTTTGCCTTCTTATAGTTCTTCTTCTTTTCCCTCTTGTTCCCTTGATCCTGATCACTATCATTGTCGGGACAGTTAGCAATAAAATGACCAAGCTTACCACATTTGAAGCATGAGCGCTTCCCCTTTGTCTTGGTCTTGCTTGGCTGCCCCTTGCGACCTTTTAGCGTCGTCTTGAATCTTTTGATGATGAGAGCCATCTCTTCATCGTTAAGTCCGGCCGCCTCAATTTGTGCCACCTTGCTAGGTAGCGTCTCCTTGCTTCTTGTTGCCTTGAGAGCAAGAGGTTGAGGCTCATTGATTGGACCATTCAATGTGTCGTCCACGTATCTTGCTTCCTTGATCATCATTCTCCCGCTCATGAACTTTCCAAGTATCTCCTCGGGAGTCATCTTGATGTACCTAGGATTCTCACGAATATTGTTCACAAGATGAGGATCAAGGACAGTAAAAGACCTTAACATTAGGCGGACGACGTCGTGGTCCGTCCATCGCGTGCTTCCGTAGCTTCTTATCTTGTTGACAAGGGTTTTTAGCCGGTTGTATGTTTGGGTTGGCTCCTCCCCCCTTATCATAGCGAATCTCCCAAGTTCGCCTTCCACCAACTCCATCTTGGTGAGCATGGTGACATCGTTGCCCTCATGTGAGATCTTGAGGGTGTCCCAGATCTACTTGGCATTGTCCAAGCCGCTCACCTTGTGGTACTCATCCCTGCACAATGAGGCTAGCAACACAGTAATAGCTTGTGCGTTTTTATGAATTTGCTCATTGATAAACATGGGACTATCACTACTATCAAAATGCATTCCACTTTCTACTATCTCCCATATGCTAGGATGGAGAGAGAACAAGTGACTACGCATTTTGTGACTCCAAAATCCGTAGTCTTCTCCATCAAAATGAGGAGGTTTACCAAGTGGAATGGATAATAAATGAGCATTTGTACTTTGCGGAATACGAGAGTAGTCAAAAGAAAAGTTTGAATTAACCAGTTTCCTTCTCTCGCAGTCGTTGTCGTCGTTGTCCTTTTGGGAAGAAGTGGACTCATCACTGTCGTCGTAGTAGACGATCTCCTTGATGCGTCTTGTCTTCTTCTTCTTCCCATCTTTGCGTCTGTGGCCCGAGCCCGAGTCGGTAGGCTTGTCATCCTTCGGCTCGTTGACATAGGACTCCTTCTCCTTGTCGTTGATCACGATTCCCTTCCCCTTAGGATCCATCTCTTCGGGCGGTTAGTCCCTTTCTTGAAGAGAACGACTCTGATACCAATTGAGAGCACCTAGAGGGGGGGTGAATAGGTGATCCTGTAAAACTTAAAACTTAAGCCACAAAACTTGGTTAAGTGTTAGCACAATAATCACCAAGTGGCTAGAGAGAAGTCTTAGCAAAACAGAATAACCACAAGAGAACAATCACAGAGATGACACAGTGGTTTATCCCGTGGTTCGGTCAAGACCAACGCTTGCCTACTCCACGTTGTGGCGTCCCAACGGACGAGGGTTGCAATCAACCCCTCTCAAGCGGTCCAAAGACCCACTTGAATACCATGGTGTTTTGCTTTTCTTTTCTTAATCCCGTTTGCGAGGAATCTCCACAACTTGGAGCCTCTCGCCCTTACAATTGAAGTTCACAAAGAAACACGGAGCAAGGGGGGATTAGCAACTCACACAAGTCACAAAGATCACAGCAAATACACACACACAAGACCCAGACTTAAGCTCAAAAGACTAGCACACTAGAACGGAGCTCAAATCACTAGAATGTCGAACAAGTGCGCACGAATGGAGTGTGAGTGATCACGAATGCTCAAGGAATGCTTGGTATTCTCCTCCATGCACCTAGGGGTCCCTTTTATAGCCCCAAGGCAGCTGGGAGCCGTTGAGAGCAATCTGGGAAGGCAATTCTTGCCTTCTGTCGCGTGGCGCACCGGACAGTCCGGTGCACACCGGACAGTGTCCGGTGCCCGATTTGTTTCCTTTTTCAGCAAAGTCGACCATTGGCAGCCAGAGAGCCGATGGCGCACCGGACATGTCCGGTGCACACCGGACAGTCCGGTGCCCCCTTCTAGCCGTTGGCTCGGCCACGTGTCCCGCGCAGATCGCGCGGCCGACCGTTGGCTCACCGGACAGTCCGGTGAATTATAGCCGTACGTCGCCGGTGAATTCCCGAGAGCGGCCAGTTCGCTCGAGCCAGCCTGGCGCACCGGACACTGTCCGGTGCACCACCGGACAGTCCGGTGCTCCCAGACTGAGCAGACTTTGGCTGAACAAAGCCATCTCATTTCCAATTCGATTTTCCCTGTTTCCAGCACTTAGACACAACACATTAGTTCATAAAATAATGTACTAAGTCTAGAAACATACCTCTAGACATGATTTCCACTTTGTCCACCACATTGCATAGATCAACACAAAAGCACTTGCGTTGGCACTCAATCACCAAAATACTTAGAAATGTCCCAAAGGCACATTTCCCTTTCAGCCTTCCTCAATGGAGCAATCAAGGAAGAAGTCTATGTTGAGCAACCTCCTGGCTTTGAAGATAGTGAGTACCCTAACCATATCCATAAAACTCTCTAAGGCGCTTTATGGGCTCAAGCAAGCCCCAAGAGCATGGTATGAATGCCTAAGAGATTTTCTTATCGCTAATGGCTTCAAAGTCAGAAAAGCCAATCCTACTCTCTTTACTAAAACAATTGCAAATGATTTATTTGTATGCCAAATTTATGTTGATGATATTATATTTGGGTCTACTAACAAATCTACTTGTGAAGAGTTTAGTCGGATTATGATTCAAAAATTCGAGATGTCTATGATGGGGGAGTTGAAATACTTCCTAGGATTTCAAGTGAAGCAACTCCAAGAGGGCACCTTCATTAGCCAAACGAAGTACACTCAAGACATACTCACCAAGTTTGGGATGAAGGATGCCAAGCCCATCAAGACACCCATGGGAACCAATGAGCATATCGACCTCGACACGGGAGGTAAATCCATAGATCAAAAGGTATACCGGTCTATTTATGTGCATCTCGACCGGACATTATGCTTTCCGTATGCATGTGTGCAAGATTCCAAGCCGATCCTAAGGAAGTTCACCTTAGGGCCGTGAAACGAATCTTGAGATATTTAGTTCATACACCTAAGTTTGGGCTTTGGTACCCCAAGGGATCCACTTTTGATTTAATAGGTTATTCAGATGCTGATTGGGCAGGGTGTAAAATTGATAGAAAGAGCACATCAGGGACTTGTCAGTTCTTGGGAAGATCCCTGGTGTCTTGGGATTCAAAGAAACAAAACTTAGTAGCTCTTTCAACCGCCGAAGCCGAGTACATTGTCGCAGGCCATTGTTGCGCGCAATTGCTTTGGATGAGGCAAACCCTTAGGGACTATGGTTACAAATTAACCAAAGTTCCTCTCCTATGTGATAATGAGAGTGCAATCCGCATGGCGGATAATCCCATTGAGCACAGCCGCACTAAGCACATAACCATTTGGTATCACTTTTTGAGGGATCACCAACAAAGGGGGGATATCGAGATTGCTTATGTTAGCACCAAAGAACAATTAGCCGATATCTTCACCAAGCCATTAGATGAGAAAACTTTTACCAAACTTAGGCATGAGCTAAACATTCTTGATTCTAGGAACTTTGATTGATTCCTTGCACACATAGCTCATTTATACCCTTGATCATCTCTCTTTCATGTGCTATGACTAATGTGGTTTTTAAGTGTATTTCATGCTAAATCATAGATTGAAAGGGAAATGGAGCCTTCGGTGAAGACAAGGCTTTCACTCCACTCCATCGAATTATTCATCATTCGCCGTCACTCCGCACCGCTCTCCAATTTGGTATAATCTTCACTCATATATTATTTTCCAAAGGGGGAGAGAAAGTAAAAAAGGGCTTATATTTCCCTCACAAAGTATCCGTTTTTGGCGATTCATGCCAAAGGGGGAGAAAGTATTAGCCCAAAGCAAAAGGACCGCACCACCACCAATTTCAAAAAAATGTGTTTAAAGAAGTTTTTCAATTGGTATCTTATTTTTTATATAATTTCAAATTGGTATGACCTCTTTCAAAATTAATATCTAAAACCCTCCTGAACACTAAGAGGAGAATTTCATTGAGGGGGAGTTTTGTTTAGTCAAAGGAAAAGCATTTGAAACAAGGGGAGAAAATTTTATATCTTGAAAATGCTTCTCAAAATCTTATTCATATACCTTTGACTATTTGCAAAAGACTTTGAAAAAGAATTTCCAAAACATTTGCAAAAACAAAACAAGTGATGCAAGCGTGGTCCAAAATGTTAAAATAAATAAAGCAATCCATGCATATCCTATGAATGTATATATTGGTTTAATTCCAAATAACCTTGCACTTACCTTATGCAAACTAGTTCAATTCTGCACTTATATATTTGCTTTGGTTTGTGTTGGCATCAATCACCAAAAAGGGGGAGGTTGAAAGGGAAATAGGCTAAAACGTTTTCCTAATTGATTTTGGTGGTTGAATTGCCCAACACAAATAATTGGACTAACTAGTTTGCTCTAGATTATAAGTTCTACAGGTGCCAAAGGTTCAACACAAACCAATAAAAAGTCCAAGAAAGGGTTTAAATAAAAAGCGCAAAAGACAATCGAAGGCTGCCCTGGTCTGGCGCACCAGACTGGCCGGTGCACCAGGGAGATCAACTCCGAACTTTTCACCTTCGGGAATTTGGGAAGCCTCTCCGCTATAATTCACCAGACTGTCTGGTGTGCCAAGCGGAGCAACGGCTACTGCGCCAATGATTGTCTGCAAAAGCAACAGTGAACAGTGCACGACTGAGCGTGCAGAGTCGGAGCAGGCACAGAAGGCGCACCGGACAGTGAACAGTGACTGTCTGGTGCACCACCGGACTGTCCGGTGGCCCCACTTGTCAGAGCTCCAACGGTCGAACCCTAACGGTTGGGTGACGTGGCTGGCGCATCGGACAGTGTCTGGTGGCGCACCGGACTGTCCAGTGCGCCCGTCGACAGAAGCCTTCCCCAACGGCCACTTTGGTGGTTGGGGCTATAAATACCCCCAACCACCAACACTTCAAGGCATCCAAGTTTTCAACTAACACATTCAATATAAGAGCTAGTGCATTCAATACAAGACACAAATAGAGTGAATCAAAATCTCTCCAAGTCCCAACTCCACTCAAAGCAATAGTGACTAGAAGAGAGAGTTTTGTTGTGTTCCTTTGAGCTCTTGCGCTTGGATCGCTTTTCTTCTTCCCCATTTCTTATTCCCAAGATCTTTGTAATCAAAGCAAGAGACACCAATTGTGTGGTGGTCCTTGTGGGGACTAAGTGTCCCAATTGATTGAGAAGAGAAGCTCACTCGGTCTAAGTGACCGTTTGAGAGAGGGAAAGGGTTGAAAGAGACCCGGCCTTTGTGACCACCTCAACGGGGAGTAGGTTTGCAAGAACTGAACCTTGGTAAAACAAATCACTGTGTCATCCGCTCTTATTCGCTTGTGATTGTTTTCGCCCTCTCTTTCGGACTCGATTATATTTCTAACGCTAACCCCGGCTTGTAGTTGTGCTTAAACTTTATAAATTTCAGATTTGCCTATTCACCCCCCTCTAGGCGACTTTCAGTGCAGACCAACAGGCCGGGCTTATGAGGGCGGACCTCACCGGGCTGGCGTACACGTATGCACAACCTAGTTACAAGAAGAAACCTTAACCCCTCAGACTTGCTCCTATGGGTAGAACTTATAGGGATGCTCTATGTTCCAAGGATTGGGAAGAGGCACTCCTTCAGTTGAGGCGGATGTACCCGGGTTGGCATGTTTCTGTCACCTTGAAGGTTCCTTCCCAACTGGGGGAGAGGTTGCGGAGCCCTTCTCAGTTCAGTACTCGCCATAGGACTAGGTCCCCGACCCCGAGCACCCTACTATGCATGAACAGTTGGTGGTAGCGCCTAAGCGCCTGGTTGTACCATGCGTTTCAGATCGTTGCTCGCTATCTGTGCTCGTTGATGAAGTCCACGTCCTCACGTCGTAGCTGTTCCTGCATAGACTCATCAACGGACTGGACCCGTGGGGAGCCCATAAGGATCTCCGGGGGAAGGCAGGCTTTGGCCCAAAAGACCAGGAAGAACGGGGTCCCCCGGTGGCCCAGCTAGCTGTCATCACCAGAGTCGGAGTCTCCAGTGAAAACATCCCTCAGGACCCCCTCGAGTGACTGATACTCGAGGTCCCGTTCTCCCGCGACCACCTTGTCGTCGTTGACCCTTTCCTTGCCAGGCCGGCGACGAGGTGAGGAGCCATCTCTGGGAGTCTGCTCGCGCCGCTCACTGACGCGCTTCACGAGCTCGATGATCTCGCGACACTCCACGGCGCTGTGGCGACTGTTGGGGTGCACAGGGCATGTGCCACTGTTACCCCTCTACGGCCGTGGGCGCTTGTTGTGCTCGCTCCGGCCCCCAGTCGCGGCTGCGACGATCGGAGCAGCAGACGACGGCTTCCCGTGGCCGCGGTTCTTCTTCTTGTTCTTCTTGCCGTCTTGGGAGACGGCACCCGAGCCACCCGTCTGGGCAACCCCGGTCTGTGGTGCCGAGTGCCATGCGCGGCCCTCGGCAGCTCTAGCACATTTGTCAGCCAGAGAGAAGAGTGTGGTGACAATCTCCACGTCATGCGTGGCTAACTTCTCCAACATCTTTTCATCACGTACTCCCTGGCGGAAAGCAGTGATGATGGAAGCATCGAAGATACGGGGTATAGTCCCTCGTACCTTGGTGAAGCGGGAGATGAAGGCCTGGAGAGTTTCCCTGGGCTCCTGCCTCACTGCATGGAGGTGAGCCTCCATGCCATGTCACTGGTAAGCGCTCGCGAAGTTCGCTGTGAACCGCGCGCAGAGCTCTTCCCAGGAGTAGATTGATCCTGGGGTAAGGTTCATGAGCCAAGTCCGGGCTAGCCCAGGCAAGGATACATGGAAGTATGTTGCCATTATGGTGGTGTCTCCACCTGCTGCCGTAATGGCGGTGACGTAAACCTGCAAGAATTCCAACGGATTTGATGTACCGTCGTACTTCTCCGGCAGGTGTGGCCGGAACTTGGATGGCCAAGTCGCCGTGCGGAGATGGTCTGCCAGCGCGGCGCAGCTCACGCTGGCTAATGGGACAGCCGCCTGGATCCGGGCGCCCGTTGGAGTCTGTGGTGTAGCCGCAGCGAAGTCATAGTCGAGGTTGCGACCCTCGACGTTTTGTCGACGCTCACGCGCCCTCTCCAGAGAGACGCGGGCATCCTCGCCCGCACGCCTGCGGTTGAGTTCTGCCCGCAGGTCATTAGACCTCTCCACGGAGACTGGAGCGTCCTCTCCCGCGCGCCGGCGGTTGAGCTCCACCCGCAAGTCCTCGGTCGGTGCTGCCCTCATAGAGGGTGAGCGCACTGACACCGACGCCTCATGTTGACGCCGGGATGACCGAGGCCTGGTCCTGGCTAAGCCAGAATGTGCCATGCCGAGCAGACGGTCGACATCATCTCGCCATTGCTTCATGGCCCCCAGCGAGGCCGTGGAGCTAGGAGGGTGGTGCAGCAATTCTCTGGCCGTAGACAGCGCCCCAGGCGCAGCCCTAGACGCCCTGGACGTTTGCGCGGGAGTGTGCTGCTGCGCAGAGTGCACAGCAGCGGCAGCACCAGGCGCAGGGAGGTTGGTGGCCCGCGGTGTGGAAGAGGCAGCCGCTCTTCCACCATGAAGTCCTCGGGCATGAAATCATGGTGCTCGACGATATGAACCATGGTGTCGAGCAGGAAAACAAGCAAAAACCTAAAGCCTAGTCTCCTACCTGGCGCGCCAAATGTCAGAGAGGGAATTCTCCGGCCGGGTGGCGGAACGCACCCGCCCTAAATCCTTAGATGAGGAGGGGCCTAAGCGTTTTGCCTGTCTACTAAACGATGGATGAACACAAGAACACACAAGGGTTTAGAGTGGTTCGGGCCGCCAGAGCGTAATACCCTACTCCACTGTGTGCTGTATTGAGCTTGAGAGCTTGTATGAACTTGTGAGTCTGAGTGTCTAAGTTGGATCTGCCTTGTAACGTCGTGTGCCCTCCCTTTTATAGCTCAAGGGGGGAACGTACAAGGGTGCTGAGCACCGACATGTGGGCCCAGGGGCAAAATGAAAGGAAGAACTAATGCCTGCAATGCCCGGGCGATCTCCCGTGCACCATAATGTTCGTAGTGCATATAGTATTGATATGCCGTCGCTGTTTCTCCGGTATGCGCGAGTCATAATGAGCGCAGCGCATGCGGCAGCATGGGCGTACTGCCTGCCAACGGAATGGACAGGCACGCCGCCTGCAAGATGGCCTGGTTGCCGCTCGTTAGCAGAGTGGACAGGGCACATTAAATGCTGAGGCGGCACATCGCCTGCCAGGGGTCCGGTCTGCACCCGTGGAGGGCCTGGACCTAACTCGGGGGTCCGGTCTGCTTATACAGGGGTTCAGTACTTTCCCATGGGGGTCCGAGCCCACTGTTGATACCTCGGAGGGTATTGTCTTCTCTGGACACGTGGCGGCTCTGGAGGCGTCCACGTGGTGGGGTCGGGTGCTGCTTACCACGCGACTAGAGATAGCTGCGCGGGCACCACGCCTTCATACTGTAGTAAGGGGTACCCCTGTTCCAGGGTACCGACAAGGATCTTTAACAGATGTTTTTTGTTATTCTCTCGAGACCTAAATGTTTATCGACCAAACTTATTTTTGTATCAGTGTATAATATTATTGTCACTGTTTTTGTATGTCGTGGACTATGTTTTTATACGTCATTGAAACTACCTATAAAATTGTCACTGTGTATCAGTGTATGTGTATGCAGTTGGCTTGATGTGAGACAATAAGCTGAACCCACGGGGTTTCCATGGGTTTCCACCCAATTAAGGGTTGGTTTGTGGTCAATAATATTATTGGATGGATTGAGTTTAATTCCCTTCTTATATTTTTGGATGGGTGTGGGATGGATATCAAAGTTATTAGATTTGGGTATGGGTGGACGTGGGTTGGATTTTTTGCCATTAGCATCTAAACTCAAAATTCAGGGTGTTATACCCTTGAATTTTAGGGTATAAAAGCTTATTTGCTCTAAACTCAAACTTCATGGTGTTACTCCTCTTTTCCTTCCTCTCTTAACTACCTTTGCCCTTTTCTTTAGAAGGAGGATTACTCCATGGATATGTTATTAGACCCAAGTGAACAAAACCCTAAGAGTGTCATGTAATGTTGCACCACATGTTGAACATATTTCTTTTGTTGAAAACTTGGGTGTGCATTGACCTAGATTTGTGGAGCATTGTTTGTGGTTGAGTTCAAATAGGGGAAAATATGTAGAAAAAGGGAAAAGATAAAGAAAACAAATAAAAAGGAAAACCTTTTCTTCCCTTTCAGCCCGGCCTGCCCCTACATCCCCCCTGGCCGGCCCATCCCGCGTGCCTCCCGCCCAGCCCCCCCGCGCGCGTTCGCGGTATGCTTGCGGCCCGCTCATCCTGCGTGCTCCACGACCGCGCTAACCTCCTCCTCCCCCGCCTCGTTCTCCATAGTGCCCTCCTTGCTTTCCCTTGCTGTGCAGTGCCGGTGCTTCGCCGAGGCTCGCCGAGCGACCTCCGTCCGTGCACTCATCACGTCCCGGAGCAACGTCCATGGCTGGAGTCTGACGTCCGCCGTTCGTGCTCCCGCCGCACCCCGAAGCGCCGTCGCCGTCCCCATCGAACTGTTCCCAGTCGAGCTCCACCAAAGGTGAGGACCCTTGGTAGCTTTCTCCTTTTCTCTCTCTCATCCACCCTCCCTCTTTCTCGGTTCTCTCACAGGTGAACAGTCACGATGGCACCGCGCCGTCGCTCTGAGTTCCTTCGGCCACCCGTCGTCGCCCAAAGCCCCCACCCCGCGCCATCACGGGTCGCGGCGCCGCAACGCTCGCACAGTGCACACGCAGGAGGAGAATGAAGACCCTGACCTTTGGGGCCCTCTAGCAGACTCCCCGCCAAAACCTCCAACTCCTCTGCCCTTGTGTCACTACTCGCTGGGTCCCCAAGCGTGGTCCCGCGCCCCTCTCTCTTTCTTACCCACATGCGCACCCAGTCGGGATCACTCACCGGCGGGCCCGACCGCGCCGAGGCTCACCTGCAGCCTCCCATGCGCCAGTCCCTCCTTTCGTGCTGTTGTTTAGCGGGCCCAGACTGTCAGCCACCGCGCGCTCGAAATCATGCCCCGCCACGCGTCAGCGCCGGGGAGACCGCACACGCACGCCCGCGCGCTCGTGCCACACCCTATTTTAAAAGTTGAGCAGTCTAAAATCCAGTTTTTTATTAATTAAGGAGTATAAGGCCCTATTTGTTTCCCTCTAGCATTATATAATCTAGTTTATGGATTATATGAGCATCTATTGACCTGTTTATGGATTATTATAGCTCAATAATATGTGTTGTTTGTTTACCTTTTAACTTACATAAGCTGAATTATATAATTTAGAGGATAAAACAATGCCTAAATCATACTTGGGCAATAGTTGAAGGAAGTAAGATGGACTTTCCATTTTCGTTACCTAAACATATAGGCTTGTTCCCAGTAGGCCCATCAAGGGACCGGCCCACAGCACGATTACCGAGCGGCAATCACACAAAATCGTTGGAAGGACGTCGCTTTGCCCGCAGGGGCTCCGAATTGCAGTGGATGCCCGTCGCCGCACTCAGCTATCCGGCTAGTTGATGTCCTCCAAGTCTCCAACAACTCAAGCCCAAGACCCTAAACCTCCCGTCCGTCGATAATTCTGTGTTCGCACCTTCCGCAGCCACTCCCCATAGAAAAGCATCCGATCTATACCCTGAAAGTCCTCCAGCAGTCGGACCAACCTGTCTAGATGTCATGTGTTCAGAAAATCGTGCACTTTGTGCATATGGTCATACAAAACACTAATTTACAACGTAGTAACACTGTTTATAGAGCGAAATTTAAAACAGAATGTGAGATAGAGAATAGAATAGGAGAGTTGTTAGAGATAGCTTAATATTACTTGGAGCCGAATCCTTCCTTCGGCGGGACAGGTTCAGGCCCAGACATCGGAGACTTGTCAAGAGTCAAAACTCAAGAGCGATTCTACCATAGTGGACTTTAAAGTTAGCCTCCTAGAATGAGGTCTTTGAACATGTCTTAGCGATATCCAAAGTATGACATTCCTCTAACGTTGATAGCCCTCGTATCTCGAATAGACGATGATTTGGACATCATTATTGTTTAGTGCTTTATGTTTATAAGTTCTCATAAGCCTTGCCTAAAACTCCACGAGGCCGACAAGCCGACCAACTTCCACTGAGCAACCCTGCGAGGCTGGTAGGCAGACTAACTCTCGCCGAGCAACCCTGTGAGGCGGGCAAGTCGACTAATAACTCCCGTCGAGCAACTCAGCGAGGCCGACCAACTCATGCCAAGCAACCCTACGAGGCGGGAAGGACGACCAGTCCCCGCTAAGCAACTCAGCGAGGCAGACAAATGGACTTGCGAGGCGAAGGAGCAAAGGCTCGTAACATGGGCCAGTACACCTGTGGGCCCAAATGACATGACCCCCTGTCATGCACATGGAAGCCACACGTCTGTACCCGACTGACGTGGGGACACGAATGGCACTATTGCCCCATGCCAGCTACGATAAGGCACAACACCACCATACACCGCCATGGCTGACGCCATGACACGCATGGAGTGACGGGGGTCTCTGTCAATAGGATGAGACGTTACCGCGTACGACCCCAAATATCTCCTGATTCTGCCTCGTGGGACCAGCAAAACTCCGCTACGGGGAACCTCAGCATTGGAGTATCTACAGTGACCCGCATACCAGGTAGGATGGAGCGATCCGCCATACCGGACATACACCTACGCACGAATCAGAAGACAACGTAAGGAGGACTGCTCATAAGTACTTCCGTAGACGATAGATTGTGCCATGCTGCAGATAAGCCCCTTGTAAGAGCCTCCCCCTTGAATTATAAAAAGGGACGAACGAACAGGCATACAAAGAGCGAGGAGCATTCTACCTAAGTTCTCCCCTTCATCTCATTCTCACATTTGCAACCTTTGTAACACATTTCCCTAAGCAATAAACGATCAACACTACACTGGACGTAGGACACAAGCCTAAACAAGTATAACCCCTCTCGAGTTACCTGATTCACCATTCGGAGTGTGTCCACTCGAGCCTTCTCCCACCAAACATAAATTCTACTGGGTCCCGATTTCCGAAACCATGACAATATGGTCGCATTACTCCCTATAGAATAGGGGTCAATTAAGCTATCCAACATTTAATACATAAAAAATACATCTACTACTCATTTTACATTCTCTCTCTAACTTATTGTTTGTCACGTCTTTCGTCAAAATTTGATGATATTCTAGGTATTCTTGTCGATACTATGACAATCTCTATGCACTCTCCGTTCTAACATATTTTTCGTGAGTTTATCGCTAAAGAATAGGACATCGATTTAACCGATCACTATATCGGTTTCTTTCGGTTCGCTACCTTCTTCACTGTGTTTAACATCGAGTGTCAACCGTGTGCATGTTAGCTCTTACTTACTTCATCCACATGAATTAGTCGTTTTGGATTTGTTCTAAGTCAAAGTATTTATACTTTAACAAACAATATATATAGGATTAAATTATTTTAAACTAAAACAAGTATATATTATGGCAGAGTTCAAATCACGATGAATCTAGTAACTTTAATTTATGTTGTAAAATCTTATGAAACATCATGCATAACTGGTCAAATTTAATACTAATTGACTTAGAACAAAACTAAAACGACTAAATCATGTGGACAGAGGGAGCACTGATATGTGATCTAGAGTACCTCATTTATGGATCGTGGATCAGAGTGCGTCTCTGCCACGCTGGTGGCTTGGCTAGGAATTGAATGTGATCGAGCTTGGCGAATGGCGACTGACTCTCTGATGAGAACGAACAAAAGGGCACTAATTAAGGTCCAAGCAAGCACCTCGCCGACGCGCGCGGCACCAGAGGTATTTCCCTGACCGCCAAGAACTGAACAGCAGGATCGGCGCCTTCTGCGTCGACTACTAGATTGCTGTTGTTTTTCATACGATTATATATATTCTTATATAATCATCAAGCAAGAGCTAGCTTCCTCTCTCATATAATATAACAAATAAGCGGTGTCTCCGTCAGGCAAGGCGAGGCAGCCGCCAGGAGGAGAGAGAGGAGCGGGGCTGCAGGGCGTGGAAAAACGACGAAGCCATCACCGAACGGCGAACGCCAGCTGCCTGCCGCTACCACGCCCCCTTCACATCGCTCGAGTCGCTCTCGGTCCCAGCAGCCTGGTGGCCAATCAACGCAGAAACGTCGTCATGGCAGTCCATTACTCCATTGTCACCGGCTCACCGACAGGCAAGTGCATCCGCAGGTTCCTCTCAGATTTTCCTTCCAGGAAGCCTTTTTTTTTTGGTACGCATTCTTTGCACGGCGACGACCTCGCGACCTGCTAGCTACTTGCTGCGGTGGAGCTTTCTCCATCGCAGTTGCTGCTCCGATGGGGATTGGGATTTGGGATTTGCCTTCGCCGCGCCCGCCGCCTCCTGGGAGCGCACAAGGGACAAGAGGCCGCTGGGCCGGGCAGCAAGTTGCATGCATGCTTCAGATCATGAGATACACAGGTGAAGTTACTTGCTGTGCTGTGGTTGCTTTCCTACGTACGTACTGTACCAGCTTGTAGTAGCTAGCTGCCGGCTGCCGCAACGCGCAAGCTGCACCGGCGTGCAGCTGCCCAATCGCGTTCGCTCCCTGTCCCTGTTCGAGAATATCACGCGATGCTGTGGATTAAAGGCGGTTCAACCGTCACCGGCCGGATGGAAGCTAGCTCTCCTTGCTCTTGCTGCATACGCTGATACGCTTCAAATTGGAGTTGCTGAGAATATCACGCGCGATCTCTCTCACACACAGGTTGCAAACAGCACGTCCTTGTCCCGTCTTCTACGAGCACAGAGAGAATGGGAGAACAGGCCTCTAAATTCGTCGTCGGGTGTATTCGCGTGATCCATCCACATCATGTTCTTCGTCGTCTTCTCTGGGCGACGCGTGCTGATGTTTCTCTTCCGACGACCGTTCGAGGAACTGCACTGCTCTCCCAAATAGGCACTTAAAAGTACTGACCAGTACCGCTCAATAATAATCACACTATCAGAATATCCTACCTGATTAAACCCTAGGAGGATAGGATTCGATCATGTGTGGCCGGTAGCTAGCTATAGAGGAACACGGGTCGAACGTACTCTTTTTCCCTCCTTTCTCTGGAACATGCACGCATGCATTGGATGTGTATTCTAGTAGATCCGCTTCACACGTAACGTAAGAAAAGACACTCCGAATCCGGCCCACTTGTGCGCGCTGTGGGTCGTTTCCTCGCAACCACACAAGAGGAACGAACAATTGCGTCGTCACAGGCTCACAGGGTTTGCAAGGCGCGAAACAAGAAAACAAAGCGACGGCGTGCCTTTCAATCGTCTCCATCCTACGCGACCGATTCGACCGACGCCTACGCGCGCGGCCACAGCTAGCCGCATCGAGCATGGGTAGTAGACGTGTGGCTTGTGGTTGGGCGTGGGCTAGCTAGCTAGCTAATTTGGGCAAAACCTCCCGGATGTGACGCACTTGCACCTGCACCATCTTTTGCTTCGCTGCACTTTTGCCTTTGTTAAATAAAAAATGTTTAATTTCTAATTTCTATGGAGACGATTATACACATATTATGCTGGGATAACCACACTAACACATTTGCTACACTACCGGAAACGAGTGCTTTGCCGAATGCCCGAAGCACTCGGCAAAGCCTTAAAAACACTCGGTAGAGGCTTTGCCGAGTGTGGCACTCGGCAAAAAAGGCTCGGCAAACAGTGCATCGGCAAAACCTTCTTTGCCGAGTACTTTTTCTCGGACACTCGGCAAAGAGGTTTGCCGAGTGCCAGGCAGCACTCGGCAAAGAAAAGCAGCCATTACGGCGACGGGTGACGGAGACGACGTCTTTGCCGAGTGTCATGTGGTGTGTTCCTACACTATATAGACCTACATGTACCATTTTTAGACAATTAGAAAAGTGTTTTCAATCATTAGTAGATTTAGTTCGTTTATTTGAATTTCTTCGGAAAATTCAGATTTGAACTGCAGGTCACTCGAAAATTGAAAAACTGTGCATGCAAAAATAATATTCATGTTACTTAGCATAAGTTACGACCGATTACAGGAGCGGACCGAAAACTTCGAGCAACATGCTCATTAAACATGGTCGTGAACTTGTCATCCAGGTGTTTAAAAATTGTATAAAACATAAACAAACTCAGAAAATCATGAAACATGTCCACGTGCCATGATATCATATGTAAAGGCTGTGATAAAAAAGTTAGAATGTTTGGAGAAAGTTGTGAGACGGTATGTGTAGAAACCTAAGAGAACTACACATGAAATCATGGAGTTTCAATGTGGATCTCTTAGGTTTCTACACATAGTGCGTCACAGCTTTCTCGAATTTTTTTCAAATTTTTATCACAGCCTCTACATATGATATCATGACACGTGGACATGTTTCATGATTTTCTGACTTTGTTTGTGTTTTATACAATTTTAAAACACCTGGATGGCAAGTTCACGGTCATATTAAGTGAGCATGGTGCTCGAAGTTTCCGGTCCGCTCCTAAAATCGGTCGTAACTTGTGCTAAGTAGCATGGATATCATTTTTTCATGCACTATTTTCTAAGTTTCGAGTGACCTGCAATTCAAATCTGAATTTTCCGAAGAAATTCAAATAAACGAACTAAATCTACTAGCTATTGCAAACACTGTTATAATTGTCCCAAAATAATACATGTAGGTCTACATAGTGTAGGAACATACCACAAAAAGTTTGGTGGCCAAAATGTAAAAAACAAAAATATGGTTTGCCGAGTGTCTATAGAAGACACTCGGCAAAGCCTTCTTTGCGAGTGCCAGTCCTCGGCTCTCGGCAAAGACTGACGGCCGTCAGCTTTAGAACGGCCGCTGATGGCCCTTTGCCGAGCGCTTTCTTTGCCGAGTGTTTGACACTCGGCGAACATGTCTTTGCCGAGTGTTGTCCTGTGCTGAGTGTCCTGCACTCGGTAAAGAGTCTCGTTACCGAGAGCCGATCTTTGTCAAGTGCGGCACTCGGCAAAGTCTTCTTTGCCGAGTGTCCGACAAAAGGCACTCGGCAAAGAGGCCGACACTCGGCAAAGGCTCGGATTCCGGTAGTGCTAGTTACATAAAAACGTTTAATTTTAACACACTTGAAGCAGGGATTACTGAGATTGATTTTTTGTGAGGTAACTCTCACAATGTACTGAGTAATGGAGGAGTTTCGAGAGTTTCTAAGACTAAGGGCGTGTTTGGCATGACTCCGCTCCAATCTAGAGTAACTCTACCCCAAAACTTTAGGTGGAGCAGCTCTACTCTAGAATTTTAAATTGGTTTCTCATAACCACTGTGGTAGTGACGGGTAAATAACTCTAAATTTCATGTCTAGGTTGCTTTTTAGAGACATCGAAGTAGTAAAAGAGGTACTCCAAAAAATTGTACCGCGGCTCTGAAAACTACATAGAGTTTACAACTCCAAACTCAGGGTGTTTGGTAGGCCCTGAACAGCTCCTCCTTGGAGTTTTACTCTGGAGCCATGCCAAACACACCATAACTACCATCGTTCTGGTTATTACTCCTTGTCTCGATCCTCTTCACGAGCTACTATGTCTCGGTGTTTCGAACCCGCTTCGACAAGTAAATTTGTATGTGTGTGTTTCGTGGTCCAGATGGTGTGCTCAGTGGACGCAAGATTTATACTAGTTCGGGCAGAACGTCCCTACATCTAGTCTTCGGCGGCTCGCACTACTAGCACCTTTGTTGCTCAATGCTCGTAGTAGGAGTTACAAGCGGGCGAGAGAGGGAGGAGCTCCCAAGTCTCTTATGAGTGGGTGGACCTAAAGACTACGAGACTGGAGTTCTAAGCTAAGCCTTGAATGTCATGGTGGCTCATGCTTTGGCTTTGGCCTTTGGGTCTTCTGGTCTCGTTGTCTGTGTGCGAGTGTGTATCTTCGCCTTCGATCCCCTTGGTCCTCTTTTTCGTCTTTTGGCCGACCTCCTCCTTTTATAGACCAAGGTGGGGGTTGGCCACTGGAGCTTCCTTGCGAAGGAGCTCTTGTGTTGTGGGTTAAACGGAGCGTTCCACCCATGGTAAGGTTGCATTTGTTCGTATGTGCCTCAGTCATTCAGGCTTCCTTTATTGTGCTCTTAATGGCCAGCGGCATGGGTGGCGAAGAGCCTCGACATCATCATTGTTGTCTGTGTGTCGCGCTGACCCCTGGACGTCGTAGCCTAGGTCTCGACGCGACTCGTCGTGTAGCGGGGCATGTAGGTGGCCAACACACTCAGGCCTGGGCTTAATAGGTCATGAGTGATACAAGTCTATGAGCCCGTAGGTCATGAGTGGAAAGTGGACCGACTCACCCTCTGTGGATCGACGCTAAGCGCAGTTAATGCGGCACAACGTGTCAGTCCTGATCAGGCATAGAATCCACTCGAGTGGCTTCCCCTCGATCCGCCCGACCCCCCTTGTGGCTCCACCTCGCCCGACCTTTGGCTCGGTTCCTCGGGTTTATCCAAGGATGGGTCCTTCCAGGATAGACCATTCCCACGTCCTTCTTCTGTTTAGTGGGTCCCAGGGGGATCATTTCCCCAACACTACCCTTCAAGTGTCTGACCTTCCAACCCTTTGACTTCATCTTGGTTGGATGATCACTCGAGTATAAGGACGGAGTTCCGAACAACCTGACGTGAATAAATAAACACAAACCACACCCTCTCTTTTGTGTCAAGTTACTCCCAAGTTTTCTCTATTTTAGTCTTGAGTGTGCATGGAAGATTGGAATAGTAGTAGGCCTCCAAAACCTCGCCCATGTCTACGACATTTACTTATCTGTGTCAGGCGATTCAGAGTGTCTAACGTGAGTGCTCGCTCCCGACACCATCGACAACATCATATTCTTCTTGATGGTCGTTCACGGGACTGTACTAGAAACATCGTCTTGTATCAATTGTGGTTTGCGAGCAACACACTATGTCGACTAGTGCGTATGGAGCCATCGATGCCTTGAGCATGAGTCCTTGTGTAGGGTATAACCTCTTATTGAACATGTTCAGTTCACTATAATATCTATATTTTATCAATATGTCATATATGGTTTTTTGCTACTATTGATAGTAATAATATTATACACTTGCATAAATATATCATCACAAATCTATGTTTTTTGGATTAAACAAAATGTGAAAATGTCCACATTCCTAAAGAAAATTAATCTAGTGCTCTACTTGGAACTTCACTAGATAAACTAAAACACTAATTAACAAAATGTGTACATAAGTTTTATCTGGTGTTCCTATCATTTAAGATGTATTTTGTTTCTCATAGCATGTCTTGTTACAAAATTAACCAGGATACCTAAAAGGAATTTGTATCTCGTTTGTTTTTGCCTTTAACCACACGCTCTATGAATAACATCCAAAAGATGAAGGGTCCATATTATAGATAAAGCCATCAATGTGTTCACCTTTTAGCTCATGGATCCCAATGACACCTAGATTATTGGTAAACTACTAATAGTGAGCTAGCTAATAGAACTTATGGATTAATATTAAATGGTACTACATTTATGATTTGTTGAGGTGCCTCCTTTTTTAATAGAGGAGGTTCAATCTATAATATTCTTTTAAAATGGTTTCAGAAATAAGCCACCTCTAAAAATATATTTGTAGAGTCCCTACTATTTTTAGTTGCATCTATGAATGCTCATACATTTAGAGACGGTTATAGATGCAATTTTGGGCCAAGTGGAATGGAAACAGGTGTCTCACAATTTTGGGCTGGATTAGTGAAGGCCAAGTGAGATTTCCTTTGTTTTGGGTCCTTCAAGGTTAGAGATCAATCACATGTGTGTTTTTATGAAGATATCCGGTTGGACTCAACACCCTTACAAGTTCAATATCCATGTCTTTACAACATAGCAAGCCCTAAGAATATCACAATTGTTGAAGTCTTAAGTTCCTCACCACCTAATATCGCTTGGTGTAGGGACCTTGTGGGTCCCAAGTTAGTATCTTGGGATAATCTTCTCCCTCGCATTGCTAATATTACCTTACTTGAGGAGTCCGATTCGTTTCACTGGAACTTGACTCGGAATGGAGTGTTCTTGGTGAAATCGCTATATCATGCTCTTATTCAGGAGGAAGGTCATAACTTAAAAAAACTTATGGAAGATTAAGGCACCATTAAAAATTAAGGTCTTTCTATGGTATATTCGCAAGGGTGTCCTACTCATGAAAGACAATTTAATAAAATGCAATTGGAAAGGTTCTAAGTTGTGTTGCTTCTGTCAAAAGGAGAGACTATCACACATCTCTTCTTTGAGTTCTGTTTTGCTAGAACAATTTGGTCTTTCTTTTAGTGTTATTCTATTCTCCAAGCTAGATAATGCTTCCATTATGTTTGGATCATGGCTACACATAATTCCTAACACCTGGAAACTGCTCGTTCTTCTTGGAGGGACAACTTTGTGCTGGTCACTTTGGCTTTGTAGGAATGATATAATTTTTTAGAATTGTTTTTTCTCCCTTGCATGTTATCTTTGCAGTGGTTCATTGAGTGTGTTCATGGGCTATCCTTCAGCGAATGGATTCACATGAACTCGTTATGAAGGCTTCACATCGCTTGGCGCGAGTTGCTATATATGTCCTCTCATGCACATAGTTGGTGGTCTAGTTTTAGGCTTGTGAATACATGTTTAAATGAGGATCGACAAAGTTTTAACCAAACATGTTTGAATACATAGCATAAAACATAAAAACACGTGTTGTTTTGTTGGTGCTCATTTATGTACAATTTTTAACCTTTTTACCATTTAAATATGGAGCAGGAAGTGGTGAACTAAAGGGAAGGGGATGTGATGCGAGATTAGGTTGCAGTGGTTATCTTTTAAGGTGTGAATAGAAGAACATCGGGTTGATTATAAAGAAATATAATATTTTTTTTAAAAAAAATGTCGATGGTAGAACCGTGAAACCAATGGAAACCGCTGTTTCGTATAGTAGAGAAATAGCTAACGACTCTTGCAAAAATAATAAGACGGTTGTAGTATATACTACAATAGTACAAATGGTGATTTGTATCGGTGGATAATAATACCGCCATGCATCCCACAAGATTCTTCCTCAACACTGAAACTCACACTGTCTTGTTCTGATAATAACATGTTTGGTTATGGCGATGAGCCGATGACGACCCCAACAGCGACTCTGCTGTGGCGCGGCGCATATCTGCAAAGCTAGTGCGGCAGCCACTTTGGCCCCTTCTCCTTCCCTTCACTTTTAACTCCCCCCCCCCCCCCCCCCCCCTACACAAGTATACTCATGCTGCTCAATGAAATCAAGCTAAGAGCTACTTTAGAAATCTCAAATCCCCTTCGAGATTGGAGAGGATTGAGGTAGGAATGAACTTATTTCCTCTCGGGATTGGAGGGTATTATTTCTTTGCTTGGAGCTAGCTCTAATGGTACATGTAGATGTCTGTACGGCTTGCATGCATGCAGCGATCGATCCGGGTAACTAATCGATTGAGCTAAGCTGGTGGTTTATATAAATAAATAATAATATGCTGACTGGTATAGATGTGGTTGTGGACGAGTGATCGATCGATGATGAGCTTGCAGTTGCAGCTGCCTAGTCGAGGAGAAGCTGGCACTGGCAGTAGGTGTAGCCTCTGCGTGGGCGTGCGCCTCGTCATGCCGCGGCCACCGTGCCCCCGGCCTTGCCTTCGCCGGCGCGGCGGCGGCCGCTGACGACCTTCGCCGCACCCGCGTCCTTGATCGACGTCGCCGCGCACTTGTCCTTCCACTCCTCCTGCGTGATGTGCCGCTCCCTGCACTCCAGGCTGCAGAACGCCGCCTCGCCCCTGCATACAGGTATAGCCAATTAGCCATCCATATAGGTGAGCGGGGGGAATCGAAGAAAAAAAAAGGAGTTTCAGGACGCGCAGCCGCAGGTTCAAGACAAGAATAGCCCGCAGGTGAGCGAACACGTACTTGTACACGAAGGTGTCGCGGCCGGGGCCGAGACGGCGCCGGCAGAGCCCGCAGGCGCGGAGGAACGCGGCGGTCTCGACGGCCGAGTAGTCGGCCGAGTTGCGGCGGAGCCCCGCTTTTGCCGGCGCCGCGCGGGCGCGGTACGCCGCGATCCAGTCCTCCTGCGCTGCGGCGGCGCCGCCGCCGAGCGCGGACAGCCAGTCCTGCTGGTGCTGCCCACCGCCACGGCTGCTGCTGCTGCCGTTGTCGGGCAGCTGGGCCTCCTCGTCGTCCTCCTCCATCACCGCCGCGAGCGCGAACTCCGTCATGCTCGTGGTCCGGCGCACCGGGTTCTTGCAGTCCCGCTCCCTCTTCCCCACCATATCTCCTTTACCGCTAGCTCCAAGCAAAGAAATAAACGTACGTACGACAAGAAGACAGAGCTAACGCAAGGGTGCGGTGCGGTCGTGATGCTGCGACGATCACAGGAAGAGGCGCCGGCAATGGAAATGCAAGCACGAGCTCTCTTCTCTCCCTGTGTCTCTCTCGTGCCCGCGTGTGGTGTGGAGGACAGGACAGGAGAGAGGAGACGGGAAGTGGTGGGTGAGCTCTGTGCTGTGCGTGTGCGGGATGGAGAGGGCCGGGCCGGGGATAAAAGAAGGGGCGGGACGATCCCGGCCGTCGGATGCGTCCCGGTGGTCCGTCAGATCCACGTCAGCGCTGGGCCTCCTCCACGTCCCTGGGTCCTGGGGGTCGCTTTTGTCATTTTGTTCAGCGGGGGGCTCGCTCGATCAACGATCATTGCGGTTTTGTTCTCTTCGTGGCGCTCGGTCGGGGATCTGTCGCCGCTGCTGAATTTACTTCCTGTCCATCTCACAGGTTTTTACTAGCATCAGCTGTCAGCTTCGCTCGTTGATCTGCTCCAGCCATTCAAAACTATATAGTCTATTTTAAATTTTATTCTAGACTAAATTTCTTAAAACCGTATCTTTTATATGAAGTACATCGATATCTACGATATCCTCTTGTTTTGAATTCTACTTGGAATATGTTTTGATAGTATATTTTCTTTGAACATGTAAAAGTTAATATATATTATTTTTTTTAAAACAATAAACTTGGTCAAATTTGTTGAAGTTTAAATTAAAGTAAATTATGTTAAAATTTGAAACAGAGGGAGTTGATAGCATGACAGATTTTTCCCAAGCAAATTGCTCAATCAACAAATTCTTCGAAGTATATCTCATTATTTTTGAGGTAAAGTCACATATATTCAATTTTTTTGTTGCATACGAATTTACATTTTTTTCTCTCCTCCCTTTTTATGGTTCGGTGTGCATTATTAGTGTCAGCATTTTTCACAACCAATAGTTTTTGGTCAAAAAATCACAATGCTAGGCCTAAAAGTACTGTGATTATTTTCTTTGCAATTTGTAAGCTATAAGAGTACACGAGGGATGATCAAGATTTTAAATCGTGGGCTATGACATTTAGTACTCTAGAGGAAGCTATTTCATTTAGTGTTTCTATAGAAAACATGAATATTTTAATTAATCATGTAGGGAAACATGTGGTTAAGAATGATGTTCATGTTCTTAGTTGATTATGTAGGAAAACATGTGGTTAGGTAAATGTTGAGGATAAGTACTTTATACGTTCTAAACTATAAGACATTTTGATATTTTTAGATACATAGCTTTTTTAAGCACTTAGATATATATTATATATAGATACATAGTAAAACAAAATACCTAAAATTTATCAAAATATCTTATAATTTGAAACAGATCGAGTACATGTATAAGGATCTAGGAAACAGATTTCTAGGTCCATTACTAAACACCCATCAAAATAATCCACATACTCACAACTACAATCAATATTTAATTAAATTCCTTCAATGCTCAAAATCAACCAATTCAAAAGTTATCATATAGTTCAATGCATCATTTATCAACTAAAGATCACAACAAAGATGTAACACCCGGTTTTAAAGGACAAAGCCGGGTGCATCTCATACATGCGCCAAAGAAGACAACATATATAATAACAGAGTGTATAGAGATAAATGTCACAATAATCAGAGTACTTATTACATAGCGGAAGTCTTACAAAATAAAATATAAATATAGCAGGATCTAAAAACTATCCTTGGCGCCAGAAAGTCAACTGTGAGACTCCACCTAGATCGAATCGAACTCCTCGATATGCGGCTCCTCTTGAACCACCTGTTCTTCTCCTGTGGGGGGTGTGAGACAACAAGGGTGAGCTCACACATGATCATCGCTCAACAAGTTGTGGGGAATAATGTGTATGAACTCACCAAAGGTGGGAGTTCATGAAGTGTAAGGCTTACCAAAGGGAATGGTTAAAGCTGAGCATTGCTTTTAAAGTTGGTCAAAATTTTATTAGCAATTACTAGATGTAAGTAAATACCAACCATAATAATAATAGAACAAAATTAATAAATAATCCCATGCAAATGCACATGACAAATTGAATTTAGGTTCCATAAATTAATCATGTGAGGGTCCGAGCCGCTCATGACCGTGAGCACGGCTAGTATACTAGTTTTACACTCTGTAGAGGTTGCACATCTTTACCCACAAGCCGTGTTACCCATCTGCCAAGGGGTCATGAATCCCATACACCTCTACCAAGGAAGCGAGGCAGGGTAACACTACGAGGCCTTTACAAAGTTCCACTAGCTTCAGAAATCCCGCTACAGTTTATAGGAAGCTCCAGTGCAGGAATCCCTCGCCTGACCGCCATCGCAGCAAAATCAACCCAATGACCTCCCTACACTGACCACTCCCCTACTACCCTTGCCCCTTTCGGGTAAGGAAGACCTCCACTAGCTTTCCTAGTTAATCAGCCAAGGGCATCCCATTAAACCCTTGTGGTAGCACTGTTTTCCCGAGTGGTCGCTCCATGTTCCAATTAACATAATGATCATTATCATGAACATAAATAACATAACTAAATAATTGGAACATGGATGTAATGAAATATTATCCCAAAACCATATAAAGCAATAGCAAAAACTACCCATGTGATTCAGGGGTAAACAAGGTAAAAGATAATCAGACTAGGGTGACCTATTGGGTCCCATCAAAATTAAACCTATGCATTGAATAGTGATAATAAAGAACATTATTGGGTAACAAAAGTGGATCAAGGGCACAACTTGCCTGGCACTTGAGATCCCAGTTACCAGGGTGATTCTTCAGATCTTCAAAACCTCGCGCTAGTCGTAGCAATACAAACAGACATGGTATGGACAAAATTAACATCACACCAAACATAAGTACAAACTGAATAATAATGATCTACGCGTTGCTACGAGATCGCGAGATCGATAACTACTAAGATCGGAGTCGTGGTTGATGTGCTTAAATGACTGACACTAGGTTCTACGTTTATTTTATAATTCCAGCAAAAAGATAACCTAAAGTAGTAATTAATTCAACTTTAATCCAAATTATAGTTTGACCATAGATCACATGTTGGGGGCCTTCGGCTTCCGAAGGTCCTCAAAAACATGATTTAACAATGTTTCTGGAGTAAAGTACATTAACAGATACCTTCGGATTCGGATCAGAGCCACGGTACAAAGAAGCACAAAGGTTGGCGCAGAGCCGAAGCTGTGTGTAGAAGAGCTTCGGAGTAGCGGCGGAAAAGGAAACCGACTTAAAGATGAAAAACCAGATTAGACCTCGAAGAGTTATCATAGAGTTATTGATAAATGTAAAGGGCATTATTGTAATTTTCCATGGGCTGCGACCCGTGCCTATAAATAGGTGAACAGTATCCCTGTACTGTTCACGCTGATTCGGCATTGGCTTTTGCATCACACTTGTGCTTTTACCTTCTTACAAGCTGAAGGTACACTTATGATTTAATATTATCTTTACCTTTCCATTATAATAAAATGAAAATGATTCGACAATAATACACAACTGTTTATGTTATCTTTATGTTTCATATGACCCTTTCTGCATTACTATATTTTATGCTGATGAAGGTATGTCCTTCATAACCTTCGTCCGAAAATCATTATATCCTTAAGGAAATAATGCTTAGAAGGACGAAGGATATTAACATTTAACATTTTGTGTTGCCTTGTTCTTGATTCATAGCATTTGAGAAGAAGTCCCCAACATTGGCGCCCACCTCCGGTGAACTCACTTCCATTTTTTGAGTCTTGAACACTTTCGGCAAGCATCACCTTCGTCATGCCGCCGAAAAAAGCTTCAGCGACAGGGGCTGGTACTTTACAGCCGTTGGATCCCAATCAGGATGTCCTTTCTCTTAGAGAGGCCCGAAGCCAGAAGAGGAAGGCTGTCAGTCCAACACCTCCGGAGGATGACCTGGATCAGGAGATCCAAAACCTGGAGATCCTTCAGCAGCAGGTGCAACGCAAGAAAGAGAAGATGGCTCGTCTAGCTGATCTTCAGAGACAGATAGACGAAGCTTCTGAAGAGGTTCGTCATCTTGTTCAAGATGATCAAAGCCGAAGGCCTCCACGCAGAGAGCTTCATCAGGAAGGCTTCCACAATGAGGAAGACTGGTATGAAGATTTCTATCATGGAAACTTTGCTTTTGATGATGCTTCTCCTCTTTCAACAGAATTGCAGGCTACACCATGGCCACAGTCTTACAAGCCACCCCAGCTCCCCATGTATGACGGTCACACAGACCCGAAGCAATTCCTAATGAGCTATGAAGCAACAATATCTTCGTATGGTGGCAATACGGCAGTCATGGCAAAATCTTTTGTCATGGCCGTCAGGAGCGTTGCTCAGACTTGGTACTCTTCTCTTCGGCCAGGGACAATCACTTCTTGGCAGAAATTAAAGGATATGCTGGTAACTAGCTTCCAAGGGTTTCAGACGAAGCCAGTCACCGCTCAGGCTCTCTTCCAGTGTACCCAGGACCATGAAGAGTACCTTCAGGCGTATGTCCGGAGGTTTCTGCGTCTGAGGGCATAAGCGCCGACAGTGCCCAATGAAATTGTCATTGAGGCCATGATTAAGGGGCTTCGGCCGGGACCATCAGCGTAGTACTTTGCCAGGAAGCCACCACAAACGTTGGAGAAGCTGCTCCAGAAGATGGATGAATACATTCGAGCTGACGATGACTTCCGCCAAAGAAGGGAGGAAGCATTCAGGTTCTCTGAAATGACCAGGGGCTTCGGAGGAAGATTTCACCCGAGGCATGTTAGGTCAATCCATAACTCTGCTCAAACTGATGATCGAGGAAGCCAGCAGCAAAGACCACAACACTCTTCACAAGCTTCGGCCCAACAGCAGAGTTCTTTTCGGCCGCCAGCGCCAAGGGGCAGAGGCGCCAGGGGCTTCGGGGGAAGGTTTGGAGACCAGCCAAGAAAAATATATTGCCTATTCTGTGGTGAAGACAAGGGCCATACTACCAGGATGTGCCATGTTACCATCCAGAAGCAGAAGGAAATAGCGGAAGCAGCAGCGCAACAGAGTCAGCCGAAGCAGGTCATGCATAATGCTTCGTATCACTCACCTTATATTCCAGAATATGTAGGCAACCACCCTGCAGCTTCTGTTGCTTCGGCGAGCCAACCCCAAGCATCCTGGCAGCAACCTCCACCGCCACCGCCGATCCAAAGAGGTCAGCAGCCAGAAGGGAGTCAGCGCACTAACCTTCAGCGGGACTTCAGAGAGGATTCCGAAGCTCGCACAGTAAATAGCACTGTGCCAGAGTCGAAGCACATTTACTGACGAATATCCTACTTCAACAGCAGTTCTTTTGCATTTTCTACATTCGCTATTACCCTTTTGTTAATAATGAACAATTATGAAGAGTTTAAATGTTTTTAATTGAATTTCAATTTCTTGTAATACTTCCGTCTTTTATCATAATAAAAATATGTTTTTCCATAGGCTCGAGTTGCCGAAGCATACGAACTTATACTGATTTGAAGGACCTTTGTATTATCAACAATTTGATCTAATGGACACAGTACAAATTGTTCGAAGCAGTAAAAAGTCGTTCCTAAGGGAGCGCAGTGTAAGTTTTCTAAACATACAGTGAAAAATAAACGCTGATTCCGCTGAAAGTAAAAGACGAAGAAGCTCCTAAGGGAGGCTTACAGCGAAAAATAAACGCTGATTCCGCTGAAAGTAAAAGGCGAAGAAGCTCCTAAGGGAGGCTTACAGCGAAAAATAAACGCTGATTCCGCTGAAAGTAAAAGGCGAAGAAGCTCCTAAGGGAGGCTTACAGCGAAAAGTCAGCGCTGATATAAAAAGTGTGTGTGCTTTATTACAGGGATATGTATCTGCGACACAAATATTATTTTGCATAACATAACATCATCACATCATTTTTGCATAACATAAGCATCATACAGCATAATGCATCTGGAATAAGAACGGGATACAGTATTGACCTTCAGAACATATTTTGGGAGAGAGAAAATTGTGCTAAGGCACAAGGCAAATCGAGATGAAGTGTAGCCTCATCGGAAAAGCAACACAAAACTTTTTTACAGCTTCGAAGAATATTTCACGAAGCTTGGACATTTTTCATCAGAGAAGTAAGCAAATTCTTATGATATAGAAAAGATTTTCTTCACGAAGCATGAAAAGAAGGGAAGGTGTTTTTTCGCCAAAGGCTCAAAAAATGGTATGTATGCAAAGTTTCATGCATCGTAAAGAATTAAACTATAAATAGATTGTATATTATATTTAAAATTACAATATATTACACATTTTTACATTTCGAATGTTTCTACAATGGCATTCAATCCTCTTTAAGCACTATTTCTGCAGCTTCGTTCAATAGTTGGTTGACAACCTTGTCCATAATGGCTTCGGCCATTTTTCTAATTTCATCGTCCCCCTTCGGGTGGGGACCCGGAGATGCCTCAGCAGCTTCTGAGGGAAGAAAAGATACGGCTATATTACTATTACAAACCGAGAACGGAGTTTGGAAATAAAAATTACAGCATGATAAAAACTACTAATTAATACCTATGTGCCCTTCGGGCTCTATACTTTTTTCGGCAGCTTCCGCTACTTTTCTAGCGTCGTGGATGCCTTTTTCACTCCTTTGAATAATTTCTTGCGCCAGTTCTCGGCCGCTGTTATCCCAGATATTGGTGAAGAATTTTCCGCCGACCATGCTTGCTTCGGGTGAGGGGTCTTTAATGTCTTCAGTGGACAAAGTAGCTTCGGACTGCGCTAAGGATTTTACATGCTCGCAGCCTTTCTTCTCCAAAACAGTAGCAATCCCTCTAGCACCCGAAAAAGCGCAGATGTCGCCGCGGCTGTTCAGAATTTCCTCAAAGGCCTCTGCTTCGTGACTGATCCATTCCATGGGACCTTCAGGATTGCCTCTTGAAAAATTCTCTTCACTAGAAAATGCACCAACGCTGGCGAAGCTGGATTTTATTTTCTTGACGCACTCTATGGATTTAACATAGCATTTTCTCTGGGATGCACGAAGCTCCTTAACTCTTATCTCCAAATGATTGGCCAATTGGTCACTAAGCTCTCGTTTTGTCTCTTCAAGTATACGTTCTTCTTTAGCTCTAGCTAGTTGCTTCTGAAGATCTTTAATTTCACGTTTGTGAGCTTCAGCCTGAACCTTTGAAGCAGCTTCGTCCTTCTTTACCTTGTCTACCAATGTAAGCAGAATTTTATCTTTTTCTAGAGCTTCGTTTCTCAGTTTAATAACTTCTGATCGTAGATTGTTGAACGCAATTTCATAGCTCTCATCTTCGGCACTCTTTTGTGCTCTTAATGCGTTGCTTAGAATTAAACCCTATGTGAAAAAGAGTCCGTATAAGAATAAAAGAATGAGTTACGAATTATAAAATTTTCAAACGTCTAATTCCCATACCTTCAGGCTATTATACGCAAGACTATCCGCGAGATCTTCTTTCGTCATAGCACATAAGCCAGCTTCGAGCTTCGGAAACCCCATACTTCTAGCCATCTCCCGACAGACGGATAATTCTTTGTTATCTGGGAGGCAGTATAGGAAATCTTCTTCGTTCGTCCCATTGAACACTAGTGCCCCCTTCGGATATTTCAATTCTTTGGCATAGTGGTTAGCTTCAAAAATGTCTTCTTCTGATAATTTTTTCCCCGAAGCATGTCGCACGATATAGTCATATATTTTGGAAGATGCTTCGGGGACGGCGGTATCAATTTCTTCAACCGAAGCTGGCTCTGACATTTTTATTTCTTCGGTTGCCTTTGCAATTTTTACTTCTTCTGCTTCCGAAGGTATTACCTTGGTTGGTTCTGAAGGCCCAGTTTCAACTCCAGTCTGTTGCTTTGGAGCTTCAACAATAGACACTTCAGCAAGTGCCTCAGAAGTTTCAGCAGTTTTCTTTGGAGTTGTGCTTGGAAGTTTAATTGTTTCCAAAACATCTAACACATTAACCATTCTTTTCCTTTTTGGGGTCACTATCGGCCCCTTCTTAATTTTTGATGCTTCATTTTCTTCTGAAGGACTTAAAATTTCTGATGCCTTCACTCCCTCAGCTGATGCTTTCGCTTCTTCCGCCTCTGGTTCTTTTATCTTTTCTGTCGCTGGCACTTCGGCCATTTCTGCGACTTCTGGCAGCAGGGTTGGCTCTTCAGCCTCGGTGGCCGAAGAGGTCTCTCCGGTAAACTCAGGCACCGTGGCTGGTTCAATATAGCGTGGCCGATGTGTGAGAACCTTTACCCTTTTTCTCTTCGGTGCTGGCTCACTAGGAGCAGCTGCAGCTTTTTCTTTCGTAGAGGTTGTGCCTTTTCTTTTCTGCCCTCGAATGGGATAGCAATAGTCGGGGTAGACGAACCCGATTGCATCAAATACCCGGTTGAGTCTTTTCCTTTTTCGGCCTCCGAAGGCCGCTGACAAAGCAGTATCTTCGGCCTTCGAATATGCCCCAAGCAATTCATCACTTACAGTCTCAATGCTCTTTAACCAATCATCATCTGGTTCAACGAATTTGTCTCCATACTTGAATGTGTACTTCAGCCGGACTAGCCCACCTTCGTCAGTTTCTTTAATAGTTTCTTTCGGCATTTCCCAATTATCCGCAAGAGGCCACACTCTGAAGGCAATATGTTCTTGTGTTAAATCCCTCGTCCCAATAAAAGAGCAAACAACTCCGAAGGCTCTCTAGCATTCTTCGGCTGCTTCATTCATTTCCACCTTCGGCCTTCGCAGGCCGAAGCGTTGCCAGATGGGATGCATAATGATCTTCTTTATATCTTCTCGAGATTTCAAGTCATTTTTCACGTAAAACCATTCCGTCATCCAGTCGCCAGGCCACCTCTTGCGAAAGGTCGGCACTGGGCAGCTTGACCCAGAACGAGAGCCGAAGCTATAGCAGCCAAAGTTGTTGTGATATTGTTCCTTACCCCAGGGTTTTGTCTCGTATAACAATTCGTGTATATTGCAGAAGCTCTTTGCATCAGGTTCCAAGCCTTGGCTCCTCACAGCCCACACGAAAATATTCATCCTTATGATCGCTTCGGGGATAAGTTGGTGAAGGTGGATTTCAAATATCTTCAGCACATCCACAACAAAACGGCTCAGGGGAAATCGTAGTCCGGCTTTCAAGAAGCTTCGAAATACTACAACATCATTTTCCTCAGGAGTTGGCCAAGTCTTCTCTCCCTCGTCGGCCCTTACAATAGACAAATCCCGGAAATATCTTCCCCTCATGTTGGCAAGATGGCTTTCTTTAATACTTGATTTGCCGAAAACCGCATGGCTTGGTCGCCAAGGTCGATCTTCGGAGTCTTCGCCACCACTATCCGCATCATAGCTGTCGCTATCACCAGTATCTTCAGATAAACCTTCCAAAATTTCTTTAGTAATCTTCTCTATATTAGTCTTCGACATAGATCGAAGAAAACCCAGATGCATCTCTTCAGAAAGACTCAGCTTCATTTCGGCAACAACCTTCTTCTCCTCAGACATCTCTTCGGAATTCTTGCCTCTCGCTTCCGAAGCTTAAAACTAGGGAGGCAACAAAATATTTGTGGGCAGAAAACTATTTGAGCAGGCAAAACATATGGCAAGGGAGTGTGCCGAATAAATTGTGGCGAGCCCGTATTTATAAACCCATTATGTTGGAGACTAGAGGGCCCCATTTGCCAATGACTGTTGCTATTCTAGCAAAAGGAAGGTATTTTTTCGGACCTTCGACTTATAGCCTTCGTCCATTTCGCAATCTGAATTCATCATTCTGACAAATTAATATTGCGAGGGGCTACTGTTGGGGGCCTTCGGCTTTCGAAGGTCCTCAAAAACATGATTTAACAATGTTTCTGGAGTAAAGTACATTAACAGGTACCTTCGAATTCGGATCAGAGCCACGGTACGAAGAAGCACAAAGGTTGGCGCAGAGCCGAAGCTGTGTGTAGAAGAGCTCCGGAGTAGCGGCGGAAAAGGAAACCGACTTAAAGATGAAAAACCAGATTAGACCTCGAAGAGTTATCATAGAGTTATTGATAAATGTAAAGGGCATTATTGTAATTTTCCATGGGCTGCGACCCGTGCCTATAAATAGGTGAACAGTATCCCTGTACTGTTCACGCTGATTCGGCATTGGCTTTTGCATCACACTTGTGCTTTTACCTTCTTACAAGCTGAAGGTACACTTATGATTTAATATTATCTTTACCTTTTCATTATAATAAAATGAAAATGATTCGACAATAATACACAACTGTTTATGTTATCTTTATGTTTCATATGATCCTTTCTGCATTACTATATTTTATGCTGATGAAGGTATGTCCTTCATAACCTTCGTCCGAAAATCATTATATCCTTAAGGAAATAATGCTTAGAAGGACGAAGGATATTAACATTTAACATTTTGTGTTGCCTTGTTCTTGATTCATAGCATTTGAGAACAAGTCCCCAACATCACATTTTAGTAGATTATAATGATAAGCAAATTAATAAGTCTAACCAACATAAACTAAGTAAAGTTCTAATTAGAGAAGAATGAGACATGGTATAATAAATGTTGCTACTGCGTAGTACATATTCATACGGAACTAACACAACTAGAACGAGTCAAATCGGAATTAAAATGGAGGAGTTATGAATTTTCGAAGGTTTTATGTACTTGGTATAAGATTAATTAAGAAAGCAATTTTAATATTATTTTCATGCCAAAACAGAGACACTAGGTGATAAACAATAATATTATAAAATTATAGAAATTGGAATGGATTGATTTGGACTTCATATGAATTTTATATGAATTAAACAAGTTCTAGCATATTTTTTTCACATTAAAAATCATTTCTAATTATTTTTACTGGATTTTATAAGTCTCTGGACTGGGCACAAGAAAACAGGGAAGTGCAGGGTTATCGGTGTAAAGTTTCCCAAGACTCAGAACACTACTTGTACGGACTGCAGGTTGATATATGTAAAGCGCAGGGTCTCTTCAGCAAAATGGCATGGCGAAAGGGTATCTGTTGATATGGGCCGTCAGATTAGAAACGGACGCCCCAAATTAAATTCGATCATCCCGAACCGGTATGCGCTCACAACCTGAGGATCACGATCTGACGGCGGCGGTTTTAAAGAGATAAGGAGGGTTCTGAACCGCCCTATCAAAATCCAAAGGCCATCGCTGATACTGTGCCAAGCTACACCCAGATTGAATCTGCACCACTCATCAACAAATCCACGGTTCCCACTGACCTAGCCTTTCATCTAATCTTGACCGCAAGCCATGAGATCAACGGCCCAAACACTCTCCCCTACCTCCCGGTCGAGCGGACGGCGGCGCCGCCCACGAACGCGGCGAAGCCCGCCGGAGAACCTCGATACCGCGCCCACATACCCCCAAACTCTGATTTAATTAGTTCAATATGAAGTCTGATCCTTCCCGAACACCTTATCTACGCCAACGCCGCTCGCGAGCAACCCCAACGTGCCTAATTTCGACGCTCTGCGGCCCCATGGCGGCACCGTGGCCGACCACACAATCGCCCCCGCACCCGCCTGAAGTCTAACCGACTTGATTCGACGATGCTACATATATAAAATACCGAGGTGGGTTCTAGGGGTGCCTTCTTACCTTGGGCTGCTCGACGTCCGCGCAGGTTCACGGCTCGGCGGAGCGGACGCACGCCGGTGAGGAATTCCTCGAGGCCCAGTCGCGCAGACGCCCACACACGCTCCCACACACCTTGTACTACCACAGACCCTCCTCCAGGGTAGGTTTCCCGGGTGGGACCGGTGACTGAGACGAGGCACGCCCGCGGTGATCACCGAAGCTCTCTCTCTCTTCTCTCATGGTTTCTTGGACGGAGGTGGCTAGAAACCTCGACACGCCCTCGATGACGAGATCCCGGAAGTCTTTATAGTCCAAGCGGGGTTGACGCCAACAGATGCGGAGGTGGTTAGGCTAGTTAGCTAGGATCTACGCGGCAGCATCCATCAGTCAGCGCGCGCCCGAGAACCACGGGGAAGAAGACCGCTGTTAGGTGGGTCCCATGGGCAGAGAAGGAGCGGAGAGTAGACCAAGGATGACAAACCGGACCCACCAGTCAGCGGTAACAGGGGCGCGGCAAGCTGTGGGCGCGAGAGAGAGCAGGCCGCGCTGGTTAGAAGTAGAGTAGCTGGGCCGGGTTGGGGAAAATCGGCCCACGAGTGTTCTTTCTTTTTTTTCATTTTCTAAATCCCAATTTGGCCCCAAATTTCAAATCTGAGTTTTGGGTTTTCATTTCAAATTTAGTGCACAATCAAAATCCAGTATGGATGCTAATATTTCAAATGTATTTATTTATTACCCACTTATAAAGGAATGATTACAAAACATTTATTGATTAAGTGTTCTTATTCATCAAAAATGAGCACAATAAAAAAAATAAACTACATAATAATAGAATTATTAGCTCTCTCTATTCATAAAGAATTTAGATATTACAAATCCTACCCCCCTTAACAGAAATCTCGTCCTCGAGATTTGTAAGGAAAGGGTGTATACTCATATTGTCTCAACACATATGCACAAACAAAAATCTCAGCATGATGCATAATTTATTAGCAACACATGGGGTCAATTAGACCTTATTATTATTCTCAATATTATAAAATACTAGCTACTAACTAAGGTAACACTTAGATCTTATAAATAGTAGTATATATATAGCTTGGTGGAGCTCGTGGTGGTGGTAGAGGTAGTGGAAGATTGGGAGAGCATAGGTATCTAGCTACTATTTATGTGGGATATAAACTAAACAGGTTGAGGTAAGAAAATTATGGCAAGGAAAAGATTTTATCCAAAATGTTAAAGTCCTGATTCATCTTGAGATTCACTTTGACTGTTATATCCTTCCTTGTTGATGTTGATCTTTTCTTCTCCGGTCTTGATCTCATTGATTCGAGGTTAGTGTATATCATCGAGGTCGGGGAAAATGGTTAAGATAGATATGGCTGAGATGGATTACATGATGTAGGTCAAAAGTTTGTTTGAGGTTAGGTGAAGATAGATTGATTATACCATTCATCATGACTCTATGGGTTGGGTTAACTCTTTTGCTCATGGTTGAGTTGGTTTAGTGCACTAATTTAGGTTTAAGTGCATGAGAGGAGATCAAGGTTTATAGTAGTAGGATCCAGTTTATTCCACTAGTGTTCACTTGTTAAGGGATTCTATAATCCTATTTAAGAAGGCCACTTAGTTAAGCATATGAAGCCGATTTTACCTTTATGAAATTCCAGTATATATATAATTTTTTCTAAGTGGAACTTCCAATTAGTATATTTTTTGTACACTTAAAATTCTCATGCCATTAACAAGTGTGGTACATCATGTTTTAACTATTAGGTGAGTATTGACATAGAATGAGTGTTCTATGGCATAATCAGGCTTCCTTTGGGGTCTGAACTAGGGACTATCGGTCGTGGTGTTAGATGCCATTACCCAAGTTGGGATAACAATTGCGGGTACATGGAGTAGGTAGATTGAACTGAGTTTTACTTTGCTCATAAGATAAATGGGTTGGACAACCTATAACGTAGGCTAGGTCGTGGTTTTATGGACAAGTTGGTCTAAGACACCAGTTTAGATTTAAAACTCATTTATCGAAATATGGTTTAGTCTATGTTACTAGTATTAACTGATTTGTCTAAGTAACTTCCTTTAGATTAGATCATGTTAGATTAGGTAGGGTCTAGGTTAGATTTGATATAACAAGATTGGACTAGTTTGAATTAGATAGATCTACCAGGGTAGAATATATATTAGTAGGGTATGTTAGAATCTTTTGAGACACGATGGATTATATGGTGTAGGTAGTTCAGAATCTCTGTTAGGTTATAACAGAGGGGTTGTGCAACTATCAGGTGGTTAAGGCAGTTGCATATGACCAGGTTGTTGTATGTGGTCTAGTCTAAATTGGAATCTTAGTCCAACTTGGATTAAAACATATTTATAAGAGCAGGGTCCAACCTTATTTTACGAGTATTATCTAACATGTTTGTCCATTAGGTTAGATCTGATCAAATTAGATGGGATCAGAATTAAATTGGTGTAATCAGATAAGACCTACTTATTTTATTTTGGAAAGATCATGTTTGTTACACTATTATAAAATAAGCAAGGTGGTGGATAAGTACGCTTATTAGGACAAGATGAGTCTCTAAGATTGTGATAGAATCTTTTGAGATTAGTTAGATCTATGAGGATAGGATAGAATCTTTTCGAGATCAGATGGATCCATTAAGATAAGAAAGAATCTTTTAGGATAAGAGAGAATATGTAAAAATGGATCTATCTTAATTAAGATAAGAGAGAATCTTTTAAGATAAGATAGACCATTAAGGTAAGAAAGAATATTTTAACATGAGACAGATCTATTAAGATAAGAGAGAGTCTTTTAAGATAAGAGGGACCTCTATGAAATAGATACATTTTAATGGAGGATAATCTAAGTTGTTTAGTTATCTTATGAATTCTATTTATGCCTATACGTATATGCAGATGTAATTGTGGACATTACTACACAACTAGTCACACTCAATCAAAGATCCAAATCAGATATGTATCATAAGAACAAACACTCAAGCGTATAGATACCTATAAAAATAGTGTTATTTTTGTTCCTAGGAGTAGGTCTCCTATTTCCTAAAGGTCACTTTAGGCACAGGATTTCAAAGTGTGAAATCCACATTTGTATTTAGAAGGAAGAGGTAAGAATAATCAGAGTAGATCAGTAGAAGGTGAGACAGGATCAAGATAAGTATAGAGAAAATCAGAGTAAGATAAGTATAGAATGAATCAGAGTAAGGTAAGTAGATAAAGGTTTTGTCCATTTCTATCTAGGTTTCGTCCTACAGTCAACATTTCCTCTGATACCACTTCTGTAACACCCGGTTTTAAAGGACAAGGCCGGGTGCATCTCATACATGCGCCAAAGAAGACAACATATATAATAACAGAGTGTATAGAGATAAATGTCACAATAATCAGAGTACTTATTACATAGCGGAAGTCTTACAAAATAAAATATAAATATAGGAGGATCTAAAAACTATTCTTGGCGCCAGAAAGTCAACTGGGAGACGCCACATAGATCGAATCGAACTCCTCGATATGCGGCTCCTCTTGAACCACCTGTTCTTCTCCTGTGGGGGGGGGGGGGGGTGTGAGACAACAAGGGTGAGCTCACACATGATCATCGCTCAACAAGTTGTGGGGAATAATGTGTATGAACTCACCAAAGGTGGGAGTTCATGAAGTGTAAGGCTTACCAAAGGGAATGGTTAAAGCTGAGCATTGCTTTTAAAGTTGGTCAAAATTTTATTAGCAATTACTAGATGTAAGTAAATACCAACCATAATAATAATAGAACAAAATTAATAAATAATCCCATGCAAATGCACATGACAAATTGAATTTAGGTTCCATAAATTAATCATGTGAGGGTCCGAGCCGCTCATGACCGTGAGCACGGCTAGTATACTAGTTTTACACTCTGCAGAGGTTGCGCATCTTTACCCACAAGCCGTGTTACCCATCTGCCAAGGGGTCATGAATCCCATACACCTCTACCAAGGAAGCGAGGCAGGGTAACACTACGAGGCCTTTACAAAGTTCCACGAGCTTCAGAAATCCCGCTACAGTTTATAGGAAGCTCCAGTGCAGGAATCCCTCGCCTGACCGCCATCGCAGCAAAATCAACCCAAGGACCTCCCTACACTGACCACTCCCCTACTGCCCTTGCCCCTTTCGGGTAAGGAAGACCTCCACTAGCTTTCCTAGTTAATCAGCCAAGGGCGTCCCATTAAACCCTTGTGGTAGCACTGTTTTCCCGGGTGGTCGCTCCATGTTCCAATTAACATAATGATCTTATCATGAACATAAATAACATAACAGAATAATTGGAACATGGATGTAATGAAATATTATCCCAAAACCATATAAAGCAATAGCAAAAACTACCCATGTGATTCAGGGGTAAACAAGGTAAAAGATAATCAGACTAGGGTGACCTATTGGGTCCCATCAAAATTAAACTTATGCATTAAATAGTGATAATAAAGAACATTATTGGGTAACAAAAGTGGATCAAGGGCACAACTTGCCTGGCACTTGAGATCCCAGTTACCAGGGTGATTCTTCAGATCTTCAAAACCTCGCGCTAGTCGTAGCAATACAAACAGACATGGTATGGACAAAATTAACATCACACCAAACATAAGTGCAAGCTGAATAATAATGATCTACGCGTTGCTACGAGATCGCGAGATCGATAACTACTAAGATCGGAGTCGTGGTTGATGTGCTTAAATGACTAACACTAGGTTCTACGTTTATTTTATAATTCCAGCAAAAAGATAACCTAAACTAGTAATTAATTCAACTTTAATCCAAATTATAGTTTGACCATAGATCACATTTTAGTAGTGTCGGCGTTTCGAACCCGGGGGGTCCCTGGACCGACGAGTAAATTGTCGTCGCGTGCCCCAGCCCAGATGGGTCGGCGCGAGACGGAGCACGAAGGGGGGAGGAAGCCGGAGGGAGACAGACGTAAAAAGGGGAAACCCGCGGCCTTCGTGTTTGTCCCGCGCCCAGGTCGGGTGCGCTTGCAGTAGAGGGTTACAAGCGTCCACGCGGGAGGGAGCGAGCGGCTTACGTGAGCGCCGTCCCGTCCTTCCCCGCGCGGCCAACCTTCTGTAAGAGGGCCCTGGACCTTCCTTTTATAGGCGTAAGGAAAGGATCCAGGTGTACAATGGGGGTGTACCAGTGTGCTAACGTGTCTAGCAGAGGAGAGCTAGTGCCCTAAGTACATGCCATCGTGGCAGCCGGAGAGGTTTTGGCACCCGGTTCGTGTGGTGTCGTGGCCGTCGGAGGAGCGCTGGAGCCTAGCGGAAGGACAGCTGTCGGGGCTATCAAGTCCTTGCTGACGTCTCCTTGCTTCCGTAAGGGGGCTGAGAGCCGCCGTCGTCATAGAGCATGCGGGGCGCCATCATTACTTGTTTACCGGACGAGCCAGATGGGACGCCGGTCTTGTTCCCCGTAGCCTGAGTTAGCTTGGGGTAGGGTAATGATGGCGCCTCCTGTGACGTGGTTGGTCCGAGCCCTGGGTTGGGCGAGGTGGAGGCCCCTCCGAGGTCGAGGTCGAGTCTGTCTTCCGAGGCCGAGGTCGAGTCCGAGCCCCTAGGTCGGGCGAGGCGGAGACCGTCGGCTGAGGCCAGGGCTGAGTTCGAGCCCCGGGGTCGGGCGATGCGGAGTTCGTCGTCTTCCGGGGCTGAGCCCGAGTCCGAGCCCTAGGGTCGGGCGAAGCGGAGTTCGTCGTCTTCCGGGGCTGAGCCCGAGTCTGAGCCCTGGGGTCGGGCGAAGCAGAGTTCGTCGTCTTCCGGGGCTGAGCCCGAGTCCGAGCCCTAGGGTCGGGCGAAGCGGAGTTCGTCGTCTTCCGGGGCTGAGCCCGAGTCCGAGCCCTGGGGTCGGGCGATGCGAAGCTTCCTATGGCGCCTGTGGCCGGACTTGGCTGCTGTCAGCCTCGCTCTGTCGAGCGGCACAGCAGTCGGAGCGGCGCAGGCGGCGCTGTCCTCTTGTCAGGCCGGTCAGTGGAGCGGCGAAGTGACTGCGGTCACTTCGGCTCTGTCGACTGAAGGGCGCGCGTCAGGATAAGGTGTCAGGCCACCTTTGCATTAAATGTTTGTGTTAAATGCTCCTGCGATACGGTCGGTCGGCGTGGCGACTTGGCCAAGGTTGCTTCTTGGCGAAGACTGGGCCTCGGGCGAGCCGAAGGTGCGCCCGTTGCTTGAGGGGGTCCTCGGGCGAGACGTGAATCCTCCGGGGTCGGCTGCCCTTGCCCGAGGCGGGGCTCGGGCGAGGCGAGATCGTGTCCCTTGAGTGGATTGAGCCTTGACTTAATTGTACCCATCAGGCCTTTGCAGCTTTGTGCTGATGGGGGTTACCAGCTGAGATTAGGAGTCTTGAGGGTACCCCTAATTATGGTCCCCGACAGTAGCCCCCGAGCCTCAAAGGGAGTTTTAATACTCGCTTAGAGGCTTTTGTCGCACTTTTTTGCAAGGGGACCGGCCTTTCTCGGTTGCGTTTTGTTCTAGTGGGTGCGCACGAGCGCACCCGCCGGGTGTAGCCCCCGAGGCCTCGGAGGAGTGGTTAGACTCCTTCGAGGTCTTAATGCGTTTCGCGATGCTTCGGCCGGTCTAGTTGTTCCCTCATGCGAGCTGGCCGTAGCCCGGGTGCACGGTCGGGTCCCAAGTTCTCGGGCTGGTATGTTGACGCTGTCAACGGTTTGGCCGGAGCCGGGTTTGCGAGAGCAGCCCCCGAGCCTCCGCACAGAGCGAGAGGACGGTCAAGGACAGACTCGACTTTTTTACATACGCCCCTGCGTCGCCTTTCCGCAAGGAGCAGGGGGGAAAAAGCGCCATGTTGCCCTTGGAGGGCGCCGAACATGGTGTCTCCAGTGAGCTGCTGACGGGTAATCCGAGTGGACGCCTGTGCCCCATTTGTTAGGGGTCGGCTAGAGGCCCGGAGGCGCGCTCCAAAAGTACCTGCGGGTGATCTGCCGGACCCGGTCCCCTTTTGACGGGGTCCGAGGGCTCGATGCCTCCCTCTGATGGGATTCCGTTACAAGATTGTTCCCGCTGGTCTCGGAAATGTCCTAGGGTACCTCAAGAGCGTAGCCCGAGCCTTGGTTATGTATCGAACGTACCCAGGGTCATCCCTCGCTTTGTGTCTGAGGCGGCTGTGAACCCTTGGAGGGCCAGCCTACGAACCCCTGATCAGTAGTGGGCGCAGAGCCCGAGTGGCCTGAGGCGGCCGTTGAACCCTTCCGGGGGGCCGGCCTTCGAACCCCTGACCGGTAGTGGGCGTGGAGCCCGAGCGCTCTAAGGCGGCTGTTGAACCCCTCCGAGGGGTCGGCCTTCGAACCTCTAATCAGTAGGGGGGCTCGGGGCCCGTTTCCTTCGCGGAGAAGGATCCCTTTCGGGGTATCCTCTTTCCCGGTCCCTGTTGTAAGAGAGAGAAAGAGGAAAAGGAAAAGGATACGAAATCGAAACGACGTGACACACCTTTTTGACGCGGTCGTTATGGCGAAGGCGAAGCGTCGCCCGCTTCTCCTGCCAAAGGTGCCGCGTGTCCCGCCGCGGAGTTAATGCGACGGGGCGAGTGGTTCGCGGGGCAGCCGTTGCGCGTGCGCGAGCCGTTCAAGGGACGGATCACGGGCGCGCCGTCTTCACACCGTGGGAGAGGGTTCTCTCGCTGTCTCATGAGGGGACGTGAGCTTGGCTGACGACGTGACCTCTGCTTCCGCCCGCCTGCCACCGCCATTACTGCCGGCCCATTTTTGGCCACATCGACCGTCGCGCCTTCTCCCGCAGCTGACTGGCCCGTGACCGATGCGCCTGGCTGGCACTGTTGGGCCATACGCAGGGTTGTCTCGAGTCGCGGTACTGGTTCCGCAGTCGAGGAGGCGCGGTAGTGGCGCGAGGGGCGGTGCAGTTGCTCGCACGTAGCAACCGGCGCGCCGGTTGCATGACGTGTGGGCCTAGGCCTCCATGCTGGGCGCGTTGGAGTCGAGGGGGTGCGCCCACTTGGCGCGGTTGCATGCCGACTGCATGGCTGTCCGCCCTTTCACCCGCTGGTTTGGGCGAAAGTGGAGGAATGTTTGTAACCGCTGGGTAGTTGCATGCACCGCGCGCGGCGGTTTGGCTTCTTCTGCCTTGGGCCAGCTTGCATGACGCGTGGGACCCAGCCCCCGTGTCGTTGGGGGAGGACCTTGGAGCGTGTTGGAGAAGACTCAGCCCGCGATGGCTGAGGGCGCAAGTGGGGAGAGTCGCCTTTAAAAGGAGGGTGACCCCCTTGAAAGGCGACCATGTCTTCGTGCTCCCCTATGCATCGCGTCTTTCCACCTTCCGAGCCCTCGGATGGCGAACACCCGCAATCCTTCCGCCTTGTCGTTGGAGGAACACAACTTTGTGGAAGTTGGTACCTTTCAGCCATCGTTTGGCTTCAAGGATTTTCATCAGGCAGCTCGGCCGCATCCCCTCGCCGGGGGTCACCCAAGACGGTGACCACCAACCCCTGGGTGGGGAGAAGCAAGCTAGGTTGCGATCTTGGTCCCGCCCTCAGCTTCAAGGATCTTCATCATCCTTGCTGGGGCGGAGGCCGGGCTGAGCCGGAGCTCTACCTCCCGCGCGGGTTCGTGGGTCAGCCTCTCCTTCAGCATTCAAGGGAGAGGGCACTCACCGGCCTAGCGGGAGGGGCGGACTTCGACAACGCGGGGCCAATCGGCGGCGAGCGTCGTCAGCTTTAGCGCGTCGGGCTCGCTGGCTCAGCTGGCTTTGGCTTGGCTCCCGGTGCCTTCTCTCGCCGCAAGGGCGGTTGTTGCGCCGCGCGCACCGGAGGACCGCCCAAGACGTCGCGCGCTGCTAGGGCGGCGTTCGTGTTCTGGGGCTGTCCTGCCTTTGCCCCGGTACGGCGCCTCTGCGCGGAGGTCGGTGCTCCGCTCGTCCGGGAGGATCCGAGTGGGGATCTACCGGTTGGCAGACGGCTCCCGTCGTCGGTGCTGAGGTGGCGGCTGGAGAAGTCCTCGTCGCCGGCGGGATCACCGCCACCATCCGCGCTCTGGGCCTCCGGCTCTTTGTACTTGTCCTCGCCCCTCGAGCGTAGATGCGGGCGAGGGCATTGTTGCAGCGGCGTCCGCCCTGCGGCCATCGCTGCTGCAGTTCGGCCACCCGGAGCGGAGGTCGTTGTCGCTGCTGTTGGAGCGGGCGACGGTGGGCGACCCGTCGGCCTTCTGTTGCTCCGCAGGCCCCCCAATCGTGTGGGGTTGTTCGTACCTGCGGAGGTGGAACCGGAGTTCTGTTTGTAATGGCACCTTGAGTGCTGGTGTCTTGTTCATTGTGGCTGTCGAGGCCTGAACATGTATGTATTTTCGGCACAGAGCCGTGTTTTTCCCTCATTTCGAGCACTAAGACTCGCCTGTCGGCTATCTGAACTGCTTTACCAAGCGTGAGTCGCCTCGTGCGAAGGTGACGAGTGAGGTATCCGTATCCTGGAGGCGTAGGAGTCCCTCGGCTCGGTCGGCCTTGCTGTCCGAGGCTTCTCTTGCCTAGTTAAAGGAACCCTTGGCCGCTCTTCGATGAGCCGAAGCTGGAGGTAGCGGTGTCAGCACGGACAGAGGCGGAGTTGGCTCGAAAAGAAGACTTGATTGGCCGGAACCTGGCCGGGTCGTCCACTTGGCGGGACCGACGCCGGAGTTGAGTTGCCGAGGCCGCGGGCCGGGCTGATGTCCTCGGGGGACAGCTGGCTGAGGCTTCGGGGTGGCCGGCCGAGCCGTCTGCTCGAGCCGGATTCCTGGAGAAGACCCCGCCGACGATGGTCCGGGCGTGGTGCTGATGTCGTCCTTTAGGGTGGAGATCCTCCGACCGCGTCGCCGTCCGAGGCTATGCCGGACTTTGCCGAAGGTGTAGTTGATGCCGAGGGTGCTGCTGCTCCCTTCAACTGTCAATATCCGAGCCTGCAGGATCGGGTTATCTTGTAGTGTGCGTATGTTTTCTGCGGCCGCCGAGGCCCAAACATACTGTCGTCGTGTTGTAAAGCTGTGTTCCTTTTCCTGTTGTTTCGAGTATCTGGACTTATTTGTCGGTAACAGAATTGCTTGTCCGAGCGAGAGTTACTTTTCACGGAAGGTGACGAGTGAGGTATCCGTATCCTGGAGGCGTAGGAATCCCTCGGCTTGGTCGGCCTTGCCGCTTACGTGCACTCTTACTCGTCCATAGGGTTCGGTCACCGACGTAGTCGAGAAGGCCCGAAAAATCGTTTCAGCAGAGGAGTTTTCGAGCGTGAAGACTTGTTCGGTCCGCGGAATCACTTATCCGAGCGTGAGTTACTTATCGCAGAAGGTGATGAGTGAGGTATCCGTATCCCGGAGGCGTAGGAGTCCCTCGGCTCGGTCAGCCTTGGCTGCTTACGTGTACTCTGTCATTTTCAGGATCCACTTTCGAAGTAGTCGAAAAGCACGAAAGACACTCTGGCAAAAAAGATCTTTTTCCGAGGAAAATTTTGACGCAGAGGGGGTTCCCCCCTTTTAGCCCCCGAGGGAGGGTCGGGCTTTGCCGAGGCAAGGCTGACCCTTCCTTGATGACTAGACTTTGTATGTGACCGAGGTGTATGAACGACTTGAAAGCATCTTAAGGGTAGAAGCGACGTAGCTGTCGGATGTTCCAAGCGTTGCTGTAGACGTCGCCTTGACTGTTGGCCAGCTTGTACGTTCCGGGCTTCAGAACCTTGGCGACGACGAACGACCCTTCCCAGGGAGGCGTGAGCTTGTGCCGCCCTCGGGCGTCTTGTCGCAGCCGAAGCACCAGGTCGCCCACCTGGAGGTCTCGGGACCGAACCCCTCGGGCGTGGTAGCGTCGCAGGGACTGCTGGTACCGCGCCGAGTGTAGTAAGGCCATGTCCCGAGCCTCTTCCAGCTGGTCCAGTGAGTCTTCTCGATTTGATCGATTGCTTTGGTCGGCGTAGGCCCTCGTCCTCGGGGAACCGTATTCTAAGTCTGTGGGCAAGATGGCCTCGGCCCCATAGACTAGAAAGAACAGTGTGAAGCCCGTGGCTCGGCTCGGCGTTGTCCTCAGACTCCAGACCACCGAGGGGAGCTCCTTCATCCATCGCTTGCCGAACTTGTTGAGGTCGTCGTAGATCCGCGGCTTGAGCCCTTGCAGGATCATGCCGTTGGCACGCTCTACTTGCCCATTCGTCATGGGGTGACCCACGGCGGCCCAGTCCACCCAGATGTGGTGATCCTCGCAGAAGTCCAGGAACTTCCTGCCGGTGAACTGGGTGCCGTTGTCGGTGATGATGGAGTTCGGGACCCCAAAGCGATGGATGATGTTGGTGAAGAACGCCACCGTCTGTTCGGACCTGATGCTGTTTAGGGGTCGGACCTCGATCCACTTGGAGAATTTGTCGATGGCGACCAACAGGTGCGTGTAGCCTCCGGGTGCCTTCTGCAAGGGGCCGACGAGGTCCAGACCCCACACAGCAAACGTCCAGGTGATGGGTATGGTCTGTAGAGCCTGAGCGGGCAGGTGGGTCTGCCTTGCATAGAATTGACACCCTTGGCAGGTGCGGACAATTCTAGTGGCGTCGGCCACCGCGGTCGCCCAGTAGAAGCCTTGTCGGAAAGCGTTTCCAACAAGGGCTCGAGGCGCTGCGTGATGGCCGCAAGCCCCCGAGTGTATCTCTTGTAAGAGCTCCTGGCCTTCGGCGATGGAAATGCATCGTTGGAGGATGCTTGAGGGGCTGCGGTGGTAGAGCTCCTTCCCGTCTCCCAGCAAGACGAACGACTTGGCGCGCCGCGCCAACCGCCGAGCTTCGGCTCGGTCGAGGGGTAGCTCTCCTCGGTGGAGATATTGCAGGTACGGGGTCTGCCAGTTTCGATTAGGCGTGACCCCGCTCCTCTCCTCCTTGACGCACAGAGCCTCACCCTCGGGGGCCGAGGGTACCTCGGGCCGAGCCGAGGGTGCCTCGGGCTGGGCCGAGGCCTTCTCGGGCTCGAGTGTGTCGTCGGCCTTGATGGAGGGTTGATGCAGGTCTCGGGAGAAGACGTCCGGGGGAATCGTTGTTCGCCCGGAGGCTATTTTAGCCAGCTCGTCCGCAGTCTCATTGTAGCGTCGGGCGATGTGGTTGAGCTCGAGCCCGTAGAACTTGTCTTCCAGGCACCGAACCTCATCGCAGTAGGCTTCCATCTTCGGGTCGCGGTAGTGGGAGTTCTTCATGACTTGGTCAATGACGAGCTGCGAGTCACCACGAGCGTCGAGGCGTCGGACCCCTAGCTCGATGGCGATGCGCAACCCGTTGACCAGAGCCTCGTACTCGGCCACATTGTTGGACGCCGGGAAATGGAGGCGTAGCACGTAGCGTAGGTGCTTCCCGAGGGGCGAGATGAAGAGCAGGCCTGCGCCTGCTCCTGTCTTCATCAGCGACCCGTCGAAAAACATGGTCCAGAGTTCCGGTTGGATCGGAGCTATTGGGAGCTGGGTGTCGACCCATTCAGCCACAAAGTCCGCCAAGACCTGGGACTTGATGGCCTTCTGAGGGGCGAACGAGATCGTCTCGCCCATGATTTCCACCGCCCACTTTGCAATTCTACCCGAGGCCTCTCGGCACTAGATGATCTCCCCAAGGGGGAAGGATGACACCATAGTTACCGGATGAGACTCGAAGTAGTGTCGCAACTTCCGCCGCGTCAGGATCACCGCATACAGCAGCTTCTGAATTTGTGGGTAGCGGATCTTGGTTTCGGACAGTACTTCACTGATGAAGTAGACTGGTCTCTGGACGGGCAATGCATGCCCTTCTTCTCGTCTCTCAACCACGATCGCGGCGTTAACCACCTGAGTGGTAGCGGCGACGTAGATCAAGAGGGCTTCTCCGGCAGCGGGGGGCACCAAGATGGGCACGTTCGTGAGGAGCGCCTTCAGGTTCCCGAGGGCTTCCTCGGCCTCGGGGGTCCAAGTGAAGCACTCGGCCTTCCTTAAGAGGCGGTACAGAGGCAGGCCTCTTTTGCCGAGGCGTGAGATGAAACGGCTCAGAGCCGCAAGGCATCCCGTGACCCTCTGTACGCCTTTCAAGTCCTTGATGGGCCCCATGCTGGTGATGGCCGTGATCTTCTCCAGGTTGGCCTCGATGCCCCACTCGGAGACGATGAACCCCAAGAGCATGCCTCGGGGGACCCCGAAGACACACTTCTCGGGATTGAGTTTTACGCCTTTCGCCTTGAGACATCGGAATGTCGCTCCAAGGTCAGAAAGGAGGTCGAAGGCCTTCCTCGTCTTGACTACGATGTCATCGACGTAGGCCTCGACCGTTCGGCCAATGTGTTCGCCGAACACGTGGTTCATGCACCTTTGGTATGTCGCACCCGCATTCCTCAAACCGAACGACATGGTAACATAGCAGTACATGCCGAAAGGTGTGATGAAAGAAGTCGCGAGCTGATCGGACTCTTTCATCCTGATTTGGTGATACCCTGAGTAGGCATCAAGGAAAGACAGGGTTTCACACCCAACAGTGGAATCCATGATCTGATCGATGCGAGGCAGAGGGTAGGGAACTTTCGGACATGCTTTGTTTAGACCAGTGTAGTCTACACACATCCGCCATTTCCCTCCTTTCTTTCTCACAAGCATAGGGTTGGCAAGCCATTCAGGATGGAATACCTCTTTGATGAACCCTGCCGCAATTAGCTTGTGGATCTCCTCGCCTATGGATCTGCACTTTTCTTCGTCGAATCGGCGCAGAGGCTGCTTCACGGGTCGGGCTCCAGCTCGGATATCCAGCGAGTGCTCGGCGACATCCCTCGGTATGCCGGGCATGTCCGAGGGACTCCACACGAAGACGTCGGCGTTTGCGCGGAGAAAGCCGATGAGCACTGCTTCCTATTTGGGATCGAGCTCAGAGCCGATCCGGATCTGCTTGGAGGCGTCGTTGCTAGGGTCGAGAGGGACGGATTTAACCGTCTCCGCTGGCTCAAAGTTGCCGGCGTGGCGCTTCACGTCTGGCGCCTCCTTAGAGAGGCTCTCCAGGTCGGCAATGAGGGCCTCGGATTCGGCGAGGGCCTCGGCGTACTCCACGCACTCCACGTCGCATTCGTACGCGTGTCGGTACGTGGGGCCGACGGTGATGACCCCGTTGGGGCCCGGCATTTTGAGCTTGAGGTAGGTGTAGTTGGGGACGGCCATGAACTTGGCGTAGCATGGCCTCCTCAGCACTGCGTGGTAGGTTCCTCGAAACCCGACCACTTCGAACGTGAGGGTCTCCCTTCGAAAGTTGGAGGGTGTCCCAAAGCAGATGGGTAGATCGAGTTGTCCGAGGGGCTGGACGCGTTTCCCGGGGATGATCCCGTGAAAAGGCGCAGCGCCTGCCCGGACCGAGGACAGATCGATCCGCAGGAGCCCGAGGGTCTCGGCGTAGATGATGTTGAGGCTGCTGCCCCCGTCCATGAGGACCTTGGTGAGCCTGACGTTGCCGATGACGGGGTCGACAATGAGCGGGTATTTCCCCGGGCTCGGCACGCGGTCGGGATGGTCACCCTGGTCGAAGGTGATGGGCTTGTCGGACCAGTCTAGGTAGACTGGCGCCGCCACCTTTACCGAGCAGACCTCCCGACGCTCTTGCTTGTGGTGCCGAGCCGAGGCGTTCGCCACTTGCCCACCGTAGATCATGAAGCAGTCGTGGACCTCGAGGAACTCTCCTGCCTTGTGATCTTCCTTCTTATCATCGTCGCGGGCCCTGCCACCTTCCGCAGGTGGCCTGGCCTTGTGAAAGTGGCGCCGAAGCATGGCGCACTCCTCAAGGGTGTGCTTGACGGGCCCCTGATGATAGGGGCACGGCTCCTTGAGCATCTTGTCGAAGAGATTGGCACCTCCGGGAGGTTTCCGAGGGTTCTTGTACTCGGCGGCGGCGACAAGGTCCGCGTCGACGGCGTCACGTTTCGTTTACGACTTCTTCTTGCCTTTCTTCTTGGTGCCGCGCTGAGTTGACGCCTCGGGGACATCTTCCGGTAGGCGGCCCTGGGCTGCTTGTCCTTCAGGAAGATGGCCTCAACTGCCTCCTGGCCAGAGGCGAACTTGGTGGCGATGTCCACCAGCTCGCTCGCCCTGGTGGGGGTCTTGCGACCCAGCTTGCTCACCAGGTCACGGCAGGTGGTGCCGGCGAGGAACGCGCCGATGACATCCGAATCGATGACGTTGGGCAACTCGGTGCGCTGCTTCGAGAATCGCCAGATGTAGTCCCGGAGAGACTCTCCCGGCTGCTGGCGGCAGCTTCGAAGATCCCAGGAGTTCCCAGGGCGCACATACGTGCCCTGGAAGTTGCCGGCGAAGGCTTGGACTAGGTCATCCCAGTTGGAGATCTGCCCCGGAGGCAGATGCTCCAGCCAGGCTCGAGCGTTGTCGGAGAGGAACAGGGGGAGGTTGCGGATGATGAGGTTGTCATCGTCCGTTCCACCCAGGTGGCAGGCCAGCCGATAGTCCGCGAGCCACAGTTCCGGTCTCGTCTCCCCTGAGTACTTTGTGATAGTAGTCGGGGTTCGGAACCGGGTCGGGAACAGCGCTCGTCGTATGGCCCGGCTGAAAGCCTGCGGACCGAGTGGTTCGGGCGAGGGACTCCGATCCTCCCCGCTGTCATAGCGTCCCCCACGCCTGGGGTGGTAGCCTCGGTGCACCTTCTTGTCGAGGTGGGCTCGACGGTTGCGGTGATGGTGCTCGTTGCCGAGGCGACCCGGGGCCACAGGCGCTATGTTGCGCGTGCGCCCGGTGTGGACCGAGGCTTCCCGCATGAATCTGGAAGTCGCGGCGCGATGTTCCGAGGGGTACCCCTGCCTTTGGGAGGCAGAGCATTCGGCCCGTCGGACCGCGGCATCCTCCAGGAGATTCTTGAGCTCTCCCTGGATACACCGCCCCTCGGTGGTAGATGGCTCCGGCATCGCGCGGAGAAGTATTGCCGCTGCAGCCAGGTTTTGGCCGACCCCACTGGAAACCGGTGGCGGCCTTACCCTGACGTCGTCGGCGATGCGGTGCTGGATGCCCTGGGGTAGATGACGCACTTCTCCGGCCAGAGGTTGGCCCGCCCATTCCTGCCCAATGTCCCGGCGGAACGGCTCAAGTGTTCCTGCACCCTCGTCGAGCCTGGCCTGCATCTCGCGGATTTGCTCGAGCTGTGGGTCATGACCCCCCGCCGGGACGGGGACCACAGCTAGCTCCCGAGGGATGTCAACGCGAGGCACATGTGGGGGATAGATATCCCCTGGGTCCACTAAAGAAGTAAAAGGCCTCACGAAAGGCCCGAGGGCCCAATAATTCGTAAGGTCATTCTTTCGTGGGCCTGGGGAAAGACAACCAACAAAGAAGAGAAAACGTGAGACCAGATTGGTGCAAACCCGGACGGCCCACATCGTCGAACGAGTAAATCGCAACAGAGGCCCGACTTTCCCGCGCTGAAGCCCCCATGCAACGGAGCCATGCGAGGATAAGTCGGCGAGGGTTATGTAGGGATAAACCCAAGAGGTTCACTACCTTTTAGCTACTTGTTGTTATCATACCCACGTGTACTGCCCTACGGTCGAGTATATAAGGCCTAGGGGGCACCCCTTCAGAACGATCGACCCTGTTTTACTTAGCCACCCACGTAAACTCTCTGCGCCCTCTATCCAGAGAACCCCCTTGTAACCACGCTCATATACTCACCAGGACGTAGGGTGTTACGCACTTCTAAGCGGCCCGAACCTGCAAATCTTGTCCATTGTCCCTCGTGCGATCGGCACGAACCATTTTGCTACAGTCGTTGACACCGTCCTACTCCTAAAAACACCTTGAGGGGCAACCCCGGGTGTGCGGTCGGACCCAAAACACCGACAGCTGGCGCGCCAGGTAGGGGGTGTGTCGACGATCCAAGCTAGCTCAATGGCCGTCACCTTCCACAGCAAGATCGCCGTGCGTCCCGGATCTGTATTCTGCTTCGGGACAATCTCATCCGTAGCGGATGAAGAGGGAATTCTACACCACCTCGCAGATCTGCCGGAACAGAAGTCTCCTCCAACAAACTCCGAAAATGCTGGAAAGACGCTACCTCCGGCTCTTCGGAAAAAGATCGTCTCCGGGGAGGCTGGAGTTAGAAGCTCGCTGACCCGGAAGACTCGGCTGTCTACTTCCCCGACGAAAGAATGGACACGGGTCGTGAGAAAGAAGGAGACCAGGGAGAGGCAAGTCGTTCTTCCCGTTCCTCCGGCCTCAAAGGAGAACGGAAAGAAAGTCGCCGCGACAGCAGTACCGTTCTACCCCGACGTCCTCTTCATCGGGAGAGCAGAGTCGCCCGCCGTCTCTGACGATGAACCGACCGCGCCTGGAGAAGAACCACCTCAGCGAGAATCCCGCCGACGAAGAAACCGACGCAGGAATGTTCGACGACATCACGCAGCTGGAGAACGGGATCCGGAGCAGCCTGTCTCGCGAGACGAGGTCTCAGAGATAGGAGAAACTCCGGAAGAACGCGTCTTCAGGGAACGAAGGAACTCCCGACGACGTGATCGCCGGCAGACTCAGGAGCAAGCCGAGCAAGATGCAAGGCAACGACGCGAGAATCCGCTCTTCGGGCGCAACCTGAACCCCGACTTCGCCCGAGCTATGAACACGCCGAGCGAAGTCGGAGGCGTTCTAGCTCGGATAGCTGACGGACTTCCTCGGACTCCCGACGCCGAGGGATACCGACGCCTGTTCACTCAGGCGGCCAACCATCTTCTACCGCTCGCTCACCCGCCGAACGATTTGCGACACGCCATCAACAGTCGCCGAGACGCGCGAAGCTCTATCAATGCTTCGCGCGAACGGCGGCATGAGAACGAAATTCGCCGTCGGGAGGAGTATGACCGAGATCATGGCTTCCCGACTCAAAGCCAGGCCACCCGAACTGAGTCGGCAACAGCTTCGACTGGAGGTACCACCCGGGGACGGTCGAGGAACCACCACCGCCACTCCCCTCCCCGGGACAGACGTCATCCCCGACGACAGGAGGACACGTGCGGAGTATCCGCCCTTACTCCGCGCCTTAGGGCCATCCAATGGCCTCCCAACTTCAAGGTATCCAATGTCGACAAATATGAACCTAAGCAGGATCCAGGGGGTTGGTTAGCCGTCTACACCACCGCTGCTCGGGCTGCCGGAGCATCCGAAGACGTCATGACCGCGTATCTGCCCATCGTCCTTGGGCAAGATGCGCTGCAGTGGCTACGACATCTACCCCGACACTGCATCGACGACTGGGGAGACTTCAGTCGACGTTTCACCGCCAACTTCCAGTCTCTCTCCGACAAGCCAGCGCAACCATGGGACCTCAAATCCATCAAGCGCCGGGGGGATGGGACTCTCCGGTCATACCTTAAAAGGTTCCAGACCATGAGAAACCGCATCCCCGAGGTCACGGAGGCGGCCGTGATCGAGGACTTCTACAGAGGATCTAACGACTCGGCTTTCGTCCGAGCCATACTACAAAAGGCGCCGACTACCTCCGAGGAGCTGTTCCGGGAAGCCGACCTCTACATCACCGCCGACGAGCAGGCCCAGGATCTCATCGGAGGAGCAAAGCCTGCACCGGCAGCACCACGACGCGACGCGAACCAGCCACCCGACAAACGCTGGGAGAAGAGGCCTCGTGAAGAGGTACACGCCGCCGGACCACCCGCCTCTCGCGCCCGAGGAGGGCCTCGTGGAGGCGAGCGCACGCTGGACGACATCCTCGACGCCCAGTGCCCGTACCACAAGGACATGCGCCACACTCTCCGCAACTGCCGGGATTTCAAGCACTCCGTCGGGCATGGCCGACCCTTCCAACCCCTACCACCTCCTCCGCCGAGGGGAGGACCAGGTGAACCACGACAGCCCCATCAGCCGGAGGAGGGGGGAGGAGGAGCTTTCCCGCGCGTTGACAGGGAGGTCAACGTCATCTTCGGTGGACATGGGTCCCAGGAGAACAAAAGACAACAAAAGCTCAACGACCGCCAGATACTGGTGGCGACCACCGGCCCTCCCGCCCCATACCGGTGGTCGGAGCACCCGATCACTTTCACTCGGGAGGATCAATGGCTCAACTTTGACCATCCAGGCAAATACCCGCTCCTCGTCGATCCGGTGATCCGAGAGAGCCGGGTAAAGAAGGTGCTAGTGGACGGGGGGAGCAGCATCAACGTCACCTTCCCCCGTACGCTCCAAGGCTTGGGAGTTCACCTCAAAGAGCTCCACGAGTCAGACACTCCTTTCTTCGGCATCGTGCCGACGGAAGGGGAATACCCGCTGGGCCACATCTACATGCCGGTCACCTTCGGGACTCCGGATAACTACAGAACCGAGTTCCTGAGGTTCGAGGTGGCGAACTTTGACTGCGGGTACAACGCCATCATCGGAAGGCCAGGGCTAGCCAAATTCATGGCCATCCCGCACTATACCTACATGATACTGAAGATGCCAGGACCGCAAGGAATCATAACTGTGCGCGCCGACTTCCAAGGCGCCGCAGAATGTTTTCGAGTGGCCATCCAAGCAGCCCTCACCACCAAGCCGTCGATGGTTCCTTCTACACCGGCGAACTCTAAGCCTGAGGAAGACCTCGCTGTACCGGCAAACGAAGCTCAGGCCGCGACCTCTATGCGGCCGACTGAAGAAACCAAGCGAATCAACCTGGGGTTTGCTGATGAGCGCAAGACGGCCATCATCAGCTCCAGTTTGAATGACAAATAGGAAAGCGCGCTCGTCCAGTTCCTGCAAGATGTAGTACTCAATTTGTAGATATATTATAAAAGGAGAAAAGTTATTTTTCTTTATCTATATGTGCGTGTTGTATCTACCTACTATCACAAGTGAACACCTCATTAAAAAAAGGATTAATAAAAGCCATTAAATTGTGCATCATGCTGGAGTTTAATTGTTTGTGCATATAATAATAAAGAAAATATTAATAAGGTCACATTAATGGTGTGAATTGAGGATTAAAACCTAATTCAAATCTTAGAGTTTGGGAATAAAAATGTAAAGAAAGAAATATTATTCAATATAAAATAATATTAAAACTGAATAACTTCACCAAATGATGGTGTGACTAAATTGCATAGTTAACATGATCTCGAATTTGCACTCAAGTGGAATTCAAAATTCAAATTCAAATGAATTAGGAATAAAGAAGAAAGCAAAAAAAAAGAGAAAAGGAATAATCCCTGCAGTTGGGCCCAAACCCACTCCCCTCGGCCCAATTACCGTATGCTGCCACTAGCCCACCTGCTCGCGTTTACCTACTCTGCGCTGTGGGTCCCGTTGGCCGGCCTCTCCCACTCGTCACCTTCTTCAACCAGGTGAAGCGAGCTCGCCGCCGGGTCGTCCGCCTGGTGGTTGTGACCAGCTACCCCGCCGAGATCGGAGCGATTGCAACAAGCCCAGCGCTGCGCGCGGGAGATGTGGGCGCGGATCGGATCGGTGGCCGGAATCCGTGGCACTGTTCTTCTCCCACCCGAGCTCCGAACGAGGTCAAAGCCAAAGCACACCGCGACAGGGTACTCGCTGATTTTGTGCCCATCTTCTCGCGCGGATTCTTCTCGCGGCGGGTTCGGAACCGACCCGTGCTTGGGCTTATGCTCGCACTACTTGCGCCTACCCCCTCCCCATCTCACTGCCATAGACCAACCACTGTCGCCGTGGGGACCATGGGGGCGCGGAACCGTGTGCGTTGTCGCTACCCTTGACCCTCCCCTGGGGTGGCCCTCCGGCTAGGGAATACCATACTGGAGCTCCGCGTGATCACTAGGATCGGGTCCGTGGGAGTCTTGGGCCGGGTAACCTAGCGTTCGACCGGAATTTGTCGCCGGCGCAGTCGGGTCGCCGAGAAGCCACCAAACACCGGCGGGCGACACCACCCTCAACCGAATCATGGGTAAGTCATACGCCATCGTGTTCATCTTGTTTCCATAGTTGTGAATCTGTTGTTGGTCGGGTGCTGGGCGCTCCATAGTTCTGGATCAGATTTCTTCGGTGAGACCTCCGCCGCGCGATATAGAGCACCGCCGCCTGGGCGTTCTGCGCCGTCGTGCCCGAAAGCAGCAGATAGGGGGGGGGGGGGCGATCGGAGCCGTGGATCGATCATCGTACGGCTATAATGGGGTACCGGTTGGGGGTTTTAACTAAGCCGTAGATCCACGATCGTGTGGCCGAGAGAGAAGGTATGTAAGTCGTGCGCCGTGAATCGTCGGATCTTGCATCCTACGGTTGTGACAGAAGGCGGGATGGTTAACCATGACCGGATCTAATCTGGGCGCCTCGTTTCAGATCGGACGGCCGATATCGCTGCTTACCCTTTCAGCCATGTAACTTTCCAGAAGGGCCCCTCTAGAATATTAGATTATAACCCGCCGTCCACTGCACAGTGCGCCTGTGTCTCGGAAAGTCTTGCGCAGAGACCCCCGAATTTCGGTCTATTTGAGGCCCAGTCCAGTGCCGTGTTAAATGAATAAATGAGTTAGAAAATTGAATTTTAAATACAAAAATATATGCTAGAACTTTAATAATTCATAGAGAATTCATATGAGCTCCAAATTAATTCATTCCACTTTCTAAAATTTTGTAATTTTATTCTCTAGCACTTAGTGTCTCTGTCTTGTCATGAAAACAGTAAGAAATTTAATTCCTCACTTAATCTATTTAAAACACATAAAACCTTTGAAAATCTATAACTTAAAATCTATAACTCCAAAAATTATGATTTCTGTTCCTAGAATTTTATTTTAATGTGTAGATTATTTATGTGTATTTTGCTCACATGCTTGGTGTGATGTTAATTTTTCCCTGCCTATTGTGCTTGTTTGTATTGCGGCGAGTAGAAGAGCCCGTGACTGAGGATCCTGGTGAGCAGCATGTTGAAGTAGCTGAGCTGGAGCTCATTGAAGGCAAGTTGTGCCCTTGATCACTTTTTACCCAATAATGTTCTTTAATACCATTTATTCATGCATAGGTTAATTTTGATGGGACCCGATAGGTCACCCTAGATTGTTTATCTCATTACCTTGTTTACCCCTGAATCACTTGGGTAGTTTGCTATTGCTTTACATGGTTTTGGGATAATCATTTATTATATCTATGTTCCAATTCTTTTTGTTATTCTATTTATGTTCATGTTGAGATCATTAATGTTAATTGGAACATAGAGCTTAACTTGAGAACCACGTGCCACCACAAGGGTTTAATGGGACGCCCTTGGCTGACTAATTAGGAAAGCTAGTGGAAGACTACCTTACCCGAAAGGGGCAAGGGCAGTAGGGGAGTGGTCAGTGTAGGGAGGTCCCTGGTTGATTTTGCTGCGATGGCGGTCAGCCAGGAACCCTGCATTGGAGCTTCCTATAAACTGTAGCGGGTTTTCGGAAGCTAGTGGAACTTTGTAAAGGCCTCGTAGTGTTGCCCTGCCGCGCTTCCTAGGTAGAGGTGTATGGGATTCGCGACCCCTTGGCAGATGGGTAGCATGACTTGTGGGTAAAGGGTACAACCTCTGCAGAGTGTAAAACTGGTATACTAGCCGAGCTCACGGTCATGAGCAGCTCAGGACTCTCTGATGATTAAATTATGGAACTTAAATTCAATTTTGTCATTTGCATTTGCATGGGTTTATTATTAATTTTGTTCTCTATTATTTTATTATGGTTTGGTATTTACTTACACTTAGTAATTGCTAATAAAATTTTGACCAACTACTTAAAAGCAATGCTCAGCTTTAACCATTCTCTTTGATAAGCCTTACACTCCATGAGCTCTCACCTTTGGTGAGTTCATGTCACATTATTCCCCACAACTTGTTGAGCGATGATCATGTGTGAGCTCACCCTTGCTGTCTCACACCCCCCCACAGGAGAAGAGCAGGTGGTTCAGGAGGAGCCACAAGGCGAGGAGTTTGATCTGATCTAGGTGGCGTTTCTCAGTTGACATTGGCGCCAACGATCCTTAGTTCGTTTCATGTTTATTCTTTTATTTTGTAATAAGTCTTCCGCTATGTAATAATTACTCTGATGTTTTATGACATTTATCTCTATACACTCTGTTATTATATATGTTGTCTTCTTGGCGCATGTATGAGATGCACCTGGCTTTGTTCCTTAAAGCCGGGTGTGACAGAAGTGGTATCAGAGGAAATGTTGACTGTAGGACGAAACCTAGATAGAAATGGACAAACCCTCTCCTACTTACCTTACTCTGACTCATTCTATACTTATCTCATCTTGATCTTGTCTCACCTTCTGCTACTCTACTCTGGTTAATCTTATCTTTTCTACTCTAAGACAAGATGGATTTCACACCTAGAAATCCTACCTTTATGACATTCTTAAGAGATAGGGAACCTAAGACAAAATTAAAACTATTTTTCTCTATTTAAAAAAATGTTGTTTGATTGTTCTGATGATCAATGCCTGATTTGCTTCTTTGATTGATTGAAATAGTATAAACGGACATCTTAGCATGTACCACCATAAGGTAATATATTAACTTTAGTGGATAACACACTAATCTACTTAGCTAATAAATCCCCGCAGTAACATCCCTCGTAATTACTCGCCTTGTCTACATTCCTTGCTTTCTTACCCTGTGTTTCTAACCCAGATGGGCTACCCTTGTACTGTTAGAAGAGAGCAGTATAGACGTGATCCTTGGTATGTTATGGTTAAGAAAGGCAATGGCAGTTTATACACTGTGCTAAAGGAACCATAGGACTCACCAGTTCCAAAGGAAAAAGATTTGAAGTTGAAGTTGCAGTAACTACCACCATCAGACTAGCGGCATTCTTAGTAGATGGGAAGTTTGTTGGTGTCAATATCCGTGTGGTTAGAGATTTTTCGGATGTCTTCCCAGAAGAGTTATTAGGGATGTCACCAGATATGGAAGTTGAGTTGGTCATTAATCCCTTATCTAGGACTGCTCCTAATTCTAAACGGCCATACATGATGTCCATAGAAGAGCTAAAGGAACGTAAGAAGCAATTAATGGAATTACAAGAGGATGGGTACATTCGTCCAAGTTCTTCACCTTGGAGAGCACCGGTTTTGTTTGTACAGAAGAAAGATGGATTGCAAGGGATGTGTGTGGATTAAAGGTCCCTTAATGGTGTCACTATGAAGAACAAGTATCCATTACCCCGCATTGAAGATTTATTTAATCGGATGAGAGGTGCAAGAGTATTCTCGAAGATTGATCTTCGATCGGGTTACCATCAAATGAAGATTAGGCCATCGGATATTCCCAAGACGGATTTCTCGACCTGATATGGTTTATATGAGTTCACTGTTATGTCGCTTGGACTAACTAATGCACCAGCCTATTTTATGGACCTGAAGAATACGGTGTTCATGATTTGGACAGATTCGTCGTGGTATTCATTGACGATATCCTTATTTATTCCCAGAGTGATAACGATCATGAGGAACATCTGAGATTGGTGCTACAGAAGCTACGAGATAACCAGCCATATACCAAGTTCAGCAAGTGCGAGTTTTGGATTGGCGAGGTGCCATTTCTTGGTCATATTATTTCTAATGGAGGAATTTCAGTGGATCCTGCTAAGGTTAAGGAGATAATGGAGTGGAGAGTACCCACTACAGTTAGGGAGATTCGGAGTTTCTTGGGACTTGCTGGCTATTATCGGAGATTTATTGAAGGATTTTCTAAGATTGCTAAGCCTATGACTTCACTTTTGGAGAAAGGAAGAGAATTTAAGTGGGACAAGAAGTGCCAAGACAGCTTTGAGCAATTGAAAAAGAGGTTGATGTCGCCACCAGTATTGGTTATGCCAGACCTACAGAAAGGATTCGATATCTATTGCGATGCATGTGGCCAAGGCTTAGGATGTGTGCTCATGCAAGAAGGACATGTGATTGCCTATGCGTCTCGTCAGTTGCGGAAACATGAATTGAACTACCCCACTCATGACTTGGAATTGGCAGCCATTGTGCATGCGCTTAAGATTTGGAGACATTATGTTATGGGAACCAAGTGCCAAGTATACACGGATCATAAGAGTCTGAAGTATATATTCACTCAGAAGGATCTCAACCTTAGGCAACGCCGTTGGTTGGAGCTTATTAAGGATTACGATTTGGAGATTCACTATCACCCGGGCAAGGCAAATTTGGTTGCAGATGCCTTGAGTCGCAAGGAGCATGTTCATTCAGCTATTGTTGCCCAGCTACCCGACGAGATTGTTGAGGATTTCAGGAGACTTAACCTGGGGATAATTGCTCATACTGAAGGAGTTACTATTGATGTGGAACCTACTTTGGAGCAAGAGATCCGCAAAGGGCAAATTGGTGATACTAAAATAAAAGAGATCAAGGATCTGATTACTGAAGGTCGAGTTCCGGAATTTATGGAAGATGAGCAAGGCACTGTATGGTTCAAGGACAGGATGTGTGTTCCTGATATTGAAAGCCTTCGAGAGACTATATTGAAAGAGGCCCACGACTCGGATTATTCTATTCATCCTGGTAGTACCAAGATGTATCAGGATTTGAAACGGAAGTATTGGTGGTATGGATTGAAAAGAGATGTGGCTGCACATGTGGCTATGTGCGATGTATGTCAAAGAGTTAAGGCTGAACACCAGAGGCCAGCTGGACTACTGCATCCACTAAAGATACCCGAGTGGAAGTGGGAAGAGATTGGTATGGATTTCATTACTGGATTGACTCGCACCCAGAAAGGATATGATGCTATATGGGTGATTGTGGATAGATTGACTAAAGTGGCTCACTTTATTCCTGTGAAGACTACATATAAAGGTTCTCAGCTAGCAGGGTTATATATGGCTCGGATTGTGTGTTTGCATGGAGTACCAAAGAAGATCGTGTCTGATCGAGGTTCACAGTTTACCTCAAGATTTTGGAGAAGCTTTCATGAGAATATGAGTACAAAGTTGAATTTTAGTACGGCTTATCACCCTCAGACTGATGGACAGACTGAAAGGACCAATCAAGTATTGGAAGATATGTTGAGAGCATGTGCCCTTCAGCATGGAGGAAGTTGTGATAAAAGTCTACCGTATGCTGAGTTCTCATGTAATAATAGTTATCAGGCCAGTCTGAAGATGTCACCTTTTGAAGCTTTATATGGGAGGAAGTGCAGGACTCCTTTGTATTGGGATCAGACTGGAGAGAGACAGTTCTTTGGGCCTGAACTAATTGAAGCGAAATAACAAGTCCGTATGATTCGAGAAAATTTAAGGGTAGCTCAAACCAGGCAAAAGAGCTATGCTGATAATAGAAGAAGACCACTGGAATTTGAAGAAGGAGATTATGTGTACCTTAAGGTGTCACCACTTCGTGGAATGAGGAGATTCAAAGTCAAGGGCAAATTGTCCCCTCGCTATATTGGACTATTCTTGATCTTTAGGCGAGTTGGGGAGATGGTATACCAACTCGAGTTACCTGCTACTCTATCGGATGTGCATAATGTGTTCCACGTATCTCAACTGAAGAAGTGTCTCCGTGTCCCTGAGGAACAGTTACCAATGGAAGAGCTCAGTGTTCAGGGTGATTTGACTTACACAGAGTAGCCAATCAAGATTCTTGATACTTTGACTCGAATTACAAGAAACAAGGTGATAAAGATGTGCAAAGTGCAATGGAGTCACCATGGCGAAGATGAAGCAACGTAGGAAAGAGAAGAAGAGCTTCGCATCGATTTTCCCCATCTTTTCCCTAGGCTTCCCTAAATCTCGAGGACGAGATTCTTGTTAAGGGGGGTAGGATTTGTAGTACTCAATTTGTAGATATATTATAAAAGGAGAAAAGTTATTTTTCTTTATCTATATGTGCGTGTTGTATCTACCTACTATCACAAGTGAACACCTCATTAAAAAAAAGGATTAATAAAAGCCATTAAATTGTGCATCATGATGGAGTTTAATTGTTTGTGCATATAATAATAAAGAAAATATTAATAAGGTCACATTAATGGTGTGAATTGAGGATTAAAACCTAATTCAAATCTTAGAGTTTGGGAATAAAAATGTAAAGAAAGAAATATTATTCAATATAAAATAATATTAAAACTGAATAACTTCACCAAATGATGGTGTGACTAAATTGCATAGTTAACATGATCTCGAATTTGCACTCAAGTGGAATTCAAAATTCAAATTCAAATGAATTAGGAATAAAGAAGAAAGCAAAAAAAAAGAGAAAAGGAATAATCCCTGCAGTTGGGCCCAAACCCACTCCCCTCGGCCCAATTACCGTATGCTGCCACTAGCCCACCTGCTCGCGTTTACCTACTCTGCGCTGTGGGTCCCGTTGGCCGGCCTCTCCCACTCGTCACCTTCTTCAACCAGGTGAAGCGAGCTCGCCGCCGGGTCGTCCGCCTGGTGGTTGTGACCAGCTACCCCGCCGAGATCGGAGCGATTGCAACAAGCCCAGCACTGCGCGCGGGAGATGTGGGCGCGGATCGGATCGGTGGCCGGAATCCGTGGCACTGTTCTTCTCCCACCCGAGCTCCGAACGAGGTCAAAGCCAAAGCACACCGCGACCGGGTACTCGCTGATTTTGTGCCCATCTTCTCGCGTGGATTCTTCTCGCGGCGGGTTCGGAACCGACCCGTGCTTGGGCTTATGCTCGCACTACTTGCGCCTACCCCCTCCCCATCTCACTGCCATAGACCAACCACTGTCGCCGTGGGGACCATGGGGGCGCGGAACCGTGTGCGTTGCCGCTACCCTTGACCCTCCCCTGGGGTGGCCCTCCGGCTAGGGAATACCATACTGGAGCTCCGCGTGATCACTAGGATCGGGTCCGTGGGAGTCTCGGGCCGGGTAACCTAGCGTTCGACCGGAATTTGTCGCCGGCGCAGTCGGGTCGCCGAGAAGCCACCAAACACCGGCGGGCGACACCACCCTCAACCGAATCATGGGTAAGTCATACGCCATCGTGTTCATCTTGTTTCCATAGTTGTGAATCTGTTGTTGGTCGGGTGCTGGGCGCTCCATAGTTCTGGATCAGATTTCTTCGGTGAGACCTCCGCCGCGCGATATAGAGCACCGCCGCCTGGGCGTTCTGCGCCGTCGTGCCCGAAAGCAGCAGATAGGGGGGGGCGATCGGAGCCGTGGATCGATCATCGTACGGCTATAATGGGGTACCGGTTGGGGGTTTTAACTAAGCCGTAGATCCACGATCGTGTGGCCGAGAGAGAAGGTATGTAAGTCGTGCGCCGTGAATCGTCGGATCTTGCATCCTACGGTTGTGACAGAAGGCGGGATGGTTAACCATGACCGGATCTAATCTGGGCGCCTCGTTTCAGATCGGACGGCCGATATCGCTGCTTACCCTTTCAGCCATGTAACTTTCCAGAAGGGCCCCTCTAGAATATTAGATTATAACCCGTCGTCCACTGCACAGTGCGCCTGTGTCTCGGAAAGTCTTGCGCAGAGACCCCCGAATTTCGGTCTATTTGAGGCCCAGTCCAGTGCCGTGTTAAATGAATAAATGAGTTAGAAAATTGAATTTTAAATACAAAAATATATGCTAGAACTTTAATAATTCATAGAGAATTCATATGAGCTCCAAATTAATTCATTCCACTTTCTAAAATTTTGTAATTTTATTCTCTAGCACTTAGTGTCTCTGTCTTGTCATGAAAACAGTAAGAAATTTAATTCCTCACTTAATCTATTTAAAACACATAAAACCTTTGAAAATCTATAACTTAAAATCTATAACTCCAAAAATTATGATTTCTGTTCCTAGAATTTTATTTTAATGTGTAGATTATTTATGTGTATTTTGCTCACATGCTTGGTGTGATGTTAATTTTTCCCTGCCTATTGTGCTTGTTTGTATTGCGGCGAGTAGAAGAGCCCGTGACTGAGGATCCTGGTGAGCAGCATGTTGAAGTAGCTGAGCTGGAGCTCATTGAAGGCAAGTTGTGCCCTTGATCACTTTTTACCCAATAATGTTCTTTAATACCATTTATTCATGCATAGGTTAATTTTGATGGGACCCGATAGGTCACCCTAGATTGTTTATCTCATTACCTTGTTTACCCCTGAATCACTTGGGTAGTTTGCTATTGCTTTACATGGTTTTGGGATAATCATTTATTATATCTATGTTCCAATTCTTTTTGTTATTCTATTTATGTTCATGTTGAGATCATTAATGTTAATTGGAACATAGAGCTTAACTTGAGAACCACGTGCCACCACAAGGGTTTAATGGGACGCCCTTGGCTGACTAATTAGGAAAGCTAGTGGAAGACTACCTTACCCGAAAGGGGCAAGGGCAGTAGGGGAGTGGTCAGTGTAGGGAGGTCCCTGGTTGATTTTGCTGCGATAGCGGTCAGCCAGGAACCCTGCATTGGAGCTTCCTATAAACTGTAGCGGGTTTTCGGAAGCTAGTGGAACTTTGTAAAGGCCTCGTAGTGTTGCCCTGCCGCGCTTCCTAGGTAGAGGTGTATGGGATTCGCGACCCCTTGGCAGATGGGTAGCATGACTTGTGGGTAAAGGGTACAACCTCTGCAGAGTGTAAAACTGGTATACTAGCCGAGCTCACGGTCATGAGCAGCTCAGGACTCTCTGATGATTAAATTATGGAACTTAAATTCAATTTTGTCATTTGCATTTGCATGGGTTTATTATTAATTTTGTTCTCTATTATTTTATTATGGTTTGGTATTTACTTACACTTAGTAATTGCTAATAAAATTTTGACCAACTACTTAAAAGCAATGCTCAGCTTTAACCATTCTCTTTGATAAGCCTTACACTCCATGAGCTCTCACCTTTGGTGAGTTCATGTCACATTATTCCCCACAACTTGTTGAGCGATGATCATGTGTGAGCTCACCCTTGCTGTCTCACACCCCCCCCACAGGAGAAGAGCAGGTGGTTCAGGAGGAGCCACAAGGCGAGGAGTTTGATCTGATCTAGGTGGCGTTTCTCAGTTGACATTGGCGCCAACGATCCTTAGTTCGTTTCATGTTTATTCTTTTATTTTGTAATAAGTCTTCCGCTATGTAATAATTACTCTGATGTTTTATGACATTTATCTCTATACACTCTGTTATTATATATGTTGTCTTCTTGGCGCATGTATGAGATGCACCTGGCTTTGTTCCTTAAAGCCGGGTGTGACACAAGATAACCGAGACGTATTCGCATGGCAACCTGCGGATATGCCGGGAGTCCCGAGGGAGTTGGCCGAGCACAAATTGAAAGTCTATCCTCAGGCGAGGCCGATCCGGCAAAAGCTGCGTCGTTTCACGCCCGACAAGAGAGAGGCCATTCGTGCCGAGTTAGCTCGCTTGGTCGCGGCTGGATTTATTAGAGAAGTATTACACCCCGAGTGGTTAGCCAACCCTGTTCTTGTACTCAAAAAGAATAAAGTGGATTGGCGCATGTGCGTCGACTATACTGATCTCAACAAACACTGTCCGAAGGATCCCTTCGGGCTCCCGAGGATAGATCAGGTGGTGGATTCCACCGCTGGGTGTTCTGTGCTGTCTTTCTTAGATTGCTATTCCGGGTATCATCAGATTAGTTTGGCAAAAGAAGACGAGGAAAAAACGGCGTTCATCACCCCGTTTGGTGCTTTCTGTTATACCTCCATGCCGTTCGGCCTCAAAAACGCTGGAGTGACTTATCAGAGAGCCATTCAAACATGCTTAGCCGATCACTGGGGCAAGCGTGTGGAGGCTTACGTGGACGACGTGGTGATCAAAACGGAGAATCCGGAAAACTTCATCGAAGACTTACAGCTGGTTTTCAACAGCCTGAGAAGGTATAGATGGAAGCTCAATCCTGAAAAATGTGTTTTCGGGGTACCAGCAGGAAAGTTGCTCGGATTTATTGTCAGCCACCGGGGAATTGAAGCTAATCCAGATAAGATTGAAGCTATCATGAAGATGGAAGCTCCTCGGTCGCAAAAGAAGGTTCAGCGACTCACTGGATGTATGGCAGCCCTGAGCAGATTTATATCCAGGCTGGGAGAAAAAGGTCTGCCATTTTACAAACTACTCAAGAAGGTGGATAAGTTTCAATGGACTTCAGAAGCACAAGAAGCTCTAGACGCACTGAAGAAATTCCTGACAACACCACCAGTACTAAAACCGCCCCGGCGAGCTACGCCAACTCAACCGGCTGAAGATTTGCTGCTATATATCTCTTGCACGACTCACGTGGTAAGCACTGCGTTGGTAGTCGAGCGAGTGGAAGAAGGGCATGCCTATCCAGTACAGCATCCTGTTTACTTCATCAGTGAGGTTCTAGGCCCATCGAAGAAAAAATATCCTCAGGTTCAGAAGCTATTATATGCAGTACTTCTAACTGCCCGCAAGCTGCGCCACTACTTTGACGATCACAAAGTCATAGTAGTTACTGGTTTTCCATTAGGGGACATTCTTCACAACAAGGAAGCCATTGGTCGAATAGCCAAGTGGGCTTGCGAGTTGGGATCCCATGATATCGAGTTCCGACCTCGCACTGCCATCAAAACTCAAGCACTGATCGATTTCGTATCAGAGTGGACAGAACAGCAAGTTCCAGACAATCCAGAAACGGCAGAAGTATGGCGAATGTATTTTGATGGCTCGCTGAAGCTGCAGGGAGCAGGAGCAGGGATTCTCTTCACTGCACCTGGAGGCGAGCACCTCAAGTATGCTCTCCAGTTGCTATTCCCGGCCTCTAACAACGCAGCCGAGTATGAAGCTTTGATACACGGATTAAACATCGCCATATCACTGGGCGTCAAGAGACTGATGGTGTATGGAGATTCTCTGGTAGTCATCAGTCAGATAAACAAGGAATGGGATTGTTCAAGTGATTCAATGGGAAAATACTGCGCCGTCGTCCGAAAGCTAGAAGATAAATTCGAGGGTCTGGAGTTTCATCATATAGAAAGAGATCGGAACACGGCGGCCAATGTACTGTCCAAGCTCGGATCCGGTCGGACTCAGGTCCCGCCCGGGGTCTTCGTGCAAGAAATTCTCTAGCCGAGCATCTCGACGGATCAAATAGAAGAGTGCAACATCATAGATCAACCCGAGTCAGACTCTGATGACTGGAGGCAACCGATTATTAAGTATATAAAGAATGAAGAAGAACCAGATGACAAGAACTCGGTAGAGCGCATTGCCAGACAATCAGCTCACTATACACTCATTGGGGGGGTATTATATAGGAGGGGCGCGTCAGGCGTCCTCATGAAGTGCGTTCTCCCGTCCACCGGGAAGCAACTTCTGGAGGAAGTCCATGCAGGGCAGTGTGGAGTACATGCAGCATCCAGAATACTAGTCGGGAAGGTTTTCAGGTCAGGATTCTATTGGCCGACGGCGAAGAACGATGCAGCCGAGTTAGTTCAGAGATGCGAAGCTTGCCAATACCTGTCAAAGCAACAGCACATGCCAGCACAGCAGCTACAGACCATACCAGTAACTTGGCCTTTCGCATGCTGGGGATTGGATATGATTGGACCTTTCAAGAAAGCTCAAGGAGGATACACCCATGTATTGGTGGCAATTGACAAATTCACTAAATGGATAGAGTTCCAGCCCATTGCCTCTTTAACCTCTGCTAAAGCCGTGGAATTCATACAAAGCATAATATTCAGATTCGGGATACCAAACAGTATCATCACTGACTTGGGATCCAACTTCACCAGTTCAGAATTCTTTGACTTCTGCGAGCAAAAGAGCATTCAGATTAAGTACGCATCTGTAGCCCATCCGAGAGCCAACGGGCAGGTTGAGCGAGCCAACGGAATGATATTGGAGGCACTCAGGAAAAGGGTCTTTGATAAGAACGAAAAATTCGCAGGAAAATGGATAAGAGAATTGCCTTATGTTGTTTGGAGCTTGAGAACCCAACCTAGTCGGGCCCTGCATGGAAACACTCCTTTCTTCATGGTCTATGGGTCGGAGGCAGTGCTACCTGCTGATCTCAAGTTTGGGGCGCCAAGATTGATCTTCGAAAGCATAGCAGAAGCCGAAGCCACCAGGCTGGAGGATATTGATGTACTTGAGGAAGAACGACTGAATGCAGTAATCCAATCAGCACGATACCAGCAGACCCTAAGGCGCTACCACGACAAAGCTGTGCGGCAACGTTTCTTTTCGATAGGAGACCTCGTCCTCCGCCGAATTCTAACGAGGGAGGGACGGCACAAGTTATCACCCTTATGGGAAGGGCCATTCATAGTAGCAGAGGTCACTCGGCCCGGATCGTATCGCCTCACCCAGATGGATGGCACAGAAGTTGGGAACTCCTGGAACATAGAGCACCTCCGAAAGTTTTACCCCTAGCTGTATTTCAAAACAAGCCGGGGCGACCATGTATTCTGTAATAATGGAAATACGTCATCAATAAAGAGAGATTTCAAAGATACTTGGCTCGTTTACGATTGACTTGCATTCTTACTTAACTCGGGGTGACCACTATGCCCTACAAACGGAGCAATCGACTTAAGTCGGCAACGACTTAAGGCGGTGCAACATGCTCACGCTTACTTAACTCGGGGTGACCACTATGCCCTACAAACGGAGCAATCGACTTAAGTCGGCAACGACTTAAGGCGGTGCAACATGCTCACGCTTACTTAACTCGGGGTGACCACTATGCCCTACAAACGGAGCAATCGACTTAAGTCGGCAACGACTTAAGGCGGTGCAACATGCTCACGCTTACTTAACTCGGGGTGACCACTATGCCCTACAAACGGAGCAATCGACTTAAGTCGGCAACGACTTAAGGCGGCGCAACATGCTCACGCTTACTTAACCTAGAGTGACCACTATACCCTACTAACGGAGTTATCAGCTAAAGTCATTGACGGCTTAAGCCGGTATAGCATACTCGCGCTTATGCAATTCAGGGGATGACTTCCATATCCCACAAACAAACTTCATAATCATCATGCAGTGTTACCACAAATTTGCAATTCGGATACAATAAGAGAGTGATGATGTCATTCGAATGATAAGCCAATAACCTCTAACGAGTACTTGATCATGCTAACCGCGCGCTAATAGCACGCGAAATGTTTCTTTATTTTCCAATGTCTTTCTCAGGAACGACCGACGAAGAAGGGCGATTCGAAGAATCGGGGGCAGCATTCACATCGGCTCTTATGTCTTCAGGGACAACCACGCCGGGTCTTCTCATCAAGATTCGTCCCGCCCGAATAGCCTTATCCAGGGCTTTATCACGCTGAGCTTTGAAAGTGACAGCGGTTTCTTCGGCAACTCTAGTAGCCTGCCGAGCAGCTTCTAACTCCTGAGCAATGGATTTCTTAGAAGCTCGGAGTCCCTTGATGGTGGCATCCTTTGCTGATAGCAACTGTGTAAGGCGGGTCACTTTGTCTGAGGATTCTTGCAGCTGACGACGCTGATTGTCCAGCTCTTCCATCGTAAAACGGTGGCTCCTCTCCAAGATGGTTAGCGAATTGCTGGAATCTCGGTACAATCTGTCCAGGTTGTCGCGAGAAGCAGCAAGGATGCGTTTTTCTTCCTACAAGCAAAAATCAACTCATTCAGAATCCACGAGCATGATAAGGCGAAGCACGGTTTCGTAAATTACCTTTTCAGAATCAAGCTGAGCATGAAGAGAAGAACTCAGAGCGTTGGCGTCATCCAAAGCCGCGGAGACCTGACTCAATTCAATCTGGCTCTGAGAATACTTCTCCTCGAAGTCAGCGCACCGTCGAGCCATCTCAGCTTGATCTTGGGAATGTTTTTCTTCAAGAACTGTAATCTGCCGAGTCATCCCTATCAAGAGGTATTCAAACAAAATAAGGTCAGAAGGTAAAACAATCCACGGACAAGAACAAAGAAGAAGAAGAAAGGACACTAACCAGCCTTAGTTGCCTCCAACTCGGATACACGACGATGAAGCAACACCGGATTCCAACGCTCAAGAGATGAAGCCACTTCCGGGATGGAAGCACCCTGCGATTTCAGCTGACTGGCCATTCCATCCACCAAAGCCTGATAAGAAGAGCGGATGAACATAATGACAACAATTCATGCAACATAAAGATCAAACTAAAGCACAGCACAGCACCTGGAGGTTGGAAAAGAGCGAAGGGATCCCCAAGTCAGGAGAAATCAGCTGGTAACCAGGTGCCAGACCACCACCCGAAGCAGCTTGCAGCAGACCAGCAGGAACGAGCTCAGTACATTCAACAGAGCCTAACGCCAGACCAGTGGGGATGCTGCCCTCTAAAGCGACCCCCTGATCCGGAGTTTGAGCCACCACCATACCGCCAGAGTGTGGAGGTGAACCCACATGAACATCCATGGAAGTGCAGGAAGGAGACCTCGCTCGGACACCCTCGGGGGCTGGGTCAAGGTTGGCACTGCCCACTTGAGCCGGATCATCCCCGGCAACACCCTCGGGGGCTGGGCAGTGGCTTACACTCCTCACCCGAGCTAAGTCTTCCCCGACGACATCCTCGGGGGCTGGGCGCGTGTCAGCACTATTCAAGGGGTCCAAGCTCTCTGCCGTAACCACCTCTAAGGTTGACGGGCTTTCAGCTACTTCCATGGGACCAGGACAATCCAAATCAACATCCCGACCCTCGAGATCATGCTCTAAGGTCGACGAGGCACGGGATGACCTCAACCCAGCATCAGGCACGGCAGCACAAGTCTCTGTTGCATCAACATCCACAGGCTCTGATAGCAAATCCTCTGGGACCATATCCTCTAGAGTTTGATCAAAATTGGCCATGGACAGCTCTTGCAGACCAATAAGGGCAGACAAAGCAGGAGAAGGAACTCCACTACTTCCACCGCTAGCGACGAACTGCCGACTGTTTTTCCGAGTTAGTGGAGTTTCATTTTCTTCCTCCTCATCTTCCACAGTAACAGCACAAACAGCATCCTCATTGGGGTCAGTAGCAGGCAGAGCACACCCATTGGTTTCAATGTCAGCAAGGCCAGTTGCAGTCATTTCTTCAGCAGCAGGAGCTAAGGTACTGGCGTCCTCGTCAAAGCTGGATACTCGCCGGAGGCGTCTTCTCTTCTTCTTCTGCTCATCAGCAGAAGGCTCAGGATGACTAGTTCGACTAGGGCGCCTCGGGCGAGTACTGACAGGTTTCGGGACATCCAAGGTTGTATCAACCTCTGGAAGGGGCACCACTGCCAACGTACCATCAGGAGCAGCATCAGATGAATCCTCAGCTAGCAGATCAAGCATGTCATTTATGTCTGCATCACTAGGGTTCAGGGGCACTTCAAAATAAATCTGCCATTCATCATCAGGTATCTCCCCGAGCGAAGCAACCAAAGTACGGACCTCTTCAGCAGAGGGTCGCACTCTAAGACCCAAATTGCTATCAGTCACGGGCGGATTGGACACAAAAAGGGTGAAAGCTTTGGGAGAAGGTAGGTTCCAAGCCGAGTATGCCACTGGAGCACCAACGTTTGAAACTTTACCCCTGAGGATCATCTCAAGTCGGCTTACCAAGTCAACAGAAGGAATTCTCCTATTGGTAACTCGGGTTGAGTCGGCCAGCCCTCGATACAGATATGCCGGATAGGCCCTGTCTTTCAGCGGCTGAATGTTCTTAAAAACAAAATCCGTGATCACAGCTTCGGCAGTCAGACCTCTCTCTTTCAGTAATCCGACTTCAGTAAGCAACACGCCTGCCTCGGCCACCTCTTGATCCGTGGGAGACTCAGTCCAACTCGGAGTACGAACGTCTGGCTGTCTTCCTGACCGGGAAGGGAGAGAATTCCCATAATTATCAACTATAAACCACTCCAGACGCCAACCTTTAATGTTGTCTTTGAGGGGTATCTCGAGATACTCGGTCTTCCGCCCACGACGCATCTCCAAGCTGGCACCTCCGACCAACTGATGTTGCCCCCCGGCCATCCCAGGACGGCAGTGATACACATACTTCCATAAACCAAAATGCGGCAGCACGCCGAGATAAGCTTCGCAAAGGTGAACGAAAATAGAGATTTGGAGAATGGAATTAGGGTTCAAATGAGTCAGGTTGATGTGATAAAAATCAAGGAGGCCACGGAAAAAAGGAGATATGGGAAGGCCGAGGCCGCGGAGAAGGAAAGGAGCGTAAACTACTGACTCGTGGGTATCTTCGGTTGGGACAGTAGTCCCGTGGCAAACCCGCCAAGAACAGAGTTCCCGCGGAGGAAGAACCCCGATGGAGACAAGACGGAGAAGCTCAGCTTCGGAAATAACAGACATATGGTTACCTGCGAAGGGTAACTGACTGTTGGGGTCGATTGCGGGGATCACTGCAACAGACGAATTTGCAGTTTTCCTCTTGGGCGCCATCTTGCTTCTCGCTGGCAAATAGAGTAGGAGGCGAGTGGCGGAGAAGATTCAGATGCGGAGATGCAAGAACTAGGGCACGGAAAGCAAAGGCGGCTAAAAGCGCGACTCTTAAGAGATATTCTGTCACACCCGGTTTTAGAAGGCAAACCGAATGCGAACCATGTACGTGCCAGGATCAGTTATTCACGTACACAGCAGTTACATAATATGGACATCATCACACAGTGCTCAAAATAGTATTAATAAGGGAAATAGTCGATTACATCATACGCCTGAGACGTCCATATAGTTCTTACAATAAATCAAAGTGCGGAAAAGAAACGTAGATAACCGCGGCCTTCACAGGCAGCCGACTGGAGGGTTGCTGCTAACCCACACCTAGAACTCGTCGTAGTCTTGGAACTCCTGGAAGTCTCCTTCCACAGCTTCATCTTCGCCTGAGCAGTGGTTGCAATGCTGACAACCTTGGGGGGGGGGTTTGGTGTGTAGAGCAAGGGTGAGTACACATCAACATACTCAGCAAGTATCCTGTTTGGCTGTAGTGGACTAGCTTTATGTGGGGATAAGTCAAGCAGTTGCTTTTAGTTGGTCAGGTTATTACTTACTAGTAGAAAGCCAGGTTTTAACATTAACCCAAGTTATTAGCCCAATGTATCCTTTCCAAACGGAAAGAATACCACTTACCAATACCATAATCGTAATCAGAACCATCAATCTCATTGTCACCTGTACCAAAGTATCTCTGATCAAGTATCACTAATCTTTGGAGCTCCCTTGGCCGCTCATAACCGCGAGCACGGCTGATATATCAGTTTCATAACACTCTGCAGAGGTTGTGCACTTTACCCACAAGCCGTGATTCCCTCTCTGGCCCGGGCTTGCAAGACCCTTATTCACTCCCGAGGTGAATGGCCAAGGATTCACTACGAAGCCTTTACAAAGATTCCCTGGGGCTGTAGCCACTCGTTAGGTTTCCTAAATGTACCGCACTCCTCCCCAAGGGACAAATCAACCTTGGCAGAGCGAGCCGCATACACCGAGCCCCATTGACGGCACGACGGCGAAGCGAACTACACCCCGGATCCTCTAATTATTCAGCTAAGGGCACCCCATTCCACCCTCATGGTTGCACTGTTTTCCCGGGCGGTCATCCATTGAACAGGTCCTTACGGAGAGGCACTCGAGAAACCGCTCGAGTCCCCTTAAATGCCACAAGTATAATCATAAATAAGAACGGGAAAACAGCGTATCATAGATAACCACATCATGTTCATTGATTAAAGTTGAGCAATAGCATCAAACTAAGCAGTAATAATCCGACCCAAATAGGTAAACAAGGACATGGATAACAAAAAGCTAGTCAATCCTTAGGTATAAATGTGTGATGCGGGAGGTGAATTAAAGAATGATTAGGACAGAGATAGGTCAAAGGACACTTGCCTCCACCAACCGACTGCTGCTCAGGGGCTTCTCCTGCGAATTCCTCGGGCTCTTCGACCGGATCGTTCTCTATGCGATTGCAAACATACATACATCCATCCACATATTTAATACAAAAGAACAGTACACCATACAAGATGACAAATAAAGTGAATATGCATCAAGTATGACATTCGATATCGCATTTGTTATGGTTAGAAAGAAACGGGAAAGGGTCTCGCAGGGGGTTAAATCTTATGCACTAACGATCAATTACAATTGGTTCTTAACAAAAGAATTCTGTTACATATACACTAATGGAAACCTAATCATTTGAAGTTGATCAACATTGCACGAGATAAACAATTAACTACATGAATCAACTAGCATAACGGAATTTTAAATTAAACTTCCTATTTCAATAACATGAACAATGATTAACCTACCTAAAATAAAGTAACTAGGATCACAGAAAGTAAATAAAATAAAATAAAAATAAAAAAAAATAAAAAAAAACAGAGGGGGGGCGGTTGAACCGGCCCTAGGGCGGTTGAACCGGCCCTGCGCAGGGGGACGCGGCCAGGGGCCAGGGCGGCCGGGGGCGGCCAGGCGGGCGGCCGGGGCTGGCCAGGGGCCGGCTGGGGCTGGCCAGGCGGGGGCTGGGGCGCGCGGTCAGGGGCGGCCGTGGCCGGCTGGGGCCAGGGCGGCGCGGCAGCGGCCGGCTGGGGGCGTGGCCAAGGCGGCCAGGCCAGGGTGGCCAGGCGGCCGGGCTGCCGAGGAGAGAGGAGGGGGAGGGGAGAGGGAGGGAGGAGGGAGAGAGGGAGGAGGGGGGGCTCACCGGCGAGGGGCGGCCGACGGCGAGGGCGGCGGCCGGCGCTAGGGCAGGGGGGTAGGGGCGGCGGCGGCTTAGGGTGGGGGATAGAAAATGAGAGGGAGGGAGAGAGAATTGGGGAAAAAGGGGAGGTGGGGGGGGCGGTTGGGCCTTTTTGGGCCCAAAAGGGGGCGCAAGGGCGGCTGGGCCGGCCGGGGTCGGCCCACGGCGCGGGAGAGAGAGAAAAAGAGGAGAGAGAAAAAGAGAGAGAAAAAGAAAGAAAAGATCTTCTCCTCATTTTCGAAATCCGATCTTTCTACATGAATGCATTTGCACTTTCAAAGCAATCAAAAGAAATGCAAGGTTCGGCATGGTGCATCAAACAACATAAAGTATTTAGGGTTTTTCTTACACGGGAAATCCAAACCGAATCCCGCTAGAACTTTGGAAAAGGTCAAGGTTTAGCGAGGGAAAAAAAAGAAAAAGAAAAGGTAATGCCCGAATTTTGGCGAGTAAAGAAAAGAAAAAATTCAACTGCAAAATTCGGGGCGTTACAAACCTATCCCCCTTAAAAGAATCTCGCCCTCGAGATTCAGGGCTGGCTAGCAAAGAGCTCTGGGTACTTAGCCATCAGATCATCTTCACGCTCCCAGGTTGCTTCTTCCTCAGAGTGGTGATCCCATCTGACTTTGCACATTCTGATGGTCTTCCTTCGGGTGACTCGGTCTGCAACCTCAAGGATTTGCACTGGCTTCTCAACGTAGGTCAAGTCCTCCTGGACTTCAAGACCTTCCACTGGCAACTGCTCTTCTGGCACACGCAAGCACTTCTTCAACTGAGACACGTGAAAGACATCATGCACAGCAGACAAATTCTCGGGCAAACTGAGCTGATAGGCCACTTCTCCACGTCTGGCAAGAATCTGATACGGACCAATGTAGCGGGGTGCTAGCTTGCCTTTCACTCCGAATCTTCTGACTCCTCTGATCGGTGACACTTTCAGATAGACAAAGTCTCCGACTTCAAAACTCAGCTCTCTTCTTCTTGTGTCTGCATAGCTTCGCTGCCTCGATTGCGCTATCTTCAGATTCTCTCGGACCATCTTGATGTTCTCTTCGGCTTCAAGCAGAATGTCTGGCCCAAACACTTGCTTCTCTCCAGGCTGATCCCATTGCAACGGAGTTCTACAACTCCTTCCATAAAGCGCCTGAAACGGTGACATCTTCAAACTGGCCTGGTAACTGTTGTTATAGGAAAACTCTGCATAAGGCAATCGCTTGTCCCATCCGGACTGATCTTGCAACGCACAGGCTCTCAACATATCTTAGAGAATTTGATTGGTCCTTTCAGTCTGGCCATCTGTCTGCGGGTGATAAGCTGAACTAAAATTCAGATGTGTGCCCAAGGCTTCATGCAACTGCTGCCAGAAATGAGAGGTGAACTGCGTTCCTCTGTCTGACACTATCTTCTTTGGCACACCATGAAGACAAACGATCCGAGACATATACAACTCTGCCAATACTGCACTGTTGTAGCTGGTCTTGACAGGTATGAAGTGGGCTGACTTGGTCAAACGGTCCACCACTACCCAAATAGAATCGTAGCCGGCTCGAGTGCGAGGCAATCCGACTATGAAATCCATACCAATTTCATCCCATTTCCACTGAGGGATCTGCAACGGTTGCAACAATCCAGCTGGTCTCTGGTGCTCTGCCTTAATTCTTCGACAACTATCGCACTTAGCCACATGCTCTGCGATTTCCCTCTTCATTCCGTACCACCAGAATTTCTTCTTCAGATCCTGATACATCTTCTCACTACCAGGGTGAATCGAATAGGCTGTCTCATGAGCTTCCTTGAGGATCAACTCTCGAATAGACTGGACATTGGGAACACATAAGCGGTCTTTGAACCATATCACGCCTTCAGCATCTTCTCGAAAATCTTTGCCTCTGCCATCTAGAATCAATCGCCGAATCTCACTGATCTTTTCATCATTCTTCTGCGCTTCTTTGATTTCTCGCTCCAAGGTAGGTTCCAATTCAACTGTGACTCCTCGCGAATTGTTCAGAAACCCGAGACTCAACCTGTCGAACTCCTTGGCCAACTCATAAGGCATCGGGCGAGCGACCATCAGATTGACTTGACTCTTTCTGCTCAAAGCATCTGCCACTACGTTTGCTTTGCCTGGATGGTAATGAATCTCCAACTCATAGTCTTTGATCAGCTCTAACCATCTTCGTTGCCTCATGTTCAGCTCTGTCTGAGTGAATATGTACTTCAGACTCTTGTGATCTGTGTAAACATCGCATTTCTGTCCATACAGATAGTGCCTCCATGTCTTCAGTGTGTGAACCACTGCTGCCAACTCTAGATCATGGATTGGGTAGTTCTTCTCATGAACCTTCAGCTGTCGGGACGAGTAAGCCACAACTCTTCCCTCTTGCATCAACACGCATCCCAAACCTGTGTAACAAGCATCACAATACACCGAGAAGGGCTTGTGCACATCAGGCAAGATTAGGACAGGCGATGTAGTCAACTTCTCTTTCAGCGCTTCAAAGGCCTCTTGACATTTCTGGGTCCATTTGAACTCAACCTTGTTGCCTAGCAACGCTGTCATTGGCTTCGCAATCTTCGAAAACCCTTCAATGAATCGCCGATAGTATCCGGCCATTCCAATGAAGCTCTTGATTCCTCGAGCATCTGTTGGCGCTTTCCAGTTCAGAATGTCTGCCACTTTCTTCGGATCCACAGCCAATCCTTCCTTGTTGATTATGTGACCCAAGAACAGGACTTCGCTGATCCAGAACTCACACTTGCTCAACTTTGCGTACAACTGGTGCTCTCGCAATCTCTGCAATACCATCCTCAAATGATCTGCGTGCTCTTCTTCGCTTTGGGAATAAATCAGAATGTCATCAATGAATACCACCACAAACTTATCAAGGTAGTCCATGAATACACTGTTCATCAGATTCATGAAGAACGCTGGTGCATTGGTCAAACCAAAAGACATCACTGTGAACTCATACAAACCATACTTGGTAATGAATGCCGTCTTCGGAATGTCCGAAGGTCGGATCCTGAGCTGATGATAACCTGACCTCAGATCAATCTTGGAGAACACACTGGCTCCTCTCAACTGGTCGAACAGATCTTCTATTCTGGGCAAGGGATACTTGTTCTTGATCGTGACCTCATTCAAAGCTCGATAATCGATGCACATCCTCTTGGTGCCATCTTTCTTTTCCACAAATAAGACAGGGGCGGCCCAAGGCGAGGTGCTTGGCCGGGTGTAACCTTTCTCTGACAGCTCATCAATCTGCTTCTTAAGCTCAACCAACTCTGGTCCGGATATTCTGTAGGCTCTCTTAAAGATGGGGGCGGTTCCAGGAAGAAGCTCTATGGCAAACTCAACTTTCCGCTCTGGTGGCATACCCGGTAAATCCTTTGGAAACACATCTGGGAATTCAGACACAACCTTGATACTCTCAATTGGATCTGCTTCACTGCTATCGACAGCCATCTGATAACAACTTCCTTTCTTCGGCTCAGGTGGGACTAACTCGGTCACCACTTCCTTTCCTAGTGGGGACACCAACTTGATTGTCCTTTTATCACAACTGATAACTGCCTGATACTTATCTAACCAATTCATCCCTAGGATGACATCTATTCCCTGAGTACCCATTACTATAAGGTTGGCGGGAAACGCTATCCCCCTTATTTCCACACTTATATTTAAACAAATGCTATCAGCTCGAATTCTACCACCAGCTGAGTCAATTTGAATGGGGTTGACATGGTAGTAGTTGGAAGATTATGTGCTTCTACCCATGATGCAGTAATGAAAGAATGCGTTGCTCCAGTATCAAATAACACTTCTGCAATATGGGAGTCGACTGGGAACATACCTACTATCATGCCGGGGGTCTCCTGAACTGCTTCAGCCTCCAAGTGATTCAATCTTCCATGATTATAGCGATGTTGAGGGCGGTTGCCTGCTCCAGGCTGAGACACATTCTGCTTTGCTGGGGCATTGGGGCCTGACTGCTGCTGGGCTGCCTTCTTCGGACATTGCATCACCCAATGGCCCTGCTCTCCACAGTGGAAACATGCCCTGTTTCCAACCTGAGCTGGTGCTGCCTGACTGTTCTGCTGGTTTGCTGGGGCAGGAAGACGGGGTGCTTGCTGATTCTGCCTTTGAAACTGACCTCCTGACTGATTGCTCTGACGGTTCTGGTACTGATGCTGAGGATACTGCCTTTGGAACTGCTAATGCTGCTGACGCTGCTGAGGTGGACGCTGGTTCTGCCTGAACTGCTAAGGTTGATTGCCTGAAAAACGAGGGCGGCTGCTGCTTCCAGGCTGGGGTCCACTGATCTTGCGCTTACGATCTTCCATCTCCTTACGCTTCCTTTCTGTCATGATCGCTCTATCAATCAGGTGCTGGAATGTCGGGAAGGTGTGATTCATCAGTTGATACTGCAGGGGGTCGACCAAGCCTCTCAGAAAACGGTATTGTCGCTTGGCGTCAGTGTTGACATCCTCAGGAGCATAGCGAGACAATTGCAGAAACCTGTCTCGATACTCACTGACAGATGATGACCCTTGCTTAAGGGCCAGGAACTCCTCCTTCTTCACTGTCATCAGACCTGCAGGCACGTGGTACTGACGAAAGCTACCTCTGAATTCTTCCCAGGTGATGGTGTCGGGGTTGGCATGGGTGGCGAGGTAAGACTCCCACCATGATTGGGCTGCTCCTCTCAACAGACGGGGACCATACAAGACTTTCTCCCTGTCATCACACTGAGCGGTATGCAACTCCCGCTCCACAGTGCGCAGCCAATCTTCAGCATCCATGGGGTCAGAAGAGTGAGCGAACGTTGGGGGATGACCTCTCATGAATTCAGCACGCTTGTCTCTGGGCATCTGAGGCATCTGAGGCTGGGGTGGTGCTTGCTGCTGTTGCTGCTGCTGCTGCTGCTGAATGGCGGCCAGAGTCTGACCGATGGCCTGAACTGCCTGAGTCTGCATCAGAAACATCTGCTCGATCGACATCGGGGGCGGGGGTGGCAGCTGCTGCTGCTGGGGCGCCTCATCTTGTTGACCGGCTTGCTCCTGCTGAGCACGCCTTCCTCCTCTGCGCCTGTTCTCTGACATCTGCAGAATGCAACCACACATCAGAACTGATCTGGCAAATCTTGCAGCATAAGAAAAGAGTATAGAATTCTTCAACAGCACTGAGCAGGTGAGCATCTTCACTGATCTCCAACACAGACCACACAACTTCTCAGATCAAGAGGAAAGTGGAATAAAAGGTTTCCCAACTATATAACTAACTCCATTAACATAATATGTAAACCAAAATGCAGGGGATACCCACACTCTGGTGACAATCATTACAAAGATCCAAACCAAACATAGTTCATCATGACAAACATAAATGCACAGGATATAGCAAACTACCCTGTCTAACTAAGACTAACTAAGACCGAGATTAACGCTAAGACTGAAGCTTCTATGCATATATTTCGTATTAATTACAAGATCCAACTCTAGCGATCTATGGTTCTAGATTTATCTTGGTCTTGCAGTCGGGATTGCCATAAGGCTGGTGTCCACGCTGAGGTGAGCGGTACGGGTGCTGAGTCCCGACGGGAGCGGGGGAACCACCATCCAGATGACGACGCTCCGCGCGCTCAGCCCGCAGCAGGGCGATCTCAGCACGAGCCCTACTCAGCTCGTCTAATGCATGGTCCAGCTCCGTGTTTAGCACATCGGCTAGGTTGACTGTGCTGCTCAACCTAGGATTGCCCTCACCGACAGGTGAGACAATCACGCCTCCTGTGCTGCCAGATGGACGGCGGGGGTAATACTTCAGGTCAAGACCGTCAGCTGCCCCACCGAAAACCGAGCAGTAGTGCGAAAGCGCACGCCGTGCAGCATCTTGCATGGCTGCCTCAGCTGAGTCCCGTTCATAGATAGAATAGTGCTCTGAGCAGGCCTCTGCACCCTGGAGACTGTCCTCCGGGTAGCGCACCAAGCAAGTCGCCTCCCAGCGGTCCGGGTAGACCCCGCGACTATGCTGGTAGACCACACAGCGATACTCGACGGACCAAGTATGCTGGTCAAATGCCCGACGTAGCAGGGTGTCGAGCGCATCGTGGAAGTGACACCCGCGAGCAGCGTCGCGAGTGATGGGTCGAGCAACCCATCCTTCCGGCTCAGGGTTAGCAGAGAAGTCGGTGTCGTGGCTCGAGCTGTCGTCGCCATCTCCGTCGTCTGGGTCTCCTCCAGCAGCTACTCCAGAAGCTGGGGCGCCCAGTGGTGGGGCAGGGGGCGCCTCCAGAGGAAGCACAGGGGAGCAGCTCCTCACAGACTCTATCTCCTGGTGGAGCGAGAAAGAAGAGCCCTGCTGCTCCTGTCGTCGACGTTCCTGCTCCTCACGGAGGCGGTGGTGTAGTCTCTCCAAGTGGCTGGACTGTCCGGCCACGGGACGGCGAAGCGGACGCTCAGCAAGGCGGGAGGGTAAGAAGGGGATGACTGACTTTCGTGCAGTGTGTCTAAGTCGAGCCATCTACAAAAGACATCGCAAGCAAAAGGGTGAGAACAGAATTAATATGACCAGCAAATAATGAATCATAAGTAAATGAAGGATTAGAATAAAACATGATTTTCAGCAAGGTATAATATATAGTAGAACATAGGTTTGGTCAGTATGACCAACTTTTGAAGGGATATCAAAGTCAAGGCAGAGACAGAGGTCTATAGTCCTTAGAACGACCATTCTATTCTAGGTTAGCGGTCCTACAGTCAGCACGGCTTTGATACCACTTATGTCACACCCGGTTTTAGAAGGCAAACCGAATGCGAACCATGTACGTGCCAGGATCAGTTATTCACGTACACAGCAGTTACATAATATGGACATCATCACACAGTGCTCAAAATAGTATTAATAAGGGAAATAGTCGATTACATCATACGCCTGAGACGTCCATATAGTTCTTACAATAAATCAAAGTGCGGAAAAGAAACGTAGATAACCGCGGCCTTCACAGGCAGCCGACTGGGGGGTTGCCGCTAACCCACACCTAGAACTCGTCGTAGTCTTGGAACTCCTGGAAGTCTCCTTCCACAGCTTCATCTTCGCCTGAGCAGTGGTTGCAATGCTGACAACCTGGGGGGGGGTTTGGTGTGTAGAGCAAGGGTGAGTACACATCAACATACTCAGCAAGTATCCTGTTTGGCTGTAGTGGACTAGCTTTATGTGGGGATAAGTCAAGCAGTTGCTTTTAGTTGGTCAGGTTATTACTTACTAGTAGAAAGCCAGGTTTTAACATTAACCCAAGTTATTAGCCCAATGTATCCTTTCCAAACGGAAAGAATACCACTTACCAATACCATAATCGTAATCAGAACCATCAATCTCATTGTCACCTGTACCAAAGTATCTCTGATCAAGTATCACTAATCTCTGGAGCTCCCTTGGCCGCTCATAACCGCGAGCACGGCTGATATATCAGTTTCATAACACTCTGCAGAGGTTGTGCACTTTACCCACAAGTCGTGATTCCCTCTCTGGCCCGGGCTTGCAAGACCCTTATTCACTCCCGAGGTGAATGGCCAAGGATTCACTACGAAGCCTTTACAAAGATTCCCCGGGGCTGTAGCCACCCGTTAGGTTTCCTAAATGTACCGCACTCCTCTCCAAGGGACAAATCAACCTTGGCAGAGCGAGCCGCATACACCGAGCCCCATTGACGGCACGACGGCGAAGCGAACTACACCCCGGATCCTCTAATTATTCAGCTAAGGGCACCCCATTCCACCCTCATGGTTGCACTGTTTTCCCGGGCGGTCATCCATTGAACAGGTCCTTACGGAGAGGCACTCGAGAAACCGCTCGAGTCCCCTTAAATGCCACAAGTATAATCATAAATAAGAACGGGAAAACAGCGTATCATAGATAACCACATCATGTTCATTGATTAAAGTTGAGCAATAGCATCAAACTAATCAGTAATAATCCGACCCAAATAGGTAAACAAGGACATGGATAACAAAAAGCTAGTCAATCCTTAGGTATAAATGTGTGATGCGGGAGGTGAATTAAAGAATGATTAGGACAGAGATAGGTCAAAGGACACTTGCCTCCACCAACCGACTGCTGCTCAGGGGCTTCTCCTGCGAATTCCTCGGGCTCTTCGACCGGATCGTTCTCTATGCGATTGCAAACATACATACATCCATCCACATATTTAATACAAAAGAACAGTACACCATACAAGATGACAAATAAAGTGAATATGCATCAAGTATGACATTCGATATCGCATTTGTTATGGTTAGAAAGAAACGGGAAAGGGTCTCGCAGGGGGTTAAATCTTATGCACTAACGATCAATTACAATTGGTTCTTAACAAAAGAATTCTGTTACATATACACTAATGGAAACCTAATCATTTTAAGTTGATCAACATTGCACGAGATAAACAATTAACTACATGAATCAACTAGCATAACGGAATTTTAAATTAAACTTCCTATTTCAATAACATGAACAATGATTAACCTACCTAAAATAAAGTAACTAGGATCACAGAAAGTAAATAAAATAAAATAAAAATAAAAAAATAAAAAAAACAGAGGGGGGGGCGGTTGAACCGGCCCTGCGCAGGGGGACGCGGCCAGGGGCCAGGGCGGCCGGGGGCGGCCAGGCGGGCGGCCGGGGCTGGCCAGGGGCCGGCTGGGGCTGGCCAGGCGGGGGCTGGGGCGCGCGGTCAGGGGCGGCCGTGGCCGGCTGGGGCCAGGGCGGCGCGGCAGCGGCCGGCTGGGGGCGCGGCCAAGGCAGCCAGGCCAGGGCGGCCAGGCGGCCGGGCTGCCGAGGAGAGAGGAGGGGGAGGGGAGAGGGAGGGAGGAGGGAGAGAGGGAGGAGGGGGGCTCACCGGCGAGGGGCGGCCGACGGCGAGGGCGGCGGCCGGCGCTAGGGCAGGGGGGTAGGGGCGGCGGCGGCTTAGGGTGGGGGAGAGAAAATGAGAGAAAATGAGAGGGAGGGAGAGAGAATTGGGGAAAAAGGGGAGGTGGGGGGGGGGGCGGTTGGGCCTTTTTGGGCCCAAAAGGGGGCGCAAGGGCGGCTGGGCCGGCCGGGGTCGGCCCACGGCGCGGGAGAGAGAGAAAAAGAGGAGAGAGAAAAAGAGAGAGAAAAAGAAAGAAAAGATCTTCTCCTCATTTTCGAAATCCGATCTTTCTACATGAATGCATTTGCACTTTCAAAGCAATCAAAAGAAATGCAAGGTTCGGCATGGTGCATCAAACAACATAAAGTATTTAGGGTTTTTCTTACACGGGAAATCCAAACCGAATCCCGCTAGAACTTTGGAAAAGGTCAAGGTTTAGCGAGGGAAAAAAAGAAAAAGAAAAGTTAACGCCCGAATTTTGGCGAGTAAAGAAAAGAAAAAATTCAACTGCAAAATTCGGGGCGTTACATATTCTTGAGCCAGATACCCTTTCAAAAAGTGTCCAGTCATCACCCGGCGGTTATTTCCGAAGTCCCAGCATGCCACGTGGATATCCGACAGTTATTTCCAAGAAAGCCGACGTGCCACTTCATCACTCGGTTATTATCCTCAAAGTAACTCGTGAAGCTGGTTATCACTCGGCGTTGCCTCTAAAACGCCGACCACGTGTTCAATCGCTCGGCGTTGCCTCTAAAATGCCGACGCCGACCTCCAATCACTCGGCGTGTCCTCTAACACGCCGACCACGTGTTCAATCGCTCGGCATTACTTCTAAAATGCCGACGCCGACCTTCAATCACTCGGCGTTGCTTCTAAAACGCCGACCTCGTGTCCAAATCGCTTGGCATTACTTCTAAAATGCCGATATCGACCTTTAAACACTCGGTGTTGCCTCTAAAACGCCAGGCTCGTATTCTGTCGCTCGGCATTACTTCTAAAATGCCGATGCCGACCTTCTATCATTCGGCATTGCCTCTAAAACGCTGGTCTTGTGTTCGATTGCTTGGTGTTACTTCTAAAACGCTGATGTCAACCTTCACATCGCTCGGCGTTGTTTCTACTATATCAAAAGAATCAGTTCAACATTCAGAAAAAGCAACGACGAGTCATCGAAAAGGGGGGTCAACGACAGTTCTTCATTAAAGGGAAGTTAATGAGTTTACAAACCAACTCTTCGCGAGTTGGTACTTCCCTACTTCTACTCTACATTACTACTACTACTAAACTACACTATACTACTCTACATTACTACTACTACTAAACTACACTAATTACTACTACATTATTCTAACTATACTAATATCTAAAGACCAGTGGCGTTTAGCCACTGGCCCTGCCGCCGCTGCCCTTGCCGCCGCCGCCTCCGGTGCTGCCCACGCTGCTGCCGCCCTTGGTGCCGCCCTTGCCGCCGCTGCCTCCGCCGCCGTTGCCGCCATCACCGTCGCCACCGTCGTCGTCGTCGCTGTCGTCGTCGTCGTCATCCTCGCCCTCGCCGCCGTCCGAGTCCTCCTCGTCCGAGGAGAACTCAGACTCATCCGAGCCCTCGAGCCCGGAGCGCTCGACGGCCCGGATGTACGTCCAGACCTCCGCCGCAAGCCCCTGGGAGTCGTCTGAGTCATCAGACGACTCACGCAGGGGGATGGGAGCCGGAGACCCCTCGGACTCAAAGGAGAACTCCTCCTCTGAGTATTCCGAGTCACCAAACTCCTCCGATGGAGGAGTCGGCTCACGCTTGCGCTTGTTGTTCTTGCCCATGGTGGAAGCAGACAGAAGGGAGGAGAAGAAGGCAGTAAAGAGCAGCGAAGAGATGTGAAAAAACCAGAGAAGCAAAGGGGTTATTTATAGAAGGGAAAGGCAACCGCTCACTTCCAACCACGGTCACTGAACAGTCGCAAGGCATTCAATAAGCACTCCCACCCATCTGAAGACACGTCAGACGGCGGACGCCGTTTCATGCAACACTACACCCATTGGGACTCCAGTCAACAGTGCAAAGGATATGATTACACTAGCCGTCCCATCGCATTACTACTCAGAAGCAGTCGGCTAAAACACTCAGCGTACCAAGCCGTCCCTTGCCCACACCCATTGGGGGGGGGACGCCCAGGAATTATCAGTATATTTTTCAAAACGGTCACATCCGTGCAGGGCATGCAGTGAATACCTCAAGACAAAAATGAGATATCAGTAAGGATCAGAGGAAAGCCAAATATAGCCAGCAAAGTACAAGATATGGCCGACAGAAGCGACGTGAGGACTAGACAGAGAACGTCCGTCAAACATCCAATCAATCGCAGAAGCAAATAAATTGCACCACCTAGCAAGATATGGATGGATTACAAACTCGGCTGCTAAAGACAAAATATATGCTGACCTCTGCAGCAAAGTTTTGATGACATAATGCTGACTTCCAAAGCATAATGCGAATAGCTTCATGCCAATTTTTTCAAGCAAAAGGAAGACCTTCGAATGGATTATCCTTAAAAAATCCATTTGAAGGTCGGGGGCTACACCCATTGGGTGCACCTCCGGTGCACCCCATGGAGTATCATTCTAAACCGATATAGCGCCGACTTCTAAGGCGTGGAGCAAGATTGAAAAGACCAATCCTCAACCGAGATGCAGGAGCGCGAATGGAGATAACCTTTGGAAGAAGACCTTCGAGTAGATTATCTTCTAAAATCTACTCAAAGGTCGGGGGCTACACCCATTGGGTGCACCTCCGGTGCACCCAATGAAGTCCAGAATCTTACAATCCAAAATGCCGACCTCTAAGGCACAAGCACAAAACTAAACTTCGGTCGAACGAGTGATCAGAGCAAGAGTAGGCAACAGGAAGTTATTTTTTGGACCTTGGATCTTTGAGTAGATTACCTCTAAATCAACCCAAAGATCGGGGGCTTGTGGGGGATAGATATCCCCTGGGTCCTCTAAAGAAGTAAAAGGCCTCACGAAAGGCCCGAGGGCCCAATAATTCGTAAGGTCATTCTTTCGTGGGCCTGGGGAAAGACAACCAACAAAGAAGAGAAAACGTGAGACCAGATTGGTGCAAACCCGGACGGCCCACATCGTCGAACGAGTAAATCGCAACAGAGGCCCGACTTTCCCGCGCTGAAGCCCCCATGCAACGGAGCCATGCGAGGATAAGTCGGCGAGGGTTATGTAGGGATAAACCCAAGAGGTTCACTACCTTTTAGCTACTTGTTGTTATCATACCCACGTGTACTGCCCTACGGTCGAGTATATAAGGCCTAGGGGGCACCCCTTCAGAACGATCGACCCTGTTTTACTTAGCCACCCACGTAAACTCTCTGCGCCCTCTATCCAGAGAACCCCCTTGTAACCACGCTCATATACTCACCAGGACGTAGGGTGTTACGCACTTCTAAGCGGCCCGAACCTGCAAATCTTGTCCATTGTCCCTCGTGCGATCGGCACGAACCATTTTGCTACAGTCGTTGACACCGTCCTACTCCTAAAAACACCTTGAGGGGCAACCCCGGGTGTGCGGTCGGACCCAAAACACCGACAGCACAGGCCTAGGGGGATCACCGTTCTCCGGCATACCAAGATGGTTGCCTTCGTCGGGACCCCTAGATCGATGTGGAAACATTCACGACTTGGGCCGCAGTCCTCGTCAGCCTCGACTGCGGCTACCGTCGGAACAGTCGGAAAGTCAGTAGTCGCATGCGGTCATAAAGTCTCGCATGGCACTGGGGTTACCAAGTCCGGAGAAATCCCAACTAAAGTCGGGCTCGTCATCTTCCTCGGAACCCGAGGGCCCGTAGGTCGAGATGGCCGTCAGCCGGTCCCAGGGTGACCTCATACTATACCCCAGAGGGTTTGGACTCGCCTCTATGAGAGCGTCCACCAAAGCGAAGTCGCTTGGTGGGTCGAGGCTGAATCCAAAAGGCACGAGATGGGAATCGGTCGGTACCTCTTGGTCGACGGGCGGTGACGAAGTCACTTCAGGGGCAGACTGCACTGTCGTCTCAGGTACGAGGGTGACGCCCAGCAAGTCCTTTGCGAGCGTGCTGGCGTCGTCCGTTTGCTTGGGGTTGGCGTGTTGCGGGGAGACGACGCTCGTCTTCGTCTCAGACGCGAGGTCGATGCCCGACGTGCCCCCCGTTAGGGCGCCGACGCCGTTGACTCGCTCGACAGCCGACGAGGTGCCGACTCCTACTTGGCTTTGGCTGCCCCGTCTCCTCCGTCGGCGGGGGAGGGGACGGGACAAGCTCGAATGTTGTTCTTCCACCACGTGGGGAAGACGTCATCGATTCCGCCGCCGGCGGGCAGGTTGTCGGCCGCCTTTGTCGCTGTCGCGCGGCGGGGGAAGGAGTATCATGTCGTAGCTGCCGTCGAGGGACATGAACTCAAGACTCCCGAAACGGAGCACCATCTCGGGCTGGAAAGGTTGCTGGAGACTGCCCATCTGGAGCTTGACGGGTAGCTGTTCGTCAACACGCAGCAGGCCCCTACCTGGCGTGCCAACTGTCAGTGTTCCGAACCCGGGGGGTCCATAGACCGACGAGTAAATTGTCGCCGCGTGCCCCAGCTTAGATGGGTCGGCGCGAGACGGAGCGCGAAGGGGGGAGGAAGCCGGAGGGAGACAGGCGTAAAAAGGGGAAACCCGCGGCCTTCGTGTTTGTCTCGCGCCCAGGTCGGGTGCACTTGCAGTAGGGGGTTACAAGCGTCCACGCGGGAGGGAGCGAGCGGCTTACGCGAGCGCCGTCCCGTCCTTCCCCGCGCGGCCAACCTTTTGTAAGAGGGCCCTGGACCTTCCTTTTATAGGCGTAAGGAAAGGATCCAGGTGTACAATGGGGGGTGTAGCAGTGTGCTAACGTGTCTAGCGGAGGAGAGCTAGTGCCCTAAGTACATGCCATCGTGGCAGCCGGAGAGGTTTTGGCACCCGGTTCGTGTGGTGTCGTGGCCATCGGAGGAGCGCTAGAGCCTGGCGAAAGGACAGCTGTCGGGGCTGTCGAGTCCTTGCTGACGTCTCCTTGCTTCCGTAAGGGGGCTGAGAGCCGCCGTCGTCATAGAGCATGCAGGGCGCCATCATTACTTGTTTACCGGGACGAGCCAGATGGGACGCCGGTCTTGTTCCCCGTAGCCTGAGTTAGCTTGGGGTAGGGTAATGATGGCGCCTCCTGTGACGTGGTCGGTCCGAGCCCTAGGTTGGGCGAGGTGGAGGCCCCTCCGAGTTCGAGGTCGAGTTTGTCTTCCGAGGCCGAGGTCGAGTCCGAGCCCCTGGGTCGGGCGAGGCGGAGACCGTCGGCTGAGGCCAGGGCTGAGTCCGAGCCCCGGGGTCGGGCGATGCGGAGTTCGTCGTCTTCCGGGGCTGAGCCCGAGTCCGAGCCCTAGGGTCGGGCGAAGCGGAGTTCGTCGTCTTCCGGGCTGAGCCCGAGTCCGAGCCCTAGGGTCGGGCAAAGCGGAGTTCGTCGTCTTCCGGGGCTGAGCTCGAGTCCGAGCCCTAGGGTCGAGCGAAGCGGAGTTCGTCGTCTTCCGGGGCTGAGCCCGAGTCCGAGCCCTAGGGTCGGGCGAAGCGGAGTTCGTCGTCTTCCGGGGCTGAGCCTGAGTCCGAGCCCTGGGGTCGGGCGAAGCGGAGTTCGTCGTCTTCTGGGGCTGAGCCCGAGTCCGAGCCCTGGGGTCGGGCGATGCAGAGCTTCCTATGGCGCCTGTGGCCGGACTTGGCTGCTGTCAGCCTCGCTCTGTCGAGCGGCACAGCAGTCGGAGCGGCGCAGGCGGCGCTGTCCTCTTGTCAGGCCGGTCAGTGGAGCGGCGAAGTGATTGCGGTCACTTCGGCTCTGTCGACTAAAGGGCACGCGTCAGGATAAGGTATCAGGCCACCTTTGCATTAAATGTTTGCGTTAAATGCTCATGCGATACGGTCGGTCAGCGTGGCGACTTGGCCAAGGTTGCTTCTTGGCGAAGACTGGGCCTCAGGCGAGCCGAAGGTGCGCCCGTTGCTTGAGGGTGTCCTCGGGCGAGACGTGAATCCTCCGGGGTCGGCTGCCCTTGCCCGAGGCAGGGCTCGGGCGAGGCGAGATCGTGTCCCTTGAGTGGACCGAGCCTTGACTTAATTGTACCCATCAGGCCTTTGCAGCTTTGTGCTGATGGAGGTTACCAGCTGAGATTAGGAGTCTTGAGGGTACCCCTAATTATGGTCCCCGACAAGTAGATTATAATGATAAGCAAATTAATAAGTCTAACCAACATAAACTAAGTAAAGTTCTAATTAGAGAAGAATGAGACATGGTATAATAAATGTTGCTACTGCGTAGTACATATTCATACGGAACTAACACAACTAGAACGAGTCAAATCGGAATTAAAATGGAGGAGTTATGAATTTTCGAAGGTTTTATGTACTTGGTATAAGATTAATTAAGAAAGCAATTTTAATATTATTTTCATGCCAAAACAGAGACACTAGGTGATAAACAATAATATTATAAAATTATAGAAATTGGAATGGATTGATTTGGACTTCATATGAATTTTATATGAATTAAACAAGTTCTAGCATATTTTTTTCACATTAAAAATCATTTCTAATTATTTTTACTGGATTTTATAAGTCTCTGGACTGGGCACAAGAAAACAGGGAATTGCAGGGTTATCGGTGTAAAGTTTCCCAAGACTCAGAACACTACTTGTACGGACTGCGGGTTGATATATGTAAAGCACAGGGTCTCTTCAGCAAAATGGCATGGCGAAAGGGTATCTGTTGATATGGGCCGTCAGATTAGAAACGGACGCCCCAAATTAAATCTGATCATCCCGAACCGGTATGCGCTCACAACCTGAGGATCACGATCTGACGGCGACGGTTTTAAAGAGATAAGGAGGGTTCTGAACCGCCCAATCAAAATCCAAAGGCCATCGCTGATACTGTGCCAAGCTACACCCAGATTGAATCTGCACCACTCATCAACAAATCCACGGTTCCCACTGACCTAGCCTTTCATCTAATCTTGACCGCAAGCCATGAGATCGATGGCCCAAACACTCTCCCCTACCTCCCGGTCAAGCGGACGGCGGCGCCGCCCACGAACGCGGCGAAGCCCTCCAGAGAACCTCGATACCGCGCCCACATACCCCCAAACTCTGATTTAATTAGTTCAATATGAAGTCTGATCCTTCCCGAACACCTTATGTCACACCCGGTTTTGGAAGGCAAATCGAATGCGAACTATGTACATGCCAGGATCAGAACTCACGTACACAGCGATTACATAAATGAACATCATCGCACAATGCTCGAATAACAACATAAAAGAGTATTAACTTATTACATCACAGAGTCAGAGACATCCACATAGTCATCAACTTAACTGATAAATCAAAGTGCTAAGCGAAACGCAGTAAAGATAAGGCCTTCACAGGCAGCTGACTGGGGGTTGCCGCCAACCCACACCTAAAACTCATCGTAGTCTTGGAACTCCTGGAAGTCTCCTTCCGCGGCTTCGTCTTCTCCTGAGCAGTGGTTACAATGTGGACAACCTGATGTTTGTGGTAAAGCAAGGATGAGTACACATCAACGTACTCAGCAAATGCCCCGTTTGGCTGAAGTGAACTAGCTTTATGTAGGGTTAGGCTCAAGCAGTTGCTTTTAGTTGGTCAAGTATTCATTGTTAGTAGAAGCCAGATTTTATCACCAAGCCCAAGTTGTAATCCCAAAAAGTACCTCCTCAGAGAGGAAATACTAGAATGCATAATTAAAGTCACCATCGTTAACCATCATCATTAAAGTCATCATCTGAGGTGTATCCGGAGTATCTCTAATCAAAGAGGATCCCAAGGCTGCTCTTAACCGTGAGCACGGCTGATATATCAGTTTCACTACCCTCTGCAGAGGTCGCACACTTTACCCATGAGTCATGATTCCCTTTCTACCCGGGGAGAGCTAATCCCCATTGACCACTACCTAGGTGGTCCGGCAGGGTATCACTACGTAGCTTTTACAAAGATTCCCTAGAGACCATAGTTGCCCGTTAGGTTTCTCCAGTTTGATAAACACAGTACCCCTCCCCGCAGGAGAGTGACTAACAAAAAGCAAAATGAAAGAACCTCGGCACTCAGCCTCGACAGAGCAAGCACTGTGCCCGGACCCCATTGACGGCACGACGGCGAAGTAACTACACCTATAGTTCCTGTAATTAATTAGCTAAGGGCATCCCATTTCACCCTCATGGTTGCACTGTTATCCCGGGTGGTCTCTCAACGAACAGGTCCTTACAGAGAGGTACTCAGGAAATAGCCTGAGCCCCCTAGAGTATCACAAGATCATCAACATCATCAGGATAACAGTATCGTATCATAAATAGTCACATCATGTTCATTGATTAAGTTAAGGCAATAGCAAAATGCTAACCCTAATAACCCAAAAGGTCATCAAGGATAAGGTAAAGTATAAAGCTAGTAAATCCTTAGGTTTCAATTAAGTAATGCGGGATAGTGAATTATAAGTGAATAGGACATAATGGGTCAGAGGACACTTGCCTTCACCAAACTGCTGTTCAGGGACTTCTTCTGCAACTTCCTTGGGAAACACAGACTGTCCGTTGTCTATGTAAAGTAATCATTCATTCTATGCACTTGGGAAATAACAGACAAAAGCAATATACCAAACATATGCAGCAGAGAGATCACAAGTTCACAATAGAAAAGGATTGGCAATCTGGTGTTCCCTAGGTCTAGGGTAGGTGATTATACAAAGTGATTCATTATCCACTAACTAGGTCTATGTCAGTGGTGGGGTTAAATCATTACATGGTGTTAAGTCCATAAACTTAGGTGCTCCAACTCTTATTAAAGTCTACTATCTTTACTTTATCTCAAATAGGGTTCCAATAACATTACTTTTACACTAATGCTCAACTATTAATTGGAACATAAAAACAACAGGGAAACATTGTTTAAATAGATAGATAAAAATATTATGAACATTTTGCAATTTGAAGCACCTAATTTGGAGTTCATATGACAAAGTTATGAATTTTACAAGATTAAGGATTAAAAAATACTCTTTAAATACTTAATCTGGATTAAATAAAGGTCTGAGGACCTAACTGCGAAGTTCCAGGGACGGCGGGTTAATTTGCAAAAAACCGGGGGTCTCTTTAAGAAGTTGCGCGGGCGAAGGGGTATCGGGCTCCTAAGGCCGTTGGATCTCGGATCAACGCCCGAGATTAGATCTGCGGGCGGGCGCGCGAGCGCGCGGCGGCAGGAGCGGCTGACAGGCGGGGCCGGGCGGGCAGCGCGGGTGCTCGAGCGGCTGACAGGCGGGGCCCGGCGGGCAGCGCGGGCGCGCGAGCGGCTGACAGGCGGGGCCCGGTTGACAGGAAGGCGAGGTGCGGGGGGGGGGGGGTGGAAACGGCCCTGGGCCGTCGGATCTCAGGCGAACAGCTAGGGTTGGGCTCGGGCTATTTGAAACAGGGTCGTCCGATCTAAGACGGACGGCGGAGATCTGGCGGCTGGCTTCTGTTTCCTTCTCCAGCCAGCAGAGGCGGCGGCGGCCGCACCCGCGGCGGGGGAGCTCGCTGGAGACAAGGAGCGCGGGGGCTCTGCGGGTCCTTAGGGCGACCGGGGTGGCCTGGGAGGTTGGGGAAGGCGCGGGGAATCTTCTGGTGGGGGCTAGGTCGGGACAGGGGCATCGGAGGGGGGCGGTCCACGACGAAGTGGCTCGGCGGCGGCGCTAATCGACTCCGGCGAGGGATTAAGCGCAGCAGGGTGCAATAGAGGGGAAGAGAGAGAGAGAGGACAGAGGAGGTTCCTTACCTCAAGGCGAACCTCGGGGAATCCTCGGTGGCGGCGAAGGCGCGACGACGGCCCGGGTCGACGGTGGCGGACCACGGCGACTGCGCAGAGGACGGCGAGTGAGCGCGGGCAGAGGAAATTAGGGAGGGAGAGGGGAAATTGGGGCGTGTCCCGGGTTGCGGACGTCGAGGCGAAGTTCACCGTGGCAGAGGGCACGGCGGGGCTCCAACGTCGACGGAGAAACGGGCTCGGGACAGCGGTGGTTAATGGCGGCGGCGCTTTGGCGTGCGCGCAGCGTGGGGGAGGTGGAAGGGAGGTCCGCAGGTGCGCAAATGAGGGAGGGGGAGAGGGTGGGCTAGGCTCCGTGCTCAAGTGGCCGAGGGCGAGGTGGTTGCGAGCTTCACGCGCGACGTGGGCACGGAGACCGCGGCACGCGCAGCTCGGGGTGGCGGTTACGCGGGGACGAGGGAGCTGACAGCCCGGGCCCGCGAGCAGAGAGAGCAGGGAAGCGGGCGCGGATGCGGGGAAGGCGACCGCGCTGACGGGCGGGCCCGCCAGGGCAGAGAGAGGAGGGTGGAGAAGGCGCGCGCGCGGGGTGGGCCGGCTGGGCCGAAAGGCTGAGGGGGGGCAGGGATATGGGCTTCTTTCCTTTTTCTTTTATTCCAGCAATTGTTTTCCCTTTTCTTTTTATTTACTGTATTTGATTCAATTCTAAATATGCCACAAATTCAAATTAGCACTTCCAAGTAATATGCACCAAACAAAAGTGAAACTTAGGGTTTAACATGATGCCACAATTCATACTTCCTTGGAGTTTAGTCTAATAGACTATAATTACACAAAGAAAATAGCCACTCTTCTTCTATAGAAAAGAGAAAGAGGAGATTGGGAAGGGTGTGAAAAGAGGATCAACACCTGAATTTGTGAATATGAGCAAAGAAATTTTATACCCCCAAATTCAGGGTGTTACAAACCTATCCCCCTTAAAAGAATCTCGCCCCGAGATTCAAGGTTGGTCAGCAAAGAGTTCAGGGTATTTGGCTTTTAGATCATCCTCTCGTTCCCAGGTTGCTTCTTCCTCAGAGTGTTGGCCCCATCTGACTTTGCACATTCTGATGGTGTTCCTCCGGGTGACTCTGTCGGCAAACTCCAGAATCTGCGTTGGCTTCTCTACGTAGGTCAGATCTTCTTGGACTTCCAAGTCCTCCACTGGCAACTGTTCTTCTGGTACTCGCAGACACTTCTTCAATTGCGACACGTGGAACACATTGTGCACTGCCAACAAACTTTCTGGTAGGTTGAGCTGATAGGCTACTTCCCCACGTTTTGCTTGAATCTGATATGGTCCAACATACCGAGGTGCTAACTTGCCTTTAACTCCGAACCTTCTGACTCCTCTGATAGGTGACACCTTCAGATAGACGTAATGTCCCACTTCGAAACTCAATTCCCTTCTCCTTCTGTCAGCATAGCTTCGCTGCCTTGATTGTGCTATCTTCAGATTCTCCCGAACCATTTTGATATTCTCTTCGGCTTCAAGCAAGATGTCGGGGCCAAACACCTGTCTCTCCCTAGGCTGGTCCCAATGCAACGGAGTCCTACAACTCCGTCCATAGAGCGCCTGAAACGGTGACATCTTCAAGCTGGCCTGGTAACTATTGTTGTAGGAGAATTCTGCATAAGGTAACCTTTTGTCCCATCCTGACTTGTCTTGCAACGCACAGGCTCTCAACATATCTTCTAGGATCTGATTAGTTCTTTCAGTCTGACCGTCTGTCTGTGGGTGATAAGCCGAGCTGAAGTTCAAATGCGTGCCCAAAGCATCTTGTAGCTGCTGCCAAAAATGAGAGGTAAACTGTGTCCCTCGATCTGACACTATCTTCTTCGGCACACCATGAAGGCAGACTATCCGGGACATGTATAACTCAGCTAATGTTGCTCCGGTGTATGTTGTCTTCACAGGTATAAAATGGGCCACCTTCGTTAAGCGGTCCACAACCACCCAGATGGAATCATAGCCGGCCCGGGTATGAGGTAGGCCAACTATAAAATCCATCCCGATCTCATCCCACTTCCACTGAGGAATCTGCAATGGCTGCAACAGTCCGGCAGGCCTCTGATGCTCTGCTTTGGTTCTTTGACAGCTATCACAGATGGCGACATATTCTGCGATCTCTCTTTTCATGCCATACCACCAAAACCTCCTTTTTAGATCCTGATACATCTTTTCACTTCCAGGGTGTATGGAGTAGGCTGTCTCATGAGCTTCCTTTAGGATTAGCTCCCGAATAGGTTTGATGTCGGGAGCACACAATCGGTCCTTGAACCATATTACTCCCTCTTCGTCCTCTCGAAAGTCCTTGCCTCTTCCTTCTAAGATCAGCTGCCGGATCTTGTTGATGTTTTCATCATCCTTCTGCCCTTCTTTGATCTCCCGTTCTAGGGTGGGTTCTAATTCCACTGTTACTCCTTGCGTACTGTTCAGAAAACCGAGACTCAGTCTGTCGAACTCCTTGGCCAACTCGTATGACATCGGGTACGTGGCCATCATATTGACTTGACTCTTCCTGCTCAGAGCATCTGCAACAACATTGGCTTTGCCTGGATGGTAGTGTATCTCCAACTCGTAATCTTTGATCAATTCCAACCACCTTCGCTGCCTCATGTTTAACTCTGACTGGGTGAATATGTATTTCAGACTTTTATGATCCGTGTAGATATCGCACTTCTGCCCATACAGGTAATGCATCCATGTCTTTAAGGCATGAACCACTGCTGCCAACTCTAGGTCGTGTGTGGGGTAATTTTTCTCATGGATCTTCAGCTGTCGAGATGAGTATGCTACCACTCTTCCTTCTTGCATTAACACACATCCCAATCCGGTGTAAGAAGCATCGCAATACACCGAGAATGGCTTGTGAACATCGGGCAGAACTAACACAGGTGCTGTAGTCAATCTATTCTTCAGTTCTTCAAATGCTTCTTGACACTTTTGGGTCCACTTAAACTCAACTTTCTTCGCTAGTAACGCTGTCATTGGTCTAGCAATCTTTGAAAAGCCTTCAATGAAACGCCTATAGTATCCGGCCATTCCAATGAAGCTCTTGATCCCACGAACATCCTTCGGTGCTTTCCAGTTCAGGATATCTGCTACTTTCTTTGGATCCACTGCTAACCCATCTTGGTTTATGATGTGACCCAGAAACAAGACTTCATGAATCCAGAACTCGCATTTGCTCAGCTTGGCATACAACTGATGCTCTCGTAGCCTTTGCAATACCATCTTCAAATGCTCCACATGATCTTCCTCACTTTGAGAATATATGAGAATATCATCGATGAACACTACAACAAACTTGTCTAGATAGTCCATGAACACGCTGTTCATCAGATACATAAAGAAGGCTGGCGCATTTGTCAAACCAAAGGACATAACTGTGAACTCATATAACCCATACTTGGTGATGAATGTCGTCTTCGGTATGTCCGAGGGTCGGATTCTGAGTTGATGGTAACCCGATCTCAGATCTATCTTCGAGAATACGCTGGCACCTCTGAGCTGGTCAAATAGATCTTCTATTCTTGGCAGGGGGTACTTGTTCTTAACAGTGACTTCATTCAGGGCTCTGTAATCTATGCACATCCTTTTGGTACCATCTTTCTTCTCTACAAACAATACTGGACCGGCCCAAGGCGAGGTACTTGGTCTGATGTAACCCTTCTCTAACATCTCATCTATCTGCTTCTTGAGTTCCACCAATTCTGGTCCAGACACTCGATAGGCTCTTTTGGAAATGGGGGCGGTACCAGGGATAAGCTCTATGGCAAATTCGACTTTTCTCTCGGGTGGCATGCCCGTTAGCTCCTCGGGAAACACATCCGGAAAGTCCGACACAACCTTGATAGCCTCGAGCGGGTTGGCCTCCTTGCTATCGACCGAAATCTGGTGATAATCTCCTTTCACTGTCTTAGGCATCCTTAGCTCAGCCACTACCTCCTCTCCGGACGGGGACTTCAATGTTACGGTCCTCTTGTCACAACTAACATTCGCTTCATACTTCATTAACCAATTCATCCCTAGGATGACATCTACCCCAGGGGTGTCTATTACTATTAGGTCACTGGGGAACCCTATCCCCCTTATTTCCACCCTTATATTTGGGCATATTTTATCTGCTTGCACTTTGCCACCAACCGAATTAATCCTCATGGGCAGCATCATTGCCTCCACTGAGATGTTATGCATTTCTACCCATGTTGCAGTGACAAATGAATGAGTTGCACCAGTATCAAATAACACTTTTGCGGGATGAGATTCGACTGAGAACATACCTACTGCCACATCTGGTGCATCCTGGATTGCTTCGGCCTCCAAGTGGTTCACCTTTTCACAGTTGTACGCTTGGCCACGATTGCCTGCTGCCTGCTGCAGTACACCTTGCCTTGTTGGAGCATTGGGGTTGGTCTGCTGCTACGCCATCTTCTTTGGGCACTGCATCGCCCAGTGGCCTTGTTCTCCACAGTGAAAGCATCCTCTGCCTCCTCCTTGTGCTGGGGCTGCTTGGTTGTTCTGATTTGCTACTGGGGAAGGAAGGCGAGGTGCCTGGTTGTTCTGCTTCTGATACTGATTACCTCCCTACTGGCTGTTCTGATGATACTGCTGCTGCTGTGGGTACTGCCTCTGAAAGTGCTGCTGATGCGGACGCTGACTCTGATGCTGATATCCCTGTGGGTGACCAGGCCTGCCTTGCTGAGATGAACTGCCTGAGAAGCGGGGGCGGCTGATGCTTCCGGACTGTGGTCCACTCATCTTGCGCTTCCGATCTTCCATATCCTTGCGCTTCTTCTCAGTCATAACTGCCCTATCGATCAGGTGCTGGAAGGTGGGGAAGGTGTGATTCATCAGCTGGTAATGCAGGGGATCCACCAAACCCCTCATGAACCTGTACTGCCTTTTAGCATCAGTGTTGACATCTTCAGGTGCATAACGAGATAGCTGCAGAAACTTGTCTCTGTATTCACTAACAGACAGGGGTCCCTGCTTCAGAGCCAGAAACTCCTCCTTCTTCACGATCATCAGTCCCTCTGGAACATGGTACCTGCGGAAACTCTCGCTGAATTCTTCCTAGGTGATGGCTTCGGGGTCAGCATGGGTGGCGAGGTAGGACTCCCACCAAGACTGGGCTGCTCCCCTTAGCTGGCGGGGACCGTACAAAACCTTCTCCCTGTCATCACATTGGGCGGTGCGCAGTTCCCTTTCCACTGCACGCAGCCAGTCTTCTGCATCCATGGGGTTAGCAGAATGGGCAAAGGTAGCAGGGTGCCCTCTCATGAACTCGCCACGCTTATCCCGTGGCATCTGGGCATCTGCACTTGCAACTGGGGTTGGGGTTGCTGTTGAGCCTACTGCATGGCTGCCAGAGTCTGCCCAATAGCCTGCACTGCCTGAGTCTGCATCAAGAACATCTGCTCCATGGTCATCGGGGGTGGTGGGGGAGGCTGCCTCTGATGTTCCTCCTGCTGGGCACGCTGCTCTTGCTGAGCACGCCTGTTACATCGGGGCCTGTTGTCAGACATCTGTGGAAGACATTCACACATCAGCATTGATCTTACAATCCTTCAGCATAAGAAGAGGGAAAACAGAATTCTTCATGACACTGAGTGAACAAAGAACCTCACTGATCCTCATTATGATCCAATACAGCTTCTCAGATAAAAAGGAAAGTAGAAGTAAATGGTTACCCAACTAAATAACTGACTTCATTAACATCACTAGCTAGGCCAAACTGCAGGGGAAACCCACAGGTTGGCAACAGTCATTACAAAGATTCAAATCCAGCACAAGTTCATCATAACAAGCATGTAAGCAACTGATAAGCAAACTAAACTGAATGGAAGCAACTGATAAGCAAACTAAACTGACTATCTAAGACTGAGACATCTGACTTAAGAATTATTACAAACTCCGACGCTAACGATCTAAGGATCCAGATCTATCCTGGTCTTACAGGCAGGGGAACCATAAGTGTGGTGACCACGTGGTGGCGAGCAATATGGGTGCTGAGTCCCAACAGGAGCGGGGGAACCACCCTCCTGGTGGCGGCGCTCTGCCAGCTCAGCACGCAACTCAGCAATCTCCGTTCGAGCCCTGCTTAGCTCGTCTAGAGAGTGATCCAGCTCGGTGTTAAGCACCGCGACTAGGTTGACTATGCTGCTCAACCTGGGGTTATCCTCACCAACAGGTGAGACAACCACACTCTCTGTGCTGCCAGTAGGACGGCGGGGGTAGTACCGAAGGTTAAGACCGTCGGCCATCCCACCGAATAAGGAACAGTACTAGGAGAGTGCACGCCGTGCTGCATCCTGCATAGCCGCCTCTGCAGTGTCCCTCTCGGAGATGGAGTAGTGCTCCGAAACGGCCTCTGCACCCCGGAGGTCATCCTCCGGACGGCGAACTAGGCAGGTAGCCTCCCAGCGGTCCAGGTACCTCCCGCGACTGTGCTGGTAGACTACACAACGATACTCGATCGACCAGGTGTGCCGGTCGAAAGCCTGGCGCAGCAAGGTGTCGAGTGCGTCGTGGAAGTGACAACCGCGAGCGGCGTCACGGGTGATGGGTCGGGCGACCCACCCTTCTGCCTCCTGCAGCTCAGAGGACTCGGTGCTGTGGTCTGAGTCGTCGTCGTCGTCGTCGGGGTCTCCTCTAGGACCCCCTCCAGTAGCTCCTCCAACATTCGGGGCGTCCCTCGGTGCTGCAGGGGGTGCCTCCAACTGAGGAACAGAGGAACGGCGCCTCACGGACTCCACCTCCTGCTCAGGTGGGGAGGAAGAGCCCTGCTGCTCTCTGTGCTGACGCCGGCGTTCCTGCTCCTCACGCAGGCGATGGTGCAGTCTCTCCAGGTGACTCGACTGACCGGACACGGTGCGGCGCAGAGGACGCTCCGCAAGGTGAGACGACAGGAAAAGAATCACCGACTTACGTGCAGTGTGTCTAAGACGAGCCATCTACAAAAGACACCGTAAGTATAAGAGTAAGAACAGAACTAATATGACAAGTGAGTAAACCATAGACAGAACAAAATAAAATTTTAACAAGGTATAATATAGTATGTATATGTGTAGTAAAACATAGGGTTGGTCGAGGTGACCGACTTTTGAAGTAACATCAGAGGTCAAGGTGAGAGGGAAGGTCAATAGTCCTTAGTATGACCAGTGCTACTCTAGGTCAGCGGTCCTACAGTCAGCACGGCTTTGATACCACTTATGTCACACCCGGGTTTGGAAGGCAAACCGAATGCGAACTATGTACGTGCCAGGATCAGAACTCACGTACACAGCGATTACATAAATGAACATCATCGCACAATGCTCGAATAACAACATAAAAGAGTATTAACTTATTACATCACAGAGTCAGAGACATCCACATAGTCATCAACTTAACTGATAAATCAAAGTGCTAAGCGAAACGCAGTAAAGATAAGGCCTTCACAGGCAGCTGACTGGGGGTTGCCGCCAACCCACACCTAAAACTCGTCGTAGTCTTGGAACTCCTGGAAGTCTCCTTCCGCGGCTTCATCTTCTCCTGAGCAGTGGTTACAATGTGGGCAACCTGGTGTTTGTGGTAAAGCAAGGATGAGTACACATCAACGTACTCAGCAAATGCCCCGTTTGGCTGAAGTGGACTAGCTTTATGTAGGGTTAGGCTCAAGCAGTTGCTTTTAGTTGGTCAAGTATTCATTGTTAGTAGAAGCCAGATTTTATCACCAAGCCCAAGTTGTAATCCCAAAAAGTACCTCCTCAGAGAGGAAATACTAGAATGCATAATTAAAGTCACCATCGTTAACCATCATCATTAAAGTCATCATATGAGGTGTATCCGGAGTATCTCTAATCAAAGAGGATCCCAAGGCTGCTCTTAACCGTGAGCACGGCTGATATATCAGTTTCACTACCCTCTGCAGAGGTCGCACACTTTACCCATGAGTCATGATTCCCTTTCTACCCGGGGAGAGCTAATCCCCATTGACCACTACCTAGGTGGTCCGGCAGGGTATCACTACGTAGTTTTTACAAAGATTCCCTAGAGATCATAGCTGCCCGTTAGGTTTCTCCAGATTGATAAACACAGTACCCCTCCCCGCAGGAGAGTGACTAACAAAAAGCAAAACGAAAGAACCTCGGTACTCAGCCTCGGCAGAGCAAGCACTGTGCCCGGACCCCATTGATGGCACGACGGCGAAGCAACTACACCTCTAGTTCCTCTAATTAATTAGCTAAGGGCATCCCATTTCACCCTCATGGTTGCACTGTTATCCCGGGTGGTCTCTCAACGAACAGGTCCTTATGGTGAGGTACTCAGGAAATAGCCTGAGCCCCCTAGAGTATCACAAGATCATCAACATCATCAGGATAACAGTATCGTATCATAAATAGTCACATCATGTTCATTGATTAAGTTAAGGCAATAGCAAAATGCTAACCCTAATAACCCAAAAGGTCATCAAGGATAAGGTAAAGTATAAAGCTAGTAAATCCTTAGGTTTCAATTAAGTAATGCGGGATAGTGAATTATAAGTGAATAGGACATAATGGGTCAGAGGACACTTGCCTTCACCAAACTGCTGTTCAGGGACTTTTTCTGCAACTTCCTCGGGAAACACAGACTGCCCGTTGTCTACGTAAAGTAATCATTCATTCTATGCACTTGGGAAATAACAGACAAAAGCAATATACCAAACATATGCAGCAGAGAGATCACAAGTTCACAATAGAAAAGGATTGGCAATCTAGTGTTCCCTAGGTCTAGGGTAGGTGATTATACAAAGTGATTCATTATCCACTAACTAGGTCTATGTCAGTGGTGGGGTTAAATCATTACATGGTGTTAAGTCCATAAACTTAGGTGCTCCAACTCTTATTAAAGTCTACTATCTTTACTTTATCTCAAATAGGGTTCCAATAACACTACTTTTACAGTAATGCTCAACTATTAATTGGAACATAAAAACAGCAGGGAAACATTGTTTAAATAGATAGATAAGAATATTATGAACATTTTGCAATTTGAAGCACCTAATTTGGAGTTCATATGACAAAGTTATGAATTTTACAAGATTAAGGATTAAAAAATACTCTTTAAATACTTAATCTGGATTAAATAAAGGTCCGAGGACCTAACTGCGAAGTTCCAGAGACGGCGGGTTAATTTGCAGAAAACCGGGGGTCTCTTTAAGAAGTTGCGCGGGCGAAGGGGTATCGGGCTCCTACGGCCGTTGGATCTCGGATCAACACCCGAGATTAGATCTGCGGGCGGGCGCGCGAGCGCGCGGCGGCAGGAGCGGCTGACAGGCGGGGCCGGGCGGGCGCGCGGGCGGCTGACAGGCGGGGCCCGATTGACAGGAAGGCGGGGTGCGGGGGGGGGGGGGGGGGGGGGGGAAACGGCCCTGGGCCTTCGGATCTCAGGCGGTCGGCTAGGGTTGGGCTCGGGCTATTTGAAACAGGGCCATCCGATCTAAGATGGACGGCGGAGATCTGGCGGCTGGCTTCTGTTTCCTTCTCCAGCAAGCAGAGGCGGCGGCGGCCGCACCCGCGGCGGGGGAGCTCGCCGGAGACAAGGGGCGCGGGGGCTCTGCGGGTCCTTAGGGCGACCGGGGTGGCCTGGGAGGTTGGGGAAGGCGCGGGGAAGTGGCTCGGCGGCGGCGCTAATCGACTCCGGCGAGGGATTAAGCGCAGCAGGGTGCAATAGAGGGGAAGAGAGAGGGCAGAGGAGGTTCCTTACCTCTAGGCGAACCCCGGGGACTCCTCGGTGGCGGCGAAGGCGCGGCGACGGCCCGGGTCGACGGTGGCGGACCACGGCGACTGCGTAGAGGACGGCGGGTGAGCGCGGGCAGAGGAAATTAGGGAGGGAGAGGGGAAATTGGGGCGTGTCCCGGGTTGCGGACGTCGAGGCGAAGCTCACCGTGGCAGAGGGCACGGCGGGGCTCCAACGTCGACGGAGAAACGGGCTCGGCACGGCGGCGGTTAATGGCGGCGGCGCTTTGGTGTGCGCGCAGCGTGGGGGAGGTGGAGGGGAGGTCCGCAGGTGCGCAAATGAGGGAGGGAGAGAGGGTGGGCTAGGCTCCGGGCTCAAGTGGCCGAGGGCGAGGTGGTTGCGAGCTTCACGCGCGACGTGGGCACGGAGACCACGGCACGCGCAGCTCGGGGCGGCGGTTACGCGGGGACGAGGGAGCTGACAGCCCGGGCCCGCGAGCAGAGAGAGCAGGGAAGCGGGCGCGGATGCGGGGAAGGCGGTCGCGCTGACGGGCGGGCCCGCCAGGGTAGAGAGAGGAGGGGGGAGAAGGCGCGCGCGCGGGTTGGGCCGGCTGGGCCGAAAGGCTGAGGGGGGCTGGGGTATGGGCTTCTTTCCTTTTTCTTTTATTCCAGCAATTGTTTTCCCTTTTCTTTTTATTTACTCTATTTGATTCAATTCTAAATATGCCAAAAATTCAAATTAGCACTTCCAAGTAATATGCACCAAACAAAAGTGAAACTTAGGGTTTAACATGATGCCACAATTCATACTTCCTTGGAGTTTAGTCTAATAGACTATAATTACACAAAGAAAATAGCCACTCTTCTTCTAAAGAAAAGAGAAAGAGGAGATTGGGAAGGGTGTGAAAAGAGGAGCAACACCTGAATTTGTGAATATGAGCAAAGAAATTTTATACCCCCAAATTCAGGGTGTTACACCTTATCTACGCCAACGCCGCTCGCGAGCAACCCCAACGTGCCTAATTTCGACGCTCTGCGGCCCCATTGCGGCACCGTGGCCAACCACACAATCGTCCCCGCACCCGCCTGAAGTCTAGCCGACTTGATTCGACGATGCTACACATATAAAATACCGAGGTGGGTTCTAGGGATGCCTTCTTACCTTGGGTTGCTCGACGTCCGCGTAGGTTCACGGCTCGGCGGAGCGGACGCACGCCGGTGAGGAATTCCTCGAGGCCCAGTAGCGCAGACGCCCACATACGCTCCCACACACCTTGTACTACCGCAGACCCTCCTCCAAGGTAGGTTTCCCGGGTGGGACCGGTGACTGAGACGAGGCACGCCCGCGGTGATCACCGAAGCTCTCTCTCCCTTCTCTCATGGTTTCTTGGACGGAGGTGGCTAGAAACCTCGACACGCCCTCGATGACGAGATCCCGGAAGTCTTTATAGTCCAAGCGGGGTTGACGCCAATAGATGCGGAGGTGGTTAGGCTAGTTAGCTAGGATCTACGCGGCAGTATCCATCAGTCAGCGCGCGCCCGAGAACCACGGGGAAGAAGACCGCGCCTGTTAGGTGGGTCCCACGGACAGAGAAGGAGCGGAGAGTAGACCAAGGATGACAAACCGGACCCACCAGTCAGCGGTAACAGGGGCGCGGCAAGCTGTGGGCGCGAGAGAGAGAGCAGGCCGCGCTGGTTAGAAGTAGAGTAGCTGGGCCGGGTTGGGGAAAATCGGCCCACGAGTGTTCTGTCTTTTTTTTCATTTTCTAAATCCCAATTTGGCCCCAAATTTCAAATCTGAGTTTTGGGTTTTCATTTCAAATTTAGTGCACAATCAAAATCCAGTATGGATGCTAATATTTCAAATGTATTTATTTATTACCCACTTATAAAGGAATGATTACAAAACATTTATTGATTAAGTGTTCTTATTCATCAAAAATGAGCACAATAAAAAAATAAACTACATAATAATAGAATTATTAGCTCTCTCTATTCATATAGAATTTGGGTATTACAAAAGATGCATAGATTATAGTTATCAAGATCAAGGAATGAATAGTTTCCTTGGTCATTATTGTATTAGCCGTGCTAAACGTATTTTGTGGTTAAGCCAAATCTTGATGTTTGGTAGATCTATAACGGTATTAGTTGTAACAACTGAATAATTGGCAATATCGTATTGGTAGATTTAAGAAAAGCTATCAGATTATTTAAAATCATAGGGATGAAATTCTATTTGAACTTGTAAGCATTAATATATTTTTGAAAGCTTGTCCATCGTTATAAAGTTTTTTCTTAAGATAAAGCTAAGCAAGTTATAATTTCAATTAGAGATAATAGATAGCATGGCTTCTTTTTCGAGCAAATTACTCAACGAACAAATTCAATTGAGTATATATATCATGAATTCTTTTTGAGGTATAGTCACATATTGTAAACCGCTGTCACAACCGGATTTAAAAGATAAAGTCAGGTGCGTCTCATATGTGCGCCAAGGAAGAATTTCACATATAATGATAGAATGTATAGAGATAAATATCATAAATGTACTTATTATATAGCATAAGTTTTACAAAATAAATGATAATAATAAAACGAACTAAATATTATTTCCCTGGCGCCACAAAGCTGACTGGGAGACGCCACCTAGATCAATTCGTAAGCTTCATTGTAGGGCGGCTCCTCTTCGACCACCTACTCTTCACCCGGGGGGGTTATATATCACAAGAGTGAGCTCACAAAATATCATAGCTCAACAAGTTGTGGGGAATAATGTGCATGAACTCACCAAAGGTGAGAGTTCATGTGAAGTGTAAAACTGATCAACAAAATAAAGGTTGAAGCTGAGCATTGCTTTTATAAGTTGGTCAAAATTTTATTAGCAGTTACTAAGTGTAAGTAAATACCAAACCATAGTAATAGTAATTCAAAGTAATAATAAATAATCCCAATACGATGCAAATGACAACTTGAATTTAATTCCATAAATTAATCATGTGAAGGTTCGAGCCGCTCATGACCGTGAGCACGGCTGCTATACCAGTTTTACACTCTGTAGAGGTTGCGCATCTTTACCCACAAGTCATGTTATCATCTGCCAAGGGATAGCTACTCCCATACACCTCTACCAAGGAAGCGAGGCAGTGTAACACTACGAGGCATTTACAAAGTTCCACTAGCTTCAAAAAACCCGCTACAGTTATAGGAAGCTCCAATGCAGGGACCCCTCGCCTGACCGTCATCGCAGCAAAATCAACCCAAGGGCATCCCTACACTGACCACTCCCCTACTGCTCTTGCCCCTTTCGGGTAAGGTAGTCCTCCAATAGTTTTCCTAATTAGTCAGCCAAGGACGTCCCATACCAACCTTGTGGTAGCACTATTTTCCCGGATGGTCGCTCCATGTTCCAATTAACATAATGATCTTATCATGAACAATAAATAACAAACTGATAATAAAAGTATGATCATGAATAATGTGTATCTCCATACCCAAAACCACATAAAGCAATAACAAGTACTACCCAAAAATTCAGTGGTAAACAAGGTATAAAGATAACCAAACTAGGGTAACCTTTTGGTGAAAGGGAAATAGGGTTAACCTCTTCCCACAATTAATTTTGGTGGTTGAATGTCCAACACAATTATATGAACTAACTAGTTTGCTCTAGAATACATGTTCTACAGGTGCATAAAGGTTCAACACAAACCAATAAATATTCAAGTTAGGGATCAAATTTGAAGGAGAAAAAGAAACTTGAGTGTACTAAGGAACGACACACCGGACTGTCCGGTATGCCACCAGACAGTGTCCGGTGCACTAGGACCGTACAACTTAAACCATCCACTCTCGGGTTTCCGCAGGCGCGCTCCGCTATAATTCACCGGACCGTCCGGTGTGCCACTGGACTGTCCGGTGAGTCAGCGGGCAACGGCTACCTGCGCGCAACGGTCAACTGCAAAAGTACCTGACGCGTGAACAGTGTAGCGGCAGAGTCAGAGGCGCACAGGACAGTGTCCGGTGTGGCACCGGACTGTTCGGTGCCACAAGAAGACAACGACGCCAACAGTCGACTGCTCCCGTAACCTAACGGTTGGGCGACATGGCGGCGCACCGGACAGCCTACAGTGCATGTCCGGTGGCACACCGGACTGTCCGGTGCGTCCATCGCTAGCAGCCTTCCCCAACGGCTTCTTGGTGGTTGAGGGCTATAAATACCCCCAACCACCACAACTCCATGCATCCAAGTTTTCTGAAGTTCTCATTCAATACAAGAGCTAGTGCATTCACTCCTAGACACAATTCAAAAGATCAAAGCCTCTCCAAGTCCCAAATTCATTCCAACCACCTAGTGACTTGAGAGAGTGTGTGTTCGTGTTCATTTGCGCTCTTGTTGCTTGGATCACTTTCTTCCTTTCTCATTCTTGTTTCAAAGTGACTTGTAATCAAAGCAAGAGACACCTAAGTGTGTGGTGGTCCTTGTGGGGTCTAAGTGACCTGTTTGATTAAGGAGAAAGCTCACTCGGTCTAAGTGACCGTTTGAGAGAGGGAAATGGTTGAAAGAGACCCGGTCTTTGTGACCACTTCAACGGGGACTAGGTTCGATCTTAGGAACCGAACCTCGGTAAAACAAATCACCGTGTTCATTCGCTTTATTTCCATTTGATTTGTTTCCCCCCTCTCTCACGAACTCGATTTAAATTCTAACGCTAACCCCGGCTTGTAGTTTGTGTTTAAAGTTATAGATTTCAGATTATGCCTATTCACCCTCCCTCTAGGCGACTTTCAATTGGGTCCCATCAAAATTAACCTATGCAGATCATTATGATAAGAACATTATTGAGTAAAAAGAAGTGATCAAGGACACAACTTGCCTTCAACGAGCTCCTGCTCAGCAGTCTCCACCTGTTGAACCCCTGGATCCTCTGTGGCTGGCTCGTCTACTCGCAATAATACAAACATACATGGTAAAGCAAAATTAACATCACAACAAACAACATAACAAAATGTATGATAATATTCTACACTGGGTAACGAGATCGTAGGAACAAGAATTACTAAATTTGAGGTTACGGGTCTCTAGTTATGAATTTTTGAAGTTATTTCGCACTTAGAATAGATTAATTCAAGTGAACAATTTTATTCCAAGTTACATGGATAAACAGTGTTACTAGTTGATAGACAATATTAATACAAAATTATTGCAACTATAATGAATCAATTTGGAGCTAAAATGAATTAAATATGAATTTTACAAGTTTCTGGAATTATTTGTGTACAAGAAATCGATTTCTATATTTAAATATCAAATTTCTCTGTTCCCTGGTTGCGCGCATCAATATTGGCAAGGCTAGGGGCTATCTCAGAAAATTCCCCAGACACAATCTACACCCTCCTTGGACGGCGGGTTGATTTCCTAATCACCAGGGGGATCTTTAGCAAATAACACGAACGAAGGGGTATCGATGAACCCACGTCGTCCGATCTGAGCCCAACGGACCAGATTAGGCCCGCGCACGCGTATAGCTCTCCAAATTGTCCCAGCCGTTAGATCTAATATCGACGTACAGAAAACGACCACGCCCCGCTCAGGTCTAAACCCTCGATCGTCAAATCAACGATCCCGATCAAACCCAGTTGTTGGGGGCCTTCGTCCTTCGAAGGTCCTCAAAAATGTGATTTAACAATATCTTCCAAGTGTGACATATGAACAGGTACCTTCGGACTTGGGCTAAAAGCATGTACGATGTAAAAAGCATGATCGTGACGAAGGTTGGAATTGCTCCGAAGCTACGCGCAGGGGAGCTTCGACTAAATGGCGGAAAAAGGAACCGACTTAAAGGGAAAAAGGCTATCTAGTCCTCATAGAATTGTATATAAGTCAATAATAAATGTAAAGAGCACGTATGTAATTTCTCACAGGCTGCGTCCTGTGCCTATAAATAGATGAACAGTACCCCCGTACTGTTCACGCTGACTTGTTCCTGCTTTTGCGTCACACTTGTACTTTTTGCCTTCTATCAAGCCGAAGGTAGACTTGTAATTCAACATTGTTTCTGTCTTTCCAGGATAATACAATGAATTAATAATGTTATGTGATTATTTACCTGGCCTATTATGTTTCATATACTTATTCTTTTATTAACACATATCACGTTGATGAAGATATGTCTTTCATAACCTTCGTCCGAAGATCATTATATCCTAAGGGAAATAATGCTTCAAAGGACGAAGGACATTAACATTTAACATTTTGTGTTGCCTTGTTCTTAACTCATAGCATTTGAGAACAAGTCCCCAACATTTGGCGCCCACCTTCGGTGAACTCTTTCGACCACCTTCGACAAGCACTGACCTTCGTCATGCCGCTGAAGAAAGCTTCAGCGCCAGGGGCTGTTGCATTGCAGCCGCTGGACCCAAACCAGGAGACTCTCTCTCTCCGAGAGGCCCGAAGCCAAAAGAGGAAAGCCACCAGTCCAACACTCCAGGAGGAGGAGTTGGACCAAGAGATCAGCGATATGGAGATCATCCATCAGCAAGTACAAAGAAAGAAGGAGAAGATGGCGCGGCTTGCTGATCTTCAAAGGAAGATCGATGAAGCTACTGAAGAACTGCGTCATCTTACTCAAGATGAACAAAACCGAAGGCCCCAGCACAGGGAGCTTCATCAGGAAGGCCTATTCAATGAAGATGGGTGGTATGATGATTTTAATCATGATGCCTTTACTTTTGATGATGTTTCTCCCTTGGCAGCAGAACTGCAGGCTACCCCATGGCCCCGTCATACAAGCCACCTCAGCTTCCCATGTATGATGGGCATTCAGATTCAAAGCAGTTTCTAATGAGCTACGAAGCAACTATATCTTCGTATGGAGGCAATACTGCAGTTATGGCGAAGTCCTTCGTCATGGCAGTCCGGAATGTAGCCCAAACATGGTATTCTTCTCTTCGGCCAGGGACTATCACGTCGTGGCAGAAGCTTAAGGACATGTTGGTTACTAGTTTTTAGGGCTTTCAAATGAAGCCGATCACAACTCAGGCTCTGTTCCAATGCACGCAAGACCACGAAGAATACCTTCGGGCATATGTACGAAGGTTCTTGCGATTGAGGGCACAAGCGCCTACGGTGCCCAATGATATTATCATTGAAGCCATGATCAAAGGTCTTCGCCCAGGACCTACTGCCCAATATTTCGCCAGGAAGCCCCCACAAACTCTAGAGAAGCTGCTTTAGAAGATGGATGAGTACATCCGGGCTGACAACGACTTCCGCCAAAGAAGGGAGGAAGCTTATAGATTCTCAGAAATGACCAGGGGCTTCGGAGGAAGAATCCACCTGAGGCACGTCAGGTCAATCCATAATTCCACTTAGAGTGACGACAAAGGAAGTCAGCCTCAGAGGTCACAATACACCTCACAATCTTCGGGGCAGCAACAAAGCTCTTTCCGGCCGCCAGCTCCAAGAGGCAGAGGCGCCAGGAGCTTTGGAGGAAGATATTGGGAGCAGCCCAGGAAGATCTACTGCTTATTTTGTGGTGAAGACAAGGGCCATACTATAAGAATGTGCCAAATCACCATCCAAAAGCAGAAGGAGATCGCAGAAGCCGAAGCTCGGCAGAGTCAACCGAAGCAGGTCTTGCACACTGCTTCATGCCATTCACCCTACATACCAGAATATGTGGGTAATCATTCTGCAGCTTCGGCTAGCCAGCCACAGGCTTCTTGGCCACAGCTTCCACCTCCGCCACCACTACAACCTACCTATTCACGAGGTCAGCAGCCAGAAGGGCGCCAACACACCCAACAGCAGAAGGATTTCAGGGAGGAATCCGAAGCTCGCACAGTCAACAGTACTGTGCCGGAGTCAAAGCACATCTATTGAGAGATATCTACCTTCTGAAACACTTTTTTATTCTATGCCAGTTTGGTTTTTAATAAGGGACAAGTAATGCAAATCTAGTTTTAATTCCTTGTAATACTTTCGCTTCTGTTAAAATGAAATATATCTTCTTCACAGATTTACGAAGCTCGAAAATTGCCGAAGTTCAAAAAGTCGTTCCTAAGGGAGCGCAACATAAGTTTTGCCGAAGCTACAAAAAGTCGTTCCCAAGGGAGCACAATGTAAGTTTTCTGCTCAAAAGTCGTTCCTAAGGGAATGCAGAGCCAAGTACCGTCGAAATATAAGGCGAAGCGTGAAAAGTCAACGCGAAAAATACCACCAAAATAGAAGGCGAAGAAGTTCAAAAGACGTTCCTAAGGGGATGCAGAACTTACACCGAAAAATAAGCGGTGAAGCCAAAAAATAAACGGCAAAGAGACTTCGATCGTTCCTAAGGGAACACAGAGATGGTGTGTTCCAGTGTGGATGTGTGGGTGCGTATCTTCGGCATTAGCATCATTCACATCATATCATCACATTATCCTGCATAGCATCACATCATACATCATATTGCACTGATGACACGAATTTAATACGAAGTCGAACTTCGGAGACTGCTTTATAAAAAATGAAAATGTGCTAAGGCACAAAGTTAGTTGAGAAATACGGCTTCGTCAGCTCTATTGCAGAAGAAGGGACCCTTTGTTTACTAAGCCGGGAAGTTTTTACGAAGCATGGATATTTTCACGAAACATGGATATTTTCACGAAGCACGGATTTTCTTCATTGTGAAGCATGAAAAGAAGGGAAGGTGTTTTTTCGCCGATGGCTCAAAAATGGTATGTATATAAAGTTTCATGCATCGCAAAGAACTGAATTACAAATAATTTACACATTAAATTCAAAAATATGCACATCGAATATTACAGTCTTCATACAGCGAATCTACATTGATAGTCTAAAAATGTTTTTACAATATCAGTCCTCTTTCAGGACCTTTTCCGCAATTTCATTCAACAACTTGTTAACAACTTCGTCAACAATAGATTCGGCTATGTTGATGATTTCTATTGCTCTCTTCGTTTCTGGGTCGGCCAGGGGGTCGAATGGCTCCGGTGGAGGAGATAGTTCAGCTGTGGTAGAAAAAATCAATCAGTTCGAAGTCATGAAAACAAACGACGAAGCTAAAGGCCGTTAAACGATACATATCCGTCTCTCGCGTTCTGCAGCTTCTTCAGCTTTTTTCGCTGCTTCTCGAGCGTCGTGAATATCTTTTTCACTTTTCTTCATTATTTCGTGAGCCATTTCTTGGCCGCCATTTTCCCAGATGACAGTGTAAAATTTTCCGCCCATTAAGCTTGCTTCGGCCGAGGGATCCTTTGTGTCATCCATGGAGAGGGCAGCTTCGGCCTGGGCCAAGGTTTTAACATGATTGCAACATGCCTTCTCCAAGATGGCTGAAACTCCTCTCGCACTAGAAAACACCCAGACATCCCCGCGATCACTTAAAATTTCCTCAAAAGCTTCGACTTCTCCGCTTATCCACTCAATAACACCCTCAGGGTCGCCTCGTATGAAATTATCTTCGTTTGAATAGGCACCCACGTTGGCGAAGCTAGCCTTTATCTTCTTCACGCAACCCAAAGATTTTTCAAAACATTTTTCCTTGGATGCGCGAAGCTCTTCAACTGTTTTTTCTAAATAGTTTTTCCAATATTCGCTGGCCTCTCGGTTAGCTTCTGCGAGAGCGCATTTTTCTTTTGCCTCTGCCAATTGTTTTCGAAGGTCCTCGATCTCATTCTTTTGGATCTCAGCTTGAGCCTTGAAGCTGGCTTCATCTTCTTTCACTTTGTTCACCAACGAAATCAAAATTTTGTCTTTATCCAGACCATTGTTCCTTAGTTCGATTACCTCTGAACGAAGGTTGTTCAGAGCTATTGTATATCCTTCATCTTCAATATTTTTTTGTGACCTAAGGGCATTGCTAAGAATTAAGCCCTGCAAGAGGGAGATGGAAATAAGTATAAACAAATAAAATGTTTTGTTTTCAAAATACTAAATCAGCATTTATACCTTTATGTTGTTATACGCTAAGCTGTCAGCAAGCTCATCCTTCGATAAGACTGAAAGACCATCTTCCAGCGTCAGAAATCCGATGCTTCTCCCTATCTCCCGGCATACGGATATCTCTTTACTATCCGGGAGACAGTACAAAAAATCTTCCTCCCCGCTGCCATTAAACACTAATGCCCCCTTCGGGTATTTTAATTTTTGGGCATAGTGTAGTGCTTCCAGTTTTTCTTCTTGAGAAAGTCTCTTCCCCGAAGCATGGCGAATGATGTAATCTGTGCTTTCTTTTGAAGCTTCGGAGGCAGGAGCTTTAGCCCTTTCAGGCGCAACTTGTTCTCTCGCCTTTTCTTCAATCACGACAGGCTCTGTCTCAGAAGACTCTAAAGGCTCAGCTTCGGTATCAGCTTGAATTACTGCAGCTTCAATTTCGGCCTGCTTTGTTTCAGCTTCGGTTTGCACTTTCGATGCTTTGGCAATTTTCCTAGAAGGAGTAGAGTTCAAAGTCTTTACTGTTTCTAACACATCTAGTACATTTGCCATCCTTCTCCTCTTGGGAGTTGCGGCAGAACCTTTTTGTGCCTTCGGTGTTGTTACTTCTGATGAAGGGCTTAAAATTTCTAACACTTTTGTTTCTCCAATATTTGACTCTTCAGCCTTATCCTTATCAATCTTCGTCTCAGCTAGCTCAGCTGAGGGTAGCTTCGGCATTGTAGTTGGCTCTTCAGTCCTTTGCGCAGAGGAGCAGTTTCTCTTGATTCAGCAGCTGAAGAGGCCTCCCCGCCAAACTCAGGCACCACAGCCGATTCAATATAACATGGCTGGTGGGTAAGTACCTTCATCTTTTTGCTCACAGCCTTCGGCACAGGTTCAGCCGAGGCGGCCAGAGCAGTAGCTTTCCTCTTCTTCCCTTGCCCCCGTAGCGGGTAGCGGTAGTCGGGGTGGACGAAGCCAATAGCGTCAAAAACCTTGTTCAATCTCTTCTTTTCTCGACTTCCGAAGGCTGTGGATAATGCATTATATTCTGCCTTGGAATATGATCCAAACAGTTCATCACTTGTAACTTCGATGCATTTTAGCCAGTCATCGTTTGGTTCATCGAATTTATCCCCATGTCTGAATGTATAGTTCAGCCGGACCAATTCACCTTCGCTAGACTTGGTGACGGTCTCCTTCGACATCTCCCACCTCTCTACAAGCGGCCATACTTTGAATGCTATGTGCTCTTGAATTAAATCTCTCGTACCAATAAAAAAGCAGATAGTACCAAATGCCTTCTGGCATGCTTCGGTGGCTTCATCAATTTCAACCTACGGCTTTCGAAGGCCGAAGCGGGACCATATGGGGCGCATAATAACCTCCTTGATGTCCTCCCTCGCTATCAAGTCGTTCTTCACAGAAAACCGTTCTTCCATCCAATTTCCCGGCCATCTTTTCCGAAATGTCGACATGAGGTGGCTTGCGTTGAGACGGGCAATAAATCCGTAACAACCGAAGTTGTTGTGATATTGTTCTTTCCCCGTGGCCTTCGTCTCATACAAAAGTTCGTGCATGCTGCAGAAGCATTTTGCGCTTGGCTCTGTCCCTTGGCTTCTTACTGCCCAGACGAAGACTCCCATCCTCAATATGGCTTCGGGTGTCAATTGATGAAGGAAAATTTGGAAGGTTTTCAGCACTTCAACCACAAACCTGCTCAGTGGGAACCGAAGCCCAGCTTTGAAGAAGCTTCGGAAAATCACAACTTCGTCCTCCTCAGGCGCAGGAACGTTGTTGTCTCCGCCAGCCCTCACAATAGACATATCCCGAAAGTACCTTCCCCTCATATTTTTTAGGTGACTTTGCTTGATGGTCGATTTTCCAAAAATTGCATGACTTGGTCTCCAGGGTCGATCCTCGAAATCTTCGCCTTTACTTTCTACATCATAATTATCACTGTCATCAGTATCTTCAGATATGCCCTCCAGTATCTCCTTAGTAATTTTCTCTGTATTTGATTTTGCCATTCACTCGATAAACCCAGCTATGTAAGGATTTGCAGCCTTCTTCTCCTCGAAAAGCTTCTCCTCTTTAGTTAGCTTCGTCTCAGCAGCAACCTTCTTGTCTTGAGACATTTTTTCCTTCAGAGGTGGCGAAAATGTGTCTTTCTAACCGAAGCTCAGGAAGCTTGAGAACTAGCAAGCGTTAGTGAGCAAGAGCTATAAAATTGAGAAAATAAAGCAAATGGCACAAGCAGCGTACCAAATGAGGTTGGTGCGAGTTCTTATTTATACGCTCGACACGCTCCAAATTGGGGGCCCCGTCCGTCATTGACTGTTGCTATTCTAGCAAAGGGAAGGTGTTTTTTCAGACCTTCGGCTTAAGGCCTTCGTCCATGTCATGGTCTGAATTCGTTATCTTAAACAAATTAATAATGCGAGGAGCTACTGTTGGGGGCCTTCGTCCTTCGAAGGTCCTCAAAAACGTGATTTAACAATATCTTCCAAGTGTGACATATGAACAGGTACCTTCGGACTCGGGCTAAAAGCATGTACGATGTAAAAAGCATGACCGTGACGAAGGTTGGAATTGCTCCGAAGCTACGCAGGGGAGCTTCGGCTAAATGACGGAAAAAGGAACCGACTTAAAGGGGAAAATGCTATCTAGTCCTCATAGATTTGTATATAAGTCAATAATAAATGTAAAGGGCATATATGTAATTTCTCATAGGCTGCGTCATGTGCCTATAAATAGATGAACAGTACCCCCGTACTGTTCACGCTGACTTGTTCCTGCTTTTGTGTCACGCTTGTTTTTTTGCTTTCTATCAAGCCGAAGGTACACTTGTAATTCAATATTGTTTCTGTCTTTCCAGGATAATACAATGAATTAATAATGTTATGTGATTATTTACTTGGCCTATTATGTTTCATATACTTATTCTTTTATTAACACATATCACGTTGATGAAGATATGTCTTTCATAACCTTCGTCCGAAGATCATTATATCCTAAGGGAAATAATGCTTCAAAGGACGAAGGACATTAACATTTAACATTTTGTGTTGCCTTGTTCTTAACTCATAGCATTTGAGAACAAGTCCCCAACACCAGTGAATCGGTATTCCTTGATCTAATCCTGACCGTCCAAAACCCATCCGACGACGCAAACCTTTCTTCCTCCCCTCGACAGCATGCGACCGCGCCGCCCCCAACTCTCACCGGCGACCTGCCGCGGCGAGGTGATTTCGCGAGCCGACCCTCCACTTCGATCCTCGATTCCCGAAAATAATTGCGGAGGAGACGAGGAACACACTAGACGAGGACGTACCGGTTAATTGGGTGCCCAAATCAGCCGGCCACGACCGACTGCAGATTCCGCCGAGTGGAGTACTCCAGCGACGAATTGGCTAGACCATGGTGACCGTCATGCCTAGAGGCTTGTCCACCGATGTCCCGCGAACACCAATTGCACCTCCTCTGGAATCAGGACGGTGGCGTTCCGAGAAATTAACGCGGCGACGCTACTCGATTTCTCGCCCCCGAGCTCCCACGAGTGCTGGTGGTTTGGGTTTTTCTTTTCTGGTTCCGAGGTATGGTCAAGGGGAAGTACGGGTACTGGGGAACATGCTCTTATAGTGCAAGGCGAGGAAGGAGTCCGCGCGGTTGGCTCGCCAGCGAGATCTTCGCGCGTCGCGTTGGTGAGGTTGTTACGAGCAGCGCAAGGGAGAGAGTCTGACCCGGGGCCCCCACCAGTCAGCCACATGTGGAAGCAAGTGGACGCGTTGGGTGAGACTGACGGTGGGCCCCGCATGTCGGTGCACAAACCCAGCCAGAACAAGCGTGTGGGCCGTGAGCGCGCGCAATAAAAATGGGAAAGTGGGCCGAGAGAACGTTTTGGGCCCAGGTGCACGTTTTATCCTTTTCTTTTTATTCTTCTTTTAATTTTCTATTTTCTTTTAAATTTCAAATTTCAATTCAAATTTTAATTTCAAACTTTGGGACAAGTTTATCCTCAAATTAAAAGTACAATTTGGATGTACTCAAAAAGGTGATGAATTTATTTATTTATAAATTTATTTTATGTTGTATAATATTTCCCTCTTTATATTATTTCCAATTCCCTAAATTGTGCCTTTGGAATAAATCTAAATTCTCAAATCATCATTATATTTTTATTAGGGTCACCATTATTATTATTCAATGCATAAACATAACTCCAATATGATGCATGGCCTTTCTTTTTTTTTGTGTTTTAGTAAAGAATTATTCTATTTTAATTATGGTCATATGTCTCAAGAAGTAGATGGCAAATCACATAAGGAGATCAACTCTTTTATAAGTTTTGTAATTTAGGTATTACAACCCCAAAAGTCTATTTTGGAGTCTAGGTAGTTTGTTTAAAAAGGTCCATTTGAATTATTATTTCTTATGTGAATTGTACATTTGAAATTAATTTCTTAAATAAATAAATGCTAAATAAAAATATTTATTTTGCATGGCATGATGAATATTTTTTATTGTTGCATTTTGAGTACAAACATGAATTTTGAAGTCTGTTTGAATCAAATTTGAAATAGAAAACAGAAAAGGAAAATGGAAAAAGAGAAACCCTATACTCAGACCACCTTTCTCCCCAGCCCATCTATACTCGCCATCGCCGCGGCCCACTAACTGACCCATTCGCCGTGAATAGTCGAGCCCATGCTTCTCAGGGGGTTACGCACACGTGCGGGTCTATCTTTGTCTCTATTCGGTGTGGCTCAGATGTTAGCTCTCTCTTTCCCATCGGAGTAGAACTCTATTTTCGAGTCAGCCCTGGTGCTTGCATTCCCGCATGGCATGTGCGCCCGCACCTTCCCCTAGCCATATAAATGCACACCCCGCAATCACCTTAGGTCCTCAAAACATAGGACATCGCCGTTGTAGACTCGAAACACCACCACCGTCGTTGTGTGAATAATTTTGTATAAATAGTTCATTATGTATTCCTTGATATTTGCTATGAAGTTACTAATAAGATGGTGGGATTGACTTAGGTAGTGTTTGGTTCCTAAGTTTAGTAGGATGGAGTCGCTACATTCCTGCACCGAGGACATTTGATTCGAATCGAAGTAGAACGAAGCCACTCCAATCTAGGAATATTCCCCCAAGACGTTGCATCTATGGGCTCCCCAAAAATGTTAGGACGTGAGAACTTGTGAGTTCAACACTCCTCTCCCCATTGCTATCGGCTACTCCTATCCTCTTCTTCCTCCTCTCGCTCGCACTCATCATGTTGTTTCTCCTCGTGGCCTACATCTTCATTACGCTCCTCTACCACACTGTCGTCCCGTCGCCACATACCACGCTTCTCATCGATGCACTCCTCATTACCACCGTACTCTCAGCAATCCCCTTCGTTAGCGCACACGCGGTTCGCACGTGTTCTGGCTCGGCACTACCAGCCCCAAACCAGGCTCATGATGCTATCGTCGCCTACACGGGCGTGCCTCCTCATCCACATTACTGTCCTCGTCTACTTTGTTGCCACGATCCTGCGATCAAGTGGCCAAGCACCCAACCACGTTGTGAACCAATCTCCTGCCTCGTCAACGCTAGATTTAGCTATGCCAACCTCATCCAAGTTGAAAGGGAAATATGACCTTGGGCCATTTCTATCTAGTTTTGGTGATTAAATGCTCAACACATTGTGTTTGGACTAACATCATCTTGTATGAGCAATGAGCACAGGTAGTTAAAGCAAATTGAGAAAAGGGCACTATTAGGCTTGAAAGTGGGCATACTACAAATCTATATGGTTCCAAGTGAAAAAGATATGCTTCTAGCACTTAGTCAATTGTTTTAGGTACTAATCATATTTGTCTAAGTGCTAGGGACTATATGAAGTCAAGTAAAAAGAGCAAAAGAGAATTGGAATGAAAAAGAGCAATTTGCACTGGTCTGCGTAGCACCAGACGGTCTGATGCCACCCACTGGATAGTCCGGTGTGCACCGGACAGTCCAGTGACAGTCCGGCCGAACAGGCTGCTCTCGAGAAAAATAGATTTCATCGGCTATAATTCACTGGACGGTCCGCACGGAACACATGGCAGTCCGGTGTGCCAGCCGGCTAACGGCTACTTGACACGTCAGTTGGAGCCAACGGTCAACAGGAGCACTGGATAGTCCGGTGTCCCCCAGAAGCAGAAGGTGACCAATCAACGATTCGTAGTCGTTGCACTATGCAGTGTCCGGTGTGCACCGGACAGTCCGGTGCACTCGCGGACAGAAGACAATTAGGGCCTTCCAAATGAAGTTCCAACGGCTTCTAGGTCCCTTGTGCCTATAAAAAGGACCCAATAGACGCCATGAAATAGTACACAAGCATACTTTGAGCATCATACAACTCCGAGACTCTGCAACCACGTAGTCAATTCGTTAGATAGAGATTCCAGTGTGTTCTTGAGCTATGACTCTGTTGTTTTGATTCTCGCGCTCTCTTCTTGACTTGTGTGCGTGTTGTTGCTGCGATTGTGTTCTTGCGTGTGTTTCCACTCCCATCCTTACTCTGTTTTGATTGTAAACATTTGTGTAATGCGTGAGAGACTTTAATTTATGAAGATTCCTCACAACTGAGAATTGATATAAGGAAGACAACACATGCTAACATGGATAATTGTATTTTAAAAAAATACTTCACATGGCTATGCCATATGCCTATTGTCATGCAATATTATCACAACAGAAATCACGAAGATTCCTGCCAGCCAGAATAATTCCCATCGGTTTTAGATCTGACAGATGGAAATTAAATAACTCCCGTCGGCCAGCTTCTAGCCGATGTGATTTAAAATAATTTTCATCGGCCACTTCTACAACTGATATACAACTGACGGGAGTAAGTTAATTACCGTCGGCATCCAGATGTAGCCGACGTAGATTAGCTAACTCCCATCAGCTAAACCTTTTGCCGATGTGAGTTAATTGTTTCTAGGGCGAACCACACCAGCCCGTGACCTCTCTCACGCACACACCCATCTCTCCCTTATCTCCCTTGCGCTCTTGGACCCCGCCGTCGTGCCCCGCCTCCTTGGTCGCCGCCACCGGACGTCGCCTCCAGCGCCTCTCTGTCTCCGTGCCCAGCCCCGCGCGCCTCCCTGACGCAGCGTCGCCTCCAAGCGCTTCCCCGACGCCGCGTCCAGAAAACTATAGGCCAATGGTGGGCGGTTTTTGGATATCCCCCATATCCTAGCTCCATCTCCGACCGCTCGTGCTCTTATTAGCAGATTCAGTTCGGCTCTTAGATGCCACTTGTTCTTCCTTCCTCTCTGCCTCACCTCAGGATCGATCAGCGCATAGCGTCAGGAAGCAGCTGCCAGCCATGGCGATGGCGTCGTCGTTCGGTCGTTGAGCGTGCTGAGGAGCTACGGCCTACCCCTCCTATAGGACAATGTGGCCACAGCGCGAATTATCCAAGCGGCGGTTTCAGTGCCTGTACTCCTGAGTACGTGTGTATGCTTCTTTTACATTGGAACTTATGCAATTCTTTGTTCGATTGGTGAACGAATGGCTTTTGTGAACCATATGGCTTTGGGACAAATATGCATTGAACTGGATATCTATGGTTGTTGAATGAATGACTTTTGTGAGTTGTGTGGATATTAAAGGTCTTAGTTTATAAAATATTTTGTCTAATTAACTCTACCGCCGCCTACAGGCTACAGTTGAGGAAAACATTTTTTACGCTTATCTACTCCAGCTGCTCACACAAAAGACATATATATATATATATATATATATATATATATATATATATATATATATATATATATATATATATATATATATATATATATATATATATATTCTGTCATGGACATAAACATCCAACCGAGGCGACCATGCATATACTTGTTCTGTGATCGAAGAGAGCTGCACCCGTGGTCTATAGCTATTTGACACAGTAGTAATTGAAATTCACATGATGGAGCATGCGTTGGGGTTGTCGTCGCTGAACATGTTGACGAGCCGCTCCTCCTGCGGGCCGGCCGCCGTGGGTCCGCCGTAGCTGGAGGCGGGCATGACGGCGTCGACCCTGCGCACGTAGCCCGGCGGCGCCTTCCTGTCGTAGGCCGGCGCGGCGTAAGGGTGCGCGACGAGGCTGTAGGGCACGTAGGGCCAGATCTCGGCCGCCTTCTTCCCCGTGGCCTGCACCCGCTTGACCACCTTGTGAGGCTCCACGTACCCCTGCACCGTCACCTTGGACTGCTTCCGGTCGATCTCCACGGAATGCACCCCTGAAGAATTATCATGCAGGTGTCCTCGTCATCGTCAGTTGAGATATATAACGGCGAACGCGATGAAAAATTAAACGAATAAGTAGCTAGCAGTAGTGTAAATTAATTATAAAAAGACTGCTGTACCTTTCATGCGGGAGAGGGCGTTCCTGACCTTCATCTCGCAGCCGTCGCAGTCCATGCGCACCTTGAGCTCCACCGTCTGGAACTGCGTCCTCCTGTTGTACCGGCGCCGGCTGCTGCTGCTGCAGCCGCCCAGCAGGTCCGACAGGTACTCCAGCGTGCCTCCCATGGTTCAGTTAGTTCCAAAGCTACTAGCAGGAAAGGGCGCGGGGTCGAAGAAACGGTCGAGCTGATGTTCTTGAAATAGTCACCACTCACTCACTCTCTCGCTACTCACAGTCGTCGTCACAGCGCGCGCGCGCGCGCTACGCAACAGCTCTTCTCTTCTCTGAGCTAGCTAGCTCTGATGATGAATGGCAGCTAGCAAGCTAGAAGAAGGTCGCGTGTGTATATATAGCTAGCAGGCGCGGCCCCCCGGCACCATCAGCTCACTGACCTGAGCTGCTTCTTCCTTGCAGGCAGGTGAGGCCCGGTACGGTTTGTATGTGTGTGTACAGCTACAGCTAGCCTCGCCGTGTATCGATTTGTGGGCGTGACCGCCCGCGAGAAGTTTCCCCCAGATGCGCTGCCGAGTTCAGCGCAAACGGACTCCGCGGAAAAAAAGCCAGCTTTGTATAGTTGTTTACATGCCGTTTCTGCAAGGTAACTAGTAAAGACTAACAACATTTTGGGCCCATGATTGCATTGATGCCCCTAGCTCCTCCTCAACCAGTCTTCAGTTTCCTCATTCCTGGAGGCGATGATTCGATGAACCCGCGTAACAGAAAACCCTGCTCATGCATTTGCCGTGGGCTGGTTGCTCAACAACTGCTGGAGCTGGGCTGTCTCAGCTCTGTCCTCCAGCTCCAGGCTTCAGATACTAGCAAGTTGGCAGTAGGGGAGTCCCACTCCCAGCAAGGGACCGACGGGCAGGGACTCCAATCAGGGTCCGCCAACTGCCACGTTTCGTCCGCTGAGCTGTGCCGTTGTTCCCTCATCGGGTACCTGCATGTGGACCACCACTTTGCAGGTCATAGATAATTCCAGTATTAGGCCGTGATTGTAGGAGGAGGGGGTCATTTAATCTGTTATGTTTTCTTATACTAGTTGTTTGTTGGTGCGTTGCGACGGCTTATAACAATATCCACATAAACTATCCATACAAAAAATTTCAAGATTTATTATTAATTGTCTCTGCTCTCCGTATAATATTTTTTGATTTGACTAACTGATGTTATTGTTTACTCCATCCAGTATGTCTTGGTACAACACAGCCAATGAAGTTAGCGATTAGAAGAGAGTTCACAACGACTGACTGAACGAACAGAGATTATAGAATGACATAATTCCACCATACAGAGACCAAATAAGAGAAAGTTTGTTAGCTCAAGTTTCTAAAATAAGTCATATGAACTCAAACTTATAAAAAAATAGATCAAAATATAGAGTGATTGCTAAAGTCAGGCATCAATAAAAACTGGATGCGCTCCATATAAATTATTCTACTTCGTAGCAATTACTAACGTTGAAAACTAACAAATAACCTTTCTTTTTACTGTTAGTGTGACAAATCATTGTTGCTTCATCCAATTCAGCAACCTCAGACACCATGGAGTCCATTGCGCGAATGTGGTCTCAGAAACGACCTAATGCTAGCAAGAGCCAAGAACGCCGTGCCGTGTTTGGGCTGTAGCCTCGGCCCGTAGTGCTGGCCCGGCCCGACATGATTATATTTTTTATTTTACAAAAAACGTATATACATATATACAATTTATATTCAATATTAAAAACACTTGAGCATGATGTTCTACTGGTTAGACAGCTTCACCTAGTGTCTCATGTCCTTCTTCCATCAAGGCATGGGTTTGAACCACACCTTCTGCACCATTTTTTAACATTTTACGTTGATTTAATCAAATGGCCGACGAGCTACCGGGCTGCGTTGATTTAATCAAATGGGCCGACGGGCTAACGGGCCAGCCCAGCATAGTCAGCAGGCCGGCATGACGTGCCTGGGCCCGCGGGCGTCTGGCCCGTGCCGGGCCGCCGTTTGGTCATCAGCGGGGCAATTTAAAATAGTTGTGAGGGGTTATTTGTAAAAAGATGACGTGGGACGACCGTTGAAACTAGTGCTTTAAGTATAGTAGAGACTAGTTAGATGCCCGCTCGTTGCAACGACATACAAAATATTTTTACACAACGATTACATAAAAACAAACACCACATATATAATTGAACTCAATATCTCAAAAAATGTCAACAACCAATACAAAAATAAACTGATACAAATTAAATTATACAATAAAAATATCACAAAACAAAGTTTAGAAGCATGTTATTTAAGAATCTCACATATTACATGTATGTTGTCGTTGAGAGCACCTAGAGGGAGGGTGAATAGGTGATCCTATAAAAATCAAACGCTAATAGTGTCGGGGACCATAATTAGGGGTACCCTCAAGGCTCCTAATTCTCAGCTGGTAACCCCCATCAGCATAAAGCTGCAAAGGCCTGATGGGTGCGATTAAGTCAGTGATCAGTCCATTCGAGGGACTCGATCACGCCTCGCCCGAGCCTAGCCTCGGACAAGGGCAGCCGACCCCGAAGGATCTCCGTCTCGCCCGAGGCCCCCCTCTAGCGACAAACATATTTCCGGCTCGCCCGAGGCCCTGTCTTCGCCAAGAAGCAACCCTGACCAAATCGCCGCACCAACCAACCAAATCGCAGGAGCATTTAATGCAAAGGTAGCCTGACACCTTTATCCTGACGCGCGCCCCCCAGTCAACAGAGCCGAAGTGACCGCAGTCACTTCGCCGCTCCACTGACCGGCCTGACAGAAAGACAGCGCCGCCTGCGCCGCTCCGACTGCGGTGCCACTTGACAGAGTGAGGCTGACAGGCAGTTAGGCCCGGCTGCAGGCACCATAGGAAGCTCCGCTTCGCCCGACCCAGGGCTCAGACTCGGGCTAAGCCCCGGAAGACTGCGAACTCCGCTCCGCCCGACCCAGGGCTCGGACTCGGGCTAAGCCCCGGAAGACGGCAAACTCCGCTCCGCCCTGGGTCTCCGCTCCGCCCGACCCAGGGCTCGGACTCGGGCTAAGCCCCGGAAGACGGCGAACTCCGCTCCGCTCGACCCAGGGCTCGGACTCGGGCTAAGCCCCAGAAGACGGCGAACTCCGCTCCGCCCGACCCAGGGCTCGGACTTGGGCTCAGCCCCAGAAGACGACGAACTCCGCTCCGCCCGACCCAGGGCTCGGACTCGGGCTAAGCCCCAGAAGATGGCGAACTCCGCTCCGCCCGACCCAGGGCTCAGACTTGGGCTCAGCCCCAGAAGACGACGAACTCCGCTCCGCCCGACCCCAGGGCTCGGACTCCGCCCTGGCCTCAGCCGACGGTCTCCGCCTCGCCCGAACCAGGGGCTCGGACTCGACCTCGGCCACGGAAGACAGACTCGACCTCAGCTTCGGAGGAGCTTCCACATCGCCCAACCTAGGGCGCAGACCAGCCACGTCAACAGGAGGCGCCATCATCACCCTACCCCGAGCTGGCTCGGACCACGGGGAACAAGACCGGCGTCCCATCTGGCTCGCTCCGCCAGATAGGCAATGATGGCGCCCCGCATACTCTGTGACGACGGCGGATCTGAGCCCCCTTACGGAAGCAAGAGGACGTCAGCAAGGACTCAACAGCTCCGACAGCTGTCCCTCCGCCAGGCTCCAGCACTCCTCTAACGGCCACGACATCACACCAGCTGGGTGCCAAAATCTCTCCGGCTGCCACGACGGCATGTACTTAGGGCGCTAGCTCTCCTCCGCTAGACACGTAGCACTCTGCTATACCCCCCCATTGTACACCTGGATCCTCTCCTTACGCCTATAAAAGGAAGGACCAGGGCCCTCTTAGAGAAGGTTGGCCGCGCGGGGACGAGGACGAGACAGGCACTCGCGTGAGGCCGCTCGCTCCCTCTCCCGCGTGGACGCTTGTAACCCCCTACTGCAAGCGCACCCGACCTGGGCGCGGGACGAACATGAAGGCCGCGGGATTTCCACCTCTCTCACGCCCATCTCCGGCCACCTCACTTCCCCCCTTCGCGCTCGGCCTCGCGTCGACCCATCTGGGCTGGGGCACGCGGCGACATTCACTCGTCGGCTTAGGGACCCCCCGGTCTCGGAACGCCGACAGTTGGCGCGCCAGGTAGGGGCCTGCTGCATGTTGACGAACAGCTTCCCGTCAAGCTCCAGATGGGCAGTCTCCAGCAACCTCTCCAACCCGGGATAGTGCTCCGTTTCGGGAGTCTTGAGTTCATGTCCCTCGACGGCAGCTACGACATGATACTCTTCCCACCGCCGGGCGACAGCGACAATGGCGGCCGACAGCCCGCCCGCCGGCGGCGGAATCGACGACGTCTCCCCCGCGTGGTGGAAGAACAACATTCGAGCTCGCCCCGTCCTCTCCCCCGCCAACAGGGGAGGAGGCGGGGCAACCAAGGCCAAGCAGGAGGCAGCGCCTCGTCGGCTGACGAGCGAGTCGATAGCACCAGCACCTCAATGGGAGGCGCGCCGGGCATCGACCTCGTGCTTGAGACGAAGACGAGCGCTATCTCCCCGCGACACGCCAATCCCGAGCAAGCGGACGACGCCAGCACGCTCGCGGAAGGCCTGCTGGACGTCACCCTCGTACCTGAGACGACGGTGCAGTCGGCCCCAGACGCGACTTCATCACCGCCCGTCGACCAAGAGGTACCGACCGATTCCCAACCCACGTCATTCGGATTCAGCCTCGACCCGCCTAGCGGCTTCGCTTTGGCAGGCGCTCTCGTAGAGGCGAGCCCAAACCCTCTGGGGTTTCGTATGCGGTCACCTTGGGACCGGCTGACGGATGTCTCGACCTATGGGCCCTCTGGGTCCGAGGAAGACGACGAGCCCAGCTTCTGTTGGGATTTATCTGGACTTGGCAACCCCAGTGCCATGCGGGACTTCATGGCCGCATGCGACTACTGCCTTTCCGACTGTTCCGATGGTAGCCGTAGCCTCGGCGACGAGGACTGCGGCCCAAGCCGCGAATGTTTCCACGTCGATCTAGGGGGTCCCTCCGAAGGCAACCATCTCGGCATGCCGGAGGACGGTGATCTCCCTAGGCCGGTGCCTCGCGTTGACATCCCACGGGAGCTAGCTGTGGTCCCCGTTCAGGCGGGGGGCCATGACCCACAGCTCGAGCAAATCCGCGGGGTGCAGGCCAGGCTCGACGAGGGAGCAGGAGCGCTTGAGCCGATCCGCCGGGACGTCGGGCAGGCATGGGTGGCCCAACCTCCGGCCGGAGAAATACGTCATCTACCCCAGGGCTTCCAGCACCGCATTGTCGATGATGTCAGGGTCAGGCCGCCACCCGCATCCAGTGGGGTTGGCCAGAACCTGGCTGCAGCAGCAATGCTCCTCCACGCGATGCCAGAGCCATCAACCACCGAGGGGCGGCGAATCAAGGGAGAGCTCAAGAATCTCATGGAAGGCGTCGTGGTCCGACGGGCCGAGAGCTCCGCCTCCCGAAGGCAGAAGTACCCCTCGAAACCTCATGCCGCGACTTCCCGATTCATGCGGGAAGCCTCGGTCTACACCGGGCGCACGCGCAACACAGCGCCTGCGGCCCCGGGTCGCCTCGGCAACGAGCACCATCACCGCGACCGTCGAGCCCACCTCGACGAGAGGGTGCGCCGAGGCTACCACCCCAGGCGTGGGGGACGCTACGACAGCGGGGAGGATCGGAGTCCTTCGCCCGAACCACCCGGTCCGCAGGCCTTCAGCCGGGCCATACGACGGGCACCGTTCCCGATCCGGTTCTGACCCCCGACTACTATCACAAAGTACTCGGGGGAGACGAGACCGGGACTGTGGCTCGCGGACTACCGTCTGGCCTGCCAACTGGGTGGAACGGACGATGACAACCTCATCATCCGCAACCTCCCCCTGTTTCTCTCCGACACCGCCCGCGCCTGGTTGGAGCACCTGCCTTCGGGGCAGATCTCCAACTGGGACGACCTAGTCCAAGCTTTCGCCGGCAATTTCCAGGGCACGTACGTGCGCCCCGGGAATTCCTGGGACCTCCGAAGCTGCCGACAGCAACAGGGAGAGTCTCTCCGGGACTACATCCGGCGATTCTCGAAGCAGCGCACCGAGCTGCCCAACATCACCGACTCGGATGTCATCGGCGCGTTCCTCGCTGGCACCACCTGCCGCGACCTGGTGAGCAAGCTGGGTCGCAAGACCCCCACCAGGGCGAGCGAGGTGATGGACATCGCCACCAAGTTCGCCTCCGGCCAGGAGGCGGTCGAGGCTATCTTCCGAAAGGACGAGCAGCCCTAGGGCCGCCCATCGGAAGATGCCCCCGAGGCGTCAACTCAGCGCGGCGCCAAGAAGAAGGGCAAGAAGAAGTCGCAAGCGAAACGCGACGCCGCCGACGCGGACCTTGTCGCCGCCGCCGAGTACAAGAACCCTTGGAAACCCCCCGGAGGCGCCAACCTCTTCGACAAGATGCTCAAGGAGCCGTGCCCCTATCACCAGAGGCCCGTCAAGCACACCCTTGAGGAGTGCGTCATGCTTCGGCGCCACTTCCACAGGGTCGGGCCACCCGCGGAGGGTGGCAGGGCCCACGATGCCGATAAGAAGGAAGATCACCAAGCAGGAAAGTTCCCCGAGGTCCGCGACTGCTTCATGATCTATGGTGGGCAAGCGGCGAGTGCCTCGGCTCGGCACCGCAAGCAAGAGCGCCGGGAGGTCTGTTCGGTGAAGGTGGCGGCGCCAGTCTACCTAGACTGGTCCAACAAGCCCATCACCTTCGACCAAGCCGACCACCCCGACCATGTGCCGAGCCCGGGGAAATACCCGCTCGTCGTCGACCCCGTCATCGGCGACGTCAGGCTCACCAAGGTCCTCATGGACGGAGGCAGCAACCTCAACATCATCTACGCCGAGACCCTCGAGCTCCTGCGTGTCGATTTGTCCTCCGTCCGGGCAGGCGTTGCGCCCTTCCATGGGATCATTCCCGGGAAGTGCGTCCAGCCCCTCGGACAACTCGACCTTCCCGTCTGCTTCGGAACACCCTCCAACTTTTGAAGGGAGACCCTGACGTTCGAGGTGGTCGGGTTCCGAGGAACCTACCACGCGGTGCTGGGAAGACCATGCTACGCGAAGTTCATGGCCGTCCCCAACTACACCTACCTGAAGCTCAAGATGCCGGGCCCCAACGGGGTCATCACCGTCGGCCCCACGTACAAACACGCGTTCGAATGCGACGTGGAGTGTGTGAAGTACGCTGAGGCCCTCGCCGAGTCCGAGGCCCTCATCGCCGACCTGGAGAGCCTCTCTAAGGAGATGCCAGACGTGAAGCGTCATGCCGGCAACTTTGAGCCAGCGGAGACGGTTAAGGCCGTCCCCCTCGACCCCAGCAGCGACGCCTCCAAGCAGATCCGGATTGGCTCCGAGCTCGATCCCAAATAGGAAGCAGTGCTCGTCGACTTTCTCCGCGCGAACACCGACGTCTTCGCGTGGAGTCCCTCGGACATGCCCGGCATACCGAGGGATGTCGCCGAGCACTCGCTGGACATCCGAGCCGGAGCCCGACCCGTCAAACAGCCTCTGCGCCGATTCGACGAGGAGAAGTGCAGAGCCATAGGCGAGGAGATCCACAAGCTAATGGAGGCAGGGTTCATCAAAGAGGTATTCCATCCCGAATGGCTTGCCAACCCTGTGCTTGTGAGAAAGAAAGGGGGGAAATGGCGGATGTGTGTAGACTACACTGGTCTGAACAAAGCATGTCCGAAGGTTCCCTACCCTCTGCCTCGCATCGATCAAATCGTGGATTCCACTGCTGGGTGCGAAACCCTGTCCTTCCTCGATGCCTACTCAGGGTATCACCAAATCAGGATGAAAGAGTCCGACCAGCTCGCGACTTCTTTCATCACACCCTTCGGCATGTACTGCTATGTCACCATGCCGTTCGGCTTGAGGAATGCGGGCGCGACGTACCAGCGGTGCATGAACCATGTGTTCGGCGAGCACATTGGCCGCACGGTCGAGGCCTACGTTGATGACATCGCAGTCAAGACAAGGAAAGCCTCCGACCTCCTTTCCGACCTTGAAGTGACATTCCGATGTCTCAAGGCGAAAGGCGTCAAGCTCAATCCCGAGAAGTGTGTCTTCGGGGTGCCCCGAGGCATGCTCCTGGGGTTCATCGTCTCCGAGCGGGGCATCGAAGCCAACCCGGAGAAGATCGCAGCCATCACCAGCATGGGGCCCATCAAGGACTTGAAAGGCGTACAGAGGGTCATGGGATGTCTCACGGCTCTGAGCCGCTTCATCTCACGCCTCGGCGAAAGGGGTCTACCTCTGTACCGCCTCTTAAGGAAGGCTGAGTGCTTCACTTGGACCCCTGAGGCCGAGGAAGCCCTCGGGAACCTGAAGGCGCTCCTCACGAAGGCGCCTATCTTGGTGCCCCCAGCTGCCGGAGAAGCCCTCTTGGTCTACGTCGCCGCGACCACTCAGGTGGTTAGCCCCGTGATTGTGGTCGAGAGGCAAGAAGAGGGGCATGCATTGCCCGTTCAGAGGCCAGTCTACTTCGTCAGCGAGTGCCGGGAGGCCTCGGGTAGAATCGCAAAGTGGGCGGTGGAAATCATGGGCGAAGCAATCTCGTTCGCCCCTCGGAAGGCCATCAAGTCCCAGGTCTTGGCGGACTTCGTAGCCGAATGGGTCGACACCCAGCTACCCACAGCTCCGATCCAACCGGAACTCTAGGCAATGTTCTTCGACGGGTCGCTGATGAAGACAGGAGCCGGTGCAGGCCTACTCTTCATCTCGCCCCTCGGGAAGCACCTACGCTACGTGCCACGCCTCCATTTCCCGGCATCCAACAATGTGGCTGAGTACGAGGCTCTGGTCAACGGATTGCGGATCGCCATCGAGCTAGGGGTCTGACGCCTCGACGCTCGCGGTGACTCGCAGCTCATCATCGACCAAGTCATGAAGAACTCCCACTGCCGCGACCCGAAGATGGAGGCCTACTGCGATGAGGTTCGGCGCCTAGAAGACAAGTTCTACGAGCTCGAGCTCAACCACATCGCTCGGCGCTACAACGAGACTGCGGATGAGCTGGCTAAAATAGCCTCGGGGCGAACAACGGTTCCCTCAAACGTCTTCTCCCGGGATCTGCATCAACCCTCCGTCAAGATCGACGACACGCCCGAGCCTGAGGCACCCTCGGCCCAGCCCGAGGTACCCTCGGCTCGGCCCGAGGTACCCTCGGTTCGGCCCGACGTACCCTCGGCCCCCGAGGGCGAGACGCTGCGCGTCGAGGGGGAGCAAAGCGGGGTCACGCCTGATCAAAACTGGCAGACCCCGTACCTGCAATATCTCCACCGAGGAGAGCTACCCTCCGACCGAGCCGAAGCTCGGCGGGTGGCGCGGCGCGCCAAGTCGTTCGTCTTGCTGGGAGATGAGAAGGAGCTCTACCACCGCAGCCCCTCCGACATCCTCCAGCGATGCATCTCCATCGCCGAAGGTCAGGAACTCCTATGAGAGATACACTCGGGGGCTTGCGGCCATCACGCAGCGCCTCGAGCCCTTGTCGGGAATGCCTTCCAACAAGGCTTCTACTGGCCCACGGCGGTGGCCGACGCCGCTAGAATTGTCCGCGCCTGCGAAGGGTGTCAGTTCTACGCAAGGCAGACCCACCTGCCTGCTCAGGCTCTACAGACAATACCCATCACCTGGCCCTTTGCTGTGTGGGGTCTGGACCTCGTCGGCCCCTTGCAGAAGGCACCTGGGGGCTACACGCACCTGTTGGTCGCCATCGGCAAATTCTCCAAGTGGATCGAGGTCCGACCCCTAAACAGCATCAGGTCCGAGCAGGCGGTGGCGTTCTTCACCAACATCATCCATCGCTTCGGGGTCCCGAACTCCATCATCACCAACAACGACACCCAGTTCATCGGCAGAAAGTTCCTGGACTTCTGCGAGGATCACCACATCCGGGTGGACTGGGCCGCCGTAGCTCACCCCATGTCAAATGGGCAAGTAGAGCGTGCCAACGGCATGATTCTACAAGGGCTCAAGCCTCGGATCTACAACGACCTCAACAAATTCGGCAAGCGATGGATGAAGGAACTCCCCTCTGTGGTCTGGAGTCTGAGGACAACACCGAGCCGAGCCACGGGCTTAACGCCGTTCTTTCTAGTCTATGGGGCCGAGGCCGTCTTGCCCACAGACCTAGAATATGGCTCCCCGAGGGCAAGGGCCTATGCCAGCCAAAGCAACCAAGCTAGTCGAGAAGACTCGCTGGACCAGCTGGAAGAGGCTCGGGACAGGGCCTTACTACACTCGGTGCGGTACCAGCAGTCCATGCGACGTTACCATGCCCGAGGGGTCCGGTCCCGAGACCTCCAGGTGGGCGACCTGGTGCTTCGGCTGCGACAAGATGCCCGAGGGCGGCACAAGCTCACGCCCCCCTGGGAAGGGCCGTTCGTCATCGCCAAAGTTCTGAAGCCCGGAACGTACAAGCTGGCCAACAGTCAAGGCGAGGTCTACAGCAACGCTTGGAACATCCAACAGCTACGTCGCTTCTACCCTTAAGATGTTTTCAAGTTGTTCATATACCTCGCTCCCACGCAAAGTTTAGTCATCAAGGAAGGGTCAGCCTTGCCTCGGCAAAGCCCGACCCTCCCTCGGGGGCTAAAAGGGGGAACCCCTCTGCGTCAAATTTTTTCCTCGAAAAAAGATCCTTTCTGCCAGAATGTCTTTCGTGATTTTTGACTACTTCGAAAGTGGATCCTAAAAACGATGGAGTACACGTAAGCAGCCAAGGCTGACCGAGCCGAGGGACTCCTACGCCTCTGGGATATGGATACCTCACTCATCACCTTCTGCGATAAGTAACTCACGTTCGGATAAGTGATTCCGCGGACCGAACAAGTCTTCACGTTCGGAAGCTCTTCTGCCGAAGCGATTCTTCGAGCCTTCTCGACTGCGTCGGTGACAGAACCCCATGGACGGGTAAGAGTGCGCGTAAGCGGCAAGGCCGACCGAGCCGAGGGACTCCTACGCCTCCGGGATACGGATACCTCACTTATCACCTTCCGTGAGAAGCAACTCTCGCTCGCACAAGCAATTCCGTTACCGACAAAAAAGTCCAGATACTCGAAACAAGAGGAAAAGAGACGTAGCTTTACAACACAGCGAGGGTGTGTTTTGGCCTCGGCGGCCGCAGGAAACACACGCTACAAGACAATCCGATCCTGCAGGCTCGGACCTTGACGCTTGAAGGGAGCAGCAGCACCCTCGGCGTCGACAACACCTTCGGCGAGACCCGACCTAGCCTCGGACGGTGACGCGGTCCGAAGATCTCCACTCTGAAGGACGGCGTCATCACCAAGCCCGGGCCGTCGCCGCCAGGGTCTTCTCCGAGAATCCGGCTCGGGCAGGCGGCTCGGCTGGCCACCCCGAGGCCTCGACCAGCTGTCCCCCAAGGACATCAGCTCGACCCGAGGCCTCGGCAGGTCAATTCCGGCGTCTGTCCCGCTAACGGACGGCCCGGCCAGGCTCCGGCAGACCAGGTCTCCTTTCCGAGCCGACTCTGCCTCTGATTGCGCTCACACCGCTACCCCTGGCCTCGGCTCATCGAAGAGCGGCCGAGGGGTTCCTTTAACTGAGCAAGAGAAGCCTCGGGTAACAAGGCCGACCGAGCCGAGGGACTCCTACGCCTCCGGGATACAGATACCTCACTCGTCACCTTTACACGGGGCGACTCACGCTTGGTGAAGCGGTTCAGACAACCAACAGGCGAGTCTTAGCGCTCGAAAATGAGGAAAAAACACGGCTCCGTGCCGAAATTACATACATGTTCAGGCCTCGACAGCCACAATGAACAAAAACACTGGCATTCAAAGTGCCATTACAAACGGAACTCCGGTTCCACCTCCGCAGGTACGAACAACCCCACTCGATGGGGAGGGGGCCTGCGGAGCAACAGAAGACCGACGAACGGCGCGCCGTTGCCCGCTTCGGCAGCGGCGACGACGACGACTTCTGCTCCGGGGGGCCGAACAGCGGCAGCGATGACCTCAGGGCAGATGCTGCTGCCAGGAGGCCCCCGCCCATGCCCAAACTCGTGAGGCAAGGATGGGCAGAAGGCCGTAGAGTTGGAGGTCGGTCCGTGGGCGGCCCTGGCTATCTCGTCGGCGGAAGAACCTCTTCCAGCTACCGAGGCAGAAGCCGGCGCCGAGAGCGGCCCCGAAGCCACTCGCGTCCGAGAGCCAGGCACGCGGCAGCTGCCAGCGCCACGGACAACAACCGCCCTTCTCCCCGATCACTGGGGGAAGGAGTGGGCTGCCGCCCACGCAGGGGCCGACCCCAACTCGGCACACTCCCCTCCCCAGCCCTAGTGATGAAAATCCTTGAGGCTGAGGGAGGGGCAGAGGTCGCGGCCCAGTTAGCTTTCCCCCGCCATCGAACTGGAGGTCACCATCTTGGGTGACAGCCGGTGGAGGGGTGCAACCGGGCCGCATGAAGAAAATCCTTGAAGCCGAATGATGGTCGAAAGGTACCAACTCCCGCGGAGTTGCGTCCCCCGACGACAAGGCGGAAAGACGGCGGGTATCCCCCATCCGGGGGCTTGGAAGGTGGAAAGACACGATGCATAAGGGAGCGCGGAGACATGGTCGCCTTCTAAGGGGGTCACCCTTCTTTTAAAGGCGACTCTCCTTACTTGCGTCTCCAGCCGTTGCGGGCCGAGTCTTCTCCAACACGCTCCAAGGCCCCCCTCCTGCGGCGCGGGGGCTGGGTCCCACACGTCACGCAAGCCGGCTTAGAGCAGAAGAAGCCAAACCGCCGTGCGCGGTGCGTACAACTGCCCAGCGGTTACAAGCGACTCTCCACTTTTGCCCAGACCAGCGGGCGAAAGGGCGGACAGCCATGCAGGCGGCATGCAACCGCGCCAAGTGGGCGCACTTCTCCGACTCCCAACACGCCCAGCATGGAGGCCCAGGCCCACGTGTCATGCAATCGGCGCGCCGAATGCTTCGTGCATGCAACTGCACCGCCACTTGCGCCACCACCGCGCCTCCTCGACTGTGGAACCAATACCGCGACTCGAGGCGACCCAGCGCACGACCCAGCAGCGCCAGCCTGGCGCGACGGTCAATGCGGCCAAAAATGGGCCGGCAGTAATGGCGGTGGCAGGAGCAGCGGCCCCGTCGTCAGCCAAGCTCACGTCCCATCCGGGGGTAGCAAGAGAACCCTCTCTCACGGCGTGAAGACAATGCGCCCGTGTTCCGTTCCTCGAACGGCTCGCGCACGCGCAACGGCCGCCCCGCCAACCACTCGCCCCGTCGCATTAACTCCGCGGCGGGACAGGCGGCGCCTCTGGCAGGAGAAGCAGGCGACGCTTCGCCTTCGCCATAATGACCGCGTCAAAAAAGGTACGCCGCGTCGTTCGATTTCGTATCCTTTTCCTTTTTCCCCTTTCTCTCTCTTGCAACAGGGACCGGGAAAGGGGGATACCCCGAAAAGGATCCTTCCCCGTGAAGGAACCATGCTCCGAGCCTCCCTACTGATTAGAGGTTCGAAGGCTGGCCCCACGGAAGGGTTCGAAAGCCGCCTCAGATCGCGTGGGCTCTACACCCACTACTGGTCAGAGGTTCGAAGGTCGGCCCCTCGGAAGGGTTCCACGGCCGCCTCAGGCTACTCGGGCTCCACGCCCACTACTGATCAGGGGTTCGAAGGCTGGCCCCCGAAGGGTTCACAGCCGCCTCAGACATAGAGCGAGGGATGACCATGGGTACGTTCGATACATAACCAAGGCTCGGGCTGCGCTCCCGAGGTACCCTAGGACATTTCTGAGACCAGCGGGAACGATCTTGTAACGGAATCCCATTAGAGGGAGGCATCGAGCCCTCGGACCCCGTCGCCAGGGGACCGGGTCCGGCAGATCACCCGCAGGTACTTTTGGGCGTGCCTCTGGGCCCCTAGCCGACCCCTGACGAATGGGGCACGGACGTCCACTCGGATCACCCGCCTGCAGCTCACCGGAGACACCATGTTCAGCGCCCATCGAGGGCAACATGGCGCTTTCCCCCCCTCCTCCTTGCGGAAAGGTGACGCAGGGGCGTATGAAAAAAAGTCGAGTCTGTCCCTGATCGCCCTCTGGCCCTGTGCAGAGGCTCGGGGCTGCTCTCGCAAACCCGGCTCCGGCCAAACCGTTGACAGCGTCAACATACCAGCCCGAGAACTTGGGACCCGACCGTACACCCGGGCTACGGCCAGCTCGCATGAGGGAACAACCAGACCAGCCGAAGCATTACGCGAGGCATTAAGACCTCGGAGGAGTCAAACCACTCCTCCGAGGCCTCGGGGGCTACACCCGGCGGGTGCGCTCGCGCGCACCCACCGGAACAAAACGCCACCGAGAAAGGCTGGTCCCCTTGCAAAAAAGTGCGACGAAAGCCTCCAAGCGAGTGCTAACACTCCCTTCGAGGCTCGGGGGCTACTGTCGGGGACCATAATTAGGGGTACCCTCAAGGCTCCTAATTCTCAGCTGGTAACCCCCATCAGCATAAAGCTGCTAAGGCCTGATGGGTGCGATTAAGTCAGGGATCAGTCCATTCGAGGGACTCGATCACGCCTCGCCCGAGACTAGCCTCGGACAAGGGCAGCCGACCCCGGAGGATCTCCGTCTCGCCCGAGGCCCCCTCCAGCGGCAAACATATTTCTGGCTCGCCCGAGGCCCTGTCTTCGCCAAGAAGCAACCCTGACCAAATCGCCGCACCAACCGACCAAATCGCAGGAGCATTTAATGCAAAGGTAGCCTAACACCTTTATCCTGACGCGCGCCCCCCAGCCGACAGAGCCGAAGTGACCGCAGTCACTTCACCGCTCCACTGACCGGCCTGACAGAAAGACAGCGCCGCCTGCGCCGCTCTGACTGCGGTGCCACTTGACAGAGTGAGGCTGACAGGCAGTCAGGCCCGGCCACAGGCACCATAGGAAGCTCCGCTTCGCCCGATCCAGGGCTCGGACTCGGGCTAAGCCCCGGAAGACGGCGAACTCCGCTCCGCCCGACCGAGGGCTCGGACTCGGGCTAAGCCCCGGAAGACGGCGAACTCCGCTCCGCCCGACCCAGGGCTCGGACTCGGGCTAAGCCCCGAAAGACGGCGAACTCCGCTCCGCCCGACCTAGGGCTCGGACTCGGGCTAAGCCCCAGAAGACGGCGAACTCCGCTCCGCCCGACCCAGGGCTCGGACTTTGGCTCAGCCCCAGAAGACGACGAACTCCGCTCCGCCCAACCCAGGGCTCGGACTCGGGCTAAGCCCCAGAAGATGGCGAACTCCGCTCCGCCTGACCCAGGGCTCGGACATGGGCTCAGCCCCAGAAGATGACGAACTCCGCTCCGCCCGACCCCAGGGCTCGGACTCCGCCCTAGCCTCAGCCGACGGTCTCCGCCTCGCCCGAACCAGGGGCTCGGACTCGACCTCGGCCACGGAAGACAGACTCGACCTCGACTTCGGAGGAGCTTCCACATCGCCCAACCTAGGGCGCAGACCAGCCACGTCAACAGGAGGCGCCATCATCACCCTACCCCGAGCTGGCTCGGGCCACGGGGAACAAGACCGGCATCCCATCTGGCTCGCTCCGCCAGATAGGCAATGATGGCGCCCTGCATACTCTGTGACGACGGCGGCTCTTAGCCCCCTTACGGAAGCAAGAGGACGTCAGCAAGGACTCAACAGCTCCGACAGCTATCCCTCCGCCAGGCTCCAGCACTCCTCCGACGGCCACGACATCACACCAGCTGGGTGCCAAAATCTCTCCGGCTGCCATGACGGCATGTACTTAGGGCGCTAGCTCTCCTCCGCTAGACACGTAGCACTCTGCTATACCCCCCCCATTGTACACCTGGATCCTCTCCTTACGCCTATAAAAGGAAGGACCAGGGCCCTCTTAGAGAAGGTTGGCCGCGCGGGGACGAGGATGAGACAGGCGCTCGTGTGAGGCCGCTCGCTCCCTCTCCCGCGTGGACGCTTGTAACCCCCTACTGCAAGTGCACCCGACCTGGGCGCGGGACGAACACGAAGGCCGCGGGATTTCCACCTCTTTCACGCCCATCTCCGGCCACCTCACTTCCCCCCTTCGCGCTCGGCCTCGCGTCGACCCATCTGGGCTGGGGCACGCGGCGACATTCACTCGTCGGCTTAGGGACCCCCCGGTCTCGGAACGCCGACAAATAGCTACAAAACTTAGTTATGAGTGTTAGTATGGCTAAGTAGCTTGAAGCGAGTTCTTGTGAACACAAACAATTACAGAGAGATCAACATAAGACACACGATTTTTATCCCGTGGTTCGGCCAAGTAACACTTGCCTACTTCCACGTTGCGGCGTCCCAATGGATGAGGGTTGCACTCAACCCCTTTCAAGTGATCCGATGATCAACTTGAATACCACGATATTTTCCTTAGAGTATTTTCCCGTTTGCGAGGAATCTCCACAACTTGGAGTCTCTCGCCCTTACAACAAGGATCACAATGAAGGCACAGAGTAAGGTTGGGAGAAGCAACACACACAAGACTCAAATACGCAGCACACCCACGCACACAAGTGAAGACTCGAGCTCAAATGACAACACAGGGAGTTCGCGACTCGAATGGAGCTCAATTCTTGTCGGGGACCATAATTAGGGGTACCCTCAAGACGCCTAATTCTCAGCTGGTAACCCCCATCAGCATAAAGCTGCAGAGGCCTGATGGGTACGATTAAGTCAGGGATCAGTCCATACGAGCGACTCGATCACGCCTCGTCCGAGCCTAGCCTCGGACAAGGGCAGCCGACCCCGAGGGATTTCCGTCTCGCCCGAGGCCCCCCTTTAACGGCGGACACATCTCCGGCTCGCCCGAGGCCTTGCCTTCGCTAAGAAGCAACCCTGACTAAATCGCCGCACTGACCGACCGAGTCGCAGGAGCATTTAACGCAAAGGTGGCCTGACACCCTTATCCTGACACGCGCCCCCCGGCAGAGCCGAAGTGACCCGGAAGACGGCGATCTCCGCTCCGCCCGACCCAGGGCTCGGACTCGGGCTAAGACCCGGAAGATGGCGATCTCCGCTCCGCCCGACCCAGGGCTCGGACTCGGGCTAAGACCCGGAAGACGGCGATCTCCGCTCCGCCCGACCCAGGGCTCGGACTCGGGCTAAGACCCGGAAGACGGCGATCTCCGCTCCGCCCGACCTAGGGCTCGGACTCGGGCTAAGACCCGGAAGACGGCGATCTCCGCTCCGCCCGACCCAGGGCTCGGACTCCGCCCTGGCCTCTGCCGAACGACCTCCGCCTCGCCCGACCCAGGGGCTCGGGCTCGGCCTCGGCAACGGAAGACAGACTCGACCCCAGCTTCGGAGGAGCCCCCACGACGCCCAGCCTCGGGCGCGGGCCCGCCACGTCTACAGGGAGCGCCATCATCACCCTACCCCGAGCCGACTCGGGCCGCAGAGAACGAGACCGGTGTCCCATCTGGCTAGCTCCGCCAGATAGGCAATGATGGCGCCCCGCGTGCCCTGTGACGACGGCGGCTCTCAGCTCCCTTACGGAAGCAGGGGGACGTCAGCAAGGACTCGACCGCTCCAACAGCTGTCCCTCCGCCAGGCTCCGTTGCTCCTCCGACAGCCACGACATCATACCAGCAGGGCGCCAAGATCTCTCCGGCTGCCACATTGGCAGGTACTTAGGGCGCTAGCTCTCCCTCCGCTAGACACGTAGCACTCTGCTACACCCCCATTGTACACCTGGATCCTCTCCTTACGACTATAAAAGGAAGGACCAGGGCCTTCTTAGAGAAGGTTGGCCGCGCAGGAACGAGGACGGGACAGGCGCTCTCTTGGGGCCGCTCGCTTTCCTCACCCGCGTGGACGCTTGTAACCCCCTACTACAAGCGCACCCGACCTGGGCGCGGGACGAACACGAAGGCCGCGGGATTTCCACCTCTCTCACGCCTGTCTCCGGCCACCTCGCCTTCCCCCCTTCGCGCTCGCCCACGCGCTCGACCCATCTGGGCTGAGGCACGCGACACACTCACTCGTCAGCTTAGGGACCCCCCGATCTCGAAACGCCGACAGTTGGCGCGCCAGGTAGGGGCCTGCTGCGTGCTGACGAACAGCTTCCCGTCAAGCTCCAGATGGGCAGTCTCCAGCAACCTCTCCGGGCCGGGACGGTGCTCCGTTTCGGGAGTCTTGAGTTCATGTCCTTCGACGGCAGCTACGACATGATACTCCTTCCACCGCCGCGCGACAACGACAATGGCGGCCGACAACCCGCCCGCCGGCGGCGGAATCGACGACATCTTCCCCGCGTGGTGGAAGAACAACATTCGAGCTCGCCCCGTCCTCTCCCCCGCCAATGGAGGAGGAGGCGGGGCAACCAAGGCCAAGCGGGAGGCCGCGCTTTGTCGGCTGTCGAGCGAATCGACGTTTCCAGCGCCCCAACGGAAGGCACGCCGGGCGTCGACCTCGCGTTCGAGACGAAGGCAAGCGCCGTCCCCCCGCGACGCACTGATCCCGAGCAAGAAGACGACGCCAGCGCGCTCGCGGAAAGCTTGCAGGACGTCGCCCTCGTACCTGAGACGACGGTGCAACCAGTCCCCGATGTGACTACGTCGCTCCTCGTCGACCAAAAGGTACTGACTAATCCCCATCCTACGTCATTTCGACTCGGCCTCAACCCGCCTAGCGACCTCGCTTTGGCGGGCGCTCTCGTTGAGGCGAGTGCAACCCCACTGGGGTTTCGTATGCGGTCGCCTTGGGACCGATTGACGGACGTCTCGACCTACGGGTCCTCTGGGTCCGAGGAAGATGACGATCCCAGCATCTGTTGGGATTTCTCTGGATTTGGCAACCCCAGCGCCATGCGGGACTTCATGACCGCATGTGACTACTGCCTCTCGGACTGTTCCGACGGTAGCCGCAGCCTTGACGACGAGGACTGCGGCCCAAGCCACGAATGTTTCCACGTCGAGCTAGGGGATCCCTCCGAAGGCAACCATCTTGACATGCCGGAGGACGGTGATCTTCCTAGGCCGGTGCCTCGCGCCGACATCCCGCGGGAGCTAGCTGTGGTCCCCGTTCCGGCGGGGGGTCACGACCCACAGCTCGAGCAAGTCCGCGGGGCGCAGGCCAGGCTCGACGAGGGAGCAGGAGCGCTTGAGCCGATCCGTCGGGACGTCGGGCAGGTATGGGCGGGCCAACCCCCGGCCAGGGAAATACGTCACCTGCCCCAAGGTTTCCAGCACCGCGTTGCCAACGACGTCAGGGTCAGACTGTCACCCGCATCCAGTGGGGTCGGTCAGAACCTGGCAGCCGCCGCGATGCTCCTCCGCACGATGCCGGAGCCATCAACCACCGAGGGTCGGCGAATCCAGGGAGAGCTCAAGAATCTCCTGGAAGGCGCTGCGGCCCGACGGGCCGAGAGCTCTGCCTCCCGAAGGCAGGGATACCAGTCGGAACCTCACGCCGCGACTTCCTGATTCATGCGGGAAGCCTCGGTCTACACCGGGCGCAAGCGCAACACCGCGCCTGCGGCCCCGGGCCTCCTCGGCAACGAGCACCACCGTCGCGACCGTCGGGCCCACCTCGACGAAAGGGTGCGCCGAGGCTACCACCCCAGGCGTGGGGGATGCTATGACAGTGGGGAGGATCGGAGTCCCTCGCCCGAACCACCCGGTCCGCAGGCCTTCAGTCGGGCCATCCGACGGGCGCCGTTCCCGACCCGGTTCCGACCCCCGACTACTATCACAAAGTACTCGGGGGAAACGAGGTCGGAACTGTGGCTCGCAGACTACCGCCTGGCCTGCCAACTGGGTGGAACGGACGACGACAACCTCATCATCCGCAACCTCCCCCTGTTCCTCTCCGACACTGCTCGCGCCTGGTTGGAGCACCTGCCACCGGGGCAGATCTCCAGCTGGGATGACTTGGTCCAAGCCTTCGCTAGCAATTTCCAGGGCACGTACGTGCGCCTCGGGAATTCCTGGGACCTCCGGAGCTGCCGGCAACAGCCGGGAGAGTCGCTCCGGGACTACATCCGGCGATTCTCGAAGCAGCGCACCGAGCTGCCCAACATCACCGACTCGGATGTCATCGACGCGTTCCTTGCCGGCACCACCTGCCGCGACCTGGTGAGTAAGTTGGGTCGCAAGACCCCCACCAGGGCGAGCAAGCTGATGGACGTCGCCACCAAGTTCGCCTCTGGCCAGGAGGCGGTCGAGGCTATCTTCCGAAAGGACAAGCAGCCCCAGGGCCGCCCATCGAAAGAGGCTCCCGAGGCGTCTACTCCGCGCGGCGCCAAGAAGAAAGGCAAGAAGAAGTCGCAATCGAAACGCGACGCTGCCGACGCGGACCTGGTCGCCGCCGCCGAGTTCAAGAACCCTCGGAAGCCCCCCGGAGGTGCTAACCTCTTCGACAAGATGCTCAAGGAGCCGTGCCCCTATCATCAGGGGCCCGTCAAGCACACCCTCGAGGAGTGCGTCATGCTTCGGCGCCACTTCCACAGGGCCGGGCCACCCGCGGAGGGTGGCAGGGCCCGTGATGATGACAAGAGGGAAGATCACCAAGCAGGAGAGTACCCCGAGGTCCGCGACTGCTTCATGATCTACGGTGGGCATGCGGCGAATGCCTCGGCTCGGCATCGCAAGCAAGAGCGCCGGGAGGTCTACTCGGTGAAGGTGGCGGCGCCAGTCTACCTAGACTGGTCCGACAAGCCCATCACCTTCGACCAAGCTGACCACCCCGACCATGTGCCGAGCCCGGGGAAATACCCGCTCGTCGTCGACCCCATCGTCGGCGACGTCAGGCTCACCAAGGTCCTGATGGACGGAGGCAGCTGCCTCAACGTCATCTACGCCGAGACCCTCAGGCTCCTGCGCGTCGATCTGTCCTCCGTCCGAGCAGGCGCTGCGCCCTTCCACGGGATCATCCCTGGGAAGCGCGTCCAGCCCCTCGGACGACTCGACCTTCCCGTCTGCTTCGGAACGCCCTCCAACTTCCGAAGGGAGACCTTGACGTTCGAGGTGGTCGGGTTCCGAGGAACCTACCACGCGGTACTGGGGAGGCCATGCTACGCGAAGTTCATGGCCGTCCCCAACTACACCTACCTGAAGCTCAAGATGCCGGGCCCCAACGAAGTCATCACCGTCGGCCCCACGTACAAACACGCGTTCGAATGCGACGTGGAGTGCGCGGAGTACGCCGAGGCCCTCACCGAGTCTGAGGCCCTCATCGCCGACCTGGAGAACCTCTCCAAAGAGGTGCCAGACGTGAAGCGTCATGCCGGCAACTTCGAGCCAGCGGAGACTGTTAAGGCCGTCCCTCTCGACCCCAGTGGCGACACCTCCAAGCAGACCCGGATGGGTTCCGGGCTCGACCCCAAATAGGAAGCAGTGCTCGTCGACTTTCTCCGCGCAAACGCCAACGTCTTTGCGTGGAGTCCCTCGGACATGCCCGGCATACCGAGGGATGTCGCCGAGCACTCGCTGGATATTCGGGCCGGAGCCCGACCCGTCAGGCAGCCTCTGCGCCGATTCGACGAGGAGAAGCGCAGAGTGATAGGCGAGGAGATCCACAAGCTAATGGCAGCAGGGTTCATCAAAGAGGTATTCCATCCCGAATGGCTTGCCAACCCTGTGCTTGTGAGGAAGAAAGGGGGGAAATGGCGGATGTGTGTAGACTACACTGGTCTCAACAAAGCATGTCCGAAGGTTCCCTACCCTCTACCTCGCATCGATCAAATCGTGGATTCCACTGCTGGGTGCGAAACCCTGTCCTTCCTCGATGCCTACTCAGGGTATCACCAAATCCGGATGAAAGAGTCCGACCAGCTCGCGACTTCTTTCATCACGCCCTTCAGCATGTACTGCTATGTCACCATGCCGTTCGGTTTGAGGAATGCGGGCGCGACGTACCAGCGGTGCGTGAACCATGTGTTCGGCGAACACATCGGTCGCACAGTCGAGGCCTACGTCGACGACATCGTGGTCAAGACAAGGAAGGCTTCCGACCTCCTCTCCGACCTTGAAGTGACATTCCGATGTCTCAAGGCGAGCGGAGTCAAGCTCAATCCTGAGAAGTGTGTCTTCGGGGTGCCTCGGGGCATGCTCCTGGGGTTCATCGTCTCCGAGCGAGGCATCGAAGCCAACCCGGAGAAGATCGCAGCTATCACCACCATGGGACCCATCAAGGACTTAAAAGGCGTACAGAGGGTCATGGGATGTCTCGCGGCCCTGAGCCGCTTCATTTCACGCCTCGGCGAAAGAGGTCTGCCTCTGTACCGCCTCTTAAGGAAGACCGAGTGTTTCGCTTGGACCCCTAAGGCCAAGGAAGCTCTCGGGAACCTGAAGGCGCTCCTTACAAAGGCGCCTATCTTGGTGCCTCCAGCTGATGGAGAAGCCCTCCTGGTCTACGTCGCCGCGACCACTCAGGTGGTTAGCGCCGCGATTGTGGTCGAGAGGCAAGAAGAAGGGCATGCATTGCCCATTCAAAGGCCAGTCTACTTCGTCAGCGAGGTACTGTCCGAGACCAAGATCCGCTACCCACAAGTTCAGAAGCTGCTGTATGCTGTGATCCTGACGAGGCGGAAGTTACGACACTACTTCGAATCTCACCCGGTAACTGTGGTGTCATCCTTCCCCCTGGGGGAGATCATCCAGTGCCGAGAGGCCTCGGGCAGGATCGCAAAGTGGGCGGTGGAAATCATGGGCGAAACGATCTCGTTCGCCCCTCGGAAGGCCATCAAGTCCCAGGTGTTGGCGGACTTCGTAGCCGAATGGGTCGACACCCAGCTGCCGACGGCTCCGATCCAACCGGAGCTCTGGACCATGTTTTTCGACGGGGCGCTGATGAAGACGGGAGCCGGCGCGGGCCTGCTCTTCATCTCGCCCCTCGGGAAGCACCTACGCTACGTGCTACGCCTCCATTTCCCAGCGTCCAACAATGTGGCTGAGTACGAGGCTCTGGTCAACGGGTTGCGGATCGCCATCGAGCTAGGGGTCAGACGCCTCGACGCCCGCGGTGACTCGCAGCTCGTCATCGACCAAGTCATGAAGAACTCCCACTGCCGCGACCCAAAGATGGAGGCCTACTGCGATGAGGTTCGGCGCCTGGAAGACAAGTTCTACGGGCTCGAGCTCAACCACATCGCTCGGCGCTACAACGAGACTGTGGACGAGCTGGCTAAAATAGCCTCGGGGCGAACAACGGTTCCCCCGGACGTCTTCTCCCGGGATCTGCATCAACCCTCCGTCAAGATCGACGACACGCCCGAGCCCGAGGCACCCTCGGTTCGGCCCGAGGCGCCCTCGGTTCAGCCCGAGGTACCCTCGGCCCCCGAGGGCGAGGCACTGCACGTCGAGGAGGAGCAGAGCGGGGCCACGCCTGATCGAAATTGGCAGACCCCATACCTGCAATATCTTTGCCGAGGAGAGCTACCCCTCGACCAAGCCGAGGCTCGGCGAGTAGCGCGACGCGCCAAGTCGTTCGTCTTGCTGGGCGATGAGGAGGAGCTCTACCACCGCAGCCCCTCGGGCGTCCTCCAGCGATGCATCTCCATCGCCGAAGGACAGGAACTCCTGCAAGAAATACACTTGGGGGCTTGCGGCCATCACGCAGCGCCTCGAGCCCTTGTCGGGAATGCTTTCCGGCAAGGCTTCTACTGGCCAACAGCGGTAGCTGACGCCACTAGAATTGTCCGCACCTGCGAAGGGTGCCAATTCTATGCGAAGCAGACCCACCTGCCCGCTCAGGCTCTGCAGACGATACCCATCACCTGGCCCTTTGCTGTATGGGGTCTGGACCTCGTCGGTCCCTTGCAGAAGGCGCCCGAGGGCTACACGCACCTGCTGGTCGCCATCGACAAATTCTCCAAGTGGATCGAGGTCCGACCCCTGAACAGCATCAGGTCCGAGCAGGCGGTGGCGTTCTTCACCAACATCATCCATCGCTTCGGGGTCCCAAACTCCATCATCACCGACAACGGTACCCAGTTCACCGGCAGAAAATTCTTGGATTTTTGCGAGGATCACCACATCCGGGTGGACTGGGCCGCCGTGGCTCATCCCATGTCGAATGGGCAAGTAGAGCGTGCCAACGGCATGATTCTACAAGGGCTCAAGCCCCGGATTTACAACAACCTCAACAAGTTCGGTAAGCGATGGATGAAGGAACTCCCCTCGGTGATCTGGAGCCTGAGGACAACGCCAAGCCGAGCCACGGGCTTCACGCCGTTCTTCCTGGTCTACGGGGCCGAGGCCATCTTGCCCACTGACCTGGAATATGGCTCCCCGAGGGCGAGGGCCTACAACGATCAAAGCAACCAAGCTAGCCGAGAAGAATCGCTGGACCAGCTGGAAGAGGCTCAGGACAAGGCCTTACTACACTCGGCGCGGTACCAGCAGTCCCTGCGACGCTACCACGCCCGAGGGGTCCGGCCCCGAGACCTCCAGGTGGGCGACCTGGTGCTTCGGCTGCGGCAAGACGCCCGAGGGAGGCACAAGCTCACGCCCCCCTGGGAGGGGCCATTCGTCATCGCCAAAGTTCTGAAGCCCGGAACATACAAGCTGGCCAACAATCAAGGCGAGATCTACGGCAACGCTTGGAACATCAAACAGCTACGTCGCTTCTACCCTTAAGATGTTTTCAAGTTGTTCATATACCTCGCGCCGACGCAAAAGTTTAGTCATCAAGGAAGGGTCGGCCTCGCCTCGGCAAAGCCCGACCCTCCCTCGGGGGCTAGAAGGGGGGAGACCCCCTCTGCGTCGAAATTTTCCTCGAAAAAAGATCTCTTTTAGCAGAATTTCTTTCGTGCTTTTTGACTACTTCGAAAAGCGGATCCTAGAAACGACGGAGTACACGTAAGCAGCCAAGGCTGACCGAGCCGTGGGACTCCTACGCCTCTGGGATACGGATACCTCACTCATCACCTTCTGCGATAAGTAACTCGCGTTCGGATAAAGTGATCCCGCGGACCGAACAAGTCTTTACGTTCGGAAGCTCTTCTGCCGAAGCGGATCCTTCGAGCCTTCTCGACTGAGTCGGAGACAGGGCCTCATGGATGGGTGAAAGTACGCGTAAGCGGCAAGGCCGACCGAGCCGAGGGACTCCCACGCCTCCGGGATACGGATACCTCACTCATCACCTCCCGCGAGAAGCAACTCTCGCTCGCACAAACATTCCTGTTACCGACAAAAAGTCCAGATGCTCGAAATAAGAGGAAAGGAGACGCAGCTTTACAACGCAGCGAGGGTGTGTTTTCTGGCCTCAGCGGCCGCAGAAGGCACACGCTACAAGGCGATCTGATCCTGCAGGCTCGGGTCTTCACGCTGGAGGGGGGCTGTAACACCCTCGGCATCGACGACACCTTCAGCGAGGTCCGACCCAGCCTCGAACGACGACGCGGTCCAGGGACTTCTCCGGGAATCCGACCCGAGCAGGCGGCTTGGCCGGTTACCCCAGGGGCCTCAGCTAACCATCATCCAAGGGCGCCAGCCCGGTCCGAGGCCTCGGCTGGTCAACTCCGGCGCTGGTCCCGCTGACGGACAACTCGGCTAGGCTCCGGCCAACCAGGTTCCCATTTTCGAGCCAACTCCGCCTCTGTTCGTGCTGATATCGCTACCCCTAGCCTCGGCTCATCGAAGAGCGGCCAAGGGGTCCCTTTAACTAAGCTAGAGGAGCCTCAGACAACAAGGCCGATCGAGCCGAGGGACTCCTACGCCTCCGGGATATGGATACCTCACTCGTCACCTTGACACGGGGCGACTCACGCTTGGTGAAGCGGTTCAGATAATCAACAGGCGAGACTTAGTGCTCGAAGATGAGGAAAAAACACGGCTCCGTGACGAAATTACATACATGTTCAGGCCTCGACAGCCGCGATGAACAAAAACACTGGCATTCAAGGTGCCATTACAAACGGAACCCCGGTTCCCCCTCCGCAGGTACGAACAACCCCACTCCATGGGGAAAGGCCTGCGGAGCAACAGAAGACTGACGAGCGGCTCGCCGCCGCCCGCTCTGACTACGACGACAACGACCCCCGCTCCGGATGGTCGAGCTGCAGCAGCATAGGCCTCAGGGTGGGTGCTGCTGCAATCTTGCCCTCGCCCACACCGACGCCCGAGGGGCGAGGACAAGTACGAAGAACCAGAGGCCCGAAGCGCGGATGGTGGCGGTGATCCCATCGGTGACGGGGACTTCTCGAGCCGCCTCCGCCTCGGCACCGACGGCAGGGGCCATCGGCCCCCCGGTAGATCCCCACTCAAATCCTCCCGGGCGAGTGGGGCACCGACCTCCGCGTGAGGGCGCCATCCCGGTGCAAAGGCAGGACCACCCCAGAACACGAACGCCGCCCTAGCAGCGCGCGACATCTTGGGTGGTCCTCCCGTGCACACGGCGCGGCAGCCGCCCTCCGACAGGAGGGGCCGCCGGGAGCCAAGACGACGGGCCCGACACGCTGGAGGTGACGACGCCTGCCGTCGACCAGCCCCGCGTTGTCGAAGTCCGGACCGCCCGCAGGGCCAGTGAGCGCCCTCTCCCTCGAACGCCGCGGGAATGGGTGACCCGCGAACCCGCGTGGGAGGTAGAGCGCCGGCTCAGCCCGGCCCCCACCCCAGCGAGGATGATGAACATCCTTGAAGCTGAGGGTGGGACCAAGATCGCAGCCCGGCTTGCTTCTCCCCACCCAGGAACTGGCGGTCACCGTCTTGGGTGACCACCAGCGGGGGGGGAGCGATCGGGCCGCATGATGAAAATCCTTGAAGCCGAACGATGGCTGAAAGGTACCAACTCCCGCGGAGTTGCGTTCCTCCAACGATGAGGCGAAAAGACGGCGGATGCCCCCCATCCGGGGGCTTGGAAGGTGGAAAGACGCGACACATAAGGGAGGAAGAAGACATGGTTGCCTTCCGAAAGGGGTCACCCTCCTTTTAAAGGCAACTCTCCCTACGTGCGCCCCCAAACGCCACGGGCTGAGTCTTCTCCAACACGCTCCAAGGCCCTCCCCTGCGGCGCGGGGGGTGGGTCCCGCATGTCATGCAAACCGGCTCAGAGCCGAAGAAGCCAAACCGCCGCGCGCGGCGCGCACAACCGCCCAGCAGTTACAAGCGACCCCCCACTTTTTCCCAGACCAACAGGCGGAAGCGGCGGGCAGCCATGCAGGCGGCATGCAACCGCGCCAGGTGGACGTGCTTCTCCGACTCCCAACACGCCAGCACGGAGGCCCAGGCCCACGTGTCACGCAACCGGCTCGCCAGATGCTGCATGCAGGCAACTACACCGCCACTTGCGCCACCATCGCGCCTCTTCGGTTGCGGAACCAATGCCGCGGCTCGAGGCGACCCAGCACACGACCCAGCGGCGCCAGCCTGGCGCGACGGTCAATGCAGCCGAAAGCGGGCCGGCAGTAATGACGGTGGCAGGCGAGCGGGAGCAGCGGTCACGTCGTCAGCCAGGCTCACGTCCCATCCAGGGGCAGCAAGAGAGCCTCCTCTCACGGTGTGAAGACGGCGCGCCCGTGATCCGTCCCTCGAACGGCTCGCGCACGCGTAACGGCCGCCCCGCCAACCACTCGCCTCGTCGCATTAACTCCGCGGCGGGACAGGCGGCGCCTCTGGCAGGAGAAGCGGGCGACGCTTCGCCTTCGCCGTAATAACCGCGCCAAAAAAGGTACGCCACGTCGTTCGATTTCGTATCCTTTTCCTTTTTTCCTCTTTCTCTATCTCTTGCAACAGGGACCGGGAAAGGGGGATACCCCGAAAAGGATCCTTCCCTGTGAAGGAACCGGGCTCCGAGCCCCCCTACTGATCAGAGGTTCGAAGGCTGGCCCTCCGAGGGGTTCAACAGTTGCCTCAGATCGCGTGGGCCCTACACCCACTACTGGTCAGAGGTTCGAAGGCCGGCCCCCCGAAGGGCTCCACGGCCGCCTCAGGCTACCCGGGCTCCGCGCCCATTACTGATCAGGGGTTCAAAGGCTAGCCCCCGAAGGGTTCACAGTCGCCTCAGACGCCGAGCGAGGGATGACCAGGGGTACGTTCGATACATAACCGAGGCTCGGGCTGCGCTCCCGAGGTACCCTAGGACATTTCCGAGACCAGCGGGAGCGATCTTGTAACGGAATCCCATCGGAGGGAGGCATCGAGCCCTCGGACCCCGTCGCCAGGGGACCGGGTCCGGCAGATCACCCGCAGGTACTTTTGGGCGTGCCTCTGGGCCCCTAGCCGACCCCCAACGAACGGGGCACGGACGTCCACTCGGATTACCCGCTTGCAGCTCACCGGAGACACCATGTTCGGTGCCCATCGAGGGTAACATGGCGCACTCCCCCCTCCTCCTTGCGGAAAGGCGACGTAGGGGCGTATGTAAAAAAGCCGAGTCTGTCCCTGATCGCCCTCTCGCCCTGTGCGGAGGCTCGGGGGCTGCTCTCGCAAACCCGGCTCCGGCCGAACCGTTGACAGCGTCAACATACCAGCCCGAGAGCTTGGGCCCCGACCGTGCACCCGGGCTACGGCCAGTTCGCATGAGGGAACAACCAGACCAGCCGAAGCATTACGCAAGGCATTAAGACCTCGAAGGAGTGAAACCACTCCTCCGAAGCCTCGGGGGCTACACCCGGCGGGTGCGCTTGCGCGCACCCACCGGAACAAAATGCAACCGAGAAAGGCTGGTCCCCTTGCAAAAAAGTGCGACGAAAGCCTCAAAGCGAGTGCTAACACTCCCTTCGAGGCTCGGGGGCTACTGTCGGGGACCATAATTAGGGGTACCCTCAAGACGCCTAATTCTCAGCTGGTAACCCCCATCAGCATAAAGCTGCAGAGGCCTGATGGGTAGGATTAAGTCAGGGATCAGTCCATTCGAGCGACTCGATCACGCCTCGTCTGAGCCTAGCCTCGGACAAGGGCAGCCGACCCCGAGGGATTTCCGTCTCGCCCGAGGCCCCCCTTTAACGGCGGACACAACTCCGGCTCGCCCGAGGCCTTGCCTTCGCTAAGAAGCAACCCTGACTAAATCGCCGCACCGACCGACCGAGTCGCAGGAGCATTTAACGCAAAGGTGGCCTGACACCCTTATCCTGACACGCGCCCCCCGGCAGAGCCGAAGTGACCGCCATCACTTCGCCGCACCACTGACCGGTCTGACAGAAGGACAGCGCCGCCTGCGCCACTCCGACTGCAGTGCCACTTGACAGAGTGAGACTGACAGGCAGTCAGGCCCTGCCAAAGGCGCCATAGGAAACTCCGCTCCGCCCGACCCAGGGCTCGGACTCGGGCTAAGACCCGGAAGACGGCGATCTCCGCTCCACCCGACCCAGGGCTCGGACTCGGGCTAAGACCCGGAAGACGGCGATCTCCGCTCCGCCCGACCCAGGGCTCGGACTCGGGCTAAGACCCGGAAGACGGCGATCTCCACTCCGCCCGACCCAGGGCTCGGACTCGGGCTAAGACCCAGAAGACGGCGATCTCCGCTCTGCCCGACCCAGGGCTTGGACTCGGGCTAAGACCCGGAAGACGGCGATCTCCGCTCCGCCCGACCCAGGGCTCGGACTCGGGCTAAGACCCGGAAGACGGCGATCTCCGCTCCGCCCGACCCAGGGCTCGGACTCGGGCTAAGACCCGGAAGACGGCGATCTCCGCTCCGCCCGACCCAGGGCTCGGACTCGGGCTCAGCCCCAGAAGACGACGAACTCCGCTTCGCCCGACCCCAGGGCTCGGACTCCGCCCTGGCCTCTGCCGAACGACCTCCGCCTCGCCCGACCCAGGGGCTCGGGCTCGGCCTCGGCAACGGAAGACAGACTCGACCCCAGCTTCGGAGGAGCCCCCACGACGCCCGGCCTCGGGCGCGGGCCCGCCACGTCAACAGGGAGCGCCATCAGCACCCTACCCCGAGCCGACTCGGGCCGTAGAGAACGAGACCGGTGTCCCATCTGGCTAGCTCCGCCAGATAGGCAATGATGGCGCCCCGCGTGCCCTGTGACGACGGCGGCTCTCAGCTCCCTTACGGAAGCAGGGGGACGTCAGCAAGGACTCGACCGCTCCAACAGTTGTCCCTCCGCCAGGCTCCGTTGCTCCTCCGACAGCCACGACATCATACCAGCAGGGCGCCAAGATCTTTCCGGCTGCCACATTGGCATGTACTTAGGGCGCTAGCTCTCCCTCCGCTAGACACGTAGCACTCTGCTACACCCCCATTGTACACCTGGATCCTCTCCTTACGACTATAAAAGGAAGGACCAGGGCCTTCTTAGAGAAGGTTGGCCGCGCGGGAACGAGGACGGGACAGGCGCTCTCTTGGGGCCGCTCGCTTCCCTCACCCGCGTGGACGCTTGTAACCCCCTACTGCAAGCGCACCCGACCTGGGCGCGGGACGAACACGAAGGCCGCGGGATTTCCACCTCTCTCACGCCCGTCTCCGGCCACCTCGCCTTCCCCCCTTCGCGCTCGCCTACGCGCTCGACCCATCTGGGCTGAGGCACGCGGCACACTCACTCGTCGGCTTAGGGACCCCCCGGTCTCGAAACGCCGACAATTCTCTAACACAACAAAGCGAATGCGCGGGAGCAGAGTCTGGATGCCTTAGAATACTTAGTGAATACTTAGGTTTATCCTCCATGCACCTAGGGGTCCCTTTTATAGCCCCAAGGCAGCTAGGAGTCGTTGGAGATCAACATGGAAGGCTATCCTTGCCTTCCGTCGAGTGGCGCACCGGACAGTCTGGTGCGCCACCGGACAGGTCCTATAGTCTGTCCGGTGCGCGATCTCCTTCCAAATTTGGCATATCTAGCCGTTGCTCCTCTGGGCTGATTGGCGCACCGAACACTATCTGGTGCACACCGGACAGTCCGGTGCACCAGCTGACCGTTGGAGCAGTCCACGTGTCGCGCGAAGATTGCGCGGCCGACCGTTGGCGCTGGCGACCGTTGGCTCACCGAACAGTCCGGTGCACCACCGGACAGTCCGGTGAATTATAGTCGTACGCCGTCGTTGATTCCCGAGAGCGGCGAGTTCACGCGGACCGGCCTGGCGCACTGGACACTGTCCGGTGCACCACCGGACACTCCGGTGTGCCAAGCCGAGCTGGAGTTTGATGCACATAGCCAACTCTTTTTCCAATTCTTTTCTCACTGTTTCTAGCACTTAGCCAAACACATTAGTACTCAAAACAATGTACTAGCTCTAGAAACGTACCTTTTTCTTTGATTTGCACTTCTCACTTTACTTGGCACATAAGAACTTAATTAACCGTGTTGGGCACTTAATCACCAAAACATTATTGAAATTGCCCAAGGGCACATTTCCCTTTCAGTCGTCTCGCCACCGAAGTCTAGCACACCTCAATGAGAACTTATTCTATAAGATAAGTGGTAATCTAGTTAATTTGGCTAAGCTGGACATAATCATTTAAGTCGTTGCTCCCTCCCAACCGTGGCGGCCACTCGGTGCTCGTCGAAGCCGCTGCGTCAACTCATTCTACGCCTTGAACAACCTCAAAGTGGGCCTGCGTTCACTTGTTCTCAACATCGGGTAGGATAGAAATGAAATCCAACAAGGGACTAAAATAAACAAACAAAAAATGACACAGAATTTGCTCAGACCATTATATTCGCAAAGTTCAAAATTAATTCAATGATGAAACATATTTATCTAGCTAACCCGCAATTTCTAGCATTGATCACAGAAGGACCCAAAACCTTTATTAGTGTGGTTTATTGGATCTTGATCCAGTCGAACCCAAAAATAAAAGGAATATCCATGATTTTGAGATTGAATTGCTTCTAAGATTGTTGATACGACATTGTTTGACAAGTTTGCCTATTTAGAAAAAGCTACTCAGTACAAATAGGGTGTCGATTGTTTTGGAAGACAATGTGGATTATTCTCACTACACTCAATGCACACATTTCTTACACATGAACACTTGCCTACTCATCATGTTAGTATTCAGATTCATGAAATCCATGGTTTGGTACTCAACAAAAAAGATAATTGAAAAGAAGAGAGAGCTCTATAGCATATATGGCCCTAACTGGTTTGTTGGTCTTTGGTCGTTTCTTAGTTATTTTTGGTGATTTTGTTGTACTGGTTGTTCTCATTAGAGGGTCCTCCTCGTCTTAATACAAGGATACTATGCTCTCATGTTTGTTCAAGAAAAAAGGGAACATAAACATACTTTATGGTAACCTTTCTTGTTGTAGCTCTATAGGACTGAAACATGCTCATCGATAAGTCGTTGCGTCCACTCGTTCTGTGCCTTGAACAACATTATCGTGCTACACCATCTCCTCCAAGTGCACCTACGTTCACTTGCTCTCAACGTCGGGTAGGCTAGAAATGAAATACAACAAGGGACTAAATTTCGTCCATTTGTAACATCTTCTAGATCCAGAAATGTAAATCAGTTGAAGAGTGGGGCTAATGGTATCTTTAAAACGTACATTAGCATATAATAAAATCAGGCCATTTGACACTTAAACACTTGTGCTATCCCCTTTCATGTCTCGCTTCATTGGATTTATTATGGCAAAGATAAAAGGAGGGTAGAAGATAAATGTAGCATGGAAACTGGATGATAAAAAATTTGCACAAGTAACCAATACAGCTTTCAAATACATAATATGATGTAATCAAACAAAGGTGTCAAATTGATAACCTTTCGCTTGTTTTATGGCTTCTTCACTGTCACACATATCCCAAGTATTTCTGTAAAAAATCTTCCCACTTGAAATATCTTCATCTAACGGTCTTATGGCATCAACATGAGCAGATTTATTCGTTGAACCTTCAATGAGATGTAATGGTGAAATTGGCCCTGCTCATCAGAGTGGGTCATCATATTCATGTTGTTTGATAATGGATAGTGGATGCATTACAAAAATTCAGCAACCTAGATTCAATGTGCAAACCCCACATTCAGTACCTTCCTCTTCATCATATCAAGCATAGGGTGATAAGGTGTCTTAGGTTCAGTGATATTATCTCTTTCTGGTTTGTTTGAATCAATGTCATTTAAATTCTCCTCATCAATGACCCTTGGAACACATCAACAGTGGTGTTTTTGCAGGGCAAACCATTATGCCAAAAAAAGAAGTTGAGACGACACCACTAACCCTGTCTTATTGGGTTCTCTAGCTTTCATTTTGTCTTGACAAATGCATGGTTTGGTTTTGACCATGGAAAGATAATTGTTTTGCAAGAGCTAACGATCTTTCTTCACCACCGATACTTTCTTCTAATAAACATGTATCAACAATTAATACAAAGGGAAACCACATGTCTCAACAATAAAACATATAGCTGATGCATCAAAGATTATGATGTACCAAAGAAAAATAACAACTAAAGAAAAGCACGGAGTTCCATATCTTTTAAATCGCACCTTGAGTAATCTTACTTTTGCTGATAACTTGTTCCATGGTACTGATGTGAGAGTCGAATCCAGTATAGGAGAAGAGAAACAACTTTATCTGTTGCTTGAAGCTCTAACCACCAAACCAATACCTCTAGTATATGCATCGACACTTCCTCCTATTTTGTTAGGAAACAAATGAAAAGGTGATCTCATCCTCGTTATCAATAAAACAATAAGAGATTCTTTCTCTCTGCACCATTATGACATTTCATCTAACACTTTATCAGCGTGTAGAATTTCTCCACTAATAGCAGGGTTGTTTGCAGTATTGATGTTCTAGGATAATTGTTCTGCCTAAATTATTGTCACTACAAAAATTTCAGGCAACAGATATATAACTGAAACAGTATAGCGAAAATACTTGTTATTGAAAATGATGGAGTACTTGTTCGACCTTTTGTCAGCCAGGTGATTTGGTCCAGCCATATGCACGCCATGATGTTTCCTTGGCTATAATAAGCATAGCGGCTACTATTAATAGATTAGCCAATGATGCATTTCATATCAAGGTAGTGCAAGTAGAAAAATAATGAAAACAAGGTCTTTAGAGTGAACCGGTGATGCATACCATGATCCGATGCAGGCTCTGAATAGGAGACCGAGCCATCAAGTAGGTCTACATTAAGCCGCATCGTACCATACTTCACAAAGACCACCATAGAACGATGAGGACACTCGGTGTTAGCCAACCAAAATTACTGACCAAGTAGATACGGCTACTCAACCACACAGGATGAGCAACGCGACCCAACCTATGCAAGGGTCTCAGCGGCTCGTTGGTTTGCCGCCGCCCACCTCTCCATCTATGTACACGACATAAGGGCGTGCACACGCCGTATTGTCAGAAGATTAGAACAGGCTAGAGGCAACGAGACAGTGAGAAAACATAAAAAAGCAAATCCTGAGCCTAGGTGCTCACCAGATCGTGTGACTGGAAGATCCCCCTTCTTCTCCCTGTATGTGCAACGGTGCCACCTTGGGCCACTGAAAACACAACGAGGGAATGGGACGTGGAGGAAGGAACGTAAGGAGCAAGCTCCACCATCGAGGGGGCTCCTGCCCCACGCGTCGTTGACATGCACGCCAACGAAGCAGCCTGCATTACATGCTGTCGGAGGGAAAATCCTCCGGCCGGGTGGCGGAATGCACCCGCTCTAATCCTAAGATAAGGAGGGGGCCTAAGCGGTTGCCTGTTTGGTGAAATCTGGAAGAACACAAGAGGACTCGAGGGATTATAGTGGTTCAAGCCGCCGGAGCGTAATACCCTACCTCCACTGTGTGTAAGCTGTATTGAGTGTAATTGAGCGTGTCCCCTGTAACGCTGTGTGCCTTCCCTTTTATAGTTTAAGGGAGGCACATACAAGGATGCTGAGCCCCAACATGCGGGCCCACGAGCATAATGGAAGAAATACATTATGTGAATAACTAATGTTGACAGAGTAACGCATGAGTAATCAGCGGGAGTCATGATGACTGCAGTCCATGCAGCATTGATAGGTAGTAACCCTTTCCTGGTAACGCAGGAGTAATGGTGAATCATTGCCCTCGCTATGGTAACGTGTGAGTAATTGCACAGCCCACGCAATGTGGACTGGGCGCGCCGCCTGTCACTGGAATGGACAGACGCACGTCTTATCCGCGATAAATGCCAAGACACGCGTAGCCCAGAGGCTTTATGTCAGGCTCCGCTCGTTGGCTTACGCCGCGCGTAGTAGGCCACGTGGCAGCATCGGGTCTCCGCCTGGGCGGGGAGCAGGAGTGTATGCGATAAGGTCCAGATCCCACCAGATCAGGTCTGGACACGTGTCGGCTTCGGACCCCCGCCTCGGTCCCGATTAAGGCCCGGGTATGCTATGTCCTGGAACCCTGGGACCCCGCTGTGGGTGGCCCGGACCCCATATGGGGGGTCCGGATCCCATTCTAGGGGTCCGGTTCGCACACGTGGGGGTCCTGGGCCAGACTTGGAGGCCTAGACCGTATATACAGGGGTCCGGTACTCTCCCATGGGGTCCGGACTCACTGTTGATGCCTTGGAGTATATCACTTTCTCTGGACATGTGGCGGCCCCGAACCCGCCCATATGGTGGGGTCAGGCGCTGTTGCTGGCCCAGAGTAGTCGCCCGAGGCTGGGCGAGTCATGGCCTGGTCCCACATACAACTCTTTTACCACGCGACTAAAGATAGTCGCGTGGGTACTGTATCTTTATACAGTAGTAAGGGGTACCCTAGTTTCAGGGTACCGACACATGCCCTGGGGACTGGGGTCGTTCATCGGCGGGTGCAGGCACGAGCAATAGAAAAGTGGCGCCACTACGTCCGATGAGGAGGAACAACTATAACTAAGGGGAGTCCATAGGCGGGAGCCAGTCTGGGTGTGTCGACGAGATGGTGAAGAGGTGCTCCTCGGCGCGCAGCAGCGTCAGGGATGGGGCGTCAATGGGGGCCGATTTGACCATGGTTGCGGTCAGTTCCACGACGGACATTAGCAGCTGGTCGGTGCCCATGAAACATAGCCCTGGGGTGTGGTCTACGCTGGGAAGTGGCGGAAGCTCGGAGGTGGTGCTAGAGGATACGATGGTGCTGAAGCTTTCACGGGAAGCGAAGAGAAGAGGAAGGCGGCGACACAGACATGCATATGAGGAGAGGAGCGGAGATGGTAGTTGTTACTTATCTCACACGCGCCCGAGCGGCGCGGGGGCTCCATCCATTGCGCGTGGATGAGGACGCAGGCTGGCGCGGGCGATCATCCATATCCACAGCGGATTGCATGCATGCGGGGCTTGGGACGCGGAGCTCCTGGGATGTAGCGGATCGAGACACAGAGTGGACGGGGTTGTTGCGCGGAGGTTGCGATGCGTGCGTGATGTAGCGGATCGGCGGGCGCAGACGTGAGCGCGGGTTGATTTGGAAAAAGTGGAAGTATCTTTTTGCAAAATATTGACGCAGGACAACCATAGAAACTGGTGCTTTAAGTATAGTATAGATATTATATATGTGGTGATCAGAGTTGATGTTAAAAGAAGCCTAATCTATTTTTTCGGTCGTTGTTCCAAATCAAACCCTAAAACGTTCAAAACACCCAAACTATAGGACAAAGTGTACATTAGTCGACTAGTGACCTCATTCCCTACAAGGATAATACTCGTTAAAATTAAGGTGTTGTTTGGTCCGTATATTTGTAACGTGATGGATAAATAACAGTAAATCATGTTTGTTAAAGTCCAACCGTAATCACACTACCGGACACAGCCGCTTTGCCGAGTGCCTAAGCGCTCCGCAAAACCTAGAAAACACTCAGCAAAGAAGTCTCGGTGAACTGTACATCGGAAACGGCTTCTTTGTCGAGTACTTTTTTGTCGGGCACTCGGCAAAGAATTTGTCGAGTGCCACGTGGCTCTAGGCAAAAAAGTCACTGTCACGACGCCATGTCTATATACTGTAGGAAAACACCACAAAAAGTTTGGTGAAAAAAGGCAAATATTTATTGCCGAGTGTCAAAGAAAGTCACTCGGCAAAATATAGTGTCGAGTGCCAACAGGTGGGTACTCGGGAAAGAAGCTATTTTGCCGAGTGTCAACGTCTGGCTCTCGATAAAGTTAACGGACGTCACCTATAGACGGCTGCTGACGGTCCTTTGCCGAGCGTCGCTTTTCGCCGAGAGTTTGACACTCAGCAAAAAGGTCTTTGTCGAGTGTCTGTAGATGCCGAGTGTCCCACACTCGATAAAGGAGGTCGTTGTCGAGAGTGTTTGTTCGCCGAGTGTGGTAGTTGACAAAGAATTCTTTGTCGAGTACCTGACAAATTGCACTCGGCAAAGCGTCGAGCACTCGACAAAGAGCCAGATTTCGGTGGTGTCAGATACCACACTAGAAAGTAATACATGCCTATTAAAACTTATTATCGTTGGTACTTAAGCGTGAATCATTACCATTACTATTTATGTTACATTTTATGAACTAAACAATACCTAAAAGGAGACCAACAAGCTAAGAAGCAAAACGAACAAGCGAGATGCTCTCAACTTCGACTTAACCAAAGCAAGAGCCCAAAATAAAATCACCGAACCTAACTACTGACTTGATGATTCCCAAACCTTCCTTGTCACTGCAGAAGTTCACGAAAGAGATAGGAAGTCAAACAGGAAATCGAAGCACCTGGAAACATCAAAAACCAAAAACAACACTCAAAGTGTCGAGGTCGGTATGGAGTTATATGACATTTTGTACGGTGCATAGGTTCAATGCTGAGACAAATTTCATCAACTCAAACTAAAGAGAAAAATTTAAAGCTCGGCCAAACTGACTCTGATTGAACTAAAATTTTGCATACACATTCTCTAGAAGATTTGCAAGGTGTCTCAAAAATTTGGGCCCCAAAAGATTGAAGCTTGAATGCTAGCTAAAAAAACTAGCTCTCAAACAGAGGTTTTCTCAATTTTAGCTATAGGAAGCCCTGGGCTCTATTTAGCTATAGGAAGCCCCGACCACGTACCGACCAGGTGCGCGACCGCACCGGACCCTTTTTGGCTTATTGTACCTAACTGCTTACGCCAAAATATAATACGAGTTATGCTGATGTGTGTATCAGTTTATGCAAATATAGTCTGCGCATATTACGTGCATCGGGCCCATGATTCGGCCCACGCCACCACTATAAAAACACCCCCACGCCGCCAGGAATTAGGTTTTAGCGGCGGCGGCGGTTCTCTAGGGCGTGCGAGCAGCGGTGATCCTGGGGGCCAGCAGCGGTGTCACCTTGAGGCAGGCGACCGACGGCGGCGCTCCACCAGGAACGAGCGACAACGACGCTCCGAGGCAGGCGAGCAAGCGGTGACGACGCTCTTGAAGCGGACGGACGACGGCAGCACACCCTAGGCCCGGTGACAACGGCGGTTGTCCCGTCCGTCTCTGCGATGGCCACCGCCACCGCCGCTCCAGCATCTGTGGCGCGACGACGGATCTGGGGACACGCTCGCGACGGCGGATCCCTGAGGCGCGACGGCGGATCTGGGGACACGCTCGCGATGGCGGATTCCTGTGGCGCGACGGCGAATCTAGGGACACGCTGCGGCATCGGATCCCGAGGGCACGCACGCGGCGGCGGCCCCATGAGGTGCGCAGACGGCGATGTGCCAGCGGTCGCGACGGCGGATTTCCCTAGGCGCTAGCGACGACGGTATCCTCACCTAGGCACGAAGTGGTGGCGCATCCCAGATGCGAGGCGCTGGTTCCGCAGGACGGCGATCCTATTTTTATGCTATTTTGTATACATATTTATGCCAATGTCAATAGGATTTTATGACCTATATTTCAGTTCATGGATCCGCTTCCATCTATTTGTCTGTTTCTCATATTTCTATTCATTTACGCTAAAATTTATACTCATTTACGCTGTTTTGGTTCACGATTTACACTTAAATCCGCTCGAGCCAGAACCCGTCATTTACGCTGTTTTGGTTCACGATTTACACTTAAATCCGCTCGAGCCAGAACCCGCGCACGATTTTTACGCCGTAATTTGTCCCCATTTGCTGTTACGAAATCAATCGATGATTTACGATAAAATTTGTACTCATTTACGCTGTTTTGGTTCACGTTTTACGCTAAAATCCACCCGATCCAGAACCCGCGCACGATCGGGTGCACACGATTTTTACGCCGTAATTTTAGGCTCCGTTTGCTGTTACAAAACAGATTTTGGAATTACGCTAAATTTCGTACTCATTTACGCTGTTTTAGCTCACGTTTTACGCTGGAATCCGCCCGAGCCAGAACCCGCGCACGATCGGCTGCATGCGATTTTTACGCCGTAATTTTAGGCCTCGTTTGCTGTTACAAAACAGATATAAGATTTACGCTAAATTTCGTACTCATTTACGCTGTTTTAGGTCACGTTTTACGCTGCAATCCGCTCGAGCCAGAACCAGAACCAGAACCAGATCGAGCGCGCGTAGATATACCTGACTGGGGCTTCCCATACTAATGGAAGCCCAGGGCTTCAATTACCATCACCCTATATATATATATATATATATATATATATATATATGTTAATCAAAAATCCTAGCACATATCCAACTCCCAAAAACAACCCCAAACTCACCAAAACAGAAAATCTATCGAAACAGAGAAGAGAAGGGAAAAGAAAGAGAAAAAACAAATTGATTTGAATGCAAGAACACATGCCTACCAACTTTAGAGGAATGATTACTCTATTTCTCTCTTGAACAAGGTCAAGCCATTTTCTAGGTTACACAAATGAATGATTACACATACTAAGGGACCTAGGATATCACGTGGAAATCTCTTTCAAAACTATAGATTGGAAACTAAAAACTAGAGACTCGAAAAACTAAAGCTAAAGAGATGGGCTAGTTAGGAGCAGCCATCCTCTTATTTAAAGTGTTATTACATGATTTCTGACATGCCACTAGATATTTATGCTAAACCACTTAAGCCTAGGGGGTGAAATGATCTAACTCAATAACTGAGCATCAAACACCCATGAGCTCTTCATGACTTTGCTTCACCTTGACTAAAGGTCCGCGACGATGTGATGTGCCGCCTCATGTTCCTGCCAGAACTCGAACTTGTTCTTATGCCCAAACCTTAAAAACCCTATACCGATGGTTTTGAGGCCCAAAGCACCAAACCACTTTGGAGTAGTGTATCATCTATGTTTCCTTCGCGATCTCGACACATGTCACTAGTCCTCGACCATCCGATCACCAAGTCCTCCAACGCATCCGCTTGACTTGGTCAACACAATCTACTCCTCTTTGTACACTTGCACTTGTCGATGTCCCCAAGTGTCAACTATACACTATCACTCTACTAGCCTCATCAGTCCCTCAATCCAAGACTCATGGTGTCCGTCTATCACCACTCTTAGTCCATCAGCACAAATTCGCTTGTCCTTCACATTGTCGTGAATAGTCCATATTCTGTATATATGTCCACCATAAGTCAGGAGATATGTTACACAACACCACACTCACGCTAAGGTCAGTCAACACTAAATTAAAGTTGATCATGTACTTAATAATTACTCACCATAACAAACAACATGGACACATCTTAACCATGTGTACGCAACCTCTGCCTTGATGGATGTATTGTTAACACCAACACAAAGAGATGGACCAAAAGAAAAATAAAAAAATAAGAACTCACCCAAATTATGACCAAACTCTAGTGAGAAACCAAAATGGGATGATTTGAAATTAGCAACGTTTGGTCCTTAAAAATATGGTCAGTAACAAAATGCAACCAAACAGAAATAGTTAGTCCTCAAGAAGAGGCAGAAAGGCTTAGGGACGGGGGGTTCAGAGAACTTTGGACCCAACCACGCCTGTGCCGGCCAAGCACAATATCACACTATCGAGGTGTGGGGCATAGGGACTCTATGAGGCCTTTACAATGTTCTACTAGCATGAGAAAACCCGATACGGTTTCAGGACGAATGAAGCATATGCCTTTTTCCACGGTCTGTAACCACATCGCAATAATTACAGCCAACACTATACTTTGTAGCGACGCCTCCCCGTTTGCCCCTTTCGGGAATGGATTATCCCACACCAGCTTTCCTAATTAATTGGCCAAGAACAAAGCCATATAGTCCTTGTGGTTGCATTGTTGTCTCGGGTGGTCACTCCATGTTCCAATTAAACAATATGATCTTATCATGCATAATAAAAAAGCTAACAATAATAAATCATAATGGACATGAGCTTGAATCATAAGTAGTATTAATCCAAAACCAAGTAGAGCACTAGCAAGACTACCCAATAATTCATTTGTATGCAAGGTGCAGGGTAAACAAACTAGGTAACCTATTGGGTCCCATCAGGTTAATCTAATTGTGCCATGATGATTAAGAATCATGAACATTATTAGGTCAAATAAAGTGATCAAAGACACAACTTGCTTTTTTGGTGCAACTCCAGGTACTCCAATTTGAGATCGAGGTGCCTCGTAACCTTGCTTCTATTTGGAGGAATACATACAAATAAACAAATAAAGGATATGATAACATTACACCAAAACATGAGAACAAATTACACAATAATATTCTACACGTTGCTACGAGATCGTAGGTTCGAGAACCACTAGAATCAGAGTTAAAATAATTAAGTTATGAATTCCGTAAGATTCGGGAATTATTTTTATACTAAAAAGTGTTTTTCGAAATTAATTTTGTAATTTATTAAACACTAGGGATGGAGGGTTCTAATTAGGAGAAACTCAGGGTCTGTTTAGCAAATTCTTAGACTGATCCGTGATAGTTTGTGAGTATGCATGGACTGCGGGTGGACTGCAGTTTATGATCTGTGAAAGTTCATGGCGAAAGGGTATCGTCGTACCAGGGCCATATGATTGACTATGAATGACTCTAATTAGATCCACAAGGTCATAAACTGGTGCCACATCTTGGCCTTCAGATCACGAATCAATGACAAGAATTAAAAATTGTGAAATTGATTCTCACGCGCGGGATCTAGATCGACCGATCCAGATCGACTTGGCCGAAACACTACCCAACATCTAATCTTAGCCACTCATCGAGGATCTAATGGTCAGAGCACGTCTTCTTCATCCGTCGCTAAGCACGGCGACACCCATCCGATCGCAATGGCGATGCCACCGAAGAAGATCCCACCGGCGACCTGATGATCGATTCTCCACGACGACTACTCTTACACAAAACTGAGATCAACGCAAATACACAAGAGGGGTCCTTACCAAGTCCAGTGGTGATGGCGGTGCTGTCCACGCCGAGCTGTGGCTCCATGGTCCTTAAAATCAACGACAAGAAATTCCTTGCGGCATAGTGATCCGCATCTAATCTTCGCCTGGTGGGGGCACGAACACCTTCCGTGCGGCACAATGAAGATTTCCTATCCAACCCCAAGGACCTGTCATCGATGAACTATAGTTTCTATTGCGATGAAACCTTCTCCCACTGCTCCCTACGACAGCGATGGCTGTGGGGACAAATTGGGATGTCTAGGCCCTACGACGATGGTAAGATGGCTCGGATGGCAAAGGGGCTCGAGTTTTATAGGGTGGAGGTGAAGTCCAGGTGATCGGAACTCCACAAAATCGTGTGCAAACAAATTATGTTGAAGATTGTTACGGCAACGAGGAAAACTTCTAGAGTTTGTGTCCACTCGTCAGCGTCGGGGGTGGTGCACCTACGTGACGAGGGTCCCACCGGTCAGCGAGATAGTTCACTAGCGCGAGCGGGGATCACCCAAGCCCATACGACAGTGTGGGCGGCTGATGCGCGGGCCCCACATGTCAGTGCGAGTAAAGAAATGGTAGGCAGACGGGGTTAATGTCGGTGTTTGGAGCCCGACCGCGCACCCGGGGTTACCCCTCGAGGTGCTTTTGGGTAGGACGGTGTTGTTGACTGTAACTCAATGGTTCGTGCGAGACGCACGAGAGATGGTAGGTGATTTTCTACAGGTTCGGGCCGCTTTGAGATGCGTAACACCCTACTTCCTGGTGTGGATCTTTATGTGGTGGGTTACAAGGGAAGATCTCTGGTATGGAGAGAAGCTAGTGGCTAAGTAGATGGTCAATGAATCTGATGGGGTACCCCCTAGGCCTTATATACTTGACCGTGGGGCATTACATGCGTGTATGATGACGATGTGCACCTAAGTAATAGTGAACTGATTAAACTTATCTTCCTATAATCTTGCCGACTTATCCTTATTTTGTTCCGACGTCCGAGGGCGCTGCGCAGGAGAATCGGACCAGCGCTGTGGGTAATGTTTAAATCCAACGAACCGCCTAGGCCTAAGTCTGCTCCTTCCCCGCGTCGGCCCATTCCGCCAGCAGTTCTTCCATGGCCCACGAAGGGATGGCCTTGCGAGACAATAGGCCCAAAACCTTTCACGAGGCCTTCTTGCCTTCTAGTGGACCCGAGGGATATCCGTCCCCCACAAGCCCCTAATATTTGAGTTGATTTTGAAATAATCAGCCCAAAGATTCTAGGTCCAGCTTGCGATTCTGTGGCTTGATTTTCATTTTCGTGATGGGCGCTTGCAAAGGTGCACCTGTTGAATGTTGCTTCTGAACTCTGAGTGACTCAGTGAAAAACAGCCTTCAAAGGTCCTCCTTCGGTGCTTTGGAAATCAGCACCTTGTCATCATATCGTGCTTTGGAGGCCAACTTTTGGAACTTTTGAGTAGGTCTTTGAAAACTAACTATTCAAAGGTCTTCATTTTATGCCTTAGAAATCGGCGCTCTGTCTTCAGCCTATGATTTAGAAATCAGCATTCTGTCTTCTGGAGTTAAGAACCTATTGGGCGCACCGGAGGTGCACCCAATGGGTGTAGCCCCCGAGCTTTGAGTGGATTTTTGAAAATAACCCACTCAAAGATCTTCATCTTATGCTTTAGAAATCAGCATTTTATCTTTACCTCAAGCTTTAGAAATCAACATTCTGTCTTCTGGAGTTAAGAATCTATTGGGTGCACCGGAGGTGCACGCAATGGGTGTAGCCCTCGAGCTTTGAGTGGATTTTTGAAAATAACCCACTCAAAGATCTTCATCTTATGCTTTAGAAATCAGCATTTTATCTTCGTCTCATGCTTTAGAAATTAACATTTTGCCTTTTTCATGCTTCTTGCGAATTCAAACAATGTGGTCTGCCCATGCCTTGTTAGGTTTGAAATTTATTTGATCGGTGATAGATTGGACGTCTAGTATATGGCTCTTGGCTGGTCTTCACCTCGCTCTGTGCTTCAATGCTTCTGCTGACTAGACTTGCATTTCAGTAGCTATATTTGGATTTCCTTTGATCTCTATCAATTTCTTCCTTCTGTCTCAATACATTCATTGCGTATACTGTATGGATATGACTTGTTCAGATAATCTATTGAAAATTCCTGGCCGTCCCCCCAATGGGTGTGGCCAAGTGACGTCTTGGTACGCAGAGCGTTTAACACACTGTCCTGGAGTAGTAACTTGATGTGACCGTGGGGTGTAATCATATCGCCCGAGCAGTTGACCTTAGTCCAAATGGTGTCGTGTTATGCGAAGCGGCGTCTGTTGCCTGACTCATTTTCAGGCGGCTTGAATTGCTTATTGAATACTTGCGGATGTTCGGTGAGCGTGGTAGGAAATGAACAGTCACTTCCGGTCTATATAAATAGCATGCTTGCATCGTTGTTCTCTTCACTTATCCTTAGATCATCTATTGCTTCTCTTCTAACTCCCGCTTCTCCTCCATCTGACCATGGGCAAGGATAAAAAGGGTCGAGGTTCGCCACGTCGCTCCGGCGACAAGCGGAGGTGCGAACCGATGACTCTGAGTACTTGGAGGAGGAGTTTTCCTCCGGGTCCGAGGGGTCGCCGGTCTACGCTTCCCCCCGGCATCGTCCGATGATTCAGACAACTCCTAGGGGATAGCCGCCGAGGTGTGGACGTACATCCGGTCCGTCGAGCGTGCTGGGCTCGAGGGCTTGGATGAGTCGGAGGTCTCCTCAAACGAGGAGAACTCTTCCGACTCGTCTGAGGAAGGGAGCGGCGGCGACAGCGATGACGAAGGTGATGGTAGTGGCGACGACAGCGGTGGAAGTGGCGGCAGCGACGACGGCAAGGGCGGCGACAAGGGCGGCGGTGGAGGCAGTGGCGACAGCAGGAGCGACGACGGTGGCAAGGGCGGCGGCAGCGGCAGCGGCAGCAAGGCCAATGGCAAAGCACCATTGGCTTAAACATTAGTATAGATAATTAGTAGTAGCAATAGTAGTAGTAGTAGAATAATGTAGTAGTAGTTAGTAGTATAGTATGGTGTAAGTAGTGTAGTAATGTAACGTAGGGTAATATAATGTAGTAGAAGATAGGGGAAAAAGGTCGGCTCATAATGAGTCAGTCTTTGAGTTTATGTAATTCCCCCCTCAATATTAATGAAAGTCTTAAGACGTTTCCAGTAAAAGTTCTATTTTTGCCGCTTTTTTGTTCACACGATTATCAGTTTGTCCATATGCTCCATGTTGCCGACGTTTTTGGAAGTAACCGCCGAGCGATGTCTGATGTTGCCGCCGCTTTAGAGGTAGCCGCCGAGTTATATCTGATGCTGCCAATGTTTTGGAGGTAACTGCCGAGCGATGGCTGACACTGCTAGTGATTTAGAGGTAGCCGCCGAGTCATATCTGACGCTGCCGGCGTTTTGGAGGCAACTGTCGAGCGATGGCTGACACTGCTAGCGCTTTAGAGGTAGCCACCGAGTCATATCTGATGCTGCTGGCGTTTTGGAGGTAACTACCGAGCGATGGCTGACACAGCTCGCGCTTTAGAGATAACCGTCGAGTCATATCTGACGCTTGGAACATAGCTTTTCCTGAGTAATGACTTGGCACTTTTTAGAAATAGTGCCCGACTCGGGAAACCCCATTTATACTCGCGCCGACGTGCAGTTTTGATTTCCGAGCCCTAACTTCACATTTCCGCCTCGAACCACTCCACTGCTTCACTGAGATCTCGCTCCTGTTCGTTCCACCGGCAAGATTGCGATGTCGCTGAAACGGAAGAGGCAAAGCTCCGTCGTGGAAATCATCCCGCCCATCGACCCCAATAGCTAGTTGCCATTCGCGGGTAACCACATGTCCATTATCTCAGAATCTGACCTTCTTCACCTTGTCGATGTTGGGGTTTTGCTTCCGAAAGAGCTCTGCTCTTGGCGAATTTGCCGTGAGGTCACCGTTCTGACAGAGGATACCCATGAATCTGTCGTTTACGTTCCCTTTCTTATTCGCGGCCTTGCTCTTCCCGTTTCTCCCTTTTTCCGCGGCCTCCTTGATTTCTACAAACTGAACCTGACCCATCTGAACCCTAATTCCATCTTGCAAGTTTCCATTTTTGTACATCTTTGTGAGGCCTATCTCGGGATTCTCCCCCACTTCGGTCTCTGGAAGTACTTGTATCATTGTCGGCCCGAGATGGCTGGGTGACAGCACCAACTTGTTGGCAGCGCGAGTCTGGAGCTTCGTCGCGGGAGGAAAACAGAGTACCTCGACATCCCCCTCAAGGATAGCATCAAGGGGTGGCGTCTCGAGTGGTTCATTGTGGAGAACCACTGCAAGTCCCTCCCCCCTCGGTCAGCGAGGTAGCCAGATGTCCGCACACCGAGCTGGATAGAATCTCCGACCCCTTCGGAGATAACAGAGGCTAAAGTACTGCTCGCTGAGGTTTGCTTGCTGAAGGACAGAGGTCTGACTACTGAGGTTGTGGTTGCTGATTTCGTTTTCAAGAACATCTAGCCTTTAAAGGACAGGGCATACCCACCTTATTTGTACAGTGGCATCAACAATTCTACCCGGGTTACAAACAAGAGAATCCCCACTGAAGATCTGATGAGCCGACTCGATATGGTCCTGAGGGGCAGAGTTTCAAACGCCGGTGCTCCGGTGGGCTATTCTGCTTGGAACCTGCCACCAATCAGGCCATTTTCTGAGTTTGTGTCCAACCCTCCTGCTAGTGATGGTAGTCTGGGTCTTAGAGTGCGACCCTCTCCCAAGGAAATTGAGGCTCTGATTACCCCACTTCAGAGTCTTCTGGATGATGAGAGACATACTCATTTTGAGATGCCAGCTAGCACCGACGATACGGAGATAGATGCTGTGCTTAGTCTGCTAGCTAGGGATTCATCTGACTCAACCCATGCCGAGCCAATGGCTATCATAGCTGTGCAAGAACTTGGTGAGGCAGTGGAGACCCAGAAACCTGTCGGTGTCTGCCCAAAGCATCTACACCGAGTGAGCCGCCCGACTGCACCTGTTGAGGAAAAAAAGGAAGAAGAGGCGGCTTCGGCGACTGTCATGCTTGGACCAGGGTGCAGGTCCTTCTGCTCCGGTTCATGATGAGGTACCGGCAGAGGTCCTTCCTGAGGTTGATGCCAAGGGTTGTGATCGTGCACAAGCTGCTGTCTGCATTTTTTATGAAGATGAAGAAGAAGAGGATGAAGTCCCGCTGATCCGCAAGAGCAGCCGACACTATAGAGGTAGCGAGGGGGTAGTGATATTCCTTCTCCAGCTCTGTCGGCTCTTGTCAGTCTTCAGGGAGTTTCAATATCGAACTTCGATCAAGCACTGGAAGAAGTCGTCCCCGAAGATATGCTGTCAGAGCCAACTGCCGATGATATCCCGGCCGTCTGTTCAGAGGTCCCAGACGGTGGGCTTTCCTTGCTTGACTCCGCTGGGCAAGATGCGACCCGAGCAGTGTCTCGTGCATCGTCGACTTTGGAGGGCAGTCTTCAATGTCAAGACACTGGTCTGAGTCACCCGACTCCCATGGAGGTGACTGAGGAGCCTTTAGCTTTAGAGGTGGCTGCTGCAAGAGACCCAGACCCCGAGGGTGGTGCCGACAGTTACCCAGCCCCCGAGGGTGTTGCTGGTAGTGATCCAACTCTGGTGGGTAGTGCAAGCTACGACCCAGCCCCCGAGGGTGTTCAGGTGGGCTCTCTTTCCCACGCCTCCATGGATGTCCACGTTGGGTCGTCCCCACCTCGGTCCGATGGGGCGACGGCTGTACATGCTTCCACGGTTTTAAATGGACTAGTCGCCTTAGAGGTCGGCGAGCTTGATGCGAGGAGCCTGATGTCTGCTGGTAGGGCTGAGATCACCCCCGATGATGCCCTTCAGATTGTTCCTGCTGATCTTCCCTCGTCGAGCCATGACACAGCTCTTCCTGCCTTGGGTCTACCACAGTTCTTCTCCAATCTTCAGGTGAGTCGGCCTCTTGCTCTTACATTGTTCATATTAGTGAGTTATCTTTCTTCTGCTCATCTGTCGTTGATCACAGGCTTTTGTCGATGGAATGTCTGCTCAACTGAGATCTTGTGGTGCCACTGTTCCCGAACAAGCTATGTCTCTGATGCAATGGAATCCATTGCTACTACAGAAACAGATTGATGACCTGAAGGCGTCCAATGCTGGTTTGTGATCTTATAGCTTCCCTAATTGTTTTTATTGATCACCTTGTTCTTAGTCATGCATCCCTTTCAGCTGCATTGTCAGATATGGCCCAGTGGTGCTATGATCTTGAGGAGAAGTGTCTTCGAAATCAAGCCGACTTAACCCAACGGTGCTCTGTGTCACACCCGGATTTAAGGGACAAAGCCGAGTGCATCTCATACATGCGCCAAAGAAGACAACATATATAATAACAGAGTGTATAGAGATAAATGTCACAATATAATCAGAGTACTTATTACATAGAGGAAGTCTTACAAAATAAAAGATAAATATAACAGGATCTAAAATCCATCCTTGGCGCCAGAAAGTCAACTGGGAGACAACACCTAGATCGAATTGAACTCGTCGTTGCGTGGCTCCTCTTGAACCACCTGTACTTCTCCTGTGGGGGGTGTGAGACAACAAGGGTGAGCTCACACATGTTCATCGCTCAACAAGTTGTGGGGAATAATGTGCATGAACTCACCAAAGCTGGGAGTTCATGTGAAGTGTAAGGCTAGTCAACAAAATAAGGTTGGAGCTGAGCATTGCTTTTATAAGTTGGTCAAAATTTTTTTAGCAGTTACTAAATGTAAGTGAATACCAAACCATAATAAATAATAATAGAAAAAAATTAATAACAAATGATCCCATGCAATGCATATGACAAATTGAGTTTAGGTTCCATAATTTAATCATGCGAGAGTCCTGAGCTGCTCATGAACGTGAGCTCGGCTAGTATACCGGTTTTACACTCTACAGAGATTGTACCCTGTACCCACAAGTCGTGTATCCCATGTTGCCAGGGTTTGCAAGGCCCTTAGACACTACCGAGGTGAATGGCTAGGGATCCACTACAAGGCCTTTACGAAGTTCCACTAGCTTCCGAAAACCCGCTACAGTTTATGAGGAAAGCACTTGCAAGAATCCCCCGTCTAAACGCCATCGCAGCAAAATCAACCCGAGAACCTCCTTGCATGCAACTCCCCTACTGCCCTTGCCCCTTTTGGGTAAGGTAGTCTTCCACTAGCTTTCCTAATTAGTCAGCCAAGGGCGTCCCATTCCACCCTTGTGGTGGCACGTGTTTCTCAAGTTAAGCTCCATGTTCCAATTAACATTAATGATCTTGACATGAACATAAATAGAATAACAATGTAATTGGAACATGGATATAATGAAATAATAATCCCAAAACCATGTAAAGCAATAGCAAAACTACCCAAGTGATTTAAGGATAACAAGGTAAAATGATAAACAGACTAGGGTGACCTATTGGGTCCCATCAAAATTAAACCTATGCATTAAATAATGATAATAAAGAACATTATTGGGTAAACAAAAGTGATCAAGGGCACAACTTGCCTGGCACTTGAGATTCCAGTTACCCGGGTGATTCTTCAAATCCTCGTGACCGCACTGCTAGTCGTAGCAATACAAACAGACATGGTGTAGACAAAATTAACATCACACCAAACATAAGAACATATTGCATAATAATGATCTACGCGCTGCTACGAGATCGTGGGATCGAGAGCTACTAAGATCGGAGTTACGATTAAGGAGTTGTGATTCTATAGAGGATCTATGTAATTAAAATATTAAAGTATATTATAAATTGGTTAGTATAAATCATATGAGGGGTTATTCTATAAATACTTACCTCAACTTCATTCTAAGTCATTATTTGGTTAAAGATCATTTGGTCAAATTATAACCATAAGATCAGAAATTAATCCAATAGACATAGATTAATCCAATTAACATAGGATAAACAAATTAAGTATTTACAACATGTCTCATGATAAAATAAGGTTACCAAACTGTAGGTAGTTTTATTACGAAGCTAACTCAATCTGAACGGTGTAAATCGGAGTTACGGTTAAAAAGTTACGAGTTTCTAAAGATTTAAGAATCAGGTACAAAAGATATTAAGCACATAATTTTAACCTTAGATTTCATAACAAAATAAGCTACCAGGGGACCAACAATATTATTATGGATCTAATGCAATTTGGATGGATCGATTTGGAGTTACGGATTGCGAGTTATGAATTTCTGAAGTCCTTATGTGTTTGGTACAAACATAATTGCGTGATAAATTTTAATATAGTTTTCATGCTAGAACAATGTTACTCAGTGATAGATAATATTATTACCAAATTATAGGAACTGGAATGGATTAAAAAGGAGCTAGTATGAATTTTCTATGAATTATACAGGTTTCTCCAATTAATTTCATACTAGAAATCAATTTTCATGTTTATTTATTCATTTCACTGACTTCTGGACTGTGCGCGTAATAAACAGAGAGTGCAGGGGCTAGCGTATAAATATCTTGGACTCTATCGTAATTATTTTACACAGGCCGAGTACGGCGGGTTTATTCATATAAAACATAGGGTCTCTTTTGCACTAATTCCAGGCCGAAGGGGTATCGTGGAGTCTGGGTCGTCCGATCCAATCCGAACGGCTACGATTACAACACATTAACTTCGAACCAGTATTAAACCCTGGCCACTGGATCTGGGATCCACGGCCCACGGCACGGCCGCATCCAATCCATCCGCATTCGCATCGACGGCTCAGATTCGATTTCGCGAAAGAGTTATGTTATCGCTAATCCTGCCCGTCTGCTTCAGTCTCGACGACCCAGATCGAATGCAATGCATGCTAGCATAACTACCCCATTCCCGAATCCAACTGTGTGCAAGCGCATGAGTAAGGGCGATAGTACGTAGGTAGGGGGTCACTTACAAGCGAGGATGCCGCGAGGGACACCCGCCACCGCGAGGTACACACCCGCACGATTTCTGCGGAGTCCGATGAGGGACATCGGTGTCCTCCGCACCAATTCGCAGCATGATTCGGCTACGAAAGCCCTTAGCGCCCACAAGGGATGCCTTTAATGCCGGTTCTGAGGGTGGAACGACCGTGTGGTCGGATCATCGCCAACAACGGTGATGTGGTGTTCTTCTCTCCTCCTTACGATCACGACGACTATCTCACGAATCTAGGTCTCCATAGGGAAGGCAACGCCACCTACTTATATGCGAGCGAGGACGGGCTCGGTCAGGCCGCGCGACGGGTGCGGGAGATCCTCCGCGGATTCCGCGGCGTTAGCTGTGCGCCCAAGCCACGCGTTCTGTTATGCAGGAAGGGGGAGGAGCTGACCTTGTGGCCCCACGCGGCAGAGGTCGGGCGCGCGCGAAGGTCACAGGTCAAGCGGGCCCGCATGTAGGCGACTCGGCTAGGGAAGTGCGGCAGCGCGAAGGCATCGCCGGTTGGGCCGCATGGGAGGAGAAGTGGGCCGCGGCGGATGAGTATGTGGGCCGACCGGTTTCAGCCCACAGAGATGAGGGGATCTTTTTCTTTTCTAGTTTCTATTTTCTTCTCTCTATTTTATTTTATTTTCAAGTTTCAAATTCAGAATTCTGATTTTAATACCCAATATGCAACACTTCAAATATCCAGCATAAACATGCAAGTCACTTTTATTTGTTATTTTTTCTTTATCCCTTTATGTAAATACTTCTCAATATACACGTTATATATATATATATATATATATGAAAATATGTAGTTCACATAAAATGAATTAGCCATTATATCCCTTAAAAAATAGTTTAATTAATTTTATAATCTTAATTTATTGTGAAAATGAAAGTTCTTGATGAATTCCCCAGATTTAAAATATCCTATAAATACTATCATTGATATTCCTATTTCCTTATTTCATTAATGTATAATATATGTATTTATTTATTTTATTTTTTTCCTATCAATTTTAGGTCTTACACTCTAACCTTGAGGAGAAGTATTCTCAAAGTCAAGCCGACTTGGCCCAAGTCTCTGCTTCTTTGGATGGCGCCCGTTCTTTGAATTCCTCCCTCAATGCTCAGCTTGACTCTGAAAGGATGGCGCATGAGGTAAACTCCCTTGGTTGACTTTGCTACGCTTATTGTTGACTGGTGTTGAATGTTGCTTCTTGTTTGTAGGAGGAGAAACGAGCACTCGCAGCCTCTCGTGATAATCTAGACAGGTTATACCGTGACGCCAACAACTCCTTGACTATTTTGGAAAGGAGCCACCGCTTCACTATGTCGGACCTGGATCATCATCATCACGAGCTGCACGTATCCCAAGATGAAGTTCTGCGGCTCGGATAGCTGTTGTCAACCAAGGATTCAACCATTAGATATCTTCGTGCTTTAAAGAAACTTGTTGCACAGGAGCTAGAAGCTGCTTGACTGGCTGTCAAAGCTTCAGAAGACAACTGTGTCGTTTTGAAGGCTCAGCGCGACAAGGTTATGGACAAAGCCATTCGCGCTGGGCGGATCTTAATGAGGAGGACCGACGTAGTGGTGCCTGACGACATTGTTGTCGACGTCAAGGCTGCACCTGATGCTTCGAGTAGTCCTTCTTCTTCAATTGCTCCTACAAAAGACATTGCTAACAAAGAAGTTTCGATGCAGTGATGTCCTGCAAAATACTTGATGTAGTAAGAATTCTCTGTGCGTGTGATGGTTGTGTTCGAATATTTTGTGGACATGGCGTCAGAACATGCCCCTGGTGCTGACAAGTAAAACGTTCTTTTTTCCTAGAGTGCTAATTGTTTTGCTGTTAGGGTATAACGGTCACCCTAAACAATTGTGAAAGTAAATGTGTCATGCTGGTTTTAAAGCATTTTCCGACTTAATCCGATTGCCTGGCTGGTAGGGCATAGTGGTCGCCCTAAGATAAGTAGACGTGATCATATCGCACCGACTTAAGTCATTGCCGACTTGAGCCGATTGCTCTGTTAGTAGGGTATAGTGGTCACCCTAAGCCACTTTAGCGTGAGCATGTTGCACCGTCTTAAGTCGTCACCGACTTAAGCCGATTGCTCCGTTAGTAGGGTATAGTGGTCACCCCAAGCCAAGTTAGCATGAGCATGTCACACCGTCTTAAGTCGTCACCGACTCAAGCCGATTGCTCCGTTAGTAGGGTATAGTGGTCACCCTAAGCCGAGTTAGCGTGAGCATGTCGCACCATCTTAAGTCGTCGCCGACTTAAGCCGATTGCTTCGTTAGTAGGGTATAGTGGTCACCCTAAGCCGAGTAAGCGTGAGCATGTTGCACTGTCTTAATTCGTCGTCGACTTAAGTCGATTGCTCAATTAGTAGGGTATAGTGGTCACCCTAAGCTGAGTTAGCATGTTGATTTCAAGTCCAATCGAATCAAAGTCAGCCGATAGTCAAGAGTCTAAATGCCTTTGAAAACGAAAACTTTATTGTTGATGAAGTCCCCGATTACAGAGTACAATGTTGCTTTGAGAGCTTTTGAAGCCTTGCTAAGGGTAAAACTTTCTAAGATGCTCTATGTTCCATGAGTTCCCCACTTCCATGCCATCCATTTGAGTAAGCCGGTATGATTCCGGTCGAGTGACCTCTGATACAATGAATGTCCCTTCCCATAGTGGTGGCAACTTGTGCCGTCCTTCCCCCGTTAGAATTCGGTGAATAACTAAATCTCCCACTGCAAAGGATCAGTGTCGTACGACTTTATCATGATAGCGCCTCAAGGTCTGCTGGTATCTAGCCGACTGAATTACTACGTTCAATCGCTCTTCCTCCAGCACATCAATATCCTCTAGCCTGGTAGCTTCTGCTTCAGCTATGTTTTCGAAGACCAACCTCGGTGCCCCAAACATGAGGTCGGCGGGTAGCACTGCTTCTGAACCGTAAACCATGAAGAACGGAGTATTTCCATGTATAGCTCGACTAGGTTGAGTTCTTAAGCTCCAAACCACATATGGCAGCTCTCTGATCCACTTTCCTGCAAGTTTTTCATTTTTGTCGAACACTTCTTCCTGAGTGCTTCCAGTATCATTCCTTTGGCTCTTTCCACCTGGCCATTGGCTCTTGGATGCGCTACTGATGCATACTTGATCTGGATACTCCGTTGTTCATAGAAATCAAAGAATTCAGAGCTGGTGAAGTTGGATCCCAGGTCAGTTATGATGCTATTTGGTATCCCAAACCTAAATATTATGTCTTGTATGAACTCCACTGCCTTGGCTGAGGTTAAAGAGGCAATAGGCTTGTACTCTATCCATTTGGTGAACTTGTCGATGACAACCAGCACGTGAGTATAGCCTCCCTGAGCTTTCTTAAAGGGTCTGATCATGTCCAGCCCCCAGCATGCAAATGACCATGTTATAGGGATGGTTTGCAGCTGCTGTGCCGGTAAATGTTGTTGCTTTGTCAAGAATTGGCAAGCTTCACACCTCTGGACTAACTTGGCGGCATCACTCTTCGCTGTTGGCCAATAGAAACTAGATCTGAAAACTTTCCCAACCAGAGTTCTGGATGCTGTGTGTACTCCGCACTGTCCGGTGTGGATTTCATCCAATAGCTGCTTCCCAGTAGTCGAGGAAATGCACTTCATGAGGACTCCAGTCTCACCCCTTCTGTACAGTGCGCCCCCTATGAGGGTGTAGTGGGCCGACTGTTGCGATGCGCTCTGCCGCAGCCTTATCATCTGGTTCTTCTTCATTCTTTATGTACCTGATGATAGGCTCTCTCCAGTCATTAGGATCCGATTCTGGTTGGTTCAAGGTGTTTCATTCTTCTGCCTGATCTGAGAGAATACTCGGGTGTGATATTTCTTGGACGAAGATCCCGGGTGGGACCTAGGACCGACTGGATCCCAGCTTTGACAACACGTCTGTTGCTGTGTTGCGATCTCTTTCCACGTGGTGGAATTCCAACCCTTCAAATTTGTCTTCTAATTTTCGGACGGCTACACAGTACTTGCCCATAGAATCAGTCTTTATTTATATAGCTTATGACCACTAGTGAATCTCCGTATACAATCAACTTCTTAACGCCCAATGACACGGTGATGTTCAACCCATGGATCAGTGCTTCATATTCTGCTGCATTATTTGATGCTGGGAATAATAACTGGAAAGCATACTTGAGTTGTTCACCTCCAGTAGCAATGAAGAGGATCCCTGCACCTGCTCCCTACAGCTTCAGCGAGCCGTCGAAGTACATCCGCCATACTTTAGTAGCTTCCGGGTTGTCTAGGACTTGATGCTCAGTCCATTCTGATACGAAGTCAACCAGTGCTTGAGTCTTTATTGTTGTGCGAGGTCAGAACTCTATGTCATGAGCTCCCAGCTCACAGGCCCACTTGGCTATCCTTCCAATGGCTTCTTTGTTGTGAAGAATGTCCCCTATTGGAAACCCGGTGACTACTATGACTTTGTGGTCGACAAAGTAGTGACGGAGCTTGCGAGCGGTTAGAAGTACCACGTATAGTAGTTTTTGAACTTGGGGATACTTCATTTTTGAGGGTTCGAGAACTTCACTGATGAAGTAGATCAGATGTTGTACTGGATATGTATGTCCTTCGTCCACCCGCTCGACTACTAACGCGGTGCTTACCACGTGAGTCGTGCAGGAGATGTATAACAACAGATCTTCTGCCGGTTGATTCGGCGTGGCTCAGCGTGGTTGCTTGAGTACTGGTGGCGTAGTCAGGAACTTTTTCAGTGCCTCTAGAGCTTCCTATGCCTCTGTGGTCCACTGAAACTTGTCCACCTTCTTGAGCAATTTGTAGAATGGCATGCCTTTCTCGCCCAGCCTTGATATGAACCTGCTCAGGGCTGCCATGCATCCAGTAAGCCTCTGTACCTTCTTATGTGATCGCGACGCTTCCATTCTCATGATGACCTCGATTTTTTCTGGGTTGGCTTCGATTCCTCGGTGGCTAACAATAAATCCGAGTAACTTCCCTGCTGGTACTCCGAAAACACATTTCTCTAGATTGAGCTTCCACCGGTATCGCCTCAAGCTGTTGAAGACCAGCTGCAAATCTTTGATGAAGTTTTCTGAGTTTTCTGTTTTGATTACCACGTCATTGACATAAGCTTCCACCCGCTTGCCCTAATGATCGGCTAAGCATGTTTGAATAGCTCTCCGGTAAGTCGCTCCCGCGATCTTGAGGCCAAACGACATGGAGGTATAGCAGAAAGCTCCAAACGGGGTGATGAATGCAGTTTTTTCCTCATCTTCTTTTGCCAAGCTGATCTGATGGTATCTAGAATAGCAGTCTAGGAAGGACAACATAGAACATCCATCAGTCGAATCAACCACCTGGTCTATTCTAGGGAGTCCGAAGGGATCCTTCGAACAGTGTTTGTTGAGATTTGTATAGTCGACGCACATGCGCCAATCCACTTTATTTTTTTTTAGTACAAGAACAGGATTTGCTAGCCACTCAGGATGCAGTACTTCTCTAATGAACCCTGCTGCCACTAAGCGAGCTAACTCGGCGCGAATAGCTTCTCTCTTGTCAGGCGTGAAACGACGCAATTTTTGTCGAATTGGTCTTGCTTGAGGATAGACTTTCAGTTTGTGCTCGACTAGTTCTCTCGGGACTCCTGGCATATCCGCGGGTTGCCATGCGAATACGTCTCGGTTATCTTGCAGGAACTGGACGAGCGCGCTTTCCTATTTGTTGTCGAGGCTAGAGCTGATGATGGCGGTCTTGCGTTCGTCATCGAACCCCAGGTTGATCCTCTTTGTCTCTTCAGTCGACCGCATAGAGGTCATGGCTTGAGCTTCATTCGTAGGTACTGTGAGGTCTTCCTCAGGCTTTGTGTTTGCCTGAACGGAGGAAGTCTTCAGTGGCTTAGTAGTGAGGGCCGCCTGGATAGCTCCTCGAAAGCATTATGTGACGCCTTGGAAGTCAGCACGCACAGTGATGATTCCTTGTGGTCCTGGCATCTTCAATATCATGTACGACGAATAGTGCGGAATGGCCATGAATTTTGCCAATCCTGGCCTGCCGATGATGGCGTTGTATTCGTAGTCGAAACTCGCCACATCGAACCTTAGGAACTCGGTTCTGTAGTTTTCTGGAGTTCCAAAGGTAACAGGCATGTAGATGTGTCCGAGCGGGTATTCTCCTTCGGTCGGCACAATGCCGAAGAAAGGGGTGTCTGACTCGTTGAGGTCTTTGAGTGCGACCCCAATCTCAAGAGCGTCCGGGGGAAGGTAACGTTGATGCTGCTTCCCCCGTCCACTAGTACTTTCTTTACCCTGCTCTCTTGGATCACCGGATCGACGAGGAGCGGGTACTTGCCCGGATGGTCGAAGTTGAGCCATTGATCCGACCGGCTGAAGGTGATCGGGTACTCTGACCACCGATAAGGGGCTAAGGCATTGGTGGTTGCCACTAGTATCTGTCGGTCGTTGAGCTTCTGCTGCCTTTTGTTCTCCTGCGACCTATGTCCTCCGAAGATGACGTTGACCTCCCCGTCGACGCGCGGGAATGCTCCACCCCCTCCCCCTTCCTGCTGCTGAGGCCGCCGGGGCTCGCCAGGCCCTCCTCGTGGTGGGGGAGGTGGTAAAGGCTGGAACAGTCGGCCATTCCCGACGGAATGCTTGAAGTCTCTGCAGTTCCGCAGGGTGTGGCTCATATCCTTGTGACACGGGCACTGGGCATCGAGGATGTCGTCCAGTGTCCGCTCGCCTCCGCGAGGTGCACCTCGGGCACGAGAGACGGGTGGTCCAGCAGCGTGGACCTCTTCACGGGGCCTCTTCTCCCAACGCTTGTCGGGTTGCTGGTTTGCATCGCGTCGAGGTGCCGGTGGTGCAGGTTTCGCTCCCCCGATGAGGTCCTGTGCCCATTCATCAGCGGTGATGTAGAGGTCCGCTTCTCGAAACAGCTGTTCGGAGGTGGTTGGCACTTTCTGTAGTATGGCTCAGACGAAGGCCGAGTCATTAGATCCCTGGTAGAAGTCCTCCATCACTACTGCCTCAGTGACCTCGGGGATGCGATTTCTCATGGTCTGAAACCTCTTGAGGTACGATCGAAGTGTTTCATCCCCCCGGTGCCTGATGGATTTGAGGTCCCATGGCTGCGCTGGCTTGTCGGAGAGGGACTGAAAGTTGGCGAAGAAACACCGACTATAGTCGCTCCAGTCGTTGATGCAGTGTCGCGGCACATGTCGTAGCCACTGCAATGCATCCTGCCCAAGAACGATGGGCAAGTACGCAGTCATCACGTCTTCGGTTGCCCTGGTGGCCCGGGCGACGGTCGTATAGACGGCCAACCAGCCTCCTAGGTCCTGCTTGGGTTCATACTTGTCGACGTTGGAGACCTTGAAGTTTGGGGGCCACTGGATGGCCCTGAGATGTGGAGTAAGCGCAGATACTGAAAGGGAAATGTGCCCTTGGGCCATTTCTAAGTATTTTGGTGATTGAGTGTCAACACAAGTGCTTAAATGTGAATCTATGCCCATGGTTGAACAAAGTGCAAATCACAAGTAAAGGTATGTTTCTAAGCCTTAGTACATTGGTTTTGTGTACTAATATCTTGTCTAAGTGTTAGAAACAGGAAGAAGAAGAAAAGAAAAGAAGTGGAGAGTGGCTGTGTACAGCCAAAGGCTGTTTCGGGCTGGGGCACCGGACTGTCCGGTGTGCACCGGACAGTGTCCGGTGCGCCAGACCAGCGCGGAGCAAACCAGCCGCTCTCGGGTTTTTCTCCGGCGACTTCGGCTAAAATTCACCGGACTGTCCGGTGTGCACCGGACTGTCCGGTGAGCCAATGGTCGGCCGAGCCAACGGTCGGCCGCGCGATCGGCGCGCGACACGTGGCCGAGCCAACGGTCAGGAAGATTCACCGGACTGTCCGGTGTGCACCGGACATGTCCGGTGCGCCAACTGTGCGCAGATCTGCATCAGAAAGCAACGGTCGGATGAGCTTTTTATGGAAACAAATCGGGCACCGGACAGTGTCCGGTGTGCACCGGACTGTCCGGTGCGCCACGAGACAGAAGGCAAAGATGGCCTTCCCGATTTGTTCCCAACGGCTCCTAGCTGCCTTGGGGCTATAAAAGGGACCCCTTGGCGCATGGAGGAAAAAACCAAGCAACCTTAGAGCAATCTTGATCATCCACACTCAGTCTTTGCGCATTTGTTTGTCATTCTAAGTGATTCGAGCTCCGTTCTAGTGAGAATTTGGAGATAGTCTTTTGAGCTTGATTCTTGGCCGTGTGTGTGCGCAATTTGCTGTGGATTTGTGTGTGTTGCTAATCCCTCCCTTGCTCCGTGATTCTCTGTGAACATCTTTTGTAAGGGCGAGAGGCTCCAAGTTGTGGAGATTCCTCGCAAACGGGATTGAGAAAAGAAAAGCAAGAACACCGTGGTATTCAAGTTGATCATTGGATCACTTGAGAGGAGTTGAGTGCAACTCTCGTCCATTGGGACGCCACAACGTGGAGTAGGCAAGTTTTGTACTTGGCCGAACCACGGGATAACCACCGTGTCATCTCTGTGATTGATTTCTTGTGGTTATTGTGTTTTGACTCCTCCCTAGCCACTTGGCCATAATTGTGCTAACACTTAACAAGTTTTTGTGGCTTAAGTATTGAAGTTTTACAGGATCACCTATTCACCCCCCCCCCCTCTAGGTGCTTTCAATTGGTATCGGAGCCGTTCTCTTCAAGAAAGGGACTAACCGCCCGAAGAAATGGATCCTAAGGGGAAGGGAATTGTGATCAACGACAAGGAGAAGGAGTCCTTCGTCAACGAGCCAAGGGATGACAAGTCCAACGACTCGGGCTCGGGCCACAGGCGCAAAGATGCGAAGAAGAAGAAGACAAGGCGCATCAAGGAGATCGTCTACTACGACAGCGACGAATCCTCTTCTTCCCAAAAGGACGACGACCACGACAAACAAAAGACGGTTAACTCAAACTTTTCTTTTGATTATTCACGCATTCCACATAGCTCAAATGCTCATTTGCTCCCCATTCCACTTGGCAAGCCTCCTCACTTTGATGGAGAGGACTACGGATTTTGGAGTCACAAAATGCGTACTCACTTATTTTCTCTCCATCCAAGCATTTGGGAGATTGTTGAAAGTGGAATGAAATTTGATAGCTCGGATAGCCCTTCATTCATTAATGAGCAAATCCATAAGAATGCACAAGCTACCACTGTTCTTCTAGCTTCATTGTGCAGGGATGAATATAACAAAGTGAGCGGCTTGGATAACGCCAAGCAGATCTGGGACACCCTCAAGATTTCTCATGAGGGGAATGACGTTACCTTGCTCACCAAAATGGAGTTGGTGGAAGGCGAGCTTGGACGGTTCGCGATGATAAGGGGCGAGGAGCCAACTCAGACATACAACCGGCTCAAGACCCTTATCAACAAAATAAGGAGCTACGGAAGCACGCGATGGACGGACCACGACGTCGTCCGACTAATGCTCAGGTCCTTTACCGTTCTTGATCCTCATTTGGTGAATAATATTCGTGAGAATCCCAGGTACACCAAAATGTCGCCCGAAGAAGTCCTAGGAAAATTCGTCAGCGGGCGAATGATGATCAAGGAGGCAAGGTATGTGGACGACGCCTTGAATGGACCGATCAACAAGCCGCAACCTCTTGCTCTCAAAGCAACAAGGTGCAAGGAAGCGCTACCCAGCAAGGTGGCGCAAATTGAAGCGGCCGGTCTTAATGATGAAGAGATGGCCCTCATCATCAAAAGATTCAAGACGGTGCTAAAGAGTCGCAATGGACAGCCAAGCAAGACTAAGACCAAGGGAAAGCGATCATGCTTCAAATGCGGTAAGCTTGGTCATTTTATTGCTAACTGTCCGGATAATGAAAGTGACCAGGAAAAGGGGAACAAAAGAGAGAAGAAGAAGCACTACAAGAAAGCCAAGGGCGAAGCACATATCGGAAAGGAGTGGGATTCGGACTGCTCCTCCTCCGACTCCGACAATGAAGGACTCGCCGCCACCGCCTTCAACAAGTCATCTCTCTTCCCCAACGAGCGTCATTGAAAGGGAAATGTGCCTTTGGGCCATTTCTAAGTATTTTGGTGATTGAGTGCAAACACAAGTGCTTAAATGTGAAAATATGCCCAAGGATGATCAAAGTGCAAATCACAAGTTAAGGTATGTTTCTAAGCCTTAGTACATTGGTTTTGTGTACTAATATATTTGTCTAAGTGTTAGAAACAGATAGAAGAAGAGAAGAGAAGACTTGGCTGTGTACAGCCAAGGGGCTGCTTCGGTCTGGGGCACCGGACTGTCCGGTGGTGCACCGGACAGTGTCCGGTGCGCCAGGCTGCCTCGGCCGAAGAGGCCGCTCTCGGGTTTTTCTCCGGCGACTTCGGCTAAAATTCACCGGACTGTCCGGTGTGCACCGGACTGTCCGGTGAGCCAACGGTCGGCCGGGCCAACGGTCGGCCGCGCGATCGGCGCGCGACACGTGGCCGAGCCAACGGTCGGAAGGAAGCACCGGACTGTCCGGTGTGCACCGGACTGTCCGGTGCGCCAGATCTGCAACGGTCGGCAACGGTCGGCTTCGCCATTTAAGGAAACAAATCGGGCACCGGACAGTGTCCGGTGTGCACCGGACTGTCCGGTGCGCCACGAGACAGAAGGCAAAGATGGCTTTCCAGATTTGTTCCCAACGGCTCCTAGCTGCCTTGGGGCTATAAAAGGGACCCCTAGGCGCATGGAGGAGTATACCAAGCATTCCTACAACTCTTCTAAGCACCAAGACATCAATCTCACGCATTCGTTTCATTGTGATAGCATATAGAGCTCTTGTGGAGTTGTGAACTCTTTGTGTTGCGTTGCGAGCTCTTGTTGCGACTTGTGTGCGTGTTGTTGCTCTAATTTTCGAGTCTTGTGTGCGTTGCTCATTCCCACCTTACTCCGTATTTCTTTGTGAACTCAATTGTAAGGGCGAGAGACTCCAAGTTGTGGAGATTCCTCGCAAACGGGAAAAGATCAAAGGAAAGAAAAACACCGTGGTATTCAAGTTGATCATTGGATCACTTGAGAGGAGTTGAGTGCAACTCTCGTCCGTTGGGACGCCACAACGTGGAGTAGGCAAGTTTTGTACTTGGCCGAACCACGGGATAACCACCGTGTCAACTCTGTGATTGCTTTCTTGTGGTTATCTTGTTTTGAGTTCTCTCTAGCCACTTGGTCATACTTGTGCTAACCCTTAACAAGTTTTTGTGGCTTAAGTTTTGAACTTTTACAGGATCACCTATTCACCCCCCCTCTAGGTGCTCTCAATTGGTATCGGAGCCGTTCTCTTCAAGAAAGGGACTAACCGCCCGAAGAGATGGATCCTAAGGGGAAGGGAATTGTGATAAACGACAAGGAGAAGGAGTCCTTCGTCAACGAGCCAAGGGATGACAAGTCCAATGACTCGGGCTCGGGCCACAAGCGAAGAGATGGGAAGAAGAAGAAGACAAGACGCATCAAGGAGATCGTCTACTACGACAGCGATGAGTCCTCTTCTTCCCAAAAGAACGACGACCACGACAAACAAAGGAAACCGGTTAATTCGAACTTTTCATTTGATTATTCTCGTATTCCACATAGTTCGAATTCGCATTTGCTTTCCATTCCTCTTGGTAAACCTCCACATTTTGATGGGGAGGACTACGGATTTTGGAGTCACAAAATGCGTAGTCATTTATTCTCTCTCCATCCAAGCATATGGGAGATTGTAGAGAATGGAATGAAATTTGATAGCTCGGATAGCCCTATGTTTATCAATGAACAAATTCATAAAAATGCACAAGCTACTACTGTTCTCTTAGCATCTTTGTGCAGGGAAGAGTACAATAAGGTGAGCGGCTTGGACAATGCCAAGCAGATATGGGACACCCTCAAGATCTCTCACGAGGGGAACGACATCACCATGCTCACCAAGATGGAGTTGGTGGAGGGCGAGCTTGGACGATTCGCCATGATAAGGGGAGAAGAGCCAACTCAAACTTACAACCGGCTCAAGACCCTTATCAACAAGATAAGGAGCTACGGAAGCACGCGTTGGACGGATCACGACGTCGTCCGCCTAATGCTCAGGTCATTTACCGTTCTTGATCCTCATCTCGTGAACAATATTCGTGAGAACCCCAGGTACACGATGATGACGCCCGAAGAAGTACTTGGAAAATTCGTGAGCGGGCGGATGATGATCAAGGAGGCAAGGTACGTCGATGACGCGTTGAACGGTCCAATCCACAAGCCTCAACCCATTGCTCTCAAGGCATCGAGGAGCAAGGAGGCACTACCAAGCAAGGTGGCGCAAATTGAGGCGGCCGGACTTAATGATGAAGAAATGGCTCTCATCATTAAGCGCTTCAAGACGGTGCTAAAGGGTCGCAATGGACAGCCGAGCAAGACTAAGACCAAGGGGAAGCGATCATGCTTCAAATGCGGTAAGCTTGGTCATTTTATTGCTAACTGTCTTGATAATGAAAGTGACCAGGAAAAGGGAAACAAGAGGGAAAAGAAGAAGCATTATAAGAAGGCAAAGGGTGAGGCGCATCTAGGCAAGGAGTGGGACTCGGATTGCTCCTCATCCGACTCCGACAATGAAGGACTCGCCGCCACCGCCTTCAACAAATCAACCCTCTTCCCCAACGAGCGTCACACATGCCTTATGGCAAGGGAGAAGAAGGTATGTACTCGCAACTCTACCTATGCTTCTTCAAGTGAGGACGAATCTAGTGATGAGGATGAAGTAGATTATTCATGTTTGTTCAAGGGCTTAGATAGATCTAAGATAGACAAAATTAATGAATTAATTGATGCCTTGAATGAAAAGAATATACTTTTAGAAAAGCAAGAGGATTTGTTGTATGAAGAGCATGATAAATTTGTTGAGGCACAAAAATCCTATGCTTTAGAGGTTAAAAGAAATGAAATGCTTTCTTTTGAACTATCTACTTGTCATGAAACCATTTCTACTTTGAAAGGTGTCAACAATGATTTAAATGCTAAATTAGAAGTAGCAAATAAATCCAACTCTTGTGTTGAACATGTTGAAATTTGCACTAGGTGTAAGGATGTTGATATTAATGCCTGTAGTGAACACTTAGTTTCCATTTCAAAATTGAGTGATGAAGTAGCTAGTCTTAATGCTCGACTTAAGACTAGCAAAAGTGATTTTGAAAAACTAAAATTTGCTAGGGATGCCTACACGGTTGGTAGACACCCCTCAATTAAGGATGGACTTGGCTTCAAGAGGGAAGCCAAGAACTTAACAAGTCATAAGGCTCCCATTCCCGCCAAGGAGAAAGGGAAGGCCCCTATGACTACTAGTGCTAAAAGGAACCATGCCTTTTTGTATCATGATAAAAGACAAACTAGAAATAGAAGTTATGATGTTTTTGATTCATATGTTTATGATTCTCATGCCATGTGTGCTCCTAGTTCTTCTTATGTGTATAATAGAAATGTTACTAGGAGAAATGTTGTTTCTAAAAGAAATGTTGCAAATGTTCATAGAAAAGTAGTGAATGAACCCTCTACAATTTATTGTGCTTTGAATGCTTCATTTGCAATTTGTAGAAAGGATAGAAAAGTAATTGCTAGGAAGTTAGGGGCAAAATGCAAAGGTGATAAAACTTGCATTTGGGTCCCTAAGGAAATTGTGACTAACCTTGTAGGACCCAACAAGAGTTGGGTACCTAAGTCCCAAGCCTAAATTTGCCTTGCAGGTTTATGCATCCGGGGGTTCAAGCTGGATTATCGACAGCGGATGCACAAACCATATGACGGGGGAGAAGAAGATGTTCACCTCCTACGTCAAGAATAAAGATTCCCAAGATTCAATTGTATTCGGTGATGGGAATCAAGGCAAGGTAAAAGGTTTAGGTAAAATTGCGATTTCTAATGAGCATTCTATCTCTAATGTATTTTTAGTAGAGAGTCTTGGATACAATCTGCTATCTGTGAGTCAATTATGTCATATGGGGTATAATTGTCTATTTACAAATGTAGATGTGTCTGTCTTTAGAAGAAGTGATGGTTCACTAGCTTTTAAGGGTGTATTAGACGGCAAACTTTATTTAGTTGATTTTGCAAAAGAAGAGGCCGGTCTAGATGCATGCTTAATAGCTAAGACTAGCATGGGCTGGCTGTGGCATCGCCGCTTAGCACATGTGGGGATGAAGAACCTTCACAAGCTTCTAAAGGGAGAACACGTGATAGGTTTGACTAACGTGCATTTCGAAAAAGATAGACCCTGTGCAGCTTGTCAAGCAGGTAAACAAGTAGGAGGAGCACATCACAACAAGAATGTGATGACCACTTCAAGACCCTTGGAGCTGCTGCATATGGACCTCTTCGGACCCGTCGCCTATCTGAGCATAGGAGGGAGTAAGTATGGTTTAGTTATTGTTGATGACTTTTCCCGCTTCACTTGGGTGTTCTTTTTGCAGGATAAGTCTGAAACCCAAGGAACCCTCAAGCGCTTCCTCAGGAGAGCTCAAAATGAGTTTGAGCTCAAGGTGAAGAAGATAAGGAGCGACAACGGGTCCGAGTTCAAGAACCTTCAAGTGGAGGAGTTCCTTGAAGAGGAAGGGATCAAGCACGAGTTCTCCGCTCCCTACACACCACAGCAAAATGGTGTGGTAGAGAGGAAGAACAGGACGCTCATCGACATGGCGAGGACGATGCTAGGAGAGTTCAAGACCCCCGAGTGCTTTTGGACGGAAGCCGTGAACACGGCTTGCCACGCCATCAACAGGGTCTACCTTCATCGCCTCCTCAAGAAGACGTCGTATGAGCTGCTAACCGGTAACAAACCCAATATATCTTACTTTCGTGTATTTGGGAGCAAGTGCTACATTCTAGTGAAGAAAGGTAGAAATTCTAAGTTTGCTCCCAAAGCTGTAGAAGGGTTTTTATTAGGTTATGACTCAAATACAAAGGCGTATAGAGTCTTCAACAAATCATCGGGTTTGGTTGAAGTCTCTAGCGACGTTGTATTTGATGAGACTAATGGCTCTCCAAGAGAGCAAGTTTTTGATTGTGATGATATAGATGAAGAAGATGTTCCGACGGCTGCTATACGAACTATGGCGATTGGAGAAGTGCGGCCACAGGAACAAGATGAGCAAGATCAACCCTCTTCCTCAATTATGGTGCATCCCCCTACTCAAGATGATGAACAGGTTCATCAAAAGGAGGCGTGTGATCAAGGGGGAGCACAAGATGATCACGTGATGGAGGAAGAAGCGCAACCGGCACCTCCAACCCAAGTTCGAGCGACGATCCAAAGGGATCATCCCGTCGACCAAATTCTGGGTGACATTAGCAAGGGAGTAACTACTCGATCTCGATTAGTTAATTTTTGTGAGCATTACTCCTTTGTCTCTTCTATTGAGCCTTTCAGGGTAGAAGAGGCCTTGCTAGATCCGGACTGGGTGTTGGCCATGCAAGAGGAGTTAAACAACTTCAAGCGCAATGAAGTTTGGACACTGGTGCCTCGTCCGAAGCAAAATGTTGTGGGAACCAAGTGGGTGTTCCGCAACAAACAGGACGAGCACGGGGTGGTGACGAGGAACAAGGCTCGACTTGTGGCAAAAGGTTATGCCCAAGTCGCAGGTTTGGATTTCGAGGAGACCTTTGCTCCTGTGGCTAGGCTAGAGTCAATTCGAATCTTGCTAGCATATGCCGCTCACCATTCTTTCAGGTTGTACCAAATGGATGTGAAGAGCGCTTTCCTCAACGGGCCAATCAAGGAGGAGGTGTACGTGGAGCAACCCCCTGGCTTCGAGGATGAACGGTACCCCGACCATGTGTGTAAGCTCTCTAAGGCGCTCTATGGACTTAAGCAAGCCCCAAGAGCATGGTATGAATGCCTTAGAGACTTTTTACTTGCTAATGCTTTCAAGGTTGGGAAGGCTGATCCAACTCTTTTTACAAAGACATGTGATGGTGATTTGTTTGTGTGCCAAATTTATGTCGATGACATAATATTTGGTTCCACTAACCAAAAGTCTTGTGAAGAGTTTAGCAGGGTGATGACGCAGAAATTCGAGATGTCGATGATGGGCGAGTTGAACTACTTCCTTGGGTTCCAAGTGAAGCAACTCAAGGACGGCACCTTCATCTCCCAAACGAAGTACACGCAAGATCTGCTAAAGCGGTTTGGGATGAAGGACGCCAAGCCCGCAAAGACTCCGATGGGGACCGACGGACACACCGACCTCAACAAAGGAGGTAAGTCCGTTGATCAAAAAGCATACCGGTCAATGATAGGTTCTTTGCTTTACTTATGTGCTAGTAGACCGGATATTATGCTTAGCGTATGCATGTGTGCTAGATTTCAATCCGATCCTAAGGAGTGTCACTTAGTGGCGGTGAAGCGAATTCTTAGATATTTGGTTGCTACGCCTTGCTTCGGGCTCTGGTATCCAAAAGGGTCTACCTTTGACTTAGTTGGATACTCAGACTCCGACTATGCTGGATGTAAGGTCGATAGGAAGAGTACATCGGGGACGTGCCAATTCTTAGGAAGGTCCCTGGTGTCATGGAACTCTAAGAAACAAACTTCCGTTGCCCTATCCACCGCTGAGGCCGAGTATGTTGCCGCAGGACAGTGTTGCGCGCAACTACTTTGGATGAGGCAAACCCTCAGGGACTTTGGCTACAATCTGAGCAAAGTCCCACTCCTATGTGATAATGAGAGTGCTATCCGCATGGCGGAAAATCCTGTTGAACACAGCCGCACAAAGCACATAGACATCCGGCATCACTTTTTGAGAGACCACCAGCAAAAGGGAGATATCGAAGTGTTTCATGTTAGCACCGAGAACCAGCTAGCCGATATCTTCACTAAGCCTCTAGATGAGAAGACCTTTTGCAGGTTGCGTAGTGAGCTAAATGTCTTAGATTCGCGGAACCTGGATTGAATTGTAGCATACATGTAGTTATGCTTTTGATCATGTTCCTTTTTGCATTATGTTGCTTATTATGGTGCTCAAGTTGTACAAACACTCCCTGGACCTCACAAGTCCGTTGCAAAGTGATGCACATGTTTAGGGGGAGATGTGTTACAACTTGACCCTTTGAGACTAACCTTGTGCTTGAGTTTGATAATTTAGTCTCGAAGGAGGATTGAAAGGGAAAAGGTGGACTTGGACCATGAAAGACTTCCACTGCACTCCGATGAGAGGGTAACTAATTCCAAGTTCATCTCATGAAATCTTATTGCCATTTGCTCTTAATTGAAGACTTTGGTGAGGCAATGAGGTTAAAAGGCCAAGATTGATCCCGTTTTGGTGCTTGATGCCAAAGGGGGAGAAAATAAAGGCCAAAGCGATAAATGGATCAGCTACCATAAATGGATCAGCTACCACTTGAGAGATTTTGAAAATAGTAGAATAGAGTTTTTGTTGTGTCAAAAGCTTTTATTGTCTCTCTTGTCAAAAGTTGGCTTCTTGTGGGGAGAAGTATTGATTATGGGAAATAGGGGGAGTTTTTGAAATCTTTGATCAATCTCTTTTGGAATGACTCTCTTTATACTTCAACATGTGTGTTTGACTTAGAGATAGAGATTTGAGTTTGATTTGCAAAAACAAACCAAGTGGTGGCAAAGGATGATCCATATATGCCAAAATTGAATAAAACCAATTTGAGTTTTTATTTAAAGTGATTTTGCACTTGTTCTAGTTGCTTTATATTGTGTTGGCATAAATCACCAAAAAGGGGGAGATTGAAAGGGAAATGTGCCTTTGGGCCATTTCTAAGTATTTTGGTGATTGAGTGCAAACACAAGTGCTTAAATGTGAAAATATGCCCAAGGATGATCAAAGTGCAAATCACAAGTTAAGGTATGTTTCTAAGCCTTAGTACATTGGTTTTGTGTACTAATATATTTGTCTAAGTGTTAGAAACAGATAGAAGAAGAGAAGAGAAGACTTGGCTGTGTACAGCCAAGGGGCTGCTTCGGTCTGGGGCACCGGACTGTCCGGTGGTGCACCGGACAGTGTCCGGTGGTGCACCGGACAGTGTCCGGTGCGCCAGGCTGCCTCGGCCGAAGAGGCCGCTCTCGGGTTTTTCTCCGGCGACTTCGGCTAAAATTCACCGGACTGTCCGGTGTGCACCGGACTGTCCGGTGAGCCAACGGTCGGCCGCGCGATCGGCGCGCGACACGTGGCCGAGCCAACGGTCGGAAGGAAGCACCGGACTGTCCGGTGTGCACCGGACTGTCCGGTGCGCCAGATCTGCAACGGTCGGCAACGGTCGGCTTCGCCATTTAAGGAAACAAATCGGGCACCGGACAGTGTCCGGTGTGCACCGGACTGTCCGGTGCGCCACGAGACAGAAGGCAAAGATGGCTTTCCAGATTTGTTCCCAACGGCTCCTAGCTGCCTTGGGGCTATAAAAGGGACCCCTAGGCGCATGGAGGAGTATACCAAGCATTCCTACAACTCTTCTAAGCACCAAGACATCAATCTCACGCATTCGTTTCATTGTGATAGCATATAGAGCTCTTGTGGAGTTGTGAACTCTTTGTGTTGCGTTGCGAGCTCTTGTTGCGACTTGTGTGCGTGTTGTTGCTCTGATTTTCGAGTCTTGTGTGCGTTGCTCATTCCCACCTTACTCCGTATTTCTTTGTGAACTCAATTGTAAGGGCGAGAGACTCCAAGTTGTGGAGATTCCTCGCAAACGGGAAAAGATCAAAGGAAAGAAAAACACCGTGGTATTCAAGTTGATCATTGGATCACTTGAGAGGAGTTGAGTGCAACTCTCGTCCGTTGGGACGCCACAACGTGGAGTAGGCAAGTTTTGTACTTGGCCGAACCACGGGATAACCACCGTGTCAACTCTGTGATTGCTTTCTTGTGGTTATCTTGTTTTGAGTTCTCTCTAGCCACTTGGTCATACTTGTGCTAACCCTTAACAAGTTTTTGTGGCTTAAGTTTTGAACTTTTACAGGATCACCTATTCACCCCCCCCTCTAGGTGCTCTCAGTCATACTTGCCTTATGGCAAGGGAGAAGAAGGTGAGTACTCAAGATACCACTTATGTTTCTTCTAGTGATGATGAATCTAGTGATAAAGATGAGATTGATTATTCATGCTTGTTTAAAGGTCTAGATAGAACCAAGGTAGACAAAATTAATGAATTGATTGATGCCTTGAATGATAAGAACATACTTGTAGAAAAGCAAGAGGATTTGTTGTATGAAGAACATGATAAATTTGTTAGTGCACAAAATTCTCTTGCCCTAGAAATTAAAAGAAATGAAATGCTTTCTTGTGAATTATCTTCTTGCCATGAGACAATCTCTAAATTAAGAAGCATTAATGATGAATTGAATGCTAAATTAGAAGTAGCAAATAAATCTAACTCTTGTGTAGAACATGTTGCAATTTGTACTAGGTGTAAGGATTTTGACATTAATGCTTGTAATGAACACCTAGTTTCAATCTCAAAACTAAATGATGAAGTAGCTAGTCTTAATGCTCAACTTAAGACTAGCAAAAGTGATTTTGAAAAACTAAAATTTGCTAGGGATGCCTACACGATTGGTAGACACCCCTCAATTAAGGATGGACTTGGCTTCAAGAAGGAAGCCAAGAACTTAACAAGCCATAAGGCTCCCATTCCCGCCAAGGAGAAAGGGAAGGCCCCTATGGCTACTAGTGCTAAAAGGAACCATGCCTTTTTGTATCATGATAGAAAACATACTAATGCAAATAGAAGTTATGATGCTTTTGATTCATGTGTTTATGATTCTCATGCCATGTTTGCTCCTAGTTCTTCTTATGTGTATGATAGAAATGTTACTAGGAAAAATGTTGTTCCTAAAAAGAATGTTATTCATGCTCCTAGGAGAGTAGCGAATGAACCTTCTACCATTTATTATACTTGCAATGCTCCCTTTGCTATTTGTAGAAAGGGCAAGAAGGTAATTGCTAGGAAGTTAGGGGCAAGATGCAAGGGAGATAAAACTTGCATTTGGGTCCCTAAGGATATTTGCACTAACCTTGTAGGACCCAACATGAGTTGGGTACCTAAAACCCAAGCCTAAATTTGCCTTGCAGGTTTATGCATCCGGGGGTTCAAGCTGGATTATCGACAGCGGATGCACAAACCATATGACGGGGGAGAAGAAGATGTTCACCTCCTACGTCAAGAATAAGGATTCCCAAGATTCAATCATATTCGGTGATGGGAATCAAGGCAAGGTAAAAGGGTTAGGTAAAATTGCAATTTCTAATGAGCACTCTATCTCTAATGTGTTTTTAGTAGAGTCTCTTGGATATAATTTGCTATCGGTTAGTCAATTATGCAATATGGGATATAACTGTCTATTTACAAATGTAGATGTGTCTGTCTTTAGAAGAAGTGATGGTTCACTAGCTTTTAAGGGTGTATTAGACGGCAAACTTTATTTAGTTGATTTTGCAAAAGAAGAGACCGGTCTAGATGCATGCTTAATAGCTAAGACTAGCATGGGCTGGCTGTGGCATCGCCGCTTAGCACATGTGGGGATGAAGAACCTTCACAAGCTTCTAAAGGGAGAACACGTGATAGGTTTGACTAACGTGCAATTCGAAAAAGATAGACCTTGTGCAGCTTGTCAAGCAGGTAAACAAGTGGGAGGAGCACATCACAGCAAGAATGTGATGACCACCTCAAGACCCCTGGAGCTGCTACATATGGACCTCTTCGGACCCGTCGCCTATCTAAGCATAGGAGGAAGTAAGTATGGTTTAGTTATTGTTGATGACTTTTCCCGCTTCACTTGGGTGTTCTTTTTGCAGGATAAGTCTGAAACCCAAGGGACCCTCAAGCGCTTCCTCGGGAGAGCTCAAAATGAGTTTGAGCTCAAGGTGAAAAAGATAAGGAGCGACAACGGGTCCGAGTTCAAGAACCTTCAAGTGGAGGAGTTCCTGGAGGAGGAAGGAATCAAGCACGAGTTCTCCGCTCCCTACACACCACAGCAAAATGGTGTGGTAGAGAGGAAGAACAGGACGCTCATCGACATGGCAAGGACGATGCTAGGAGAGTTCAAGACCCCCGAGTACTTCTGGACGGAAGCCGTGAACACGGCTTGCCACGCCATCAACAGGGTCTACCTACATCGCCTTCTCAAGAAGACGTCGTATGAGCTACTAACCGGTAACAAACCCAATGTATCTTACTTTCGTGTATTTGGGAGCAAGTGCTACATTCTAGTGAAGAAGGGTAGAAATTCTAAATTTGCTCCCAAAGCTGTAGAAGGGTTTTTGTTAGGTTATGACTCAAATACAAAGGCGTATAGAGTCTTCAACAAATCATCGGGTTTGGTTGAAGTCTCTAGCGACGTTGTATTTGATGAGACTAATGGCTCTCCAAGAGAGCAAGTTGTTGATTGTGATGATGTAGATGAAGAAGATGTTCCGACGGCCGCTATACGAACCATGGCGATTGGAGAAGTTCGGCCACAGGAACAAGACGAGCAAGATCAACCTTCTTCCTCAACTATGGTGCATCCCCCAACTCAAGACGATGAACAGGTTCATCAACAGGAGGCGTGTGATCAAGGGGGAGCACAAGATGATCATGTGATGGAGGAAGAAGCGCAACCGGCACCTCCAACCCAAGTTCGAGCGGTGATTCAAAGGGATCATCCCGTCGACCAAATTCTGGGTGACATTAGCAAGGGAGTAACTACTCGGTCTCGATTAGTTAATTTTTGTGAACATTACTCCTTTGTCTCTTCTATTGAGCCTTTCAGGGTAGAGGAGGCCTTGCTAGATCCGGATTGGGTATTGGCCATGCAGGAGGAACTCAACAACTTCAAGCGCAATGAAGTTTGGACACTGGTGCCTCGTCCCAAGCAAAATGTTGTGGGAACCAAGTGGGTGTTCCGCAACAAACAGGACGAGCACGGGGTGGTGACGAGAAACAAGGCTCGACTTGTGGCAAAAGGTTATGCCCAAGTCGCAGGTTTGGATTTCGAGGAGACTTTTGCTCCTGTGGCTAGGCTAGAATCAATTCGTATCTTGCTAGCATATGCCGCTCATCATTCTTTCAGGTTGTTCCAAATGGATGTGAAGAGCGCTTTCCTCAACGGGCCAATCAAGGAGGAGGTGTACGTAGAGCAACCCCCTGGCTTCGAGGATGAACGGTACCCCGACCACGTGTGTAAGCTCTCTAAGGCGCTCTATGGACTTAAGCAAGCCCCAAGAGCATGGTATGAATGCCTTAGAGACTTTCTAATTGTTAATGCTTTCAAGGTTGGAAAAGCCGATCCAACTCTTTTTACAAAGACATGTGATGGTGATTTGTTTGTGTGCCAAATTTATGTCGATGACATAATATTTGGTTCTACTAACCAAAAGTATTGTGAAGAGTTTAGCAGGGTGATGACGCAGAAATTCGAGATGTCGATGATGGGCGAGTTGAATTACTTCCTTGGGTTCCAAGTGAAGCAACTCAAGGACGGCACCTTCATCTCCCAAACGAAGTACACGCAAGATCTGCTAAAGCGGTTTGGGATGAAGGACGCCAAGCACGCAAAGACTCCGATGGGAACCGACGGACACACCGACCTCAACAAAGGAGGTAAGTCCGTTGATCAAAAAGCATACCGGTCCATGATAGGTTCTTTGCTTTATTTATGTGCTAGTAGACCGGATATTATGCTTAGCGTATGCATGTGTGCTAGATTTCAATCCGATCCTAAGGAGTGTCACTTAGTGGCGGTGAAGCGAATTCTTAGATATTTAGTTGCTACGTCTTGCTTTGGGCTCTGGTATCCAAAGGGGTCTACCTTTGACTTGGTTGGATACTCAGATTCCGACTATGCTGGATGTAAGGTCGATAGGAAGAGCACATCGGGGACGTGCCAATTCTTAGGAAGGTCCCTGGTGTCATGGAATTCTAAGAAACAAACCTCCGTTGCCCTATCCACCGCTGAGGCCGAGTATGTTGCCGCAGGACAGTGTTGCGCGCAACTACTTTGGATGAGGCAAACCCTCAGGGACTTTGGCTACAATCTGAGCAAAGTCCCACTCCTTTGTGATAATGAGAGTGCTATCCGCATGGCGGAAAATCCTGTTGAGCACAGCCGCACAAAGCACATAGACATCCGGCATCACTTTTTGAGAGACCACCAGCAAAAGGGGGATATCGAAGTGTTTCATGTTAGCACCGAGAACCAGCTAGTCGATATCTTTACCAAGCCTCTAGATGAGAAGACCTTTTGTAGGCTGCGTAGTGAGCTAAATGTCTTAGATTCGCGGAACTTGGATTGAATTGTAGCATACATGTGTTTATGCTTTTTGATCATGTTCATTCTGCATTTTGTTGCTTATTGTGGTGCTCAAGTTGTACAAACACTCCCTGGACCTCACAAGTCAGTTGCAACGTGATGCACATGTTTAGGGGGAGATGTGTTACAACTTGACCCTTTGAGACTAACCATATGCTTGAGTTTGCTTGATTTAGTCTCGAAGGAGAATTGAAAGGGAAAAGGTGGACTTGGACCATGAAAGACTTCCACTGCACTCCGATGAGATGGTAACTAATTCCAAGTTCATCTCATGAACTCTTATTGCCATTTGCTCTTAATTGAAGATTCTGGTGAGGCAATGGGGTTAAAAAGGGCCACAGTTGATTCCGTTTTGGTGCTTGATGCCAAAGGGGGAGAAAATAAAGGCCAAAGCAATAAATGGATCAGCTACCACTTGAGAAATTTTGAAAATAATAGAATAGAGCTTTTGGTTTGTCAAAACTCTTGTATTGTCTCTTTTGTCAAAAGTTGGCTTCTTGTGGGGAGAAGTAGTGATTATGAGAAAAAAGGGGGAGTTTTTGAAATCTTTGATCAATCTCTTTTGGAATGACTCTCTTTATGCTTCAACATGTGTGTTTGAATTAGAGATAGTGATTTGAGTTTGATTTGCAAAAACAAACCAAGTGGTGGCAAAGGGATGATCCATATATGCCAAAATTGAATAGAACTCAAATTTATTCTATTTGAAGTGATTTTGCACTTGTTCTAGTTGCTTTATGTTGTGTTGGCATAAATCACCAAAAAGGGGGAGATTGAAAGGGAAATGTGCCCTTGGGCCATTTCTAAGTATTTTGGTGATTGAGTGTCAACACAAGTGCTTAAATGTGAATCTATGCCCATGGTTGAACAAAGTGCAAATCACAAGTAAAGGTATGTTTCTAAGCCTTAGTACATTGGTTTTGTGTACTAATATCTTGTCTAAGTGTTAGAAACAGGAAGAAGAAGAAAAGAAAAGAAGTGGAGAGTGGCTGTGTACAGCCAAAGGCTGTTTCGGGCTGGGGCACCGGACTGTCCGGTGTGCACCGGACAGTGTCCGGTGCGCCAGACCAGCGCGGAGCAAACCAGCCGCTCTCGGGTTTTTCTCCGGCGACTTCGGCTAAAATTCACCGGACTGTCCGGTGTGCACCGGACTGTCCGGTGAGCCAACGGTCGGCCGAGCCAACGGTCGGCCGCGCAATCGGCGCGCGACACGTGGCCGAGCCAACGGTCAGGAAGATTCACCGGGCTGTCCGGTGTGCACCGGACATGTCCGGTGCGCCAACTGTGCGCAGATCTGCATCAGAAAGCAACGGTCGGATGAGCTTTTTATGGAAACAAATCGGGCACCGGACAGTGTCCGGTGTGCACCGGACTGTCCGGTGCGCCACGAGACAGAAGGCAAAGATGGCCTTCCCGATTTGTTCCCAACGGCTCCTAGCTGCCTTGGGGCTATAAAAGGGACCCCTTGGCGCATGGAGGAAAAAACCAAGCAACCTTAGAGCAATCTTGATCATCCACACTCAGTCTTTGCGCATTTGTTTGTCATTCTAAGTGATTCGAGCTCCGTTCTAGTGAGAATTTGGAGATAGTCTTTTGAGCTCGATTCTTGGCCGTGTGTGTGCGCAATTTGCTGTGGATTTGTGTGTGTTGCTAATCCCTCCCTTGCTCCGTGATTCTCTGTGAACATCTTTTGTAAGGGCGAGAGGCTCCAAGTTGTGGAGATTCCTCGCAAACGGGATTGAGAAAAGAAAAGCAAGAACACCGTGGTATTCAAGTTGATCATTGGATCACTTGAGAGGAGTTGAGTGCAACTCTCGTCCATTGGGACGCCACAACGTGGAGTAGGCAAGTTTTGTACTTGGCCGAACCACGGGATAACCATCGTGTCATCTCTGTGATTGATTTCTTGTGGTTATTGTGTTTTGACTCCTCCCTAGCCACTTGGCCATAATTGTGCTAACACTTAACAAGTTTTTGTGGCTTAAGTATTGAAGTTTTACAGGATCACCTATTCACCCCCCCCTCTAGGTGCTTTCAGATACTCCACACGTGTCCTCTTGTCGATGTTCATGGTGCCGGTCCCGAGGAGGGGAGTCGCTGATGTATCGTATCGACCGTCCCCGGATGGAGCCACTGGTTGAGCCTGATGCTGACTCAACCCGGGTGACGCGACTTCGAGCCGGGACGCCATGATCCCGATCGTACTCTTCCCAGCGCCTTATCTTGTTTTCGTGTCGCCGTTCGCGTGAAGCATTAATAGAGCTCCGTGCGTCTCGCCGACTGTTGATGGCGTGTCGCAGATCGCTTGGGGGATGAGCGAGGGGTAGAAGATGATTAGTTGCCCGAGTGAGCAGCCGCCGATAGCCTTCAGTATCCGGAGTCCGTGGGAGGCCATCAGCTATCCGAGCCAACACTCCTCCGACTTCACTCGGCATGTTCATTGCCCGAGCAAAGTAAGGATTCAAGTTTCGCGCGAAGAGAGGGTTCTCTCGGCGTAACCTCGTATCCTGCTCAGCTTGTTCTCGATCTCGGTCTTGAGCTTGCCAGTGGTCACGTCGACGAGAATTCCTCCTTTCTCTAAAGACTCGTTTGTCAGGAGTTTCTCCTACTTCTGAGACTACATCCCGGGATATGGGCTACGCTGGGTCCCGCTCCCCAGCCTCGTGAAGTTACCGAATATTCCGATGTCTGTTCCTCCGCCGCCGAGCTTCTCGCTGGGGAGGTTCTTCCCTTGGCATGGTTGGCTCGTCGTTGGAGATGGGAGAAGACTCCAATCTTCCCTCGATGAAGAGGACGTTGGGGTAGAAAGGAGTTGTTGCGGTGATGAATTTCTTTCCGTCCTTATTTGAGGGCGAAGGTGTCGTAAGGATAACTTGACGGGCCTCTATCCCGCTTGCTTCTTTTTTCCTTATAATCCGTGTCCACTCCTTTGTGGGCGAAGTGGGCAACGGGGTTCTTCAGGTAAGTGAATTCTCGGCTCTCGACTTGCAAGAGGCAGTCTGCGCTATCCGCTGTCTCGTTCCGACTTTCTCGGAGATTTCCGAGGAAGGCTTCTTCTCCGATGGATCCGCTATGCGGTGCAGAATTCCCTTCTCATCTGCTACGGACGAGATGGTCCCGAAGCAGAATACGGATCCAGGGTGGAGAGCGATCTTGCACTGGGAGGTGACAGCCATTGAGCTACCTTGGACCAACAACACACCCCCTACCTGGCGCGCCAGCTGTCGGTGTTTGGAGCTCGACCGTGCACCCGGGGTTACCCCTCGAGGTGCATTTAGGTAGGACAGTGTTGTTGACTGTAACTCAATGGTTCGTGTGAGACGCACGAGAGACGGTAGGCGATTTTCTATAGGTTCGGACCGCTTTGAGATGCGTAACTCACTACTTCCTCGTGTGGATCTTTATGTGGTGGGTTACAAGGGAAGATCTCCGGTAAGGAGAGAAGCTAGTGGCTAAGTAGATGGTCGATGAATCTGATGGGGTACCCCCTAGGTCTTATATACTTGACCGTGGGGCATTACATGCGTGTGTGATGACGATGTGCACCTAAGTAATAGTGAACTGACTAAACTTATCTTCCTATAATCTTGCCGACTTATCCTTATTTTGTTCCGACGTCCGAGGGCGCTGCGTGGGAGAATCAGACCAGCGCCGTGGATAATGTTTAAATCCAACGAACCGCCTGAGCCTAAGTCTGCTCCTTCCCCGTATCGGCCCATTCCACTAGCAGTTCTTCCATGGCCCACAGAGGGATGGCCTTGCGAGACAATAGGCCCAAAACCTTTCGCGAGGCCTTTTTGCCTTCTAGTGGACCCGGGGATATCCGTCCCCCACAGTTAAGTGGCTAGTCCGGCATGAAGGCGACTGGGCTGAGCAGGTGTGGAATGGGCCAATGGGTGAACGGGCCCAAACGTAGGTAGACGTTCTTTTCATTTTTTTCTGTTTTTTTCCTAGTTCAAAATAAATGAGGTTTTGGAAATTCAAATTTATAGTTAAATGAGTAGTACAAAATGAAAACCCTACCATGATCAGATATTATATTTTCTTATTTATTTTATCCCCTTTAAGCAAAGATACTTCAATATATATATATATATATATAAAGATATATCATTTATATGTATGCCTTACATATTTAAAAGGATTGTCATAAATAAGAAGATGTTTGTTTGGGTACAATTATTTATGACAATGCTTTTAAATATGTAATGCATACATATAAATGATATATCTTAATAAAATATCATTTGTGTGTGTAATTTACTTGAAAGTGAATTAATATTCATTACTTATTTATTTTTAGGAGAGGTTAATATCTAATCGAGGGTAACTTTAATTCAACTATTTCTCATTATATAGTTCATGAGAGGAATAATCCATTTTAGAAAATAGATTGAAGGGTTACTTATTTATTTTCTCCTCTGGATTTCAAACTAAATTCCAATTTCAAAATTTTTATGTTCTACATTTGAATAACAATATTTTTGTATTGCAAACCATTTATTTTAGGAGAAAATATCTTTAGAAGTGAGGAACCCATATTATGAGGCATCATTATTCTTAATCTTTTGGAGAGACTTTATAAATTCAATTTTGGGTGTTACAAGTAAAATAGAGGAAATCTAATGCATAAGAAGGTTCAGGCGTGAACTCCGTAGACAATATGCTTAGGACATCTATGGTGGGTGAGTGGGTCCTTTATCGTATTAAGAGCCTAGTGTGCCCAGATTGATCAATGTCTGCTATGAAAATTTTTGAGTTTGTTAGAAGAATGGATTGCTATCCTAATATATTTGTTGCTTATCAGATATTATTTACTATACCAATAACTGTGGCATCAGCTGAAAGGAGCTTCTCAAAGTTTAAGTTATTGAAGAATTATTTAAGGTCTACAATGTCTCAAGAAAGGTTAAACGGGATAGCAACTTTATGTATTGAGAACAAATTATTAGATGATGTCAATATTGAAGCCATCATTGATGATTTTGCATCTAAAAATGTTAGAAGACATTTTTAAGTTGATCTCTTCAATATATTTGAGGTAATAATCTTAATTCTATTTTTTACTGCTCAAGTCTTTCTGTGGTACATTAAGTATAATTAGTTGATATATATATATATATATATATATATATATATATATATATATATATATATATATAGTAGTAAAAAACAATTTTATGGTGTTAGGACCTCTGTTTATAATCTTGTTCCGGGGCCCTTAAAAATCAGGAATGGCCATGGGGAGTCCTTTATCCTATTAAGAGCCTAGTGTGCACTCAAACGGGGAACCAAATCGTCTTTAGGACAAGCGCCTCCTATGTTTATTTTAGGTCTGTCATCGCTGCGAGAGGATTTTCTATGGATGATGTTGAACCCCAAATTGAGCAGGCGGACGGTCCGGCCCTGAGGCCGGACGGTCCGCGGTCCGGACAGTCCGCGCCTGTGGGCCGGACAGTCCGCGCATGCGCAGAGCAGTTTAGGGTTCCGAGTTTTGTGCTATGTTTGTTGGCTAGATTTGCGGAATTAGCTCGGAATCCAGTTGTGTAAAGGGTCCAGCCCCCCTCCTCTATAAAAAGAGAGGTCTACGGCCGATTTGTAATCAACAATCGAATCAATACAACTTCTATTCGCATTTATTTCCAGTACAATTAGGAGTAGTTCTAGTCTAGTTCTAGTTTAGCCTCTCGATCCCCAAATTCTCCGCCTCTCCTCGACTCTACGTCGATTAGAGGAGTCTAGGTCGGCCGGTCCGAGCCTAGACAACACCTAGGATCTCTCCTCCCCGACGGGGTCCCTCCCGGGAGCGAGATCCAGGCGCCGCCGGCGATCTTCCGCCGCCCCTGCGCACGCGCGGACCGTCCGGCCCCAGGGCGCGGACCGTCCGGACGTCAGGCAGGAAACCCTAGCCCCTGTGCCAGGTCACGGACCGTCCGGCCCCAGGCCGCGGACCGTCCGCGCCTGACCAGAGAGCACCGCCGCCGGTTCTTCTTGAGTATTTGGCGCTCCGAAAAGGCGTCAACATACTTTTTGGCGACTCCGCTGGGGACGACATATCTAAGCTTATCAAATCGGCCCTCAATGGCCGGTTCAAGGGATAGCTCTGATATTTCTCCAAGCAACATCATAGAGCCGACTTGGGAAACCTTGCCGGCTGACGAGCAGCTCCAGTTTGAGGAGCACAAGGAGCGGATGATCCAGGAGGCGAAAGCAAAGTTCTTGGCCAACTTCAAAGTGGACAGGAACAATAAGGTCATCCGACATCGGGCGACGGATCCGGCTTCCCTCCAACCCACGCCAGATATCCCCAATGTAAGTAATACCAACGATCTGCAATCTCTTAGAAATTATGTAGAAGATCAGCGTGAACAAATGCAGAACATCATAGGGGGTATGCAAAGCGATCTTAAGAGACTAGTACGTGCATTTGATAAATCTAGTACCGCAAATTTTCCTTCGCACGAGGTTGAGTTAGGAGATAACGCGTGTAACACATCGGCTACAGGTTGTCACGACCAGTCACAACCCCTTTATGGGATGCCGATGGACACATACCCTAAGCAACCGCAAATCGGCAGCAAACCAGCCGATCTGCACATGCCCGGACCGTCCGCACGTGAGCGCGGACCGTCCGGGCCAGCAACAGTCGGGCCTATTTTTAATGAGTTACCTAGATATGCGCCCGAGCCACCACACACGACACAGAACCCAAACTACCCAGTCGGACGGTCCGCATACAACGACGAACGGTCCGCATATAACCACGGACGGTCCGGGTACGTATCCGGACAGTCCGCGCATGAGTCTTTTGAGGAGGATTATTACATGAATCCTCGCCCGTCCCAGCAACACTTCCCATCACACTATGCAATGCACCAGCCCATTAATTCAGGATCCAGAGCCCAGGAAAGCTTTTCGGCCCCACCTAGAAGGCCGGAAAGAAACGATCAAACCTATGAGCCATATAGGGCAAATGGAAATGCACCACGTAGCTCAAACCAATGGGGGGAACGACAACATACTAATATACAACCAACCCCACCTATGTTTGACCAGAGAGCCGGTGGTCTTGCACCGGCTGCCATTGATATAGTGAGGGAAGAAATAGCCGGGGCGTTCCGAGATAAGCTCGGAGTAAGTATGATCCCTAGGGGGCAATCATATCGGAAACCTTATGACAGCCGATTTGATCACCACCCGTACCCACAGGGAACTAGAATACCCGAATTCGCAAAATTTTCGGGTGATCAAGGGAAAAACACGCACGAACATATAGGCCAGTTCTTAGCACAATTGGGAGAATTGGCCGACACAGAGGCATTTCGCGTGCGTTTATTTTCATTATCGCTAACAGGAACCGCGTTTGCATGGTATGCCACTTTACCTCCTAATTCCATTTCATCATGGGGGGATCTAGAACAAAAATTTCATGATCATTTTTTCTCCGGTGACTATGAGTTAGATCTGGTAGATTTAGTGTCATTGCGACAGACAAAAGATGAATCGGTTAATGATTACATCCGGAGATTCCGAGATACAAGAAACCGATGCTTTCAAATTCATTTAGCAGAAAAACAGCTAGTAGGATTAGCCTTTAATGGTCTACGATATTATTTAAAAGAAAGATTAGAAGGCATCCAATTTTTTACACTAGCACAGTTACACCAGAGAGCTTTGGCTTGCGAAAGCCGGAGCAAAGAAACTGCTAAAACAATGCGTCACAACGTACATATAGTAGAATGCGACCAAAGTAGCTCAGATGACGAATCAGCAGAAGTGTACGCTGCTGAAATGGTTTGGCCAAAACAGGCCAAATCTTCGGCTTGTGCCTCCTTACAGCCGGTTCAAAAGAAACGGCAAGAGGAGGTTAAGTTTACGTTTAATGTTGGTAAGTGTGATAGAATATTTGACGAATTACTCAAAAATGGTAATATTAAAATAAATCACACTGTTCCATCCGCCGACGAGCTAAAACGTCGTGCGTACTGCAAGTGGCATAACTCATTTTCTCATGCCACTAATGATTGTAATGTATTTCGGCGACAGATTCAATCGGCCATTAACGAAGGACGATTGAAATTTCAGGAAATGCAGGTGGATACAGAGCCCTTTCCGATGAACATGATTGACTTCGAGGGCAAGAAAGTCCTGATTCGGCCAAATACAGCTGATAAAGGCAAAGGCAAGGAAACAATCATCGGCAATGCTAAAAAGGCCGATGGGGATTGTAAAGCTTCTTGCAGGAAAGTGGTGGCCGAGAAGACTCCCGATGGAGGGGAGACCCTGAAGATGACCATCACAGCCTCTAGCATTGGGGGGCAAGCGCAGACGGGAAGACAGTTGCAGGAACCCGTGCTGCGCATCACGGACAGTCCGCCGTCCAGACGCGGACGGTCCGACGCTTCGCCGGACGGTCCGGCCGTGCTCAGGACCCCCAGCGACCACGTACCTTCAAACCACGACGACCCGAGATAGGTACGTGGAAAACAAATACATTTAAAGCAGCTGGTCGGCTGATCAAGCCTGGCCCGACTTTCGATCAATTGTTGTCTAAATACGTGAAAAAGAAGGCCGGCCCTAGTGACCGGCCACCAAAGCGACCCCGCTCACCCATTCATGAGCAACGTCAGGTCAGGCCGATTGGATCACCTCACCAATCGGATGAAATGAAAGGTCCTATTGTACAATTGAGACCTAACATGCCAACATGGACACCTCCACCTCCATATCCACCTATGCCATATCCATACACATATTTACCTCCGCCATATGTCCCAAATCAAATGTGGGGCATGCCACCATATCCATTTGGGATGCCACAGTACCCCGCCTGGGGGGCACCCCAAACATCTGTTTTTGACAGGTTGACGCCACCAGTACAAGACCGATTGAGCACTGCTCAATCCGGTCACCAGGCACAAACCCAACAGGATTGCCGGACTACTCGGCCTTCCAGGCCGACCAATCCGGCAGGGGGGCATATGCCTGCAGCAACTCAAAAAACAACAAAAAAGGACATCATCAAAATAGGCACTGCAGATGTTGTCATACAAGAAGATAATAAAGGGCCGATGATTTTCGGCGAATCGGCCAACACGATCGAAAAGGATACGGCTACCATCAAAACAGTCGATCCAAAATACTCCATGCCTCGATGGTGCCCAGCGGGATTGACACGATCCCAAAAGAGAAAATTACAGCGCCTAAGAGCAAAGGAGAGCCAGGAGAAGGAGGCAGAAAAGACATTTAATGACACACATCCACTATACCCGCCACCGCAAAAGAAATGGAGACCGAAGGCCGTTGAGAAAAAACAAACGGCCACAAAAATAGAAAGTCAATCTGCACCAGGCGCGGACCGTCCGTCCCCTGCGCGCGGACCGTCCGCCGTTCACCAGGAAGTCTTTGGACAACCTGCACCAGGCGCGGACCGTCCGGGCCCCGCACGCGGACCGTCCGCCGTTCGTCAGGAAGCCTCCAACGACACGACAACATCAATGGAAGAGGACGACCTGCTGGGAGAAGACCTGGTCGACTACGAGGCTTCTCCAGAACGCCCAGGTATGGATGTAAATATTATTACATTTTCTGCCGATTGTACTATTATCGGCAACGATGAACCTGTTGTTGCCCAGTTTGATTTTGGTCCTAAAGAAGCTGCCTTTACTAAACCAAAAGAATCGGTAAATCATTTAAAGCCGCTCTTCGTGCGCGGCCACATTGATGGGATACCGATTGCTAAGATGTTGGTAGATGGAGGGGCGGCTGTAAATCTAATGCCTTATTCATTATACAGAAAATTAGGTAAACAAGATGACGAACTTGTCAAGACCAACATGACCCTCAGCGGTGTTGGAACTGATAGTTCGATCAAAGCCAGGGGAGTCACGTCCGTTGAATTAACCATCGGGACTAAGACCCTTGCTGCTGCATTCTTCGTCGCTGATGTAGAAGGAAATTACAGTTTAATCCTAGGCAGAGATTGGATTCACGCCAATCAATGTATACCTTCTACATTACATCAAATGCTGATACAATGGGTAGGCGATGACATAGAACAAGTACATGCTGATGTATCGGCCTGCATCGCTGTGGCCGATGCCCCTGTACTCTGGACTTATGAGACTGCTACATGTCTCACAGGAGTAGACTTTTCTGATTATCAATTCATAAGTATAGATAAAAAAGGTTTCATTCCTGTAATGCTAGAGCCGATGGAGAATCGGCTAAATCCTAAATAAAGTTAAATGATGAATACACACAAAGTTCATGAGTCTTTGGTCACGGATAGTTCGACCGCCAAGGCCGGATGGTCTGGTCTTTCACAAAAGAGTTCGGACTTTAAGACCGAACCTCTTCCACAGCGAAAAGACAGTATTACGGATGATCCGGTCCTCGAGACCGGAAAGTCCGCCATCACACAAAGATCTTCTAATTCCTCTGTGGGGAACATGATAGAGGAATTCAGAGATCTTGATAAACTAGGACAGGGGTTTACATCGGCTGATCCTTTGGAGGAGATTAACATAGGAGATGGTAAAACTCCAAGGCCGACTTTTGTAAACAAGACCCTGGAGACCAATCCTAGAGATGAGATGATCGGTCTATTGAAGGAATATTCAGATTGCTTTGCTTGGAATTATACTGAGATGCCTGGATTAAGCCGAGAGATCGTAGAGCATCGGCTGCCTATTAAATCTGGTTTCAGACCTTTTAAGCAAAGAGCTAGAACATTTCGTCCAGATCTTCTCCCACGCATCAAGGACGAAATCCACCGGCTGCTAGAAGCTGATTTTATCAGACCTTGCAGATATGCAGAGTGGGTCTCCAATATTGTGCCGGTGGAGAAGAAGGAGTCAGGTAAACTTAGAGTATGCATTGATTTTCGCAATTTAAATAGAGCAACTCCTAAAGACGAATATCCCATGCCTATAGCCGACACATTAATCAATAATGCATCAGGAAATAGAATTATTAGCTTCCTTGATGGTAATGCCGGATATAATCAGATTTTCATGGCCGAAGAAGATGCGTCTAAAACGGCCTTTATATGTCCAGGCTTCATTGGTTTATTTGAGTGGGTTGTCATGACATTTGGTTTGAAAAATGCTGGTGCTACTTATCAGAGGGCTATGAATTTGATCTTTCATGAATTGTTAGGAAACACTGTGGAAGTTTACATTGATGATATTGTAGTCAAATCGGCTGAGTTTAGTTCTCATATAGCTGATTTGCGCAAAGCCTTTGATAAAATGCGTCAGTATGGTTTGAAAATGAACCCACGTAAATGTGCTTTTGGAGTGTCGGCTGGTAAGTTTTTAGGATTTGTCATACATGAACATGGTATAGAGATAGACCCTGACCGAATCGAGTCTATTCGGAATGTGGGACCTCCGACCTGTAAGGTCGAGGTACAGAGGTTTCTTGGCAAGGTGAATTATTTACGAAGGTTTATTTCTAACCTAGCCGGGAAGATTGATGCGTTCACCCCTATTCTTCGGCTTAAGAATGATGCCGAATTCGCTTGGGGGGCAGAACAGCAAGAAGCATTTGATCTTATCAAAAAATACTTATCTTCGACCCCCGTATTAAAAGCACCACGAGCAGGAGTACCATTCCGATTATACATTGCAGCTGAAGATAAGGTCATTGGGGCTGTTCTGACACAAGAAACTGAGGGGAAGGAGTATGTGGTGACATATCTAAGCCGAAGGTTGGTGGATGCTGAAACAAGGTACACTTTTATTGAAAAGTTATGCTTATGCTTGTTTTTTGCATGCACCAAATGTAGATGTTATTTACTGTCTAGTCATTGCACTGTTTCTGGTCAAGCCGATGTGATCAAATACATGTTGCATAACCCAATTATGAGTGGTAGAATTGGTAAGTGGGCTTATGCACTCATAGAATATGACTTGGCCTATGAACCATTGAAATCTATGAAAGGCCAAGTCATAGCGGATTTCATTGTAGAACATCGGGTTAATGATATTCATGAACTAGACATGTCATACCTCACTATTACTCCATGGGCTTTATATTTTGATGGATCGGTTTGCAATGAAGGGCAAGGAATTGGCATTGTGCTTGTTTCACCAAGTAATGTCTCCTTTGACTTCTCTAGCCGATTGAAAACTTATTGCACTAATAATCAAGCCGAATATGAGGCCCTCCTATTCGGCTTAGAACTTTTAAATGGTATGGGAGTAAAACATGTGAAGGTATTTGGTGATTCTCAGCTGGTTGTCCAACAAGTGTTAGAAGAATATCAATGTTTTGATGGTACTCTAAATAGTTACCTTGAGAAATGTTGGAGCATAATTCATTCTTTTGACGAATTCAGTATTCGACATATCTCTAGAGTTGAGAATCACAGAGCTAACGATTTGGCACAAGATGCATCAGGTTATCGGATAAAGAGAGGGAAGTTTCACAAAACTGAAAATCTGATAACCAGTGCAGAGCCAAATTCCCAGGTCGCGGACCGTCCGCATGATGGCGCCGGACCGTCCGAGGTTACCAGAAATGTTCTCTTAATCGATTCGGCTGACAATGAAGCCGATGCAAGAGATTGGAGGACACCTATACTTAATTATTTACGAGATCCCAATGTCAAAACAGATAGGAACATTCGGCGAACAGCTTTCAAGTATGTTTTAATGAGTGACGAACTTTACCGCCGAACAGTCAATGACATCCTGCTTAAGTGCTTGGGCCCAGATGATGCTATATTAGCCATGGCCGAAGTACATGAAGGGATTTGTGGTACTCATCAATCAGCTCCAAAGATGAAGTGGTTGTTGCGAAGGTCCGGTTTTTATTGGCCTAGTATGATAGCTGATTGTTTCAAGTACTACAAGGGTTGCCAAGTGTGTCAAAAATTCGGCGACCTACAGTTGGTCCCTGCAGCCGAATTACATCCTATTATTAAGCCTTGGCCGTTCAGAGGATGGGGATTAGACTTTATTGGAGAAATTCATCCTTCATCATCAAAGGGGCATCGGTTTGTGTTAGTTGCCACTAACTACTTCACCAAATGGACTGAAGCCGTTGCTCTAAAGAACATGACACACAAGGAGGTAATCGAGTTTATAACTGAGCATATTATTCATAGATTCGGCATTCCCCAGACCTTAACTACAGATCAAGGTACTTCTTTTATGTCAAAGGAGGTACGTGAATTTGCTGAATTATACAAAATTAGGCTGCTTAATTCATCTCCATATTATGCTCAGGCCAATGGTCAGGCCGAGTCTAGCAATAGGACATTGATTAATTTGATAAAAATGAAAATATATGATAATCCTAAACATTGGCATAAGATTTTGTCTGAAGCTTTATGGGCTCATAGGATATCTAAACATAGGGCTACTAAAGTATCTCCTTTTGAGCTTGTCTATGGGCAGGAAGCAGTGTTGCCTGTGGAAATAAGTTTGAATGCTGTCAGGTTCGCCAGACAAAATGATCTAACTGCTACTGATTATTATGATTCAATGATTGATAATATTGATGAGGTGACCGACAAGAGGATGATAGCTTTGGGAGCAATAGAAAAGGACAAGATCATGGTAGCCAGAGCCTACAACAAGAAGGTCAAAGCAAAATCATTTCAAGTAGGGGACCTGGTGTGGAAGACCATTCTGCCTCTAAGGAATAAAGACCGGAAGTTCGGGAAATGGTCACCAAGCTGGGAAGGTCCTTATAAAGTAAAACAGGTGATGTCTGGCAACGCCTATTTACTACAAACATTACAAGGCAAGGACTTGCCTAAGGCTTTGAATGGGCGTTTCCTCAAACAGTACCATCCTAGTATGTGGCAAGATGCCTAAGAGAACCGATGTAATCACATCGAGTTAGTTGCTTTTGGTTTGCTCAGCTCCACAAAAAGGCAGGGGGCATATGTTGAACCCCAAATTGAGCAGGCGGACGGTCCGGCCCTGAGGCCGGACGGTCCGCGGTCCGGACAGTCCGCGCCTGTGGGCCGGACGGTCCACGCATGCGCAGAGCAGTTTAGGGTTCCGAGTTTTGTGCTATGTTTGTTGGCTAGATTTGCGGAATTAGCTCGGAATCCAGTTGTGTAAAGGGTCCAGCCCCCCTCCTCTATAAAAAGAGAGGTCTACGGCCGATTTGTAATCAACAATCGAATCAATACAACTTCTATTCGCATTTATTTCCAGTACAATTAGGAGTAGTTCTAGTCTAGTTCTAGTTTAGCCTCTCGATCCCCAAATTCTCCGCCTCTCCTCGACTCTACGTCGATTAGAGGAGTCTAGGTCGGCCGGTCCGAGCCTAGACAACACCTAGGATCTCTCCTCCCCGACGGGGTCCCTCCCGGGAGCGAGATCCAGGCGCCGCCGGCGATCTTCCGCCGCCCCTGCGCACGCGCGGACCGTCCGGCCCCAGGGCGCGGACCGTCCGGACGTCAGGCAGGAAACCCTAGCCCCTGTGCCAGGTCGCGGACCGTCCGGCCCCAGGCCGCGGACCGTCCGCGCCTGACCAGAGAGCACCGCCGCCGGTTCTTCTTGAGTATTTGGCGCTCCGAAAAGGCGTCAACAGATGAAGAAGGTTGTTATATGCAATATGAGGTGGCCATAGGGTGTGTGCCTATGCAAATGGGATCTTATGCTCTTCGTGGATCTAGAGACTCTAGTCATGTTCCCGCTGTAGTTACACATTCTGTTACCAGGTTGTGAAATACGTACAATTAGTAAACCAAAAGTCTTTTGGTAATGATTTCTTGTGCCTCCTAACCATAGTAGGCGAGCCATGAGATTTTTAGGCTATCTGCAGGGCTGGACGTACTGCCCCCCCCCTCCCCTTGCATGTCGGCTGTAGGGGGCACCCTATGGCCGCAGCGGTGCCCCTACAGCGCCCCCTACGTGTCGGTCCCCTTCTCTCTCCCTCCAGATTTAGCATGTCACTGTTCATCACCCTAAACACTGTGCTGTGGGTCCACGAGTAATTGTTAGTAGATAAAAAATTGATAGTTGGTATAGAAAATGATATTTTATAGTGGTAGTAGGGTATAGGGGGAGTATTTAGGGGGAACCGCTGCGGGAGATGAAAAAATAGGGGGAAAAAGTGATATAGGGGGAAAAATTTAGGGGTAACGGTTGCGGATAGCCTTATGAAGTTGTGAGTGTTGGGGACTTGTTCTCAAGTGCTAAGAGCTAAGAACAAGGCAACATAGAAAATGTTAATCGTTAATATCCTTCGTCCTCCGAAGCATTATTTCCCTCAGGATATAACGACTTGCGGACAAAGGTTATGAAGGACATACCTTCATAAATTCATCAAATAATGACGAAGGCTAAAATATAAAGAATGTAAAAGAAAACATGAACAGTCATTTATTATTATTGAGCATAAACAAAAATATTATTGAACCACAAGTGTACCTTCAATCGGAAGGGAAATGATAGTACAAGCGTGACGCAGAAAGCGAATGCCAAGTCAGCGTGAACAGTACGGGGATACTGTTCACCTATTTATAGACACGGGACATAGCCCTTACAAAATTACATTCATGCCCTTTACATTTGATAATAACTCTATAGTAGTCTATCGAGGTCTGAATAGCCTTTTCATCTTTAAGTCGGTTCCACTCTTTGCTGTTACGCCGAAGCTTTCCTGCTCAACACCTTCGGCCCTGTATCAACCTTCGTATTATTCCTGTCTACTGCAATGCCGACTTTAGTCCGAGGGTACCTGTTCACACATTGTACTACAGAAATACTGTTAAATCCTGTTTTTGAGGACCTTCGGACGCCGAAGGTCCCCAACAGTAGCCCCTCGCAATATTAATTTGTTCGAAATAATAAATTTAGATTGCGATATGGACGAAGGCTTTACGCCGAAGGTCCGAAAAAACACCTTCCCTTTGCTAGAATAGCAACATTCAATGACAAGTGGGGTCTTTGAATTTTCAACGCACCGAGCGTATAAATACGGCCATACCGCAAACTCATTTAGCACGCTTTCTGGCCAACCACTCCCGCTCACTCAATTTTTAGCTCTTGTGCACTGTGATTTGTTAAGCTTTTAGCTTTGAAGCTTCGGATTTGAAAACAGTTTTTTAGCGTTTCCGAAGATGTCTGAAGCTGCTAAGAAGGCTGCTGCTGAGATGAAGCTGAGTCTTGATGAAGAGAAGAACCTGGGGTTTCTTATAGCGATGTCGAAGACCAACACAGAGAAAATCACCAAGGAGATTCTGGAAGGTCTGTCCGAAGATACTGGTGAGAGTGAAAGTTATGATGTGGACAGCGGTGGCGAAGACTCCGAAGATCGTCCCTGGCGACCAAGCCATTCAGTTTATGGTAAATCAACTATCAAAGAGAATCATCTTGTTAACATGAGAGGAAGGTATTTCCGGGATCTGTCCGTTGTGAGGGCCGACGAAGGGGAGAAGACTTGTCCACACCCCGAAGAGAATGAAGTCGTAGTGTTCCGAAGCTTTTTGAAGGCTGGGCTGCGATTGCCCTTGAGCAGCTTCGTCGTGGAGGTGCTGAAGATCTTTGAAGTCTATCTTCACCAACTTATCCCCGAGGCAATCATAAGGCTGAATATCTTCGTGTGGGCCGTGCGAAGCCAAGGTCTGAAGCCTGATGCAAAAAGTTTCTGCAATATGCACGAATTATCATACGAGACAATACCTTGGGGTAAGGAACAGTATCACAATAACTTTGGCTGCTACAATTTTGTTTCTCGGTCCGGGTCAAGCTGCCCCGTGCCAACTTTTCGGAAAAGATGGCCCAGCGGCTGGATGACAGAATGGTTCTATGTAAAAAATGATCTGAAAGCACGAGAAGACATCAAGGGTATAATTATGCGCCCTATTTGGCAAAGCTTCGGCCTTCGCAGGCCGAAGGTTGAAATGAATGAAGCTGCCGAAGAATGCCAAAGAGCCTTCGGCATTGTCTGCTCTTTTATAGGAACAAGGGACTTAGTACAAGAGCATATCGCCTTCAGGGTGTGGCCGCTTGCGGAGAAATGGGAAATGCCACAAGAAACCATTAAAGAGGCCGACGAAGGTGGACTTATCAGATTTAAGTACACTTTTAAATTTGGAGATAAATTTATTGAGCCAGATGATGAGTGGTTGAAAAGCATTGATAATTTAAGTGATGAGCTGCTTGGGACCTACTCGAAGGCCGAAGATACTGCAATGTCAGCAGCCTTCGGAGGCCGAAAAAAGAAGAGGCTGAATCGGGTATTTGATGCCATCGGGTTCGTCTACCCTGATTATTGCTATCCCACTCAAAGGCAGAAGAGAAAAAACACAAGCTCTGCAAAAGAAGAAACTGCAGCTGCTCCTAGCGAGCCAGAACCGAAAAGGAAGAAGATAAAGGTTCTTACGCATCGGCCGCGCTATATTGAACCAGCTTCGGTGCCTGAATTTACCGGAGAAACTTCTTCGGCCACCGAAGCTGAAAAACCAGCCGAGCCAACTTTGCTGGCAGAAGTCGCAGAAACGGCCGAAGTGCCAACGAAGACAAAATTGGAGCAATCAAAAATTTTGTTACCAGAAACGAAAGAGAAGGCCGAAGCGCCATTCACAGAAAAAATGGAAGAAGTAAAGGAAGCAACTGAGGGCTCCAAAACATCAGAAGTTTTGAGTCCTACAGCAATTATTGGGACAGCAAAAAATGAAAAAGTGCCAGCCGTAACTCCGAAGAGAAAGAGAATGGCTAATGTGCTAGATGTACTGGAAACGATCATATCTTCGAGCACACCTCCGAAGAAGGCTGCTGTTACTTCTGAAACACCAGCTGAAATTTCTGGTTCTACAGCTCCAGAGCAAGAAATTGAAGCCAAAGCTGGGCCCTCAGAGCCCGCAAAGGCAAAAACCTTGGAAAGTGAGGCAGAAAAAATAACAAAGCCAACTTTTGTTGAAGAAACTGGTGTTGTTACCCCCGAAGCATCCCCCAAAATTCGTGATTATATTTTTCGTCATGCTTCGGGGAAAAAATTATCAGAAAAAGAAGAACAAGAGGCCCAGCACTATGCCCAAAAATTGAAATATCCAAAGGGGGCGTTGATATTTAATGGCAGTGGAGAAGAAGATTTCTTGTATTGTCTCCCCGACAGCAAGGAAATTTCTGTCTGTCGGGAGATGAGCAGAAGCTTCGGATTCCCAACTTTAGAAGACGGACTTTCGATGCTGTCAAAGGACGATCTGGCTGACAGCCTAGCTTACAACAGTTTGAAGGTGCGATAAATAGAATTCTTGTATTTTTTGTTGAGTTCAAAATTTTTCGTTTGTTTAAAACTATTGACACAGACATATTCCTGTTTGCAGGGCCTGATACTCAGCAATGCCCTCAGGGCACAGAAAGATGCTGAGGACGAAGGTTGTACTATAGCCCTGAGCAACCTTCGTTCCGAAGTAATTGAACTGAGGAACGAAGGTCTTGAAAAAGATAAAATATTATACTCATTGATAAATAAAATAAAGGAAGACGAAGCTACATTTAAAAGTCAAGCTGAAGCTCAGAAGCGTGAAATTGAAGACCTTCGGAAACAACTGGCCAGAGCCAAGGAAGAACGCGTACTTGAAGAGACAAAGCGTGAACTGAGCGATCAATGGGCAGATCACCTAGAAGTGACTGTTGAAGAGCTTCGTTCGTCCAAAAAGAGATGCTACAACAAATCTATAGATTGCGTTAAGAAATTAAAGGCTAGCTTCGCCAAGGTCGGCGCATTCTCAAGTGAGGAAAACTTTTCGAGAGGCAATCCCGAAGGTGTTATTGAATGGATTGACCACGAAGCTGAAGCCTTCGAAGAAATTTTAAATAGCCGAGGAGATATATGTGCCTTCTCTGGCGCCAGAGGGATTGCCACCATCTTAGAGAAGAAGGGCTGCGAACATGTAAAAATTCTAGCACAGTCCGAAGCTGCCTTGTCCTTTGAAGATACAAGAGATCCTTCGGCCGAAGCTAGCATAATTGGTGGAAAGTTTTTTACTGATATCTGGGATAATGGTGGCCGAGAAATGGCCGGAGAAATTATTCGAAGAAGTGAGAAGGGCATTCATGATGCTAGAGAAGTAGCTGATGCTGCTGACAAGAGCGCAGAAGCCGAAGGTCAATTAGGTACTAAATAATAGTTTTTATCGTGTTGTAATCTTTAGGTTTTAAGATCTGTTTGCGATTTGTAATAGCAATGTAGCCGTGTCCTGCTTCAGATCCGACTAAAGCGCCTTCGGACCCTCAGCCGAAGGGGGACGACGAAATTAAAAAGATGGCCGAAGATATTATGGACGAAGTCGTCAATCGGCTCCTGAATGAGGCTGCAGAAGTCGTTTTGAGAGAGGATTAAACATTTTTGTAAAAAACTTCTGAAATGTAATATAATGTAACATTTTGTAACCCCGAATGTAATATATCTATTTTTGTTACTCAATTCTTTACGATGCATGAAACTTTACACACGTACCGTTTTTGAGTCTTTGGCGAAAAAACACCTTCCCTTCTTTTCATGCTTCGTGAAGAAGAATTACCATTTATCGCAACAATATCCGAAGTATCCTGAAAGAGTGTTGAAGCTTCGTAGAAACATGCTTCAAGGCTATACTTCAGAAATCAATATGGTTGCTCCTTGTGACTTGGCATGATTTGCCCCTTTTTCAAAGCGTTTTCCCGAAGATTGATATCATATTTCTTTCTTATGCCACATGCAGTATGATGTATGATGCTTATGTTATGCAAAGATGATGTGATGATGTTATGCTATGTAAGGTGATATTCCGAAGGTACACGCATATCTGCGCGATAAAACACAATCTTTTTATGAATCAGCGTTGACTTTTCGCTAGAAGCCTCCCTTAGGAGCTTCTTCGCCTTTTACTTCAGCGGAATCAGCGTTGACTTTTCGCTGTAAGCTCTGCATTCCCTTAGGAACGACTTTGGAGCTTCTTCGCCTTTTACTTAGGCGGTATCAGCGTTGACTTTTCGCTGTATGCTCTGCATTCCTTTTGGAACGACTTTGGAGCAGAAAACTTACACTGCGCTCCCTTCGGAGCGGCTTTTTGTGACTTCGTCAAACTTACTCTGCGTTCGTTAGAACGACTTTTTATAGCTTCGAAGAATTTTTGATAGTTCGAAGGTCCTTCTTATTATCACAAATCTTTGAATTTCGATCAATTTAAGCCTGTGGAGAAAACAACATATTTTTTTTGTAGGAATTAACGAAACTAATTACACGAAACCTAAACAATGTCCTTTATTACAGAACATAAAACTGAATGAAAAAGATTGCTATTAAGGTAGGATATTTGTCAATAGATGTGCTTTGACTCTGGCACAGTGCTATTGACTGTACGGGCTTCGGACTGCTCTCTGAAGTCCCTCTGGTGTGGAGTATACTGGCTCCCTTCTGGCTGCTGGCCTTGCTGCAACGGAGGTGGAGGCGGAGGCTGTTGCCAGGAAGCTTGAGGCTGGCTCGCCGAAGCAACAGAAACAGCAGGATGATTACCCACATATTCTGGGATGTAGGGCGAATGATACGAAGCTGTATGCATGACCTGCTTCGGCTGAGCCTGTTGTGCTGCTGCTTCAGCTATTTCCTTTTGCTTCTGAATAGTAACATGGCACATCCTGGTAGTATGGCCTTTGTTCTCACCGTAGAATAAGCAAAAGATTCTTCTCGGTTGATCGCCAAATCTTCCTCCGAAGCCCCTGGCGCCTCTGCCTCTTGGAGCTGGAGGTCGGAAGGAGCTTTGTTGTTGCCCTGAAGCCTGTGAGGAGCATTGTGGCCTTTGCTGTTGGCTTCCTCTGTCATCATTTTGTGTAGAATTGTGAATTGATCTCACATGCCTTGGGTAAAACCTCCCTCCGAAGCCCCTGGTCATTTCAGAAAACCTGAAAGCCTCCTCCCTTCTTTGGCGAAAATCATTGTCGGCCCGAATGTATTCGTCCATTTTCTGGAGCAGCTTCTCCAAAGTTTGAGGTGGCTTCCTGGCGAAGTACTGAGCTGACGGCCCTGGCCGAAGTCCCTTGATCATGGCCTCAATGACAATTTCATTGGGCACCGTTGGTGCCTGTGCCCTCAAACGCAAGAACCTTCGGACATATGCCTGAAGGTATTCTTCGTGATCCTGAGTACACTGGAACAGAGCCTGAGCAGTGACTGGCTTCGTCTGAAATCCTTGAAAGCTGGTTAACAACAAATCCTTCAGCTTCTGCCATGAAGTGATCGTTCCTGGTCGAAGGGAGGAATACCAGGTTTGAGCAACACTTCTGACAGCCATAACGAAAGATTTGGCCATAACTGAAGCATTGCCACCATACGAAGACACTGTTGCTTCGTAGCTCATCAGAAACTGCTTCGGGTCTGAGTGGCCATCGAATACGGGGAGCTGAGGCGGCTTGTAGGACGGGGGCCAAGGTGTAGCCTGCAGCTCAGCGGACAGGGGAGAAGCATCATCAAAAACAAAATTCCCATGATGGAAATTGTCATACCAGTCATCTTCGTTGGGAAAGCCCTCCTGATGAAGGTCTTGATGCTGAGGCCTTCGGTGTTGCTCATCCTGAGCAAGATGACGAACTTCTTCAGAGGCTTCGTCTATCTGCCTCTGCAGTTCAGCTAGCCTGGCCATCTTCTCCTTCTTGCGTTGAACCTGCTGCTGAAGGATTTCCAGATTTTGAATCTCCTGATCTAGATCATCCTCCGGAGGTGTTGGACTGGTAGCTTTCCTCTTCTGGCTTCGTGCCTCTCTAAGAGAAAGGACGTCTTGATTGGGGTCCAGCGGCTGCAGCGTGCCAGCCCCTGGTGCTGAAGCCTTCTTCGGCGGCATGACGAAGGTGATGCTTGCCGAAGGTGTTGAAAAGCTCAAGAAATGGAAGTGAGTTCACCGGAGGTGGGCGCCAATGTTGGGGACTTGTTCTCAAGTGCTAAGAGCTAAGAACAAGGCAACATAGAAAATGTTAATCGTTAATATCCTTCATCCTCCGAAGCATTATTTCCCTCAGGATATAACGACTTGCGGACGAAGGTTATGAAGGACATACCTTCATAAATTCATCAAATAATGACGAAGGCTAAAATATAAAGAATGTAAAAGAAAACATGAACAGTCATTTATTATTATTGAGCATAAACAAAAATATTATTGAACCACAAGTGTACCTTCAATCGGAAGGGAAATGATAGTACAAGCGTGACGCAGAAAGCGAATGCCAAGTCAGCGTGAACAGTACGGGGATATTGTTCACCTATTTATAGACACGGGACATAGCCCTTACAAAATTACATTCATGCCCTTTACATTTGATAATAACTCTATAGTAGTCTATCGAGGTCTGAATAGCCTTTTCATCTTTAAGTCGGTTCCACTCTTTGCTGTTACGCCGAAGCTTTCCTGCTCAACACCTTCGGCCCTGTATCAACCTTCGTATTATTCCTGTCTACTGCAATGCCGACTTTAGTCCGAGGGTACCTGTTCACACATTGTACTACAGAAATACTGTTAAATCCTGTTTTTGAGGACCTTCGGACGCCGAAGGTCCCCAACAGTGAGTGATGACAATTCGGAGCAAGCTACGAATGGAGAATTGGATACACTTGAAAGGAATAAGGCTTGGTACTTTGATCCGGGAATGTGCAGAGTAACACCATAGATTCAAAGTGGGTATATAAACTCAAGAAGCATGCTGATTATACAATTGATAGATACAAAGCTTGCCTTATCACAAAAGGATTTAAACAAAGATATGGATTACAAAGACACTTTTAGTCTAATTGTTAAAGCAGCTACTATCAGGATTGTTTTGTCAATTGCAGTAACTAAAGCCTGGTGTTTGAGACAGCTTGATGTTAAATATTCTTTATTTGCATGGTGTTCTAGAAAGAAGTATATATGAATTAACCACTTGGTTATGAGAGTTTGGAATATCATGATCATGTGTGTGGACTGGGCAAAGTTATATATGGATTAAAACATGCACCTGGGGCTTGGTATGCAAGACTTAGTACTAATTTTGTACACCCTTGGTTTTGTTGTTTCAAAGGGAGGTACTTCCTTGTTTATTTATAGTAAAAGCATGGCCACCATCTATCTATCGATCTATGTTGATGATATTGTGGTTGGCTAGCTCATCCAATGCTGACGTGGAAGCAATGTTAATAGATTTGCGAGCTAAGTTTGATCTCAAGGATCTAACGATGCTACATTATTTTTGGGAATAGAGGTAGAGCAAATTAAAGAAGGAATTCTATTAAATTAGATTAATTATGCTACCGGAATCATAAAGTGGGCAAGTGTCGCCATATGATTTATTTTATTTAGTTATTTTGTACGGAAACTTCATTATATAATAAAGATTGTGACATTGATTTATGTTTCATTATATAATAAAGATTGTGACATTGATTTATATACAAACTTGATCGTAGCACACATGTGAGATGTATCTGGATTTGTCCTTAAATCCGAGTGTGGCAATATGCATTGGAAAATTGTAAACCAATGTGTACTCCACTTTCCATCTCTGAGAAAATTTCAACTTACTCTGGTGTTCTTCTGATGTGCAAGAAGCAACAAGATGTAGAAGTATTGTAGGTGCACTACAATATCGAACTCTTACTAGACCAAATCTTTCATTTATTTTTTGTTAACAATGTTAGCCAATACCTACGTGCGTCGACAACCGAACTTATGGTTGTTGCTAAAAGAATGTTGAGATATATTCATAGAAACTATTGGTCTAGTAATCAAGTTTGTAAGAGATAGCTCTTTGTAAATAAGTTTGGATGTTAGAAGAAGTATCCTAGTTGGTTACGAATCAATCTTGGTGTAAATGTAGTCTATCATTCTCTGATAGAGTTATAAACGATCAAGATATATCTTTATGTCGTACTTTATCTGTAAATCATATCTGGTGACTATATACAAACAATCTGTTGAAAGCAGGCTATGTACAGCAACTCAAAACTGATTTTGGTCTCCCTGAAAACGCTGACCAATATCAGGAACGAACGAACCGAACACGTGACTCAAAGCTGATCTGGCGGGGCATCCGGCTGGCGCTGGCGGCGGGCGGCGGCGGCGCGCTGCTTGAGCATCTGGGTGTAGTTGAAGATGGAGTTGAGGCGCTGCTGGCGTTGGTGGTCCTCGAAGCCGCGGATGAACTCCTCGGGCTTGGCGTCCACCTCGGACCTCCTGGGCGCCTCCTCCCTCTCCCGGTCCGGCCGGCGGCGCGCCTCCAGCGCCAGCGCGTAGGCCTCGTCCATGCTCATCCCGCCGGGCTCGCTATCCTCCTCGTCGGCGTCTGCCGCCGGCGCGCGGCCCAGCGACGAGAGAGGGGACGCCGGTGTCCTGGCCGGCGCCTCAGTTTCTGTTCCTTGGGCGGCGTCGGGGTGCGGAAACGGCGTGGTGGTGTTGAAGCAGGCGGAGGGGACGGCGAAGATGGAGAAGGAGCGGAGGCGCTGCAGCAGCGCAGACGAGGCCCTCCGCGTGAGCGCGGCGGCGGCGCCGCTGCTGCGGCGGCGGCGGCGGGGCGACGGCAGCGGCAGCGGCAGCGGCAGCGGCGGGCGCCTGGACAGGATGGCGACCGCGGCGACGACCGCGTTGGCGACGAGGAACCATAGCGCGCTGGAGCTCAGCCACGCCGGCAGCAGCGACGGCCACCACCACGGCGTCGCCATGGTGTGCGGGCGGGGGCGGCCACCAACTGGATCGCGCGCTCGCTTCTCCTCCCGGGCTGTGGGCTGTGGGCTGTGGCTGTGCTGGCTCTGCTTGGAATTCCCAAAGCTCTGCGCCCCGAGCTGATGACGGATATATGGGAGTAGAGTATATATATACCGTGCGCTTTATCGTTTCTGCTTGGTAGTGGTGGTAGTAGTGTCACGAACGGATCAACACGTGAGGAGCGCGTCACTGATCCGGTCACCATGGATGAGATGAGCAAAGCAAAGCAGGCACGGAAAGCAATCTCTCTCTTTCCAGGATACTGCTCTCGTGTGTCTTCGTCGTCGTCGCCGGTCACGCGACTATATTGCCATGGACATCGTCAACCGACGTTTTCGCTTGAAGATTCTATGTGCTGACTGGGTGTGGTGTGGTGTAGGAGTATTAGATACGTGCGAAACAAGTAGACAGCCCACTGCAAGCCATGGCAGCTTCACGCCACCTGAGACTTGGCCGCCAAGCAGCAGGAGTAGTACGGCGCGTCTGTCTGTTTACCTAGTAATAAGTAGTAGTCAAGCTTATGATTCCCAGAAAGTGTTATCAGCTTTCCGTTTGGGACATATCGAGATATATACGGCAGATTAGGATCATATAGTCTCGGTTTGTCTTTGTCTCTAAGGGAGGTTGTTCCTTACCTTCTAAGCAATAATGTACTCCTAGATAATCTCATCCAAGGCTCAACAATATAATCAAGCAACCAAACCCACCAATTTCATTCATTATTTTGCATGGTATCATGGATTCAAGTTTTGATTTAGGCCCAAGACACCGCTTTCGCACCACGTAGCCTCTGTCAGTGACAACGCCAAGCCCTTATTTAGGTGGTACATCCTATTAGCCTGCCACCCTCGCCATCGCTACAATGACACTAGTAGCACCAATATATCCGCTATCGGGTCGCTCCTCGTCCCATTTTCACCAAGGCAACAACCGAGCCTAGCTGTGAACTGTCCCCGCGCCATCGTGGTGGCCGATGGTGGCCGAGCCAGGTTGCATGTCAACCATGCACTCTAGCAACCACCTTTGTAAGTGCAATTAAGTCATAAATGGTATTGGTGATGGCATTGGACGTACAACTCAGGGACTAATGGCTTTTGTTAAGTGTTGACAATAAATTAATCATTGTGGGGGTGTATGGCATGTAAAAGGAGATATCCTAATTCAAAAGGAATGGCTTGAAAGCTCAAAATAGTTTAAGTTCATTTTTTTTAATTTGAGTTAAGGATAAGCCATACTTTAAAGGAGTACCATCAATATGCTTGGATGAACAAAGTGCTCGCAAGCCTACAGTACACAAACAAACACTAAGTCGGGCTTACTCTTTCATATCTTTTTTGGCTCGTGTGGAACCACTGAGATCCTCTACGAATTATAAGTGAAACCTTCGTGCTATGTTTGTCGACCATTTCTAGTGTGAGCTAAGGGGTATAAATATCTACCCCTTTCTCCCATAATGACCATCTTCTCCATTTGATGTGTATCCATTCTTCGGTACCTTAAGACAAGACAAAAGACCACTCTAAAGAACTAAAGTCCACTCTAAAGGAGTAGCTTGTCATACTTTTATCATGTCTACTAAGGTGTGATTATGTATTTTTGCTACCCTATTTTTCTGAGGTTCATCCGGTGTGATTATGTATTTTAGCTACCCTATTTCTCTGCTACATATGTTTGGTGTATTGTTTCTTTACTATTTCCCCAAGTGTGTTGAATGGATGATTGCTTTGCGTAGACAACAAGCGGTCTGTGAGGGAGTTGCAGGAGATTTCCCTGAATAGCAACTTGGTGAAGGCAAGTGTCCTCTGACCCATTATGTCCTACTTACTTTATAATTTATTGTTCCGCATACTATGATCAACCTAAGGACTGACTAGTATTCTGTTTATCATGTCCTTTGTTATCCTTTGGGAATTGGCTACTATGATTAATACCATGCTAGTGCTTTACTTTAATCAATGAACATGATGAGAATACTTTATGATACGATGTTGATATTCTAGATATGATGATGAGCTTGTGGCACTAAAGGGGACTCGGGCTGTTTCCCGAGTATCTCTCTATAAGGACCTGTTTGCTGGATGACCACCCGAGAAAATAGTACAACCATGAGGGTGGTATGGGACGCACTTAGCTGATTAATTAGTGGAACTTGAGGTGTAGTCGGCTTCGCCGTTGTGCCGTCATTGGGGTCCAGGCACCGTACTTGCTCTGTCGAGGTTCGTTCGTTTTGCTTTTGTTAGTCACCCCTTCTGCGGGGAGAGGTACTGTGTTTATCAAACTAGAGAAACCTAACGGGTGGCTATGACCTCTAGAGAATCTTTGTAAAGGCTACATAGTGAAACCTTGTTGGCTTACCTCGGGAGTGTTTAAGGGTCTGTACAACTCGAGGCAAAAGGGATCACGACTCGTGGGTAAAGTGTGCGACCTCTGCTGAGGGTTACAAACTGGTATATCAGTCGTGCTCACGGTTATGAGCAGCCTTGGGAGCTCCTTTGATTAGAGATATTCTGGATACCCTTATAATGTTGGTTTAATGATGTTGATTATAACTATGAATTCTTGTATTTCCTCTTGGAGGGAGTACCTTTTTGGGTAATAACCTAGGGTTATTGCTAAAACTTAGCTTCTACTAATAATAAATACCTGACAACCTAAAAGCAACTGCTTCAAGCTTCACCCCCACGTACAGCTAGTCCACTTTAGCCAAATGAGACATTTGCTGAGTACGTTGATGTGTAATCACCCTTGCTTAAATACTAAACACCAGATAGTCCCCATTGCAACCTCTGCTCAGGAGAGGATGAAGGAAACGCAAAGGACTTTCAGGAGTTTTAGGACTTCGATGAGTTCTAGAGTAGATTAGCGACAAACCACCAGTCAGCTGCCTGTGAAGGCCTTATCTTACTACGTTTCGTTTAGCACTTTGATTATTGTTTAAGTCAATGAATATGTGGATGTTTCTGGACATCATGATGTAATAAAGTACTATATATTTTCGCTATTACTTGAGCACTGTGTGATGATGTCCAATTATATAATCGTTGTGTACGTGAATTTTTGATCCTGGCATGTACATGGTTCGCATTCGGTTTGCCTTACAAAACCAGGTGTGACATAAGTGGTATCAAAGTCGTGCTGACTCTAGGACCACTAACCTAGAGTAGCAATGGCCGTCCTAAGGACTATAGACTCTCATTCTCACCTTGACCTTTGGTGTCACTTCAAAAGTCAGTCATCTTGACCAATCTTATGTTATATTACTATGAATATACTACACCTTCCTAAAACCTTATTTTATTCTGCTTATGGTTTACTTGCTGGTCATATTAGTTTTGTTCTTACTCTTATGCTTATGACATCTTTTGTAGGTGGCTCGCCTTAGGCACACCGAATGTAAGTCGGTGATCCCTTTCTTGCCCTCTCGCCTTGCAGAACGTCTGCTTTGTCGCACGGTGTCCAGACACTCGAGACACTTAAAGATGTTGCACCACCGCCTGCGCGAGGAGCAGGAACACTGACTTTAGGAGAGGGAGCAGCAGGACTCTTCCTCCCCGCCTCAGCAGGAGGTGGAGTCTGTGAGGTGCCCCTCCTCTGTGCCCCAGCTGAAGGCGTCCCTGCACCACCACAGGGCACCTCAGCCACTGGAGGAGACCCCGACAGAGACAACAACAATGGGAGCACAAGCCATAGTACGGAGCTTTCGGAGGAGTAGGAGCCGGAAGGATAGGTCGCTCGACCCATCACTCGTGACTGAAAGCTCTCTTGTGGGTTTTGGCGTTTGGATGACAACCCAATTAAAAGACTAACAAGTGTGCTAAGTGTTGAACAGGTGATTAATGCAAAGCTAACAGGGTTCAACACAAGTGAACAAGTGTGATGGTCCAAAGACTGGATTATCTATAGATAATGAACACTGCTTAAGTGAGCCTCAATGTGCGTAACTCAGAGACAACCGATCAAGCCAAGGATGGAGGCAAGAAGAGCTTCGAGGTACTGAGTGCATGGGAGAAGGTCAAGGAGACCAGGAACCCAAAGCCAGGGGTGAAGAAGAAGACTTGCAAAGTCAAGGATGATCGAGAGTTATGGTGCATCAAGGATCACTACATAAGGACATGACTTACAACGAATGAGGTAACGTTTACAGTTATGTGGTGTAAGTCGTAAGGCTCAAGATCAAGCTCGAGAAGTGAACAAGGGAGTTGGAGCTCAGATATGTCAATCTAGATCAAGTCAAGATTGACTTGATGGCTTAGAGTCCAACATTGACCTCAAACATACCAAGTGTTAAAGAGATGCAAATAAAGAGTAATGGTAAGCTCTAGACGCTTGGTCAATTATGTTATATGCTAAACATTCTTGTCTTAGTGCCAGGGACCAATTTGAGTCAAATCCAAAAGAGCAAAGGAAGTCCAGCTGAAAAACCAGTAGAGTACTTGCTGCGGGTGCACCGGACTGTCCGGTGTGCACCGGACAGTGTTCGGTGCCTCACCTGCTCGGCTGGGGAACTCGCAGCTCTCGGGAATCGATTGGACGTTGTGGCTAAAATTCACCGGACTGTCTGATGTGCACCGGACTGTCCGGTGAGCCAACAGCGCTCGCGCCAATGGTCGGCAGCGCAATCAGCGAGCGACGCGTGGCCTAAGCCAACAGTCAGTTGGCGCACCGGACACGGTGTGCACCGGACAGTGTCCGGTGCGCCAAGAGGTCCGAGGGGCAATGGTCAGCTTTGCCAGAAAAGGAAGGAGACCGGGCACCGGACAAGCACTGTTCATGTCCGGTGGTGCACCGGACTGTCTGGTGCACCAACCGGCAGAAGGCAAGAATGGCCTGCCAAATGAAGCTCCAACGGCTCCTAGGCCCCTTGGGTCTATAAAAGGGACCCCTAGGCGCCTCGAACAAATACAGAAGAGCATCCAACAAGTGTATACATCATTTGGATCAATTCTCTCTCTCCCTCTCTTGTATATCTCTCTAGTTGTGTGGAGGCAAAGCTATAAGCCTTTAGAGAGTGGAGAGTGCTGCTGAGAGCTAGAGCAAAATCTTGAGCACGTTGTTACTCTGCCGGAGTGCTGTCAAGAAGACTGTAAGCAGCCACGGCGTTGTTGTAACCAATATCAACATAGTGGAAGGCTCTATCTGACATACTGACATATCTGAGCAAACGGAGGAAGGGGTTGAAATAGACTCCAAGCCTAGGTGTGGCTAACTCCAACGAGGACTAGGCAAGCATTTCAGGCTTGGGCGAACCTCGGGATAAATCCCTATGCCTGTGTGCTCTGCTCTGTGCTGTGTTTTGTTTCTCTGTCTTATTTGTTGTTTATACTTGCACTTCTATATTTATATGTGGTACAAGCTGTCTTTGAAGTGCAGAGTATATTAAGACAGGAACTTCTATTCCGCTACAACCTACTCTAAGGGTCTTTCATTCCACTACGATCCAGCCTTCGAGTAGAGTAAGAATTTCTAGTTTTAAAGTGATAATTATTATCTGCCTATTCACCCCCCTCTAGGCGACATCCAAATCCTGTTCTCGGGCAAAGGGAACTTTCAGTGACGCCACTCGCGGTTGTCACTTCCATGACGCTCTTGACACCCTGCCTCGTCGGGCTTTTGGCCGACACACCTGGGCAATCGAGTACCGTTGTGTAGTCTACCAGCACAGTCGCGGGACATACCTAGATCGTTGGGAAGCTACCTGCCTGGTGCGTCGTCCATAGGATGACCTCTGAGGTGCAGAGGCATGCTCAGAGAACTATGCCATCTCTGAGAGGGACACTGCTGAGGCAACCATGCAGGATGTTGCACGACGTGCGCTCTCGCAGTATTGCTCTTTGTTCAGTGGGGTGACTAACGGTCATAACCTCAAGTACTACCCCGATCGTTCGACTGGCAGTACCGGGAGTGTGATTGTCTTACCCGTTGGTGAAGACAATCTTAGGTTGAGCAGCACAGTCAACCTGGTCGACGTGCTCAACACCGAGCTGTACCACACTCTGGATGAGTTGAGCAAGCCTTGTGCAGAGCTTGCGGAACTGCGTGCTGAGTGTGCGGAGCGCCTCCACCAAGAGGATGGTTCCCACGCACCTGCTGGGACTCAGCACCCTTTAGTGTTCTTTTCAAGCTTCCGCTGGCTATTTGACAACAAATCTAATTAGGTTTATGAATTTATAGATTTGTGCATATTAGGAAATCAATAGTTCATGTTCTTAAGAAAAAACTTGTTATATGTTTGTGGGATGGAAAAAATGCAAACAAGAGGTTAGTCATAGTACAATTTAGCGAGCAACTTGCCACCTTTTGAAGCTTTTGCTATTGTGCTGGATTAAGCCAACACAATGGGAACAAGAGCCGATGCTTTCATCTTTCTTATGGATAGTAGTTGTTGGCGCCTTTTTGGTCACCAAACACTATAATGAACCACCTGGCGGTACTTGGCACCTTTAGATGTTGTAGGGTCAAATAAAGTGGTTATCCTGAATGTGGGGCAACACCTCTATGATGGTCACCACCTATTTGGGACCAAACAGCAACAAACCCTAGGGCCTTCTCGTGATGAGCAATACCTTGGGTTCAGCTCCGCGTGGTGAACATTGGTGGTGGTCTACGATGGGTCATCGGGTCACCTGGCAGCGCTCGTTGCGGGGGCATGGACGGTCCGTGACTCTGGGTCGGACGATTCACAACCCGACGACAAAAGCGGTGCCTTCCCTGCGCGCAGTCTGGACGGTCTGAGCTCTGGTCCAGACGGCCCGCGATGGCGTAGGGTTGTCTTCTTCTCCTCGTAGGACCTAGATCTCGTCCCATGGACGAGAGACCTTAGGGTGCTCCAGGTCAGCAGGTCACCCGGAACGTCTCTAGACGACTTAGAGTCACCTAGAAATTAAGAGATCAATTCGAGGAAGAGATCTTGATTGAAGTAGACGAAGTAGATCTTGCCCCTCAGGAGGGGTAAAGATCATAGGATCGTCCTAGGGTCGGCAGGCCACCCTAGGACGAATCTAGATCTACGGATGGCTACAACTAGAACTATGCTATATCTACTCCTAGGGCAGAAAAGGTAAATAAAGTAGATAGATTCGATTGGAATGTGTTCGGGGATTCTCAATCGGTCGTACCCCCTTTATATTTATAGGGGAGGAGGTCTAGACCTATTCCTAGGAGATAGCCAACAACTCCCACATGATTAGATCGATAACCACGGATCAAATAAGGATAATCACCCGAGTTAATCTAATCGCGGGGCATGCGGACTGTCCGGGCCCAAGGGCCAGACCGTCCGCCACTTTTGGTGCTCAACATATGCCCCCCTACCTTTTGGTGGAGCTTGGCGAACCAAAAGCACCAGTGAAAACTTTAGAAACAATTGACCTCATGAGTTATTTTGTTCCCGAAGTAAGGACTTAGCTCGATGCAAGTCATCGGCTCTTGCGATCAGATAATATAAGTACTTGATAGAACTTTAATGCACAAGGCCGTTTAGGATTGCATCCTCTTCAGCCATGTCTGCTTGATCAACCTATCAATATGCAAAAACTTGTGGTGTCCCCAGCCCAAATAAGCAAACGGATTGGGCCAGTAATACGGATTCATCGCCGTACCACCCCACACATGAGTAGGACAACACATCGACAATGGATAGAACGGGAAGCACCATGTTATCCCTGGAGGAGGATGACTAGGCGATCTTGGTTGTACTACCTTTTGGGTCATTTTAGTTGGCTTTTGCTTTCGCACAGATCGCCTTTTGACTTCGTTGGTTTTATTGGCTGGTTGTGTGGAACGACCGTCTTCATATATTTGGCAAGCAACTGATCAAAAGTAGGGCCGACTCTACTGAGTCGTCCATACGTCTTAGCAGTGTTTTGCTTCCTAACACTTGTTTTGGAACGTTGTGGTCCGATGGTCTGAGGTTGCTACTTCTGACCATCTGCAGACCATCCGGCCATCATAGCCGGACTGTCCGCGTCTATCTCGGACTGTCCGACCTTAATACCCGGGCCGTCCGACGTACGCAGGACAGGTGACCGTGATTGGGTGTCCGATCGTTCTTGCCCCTCCGGCAGCTCTGATCTTTCTTTTGTCCGGAGCCTTTCCGAGTAACCACTCTGCGTGACATATTTGGTGCGCAGGGATCACCAATGACGATATTTTTATCTTTGCTTTTATCGGCTGCACAAGGCCGAACTATGAATTTTTTGCTCGTCGGCTCTAATGTGGTGGCAGGGACAGCTGGCCTATCAATCCTCACCTCCTTTTGAAACCTCAAGCGGCCTTCGTTTATAGCTGATTGTATTTGCTGACGAAAGACATCACAATCATTAGTGTTATAAAGAAAAGAGGCATGCCATTTACAATATACACGTCCTTTTAATTCCTCAACCGAAGGAATTGTATGTGACAATTTAATATTGCCATGTTTAAGTAACTCATCAAATATTTTATCACACTTAGTAATATTAAATGTGAACTTAACTTTTTCCTTTTGTGTCGAATGCAGGGAGAGCGAGCAGCAGATTTTGCCTTAGCAGGCCAAACAAGCTCAGCGACCTGTATTTTTTCTGGCTTTGCAGGGACCAAAAGGCATTCGGCCTCATGCGCGGGTGATGGCATGTTACGACTATGGTGTGCTGCATGTGTGGTGCAGCATGAAGATTGTGTCTGACGCACAGTGTCCTGGTCTATGTATGCACACCCAGACAGTCTGATCTTGGTGATCGGACGGTCCGCAGAGGAACCGGACGGTCTGGTATTGTATCCGAACCGTCCAGCCGTGCAGGGCTTTGCCTGCGAGACTTGTGACAGGCTCGGTGCGACTCCTGACTGTCTGGTGTAAGGTGCCGGACGGTCTATTGGAGGGTCAAATGGTCCGTGATCGTGCGCGGACTGTCCGGCCGTGCCCAGAGTCGATCTATCATGCAGTGAGGATGGTGACAACATTTTCCCCGGATAGGAGTTCATCGACATACCATAATATGGTTGGGGCTGAGAAGTCCCATTTGCCGCCGATGTTTTTGACGCAGTTATTTTAGTGCCCAATTTATGTGACAAAAAATGAGGTGTATGAGTATTTTTCTAATACATTCGTCATATTCTCTATATCCTTCATTATAATTTTAGTCCGATTATCAAAAGAAATTTTAACAAATTGAATATTGGCTAATGGTGTGGTGTTACTTACAATGGGGAGCTGATGCAACAAGGCTGACAGTGAATCGAACTTTACTTCCCTCTTCTTGACGACCTTCTAGTGGTGATCTACCTTGAAATGCGAGAGATACCACTTTTTCGCCACCTTGCTTATCTGAGCCTGTTGTCATTGGAATTCCTCGTCCAGCCTTTTTCATGTGGTCTTCTAATTTCTCATCCTCATCGGCCGATAAGTTAGTCAGCCTTGTGTTAATGTCTAGGACAACGTTGTTCTGATCTTTGGGATTGGCAATTGCGACCGATCTGATAGGTCTAATTTCATAAATCTGATCTAATGGATCGGATTTGATAGATCCAATTTTTCATCCCAGCGGAGTCCCCAAAAAGTGTGTTGGCGCCTTTTTGGTCACCAAACACTATAATAAACCGTCTGGCGGTACTTGGCACCTTTAGATGATGTAGAGTCAAATAAAGTGGTTATCCTGAATGTGGGGCAACACTTCTATGATGGTCACCACCTATTTAGGACCAAACAACAACGAATCCTAGGGCCTTCTCGTGATGAGCAATACCTTGGGTTCGGCTCCGCGAGGTGAACAGTGGCGGCGGTCTGCGACGGGTCGTCGGGTCACCTTGCAGTGCTCGCTGCGGGGGCGCGGACGGTCCGCAACTCTGGGCCGGACGGTCCGCAACCCAGCGGCAGAAGCGACACCTTCCCTGCGTGCAGTCCGGACGGTCCGCGATGGCGCAGGGTCGTCTTCTTCTCCTCGTAGGACCTAGATCCCGTCCCCTGGATGAGAGACCTTTGGGTGCTCCGGGTCAGCAGGTCACCCGGGGCGTCTTCAGACGACATAGAGTCGCCTAGAAATTAAGAGATAAATTTGAGAAAGAGATCTTGATTAAAGTAAACGAAGTAGATCTTGCCCCTCAGGAGGGGTAAAGATCATAGGATCGTCCTAGGGTCGGCAGACCACCCTAGGACGGATCTAGATGACATAGAGTCGAATAGAGGTGGAGGTGGATATACGGAAGACTACAACTAGAACTACGCTACATCTACTCCTAGGGCAGGAAAGGTAAATAAAGTAGATAGATCCGATTGGAATGTGTTCGGGGGTTCTCAATAGATAGATTCGATTGGAATATGTTCGGAGATTCTTAATCGGCCGCACCCCTTTATATTTATAGGGGAGGAGGTCTGGACCTATTCCTAGGAGATAGCCAAGAACTCCCACGTGATTAGATGGATAACCACGGACGAGATAAGAATAATCACCCGAGTTAATCTAATCGTGGGGCATGTGGACTATTCGGGTCAAGGACCGGACCGTCCACCACTTTTGGTGCTCAACAGTAGTATTTAAGTTGTAATATAGCTGGACAAGCCCTGTTCTTCAAAACAAGAACATGGTTTTTGTATGCTCTCATTTACTCGAGGTTTACCGCATCCATTATTACTTATACAAAAAAAACATACTGACTGGGCCTTCTTCTCCCCTTCTCATTTCATTTGGGTCCCTTCAGATTTTAGCAGTTGGCGCTGAACCTGTGCTCTCCCGTCTCACAATAAACGGAACAGTCCTTTCACAAATAAAATGTGCTCCTCAGTGTGCGTTTTCTGTCTCCATCCATTCATCTGGAGTATGTGTCTATCATGCTGCTGCTCATTTGAATCTACTTCTTGGTTGTGTTCTCCCTAAATTCTTTTTGTTTGATCACTGTTCTCTCCTAATTCTGGTTCTATGCAAAAATCTGTTTACGTCGTTCAGATAGCAGCTGTTGCTGGATACGGAGGTCTGGTGGATGTGATCTCAGAAGTTGGGAGCCGCCATCTGTGCACATTTGGTAGCCGGGGAAAAGATCACATTGAGTCTTGCTACTAGGGCTGGACGAAATGCTCGTGGCTCGCTGGCTCGCTCGGTTCATGGTCAGCTCGACTCGACTCGGATCGGCTCGTTTGAATTTTTTCACGAGTTGAGCTGACATCCTAGCTCGGTTCGTTAACGAGCCAGCTCGGTTCGTTAACGAGCCAGCTCGCGAGCTAAACGAGCTACTATATTCCAGCAAAACGAAACTATATGCATATCATTTACAGAATAATTGATGAACATGTTATATATATGTGAGTTGTCTATGACATATGAATTAAACTAATGATTAATGAACTATGTCTATGTGTTAATTTGGTCTATGCAAATATAATTATGGGTTAAACTAATGAACATGTATGTGAACTGTGAATTAATGAGTGATGAATTGTGCTAATTTGGTGTTATATTGACGTGGTTTGTGAAACTATGAGTATAATTATTATTTTCTATTGTTAAATTAGTTTGAAATTAACTAAAAATAATTATTATGTACATTTTATTTTTTCTGCTCTGGCTCGCGAGCTAAACGAGCCAGCTTGAGCTCGTAAACGAGCCGAGCCGAGCCGAGCTGACTCTGTGGCTCGTTACTTTAACGAGTCGAGCCGAGCTGGCTTGTTAGCTTAACGAGCCAGCTCAAACTCGGACGAGCCGATCCGAGATGGCTCGTTATCCACCCCTACTTGCTACGCAATGTGACGGTTGTATGTTTTTGAGCTTTTTGGAACCAAGGTATCATCAAGACTGGGCTTCGGAAAATAGGTATCCCGAACACCGGAATTGGAATTTTAGTATTATAATCCGTTCAACTTCGTTATTTTGCTACCAGAGTCAGATTTAGCCGATGTCCAGCTAGTAACTATCGTTGTTACGGCAGTCCGTTTCTTAGAACAGATCGAGCTCCTTCTTCTCCCGGCGCTCCTTCTCTCCCGGCGCTCTTCTCACCGAGCTCCGGGCTCCTTCTCTCCCGGCGCTGGATCGGCGCTGGAGCTCCACGCTTTTCTCTACCCGAGCTCCCTCCCGGCGACGAGCCGGTGCCGTTCCTTACCGGCGGCGCTCCCATCCTTCTCTTCCCCGCGCCTCGTCAGGTACGTGTTCCATTACCGGCGGCGCTCCCATCCTTCTTCTCCATTCCCATCCTCCTATCATGTTTGCATTTTAATTTCTACAGCCATTTTAGTCCTTTACTATTTAACAAATGAATTGAACCCTTCAAGATACCTACAAATGCACAATTGCGTATGACACAGTTTGGTATGGAAAAGAGAAAGCCTTGAAAGTCTTGTTTGGGACTTGGGAAGAGAGCTTTCAACTTTTGTACAGTTGGAAGGAGGCAGTATTGTAGAAGTCACCTGATAGTGTCATTGAAATTGATGTTCGAGTAGAAGATGGTCGATTTTACTTCACGCGCTTCTTTTGTGCTCTTGGACCATGTATCATAGGCTTCTTACAGGGTTGCAGACCTTACTTGAGAGTGGATTCTACTGCTTTGAATGGTCGATGGAATGGTCACCTACCATCTGCTACAGCAGTTGATGGGCACAATTGGATGTTCCCCGTTGCTTTTGGATTCTTCGAGTCTGAAACGGAGGACAATTGGAAATGGTTCATGCAGCAGTTACGGAAGGCCATTGGAGATCTTCCTGTACTAGCAGTTTGTTCTGATGCTTACAAAGGTTTAACCAACGCAATGAGGGATGTTTTTCCCAATACAGAGAAAAGAGAGTGTTTCAGGCATCTAATGAACAACTTTGTCAAACAATTTCCTGGTTCGGAATATATGTACCCTGCTGCTAGGGCATACAGGAAAGAAGTTTATGATATGTACATTGCAAACGTGAAATAGAACCCTGCCATCGCTGATTGGTTGGATAAGTTTCATAGTTTATTGTGGTACCGCAGTGCTTTTAACCCTAGCATCAAATGTGACTATGTGACGAATAACATTGCGGAGGTCTTCAACAACTAGATTAAGGACTACAAGAACCTTCCAGTATGCGACCTTGCTGACAAAATAAGGTTGATGATCATGCAACTTTTTCATAAGAGAAGGCGAATTGGATGGAGGTTAGAAGGAAAGATACTACCCTCCATCATAGCCCAACTAAATACACATACTCGAGGGCTCGGACACCTGGAAGTCATAAAAGGTGATGACTATGTTGCCGAGGTGAGAGACAACAGTTATTGTGTTTCTAGATATGTGGTGAAGGCATATCTAAGAGAATGTTCATGCCTAGAGTGGCAACATACCGGGAAGCCTTGCCACCATGCATTATGTCTAATAACTGCACAACAATTCAGAGATGCGATGATGGAGGAGTTTGTTGATGATTACTACTCTGTAGAGATGTATAGGAAAGCATACTCAAGATTGGTGGAGCCAATTGAGAACAAGTTGTTTTGGCCTAAGGTGGACTTTGCAAAAGAGGTTGGTGCACCCCTTGGTAAAAGAGGTGTCGGACGTCAAAGGAAAAATAGGATCAAGACTTGTCTCGAGGGTGGTAGCAGCAAGAAGAAGCCTTCAAATAACAACGAGAAAACAAAGAAACAAATTAGAGGAAAATTCAAGTGTCCAAATTGTGGGGAGTTAGGTCATAGGAAGAGCAGCTACAAGTGTTCCCTTAATGGTACAAAGAAAAGGTACTACGTAAACATCTACTTTCTTCGTAACATTATAATTGTTTATCTAACTTATATCATCACAGGAACGGAGGCCGAGGAAAAACACAATAAAGAAATGGTTTCTGTCGGGGACCATAATTAGGGGTACCCTCAAGACGCCTAATTCTCAGCTGGTAACCCCCATCAGCATAAAGCTGCAAAGGCCTGATGGGTGCGATTAAGTCAGGAATCAGTCCATACGAGTGACTCGATCACGCTTCGCCCGAGCCTAGCCTCGGACAAGGGCAGCCGACCTCGAGGGACTTTCGTCTCGCCCGAGGCCCCCCTTTAACGGCGGACACATCTCCGGCTCGCCCGAGGCCTTGGCTTCGCTAAGAAGCAACCCTGACTAAATCGCCGCACCGACTGACCGAGTTGCAGGAGCATTTAACGCAAAGGTGGTCTGACACCTTTATCCTGACGCGCGCCCCCCGGCAGAGCCGAAGTGACCGCCGTCACTCTGCCGCTCCACTGACCGGTCTGACAGAAGGACAGCGCCGCCTGCGCCACTCCAACTGCAGTGCCACTCGACAGAGTGAGTCTGACAGGCAGTCAGACCTTGCCAAAGGCGCCATAGGAAGCTCCGCTCCGCCCGACCCAGGGCTCGGACTCGGGCTAAGACCCGGAAGACGGCGAACTCCGCTCCGCCTGACCCAGGGCTCGGACTCGGGCTAAGACCCGGAAGACGGCGAACTCCGCTCCGCCCGACCCAGGGCTCGGACTCGGGCTAAGACCCGGAATACGGCGAACTCCGCTCCGCCCGACCCAGGGCTCGGACTCGGGCACAGCCCCAGAAGACGACGAACTCTGCCTCGCCCGACCCAGGGGCTCGGGCTCGGCCTCGGCCACGGAAGACAGACTTGACCTCGGCTTCGGAGGAGCCCCCACGTCGCCCGACCTAGGGCACAGGCCCGCCACGTCAACGGGAAGCGCCATCATCATCCTACCCCGAGCCGACTCGGGTCACAGAGAACAAGACCGGTGTCCCATCTGGCTAGCTCCGCCAGATGGGCAATGATGGCGCCCCACAAGCTCTGTGACGACGACGGCTCTCAGCTCTCTTACGGAAGCAGGGGGACGTCAGCAAGGACTCGACCGCTCCGACAGCTGTCCCTCCGCCAGGCTCCGTTGCTCCTCCGACAGCCACGACATCACGCCAGCAGGGTGCCAAGATCTCTCCGGCTGCCACATTGGCATGTACTTAGGGCGCTAGCTCTCCCTCCGCTAGACACGTAGCACTCTGCTACACCCCCATTGTACACCTGGATCCTCTCCTTACGCCTATAAAAGGAAGGACCAGAGCCTTCTTAGAGAGGGTTGGCGGCGCGGGGACGAGGACGGGACAGGCGCTCTCTTGGGGCCGCTCGCTTCCCTCACCCGCGTGGACGCTTGTAACCCCCTACTGCAAGCGCACCCGACCTGGGCGCGGGACGAACACGAAGGCCGCGGGATTTCCACCTCTCTCACGCCCGTCTCCGGCCACCTCGCTTCTCCCCCCTTCGCGCTCGCCCACGCGCTCGACCCATCTGGGCTAGGGCACGCGGCACACTCACTCGTAGGCTCAGGGACCCCCCGGTCTCGAAACGCCGACAGTTGGCGCGCCAGGTAGGGGCCTGCTGCGTGCTGACGAACAGCTTCCCGTCAAGCTCCAGATGGGCAGTCTCCAGCAACCTCTCCGGCCTGGGACGGTGCTCCGTTTCGGGAGTCTTGAGTTCATGTCCTTCGACGGCAGCTACGACATGATACTCCTTCCACCGCCGCGCGACAACGACAATGGCGGCCGACATCCCGCCCGCCGGCGGCGGAACCGACGACATCTTCCCCGCGCGGTGGAAGAACGACATTCGAGCTCGCCCCGTCCTCTCCCCCGCCAACGGAGGAGGAGGCGGGGCAACCAAGGCCAAGCGGGAGGCCGCGCTTCGTCGGCTGTCGAGCGAATCGACGTCCCTAGCGCCCCGACGGAAGGCACGCCGGGCGTCGACCTCGCGTTCGAGACGAAGGCGAGCGCCGTCCCCCCGCGACACGCCAATCCCGAGAAAGTGGACGACGCCGGCGCACTCGCGGAGAGCTTGCAGGACGTCGCCCTCGTACCTGAGATGACGGTGCAACCAGTCCCCGATGTGACTACGTCGCTCCGCGTCGACCAAAAGGTAATGACTAATTCCCATCCTACGTCTTTTCGACTCGGCCTCAACCCGCCTAGCGACCTCGCTTTGGCGGGCGCTCTCATTGAGGCGAGTGCAACCCCACTGGGGTTTCGTATGCGGTCGCCTTGGGACCGATTGACGGACGTCTCGACCTACGGGCCCTCTGGGTCCGAGGAAGATGACGATCCCAGCACCTGTTGGGATTTCTCTGGATTTGGCAACCCCAGTGCCATGCGGGACTTCATGACCGCATGTGACTACTGCCTCTCCGACTGTTCCGACGGAAGCCGCAGCCTTGACGATGAGGACTGCGGCCCAAGCCGCGAATGTTTCCACGTCGAGCTAGGGGATCCCTCCGAAGGCAACCATCTTGGCATGCCGGAGGACGGTGATTTTCCTAGGCCGGTGCCTCGCGCCGACATCCCGCGGGAGCTAGCTGTGGTCCCCGTTCCGGTGGGGGGTCACGACCCACAGCTCGAGCAAGTCCGCGGGGTGCAGGCCAGGCTCGACGAGGGAACAGGAGCGCTTGAGACGATCCGCCGGGACGTCGGGCAGGTATGGGCGGGCCAACCCCCGGCCGGAGAAATACGTCACCTGCCCCAGGGTCTCCAGCACCGCGTCGCCAACGATGTCAGGGTCAGGCCGCCGCCCGCATCCAGCGGGGTTGGTCAGAACCTGGCAGCCGCAGCGATGCTCCTCCGCGTGATGCCATCAACCACCAAGGGTCGGCGAATCCAGGGAGAGCTCGAGAACCTCCTGGAAGGCGTTGCGGCCCGATGGGCCGAGAGCACTGCCTCCCGAAGGCAGGGATACCCCTCGGAACCTCACGGCGCGACTTCCCGATTCATGCGGGAAGCCTCGGTCTACACCGGGCGCACGCGCAACACCGCGCCTGCGGCCCCGGGCCACCTCGGCAACGAGCACCACCGTCGCGACCGTCGGGCCCACCTCGACGAAAGGGTGCGCCGAGGCTACCACCCCAGGCGTGGGGGGCGCTACGACAGCGGGGAGGATCGGAGTCCCTCGCCCGAACCACCCGGTCCGCAGGCCTTCAGTCGAGCCATCCGACGGGCGCCGTTCCCGACCCGGTTCCGACCCCCGACTACTATCACAAAGTACTCGGGGGAAACGAGGCCGGAACTGTGGCTCGCGGACTACCGCCTGGCCTGCCAACTGGGTGGAACGGACGACGACAACCTCATCATCCGTAACCTTCCCCTGTTCCTCTCCGACACTGCTCGCGCCTGGTTGGAGCACCTGCCTCCGGGACAGATCTCCAACTGGGACGATTTGGTCCAAGCCTTCGACGGCAATTTCCAGGGCACGTACGTGCGCCCCGGGAATTCCTGGGACCTCCGGAGCTGCCGGCAACAGCCGGGAGAGTCTCTCTGGGACTACATCCGGCGATTCTCGAAGCGGCGCACCGAGCTGCCCAACATTACCGACTCGGATGTCATCGGCGCGTTCCTTGCCGGCACCACCTGCCGCGACCTGGTGAGTAAGTTGGGTCGCAAGACCCCCACCAGGGCGAGCGAGCTGATGGACATCACCACCAAGTTCGCCTCTGGCCAGGAGGCGGTCGAGGCTATCTTTCGAAAGGACAAGCAGCCCCGGGGCCGCCCATCGAAAGAGGCTCCCAAGGCGTCTACTCCGCGCGGCGCCAAGAAGAAGGGCAAGAAGAAGTCGCAATCGAAACGCGACGCCGCCGACGCGGACCTTGTCGCCGTCGCCGAGTACAAGAACCCTCGGAAGCCCCCCGGAGGTGCTAACCTCTTCGACAAGATGCTCAAGGAGCCGTGCCCCTACCATCAGGGGCCCGTCAAGCACACTCTCGAGGAGTGCGTCATGCTTCGACGCCACTTCCACAGGGTTGGGCCACCCGCAGAGGGTGGCAGGGCCCACGACGACGACAAGAAGGAAGATCACCGAGCAGGAGAGTACCCCGAGGTCCGCGACTGCTTCATGATCTACGGTGGGCATGCGGCGAATGCCTCGGCTCGGCATCACAAGCAGGAGCGCCGGGAGGTCTGCTCGGTGAAGGTGGCGGCGCCAGTCTACCTAGACTGGTCCGACAAGCCCATCACCTTCGACCAGGTCGACCACCCCGACCACGTGCCGAGCCCGGGGAAATACCCGCTCGTCGTCGACCCCATCATCGGCGACGTCAGGCTCACCAAGGTCCTGATGGATGGGGGCAGCTGCCTCAACATCATCTACGCCGAGACCCTCAGGCTCCTGCGCGTCGATCTGTCCTCCGTCCGGGCAGGCGCTGCGCCATTCCACGGGATCATCCCTGGGAAGCGCGTCCAGCCCCTCGGACGACTCGACCTTCCCGTCTGCTTCGGAACGCCCACCAACTTTCGAAGGGAGACCTTGACGTTCGAGGTGGTCGGGTTCCGAGGAACCTACCACGCGGTATTGGGGAGGCCATGCTACGCGAAGTTCATGGCCGTCCCCAACTACACCTACCTGAAGCTCAAGATGTCGGGCCCCAACGGGGTCATCACCGTCGGCCCCACGTACAAACACGCGTTCGAATGCGACGTGGAGTGCGTGGAGTACGCCGAGGCCTCCGCCGAGTCCGAGGCCCTCATCGCTAACCTGGAGAACCTCTCCAAAGAGGTGCCAGACGTGAAGCGTCATGCCGGCAACTTCGAGCCAGCGGAGACGGTTAAGGCCGTCCCTCTCGACCCCAGTGGCGACACCTCCAAGCAGATCCGGATTGGTTCCGGGCTCGACCCCAAATAGGAAGCAGTGCTCGTCGACTTTCTCCGCGCAAACGCCGACGTTTTTGCGTGGAGTCCCTCGGACATGCCCGGCATACCGAGGGATGTCGCCGAGCACTCGCTGGATATTTGGGCCGGAGCCCGACCCGTCAGGCAGCCTCTGCGCCGATTCGACGAGGAGAAGCGCAGAGTGATAGGCGAGGAGATCCACAAGCTAATGGCAGTAGGGTTCATCAAAGAGGTATTCCATCCCGAATGGCTTGCCAACCCTGTGCTTGTGAGGAAGAAAGGGGGGAAATGGCGGATGTGTGTAGACTACACTGGTCTCAACGAAGCATGTCCGAAGGTTCCCTACCCTCTGCCTCGCATCGATCAAATCGTGGATTCCACTGCTGGGTGCGAAACCCTGTCCTTCCTCGATGCCTACTCAGGGTATCACCAGATCCGGATGAAAGAGTTCGACCAACTCGCGACTTCTTTCATCACGCCGTTCGGCATGTACTGCTATGTCACCATGCCGTTCGGTTTGAGGAATGCGGGCGCGACGTACCAGCGGTGCATGAACCATGTGTTCGGCGAACACATCGGTCGCACAGTCGAGGCCTACGTCGATGACATCGTAGTCAAGACAAGGAAGGCTTCCGACCTCCTCTCCGACCTTGAAGTGACATTCCGATGTCTCAAGGCGAAAGGAGTCAAGCTCAATCCTGAGAAGTGTGTCTTCGGGGTGCCCCGGGGCATGCTCCTGGGGTTCATCGTCTCCGAGCGAGGCATCGAAGCCAACCCGGAGAAGATCGCAGCTATCACCAGCATGGGACCCATCAAGGACTTAAAAGGCGTACAGAGGGTCATGGGATGTCTCGCGGCCCTGAGCCGCTTCATCTCACGCCTCGGCGAAAGAGGTCTACCTCTGTACCGCCTCTTAAGGAAGACCGAGTGTTTCGCTTGGACCCCTGAGGCCGAGGAAGCCCTCGGGAACCTGAAGGCGCTCCTTACAAAGGCGCCTGTCTTGGTGCCCCCAGCTGATGGAGAAGCCCTCTTGGTCTACGTCGCCGCTACCACTCAGGTGGTTAGCGCCGCGATTGTGGTCGAGAGGCAAGAGGAAGGGCATGCATTGCCCGTTCAGAGGCCAGTCTACTTCGTCAGCGAGGTACTGTCCGAGACCAAGATCCGCTACCCACAAGTTTAGAAGCTGCTGTATGCTATGATCCTGACGAGGTGAAAGTTACGACACTACTTCGAGTCTCATCCGGTAACTGTGGTGTCATCCTTCCCCCTGGGGGAGATCATCCAGTGCCGAGAGGCCTCGGGCAGGATCGCAAGGTGGGCGGTGGAAATCATGGGCGAAACAATCTCGTTCGCCCCTCGGAAGGCCATCAAGTCCCAGGTGTTGGCGGACTTCGTAGCCGAATGGGTCGACACCCAGCTGCCGACGGCTCCGATCCAACCGGAGCTCTGGACCATGTTTTTGGACGGGTCACTGATGAAGACGGGAGCCGGCGCGGGCCTGCTCTTCATCTCGCCCCTCGGGAAGCACCTACGCTACGTGCTACGCCTCCATTTCCCGGCGTCCAACAATGTGGCTGAGTACGAGGCTCTGGTCAACGGGTTGCGGATCGCCATCGAGCTAGGGGTCAGACGCCTCGACGCCCGCGGTGACTCGCAGCTCGTCATCGACCAAGTCATGAAGAACTCCCACTGCCGCGACCCGAAGATGGAGGCCTACTGCGATGAGGTTCGGCGCCTGGAAGACAAGTTCTTCGGGCTCGAGCTTAACCACATCGCTCGGCGCTACAACGAGACTGCGGACGAGCTGGCTAAAATAGCCTCGGGGCGAACGACGGTCCCCCCGGACGTCTTCTCCCGGGATCTGCATCAACCCTCCGTCAAGATCGACGACACGCCCGAGCCCGAGGCACCCTCGGCTCAGCCCGAGGCGCCCTCGGCTCAGCCCGAGGCGCCCTCGGTTCGGCCCGAGGTACCCTCGGCCCCCGGGGCCGAGGCACTGCACGTCGAGGAGGAGCAGAACGGGGCCACGCCTGATCGAAATTGGCAGACCCCGTACCTGCAATATCTCCGCCAAGGAGAGCTACCCCTCGACCAAGCCGAGGCTCGGCGGGTAGCGCGACGCGCCAAGTCATTCGTCTTGCTGGGCGATGAGGAGGAGCTCTACCACCGGAGCCCCTCGGGCATCCTCCAGCGATGCATCTCCATCGCCGAAGGTCAGGAACTCCTGCAAGAAATACACTCGGGGGCTTGCGGCCATCACGCAGCACCTCGAGCCCTTGTCGGGAATGCCTTCCGGCAAGGCTTCTACTGGCCAACGGCGGTGGCTGACGCCACTAGAATTGTCCGCACCTGCGAAGGGTGCCAATTCTATGCGAAGCAGACCCACCTGCCCGCTCAGGCTCTACAGACGATACCCATCACCTGGCCCTTCGCTGTATGGGGTCTGGACCTCGTCGGTCCCTTGCAGAAGGCGCCCGGGGGCTACACGCACCTGCTGGTCGCCATCGACAAATTCTCCAAGTGGATCGAGGTCCGACCCCTGAACATCATCAGGTCCGAGCAGGCGGTTGCGTTCTTCACCAACATCATCCATCGCTTCGGGGTCCCAAACTCCATCATCACTGACAACGGTACCCAGTTCACCGGCAGAAAATTCTTGGATTTTTGCGAGGATCACCACATCCGGGTGGACTGGGCCGCCGTGGCTCATCCCATGTCGAATGGGCAAGTAGAGCGTGCCAACGACATGATTCTACAAGGGCTCAAGCCCCGGATTTACAACGGCCTCAACAAGTTCGGCAAGCGATGGATGAAGGAACTCCCCTCGGTGGTCTGGAGCCTGAGGACGACGTCGAGCCGAGCCACGGGTTTCACGCCGTTCTTCCTGGTCTACGGGGCCGAGGCTATCTTGCCCACTGACCTGGAATACGGCTCCCCGAGGACGAGGGCCTACAACGATCAAAGCAACCAAGCTAGCCGAGAAGAATCGCTGGACCGGCTGGAAGAGGCTCGGGACAAGGCCTTACTACCCTCGGCGCGGTACCAGCAGTCCCTGCGATGCTTCCACGCCCGAGGGGTCCGGCCCCGAGACCTCCAGGTGGGCGACCTGGTGCTTCGGCTGCGGCAAGACGCCCGAGGGAGGCACAAACTCACGCCCCCCTGGGAGGGGCCATTCGTCATCGCCAAAGTTCTGAAGCCCGGAACATACAAGCTGGCCAACAATCAAGGCGAGATCTACGGCAACGCTTGGAACATCAAACAGCTACGTCGCTTCTACCCTTAAGATGTTTTCAAGTTGTTCATATACCTCACACCCACGCAAAGTTTAGTCATCAAGGAAGGGTCGGCCTCGCCTCGGCAAAGCCCGACCCTCCCTCGGGGGCTAAAAGGGGGGAGACCCCCTCTACGTCGAAATTTTCCTCGAAAAAGGATCTCTTTTTAGCAGAATTTCTTTCGTGCTTTTTGACTACTTCGAAAAGCGGATCCTGGAAATGACGGAGTACACGTAAGCAGCCAAGGCTGACCGAGCCGAGGGTGTGGCAGAACCACCCGAATTATTCCAGCTTAAGTGCCTAAGTCACGCCTCAGGGGCCGTAACACACTTAAATCGGAATAACCCGTCAATCCTTCAGATCTAGTCTGATAGAGCCACTTAACCAGGATCAAATTCCACAATCCCACTCGAAGGTGAGTCACAGAAGAAATACAATAAAACAGGAAACCACCAATTAAGTACTGAGTTATTACATAAATCGGAGTTTTTGAGTAGCAAATAAAGTTCATAAATTAAAGTGCAGCGGATAATCGATGTCGTCGGTAATTGAGGAAATGGGCAAGGCCTAGCCCACTACTCCTCATGCTCCTCTCCTGCCGGAGCAACATCCCACTCGACCGTCCAACCCGGTGGCAGGGTGGTAGGCCAAGTCACACCATCAACCAATTCCTGCATGGTACATGCAAAAATGGTGCCACAAGCAAGGCTGAGTATACTAATACTCAGCTAGACTTAACCGGTGTGAGGAGTCTACTCCTCTACCTCTAGACTATGCAGCTGTTTGGCTGAGGGGTTTGGTTTGCCAAAAGCACTAGCTGTTTCTAAAAGCAAATTTTAGCTTTTCAAATTCTACCATCATTAACTTAGCTAGATTTGCTCCTTCTAAGCATTCATGGTAACAATCAATTAGTTCAACCAACAAGTTATCTCATATAATCCTCATTTCACTTCTTACTCGATGCAGTACAAGGAATCAAGCAGTCTCATTAGCTGCGAGAAGCAGACGATTCGAATCGAGTTTTTAAAACCTTGCAAGGTAAACCTAAACACACGGCATGTCAGGGTACTCCGACCCCGCACATGACAACCGTCCCCATCGATTCCCCGTTCGCGTCCAGGCCTCACCGCCTTGGCATACAATGCTCCACTGACCCCGGCTGCCGCCGTGCAGTGACCGCACTTGTACCCACCATAGCTAGCATGGGAGACCCAGTCTCAGGTCGCATGAGGGATAAAGTCCACGCCCGGCTTCACTCAGGTACTAGGTTTACCGGTTACCATTTTTCCCGGCATGTGCTTAGTACGTTCAAAAGCTTGACTCAGGTATCCACACATTAATCCTTAATTCATTTTTCCCGTTTCATGGACAAGGCATCCTCCCTAGATCCAAGTCCATAGACCAAACATATATCCCGTTATCAAGATGAATACAATCAATTCCTGACCTCGCGCGAGTGCTAGAAAAATCACTCGACTTCTACCGAGATCCTGATTAGCAAGCAGCTACTCGACCTAGCATACTAGTATTCATCTCAAAAAGGAATCCTAAGTTCATGCAACTAGAGGTTTCAAGCAACTCCTACACTTAAGTGCACATTACAATCCTACAAGCATTAAGTGTAGTAAAGTAGCATATAATAACATGGTTATGCATAAAACCGGGGCTTGCCTTCAATTGCTGGGGCTGCGGGGAGATCCTCAATAGCAGCCTCTGAAGCCTGCTCCTGGTCCTCCTCTTGGACAGGTCCTTGCTCGGGGATGAGCACATACTCTCCGTCGGCAAGATTACAATCTAATGAATGTAATGCGTAAGATATATGCATGATATGATATGTGCTTTTAGAAATTACAACTTTAAAGGTGCATGATCTTTCTTGAGTTTAAACAAGTTAACTTTACTTATGTAAAACCCTTGGGTGGTATACTTGGTAAATTGGGTTAAACTTAGCTAAGGTAAGGGGTAGGTTTATTTTTGGGGTTCCACTGAATTCCTTTTAAGTCTTAGTGATGAATGACAAGTTCTCAAGTTAGATTTATCGAGATGAGGTTTATTTCTTCTTTTCTTTTCTTTTATTCTTTTAATGTTTTGGAGTAGGTTTGAACTACAAGTTGCTTTTATAAAATTCCAAAAATTCTGCAAAAATTACAGTGGCTTGTTACTGGTGTATGATTCTCTGTCACAAAATTTGGGGGTCAGAAAGTGAATGGTTTTCTCTGGACAAAATTACCAAATTTTAGGGCAGAAGGGGTGCTTTGAACTACAACTATTATTTAACAGTGGGTAATTCTCTAAAACTTATTTTTGCTGGCTTTTAGTTGTTATAACATGACTTAATACAAATTTCTAGTCATTAATACCCTTTAATTCTTTCCCTATGGTTTTCTTAAGGTTTCTAGCCAAAGGGGTGCTTTCTACTACCACTATATTTGAAAAACATCAAACAACAGAGTTCTTATTTTTCTTAGTTGGTATTTTGTGCAAGAGCAATCATTCTGAAGTTTGGCTTCTTTTTGCTTAAGAGAAGGGGTGGTTTGCATTATTTGAGTTAAATGGCCTTTCTCACAGATTACTAGCAAAAGGTATGGGTTCACTTCCTTTTCATGGGTTTGTATTTTTCTCTGGTGGTTTATCTCATCATGGACTTAGCAAATTTTTGGTTGCCCAATGTCACATTAAAAGGGGTTGTTTATGATTTATTGGGAAAATACCTTATTATCATTCTGTATTTATTTTCCCTACTTAAAAAGTTAGGCTGGGGTGCTCTGTATTTTTGTAGTGGGGCTCTGGTGGTTATAAGTTCACTGGATTTTCGTTAACCACTTTGGTTATAGTTTGAAATTCTAATAATTGATTTTTAGTCTATATAAGGCTAATTAAAGCATCTTAATTAAAAACTGGTCCAAATTAATGGTCTCTGTATTTTTCCTAGGTTCTCTGTTGCATAAGTAAACTAGGAAAAATATTATTAATCACTGTTCAACATTTTCTAATGCCTTTCTGATTTTCTCTAAGTTTTGGACAAAATAGCTTTAAATGAATAACTACATCATAATTTCCAATGCTGGGGTTCCTACTATTTTTAAACAGTGTCTAAATAAGGTATAAACATCTACAAATTTTCTTAAGCTCAGCACAAAACTAATTTTCCTTAATTAAACAAGGTTTAGGGGGTTTCTGTTTTTAATTTTAAACTCTAAAATTTAGAACAGAAAGCATAGGGTTCATTATTTTTAAATGACAGATTACAATATTCCAGAGCTAACAAAATTGGTTTGACAACTTTTTATTAAGATTTCATCAAGTTATGGATTTTCTAAGTTCTCTGGTTATTTAAAAAGAATAACAAAATTGATTAAATGGAAATCCACTTTGCACTGGGGTCCCTGGCGGTTTTCTAAGTTTTCCTTCGCGAATCAGTCCTTAGGTTACTATTCACATGAGTCGCTGACATTTCAGAAAACCCCTCGGGTTCTACAAAACCTAACCCGAGGTCCTTCTTCTACCTTAAACAGTAGCCGCGGCGAAGAAAAGGGCGGAGGGGCTTACCGGCGGCGAGACTGTTCCGGTGAAGTGGTCGAGGATGAAGGGGAGGTCGCGGGGATCACAACGGTGTGCGGAACGCCGTCGGAGATGGCCGGAGTCGGTCGGTCCACGCGCGCAGGCGGGGATGCTCGTCGACGGCGAGGAGACCGGCCTGGTCACGGCGAGATAGTTCAATTAAATAGGTCAGGGAGGTCCATGGGATGCCAGAGAAGACATGAGCGAAAGGAATTGGGCGGAGACTCACTGGATAGCTTGGTCTACGCGCGACGGCGAAAGACCGAAGTCCGGTGAGGTTGATCTCGGGCCTCCGGTGAAGTCCGGTCGGGTCCGAGGGCTTGGTAAGCTTCACGGGCTACTGGCGGAGCTAGCCGAAGCACTGGCTGGGCTTGAGGGTGGCTGGAGTGGGCTAGCCACGGTGGCCGTAGCTCTGGCGGCAATGGCGGGCGGAATTGAGCTCGCCGGAGCTAAGGAACGGTGGCTGGCCGGAGAGGGTGAGTGCGGGGCGAAGAGAGGTGCGCCCGGGGAGGCTTTATAGGCGCGGGCGGGCACGGCCGAGGGCGTGGGCGCGCGGCGGACTTGACCGGACGCCAGGGTGAGCGCGCGCGCGGGTTGGGCGAGCTCTGGCGTGCCGACCAGGGTCGAACACGTGTGCCCGTGCGTTCTGCCCAAGTTCTGGCGCGTGTGGTCGCTCATCCGAGCCTGCTCTCGCCTTGGTCAGTGCACAAAACCTCTTCTCCTCCCTACAAGCTACCATTCTTGTGTGGGGGTCATAGGATTTTGCCTACTGGTTACAGAGATATGGAGCCAGGAAATCTGGTCTGTCTCCCTGCCCAAACCCGAGGCAAATCCAAGGTTTTGTCGTGTCTAGGGCTCGCGTCCCAATGCCATCTTCTGGCACACGACAGAGGGGTTAGTTAGACACAATTTTGTCAATGGGGCCATTAGGATTCGAGTTAGGGATCAAGGTGAACATCCCTGATCTTTGGCTCAAGGTCTGAATTTCAGAATTCTGAAATTCAGAATTCCCAATGAGTCCCTACATGGGAAGCTTGATTTGGGGTTTTATTTGAATTGTTTTGGCTAAGCTTTCTCAATCTTTCTTGTTGCTTAATAAATATACTTTAACTTATATAATTGGCTCAATTCAAAATTTTAAACTTTTCATTCCCTTTTTCTTATTTTCTTGAATTTTGTTTATGAGGCTCACTTAGGGTTCTTAATTAGGGTTGCACATTCTTATCTTTTCAAAGACTCAATTGTTTTGATCACGACACTTTTAAGCATATACTTGGTGAATTCTTTATTACTTAAGTTAATTTGATGCTCATGCTTACTTTGATTTACATGAAATAATGGTTCTTGGTTTGGCTTTTCAAGAGAAACCCTAGGTGACACTGGGGTGTCACAGCCTTCCCCCCTTAAAGGAATCTCGTCCCGAGATTCGGGCCAGAGTCCTCCCGGGGTGAAGCGAATGGTGAGACTGATAGAAAAAGGGTGATGATTATTATTATTAGGGCAAAACGGCTCTTCGAATGTCATTCTCTTTGCAACTTCAGAAGGAAGTCCTTTTAAGTTTTATCTTTTAGTTACTTCATTCTGAATTAAGGTCATATTTTTGGAAATTAGATTCGAAAGGCAGGAGGAGGGGTTGGGGGTGATTACATACCAGCTTCCTTAGGTAGGCAATCGGGGAAGTTGGATCTTAAGAACTCCTCGGTTTCCCAAGTAGCTTCCTCCTCTGAGTGATTACTCCACTGGACCTTGAACATCTTGATTGATTTAGCCCGAGTTGATCTTTCCTTGCAATCCAGAATTTTGGAGGGGTACTCTTGGTACGAGAGATCTGGCTCTATCTCCAATTCTGGCTCTGCTATGATCTCAGTCGGCAATCGAACACACTTCTTCAGCTGAGATACATGGAATACACTGTGAATGGCAGACATCTTTGAAGGTAACTTCAGCTTGTATGCCACGGGTCCACATGCTTTTATGATCTCATAAGGTCCAATGTAACGAGGGGCTAGCTTGCCTTTGATCCCAAACCTCTGCACTCCCTTGGTGGGTGATACCTTGAGGTATACAAAACTTCCCACCTCGAACTGGAGAGGTTTCCTTCTTTTATCATGATAGCTCTTCTGCCTGGCCTGAGCAGCTTCTAGATTCTTCCTGATTAGCTTGACCTTCCTTTCGGCTTCAGTCACTAAGTCAGGTCCAAAAACTTCTCTTTCACCAGGCTGAGACCAATTGAGTGGTGTCCTGCACCTTCTTCCATAGAGAGCTTCAAAAGGTGCCATCTTTAGGCTAGATTGATAACTATTGTTATAAGCAAACTCTGCCAAGGGGAGGTGCTTATCCCAGTTCTTGCCACAATCGATCGCACAAGCTCTCAGCATATCTTCCAGAATCTGGTTTACCCTTTCCGTCTGACCATCAGTCTGTGGGTGGTAAGCTGAACTTCTGATTAGCTTGGTTCCCAAAGACTCTTGCAATTGTTCCCAGAATCTGGCAACAAATTGGGCTCCTCGGTCAGAAACAATGGTCCGAGGTAATCCATGCAAACACACGATCCGGTCGATATACAATTCTGCATACTTCTGAGCCTTATCAGTGGTGTGCACAGGAAGAAAATGTGCCACTTTCGTCAATCGGTCCACAATAACCCAAATTGAATCATGATGACGAGAGGTGTTGGGCAGACCCACAATGAAATCCATGCTGATGTCGTCCCACTTCCACGAAGGTACGGACAGTGGTTGCAAAGCTCCAGCGGACTTCAAGTGGCTTGCCTTTATCCTCTGACAGGTGTCACACTCTGATACATACTGGGCTATCTCCCTCTTCATTCTGGTCCACCAGTACAAAAGCTTCAAATCATGGTACATCTTGGTGCTTCCCGGATGCATAGAGAATTTGGAGAGATGAGCCTCATCCAAAATTTTCCTCTTGAGATCCTGGTCCTTAGGAATTACCAATCTGCTTTTGAACCATAATACACCTTTCTCATCCTGGCGGAAACAATTATACTTCTCAACCTTCTGATGGAGATTCTTCTTGATAATCTGCACTCCCTTGTCACTGAGCTGGGCCATAATAATCTGGTCTTGCAAAGCTGACTCAACAGCCATTTGAGACAAAGAACCAGAAGGAATCACTTCAATTTGCATCTTGCTCAACTCATCACACAAGGTGTTAACACGAGAATCCATCAGAATACAGTTGCATTGCAACTTCCGACTCAAGGCATCTGCTACCACATTAGCTTTCCCTGGGTGATAATGTACCTCCAGGTCATAATCCTTGATCAGCTCTAGCCATCTTCTCTGCCTCATGTTGAGATCAGCCTGAGTAAAAATGTACTTAAGGCTCTTATGATCAGTGAAGATGTTGCAGTGGGTTCCCATTAGATAGTGCCTCCACATCTTTAATGCATGAACCACTGCTGCTAACTCAAGGTCATGAGTGGGATAATTTTGCTCATGAGGCCTGAGTGCTCTTGAGGCATAAGCAATGACTCGGTTGTCTTGCATCAAGACACAACCTAGCCCGGTGCCAGAGGCATCGCAATATACATCAAAAGGCTTGCTGCTGTCGGGTTGCGCCAATACTGGTGCTGTGGTCAGATGCTGCCTTAATGCATGGAAGGCATCTTCGCACTTCTGACTCCACACAAATTTGACCTCTTTCTTCAGCAACTCAGTAATAGGCTTCGCAATTCGAGAGAAGTCCGGAATAAATCTTCGGTAATAACCAGCCAATCCCAGAAAACTCCGAATCTGGCGAACAGTCGTTGGTGGCCTCCAGTTCATCACCTCTTGCACTTTATCAGGATCAACAGCTATTCCATCCTGAGAGATAGTGTGACCCAAGAATTTGATTTCCTTCAGCCAAAAATCACACTTGGATAACTTGGCATAAAGGTGGTGCTCTCGCAGACGTTGAAGCACTACATGCAAATGCCCGGCATGTTCTTCTTCGTTCTTTGAGTACACCAGAATATCATCGATGAAAACCACCACGAACTTGTCCAATTCCGGCATGAAAACAGAATTCATCAGATACATGAAATATGCTGGTGCATTTGTCAGCCCGAATGACATCACCAAGAATTCATATAGCCCATATCTGGTTGAGAATGCCGTCTTCGGAATATCACTTGCTCGTATTTTGATCTGATGGTAGCCAAAGCGAAGGTCTATCTTGGAAAACACCTTGGCCCCGACCAACTGGTCAAAGAGAACATCAATACGAGGCAAAGGATACTTGTTCTTGATAGTTACCGCATTAAGAGGGCGGTAATCTATACACAGCCTCAAGCTTTCATCCTTCTTCTTCACAAACAGTGCTAGACATCCCCAAGGCGAAGTGCTGGGGCGAATGAATCCCTTATCCAGCAACTCTTGCAACTGCTTCTTCAACTCTGCCAACTCAGCGGGTGGCATTCGGTAGGGCCTCTTGGAAATTGGGGTCGTTCCCGGTTGCAACTCGATGGCAAATTCAATATCCCGGTCCGGTGGCATTCCTAGCAATTCATCAGGAAAGACATCTGCATACTCACAGACCACTGGGATCTTCTTCAGGGGTAACTCCGTCATAGAGAAAGCACATGACTGAGAAGAACCCTGACTAGGCAAAATCAAAGTGAAATTCCCGCAGAAGGGAGAATTAACTTCCACGGTACGACTGGCTACATCAAGCACAACTTGGTGCAAGGTCATCCAATTTGCTCCTAGAATAATGTCCACATTTTCCAATCCCAATACAAGAAGAGTGGTTTTGACAATGTGGCTTCCTAGTTGAATACGCACACTTTGGTTTAATTGATTAGTTGTAATTTTACCCCCAGGTGTGACTATCACGAATGACCCTTTTGAGTGAGAGAATGGCAGTTTGCAATTAGCACTGAACTTTTGGCTAATGAAGCTATGAGATGCACCAGAATCAAACAGAATTAAAGCAGGTTGATTATAAACTGAAAAGATACCGGTCATGATAGGAGCTCCTTCTGGCACTTCCTCTAGAGCAGTGAAGTTGAGCTTCCCTTGCCTGACTTGCACCTTCTGCTTTCTTCCCTTGTCTTGATTTGGTGCTGGCATCTGCCTCTGCTGGTTCCTGGGACAATTCTTGGCATAGTGGCCCACATTGCCACAAGTGAAACACTTGTTCCCATTGCCCTGGCGGAACTGCTGCTGCTGCGGAGGCTGATTGTTTCTTGGGGCGGGAGCTGGATAGCGGTTGGGTGTCGGCTGCTGCTGCTGCTGAGGTGGCCTGATCACCCATCTGCCTGCCTGCTGCTGAAAACCCCTGCTCTGATTGTGAGAAACAATCCGGAACCTCTGAGCCTGAGCGGATGGTGCTGCCATTGGTGCCTTTCTCTTCTTCTCTGCCCGGTGAGCAACAATGCAATCCTCCTGAGAGATGGCCATGTTGACCAACTCATTGAAGCTATCAGCCCGGACAGTGTTGAGTCGTTCCCGCAGCTTGGTATTGAGACCCCTGCGGAAGCGATCCCTCTTCTTTTCATCAGAATCAGCAGGATACCCTGCATACTGGCATAAGTCGTTGAAGGCTTGCGCATACTGCAGTACCGTGCAGGTTCCTTGATTGAGGGCCAGGAATTCATTCAACTTCCGGTCAAGAATGCCAGCTGGAATGTGGTGTCCTCTGAAGGCAGTCTTGAATTCCTCCCAAGATACTTCACGATCAGCGGGGAGCATAGCACAGAAGTGGTCCCACCAAGTCCGAGCAGGGCCGCGAAGCTGCTGTGCGGCGAAGCGAGCCTTGGCCTCATCAGGGCAGTCTCCTGTGAGGAGGGGAAACTTGGACTCGATGACGCGAAGCCACACGTCGGCGTCCAACGGATCCTCTGCCTTGGTGAACAAGGGCGGCTGCGTGCTCAGAAACTCCTGGTATGTTGCCATAGCCGGAGGTCGCTGATGCTGGCCTCCACCATGATGCTGAGGGTGGGGCTGGCGCTGCAAGAGCTGTCGCAGAATCTCATTCTGCTGGGCCATCAGCTCCTGCACTGTGGGAGCTGGAGGAGGTGGCAGGGGAGCTTGCTCATTCTGCCCGCGACGCTGCCTCGCTGCCATCTGAAAACAGAGATTGTCGCCATTGTTATCCCAACTCACATTTCCGAACGACAAGATATCATCTCATATGGAAGGAAAATGCCATAATCATAATATTAGGTTTGAAATGAAGATAACAGGGTGACGAGGATCCCACAGATATCAAAAGTTTACAGGGTTACATCAATCAGGGGAAGGTACCCACAAGCCTAGTCCAAAATGTGATACTACTAAGCTCGCATAGGTTTCTATCCGCCTAAAAACGTCGAAGCGACTGCTTAACCCTGAGCGGTGGAAGCGACACTGGATACGGGTGAAGGAGGCATCGCGGAGGTAGTCCCATTGGCACCAGGGGCTGGTCCTAGCTCCTCGGGAGCCTCTTCTCCCTCGCTTCCTGCTTCATTGGCCTCCATCTCCAGGTGGTGCATGTCCAAGTGGTCATTTGCTTCCTCGAGTTCCCTCTGCACGTCGTGAAGCTGGTTCTCCAAGACATCAATAGTGTTATCTCGGATCTCCACTTGCTGCTCCAGGGTGGTGATACGCTGGCTCAGTATTTCCACCTGCAGATCCTTTTCCACCAACTCTGTGGATAGGTCGACCACAAAATCTTCCCGACTGTCGAGAGTGAGCTTGGCAGCCTGAGCGGTGTTAGCAAGAAGTGTCATAGCATCGCTCTGAAGGGCCTGAAGGCGGTACAGCGCACTCATGCACTGAACAGTGACCCTCCCAACCAAGTCAGGATACATTGCCCACACATCCTTCACATGGCTCACGCGGTTACACCACATGGGATCATCCTTCTTCTCAGCAGGGAAGAGTCCCAAGGGGTGCATCACCATCTCCAGGGGATGGTAGCCACAGAAAGTCGTCAGAGTCTTCATGGCTGCTGCCTCAACGGTGTCGTCCGTCCTGAGTCCAATCGTCTCAGAGTCAAGAGAACGCCAACCCGGCTGAAGGGGATGAGCCTCCAAAGTCAACCAGACCCGACAACGAGGTACCCGATGCTCCTCATACAACTGCACCGTGTACAAAGGGGGCGTAGGGTAACCGGCGGAGTTAAGCACTTCCCACAAGATGGAGGGAAAGCCATCGCGAGAAAGGAAGTCAGAACTGAAACGAGAGTCTCCTCCACTGGCGGGGGTGGGTGAATTCATCTGCGGAAGGGAATCAAAGATAAAGATTATGGTGGAAGGAAAAAGAAAAAGAGAGCCGGATGGTTTCGAAGAAAAGGGGTTAGCTCAAATTTTAATTCCTCTTTGTGTTTTATAATGCATGCATGCTGAAAGAAACGTTGCCTCTCAAAAGAAAATAGGGTGCCTTTTTAGGGCATCCTTAAAAATATAGGTATTGGCCCACGGGGCCTAATTAATTAGCCACATATTTCTCCCTCTATGCCTAAGGCCTTTCGTCCTAGGTCTAGCAATCTAGTCCTGACGATCCGTAGTAGTTTCTAGGCAAGTTTTAAGTTTTGAAAATGGGTATTCATGGTTTATTGTCCTTCTCTGTGATGGAATTTGCTCCGATATCAGCTGTGGCAGAACCACCCGAATTATTCCAGCTTAAGTGCCTAAGTCACGCCTCAGGGGCCGTAACACACTTAAATCGGAATAACCCGTCAGTCCTTCAGATCTAGTCTGATAGAGCCACTTAACCAGGATCAAATTCCACAATCCCACTCGAAGGTGAGTCACAGAAGAAATACAATAAAACAGGAAACCACCAATTAAGTACTGAGTTATTACATAAATCGGAGTTTTTGAGTAGCAAATAAAGTTCATAAATTAAAGTGCAGCGGATAATCGATGTCGTCGGTAATTGAGGAAATGGGCAAGGCCTAGCCCACTACTCCTCATGCTCCTCTCCTGCCGGAGCAACATCCCACTCGACCGTCCAACCCGGTGGCAGGGTGGTAGGCCAAGTCACACCATCAACCAATTCTTGCATGGTACCTGCAAAAATGGTGCCACAAGCAAGGCTGAGTATACTAATACTCAGCTAGACTTAACCGGTGTGAGGAGTCTACTCCTCTACCTCTAGACTATGCAGCTGTTTGGCTGAGGGGTTTGGTTTGCCAAAAGCACTAGCTGTTTCTAAAAGCAAATTTTAGCTTTTCAAATTCTACCATCATTAACTTAGCTAGATTTGCTCCTTCTAAGCATTCATGGTAACAATCAATTAGTTCAACCAACAAGTTATCTCATATAATCCTCATTTCACTTCTTACTCGATGCAGTACAAGGAATCAAGCAGTCTCATTAGCTGCGAGAAGCAGACGATTCGAATCGAGTTTTTAAAACCTTGCAAGGTAAACCTAAACACACGGCATGTCAGGGTACTCCGACCCCGCACATGACAACCGTCCCCATCGATTCCCCGTTCGCGTCCAGGCCTCACCGCCTTGGCATACAATGCTCCACTGACCCCGGCTGCCGCCGTGCAGTGACCGCACTTGTACCCACCATAGCTAGCATGGGAGACCCAGTCTCAGGTCGCATGAGGGATAAAGTCCACGCCCGGCTTCACTCAGGTACTAGGTTTACCGGTTACCATTTTTCCCGGCATGTGCTTAGTACGTTCAAAAGCTTGACTCAAGTATCCACACATTAATCCTTAATTCATTTTTCCCGTTTCATGGACAAGGCATCCTCCCTAGATCTAAGTCCATAGACCAAACATATATCCCGTTATCAAGATGAATACAATCAATTCCTGACCTCGCGCGAGTGCTAGAAAAATCACTCGACTTCTACCGAGATCCTGATTAGCAAGCAGCTACTCGACCTAGCATACTAGTATTCATCTCAAAAAGGAATCCTAAGTTCATGTAACTAGAGGTTTCAAGCAACTCCTACACTTAAGTGCACATTACAATCCTACAAGCATTAAGTGTAGTAAAGTAGCATATAATAACATGGTTATGCATAAAACCGGGGCTTGCCTTCAATTGCTGGGGCTGCGGGGAGATCCTCAATAGCAGCCTCTGAAGCCTGCTCCTGGTCCTCCTCTTGGACAGGTCCTTGCTCGGGGATGAGCACGTACTCTCCGTCGGCAAGATTACAATCTAATGAATGTAATGCGTAAGATATATGCATGATATGATATGTGCTTTTAGAAATTACAACTTTAAAGGTGCATGATCTTTCTTGAGTTTAAACAAGTTAACTTTACTTATGTAAAACCCTTGGGTGGTATACTTGGTAAATTGGGTTAAACTTAGCTAAGGTAAGGGGTAGGTTTATTTTTGGGGTTCCACTGAATTCCTTTTAAGTCTTAGTGATGAATGACAAGTTCTCAAGTTAGATTTATCGAGATGAGGTTTATTTCTTCTTTTCTTTTCTTTTATTCTTTTAATGTTTTGGAGTAGGTTTGAACTACAAGTTGCTTTTATAAAATTCCAAAAATTCTGCAAAAATTACAGTGGCTTGTTACTGGTGTATGATTCTCTGTCACAAAATTTGGGGGTCAGAAAGTGAATGGTTTTCTCTGGACAAAATTACCAAATTTTAGGGCAGAAGGGGTGCTTTGAACTACAACTATTATTTAACAGTGGGTAATTCTCTAAAACTTATTTTTGCTGGCTTTTAGTTGTTATAACATGACTTAATACAAATTTCTAGTCATTAATACCCTTTAATTCTTTCCCTATGGTTTTCTTAAGGTTTCTAGCCAAAGGGGTGCTTTCTACTACCACTATATTTGAAAAACATCAAACAACAGAGTTCTTATTTTTCTTAGTTGGTATTTTGTGCAAGAGCAATCATTCTGAAGTTTGGCTTCTTTTTGCTTAAGAGAAGGGGTGGTTTGCATTATTTGAGTTAAATGGCCTTTCTCACAAATTACTAGCAAAAGGTATGGGTTCACTTCCTTTTCATGGGTTTGTATTTTTCTTTGGTGGTTTATCTCATCATGGACTTAGCAAATTTTTGGTTGCCCAATGTCACATTAAAAGGGGTTGTTTATGATTTATTGGGAAAATACCTTATTATCATTCTGTATTTATTTTCCCTACTTAAAAAGTTAGGCTGGGGTGCTCTGTATTTTTGTAGTGGGGCTCTGGTGGTTATAAGTTCACTGGATTTTTGTTAACCACTTTGGTTATAGTTTGAAATTCTAATAATTGATTTTTAGTCTATATAAGGCTAATTAAAGCATCTTAATTAAAAACTGGTCCAAATTAATGGTCTCTGTATTTTTCCTAGGTTCTCTGTTGCATAAGTAAACTAGGAAAAATATTATTAATCACTGTTCAACATTTTCTAATGCCTTTCTGATTTTCTCTAAGTTTTGGACAAAATAGCTTTAAATGAATAACTACATCATAATTTCCAATGCTGGGGTTCCTACTATTTTTAAACATTGTCTAAATAAGGTATAAACATCTACAAATTTTCTTAAGCTCAGCACAAAACTAATTTTCCTTAATTAAACAAGGTTTAGGGGGTTTCTGTTTTTAATTTTAAACTCTAAAATTTAGAACAGAAAGCATAGGGTTCATTATTTTTAAATGACAGATTACAATATTCCAGAGCTAACAAAATTGGTTTGACAACTTTTTATTAAGATTTCATCAAGTTATGGATTTTCTAAGTTCTCTGGTTATTTAAAAAGAATAACAAAATTGATTAAATGGAAATCCACTTTGCACTGGGGTCCCTGGCGGTTTTCTAAGTTTTCCTTCGCGAATCAGTCCTTAGGTTACTATTCACATGAGTCGCTGACATTTCAGAAAACCCCTCGGGTTCTACAAAACCTAACCCGAGGTCCTTCTTCTACCTTAAACAGTAGCCGCGGCGAAGAAAAGGGCGGAGGGGCTTACCGGGCGGCGAGACTGTTCCGGTGAAGTGGTCGAGGATGAAGGGGAGGTCGCGGGGATCACAACGGTGTGCGGAACGCCGTCGGAGATGGCCGGAGTCGGTCGGTCCACGCGCGCAGGCGGGGATGCTCGTCGGCGGCGAGGAGACCGGCCTGGTCACGACGAGATAGTTCAATTAAATAGGTCAGGGAGGTCCATGGGATGCCAGAGAAGACATGAGCGAAAGGAATTGGGCGGAGACTCACTGGATAGCTTGGTCTACGCGCGGCGGCGGAAGACCGAAGTCCGGTGAGGTTGATCTCGGGCCTCCGGTGAAGTCCGGTCGGGTCCGAGGGCTTGGCAAGCTTCACGGGCTACTGGCGGAGCTAGCTGAAGCACTGGCTGGGCTTGAGGGTGGCTGGAGTGGGCTAGCCACGGCGGCCGTAGCTCTGGCGACAATGGCGGGCGGAATTGAGCTCGCCGGAGCTAAGGAACGATGGCTGGCCGAAGAGGGTGAGTGCGGGGCGAAGAGAGGTGCGCCCGGGGAGGCTTTATAGGCGCGGGCGGGCACGGCCGAGGGCGTGGGCGCGCGGCGGACTTGACTGGACACCGGGGTGAGCGCGCGCGCGGGTTGGGCGAGCTCTGGCGTGCCGACCAGGGTCGAACACGTGTGCCCGTGCGTTCTGCCAAGTTCTGGCGCGTGTGGTCGCTCATCCGAGCCTGCTCTCGCCTTGGTCAGTGCAATAAACCTCTTCTCCTCCCTACAAGCTACCATTCTTGTGTGGGGGTCATAGGATTTTGCCTACTGGTTGCAGAGATATGGAGCCAGGAAATCTGGTATGTCTCCCTGCCCAAACCCGAGGCAAATCCAAGGTTTTGTCGTGTCTAGGGCTCGCGTCCCAATGCCATCTTCTGGCACACGACAGAGGGGTTAGTTAGACACAATTTTGTTAATGGGGCCATTAGGATTCGAGTTAGGGATCAAGGTGAACATCCCTGATCTTTGGCTCAAGATCTGAATTTCAGAATTCTAAAATTCAGAATTCCCAATGAGTCCCTACATGGGAAGCTTGATTTGGGGTTTTATTTGAATTGTTTTGGCTAAGCTTTCTCAATCTTTCTTGTTGCTTAATAAATATACTTTAACTTATATAATTGGCTCAATTCAAAATTTTAAACTTTTCATTCCCTTTTTCTTATTTTCTTGAATTTTGTTTATGAGGCTCACTTAGGGTTCTTAATTAGGGTTGCACATTCTTATCTTTTCAAAGACTCAATTGTTTTGATCATGACACTTTTAAGCATATACTTGGTGAATTCTTTATTACTTAAGTTAATTTGATGCTCATGCTTACTTTGATTTACATGAAATAATGGTTCTTGGTTTGGCTTTTCAAGAGAAACCCTAGGTGACACTGGGGTGTCACAGAGGGACTCCTACGCCTCCGGGATACGAATACCTCACTCATCACCTTCTGCGATAAGTAACTCGCGTTCGGAGAAAGTGATTCCGCGGACCGAACAAGTCTTCACGTTCGGAAGCTCTTCTGCCGAGGCGGTCCTTCAAGCCTTCTCGACTGAATCGGTGACAGGGCCTCATGGACGGGCGAAAGTACGCGTAAGCGGCAAGGCCGACCGAGCCGAGGGACTCCCACGCCTCTGGGATACGGATACCTCACTCATCACCTTCCGCGAGAAGCAACTCTCGCCCACGCAAACATCCCTGTTACCGACGGAAAGTCCAGATGCTCGAAATAAGAGGAAAGGAGACGCGGCTTTACAACGCTGCGAGGGTGTGTTTTCTGGCCTCGGCGGCCGCAGAAGGCACACGCTACAAGACAATCTGATCCTGCAGGCTCGGGTCTTCACGCTGAAGGGGGCTGTAGCACCCTCGGCATCGACGACGCCTTCAGCGAGGTCCGACCCAGCCTCGGACGGCGACGCGGTCCAGGGACTTCTCCGAGAATCCGGCCCGAGCAGGCGGCTCGGCCGGTTACCCCTGGGGCCTCGGCCAATCATCTTCCAAGGGCGCCAGCCCGACCCGAGGCCTCGGCTGATCGACTTCGGCGTTGGCCCCGCTGACAGACAACCCGGCTAGGCTCCGGCCAACCAGGTTCCCATTTTCGAGCCAACTCTGCCTCTGTTCGTACTGATATCGCTACCCCTGGCCTCGGCTCATCGAAGAGCGGCCAAGGGGTCCCTTTAACTAAGCTAGAGGAGCCTCAGACAACAAGGCCGATCGAGCCGAGGGACTCCTACACCTCCGGGATACGGATACCTCACTCGTCACCTTGACACGGGGCGACTCATGCTTGGTGAAGCGATTCAGATAATCAACAGGCGAGACTTAGTGCTCGAAAATGAGGAAAAAAACACGGCTCCGTGCCGAAATTACATACATGTTCAGGCCTCGACAGCCACAATGAACAAAGACACTGGCATCCAAGGTGCCATCACAAACGGAACTCCGGTTCCGTCCCCGTGGGTATGAGCGACCTCGAGCCTGCGGGGTGACGAACATCGGGAGGCTCGCCAGCGACCTCTGCAGCAGCAGTCACGTCGTCAGCCAGGCTCACGTCCCATCTAAGGGCAGCAAGAGAGCCTCCTCCCACGGCGTGAAGACGGTGCGCCCGTGATCCGTTCCTCGAACGGCTCGCGCACGCGCAACGGCCGCCCCGCCAACCACTCGCCCCGTCGCATTAACTCCGCGGCGGGACAGGCGGCGCTCCTGGCAGGAGAAGCGGGCGACGCTTCGCCTTCGCCGTAATAACCGCGCCAAAAAAGGTACGCCGCGTCATTCGATTTCGTATCCTTTTCCTTTTTCCTCTTTCTCTATCTCTTGCAACAGGGACCGGGAAAGGGGGATACCCCGAAAAGGATCCTTCTCTGTGAAGGAACCGGGCTCCGAGCCCCCCTACTGATCAGAGGTTCGAAGGCTGGCCCTCCGAAGGGTTCAACAGTCGCCTCAGATCGCGTGGGCCCGACACCCACTACTGGTCAGGGGTTTGAAGGCCGGCCCCCCGAAGGGCTCCATGGCCGCCTCAGGCTACTCGGGCTCCGCGCCCATTACTGATCAGGGGTTCGAAGGCTGGCCCCCGAAGGGTTCACAGTCGCCTCAGACGCCGAGCGAGGGATGACCAGGGGTACGTTCGATACATAACCGAGGCATCGAGCCCTCGGACCCATCGGAGGGAGGCATCGAGCCCTCGGACCCCGTCGCCAGGGGACCGGGTCCGGCCGATCACCCGCAGGTACTTTTGGGCGTGCCTCTGGGCCCCTAGCCGACCCCCAACGAACGGGGCACGGACGTCCACTCGGATTGCCCGCTTGCAGCTCACCGGAGACACCATGTTCGGTGCCCATCGAGGGTAACATGGCGCTCTCCCCCCCTCCTCCTTGCGGAAAGGCGACGCAGGGGCGTATGTGAAAAAGCCGAGTCTGTCCCTGATCGTCCTCTCGCCCTGTGCGGAGGCTCGGGGGCTGCTCTCGCAAACCCGGCTCCGGCCAAACCGTTGACAGCGTCAACATACCAGCCCGAGAGCTTGGGCCCCGACCGTGCACCCGGGCTACGGCCAGTTCGCATGAGGGAACAACCAGACCAGCCGAAGCATTACGCAAGGCATTAAGACCTCGAAGGAGTGAAACCACTCCTCCGAGGCCTCGGGGGCTACACCCGGCGGGTGCGCTCGCGCGCACCCACCGGAACAAAATGCAACCGAGAAATGCTGGTCCCCTTGCAAAAAAGTGCGACGAAAGCCTCCAAGCGAGTGCTAACACTCCTTTCGAGGCTCAGGGGCTACTGTCGGGGACCATAATTAGGGGTACCCTCAAGACGCCTAATTCTCAGCTGGTAACCCCCATCAGCATAAAGCTGCAAAGGCCTGATGGGTGCGATTAAGTCAGGAATCAGTCCATATGAGTGACTCGATCACGCTTCGCTCGAGCCTAGCCTCGGACAAGGGCAGCCGACCTCGAGGGACTTCCGTCTCGCCCGAGGCCCCCCTTTAACGGCGGACACATCTCCGGCTCGCCCGAGGCCTTGGCTTCGCTAAGAAGCAACCCTGACTAAATCGCCGCACCGACTGACCGAGTTGCAGGAGCATTTAACGCAAAGGTGGCCTGACACCTTTATCCTGACGCGCGCCCCCCGGCAGAGCCGAAGTGACCGCCGTCACTCCGCCGCTCCACTGACCGGTCTGACAGAAGGACAGCGCCGCCTGCGCCACTCCAACTGCAGTGCCACTCGACAGAGTGAGTCTGACAGGCAGTCAGACCTTGCCAAAGGCGCCATAGGAAGCTCCGCTCCGTCTGACCCAGGGCTCGGACTCGGGCTAAGACCCGGAAGACGGCGAACTCCGCTCCGCCCGACCCAGGGCTCGGACTCGGGCTCAGACCCGGAAGACGGCGAACTCCGCTCCGCCCGACCCAGGGCTCGGACTCGGGCTAAGACCCGGAAGACGGCGAACTCCGCTCCGCCCGACCCAGGGCTCGGACTCGGGCACAGCCCCAGAAGACGACGAACTCCGCCTCGCCCGACCCAGGGGCTCGGGCTCGGCCTCGGCCACGGAAGACAGACTCGACCTCGGCTTCGGAGGAGCCCCCACGTCGCCCGACCTAGGGCACAGGCCCGCCACGTCAACAGGAAGCGCCATCATCATCCTACCCCGAGCCGACTCGGGTCACAGAGAACAAGACCGGTGTCCCATCTGGCTAGCTCCGCCAGATGGGCAATGATGGCGCCCCACAAGCTCTGTGACGACGGCGGCTCTCAGCTCTCTTACGGAAGCAGGGGGACGTCAGCAAGGACTCGACCGCTCCGACAGCTGTCCCTCCGCCAGGCTCCGTTGCTCCTCCGACAGCCACGACATCACGCCAGCAGGGTGCCAAGATCTCTCCGGCTGCCACATTGGCATGTACTTAGGGCGCTAGCTCTCCCTCCGCTAGACACGTAGCACTCTGCTACACCCCCATTGTACACCTGGATCCTCTCCTTACGCCTATAAAAGGAAGGACCAGGGCCTTCTTAGAGAGGGTTGGCGGCGCGGGGACGAGGACGGGACAGGTGCTCTCTTGGGGCCGCTCGCTTCCCTCACCCGCGTGGACGCTTGTAACCCCCTACTGCAAGCGCACCCGACCTAGGCGCGGGACGAACACGAAGGCCGCGGGATTTCCACCTCTCTCACGCCCGTCTCCGGCCACCTCGCTTCTCCCCCTTCGCGCTCGCCCACGCGCTCGACCCATCTGGGCTGGGGCACGCGGCACACTCACTCGTCGGCTCAGGGACCCCCCGGTCTCGAAACGCCGACAGTTTCCAACACCGCCAGAGGCTGATACTGATCATCAGCTTGTTGGCATGGAAACAACATCACAAGAACCTGTTAACAACATCCCTTCTTCCTCGCTGCCAATAATAGAAGAGGCTTCTACTGTTCAGCAGCTGTCAACAAGCGAATGGTCACCACCTAGGAGACTTCAGACAGCTGTCAAAAAGAAGCTTACTCCGAAGAAGAAGTTCTGTTTCTGAGTAGCAGCTTAAGTTCTGGCAGTGAATTGTTTTCGCTTGGTGAATTCAGTAGCTTGGTGAATTCAGTCGCTTGTTGGCAGTCGCTTGTGTTTCTGGCAGTGAATTCAGTAGCTTGTTTTCGGACGCGTTCGGGCTGTTAAGTTTCTGAAAATTCAGGACGCTTGTATTTCTGAAGTTAGCTGCCAAGTTTAAGCGCTTGCGAGAGGGAGTAAACATTGCAGTGTCAACTGCATTAGGAACCATGAAAACCTTCTCTGGAGATATCCCAGACCTGAAGACAGTGTTCTCTTTGCTTGTAAGTGAGACACATATTGCCTGATCAATATCTGCAAGAGTAAACTGCAGCACCTTATTCATGTGAATGCTTCCAGCATCAGCAATAGTGTAGGAAGTGTATTCTGCATCAGGAATGGCCTCCATGGTACATAAAAGACCTTTAAACCATTTGTGACATATCGTACTTCAAAACAATGCTCAAGATCTGGCAGCTCAGAGTTAATGATCTACTATGCATGTCCATGTCGTCCAGTCCGACAGCATCTCAGTATACATCCTAAAAAATCGGTAAGCAAACAGAAAGCTATATAGTTTATGAGGAAAATAGGACCTTATGGCCAAGCTTAAGTAGACTTTGTGACAGGTAGCAGATATGGCTTTCCACCCCACCAAAGTTTGGAAAGAAAAAGTTGAATTCATTAAACTGGGCACACATCATGAACTACAAGTCTCACAAAATACATTGGCCAAAATACATTGGCCATAGAATACTACATCAAATTAATACATGGCTATTGTCGAGGAGGCAGCTCTATCACAGACAAATAGCTCAGATAGGCTCGTTCATATGTGATAAACGGCGATCAATGATCTCATCCGAGTCAAAAGAAGAGTTGTCTACATCCGAACCAAACTGCTCAATACAATCACAATGAACATCAGATTTGAAATCATCGTACACTCCAAGGGCTTCGTAATCCTCAAGGAGAGGTTGCGGACCAATAAGAACTTCCTCCAAATCCCTGCTCATAGTGTCTAGACCTTTTGCAATTTCAGTAACATCACTCATGGCATTAACCAAGCAATTCTTGTGCACCATATCCAAATACTCAGGCACATGATTGCGACGGCTCAACTTCCTCAACTCATCGGCAGATAATTGCATCTGTCTAATGGCGTCTAAAAGACCATCCCAAACTCGATTATATCTCTGCGCCTACAACCAAATGAATAATGAGATTCAATAACACATTATAGTATTGACTGTTACTATTTAATGTTATTTACAGTAAAACATAGCGGATCATGTGTCCTACATAATCGATGGCGCGGACGTAATCTACTAGTGCCATAATCAATGTTGCTCGTGTCGACGATGCCTGTGCGCCTATTCCCATCAATCAGCCTAGTCCCATTTGCAGCTTCAGCGACATCTTTGCGTGTGTCGGCCCTAGCAGGTCCTGATCCGATAAGAATGGATCTTGGAGATTTCTCCATTGCTGCGGGGAAGCAACCTACGACGAGCTGCTCAAGATTGACGGCTACAGCGCTCACCTACGACGGGGGTTGAGCACCAGGGAGAGGAGCGACAGGGAAGAGAACAGGGGCACTCGAGAGGATACCTTAGCAGGGAAGGAGATTGGGCCGAGCACCAGAGAGAGGAGCGCCGTCGGACAAGACGAGCTCCAGCACGCGCCGGCAAAGAAGAGCGTCGTTAGCTCCAGCTCCAGCGCCAATCCGTTCTAAGAAACGGGCAGTGAGATGGACTGCCGTAACAGCGACTGCGGATCGACTAAATCTGACTCCGGTAGCAAAATAACGAAGTTGAACGGATTATAATACTAAAATTCCAATTCCAGTGTTCGGGATACTTATTTTTAGAAGTCCAGTCTTGGTGATACCTTGGTTCCAAAAAACTCTATGTTTTTTGCGCTTCAGTTGCACGTGTTTCGTGCAACGTCGTAGCTGACAGTGCTCTACGAACTGACCAAGATAGCTAGACGGTAAAAACATTTGCTACTAGTTTGAGCTAAACAAAGTTGTGTTTTGATTCTCACTCGTCTACAGACGGGTCCAAATACATCTGATGGCCTATTAAATTGGTGCACCTGTTGCATTCCCTCTTTTTAGTATATTGAAATTTCGAAATGCCAACACTCAAGTCTGTTTGTTATAATTTTAATCCATATGATTGGAGAGGATTGAGCGGATTTAAATCTACAGCAAGTCAAAATCTCTCCTAATTCTTTCTAATCTTGTTCAATCCAGTGAGACATGAATAACAAAGTAAGGCCTCATGTGGATGAACATCGAAAAAGAGATACATAAGGATCTGTTTGTTTGGGATTATAATCTGTCTAAAACAAGCTATGCATATGCATATAAGGGTCTGTTTGTTTGGAATTATAATCTGTCTAGATTATATAATCTAACTTATTTTAAACTAGTAAGTCTAGCACACATTACAGCAAACGGATTATCACAATTCCTGCTACATTAAAGCAAATAAAATCTATAGATTTACAGTACTAGCGCATACGTTGTTGAAGTCGGCTGATTTCATCTTCCACCAGACCCTCACTGGCCCATATGTACAGCACACAGCTAAGGATCGCATCCAACATAAGGTATATCCAGTTTCTGGAAGTATGTACACCAGATCCTTCCTATGTATACGGAACCAACATAAGAGATCAAGCTATCATCACCATATCAACAGACTACCATGGAAGAACTCTAAAAATCTGCCCCTTTTTCACTCTTCACGAAAGCACGCACTTGGAGCTTACCTATTGCCATTCAATTCAGCGTGCACAGGTGGCATCTGTCCTGTCATCTACGACAATGAAACTTCCAGTTAGGGCAGTAGCCACCCAAGAGTCCAGCCAAGAAGCAATCCAGCACCAACAATACCAACACCAACAGCAAATGCAACGGCATCGCGTAGGCCACCTTTCCTGTTCAGCCTTCTGCCTTTCTTCCTGTCACTGTGCTCTTGAGAAGGTGCTACCTTTTCTTTCGTCACCATCCATGGAAGCTCTGGGAACATGGTCGCTATCTGGTGCTCTCTGAACCTGAGCTGAAGGCATATGTTTTCCAGCTGCAACATTTTCAACCACTGCTTGCATGCAAAAAGGTGCGAGGCCTGACGGAACAATAGCTTGATGACATGGTCTTTCTCGTCGTAGGCTTTCTTGGCAGCTATCTCAGCTTCCCTAGCACGTGTTTGTGAGTGGCGGAGAGCATCTAACAGCTTGGCCCTCTCGGAAGCATTCTGATATGCTGGCTTGCCGCCCGGTGTATTGGCGGTGGAACTATAAGAATCATGTGCCTCCCTGGAGAATATGGTAATATTTAGTGCATGGGCAGGGACCGGGAAAAAGACATGGGACAAATAGAAGACATCTAAAGCTTTCCAAGGCAGATGCCTCTAGAGGATATCTACTCTCTGGTCATATGATCGATGCATAGATCACTTCAGACAATCATATAACAGTAGTATACATAGAAATGCAACATATAAGTAGTTCCTTTATATGTCTAACAGTAGTTTACAAATATATTCCAGATATAACCATATTAGCTTAATTGATCTATGTATAAATTATGATTATTAGAATAAATTTTAATTCCAAATATCCAAACATGGCCTTAGTAAATACTGAATTGGACATTGTATTTAAATAGACAACAGGGAACAGGAGCATATCACCAGACACACACTAGAACTCATAAAACAGGGATACTATGCTATTAGTCTCTCTTAAATGCAGTACATGGAAACTAGTTCCATCAGTGAGGAGAACTACATAAAACAGGGAAAAGGCAGTGGAAACCACACAAGGAAAACACATCATTGTAGTTTTGGACTTGTGGTTATTTAACTGGTTGTGAAAGAAGGTAAATTACCCGGGCTCTTTATTTCTTTGATGTTGTTGCCAATGCCCCCCATCAGAAGAGTTCGTGTCGTTGTTGGTGGTGCTTGAAACACTGTAGCTGCACTCCATAGTGTCATGTGCAGGATCCAGCTCTTTGTCCGCACAAAGAGCAGACAGCCCATAATCATCCTTGTTTTCAGGGACCTTCACTTCACCCCCATGAACCCGGACTGTCTGAGTGGGCCTTGGCAGATCATTGTCGACAATGTTTTCCATTGCTCTTTCAGCGACAAGGGAAGCCAAACCATCGGCATCAGCTAGTTGCCACCATGGCTGAGATTTTCTGGTTTCTTTCCAGGGGGCATGCATTTCGCAGTATTCCTTTTGTGGCTTAGGGAAGAGAGGATCGAAAGCTTTGAAATCTGTAAACTTGTTATCCTCGGAAACACATCTGTTGGCACTACCTTTGCAGTCGAGGCTCACTGGGGTATAGCAAGCGAGATTCTTCAACTCTTCCAAACCCGTTCCAGATGTTTGCTTCATGACAGCCGCGGAAATGGTCCATGGAGGCTCAAAAGGATCTGCGGCCTTGTTTGCTTGGACATCCTCAAGTTTAGGTACTGGCGCTAGACCCTCCGTTTTCTTCTCAGCGGCTTCCGCACCTACATAGTTGAGGCGCTCCCTAGCTAAGGCTGCCTGGCACCCAAAGTTGGGCTGCAACTGGAGCCACCACTGGGTCTCCATGGGCAGGCTGGAGTTCATCAGGTTCCAGTTGATGGGCACAAATGTAGGGACATGGAGATCTTGCGGGCTCAGAGGATTTCCATCGCTCGTGTCGTGCGGTTGTAGGGGCGGCGAGCAGCAGACCAGATGGGGAGCTCGCTTGGCGTCCTCCTGGACCATGCAGCGGTTGGCGGCGCGCTGCCAGGCAGCCCTCGCTTCGGCGGCCGCCATCACTCTCACATGCTACCAACCTGTGCGCCACAAAAAAAAATTGTTCGGCATCGGATTAGCACGCGCTTACTTGTTCCACCAGGAGAACAGGGGCAAACAAAGAATTGACAAGATGCATATATAACAAAATGAAATGCTGAAAGTACTGTTGGCTGGAGCTATCACTATATCAGTCAATGATTGCTTAGCATTGAAGGAGTATAGATGGTACCAGGAGGTTAGATACCCAACACTACAGTCGATATGTAGACCACAAGTGTCTTGTCTAAATATATATAAGATGCTGAGACATGTAGGCAAGGCAACGTTGAAGTACACGGTAGACCAAGAAGCAATCAAGCAATGGCCGGTTCCAGAGTGGGAAACTTCCTGAGCAATCGGAACGGGGAACTCAAAAGACATGGATAACCAATTTCAGGATGGGAACTTCCAGAAAAAAAAACAGCGATTCCTCGACGGGGTCCTCGATCTGAGGGCAGCAAGCGAGGGATTTGCCCCCCCCCCCCCCCCCCCCCCCCCCCCCCCAATCGGACACTATACTGATTCCAGTCGAGTTCATTTTCAGTCCCGTCACGTGAGGGTTTCACTGGACGCACAGGAGTCAAGATGAGCATCTGCAGACCAGATCGTGGCGACGGGCGCGGCACCGAGGGCGAGGTGGTACTATCAACATCGCACGAAAGAAGAAAGAGAGAAAGCAATCAGACGAAGGCGAGTCGCCCTCCCTCACCTGGAAACCGCCCGAAGGCAAGGAAGCCTACTGGGCGGAGAAGAGATCCCGGACACGTGAGGCTTGTGCCGCTCCGCGCTGGTTGTTGCCCTCGATCCTCCGGATCATGAGCGCTGACTGAATCTAGCCCGTATCCCGCACCGCAGCGAGGGAGGAGACGAGACGTGGAGGGGACGGGAAAGAAGAGTACAGAGGAGGAGGGAGAGGATCTTTCTCCTCCCCGTTGCTCTTCCGGATAACGACGTGGGAGTGGAAGCAGAGGGCGGACAGGGGGTTGAAGTGGCGCTACAAGAAACCGCCAAGTAATAAAAAAATAAAAAATAAACTACTCTCATCTATGATGTTTATTTTTAGTTCAATTTATCCCATCATCTATTTGAGTTAGTTTAAGCTATATCTTAATAAATTTTTTATTTTTTATGTACAAATTTAGTCTTCAATTCAAACAAAAAATACGTTATGTTATAACTATGTCCAAAAATATAAATATTGAAAACTCAGTTTATACATAAATAAATAAAAAATACAAATTTTATAAAGAAGTATATTGAACCAACTCAAATACAACATCGTTTATAGATAATAATAAGGGCAATTTAGATATTTTTCCTACATAAAATGGTACTCCTCCTTGCAATGGATCGCAATGCTTTTCCTCCGATAAGTAATTGGATTAGCTTAAGATCTTCTGTTGGTCCTTGTTTTCATATGCTATACATAAAAAACAAAGCAACATAATTATTAATGATTAGAGACATTCGTCTTTCGAAGCATTATCTCTCCTATCATATAATGATTTTCAGACGAAGGTTATGAAAGGCATACCTTCATGATTTTAGTGAACAGAATATAAATAGAGACATATGAAACACAAAGGAATATAAACAATCATTACAAATCATTAGATTATTTATACTCCCATTTTATAGACATGGATAAACATTAATGACATTTTTATTATATTTGTACCTTCGGCTTGACAGAAGATGGAAAAGCGAGAGTGACGCGAGAATGATTACAATTCAGCGTGAACAGTATGGTGTTACTGTTCATATATTTATAGGCACATGAGGCAGCCTGGACAAAATTACATTCGTGTCCCTGACATTTACTGTTGACCATAAAGCAAACTATCAAGGACTAGGTGGTCTTTTCTCTTTTAAGTCGGTTCCATCCTTCACCATCATTATCATGCTAAGCCGAAGGTCCTTCAGGCACAGCTTCGGCGCCCGTTCACCCTTCCTTCATACCGCACCTTCATATTACGCACACCTTCATCTCAAGGCCGAAAACCTCCTGTAACAGTCTTATACTGAGAAACATGTTAGTTAAGTTTTTGAGGACCTTCGGAAGAGGAAGGCCCCCAACAGTAGCCCCTCGTAGTATTAATTTGTTTTTGTATTTAACAAATTCAGACTGCGACGTGAACGAAGGCCTTTAGCCGAAGGTCCGAAAAAACATCTTCCCTTCGCTAGAATAGCGAAAGTCAATGACATGTAGGGCCTGTGCAATGCGCTGGGCATATAAATAGGAACCTGCAGTGATAGCATTTGATGCGCCATCTCAATCGCTTGTGTTATTTTTCAAGGTTGAATTCTCTTGTTCTGTCATATTTTGCTCGATTTGTGAGTTTCGGCATTTGCACAAGTGCTCACCAAATGGCTGAAGAGAAGAAAGTTGTTGATCCTGCTCTAGCTGGTTTTTACGAGGCTATGGAGAAGACAAACACATAGAAGATTACAAATGAAATGCTAGCTGATTTGTCTACAGATTCTGGTGATAGCGAAAACTTTAATGTGGAAAGTGGGAACGAAGATGTCGAAGATCGACCCTGGCGGCCGAGCCACACTATCTTCGGAAAGTCATCCATCAAACAGAGCCAGATTGATGCTATGAAAGGAAGATATTTTCGTGATATGTCCATTGTGAGAGTTGGAGGGGACAGCGTCGCCCCTGCACCTGAGGTGGACGAAGTTGTTGTTTACAGGAGTTTCATGAAGGTAGTGCTTCAGTTTCCATTGAGTAAATTTCTAGTTGAAGACCTTTGAGATCTTTCTTCATCAGATTACCCCCGAAGCTATAATCAGGATGAAGATTTTTATTTGGACGTGAGGAGCCAAGGACTAGAGCTAAGTGCAAAATGCTTCTGCAACATGCACGAGCTGTTGTATGATACGAAGGCTACTGGCAAGGAGCAATATCACAATAACTTTGGTTGTTATGGCTTCGTGCCTCGTTCTGATGTAAGCTATCTAGTTCCAACGTTTCGAAAGAGGTGGCCAGGGGCCTGGATGGAAGAATGGTTTTATGTAAAGAATAACTTAGCTGAAAGGGAAGATATAAAGGGGATTATCCAACACCCTATTTGGTCTCGCTTCGGCATCAGAAGACCGATTACTGCTCTTGGAAACAATATCGAAGCATGCCAGAAGGCTTTCAACAATGTATGCACCTTTATTGGTACAAGAGACCTGGTCCAGGAGCACATAGCCTATAAAGTGTGGCCTCTTGTGAATGACTGGGAAATGCCGAAGGAGACTACTGCCGGGTCTAGTCAAGGAGGTTTGGTTTATCTGAAATACACCTTCAGATACAGAGATTAGTTTGACGAGCCGAGTGATGACTGGCTGAACTGTGTTGAGGCGACTAGCGATGAGTTGCTTGGGGCTTACACGAGAGCCGAAGATGATGCCATGACCTTAGCCTTCGGAAGGACAGGCAAGAAAAGACTTAACAGAGTTTTCGATGTTATTGGTTTTGTATATCCAGATTATAGCTATCCCTCGCAAAAGCAGGGAAAAAAGAGAAAAACTGTTACTTCGGCCATTTCTGTTGCGTCGAAGGGCAAAAGATCAAGGTGTTGACGCACCGACCTAGATACATTGAAACAGCCAGGGTGCCGAAGCTTGTTGAAGGGACACCTTCCACCACTGAGCCGGGACAGCCTGCTCCTGCCGGCTCCAAGGAAGAATCGGCTGAAATGTCGGAAATAATAGGGCAGGAGAAAATTGAATCGGTCGGAGCGGTGAAGCATTTTGCCGAAGTCACAAAAAAGCGATCGAATTGCTGGAGCTAGGAGAATAGGCAGGATTGCAAAAAATCCTGAGCCCGCCACCAGAGCCGGAGTTTCCGAAGGTGCCCAGAGCTCCTGTAACAACTCCCAAGAGGAGGAGAATGGCTAGTGTGCTGGACGCTGTCCTGGAGTGGACAAGGGCATGAACTCCTGCTTTTGCAAAGGAGACTGCCGAAGCTGCTACAGTTCGCGTTGAAGCTGAAGCTAGGCCCTCAGTGCCCATTGAAACAGAGCCTGTTGAAACTGGGCAGAGCATTGAACAAGGACCTTCAGATGTTGATTTGGCTCTAGAGAAAGAAGACGCGCCTGAGAAGGTTGAATCCTAAAAGGGAAATGTGCCCTTGGGCCATTTCTATAGGTATTTTGGTGATTAGATGTCCAACACATATTAAGTGAGTTCTTATGTGCCAAATGAGTGAGAAGTGTGAAATCAAGAACAAGATATGTTTCTAGACTTAGTGAATTGTTTTTGAATACTAACATGGTTATCTAAGTGCTAGAAACAGTGCCAAGAAAAGAAGATTCGAATTAAAGAATAATTGGCAAAGTACAGCCAACACCAGCTCTGGCCTGGCACACCGGACAGTGTCCGGTGCCCTAGGCTAGCTCGGCGTCAACTAGGCGCTCTTGGGAAAAGAGAAAGGCGACGTGGCTATAAATCACCAGACTGTCCGGTGGTGCACCGGACTGTCCGGTGAGCCAAAGGCGCTCGCGGCCAACGGTCGGCTGCGCAATCCGCGGACGATGCGTGGCCCACAACAACGGTCAGTTAGGCACACCGGACTGTCCGGTGCGCCAACCGATCCTGAGGCTAACGGTCGGCCACACCTGATATGGAAGGAAATCGAGCATCGGACTGCTACAGTGGTTGTCCGGTGGTGCACCGGACTGTCTAGTGCACCACTCGACAGAAGGCAAGAATTGCATACCAAATCGATGTCCAACGGCTCCTAGTTGCCTTGGGGCTATAAAAGGGACCCCTAGGCACATGGAGCAGTAAACCAAGCATTCTCTAAGCATACTAAGACATCCAGACTCCGCCTCCACGCATTTGATTCGTTGTGTTAGTGATTTGAGCTCCGTTCGAGTTGTGAACTCCCTGTGCTGTGCTTTGAGATCAAGTCTTGGCTTGTGTGCGTGTGTGTGCTGTGGATTGAATCTTGTGTGTGTTGTTTTCCCTCCCTTACTCTTGTGCTTTCTTGTGATCAAAACTTTGTAAGGGTGAGAGGCTCCAACTTGTGGAGATTCCTCGCAAACAGGAAAAGATATCAAAGGAAAGACCGTGGTATTCAAGTTGATCATCGGATCACTTGAAAGGGGTTGAGTGCAACCCTCGTCCATTGGGACGCCACAACGTGGAAGTAGGCAAGTGTTACTTGGTCGAACCACGGGATAAAAATCACGTGTCTCTTGTGTTGCTCCTCTCTGTGATTGCTTGTGTTCGCAAGAGCTCGTTCCATAAACTTAATTAACTTGCACTAACATCTTTATAATCAAGTTTGTGGCTATTTAGTGTTTGATTTTACAGGATCACCTATTCACCCCCCCCCTCTAGGTGCTCTCAAATCCCCTACTCCCGAAGCACCTACTGAAGAGCTTGAATTTATTATTCGACATGCTTCGGGTAAAAAATTATCAGTAGAGGAAATTGCGGAAGCCAAACACTACGCCCGGGAACTGAAGTACCCGAAGGGGGCCTTGGTGTATAATGGCACCAACGAAGATGATTTTCTATACTGCCTCCCGTACAACAAGGAAATATTTGTTTGCCGGGAGATGGCAAAAAACATAGGATTTTCGAAGCTTGAAGTTGGCCTTTCTGCTATGTCGAAGGATGACCTCGCAGACAACCTTGCATACAATAGTCTGAAGGTACAGAAGTTATGGACTTATAAGTAGATTATTTTTGTGTCTTTTATTCTTGTGCTGATCCTTTGTCTCCCCCTTTTTTGTAGGGTTTAATTCTGAGCAACGCTTTGAGAGCACAGAAGAATGCTGAGGATGAAAGCTGCCAAATAGCCCTTGGTAACCTTCGGTCAGAGGTTATCAAACTGAGGAATGAAGCTACAGAGAAAGATAAAATCCTGCTTTGCTTGGTAGACAGAGTCAAGGCTAGTGAAGTCAATCTTGCCGCACAGTCCGAAGCTCATAGAGTCGAAATTGAAAACTTAAAGAAAAAACTTGCCGAGAAGAATGAACATTTTGAAGTGGCTAAAGCAAAACAGAAAATAAGCGAGTGGACTAGCGCAAGATTGCAAAAGAATGTAGATGAGCTTCAGGAATCAAAGGAGAGATATTACGAAAAATCCTTGGATTGTGCCAAGAAACTGAAAGATAGTTTTGCAAAGGTGGGTGCTTACTCATCCGAGCAAAAATTTATTAGAGACGATCCCAAAGGAATCATTGAATAGATCGGTGAAGAAGCTGAAGCTTTTGAAGAGATCCTCAGTGACCATGGTGATTTCTGCGCCTTTGCCGATGCCAGAGGGGTTGCAACAATTTTGGAAAAATCTTGTTGTGAACATGTTAAATCTGCAACCCAGACGGAGGCTGTCTTCACTGTGGAGAACACGAAGGATCCTTCGGCTGAGACAACTCTGATGGGCGGAAAATTTTACTCCAACGTTTGGATGAAAGGCGGCCGAGAACTAGCCGACAAAGCTATAAAGAAGAATTAGAAAGAAACTCATGAAGCCCGAGAGTAAGCCAAGCGAGCCGAAGAGGCTGCCGAGCGCGCAAGGCGCATATGTATTTTAATTGTTTCATAGCTTTAGTATTTTTTCTGGCTTCGGATTAACAATTTATTACTTTTACTATAGCTGAACTTTCACCGCCACCTGAGCCCTATGATCCCGAAGCTGATCCAGCCATGAAGGCGGCACTAGAAACTATAAGGATTGCTGAAGAAGCTGTTGACGAAGCTGTCAACAAACTTCTGAACGAAGCTACTGACAGAATTTTCAAGGAAGACTAGATTTTTGTGTAGCTAAGAAATGTAACATTTGTGTGATGTAATGTTCGTACAAGTTAAACATTGTATATATATGTGTACATTAGTGTAATATATTTCTTTGTGATGCATGAAATTTGCGTATATACCATTTTTTTAGCCTTCGGTGAAAAAACACCTTCCCTTATTTTCATGCTTCGTAAAGAGCAAGCCCTTCTATAGCACACCTATTGCATGATGTTGTCGACAACAAATTTTCCTGGCGTACAAGATTTTAATTGCCGAAGAGTTGCTTTGTGCTCTGGCACGTTGTTTCAGTCATCATATATTTTGAGAGAAACAACTTCTTCTCAATTTTGCTGCTCATGCGACATGATGTATAATGTAATGTTATGCTGAATGATGCGATGATATGATGCATGAAAGGGAATTAGGCTTACACCTATTTTCCTAATTGATTTTGGTGGTTGAATTGTCCAACACAAATAATTGGACTAACTAGTTTGCTCTAGTGTATAAGTTATACAGGTGCCAAAGGTTCATACTTAGCCAATATAAAAAGACCAAGAAATGGGCTCAACAAAGAGAGCAAGGGATAACCGAAGGCTGCCCTGGTCTGGCGCACCGGACTGTCCGGTGTGCCACCGGACAGTGTCCGGTACACCAGGGAACTCCAAGCCAAACTCTTCACCTTCGGGAAAACTCAGAGGCGCTCCGCTATAATTCATCGGACTGTCCAGTGTACACCGGACAGTGTCCGGTGCTCCAAGGAAGAGCGACTCTGAACTCGCCAGCTTCAGGAATCCGCTCCGCTATAATTCACCGGACATGTCCGGTGTACACCAGACTGTCCGGTGAGCCAGCGGAGCAACGACTACTTCGCGCCAACGGTCACCTGTAGAAGCCATTAATGCGCACCAGAGCGCGCAGAAGTCAGGCACGCGCGAAGTGGCGCACCGGACACTCTACAGTACATGTTCGGTGTGCCACCGGACATCCAGACGGGCCCAGCAGTCAGAGCTCCAATGGTCGGAACCCAACGGCCTGGTGACGTGGCTGGCGCACCGGACACTGTCCGGTGCACCATGCGACAAACAGCCTCCACCAAACGGCTAGTTTGGTGGTTGGGGTTATAAATACCCCCAACCACCCCACATTCAAATCATCCAAGTTTTCCACCTTCCAACTACTTACAAGAGCTAGGCATTCAATACAAGACACACCCAAGTGATCAAATCCTCTCCCAATTCCACAAAAGCTTTAGTGTTAAGTGAGAGTGATTTGTTGTGTTCTTTTGAGCTCTTGCGCTTGGATTGCTTTCTTCTTTCTCATTCTTTCTTGAGATCAATACTCACTTGTAACCGAGGCAAGAGACACCAATTGTGTGGTGGTCCTTGCGGGGAAGTTTTGTTCCCGGTTGATTTGAGAAGAGAAAGCTCACTCGGTCCGAGGGACCATTTGAGAGAGGGAAGGGGTTGAAAAAGACCCGACCTTTGTGGCCTCCTCAACGGGGAGTAGGTTTGTGTCGGCATTCTGAGACCGGGGGGGTCCTTGGGCCGACGAGTGAAATGTCGCCGCGTGCCCCAGCCCAGATGGGTCGGCGCGAGGCCGAGCGCGAAGGGGGGAAAAAGGCAGCCGGAGACGGGCGTGAGAGAGGTGAAAATCCCGCGGCCTTCGTGTTCGTCCCGCGCCCAGGTCGGGTGCGCTTGCAGTAGGGGGTTACAAGCGTCCACGCGGGAGAGGGAGCGAGCGGCCTCACGCGAGCGCCTGTCTCGTCCTCTTCCCCGCGCGGCCAACCCTCTGTAAGAGGGCCCTGGTCCTTCCTTTTATAGGCGTAAGGAGAGGATCCAGGTGTACAATGGGGGTGTAGCAGAGTGCTAACGTGTCTAGCGGAGGAGAGCTAGCGCCCTAAGTACATGCCATCGTGGTAGCCAGAGAGGTTTTGGCACCCGGTTCGTGTGGTGTTGTGGTCGTCGGAGGAGCGCTGGAGCCTGGCGGAAGGACAGCTGTCGGGGCTGTCGAGTCCTTGCTGACGTCCTCTTGCTTCCGTAAGGGGGCTGAGAGCCGCCGTCGTCAGGGAGCGTGCGGGGCGCCATCATTACTTATCTGGCGGAGCGAGCCAGATGGGACGCCGGTCTTGTTTCCCGTAGCATGAGTCAGCTTGGGGTAGGGTAATGATGGCGCCTCCTGTTGACGTGGCCGGTCCGCGCCCTAGGTTGGGCGATGTGGAGGCTCCTCCGAGGTTGAGGTCGAGTCTGTCTTTCGTGGCCGAGGTCGAGTCCGAGCCCCTGGGTCGGGCGAGGCGGAGACCGTCGGCTGAGGCCAGGGCTGAGTCCGGGCCCTGGGGGCGGGCGAAGCGGAGTTCGCCGTCTTCCGGAGCTTAGCCCGAGTCCGAGCCCTGGGTCGGGCGGAGGGGAGTTCGCCGTCTTCCGGGGCTGAGCCCGAGTCCGAGCCCTGGGTCGGGCGGAGCGGAGTTCGCCGTCTTCCGGGGCTTAGCCCGAGTCTGAGCCCTGGGTTGGGCGGAGCGGAGTTCGCCATCTTCCGGGGCTTAGCCCGAGTCCGAGCCCTGGGTCGGGCGGAGCGGAGTTCGTCGTCTTCCGGGGCTTAGCTCGAGTCCGAGCCCTGGGTCGGGCGGAGCGGAGTTCGCCGTCTTCCGGGGCTAAGCCCGAGTCCGAGCCCTAGGTCGGGCGGAGCGGAGTTCCCTATGGTGCCTGAGGCCAGGCCTGACTGCCCGTCAGCCTCACTCTGCCGAGTGGCGCAGCAGTCGGAGCGGCGCAGGCGGCGCTGTCCTTCTGTCAGGGCGGTCAGTGGAGCGGCAAAGTGACTGCGGTCACTTCGGCTCTGTCGACTGGAGGACGTGCGTCAGGATAAAGGTGTCAGGTCACCTTTGCATTAAATGCTCCTGCGATTTGGTCGGTTGGCGTGGCGACTTGGCCAGGGTTGCTTCTTGGCGAAGACTAGGCCTCGGGCAAGCCGGAAGTATGCTCGTCGCTGGAGGGAGGCCTCGGGCGAGACGGAGATCCTCCGGGGTCGGCTGCCCTTGCCCAAGGCCGGGCTCGGGCGAGGCGTGATCGGGTCCCTCGAATGGACCGATCCCTGACTTAGTCGCACCCATCAGGCCTTTGCAGCTTTGTGCTGATGGGGGTTACCAGCTGAGAATTAGGAGCCTTGAGGGTACCCCTAATTATGGTCCCCGACAGTAGCCCCTGAGCCTCGAAGGGAGTGTTAACACTCGCTTGGAGGCTTTTGTCGCACTTTTTTCCAAGGGGACCAGCCTTTCTCGGTTGCATTACGTTCCAGTGGGTGCGCGCGAGCGCACCCACCGGGTGTAGCCCCCGAGGCCTCGAAGGAGTGGTTTGACTCCTCCGAGGTCTTAATGCCTCGTGCAATGCTTTGGCTGGTCTTGTCATTCCCTCATGCGAGCTGGCCGTAGCCCGGGTGCACGGTCGGGTCCCAAGTTCTCGGGCTGGTATGTTGACGTTGTCAACGGTTTGGCCGGAGCCAGGTTTGCGAGAGCAGCCCCCGAGCCTCTGCACAGGGCGAGAGTACGGTCAGGGACAGACTCGACTTTTTTACATACGCCCCTGGGTCGCCTTTCCGCAAGGAGGAGGGGGGGAAAGCGCCATGTTGCCCTCGGAGGGCGCCGAACATGGTGTCTCCGGTGAGCTGCTAGCGGGTAATCCGAGCGGACGTCCGTGCCCCATTTGCTAGGGGTCGGCTAGAGGCCCAGAGGCGCGCCCAAAAGTACCTGCGGGTGATCTGCCGGACCCGGTCCCCTATCGACGGGGTCCGAGGGCTCGATGCCTCCCTCTGATGGGATTCCGTTACAAGATCGTTCCCACTGGTCTCGGAAATGTCCTAGGGTACCTCGGGAGCGCAGCCCGAGCCTTGGTTATGTATCGAACGTACCCATGGTCATCCCTCGCTCTGTGTCTGAGGCGGCTGTGAACCCTTCGAGGGCCAGCCTTCGAACCCCTGATCAGTAGTGGGCACGGAGACCGAGTGGCCTGAGGCGGCCGTTGAACCCTTCTGAGGGGCCGGCCTTCGAACCTCTGACCAGTAGTGGGTGTGGAGCCCACGCGCTCTGAGGCGGCTGTTGAACCCCTCCGAGGGGCCAGCCTTCGAACCTCTAATCAGTAGGGAGGCTCGGAGCCTGGTTCCTTCACGGAGAAGGATCCTTTTCGGGGTATCCCCCTTTCCCGGTCCCTGTTGTAAGAGAGAGAAAGAGGAAAAGGAAAAGGATACGAAATCGAACAACGCGGCGTACCTTTTTTGACGCGGTCATTATGGCGAAGGCGAAGCGTCGCTTGCTTCTCCTGCCAGAGGCGCCGCCTGTCCCGCCGCGGAGTTAATGCGACGGGGCGTGCGGTTCACGGGGCGGCCGTTGCGCGTGCGCGAGCCGTTCGAGGAACAGAACACGGGCGCGTCGTCTTCACGCCGTGAGAGAGGGTTCTCTCGCTGCCCCCGGATGGGACGTAAGCTTGGCTGACGACGTGACCGCTGCTCCTGCCCGCCTGCCACCGCCATTACTGCCGGCCCATTTTTGGCCGTATTGACCCTCGCGCCAGGCTGGCGCTGCTGGGTCGTGCGTAGGGTTGCCTCGAGTCGCGGTACTGGTTCCGCAGTCGAGGAGGCGTGGCAGTGGCGCGAGTGGCGGTGCAGTTGCTCGCACGTAGCATCCGGCGCGCCGGTTGCATGACGCGTGGGCCTGGGCCTCCATGCTGGGCGTGTTGGAAGTCGGAGAAGTGCACCCACTTGGCGCGGTTGCATGCCGCCTGCATGGCTGCCTGCCCTTTCACCCGCTGGTCTGGGCGAAAGTGGAGGGACGCTTGTAACCGTTGGACGGTTGCATGCACCGCGCGCGGCGGTTTGGCTTCTTCTGCCCTGGGCCAGCTTGCATGACGCGTGGGACCCAGCCCCCGCGCCGTAGGGGGAGGACCTTGGAGCGTGTTGGAGAAGACCCAGCCCATGACGGCTGGGGACGCAAGTAGGGAGAGTCGCCTTTAAAAGGAGGGGAGTTCGCCGTCTTCCGGGGCTGAGCCCGAGTCCGAGCCCTGGGTCGGGCGGAGCGGAGTTCGCCGTCTTCCGGGGCTTAGCCCGAGTCTGAGCCCTGGGTTGGGCGGAGCGGAGTTCGCCATCTTCCGGGGCTTAGCCCGAGTCCGAGCCCTGGGTCGGGCGGAGCGGAGTTCGTCGTCTTCCGGGGCTTAGCTCGAGTCCGAGCCCTGGGTCGGGCGGAGCGGAGTTCGCCGTCTTCCGGGGCTAAGCCCGAGTCCGAGCCCTAGGTCGGGCGGAGCGGAGTTCCCTATGGTGCCTGAGGCCAGGCCTGACTGCCCGTCAGCCTCACTCTGCCGAGTGGCGCAGCAGTCGGAGCGGCGCAGGCGGCGCTGTCCTTCTGTCAGGGCGGTCAGTGGAGCGGCAAAGTGACTGCGGTCACTTCGGCTCTGTCGACTGGAGGACGTGCGTCAGGATAAAGGTGTCAGGTCACCTTTGCATTAAATGCTCCTGCGATTTGGTCGGTTGGCGTGGCGACTTGGCCAGGGTTGCTTCTTGGCGAAGACTAGGCCTCGGGCAAGCCGGAAGTATGCTCGTCGCTGGAGGGAGGCCTCGGGCGAGACGGAGATCCTCCGGGGTCGGCTGCCCTTGCCCAAGGCCGGGCTCGGGCGAGGCGTGATCGGGTCCCTCGAATGGACCGATCCCTGACTTAGTCGCACCCATCAGGCCTTTGCAGCTTTGTGCTGATGGGGGTTACCAGCTGAGAATTAGGAGCCTTGAGGGTACCCCTAATTATGGTCCCCGACAGTAGCCCCTGAGCCTCGAAGGGAGTGTTAACACTCGCTTGGAGGCTTTTGTCGCACTTTTTTCCAAGGGGACCAGCCTTTCTCGGTTGCATTACGTTCCAGTGGGTGCGCGCGAGCGCACCCACCGGGTGTAGCCCCCGAGGCCTCGAAGGAGTGGTTTGACTCCTCCGAGGTCTTAATGCCTCGCGCAATGCTTTGGCTGGTCTTGTCATTCCCTCATGCGAGCTGGCCGTAGCCCGGGTGCACGGTCGGGTCCCAAGTTCTCGGGCTGGTATGTTGACGTTGTCAACGGTTTGGCCGGAGCCAGGTTTGCGAGAGCAGCCCCCGAGCCTCTGCACAGGGCGAGAGTACGGTCAGGGACAGACTCGACTTTTTTACATACGCCCCTGGGTCGCCTTTCCGCAAGGAGGAGGGGGGGAAAGCGCCATGTTGCCCTCGGAGGGCGCCGAACATGGTGTCTCCGGTGAGCTGCTAGCGGGTAATCCGAGCGGACGTCCGTGCCCCATTTGCTAGGGGTCGGCTAGAGGCCCAGAGGCGCGCCCAAAAGTACCTGCGGGTGATCTGCCGGACCCGGTCCCCTATCGACGGGGTCCGAGGGCTCGATGCCTCCCTCTGATGGGATTCCGTTACAAGATCGTTCCCACTGGTCTCGGAAATGTCCTAGGGTACCTCGGGAGCGCAGCCCGAGCCTTGGTTATGTATCGAACGTACCCATGGTCATCCCTCGCTCTGTGTCTGAGGCGGCTGTGAACCCTTCGAGGGCCAGCCTTCGAACCCCTGATCAGTAGTGGGCGCGGAGACCGAGTGGCCTGAGGCGGCCGTTGAACCCTTCTGAGGGGCCGGCCTTCGAACCTCTGACCAGTAGTGGGTGTGGAGCCCACGCGCTCTGAGGCGGCTGTTGAACCCCTCCGAGGGGCCAGCCTTCGAACCTCTAATCAGTAGGGAGGCTCGGAGCCTGGTTCCTTCACGGAGAAGGATCCTTTTCGGGGTATCCCCCTTTCCCGGTCCCTGTTGTAAGAGAGAGAAAGAGGAAAAGGAAAAGGATACGAAATCGAACAACGCGGCGTACCTTTTTTGACGCGGTCATTATGGCGAAGGCGAAGCGTCGCTTGCTTCTCCTGCCAGAGGCGCCGCCTGTCCCGCCGCGGAGTTAATGCGACGGGGCATGCGGTTCACGGGGCGGCCGTTGCGCGTGCGCGAGCCGTTCGAGGAACAGAACACGGGCGCGTCGTCTTCACGCCGTGAGAGAGGGTTCTCTCGCTGCCCCCGGATGGGACGTAAGCTTGGCTGACGACGTGACCGCTGCTCCTGCCCGCCTGCCACCGCCATTACTGCCGGCCCATTTTTGGCCGTATTGACCCTCGCGCCAGGCTGGCGCTGCTGGGTCGTGCGTAGGGTTGCCTCGAGTCGCGGTACTGGTTCCGCAGTCGAGGAGGCGTGGCAGTGGCGCGAGTGGCGGTGCAGTTGCTCGCACGTAGCATCCGGCGCGCCGGTTGCATGACGCGTGGGCCTGGGCCTCCATGCTGGGCGTGTTGGAAGTCGGAGAAGTGCACCCACTTGGCGCAGTTGCATGCCGCCTGCATGGCTGCCTGCCCTTTCACCCGCTGGTCTGGGCGAAAGTGGAGGGACGCTTGTAACCGTTGGACGGTTGCATGCACCGCGCGCGGCGGTTTGGCTTCTTCTGCCCTGGGCCAGCTTGCATGACGCGTGGGACCCAGCCCCCGCGCCGTAGGGGGAGGACCTTGGAGCGTGTTGGAGAAGACCCAGCCCATGACGGCTGGGGACGCAAGTAGGGAGAGTCGCCTTTAAAAGGAGGGTGACCCCCTTGAAAGGCGACCATGTCTTCGCGCTCCCTTATGCATCGTGTCTTTCCACCTTCCGAGCCCCCGGATGGGGGATGCCCGCAGTCCTTCTGCCTTGTCGTTGGAGGAACGCAACTCCGTGGGAGTTGGTACCTTTCAGCCATCGTTCGGCTTCAAGGATTTTCATCACGCAGCCCGGCTGCACCCCTCCGCCGGTGGTCACCCAAGACAGTGACCACCAGCCCCTGGATGGGGAGAGGCAAGCCGGGCTGTGATCTTGGTCCCGCCCTCAGCTTCAAGGATGTTCATCATCCTTGCTGGGGCGGAGAGCGAGGCGAGCCGGGGCTCTACCTCCCGCGCGGGCCGGCTGGCCACCTCCTCTTCCAGCTTCTAGTGGTGGAAACCATCCTCCAGCTCTGCGGAGGAGGCGTCCTCCAGCCATGCCGGGGAAGGCAAACTGTTGCTGCCCAGCTAGGATGCAACATTCCGCCCTCTTCCTCGCTTTCGTGGCGAGGACGGGAGCGAGGACCTGCCGGTGCGCTTTGGAGCGGTCCGCTCTTTGGCTTTGATGGCTGGTTCGCGTCCCTTGAGCGGGAATGCGAACGTGAGCCTTCCGGTGGCCGCGTCCGTCCTGGGACCATGGCTGCTGCTGCAGAGGTCGCTGGCGAGTCGCCCGGAACTCGTCGCCCCGCAGGCTCCCCGGTGTGGAGGTTGTTCATACCCGCGGGGACGGAACCGGAGTTCCGTTTGTAATGGCACCTTGAATGCCGGTCTTTTGTTCATTGTGGTTGTCGGGGCCTGAACATGAATGTATTTTTGGCGCGGAGCCGTGTTTTTTCCTCATTTTCGAGCACTAAGACTCGCCTGTTGGTTGTCTGAACCGCTTCACCAAGCGTGAGTCGCCCCGTGCAAAGGTGACGAGTGAGGTATCCATTTCCCGGAGGCGTAGGAGTCCCTCGGCTCGGTCGGCCTTGCTGTCCGAGGCTTCTCTTGCTTAGTTAAAGGAACCCCTCGGCCGCTCTTCGATGAGCCGAGGCCAGGGGTAGCGGTGTCAGCACGGACAGAGGCAGAGTTGGCTCGAAAAAGAAGACTTGGTCGGCCGGAGCCTGGTCGGGTCGTCCGTTAGCGGGACCGACGCCTGAATTGATCTGCCGAGGTCTCAGGCCGGGCTGGTGTCTTCGGAGGACAGCTGGCCAAGGCCTCGGGGTGACCAGCCGAGCCGCCTGCTCGGGCCGGATTCTCAGAGAAGGCCCTGGCGGCGATGGCCCGGGCGTGGTGATGACGTCGTCCTTCAGAGCGGAGATCCTCGGACCGCGTCGCCGTCCGAGGCTAGGTCGGACCTCGCCGAAGGTGTAGTCGATGCCGAGGGTGCTGCTGCTCCCTTCAACTGTCCAGATCCGAGCCTGCAGGATCGGATTATCTTGTAGTGTGTGTTTTCTGCGGCCGCCGAGGCCCAAACACACCCTCGCCGTGTTGTAAAGCTGCGCTTCTTTTCCTCTTGTTTCAAGTATCTGGACTTTTTCGTCGGTAACAGAATTGTCTGTGCGAGCGGGAGTTGCTTTTCACGGAAGGTGATGAGTGAGGTATCCGTATCCCGGAGGCGTAGGAATCCCTTGGCTCGGTCGGCCTTGCCGCTTACGCGCGCTCTTGCCTGTCCATGGGGTTCTGTCACCGACGCAGTCGAGAAGGCCCGAAGAACCGCTTCGGCAGAGGAGCTTTCGAGCGTGAAGACTTGTTCGGTCCGCGGATTCACTTATCCGAACGTGAGTTACTTATCGCAGAAGGTGATGAGTGAGGTATCCGTATCCTGGAGGCGTAGGAGTCCCTCGGCTCGGTCAGCCTTGGCTGCTTACGTGTACTCCGTCATTTTTAGGATCCACTTTCAAAGTAGTCGAAAAGCACGAAAGACATTCTGGCAGAAAGGATCTTTTTTCGAGGAAAAAATTCAACGTAGAGGGGGTTCCCCCCTTTTAGCCCCCCGAGGGAGGGTCGGGCTTTGCTGAGGCAAGGCTGACCCTTCCTTGATGACTAAACTTTGCGTGGAAGCGAGGTATATGAACAACTTGAAAGCATCTTAAGGGTAGAAGCGACATAGCTATAGGATGTTCCAAGCGTTGCTGTAGACCTCGCCTTGGCTGTTGGCTAGCTTGTACGTTCTGGGCTTCAGAACTTTGGCGATGACGAACGGCCCTTCCCAGGGAGGCGTGAGCTTGTGCCGCCCTCGGGCGTCCTGCCGCAGTCGAAGCACCAGGTCGCCCACCTGGAGGTCTCGGGACCGGACCCCTCGGGCGTGGTAGCGTCATAGGGACTGCTGGTACCGTGCCGAGTGTAGCAAGGCCTTGTCCCGAGACTCTTCTAGTTGGTCCAGCGAGTCTTCTCGACTAGCTTGGTTGCTTTGGTCAGCATAGGCCCTCGTCCTCGGGGAACCGTATTCTAAGTCTGTGGGCAAGATGGCCTCGGCCCATAGACTAGAAAGAACGGCGTGAAGCCCGTGGCCCGGCTCGGCATTGTCCTCAGGCTCCATACCACCGAGGGGAGTTCCTTCATCCATCGCTTGCCGAACTTGTTGAGGTCGTTGTAGATCCGAGGCTTGAGTCCTTGTAGAATCATGCAGTTGGCACGCTCTACTTGCCCATTCGTCATGGGGTGAGCCACGGCGGCCCAGTCCACTCGGATGTGGTGATCCTCGCAGAAGCCCAGGAACTTTCTGCCGGTGAATTGGGTGCCGTTGTCGGTGATGATGGAGTTCGGGACCCCAAAACGGTGGATGATGTTGGTGAAGAATGCCACCGCCTGTTCGGACCTGATGCTGTTTAGGGGTCGGACCTCGATCCACTTGGAGAATTTGTCGATGGCGACCAACAGGTGCGTGTAGCCCCCGGGTGCCTTCTGCAAGGGGCCGACGAGGTCCAGACCCCACACAGCAAAAGGCCAGGTGATGGGTATCGTATGCAGAGCCTGAGCGGGCAGGTGGGTCTGCCTTGCGTAGAATTGACACCCTTCGCAGGTGCGGACAATTCTAGTGGCGTCGGCCACCGCCGTCGGCCAGTAGAAACCTTGTCGGAAGGCGTTTCCAACAAGGGCTCGAGGTGCTGCGTGATGGCCGCAAGCCCCCGAGTGTATCTCTTGTAGGAGCTTCTGACCTTCGGCGATGGGGATGCATTGCTGGAGGATGCCTGAGGGGCTGCGGTGGTAGAGCTCCTTCCCGTCTCCCAGCAAGACGAACGACTTGGCGCGTCGCGCCAACCGCCGAGCTTCGGCTCGGTCGAGGGGCAGCTCTCCTCGGTGGAGATATTGCAGGTACGGGGTCTGCCAGTTTTGATTAGGCGTGACCCCGCTTCGCTCCTCCTCGACGCACAGTGCCTCACCCTCGGGGGTCGAGGGTACCTCGGGCTAAGCCGAGGATGCCTCGGGCCGAGCTGAGGGTGCCTCGGGCCGAGCCGAGGGTGCCTCGGGTTGAGCCGAGGGTGCCTCGGACTGAGCCGAGGGTGCCTCGGGCTCAGGCGAGTCGTCGATCTTGACGGAGGGTTGATGCAGGTCTCGGGAGAAGACGTCCGGGGGAACCGTTGTTCGCCCCGAGGCTATTTTAGCCAGCTCGTCCGCAGTCTCGTTATAGCGCTGGGCGATGTGGTTGAGCTCGAGCCCGTAGAACTTGTCTTCTAGGCGCCGAACCTCATCGCAGTAGGCCTCCATCTTTGGGTCGCGGCAGTGGGAGTTCTTCATGACTTGGTCGATGACGAGCTGCGAGTCACCGCGAGCGTCGAGGCGTCGGACCCCTAGCTCGATGGCGATCCGCAACCTGTTGACCAGAGCCTCATACTCAGCCACATTGTTGGACGCCGAGAAATGGAGGCGTAGCACGTAGCGTAGGTGCTTCCCGAGGGGCGAGATGAAGAGTAGGCCTGCGCCGGCTCCTGTCTTCATCAGCGACCCGTCAAAGAACATGGTCCAGAGTTCCGGCTGGATCGGAACTGTTGGGAGCTGGGTGTCGACCCATTCAGCCACGAAGTCCGCCAAGACTTGGGACTTGATGGCCTTCCGAGGGGCGAACGAGATTGTTTCGCCCATGATTTCCACCGCCCACTTTGCGATTCTACCTGAGGCCTCTCGGCACTGGATGATCTCCCCCAGGGGGAAGGATGACACCACAGTTACTGGATGAGACTCGAAGTAGTGTCGCAACTTTCGTCGCGTCAGGATCACCGCGTACAACAGCTTCTGAACTTGTGGGTAGCGGATTTTGGTTTCGGACAGTACCTCACTGATGAAGTAGACTGGCCTCTGGACGGGCAATGTATGCCCCTCTTCTCGTCTCTCAACCACAATCGCGGCGCTAACCACCTGAGTGGTCGCGGCGACGTAGATCAAGAGGGCTTCTCCGGCAGCTGGGGGCACCAAGATGGGCGCATTCGTGAGGAGCGCCTTCAGGTTCCCGAGGGCTTCCTCGGCCTCAGGGGTCCAAGTGAAGCACTTGGCCTTCCTTAAGAGGTGATACAGAGGTAGGCCTCTTTCGCCGAGGCGTGAGATGAAGCGGCGCAGAGCCGCAAGACATATCCATGACTCTCTGTATGCCTTTCAAGTCCTTGATAGGCCCCATGCCTGTGATGGCTGCGATCTTCTCCGGGTTGGCTTCGATGCCCCGCTCGGAGACGATGAACCCCAAGAGCATGCCTCGGGGTACTCCGAAGACACACTTTTCGGGATTGAGCTTCACGCCCTTCGCCTTGAGACACCGGAATGTCACTTCAAGGTCGGAAAGGAGGTCGGAGGCTTTCCTCGTCTTGACTACGATGTCGTCGACGTAGGCCTCGACCGTCCGGCCAATGTGTTGGCCGAACACATGGTTCATGCACCGCTGGTACGTCGCACCCGCATTCCTCAAGCCGAACGGCATGGTGACATAGCAGTACATGCCGAAGGGCGTGATGAAAGAAGTCGCGAGCTGGTCGGACTCCTTCATCCTGATTTGGTGATACCCTGAGTAGGCATCGAGGAAAGACAGGGTTTCGCACCCAGCAGTGGAATCCACGATTTGATCGATGCGAGGCAGAGGGTAGGGAACCTTCGGACATGCTTTGTTTAGACCGGTGTAGTCTACACACATCCGCCATTTCCCTCCTTTCTTTCTCACAAGCACAGGGTTGGCAAGCCACTCGGGATGGAATACCTCTTTGATGAACCCTGCCGCCATTAGCTTGTGGATCTCCTCGCCTATGGCTCTGCGCTTCTCTTCGTCGAATCGGCGCAGAGGCTGCTTGACGGGTCGGGCTCCGGCTCGGATGTCCAGCGAGTGCTCGGCGACATCCCTCGGTATGCCGAGCATGTCCGAGGGACTCCACGCGAAGACGTCGGCGTTCGCGCGGAGAAAGTCGACGAACACCGCTTCCTATTTGGGATCGAGCTTGGAGCCGATCCGGATCTGCTTGGAGGCGTCGCCCGCTGGGGTCGAGGGGGACGGACTTAACCGTCTCCGCTGGCTCGAAGTTGCCGGCGTGACGCTTCACGTCTGGCACCTACTTAGAGAGGCTCTCCAGGTCGGCGATGAGGGCCTCGGATTCGGCGAGGGCCTCGGCGTACTCCACGCATTCCACGTCGCATTCGAACGCGTGTTTGTACGTGGGGCTGACGGTGATGACCCCGTTGGGGCCCGACATCTTGAGCTTTAGGTAGGTGTAGTTGGGGACGGCCATGAACTTCGCGTAGCATGGCCTCCCTAGTACCGCGTGGTAGGTTCCTCGGAACCCGACCACCTCGAACGTGAGGGTCTCCCTTTGGAAGTTGGAGGGCGTTCCGAAGCAGACGGGAAGGTCGAGTTGTCCGAGGGGCTGGACGCGCTTCCCGGGGATGATCCCGTGGAAAGGCGCAGCGCCTGCCCGGATCGAGGATAGATCAACACGCAGGAGCCCGAGGGTCTCGGCGTAGATGATGTTGAGGCTGCTGCCTCCGTCCATGAGGACCTTGGTGAGCCTTACGTCGCCGATGACGGGGTCAACGACGAGCGGGTATTTCCCCGGGCTCGGCACGTGGTCGGGGTGGTCGGCTTGATCGAAGGTGATGGGCTTGTCGGACCAGTCTAGGTAGACTGGCGCCGCCACCTTCACCGAACAGACCTCCCGACGCTCTTGCTTGCGGTGCCGAGCCGAGGCGTTCGCCGCTTGCCCACCGTAGATCATGAAGCAGTCGCGGACCTCGGGGAACTCTCCTGCCTGGTGATCTTCCTTCTTGTCGTCGTCGCGGGCCCTGCCACCCTCCGCGGGTGGCCCGGCCCTGTGGAAGTGGCGCCGAAGCATGGCGCACTCCTCGAGGGTGTGCTTGACGGGCCCCTGATGATAGGGGCACGGCTCCTTGAGCATCTTGTCGAAGAGGTTGGCACCTCCGGGGGGTTTCCGAGGGTTCTTGTACTCGGCGGTGGCGACAAGGTCCGCGTCGGCGGCGTCGCGTTTCGCTTGCGACTTCTTCTTGCCCTTCTTCTTGGTGCCGCGCTGAGTTGACGCCTCGGGGGCATCTTCCGGTGGGCGGCCCTGGGGCTGCTTGTCCTTCCGAAAGATAGCCTCAACCGACTCCTGGCCAGAGGCGAACTTGGTGACGATGTCCATCAGCTCGCTCGCCCTGGTGGGGGTCTTGCGACCCAGCTTGCTCACCAGGTCGCGGCAGGTGGTGCCGGCGAGGAACACGCCGATGACATCCGAATCGGTGATGTTGGGCAGCTCGGTGCGCTGCTTCGAGAATCGTCGGATGTAGTCCCGGAGAGACTCTCCCGGCTGCTGCCGGCAGCTTCGGAGGTCCCAGGAGTTTCCAGGGCGCACGTACGTGCCTTGGAAATTGCCGGCGAAGGCCTGGACCAGGTCGTCCCAGTTGGAGATCTGCCCCGGAGGCAGGTGCTCCAACCAGGCGCGAGCGGTGTCGGAGAGGAACAGGGGGAGGTTGCGGATGATGAGGTTGTCATCGTCCGTTCCACCCAGTTGGCAGGCCAGCCGGTAGTCCACGAGCCACAGTTCCGGTCTCGTCTCCTCCGAGTACTTTGTGATAGTAGTCGGGGGTCAGAACCGGGTCGGGAACGGCGCCCGTCGTATGGCGCGACTGAAAGCCTGCGGACCGGGTGGTTCGGGCGATGGACTCCGATCCTCCCCGCTGTCGTAGAGCCCCCCATGCCTAGGGTGGTAGCCTCGGCGCACCCTCTCGTCGAGGTGGGCCCGACAGTCGCGGTGATGGTGCTCGTTGCCGAGGTGACCCGGGGCCGCAGGCGCTGTGTTGCGCGTGCGCCCGGTGTGAACCGAGGCTTCCCGCATGAATCAGGAAGTCGCGACGCGATGTTCCGAGGGGTACCCCTGCGTTCGGGAGGCGGAGCTTTCGGCCCGTCGAATCGCGGCGTCCTCGAGGAGATTCTTGAGCTCTCCCTGGATTCGCCGTCCCTCGGTGGTTGATGGCTCCGGCATCGCGCGGAGGAGCATTGCCGCTGCAGCCAGGTTCTGGCCGACTCCACTAGAAGCAGGTGGCGGCCTCATCCTGACATCGTCGGTGATGCGGTGCTGGAAGCCCTGGGGTAGATGACGCATTTCTCCGGCCGGAGGTTGGCCCGCCCATTCCTGCCCGACGTCCCGGCGGATCGGCTCAAGTGCTCCTGCTCCCTCGTCGAGCCTGGCCGGCACCCCGCGGATTTGCTCGAGCTGTGGGTCATGACCCCCCGCCCCAAACGGGGACCACCGCTAGCTCCCGTAGGATGTCAACGAGAGGCACATGCCTAGGGAGATCACCGTTCTCCGGCATACCAAGATGGTTGCCTTCGGAGGGACCCCCTAGATCGACGTGGAAACATTCGCGACTCGGGCCGCAGTCCTCGTCGCCGAGGCTGTGGCTACCATCGGAACAGTCGGAAAGGCAGTAGTCGCATGCAGTCATGAAGTCCCGCATGGCACTGGGGTTACCAAGTCCGGAGAAATCCCAACAGAAGTCGGGCACGTCATCTTCCTCGGACCCAGAGGGCCCGTAGGTCGAGACGTCCGTCAGCCGGTCCCAAGGTGACCGCATACGAAACCCCAGAGGGTTTGGACTCGCCTCTACGAGGGCGCCCGCCAAAGCGAAGTCGCTTGGCGGGTCGAGGCTGAATCCAAGGGGCGTGAGATGGGAATCGATCGGTACCTCTTGGTCGACGGGCAGTGATGAAGTCTCGTCGGGGACTGACTGCACCGTCGTCTCAGGTACGAGGGTGACGCCCAGCAAGCCTTTCGCGAGCGTGCTGGCGTCGTCCGTTTGCTCGGAATTGGCGTGTTGCGGGGAGACGACGCTCGTCTTTGTCTCAAACGTGAGGTTGATGCCCGGCGCACCCCCCATTGGGGTGCCGGCGCTGTCGACTCGCTCGACAGCCGACGAGGCGCTGCCTCCTGTCTGGCCTTGGTTGCCCCGCCTCCTCCTCCGTCGGCGGGGGAGAGGACGGGGTGAGCTCGAATGTTGTTCTTCCACCACGCGGGGAAGACGTCGTCAATTCCGCCGCCGGCGGGCGGGCTGTCGGCCGCCATTGCTGCTGTCGCACGGCGAGGGAAGGAGTATCATGTCGTAGCTGCCGTCGGGGGACATGAACTCAAGACTCCCGAAACGGAGCACCGTCCCAGGCTGAAGAGGTTGCTGGAGACTGCCCATCTGGAGCTTGACGGGAAGCTGTTCATCAACACGCAGCAGGCCCCTACCTGGCGCGCCAACTGTCGGCGTTCCGAGACCGGGGGGGTCCCTGGGCCGACGAGTGAAATGTCGCCGCGTGCCCTAGCCCAGATGGGTCGGCGCAAGGCCGAGCGCGAACGGGGGAAAAAGGCAGCCGGAGACGGGCGAGAGAGAGGTGGAAATCCCGCGGCCTTCGTGTTCATCCCGCGCCCAGGTCGGGTGCGCTTGCAGTAGGAGGTTACAAGCGTCCACGCGGGAGAGGGAGCGAGCGGCCTCACGCGAGCGCCTGTCTCGTCCTCGTCCCCGCGCGACCAACCCTCTGTAAGAGGGCCCTGGTCCTTCCTTTTATAGGTGTAAGGAGAGGATCCAGGTGTACAATGGGGGTGTAGCAGAGTGCTAACGTGTCTAGCGGAGGAGAGCTAGCGCCCTAAGTACATGCCATCGTGGCAGCCGGAGAGGTTTTGGCACCCGGTTCGTGTGGTGTCGTGGCCGTCGGAGGAGCGCTGGAGCCTGGCGGAAGGACAGCTGTCGGGGCTATCGAGTCCTTGCTGACGTCCTCTTGCTTCCGTAAGGGGGCTAAGAGCCGCCGTCGTCAGGGAGCGTGCGGGGCGCCATCATTACTTATCTGGCGGAGCGAGCCAGATGGGACGCCGGTCTTGTTTCCCGTAGCATGAGTCAGCTTGGGGTAGGGTAATGATGGCGCCTCCTGTTGACGTGGCCGGTCCGCGCCCTAGGTTGGGCGATGTGGAGGCTCCTCCGAGGTCGAGGTCGAGTCTATCTTTTGTGGCCGAGGTCGAGTCTGAGCCCCTGGGTCGGGCGAGGCGGAGACCGTCGGCTGAGGCCAGGGCTGAGTCCGGGCCCTGGGGGCGGGCGAAGCGGAGTTCGCCGTCTTCCGGGGCTTAGCCCGAGTCCGAGCCCTGGGTTGGGCGAAGCGGAGTTCGCCATCTTCCGGGGCTGAGCCCGAGTCCGAGCCCTGGGTCGGGCGGAGCGGAGTTCGCCGTCTTCCGGGGCTTAGCCCGAGTCCGAGCCCTGGGTCGGGCGGAGCGGAGTTCGCCGTCTTCCGGGGCTTAGCCCGAGTCCGAGCCCTGGGTCGGGCGGAGCGGAGTTCGCCGTCTTCCGGGGCTTAGCCCGAGTCCGAGCCCTGGGTCGGGCGGAGCGGAGTTCACCGTCTTCCGGGGCTGAGCCCGAGTCCGAGCCCTGGGTCGGGCGGAGCGGAGTTCCCTATGGTGCCTGAGGCCAGGCCTGACTGCCCGTCAGCCTCACTCTGCCGAGTGGCGCAGCAGTCGGAGCGGCGCAGGCGGTGCTGTCCTTCTGTCAGGGCGGTCAGTGGAGCGGCGAAGTGACTGCGGTCACTTCGGCTCTGTCGACTGGAGGACGTGCGTCAGGATAAAGGTGTCAGGTCACCTTTGCATTAAATGCTCCTGCGATTTGGTCGGTTGGCGTGGCGACTTGGCCAGGGTTGCTTCTTGGCGAAGACTGGGCCTCGGGCAAGCCGGAAGTATGCTCGTCGCTGGAGGGAGGCCTCGGGCGAGACGGAGATCCTCCGGGGTCGGCTGCCCTTGCCCGAGGCTGGGCTCGGGTGAGGCGTGATCGGGTCCCTCGAATGGACCGATCCCTGACTTAGTCGCACCCATCAGGCCTTTGCAGCTTTGTGCTGATGGGGGTTACCAGCTGAGAATTAGGAGCCTTGAGGGTACCCCTAATTATGGTCCCCGACAGTTTGCGAGAACCGAACCTCGGTAAAACAAATCCGCGTGTCACACTTCTTATTTGCTTGCGATTTGTTTTCCACCCTCTCTCGCGGACTGGATTATATTTCTAACGCTAACCCGACTTGTAGTTGTGATTAACTTTGTAAATTTCAGTTTCGCCCTATTCACCCCCCTCTAGGCGACTTTCAATTGGTATCAGAGCACGGTGCTTCATTAGAGCCTAACCGCTCGAAGTGATGTCGGGAGAACACGCCAAGAAGGAGATGGAGACCGGCGACAAGGCCACTACAAGCCACGGGAAAGCTTCATCGGAAGAATCCCGCAACAAGGGGAAGGGGAAGGAGAAGAAAGCTTCTTCCCACAAGTCGCATCGGAGTGGCGACAAGAAAAAGAAGATGAGGAAGGTGGTCTACTACGAGACCGACACCTCATCGCCATCTACCTCCGGCTCCGACGCGCCCTCCATAACTTCTAAGCGCCATGAGCGCAAGAAGTTTAGTAAGATCCCCTTACGCTACCCTCGCATTACTAAACATACTCCATTACTTTCCATTCCATTAGGCAAATCGCCAACCTTTGACGGTGAAGATTATGCTAGGTGGAGTGATTTGATGAAATATCATCTAACCTCACTCCACAAAAGTATGGAATGTTGTTGAGTTTGGAGCACAGGTACCATCCATAGGGGATGAGGACTATGATGAGGACGAGGTGGCCCAAATCGAGCACTTCAACTCCCAAGCCACAACCATACTCCTCGCCTCTCTAAGTAGGGAGGAGTACAACAAGGTGCAAGGATTAAAGAGCGCCAAGGAAGTTTGGGACGTGCTCAAGACCGCGCACGAGGGTGATGAACTAACCAAGATCACCAAGCGGGAGACGATCGAGGGGGAGCTCGGTCGCTTCCGACTTCGCAAAGGGGAAGAGCCACAAGACATGTACAACCGGCTCAAAACCTTGGTGAACCAAGTGCGCAACCTCGGGAGCAAAAAGTGGGATGACCACGAGATGGTTAAGGTTATTCTTAGATCACTTATTTTCCTTAACCCTACTCAAGTTCAATTAATTCGTGGTAATCCTAGATATACACTAATGACTCCCAAGGAAGTAATCGAGAATTTTGCGAGCTTTGAATATATGATCAAGGGCTCAAAGAAAATCAACGAGCTAGATGATCCCTCTACATCCGAAGCACAACCGGTTGCATTCAAAGCAACGGAGGAGAAGAAGGAGGAGTCTACGTCAAGTAGACAACCAATCGACGCCTCAAAGCTCGACAATGAGGAAATGGCGCTCGTCATCAAGAGCTTTCGCCAAATCCTCAAACAAAGGAGGGGGAAGGACTATAAACCCCGGTCCAAGAAAGTGTGCTACAAATGTGGTAAGCCCGGTCATTTTATCGCAAAATGTCCATTGTCTAGTGATAGTGACAGGGGCGACGACAAGAAGGGGAGAAGAAAGGAGAAGAAGAGGTACTACAAGAAGAAGGGCGGTGATGCCCATGTTTGTCGCGAGTGGGACTCCGACGAAAGCTCTAGCGACTCCTCTGACGACGAGGACGCCGCCAACATCGCCGTCACCAAGGGACTTCTCTTCCCCAACGTCGGCCACAAGTGCCTCATGGCAAAGGACGGCAAAAAGAAGAAGGTTAAATCCAAATCCTCCACTAGATATGAGTCCTCTAGTGATGATAATGCTAGTGATGAGGAAGATAATTTGCGTACCCTTTTTGCCAACCTAAACATGCAACAAAAAGAAAAGTTAAATGAATTAATTAGTGCCATCCATGAGAAGGATGACCTCTTGGACACCCAAGATGACTTCCTAATCAAGGAAAACAAAAAGCATGTTAAGGTTAAAAATGCTTATGCTCTAGAAGTTGAAAAATGTGAAAAATTATCTAGTGAGCTAAGCACTTGCCATGAGACTATAGACAACCTTAGAAATGAAAATGCTAATTTGTTAGCTAAGGTTGATTTAAATGTTTGTGATGCTTCAATTCCCAATCTTAGAAATGATAATGATAATTTGCTTGCTAAGATTGAAGAATTAAACATTACTCTTGCTAGCCTTAGGAATGAAAATGAAAAATTGCTTGCTAAGGCTAAAGAACTTGATGTTTGCAATGCTTCCATTTCCGACCTTAGAAGTAAAAATGATATATTACATGCTAAGGTTGTAGAATTAAAATCTTGCAAACCCTCTATATCTACCGTTGAACATACTTCCATTTGCACTAGATGTAGAGATGTTGATATTGATGCTATTCATGATCATATGGCTTTAATTAAACAACAAAATGATCATATAGCAATATTAGATGCTAAAATTGCCGAGCACGAACTTGAAAATGAAAAATTTAAATTTGCTCGTAGTATGCTTTATAGTGGGAGACGCCCTGGCATTAAGGATGGCATTGGCTTCCAAAAGGGGGACAATGTCAAACTTAATGCCCCTCCTAAGAAATTGTCTAATTTTGTTAAGGGCAAGACTTCCATGCCTCAGGATAACGAGGGTTACATTTTGTACCCTGCCGGTTATCCTGAGAGCAAAATTAGGAGAATTCATTCTAGGAAGTCTCACTCTGGCCCTAACCATGCATTCATGTATAAGGGTGAGACATCTAGTTCTAGGCAACCAACTCGTGCTAAGTTGCCTAAGAAGAAAACTCCTAGTGCATCAAATGATCATGACATTTCATTTAAAACTTTTGATGCATCTTATGTTTTAACTAACAAATCCGGCAAGGTAGTTGCCAAGTATGTTGGGGGCAAACACAAGGGATCAAAGACTTGTGTTTGGGTACCCAAAGTTCTTGTGTCTAACGCCAAAGGACCCAAAACCATTTGGGTACCTAAAGTCAAGAACTAAACTTGTTTTGTAGGTTTATGCATCCGGGGGTTCAAGTTGGATTATCGACAGCGGGTGCACAAACCACATGACAGGGGAGAAGAAAATGTTCTCCTCCTACGAGAAAAACCAAGATCCCCAACGAGCTATCACATTCAGGGATGGAAATCAAGGTTTGGTCAAAGGATTGGGTAAAATTGCTATATCTCCTGACCATTCTATTTCCAATGTTTTTCTTGTAGATTCTTTAGATTACAATTTGCTTTCCGTTTCTCAATTATGCAAAATGGGCTACAACTGTCTATTCACTGATGTAGGTGTCACTGTCTTTAGAAGAAGTGATGATTCAGTAGCATTTAAGGGAGTGTTAGAGGGTCAACTATACTTGGTAGATTTTGATAGAGCTGAACTCGACACTTGCTTAATTGCTAAGACTAACATGGGCTGGCTCTGGCACCGCCGACTAGCACATGTTGGGATGAAGAATCTTCATAAGTTTCTAAAGGGAGAACACATTTTAGGATTAACAAATGTTCATTTTGAGAAAGACAAGATTTGTAGCGCATGCCAAGCAGGGAAGCAAGTTGGAACCCATCATCCACACAAAAACATCATGACGACTGACAGGCCACTGGAGCTCCTACACATGGACCTATTCGACCCGATTGCTTACATAAGCATCGGCGGGAGTAAGTACTGTCTAGTTATTGTGGATGATTATTCTCGCTTCACTTGGGTGTTCTTTTTGCAGGAAAAATCTCATACCCAAGAGACCTTAAAAGGATTCTTGAGACGGGCTCAAAATGAGTTCGGCTTAAGGATCATGAAAATTAGAAGCGACAACGGGACGGAGTTCAAGAACTCTCAAATTGAAGTCTTCCTTGAGGAGGAGGGCATCAAGCATGAGTTCTCTTCTCCCTACATGCCACAACAAAATGGTGTAGTGGAGAGGAAGAATAGAACTCTATTAGACATGGCAAGAATCATGCTTGATGAGTACAAGACTTCGGATCGGTTTTGGGCCGAGGCGGTCAACACCGCCTGCTACGCCATCAACCGGTTGTATCTACACCGAATCCTCAAGAAGACATCATACGAACTCCTAACCGGTAAAAAGCCCAATATTTCATATTTTAGAGTCTTTGGTAGCAAATGCTTTATTCTTGTTAAAAGAGGTAGAAAATCAAAATTTGCTCCTAAGACTGTAGAAGGCTTTTTACTAGGATACGACTCAAACACAAGGGCATATAGAGTCTTTAACAAGTCCTCCGGACAAGTTGAAGTTTCTTGTGACGTTGTGTTTGATGAGACTAACGGCTCTCAAGTAGAGCAAGTTGATCTTGATGAGATAGGTGATGAAGAGGCTCCGTGCATCGCGCTAAGGAACATGTCCATTGGGGATGTGTGTCCTAAGGAATCCCAAGAGCCTCCAAATGCACAAGATCAACCATCCTCCTCCACGCAAGCATCTCCACCGACTCGAAAAGAGGATGAGGCTCAAGTTGATGAAGGAGAAGATCAAGCAAATAAGCCACCTCAAGATGACAGCAATGATCAAGGGGGAGATGCAAATGAGCAAGACAAGGAGGATGAAGAACAAAGGCCGCCACACCCAAGAGTCCACCAAGCAATCCAACGAGATCACCCCGTCGACACCATCCTCGGCGACATTCATAAGGGGGTAACTACTAGATCTCGTGTTGCACATTTTTGTGAACATTACTCTTTTGTTTCCTCTATTGAGCCACACAGGGTAGAGGAAGCACTTCAAGATTCGGATTGGGTGGTGGCAATGCAAGAGGAGCTCAACAACTTCACTAGGAATGAGGTATGGCATTTGGTTCCACGTCCTAATCAAAATGTTGTAGGAACCAAATGGGTGTTCCGCAACAAGCAAGACGAGCATGGTGTGGTGACAAGGAACAAAGCACGACTTGTGGCAAAGGGTTACTCCCAAGTCGAAGGTTTGGATTTCGGTGAAACCTATGCACCCATAGCTAGGCTTGAGTCAATTCGTATATTATTAGCCTATGCTACTTACCATGGCTTCAAGCTTTACCAAATGGACGTGAAGAGTGCCTTCCTCAATGGACCAATCAAGGAAGAGGTCTATGTTGAGCAACCTCCCGGCTTTGAAGATAGTGAGTACCCTAACCATGTATACAAACTCTCTAAGGCGCTTTATGGGCTTAAGCAAGCCCCACGAGCATGGTATGAATGCCTAAGAGATTTTCTTATTGCAAATGGCTTCAAAGTCGGAAAGGCCGATCCTACACTCTTTACCAAAACACTTGAAAATGATTTGTTCGTATGCCAAATTTATGTTGATGATATTATATTTGGGTCTACTAACGAATCTACATGTGAAGAGTTTAGTAGGATCATGACACAAAAATTCGAGATGTCTATGATGGGGGAGTTGAAGTATTTCCTAGGATTTCAAGTAAAGCAACTCCAAGAGGGCACCTTCATTAGCCAAACGAAGTATACTGAAGACATTCTAAACAAGTTTGGAATGAAGGATGCCAAACCCATCAAGACTCCCATGGGAACCAATGGGCATCTCGACCTCGACACCGGAGGTAAATCCGTCGATCAAAAGGTATACCGGTCGATGATAGGCTCTTTACTCTACTTATGTGCATCTCGACCGGATATTATGCTTTCCGTATGCATATGTGCAAGATTCCAAGCCGACCCTAAGGAAGCTCACCTTACGGCCGTAAAACGAATCTTGAGATATTTGGCTTATACTCCTAAGTTTGGGCTTTGGTACCCTAGGGGATCCACATTTGATTTACTTGGTTATTCGAATGCCGATTGGGCGGGTTGTAAAATTAATAGAAAGAGCACATCGGGGACTTGCCAGTTCTTGGGAAGATCCTTGGTGTCTTGGGCTTTAAAGAAGCAAAATTCCGTAGCTCTTTCAACCGCCGAAGCCGAGTATATTGCCGCAGGCCATTGTTGCGCGCAATTGCTTTGGATGAGGCAAACCCTTAGGGACTATGGTTACAAATTAACCAAAGTTCCTCTTCTATGTGATAATGAGAGTGCAATCAAAATGGCGGATAATCCCGTCGAGCATAGCCGCACTAAACACATAGCCATTCAGTATCATTTTCTTAGGGATCACCAACAAAAGGGAGATATCGAGATTGCATACATTAATACTAAAGATCAATTAGCCGATATCTTTACCAAGCCACTAGATGAACAAACCTTTAACAAACTTAGGCATGAGCTAAATATTCTTGATTCTAGGAATTTCTTTTGCTAATTTGCACACATAGCTCATAAGTATACCTTTGATCATATCTCTTTTATATATGCTATGACTAATGTGTTTTCAAGTCTATTTCAAACCAAGTCATAGGTATATTGAAAGGGAATTGGAGTCTTCGGCGAAGACAAAGGCTTCCACTCCGTAACTCATCCTTCACCGCCGCTCCGAGCAACTCTCCGTCTTTGGTATAATCTTCACTCAAATTTTATTTGCCAAAGGAGAGAAAGTAATTACAAAAGGGCTCTAATGATTCCGTTTTTGGCGATTCATGCCAAAGGGGGAGAGAGTATGAGCCCAAAGCAAAAGGACCGCACCACCACCAATTTCAAAATTTTAGTTTTTCAAGAAGTATTTTCAAATTGGTATCTGACTTATAATATAATTTCAAATTGGTATACCCTCTTCAAAATTAATATCAAAACCCTCTTGAATACTAAGAGGAGGATTTCATTAAGGGGGTTTTGTTCAGTCAAAGGAAAAGCATTTGAAACAGGGGAGAAAAATTCAAATCTAGTGAATGCTTCTCAAAATTCTTATTCATTTATCTTTGACTATTTGCAAAAGACTTTGAAAAGAATTTACAAAAGAATTTGCAAAACAAAACATGTGGTGCAAGCGTGGTCCAAAATGTCAAAAACAAAGAAACAATCCATGCATATCTTATGAGTAGTTATATTGGCTCAATTCCAAGCAACCTTTGCACTTACATTATGCAAGCTAGTTCAATTATGCACTTCTATACTTGCTTTGGTTTGTGTTGGCATCAATCACCAAAAAGGGGGAGATTGAAAGGGAATTAGGCTTACACCTATTTTCCTAATTGATTTTGGTGGTTGAATTGCCCAACACAAATAATTGGACTAACTAGTTTGCTCTAGAGTATAAGTTATATAGGTGCCAAAGGTTCACACTTAGCCAATATAAAAAGACCAAGAAATGGGCTCAACAAAGAGAGCAAGGGATAACCAAAGGCTGCCCTGGTCTGGCGCACCGGACAGTGTCCGGTGCACCACCGGACAGTGTCCGGTACACCAGGGAACTCCAAGCCAAACTCTTCACCTTCGGGAAAACTCAGAGGCGCTCCGCTATAATTCACCGGACTGTCCGGTGCTCCAAGGAAGAGCGACTCTGAACTCACCAACTTCGGGAATCCGCTCCGCTATAATTCACCGGACATGTCCGGTGTACACCGGACTGTCCGGTGAGCCAGCGGAGCAACGACTACTTCGCACCAACGGTCACCTGCAGAAGCAATTAATGCGCACTAGAGCGCGCAGAAGTCAGGCACGCGCGACGTGGCGCACCGGACACTCTACAGTACATGTCCGGTGTGCCACCGGACATCCAGGCGGGCCCAGCAGTCAGAGCTCCAACGGTCGGAACCCAACGGCCTGGTGACGTGGCTGGCGCACCGTACACTGTCCGGTGTGCACCGGACTGTCCGGTGCACCATGCGACAGACAACCTCCACCAAACGGGTAGTTTGGTGGTTGGGGTTATAAATACCCCCAACCATCCCACATTCAAATCATCCAAGTTTTCCACCTTCCAACTACTTACAAGAGCTAGGCATTCAATATAAGACACACCCAAGTGATCAAATCCTCTACCAATTCCACAAAAGCTTTAGTGTTAAGTGAGAGTGATTTGTTGTGTTCTTTTGAGCTCTTGCGCTTGGATTGCTTTCTTCTTTCTCATTCTTTCTTGAGATCAATACTCACTTGTAACCGAGGCAAGAGACACCAATTGTGTGGTGGTCCTTGCGGGGAAGTTTTGTTCCCGGTTGATTTGAGAAGAGAAAGCTCACTCGGTCCGAGGGACCGTTTGAGAGAGGGAAGGGGTTGAAAAAGACCCGACCTTTGTGGCCTCCTCAACGGGGAGTAGGTTTGCGAGAACCGAACCTCGGTAAAACAAATCCGCGTGTCACACTTCTTATTTGCTTGCGATTTGTTTTCCACCCTCTCTCGCGGACTCGATTATATTTCTAACGCTATCCCGGCTTGTAGTTGTGATTAACTTTGTAAATTTCAGTTTCGCCCTATTCACCCCCCCTCTAGGCGACTTTCAATGCAGCATGATGTTTATGCCAAAGACATGTCCACACAGAAATACTCTGACTCTGCATCACCTTAGTGACATCTTTTGAGTCTCTTCACCTTATATTTCGGTGGCATTTAAGCTCTGCATCCCCTTAGGAACGACTTTGGAGCTTCTTCACCTTCTATTTCGGTGGCATTTAAGCTCTGCATCCCCTTAGGGACGACTTTGGAGCTTCTTCACCTTCTATTTCGATGGTATTTTGGCTCTGCATTTCCTTAGGAACGACTTTTGAGCTTCGGGACTTACTCTGCGCTCCCTTAGGAACGACTTTTGTAACTTTGGAACTTACTCTGCGCTCCCTTAGGAACGTCTTTTGTAGCTTCGGAACTTACTCTGTGCTCCCTTAGGAACGACTTTTATAACTTCAGAAGTTTGTTAAGAGGGAGCATCTCACTCGATGATATTACAATATTATTACATGAAATTGGAATTTAATCCTTCGTGAATTGTTTTTCATACAAGAAAATAAAATGGCAGAAAAAGCAAAGATGCACCAGAGGTAGGATATTCTTTAGTAGATGTGCTTGGATCGGGCACAGTGCTATTGACTGTGCAAGCTTTGGACTCCTCCCAAAAATCGTGATGCTGCGGAGCGTGTTGGTGCCCTTCTGGCTGCTGGCTTCGGACCAGAGTAGGTGCTAGCGGTGGTGGTGGTGGGAGCTGGGCCCAGGAAGCTTGAGAATGGCTTGCCGAAGCGACAGAGGCCATAGGCTGTTGATTACCTACGTATTCTGGGACGTAGGGAGAATAGCATGAAGCAGTATGTAGTACTTGCTTCGGCTGATTCTGCCATGCTTCAGCTTCGGTAATCTCTTTCTGCTTCTGAATCGTGACTTGGCACGTTCTTGTGGTATGGCCTTTGTCTTCGCCACAGAACAAACAAAACAGTCTCCTAGGCTGATCTTCGTATCTTCCTCCGAAGCTTCTGCCCCCTCTGCCTCTTGGAGCTGGTGGCCTAAAGGAATTCTGTTGTGGCCCTGACGATTGGGAGCTGTGCTGTTGCCTTTGGGGTTGGCTTCCCCTATCATCACCGGGGCTGGCGTTATGGATTGACCTAACATGCCTGGGGTGGAATCTTCCTCCGAAGCCCCTGGCCATCTCTGAGTATTTGTAAGCTTCTTCCCTTCTTTGCCGGAAATCATTATCAGCTCTTATGTATTCATCCATTTTCTGGAGAAGCTTCTCCAAGGTTTACGGTGGCTTCCTTGCAAAATATTGTGCCGTTGGTCCTGGTCTGAGCCCCTTGATCATGGACTCAATGACAATCTCATTGGGCACTGTAGGCGCCTGGGCTCTCAGTCGCAGGAACCTTCGGACATACGCCTAGAGATACTCTTCCTGATCCTGTGTGCACTGGAACAGAGCTGACCGGTGACTGGCTTCGTTTGAAAGCCCTGGAAGCTAGTGACCAGCATGTCCTTTAGCTTCTGCCAAGAAGTAATTGTCCCCGGCCGAAGAAAAGAGTACCAAGTTTGCGCTACGCTTTTGACTGCCATGACGAAGGATTTCGCCATGACTACAGTATTGTCCCCATATGAAGATATGGTTGCTTCGTAGCTCATCGATCAGGAACTGCTTCGGGTCTGAGTGTCCATCATACATTGGAAGCTGAGGTGGCTTGTATGATGGGGACCATGGGGTAGCCTGCAATTCTGCTGCCAAGGGAGAAGCATCATCAAAAGCAAAATTGCCATGATGAAAGTCACCGTACCATTCATCATCATTGTATGAATTTTTTTGATGAAGCTCCATGTGCTGGGGCCGTCGTTCTTGGTCATCCTGGGTGAGGTGACGCATTTCTTCGGCAGCTTCATCAATCTTCTTCTGAAGGTCGGCAAGCCGAAGCATTTTCTCTCTCTTCTTTTGGACCTGTTGATGAATAGCTTCCAGATCCCTGATTTCTTGGTCCAGTTCCTCCTCCTGAGATGTTGGGCTGGTAGCCTTCCTCTTCTGGCTCCTAGCTTCGCGTAGCGTCTCCTGATTAACGTCCAGTGGCTGCAGTGCAGCCCCTGGCGCTGCTGTCTTCTTCGGCGGCATGACGAAGGTCGATGCTTGCCGAAAGTGGTCGAATGAGTTCACCGGAGGTGGGCGCCAATGTTGGTCCTTGTTCTCGGATGCTATACATCAAGAACAAAGCAACACAATTGTTAATGATTAGAGACCTTCCTCCTTCAAAGCATTATCTCCCCTGGGATATAATGATCTTCAGACGAAGATCATGAAGGGCATACCTTCATGATTTTAGTGAATAGAATATAAATAGAGACATATGAAACACAAAGGAATATAAACAATCATTACAAATCATTAGATTATTTATACTCCCATTTTATAGACATGGATAAACATCAATGACATTTTTATTACATTTGTACCTTCGGCTTGATAGAAGATGGAAAAGCGAGAGTGACGCGAGAATGATTACAATTCAGCGTGAACAGTATGGTGTTACTGTTCATCTATTTATAGGCTAGATGAGTTAGGGGTTGGGGCGCAAGCCGCTAGGCTAGAGGATGTCGAAGATGGGGTTGGGGCGCGAGCTGCTAGGCTAGAGGAGTCGCGGTCCGCGGTCCGTGGAGGTCAGACTCCAGAGTGGGCGAGTGGTGGTTGTGGTCTATCACCTGGAGGAGATGGGAGTCGGGACTTGGGGTGGAGGTCTGTGTGCCACATGCATGGCTGCGTCTGTAGGGCACTCGAGCATAGGTTGTTGGCCACTTAGGTTTCGAGCAGATATGCATATGCGGGCTACAGGCATATGTGTTGGTGTTTGGGCCTCACTATCCACTAGGTGGTTGTGCAGCTCATTTACACTACAGGAAACTGGTTAAAGAACGTGGGTGAAAAACCGTCGAACTTAATGTAATAGGCCATCGAACTTACCATAAGAACGTGGGTTTACCGACGAATATAGCCAACGGCAATTTTTGGACGAACTTAGAGAAGTAAGTTCGACGGCCCCGACGAACTTAACATTAAGAACGTGGGTACCGTCGAACTTAACTTTAAGAACGTGGGTACCGTCGAACTTAACATTAAGAACGTGGGTTTTTAAGTTCGACGGGGGCCGTCGAATTTTTTCCCATAAGTTCGACGGCACCCACGTTCTTACATTTAAGTTCGACGGGGCCACGTGGCCGTCGAACTTATGGGTCCTGCGTGGGTCGGCGAGGGCTCACATTAAGTTCGACGGTACCCACGTTCTTAACGTTAAGAACGTGGGTACCCACGTTCTTAATCCTTTTCCAGAAAAAATAAAAAATACATAAATGAAAATTAAACACACATAATATCACATGCAACACAAAATATCACATACAATACAGATTTCAAACACATGGATATATGTACATATCACAAATTCCAGGCTAAGCACGCTCACATGGCAGGCAGGCATAGATATATTCACAAGGTAATACGAGACTACAAGTCCATAACATTAATTAACACGGTTACAAGAATAAGAATACAACCTATTGACCAGAAATATGCTTATTAACTAACAAGGGTAGAAAAATAACTATAATTTTGCAATTGGTATTAGTATTATACAACATGCAAATGGAAGTACATATGTGCTTATAGCAAGCATTGCTAATTGGGTTGTGTCAATTGGTCGCTGCCCAGTAATAAGCTCAAGAAGCATGACTCCGAAAGAAAATACATCGGATTTTTCTGTGAGCTTGCCAGATGTTGCATACTCAGGTGCCAAATACCTAGAGCCAGGAAGATGTGTATTAGCAAGCCATAATTATTACTAGCATTAGCATAACAAGTTGAATGTTGGAATAACTCTCCTGATAGCTGAGAATATGATGCAAATGACAAGGTTACAAAAATCTATAGGGTATTGTATCATTAAGGAAACTAACCATATTTCGATCTAGTCTGAATTGCATCAATATTAGGTAAATTTTCAGCCAAATAGGTATGCAACATGTCTGCCTATAATATCTAACCTTGAACTTGAATTATAAGGTAGCATTAATACATACCCAAAGGTGCCCATTACTCTTGTCGAAACATGGGTGTTATTATCAGTAGTGCACTTTGCAAGTCCAAAGTCAGCGACCTGTAGAGAGACAATTGTTAGATAAAATAAAGTTCAAAAAATTAAACAGTGGTCTGTACATTTAAGCAAGAAGGCTGTATAATTTCTCATCTGATGTGATTATAGACAAAATTCAACTAATGTGATCAAATTTCAAGCAAGCAAAACTTTACGACCACCAAAATAGATTAGATAGCAGAGATCACTTTATAACAACATCAAACCAGATATAATTAGTGGACTACCAAAATGTCCTAACATAATATAACTTAATCAAGTGGTTTATATAAGCATTGTGTGACAAATACATTTTCAATTAACAGAAACAGTCAGCTATTAACTCTAGAACAGAAAAGAAAAACTCAGAGCATACCTTAGCTTCAAATTTGAAGTCAAGAAGAATGTTAGATGCCTTAATGTCGCGGTGGATGATCTTTGGATGACCTGCTCATAAGAAAGATGTTATATAAGACCCGTGTATATTTCCATATTTACTAGGAAATATGATTGTAATAAAATATTTACTAGAAAAATTTACTAGAAAATATACTAGGAAATCTTTACCAAGAAAGATGCTCATAAGAAAGATGTTAGGGCCAAAATGTCCTAACATAATATATTTACTAGGAAATATGATTGTAATAAAATATTTAATAGAAAATTTTGCCAAAGGGACCAGCAGTTGAGTACCATTTCTTCTTTCAGACGATAAGGCCTCATGAATATCAGCTTTGAAGTGAGAAACAACGACAGAAACTTATAGAGATACATACCGCCAGGCCAACTAACATACCAACTCTTCTGGAGCTTCTGGCAGAACCTGAATGTTTTGGGGTACACGTAAGTTTTCACTAAAAAAGATGAGTTGGATCATTATGGAACAAAATGCACAAGTGATTCTAACAACTGTATGAAGAAAATATACCGTGTCTTCATATGGATTGCAGTTGTTCTTGAACCAAAGCCTTAAAAACTCCTGTGATAATTAAATGATATATTCAGAAACCTCGTTAAATATGAATCATAAGGTTTAAAGGCATAAAGTGCAATCAAGGATTCAAGGTAATCAGCCCATACGTGATGTGTATGACTCAAAGGTAGTTTACCTTATCAACATTTTCAGGTTCAAGGCCAGATATGAATCTATCTTCGTATGAATTAGCAATCCGATATCTGCTGGAGTCAGGAGTATGAACCTGCTTCATAAAAAGAGGATAATGATAGAAGATATACTGCCATATGATTGTGTGTATTATTGATTGCCGGAACAGTACACATATATAGGCAGGCGTACATAGGGATGAGGACAGGTGGCGCAACACCTTAGGCTGGGCCTTAGACGCACAGGAATGGCCAAGCCCACATAGGGGTGGTAACGGGCCATTTAATTTAACCTAGCAAATTTAAGAATCGAATCAAGTTAGGGCCGAATCATAAAACAATACAATTTTGAACTGACAAAATTAAGGGCCTTGTTTGTTTGTGAAGCAAGTATTAGGGCCATGATCCATTACCACGCCTAAGACCACACCACAGAAAAGGCATATTCTAGCAGATAACATTAATTTTATAAACCTAACTATTCAACATTTCAATATCTCAAAAGTTCTTATTCAATTGTACTCAACATAATTATAAAAAAATAGATAATACTCAGAAGAGAAAGTTTTCAACTACATGAAGTATCAGTTAATGATATAACAACTATGCCTATATCTAAGCATATAATAACTAGTTAGTACTATATGATTCTACATAATGCATTCTCACTGTTATGAACTTATGATGTCAGAATGCATATTTATATTCTTCCGCTAGTTACTAGGTAGAATGAGCACAAGATTAAAAAGCTTTTGCAGAATAACGTCAGAAGTATAACCTCATCAATCAACACAATTGTCCCATCAGATGTTTTTCCAAACTCATACTTTGTGTCAACCAAAATTAATCCATTCTCTAAGGCCACTTTCTGCCAATAGAAATCCGAAAAGAGTATCAGCAAGTTACACAATTTCGACATAACTGCAACACACAAGACTACCAAGCAAACACATCATCTAAAACAAATAAGAACTGCAGGACATATGCGGACTAAAGCACATTAAAGAAAAATTAGCGAACCATTTTTTTTGCAGTTTTTGCAAGTAGAATTAAATTGTAATAGTGAACATAGACTTAAAAAAACTCAACAGAAACAGAAAACATGATGATTCGCTACCTGTCCATATGCAAACAAGCTAGCTCAAGGCTTTGCTTCCTGCCTCATGAAAATCTTATAACAGTGAGAATGGTACTCATGAAAATTTGCCAGATGGAGCTCAGCTAAACATGGGCCAACAGTTTCAGTTGCTGGGTAGCTATTAGATAGTTGGTTTATATCCAGTTGCCACATGCATTCGTTGGAGATTTTGAGCCGTGAACCTAGCTAAGTCAGATAAGGCCTAACTTAACTTATAACAAGGTGGGGGATGAGTCTAGATGTCTGAATCTTGAATCTAACAAAATAAACTTCCCCAATAGCATAGCTGGGTAACAAAAACTTGGGATGTAAAAAAAACTCACCCTTCAGGAAACTTGCTATCAGCCCGTGCTTCAACACAAAGCCACCACAGTAGGACCTTCTTCCCATAGTTGCCCAGTGGCTCAACAGAGGACGGATCATTCAACAGAGTAAGTGGGTTCTCAATCTCCTCGCCATTCTCGCCCACAGCATCAAGATCCTTCACCCAGTCAGGCTTACCGTCAGCCTCCTTCCACAGCATCCTCGAGTTCAACACAAAACCAGCCCACTCCAAATCCCTGGGCAGAACAGGGGCTGCTTCACCAACAACTGTGGCCGTCTTCCCAGAGAAGGGCAATGAGTTGAACGTGTGCCATCCAATCAGATGCCCTGAGGAGTTGCAAGCAGGGCCATGGACTGGAAGAGGCATATTCTGCTTGTCCTCCTCGCTGAGCCGTAGTTGGTCTGTCGTGCCAGTATGCGCAAGGATTCCGACGGAGTGAGTGGAGGAGGCCGATGAGGTGGAGCGCCTAGAATGCGCGTGAGTAGGTCGGGGTGACGGCGAGCACCTGCCTCGGCTCCTTGACGCCGTACTAGCAGCGTTGTTCCTCCTGCACGCGCTCCATGATCCGGTGCGCCCGCATCACCTCGACGGGGTCCAGGTGCGGCCACGGCCGGATCCAAATCCCGTGCCTCCCCACCACGACGTGACTCTGTGGGTTCCCGGACGCCGCCCCCTTGTCGGCTGCATCACCTGCCTTAACAGTGGGGCGGCGGCGGCGGCGGGGCCGCGAGGTGGCGAGGGTGGGCCGCGCTGGGTGGTGGCGCGCGAGCCAGCGCACGGTGGGGCGGGCGCGGGGTGGCGGCGGGCGCGCGGCTGGCAGCTAGGTGCGGGCGCGCGCGGTAGACAAAGGGAAAGAAGAGATACGCGCAGGATGAGAGATCTAGGTTTTTGGGTTAAGTTCGACGGTGTCTACGTGGCCGACGAATTTAAGTTAAGAACGTGGGTACCCACGTTCCTAATACGATAAGTTCGACGGTTTTACCATGGACCCACGAATTTAATTTAAGAACGTGGGTACCCACGTTCTTAACTTAACCCACGAACATAACTCAATTAAGAACGTCGGTACCCACGTTTTTAAATTAACCCACGAACATTTATTAGTTTCTTGTAGTGTTAGCTCATGAATAACTCGTGAGCCAGCCCGAGTTTGGCTCATTAAGAACCGAGTCAAAATGTTGGCTCGGGTCATGATTCATTTCAAGCTAGGCGAGCCACTAATGAGTTGAGTCGAGCGAGTTCTCGAGCCACAAGTTTTTTGTCCAGGACTACCTCTACTCCCTCTTGTTTGTTGACATGCTATGTGACGATGTTGTGGGGCGCAGTAGGACGTCTACATGCGCGATGGGGTAGATGTCTCATTACTCCTCGATCATGTAGGCACCTCACAGTCTCGGCTCCCACATTGACACATGTTTACAAACAAAAGGAGAGTGTCAGCACTGGTGCACCACACAACCTAGGATCGTCTCTTGTAATGACATGAATTATGATGACCGTGTTGATCTGTCTTTAGCCAAGTCCCTTGCTCATTTCCTACAACCTCCAAGCTATAGACTTAGCTCAAAGCTCAGGATTTGTTTCATTCATTAACCCGGTACTTTAAATTCTATGATCTTGTGTCACATCAGCTTCTCCAGACTTCTATAACTAGAAAAACATCATAGCGCTTCAGCTTCTTCAGGCCAATTACCTTCATTTTTCGCTTACAAATGCTCCTCCATAATTGACCCTTCGTATTTCTTCAAAGAACCTTTTCTATAGAACTTGCTTCATTGTCATTAATCCTTCTATCTGCTTCAAGCCTCCAATTTCACTTCTCCTAATGGTGATCACTTATTCGCTTGAGACTTCCTTATTAGAACATATAGATTATAAAGGATCAACTCATAGTGGTTGATGGGGTTGGAATACAACTCCAAGCTCACTGCCAGTACCTTGACTATCCTTATGACAAGATTAAAGATCCATTGAAGGATGTCAAGGTGGATACATCAAAGATAACTGATCATCTCGAGCCTCTTCTGTAGTACTATTCTTATCATTTGTATTGTAACTGAATTGAACATTGCAAGATCTTATTGACACACTGAGTACAATTGTATTATTTGGACACTCCAACGGTATGAATCCATTGATGATACCTAAGTTAGGTATTAGTTTAGAATCAAGTCTATATTTAGCTCATCTTCAAATTGTCTCCCATATTGTATATAACTGAGTTCTAAACTCCTCCTTTGACTAGACTTCTTTCATCTAGAACTCGATACTCCCAGTGCGGCGGTGCCCATATAGGGATTGTTCATAGATGAACGAGTTCCAAACTCCCCCTTTTTCTAGAGTGCTTTCATTTAGAACTCGATACTCCTAGCACCCATATAAGGACTTTTACGTAAATGTCTGAGTTCCATGAACTTGTACTCAGCCTATATAGGGATATTTTATCGTTGACAACCAAGGTCAAAAGTCCTCCTTTTAATAGAATGATTTCATCTAAAACTCGGTATTCTTGGTGTCCATATAGGGATATTTGTTTTAGATGATTGAGTCCTTAGCTCCTCCTAACATGTTGTGTCTTTATAGGAGTGTTTGGCCTTGAACTCAATCATCCTCTCTAAAGGTGCCTTACAATCACCTTATCGAAATGTTTCCTAAATACCTTTGGGCGTATGCAATGCCTAATACCCTTAGAACGACCAAGTCAGGTATGTGGCAAAGTAAGGGATATATCTTCATCTGTTTTAACTTGATGATCGTGGCTATACAATGCTGCAACATCAAGCTATTGGTTTATCAAATAGTTAATGGATGAGGTACCCAAAAGAGTTTCTAGTTAGGGACTCTTGGCCATTTCAAAAGCTAGCTCATGGCTCGACTCTGTTATTGAGCTTTGAGACTTATCATGGCATTGAACTAACTTAGGCCTTCAAGAAAATCCGGGGATGATCCATACGAATTAGTGCAAGACTTTACTCAATCATTAAGTATTGAGATAATCCAGAGGTAATCTTGAGGAGTCATCACAAGGCTCAACTCATTCATTTGATCTTTATACAAATCAAAAGTAATCTTCAGGAGTCAGAGCGAGACTCAACTCATTCATTTAACCTTTAGACAAATCATAAGTAGTCTTCAAGAGATGGCGGGTGGCTCAAGTCATTCATTTAGTCGTTGGACAAATCATAAGTAATCTTCAGGACTCGGCATGGGGCTCAACTCATTCATATAGTTTGGAGATAGTCTAGAGGTAATCAATAGGAGTCGGCATGGGGCTTGACTCTATCCCTTGATCTTCAGATAATCTAGAACTAATCCACAAGAGTCGGCATAGGGATCAACTCTATCACCAAGTATTGAGAAAACCCAAAAGTGGTCCTCAAGGGTCGGCACAGGTAGAGATGGCAATGGGGACCCGATCCTCGATTCCTCGTGGGAGCAATTTAGTCCCCACAAGGATCGAAATGGGGAAAATTTAGTCCCCACAATTAGGAAAGCTAGTCACAATTTTATTAGCACTTATTAAGTATATACAATCTCAATTGAATAAATGATCACCAAATGCAGTACCAACAATAAAATGCATGTCTGGTTTAATTTAATTCAATAACTTAATCATGTGAGGACTCAAGCCGCTCATGACGTGAGCATGGCTGATATATCAATTTTACACTCTATAGAGGTTGCACATCTTTACCCATAGGTCATGTAAAAGTTTAAAGAACTATGCACCCAACCATGTTGTGCTAATCAAGAATAATATCACACTTTCAAGGTGTGATTGCAGAGAGACGCTACGAGATCTTTATAAAGTTCCACTAGTATAAGAAAACCAGCTATAGTTTCAGACAGAGGTGTTGTAGGAATCACTCATCTAAAAAGCTACCACATAGCAGATTAGCTCAAGAACCTCCCTATACTTGAGCAACTCCTCTCCGCTTGCCCCTTTCAGGTAAGGTTCTCACACACTAACTTCCCTAATTAATTAACCAAGGCTAGAGCCATAATAGTCCTTATGGTGCACTGCATTCTCGAGTTGCCGATCCATGTTCCAATTAAACAAGGTGACCTTATCATGCATAATAAATAATCCAACAATAATAAATCATGATCAATGTTTCATATATAACATTATCCCTAAAAACCAAGTATAGCACTAGCACATCTACTCAATAATAAATAATCTAGGTGTAAACAAGGTACATGACAAACAAATCTAGGTATAACCTATTAGGTCCCACCAGGCTAACCTAAGTGTGCAATGCGTATGTAAGAACATAATAATAAGTATTATTGTCGGGGACCATAATTAGGGGTACCCCCAAGACTCCTAAACTCGGCTGGTAACCATCATCAGCACAAAGCTGCAAAGGCCTGATGGGCGCAATTCAGGTCAAGGCTCCGTCCACTCAAGGGACACGATCTCGCCTCGCCCGAGCCCAGCCTCGGGCAGGAACAGTAGACCAAGGCAGATTCACACCTCGCCCGAGGGCTTCCTCAAGTAACGGGCGCACCTTCGACTCGCCCGAGGCCTAGCTCGGGCAGGCTTCGCAGTGAAGCAACCTTGGCCAGATCGCCTTGCCAACCGACCGTATCGCAGGAGCATTCAATGCAAGGATCGCCTGACACCTTATCCTGACGCGCGTTCCTTAGTCGACAGGGCCGAAGTGACCGCAGTCACTTCGCCCCTCCACTGACTGACCTGACAGGAAAACAACGTTGCCTGCCCTGCTCCGACTGCTGTGCCACCCGCCAGGGTGAGGCTGACAGCAGCCAAGTCCAGCCTTAGGCACCATAGGAAGCTCCGCCTCGCCCAATCCTAGGGCTCGGCCCCCGCCTCGACCTCGGACGACGGTCTCCGCCTCGCCCGACCCTAGGGCTCAGACTCAACCTCGACCTCAGAAGACGAACTCCGCCTCGCCCGACCCCAGGGCTCGGACTCAACCTCGACCCCGGAAGACGGTCTCCGCCTCGCCCGACCCTAGGGATCGGACTCCACCTCAACCTCAGAAGACGGTCTCCGCCTCGCCCGACCCCAGGGCTCAGACTCCACCTCGACCCCGGAAGACGGTCTCCGCCACGCCCGACCCCAGGGCTCGGACTCAGCCTCGACCTCGGAGGAGTCACCGCCTCGCCCGACCTCGGGCTCGGACCGACCACGCCGCAGGGGGGGTACATCATTACCCTACCCCTAGCTAGCTCAGGCTACGGGGAATAAGACCGGCGTCCCATCTGGCTCGCCCCGGTAAACAATTAATGATGGCACCCCGCGTGCTCCATGACGACGGCGGTTCTCAGCCCCCTACGGAAGCAAGGAGACATCAGCAAGGCTCCGACAGCCCCGATAGCTGTACTTCTACAGGGTTTAAGCGCTCCTCCGACGACCACGACACCACATGAACAGGGCACCAACACCTCTCCGACAGCCACGTCGGCATGTACATAGGGCTCTGGCTCCTCTCTGCTAGACACGTTAACACATTGCTACACTCCCCATTGTACACCTGGGCCTTCTCCTTACGTCTATAAAAGGAAGGTACAGGGCCCTCGTACAAAAAGGTGGCCGCGCGGGAGGTGTAACACCCTGAATTTGGGGGTATAAAATTTCTTTGCTCATATTCACAAATTCAGGTGTTACTTCCTTTTCTCATCCTTCCTAATTCTTTTCCCTCTCATTTCTATAGGAGCTAAGTGCTTATTTTACTTGTAATTATAGTCTATTATGTTAAACCCTAAGGGAGTATGAATTGTTGCATCATGTTGAACCCTAGATTTCACTTTTGTTTGGTGCATAATTCTCAAAAAGTCTAATTTGGATTTGGGGCTCATTTGAATTTGAATCAAATAGAATAAGTAAAAAGAAAAGGGAAAAACAATTCAGAATAAAAGAAAAGGCAAAGCAGCCCACTTACCCGCCCTCCACGGCCTTTCGGCCCAGTCGGCCCATCTCGCGCGCGCGCCTCTCCCCCCCCCCTTCTCTCTCTGCGCAGCGGGCCCGGCCTGTCGGCGCGGCCGCCTTCCGCGCACCCGCCTCCCTCTCTCACTGCTCGTCCGGCCACACCTGTCGGTGCTGCCGCTTCCTCGCGCGCGCGCCCGCTCCCTCGCTCTCTCTCTGCCCGTGGGCCCAACCCGTCAGCCCCGCTTCTCTCGCGCCCGCACCCGCTTTCTTCTCTCTCTCTGCGTTGCGGGCCCGGCTTGTCAGCCCCGTCGTCCCCGCGTAACCACCGCCGAGCTGCTCGCGCCCACCTTCCCCGCGCCCACGTCGCGCGTGGGACTCGCCCCACCTCGCCCTCGGCCACTTGTGCCCCGAGCCCCACTCGCCCTCACCCTCTCCCCCCATTTGCGCCCAGTAGACCCCCTTTCCCCCCCGCTGCGCGCACGCAGAGCGCCGCCGCCATAACCCCGCCGTCCCGAGCTCGGTTCCTCGTCGCCGTTGGAGCTCCGCCGCGCCCTTAGCCCTGGTGAGCTCCGCCCCGACGTCCGCAACTCGGAACGCGCCCCAATTCCCTCTCCCCCTCCCTATTTCTCTCTGCCCGCGCTCACCCGTCGTCCGCCGTGCAGCCGCCACCGTCGACCCGGGTCCCCGTCGCGTCTCTGTCGCCGCCGAGGAGTCCCCGGAGCCCGCCTTGAGGTAAGGGACCTCTCCCGCCCCTATCGCCCTTTGTTTTGCTCTCTGTTGCGTTTGATTGCTCGCCGGAGTAGAGTAACCCCGCCGCCGAGCCGCCCCGCCGTGAACCGCCCCCCTCCGGTGCCTCTGCCCCGACCCAGACCCCACCAATGGAGTCCCCGTGCCCTCCCTAGCCTCCCCGACCACTCGGATTGCCCCAGAGCCCCGCCAGTCGCCCGTGCCCCTCGTCTCCGGCGAGCCCTCCGCCGCGGGGACGAGCGCCGCCGCCCCAGCTAGCCGTAGGGAAGACCCAGGCCGCCCATCCGATCTCCGCCGTTCAACCCAGATCGGGCGGCCCTGATTCAACTCGCCCGGACCTAATCCTGGCCGTCCGCCAGCGATCCAGCGGCCCAGGCCCACTGCCCCCTCACCCCGTCTCTCTGCCCGCTAGGCCCCGCTTGTCAGTCCGCCCGCGCGCGCTGCCCGCCCGGTCCCGCTTGCCAGTCGCCCGCGCGCGCTGCCCGCCCGGTCCCGCCTGCCAGTCGCCCGCGCCCGCGCTGTCCGCCCGGCCCCGCCTGTCAGCCGCTCACGCCGCCGCGCGCCTGCGCGCCCGCCGCGGGATCTAATCCTAGCCGTCGATCTGAGATCCAACGGCTATAGGCGCCCGATACCCCTTCGCCCGCGCATTTTCTTAAAGAGCCCCCCTGTTTTCTGGAAATTGCGCCCGTCGTCCCTGGTTTCTCGCAGTTAAGTCCCTGGCCCTTTTATTTAATTCAAAATAAGTCCTTAGGGTATAATTTTAACCCCTAAACTTGTAAAATTCATAACTTTGTCATATGAACTCCAAATTAGGTGCTTCAAATTGCAAAATGTTCATAATATTATTATCTATCTGTTTATGCAATGTTTCCCTGCTGTTTCCATGTATTAATTAATAGCTAATCACTAGGATAGGATTAAGACTATTGAAACCTTATTTAAGATAATTAGAAATGAGTAGACTTTAATAAAAGTTGGATTACTTAAGTTTATGGACTTAAACACTTAAGTTTAGGAACTTAAACCAGATAATTATTTAATCCCACCACTAACTTAGACCTGATTAGTAGATAGTGAATCACTTTGTGTAGTCCTCTACCCCAGACCTAGGGAACACTAGAGTGCCTATCCCTTTTCTGTTATGAACTTGTGACCCCTCTCTGCTGCATATGTTTGGTATATTGTTTTCTGTTTGTTATTTTCCCAAGTGCATAGTGTGAATGATTGCTTTGCGTAGACAACGAGCAGTCTGTGTTTCCCGAGGCAGTTGCAGAGGAAATCCCTGATCAGCAGTTTGGTGAAGGCAAGTGTCCTCTGTCCCATTATGTCCTATTCATTTATAACTTACTACCCCGCATTACTTACTTGAAACCTAAGGATTGACTAGCTTTACACTTTACTTTATCCTTGATGACCTTATGGGCTATTATGGTTAGCACTTTGCTATTGCTTTAACATAATCAATGAACATGATGTGGCTATTTATGATACTGTTATCCTGTTGATGTTGATGATCTTGTGATACTCTAGGGGGCTCAGGCTGTTTCCTGAGTACCTCTCCGTAAGGACTGGTTCGTTGAGAGACCACCCGGGATAACAGTGCAACCATGAGGGTGAAATGGGATGCCCTTAGCTGATTAATTAGATGAACTAGAGGTGTAGTTGTTTAGCCGTCGTGCCGTCAATGGGGTCCAGGCACAGTGCTTGCTCTGCCGAGGCTGAGTGCCGAGGTTCTTTCGTTTTGCTCTTTGTTAGTCACTCTCCTGCGGGGAGGGGTACTGTGTTTATCAAACTGGAGAAACCTAACGGGCAGCTACGATCTCTAGGGAATCTTTGTAAAAGCTACGTAGTGATGCCCTGCCGGACCACCTAGGTAGTGGTCAATGGGGATTAGCTCTCCCCGGGTAGAAAGGGAATCATGACTCATGGGTAAAGTGTGCAACCTCTGCAGAGGGTAGTGAAACTGGTATATCAGCCGTGCTCACGGTTAAGAGCAGCCATGGGATCCTCTTTGATTAGAGATACAGATGGTTCGAGATACAATGGTTATGATATGGTTTTGGTTCGACTATGATGATGATGTTCCTCGATGAGGAAATGGTTTACGGATTGGTTAATGCTAAAATCTGGCTTCTACTAATGATAAATACTTGACCAACTAAAAGCAACTGCTTGAGCCTAACCCCACATAAAGCTAGTCCACTTCAGCCAAACGGGACATTTGCTGAGTACGTTGATGTGTACTCATCCTTGCTTTACCACAAAACACCAGGTTGTCCGCATTGTAACCACTGCTCAGGAGAAGGCGAAGCCGTGGAAGGAGACTTCCAGGAGTTCCAAGACTACGATGAATTCTAGGTGTGGGTTGGCGGCAACCCCCAGTCAGCTGCCTGTGAAGGCCTTATCTTTACTGCGTTTCGTTTAGCACTTTGATTTACTGGTTAAGACAATGACTTTGTGGATGTCTATGACTCTATGATGTAATAAGTACTCTTTTATGTTATTATTCGAGCATTGTGTGATGATGTTCATTTATGTAATCGCTGTGTACGTGAGTTCTGATCCTGGCACGTACATAGTTCGCATTCGGTTTGCCTTCTAAAACCGGGTGTGACAGGAGGACGGGCTGACGCACAGGCTCCCACTCTCTCTCTCCCCCGCGAACGCTTGTAACCCCCTACTGCAAGCGCATCCGCCCTGGGCGCAGGATAAACACGAGCCGCGGTTCCCTCTCTTGTTTCCCCCTTGTGTTCCATCTCGCGCCGACCCATCTGGGCTGGGACACGCAGCGATAATTTACTCGTCGGTCCAGGGACCCCCCGGGGGTCGAAACGTCGACAGTTGGCGCGCCAGGTAGGGGCTTGCTGCGTGTTGAGGAACAGCTTCCCGTCAAGCTCCAGATGGGTAGTCTCCAGCAACCTCTCCAGCCCGGGACGCTGCTCCATTTCGGGAGTCTCGAGTTCATGTCCCTCGACAGCAGTTACGACATGGTGCTCCTTCCTCCGCCGCGCGACAACGACAACGACGGCCGTCAGCCCGCCCGACGGCGGCGGAATCGACGACGTCTTCCCTGCGTGACGGAAGAGCAGCATCCGGGTCCGTCCCGTCACGTTCCCCGCCGACCGAGGAGGAGGCGGGGCAACCATGGCCAAACAGGAGGCGGCACCTCATTGGCTGTCGAGCGAGTCGACGACGCCGGCGCCCCAACGGGGGACATGGCGGACGTTGACCTCGCGTCTGAGATGAAGACGAGCGTCGTTTCCCCGCAACACGCCAACCCCAAGCAGACGGACAATGCCAGCACGCTCGCGAAGGACTTGCTGGGCGTTAGCCTCGTACCTGAGATAACGGTGCAGTCCGTCCCCGACGTGACTTCGTCACCATCCGTCGATCAAGAGGTACCGTCCGTTTTCCATCCTGTGTCTTTTAGATTCAGCTTCGACCCACCAAGCGATCCCGCTTCGGTGGACGCTTTCATAAAGGCATATCCTAACCTTCCGGGGTACCATATGTGGTCAACCTAGGACCGACTGACGGCTGTCTCGACCTACGGGCCCCCGGGTTCTGAGGAAGATGACAAGCCCGACTCTGGTTGGGATTTCTCCGGGCTCGGTAACCCCAGTGCCATGCGAGACTTCATGGCCGCATGTGACTACTGCCTCTCCGATTACTCCGATGATGGCCACAGCCTTGACGACGAGGACTGTGGCCCAAGTCGCGAATGTTTCCACGTCGATCTAGGGGGTCACGACGAAGGCAACCATCTTGGTATGCCGGAGGACGACGATCCCCCTAGGCCTGCGCCTCGCGTTGACATCTTTCGGGAGCTAGCTATGGTCCCAGTCCCTGCGGTGGGGTCAGGACGCACAGCTCGAGCAAATCCGCGAGATGCAGGCCAGGCTCGACGAGGAAGCAGGACAACTTGTGCAGCTCCGGCAGAACATCGGGCAGAAGTGGGCAGGCCGAGCACCGGCCGGAGAAGCGCGTCATCTGGCCCAGGACGTCTAGCGCCGCATCGTCGACGATGCCAGGGCAAGGCTGCCCCCGGCTTCCAGTGGGGTCGGCCAGAACCTGGCTGTAGCAGCAATACTACTCCGAGCGATGCCGGAACCATCCACCACCGAGGGGCGACGTATCCAGGGAGAGCTCAAGAATCTCCTGGAGGATGCCGCGGTCCGACGGGCCGAAAGCTCTGCTTCCCGAAGGCAGGGTACCCCCCGGAGCATCGCGCCGCGACTTCCCGATTCATGCGGGAAGCCTCGGTCCACACCGGGCGCACGCGGGACACAGCGCCTGCGGCCCCGGGTCGCCTCGGCAAAGAGCACCACCGCCGCGACCGTCGAGCCCACCTCGATGAGAAGGTGCGCCGAGGCTACCACCCCAGGCGTGGGGGACGTTACGACAGCGGGGAGGATCAGAGCCCCTCGCCCGAACCACCCGGTTCGCAAGCTTTCAGCCGGGCCATACGAAGGGCACCGTTCTCGACCCGGTTCCGAACCCCGACTACCATCACCAAGTACTCGGGGGAGACAAGGCCGGAACTGTGGCTCGCGAACTACCGGCTGGTCTGCCAACTGGGTGGAACGGACGATGACAACCTCATCATCCGCAACCTCCCCCTGTTCCTCTCTGACGCCACCCGAGCCTAGCTGGAGCATCTGCCTCCTGCGCAGATCTCCAACTGGGTCGACCTGGTCAAAGCCTTCGCCGGCAACTTCCAGGGCACATACGTGCGCCCTGGGAACTCCTGGGATCTCCGAAGCTGCCGCCAGCAGCCGGGAGAATCCCTGCGGGACTACATACTGCGATTTTCGAAGCAGCGCACCGAGCTGCCCAACATCACCGACTCAGATGTCATCGGCGCGTTCCTTGCCGGCACCACTTGCCGCGACCTGGTGAGCAAGCTGGGTCGCAAGACTCTCACTAGGGCGAGCGAGCTGATGGACATCGCCACCAAGTTCGCCTCTGGTCAGGTGGCGGTCGAGGACATCTTCCGGAAGGACAAGCAGCCCTAGGGGCGCCAGCCGGAAGACGCCCCCGAGGCGTCCGCTCAGCGCGGCACCAAGAAGAAGGGCAAGAAGAAGTCGCAAGCGAAACGCGACGCCGCCGACGCAGACCTTGTCGCCGCCGCCGACGCAGACCTTGTCGCCGCCGCCGAGCACAGGAACCCTCGGAAGCCACCCGGAGGCGCCAACCTATTCGACAAGATGCTCAAGGAGTCGTGCCCCTATCATCAGGGTCCCGTCAAGCACACCCTTGAGGAGTGCGTCATGCTTCGGCGCTACTTCCACAAGGCCGGGCCCCGGTGGAAGGTGGCAGAGCCCACGACAACGACAAGAAGGAGGGCCACAAGGCAGAGGAGTTCCCCGAGGTCCACGACTGCTTCATGATCTACGGTGGGCAAGTGGCGAACGCCTCGGCTCGGCACCGCAAGCAAGAGCGCCGGGAGGTCTGCTCGGTGAAGGTGGCAGCGTTAGTCTACCTAGACTGGTCCGACAAGCCCATCACCTTCGACCAAGGCGACCACCCGGACCGCGTGCCGAGCCCGGGGAAGTACCCGCTCGTTGTCGATCTCGTCATCGGCAATGTCAGGCTTACCAAGGTCCTCATGGACGGAGGCAGCAGCCTCAACATCATCTACGCCGAGACCCTCGGGCTCTTGCAGATCAATCTGTCCATGATCCGGGCTGGCACGGCGCCCTTTCACGGGATCATCCCCGGGAAGCGTGTCCAACCCCTTGGGCAACTCGATCTGCCCGTCTGCTTCAGGACTCCCTCCAACTTCCGAAAGGAAACCCTCACGTTTGAGGTGGTCGGGTTCCGAGGAACCTACCACGCAGTGCTGGGGAGACCATGCTACGCCAAGTTCATGGCCGTCCCCAACTACACCTACCTCAAGCTCAAGATGTCGGGCCCCAACGGGGTCATCACCGTCGGCTCCACGTACCAACACTTGTACAAATGCGACGTGGAGTGTGTGGAGTACGCTGAGGCCCTCGCCGAATCTGAGGCCCTCATCGCCGACCTGGAGAGCCTCTCGAAGGAAGTGCCCGACACGAAGCGCCACGCCGGCAACTTCGAGCCAGCAGAGGCGGTTAAGTCCGTCCCTCTCGACCCCAGCAACGACGCCTCCAGGCAAGTCCGGATAGGCTCCGAGCTCGACCCCAAATACGAAGCAGTGCTCATCGACTTTCTCCGCACGAACGCCGAGGTTTTTGCATGGAGTCCTTCGGACATGCCTGGCATACCGAGGGATGTTGCCGAGCACTTGCTGGATATCCGAGCTGGAGCCCGACCCGTGAAGCAGCCTCTGCGCCGATTCGACGAAGAAAAGTGCAGAGCCATAGGTGAGGAGATCCACAAGCTGATGGCTGCAGGGTTCATCAAAGAGGTATTCCATCCCGAATGGCTAGCCAACCCTGTGCTTGTGAAAAAGAAAGGTGGGAAATGGCGGATGTGTGTAGACTACACTGGTCTAAACAGAGCATGTCCGAAAGTTCCCTACCCTCTGCCTCGCATCGATCAAATCGTGGATTCCACTGCTGGGTGCGAAACCCTGTCGTTCCTCGATGCCTACTCAGGGTATCACCAAATCAGGATGAAAGAGTCCGACCAGCTCGCGACTTCTTTCATCACACCTTTTGGCATGTACCGCTACATCACTATGCCATTTGGTTTGAGGAATGCAGGCGCGACATACCAAAGGTGCATGAACCACGTGTTTGGAGAGCACATTGGCCGAACGGTCGAGGCTTACGTCGATGACATCGTAGTCAAGATGAGGAAAGCCTCCGACCGCCTCTCTGACCTTGAAACGACATTCAAGTGTCTCAAGGCGAGAGGCGTAAAACTCAATCCCGAGAAGTGTGTCTTCAGAGTCCCCCGAGGCATGCTCCTGGGGTTCATCGTCTCCGAGCGGGGCATCGAGGCCAACCCGGAGAAAATCGCGGCCATCACCAACATGGGGCCCATCAAGGACTTGAAAGGAGTACAGAGGGTCATGGGATGCCTTGCGGCTCTGAGCCGCTTCATCTCGCGCCTCGGCGAAAGAGGCCTACCCCTGTACCGCCTCTTAAGGAAGACCGAGCGTTTCACTTGGACCCCCGAGGCCGAGGAAGCCCTCGGGAACTTAAAGGCGCTCCTTACAAGCGCGCCCATCTTGGTGCCCCCCGCTGCCGGAGAAGCCCTCTTGATCTACATAGCCGCAACCACTCAGGTGGTCAGCGCCGCGATCGTAGTCGAGAGACGAGAAGAAGGACACGCATTGCCCGTCCAGAGGCCGGTCTACTTCATCAGTGAGGTACTGTCTGAGACCAAAATCCGCTACCCACAAATTCAGAAGCTACTGTATGCAGTAATTCTGACGCGGAGAAAGTTGCGACACTACTTCGAGTCTCATCCGGTGGCTGTGGTGTCATCCTTCCCCCTGGGGGAGATCATCCAGTGCCGAGAGGCCTCGGGTAGGATTGCAAAGTGGGCGGTGGAAATCATGGGCGAGACAATCTCGTTCACTCCTCGGAAGGCCATCAAGTCCCAAGTCTTGGCGAACTTTGTGGCTGAATGGGTCGACACCCAGCTTCCAGCAACTCCGATCCAACCGGAACTCTGGACCATGTTTTTCGACGGGTCGCTGATGAAGACAGGAGCGGGCGCGGGCCTGCTCTTCATCTCACCCCTCGGGAAGCACCTCCGCTATGTGATGCGCCTCCATTTCCCGGCGTCCAACAACGTGGCCGAGTACAAGGCTCTCGTTAACGGGTTGCACATCGCCATCGAGCTAGGGGTTCGGCGCCTCGACGCTCGTGGCGACTCATAGCTTGTCATCAACCAAGTCATGATGAACTCCCATTGCCGCGACCCGAAGATGGAAGCCTACTGCGACGAGGTTCAGCGCCTGGAGGACAAGTTCTACGGGCTCGAGCTCAACCACGTCGCTCGACGATACAACGAGACTGCGGACGAGCTGGCTAAAATAGCCTCGAGGCGGACAACAGTTCCCCCGGACGTCTTCTCCCGAGACCTACATCAACCCTCCGACAAGACCGACGACACGCCCGAGCCCGAGGAGGCCTCGGCCCAGCCCGAGGCACCCTTAGCCCCCGAGGGTGAGGCACTGCGCGTCGAGGAAGAGCAGAATGGGGTAACGCCTAATCAAAACTGGCAGACCCCGTACCTGCAATATCTCCACCGAGGAGAGCTACCCCTTGACAGAGCTGAGGCTCGGCGACTGGCGCGGCGCGCCAAGTCGTTCGTCTTGCTAGGTGACGGAAAGGAGCTCTACCACCGCAGCCCCTTAGGCATCCTCCAGCGATGCATATCCATCGCCGAAGGTCAGGAGCTATTGCAAGAAATACACTCGGGGGCTTGCGGTCATCACGCAGCACCTCGGACCCTCGTTGGAAACGCCTTCCGACAAGGTTTCTACTGGCCAACCGCGGTGGCCGACGCCACTAGGATTGTACGCACCTGCCAAGGGTGTCAATTCTACGCAAGGCAGACGCACCTACCTGCTCAGGCCTTGCAAACAATACCCATCACCTGGTCGTTTGTTGTGTGGGGTCTGGACCTCGTCGATCCCTTGCAGAAGGCACCCGGGGGCTTCACGCACCTGCTGGTCGCTATCGACAAATTCTTCAAGTGGATTGAGGTCCGACCCCTAAACAGCATCAGGTCCGAACAGGCAGTGGCGTTCTTCACCAACATCATCCATCGCTTTGGGGTCCCGAACTCCATCATCACCGACAACGGCACCCAGTTCACTGGCAGGAAGTTCCTGGACTTCTGCGAGGACCACCACATCCGGGTGGACTGGGCCGCCGTAGCTCACCCCATGACGAATGGGCAGGTAGAGCGTGCCAACAGCATGATTCTACAGGGACTCAAGCCGAGGATCTACAACGGCCTCAACAAGTTCGGCAGGCGATGGATGAAGGAACTCCCCTCGGTGGTCTGGAGTCTGAGGACGACGCCAAGCCGAGCCACGGGCTTCACGCCGTTCTTTCTAGTCTATGGGGCCGAGGCTATCTTGCCCACAGACTTAGAATACGGTTCCCCGAGGACAAGGGCGTACAACGACCGAAGCAACCAGACCAGCCGAGAAGACTCACTGGACCAGCTGGAAGAGGCTCGGGACATGGCCTTACTACACTCGGCGCGGTATTAGCAGTCCCTGCGACGCTACCACGCCCGAGGGGTTCGGTCCCGAGACCTCCAAGTGGGAGACTTGGTGCTTCAGCTACGACAAGACGCCCGAGGGCGTCACAAGCTCACGCCTCCCTAGGAAGGGCCATTCATCATCGCCAAGATTTTGAAGCCCGGAACATACAAGCTGGCCAACAGTCAAGGCGAGGTCTACAGCAACGCTTGGAACATCCGACAGCTACGTCGCTTTTACCCTTAAGATGTTTTCAAGTCGTTCATATGCCTCGTTCTCTTTACATACACAAATAAAGTCTACCCATCAAGGAAGGGTCAGCCTTGCCTCGGCAAAGCCCGACCGTCCCTCGGGGGCTAGAAGGGGGAACCCCCTCTGCGTCAAAATTTTCCTCGGAAAAAGTCTTTCTGTCAGAACGTCTTTCGTGCTTTTCGACTACTTCGATGGTGGGATCCTGAAAACGACGGAGTACACGTAAGCGGCAAGGCCAACCGAGCCGAGGGACTCCTACGCCTCTGGGATACGGATACCTCACTCATCACCTTCTGCGATAAGTAACTCACGCTCGGATAAGCGATTCCGCTGACCGAACAAGTCTTAACGCTCGAAAACTTTTCTGCCGAAACAATTTTTTGTGCCTTCTCGACTGTATCGATAATAGAACCCTGCGGACGAGTAAGAGTACACGTAGGCGGCAAGACCGACCGAGCCGAGGAACTCCTACGCCTCCGGGATACGGATACCTCATTCATCACCTTCCGTGAAAAGTAACTCTCGCTCGGATGAGCAATTCAGCTACCGACAAACAAGTCCTGATACTCGAAACTAGGGGAAAAGAAACGCAACTTTACAACACGACGACAGTATGTTTGGGCCTCGGCGGCCGCAAAAAACATACGCATACTACAGACAGACTGATCCTGTAGGTTCAGACATCAATAGGGGGAACAGCAGCACCCTCGGCATCGACTCCACCTTCGGCGGAATCCGACCCGGCCTCGGACGGCAACACGGTCGGAGGATCTCCACCTCGAAGGAAGATGTCAGCACCGCGCTTGGGCCATCGCCGCCAGGGTCTCCTCCAGGAACCCAGCCCGAGCAGACGGCTTGGTCAGCCGCTCTGTAGCCTCAGCCAGCTGACCCCTGAGGACATCAGCCCGGCTCATGGCCTCGGCAGCCCGACTCCAGGGTTGGTCCCGCTAGTGGACGACCTGGCCAGGTTCCAGCCACCGCTGCTACGCCTCCTCGGCCTAGGAAGTCCCCCGCTCCTGGGCCGACGAAGTTTCTTCTCCAGCCGACTCCGCCTCTGTCCACGCTCACACCGCTGCCTTCAGCTCCGGCTCATCGCAGAGCGGCCGAGGGTTTTCTTTAACTGAGCAAGAGAAGCCTCGGGCGGCAAGGCCGGGCGAGCCGAGGGACTCCTACGCCTCCGGGATATGGATACCTCACTCGTCACCTTCCGCACCGGGCAACTCACACTTGGTTAAGCGGTCCAGCTAGCCGATAGGCGAGTCCTGGTGCCCAAAATGAGGAAGAAACACGGTATTGCACCAAAAATACCCAGATGTTCAGGCCCCGACAGCCACAATGAACAGACACCGGCACTCAAGGTGCCATTACAAACGGAACTCTGGTTCCACTCCCGCAGGTACGAACAACCCCCCACATTGGAGAGCCTGCGGGACGACAAACTCCGGGTGACTCGCCGGCGACCTCTGCAGCAGCAGCGATGGTCCCAGGGCGGACGCTACCGCTGGAAGGCTCTCGTTCGCGTCCCCACTCGAGGGGCGAGAACCAGACATTAAAGCCAAAGAGCCGGTGGTCGGTCCGCGGGTGGCGCTGACAGTCTCGTCGGCGGAGAAGCTTTCTCCAGCTGCCACCACCTCAACACCGGCGGCGGCGTCCACCTGCCCACCAACACCGCACCAGCGGGCGCCGGCCGCCCCAAAGCGCACCGGCAGGTCCTCACTCTCGTCCTCGCCACGAAAACAAGAATGGGACCGTCCCAGAACATGAGTACCGCCCTCGCGGCGTACGACGTGTTGTGAGACCCCCCGGTGCGGCTGGCCACCGTCGCCCGGACAGAGGACGGAATGCTGCACCCTGGCTGGGCAGCAGGCCAGCAGCAGTTCGCCTTCCCCGGCATGGCTGGAGGGCGCCTCCTCTACAGAGCTGGAGGATGGTTTCCACCCCCAGAAGCTGGAGGAAGAAGCCTGATGCCAGCCCACGCGAAGGCAGGCCCCGGCTCGCCTCGCCCTCCGCCCCAGCAAGGATGATGAAGATCCTTGAAGCTGAGGGCGAGGCAGAGGCCGTAGCCCGGCTTGCTTCTCCCCACCATCGAACTAGTGGTCACCGTCTTGGGTGACCATTGGTGAGGGGATGCAGCCGGGCTGCCTGATGAAAATCCTTGAAGCCGAGCGATGGCTGAAAGGTACCAACTTCCGCGAAGTTGCGCTCCTCCAACAACAGCAAGACGAAAGCAACGCGGGCGCTCCCCATCCAGGGGCTCAGAAGGTGAAAGGATGCAAGGCATGAGGGGAGTACGAAGGCATGGCTGCCACCCAAGGGGGTCGCCCCCTTTTTAAAGGCGACTCTCCCCACTTGCGTCCTCAGGCGTCGCGGACTAAATCTTCACCAACACGCTCCAAGGTCCTCCCCCTACGACACGGGGGCTGGGTCCCACGCGTCATGCGAGCTGGCCCAGGACAGAAGAAGCCAAACCGTCGCGCGCAGAGCGTGTAATCGCCCAACAGTTACAAGCACTCCTCCATCTTCGCCTAAACCAGTGGGCAAAAGGGCGGACCGCCATGCAGGCGGCATGCAACCGCACCACGAGGATGCACCCCTTCGACTTCAACGTGCGAAAAACTACACCGCCTCTTGCGCCAGTACCGCGCCTTCTCGGCTGCGGAACCAGTGCCGCGACTCGAGGCGACCCTACGCATGGCCCAACAGTGCCAACCAAGCACATCGGTCACGGGTCAGTCAGCCGCGGGAGAAGGCGCGACTGTCGATATGGCCAAAAGTAGGCCGGTAGTAATGGCGGCGGCAGGCGGGCGGAAGCAGCAGTCAAATCGTCTGCAGGCTCACGTCCCCTCCTGGGACAACGAGAGAGCCCCCTCCCACAGCGTGAAGACGACGCACCCCTGTTCCGTTCCTCGAACGGCTGCCCCGCGAACCACTCGTCCCGTCGCATTAACACCGCGGCAGGGCAGGCGACACCTTTGGCAGGCGAAGCGGGCGACGCTTCACCTCCGCCATAATGACCGCGTCAAAAAAGGTGCGCCACATCGTTCAATTTCGTATCCTTTTCCTCTTCCCCTTTCTCTCTCTTGCTACAGGGACCGGGAAAGGGGATACTCTGAAAGGGATCCTTCTCTGCGAAGGAAGCGGGCCCCGAGCCCTCCTACTGATCAGAGGTTCGAAGGCTGGCCCCTCAGAAGGGTTCGACAGCCGCCTTAGAGCACGCGGGCCCCGAGCCCCCCTACTGGTCGGAGGTTCGAAGGCTGGCCCCTCGGAAGGGTTCGACAGCCGCCTCAGGCCACTCGGGCTCTGCGCCCACTACTGATCAGGGGTTCGAAGGCTGGCCCCCCGAAGGGTTCGACAGCCGTCTTAGAACACGCAGAGCGAGGGATGACTCTGGGTACGTGAGAGCACCTAGAGGGGGGGTGAATAGGTGATCCTGTGAAACTTGAAACTTAATCCACAAAAACTTGGTTAGGCGTTAGCACAATAATGCCAAGTGGCTAGAGAGGAGTCTCAACAAAACACAATAACCACAAGAGGTCAATCACAGAGATGGCACAGTGGTTTATCCCGTGGTTCGGCCAAGACCAACGCTTGCCTACTCCACGTTGTGGCGTCCCAACGGACGAGGGTTGCAATCAACCCCTCTCAAGCGGTCCAAAGACCCACTTGAATACCACGGTGTTTTGCTTGCTTTACTATATCCCGTTTGCGAGGAATCTCCACACTTTGGAGCCTCTCGCCCTTACACTTGAAGTTCACAAAGAAGCACGGAGTAAGGGAGGGATGAGCAACACACTCAAGACAAGAAATCACAGCAACACCACGCACACAAGTCACAACAAGAGCTCACAACACAACTCAATGAGTTCACAACTCAACTAGAGCTCTAATTGCTATTGCAAGGAATCAAAAGCGCAGAATCGATGTCTTAGTGCTTAGGAATGCTTAGAGAATGCTTGGTGTACTCCTCCATGCGCCTAGGGGTCCCTTTTATAGCCCCAAGGCAGCTAGGAGCCGTTGAGTGCATTCCAGGAAGGCAATTCTTGCCTTCTGTCGCCTGGTGCACCGGACAGTCCGGTGCGGATTTCCTTCCTTATTTGGCGAAGCCGACCGTTGGCAGCCTTGGAGCCGTTGGCGCACCGGACACTGTCCGGTGCACACCGGACAGTCCGGTGCCCCCTACTAGCCGTTGGCTCGGCCACGTGTCCCGCGCGGATCGCGCGGCCGACCGTTGGCTCACCGGACAGTCCGGTGTACACCGGACAGTCCGGTGAATTTTAGCCGTACGCCGTTAATTACTTCCTGAGAGCAGCTAGTTCGCCTGAGCCAGCCTGGTGCACCGGACACTGTCCGGTGCACCACCGGACACTGTCCGGTGCACCACCGGACAGTCCGGTGCACCTAGACAGAGCTGGCTTTGGCTGAACAAGGCCATCTCTTCTCCAATTCGATTTCTCCTGTTTCCAGCACTTAGACACAATACATTAGTCTATAAAACAATGTACTAAGTCTGAGAAACATACCTTTATGCTTGATTTGTACTTTGTCCACCATTTTACACTCAGGCACTTGTGTTGGACACTAAATCACCAAAATACTTAGAAATGGCCCAAGGGCACATTTCCCTTTCAATCTCCCCCTTTTTGGTGATTTATGCCAACACAACATAAAGCAAGTAGAACAAGTATAAAATCAATTCAAATAAGAACTCAAATTTGTTTTGAATCAAATTTGGCATATATGGATCATTCTTTGCCACCACTTGGTTTGTTTTTGCAAATCAAACTCAATTTCCTATCTCTAAGTCAAACACACATGTTGAAACATAAAGTGAGATATTTCACGAGAAATTTATCAAGGATTCAAAAACTCCCCCTTTTTCCCATAATTAAACCTTCTCCCCACAGGAGACCAACTTTTGACAATAAGAGCAATTAAGAGTATTTTGACAAACAAAAACTCTAACTCTACTATTTTCAAAATTCACAAGTGGTAGCTGATCCATTTATTGCTTTGGCCTTATTTTCTCCCCCTTTGGCATCAAGCACCAAAACGGGATCAATTTTGGCCCTTTAACCCCATTGCCTCACCAAAATCTTCAACTAAGAGTAAAAAGGCAATAAGAGTACTCAGATGAACTTGGAAGAAGTTACTCTTTCATCGGAGTGCAGTGGAAGTCTTGCATGGTCCAAGTCCACCTTTTCCCTTTCAAACCACCTCCTTTGTTGAGGTCGGTGTGTCCGTCGGTTCCCATTGGAGTCTTTGCGGGCTTGGCGTCCTTCATCCCAAACCGCTTGATCAAGTCTTGCGTGTACTTGGTTTGAGAGATGAAGGTCCCATCCTTGAGTTGCCTCACTTGGAACCCAAGGAAGTAGCTTAACTCGCCCATCATCGACATCTCGAATTTTTGAGTCATCACCCTGCTAAACTCTTCACAAGACTTTTGGTTAGTAGAACCAAATATTATGTCATCAACATAAATTTGGCACACAAAAAGATCACCATCACAAGTCTTAGTACAAAGAGTTGGATCGGCTTTCCCAACCTTGAAAGCATTAGCAATTAAAAAGTCTCTAAGGCATTCATACCATGCTCTTGGGGCTTGCTTAAGTCCATAGAGCGCCTTAGAGAGCTTACACACGTGGTCGGGGTACCGTTCATCCTCGAAGCCAGGGGGTTGCTCTACATACACCTCCTCCTTGATTGGCCCATTCAAGAAAGCGCTCTTCACATCCATTTGGAACAACCTGAAAGAATGGTGAGCGGCATATGCTAGCAAAATACGAATGGACTCTAGCCTAGCCACAGGAGCAAAAGTCTCCTCAAAGTCCAAACCTGCGACTTGGGCATAACCTTTTGCCACAAGTCGTGCCTTGTTCCTTGTCACCACCCTGTGCTCGTCTTGTTTGTTGCGGAACACCCACTTGGTTCCCACAACATTTTGCTTGGGACAAGGCACTAGTGTCCAAACTTCATTTCTTTTGAAGTTGTTGAGCTCCTCCTGCATGGCCAACACCCAGTCCGGATCTAGCAAGGCCTCTTCTACCCTGAAAGGCTCAATAGAAGAGACAAAGGAGTAATGCTCACAAAAATTAACTAATCGAGACCGAGTAGTTACTCCCTTGCTAATATCACCCAAAATTTGGTCGACGAGATGATCCCTTTGAATCATCGCTCGAACTTGGGTTGGAGGTGCCGGTTGCGTTTCTTCCTCCATTACATGATCATCTTGTGCTCCCCCTTGATCACACGCCTCCTGTTCATCATCTTGAGTTGGGGGTTGCACCATTGTTGAGGAAGAAGGTTGTTCTCGTTCATCTTGTTCCTGTGGCCGCACATCTCCAATCGCTATGGTGCGTATTGCGGCCGTTGGAACTTCTTCTTCATCTACATCATCAAAATCAACAACTTGCTCTCTTGGAGAGCCATTAGTCTCATCAAATACAACGTTGCTAGAGACTTCAACCAACCCCGATGATTTGTTGAAGACTCTATACGCCTTTGTATTTTAGTCATAACCTAACAAAAACCCTTCTACGGCTTTGGGAGCAAATTTGGAATTCCTACCCTTCTTCACTAGAATGTAGCATTTACTCCCAAAAACTCGGAAATACGAAACATTGGGTTTGTTACCGATTAGAAGCTCATATGACGTCTTCTTGAGGAGGCGATGAAGGTAGACCCTGTTGATGGCGTGGCAAGTCGTGTTCACGGCTTCCGACCAAAAGCACTCGAGGGTCTTGAACTCTCCAAGCATCGTCCTCGCCATGTCTATAAGAGTCCTTTTCTTCCTTTCTACCACACCATTTTGCTGTGGTGTGTAGGGAGCGGAGAACTCGTGCTTGATCCCTTCCTCCTCAAGGTATTTCTCCACTTGAAGGTTCTTGAACTCGGACCCATTGTCGCTCCTTATCTTCTTCACCTTGAGCCCAAACTCGTTTTGAGCTCTCCTTAGGAAGCGCTTGAGGGTCCCTTGGGTTTCAGTTTTATCCTGCAAAAAGAATACCCAAGTGAAGCGGGAAAAGTCATCAACAATAACTAGACCATACTTACTTCCTCCTATGCTTAGATAGGCGACGGGTCCGAAGAGGTCCATATGTAGCAGCTCCAGAGGTCTTGACGTGGTCATCACATTCTTGCTGTGATGCGCTCCTCCCACTTGTTTACCTGCTTGACAAGCTACACAAGGTCTATCTTTTTCGAAAGTAACATTGGTTAGACCTATCACGTGTTCTCCCTTTAGAAGCTTGTGAAGGTTCTTCATCCCCACATGTGCTAAGCGGCGATGCCACAGCCAGCCCATGCTAGTCTTAGCAATTAAGCATGCATCTAGACCGGCCTCCTCTTTTGCAACATCAACTAAATAAAGTTTGCCGTCTAATACACCCTTAAAAGCTAATGAATCATCACTTCTTCTAAAGACAGACACATCTACATTTGTGAATAGACAATTCTATCCCATATTGCATAATTGACTAACAGATAACAAATTATATCCAAGAGACTCAACTAAAAACACATTAGATATAGAGTGCTCGGATGAAATAGCAATTTTACCTAACCCTTTTACCTTGCCTTGATTCCCATCACCGAATATTATTGAATCTTGGGAATCCTTGTTTTTGACGTAGGAGGTGAACATCTTCTTCTCCCCCGTCATATGGTTTGTGCATCCGCTGTCGATAATCCAGCTTGAACCCCCGGATGCATAAACCTGCAAGGCAAATTCAGGCTTGGGTCTTAGGTACCCAACTCATGTTGGGTCCTACAAGGTTAGTACAAATATCCTTAGGGACCCAAATGCAAGTTTTGTCTCCCTTGCATTTTGCCCCTAATTTTCTAGCAACTATCTTTCTATCCTTTCTACAAATAGCAAAGGAAGCATTTAAAGCATGATATATTGTAGAAGGTCCATTCATAACTTTCCTGGGAACATGAACACTATTCTTTCTAGGCACATGATGAATATTTTTCCTAGGCATATCTCTACCATGCATATAGGAAGAACCAGAAGCAAACATGGCATGAGAGTCAAAAGCATCATAAGCATTACAACTCCTATAAGACTGTCTTCTATCATGGTACATAAAAGCATGGTTCCTTTTAGCACTACTAGCCATAGGGGCCTTCCCTTTCTCCTTGGCGGAGATGGGAGCCTTATGGCTTGTTAAGTCCTTGGCTTCCCTCTTGAAGCCAAGTCCATCCTTAATTGAGGGGTGTCTACCAATCGTGTAGGCATCCCTTGCAAATTTTAGCTTGTCAAATTCATCCTTGCTAGTCTTAAGTTGGGCATTAAGACTAGCTAATTCATCATTCAATTTGGAAATTGAAACTAGGTGTTCACTACAAGCATCAATGTCAAAATCTTTACACCTATTGCAAATCATAACATGTTCTACACATGAGTTAGATTTACTAGCTATAACTAACTTAGCATTTAAATCATCATTTATGCTCCTTAAGCTAGAAATTGTCTCATGGCAAGAAGATAGTTCACAAGAAAGCATTTCATTTCTCTTAACTTCTAAAGCATGAGATTTTTGTGCCTCTACAAATTTGTCATGCTCTTCATATAAAAGGTCCTCTTGTTTCTCTAAAAGTTTATCCTTTTCATTCAAGGCATCAATCAATTCATTAATCTTATCTATTTTAGTTCTATCCAATCCCTTGAACAGACTAGAGTAATCTATTTCTTCATCACTAGACTCATCATCACTAGAAGAATCATAAGTGGCATTGTTTCGAGTACATACCTTCTTCTCCTTCGCCATGAGGCATGTGTGACGCTCATTGGGGAAGAGGGATGACTTGTTGAAGGCGGTGGCGGCGAGTCCTTCATTGTCGGAGTCGGATGACGAACAATCCGAGTCCCACTCCTTGCCAAGGTGTGCCTCGCCCTTAGCCTTTTTGTATGCCTTCTTCTTCTCCCTCTTGTTCCCCTGTTCCTGGTCACTATCATTATCGGGCAAGTTAGCGATAAAATGACCAATCTTACCACACTTGAAGCATGAGCGCTTCCCCTTTGTCTTGGTCTTGCTTGGCTGCCCCTTGTGACCCTTTAGCGCCGTCTTGAAGCGCTTGATGATGAGAGCCATCTCTTCATCATTTAGCCCTGCCGCCTCAATTTGTGCCACCTTGCTAGGTAGCGCCTCCTTGCTTCTTGTTGCCTTGAGAGCAAAGGGTTGAGGCTCATTGATTGGACCATTCAATGCGTCGTCCACGTATCTTGCCTCCTTGATCATCATTCGCCCGCTCACGAACTTCCCAAGAACTTCTTCGGGCGACATCTTGGTGTACCTAGGGTTTTCACGAATATTGTTCACCAGATGTGGATCAAGTACAGTAAAGGACCTTAGCATTAGGCGAACGACGTCGTGGTCCGTCCATCGCGTGCTTCTGTAGCTCCTTATTTTGTTGATGAGGGTCTTGAGCCGGTTGTATGTTTGGGTTGGCTCCTCGCCCCTTATCATTGCAAATCTTCCGAGCTCGCCCTCTACTAACTCCATCTTGGTGAGCAAGGTGACGTCGTTTCCCTCATGAGAGATCTTGAGGGTGTCCCAGATCTGCTTGGCATTGTCTAAGCCGCTCACCTTATGATACTCGTCCCTGCACAAAGAGGCTAACAACACAGTAGTAGCTTGTGCATTTTTATGAATCTGTTCATTAATAAATACAGGACTATCCGAGCTATCAAATTTCATTCCATTCTCAACAATCTCCCATATACTTGGATGGAGAGAGAACAGGTGACTACGCATTTTGTGACTCCAAAATCTGTAGTCCTCCCCATCAAAGTGTGGAGGTTTGCCAAGAGGGATGGAAAGCAAATGTGCATTTGAGCTATGCGGAATATGAGAGTAATCGAAAGAAAAGTTCGAATTAACCGTCTTTCTTTTGTCGTAGTCGTTGTCGTCGTTGTCCTTTTGGGAAGAAGTGGACTCATCGCTGTCGTCGTAGTAGATGATCTCCTTGATGCGTCTTGTCTTCTTCTTCTTCCCATCTTTGCGTTTGTGGCCCGAGCCCGAGTCGGTAGGCTTGTCATCTTTGGGCTCGTTGACGAAGGACTCCTTCTCCTTATCATTGATCACAATCCCCTTGCCCTTAGGATCCATCTCTTCGGGCGGTTAGTCCCTTTCTTGAAGAGAACGGCTCCGATACCAATTGAGAGCACCTAGAGGGGGGGTGAATAGGTGATCCTGTGAAACTTGAAACTTAATCCACAAAAACTTGGTTAGGCGTTAGCACAATAATGCCAAGTGGCTAGAGAGGAGTCTCAACAAAACAAAATAACCACAAGAGGTCAATCACAGAGATGGCACAGTGGTTTATCATGTGGTTCGGCCAAGACCAACGATTGCCTACTCCACGTTGTGACGTCCCAACGGACGAGGGTTGCAATCAACCCCTCTCAAGCGATCCAAAGACCCACTTGAATACCACGGTGTTTTGCTTGCTTTACTATATCCCGTTTGCGAGGAATCTCCACACTTTGGAGCCTCTCGCCCTTACACTTGAAGTTCACAAAGAAGCACAGAGTAAGGGAGGGATGAGCAACACACTCAAGACAAGAAATCACAGCAACACCACGCACACAAGTCACAACAAGAGCTCACAACACAACTCAATGAGTTCACAACTCAACTAGAGCTCTAATTGCTATTGCAAGGAATCAAAAGCGCGGAATCGATGTCTTAGTGCTTAGGAATGCTTAGAGAATGCTTGGTGTACTCCTCCATGCGCCTAGGGTCCCTTTTATAGCCCAAGGCAGCTAGGAGCCGTTGAGTGCATTCCAGGAAGGCAATTCTTGCCTTCTGTCGCCTGGTGCACCGGACAGTCCGGTGCACCACCGGACACTGTCCGGTGCGGATTTCCTTCCTTATTTGGCGAAGCCGACCGTTGGCAGCCTTGGAACCGTTGGCACACCGGACACTGTCCGGTGCCCCCTACTAGCCGTTGGCTCGGCCACGTGTCCCGCGCGGATCGCGCGGCCGACCGTTGGCTCACCGGACAGTCCGGTGAATTTTAGCCGTACGCCGTTAATTACTTCCCGAGAGCAGCTAGTTCGCCTGAGCCAGCCTGGCGCACCGGACACTATCCGGTGCACCACCGGACAGTTCGGTGCACCCAGACAGAGCTGGCTTTGGCTGAACAAGGCCATCTCTTCTCCAATTCGATTTCTCCTGTTTCCAGCACTTAGACACAATACATTAGTCTCTAAAACAATGTACTAAGTCTGAGAAACATACCTTTATGCTTGATTTGTACTTTGTTCACCATTTTACACTCAGGCACTTGTGTTGGACACTAAATCACCAAAATACTTAGAAATGGCCCAAGGGCATATTTCCCTTTCAGTACGTCCGATACATGGCCGAGACTCGGGCTACGCTCCCGAGGTACCCTAGGACATTTCCGAGACCAGTAGGAGCGATTCTGTAACGGAATCCCATCAGAGGGAGGCATCGAGCCCTCGAACCCTATCAAACGGGACCGGGTCCAGAAAATCACATGCAGGTACTTTTGGAGCGCGCCTCTGGGCCACTAGCCGAACCTTATCGAACGGGGCACGGGCGTCCACTCGGATCACCCGTTAGCAACTCACTGGAGACACCATGTTCGGCGCCCTCCGAGGGCAACATGGCGCTTTCCCCCCTCCTCCTTGCGGAAAGGCGACGAAGGGGCGTATGATAAAAGCCGAGTCAATCCTTGACCGTCCTCTCGCCCTGTGCGGACGCTCGGGGGCTGCTCTCGCAAACCCGGCTCCGGCCAAAACGTTGACAGCGTCAACATACCAGCCCGAGAACTCGGAACCTGACCATGCACCCGGGTAACGATCAGATCGCATGAGGGAACAACCAGACCGACCTAGGTGTCACGAAAAACACTAAGACCTCAGAGGAGTCAAACCACTCCTCTGAGGCCTCGGGGGCTACACCCGGCGGGTGCGCTCGCGCGCACCCATCGGAACAAAGTGTAACCGAGAAAGGCCGGTCCCCTTGCAAAAAAAGTGCGACAAAGCCTCCAAGCGAGTACCAACACTCCCTTTGAGGCTCGGGGGCTACTGTCAGGGACCATAATTAGGGGTACCCCCAAGACTCCTAAACTCGGCTGGTAACCACCATCAGCACAAAGCTGCAAAGGCCTGATGGGCGCAATTCAGGTCAAGGCTCAGTCCACTCAAGGGACACGATCTCGCCTCGCCCGAGCCCAGCCTCGGGCAGGAACAGTAGACCAAGGCAGATTCACGCCTCGCCCGAGGGCTTCCTCAAGTAACGGGCGCACCTTCGACTCGCCCGAGGACCAGCTCGGGCAGGCTTCGCAGTGAAGCAACCTTGGCCAGATCGCCTTGCCAACCGATCGTATCGCAGGAGCATTCAATGCAAGGATCGCCTGACACCTTATCCTGACGCGCGTTCCTCAGTCGACAGGGCCGAAGTGACCGCAGTCACTTCGCCCCTCCACTGACTCACCTGACAGGAAAACAGCGCCGCCTGCCCTGCTCCGACTGTTGTGCCACCCGCCAGGGTGAGGCTGATAGCAGCCAAGTCCAGCCTTAGGCACCATAGGAAGCTCCGCCTCGCCCGATCCCAGGGCTCGGCCCCCGCCTCGACCTCGGACAACGGTCTCCGCCTCGCCCGACCCCAGGGCTCGGACTCAACCTCGACCTCAGAAGACGGTCTCCGCCTCGCCCGACCCCAAGGCTCGGACTCAACCTCAACCCCGGAAGACGGTCTCCGCCTCGCCCGACCCCAGGGCTCGGACTCCACCTCAACCTCGGAAGACGGTCTCCGCCTCGCCCGACCCCAGGGCTCGGACTCCACCTCGACCCCGGAAGACGGTCTCCGCCACGCCCGACCCCAGGGCTCGGACTAAGCCTCGACCTCGGAGGAGTCACCGCCTCGCCCGACCTCGGGCTTGGACCGACCACGCCGCAGGAGGTTACATCATTACCCTACCCCTAGCTAGCTCAGGCTACGGGGAACAAGACCGGCGTCCCATCTGGCTCGCCCCGGTAAACAAGTAATGATGGCACCCCGCGTGCTCCATGACGACGGCGGTTCTCAGCCCCCTACGAAAGCAAGGAGACGTCAGCAAGGCTCCGACAGCCCCGACAGTTGTACTTCTACAGGGTTTAAGCGCTCCTCCGACAGCCACGACACCACATGAACAGGGCACCAACACCTCTCCGACAACCACGTCGGCATGTACATAGGGCTCTGGCTCCTCTCTGCTAGACACGTTAGCACATTGCTACACTCCCCATTGTACACCTAGGCCTTCTCCTTACGTCTATAAAGGGAAGGTCCAGGGCCCTCGTACAAAAAGGTGGCCCCGCGGGAGGATGGGCTGACGCACAGGCTCCCACTCTCTCTCTCCTCCGCGAACGCTTGTAACCCCCTACTGCAAGCGCATCCGCCCTGGGCGCAGGATAAACACGAGCCGCGGTTCCCTCTCTTGTTTCCCCCTTGTGTTCCATCTCGCGCCGACCCATCTGGGTTGGGACACGCAGCGACAATTTACTCGTCGGTCCAGGGACCCCCCGGGGGTCGAAACGCCGACAATTATATAGGTCAAATAACATGATCAAGGACACACTTTCCTTCTATAGAAAACTCCTGCTGCTCAGATGTTGCTTAGAGTCTTCATAGGGTTGGTCTCATGATCCCTCTATCGAGGATTTTCTGAGGGTGAATTTATGAATTAGACTGGTTTAGGCTTTCGTCGTGAGATAATACACTATTGATTTGTTATGCTCTGATCTGTTATGCTCTAAATTTATGAGTTTGGTGGTTATTGATCTGTTATGCTCTGATCTATGCTCTCGGGGACTCCTCCACCTCTACTTATATAGTCCAAGGAGGAAGCGGTTATAAGGGTGAATACGAGTATGCTACATAATAGATCTAATCTAGTAATGTGGTCCTATGAGAATCCACCTCTATAATTAGAAGTGTGTCCTTCTTATCCGTTAGAATCTTTTCTTATTAATTTAGGACTTTGTCTTGTATGTTGGGATACTGTCCTATCTGTTTAGGATTCTAACCTATCTCTTATGTATCAATAATATCTTTGTCATATTTGTACTTCTAGAGTACTACTCATATTAGACCTCCCAATAATCATGACGACTGAGTCCAGGGACACCAGATAGGAAACGACTAAGTGAACCCTACGTGTTAGTCACTGCAATTAAGAGTCCACGTGTGCAGCTTGGCAAATTTTAAAATTATGCACAAAAATTGTTGCATTATTTCTTTTCCTATTCATATCCTAAAATTTGGAAATTTCAGGATCTCACATGTTATCACCACTTAACAATATTAACTCAGCAACAAAAAAGATGTTCATACTCTTGCACCATTGTCCCTCTTTTTATCAATTCTTTGCCAATTTGCCCCTATTTTGATACAAAAGTTTGAAATATAATTGTAATATAAATCTGACCATAAATTTTGGGAATCAATATTTCAAGTTTGAATTTAGAGTATTTCAAAATTAATGAAAATAAGTTGAATTGGCCATTAAAATTTGACAAATTTAAATTATATATTTAAAATATTTTAATTATAATATATTTTCAAAATTATAGTTAAAATATTTTTATTTTTTTCAAAACTTTATGTTAAATTCAAATTATTTTCACCAATTTAGAAATATTTTTAGATTCAAAGATGAAATATTGATTTTTAAAATTTGCGGTCAGATTTATGTGACAATTATATTTCAAACTTTCTTATCTAAGTAGGTACAAATTTGGAACCGTTGATAAAAAGGGCAATGATTTAAGGATATGAATGTCTTTTTGCGGGCGAATTAACACTGTTAAGTGATGATAATGGAATAGGGGCAAATTGCATGTTCATTTCAAAAAAAAGAGAAATACATGCAAACTTTTAAAAGCAGATGTTTCGAGCAGGGCAACCATCTAACAACCTCTTACAATAATTAGCATTTCAACTATTTAGCACTACTGGCTGGTTTCATTATCCTCCGATATCTCCTAGAGTTGAGGTTCGATGCACTTTTTAAAATTATGTTTAAATTAGCCAATGCAGTTCAATTTAGTAGATTATAGACACATTTAGTCGAGCTAGATGAAGTTACTAAATTATAGCTTCAATTGTACAAATTTGGTTATTGAAACTATATTTGTTTTGTTGTAGTTGAACATACTCAATCGTACATATTTAATCTATTTGAACTTGTTGGGGGCCTTCCTCTTCAGAAGGTTCTCAAAAATATAATTAACCACTTGTTTTTAGCATAAGCTATTACAGTGAGCTTCGTCTTCAGGATGCAAGTCTTTTCATCATGATGAAGGCATATGAGATGAAGATATGATCTAAAGATGATAAGAATAAACGTCGAAGCTATCGCCAGATTGACACCTTTGGCTCGTAATGGAGATGGAGTATGATGATGATGCTGACCAAAGGGGAAAAGGATTACTTAGTCCTTAATGAATTGTACTACGGTCATAAGTGAATATTGAGAACATAAATGTACTTTTACCTGGGCTGCGTCCCATGCCTATAAATAGATGAACAGTAGCATCGTATTGTTCACGCTGATTGGTAATCTCTCTCGCATCAACGCGTTCGAGCAAGCCGAAGGTATCATTGTAATGTAGATCTTGTTAATATGCATACATGTTCTGTGAAATGGAAATACGAATGAGTCGATGGGATACACTTGTTGTTTTCGTCTCTTCGCATTATTGTTTATCTATGAAATGATGAAAGGCATGTTCTTCATGACCTTCGTCTGATGATCATTATGTCCATGAGGAGATAATGCTTCGGAAGACGAAGATCCCTAATATTTAACAACAGTGTTGCCTTGTTCTTAATTCACAGCATTTAAGAATAGGTGACAAACACCCACGTTTCGGAAGAAGTGGTCAGGTTCTTGGATGAAGGAACGGTTTTACATGAAGAATGACTTGAATCGGAGGGAGAATGTGAAAGGAATTATCCAACGTCCTATATGGCCACGCTTTGGCATTAGAAGGCCACCCATCGCACTTGGAAATGAAGTGCAAGCGTGCCAAGTTGCTTTCAACACCGTATGCACCTATATTGGTACAAGAGACTTGGTTTAAGAGCATATTGCTTATAAAGAATGGCCACTTACGAGCGAATGGAAAATGTCGAAGGAAGCCGTCGCTAGCTCTAGCCAGGATGGCCTGGTTTATCTGAAGTATACTTTTCAGTTCAGAAACCAATTTGATCAGCCAAATGATGATTGGCTGGACGCTATTGAGGCAACAAGTGATGAACTACTTGGAGCGTACTCGAAGGTAGAAGACGAAGCTATGACGGCTGCCTTCGGCGCTCGCGGTAAAAAGAGGTTGAATAGAGTATTTGATGTTATTGGGTTCATTTACCCAGACTACTTCTATCCCGCCTAAAAACAAGGGAGGAAAAGGAAAGTTGTTGCTTCGATATCTACTGGTGCGTCGAAGTTAAAGAAAATCAAGGTTTTGACATGTAGACCGAAGCGCATCGAGACGACTGATGTGCCGAAGTTAATTGAAAGGGCGAAAACAACACCCCTAGCCAGAGAGATTATTCCTGCTATGCCTATTGAAGCCGTTGCAGACCCGACCAGAGAGCCGGAACCGGAGAAGGTAGCAGAAAAGGTACCAGAACAGCCTAAGATGATGGTGACAGCGCTACCGAAACTGTCAGCTACTATAGGAACTCCAAGGAAGTAGAGGATGGCTAGTGTTTTGGAAGCTGTTTTAGAATCTATGAAAACGCCGCCTCCTTCTTCTGCCGAAGCTTCTGGCAGCAAAGGTGAAGATGTCATAGAGATGATCACTGCCAGTACTTCTGCTCATGCCGAGGCAGGACCTTCGGAAACTGCATTAGAAAATCTTGCGGAAGAGAGCCGTCTAGAGAAACCCTCGGCACCTGCTCCCGAAGCACCTTCCAAGAGTGATTTGAATTTTATTGTTCAACATGATTCGGGAAAACAACTATGAGCAGAGCAAGTTGCCGAAACCGAACATTATGCAAAGGAGCTGAAGTACCCCCAGGGATCCTTGGTATATGGAGGAGATATCGATGATGATTTCCTCTACTGTCTACCTGACGGTAAGGAGATCAATATTTGACGTGAAATGATGGATAACATGGAGTTACCGAAGCTTGAACTCGGCTTATCTGCGATGTCCAAGGATCAGCTTGCAGATAGCCTAGCCTACAACAACCTGAAGGTGTGTATACTTTGATTTTTCATTTTGCAATTTGTGTTAAGATAAACTATTTGTGTGGTATTTCTTATCGTCGTTACATGTTCACTCTTTGTTTTCCAGGGCTTGATTCTAAGCAAGGCTGTGAAAGCCCAAAAAGATGCAGAGGATACGATCCTACTTTCTTTAGTGGAAAAACTAAAATCTAGCGAAGCCAGGCTTTCTGCTCAAACCGAAGCTCATGAAGCAGAGTTGCAAGAGCTAAAGAAGAAAGTTGCCAAAGCAACTGAGAATTTTGAAGTTGAAGTGGTAAAACATGAAAGATGTGAAATTGAGAGATCACGGGCACAGAAGAATGTCGATGAGTGTAACACCCTGAATTTGGGGTATAAAATTTCTTTGCTCATATCCACAAATTCAGGTGTTATTCCTCTCATCTCATCTTCTCCAATCTCTTGTTTTCTTTTTTTAGAAGAAGAGTGGTTATTTTTAATCGTAAAGGTAATTATAATCTAGTAGAAAAGAGAACAATGGTTGTTGCATCATGTTAGAAAGCATTTGTTCTTTTTGGTTGATGAATGAGTTGCTCAATCTTTCATCTAATTATTTATTTTCGCATAGTGTCAAACTGAAATAAATAGAAAAGAGAAAGAAAAAGAAAAGAAAAGGAAAAACAGATTTCAGCCCAGCCCCCTTCCCCCTCTTTCTCCCCCCCCCCCCGCTCGGCCCACCGCGCCTGCGCCCCCTCGCGGGCCCGCGCGTGTCGCGGCCCACCCCAGCCCCCGCGCCATGCGGCCCAGCTCGCGCGCCAGCGCTGCGGCCGGCCCACGTGCGCCCCTCGCCTGCGCTCGGGCTAGTGGCCAGCAGGCCTAGCTCCCCCGCAGCAGCCCAACCGCGCGCGCCTGGCGGCCTAGGTGCCGCGCGCCCTGCGTGCGTGCGCACACGCCGCGCGTGGGGCGGTTCCAGCGCCTGCCGCCGCCACTACTCATTGGGGCCCACGCGCCAGGACGCAAATTGCTGCCGTTCGTCTTCCCAGAACCGCCCGCTACGCAGATTTCTCCTCGCCAGACGCATGAATTCTTCGCCCGAGTGCCCAGTTTTCTCGCCCACGACCTCGTCGCGACCTCGCCGTGCTCCCGGCCATCAACGCCTTTGCGCAGCGCCTCCCCGCGCCGAGCAGCTCCGTGGTCGATCCCCGCTCGCCGCGCAACCGCCGTCGTCAACCTCCGCTCGCCGACCTCGCTGCGTCCCGCCCGGAGTCGCCGCGCCGTCGAGGTGAGCTCGCCCCGTCCTCTCTCCCCTTCCCTATCTTCTCTCTATCCCACCACGGACCGTCCCCGCAGCCCCTTGTCGCGCCGTTTCACTTCGCCGGCGAGACCTCGCTCAGTCGCTGCCCGGCGTCGCGGCCAGGGGGACCTGCGCAGCGACTCGTCCCTGCCGCGGACTCCCCTCCGGCCAGCGCGCAGCCTAGCTCCCTTGTGCGCGACTGAACTCCCTGCTGTCGCGGCCTGCAGCGCGCAGCAAGCCCGATCCCCCGACGTGCAGACCCCGCGCGCCCTCGCCTCGTCCCTGCGTGCAGCGGCCGAGTAGCTGCGCACTCGGCGCGCTCAGACCCGTCCCCATGCCGCGCAACCCAAGCTCAGCGCGCACTCACAGCACGCCCAGCCGCGTTGACGTTTAGCGCAGTAGCAGCCGTTCGCCGTCGAACCTCGCCCTTGTGCGTCGCAGCTGCGTTGCTGCGCGCTCGCCGCTGCCAGCTCGCCCCGACCGTTCGTCTATCGTCGCCGTGCCTCGCTACAGTTACCTAGAGCATCGCGTACTCGTCAAGTCTCACGCGCGCAATTTCGCACGTGATCACGGGTATCGCGCGCACCGTCGTCGTTGTTTGTAGAGTCCTCGCGCTGTTTCGCGCGTGTCGCGCGCGCAGTTTGCGCGCAATAATTATTTACTTCGTTATAATCGTCCGTACGCGTTAGTCAATTAGTTCTCGTATTAATCACCGATTAATTGATGATTCTTTTGTTATCTAAAATATTCCACACAAGTAGTTTACGTCAACTAAATTGAACTTAGAAATATAATTTTCGCGTTTAAACGTAATATAGGTTGTTCGTCGTCACGTCATTATTTAGCCGCGGTTTGTTAATTATTTAATGTGTCGTGCGTCGCACAACGAGTGCGCGCGCTCGCATTTGCTTGCGCGCAGTGCGTCGACGGGACTCCGTCTACGTTCGCATACCCTTCGTCTACCCCTAGACGGCTCCCGTCTACCCCCGTCTAACCCCGTGCGCGTTCGTGTCGTTCGCCATCGCCCGCGCGTCGCGCAATAAATCGTCGCGTGCTGTCCGCGCGCGTTGTGCGTGCTGTTCACACGTGTCGTCGTGCGTTTTACGCACGCTAATGATTCATCTCACCTAGAATAGCTCACGCTAATTAAATATATATTTAAGCAACGGTTATTCGAACAACACACTAATCGGGACTAAGTAGTAATTTTACTCGGCATATGATTATTGTCCGTTAATAGGATTACGTCGAACTAAGTATTGTAATTCACGTTCGCTTAGTGTAAACGTGATATCCCTCGACCGTAGCATATGTCGTCTTGGTTCGGTTCTCGCGTAGTCGTAGATGCGAATTCTTTGTCGCGTGCATATTTATTTGATCTATACTGTTGTATGGTGTACTGTTTTCTACCATTTCAAGAATGTTGAATGTATGTTTGCACTCGCGTAGATATCGGGTCGTTCGTGGAGTCTGAGGGAATTGCAGGAGAAGACCCTGAGCAGCAGCAGCTTGGTGAAGGCAAGTGTCCTCTGACCCATTATGTCCTATTCACTTATAATTCACTTTCCCGCGGTATTTAATTGAAATCTAAGGATTGACTAGCTTTATACTTTACCTTATCCTTGATGACCTTTTGGGTGATTATGGTTAGCATTTTGCTATTGCCTTAATTTAATCAATGAACATGATGTGACTATTTATGATACGATACTGTTATCCTATTATATTGTTGATCTTGTGATACTCTAGGGGGCTCAGGCTGTTTCCTGAGTACCTCTCCGTAAGGACCTGTTCGTTGAGAGACCACCCGGGATAACAGTGCAACCATGAGGGTGAAATGGGGTGCCCTTAGCTAATTAATTAGAGGAACTAGAGGTGTAGTTGCTTCGCCGTCGTGCCGTCAATGGGGTCCAGGCACAGTGCTTGCTCTGCCGAGGCTGAGTGCCGAGGTTCTTTCGTTTTGCTTTTTTGTTAGTCACCCTCCTGCGGGGAGGGGTACTGTGTTTATCAAACTGGAGAAACCTAACGGGCAGCTATGACCTCTAGGGAATCTTTGTAAAGGCTTCGTAGTGAATCCCTGGCCATTCACCTTGGGAGTGAATAAGGGTCTTGCAAGCCTGGGCAGAAAGGGAATCACGACTCATGGGTAAAGTGTGCGACCTCTGCAGAGGGTAGTGAAACTGATATATCAGCCGTGCTCACGGTTAAGAGCAGCCTTGGGATCCTCTTTGATTAGAGATACAGATGGTTCGAGATACAATGGTTCTATTAATGTTGTTGGTTCGATGATGATCGTGATGTTTCCTCGATGAGGAAACGACTCAGGGTATGGTAATTTAATAAAACTTGGCTCCTACAAATAATAAATACCTGACCAACTAAAAGCAACTGCTTGAGCCTAGCCCCACATAAAGCTAGTCCACTTCAGCCAAACGGGGCATTTGCTGAGTACGTTGATGTGTACTCATCCTTGCTTTACCACAAAACACCAGGTTGTCCACATTGCAACCACTGCTCAGGAGAAGACGAAGTCGTGGAAGGAGACTTCCAGGAGTTCCAAGACTACGACGAGTTTTAGGTGTGGGTTGGCGGCAACCCCCAGTCAGCTGCCTGTGAAGGCCTTATCTTTACTGCGTTTCGCTAGCACTTTGATTTAACTGTTAAGTTGATGACTATGTGGATGTCTATGACTCTGTGATGTAATAAGTTAATACCCTTTTATGTTATTATTCGAGCACTGTGCGATGATGTTCATTTATGTAATCGCTGTGTACGTGAATTCTGATCCTGGCACGTACATAGTTCGCATTCGGTTTGCCTTCTGAAACCGGGTGTGACATAAGTGGTATCAAAGCCGTGCTGACTGTAGGACCACTGACCTAGAGTAGCACTGGTCGTACTAAGGACTATTGACCTTCCCTCTCACCTTGACCTCTGATGTTACTTCAAAAGTCGGTCACCTCGACCAACCCTATGTTTTACTACATATATATACTATATTATACCTTGTTAAAATTTTATTTTGTTCTGTCTATGGTTTACTCACTTGTCATATTAGTTCTGTTCTTACTCTTATGCTTACAGTGTCTTTTGTAGATGACTCGACTTAGACACACTGCTCGTAAGTCGGTGATTCCTTTCCTGCCGTCTCGCCTTGCGGAGCATCCCCTGCGCCGCACTGTGTCCGGTCAGTCGAGTCACCTGGAGAGGCTGCACCACCGCCTGCGTGAGGAGCAGGAGCGCCAGCGTCAGCACAGGGAGCAGCAGGGCTCTTCGTCCCCACCTGAGCAGGAGGTGGAGTCCGTGAGGCGCCGCTCCTCTGTTCCCCAGCTGGAGGCGCCCCCTGCACCACCGCGGGACGCCCCGGCTGTTGGAGGAGCTACTGGAGGAGGTCCTGGAGGAGACCCCGACGACGACGACTCAGACCACAGCACGGAGTCCTCTGAGCCGCAGGAGGCGGAAGGGTGGGTCGCCCGACCCATCACCCGTGATGCCGCTCGCGGTTGTCACTTCCACGACGCACTCGACACCTTGCTGCGCCAGGCTTTCGACCGGCACACCTAGTCGATCGAGTATCGTTGTGTAGTCTACCAGCACAATCGCGGGAGGTACCCAGACCGCTGGGAGGCTACCTGCCTAGTTCGCCGTCCGGAGGATGACCTCCGGGGTGCGGAGGCCGTTTCGGAGCACTACTCCATCTACGAGAGGGACACTGCAGAGGCGGCTATGCAGGATGCAGCACGGCGTGCACTCTCCCAGTACTGTTCCTTGTTCGGTGGGGTGGCCGACGGTCTTAACCTTAGGTACTACCCCCGCCGTCCTACTGGCAGCACCGAGAGTGTGGTTGTCTCACCTGTTGGTGAGGATAACCCTAGGTTGAGCAGCACAGTCAACCTAGTCGCGGTGCTTAACATTAAGCTGGATCACTCTCTGGACGAGCTGAGCAGGGCTCGAACGGAGATTGCTGAGTTGCGTGCTGAGCTAGCAGAGCGCCGCCACCAGGAGGGTGGTTCTCCCGCTCCTGTTGGGACTCAGCACCCTTACCGCTCACCGCCACGTGGTCACCACACTTATGGTTCCCCTGCCTGTAAGACCAGGATAGATCTGGATCCTTAGATCGTTAGCGTCGGAGTTTGTAATAATCCTTAAGTCAGATGTCTCAGTCTTAGATAGTCAGTTTAGTTTGCTTACCAGTTGCTTCCATTCAGTTTAGTTTGCTTATTAGTTGCTTACATGCTTGTTATGATGAACTTGTGCTGGATTTGAATCTTTGTAATGACTGTAGCCAACATGTGGGTTTCCCCTACAGTTTGGCTTAGCTAGTAATGTTAATGAAGTCAGTTGTTTAGTTGGGAAACCATTTACTTCTACTTTCCTTTTTATCTGAGAAACTGTGTTGAATCATAATGAGGATCAGTGAAGCTCTTTATTCACTCAGTGTCATGAAGAATTCTGTATTCTCTTTTCTTATGCTGAAGGATTGTAAGATCAATGCTGATGTATGAATGTCTCCCACAGATGTCTGATAATAGGCGCCGATGCAACAGGCGTGCTCAGCAAGAGCAGCGTGCCCAGCAGGAGGAACATCAGAGGCAGCCTCCCCCGCCACCCCCGATGTCAGTGGAGCAGATGTTCTTGATGCAGACTCAGGCAGTGCAGGCTATTGGGCAGACTCTGGCAGCCATGCAGCAGGCTCAACAGCAACCCCAACCCCAGTTGCAAGTGCAGATGCCCTAGATGCCACGGGATAAGCGTGGCGAGTTCATGAGAGGGCACCCTCCTACCTTCGCCCATTCTGCTGACCCCATGGATGCAGAAGACTGGTTGCGTGCAGTGGAAAGGGAACTGCGCACCGCCCAATGTGACGACAGGGAGAAGGTCCTGTATGGTCCCCGCCAGCTAAGGGGAGCAGCCCAGTCCGGGTGGGAGTCCTACCTCGCCACCCATGCTGACCCTGAAGCTATCACTTGGGAGGAATTCAGCGAGAGTTTCCGTCGGTACCATGTTCCAGAGGGACTGATGATCGTGAAGAAAGAGGAGTTCTTGGCTCTGAGGCAGGGACCCCTGTCTGTTAGTGAATACAGGGACAAGTTTCTGCAGCTATCTCGTTATGCACCTGAAGACGTCAACACTGATGCTAAAAGGCAGTACAGGTTCATGAGGGGTTTGGTGGATCCCCTGCATTACCAGCTGATGAACCACACCTTCCCCACCTTCCAGCATCTGATCGATAGGGCAATTATGACCGAGAGGAAGCGCAAGGATATGGAAGATCGGAAGCGCAAGATGAATGGACCGCAGTCCGGGAGTATCGGCCGCCCCCGCTTCTCAGGCAGTTCATCTCAACAAGGCAAGCATGGTCACCCACAAGGATATCAGAATCAGAATCAGCGTTCGCATCAGCAGCAGTTTCAGAGGCAGTATCCACAGCAGCAGCAGTATCGTCAGAACAGCCAGCAGGGAGGTAACCAGTATCAGAGGCAGAACAACCAGGCACCTCGCCTTCCTGCCCCAGCAGCAAATCAGAGCAACCAAGCAGCCCCAGCACAAGGAGGAGGCAGAGGATGTTTCCACTGTGGAGAACAAGGCCACTGGGCGATGCAGTGCCCAAAGAAGATGGCGCAGCAGCAGACCAACCCCAATGTTCCAACAAGGCAAGGCGTACCTCAACAGGCAGCAGGTAATCGTGGCCAAGCGTACAACCGTGGGAAGGTGAACCACTTGGAGGCCGAAGCGATCCAGGATGCACCAGATGTGGCAGTAGGTATGTTCTCAGTCGAATCTCATCCCGCAAAAGTGCTATTTGATACTGGTGCAACTCATTCATTTGTCACTACAATATGGGTAGAAATGCATAACATCTCAGTAGAGGCAATGATGCCGCCCATGAGGATTAATTCGGTTGGTGGTAAAGTGCAAGCAGATATAATATGCTCAAATATAAGAGTGGAAATAAGGGGGATAGGGTTCCCCAGTGATCTAATAGTAATAGACACCCCTGGGGTAGATGTCATCCTAGGGATGAATTGGTTAATGAAATATGAAGCGAATGTTAGCTGTGACAAGAGGACCGTAACATTGAAGTCCCCATCCGGAGAGAAAGTAGTGGCTGAGCTAAGGATGCCTAAATCAGCGGAGAGAGATTGTCACCAGATTTCAGTTGATAGTAAGGAGGCCAAACCGCTTGAGGCTATCAAGGTTGTGTCAGACTTTCCGGATGTGTTTCCCGAGGAGCTAACGGGCATGCCACCCGAGAGAAAAGTCGAATTTGCCATAGAGCTTATCCCTGGTACCGCCCCCATTTCCAAAAGAGCCTATCGAGTGTCTGGACCAGAATTGGTGGAACTCAAGAAGCAGATTGATGAGCTATTAGAAAAGGGTTACATCAGACCAAGTACCTCGCCTTGGGCCGCTCCAGTATTGTTTATAGAGAAGAAAGATGGTACCAAAAGGATGTGCATAGATTACAGAGCCCTGAATGAAGTCACTATTAAGAACAAGTACCCTCTGCCAAGAATAGAAGATCTGTTTGACCAACTCAGAGGTGCCAGCGTATTCTCGAAGATAGATCTGAGGTCAGGCTACCATCAACTAAGAATCCGACCCTCGGACATACCGAAGACAGCATTCATCACCAAGTATGGGTTATATGAGTATACAGTTATGTCCTTTGGTTTGACAAATGCGCCAGCCTTCTTTATGTATCTGATGAACAGTGTGTTCATGGACTACCTAGACAAGTTTGTGGTAGTGTTTATCGACGATATTCTCATATATTCCAAAAGTGAGGAAGAACATGTGGAGCATTTGAAGATGGTATTGCAAAGGCTACGAGAGCATCAGTTGTATGCCAAGCTGAGTAAATGCGAGTTCTGGATTCATGAAGTCTTGTTTCTGGGTCACATCATAAACCATGATGGGTTAGCTGTGGATCCAAAGAAAGTAGCAGATATCCTGAACTGGAAAGCACCGAAGGATGTTCGCGGAATCAAGAGCTTCATTGGAATGGCCGGATACTATAGGCGTTTCATTGAGGGCTTTTCAAAGATTGCTAGGCCAATGACAGCGTTACTAGCGAAGAAAGTTGAGTTTAAGTGGACCCAAAAGTGTCAAGAAGCATTTGAAGAACTAAAGAATAGATTGACTACAGCACCTGTGTTAGTTCTGCCTGATGTTCACAAGCCATTCTCGGTGTACTGCGATGCTTCTTACACCGGATTGGGATGTGTGCTAATGCAAGAAGGAAGAGTTGTAGCGTACTCATCTCGACAGCTGAAGATCCATGAGAAAAATTATCCCACACACGACCTAGAGTTGGCAGCAGTGGTTCATGCCCTAAAGACATGGAGGCATTACCTGTATGGACAGAAATGCGACATCTACACAGATCACAAGAGTCTGAAATACATATTCACCCAGTCAGAGTTAAACATGAGGCAACGAAGATGGTTGGAATTGATCAAAGACTACGAGTTGGAGATACATTACCATCCAGGCAAAGCCAACGTTGTTGCAGATGCTCTGAGCAGGAAGAGTCAAGTCAATATGATGGCTACGTACCCAATGCCATATGAGTTAGCCAAGGAGTTCGACAGACTGAGTCTCGGTTTCCTGAACAGTACACAAGGAGTAACAGTGGAATTAGAGCCCACCCTAGAGCGGGAGATCAAAGAAGGGCAGAAGGATGATGAAAACATCAACAATATCCGGCAGCTGATCTTAGAAGGAAGAGGCAAAGACTTTCGAGAGGATGAAGAGGGAGTAATATGGTTCAAGGACCGATTGTGTGTTCCCGACATCAAACCTATTCGGGAGCTGATCCTAAAGGAAGCTCATGAGACAGCCTACTCCATACACCCTGGAAGTGAAAAGATGTATCAGGATTTAAAAAGGAGATTTTGGTGGTATGGCATGAAAAGAGAAATCGCAGAATATGTCGCCATCTGTGATAGCTGTCAAAGAACCAAAGCAGAGCATCAAAGGCCCACCGGACTGTTGCAGCCATTGCAGATCCCTCAGTGGAAGTGGGATGAGATCGGGATGGATTTCATAGTTGGCCTACCTCGTACCCGGGCCGGCTATGATTCCATCTGGGTGGTTGTGGACCGCTTAACAAAGGTAGCCCATTTTATACCTGTGAAGACAACGTACACCGGAGCAGCGTTAGCTGAGTTATACATGTCTCGGATAGTCTGCCTTCATGGTGTGCCGAAGAAGATAGTGTCAGATCGAGGAACACAATTTACCTCTCATTTCTGGCAGCAGCTACAAGAAGCTTTGGGCACACATTTGAACTTCAGCTCGGCTTATCACCCACAGACAGACGGTCAGACTGAAAGAACTAATCAGATCCTAGAAGATATGTTGAGAGCCTGTGCGTTGCAAGACAAGTCAGGATGGGACAAAAGGTTACCTTATGCAGAATTCTCCTACAACAATAGTTACCAGGCCAGCTTGAAGATGTCACCGTTTCAGGCACTCTATGGACGGAGTTGTAGGACTCCGCTGCATTGGGACCAGCCTGGAGAGAGACAGGTGTTTGGCCCCGACATTTTGCTTGAAGCCGAAGAGAATATCAAAATGGTTCGAGAGAATCTGAAGATAGCACAATCAAGGCAGCGAAGCTATGCTGACAGAAGGAGAAGAGAACTGAGTTTTGAAGTGGGAGATTACGTCTATCTGAAGGTGTCACCTATCAGAGGAGTCAGAAGGTTCGGAGTCAAAGGCAAACTAGCACCCCGGTACGTTGGACCATATCAGATTCAAGCAAAGCGTGGAGAAGTGGCCTACCAGCTCAACCTACCAGAAAGTTTGTCGGCAGTGCACAATGTGTTCCACGTGTCGCAATTGAAGAAGTGTCTGCGAGTACCAGAAGAACAGTTGCCAGTGGAGGACTTGGAAGTCCAAGAGGATCTGACCTACATAGAGAAGCCAACGCAGATTCTGGAGTTTGCAGACAGAGTCACCCGGAGGAACACCATCAGAATGTGCAAAGTCAGATGGGGCCACCACTCTGAGGAAGAAGCGACCTGGGAACGAGAAGATGATCTGAAAGCCAAATACCCCGAACTCTTTGCTGACCAACCCTGAATCTCGGGGCGAGATTCTTTTAAGGGGGATAGGTTTGTAACACCCTGAATTTGGGGTATAAAATTTCTTTGCTCATATCCACAAATTCAGGTGTTATTCCTCTCATCTCATCTTCTCCAATCTCTTGTTTTCTTTTTTTTAGAAGAAGACTGGTTATTTTTAATCGTAAAGGTAATTATAATCTAGTAGAAAAGAGAACAATGGTTGTTGCATCATGTTAGAAAGCATTTGTTCTTTTTGGTTGATGAATGAGTTGCTCAATCTTTCATCTAATTATTTATTTTCGCATAGTGTCAAACTGAAATAAATAGAAAAGAGAAAGAAAAAGAAAAGAAAAGGAAAAACAGATTTCAGCCCAGCCCCCCTTCCCCCTCTTTCTCACCCCCGCTCGGCCCACCGCGCCTGCGCCCACTCGTGGGCCCGTGCGTGTCGTGGCCCACCCCAGCCCCCGCGCCGTGCGGCCCAGCTCGCGCGCCAGCGCTGCGGCCGGCCCACGTGCGCCCCTCGCCTGCGCTCGGGCTAGTGGCCAGCAGGCCTAGCTCCCCCGCAGCAGCCCAACCGCGCGCGCCTGGCGGCCCAGGTGCCGCGCGCCCTGCGTGCGTGCGCGCACGCCGCGCGTGGGGCGGTTCCAGCGCCTGCCGCCGCCACTACTCATTGGGGCCCACGCGCCAGGACGCAAATTGCTGCCGTTCGTCTTCCCAGAACCGCCCGCTACGCAGATTTCTCCTCGCCAGACGCACGAATTCTTCGCCCGAGTGCCCAGTTTTCTCGCCCACGACCTCGTCGCGACCTCGTCGCGACCTCGCCGTGCTCCCGGCCATCAACGCCTTTGCTCAGCGCCTCCCCGCGCCGAGCAGCTCCGTGGTCGATCCCCGCTCGCCGCGCAACCGCCGTCGTCAACCTCCGCTCGCCGACCTCGCTGCGTCCCGCCCGGAGTCGCCGCGCCGTCGAGGTGAGCTCGCCCTGTCCTCTCTCCCCTTCCCTATCTTCTCTCTATCCCACCACGGACCGTCCCCGCAGCCCCTCGTCGCGCCGTTTCACTTCGCCGGCGAGACCTCGCTCAGTCGCTGCCCGGCGTCGCGGCCAGGGGGACCTGCGCAGCGACTCGTCCCTGCCGCGGACTCCCCTCCGGCCAGCGTGCAGCCTAGCTCCCTTGCGCGCGACTGAACTCCCTGCTGTCGCGGCCTGCAGCGCGCAGCAAGCCCGATCCCCCGACGTGCAGACCCCGCGCGCCCTCGCCTCGTCCCTGCGTGCAGCGGTCGAGTAGCTGCGCACTCGGCGCGCTCAGACCCGTCCCCATGCCGTGCAGCCCAAGCTCAGCGCGCACTCGCAGCACGCCCAGCCGCGTTGACGTTTAGCGCAGTAGCAGCCGTTCGCCGTCGAACCTCGCCCTTGTGCGTCGCAGCTGCGTTGCTGCGCGCTCGCCGCTGCCCAGCTCGCCCCGGCCGTTCGTCTACCGTCGCCGTGCCTCGCTACAGTTACCTAGAGCATCGCGTACTCGTCAAGTCTCACGCGCGCAATTTCGCACGTGATCACGGGTATCGCGCGCACCGTCGTCGTTGTTTGTAGAGTCCTCGCGCTGTTTCGCGCGTGTCGCGCGCGCAATAATTATTTACTTCGTTATAATCGTTCGTACGCGTTAGTTAATTAGTTCTCGTATTAATCACCGATTAATTGATGATTCTTTTGTTATCTAAAATATTCCACACAAGTAGTTTACGTCAACTAAATTGAACTTAGAAATATAATTTTCGCGTTTAAACGTAATATAGGTTGTTCGTCGTCACGTCATTATTTAGCCGCGGTTTGTTAATTATTTAATGTGTCGTGCGTCGCACAACGAGTGCGCGCGCTCGCATTTGCTTGCGCGCAGTGCGTCGACGGAACTCCGTCTATGTTCGCATACCCTTCGTCTACCCCTAGACGGCTCCCGTATACCCCCGTCTACCCCCGTCTAACCCCGTGCGCGTTCGTGTCGTTCGCCATCGCCCGCGCGTCGCGCAATAAATCGTCGCGTGCTGTCCGCGCGCGTTGTGCGTGCTGTTCACACGTGTCGTCGTGCGTTTTACGCACGCTAATGATTCATCTCACCTAGAATAGCTCACGCTAATTAAATATATATTTAAGCAACGGTTATTCGAACAACACACTAATCGGGACTAAGTAGTAATTTTACTCGGCATATGATTATTGTCCGTTAATAGGATTACGTCGAACTAAGTATTGTAATTCACGTTCGCTTAGTGTAAACGTGATATCCCTCGACCGTAGCATCTGTCGTCTTGGTTCGGTTCTCGCGTAGTCGTAGATGCGAATTCTTTGTCGCGTGCATATTTATTTGATCTATACTGTTGTATGGTGTACTGTTTTCTACCATTTCAAGAATGTTGAATGTATGTTTGCACTTGCGTAGATATCGGGTCGTTCGTGGAGTCTGAGGGAATTACAGGAGAAGACCCTGAGCAGCAGCAGCTTGGTGAAGGCAAGTGTCCTCTGACCCATTATGTCCTATTCACTTATAATTCACTTTCCCGCGGTATTTAATTGAAATCTAAGGATTGACTAGCTTTATACTTTACCTTATCCTTGATGACCTTTTGGGTGATTATGGTTAGCATTTTGCTATTGCCTTAATTTAATCAATGAACATGATGTGACTATTTATGATACGATACTGTTATCCTGATTATATTGTTGATCTTGTGATACTCTAGGGGGCTCAGGCTGTTTCCTGAGTACCTCTCCGTAAGGACCTATTCGTTGAGAGACCACCCGGGATAACAGTGCAACCATGAGGGTGGAATGGGGTGCCCTTAGCTAATTAATTAGAGGAACTAGAGGTGTAGTTGCTTCGCCGTCGTGCCGTTAATGGGGTCCAGGCACAGTGCTTGCTCTGCCGAGGCTGAGTGCCGAGGTTCTTTCGTTTTGCTTTTTTGTTAGTCACCCTCCTGCGGGGAGGGGTACTGTGTTTATCAAACTGGAGAAACCTAACGGGCAGCTATGACCTCTAGGGAATCTTTGTAAAGGCTTCGTAGTGAATCCCTGGCCATTCACCTTGGGAGTGAATAAGGGTCTTGCAAGCCCGGGCAGAAAGGGAATCACGACTCATGGGTAAAGTGTGCGACCTCTGCAGAGGGTAGTGAAACTGATATATCAGCCGTGCTCACGGTTAAGAGCAGCCTTGGGATCCTCTTTGATTAGAGATACAGATGGTTCGAGATACAATGGTTCTATTAATGTTGTTGGTTCGATGATGATCGTGATGTTTCCTCGATGAGGAAACGACTCAGGGTATGGTAATTTAATAAAACTTGGCTCCTACAAATAATAAATACCTGACCAACTAAAAGCAACTGCTTGAGCCTAGCCCCACATAAAGCTAGTTCACTTCAGCCAAACGGGGCATTTGCTGAGTACGTTGATGTGTACTCATCCTTGCTTTACCACAAAACACCAGGTTGTCCACATTGCAACCACTGCTCAGGAGAAGACGAAGTCGTGGAAGGAGACTTCCAGGAGTTCCAAGACTACGACGAGTTTTAGGTGTGGGTTGGCGGCAACCCCCAGTCAGCTGCCTGTGAAGGCCTTATCTTTACTGCGTTTCGCTAGCACTTTGATTTAACTGTTAAGTTGATGACTATGTGGATGTCTATGACTCTGTGATGTAATAAGTTAATACCCTTTTATGTTATTATTCGAGCACTGTGCGATGATGTTCATTTATGTAATCGCTGTGTACGTGAATTCTGATCCTGGCACGTACATAGTTCGCATTCGGTTTGCCTTCTGAAACCGGGTGTGACAATGAGCTTCGTGCTACCAAGGAGAAATGCTATAAAATATCCATGAGATGTGCTAAAAATCTAAAGAACATCTTTTCTAAAGTTGGAGCATACTCATCCGAGCAGAAATTTATTCTTGGAAATCCTGATGGAGTCATTTAATGGATAAACGATGAAGTCGAAGCCTTCGAGGAAATTCTTGGTGACAATAGGGACTTTTGCGCCTTCGACGGTGCCTGTGGGCCATGTCCATCTAGGAGAAGATTGGCTGCAATCATGCTAAGGCTGTAACTCAGCCAGATTTTGCCATCTTAGCTAATGATGTTAGAAACCCTTCAGCCGAAGCTACTACCCTAGGTGGGAAATTTTATTCTGAAGTGTGGCTGAAGGGTGGACAAGAAATTACTGATGAAGCTATTAAAAGGAATGAGAAAGATTCTCATGATGCTTTAGAAGAAGCCAAAAGAGCCAAAGAAGCTGTCAAGCGGGCCAGACTTATATGTATGCTCTTTATAAATCATCTTCGTAAGTTTTTCTACTTCGGTGATGTTAATATTTGTGTTTCAATGCAGTTGAGCTTTCTCCGCCTCCCGAGCTGTATAACCCTGAAGTTGACCCGTCCGTTAAAGAGGCGTTGGATATAATTAAAATTGCTAATGATGCTATTGACGAAGCTGTAGACAGCCTTTTGAACGAAGCTGCCGACAGAGTCCTTAAGGAAGACTAAAAACTTTGTATTTTCGATAGTTTAATGTCCTTGAACATGATTCCTGGTTTTGTAAGAAACACTTGTAAACAATTTGTATGTATATTGATGTAATATATTTCTTTATGAAGCGTGAAACCTTTGTACATACCTTTTTTTAGCCGGCGGCGAAAAAAACACCTTCCCTTATTTTCACGCTTTAGAAAGAAATCCCCCTTCTTTGCCGAAGCTACTGTATGATGTTTGATTCTTGTCGTAGACGTTGCGTAGGAATAGTGTTGTCGAAAACACAAACTTTGTATGGTAATGCTATCACAAGCATGGATTGTGCATCTTCAATACTCTTTCATGAGTCTCTGCTGAAGCTGAAGGAGGAATCCTCCTTTGTTTTTTCACTGCTTTTGTTGATGCAAAATGATGTATGATGCAATGTCATGATGCAATATGATGTAATGACGTGATGCAAATGATGTTGGCACACGGAACATAAAAAATAAGACTCTGCATATCCATACGAACGACTTTGGAGTCTCTTCACCTTTTACTTAGGTGGTATTTTAGCTCTGCATCCCTGTAGGAACGACTTTGGAGCTTCTTCACCTCTTATTTAGGTGGTATTTTAGCTCTGCATCCCCGTAGGAACGACTTTGGAGCTTCTTCACCTCTTATTTAGGTGGCATTTTGGCTCTGCATCCCGTAGGAATGACTTTGGAGATTCTTCACCTCTTTCTGTTACACTCGATGGTGTAATCACAGATTTATTACATCAAGCTGAAGGTTAGACCTTCTTGTGTTGTCTTTTGAAGGGGAAATATAAAGGCAAAAAAGTAAAAATACATTTAATTAGAAAACTGTCTGGTCATGGCGCTACGCTGCTTTCAGTAGATGTGCCTTGACTCGGGAATAGTGCTATTGACTGTGCGAGCTTCGGATTCCTCCCGAGTATCGCGCTGTTGCTACACCTGGCGATGCCCTTCTGGCTATTGGTTATGGACCATGGTAGGCGCTAGTGGTGGTGGCGGTGGCAACTAAGCCCAAGAAGTTTGGGAATGACTCGTTGAAGCAACGGACGTCGTAGTTTGTTGATTGCCCACATACTCAAGGATATATGGGGAATAGCATGAAGCATTATGCAAGACCTGCTTCGGCTGGTTCTGCCGTGCTTTGACTTCAACGATTTCCTTCTGCTTTTGGATCGTGATTTGACACGTCCTTGTCGTGTGTCCCTTATCCTCCCCACATAATAAGCAGAACAATCTCCTGGGTTGAGTACCAAACCTTCCTTCGAAGCTTCTCCCCCTCTGCCTCTTGGAGCTGGTGGCCTATAGGAAGTTTGCTGCATTCCCAAAGATTATGAGCTTTGTTGGCTGCTCTATGTGTGATTTACCCTGTCATCATTTGTGTTGGGATTATGCATCATTCTGACAAGCCTGGGGTGGAGTCTTCCTCCGAAGCCCCTAGTCATCTCAGAATACCTACAGGCTTCCTCCCTTCTCTGATGGAAATCATTGTCAGCTCGGATGTATTCATCCATCTTCTGGAGAAGCTTCTCCAAGGTTTGTGGTGGCTTCCTTGCAAAATATTGTGTTGTCGGTCTTGGTCGAAGCCCCTTGATCATGGCTTCGATGATGATTTCACTATGCATTGTTGGCGCCTAGGCTCTTAGTTGCAAAAACCTTCGAATGTATGCCTACAAGTACTCCTCTTGATCTTGCGTGCACTGGAATAGAGCTTGAGCAGTCACTGGCTTTGTTTGGAAGCCCTGGAAGCTTGTGACTAGCATATCCTTCAGCTTCTGCCACGATGTAATTGTTCCCGGCCGAAGAGAAGAATACCAAGTCTGAGCCACACTCGTGACTGCCATGACGAAGGACTTTTCCATGACAGCAGTGTTGCCACCACATGATGATATGGTTGCTTCGTAGCTCATGAGGAATTGCTTCGGGTCGGAGTGCCCATCATACATGGGGAGCTGTGGCGGCTTGTATGAAGGTGGTCATGGGGTAGCCTGCAACTCTGCTGCCAGGGGAGAAGCATCATCAAAAGCAAAATTACCATGGTACAGGTCATCATACCATCCATCATCGTTGATTGGAGTTTCTTGATGAAGCTCTCTGTGTTGAGGCCCTCGTCCTTGGTTATCCTGCCCGATGTGGCGCATTTCTTCAGCGGCTTCGTCGATCTTCCTTTGAAGTTTGGCTATCCGAAGCATCTTTTCCCTTTTCCTCTGTACTTGGTGATGTATAGCTTCTAAGTCTTTGATTTCTTGGTCCAACTCCTCCTCCTGAGGTGTTGGACTGGTAGCCTTTGTCTTCTGGATCCTAGCTTCTCTCAGTGAGAGTGTCTCCTGATTGGTGTCCAGTGGATGCAGGGCAGCCCCTGGCACTGTTGCCTTCTTCGGCGGCATGACAAAGGTGAATGCTTGCCGAAGGTCGTGGAAGTGAGTTCACCGGAGGTAGGCGCCAATGTTGGTCACTTGTTCTTAAATGCTGAATTAAGAACAAGGTAACACAATTGTTAAATATTAGGGACCTTCGTCTTCTGAAGCATTATCTCCTCAAGGACATAATGATCATCAAACGAAGGTCATGAAGGACATGCCTTCATCATTTCATAGATGAACAATAATGCGAAGAGACGAAAACAACAAGTGTATCCCATCGACTCATTCGTATTTCCACTTCATAGAACATGTATGCATATTAACAAGATCTACATTACAATGATACCTTCGGCTTGCTTAAAGGCATTGATGCGAGAGAGATTACCAATCAGCGTGAACATTACGGTGCTACTGTTCACCTATTTATAGGCACGGGACGCAGCCCAGGTAAAAGTACATTTATGTCCTCAATATTCACTTATGACAGTAGTACAAGTCATTAAGGACTAAGTAGTCTTTTTCCCTTCGGTCAGCATCATCATCATACTCCATCTCCATTACGAGCTGAAGCTGTCAATCTGGCTGTCACATTCGGTTTTAGAAGGCAAACCGAATGTGAACCATGTACGTGCCAGGATCAGCAATTCACGTACACAGCAGTTACATAACTGGACATCATCACACCGTGCTCAAATCATAGTATAAAAAGGGAATAATAGTCGATTACATCATATGTCTGAGACATCCACATAGTCTTTACATTAATCAAAGTGCGGAAAAGAAAGGTAGATACACGCGGCCTTCACAGGCAGCCGACTGGGGGTTGCCGCTAACCCATGCCTAGAACTCGTCGTAATCTTGGAACTCCTGGAAGTCTCCTTCCACGGCTTCATCTTCTCCTGAGCAGTGGTTGCAATGCTGACAACCTAGGGATGGGGGGGTTGGTGTGTAGAGCAAGGGTGAGTACACATCAACATACTCAGCAAGTATCCTGTTTGGCTGTAGTGGACTAGCTTTATATGGGGATAAGTCAAGCATTTGCTTTTAGTTGGTCAGATTATTATTACTAGTAGAGAGGGCCAAACTTTAGTATTAACCCACGTTATTAACCCAAACGTACCCTTTCCAAACGGAAAGAATACCACTTACCATTACCATAGTCAAAACCATCATCCTCATTGCCACCTATAATCCGAACATCTCTGATCAAGTATCACTAATCAATGGAGCTCCCTTGGCCGCTCATAACTACGAGCATGGCTGATATATCAGTTTTCAAACACTCTGCAGAGGTCGCGCACTTTACCCACAAGCCGTGATTCCCTTTCTGCCCGGAGATCATGACTCTCCATTGATCACTACCAAGGTGACCCAGCAGGGTATCACTACGTAGCCTTTACAAAGATTCTCCAGGGCTATAGTCGCTCGTTAGGTTTCCTAAATGCACCGCACTCCTCCCCAAGGGGCGAACCAAACTTGGCAGAGCGAGCCGTATACACCGAGCCCCATTAACGGCACGACGGACAAGCGAACTACACCTCGGTTCCTCTAATTATTCAGCTAAGGGCGTCCCACTCCACCCTCATGGTTGCACTATTTTCCCGGGCGGTCATCTAATGAACAGGTCCTTACGGAGAGGTACTCGAGAAACCGCTTGAGCCCCCTTAAATGCCACAAGTACAATATCATAATAAAGAAGGGAAATAGTGTATCATTGATAAATCTCATCATGTTCATTGATTAGTGTTAAGCACTAGCATGAAGCTAAACCATAATAATCCAACCCAAATAGGTAAACAAGGACATGGATAACAAAAGCTTGTCAATCCTTAGGTATAACTGTATAAATGCGGGAAGTGAATTATAGAATTGTATAGGACAGAGATAGGTCAAGGGACACTTGCCTCCACCAACCAGCTGCTGCTCAGGGGCTTCTCCTACGAGTTCCTCGGACTCCTCAACCAGACCATTCTCTATGCGAGCGCAAACATGCATCCATCCATTTGAATTAGGAAATAAACAGTACACCATACAAGAGAGCAGATAAACTGTATGCATAAGATATGACATATGATATTGCATTCGCCATGGCTAGAAAGAGAAGAAGGAAGGTCTGGCAGTGGTTAAAGCAATAATCAAAGCGTATTACGGGTAGATGCATAATTAGTCATTACGTGATCTAGTTCCACCTAGTTACACTAATAAGTGTTAATCACATGCACTGATAGAATTATCGTTATTTCCAATTGGTTGACATTAAACTAAGTTGATAAATAACTAACGTAATCAATTTCTGAGTTGAGTTTCTATTTCATTGATATAAATAACGTGATCACTACGCATGGAATACATGGGGGGTAGACGGGTGGCTAGGGGTAGACGAGCGCGCCAAGGACACGGCGAGCCGTGCCAAAGCACTGCGTGCAGCACGCGCGCGCAAGGCCGCGCTGACGCGCCGTGAACGAGCCACGCACACGCCAGGGCCGCGCTGCGCGCCGTGAGCAGACAGAGGGGCCACACCGGGACCGAACGCGTGGGGTTGCGCACTGGCCGAGCTCAAGGTCACACGCCATACGCACCGGGGGCCGAGCTCAAGGCCGCGCAGGGGTGAGCAGGTCGCTGCGCCGGGGAAGCTCGCTGGGCCGCCGAGGCCGGCCACACCGGGACGAGGGCTGAGGCCGAGCCGCGCGCCATGGCCGCCAATGCTGAGGCAGGCAGGGCCAAGTCGGACCACGTGCGAGGGAGGGGGACAAGGCCGCGCCATGGCCGGAGAAGGGGAGGGAGGGGGAGAGGGGAGCTGAGGGAGGGGCTTACCGCGAGGGGGGGGGGGCGAGGGCGAGCGGCGGTTCGGCAGCGGGCGGGGGAGACGAGGGCGAGTGTGCGCGGGGAGATAGAGAGATTTTGGGGGAGGGGAGGGGATGACTGGTGGGCCCATGGGGAGGGGTGGCGGCGGCGGCTAACTGCCGCGCGCTCCACGCGTGGGGGGGCGAGCTGGGCCGCGCGCCAGGTGGGTCGCGCGAGCCAGCAGGGCCGCGCGCCAGGTGGGTCGCGCGAGCCAGCTGGGCCGCGGGAGGGGGAAAGGGGAGGGGGGAAAGCTGGGCCGCGCTAAGAATCTGGCCCAGGGAGAGAGGGGGGGCTTTTCTATTTTCCTTTTTGCTCTTTAAGCTCCAAATTCTCTCTTAATTAATAAATAAATACCCCAATGAAGACCAAGCGATTACACACAAAGGAAAAGATGCGTGGGTCGGCATGATGCAACAACCAAAGAAACCCACTTCTAGGATTTATTATTATTACACGACATAGAGTTTTTTTAAATGGGTAAGGTTTAGCGAAAAGAAATGGGAAAAGAGAGGTAACACCCGAATTTAGCGAGTGCTGGAGAAAGAAAAAAATTCAACTCTCAAATTCGGGGCGTTACAAACCTATCCCCCTTAAAAGAATCTCGCCCTCGAGATTCAAGGTTGGCTAGCAAAGAGCTCAGGATATTTAGCCATCAGATCATCTTCACGCTCCCATGTTTCCTCTTCTTCAGAGTGATGACCTCATCTGACTTTGCACATTCTGATAGTCTTCCTTCGGGTGACTCTGTCTGCAGTCTCAATGATTTGCGTTTGCTTCTCAATGTAGGTCAAGTCTTCTTGGACTTCAAGACCTTCCACTAGCAACTGCTCTTCTGGCACGCGCAGACACTTCTTTAATTGAGACACATGAAAGACATCATGCACGGCAGACAAATTTTCTGGCAGGCTGAGCTGATAGGCCACTTCTCCACGCCTTGCGAGAATTTGATACGGACCAATATAGCGGGGTGCTAGCTTGCCTTTGACTCCGAATCTTCTGACTCCTCTGATCGGCGACACTTTCAAATAGACGAAGTCTCCGACTTCGAAACTCAGCTCTCTTCTTCTCGTGTCTGCATAACTTCGCTATCTTGATTGCGCTATCTTCAGATTCTCCCGAACCATCTTGATGTTCTCTTCAGCTTCAAGCAGAATGTTTGGCCCAAACACTTGCTTTTCTCCAGGTTGATCCCATTGCAACGGAGTTCTACAACTCCCATAAAGCGCCTGAAATGGTGACATCTTCAAGCTGGCCTGGTAACTGTTGTTATAGGAGAACTCTGCATAAGGTAACCTCTTGTCCCATCCGAACTGATCTTGCAACGCACAGGCTCTCAACATGTCTTCGAGGATTTGATTGGTTCTTTCGGTCTGACCATCTTTCTGCGGATGATAAGCTGAATTGAAATTCAGATGTGTACCTAAGGCTTCATGCAACTGCTGCCAGAAATGAGAGGTGAACTGCGTTCCTCTATCTGACACTATCTTCTTTGGTACACCGTGAAGACAAACGATCCGGGACATGTACAACTCTACCAATACTGCACTACTATAGTTGGTCTTGACAGGTATGAAATGGGCTGACTTGGTTAAGCGGTCCACCACTACCCAAATGGAATCGTTGCCGGCTCGAGTGCGAGGCAATCCGACTATGAAGTCCATTCCGATTTCGTCCCATTTCCACTGAGGAATTCGCAACGGTTGCAACAATCTAGCTGGTCTCTGGTGCTCTGCCTTGATCCGTCGACAGCTATCACACATAGCCACATGCTCTGCGATTTCTCTCTTCATTCCGTACCACCAGAATTTCTTCTTCAGATCCTAATACATCTTCTCACTTCCAGGGTGTATCGAATAAGCTGTCTCATGAGCTTCCTTAAGGATCAATTCCCGAATAGACTGGACATTGGGAACACACAAGCGGTCTTTGATCCATATCACACCTTCTGCATCTTCCCAAAAATCTTTGCCTCTGCCGTCTAGAATCAGTCGCCGGATTTCACTGATCTTCTCATCATTCTTCTGTGCTTCTTTGATTTCCCGCTCCAAGGTGGGTTCTAACTCAACTGTTACTCCTCGCATGTTGTTCAAAAATCCGAGGCTCAACCTATCAAACTCTTTGGCCAACTCATAAGGCATCGGATGAGCGACCATCATATTGACTTGACTCTTCCTGCTCAAAGCATCTGCCACTATGTTTGCTTTGCCTGGATGGTAATGAATCTCCAATTCATAGTCTTTGATCAACTCTAACCATCTTCGTTGCCTCATATTCAACTCTGACTGAGTGAATATGTACTTCAGACTCTTGTGGTCTGTGTAGACATCACACTTCTGCCCATACAGATAGTGCCTCCATGTCTTCAATGCGTGAACCACGGCTGCCAACTCTAGGTCATGGATTGGGTAATTCTTCTCATGAACCTTCAGCTGTCGGGACGAGTAAGCCACAACTCTTCCCTCTTGCATCAACACACATCCCAAACCAGTGTAACAAGCATCGCAATACACCGAGAAGGGCTTGTGCACATCAGGCAATACTAAGACAGTCATTGTAGTCAACTTCTCTTTCAGCGCTTCAAAGGCTTCTTGGCATTTCTGGGTCCACTTGAACTCAACCTTGTTGCCTAGCAAAGCTGTCATTGGTTTTGCAATCTTTGAGAACCCTTCGATGAATCGCCGATAATATCCGGCCATTCCAATGAAGCTTTTGATCCCTCAGGCATCTGTTGTCGCTTTCCAGTTCAAAATGTCCGCCACTTTCTTCGGATCCACAGCCAATCCTTCCTTGTTGATTATGTGACCCAAGAACAGGACTTTGTCAATCCAGAACTCGCACTAGATCAACTTTGCATACAACTGGTGCTCTCGCAATCTCTACAATACCATCCTCAAATGATTTGCATGCTCTGCTTCGCTTTGAGAATATATCAGAATATCATCAATAAATACCACCACAAACTTGTCAAGATAATCCATGAATACACTGTTCATCAGATTCATGAAGAAGGCTAGTGCATTTGTTAGATCGAAAGACATCATAGTGAACTCATACAACCCATACTTGGTAATAAATGCCGTCTTTGGAATGTCTGAAGGTCGAATCCTAAGCTGATGATAACCTGACCTCAGATCTATCTTTGAGAACATGCTGGCTCCTCTCAACTGGTCGAACAGATCTTCTATTTTGGGCAAAGGGTACTTGTTCTTGATTGTGACCTCATTCAGAGCTCGATAATCGATACACATCCTTCTGGTGCCATCCTTCTTCTCCACGAATAGGACAGGGGCAGCCCAAGGCGAGTTGCTTGGTCGGATGTAACCTTTCTCTGACAGCTCATCGATCTGCTTCTTAAGCTCAACCAACTCTGGTCTAGATACTCTGTAAGCTCTCTTAAAGAAGGGGGCGGTTCCAGGAAGAAGCTCTATGGCAAACTCCACTTTTCGCTCAGGTGGCATACCTGGTAGGTCCTTTGGGAACACATCTAGGAACTCGGACACAACCTTGATGATCTCTAGTGGGTCTGCTTCACTGCTATCAACAGCCATCTAATAACAACTTCCCTTCTTCGGCTCAGGCGGGACTAACTCGGTCATCACATCCTCTCCTAGTGGGGACATCAACTTGATTGTCCTCTTATCACAACTGATAACTGTCTGATACTTATCTAGCCAATTCATCCCTAGGATGACATCTATTCCCTGAGTACCCATTACTATAAGATTAGCGGGAAACGCTATCCCCCTTATTTCCACACTTACATTCAAGCAAATGCTATCGGCTCGAATTCTACCACCGGCTGAGTCAATTTGAATGGGGGTTGACATGGTAGTTATTGGAAGATTATGTGCTTCTACCCATGATGCAGTAATGAATGAATGCGTTGCTCCAGTATCAAATAACACTTCTGCAATGTTGGGGCGAAGGCAAAGACGCCACCCTTCGCTCGAGGCCTCCGCCGCAGTCGCTGGTCCGACAGAGACAAAGCAGGCAGGGACACCCTTCGCTCCATTCGGCACTTTGACGAAGGCCTGCGGCGACGTCTTCCCGCGGCGCGGCCTCGTTCAGTCCTAAGGCCCACGCGTGATCTGGCCCATTGTAACGGGCCCTGCGTGGCCGCCTCTGTGTTACGGGCCTAACTTGTAAAGGCATACTTGTAATTACAGCTTGTAACCCTGCTTTATGGGAATATTCTGGGGATAAACCAGGTGTCTGAGGGCACATGCGTCCTTAACACAAGGCGTTGGGCACTCAGATACCTATAAATACCCCCGCACAGTGCCCGTGAGAGGCTAGATTAACAGAGCTCTTGCCCCCGAGCACGTAACCCTGTTGTCATCACTGTTCACCCTTGTTGGCCTCCTTGCTGCTGAGAGCAAGTTCCAATATTTGGCGCCCACCGTTCGTGCTACGACCAAACCACCCGCGATGGCACCCAAGAGAGCTAACCCGAAGGCTGACGAGGCTGCGAAGGCAGCACTGCTTGCCGCAAGGAAGGGCAAGGCCCTCGCCCTCACCCAATCCACCCACCAAGAGCCCACCGAAGACAATATTCCCCGCACCTGCGAAGACGACACCTTCCGCACCTGCGGGCCCGAAGGACAATCGCAGCCGCCCCCAGGCTTCGCCCCACTGGAGGGCGCGGATCTCACCGAGGACGGCGAGGTCCTCGGCGTCTCAACAGAAGAACAGCTACAGCTGCGCGCCCTGCGCCTCAAGAACCGCAATCTCCAGAGGCAGAAAGAGATACTGGAGGCCAAGCGCCAGCGTGTGTCCGCACTAGCCAAGGTGCGGCAAATGATACGCGACGAGGAGCAGAAGGCCCAAGACCTCGAGCGCGAGATCGCGCTGATGCAGCGCGAAGGCCACCTCGGTCCACAGCAAGAGCCACCCCTCCAGCAGCGCGCACAACCGGAAGACACGCGCGAAGGCCACCTCGGCCTGCAGCATGGCCCACCCCCGCAACACCGGGCGCAGCCGGAGAACCCGCGTTTCCCCCAGCATGACTACGCCTTCCAGCACAGCGCGCCATTCCAAGGGGTCAACTACCTCGACGAGCGAAGTCCCCTGGCGCCACACCTGCAAGTGACGCCTTGGCCAGCTAACTTCCGAGCAGGGGCATATCCCAAGTACAACGGCAGCACCGACCCGGCGCAGTACATAATGAGTTATCAAGTCGCCGTTGCATCCGCCGGAGGGGACGACGCCACAATGGCGAAGTCTTTCATCATCGCTCTAGAGGGCCCAGCACTCACCTGGTTCACCAGATTGCCTCCGCTGTCCATTAATTCGTGGAGAAGTCTCAGGGACAAGTTACTTCTCAACTTCCAAGGGTACCGTCCAGACACCGACGCTTTGGCCGAGCTCTCGCTTTGCAAACAGCTGGAAAAGGAGACCCTGCGGGAGTATTACCGCAAATTCTTAACACTCAAATCACAACTGCCCTCCGCCGATGATCAGATCGCTATCCACTACGCCATCAGTGGCCTTCGGGCCGGCGTCCTCTACAGCCACTGTATCAGAGATCCACCCAAGAACCTCCAGGAGCTATATCAGCTCTTTGAAAAATATGCCAAATCCGAAGAGCTCCACCAGCGCAAGGTTGAGTCACAGCGGAAGCCCAAAGATGCCCCGCAGTCCAGTCGCACGTGGACGAGGACTCCGCAACCAGACTCCGGTCGAGATGGCCGCAGTCAACAGCAAGTGCACAACATCGCCAACCAGCAGCCTGCTGCTGACCTCCCTCGTCGCCAGGAATATCCCCCCCAGGGCCGCGGAAATGGAACTCGTGGCAGGGGCCGAGGGCGAGCGCAGCCGCCGCGCCGGTTCTACTGCCTTTTCCACGGCGAAGACTGCGCCCACCAAACCAAAGACTGCCCCGAGACGAAGGCCACCAGAGACAGAATGGCGCGGGCGCAACCAGCCGACAATCCTAGAATTGTCGCGCATAATTACCAGCCACCCCCTCCACCATATATCCACGCTCCCGCTCCGCATCCACCGCACCACGCTTACCAACACCATCAGGAAGTACAAATCGTACCTCCTCCACCCCCACCACCACACCAGCAACACCAAAACATCCCCCATGCCCCAAAGCAGGAAGACTTCGCCGATCAACCATATCGTGGAGTCATTCACATGATAACAGGGGGGTCCAGCACTGACTTCGACACCAAGCGGCAGAAGCGGGACCACTACCGCAGCATCAACCATGTCGCGGTCACTGGCCCAGTCGTGGAGACGAAGTGATCCCACATACCGCTAACCTTCGATGCACGAGACGTCGACCTGCGCAGCGCCCCCCACATCGACGCTATGGTCATCAATTGCACCGTGGCAGGCTGGGACTTACACAAAGTCCTAGTCGACAACGGCAGTCAGGCGGACATCATCTTCCTACACGCCTTCGACCGCATGGGTATAAGCCACAGCTTGCTGAAGCCTTCGGACAACCCTTTGTATGGTTTCGGCGGCAAGGGCACCTTTCCAGTTGGCAAGATAGAGTTGCCCCTCTCCTTCGGTGTAGCACCCAATGCCCGAAGTGAGCAAGTAACCTTCGACATTGTCGACATGGTATATCCATACAACGCCATTATGGGCCGGGGCTCCATCAATAAGTTCGAAGCTGCCATCCACGGGTTGTACCTATGTATGAAGATACCAGGTCCGCTAGGCGCCATCACAATCTACGGCAACCAGCAGACGGCACGCAACATAGAGCGGGACTTCGTGCCTGGTCAGAGGAACGTACACTGTCTCACGACCCAGCGCGAGGTCCCTGCGCCGGCCAGCCCAACCGATAAGCAGCACGACAAGGCACAATTGCAGAGCCAAGACGGGACCAAGACTGTCCCCCTCGATCAGGCCACGCCCAAGCAGACAGTCACCATCAGCGAAGACCTCACCTCACTTGAAGAAGAGAAACTTCTTTGCTGCCTGGCCAAGAATAAAGACGTCTTCGCCTGGTCCGCCCTCGATCTGGTCGGAGTCAGCCGATCCATAATTGAGCACGGCTTGGGAATTGACCCTTCGGTGCGACCCAAAAAGCAGAGGCTTCGAAAAATGTCCGACGAAAAGACAGAGGCCGCCAAGGCGGAGGTGCACCGTCTCCTGGAGGCTAAATTCATTGAGCCAGTGGCTTACCCCACGTGGCTCTCCAATGTCGTAATGGTGCAGAAAAAAAGCGGAAAATGGCGAATGTGTATAGACTTCACCAGTCTCAACAAGGCCTGCCCAAAGGACAATTTCCCGTTGCCGCGGATCGACAAAATAGTCGATAGCGCGGCCGGATGCGAGGTCATGTCTCTCCTCGACTGCTTCTCCGGCTATCACCAGATATACATGAAGGAGGAAGACAAGGCTAGCACCAGCTTTATAACACCCTTCGGCACTTATTGCTTTGTCAGAATGCCGGAGGGTCTCAAGAATGCCGGGTCCACCTTCTCCAGACTCACCAAAACAATACTCGAAGGACAGGTCGGCAGAAATATATTTACATACGTGGATGACATCGTCGTCGCCAGCAAAAATAAGGAGGACCATCTCGCCGACCTGGCCGAGACATTCGCGAACATGCGAGATGCACGACTCCGCCTAAACCCGGAAAAGTGCGTCTTCGGTGTTCGCCAGGGCAAGATACTGGGCTACCTGGTGTCACACCGCGGCATCGAGGCCAACCCAACCAAGATCCAGGCCATCGTCGGCATGTCGCCCCCGCAGTCCGCCAGGGACGTCCAGCGCCTGACAGGCAGATTGGCCGCTCTCAACAGATTCATCTCCAGGTCCGCCGAGCGAAGTCTCCCCTTCCTCAAAATCCTCCACGGTGCGAAAGACTTCGCCTGGGGACCGGAGCAAGCAGCGGCCTTCACCTCACTAAAATAGTACCTGTCGGAGCTGGCCATCCTCACAAGCCCTGACTCCTCGCTCCCCCTATTGCTCTATGTCGCGGCTTCGCCACACGCGGTCAGCGCGGCACTGGTGCAGGAGCAGACAGTCGAGGGCGCAGTCAGACAGTGCCCTGTTTACTATGTCTCCGAAGTCCTGACACCGTCCAAATGCAACATGACAGAGCTGGAGAAGATCGCCTACGCAGTTGTTATGTCCTCGCGCAAGCTGCGCCATTACTTTGAAGCATTCAAGGTCCGAGTCACCTCAGACAGGGGGCTCGGCGAACTATTCAGAAACCCGGAGGCATCAGTGAGGATTGCCAAGTGGGCAGCCGAACTCTCCGGCTACCACATCAGCTTCAAGCCCAGGACAGCTATCAAGTCGCAAGTCCTGGCAGACTTCGTCGTCGACTGGACTGGGCCAGTAACACAGCCGGACCCATCCACAGAGAAGGTCTGGACTATCCATTGCGACGGCGCATGGTGTCATGCGGGGGCAGGCGTCGCTGCAGTCGTCACCTCACCAGCCGGAGTCAAACACAGATATGCAGCACGCCTCAGCTTCGCTCTGAAATCCGACAAATGTACAAACAATATAGCAGAGTATGAAGCGGTTATCCTTGGCCTCCGCAAGCTAAGGGCCCTCGGAGTCACCACATGTATCTCCAAGATAGTTGCCGGCCAGGTCGAGAAAGACTATGCAGCAAAAGACCCCGCGCTCATGCAATACCTCGCGGCTATCCGAAGTCTCGAGAGACAGTTCAAGGGATTCACCCTGCAGCATGTGGATAGAGCCAAGAACGAGGAGGCCGATGCATTAGCCAAGGCCGCCGCCAGGGGCGAGCCCTTGCCCTCCGACATGTTCTTTCACACCATCGGCACGCCAGCCGTCCGGAGCCCCGAAGGGCTCCAAATAACTAACGATAGCGAGGGCCACCGCATAGTCAACCTAATCATGACCGAAGACTGGCGGGCACCAATAACACTGTTCCTACAGGGGTACTATCATCCAACCGACGGTAGTGAGGCAAAGCGCCTCAGGCATCGAAGCTGGGACTTCGCACTGATTGAGGGCCAGTTATACAAGAAAGGGGTCAGTCAGCCAATGCTTAAATGCGTCACCGAAACCGAAGGCATGCAGATCCTACGCGAAGTCCACAGTGGCGCGTGCGGCTCGCACGCAGGGCCAAGGGCCCTAGCTGCCAAGGTGATCCGCCAAGGGTTTTACTGGCCTGCAATGATCTGCGCCGCAAATCGCGTCACAAGGTCCTGCGAAGCCTGCCAGAAGTTCTCTCCTCGGTCAGGCAACCCCTCGCAGTATACAAAGCTGATCGCCCATACATGGCCTCTCCAGCGCTGGGGCTTGGACATTGCCGGGCCCCTGCCCACCGCTCAGGGGAACCTTAAGTTCGCCTTCGTAGCCGTCGAATACTTCACTAAATGGATTGAAGCGAGGGCTGTTTCCACAATCACATCAAAAACTGCCCAAAAATTCTTTTGGCAGAACATTGTTTGCCGCTTCGGAGTACCGTCCGAGCTAACAGTTGACAACGGCAAGCAGTTCGACAGCCAAGATTTCAAGGATTTTTGTTTCTCCATCGGCACCAAGCTTGCCTTCGCTTCAGTCTATCATCCGCAGTCCAACGGGGTCGTGGAGCGTGCCAACGGGAAAATCTTCACGGCTGTCAAGAAGATGCTCCTCGATGAAAAAAAGGCAGATGGACTGATTTATTACCGGAGGCAGTCTGGGCGCTAAACACAACTGAGTGCAGGGCGACCGGGTTCACTCCTTTCCGCCTTCTATACGGATCGGAGGCAATGACCCCGCAAGAAATAAAGCACGGGTCCCCGCGTACAGTTCCGTCAGCCGTCCCCGACATGGACGAGCCAACTTCAAAAGATCTCATTGACGGAGACCGGGTCTTCGCCCTACAGGCCCTAAACAAATACCAAGCCCAGACCAAAGCATGGCGCGACCACGCAGTCATCCCAAGGGAGTTCAGCGAGGGGGACCTCGTACTCGTCCGAACAGCTCGGACGGAGTCTAAGGGCAAGTTGGAGCCCAAGTGGGAGGGCCCCTTCATAGTCAAGACAAAAGCTTCCCCCAGCGCTTACAGGCTCACAACGCCAAACGGCGAGGACCTGGAGCACTCCTGGAACATCGACAACCTTCGCAAATTTTTTGTTTGACCCTTTTAGGGCTGACTTCGCCCTTGTAATTCGCCGCAATCAAACTTATACCGGCCCGCACTCTTTTCCTCCCGGGGGGTGAGGTTTTTAACGAGGCGGAGCCATGTAATATATGTGAGAAAAATCCCCCGCAAAAACATGTGTCGAAAAAAGACCGCGACAACGGTCTTCGGCATTCGACCAATTCGAAGTCACCGCGAGGCTAAGCGCTAACCACCCTCGCGTGCGACAAATCCGCGCAGAAGTCGCCTAAGGGTGCAGCCGGACTAAGCACAACAAGTGCGAAAAAATTCGATGTCCATCGCGAAGACTATCCGCGCAGAAGTCGCCTAAGAGTGCAGCCGGACTAAGCACAACAAGTGCGAAAAAAATCCGATGTCCATCGCGAAGACTATCCGCGCAGAAGTCGCCTAAGGGTGCAGCCGGACTAAGCACAACAAGTGCGAAAAAATCCGATGTCCATCGCGAAGACTATCCGTGCAGAAGTCGCCTAAGGGTGCAGCCGGACTAAGCACAACAAGTGCGAAAAAATCCGATGTCCATCGCGAAGACTATCCGCGCAGAAGTCGCCTAAGGGTGCAGCCGGACCAAGCACAACAAGTGCGAAAAAATCCGAAGTCCATCGCGAAGACTATCCGCGCAGAAGTCGCCTAAGGGTGCAGCCGGACTAGCACGAGTACGAAAAAGCCCGAAGTCTATCGCAACACTCCGCGCAGAAGCCGCCTAAGGGCGCAGCCGACCTAGTACAACAAAAGCAGAAACGACAGCATCAAACCATCCGCGCCAAGACCGACTATAATCACAACGGCACAGCACAACCAACCATACCAGACAAAGTACACAGCGCCCTCGCAGGCACAGGCACGCGAGGGCACACAACTCCATCTTACAAGCCCTTACACATATACACGCGAGGGCACCACGCTCTACATTGGCTCAACCTTAGGAATAATTCCCATCTCCCTATAATTAAATAACATTATCCTAAGCTCTTCACCCGCAAAAAGACTGCGCAGTTCCCCTTCCCCTGTACCCACGGCGGCCGGCAAAGACAACAGCTCCTGCCGACCAGCCCTACTCACGCGAAGCCGAGCCCCTTCCTCCACACTAACCCTACGCTTTACAACCGCCCTTCGTCGTCGGCGCCTGGTACTAGGACCTGGCACGTCTGGCGCGTCCGCGGCGCGTGGCGAAGCCTCCGTCGCAGCCACATCCAAGGCCGCAAAATAATCCAAGTCCTCCTCCGACGACTCCTCAGTCCACTCAACCGAGCTCCCAGAGTCAGTAAAATCAGAAAACTCAGATACAGACCCACCATATTCATTCCCACCTTCCGCGGTCGAAGCCGCCAAAAACTCAGTAGTAGCGGTTGCGTGCGCAGGCCCAAAATCTTGAACCTGCGCAGCAACCAAAATTCAGCACAACATCCAAAAATTCCCCAACCCTAAACACCCACTACGCCACCTGCGAAGGCCCTGCCGCCGCGGGAGCCTCCGCCGTTGGCTCCGCCGCTGCTTCCGCCACCACCGCCGCGAGATCTTCAGCGCTCGGCGCAGCAGCTGCGGGGGCATCAGGCGCGCCTTCGGCCACCTTCGGGGGCAGGTCTTCGCCGGCCGCAGCAGATGTGGGGGCGCCTGGCAAGCCTGGCGCACCTTCCGCAGTCTCCGGGGTTGGTTCCAGGGTGACTCCAGTCGCAGCCTCCGCAGGGGTCGGCTCCGGGTCAGGCAGCGCGCTGTTCAGTGCCCCGAAGTCGTCCACCCGCTCGCCACGCTCCGCCTAAGACAAAACACACAAAAATTCAGCAAACACACGCACAGACCACATCCAGCAAACGCCGAACAAATGACAACGTTACCTGAGCCCTCGCAGCCTCGGCCCGCTCCCTGACCACCTCACGACCGCAAGGACCCCACATCCGGTCATAGAGGGCCCCGGCGGATTCCTTCACCACGGGGTCTTCGACCTCATAGATATCTCGCCCAAAATCTTCATCTGCCTGGTCGAAGGCCTCAAAGTGCCGGCACCCTTCGCGAGAGAGTGCGTTCATCGCCCCCTCGCAGGTGACCAGGGAGGTGAACGACATTAACCCCCCCCCCCCCCAAGACAGTGGGGAGCTCCTGCAGCTCCTCCTGCACCCATTCCAGACAGCGAAGCCCGGGCTCGCGCTCCGGCACCTCGAAGTCACCAGTCCGCGCACCCAGCTCGCGATATGTCGCCATCAGCTGTGTGCGCGTCCGTTCGGCCTCCGCTCGCATCGCAGCCTCGGCCCCCTTCGCGTGGCTCTCCAGGGCAGTAAGCCGCTGCTGCAGCTGACCGGCGAGCTCCTTGGCAATATTGCCTTCCGCCCTCGCCAGCTTGGCCTCCGCTTGCGCAGCCTGCTCTTTGGCGATGGCTTCGTTGGCCTCCCTCCTCTCCCCCGCCAGCTGGCGCCGGAGGTCAGCCTTCTCCTTCTCCAGGGCGGCCACCTTGTCCGCCAGTTTACGGCACTTGCTGTCGGAGGCCGACTTCTCACGGACAGCGTCAGCATGTTGCGTCCGAAGTCTCTCGACTTCGGCAGACAAAGCTGCCGTAAGGGCCCCCGACGCAGTACGGCTGGTGAAGTCAGCCACCTGTAGAGCACACGTAAGGCCGTTGCCTTAAAAAAAAAGAGAGAGAAGGGGGGTGGAGAGGGCATAGCTCAGCGGACCTGACTCAGCGCCTCCGTCACTCCCTTCAGCCGGCGGGTCGCCATGCCTGCCTCGTCCCTGACCAGCGCGAGGGCCGACACCTCGCCTCCAACGCCAAGGGTCTCACCCCTTGCCTTCGGCGCTAGCGCAGCTGTCGCGATCGCCGCGCCAGGCGCAACTAGAGCAAGCTGGCCCTCGTCCGACCCTGCAACGCGTCAACAAATTAAAAAAAATAAAAAAAATATATATATATATAGACTTACCCCCAAGATAATCATCCACATTAATCTCGGTGCCGAAGTCGGCAACGCGTTTGCCCGGCGGCGGCAACGTTCGAGCCGCCTTCGCAGCCTCCGCCACTCCGCTGGCCGACGGCACCACCTTCGTCAGTTTGGAGCCTCCGGCGCCCACCGTTGCCTCCGGCGCCTTGCTAGGTGCAGAGGCGCCCGCCTTCGCCGGCAGCGGCGGCTTGCCTCCGCCAGAGGCCACAGCCTTCGCCGTTCCCCGCTGCCTTTTCGGCCGGGCTTCGTGAATCCTGACAGTCGCCTGGCGTTTTTGCGCCGCCCCTTGGCGATCCTTGTCCATCACTGCCCACACAACAGCACCGATATTTCGCCCGTAAGGAAAAACTCTCCACTGATGAACCATACGAGATGTAAAACAGTCCTCCTCAGCCGCGCAGGGGATAGGAACATTTCTAGGCCAGCAACCCCCGGTAACCCTCAGCATCCGAGCCGAAGACTCCCGGAGCTCGGGCGAAGACATCCTCTCCCCCGGGGCCGCACACGTCCTCATTAACTCTCTAGCAAAACTATCAGACACCCCAAGTCCTCCCATCGCAGTACCTAATTTTCTCTTTTTTGAGGAGGGGGCGGCCGCCAGCGCAGGGTCGCCTCCAGTCTCCACCGCCGGCTTCTTCCCACGGCGGTCCGCTTCGTCTTGACCAGGGTAGCCGTCGTACGGCAATTGATTTAATTCGAAGACCCTGTTCAAACGTTCATTTGACCCGCGGATATCAAAGCTGCGCTGGCCTTCCGTCCTCGGCACGTAACGCCCCACGAGCCGCACCGCCAAGTCCTCCGCATCACGCACAAAGGCGGCCGGGTCACGGTTTCGCAAATTCAGTGCAAAGGCAGGACTTCGCACCACCCTTCCTCCGTGAAAAGGCATCTGGCGAGGGCACACTTCGCCCAGCGCCCAGCCGTGCGCCAAGGGACAAACCCCGTACGCCACGAACTCTTCAACTAAATCACGCCCACTGCTCTGGCCGGCGGCGCACCGAAGGGCCCCTTCGTCTGCATCCTCTTCTGCCACTTCAAAAGGCGGATACGCAGAGTAATAGTGAGAGCACATATCAGACACGGGGAGTCCTTCATGGCCTTCGACAGTAGCCTCAGCAACGTAAAACCAAAACTCATTCCAATTGCCCCACTTGTTGCGGGCGCACGGAACCAACTCCACTACTGGCATTATGGTCTTGCCGGTCTTCGGCGTGAATGTGCATGTCCCGAACTGGGCAACTCCGTCCTCAACCATCCTCTTCTGCCAATGCAAACAATAATTCTTCGCAAAAACTTCAACTGACGGCTGTCCACCGTACGAAGTCGTCGCCCAGACATACTTCGCCAGCGCCACCACGGCGTTCGGTGTCAGCTGATGTATTTGAACGTTGAATCTACGCAGGACTTCGCCAACAAACCGGTGCGCAGGCAAGCGGAGACCGGCGACGAAGAACGCCTCGAAAACAACCAACTCACCCTCCGGCTCAGGGACTTCCTCCGTCCCCGGAGCACGAGCGACTCCGCCGCCAAAGTAGCCCAACCGCTGCATATCTTCAATGCGGGCTGACGTCATCCGTGACACACCAAAATCAACAGAGTCGCCGGCGCGCAACTCCTCCACCATCACGCTACTCAACGTCTCCTCAGACGAGGCGGCGGCCGGCGGCGTGGCGTCGGCGGAAGAAGAAGAGGATGGCATTGCTACGTACCGTCGGCGGCGGCGGGCGGTCTGCTTCACTCGAGCCAGAACTCCGGCGAGCAAAAGGAGCAGCGGAGGAAGAGGAGCAGCAAGACGGCGGGCGGCTAGGGTTTTTACGGAGCGCGGAAGGCAAAGTTCAAACAGCGCCGACCCCCGCCCCCTTTTATAGGCAGGGCGCGGCTCTTCGGGAAACCCGCAATCCGACAGGGCGCGACGCTTCGGGAAACCCGCAATCCAACAGTACGCCGTCCATCAGCGGTCACATCAAAAACCCCCGCGGAACCACTTCGAGCGAGGGCAGCGTCTCCGCCATCTAGCGACGTCTTCGGCACCAGGTGACTTTGTCGAACTGGTCCCTCGGAGGGCAAATGTTGGGGCGAAGGCAAAGACGCCACCCTTCGCTCGAGGCCTCCGCCGCAGTCGCTGGTCCGACAGAGACAAAGCAGGCAGGGACACCCTTCGCTCCATTCGGCACTTTGACGAAGGCCTGCGGCGACGTCTTCCCGCGGCGCGGCCTCGTTCAGTCCTAAGGCCCACGCGTGATCTGGCCCATTGTAACGGGCCCTGCGTGGCCGCCTCTGTGTTACGGGCCTAACTTGTAAAGGCATACTTGTAATTACAGCTTGTAACCCTGCTTTATGGGAATATTCTGGGGATAAACCAGGTGTCTGAGGGCACATGCGTCCTTAACACAAGGCGTTGGGCACTCAGATACCTATAAATACCCCCGCACAGTGCCCGTGAGAGGCTAGATTAACAGAGCTCTTGCCCCCGAGCACGTAACCCTGTTGTCATCACTGTTCACCCTTGTTGGCCTCCTTGCTGCTGAGAGCAAGTTCCAACATGCAATATGGGAGTCGACTAGAAACATACCTACTATCACGCTGGGGGTTTCCTGAACTACTTCAGCCTCCAAGTGGTTCAGTTTCCCATGGTTATAGCGTGGCTGAGAGCGGTTGCCTGCTCCAGGCTGAGACACATTCTGCTTTGCTGGGGCGCCAGGGCCTGACTGCTGCTGGGCTGCCTTCTTCGGACATTGCATCACCCAATGGCCTTGCTGTCCACAGTGGAAACATGCCTGCTTCTGCCTTGAACTGGTGCTGCTTGATTGTTCTGCTGGTTTCTGGGACAGGAAGACGAGGTGCCTGCTGATTCTGCCTCTGGAACTGGCCTCCGCCTGACTGATTGTTCTGGCGATTCTGATGCTGGTGCTGAGGATACTGCCTTTGGAATTGCTGATGCTGAGGTGGACGCTGGTTCTGTCTGAACTGCTGAGGTGGATTGCCCGAGAAACGAGGGCGATTGCTGCTTCCAGGCTGAGGTCCACTGATCTTACGCTTGTGATCCTCCATTTCTTTACGCTTCCTCTCTGTCATGATTGCTCTGTCAATCAGGTGCTGGAATGTGGGGAAGGTATGATTCATCAGCTGATACTGCAGAGGGTCGACCAAGCCTCTCAGGAAACGATACTGCCGCTTGGCGTCGGTGTCGGCATCTTCAGGAGCATAGCGAGACAGCTGCAGAAACCTGTCTCGATACTCACTAACAGACATTGACCCTTGCTTGAGTGCCAGGAACTCCTCCTTCTTCACTGTCATCAGACCTGCTGGAACACGGTACTGACGGAAGCTATCTCTGAATTCTTCCCAAGTGATGGTGTCGGGGTTGGCATGAGTGGCGAGGTAAGACTCCCACCAAGACTGAGCTGCTCCTCTCAACAGACGGGGACCATACAGAACTTTCTCCCTGTCATCACATTGAGCGGTATGCAACTCCCGCTCCACAGTGCGCAGCCAGTCTTCAGCATCCATGGGGTCAGAAGAATGAGCGAACACTGGGGGATGACCTCTCATGAATTCAGCACGCTTGTCCTTGGGCATCTGAGGCATCTGAGGCTGAGGTGGTGGCTGCTGCTGCTGCTGAATGGCGGCTAGAGTCTGACCGATGGTTTGAACTGTCTGGGTCTGCATCATGAACATTTGCTCGATAGACATCGGGGGTGGGGGTGGCAGCTGCTGTTGCTGGGGTGCCTCATCCTGCGGTGCTGCCTGCTCCTGCTGAGCACGCCTTCCTCCTCTGCGCCTGTTTTCTGACATCTGCAGAATGCAATCACACATCAGAACTGATCTTGCAAATCTTGCAGCATAAGAAAAGAGTATAGAATTCTCCACAACACTGAACAGATGAACATCTTCACTGATCTCCAACACAGACCAACACAGCTTCTTAGATAAAGAGGAAAGTGGAATAAAAAGGCTTCCCAACAAGATAACTAACTTCATTAATATATAACAGAGAAACCAAAATGCAGGGGATACCCACACTCTGGTGACAGTCATTACAAAGATCCAACTCCGACATTGTTCATCATAACAAGCATGAAAGCACAGGATAAGAAAACTACCTTGTCTAACTAAGACTAACTAAGAGTAAAACTGAGGCTAAGACTAAGACTGAGACTAAGACTAAAACTTCTATATTAAGCATTTATTTTAGGACCCAACACTAACGATCTATGGTTCTAAATTTATCTTGGTCCTGCAGTCGGGGTTGCCATAATACTGGTGTCCACGCCGAGGTGAGCGGTACGGGTGCTGAGTCCCGACGGGAGCGGGGGAGCCATCCTCCAGGTGACGATGCTCCGCTCGCTCAGCCCGCAGCTGGGCGATCTCAGCACGAGCCCTACTCAGCTCGTCTAATGCATGGTCCAGCTTCGTGTTTAGCATGGCGGCTAGGTTGACTGTGCTACTCAACCTAGGATTGTCCTCGCCAACGGGTGAGACAATCACGCCTCCTGTGCTGCCAGATGGATGGCGGGGTAGTACTTCAGGTTGAGACCATCGGCTACCCCCCCGAGAACTAAGCAATAGTGCAAAAGCGCACGCCATGCGGATCTTGCATGGCCACCTCAGCTGAGTCCCGCTCAGAGATAGAGTAGTGCTATGAGCAGATCTCCGCACCCTGGAGGCTGTTCTCCGGACGACGCACCAAACAGGTCGCCTCTCAGCGGTCCGGATAGAACCCGCGACTGTGCTGGAAGACCACACAGCGATACTCGATTGACCAAGTACGCCGGTCGAGTGCCTGGCGTAGCAGGGTGTCGAGCGCGTCGTGGAAGTGACACCCGCGAGCAGCGTCGCGAGTGATGGGTCGAGCAACCCATCCTTCCGGCTCCTGGTCGATGGAAAGGTCTGTGCTGAAGCTCGAGCTATTGTCGCCACCTTCATCGTCTAGGTCTCCTCCAGCAGCTACTCCAGGGGCTAGGGCGCTCAGTGGTGGTGTAGGGGGTGCCTCCAGCGGGAGCACAGGGGAAGAGCTCCTCATAGACTCTATCTCCTGCTGGAGCGAGAAAGAAGAGCCATGTTGCTCCTGCTCCTGCTCTTGTCGTCGACGCTCCTGCTCCTCGTGCAGGCGGTGGTGCAGCCTCTCCAAGTGGCTAGACTGACCAGTCACTGGACGGCGAAGCGGACGCTCAGCGAGACGGGAGGGTAAGAAGGGGATGACAGACTTCCGTGCTGTGTGTCTAAGACGAGCCATCTACAAAAGACACTGTAAGCATAAGAGTGAGAACAGAACTAATATGACCAGCAAGTGAACCATAAATAAATGAATAAGGAATGAGAATAAACTAAACTTTAGCAAGGTATAATATATAGTAGAACATAGGTTTGGTCGATATGACCAACTTTTGAAGGGATACCAAAGTCAAGGTGATAATAGGGGTATATAATCCTTAGAACGACCATTCTACTTTAGGTTAGCGGTCCTACAGTCAACATGGCTTTGATACCACCTATGTCACACCCTGTTTTAGAAGGCAAACCGAATGCGAACCATGTACGTGCCAGGATCAGCAATTCACGTACACAGCAAATACATAACTGGACATCATCACACAGTGCTCAAATCATAGTATGAGAAGAGAATAATAGTCGATTACATCATATGTCTGAGACATCCACATAGTCTTTACATTAATCAAAGTGTGGAAAAGAAACGTAGATACACGCGGCCTTCACAGGCAGTACACTGGGGGTTGCCGCTAACCCACGCCTAGAACTCGTCGTAATCTTGGAACTCCTGGAAGTCTCCTTCCACGGCTTCATCTTCTCCTGAGCAGTGGTTGCAATGCTGACAACCTGGGGATGGGGGGTTGGTGTGTAGAGCAAGGGTGAGTACACATCAACATACTCAGCAAGTATCCTATTTGGCTGTAGTGGACTAGCTTTATGTGGGGATAAGTCAAGCAGTTGCTTTTAGTTGGTCAGATTATTATTACTAGTAGAGAGGGCCAAACTTTAGTATTAACCCACGTTATTAACCCAAACATACCCTTTCCAAACGGAAAGAATACCACTTACCATTACCATAGTCAAAACCATCATCCTCATTGCCACCTGTAATCCGAACATCTCTGATCAAGTATCACTAATCAATGGAGCTCCCTTGGCCGCTCACAACCGCGAGCATGGCTGATATATCAGTTTTCAAACACTCTGCAGAGGCTGCGCACTTTACCCACAAGCCGTGATTCCCTTTCTGCCCGGAGATCATGACTCTCTATTGATCACTACCAAGGTGACCCAGCAGGGTATCACTACGTAGCCTTTACAAAGATTCCCCGGGGCTGTAGCCGCCCGTTATGTTTCCTAAATGCACCGCACTCCTCCCCAAGGGGTGAACCAAACTTGGCAGAGTGAGCCGCATACACCGAGCCCCATTAACGGCACGACGGCTAAGCGAACTACACACTGGTTCCTCTAATTATTCAGCTAAGGGCGTCCCACTCCACCCTCATGGTTGCACTGTTTTCCCGGGCGGTCATCCAACGAACAGGTCCTTACGGAGAGGTACTCGAGAAACCGCTCGAGCCCCCTTAAATGCCACAAGTATAATATCATAATAAAGAAGGGAAACAACGTATCACTGATAAATCTCATCATGTTCATTGATTAGTGTTAAACACTAGCATGAAGCTAAACCATAATAATCCAACCCAAATAGGTAAACAAGGACATGGATAACAAAAGCTAGTCAATCCTTAGGTATAACTGTGTAAATGCGGGAAGTGAATATAGAATTGTATAGGACAGAGATAGGTCAAGGGACACTTGTCTCCACCAACCAGCTGCTGCTCAGAGGCTTCTCCTGCGAGTTCCTCGGACTCCTCAACCAGACCGTTCTCTATGCGAGCGCAAACATACATCCATCCATTTGAATTAGGAAATAAACAGTACACTATACAAGAGAGCAGATAAACTGAATATGCATAAGATATGACATACGATATTGCATTCGCCATGGCTAGAAAGAGAAGAAGGAAGGTCTCGCAGTGGTTAAAGCTATAATCGAAGCGTATTACGGGCAGATGCATAATTAGTCATTACGTGATCTAGTTCCACCTAGTTACACTAATAAGTGTTAATCACATGCACTGATAGAATTATCGTTATTTCCAATTGGTTGACATTAAACTAAGTTGATAATTAACTACATGAAATAACTAACGTAATCAATTTCTGAGTTGAGTTTCCATTTCATTGATATAAATAACGTGATCACTACACATGGAATACACGGGGGGTAGACGGGCGGCTAGGGGTAGACGGGCACGTCTAGGGGTAGACGAGCGCGCCGAGGACACGGCGAGCCGTGCCAAAGCACCGCGTGCACCACGTGAGCACGCGCGCGCAAGGCCGCGCTGACGCGCCGCGAGCAGGTAGCGGGGCCACGACGGTACCGAACGCGTGGGGCTGCGCGCTGGCCGAATTCAAGGCCGCGTGCCATAGGCACACCGGGCCGAGCTCAAGGCCGCATAGGGGCGAGCAGGCCGTGGCCACGCTGGGGGAGCAAGGCCGGGCCGCGCCGAGGTGAGGCCACGCCGGGATGGGGGCCGGGGCTGGGGAGCCGCGCAGGGCGGGGGCACGCCGCGCTGCGCCGCGAGTAGGGGCGGCGAGCCAGGCGGGCGCGCCACCGCCGTGCCGGGGCAGGGGCGAGGTCGGGTGGGGGGGAGCCGCGCCCTGGCGGGGCTGCACCGGGGCGGGGCAGGGGAGGCCGCGCCGGGCAGGGGCATGCCGCGGCCGCGCCACGGCCGCGCGCCATGGCCAAGCCGGGGCCGAGCCAGACGGAGGCGGGGCGGGGGAGGGGGAGCCGCGCGGGCGCGCCGCCGCGCTGAGCAGGGGGTCCGCGCCGCGGACGGCGGCCGAGCGGGCCGGGGCAGGGGAGCCGCGCCACGGGCGGTGCCGCACGGGCACGCCACTGCGTCGGGGAAGCCACGTCGGGGCCGGGCACGGAGAGGGCGAGCGCGCCGGGGCCGGGGAGGGCGAGCGCGTCGGGCCGCCGAGGCCGGCCACGCCGGGACGGGGGCCGAGGCCGGGCCGCGCGCCATGGCTGCCAACACCGAGGCGGGCGAGGCCGAGCCGGACCGCGCGCGAGGGAGGGGGCCAGGGCCGCGCCATGGCCGGAGAAGGGGAGGGGGGCTTACCGCGTGGGGGGGCGAGGGCAAGCGGCGGTTCGGCAGCGAGCGGGGGAGACGAGGGCGAGCGGGCGCGGGGAGAGAGAGAGAGATTTTGGGGGAAGGGAGGGGATGACGGGTGGGGCCCACAGGGAGGGGTGGCGGCGGCAGCGGCTAACTGTCGCGCGCTCCACGCGCGGGGGGAGCAAGACGACGGGGTGGGCCGCCGGGGCCGACTGGGCCGCGCGCCAGCTGGGCCGCGGGAGGGGGAAAGGGGAGGGGGGAAAGCTGAGCCGCGCTAAGAAGCCGGCCCAGGGATAGAGGGGGGCTTTTCTATTTTCCTTTTTGCTCTTTAAGCTCCAAATTCTCTCTTAATTAATAAATAAATACCCCAATGAAGACCAAGCGATTACACACAAAGGAAAAGATGCGTGGGTCGGCATGATGCAACAACCAAAGAAACCCACTTCTAGGATTTATTATTATTACACGACATAGAGTTTTTGGAAATGGGTAAGGTTTAGCGAAAAGAAATGGGAAAAGAGAGGTAACGCCCGAATTTATCGAGTGCTGGAGAAAGAAAAAAATCAACTCTCAAATTCGGGGTGTTACACTGGCGATAGCTTCGGTGTTTATTCTTATCATCCTTAGATCATATCTTCATCTTGTATGCCTTCATCATGAGGAAAAGACTTGCATCCTGAAGACGAAGCTCACTGTAATAGCTTATGCTGAAAACAAATGGAAGAGGAAGGCCCCCAACAGTGGACACAGGATAATTCGCCTCAGACCGAGGCACGAAGCTGTAACAACCAAAATTGTTATAATACTGTTCCTTTCCGGTTGCCTTCGTCTGATAAGAAAGCTCATGAATATTGTAGAAGCATCTTGCTTCTGGCTCCAGTCCTTGGCTCCTCATGGCCTATATAAAAACTCCCACTCTAATAAGAGCTTCGGGGGTAATCTGATGAAGGTATATTTCAAATGTCTTCAGAACTTCGACCAGCATCTTGTGGAGCGGAAAGCGAAGCCCAATTTTCATGAAGCTCCTGAAGACTACCACTTCATCACCTTCTAGCAGGGGAGCGGTGTCTTATCGTCCAGCCCTCACTATAGACACATCATGAAAGTATTTGCCTTTCATCGCTTCAATTTGACCTTGTCTGATTGTGAATTTCCCAAAAACAACGTGGCTTGGTCTCCACGGCCGATCTTCGACATTTTCATTCTCACTCTCAACATCGAAGCTTTCACAGTCGCTTGAATCACCAGATAGCTCAGCTAACATTTCGTTGGTGATCTTCTCTACATTGGTCCTTTCCATGGCTTCGTAAAAGCCAGCGAGTGTGGGATCAACGCTTTTCTTGTCCTCAGCCATTTCGGTGATGGTCATGGCAGAAAGCCAAAGCTCACAAACAATCGCACTCAGAGAATAGGAAAACTAAAATAACAACTGTAGCACGAAAGCTAGATGGCACGAAAAATATTTGCGACACAGCCTTCTATATATTTACTCAGAGCCCCACAGCTAGGTGGGTCCCATGGTTCAGAATGATTCGCTATTCTAGCAAAGGGAAGGTGTTTTTTGGATCTTCGACTAAAGGCCTTCGTTCACATCGCAATCTGAATTTGTTACATAAAAACAAATTAATACTGCGAGGGGCTACTGTTGGGGGGCCTTCCTCTTCAGAAGGTCCTCAAAAACATAATTAACCATTTGTTTTCAGCATAAGCTATTACAGAGAGCTTCGCCTTTAGGATGCAAGTCTTTTCCTCGTGATGAAGGCATACGAGATAAATATATGATCTAAGGATGATAAGAATAAACGCCGAAGCTATCGCTAGATTGACAGCTTCAGCTCGTAATGAAGATGGAGTATGATGATTGAAAGGGAATTAGGCTTACACCTATTTCCTAAATGATTTTGGTGGTTGAATTGCCCAACACAAATAATTGGACTAACTAGTTTGCTCTAGTCTATAAGTTCTACAGGTGCCAAAGGTTCACAATAAGCCAATAAAAAGACCAAGAAAAGGGTTCAACAAAGAGAGCAAGGGGTAACCGAAGTGCTCCCTGGTCTGGCGCACCGGACTGTCCGGTGTGCCACCGGACAGTGTTCGGTGCACCAGGGAACTCCAAGCTGAACTCATCACCTTCTCGAATTCTCAGAGGCGCTTCGCTATAATTCACCGGACTTTCCGGTGCCCCACCGGACAGTGTCCGGTGCCCCAAGGAAGAGCGACTCTGAACTCGCCAACTTCGGGAATCCACTCCGCTATAATTCACCGGACATGTCCGGTGCGCACCGGACTGTCCGGTGAGCCAGCGGAGCAACGGCTACTTCACGCGCAACGGTCGACTGCAACGCATTAAATGCGCGCCTGCGCGCGCAGAGGTCAGAAAACGCACGGGTGGCACACCGGACAGCCTACAGGGCCTGTCCGGTGCACCACCGGACAGCCAGGCGGGCCCACAAGTCAGAGCTCCAACGGTCGGAACCCAACGGCCGGGTGACGTGGCTGGCGCACCGGACACTGTCCGGTGCGCCATGCGACAGCAGCCTCCACCAAACGGCTAGTTTGGTGGTTGGGGCTATAAATACACCAACCACCCCCACATTCAAGTCATCCAAGTTTTCCACCTTCCAACTACTTACAAGAGCTAAGCATTCAATACAAGACACACCAAAGTGATCAAATCCTCTCCCAATTCCACACAAGGCTTTAGTGATTAGTGAGAGAGATTTGTTGTGTTCTTTTGAGCTCTTGCGCTTGGATTGCTTCCTTCTTTCATTCTTTCTTGTGATCATCTCAATTGTAAGCAAGGCAAGAGACACCAATTGTGTGGTGGTCCTTGCGGGACGTTTGATTCCCAATTGTTTTGAGAAGAGAAGCTCACTCGGTCCGAGGGACCGTTTGAGAGAGGGAAAGGGTTGAAAGAGACCCGGTCTTTGTGACCACCTCAACGGGGAGTACGTTTGCAAGAACCGAACCTCGGTAAAACAAATCCGCGTGTCACACTCTTTATTCGCTTGCGATTTGTTTTGCACCCTCTCTCTCGGACACGTTTATATTTCTAACACTAACTCGGCTTGTAGTTGTGATTAAGTTTGTAAATTTCAGATTCGCCCTATTCACCCCCCTCTAGGCGACATTCAATTGGTATCGGAGCCCGGTGCTTCATTAGAGCCTAACCGCTCGAAGTGATGTCGGGAGATCACGCCAAGAAGGAGATGGAGATCGGCGATAAGCCCACTACAAGCCACGGGAAGGCTTCATCGGAAGAGTCCCGTAACAAAGGGAAAGGGAAGGAGAAGAAATCCTCTTCCCACAAGTCGCATCGGAGTGGCGACAAGAAAAAAGAAGATGAGGAAGGTGGTCTACTACGAGACCGATACTTCATCACCTTCCACCTCCGGCTCCGACGCGCCATCCATTACTTCTAAGCGCCATGAGCGCAAGAAGTTTAGTAAGATCCCCCTACGCTACCCTCGCATTCCTAAACATACGCCTTTACTTTCCGTCCCATTAGGAAAACCACCAACGTTTGATGGTGAAGATTATGCTAGGTGGAGTGATTTGATGCGATTTCATCTAACCTCACTCCACAAAAGTATATGGGATGTTGTTGAGTTTGGTATACAGGTACCATCCGTAGGGGATGAAGATTATGATGAGGACGAAGTGGCCCAAATCCAACACTTCAACTCCCAAGCCTCAACTATACTCCTCGCCTCTCTAAGTCGAGAGGAGTATAATAAGGTTCAAGGGTTGAAAGGTGCTAAGGAGATTTGGGACACGCTAAAGACCGCGCACGAAGGAGACGAGGTGACCAAAATCACCAAGCGAGAAACGATCGAGGGGGAGCTCGGTCGCTTCCGACTTCGCCAAGGGGAGGAGCCACAAGACATGTACAACCGGCTCAAAACCTTGGTGAACCAAGTGCGCAACCTCGGGAGCAAGAAATGGGATGACCATGAAATGGTCAAGGTTATTCTAAGATCCCTCATTTTTCTTAACCCTATGCAAGTTCAATTAATTCGAGGGAATCCTAGATATACACTAATGTCTCCCGAGGAAGTAATTGGGAATTTTGTGAGCTTTGAATTGATGATCAAAGGCTCAAAGAAGATCAACGAGCTTGATGGCCCCTCCACGTCCGAAGCACAACCGGTCGCATTTAAGGCGACGGAGGAGAAGGAGGAGGAGTCTACATCGAGTAGAACACCCATCGACGCCTCCAAGCTCGACAACGAGGAAATGTCACTCATCATCAAGAGCTTCCGCCAAATCCTCAAGCAAAGGAGGGGGAAAGATTACAAACCCCGCTCCAAGAAAGTTTGCTACAAGTGTGGTAAGCCCGGTCATTTTATTGCAAAATGTCCTATTTCTAGTGACAGGGGCGTCGACAAGAAGGGGAGAAGAAAGGAGAAGAAGAAGTACTACAAGAAGAAGGGCGGCGATGCCCATGTATGTCGTGAGTGGGACTCCGACGAAAGCTCTAGCGACTCCTCCTCCGACGAGGACGCCGCCAACATCGCTGTCACCAAGGGTCTTCTCTTCCCCAACATCGGCAACAAGTGCCTCATGGCAAAGGACGGCAAAAGAAAGAAGGTGAAATCAAGATCCTCCACTAAATATGAAACCTCTAGTGATGAGGATAATGATAGCAATGAGGAGGATAACTTACGCATTCTTTTTGCCAACCTCAACATGCAACAAAAGGAAAAGTTAAATGAATTGATTAGTGCCATTCATGAGAAGGATGATCTCTTGGACACCCAAGAAGACTTCCTTATTAAAGAAAATAAGAAGCATGTTAAGGTTAAAAATGCTTACGCTCTAGAAGTAGAAAAGTGTGAAAAACTATCTAGTGAGCTAAGCACCTGCCATGATGCTATCAACAACCTTAGAAATGAAAATGCTAGTTTAATTGCTAAGGTTGATTCAAATGCTTGTAATGTTTTAATTCCCAATCTTAAAGATGATAATGTTGATTTACTTGCTAAGATTGAAGGATTAAATGTTACTCTTGCTAGCCTTAGGATTGAAAATAAGAAATTAATTGCTAAAGCTAAAGAACTAGATGTTTGCAATGTTACAATTTCCGATCTTAGAGATAAAAATTATATATTGCGTGCTAAGATTGTTGAACTTAATTCTTGCAAACCCTCTACATCTACCACTGAGGATGTCACTATTTGCACTAGATGTAGAGATGTTGATGTTAATGCTATACATGATCACCTTTCCATGATTAAACAACAAAATGATCATATAGCTAAATTAGATGCTAAAATTGCCGAGCATGAACTAGAAAATGAAAAAATTAAGTTTGCTCGAAGTATGCTTTATAATGGGAGACGCCCTGGCATTAAGGATGGCATTGGCTTCCAACAGGGAGGCAATGTCAAACTTAATGCTCCTCCTAAGAAATTGTCCAACTTTTTTAAGGGCAAGGCTCCCATGCCTCAGGATAACGAGGGTTACATTTTGTACCCTGCCGGTTATCCTGAGAGCAAAATTAGGAGAATTCATTCTAGGAAGTCTCACTCTGGCCCTAACCATGCTTTTATGTATAAGGGTGAGACATCTAGTTCTAGGCAACCAACCCGTGCTAAGTTGCCTAAGAAGAAAACTCCTAAGGCATCAAATGATTATAATATTTCATTTAAGACTTTTGATGCCTCCTATGTTTTAACTAACAAATCCGGCAAGGTAGTTGCCAAATATGTTGGGGGCAAGCACAAGGGGTCAAAGACTTGTGTTTGGGTACCCAAAGTTCTTGTGTCTAATGCCAAAGGACCCAAAACCATTTGGGTACCTAAAGTCAAGAACTAAACTTGTTTTGTAGGTTTATGCATCCGGGGGCTCAAGTTGGATTATCGATAGCGGGTGCACAAACCACATGACAGGGGAGAAGAAGATGTTCTCCTCCTACAAGAAAAACCAAGATCCCCAACGAGCTATCACATTCGGGGATGGAAATCATGGTTTGGTCAAAGGATTGGGTAAAATTGCTATATCTCCTGACCACTCTATTTCCAATGTTTTTCTTGTAGATTCTTTAGATTACAATTTGCTTTCCGTTTCTCAATTATGTCAAATGGGCTACAACTGTCTATTTACTGATATAGGTGTCACTGTCTTTAGAAGAAGTGATGATTCAGTAGCATTTAAGGGAGTGTTAGAGGGTCAGCTATACTTGGTAGATTTTGATAGAGCTGAACTCGACACTTGCTTAATTGCTAAGACTAACATGGGTTGGCTCTGGCACCGCCGACTAGCCCATGTTGGGATGAAGAATCTTCATAAGATTCTAAAGGGAGAGCACATTTTAGGATTAACAAATGTTCATTTTGAGAAAGACAGGATTTGTAGCGCATGCCAAGCAGGGAAGCAGGTTGGTGCTCATCATCCGCACAAGAACATCATGACGACCGACAGGCCGCTCGAGCTCCTACACATGGATCTATTCGACCCGATTGCTTACATAAGCATCGGCGGGAGTAAGTACTGTCTAGTTATTGTGGATGATTACTCTCGCTTCACTTGGGTATTCTTTTTACAGGAAAAATCTCATACCCAAGAAACCTTAAAGGGATTTTTGAGACAGGCTCAAAATGAGTTCGGCTTAAGGTTCAAGAAAATAAGAAGAGACAACGGGACGGAGTTCAAGAACTCTCAAATTGAAGGCTTCCTTGTGGAGGAGGGCATCAAGCATGAGTTCTCTTCTCCCTACACGCCACAACAAAATGGTGTAGTGGAGAGGAAGAATAGAACTCTATTGGACATGGCAAGAACCATGCTTGATGAGTACAAGACTTCGGATCGGTTTTGGGCCGAGGCGGTCAACACCGCCTGCTACGCCATCAACCGGTTATATCTACACCGAATCCTCAAGAAGACATCATATGAACTCCTAACCGGTAAAAAGCCCAATATTTCATATTTTAGAGTCTTTGGTAGCAAATGCTTTATTCTTGTTAAAAGAGGTAGAAAATCTAAATTTGCTCCTAAGACTGTAGAAGGCTTTTTACTAGGATATGATTCAAACACAAGGGCATATAGAGTCTTTAACAAGTCCACTGGACAAGTTGAAGTTTCTTGTGACGTTGTGTTTGATGAGACTAACAGCTCTCAAGTAGAGCAAGTTGATCTTGATGAGATAGGTGATGAAGAGGCTCTGTGCATCGCTCTAAGGAACATTTCCATTGGGGATGTGTGACCTAAGGAATCCGAAGAGCCTCCAAATGCACAAGATCAACCATCCTCCTCCACGCAAGCATCTCCACCAACTCAAAATGAGGATGAGGCTCAAGTTGATGAAGAAGATGATCAAAATGATGAGCCACCTCAAGATGACGGCAATGATCAAGGGGGGAGATGGAAATGATCAAGACAAGGAGGATGAAGAACCAAGACCGCCACACCTAAGAGTCCACCAAGCAATCCAACGAGATCACCCCGTCGACACCATCCTCGGCGACATCCATAAGGGGTAACCACTAGATCTCGTGTTGCACATTTTTGTGAGCATTACTCTTTTGTTTCCTCTATTGAGCCACACAGGGAAGAGGAAGCACTTCAAGATTCGGATTGGGTGGTGGCAATGCAAGAGGAGCTCAACAACTTCACTAGGAATGAGGTATGACATTTGGTTCCACGTCCTAATCAAAATGTTGTAGGAACCAAGTGGGTTTTCCGCAACAAGCAAGACGAGCATGGTGTGGTGACAAGGAACAAAGCCTGACTTGTGGCCAAGGGATATTCACAAGTCGAAGGTTTGGATTTCGGTGAAACCTATGCACCCGTAGCTAGGCTTGAGTCAATTCGTATATTATTGGCCTATGCTACTTACCATGGCTTCAAGCTTTATCAAATGGACGTGAAGAGTGCCTTCCTCAATGGACCAATCAAGGAAGAGGTCTATGTTGAGCAACCTCTCGGCTTTATTGTAGTGAGTACCCTAACCATGTTTATAAACTCTCTAAGGCGCTTTATGGGCTCAAGCAAGCCCCAAGAGCATGGTATGAATGCCTAAGAGATTTCCTTATCACTAATGGCTTCAAAGTTGGAAAGGTCGATCCTACTTTATTTACTAAAACTCTTAACAATGATTTGTTCGTATGCCAAATTTATGTTGATGATATTATATTTGGGTCTACTAACGAATCTACATGTGAAGAATATAGTAGGATCATGACACAAAAATTCGAGATGTCAATGATGGGGGAGTTGAAGTACTTCCTAGGATTTCAAGTGAAGCAACTCCAAAAGGCACCTTCATTAGCCAAACGAAGTATACTCAAGACATTCTAAACAAGTTTGGGATGAAGGATGCCAAGCCCATCAAGACGCCCATGGGAACCAATGGGCATCTCGACCTCGACACGGAAGGTAAATCCGTCGATCAAAAGGTATATCGGTCGATGATTGGCTCTTTACTATATTTATGTGCATCTCGACCGGATATTATGCTCTCCGTATGCATGTGTGCAAGATTCTAAGCCGACCCTAAGGAAGCTCACCTTACGGCCGTAAAACGAATCTTGAGATATTTAGTTTATACTCCTAAGTTTGGGCTTTGGTATCCTAGGGGATCCACATTTGATTTAATTGGTTATTCGGATGCCGATTGGGCGGGGTGTAAAATTAATAGAAAGAGCACATCGGGGACTTGCCAGTTCTTGGGAAGATCCTTGGTGTCTTGGGCTTCAAAGAAGCAAAATTCCATAGCTCTTTCTACCGCCGAAGCCGAGTACATTGCCGCAGGCCATTGTTGCACGCAATTGCTTTGGATGAGGCAAACCCTTAGGGACTATGGTTACAAATTAACCAAAGTTCCTCTTCTATGTGATAATGAGAGTGCAATCCGCATGGCGGATAATCCCGTTGAGCATAGCCGCACTAAACACATAGCCATTCGGTATCATTTTCTAAGGGATCACCAACAAAAGGGAGATATCGAGATTGCATATATTAACACTAAAGATCAATTAGCCGATATCTTTACCAAGCCACTTGATGAACAAACCTTTAACAAACTTAGGCATGAGCTAAATATTCTTGATTCTAGGAATTTCTTTTGATATCTTGCATACATAGCTCATAAATATACTTTTTGATCATGTCTCTTTCATGTGCTATGACTAATGTGTTTTTAAGTATATTTCAAACCAAGTCATAGGTATATTGAAAGGAAATTGGAGTCTTCGGTGAAGACAAAGGCTTCCACTTCGTAACTCATCCTTCGCCGTCCCTCCGGGCAACTCTCCATCTTTGGTATAATCTTCACTCATGTTTTATTTGCCAAAGGGGAGAAAGTAGTTCCAAAGGGCTCTAATGATTCCGTTTTTGGCGATTTATGCCAAAGGGGGAGAGAGCATGAGCCCAAAGCAAAAGGACTGCACCACCACCAATTTCAAAAATTTTAGTCTTTCAATTTGGTGTTAAAGAAGTATTTTCAAATTAGTATCTTATGCGTGATATAATTTCAAATTGGTATACCCTCTTCAAAACTAACATCAAAACCATCTTGAACACTAAGAGGAGGATTTCATTAAGGGGGAGTTTTGTTTAGTCAAAGGAAAAGCATTTGAAACAGGGGGAGAAAATTTCAAATCTTGAAAATGCTTCTCAAAATCTTATTCATTCACCTTTGACTATATTGCAAAAGGACTTTGAAAAGGATTTACAAAAGAATTTGCAAAAACAAAACAAGTGGTGCAAGCGTGGTCCAAAATGTTAAAAACAAAGGAACAATCCATGCATATCCTATGAGTATTTATATTGGCTCAATTCTAAGTAACCTTTGCACTTACAATTATGCAAACTAGTTCAATTATGCACTTCTATACTTGCTTTGGTTTGTGTTGGCATCAATCACCAAAAAGGGGGAGATTGAAAGAGAATTAGGCTTACACCTATTTCCTAAATGGTTTTGGTGGTTAAATTGCCCAACACAAATAATTGGACTAACTAGTTTGCTCTAGTCTATAAGTTCTACAGGTGCCAAAGGTTCACAATAAGCCAATAAAAAGACCAAGAAAAGGGTTCAACAAAGAGAGCAAGGGGTAACCGAAGTGCTCCCTGGTCTGGCGCACCGGACTGTCCGGTGTGCCACCGGACAGTGTCCGGTGCACCAGGGAACTCCAAGCTGAACTCATCACATTCGGGAATTCTCAGAGGCACTTCGCTATAATTCACCGGACTGTCCGGTGCCCCAAGGAAGAGCGACTCTGAACTCGCCAGCTTCAGGAATCCGCTCCGCTATAATTCACCGGACATGTCCGGTGCACACCGGACTGTCCGGTGAGCCAGTGGAGCAACGGCTACTTCGCGCGCAACGGTCGACTGCAACGCATTAAATGTGCGCTTGCGTGCGCAGAGGTCAGAACACGCGTGGGTGGCACACCGGACAGCCTACAGGGCCTGTCCAGTGCACCACCGGACAGCCAGGCGGGCCCACAAGTCAGATCTGCAACGGTCGGAACCCAACGGCCGGGTGACGTGGCTGGCGCACCGGACACTGTCCGGTGGCGCACCGGACTGTCCGGTGCGCCATGCGACAGCAGCCTCCACCAAACGGCTAGTTTGGTGGTTGGGGCTATAAATACACCAACCACCCCCACATTCAAGTCATCCAAGTTTCCACCTTCCAACTACTTACAAGAGCTAAGCATTCAATACAAGACACACCAAAGTGATCAAATCCTCTCCCAATTCCACACAAGGCTTTAGTGATTAGTGAGAGAGATTTGTTGTGTTCTTTTGAGCTCTTGCGCTTGGATTGCTTCCTTCTTTCATTCTTTCTTGCGATCATCTCAATTGTAAGCAAGGCAAGAGACACCAATTGTGTGGTGGTCCTTGCGGGAAGTTTGATTCCCAATTGTTTTGAGAAGAGAAGCTCACTCGGTCCGAGGGACCGTTTGAGAGAGGGAAAGGGTTGAAAGAGACCCGGTCTTTGTGACCACCTCAACGGGGAGTACGTTTGCAAGAACCGAACGTCGGTAAAACAAATCCGCGTGTCACACTCTTTATTCGCTTGCGATTTGTTTTGCACCCTCTCTCTCGGACTCGTTTATATTTCTAACGCTAACCCGGCTTGTAGTTGTGATTAAGTTTGTAAATTTCAGATTCGCCCTATTCACCCCCCCCCCTCTAGGCGACTTTCAATGATGATGCTGATCGAAGGAGAAAAAGACTACTTAGTCCTTAATGACTTGTACTATGGTCATAAGTGAATATTGAGGACATAAATGTACTTTTACCCAGGCTGCGTCTCGTGTCTATAAATAGATGAACAATAGCACCGTACTGTTCAGGCTGATTGGTAATCTCTCTCGCATCAATGCCTTTGAGCAAGCCGAAGGTATCATTGTAATGTAGATCTTGTTAATATGCATACATGTTCTGTGAAATGGAAATACAAATGAGTCGATGGGATACACTTGTTATTTTCGTCTCTTCGCATTATTGTTCATCTATGAAATGATGAAGGCATGTCCTTCATGACCTTCGTCTGATGATCATTATGTCCATGAGGAGATAATGCTTCGGAAGACGAAGGTCTCTAATATTTAACAATTGTGTTGTCTTGTTCTTAATTCACAGCATTTAAGAACAAGTGGCCAACAGAACTTGTATATTCTAGAGCTCTTGAGTAAAATATATACTAAACCCCTCCAACAGTGGTATCACCATTTAGAGACAAAATTACTTTGTTTCATCTTAATAACTACGTTCATTTTGTTACTTATAATGATGTAACTTCTAATTTGTTCTCTAATGAAGGACTTTGTTTTTTTATTATATGATAATTGGGCTACAGACTTTATTAATAACATATTCGCTTTCGACGATAACAGATATAACTCCAATGGTCCTCAGTGGTCATAATTTTTTGCTAGACAAAACTTAAGATATTTGCTTGTTTTGTACGTTATGAAATAATATTTTAATGTTGTTGAATGTAATGGTACAATATTGTTGAATGGATGAAATGTGGATATTGATGTTGAATGGATAAAATATGCATATTGATGTGATGGTATATTGTTGTTGAATGATATAATTGAGTTATGTTGAATGTAAATTGATCAAATGTGTATGTAATGTATATGGATATGCATGTGATTTGTATATGGGTGTGTAGGTAAATTTTGGACCCCTAAAATTGGTTATTTTTGGTGACTACCACTAGCCACCGAAAATAAACCTAACTATTTTTGACGGCCAGAGACAACCACAAAAAATAATCAATTTTAAGGTTATTTTTTACATCTGTCTATCAAAAATAAGACTTACTTTTGGCGTCCAATTTCCAATGTGGTGTTGTCGCCAAAAATAACACTAAAATTCAATGAAACTAGGCCACTTTCAGCGAGAAAAACTTATTTTTTGTGGTCCCTAACAACCGAAAAGTATCTATTTTCTTTAGACCCCACAACTAAATTTCCTCGATAGGAGTAGCGAGCAGTAAAGTTCTATCCAAACAAGGAGCCAAGCCATCAAAAACAATTCTGTTTTTTAAGGTGGTGTCTTTAGTTCTGATGGTGTTCTTATTTTTACATTTAGTCGTATTTTTTGCTCGGTTTTGCCCTTTCAGTGCTATAGAGCAGAAGGACAAAATTGAGCAAAAAATTCAACTAACGCCCCGTTTGGATCATTGGAATTAAATTCCATTCTAATAATAGTAATTTAGGCATATATCAATTAAGCTAATTCGCTTTTATGCAAAATATATTTGTATACTATTATTAGCAAGATATCGGAAATATTTATGTGCTACATTTTTACTATAGATGAGTGGAACGAAGAGTGTCATATAAGTTACAGAATAGAAACAAATTCTAGTAATGCATAAAATCATTTCCTATCCTCCACCCTATGAATTTGAGATAGTCTTATATCTGAACTTTGGAAAGTGGTGGAATGTCAAATTCCAAACTAAATAAGTTACTTTATTGAGTGAATTCCAATTCCTTTAAAATGAAGGGATTCAAACGCCCCGTAAGGGTAAAAATGAGGAAGGTGGCAAAACTAAGGGTATGAATTTAAATAGCCCAACACAATTCTATTGTGGTGTATCTATTTATAAGTATTTAGTATGAAACATAAGAGTGTGTTCTGTTAGCTAGACAAATATGAAGATGAGTTTAGAACCAACAACCATATTTTAAATCCCCATTTGCATTTGTGAATAGTTTATTTTTTATCATTTTAATATGGGAGAGCACAACTATGATAGTGTCGGCGTTTCAAGACCGGGGGGTCCCTGGGCCGACGAGTGAGTGTCGCCGCGTGCCCCAGCCCAGATGGGTCGAGCGCGAGGGCGAGCGCGAAGGGGGGGGAGAGCGAGGCGGCCGGAGACCGGCGTGAGAGAGGTGGGAATCCCGCGGCCTTCGTGTTCGTCCCGCGCCCAGGTCGGGTACGCTTGTAGTAGGGGGTTACAAGCGTCCACGCGGGAGAGGGAAGCGAGCGGCTCCAAGCGAGCGCCTGTCTCGTCCTCGTCCCCGCGCGGCCAACCCTCTCTAACAGGGCCCTGGTCCTTCCTTTTATAGGCGTAAGGAGAGGATCCGGGTGTACAATGGGGGGTGTAGCAGAGTGCTACGTGTCTAGCGGAGGAGAGCTAGCGCCCTAAGTACATGCCGTTGTGGCAGCCGGAGAGATTTTGGCACCCAGCTGGTGTGATGTCGTGGTCGTCGGAGGAGCGGTGGAGCCTGGCGGAGGGACAGCTGTCGGAGCGGTTGGGTCCTTGCTGACGTCCTCTTGCTTCTGTAAGGGGGCTAAGAGCCGTCGTCGTCATAGAGTATGCGGGGCGCCATCATTGCCTATCTGGCGGAGCTAGCCAGATGGGACGCCGGTCTTGTTCCCTGCGGCCCGAGTCAGCTCGGGGTAGGGTGATGATGGCGCCTCCTGTTGACGTGGCTGGCCTGCGCCCTAGGTTGGGCGATGTGGAGGCTCCTCCGAAGCCGAGGTCGAGTCTGTCTTCCGTGGCCGAGGCCGAGTCCGAGCCCCTGGGCGAGGCGGAGGCCGTCGGCTGAGGCCAGTGCGGAGTCCGAGCCCTGGGGTCAGGCGAAGCGGAGTTCGTCGTCTTCTGGGGCTGAGCCCAAGTCCGAGCCCTAGGTCGGGCGGAGCGGAGTTCGTCGTCTTCTGGGGCTGAGCCCGAGTCCGAGCCCTGGGTCGGGCGGAGCGGAGTTCGTCGTCTTCTGGGGCTGAGCCCGAGTCCGAGCCCTGGGTCGGGCGGAGCGGAGTTCGCCGTCTTCCGGGACTTAGCCCGAGTCCGAGCCCTGGGTCGGGCGGAGCGGAGTTCGCCGTCTTCCGGGACTTAGCCCGAGTCCGAGCCCTGGGTCGGGCGGAGCGGAGTTTGCCGTCTTCCGGGACTTAGCTTGAGTCCGAGCCCTGGGTCGGGCGAAGCGGAGCTTCCTATGGTGCCTTCGGCAGGGCCTGATTGCCTGTCAGTCTCACTCTGTCAAGTGGCACTGCAGTCGAAGTGGCGCAGGCGGCGCTGTCCTTCTGTCAGGCCGGTCAGTGGAGCGGCGGAGTGACGGCGGTCACTTCGGCTCTGCCGGGGGGCGCGCGTCAGGATAAAGGTGTCAGGCCACCTTTGCATTAAATGCTCCTGCGATTTGGTCGGTCGGTGCGGCAATTTAGTCAGGGTTGCTTCTTAGCGAAGGCAGGGCCTCGGGCGAGCCGAAAATATGTTCGCCGCTGGAGGGGGGCCTCGGGCGAGACGGAAATCCTCCGGGGTCGGCTGCCCTTGTCCGAGGCTAGGCTCGGGCGAGGCGTGATCGAGTCGCTCGAATGGACTGATCCCTGACTTAATCGCACCCATCAGGCCTTAGCAGCTTTATGCTGGTGGGGGTTACCAGCTGAGAATTAGGAGTCTTGAGGGTACCCCTAATTATGGTCCCCGACAGTAGCCCCCGAGCCTCGAAGGGAGTGTTAGCACTCGCTTGGAGGCTTTCGTCGCACTTTTTTGCAAGGGGACCAGCCTTTCTCGGTTGCGTTTTGTTCTGGTGGGTGCGCGCGAGCGCACCCGCCGGGTGTAGCCCCCGAGGCCTCGGAGGAGTGGTTTCACTCCTTCGAGGTCTTAATGCCTCGCGTAATGCTTCGGCTGGTCTGGTTGTTCCCTCATGCGAGCTGGCCGTAGCCCGGGTGTACGGTCGGGGCCCAAGTTCTCGGGCTGGTATGTTGACGCTGTCAACGGTTCGGCCGGAGCCGGGTTTGCGAGAGCAGCCCCCGAGCCTCCGCACAGGGCGAGAGGGCGATCAGGGACAGACTTGGCTTTTTTACATACGCCCCTGCGTCGCCTTTCCGCAAGGAGGAGGGGGGAAAGCGCCATGTTGCCCTTGATGGGCGCCGAACATGGTGTCTCCGGTGAGCTGCAAGCGGGTAATCCGAGTGGACGTCCGTGCCCCGTTCGTTAGGGGTCGGCTAGGGGCCCAGAGGCACGCCCAAAGGTACCTGCGGGTGATCTGCCGGACCCGGTCCCCTGGCGACGGGGTCTGAGGGCTCGATGCCTCCCTCTGATGGGATTCCGTTACAAGATCGCTCCCGCTGGTCTCGGAAATGTCCTAGGGTACCTCGGGAGCGCAGCCCGAGCCTCGGTTATGTATCGAACGTACCCATGGTCATCCCTCGCTCGGCGTCTGAGGCGGCTGTGAACCCTTCGGGGGCCAGCCTTCGAACCCCTGATCAGTAATGGGCGCGGAGCCCGAGTAGCCTGAGGCGGCCATGGAACCCTTCGGGGGGCCGGCCTTCGAACCTCTGACCAGTAGTGGGTGTAAGGCCCACGCGATCTGAGGCGGTTGTCGAACCCTTCAGGGGGGCAGCCTTCGAACCTCTGATCAGTAGGGAGGCTCGGAGCCTGGTTCCTTCCCGGGGTATCCCCCCTTTCCCGGTCCCTGTTGCAAGAGAGAGAGAAAGAGGAAAAAAGGAAAAGGATACGAAATCGAACGACGCGGCGTACCTTTGTTGGCGCGGTCATTATAGCGAAGGCGAAACGTCGCCTGCTTCTCCTGCCAGAGGCGCCGCCTGTCCCGCCGCGCAGTTAATGCGACGGGGCGAGTGGTTGGCGGGGCGGCCGTTGCGCGTGCGCGAGCCATTCGAGGAACGGATCACGGGCGCGTTGTCTTCACGCCGTGAGAGGGGGTTCTCTCGCTGCCCCCGGATGGGACGTGGGCTTGGCTGACAACGTGACTGCTGCTCCTGCCCGCCTGCTACCGTCATTACGGCCCGCCCATTTTTGGCCATATTGACCATCGCGCCAGGCTGGCGCTGCTGGGTCGTGCGCTGGGTCGCCTCGAGTCGCGGTATTGGTTCCGCAGTCGAGGAGGCGCGGTAGTGGCGCGAGTGGCGGTGCAGTTGCTTGCACGAAGCGTCCGGCGCGCCGGTTGCGTGACGCGTGGGCCTGGGCTTCCATGCTGGGCGTGTTGGGAGTCGGAGAAGCGCGCCCACTTGGCGCGGTTGCATGCCGCCTGCATGGCTGCCCGCCCCTTTCGCCTGTTAGTCTGGGCAAAAGTGGAGGGTCACTTGTAACCGCTGGGCGGTTGTGCGCCACCGCGCACGGCGGTTTGGCTTCTTCTGCTCCGAGCCGGCTTGCATGACATGTGGGACCCAGCCCCCGCGCCGCAGGGGAGGACCTTGGAGTGTGTGGGAGAAGACTCAACCCGTGACGGCTGGGGACGCAAGTAGGGATAGTCGCCTTTAAAAGGAGGGTGACCCCCTTGGAAGGCGACCATGTCTTCGCGCTCCCTTATGCATCGTGTCTTTCCACCTTCCAAGCCCCCGGATGGGGGATACCCGCCGTCTTTTCGCCTCATCGTTGGAGGAACGCAACTCCGTGGGAGTTGGTACCTTTCAGCCATCGTTCAGCTTCAAGGATTTTCATCATGCAGCCCAGCCGCACCCCTCCACCGGCGGTCACCCAAGATGGTGACCTCCAGCTTGATGGTGGGGGAAAGCGAGCCGGGCTGCGGCCTCTGCCCCTCCCTCAGCCTCAAGGATTTTCATCACCAGGGCTGGGGAGGGGAGTGTGCCGAGTCGGGGCCGACCCCTACGTGGGCGGTGGCCCGCTCCTTCACTCAGTGATCAGAGGGAAGGGCGGTCGTCGTCCGTGGCGCTAGCAGCTGCACTGTGCCTGGCTCTCGGACGCGAGTGGCTTCGGAGCCGCTCGCGGCGTCGGCGTCTGCCACGGCAGCTGGAAGAGGTTCTTCCACCGACGAGATAGCCAGGGCCGCCCACGGACCGACCTCCAACTCTACGGCCTTCTGCCCGTCCTTGCCTCACGAGTTTGGGCATGGGCGGGGGCCTCTTGGCAGCAGCATCCACCCTGAGGTCAGTGCTGTCGCTGTTCGGCCCCCCGGGACAGAAGTCGTCGTCGTCGCTGCTGTTGGAGCGGGCGACGGCGCGCCGTTCGTCGGTCTTCTGTTCCTCCGCAGGCCCTCCCCCATCGAGTGGGGTTGTTCATACCTGCGGAGGTGGAACCGGAGTTCCGTTTGTAATGGCACTTTGAATGTCAGTGTTTTTGTTCATTACGGCTGTCGAGGCCTGAACATGTATGTAATTTTGGCACGGAGCCGTGTTTTTTCCTCATTTTCGAGCACTAAGACTCGCCTGTTGGTTGTCTGAACCGCTTCACCAAGCGTGAGTCGCCCCGTGTCAAGGTGACGAGTGAGGTATCCATATCTCGGAGGCGTAGGAGTCCCTCGGCTCGGTCGGCCTTGTTGTCCGAGGCTCCTCTAGCTCAGTTAAAGGGACCCCTTGGCCGCTCTTGGATGAGCCGAGGCCAGGGGTAGCAATATCAGCATGAACAGGGGCAGAGTTGGCTCAAAAATGAAACCTGGTTGGCCGGAGCCTAGCCGGGTCGTCCGTTGGCGGGACCGACGCTGGAGTTGACCAGCTGACGCCTCGGGTCGGACTGGCGCCCTTGGTGGAATGCTGGTCGAGGCCCCGGGGCGACCGGCCGAGCCGCCCGCTTGGGCCGGGTTCCCGGAGGAGACCCTGGCAGCGATGGCCCGGGCGTGGCGATGACGTCGTCCTTCAGAGCGGAGATCCTCGGACCGCGTCACCGTCCGAGGCTGGGTCGGACCTCGCCGAAGGTGTCGTCGATGCCGAGGGTGCTGCTGCCCCCTTCCAGCGTCAAGACCTGAGCCTGTAGGATCAGATTGTCTTGTAGCGTGTGTCTCCTGCGGCCGCTGAGGCCAGAACACACACCCTCGCTATGTTGTAAAGTTGCGTCTCTTTTCCTCTTGTTTCGAGTATCTGGAATTTTTTGTCGGTAACAGGTATGTTTGTGCGAGCGAGAGTTGCTTCTCGCGGAAGGTGATGAGTGAGGTATCCGTATCCCGGAGGCGTAGGAGTCCCTCGGCTCGGTCGGCCTTGCCGCTTACGCGCACTTTTACCCGTCCATGAGGCTCTGTCACCGACTCAGTCGAGAAGGCTCGAAGGATCGCTTCGGCAGAAGAACTTCCGAACGTGAAGACTTGTTCGGTCCGCGGAATCACTTATCCGAACGTGAGTTACTTATCGCAGAAGCTGATGAGTGAGGTATCCGTATCCCGGAGGCGTAGGAGTCCCTCGGCTCGGTCAACCTTGGCTGCTTACGTGTACTCCGTCGTTTTCAGGATCCACTTTTCGAAGTAGTCAAAAAGCACGAAAGACATTCTAGCAGAAGAGATCTTTTTTTCGAGGAAAATCTCAACGCAGAGGGGGTTTCCCCCCCTTTTAGCCCCCGAGGGAGGGTCGGGCTTTGCCGAGGCGAGGCCGACCCTTCCTTGATGACTAAACTTTGCGTGGGTGCGAGGTATATGAACAACTTGAAAACATCTTAAGGGTAGAAGCGACGTAGCTGTTGGATGTTCCAAGCGTTGTCGTAGACCTCGCCTTGACTGTTGGCCCGCTTTTACGTTCCGGGCTTCAGAACCTTGGCGATGACGAACGGTCCCTCCCAGGGGGGCGTGAGCTTGTGCCTCCCTCGGGCGTCTTGTCGCAGCCGAAGCACCAGGTCGCCCACCTGGAGGTCTCGGGATCGGACCCCTCGGGCGTGGTAGCGTCGCAGGGACTACTCGTACCGCGCCGAGTGTAGTAAGGCCTTGTCTCGAGCCTCCTCCAGCTGGTCCAGCGAGTCTTCTCGGCTAGCTTGGTTGCTTTGATCGTTGTAGGCCCTCGTCCTCGGGGAGCCGTATTCCAGGTCTGTGAGCAAGACGGCCTCGGCCCCGTAGACTAGGAAGAACGGCGTGAAACCCGTGGCTCGGCTTGGCGTTGTCCTCAGGCTCCAGACCACCGAGGGGAGTTCCTTCATCCATCGCTTGCCGAACTTGTTGAGGTCGTTGTAGATCCGAGGCTTGAGCCCTTGTAGAATCATGCCGTTGGCACGCTCTACTTGCCCATTTGACATGGGATGAGCCACGGCGGCCCAGTCCACCCGGATGTGGTGATCCTCGCAGAAGTTCAAGAACTTTCTGCCGGTGAACTGGGTGCCGTTGTCGGTGATGATGGAGTTTGGGACCCCGAAGCGATGGATGATGTTGGTGAAGAACGCCACCGCCTGCTCGGACCTGATGCTGTTCAGAGGTCGGACCTCGATCCACTTGGAGAATTTGTCGATGGCGACCAGCAGGTGCGTGTAGCCCCCGGGTGCCTTCTGCAAGGGGCCGACGAGGTCCAGACCCCACACAGCAAAGGGCCAGATGATGGGTATCGTCTGCAGAGCCTGAGCGGGCAGGTGGGTCTGCTTCGCATAGAATTGACACCCTTCGCAGGTGCGGACAATTCTAGTGGCGTCGTCCACCGCTGTCGGCCAGTAGAAGCCTTGTCGGAAGGCATTCCCGACAAGGGCTCGAGGCGCTGCGTGATGGCCGCAAGCCCCCGAGTGTATCTCCCGCAGGAGTTCCTGACCTTCGGCGACGGAGATGCATCGCTGGAGGATGCCTGAGGGGCTGCGGTGGTAGAGCTCCTTCTCTTCGCCCAGCAAGACGAACGACTTGGCGCGCCGCGCCACCCGCCGAGCTTCGGCTCGGTCGAGGGGTAGCTCTCCTTGGTAGAGATATCGCAGGTACGGGGTCTGCCAGTCTCGATCAGGCGTGGCCCCGCTTCGCTCCTCCTCGACGCGCAGTGCCTCACCCTCGGGGGCCGAGGGTACCTCGGGCTGAACCGAGGGCGCCTCGGGCCGAGCTGATGGTGCCTCGGGCTGTGTCGAGGGTACCTCGGGCTGGACCGAGGGTACCTCGGACTGGGCCGAGGGCGCCTCAGGCTCGGGCGTGTCGTCGATCTTGACGGAGGGTTGATGCAGATCCCGGGAGAAGACGTCCGGGGAACCGTTGTTCGCCTCGAGGCTATTTTAGCCAGCTCGTCCGCAGTCTCGTTGTAGCGCCGAGCGATGTGCTTAAGCTCGAGCCCGTAGAACTTGTCTTCCAGGCGCCGAACCTCATCGCAGTAGGCCTCCATCTTCGGGTCGCGGCAGTGGGAGTTCTTCATGACTTGGTCGACGACGAGCTGTGAGTCACCGCGGGCGTCGAGGCACCGGACCCCTAGCTCGATGGCGATCCGCAACCCGTTGACCAGAGCCTCATACTCAGCCACATTGTTGGACGCCGGGAAATGGAGGCGTAGCACATAGCGTAGGTGTTTTCCGAGGGGCAAGATGAAGGGTAGGCCTGCGCCGGCTCCCGTCTTCATCAACGACCCGTCGAAAAACATGGTCCAGAGCTCCGGTTGGATCGGAGCCATCGGTAGCTGGGTGTCGACCCATTCGGCTACGAAGTCCGCCAAGACTTGGGACTTGACGGCCTTCCGAGGGGCGAACGAGATTGTCTCGCCCATGATTTACACCGCCCACTTTGCAATCCTACCCTAGGCCTCTCGGCACCGGATGATCTCCCCCAGGGGGAAGGATGACACCACAGTTACCGGATGAGACTCGAAGTAGTGTCGCAACTTCCGCCGCGTCAGGATCACTGCATACAGCAGCTTCTGAACTTGCGGGTAGCGGATCTTGGTTTCGGATAGTACCTCGCTGACGAAGTAAACTGGCCTCTGAACGGGCAATGCATGCCCCTCTTCTTGCCTCTCGACCACAATCGTGGCGCTAACCACCTGAGTGGTCGCGGCGACGTAGACCAAGAGGGCTTCTCCGGCAGCTGGAGGCACCAAGATAGGCGCCTTTGTGAGGAGCGCCTTCAAGTTCCCGAGAGCTTCCTCGGCCTCGGGGGTCCAAGTGAAGCACTCGGCCTTCCTTAAGAGGTGGTACAGAGGTAGACCTCTTTCGCCGAGGCGTGAGATGAAACGGCTCAGAGCCGCGAGACATCCCATGACCCTCTGTACGCCTTTCAAGTCCTTGATGGGCCCCATGCTGGTGATGGCTGCGATCTTCTCCAGGTTGGCTTCGATGCCCCGCTCAGAGACGATGAACCCCAAGAGCATGCCTCGGGGCACCCCGAAGACACACTTCTTGGGATTGAGCTTGACGCCTTTCGCCTTGAGGCATCGGAATGTCACTTCAAGGTCGGAAAGGAGGTCGGAAGCTTTCCTTGTCTTGACTACGATGTCATCGACGTAGGCTTCGACCGTGCGGCCAATGTGTTCGCCGAACACATGGTTCATGCACCGCTGGTACGTCGCGCCCGCATTCCTCAAGCCGAACGGCATGGTGACATAGCAGTACATGCCGAAGGGCGTGATGAAAGAAGTCGTGAGCTGGTCGGACTCTTTCATCCTAATTTGATGATACCCTGAGTAGGCATCGAGGAAAGACAGGGTTTCGCACCCAGCAGTGGAATCCACGATTTGATCGATGCGAGGCAGAGGGTAGGGAACCTTCGGACATGCTTTGTTGAGACCAGTGTAGTCTACACACATCCGCCATTTCCCCCCTTTCTTTCTCACAAGCACAGGGTTGGCAAGCCATTCGGGATGGAATACCTCTTTGATGAACCCTGCCGCGCATTAGCTTGTGGATCTCCTCGCCTATGGCTCTGCGCTTCTCTTCGTCGAATCGGCGCAGAGGCTGCTTGACGGGTCGAGCTCTGGCTCGAATGTCCAGCGAGTGCTCGGCGACATCCCTCGGTATGCCGGGCATGTCCGAGGGACTCCACGCGAAGACGTCGGCGTTCGCGCGGAGAAAGTCGACGAGCACTGCTTCCTATTTGGGATCGAGCCCGGAGCCGATCCGGATCTGCTTGGAGGTGTCGCCGCTGGGGTCGAGGGGGACGGCCTTAACCGTCTCCACTGGCTCGAAGTTGCCGGCATGACGCTTCACGTCTGGCACCTCCTTAGAGAGGTTCTCCAAGTCGGCGATGAGGGCCTCGGACTCGGCGAGGGCCTCGGCGTACTCCACGCACTCCACGTCACATTCGAACCCGTGTTTGTACGTGGGGCCGACGGTGATGACCCCGTTGGGGCCCAGCATCTTGAGCTTCAGGTAGGTGTAGTTGGGGACGGCCATGAACTTCGCGTAGCATGGCCTTCCCAGTACCGCGTGGTAAGTTCCTCGGAACCCGACCACCTCGAACGTCAGAGTCTCCCTTCGGAAGTTGGAGGGCGTTCCGAAGCAGACGGGAAGGTCGATTTGTCCGAGGGGCTGGACGCGCTTCCCGGGAATGATCCCATGGAAGGGCACAGCGCCTGCTCGGACGGAGGACAGGTCAACACGCAGGAGCCTGAGGGTCTCGGCGTAGATGATGTTGAGGCTACTGCCTCCGTCCATAAGGACCTTGGTGAGCCTGACGTCGTCGATGACGGGGTCGACGACGAGCGGGTATTTCCCCAGGCTCGGCACGTGGTCGGGGTGGTCGGCTTGGTCGAAGGTGATGGGCTTGTCGGACCAGTCTAGGTAGACTGGCGCCGCCACCTTCACCGAGCAGACCTCCTGACGCTCTTGTTTGTGGTGCCGAGCCGAGGCATTCGCCGCTTGCCCACCGTAGATCATGAAGCAATCGCGGACCTCGGGGAACTCTCCTACTTGGTGATCTTCCTTCTTGTCATCGACGCGGGCCCTGCCACCCTCCGCGGGTGGCCCGGCCCTGTGGAAGTGGCACCGAAGCATGACGCACTCCTCAAGGGTGTGCTTGACGGGCCCCTGGTGATAGGGGCACGACTCCTTGAGCATCTTGTCGAAAAGGTTTGCACCTCCGGGGGGCTTCCGAGGGTTCTTGTACTCGGCGGCGGCGACAAGGTCCGCGTCGGCGGCGTCGCGTTTCGCTTGCGACTTCTTCTTGCCTTTCTTCTTGGCGTCGCACTGAGTTGACGCCTCGGGAGCATCTTCCGATGGGTGGCCCTGGGGCTGCTTGTCCTTTCGGAAGATAGCCTCGACCGCCTATTGGCCGGAGGCGAACTTGGTGGCGATGTCCATCAGCTCGCTCGCCCTGGTGGGGGTCTTGCGACCCAACTTGCTCACCAGGTCGTGGCAGGTGGTGCCGGCGAGGAACGCGCCGATGATATCCGAGTCGGTGATGTTGGGCAGCTCGGTGCGCTGCTTCGAGAATCGCCGGATGTAGTCCCGGAGAGACTCTCCCGGCTGCTGTCGGCAGCTTCGGAGGTCCCAGGAATTCCCGGGGCGCACGTACGTGCCCTGGAAATTGTCGGCGAAAGCTTGGACTAGGTCGTCCCAGTTGGAGATCTGCCCCGGAGGCAGGTGCTCCAACCAGGCACGAGCGGTGTCGGAGAGGAACAGGGGGAGGTTGCGGATGATGAGGTTGTCATCGTCCGTTCCACCCAGTTGGCAGGCCAGACGGTAGTCCGCGAGCCACAGTTCCGGTCTCGTCTCCCCCGAGTACTTTGTGATAGTAGTCGGGGGTCGGAACCGGGTCGGGAACGGTGCCCGTCGGATGGCCCGGCTGAAGGCCTGCGGACCGGGCGGTTCGGGCGAGGGACTCCGATCCTCCCCGCTGTCATAGCGTCCCCCACGCCTGGGGTGGTAGCCTCGGCGCACCCTCTCGTCGAGGTGGGCCCGACGGTCGCGGTGATGGTGCTCGTTGCCGAGGCGGTCCGGGGCCGCAGGCGCGGTGTTGCGCGTGCGCCCGGTGTAGACCGAGGCTTCCCGCATGAATCGGGAAGTCACGGCATGAGGTTCTGAGGGGTACCCCTGCCTTCGGGAGGCAGAGTTCTTGGCCCGTCGGACCGCGGCGCCTTCCAGGACATTCTTGAGCTCCCCCTGGATTCGCCGACCCTCGGTGGTTGATGGCTCCGGCATTGCGCGGAGAAGCATCGCTGCTGCAGCCAGGTTCTGGCCGACCCCACTAGATGCGGGTGGTGGCCTGACCCTGACGTCGTCGGCGATGCGGTGCTGGAAGCCCTGGGGCAGATGGCGTATTTCTCCGGCCGGAGGTTGGCCCGCCCATGCCTGCCCGACGTCCCGGCGGATCGGCTCAAGCACTCCTGCTCCCTCGTCGAGCCTGGCCTGCACCCCGCGGATTTGCTCGAGCTGTGGGTCATGGCCCCCCGCCTGAACGGGGACCACAGCTAGCTCCCGCGGGATGTCAACGCGGGGCACCGGCCTAGGGAGATCACCGTCCTCCGGCATGCCGAGATGATTGCCTTCGGAGGGACCCCCTAGATCGACGTGGAAACATTCGCGGCTTGGACCGCAGTCCTCGTCGCCGAGGCTGTGGCTAGCGTCGGAACAGTCGGAGAGGCAGTAGTCACATGTGGTCATGAAGTCCCGCAGGGCCATGGGGTTGCCAAGTCCAGATAAATCCCAACAGATGCTGGGCTCGTCGTCTTCCTCGGACCCAGAGGGCCCGTAGGTCGAGACGTCCGTCAGCCGGTCCCAAGGCGACCGCATGCGAAACCCCAGAGGGTTTGGACTCGCCTCTACGAGAGCACCCGCCAAAGCGAGGTCGCTAGGCGGGTTGAGGCTGAATCCAAATGACGTGGGATGGGAATCGGTCGGTACCTCTTGGTCGACGAGCTGCGATAAAGTCACGTCGGGGACTGACTGCACCGTCGTCTCAGGTACGAGGGCGACGTCCAGCAAGCTTTGCGCAAGCGCGCTGGCGCCGTCCGCTTGCTCGGGATTGGCGTGTCGCGGGGAGACGGCGCTCGTCTTCGTCTCAAGCGCGAAGTCGATACCCGGTGCGCCCCCCGTTGGGGTGCCGGCGCTGTCGACTTGCTCGACAGCCGACGAGGCGCTGCCTCCTGCTTGGCCTTGGTTGCCCTGCCTTTCCCTCCATCGGCGGGGAAGAAGGCGGGACGAGGTCGAAAGTTGTTCTTCCACCACGCGAGGAAGACGTCGTCGATTCCGCCGCCGGCGGGCGGGCTGTCGGCCGCCATTGTCGTCGTCGCGCGGCGGGGGAAGGAGTATCATGTCGTAGCTGCCGTCGAAGGACATGAACTAAAGACTCCCGAAACGGAGCACCGTCCCGGGTTGGAGAGGTTGCTGGAGACTGCCCATCTGGAGCTTGACGGGAAGCTGTTCGTCAACACGCAGTAGGCCCGTACCTGGCGCGCCAACTGTCGGCGTTTCGAGACCGGGGGGTCCCTGGGCCGACGAGTGAGTGTCGCCGCGTGCCCCAGCCCAGATGGGTCGAGCGCGAGGGCGAGCGCGAAGGGGGGAGAGCGAGGCGGCCGGAGACCGGCGTGAGAGAGGTGGGAATCCCGCGGCCTTCGTGTTCGTCCCGCGCCCAGGTCGGGTGCGCTTGTAGTAGGGGGTTACAAGCGTCCACGCGGGAGAGGGAAGCGAGCGGCTCCAAGCGAGCGCCTGTCTCGTCCTCGTCCCCGCGCGGCCAACCCTCTCTAAGAGGGCCCTGGTCCTTCCTTTTATAGGCGTAAGGAGAGGATCCGGGTGTACAATGGGGGTGTAGCAGAGTGCTACGTGTCTAGCGAAGGAGAGCTAGCGCCCTAAGTACATGTCGTTGTGGCAGCCGGAGAGATTTTGGCACCCAGCTGGTGTGATGTCGTGGCCGTCTGAGGAGCGATGGAGCCTGGCGGAGGGACAGCTGTCGGAGCGGTTGGGTCCTTGCTGACGTCCTCTTGCTTCCGTAAGGGGGCTGAGAGCCACCGTCGTCATAGAGTATGCGGGGCGCCATCATTGCCTATCTGGCGGAGCTAGCCAGATGGGACGCCGGTCTTGTTCCCTGCGGCCCGAGTCAGCTCGGGGTAGGGTGATGATGGCGCCTCCTGTTGATGTGGCTGGCCTGCGCCCTAGGTTGGGCGATGTGGAGGCTCCTCCGAAGCCGAGGTCGAGTCTGTCTTCCGTGGCCGAGGCCGAGTCCGAGCCCCTGGGCGAGGCGGAGGCCGTCGGCTGAGGCCAGGGCGGAGTCCGAGCCCTGGGGTCAGGCGAAGCGGAGTTCGTCGTCTTCTGGGGCTGAGCCCGAGTCCGAGCCCTGGGTCGGGCGGAGCGGAGTTTGTCGTCTTCTAGGGCTGAGCCCGAGTCCGAGCCCTAGGTCGGGCGGAGCGGAGTTCGTCGTCTTCTGGGGCTGAGCCCGAGTCCGAGCCCTGGGTCGGGCGGAGCGGAGTTCGCCGTCTTCCGGGACTTAGCCCGAGTCCGAGCCCTGGGTCGGGCGGAGCGGAGTTCGCCGTCTTTCGGGACTTAGCCCGAGTCCGAGCCCTAGGTCTGGCGGAGCGGAGTTCGCCGTCTTACGGGACTTAGCCCGAATCCGAGCCCTGGGTCGGGCGAAGCGGAGCTTCCTATGGTGCCTTCGGCAGGGCCTGACTGCCTGTCAGTCTCACTCTGTCAAGTGGCACTGCAGTCGAAGTGGCGCAGGCGGCGCTGTCCTTCTGTCAGGCCGGTCAGTGGAGCGGCGGAGTGACGACGGTCACTTCGGCTCTGCCGGGGGGGCACGCGTCAGGATAAAGGTGTCAGGCCACCTTTGCATTAAATGCTCCTGCGATTTGGTCGGTGCGGCGATTTAGTTAGGGTTGCTTCTTAGCGAAGGCAGGGCCTCGGGCGAGCCGGAAATATGTTCGCCGCTGGAGGGGGGCCTCGGGCGAGACGGAAATCCTCCGGGGTCGGCTGCCCTTGTCCGAGGCTAGGCTCGGGCGAGGCGTGATCGAGTCGCTCGAATGGACTGATCCCTGACTTAATCGCACCCATCAGGCCTTAGCAGCTTTATGCTGATGGGGGTTACCAGCTGAGAATTAGGAGACTTGAGGGTACCCCTAATTATGGTCCCCGACAGATAGAAACCATGGGAACTAGCCCAGAGAAAAGAACTATTCTCCAATATGGCCCTTTTTGGGGCAGCTGTTGCTTGTTGGAAAAACAGTTTATCTGTGAAGCTGATGAAAAGCAGTTTCTACTTGTTGGTTGCTTTTATTTCATTCCGAGAAACAGTTGAACTGATAAGCTATTGCAGAAGCGTTCTGTTTGACACAACTTTTTAAATATGTAAAGATCCATAGACCTACTCTTTGAAATAATCTAAACAAAAAACTCCTATGAAGACCCAAGAAATGGTAGATTCCTCAACTAGGCACCTCTGCCTGAGCCCTCTTCTTGACGGTCGATCAGTCGAACACATGAATAATTTACTTGTATATGTTTCAGAGTAAGGAGAATTGAGGGGATTGAAGAGAATAAAATCCTTTGATAATTAATTTTAAATAGCAATGAGATTTTAGTTCCTCCAATCCCTTCAATTCCTTTTGCTCTCAAATATGCCCTTATGTTTATAGATTTCTAAATTAGAACCCTATCTCTAGACGAGGGAGACCTCTTCTTGTTGGTCGATCCAATCATATGGCTAGTCGATCGGTCAGACATATGGAGTGTTTGGTTTGAAGAATCATTTCATTCTAGATGAAGTGATGTATCATAAGTTATTCTATAAATTTAGTGGGATAAACTCATTCCTCGTATCAAATTAGGCTCCTTTGAAAGCACCTAGTTTTTAAAAAACTGGTTTATAGAAATTAAGATGGTTCCAAATATAACAGTTTATGTCTCAGTTTATAGAACTTGGAATCATAATTTCTTAAAAAACAAGAAACTAACTTCTCCTAGCTAAAAAGATAAAAATCGGTTTCTTAAAAACTAGGTTGCTTTTAAACTAGACCTTATTTCATTCCATAAACCAACCATAAACCAAACACGCTAATAAAGAATTTACACTTCAATTTGTAGATTTCTCGGTTGGACCCCTCTCTCTGAATGAGGGAGCCGCCTTCTTGCTAGCCGGTTACAAAGAATTTACACTCGTCAGGAACCCAAAGATTTCCAAATCTCATAAGGTAAGGGCCAATGGAGCTCAGTATTTTTTATACTTTTAAGATTAAACCAGATTTTAAGATTTTAATTATATAATAACATTGTCCAATTTACAATGCCACCAGTCAGCTCTGTGGAAAAAAAATTAACGCCCCAGCATGCTGACACGATCATCGTCCATTTTTGCCACATGAACACATGGTACAACGGGGTTCCATTCAAAATTCATTCACAATTCAAAACACAGTAGAGCGAAGCAGAATGTTTTTTTTTTTCTAAATGAAAACAGCAAGATCAAATGCAGCTTGCTGTAAACATCAGAACGCCGACAAGACAAGGCGAACTGAGAATAGAAGGGTACCGCAGAGACAGGACAGAGGTGTTCAAAACATAGAGCTAACAACAGTCAATAATGTTTCAGTAGAGCCTTCCACAGCAATCCGAGGCGCCACAGTAGCAATGTTTAACCTTCTCCTCGCCATTTATGTAGACCTCCCCTATCTTATAGTTATAGTGGTAGGTCAGCTCCTGTAGTGGCGGGATATTCTCAACAGCAAAAAACATAACATGTGGCATCCTCATATCATCATGGTCCCAGAGAACATTTTGGGCATAGAGGTTTGGTGAACAACTATGGTTGATAAATCTTCCCACATTGCCACACTCAGATGCATCTATTGTGAAGCCTTCCATGGTCTCAGAAGATGAGGTAGCAGATCCTAGACCAACCACTGACTTCAGCCCCTCCCAAAGTTCTTTATCATGGTAGTTATGACCAATATCAAATAGATACTCATCATTCTCTCTCTTTTCAGCTTCTTCATCTTCCAATAGCTCACCGGTATACTCACATATGAAACTGCCTGATGATATAGAACTGAGGGATCTTACACCCCAACCTGTCTTGCCTGTCTTGAATATTTCTAGTGGAATTTTGACACCATGCTGACTCACCCTGTTGTGGCATGTTGGCGGGCACCTGCAAGTAGTGGTTAAAAATTGGTTAGCCTACATGTATTTAAAGCTAGATTACTATCTTGGTTTTAAGATAACTGTCTGGTGTGCATCAATATGTTTGCTTGTTGACAAAGATCTCTATAACTTTCAGGAGAACAGGTAAACTCTGTGAAACCATTTTTCATATGCCAGACACCTGCTGTTGTTCTTAATGTTTCATAATGTGTCGCTATCATCTGGACCTAAAACCAACCATAAGCCTTAATGTAACATCACATAGACATAGAAGTTCCATCGAATAGAATATTTCTCATGGTTGAAAATTTGAATACAGGAACTACAAAAAACCAATAGAAAACTAGATAACAAACGAATATTTTCAGGTCAGCAGTTATTTGGATTGTTTAAGTCTTTGCACAACCATACCTGCATGATGGACCACACTCATATATGAGAGGCCTGGCCTCGACGATCGCACCGTTGAAATTGAACATGATTTCCCCTCCATTTTTCACTGCACAAGCACATGTAATAGAGTCCGAGCAGCCGTTTGTACAGTTGCAACCTTTTGGTGGTTCTTTTTCATACCAATCTGGATATATGACTTCGGTAATGTATTTAAATGGTGCTGGCTTCATGTCATCAATTGTGTTGATGACACATATGGGTATCCGCTCCCTTCCTTGAGATATATCAGGCAAACAAAGACCTTCACGAACTTTGGACTTCCTCGTTGCCTTAACTGCATGTAGGGCTAATTCAGGTTGCCCTGCGATCCTCTGTAACTTGTACTTGAAGACCCTCTCGCCTTTTGGGCCTTCTTGCCAACATTCCAACACTTCGTACAATCCATCATATATAAATATTGAAGTTTGCTTGCCTTTAGAATGACCAATTTCACTTCTATTTTGGCCTTTGAACCCATGAATCACACGAACCGGGGTCTTGGTTTCAATGCAATTCTTCAAGGCAAGATTACCCCGCTCAAGCTTTTGATCATCTCCTTCTTTATTCCCACCAGCCTTCCCTCCGGAACCAGTGTATATTAGTTCATCTGAGCTTGATAATTCATCAGGATAGCCACCAGAGGCAACGATACTTATAGCAACATTGATACCATTCACCTTAGAAGTGGCAATACCTGCTTGAAGTGGGCCATGGAGACCAATTATGGACAGCTCAACTCTAAAATGAAATTCATCGCCAACTTCGACACCGGGAAAATTTCCCACAACAGCCCCAAGCTTTTTATAAATAGGGTCGTTCTTTAGTGCCTTAGCTGCTTCAATGTCAATCCTTCCAACTTTGCGTTTACCTTGTTCCTCAACTTGTGTAAGCTTTCGGTATGTCGCCTGGAATAACTGGAGCAACTTCCTAACTTTGCTTCGAGCATCTATATCATGGTCCCGAGATTGCTTGTGGTGTGACCCGGAAGGAACAACCGGAAGAACCGTGAGACACATTTCTTGTTTTTGTCCATACACAACTAGCGCCCTAGAGTTGTCATCATCTTCCAAGATAATGCCATCATTGTCATCCATTGCCTCATCATTGCTCGAGTCACAAGATACCACTTTCCCTACTGGTATATCATTTGGAGTAGCATCTAGCTTGTTCACAGGAACAAGCCACTTGGAAGTACTATCAATAGGTTCTCTTCCTCGTGTCTCATTATCATCCATTGTCTCATCATTGATCGATTCATTAGAGGTCACTTTTCTTGCTAGTATATCTTTTCGAGTGGTGTCCTTTTCCTTTATCTTGTTCATACGAACAAGAGACTTGGAAGCACTACCATCCTTTCCCTTAAGCTTGTTCCTAGGAACAAGAGACTTGGAAGCACTAGCAAATGACTTTCTTCCTCGTGTCCAAGGGCAATTATCAGGAGCCATCAATGCTTGTACAATTATTTGGTTAGGCTCTTCAATTTGATTGATTGCAACATGTGTTCCAAGCTTGGACTCCCTAGCGGACAAATGCAAATTACCCTTGCTTGTGTCATCACTCTTCAACTTATGAGCAAACTTATTTTGCTTTGTGTTCATATTTGAGGACACTTCCTTTTTAGCACTCAGAGTCTTACTTTGCATCTTCCCACCTGCAGAGGACCTTGCATTACCAAGCAATCCAGCATTCATCTTGCCACTATCCAACCTCTTTACCTTTACATCAATGGGATTGCTCAAAGGTGTCCTAAGATTACTTCTTTGCAAGCTACTTTCAAGTTCATTTTTCATCTTATGATCCACCATTTCTTGTGCTACCTGCTCCCCTTTATGTGCCGAGAATTTCCCATTCATCTTCTCATCAGAAACATTCCTCTGTGTAGCTTTTGAAACAACATTTCGCTGGTCACCGTCTTGTTTGGTACCGGCAAAATCATCTCGAACTTGGACCCTATTGTGAGCCTTGCTATGTCCTTCATCCACTATTTTCTTGCTTTCCACTTTCTTATTGGATGCCTCTATTGCTGAAGTTGGAAAAGCCGATTCTCCTAAAACTAAAACCGGAATTGCCACCAAGGCATCACCATTGTTGACAGGGGTGGCTTCTGAAGGCAACCACTCCCTATCTCCACTGCCTGTGGTATTAACAGCAGACATCCCAAAACTAGGAGCAAATGAGCGTATAGGTGAGACCTCCAAAACACCACTGTCTGCGGTGGTAACAATAGTCCTCCCACAGCCAGGTGGAAATTTGCGTACGGCTGAGACTGCCCTCCTCTTAGGCAGCGGATTCAGAGACGATTCCGACGACCACCGTTTTGTTCTGCTTCCTGCAATTCCATTTTCCTTTCCCTGTAACTCACCAGTGCCTGTTTTGTTTTCAATCTCTGTGAAATCATTAGCAGCAACCTCCTGCCCCATATCGCTGCTGCCACCACAGCCCTTCTCTGCTGCCACCAACAAGCCATCCCCCTCGCCACCGTTCTGCATAGAACTAGCACCAACAGTGGTACAGCTCCCCAGTACTTCTAACGTTGGCCCTGCCACCTGCACCACCCTGTCCCCTTGCTGACCATCCGATGACAGCTTGACTGCACCGCCCACCAATTGCACCTCTCCGTTCTCCCCACCGTCTCCATCCTGCCTAGCCCTCTCCGGCCCTGACTGAGGCAGGGCATGTGGGAGGGCGCTGCTGCGCGCTGCAGGCAAAACAGCTGAGAGATCGTCCACCTTATCATCCTCTTGGTGAGGCAGGCCGCAACTCTGAGCCACAGGTGAAACGGCGGCAGGATCAGCCACCTCTTCCACCTTATCCGACCCCTGCTGCCGAGGCGGGGCGCCATTCTGAGGCAGAGGCGAAACTGTGGCGGCGGCGACGGCCTCCTCCACCTTATCCGAACCCTGCTGCCGAGGCGGGGCGCCGTTCTCAGGCAGAGGCGAAACTGTGGCGGCGGCCTCCTCCACCTTATCCGACCCCTGCGGCCGAGGCGGGGCGCCGTTCTCGGGCAGAGGCGAAACTGTGGCGGCGGCGACGGCCTCCTCCACCTTATCCGGGCATCCGTTCTGAGCCGAAGGCGAAATGACAGCGGGGGCGGCCTCGTCGTCGGCCCTGCCGCCGACGATGGTGAAGGCGCCATCAACGCCATTCACCTCAGGACCTGCCGCGGCCGGAGAGGCCGGCGCGGGCAGAGGCGCAGGGAACCGACCGCACCCGGGCGGCCAGGACCGCTTGGCGGAGACTCTCGAAGGTGTCAACCTGCGCGGCGGTAGCCCCGTCGCGGCCTCGACTGGCGGCGCCGGCGGCTTCACACCGGCCCCGGGCATCCCAAGAACCTGCAAAATCAAGATCGAAATTAGAGGACGGATCTCAATCGAATCGATGGGGCACCCGTAAATAACCGCAATCAAACCCTAGAACCCCCATCCCACCCCCATCACTGAGTCCGCATCACGGCATCAGGCAAACATTTTTCTTCTCTTTACCTGATAGCGCAACCAAAGGAGGAGGAGGAGGAGGGGCGCGCGATGGGCTCACCTTTCTTTCCCCCCGATATGAGCGAGGGGCCGGCGCGAGATTACTCTGCCACGGCGAGTTTGCGCGGAGAAAGAGGAGGCCGCAGGGGAGGCAGGGAGCGGATCTCTCCCGAGGAGGAGGTTGGAGTGGAATGGGAAGTGGTGAACGGGAGGGTGTCCGCCAGCGCCAGGCAGGCACGCGCGCGGCTTCGCGCCCTTGGAGACTGGACGCTTCAGTTCGGTTTTCCGGGCTCGGGGGCGTCCTCCGGTTTCTGGCTATGGATCACTTACTAGTGGCGAAGCCAGGACCAGGCTATCAGTATAAAACCGAATATAACATTAAAAATAATGTATAGGTTTTTAGACACTAAAAGCTAGCTCTTTTGACAGCAGTCACAGCTAACCATACTGGCTGGTATATGGATCTTTAGAGGCTATTTAGTCCACTGGCCATAGGTCGGTCTCCGCCCCCTCTCTTACCACCAAACCAGCCATAAATGTTTCTGGTATGTTTGAGTCTTATTTGAGCTATTTTTCATATAGAGAAGACCTATTTGATTTTGTGTGTGTCGTTACTTTTCATTATGTCAAAGTTGACCTATTCTTTTTTTAAATTATATATATAGGGTGATGGATCTAACATTCCATCACCTGGACCACCATCACGCGTCTACCCACCCGACCGTGTGGCTCGGCTCTCTTTATGCCACACGTGGCTCCTTTTCCTACGCTGCTCCCTTTCACGCCACGCGCGGCTTGGCTCTCTTCGTCCAGTAAAACATTAAGTCATTCTTGTTTTTCAAGAAAATATTAAGTCATTTTTTGTTTTTCAGACATTCTTCGTGTTTTCTGAGGCATTTCTAATTTTTTTCAGCAATTCCAGATTCTAGGCAACATTAAGATATTTTTTGTTTTTTCAATCATTTTCATGTTTTCTCAGACATTCCTTGCTTTTAGTTCAGCCATTGTACGCAACATTAAATCATTCAATTGTTCAGGCAACAGTAAGTCATTAAGCGCCATGAAAACATTAAGTCATTTCGAGCGCGTTAAGTCATTCGAAGAGGAGGTGGCTCGGCTCACGGTAACTATGAGAAAAACCAAGATCCCCAACGAGCTATCACATTCGGGGATGGAAATCAAGGTTTGGTCAAAGGATTGGGTAAAATTGCTATATCACCTGACCATTCTATTTCCAATGTTTTTCTTGTAGATTCATTAGATTACAATTTGCTTTCCGTTTCGCAATTATGTCAAATGGGATACAACTGTCTATTTACTAATGTAGGTGACACTGTCTTTAGAAGAAGTGATGATTCAATAACATTTAAGGGAGTGTTGGAGGGTCAGCTATACTTGGTAGATTTTGATAGAGCTGAACTCGACACTTGCTTAATTGCTAAGACTAACATGGGTTGGCTATGGCACCGCCGACTAGCACATGTTGGGATGAAGAATCTTCATAAGCTTCTAAAGGGAGAGCACATTTTAGGATTAACAAATGTTCATTTTGAGAAAGACAGGATTTGTAGCGCATGCCAAGCAGGAAAGCAAGTTGGTGCTCACCATCCACACAAGAACATCATGACGACCGACAGACCACTGGAGCTCCTACACATGGATCTATTCGGCCCGATAGCTTACATAAGCATCGGCGGGAGTAAGTTCTGTCTAGTTATTGTGGATGATTATTCTCGCTTCACTTGGGTGTTCTTTTTGCAGGAAAATTCTCACACCCAAGAGACCTTAAAGGGATTCTTGAGACGGGCTCAAAACGAGTTCGGCTTAAGGATCAAGAAAATTAGAAGCGACAACGGGACGGAGTTCAAGAACTCTCAAATTGAAGGCTTGCTTGAGGAGGAGGGTATCAAGCATGAGTTCTCCTCTCCCTACACGCCACAACAAAATGGTGTAGTGGAGAGGAAGAATTGAACTATATTGGACATGGCTAGAACCATGCTTGATGAGTACAAGACATCAGATCGGTTTTGGGCCGAGGCCGTCAACACCGCCTGCTACGCCATCAACCGGTTGTATCTACACCGAATCCTCAAGAAGACATCATATGAACTCCTAACCGGTAAAAAGCCCAATATTTCATATTTTAGAGTCTTTGGTAGCAAATGCTTTATTCTTGTTAAAAGATGTAGAAAATCTAAATTTGCTCCTAAGACTGTAGAAGGCTTTTTACTAGGATATGATTCAAACACAAGGGCATATAGAGTCTTTAACAAGTCCTCTTGACAAGTTGAAGTTTCTTGTGACATTGTGTTTGATGAGACTAACGGCTCTCAAGTAGAGCAAGTTGATCTTGATGAGATAGGTGTTGAAGAGGCTCCGTGCATCGCGCTAAGGAACATGTCCATTGGGGATGTGTGTCCAAAGGAATCCGAAGATCCTCCAAATGCACAAGATCAACCATCCTCCTCCACGCAAGCATCTCCACCAACTCAAAATGAAGATGAGGCTCAAGTTGATGAAGGAGAAGATCAAGCAAATGAGCCACCTCAAGATGACGACAATAATCAAGGGGGAGATGCAAATGATCAAGACAAGGAGGATGAAGAACAAAGGCCGCCACACCCAAGAGTCCACCAAGCAATCCAACGAGATCACCCCGTTGACACCATCCTCGGCGACATCCATAAGGGGGTAACCACTTGATCTCGGGTTGCACATTTTTGTGAGCATTACTCTTTTGTTTCCTCTATTGAGCCACACAGGGTAGAGGAAGCACTACAAGATTCGAATTGGGTGGTGGCGATGCAAGAGGAGCTCAACAACTTCACTAGGAACGAGGTATGGCATTTGGTTCCACGTCCTAATCAAAATGTTGTAGGAACTAAGTGGGTCTTCCACAACAAGCAAGACGAGCATGGTGTGGTGATAAGGAACAAAGCTCGACTTGTGGCCAAGGGATACTCCCAAGTCGAAGGTTTGGATTTCGGTGAAACTTATGCACCCGTAGCTAGGCTTGAGTCAATTAGTATATTATTAGCCTATGCTACTTACCATGGCTTCAAGCTTTACCAATTGGCCGTGAAGAGTGCCTTCCTCAGTGGACCAATCAAGGAAGAGGTCTATGTTGAGCAACCTCCCGGCTTTGAAGATAGTGAGTACCCTAACCATGTGTATAAACTCTCTAAGGCGCTTTATGGGCTCAAGCAAGCCCCAAGAGCATGGTATGAATGCCTTAGAGATTTCCTTATCACTAATGGATTCAAAGTCGGAAAAGCCGATCCTACACTCTTCACTAAAACTCTTGAAAATGACTTGTTTGTATGCCAAATTTATGTTGATGATATTATATTTGGGTCTACTAACGAGTCTACATGTCAAGAATTTAGTAGGATCATGACACAAAAATTCGAGATGTCTATGATGGGGGAGTTGAAGTACTTCTTAGGATTTCAAGTGAAGAAACTCCAAGAGGGCACCTTCCTAAGCCAAACAAAGTATACTCAAGATATTCTAAGCAAGTTTGGGATGAAGGATGCCAAACCCATCAAGACACCCATGGGAACCAATGGGCATCTCGACCTCGACACGGAAGGTAAGTCCGTGGATCAAAAGGTATATCGGTCAATGATAGGCTCTTTGCTATACTTATGTGCATCTCGACCGGATATTATGCTTTCCGTATGCATGTGTGCAAGATTCCAAGCCGACCCTAAGGAAGCTCACCTTACGGCCGTAAAACGAATCTTGAGATATTTAGTTTATACTCTTAAGTTTGGGCTTTGGTATCCTAGGGGATTCACATTTGATTTGATTGGTTATTCGGATGCCGATTGGGCGGGGTGTAAAATCAATAGAAAGAGCACATCGGGGACTTGCCAGTTCTTGGGAAGATCCTTGGTGTCTTGGGCTTCAAAGAAGCAAAATTCCGTAGCTCTTTCTACCGCCGAAGCCGAGTACATTGCCACAGGCCATTGTTGCGTGCAACTACTTTGGATGAGGCAAACCCTTAGGGACTATGGTTACAAATTAACCAAAGTTCCTCTTCTATGTGATAATGAGAGTGCAATCTGCATGGCGGATAATCCCGTTGAGCATAGTCGCACTAAACACATAGCCATTCGGTATCATTTTCTAAGGGATCACCAACAAGAGGGAGATATCGAGATTTCATACATTAATACTAAAGATCAATTAGCCGATATCTTTACCAAGCCTCTTGATGAACAAACTTTTAACAAACTTAGGCATGAGCTAAATATTCTTGATTCTAGGAACTTCTTTTGTTGAATTGCACACATAGCTCATTCATATACCTTTGATCATGTCTCTTTCATATACTATGACTAATGTGTGTTCAAGTGAATTTCAAACCTAGTCATAGGTGTGTTGAAAGTGAATTGGAGTCTTCGGCGAAGACAAAGGCTTCCACTCCGTAACTCATCCTTCGTCGTCGCTCCGAGCAACTCTCCGGCTTTGGTATAATCTTCACTCATATGTTTTATTTGCCAAAGGGGAGAAAAGTAGTTCAAAGGGCTCTAATGACTCCGTTTTTGGCGATTCATGCCAAAGGGGGAGAGAGTATTAGCCCAAAGCAAAAGGACCGCACCACCACCTAATTTTAAAAAGAGTTTTTCAATTGGTATGATTTTTCAAATTGGTATCTCATTGTGTTCAAAAAGGGAAGAGAGTTGTATTTTCAAAATCAATATCTTAAAACCCTCTTGAACACTAAGAGGAGGAATTTATCAAGGGGGAGTTTTGTTTAGTCAAAGGAAAAGCATTTGAAACAGGGGGAGAAAATTTCAAAATCTTGAAAATGCTTCGCAAAATCTTATTCATTTACCTTTGACTATTTGCAAAAGGACTTTGAAAAGAATTTACAAAACAATTTGCAAAAACAAAACATGTGGTGCAAGCATGGTCCAAAATGTCAAAAATTAAAGAAACAATCCGTGCATATCTTATAAGTATTTATATTAGTTCAATTCCAAGTAACCTTTGCACTTACATTATGCAAACTAGTTCAATTATGCACTTCTATACTTGCTTTGGTTTGTGTTGGCATCAATCACCAAAAAGGGGGAGATTGAAAGGGAATTAGGCTTACACCTATTTCCTAATTGATTTTGGTGGTTGAATTGCCCAACACAAATAATTGGACTAACTAGTTTGCTCTAGTCTATAAGTTATACAGGTTCCGAAGGTTCACACTTAGCCAATAAAAAGACCAAGAATTGGGTTCAACAAAGAGAGCAAGGGATAACCGAAGGCAGCCCTGGTCTGGCGCACCAGACTGTCCGGTGCCCCAGGGGACTCCAAGCCAAACTTCGCACCTTCAGGAATTTTCAGAGGCGCTTCGCTATAATTCACCGGACTTGTCCGATGCACACCGGACAGTGTCCGGTGCTCCAGAGGAGAGCGACTCTGAACTCGCCAGCTTCGGGAATCTGCTCCGCTATAATTCACCGGACTGTCCGGTGAGCCAGCGGAGCAATGGCTACTTCGCGCCAACGGTCACCTGCAGGAGCAATTAATGCGCGCCAGAGCGCGCAGAAGTCAGGCACGCGCAAAGTGGCGCACCGGACACTCTACAGTACGTGTCCGGTGTGCCACCGGACATCCAGGCGGGGCCAGCAGTCAGAGCTCCAACGGTCGGAACCCAACGGCCTGGTGACGTGGCTGGCGCACCGGACTGTCCGGTGCGCCATGCGACAGCAGCCTCCACCAAACGGCTAGTTTGGTGGTTGGGGTTATAAATACCCCCAACCACCCCCACATTCAAGTCATCCAAGTTTTCCACCTTCCAACCACTTACAAGAGCTAGGCATTCAATACAAGACACACCCAAGTGATCAAATCCTCTCCCAATTCCACAAAAGCTTTAGTGTTAAGTGAGAGAGATTTGTTGTGTTCTTTTGAGCTCTTGCGCTTGGATTGCTTTCTTCCTTCTCATTCTTTCTTGAGATCAATACTCACTTGTAACCGAGGCAAGAGACACCAATTGTGTGGTGGTCCTTGCGGGGAAGTTTTGTTCCCGGTTGATTTGAGAAGAGAAAGCTCACTCGGTCCGAGGGACCGTTTGAGAGAGGGAAGGGGTTGAAAAAGACCCGGCCTTTGTGGCCTCCTCAACAGGGAGTAGGTTTGCGAGAACCGAACCTCGGTAAAACAAATCCGCGTGTCACACTCTTTATTCGCTTGCGATTTGTTTTGCACCCTCTCTTGCAGACTCGATTATATTTCTAACGCTAACCCAGCTTGTAGTTGAGATTAACTTTGTAAATTACAGTTCCGCCCTATTCACCCCCCCCTCTAGGCGCCTACATGGAGCTGCTGCTCGCTGTGGCTGCAATACTAACATTGCACATGACGTCCATGTACCATCGTGTACCGACATAGCAACGCCCTCCACAGGAATGGGTGCTGGCTTCGACTACGATCACGACGAGATAGGACCTTCACAGCTTCAGGGGGCTCCTTCGACACAACCATTACAACCACAAGATCGTAGGCGACACCGCTCTCCACAACGTTACACTCCAGGCACCGACGCTTTAGGCAAGGGTAAGACTAGGAGACGTTGACTTGGTTTGGACTCTATGGACTTGTTATGTAATGTATGAATTATATGGACTTGTAATGGACTTATTTGACCTCTACGGGCTTGTATGGCATTTTTATGGACTTTATGAATTCTATGGACTTGTAATGCACTTGTTTAGACCTTTATGAGCTTGCTTGGAATTTTTAAAAATTGTATGCACTTGTATGTTATGCTTATCTATGTGTATATGTTGGATTGACAAAAAACAGAGAAAACTCTGCCGAAATTTTGTGAAAT